>NW_023425351.1:40554550-42983717 GCF_014108415.1 Molossus molossus | reverse complement strand
TTACAGAAGGAAAGAAGCCAGAGCAATTACTGAAAGGGTCCTGCTTGCTGATGGGTCGAACCAACAAGGTGCGTCTGTTCAGCTTGTCAGTACAGGAAAGGAAGACACCTCCACATTGCCCCAGTGACCAACACTCTTTCCCAAGGCTTGAGGTGATGGACAGGAGCAAAGAAGGTGAAAAGACAAAAAGCAATAAAAGCCATAAGCAAAAAAAATCTAGATAGTTTTAATTCTGCTCAAATTTGATAGGTTTAGATTTGAGCCACTGCTAGGCATGGCCTCTATCTGGACCATCTTCTGCAAAAGCATTGTTAATGGAAATAAACAAAAATTAATTTTTTTAGTGTAAAAAAACTACTTTTAGTTTATGCTAAAGGACAATCCACATAACTCACTTATGAATTAGAAGAACTTCTAAAAAAAGTCAATATAATAATACATTACTGATAAGGGATATTAATGAAAGCAATCCTACCTTTGACTTTTGGAGAAATTTACTTAATTGCTATACAGGAAAAATGATTACAAAACATAAACAGCTTTAAAAATAGATTTATTTTATAATGTAATTTTGGAAAAATAGGTGAAAAAAATTACTCTGAGTTCTAATTTTTGTAACCATTAGTCCTATTGCATGAAGAAACAAAGATAAACAGTTTATATTTTCAAAAAATCATAATTACTAAATGAGTCTCACCACAGGTTTTTCTTTGCACTGTAGAAATACTCCTTCAAAATGTCCTGACTGCCAACCTTCCCCTGGCCTGGAAAACATAAGTTCACCTTATCTGTTCTCTTCAATTATTCTGAGTTAAAAAGTTGAGCATATACAACTATTTCAGATAGTTATGATGTAAACACTACACTGAACTAAAACATGGATGTGACAATGCAATCAACAGAACAACTTACACCACACCCTGGTAGTTCTGCACAGAAGCATTTGTCTTAATGATATATTACATATTTATTTGGTTAAGTATTTATTTCTATCTCACCCAAGAAATTATGAGGTCCACAAGGGCATGACTTATGACTATTTTTGTTAATCACTATGTACCCACTGTTTAGTAATGCTTGACACATAATACACACTCAATAAATGTTTTGATTAAATGAAATGAATAATTTATCTAAATACTTAAAACTATCATAAATTTCACAGTAAAAACCACTGACAATATAGGACACAGACTGTAATATTTACATCGTCAAGAAATTATTTCAGCTATAATATTCATGTATCATTTGAAAATATCATTTTGATACAGAGATACACCATTTAAAAGCTAAGCATTCCATTATAAAAAATCAATTAATGATTCATTCTTAATACAATAAAAACAATGATCATATGCTTGGTAAGATAATATTATTATAACAGGTCTTAATATATATATATAGCAATATATTTTGCACTTCACAATTATGACACAATTTTTCAGCTGTGGCAGTTGGACAATTATTGACATGAGCAATATGATATATGCAATAAAGGATAAAATTTCAAATGTATTAATGTAGAATTAGAAACCAGTTCAATAAAAAAGACTTTTTAGGGTATATTATGCATCAATAAAGGTATAGAAACAAATGTACTTCCGCAGGTACTCAATAAATAATTTTTGAATGAATATTATGAATTGAGAAAAAAAATAAATGAGGCTGTTGGTATGGCAAAATACTATGAAACTAAAAATACGGTGCTAAATAAAAACTATTTAAAAAAAGACAAAGAACACCTAAATAGCATTTGGATTTTTATTTGGGAAAAAAATAACAAAATGCTATATAGCTTGTGAACGTATCCAAAACTTTACTTTTTACTACTATTATTTATCATTATAAACAAATTATATTTTCTTATCATCACACTTTTGACAGAAATTTATTAGGGAAGAAAAAATATGGTTCTAGGAACATCTGCCACATGTATTTTAATCATTTGTGAAATATGAAAAGTCTCCAGAATTCAAAGGGACATGAGATGCTGCTTCATTTAATCTACATTATACTTCTTAGGGTTCAGACTGACAAACCTCAGAGGAGGGGGGCAGAGGGGAGGGAAGCATAACCAATGGACATAGACACAGTGCTGGGGTGGGGGGGGAACATCTGTAACAAAAATAAATTAATTAAATAAAAAAACTACATTAATCTTCTATAGGGAGTGGATGGTGCGGATACAGCAAAACCAAAGCCATCACCTGTGTCCCAGGCATCTTAGCAAATAACACACAAATGTGTGAGATGATTAGTAAAAGCAGCTTATGTCATTTAATATGGTCATGAACAGACTTGCCATTTTATAAAACAAGACTTTATTATATTCCACATATGAATGAATACCAAGTAAAATTTACCACTTTATCTGTAAAGAAACCTCTTTGGAAATGAGTTGAGTTATACTGGTTACCAATTTTCTCTAATCAGTTTTTTAAATTATCTTTAATGTTGAGAGTATTACAAATGTCTCCCCCTTTTGTCCCCATTGCCCCCCTCTATCGGGCTCCTGTCCTGCCCCAGGACAATAACTAATCAATATAAATATAAAAATTCTTATTACACTTTGTTCAAAGAAAATACAGTCTTTCCCATAATCATTATTCATTATGTACCTGCTTCTGTAGTGATCAATATTGAAACTTTCTATTTTACATTTCACTTTGGTATATACATCCTGGACATCTATAGAAGCACTGAGATCTTCTAGTTCACTGACCATACAAAGTTCTGCAATAAGAAGTAAACATCAATTTCAATATTGGCCCCACAATCAATGGCATATATCTATAATTGATAATCAACTGATATATACAAAGGGATTGAGACTTTCTATTCATTAACTACACAACATTCTATAATAAAAAGTAAAATTAATATCAATACAGGCCTAACAATTAAGATTGGGCATCTATTTCAAGGTAAGGGAGTTCCTAGTTAGTGTATTATGTGCTACATCTGATAACAGTCATTGATCTTTGCAATACTTTTAGTTACAATGATATACTACATCAATATGACCAAGAAGAAATTACCCCATGGCTTTTAGGAAGAATTTTAATACAAACAAGACTAAATGTAGGTATTACATTCAATGTTAGTATTGCTAACAGAAATCACTAGAATTAGATCTAATGATGTTTTTTAATTTAATTGACAATGACAAATAAAACTAAGCCTACTATTTCTTCTAAAAACAGTGTTTAGTATTTTATCTTTTCAGTATAGAGGAAAAGGAATCGTGTACCTGTGCCTTTATTTTCAGGATCTGGAGCAAAGAGCTTTATAGTAATTTTAGGGAGCACCCACTGCATCCACAGACTAACACGTCCACTGGATCCACCAATGTTTGTTATAGTTTGTTCCAAGGTAACAGAATCTGAGAATGGTGAATCATCACCTGCCTGTATAGAATCCCCCTGCAATGAGAAAAAAACAATACTTTGCAACTTAAAAAATCTTTAATTATTACCTGTAACTTTTCCATAACATATATGCTAGTATTAATCATATAAATGCTTATGCTAATACACAATGCTGGTAATATAAACTAACAATATAAAAATATACTAATCAATACACTATTATTTGTTTAAAGTATGTGTATACACATTTAAACATTAGTTAAGTACTTAAGTTAGTCTAGTAGGCAGCATGATGTATTAGGTTAAGAACTTCAGACACTAGCCATGTGATTTAATCATCCAGAGTTTTTTCTTTTCTGAAGAAATGGTTATTATAATAATATTTATCTCTTAGAGTTGTTAAGATTAAATAAGAACATAAATATAAAGTGATTACCTATAATAAACAATTCACAAATAGTAGGTATAATTATCACTATCAAGCTAAACCAATACTTAAAAATTGTACACTCACATTCTTAAGAATTTGATATCCTATACCCTCTCTTGCCTTTCTCATTTTGTCATCTTTCTAATTTCGGCACATTACCCTGTGCCATATATTCTCAACTTTTAAGTTCTGACTCCTTCTATGCTAAGGAGTAATTTAGCAGTAGTCAACAGCCATAACAAAACATCCCCTAAAATGTGATAGAAGACCATATAACATGATCATTACATTGTTCTCTATGGATAGTTTCTCAGACTAATTTCTTAGTCAAGCTATTAGCTGGCATTTAAAAGTAAGAAAAATAAGTAAAACCTCAAACAAAACAAAACCAAAAACCCTCCACTCATGACCATAGACATACCTACATCTAAATAGGTATATTCAGTTACTATATGAAGTTTTTACCTTGACGTCAGATTTACAACGTCTTTTAAATCGAATAAAATTCAGTTTCACTGAACCCTCAGAAGGAGACCAAATGGGGAAGACTTTCACAGAACAATAGGTAAATTGTTTATTGTTGGAATAGGTAAGCATTTATCACAGTAAATAGTGTCCTGTGACTTACAGTGACAAAACATTAGAGACTTAAAACGGAAGATGGTATAGTCATTCCTTGATCCAATTACATGAAGCAAAGAAACCAACTCTCCGTTAGTGATATTTTCATATAAATGCTTCTCCAAAATAAGTGGTCCCATATCTGCTCTAATTGAAATTCCTAGAATGTGAGAAGTTATAAAAAAAAAAAAATGCTGGTGTATGGTTAGCTGTCTAAAGTAACACAGCATCTAATGAGAAGCACAAACTAATCCCAGAAAAGGATGCATTTTACAAAGTAAAAGTCAATAAAAGACAACATATTGTAGTCACTATGCCTTTCTTCAAAAATAGGTTCTCAGATCATAAACATTCATAAGTTAATTCTCCCTCAAATAGAAGAACATCATAATCACAAGCCTGGAACGCGCAGAGAAAACAGCCATTTCATCTCAACGAGACCTTAACTTTTTAACAGTTAGGTATACTGCTAAGAAAACTGTGGCTTCAAATGTAATAAGTAAGCACTCCTGAGAAAAAGTTTTGCTCTCCTTCCTCACGGAGTTTCAATTTTCATTTTGGATTTACAACACTTGGTGTGGTATTGTTAAATATGTTTATGTATTAATTTTCTGCTCTATTTCCAATTCTATAGCAAAAATCGAGCCAGAATTGGAGATGCTGAACTATTTTCCCACACCTCCTTCTGCCAAGTTCCAAAATATACAGTTTAATTCTTTTACCATTTTGTTGCAAATTGACCAAAATACTGAGTTTATTTTCCTAGCTGAATTTTATCTTTGTTCATCTGGAAGAGCAAACACTTCAGCCCTTCATCCTTGGCCTGTTTCAGACCTCAGGGATGATCATAGTTTTGGCCACATTGCTATTCTCCCTTATCAAAATAACTCCAGAGTTCTTGTTCAATCACGAAACTTCCCAAAGGGCTAAACACTTCCACCACTGTTTGTACTTAAGTCAACAGTAACAAGTGGCCTGCTGTGGTTTCCACTACCTTTGCTCTCACTATTTCAATGCAAGGGTGGGAAAAATGATTAACTGTTTTTTAAGCTCAGTACTTAAGCCTCTCACTCATATTTCCCCCTCTACACCACCCAGATGGATATTCAGGAAGCTAGAGCTATATTCACTAAAAAGTATGGTACTCCCTATCAACATGTCAACATGAAAAGAATTACTCATAGTTTAAAGTATAAATCATCCAAGGATCATATAAACAAATACTTCTACTTAATACAAACAACTGTTAAGAGTGTGCTTTTTAAAACTAGATTCATTTACAGTAAATTCTTTACAGTTAAAACGATTTAAAAAGAATAGCTTTCACGCAACTCAGCAAGAAAAAAATATTCTTTAAGGTTTTAACATTTTATGAATTTTTTAAATGTAAATATTAATTAGGAATTTAAAAAATTCAAAACTGGAATTTCAAAGTGGTGCCCAGATACATAATTGATATAAACAAGCACAACCAATGTAAGGTAACCTCAGATTATATTTACGTAATAAAACTATTTGAATTTTAAAAACCAAAACAAGTAAGCCAATAATTGGAAAACCAGAAGAGAGCTTCTGATATGATTATTGAGAAACAGAAAAAGCATTATAAACAAAATATTTTGTTTTTTGGTATGTTAAGGCTAAATAGTAACCTTCATTTATCGAATCTGCTTTGATATATTATCTTTTTTCTTTCAACAGCTATTTAATTGATTAGATGATAACCTAGATGCTAAGATTTCCACATTTTGAATAAAAGTTTCTTACTAAATGTTACAGATAAATATTAAATGAAATAGTCTATATTCAGGAGATTTAAAATTAGTATGCAACATTCTTAAAATAGAGATTGAGAAAAATGTTTAAACTAAGTTTACTTTCTAAAGGGTTGTTTGAAATAATAATTGAGGTACATTACTGTTTAGATTAACTGCACTTGCATAACTGAAAAACGAACAACAGTGTTGCTATAGCAGTTGATGTTAAGTTCTCAGTCTATTCACTCTTTTTTGGGAAACTGATATATAATTGACATATAACATTATTAGAAGGACAACATAATGATTGAATATTTGTATATATTGCTATATGATGACCACAATCAGTCCAATTGCTATCCATTCCCATACAGTTACAAATTATTTTTTCTTGTGATGAGAACTTTTAAGAGCTACTCTTTTAGCAACTTGCAAATATACAATAGAGTATTTTTAACTATAGTCACTATGCTGTACATTATACTCCAGGACTTATTTATATTATAACTAGAAGTTGGAACCTTTTCACCTTCACTGATTTTGCTCACCTCCCAGATTTCTACTTTTAATTTAACTAAAAATAAATAAATTTGAAACAACTACTAGATAATAAGAAATGAGCCACTTTATGCTGGATAAACCACTTTTTGAGAACAGGGATGCTAACAGCAACTTTAATTCCTGAATCAATAAAGAATGCAAATCAAATTTTATCATGAACCTAAGCTTCTATACATTGGCGGTTAATCTGCCAATTCTTACGTTAGGGTGTGTTGTCAATCAACATTAGCATTGACTCAGCATTTTAAATTTTTCTAAGCTTTAAAATTATTTCTTACACCAATGCTATGTATGATGTTGGTATATCAAGGATATGATTCATACCTACGAGAAAGCAAATATGAAAACTTCTAGCTATAAAATTAATAGTAAAAAGGTCCCAGGCTGGTGATGATAGATTCTGGAGTACCTCAGAGAAGCAAACATATAAAATCCCTTTCAGGAGAACAGGCCATCACCACTATGTAAGAACCTCATAGATAAAAGTCCCATTAAAGAAGAACTTCCAAAATAAAATTACATAACACCTAAGGAAACAACCTACTATGAAGAAAGAGTTAACACAACAAATAGGATTAGACTCTAAAGAAATTATGTTTAAAATAATTAAAGAAAACAAAAATAAGCTAATATTCAGTTTTAAGTATTTATATCAAAATATATTTGTAGTGATTTAATGAACATATACATCTCTAAGCTCTGTACCATAATAAATCACTTAATTTAATCATGAGTTGATATTACCAAATTATTTAATATCCATATATTAAAAAACTACGTGTGTAAATATATTCTGTATCAAGCCCTGTACCAGTTGTTTAAATTAGTGTTATCCTCGAAAAACAAAGATAATTAGTGACAGATCATAGTGGAAATTTATATTCCACATCCAGCATGGCATCAAAATAATAAAATCATTATATGACACTTTCACTTCTGAGCCAATGGAAGCCTCTCAGTATAAATCATTTTACTTCTATAATGTTTGACTAAACACTTTTATTTTGAAGATTGGAAAAAAAACATAAAAATACAACTAATATGAAGATAAAAAGGATAACGTGGGGTCAATTTTTCATCTTTTGCTATTTGTACAAAATTTATTGGAGCTGAAACAATGCTAGAAGTTTTCCTTTACACAAAATTACTATCAAAAGAGAAAATTATGTTCAGCTTAAAAATATTGCCTACTATTTAAAAACTTAAGTGGAATATTTATTCAACATAGCACTGGAAGTGGTAGACAGAGCAATTAGGCAAGAAAAAAAATAATATCCAATTGGAAAAGAAGTAAAATGATCTCTGTTCACATATGCAAGGTCTTTTACATATGACCTTATATGTAAAAAAAAAAAAACCCCAAAGATTCCATACACACACCAAAATAAACCTGTTAGAATTAAACACAGTCAGCAAAAGTGCTGTGTACAAAACCCACTTGAAAAAATCAGTTGTGTTTCTATATACTAACAGTGAACAATCAGAAAAATGAAATGATTCCATTTATGATAGCATCAAAAAGAATGAAATACTTAGCGATAAACTTGACCAAGGAGGTGAAAGATATGTGTGCTGAAAACTACAAAATATTGCTTAAAAAATTACAGAACATGCAAAAAAGATATAAAAATGTCCCATGCTCATGGGTCAGAAGACAGTATTTAGATGGGGAATTAGAGTTTAATGGGCACAGAATTTCAGTCGAGGAAGATGAAAAATTTTTGGAGACTAATGGAAAAGTGATGGTGACACAACAATGTGAATGTACTTAATGTCATAAAACGATACACTTAAAAGTGGGTAAAATGCTAATTTTGTTATGTATATTTTACCACAATTAAAAGATGACATGAAAAAAGTTAACTGAGACATAAAATCATACTTTTTATAAAGTAACAAAAATAGATTACTTTATTAGTTTTATTTGATAAAAATTGTGCCACTGGAGTGGTATTCAAATCTTTATTTTATCATTAAGTTTTATTTTATCAATGAGTAGCACACAATTCAGTTTCTAGGAATACAGAAATATCAATGTTGGAGGTGGGAACAGGATAACGATCCTTGCCTGTATTTCCTTTACATTAATTACATTAGTGCCTTTGTCCATCCAGTCCTTATCATTCATTCTCCCTCTTTTCTAATAATCTTGTAAGTTAAAACTTCTTATGTATTCAAATAACACATAAACTAGGACCTTCCAATTTAGATTAGATATATATTATACCAAATTACCTTTTCAGTTAGTATTAGCTTGCTAATTATCATGAGAATATATAGTGACTGTGAGAATTTTCACACAAAATTCATACTTTTCTCGAGTATAAAACAAGAAGAAACATAACACATTTCATTTTAAGAAGATAGTATAATTTTTTAATGTATCTTTATTGTTCAATGTATTACAGATGTTCCTCATTTTTTCCCCTATTGACCCCCTCCTCCCCATTCCCGCTCCACTCCTGCCTTTCCCCACAGTGTTGCCTGTGTCCACTGGTTATACATATATACATATAAGTTCTTTGGTTTATTACTCCCTCCCCAATGCCCCTTCCCTTTGAGATTTGTCTGTCTAACAAACAATTTGTACTTCTTAATTTCTTCACCTTTTTCACCCATTCACCCAACCCCCCTTCCCATCTGGCAACCAACAAAATGTTCTCTGTATCTATGAGAATGTTTCTGTTCTGCCTGTTCATTTTGTTTGTAGATTCCATTGTTGATAGATATGTATTCATTGCCATTTTGTTTGTTCATATATTTTATCTTTTTTCAACATTTCATATAATAACGGTTTGGTGGTGATGAACTCCTTTAACTTTTTCGTGTCTGGGAAACTCTTTATATGGCCATCGATTCTAAATGACAGCTTTGCAGGATAGAGTAATCTTGGTTGTAGGTTCTTGTTTTTCATCACTCTGAATATTTTTTGCCACTTCCTTCGGGCCTGCAAAGTTTCTTTTGAGGAATCAACTAACAGTCTTATGGGAACTCCCTTGTAGGTAACTGCTTTTCTCTTGCTGTTTATAAGATTCTCTCTTTGTTTTAAACCTTTTGCATTTTGATAATGATGTGTCTTGGTGTGGGCCTCTTGGGGTTCATCTTGTTTGGGATTCTCTGTGCTTCCTAGACTTGTATGTCTGTTTCCTTCAAAAAGTTAGGGAAGTTTTCTGCCATTATTGTTTCAAATAGGTTTTCAATTTCTTGTTCTCTCTCTTCTCCTTCTGGCACCCCCAAGATGCAAATGTTGGCACGCTTAAAGTTGTCCCAGAGGCTACTTACACTATCCTCATTTTGGGGGATTCTTTTCTCTTTTAGCTGTTTTGATTGGGTGTTTTTGGCATCCTTATATTCCAAACCAATGGTTTGCTTCTTGGCTTTACTGACTCTACTGTTGAATCTGTGTAAATTATTCTTTATTTCAGTTAGTGCCTCCTTCATTTTTGACTGGTCCTTTCTTATGCTCTTGAGGCCCTCACTAAGTTCACTGAGGTTCTCACTAAGTCCACTGAGCATCATTATAAGCAGTGTTTTGAACTCAGCATCCGTTAGGTTGCTTATCTCCATTTTGCTTAGTTCTTTTCCTGGGGTTTTGTTCTGTTCTTTCATTTGGGACCTGTTTCTTTGTCTCCTCTTTTTAGCTGCCTCCCTGTGTTTGTTTCTATGTATCACTTAACAAGAGGTATGGAGCTAGCTGAGACCAGATGCTGCTTGTTAGAAAGAATTTAGGAAAAGCTGAAGCAGGATCCAAGACAGGCCAATCCTATGGTAAAGCAACTGGCAACAGCTTGGGTGGGCCTGAAAGTTGGGTGGGGCAAACAGTGGGAGCCAGGTTGCTGGAATCCCAGAGATGCTGTCCCAGGGAAGGGCTCACCAAAGGAACAATGGCGTCTGACAGCACATCTGTCCAGGAGAAAGCTGCCTCTCCAGCCCTCGCTCCAATGCCAAACCACTCAGTTCTTCCCCATATGACTCTGGTGCCTTTCAAGCTACCTCCACAACACTGGAGCCTGGAGGGTGCGAGTCCAAGTAAGTCCATGTGTGGGCCCTTTAAAAGGAGCTGCCTGGGGCTCCAGCCACCTCAGCCTCCTTCAGCCTCAGTTCCCACTGTTTTTTCCAGCCAGAAGTTATGGAGACTCCTTTTCCTGGCACTGGAACCCTGAACTGGGAGCCTGGTATAGGACAGGTACCCCTCAGTCCTCAGGGAGAACCTTCCCAGCCATGGTATCCTTCTAATTTTTATCCAACCCATGTGGGTGTGGGACCAGCCCATCCGCCTCCGCCCCTCCTACCAGTCTCCATGCGGCTTCTTCTTTAATTCTGTAGTTGTAGGCCTTCCATTCAGCTTGATTTCAGGTGGTTTTGAATGATAGTTGTTCTGTAGTTTAGTTGTAACCTTGATGTGGTTGTGGGAGGACGGATACCGCGTTTACCTATGCTGCCATCTTAACTGGAAGTCGAGATAGTATAATCTTGATATCAAAATATGACCAAAATATTATGAAAAAGAAAAGTTGGAAAACCAGATTCACTCATGACTACAGATACCAAAATCCTAAATAAAATACTAGCAAACACAATCCAGCAAGATATAAAAAGGAAAATATATCATAACCAAGTTGGACTTATTTCAGAAATGTAAGATCAGCTTAGTATTTAAAAATCAATTAACATAGTTAACCATATTAAAAGAAAAAAGGAGAAAAAAAAAGTACATAATCATCTCTATTAAATAAAAAATATCAAATATCAAAGGCTACATCTAATACAAAAGTGGTAAGACCTCTAAAAAGAAAACTAAAAACTTATTGAAATTAAAGAACACATATAGAGGGATAGCATGTTCATAGGGTATATAGACAAATTGTACATAGTATTCATAGTAACACATTGTAGTGGACAATAACATTATTCCCATTTTTTAGATGATGAAGTTATGACACAGAAGTTAAATAATGTGATCATACGTTACAAAAATAAAAACTCAAGTTGTTTGATCCCAAAGTCTCCTCCACAGATTCTATTCACTTAGAATCACACTGAGATAAACTGGCCCAGTCCCGACTGTGTGACACTTCAGTTCACTATTTTCTAATACACAAAATAAGGATGCTGGTCGAAATAATCTCTCCAACAATTCCTTTCAATTATATAACTGTAAGTTGATAGAATTTAGATAAAAATCTTTGCTCATTTGTCAAACTCTGCAAAATTATTGTACCAGTCAGAGAAGGGTAATTCTTAGAAGAGAGACTACAGCAAGGAGTGGGGAAATAGCAGACACGATTTAGCTAGTTTTCCCCAGGAGGGAAAAAAAAAAAACACCTTACAGAAAATTACTAAAATTCTATTTTTCTGTTTGAAAGGTTACTATAGAAACTAAAGACACTACCCTAATGTCCTTTTTTCTTTTTTCTTTTCTCTTTTGGTAGTCACATTCTCTGCCAAGTCTTAGAAATATGCCTGAACATGTTTGGGGATAAGTGTTCACTATAATTCTAGACCATCCAAAGTAGTACTAAGCAAATCATATTAAAATGACATAAATGTGTTCTTCTAAGTCAGAAAATCATTACTGAATAAAGTACGTTTAAAGATTCTAGATTCACGTTCTTTCTTCCACCCCCTAGTTTTTATACCAGTTCTCAACATATTTTAACAGGTAAAGAAAAATTAAAATAGCACGACTGGTATTACATTAGTTTTGAAATGGTTTGTCAGACATGAATCATATAATATACATATAATTTCTTCAGGGTAAAATTATTTCACTAAAATTTAATCTAACTGTACACCAATTTTCATAGCAGCAT
Organism: Molossus molossus; assembly: GCF_014108415.1. Lineage (NCBI taxonomy): Eukaryota > Metazoa > Chordata > Mammalia > Chiroptera > Molossidae > Molossus > Molossus molossus. The sequence goes on along the minus strand of NW_023425351.1, from coordinate 42,971,167 downwards.
TATTCGTTATAGCCAAAAGGCATAAACAACCCAGATATCCATCAACAGACCAATGGATAAACAGAATATGCTCTAAACATACAATGAAATAGTACTCATCCATAAATAGGAATGAAATTCTGACATGTGCCATTATATGGGTGAAACTTAAAAATATTACCCTAAGTAAAATAAGCCAAATACAAAAGGACAAATACTGTATGATTTCTCATATCTGAACTACCCAGAATAGGCAAATTCATAGAGACAGAAAGTACGATAGAGGTTATCAGGAACAGGGATGGGAGAATGGGAGGATGGGGAGTCATCGTTATAAGGAGTACAAAGTTTTAGTTTGAAATGATGAAAAAGTTCTTGAAATGGATAGTGGTTACTTAATGCCACTGAATTGGCACATATAAAAATAGTTAAAACAGTACATTTAACATACTTACATTTTACCACACAAAAAATCACCAAAAAAAAAAGTTAATCAATGGTATTGGGAATCTAATATAATGTGTACAAAGCAGAGAAAGAAAAACCAAGATTCAAAAGACCAGTTCTTAGTACTCAATGATGTTAAAGAAATTTTAAATCAAGCAACATGACAGACAAATGGAGTGTAACCTATATGAACAATATATATCAATACTCTTGTCCTCTGCTTTCTGGTTGGTTTCAGCTAATGAGGAACAGTGGAAGAAGACAGAAATGTGGGAGGAGAATGAAGTCAGGGTATTTGTTTCTTGTTCTGATAACCTCTCCCACCCAGGCTTTAAGCCTATTGGTAGCAACAATACCCCAGGGTTACTAGATCCAGATGTATTATCTCTTGTGGTTTCCCTTCCTAGTCAACACTTTTATTTATTTACTTGTTTATCCTCAACCAAGGACATTTTTTTCCCATTTTAATTAGATAGAGTGGGAGGGAGAAAGAGGAAGAGAGAGAGAGAAACATCAACGTGAAAGGGACACATTGAGTGGCTGCCACCCACACAACCAACCAGGGCAGGGGGAAAAACTGCAACCGAGGTACACGCCCTTAGCGGGAACCGAACCTGGGTCTCTCTGGACAGCAGGCCGACGCTCTAACCACTGAGCCAAACCGGCCAGGGCAACACTTTTATCTTTTTCTTAAACTCTCTTAAAGCTGCTGGATTTAAGAATGCTATCTTTTTCTGACTAATACAATAGTCATCCTTGAAATTAAGAAAGGCAAATCTGTAAGTGTCAGAAATGAAGAGGAAACAAAGTCAGGGTAATGAGTGGGGCATGAGCCCATGGTGGCAAATGGAAGTGCAAACTCACGTATGGGTTTAGGGGTTAACAGGGCTTGACCAATGGCATTCAGGGACTGGAGACAAAGCTAAGAGCCTGAGTTAGAGTACTTTGCAAAAGGCCTGGAGCCAAAAAGAGCTGCTTCTTCAACAAAAGGGCAATCTCTTGAGGCTTCACCAGACTGAGGAATTATCATAGATATATTCTATAAAGGGCACTAAAGTGGGAAGGGAACAAGAAAGAAAAACACTAAGCTCTTTCTCCTCTCTCACTCCAATCTCTTGCTTTTAACACTCACGAAGTGGGTAAGTAATGGCTAAAACAGACATAGTAAATTGGAATAAAAAAAAAAGAGAATTGCCCTGACCGGTTTGGCTCAGCGGTTAGAGCGTCGGCCTGTGGTCCAGAGAGACCAGGGTTCAGTTCCCCCTAAGGGCACGTTACTCAACTGCAGTTTGTCCCCGGCCCTGGTTGTGTCATGCAGGTGGCAGCCACTTGATGTGTAACTTTCACATTGATGTTTCTCTCTCTCTCTTCCTCTCTCTCCCTCCTACTCTATCTGAACAAAAAATGAAAAAATGTTATCCTCGGGTGAGGATAAAAAAAAAAAGAGAGAGAATTGAGGAAATGACTAGAAAGAAAATACAGAAAGCTAATGGGAGGGGGGGGCAGGGCAGAAAAAAAGTGCTTCAAAGAAATAGAGAGAGAAAATGAGATGGACAACACTGAGTAGTTGAGTTATATATTCTCTAAAACCTATTAGGGGTTAAACAATTATATCATTTCAATTGGATTCCATTTTCTTCTTAACCCTGGCCCCAAGAAGACTCTGATACACAATAAATGATTTCCCACTGTAGCCCTATGCTGTTACAATACTGTTTTGTTATAATGGAGGGGGGATATAAAACAATTTAAATGTAACAATTTTACTTAAATACATCAACACTCCATTATTGGGATAATAATAAAAATACTATTTTCCACCATAATTGTTGCTCATAAAATGTCTTCATTTAATCAAAAGATTATTAAGACATAATTATCAAGAGGAACCAAGGGATACTAGAGCTTTCCAGGAATGCATGTCCAAATAGGCATAAAGGCTTTTGAATGGGTTAAAACAAAATAGATGTATATACTCTTCCCAGACCCATTCATTACCTTCTCCAGTGAGAGAACAAGGTTTTATTTCCATTTAGTAAGTAACACATTTAAATATACAGGCAAATTCATCAAAATTACAAAAATATTTTAAAATGCAAATTCAAAGGATCACAGTAACATACCTATCATGTTGGAACTCAAAAGGAATGAAAATTACGAAGGTCATTACACACTGTTCTAACAACACTATAAACATAGGGAAATGAAAAATGAAAGCTTGGACACAAATTTTGAATTCTGAATGAATTAAACAACCACAGATTGAATTATAGATAAAGCATTTATACACATAGAAGAAAACAATGACTATATTTTCTGATGTCATCATTTGCTGTCTAATTCTCAAAGAGGTTAAATTTAAACTCAGATGTACACAGTTAAACTTGATCTCCACATAAATATTTTCTTGAGAGCAAGAAGAGAAATATGAAGTATTCAATACATGAATACCTCCTTTAAGTTGTAAAGTTAGATCAAAGCCTTAACACTAATCATTTCATAACAGTCTTCACAAAAATATTCCTATCCTTTATGGAAAATAAACAAGCTAACTTATTTTAAGATATTTTTCAGGAAATTAGCTTCTCACATGATTGTGGGTTTCAAATCCATATTGGACTACTAGTAATCACCTCTTTTCTTGACCACACTATGTAAACAAGAGAAGAGGGTACATTTTGAATATATTTGCCACTTTCCCCCTATAACTGTTACCTTCTGTAAGTTGCTTTACATAGTCATTGTTGAAAATTAACAAATGAATTTTTTGCATTAAGATTCTTTCACTTTCAGAACTTTTTCACACAGATCACATTAAATCCACAGCTAACACAAAACTAACAAATCCATTAGGAGCACTTCCATTATGTATCTTTATAACCTAATCAGAAAAATCCCAACACTGCAATTTTAACTTAATTACAGTCACGTAAGGAACTTATTAATAAAATCAGAATTAACTTCTTTTTTAAGTAACTGAGAAAATATCTTCGTTAATCTCTCCCTTTCTTTTTATCTTTTTGTAAGATTTTCTTTCTTTCTTTCTTTTTTACTGATTTTTAGAGAGAGAGGGGGAGAAAGAGAGAGAGAGGACAAACATCAATATGAAAGCATTACATCGAGCAGCTGCCTCCTACAAACCTACCAGGAATTGAACCTGCAAACTGGGCATGTGCCCTGACCAGTAATTGAACTGGCAACCCCTAGGTGCAGGAGATGACGCCCAACCAACGGAGCTACATGGGCCAGGTCAATCTTTCTCTTTCTTAATTTCCTCATTTTGGCTAATGAAGACACCATTCTTTAAGTCTATTATATTTATTATATACCTACTGAAACAAAATTATTACTACTGTCTTAAACATTTTTTACAATCCATTTCAAATGTTACTTCCTTTACAAAATACCCACAGATCCCATAGAATCATTCTGTAAATCATTCCTCCATAATTGCAGGACATGTTTTTCTCTATTACATCTCATATCAGGGAGATAATGTTTTTTTGTTTGTGTAAGGTGATCACTGCACAGTTCTAGAGAGGACCATTCATACTGTACTTTGTGTGAATAGCGGTCCCTAGATATATGACCAATAAGAGTGACCATTCCATATGAATCCTGTCTTTTCTAGAATTGCAATGTTGTGTAAATATTTCTTTCCGAAAGACTCCCAGAATAGGTACTCATGTTCATCTTGACATCTCAATTAATACAGTACTTAGCAAAAAAGTGTTTTTAATGGAACACTCTCCTTTCTGCCATTAAAATGTCTCTAAGAATTAACTTCATTTATCAGTTTCACTTTTATTATCCTTGTCTAGCAATTTAGCACCTCAAGCTTTCATTACTCAAGTATTTCACAAAATATATTTTATGCAGTGCCAACGTGTAGGCTATGACAAAAGGGTCTGAGGCTAAATACATTTGGAAACTACAGCATTCAATAAAGTTAAACAGTTTTATTTACTACAGGAGCTTTTATATTCTAGCAACATTAGGAATCTCCAAGAAAGAATTCACTGCTTTCACCCTAGAATGGATATGCCCCACTGACTTCATAAGGGCACATTTCTAGATTCTACACCTATGCCTCTTTTGGAATAGGGGAGGGAGCAATCCCATTACTTAGGTCTTTGTGTCTTTAAGATTTGGAATGAACAGGGATAAAAAAGTTGCTCACGCAGGGGTCAAATAGATCTACTACAACATGTGTTAAAACCTCAAAGCAAGTATAAAAAGAAATGCCCTTTAAACAGAATTTGTTTGTCTTTACTACTTTGTAAGACAAAATAAATTAACACTTCTTTGCTTGACTCTTTTTCCCATTCTGTATTTTGCCAATAGCTTTTTTCCCAGAGGAAAGTATGTCTTTATACAAAACCAAAATATAACTTCTATCTCCATCTATTATAATATTTATCACAGGGGGTGTTTTGAAAATGCATTAGGGTGTTTTTGCTTGACTCAATGACTGGGTGTCACTACTGGCATTTAAGAATTAAGAAATAAGGAATTAGAAGATCCTGTGAGTAATAGGTCAGTCCTAAAAAATGAAGACTATCTCAGTGATATTCATGTAGCTGAAATCCTGTTTATAAAATTTGGGCATAAAATTGAATCCTGTTTTAAATCTAAACACAATTTTTTTGGCATTTGTGCTTGATTTTATTATACACTGAGTTCCAAAAATGAGACTACTGAAATGAAAGAAAGACTAAATATTGTGTGAAACTTTACTAAGAGTTTGCCACTATTTCCAAGAATCACGGCACCAACAATACCTGCACAAGTCTATTTGTACCAGTCACATTCACAGTCATTATATGTACTTCACTATGTCAGGATAGTTTCTACTGTAGTCATGCCAGAGTATTTATATACTAAAATATATATTATTGTACCTTAAATTACTTTCCTTTCATTCTGTATATTTTATATAACTATATATTTTTGAAATTATGTGTATATGTAGGTTATTTATAGTTTTATTTCAGGATAGTAAAAAAGGTATTATAAAATATTTGTTATCTACAGAAGCACTGGCATTATGGGTGAGGTTACAGTGTTAAAATGAAAAACAGAGAGCTCCACGGGGTGTCTCAATTGGTTGGAGAGTCATCCCTTGCACCTTCAAAGAGGTATCTGAATCAATTCCTGGTCAGGGCACACTCTGGATTATGGGTTTGGTCCCCAATTGGGGTACATATGAAAGGCAACTGATCCATGTTTCTCTCTCACATCTCTATGTCTTCCTCTAAAATCAATATAAACATATCCTTGGGTGAGGATTAAAAAAGAAAAAGAAAAGAAAGGCTTTTATAATTAGAAGAAAATAGAGGGTTTGGGTCTGAAAGAATTGAAAAGCACTATTCTAAAGATAATACCACCCTGGTTCAAAAAAGGGGTAGAGGCAGAGAGGGTAGGGAAGGGGGAGCATCTTTTTCACCCACCTTTTACGTTTCCATACTTCTGAGGTAGCATAACTTGACTGTGTCTCAGGTTTTACCATTTCACATCACCCCTACTGTCCTGAACTACCTCACTACCTGCTAAAATTGATTAACATACTTGGACCTAAAAGGAACAGTAAATATACAGCCACTGCTACCACATCTCCTCCTGAGCCTTCTGAACCTGCCAGCTTCCACAGAGGTGAGGTCATCTTCATTCTCAGTCCTGACACGGAACTCTGTGGTATATACTACCCTTCATTTATAACAGAATTTTTCAGAAACACTTACCTCAGTAGTAGTTCCAATGTCAGCAGATGGGCTGCACGTGCTGGTATCCGGAGGAGCTGTGCCTACACTGCTTCTAACTGGAGAGCTGGGAACAGGCCCCGCCATGGTCTCTGGATAGGTGGAAGAACTGATATTGCCTCTCTTCTGAATCTTATTCCACACTTTATTCATTATATCAGTGAGCTCGTATAAGAGCTGCACCTGAGCAAAAGAAAAAGGGGAAAACAAGTCTGTCAATTTCTAACCACAATTGACTAAATGTAAGAAAATTAAAACAATTCCAGAGAAGCAAGAAAATATGATAAAAAAAAAAAAATCTACCAGTGTATCACTAATCATGATATTATACCATGGTCTATAATCTATGTTATATAATTATTATATATTATCATGAATACTTTATATTCACACTATGATTCTGATAAGTTACAGAGTAAAAAATTCACAGGTAAAAATTTACAATTTTAGCCCTGGCCGGTTTGGCTCAGCAGTTAGAGCATCGGCCTGCAGTCCAGAGAGACTGGGGTTTGGTTCCTGCTAAGGGCACGTGCCTCGGATGCAGTTTGTCCCCGGCCCTTGTTGGGTCGTGCAGGAGGCAGCCACTCGATGTGTCCCTTTCACATCGATGTTTCTCTTTCTCTCTCTTCTTCTGTCTCCCTCCTACTCTATCTGAACAAAAAATGGGAAAATGTCCTTGGGTGAGGATAAAAAAAAAAAAAAAAAAAAATTTACAGTTTTAAGCATTTTATCATACTTTGAATTTGACATAGAGTGAATTTATTCCCACTTGAAATCTGCCACATTCACAATGATATTTTATAAGCAATTTAGCATTTCCGTAGGAAAATAATGCTGCTATGATAATAATGCTGCTATGATAATAATGCTAATATAACAGGTCATTCTAGGACAGTAATTTCTTTTACTATATGAATAAAGCAAAACACAAAGAAATGCCTCTTAACAGAAGTTTGAATCAAAATTAGAAATCAAATATATCTTAGTAAATATGATTATTTAGTGTTTTATAAAATAACTAACATTCTTATTTCTTAATGACTCCCACATTTAAATTCTCTTTCTCTGGGGAATATATCTGAAACTGGATTTCTTTCCCAGTAAAATAAAGTGAAAAAAAATAATATAACATAGAATAGTAAAAAGAAAATGTTACATGTGAGGCTCTTCTATAGATAAAAACATAAACCATCCAACCTACTATTCCCCTCAGATTTGTCATTCCAATATTCAGAGAAAAAAAAATGTTTAACTTGCACATTGTTTGACTAAGTTCTAAGATATTTACATAAGAGTTCATAAATAAGCATTAATCATGGAATTTGTATGACAACATATTGCCATATACTGTATAAAACAAGCCCAGGGAAAAAAATGCAAACACAATATATAAGCAAATCCACAGCTGGATACCATATTCCGCTTGCCATTAAAAAAAAAAAAGGCTAAATTCTTATATTTATAAAAAGTTTTAGCCCCAGGACACATCCAGATGATAAAGCTGGCTTCTTATGTGGGCAGAACAGATGCATAAAAACACTGTTGTCAATCCTTATTTGATATAAAACAGTACTGGGTTACAGTTTTCCCCTACTTTTTATGTGATGAAGTTTCAAATCTCAGGTTATAGCTCTTTATGTTAAAAAAAAAAAAAAATCTAATGGCTAGAGATCTTACAAAAAAAAACCTTAGAAAAAATTTTGTTCAAATTCTTATGTCCTTCATAATCATGAATAACTTCTCTCTAAAAAGAAAGTCTTGTTGCAAACCAAATTTAAAAAAATGATTATTTTATTTTTTCTTAAACAATTAGAAATGACAAGTAAGGAAAGCATAAACCAAACAAAACAGATTCTAAAACTTCTAAGAGCATAAGGTTTATGTACTTGAGGGATTGATGGTGCTTTATTGTCACTACTTCTGTTTTTAACTGCTACCATTAAATAATTGTACATGAATGTCACCAATACACTGTGTCTTTAACATAACAAGCAAACTCTGACATAAACTTTAAACCTATTTTTATTTTCAAAGGAGAAAGTTGCTATCACAGTATTGAGATATCTCAAAATCAGAGATTTAAAAAAATAAAGCAAATGTAAAGATAAATATTCAACTCATATCCATTAAAGTGTATTAAAAACTATGTCATTTATAGCCACAATGTGCTACCACTACCCGTCTATTAAAATGTCTAAAATTAAAAAGCCTAACCAGATCAAGTACTGGTGAGAATACAGAGCAACTGAAACTCCATTTACTGTTGATGGGAATTCAAAATTTAGAATATAGTTTGGGAGTTTCTGAAAAAGATGTACGCCCACCATATGATACAGCCATTTCACTCCCAAGTGTTTCCCCAAGAAAAATAAAAGTTTATGTCTACACAAAGACTTGTATACAAATATTCATATTTATTTATAACAGTCCAAAACTGGGAAAAATCTCAAATGTTCATCAATAAGTGGATAAACAATGTGTAGTATATCCACACAACAGAACAATAATTAGCAATAAACTGTGGATTCATGCAAAAACCTGAATCCAAAATAATTTTGGAATGAAAACAATTTTTTTATTTTTTATTTTTTTTATCCTCACCTGAGGACATTTTTCCATTTTTTGTACAGACAGAGTGGGAGGGAGAGAGAGGAAGAGAGAGAGAGGGAAACATCGATGTGAAAGGGACACATCGAGTGGCTGCCACCCACACGACCAACCAGGGCCGGGGACAAACTGCAACCGAGGTACATGCCCTTAGCGGGAACCGAACCCGGGTCTCTCCGGACCGCAGGCGGACGCTCTAACCGCTGAGCCAAACCGGCCAGGGCTGAAAACAATTTTTAAGGTCTGAGAGACTAATGTCTACAGCGATTGGCAGGACTTGTATAACTTTGGTAAAACAGTTACAATGAAGGGTCTAGTTGAAGGAAATCATTCCTAGGAGAAAAAAAACCTCTCAATATTCAACCAAGTTAAATATTGTGTCCAAGGCCCTTAAATGGCCATGAGTTCCAGGAACTGACACAGTAGTTTAGGTCTCCATAGTCGATATAAAGAACTAGAACAATGTCTGACATGAAAATGAATTTTTTCTGGGCCAGCCCTACATCTACAGCCAACACTATTTTAAAGTATATAAACTGTTTGAGGCCTCTACATCTGAGGAATAATGAATCAAATTAATTAAGGTACAGGGTTAACACTTATGATGTCACTATAATGGACAAACAAAAGGATGGTATGTATTTAAGTAACAATCATTTCTCTGAAATGGAATCAAGAAGCTTATACACTGACTACAATCAAAAGTCCACCAAGATTCTGATAATATATGCAAAGGATACTGCCAGGTATTTACATTGTTTGGGGGGGGGAGCTCATAGTTTTTATCAGATTATCAAAGAAGGTCAGGGCACAAAAAAAGACAAGTAGTACTGTCCATCACACACACACACACAACCAGATGGATTAATAAGCAACCATTCATGGGAAAGAGGTTTATTTTGAGTCATTAATCTTAAAAGAAAAAAATCAAAACAGTAAGAAATTTTAGAACCCCCATATGCATATAGATGTTTGTATTTCACGGGCTCAGTACTTTTTTGGAAGGTACAATACCCAGAAAATAAAGACAGACATAGATATATGTTTCACTAAGAAAGATCAAACTTTTTTATTATTTGGTAAAAGATTCCATAAAGTTTAAAGGCAAATAAGTGCATTACAGATACAGGGTTTGTATTTAGAGTGTAAGGGAAGCTCTTCAAACTGCTTGAAAATTTAACAGAAAAGTTGGGTAAATGATAAGAATTATCAATTTATAACAGAGCTAATTCACTGGCCAATAAACATTCAAAAACTGCTCAACCTTATTAGTAATCAAGAAAATACAAATTAATGTAAACAATATGAATTGCCAACTCACAAAAAAAGCAAGTTCAATGGCCAATAAACATTTAAAAAGATGCTCAAACATCTGGTTTCATTTTCCCTTCAGCATTAAGGACTTCCTTTACGATTTCTTATAGTTCAGTTCTATTGGTGATTGATTTTTTTAAATGTGAAAATATCTCTATTTATACTTCACTCATAAAAGTTGTATTTTTTATTTAAAATTCTGTGTTAAAAGGCTTTTAAATATTTTTTTCACAATTTAAAAATGTTGCTCTTCTCATCTCTAGTTTCTTAGGATAAGTAAGCTAAAAATCCAAATCTTGGTTCTCTTGTATGTAATGCGTCATTTTTCTCATGATACTTTCAAGATTTGCTCTTTATCTGTGGCTTTCAACAGCTGGATTATGATGTGTGTAGGCATTGCCTTCTTCGTGTGTTTATCTTATTCATCTTTGTTTCCCTCATTTTTGGCTTACATGTAGTACTCAATAAATATTCGCTGAATTCACTTGTGGGGGGGGGAATCAAGTCATCGTTTGTAGTTTTGACAGAAGCCAGAGGGGAGTCTATAAGCATATGTAAAAGCAACCATTCACAAGGAAGAGGTTTATTTGGAGTCTAGCATTTTATCATTAAAAGTTTGATTAATTTGGCACACCAGGATACAAAAAAGCATTAACTACTTACTCAATCTTTGACTATATACTGATTTTTCAGAGTGATATACTGTTTTGTGGCTTCCTATTCTTTCAGGAATACCACTATCTTCCACCAGGAATATTCAGACCAATTTATTAGAAGGGTCTCAGGTTTTATATCAGAATCAATCTAAACCAACAGAATGGCATTCATATAGCATAGAATTTACAAAATTTTTTCATATCTCACTTAAACTCCCCAAAACCTTGTGATCAATTTTGGTTACAGCACCTGGTAACAATTTAACAGAAGTTGGTTTATGAGGCATTTCCAAGAAGATAAAGTGAAATTAAGTGAATAGATAAGAATTCTACATTTTGAATGAAAAGGGATTCTCAGAACGTGAGGTTCATTCAGTCTGGCTTTAATTCTCACATAAAGGTCCGTGGTGACAGGAGAAAGGGACAAAATGAGGGAGGAGAGATAAGAAAATACCAGGCCTAACATAAGCTCTATCTATGGGATGACTTTGCTTAGAACTGTTTTATATTTAAACAACAGCCAAATCTGAGCTTAGAAACAAACAAGGTAAATATCTAAAGAAGATATCCCAGAGCTCTAGTTTTGAGCCACAGTATTACATTTAATATGATTCCATACAAATCACAACATTATTGAGTATCTCAAAACTAAGAGAAAAAGAGATTAGTAATAGTGGAGTTACAGACTAAAACAATAATGGTAACATAATTTATTTTTAGCTGGGATGGCTATGGACAACCAGCACACGTAGAGTAGGACAATCCTCCCAAGGCTATAATGATCTTCCATAAATCCCTAAATTATAAGATCTCTGGGAGACAACTCCAAGTAGCAGTTAGCTCTTGATCATACAGGGATTAAGCTACTACTACAGATAAACTATGAATACTTCTTTTTCTATTATCTCCAAATGTTCCATCATATCCCTTTGTAATCTGTCCTTCCTCCCTCTCCCTGCCCTGCCTCCAAACAACAAGGAAACTGCTTTCTGTCACAATGCAGTACTTTGCACATTCTAACATTTTATATAAATGGAATTATTCAGTAAGTACTCTTTTGGTCTGGCTTCCTTCATTCAGCATGATGATTGTGATATTCATCCAAGATACTGCCTTTTATCAATATTCAGTCTTTTTATATAAGCTTTTTCATATATTTCATTATTAGTTTGAAAAAGTTATCTAATACTTGTAATTTACTGAGTTTTTATCATAAATGGGTGTTAAATTTCATTAAGTATTTTACAATATATCTATGGAGATGATTATGTGATTATACTCCACTGTTTATTTAGTTAGTTATATTTTTCCTTTATTGATTTTACAGGGAAAGTAAGTGAGAGGGAGAGATAGAAACATCTATGAGAGAGAACTATTGGCTGCCTCCAGCATGCCCCCCATTGGGGATCAGGCCCACACCCTGGGCATGTGTCCTGACCAGGAATCGAACAGGCAACTTCTTGGTATATGGGTCAATGCTCAACCAGCGAGCCACACGCCGGACCATTGTTTTATTTATTAATTAATTTATTTATATATTGTTCCACTTATTTTTGCATTCGTTGACTGATTCTTGTATGTACCCTGATCAGGGATCGAACCTATGATCTTGGTGTATCAGGACAATACTCTAACCAAATGAGCTACTTGGCCAGGGCCACATTCAATATCTTGTAAAATATATATAAGGGTATTCGAATTTTCTATTCCTTCTTGTATCATTTTTATACATTTTTTTCAATGAAAATTTTTATTTCATCTAAATTGTCAGCAGAGAATTGTTTATTAGTCTCTTATTATGCTTTTAATGTCTGTAAAATCTGTGGCGATAACCTCCCCCTTCAATCCTGATATTGGTGGTTTGTATTCACTCTCTCTTTTTACTGTTCCAGACACTTCTGCTCTTTATTTTCATCCTTTTACTTACTTTGGGTTAACCTTCTTCTTTTCTTAGCTTCCTAAAGTGAAACCTTAAGTGAATGAATTAAGCTTTTTCTTCTTTTCTAATATAAGTATTTAATATTGTTTCCCTGAAAACACTGCTTTAACTATATCTCCTTTTTTATTGTCATTCAATCAAAATATTTTCTAATTGCAAAGTGATTTTGTCTTTGATACATAGATTATTTTAAAACATGTTGTTTAATGTCCAGATAATTTATTATTGGTTTCTAATATAATTTGACTGTGGTTAGATAATATACTATATTAACCTCGATCCTCTTCAACATAATAAAACCATACTGTACACCTGAAAAAAATGTGCATTCCAGTTGCTGGATATAGTGTTCTATAAAAGTCAATTAGATTAAGGCAAGTTCTTTGTATTTTTCATAGTTCCTAGATCTCTAATTATTTATTTGTTTTTATCTAGTGGTTTTATAAAATAATGAGAAAGATGTTATAAAAATGTCCTGACTGTGGGAGGATCTATTTTTTCATATCTTCTATATCTCCATTTATTTTTCATCTAGTTGTTTTATAATCACTGAGAGAAATGGTATAAAAACTCCTACAATGATGAATAATTACTGTTTTTTCCATTAATTCTGTCCCTTTTTGTTTCATGTACCTCTTTCCTCTGACAATACTCTTTTTATTATTATTTTTTTTTATCCTCACCCGAGGACATTTTTGCATTTATCTTCAGATAGAGCGGGAGGGAGAGAAGGAGGAAGAGAGAGGGAAACATCCTTGGGAGAGAAACACATCAACTGGTTGCCACCCGCACAATCACAACTGGAGCTGGAGACAAAATGCAACCGAGGTATGTGCCCTTAGTGGGAACCGAACACGGGACTCTCTGGTCTGTGGGCCGACACTCTAACTGCTGAGCCAAACCCACCAGGGCGATAATATCCTTTTTATTTGTCCACTTCATTTGCAATAAAATAAGTAAGTCAAGCTTTCTTACGCCATTTGAATGATATATTTTTAAATATTCATTTATTTATATTCTGTTTCTTTAGTAGTATTGCTTTTTTCCCACTCTATAAATCTTTACCTTTTAATAGGAGTAGTTGAACTAGGGGTCAATAAACTTTTTCTGTAAAGGGTCAGACAGTAAATTTTATAGTCCTTGTAAGCCATATTATCCTCTACTGCTACTACTTAATTCTGCAATTATAGCATGACAGCATTCTTAGACAATATGTAAAAAATAGGTATCCCCAACTTTGGCTTACAGACCTTAGTTGCAAACTCCTAGTGTAAACACTCCTAGTTAAGATCATTAACATTTAATGTGTTCATTGATAAAACTGGTTCAGCCCCTACAATATTATTTTTTTTCTATTTCTATTGTTTTTTGTAACTGTTACCACTTCTTGACTTCTTTAGATTTGAATATTTTTAAGTATTTCATTTTATTTGACCTTTTTTTTTTTTTTTTTTTAAGATTTTGTAATTGGTTTTTAGAAAGAAAGGGAGAGGGAGAGCAAGAAAGAGGAACACTGATGTGAGAGCGCAACATTGATTGGCTGCCTCCTGCACACTCTCTACCATGGCGTGTGCCCTGACCAGAATTGAACCAGCAACCTTTTGGTGCACGGGAGGATGCCCAATCAACTGAGCCACACTGACCAGGGCAGTATTTCTTCTTATTTATTTATTTATTTATTTATTTATTTATTTATTTATTTTCCTCACCAGAGGACATTTTTTTGTTTGTTTGTTTGGTTCAGATAGAGTGGGAGGGAGAGAGAGGAAGAAAGAGAGAAACATCAATGTGAAAGGGATACATTGAGTGGTTGCCACCTGCACAACCCAACCAGGGCCGGGGAAAAACTGCAACCGAGGTACATGCCCTTAGCAGGAACTGAACCCGGGTCTCTCTGGACCGCAGGCCAATGCTCTAACCACTGAGCAAAACCGGCCAGGGCCAGTATTTCATTTTAATTAATCTACTGGCTTTTGCTCCATCTGATTGTATTTTTGCATGTTTTTTAGTAGTTATTCAAGGAGATTAATATATACATGTACATGTATACACATATGTATATATATACATACATATATATAGACTTTCACAGTCTACTTAAGTTTATATTGTCCACTTAGTGTGATATTTAAAAATCAGGCAACTATATAGGTCCCTTTGGCCCATCATATTCCCAACTAACTTTAATGATTTTGTTAGCCTAGGTAGCTAGTTAGTTATTAATGAAGGAAGGGAACAAATGAAATGGGATATTAAGCCTGATTAACTAGGAAAGTGTAGCATTAAGAGGCTCCTCTGGGGACAGACACATCCTCTACTGAAGATACTTAATCCACAAGTGGGCAGGAAGAATGGGCTTTCCGATTTCCCCAGGGAACAACCAGCCAGGTAGCTGTGATTATGAAAGGAAGGATAAAACAGTAGTGGAAGCATGTGCAGAAGAAACCAACATGGCACAGGAGGAGGTAAGCACATGTATAGTAGAAGCCAGATGACTAAGCAGAGCTTTCAGGCATGCACAGTAGAAGCCAAAATGGCAACCATAAAGAGGAGGAGCCAAGCCTGGAAAATCCAGGAAAGGGACTGGAGAGGGAGAGGGTCCAGCACAAACCCAAGAAGAATTAGGAAGAAGACTGGTTAGTTTGAAAGAAAGCTTACCACTTCCCAAACCCAAGGAAATACAATAAAAGCTTAACAAAGGCCAGAGGCACTTGTGTGTTTACCATTCCCAAGTGTGGGTCCAAGCACAAGCCAGTTGTGGCCTGGGTGCCACTGTGCCTTGTCAGCAAATGTGAAATGAGAAATGAGACACAGAGAAGTTCTGCATCTCTGGGTCTTGCCCCTCCTGGGCCTGACAGGTGCAGGTGTGGGTCTAAGGCCCCAGGAGCTGGACTTCACAGCAAGACAGATCTGAGCCACCTAGTCATGGGTGAGCAATCAGGCACCTAGGGGCAGTCCTTTGTTTTTGCTTCAGTAAACCTTGGCACTATGCTTCAAGTCCTCCTATGCATGGGTCCCCAAAATGCATTTCTTGGGACTCTGTGGAAAAATTCACTGGCAATAATTTGGCTATTTTCTATATCACATCCACAAACGTTGAAAGCCCCAACAGATGTTATACATTTTGGGTTCCTCGGTCATACGTAATTTTTTAAAAATAAAAAAATAAATTTATGAAGCTATTTATTATTTTTGTTGGTTTTCCTTTATTTCTGAAGAAACAAGTTTTCATCTACTGTCATTATCCTGTAGATTGCAGAACATCCTTTACCATTTGTACAGTAGCGCTGCTGGTGACAAATTCTCGTAGTTTCCCTTAATCTACAGTGTCTTTATTTCACTTTGATTTCTGTGGGATATCTTCACTGACTTGACAGTTTTTTTCTTTCAGCACTTTAAAGATATGTTCTCAATGTCTTCTGTCCTCTACAGTTTTTATGTTTTGTTTTTTTTAATCCTCACCCAAGGACACTTTTGCATTTATCTTCAGATAGAGTGGGAGAGAGAGAGGGAGGAGGAGAGAGAGGAACATCAATGTGAGAGATACATCGACTGGCTGCTACCCACACGACCTCAACTGAGGCTGGGGACAAACTGCAACTGAGGTATGTGCCCTTAGCAGGAACCGAACTTGGGACTCTATGGTCCGCGGGCTGATGCTCTAACCACTGAGCAAACCGGCCAGGACTGTCCTCTACAGTTTTTAATGAAAAATCTGTGTTCATTCAAATTATTTGAAATCTACAAAGTCTTTTTGTAGCTGCTTTCAAGAAGTTTAAAAGATTTATCGTTTTTCAGTATTTTAATAACAATGTGTCCAAGCATGTTTTTCTTTGACTTTATCCTCAAAGATTAACATACTTAGAATTGGGTGAATTTCATGAATATGTAAAGATCTATCTCTTTTTTACAAATTTGGAAATTTGGGAAGTTTTTTGCAATTATTTGTTCATTTTTTTCCTGCCCCAATCTTTCTCCTTATCTTCTAGAACTCCAATTACACATTAGTAGAACATTTTGCCTCACAGTCAATGAGGCTCTGATCTTTTGGTAAATACTTATTCTCTCTGTTTTTCAAATTCAGTCATTTCTATGCTCCATGTTCAAGTTCAGTGATTCTTTCTCCTGTCATATGCAGGCCACCTCTAAACTCATATGGTACAATTCATCTCTTTCAAGTATTGCTTTTTCAATTCTGAAATTACTTGTTTTTTCAATATTTTCCATTTTCCCAAAGAAAATTTTTACCTTTTTTCTTTCAGTGGTAACAGCTTCTTTAAACATTGTTTTCAGTTCAATTATTTTAAAGCAAATTGGATATATATTTTTACAATGTTAATTTTTGCTTTCAACCCCAGAGTATATAGAAGTAATCAGTGGGATAAATGCAGTGTTCTGGGCTTCTGCCATCAGGCTAGAATTGGATCTCTCATGCTTTCCTTTTTTTGAATTTTTTTTATTTTAGGGAGCGGGAGAAAGAGATAGAAACATCAGTGAGAGAGAACATCGATTGGCCACTTCCTTCATGCCCCCCACTGGGGATTTATTTGGCCCACAAGCCCTGACCAAGAATCGAACCAACGACTTCTTGGTGCATAGGTCAATGCTCAGCCACTGAGCCACACCGGCCAGGCTTAACAACTTCTGTGATCAAGGATCTAAAGGAGTGAATCTGTCTCTCTACAATATATTTGCTAGAGCTGCCATAAAAAAGCATCATCAATTGGGTGGCTTAAAACAATAGAAAAGTATTGTTTTGCGGTTTGGGAGGTCAGAGTCCCTAATCAAGGTATCAGCAGACCATCCTCTCTCTGAGACTCTGAGTAGAATCCATTTCCTCTCTTCCTTGCTTATGGTGGTAGCTGCAATCCTTGTATTCTTTGGTTTGCAGCTGAATTAGTCCAGTCTCTGACTCCGTTTTCACATGGCACTCTCCCATGTGTCTTCACATTGACTTTCTTCTGTGTGTGCCTACATCCAAATTTCCCATGTTTATAAAAAAATCAGTCACATTGGATTAGGGCTTACCCTAATGACCTCATTTAAACTTGATTATATCTGTAATGGCCCTGCTACCAGATAAGGTCACATACTGAAATACTGGGCGTTAGAAATTCAACATATCTTTTGGGATTCAACCCATAATAATTTCCCCTCCTCTGAAAAATGTTTTTAAGCAAATATCAGCAATAGCACTCAGAGAATAATCTATAAAAAGGTAATTTCATAATTAACCTCTCCTATACCACTGCGGGTCATAACAGAATGGCAATTATATGCATTTTTATAATAAGGCCATTGCCATTATATAGTAGGCCCAATGCTTACAACATGCACAAATAAATATAAAAATTAAACCAAACTGTATAGTATACAGTATGGGGAGAGAGAATGATATCAGTAAGGAGGTTCTATAAAATACAGAGTTGTTGCTGAACCCACTTCAAAAAACATCCTTTAAAAATTGGTTTATAACCACTAATGCTGGGATAAACATAGATTTATCAATATTGACCTGTCAGATCCAATAACAGTCTAACAAGTATTATTTTAAAAATAAAATTTAAAATAGTATTCAACATTGATAAGCTATGTGAAAAATATACCACAATCTGCTTGAGGTCAAAGAAATTAAATTCTATGTAAGTAATAATTTGCACAAATCTAGGTGATTAAAATTCAAATTAAATTATAAAACTTTAGAATATAGTATGTTTGGCCTACAGCAACTGAAATGTTATGAAAGTAACAAAATGGCCTTTTAAAATAAAAACAGTGCTTTAAAAAAATTATTACATGTCGATCAAAAGAAGTTCTGAATGCTAATCTGAGTGAAAATTACATTTGATCATTTGAACAGACTTCCATTCTGATGGTAAAGTAGTTCATCTGTGTTTAAAAACTTTACATCTGCAACTGATTTCATTCCATCAGCCAAAAGATGCATTTATGCTGCCACCATTACATTTTTAGACGAGTTTAAATTACAAAACTTGAGAGCTTCAAAGCAATTCTTAATCTAACCATTCTGACCTTGATGGCCTTGTTAAAAATAATTTAGGACAGTTAATAGAAGAGAAACCCTGCAACAAAATGGATAACAATTGTTCTTAAATCACATTATTTTAAATTTCCTTTCATAAATCAAATGTACCAACCTGGGGATTTGAGCATTTTATCTCAAGCGACTCTAGGTCAACATGGAGACAGACAACAAATGAATGTCTTGCATCAGGTGCTGTAGCGAGTAGCTTTTGAGATGTTACGGCTAGAGTAGAGGTACAACCCATGGGATCCACTAGGCAAAGTGTCACTTGTTTTCCAAAAAGGGTATATATGCTGAAATGATGCAAGCTGATAGTCCAAGGAAAAGCATCACCTGATAAAGGGGATGAAAGAGGGTATGCATACAAAAATGTAGTTAATTGTCACTTGATATAGTAAGTTGTCTATTATCTAAATCTGAATTATAAAACATTTAACAAGGCAGCATTATAAGTGAATATAGTACAGACAGTAATGTGTTAAACAATTTGCATGCTATGTCAATTTACCTTCTAAAATTCTTTATATTTGTATTTATTATAATACACTGCTATATCAATAATTACATATACTATAAGACATACAGAAATAGAAATGAAAGAAATGAGATGAAAATATAAATAGAAAGTCTAACTTCCTCTTCCTTTGTCCTAGAGGGTGGCAATGTGCAACCGCTGGGATGTAAGCACCACACCTTAGAGACTACAGAGAATGTGTTCAATTAGGAAAATGCAATATTCTTTGCGTGGACTGAAGGTGAATACAGATCTGGCTGTAGAATGACAGAGGAAAAGAATAAATAATACACTGTGGTCTTTTGGACCACCTGCACCAGAATCATGCAAGTACTTATTTAAAATACAGACTCCAGGTTTCTACTTCAGATCTACTTAATCAGAATTTTCGGTGATAAGACCCAGGATACATTTTCGTACCTTCCCTTGGTGATGCACATGTATAATGCTATTTTTATATAAAATACACTTGATAAAAATATAAACATTCATACAGTTTAGGATTAATAGCAAAATTCCTTTCTTTTATACTGTTTTATTTATCAGAGATTAATTCATTAATATAAATTTGTAACACAAAACCATCTTTCTATTGTAATCAAAGGAAAATTACTTTGTGAAATAATTCCTAAAAGTATACTAAAATTAGAATATTTATAAACATTTATTATTGGGATGACAATTTGATAGAAAATATGTTCCTTTTAACTTGTATTTTTGATTTGGTAATTCTATTAGTACCCGTCAGTATAGACTGAATAGTACAGAATTTTTTTGTTTTTGTTGTTGTTCAGACAGAGTGGGAGGGAGAGAGAGGAAGAGAGAGAGAAAAACATCAACATGAAAGGGACACATCGAGTGGTTCCTCCCACACGACCCAACCAGGGCCAGGGACAAACTGCAACTGAGGTACGTACCCTTAGTGGGAACTGAACCCGGGTCTCTCTGGACAGCAGGCCGACGCTCTAACCCTGAGCAAAACCGGCCAGGACAGTACAGAATTTTTTTAAGTAAGTAGCTCAATTACTTTAAAACAAATGACTATATGTATTTACTTTCTAATTAGAGAGGTACCAGTATCTCACTAAAGATAATTTAGAAAATATAATATTTAAAACATAAAAATTTTAAAAACCAGTCACAATCTACCTTCAACCCTGTCACTCCCAATAATAACTACTATTAACATTGTAATATTTCCTTAAAGTCTTTTCCCCCTATAGTGTTGAACATGCCCACACAGATTAGAACCAGGATCACATTGTAGCTTTAGTTTCATGTTATTTTTCAGTGACACACACACAAAAACATAATGTAAGTGAATTATTAAGTGGATCATATTATAAATGAATATATTAAAGAAATTTAAATATGCACTTGTGTCATTAAAGGTGACACTCAATGGATGCTACAAGGTAGATTCTCATAAATTCAAACATTAAAAATGTTTTAATCAGATATAGTTAATAAAATTAAAATCAGAAACTATTAATTTGACACTTGGATTATAAATCTAGCTACATAGTAGTCCACAACAACTTGAATGGAAACAACAAGAACGGCACAATATGTGGTCAGCACTGTGGTAATCTGTTTTAAGATTTAAAATATTCTGCCCCCAAGAAAGAATAACAAACTTTAAATTATCTGTAACTAATTCTAAAATTATTTTAAAACCTATACAACGTTTCATGCTATTTACAAAATAAAGGCTTTGTGAAATTTGTCTTAAAATATTTAGGAATGATTTGTGGTTACACATTTTAAAACTAGTAGTGAGCTATAGTTTTCAAATCTTGTGTTTGAAAAAAATGGTAAATGGTGGTTAAGTAGGATAAAGAATACCACATTTAAATTCGTTAAATTAAAAAAAAAAAAAAATCCCAAATGTGTTGATACTGTCTCAGATATGTGTCTCTACTTCTACTTTGGAATCAGACCAATAAATACAAATTGGGAACATCACATTCTAGAACTTTAAAAGAAACTTAAGTTAATACTTTATGTCCATTTATTTAGCATGCAGATTATCTTTTATAAAAAACACCGTCTACCTAGAAGATGAAGTCTTAACATGTAATGATAAAAATTCCCACAATTAAACATTATGAAAAAATATTACATAAAACACAATTCATTAACTGCACACATATTCCTTTTTAAACACACATACATATAAATGAACAAAATAAAAACACCTTATCTATTTATAACACTGGCAATATAATGTTCTGGAGACTCCCTAAAATATGCTCAGACACCTATGACAGGCCAGAACAATTTACTAATCTGAAACCTTCAGGATTAATATTTTCCCTTCCATTCACTCTCTCTCTCAAAAAAATCAGTGGAAAAAATATCTTCGGGTGAAGATTAACAACAATAAAAAGATTAATATTTTTACTTTAATTGGAAAGTTCTAATGCCATAACATGGGTCTTTTATTTTAGCAAAACTATTGCTGGCAGAATTCAAAAATTTTCAAACAAACTGTCTAAAGAATAAGAAAAAATGAAAAACAAAGCAAGAAGACTGAGAATTCCATTTGTATATGAATTTGTGAACCCTCTGGCTTATCAAAAGAGAAAAATTAATAAAATAATTCTCAAGAAAATGATAACCTAACACTGACGTAATTCAGATGAAATAATGTGAAAGAAAAGTAAATATGACAGAGCTTTGGGGCTAAACAAAGAAAGAAAGAAAATTCATAGAGACTGTGTCATGTGCCACATGTCAACAATGGGTAAAAGATTCGTTAGATAATATTAATATGCAACTGGGTAAATTTTAGAAAACTATATAGTGTGAATTTCCATACATTCTATCACATGTTGCTGATTTTGCACACTAGACGCAGAAGACTCTACTTAGCTTTTCCTTGCTTTTACAACCTTAGTCATTAAATGTGTTTGGAAACAAAACCTTGCTCTTCTCCCTTATTTTCCCTTAGGTTCCACAATTCAGTGTGACTCCGGCAGATTTTTATTTCAAATATGAAAGAGTGTAATCAAGAATATTTTACTACCTAGCCCAGCGGAGTGGCTCAGTGGATTGAGTGTGGTCCCATGGACTGAGAGGCCCTGGTTTGATTCCTGGTCAGGGCACAAGCCCGGGTGGGGGCCATATAAAAGGCAGCCGATCGATGTATCTGTCTCACATCGATATTTCTATCTCTCTCTCTACAAAAATCAATGAAAACATATTTAAAAAAAACAACAACAAAAAAATATTTGCCCTAGCCAGTTTGGCTCAGCAGTTAGAGCGTTGGCCTGTGGACCAGAGAGTCCCAGGTTCAGTTCCCACTAGGGACACGTACCTCAGTTGTAGTTTGTCCCCCGCACTGGTTGGGGTATTGTGGGTGGCAACCAGTCGATGTGTCTCTCTCACAATGATGTTTCTCTCTCCCCCCTCTCTCCCTCCTGCTCTATCTGAAGATAAATATAAAAAGTGTCCTCAGATGAGGATAAAAAAAAGAATATTTTACTACCTATTGTGAGGGTTAACATTTTCAAGATTAGATACACTATACTCCTCACATATAAATGAGCCAAAATTGCTCACACTGTTTCTCCAAACCACTTAGCACTTAACCGACTTAAAGAGTTCAATAAAGGGTTCTTTAATTCTAAGTGATGTTAATTAAGTAATGGGTACTTCCAAAGAATGAAGACATTAAAAATCATAAAAGTGTAATCAATTTTCCCAGCAGAAAACAGCTGAAATGCCTATAAGAGTGGAAAACAAAAATGAGTAATCCACAGTTTTACTTGCTCTGTAACCAAAATTCTACATTTGGAACAAAATACTGTTTTGTGTTAGGTAATGTGAAGTGTATTTGCATGCATACTATATAATAATTGAGAGAAAAATAGTGCATAAATTTATTTCAAACTTGCATAATATTTTCTTTACATCAAGAAACACGAGTATTCACTGCTAGAGCTACTATTTAATTTTGAAAGTTATTACTGGTTTAGTCATAACTTAATCATCAAAATTTCATTACTAAATAAAGAAATACAGCCCTGGCTGGTTTGGCTCAGTGGTTAGAGCGTCGGCCTGTGGTCCGAAGAGACCCGGGTTCGGTTCCCACTAAGGGCATGTGCCTCGGTTGCAGTTTGTCCCCGGCCCTGGTTGGTCGTGCGGGTGGCAGCCACTCGATGTGTCCCTTTCGCATCGATGTTTCTCTCTCTCTCTCTCTCTCTCCCTCCTGCTCTATCTAAACAAAGAATGAAAAAGTATCCTCGGGTGAGGATAAAAAAAAAAAAAGAAATACAATACTGGTGTTTAAAATTCTCAAGAGTTTATGACTTCAATTATAAATAATGCAAAAATAGAACAATTATTACATTTAAAATTAAAAGGGACCTCTAGTCCTTCTGTAACAGTCGTGTCCCTCTATAATAGTAGTGTCCTTCAGACAATTAAGGTATTTGTAGCCACTTTACAGTTTTGAAAGAGATGTCAAGATGATAATGCAGCATTTACTTAGGGTCATGTAGTCAGCTACCAAGAAACACCTACAGTCTTGACCTATAGTCTTAATACTACAATTCCACGTATTTTCTAAAGCAACTTACAACTAACAGTGCTCCTTACTTTGTGTAAATTATTATATAAAAATTCCAGCCCTGGCCAGTTTGGCTCAGTGGTGAGAGTGCTGGCCCTCAGACCAAAGGGTCGCAGGTTCAATTCCTGGTCCAGGTCACATAGCTCAGTTGCAGGTTTGATCCCTGGCTCAGGTCTAGGTAGTGCCAAGAGGCAACCAATCAATGTGTCTCTCTCATATTGATGTCTCTCCCCCCACCCTCCACCCCTCCCTATCTAAAAATCAATAGAAAAATATCCTTGGGTGAGTATTAAAAAAAAGAACTCCAACATAATTAAGCAAATATAAAATACTTCTTGGGTCTCATACCTCAGTGATAATCATATATAGGTTATAATTTAAAAAAGAAAATACAGGGTATTTTAACAATACTGTGGGGGTTTTTTTGTTTCTTGATTGTTATTTTAGTTTTTTATTTTCTTGTTTTTGTTAATCCTCACCTGTGGATATTTCTTCCATTGAGTTTTAGATAGAGTGGAAGGAAGAAAGGGAGAGAGAGGGAGAGGAGGGGGAGAGAGAGACACATTCATTGGTTGCCTCCCACATGACCTTGGGGTTGGGGATTGAACCTGCAATCCAGGTGCCCCTAACCAGGAATCAAACCCACGACCCGTTGGTCCACAGGCCAATGCTCTAACCGCTAAGCAAAACTGTCCATGGTAGTGTTTTCTTAAATAACTGAATAACTGTCACTTATTATGCCATTTAATAGAATAAGTATTTTATAAACATGTTCTCAAACTTCAATAACAAATACAAAAATGCTTAAGACACAATGCCCCTCCCAAAAATGTTAGCTATATACATATGCAACAATAATTAACAAAGATATAAAATGTTTGCAACACAGAGATCCCAGATACTAAGCAGATATCCTTATTTTTCTTAGCATGATACATGTAGCCATTTTAGTCAATTTGAGTCAAACCTACAGTAGTCTCTCCCTTATCTGCAGTTTCTCTTTTCACTGTTTCAGTTACCCATAGTCAGCTGTGGGAGGGAGGGAAGGAGATGAATAAAAAATGGTGCCATTACCACTAGGCAAATGGCAGCAGAGTGGTGTGCTGGCTGCACCCAGCAGGGGTCTTTGAGGTGCTCTTTCTCTGGGGAAGCCCTTGGCAGAGACTCTGTGACTGAACTGTGTAGCTTTGGAAAGGGGACCATTCTTCCCCACCTCAAGTACACAGCTGGAGCCCCAAAGCCCAACTGGATGAATCACTAGGCCTGACCTCCCACTCCCTGTGGTCCTGCCCTGCTGAGTTAAGTCTTGCAGAGGGATCAAATGCCATGCAGAGCTGGGACTTTTGGAGCATGTCTCCTGATGTGAGCTCAGCCTGTGCTATTCCACCAATGGGAGACTCATTTCATATGCATTTCTGACAGCCAGGGGCCCTGCCCTGCTCATGAGGGGATCAGAGAACTGCTTGGTACTGGGACACTGGGTGCACATCTACTTCAGAGGCTTGTGTCCAAGAAGGGGAAGAAGTGCCAACCCCACCCCTACAGGATTGCCAGCACCACCCTCAATCAAAGACTGTTTGGATCTGCCCTTCCAAGTCCCTGTGGCCCCTCCCCACAGAGCTCAGCTCCATGGGGAGAAGGGAGTACAGCACACAGCAGGGACATCCGGAGTGTGTCTCACTTGGAAGCTCTTGTCTAGTACTGAGACAAAGTGCTTGGGCACCACTCTCTGTGGAGACTCTTTTGATCTATCCTCCCAAGCCCTGGTGGCTCCGCCCAGCTGAGCTTGCTCCTGCAAGGGGATAGCTGGCTGCACCCAATATGAACTTTTGGGGTGCTCTTCCTAGGGGAGCTAGAGTTGGAAACTGGCAGAGATTGAGTGGTAGTGGCTCTGTAGTATGGGACATTTCCCCCTCACTGAGTGTCTGACTGCGGCCCCTAAGTAGGGGACCCTTCACCCCTGTCCTCCCTAAGTAGGGGACCCTTCACCCCTGTCCTCCCAACCCTGATCACCATGACTACCGAGCTCGCAAACTGTGTAAAAGTCTGTGGGTGATGGCCAGCCTTTCTTCAGAAGGCTCCGGAAGAAGACCAGGCAGTTTTGGTGGGGGACAAAATAGGTGACAGGTGGAGGAGGACTGCAGGGAGCCTCAGATATTTTACAGATCTTCCCCCAACATTAAGCTGTAGAAAGCTGACACTTGTACATAGACTGGCCCCTTCCATGTACACCTAGGCCCAGCAGACACAGCCACAAACAGTGAAAAGTGTGTTAGCTCCAGATAGCCCAAGACTGGTTACACACAACATCTGACAATAACATATACCCAAACCCCATCCAAAGTGGACCTGGAACCAATACAACCAGAGTGGGCTTCAGACCACACCATAACTTGACCCAATTAGCCACATAAATGGTACAACCAAAGGAGGATTCCAACAGGCACCAGACCCTTCTGGAAACAACACTGCCTCAGGGGTCAGCCTCTGCACAGTGACTAATACACAGTGATTAAGGTTTACCCTTATAGTCAGCCAGCCTTAAAGGTTAACAACTCTACCACAAAAGGAACAACAACACTCAAGACTCAACTACAAAAGGAGGGTGCACATAATCCACAAGAAACATTTCCAGGAGCACCAAGCTCAGGTGATCTGGAAGACTGCACCACTGAGCCCAACAAGATACCTACATCATAGCCATCATAACACATTTGAGAGTCGTAGTATAATCTACTTAATGCACAAAGACAAAATCGGAAGACAAAAAATATGCAACAAATGAAAGAACAGGAGAAATCACAAGAAAAAGAATTAAGTGATATTGAAGTAATCAAGATACTAGATGCAAAGTTTAAAACAACAGTTATAAGATGTTCAGGACCCTAGAAGAATGGATGAACTCAGTGAGAACTTAAATGAAGAGAGAGTAGGCATTAAAAATTCCATAGAAACCATAAAAAAATAACCACTCAGAAGTGAAAAATACAATATCTGAAAGGTAGAACACACTAGAAGGAATCAACAGCAGGTTATATGAAGCAGTGGATCAAATTAGAGAGTTATAGAGCAAGATGACAGTAAGCATCCAAGCAGAGCATCAAAAAGAAAATACAATTTTAAAAAATGAGGGAAGTCTAACGGACCTCTAGGATAATATCAAGCACAACAACATCTGCATTATAGGGGTACCAGAAGGAGAAAAAAGTGAGCAAGGGACAGAGAAACTGCTTGAAGAAATAATGGCTGAAAACATCCCTAACCAGGTGAAGGAAAAAGACAAATAAGTCCAGAAAGCACAGAGTCCCAATCAAGATGAACCCAAGGAGGCCCACGACAAAACGCATCATAATTAAAATGGCAAAAGATAAAGACAAAGAAAAAATTTTAAAAGCAAGAGAGACAGTTATTTACCTATAAGAGCTCCCATAAAGTTGTCAGATGATTTCTCAACAGAAACACTTCAGGCCAGAAAGAATTGGCATGAAATATTCAAAGTGATGAAAAGCAATGACTTACAACTACCACTATTCTGTCAAGCAAAACAAATACACACACACACACACACAAAAACTAAAGGAGTTCATTACAACCAAATCAGAATTGTAAGAAACAATGAAGGACCTACTTTAAGAAGCAGAAGAAACAGATAAAGGGAGAAACAAAAGTATAAAAAAATAAAATGGCACCTGCTCAGGTGGTGTGGCTCAGTGGATTGAGCATCATCCCATGAACTGAGAGGTCCCAGTTCAATTCTTGGTTAGGGCACATGCCCGGGGTTGTGGGCTCAATCCCCAGTAGAAAGCATGCAAGAGGCAGGTTATAAATGTTTCTGTCTCACAACAATTTTTCTATCTCTCTCTCCCTGCCTCTCTAAAAAACAAATGAAAACATATTAACAAAATAATAATAAAATAAAATGGCAATAAATAAGTACCTATCAATAATAACCTTAGCACTGGATAGATGGCTCAGTTGGTTGGAGCACTGACCTGTACACCGAAAGGTTGTGAGTTTGATTCCCAGTCAAGGCATATAACTAAGTTGCAGGTTCAATCCCCAGTCAAGGTGCATAAAGGAGGCAACCCATGGATATTTATTTCTCTCTTCTTCTCTCTACTTCTTCCTTCCTCTTTCTCCTTCCCCTCTCCTTCTTCTTCTTTTCCCTCTACGTTCCTCCTTCTCCTTCTACCTTCTGTCATCCTCTTTTTTCCTTACTCCTTCCCCTTCTCCTTCCTCCTTCTCCTCCTTCTCTTTGTAAAATAATCAATCTAAACATATCCTCGGGTGAAGATTTAAAAAATAAAATAATAATAACCTTAAAGGTAAACGAATTAAATGTTCCAATCAAAAGACTTAGAATAGCAGAATGGATAAGAAAACATGAGCGACCCACTTCAGAACAAGAGAGTCACAAAGACTGAAAGTAAAGAAATAGCTAAAAATTTTCCATGTACATAAAAACAAAGAGGGAAAAAAGCTAGTATAACAATACTTATCTCAGACAAAATAGACTTCAAAACAAAGCCTGTAACAAGACACAAAGGTCACTACATAATACTAAAGAGATTGATCCAATAAGAGGATAAAACCCTTGTAAACATATATACACCCAACATAGGAGCACCTAAATATATAAGGAAAATCTTGGTGAACATTTAGAGTGAGAGAGATTAACAGGAATATAGTCATAGTAGGGAATTTTAACACACCACTGTCATCAAGGATAGATCTTTCAGACAAAAAATCAACAAGTTCATAAGTGATCTTAAACAACACACTGGATCAGATGGATTTTATCCCAAAGCAGCAGAATATACATTCTTCTCAAGTACACACAGAACAGTCTCAATGGTAGACCACATGTTAGAAAACAAAATAAGTCTTAATAAATTCAAGAAGACTGAAATCATATGAAGCATATTCTCTGACCACAATGGTATAAAACTAGAAATAAATTTCAAATAAGAAAACTGAAAAATATTCAGACATGGAGGCTAAATAACATGCTGCTAAACAATGAATGGGTAAACAATATCAAGGAAGAAGTCAAAAGTTACCTAGAGACAAATGAAAATGAACTATCACAAAGAGAAATTTGAAAAACAATCCTATTTACTATTGTAACAAAAAAATAAGGTATCTAGAAATAAATTTAATAAAGCAGATAAAAGACCTGTTCTAGGGAAATTATGTATACTGAAGAAAAAAATTGAGGAATGTACAAATAAGTGCAAGCATATACCGTGTTCATGGATGAGAAAAATAAACATCATTAAAATGTCCATACCACCAAAGCAATCAGTAGATTCAACGTAATCCCTTTTACAATACCATTGGGGTATTTCACAGATCTAGAACAAATATTCCAAAAATTTATATGGAACCAAAAAAGGCCCAGAACAGCCTTAGCAATCTTGAAAAAGAATTAAGTTGGAGGTATCACAGTGCCTGGTATCAAACTATACTAAAAGGCCATAGTACTCCAACTGCACGGTATTGGCATAAGAACAGGCACAGAGATCAACAGAACAGAATAGAGAGCACAGAAATAAACCCACACCACTGTGGTCAAGTACTATCTGACAAAGGAGACAAGAATATACAGTGGGGTAAAGACCGTCTCTACAATAAATGGTGTTGGGAAAATTGGACAGATACATATAAAAAATGAAACTAGACTACCAACTCACACCATACACAAGAATAAATTCAAAATGGATAGAAGATTTAAATGTACATTGCAATACCATAAAAATCAGGACGAAAACACAGGGAGTAAAATGTCAGACTTCTCTGGTTGCAGTATTTTTGCTGATACATTTCCTTGAGCAAGAAAAACAAAGGAAAAAATAATCAAATGGGACTACATCAAACTAAAAAGCTTTTGCACAGCAAAACAAACCATCAACAAAATGAAAATGGAACTAACTGAATGGGAGAACATATATGCCAATGAAACATCTGATAAAAGGTGAATTTCCAAAATATATAAAAACTTACACAATTCAACACCAATAAGGCAAACAACCCAATTTAAAAAATGGGCAAAGAACCTGAATACACACCTCTCCAAAGTGGACAGGCAGATGGCCAGCAGACATATAAATAAAAGCTCAACATCACTAATCATCAAAGAAATGCAAATTAAAACCACAATGAGCCTTGGGCAGTTTTGCTCAGTGGTTAGAGTGTTGGCCCTCGGACCAAAGAGTCCCGGGTTTGATTTCTGGCCAAGGGCTCCTATCTTGATTGTGGTTCATCCCCCGCCCTGGTCAGGATCGTGTGGGAGGCAACCAACCAATCAATGTGTCCCTCTCACATCGATGTCTCTCTCTCTCTCTCTCTCAATCTGGGCAATGGGTGCACAATACAGTGTGCAAGTGATATTTTGTTCAGTTGTACACTTGAAACTTGTATGGTTTTGTGAATCAGTATCACTCCAATAAATTCAATAATAATATAAAACAAAATAAAATAAACTCAGATTTCCCCCCTAAGAAACTAGAAAATGTAAGATGAAACCAAAACAAATCAAGTAGAAAAAAGGAACAAGAAAGATTAGAACAGAAATCAGGAAAACAGGAAACAAAAAAAATCAGTGAAATAAAAGTTGCTTCTATGAATAGATCAGCAACCTGACAACCTTCAAAGAGAAAGAAAAAAGGAAAGAAGCCATATATTACCAAAATCAGAAATAAAAGGAGAAATATTACTTAAAACCTATAAAAATTAAAAAGGATTTAGAGGCAGTATTATGAAAAACTCTGAATGTCCTAATAAATTAGACAACTTAGATGAATGAACAACTTTAAATTTAAATTGGCATTATTACTGGGGAGATATTGTTAAAGGGTGCAAACTTGCAAATAGAAGATGAATGTGTTATGAAGATGTAATACACAGCATAGTGATTACAGTCAACAACACTGTATTATACACTTCAAAGCTGCTAAGAAACTAGATCTTTAATGTTCTCACCACAAAAAAGAAATAGCAATTATGTGACTTGATAGAAGTATTAGCTAGTGCTACAGTGGTAATCATATTTCAGTATACAAATGTATCAAATCAGCCCTGCCGGTGTGGCTCAGTGGTTGAGCGTCAGCCCATGCACCAAGAGGTCGCCAGTTCAATTCCCAGTAAGGGAACATGCCCAGGTTGGGGGCCAAATCCCCAATGGGGGGCATGCAGAAGGTGGCCAATCAATGTTCTCTCTCTTCGATGTTTCTATCCCCCTCTCCCTTCTTCTCTCTCTAAATCAATAATGAAAAGAAAATATCAATAAATGTTTTATAACTTAAACTTTCACAATGTTAGATGTTAATTGTAGCTCAATAAAAAATAAATTTCCTTTAATGAGAATTTGTTACCTTGCTATCATTTTAAGAATACATTTTTAAGGTCTTAAGACAATATCAATTACATAGTTTATTTTCAAAAGGTCATCAGCCAAAATATGACAGCATATTATATCTGCTATGTTGGCTTTTGTTTTTAAAATAAGTGTGTGGGGGGTAGAGAACAAAAAATTGATTAATAGGAAATAAATTAAAACACGTTCCTTTTCCAGCCTCTATATGTCATGAATCCATAGCTAAATAAATGACGGAGCAGGCTAGACATGGCTACTTAGAAGAGAATAATGTCTATAACAGTGCAATTGTATTAACTACATTTAGGCAACTCAACAGTTTAATTTCATTTGTAACACATATATGATGGTTTTCAAGAGATTTATTCTAAAAACAACAATATAAAGAACAAATCTGAAGCTCTTTTCTGAGCTCCCTCTTTTCCCTAAGGAATTCTATTTACATATGGTTTAAGGATTATAGTCAAAGACACTCAGTAAAACTGGAAAGAAACTATTGCAGTAGCATGTCACAATCTTTCAGAACAAGTGGAAATTATAATGATCAAACTATGATATTTCTAAAAATCTAAAATGGAACAAACATATAAACCATTAAAGTGAACCAGAATTACACACAAAAAAATAGCCCTCATTATTTCTCATAGGTGTTCAACAAGTTTCACATCATTTTCTATTAAAACTCACTAAATCCAATAACAGCAGAGTTTTAATTTATTTTTCATAGATGCTCAACGATTTTCACATCAGTTTCTATAAAAATTCACTAAATCCAACAACAGCAAAGTTTTAATTTATAAATGATCTCAATATTCCATTTGTCAAAATATTTTATTAAAGTCACAGGCAAATCTTTGAAAGAAGAATAAACAAACCTTCGCAAGGCACAGTGTAGAAACCCATCTGCTCAGAGGTGTGAGCTGGATATAGCAGATTACATTTGCAAGCCTTGCTGCAAGTGCTCCCTAATGAAACTCAAGATGTTGATTTTGACCCAAACACTCTACACAGATTGAATCTGGCTATATTAGAGTATATTAGAGATAATCTCTCCCTTCCCGTGGCAATTGAAATCAGATGACACATTTCAACACACAGTTCCTCATTTTGAACTTTAGAAGTCCAAGTTCAATACAGAATGAGCCTCAACTCTATGAGAACCCATCTTGCTTATCCTACTGACCACCTTTGTTATGGTGGGCTATTATTTTTTTTCAAATCACAATGACTAGGAATTATTTTCCATCTCCTATGAACCTGAAGACAAGTTAGAAGCTGACTTTTTCATTTTTTCTCCCATAGTTACCTAAAGAGTCTACTTTACTGAATACCACATTCTATGATTATTTAGTGAGCTCCTATTTTGTGTCATGCATTGTGATAGATGACAGGAATAGAACAGTGAAGGAGACAGATATATTTCCTGCCCTTTTCACCTTACTAAGGAATGCAGAAAGTAAACAAAAAGTATTCGGATAAGGAAAGTAAAGTGATGAGTCAGGTACAATGAGAGCAGAGAATAGGGAGACTTGACAAGTGAAAATACCCTGAAACCTGAAGGATGAAGCCTGAAAGCTGCAGAAAGGATCAAGGAGGAAGGCATATTTGAAGTACATGATAAGGCCCTGTGATAGGATAGCACTGTGCTTGTTGAAAAGACTACAGAGGCAGGTGGGCAATTGTTAGCAGTGATGGAATAACAAAAAGTAAGGGTGAAGAGGTGGGCAGGGCCAACTGATACAGAATCTTATTGGTCATGTTAATGATTATATAATTTACCCAAAGACTGATGGGAAACCATGGAAGTGATTTCAGGCAGAAATAACAAAAATATATGACAAAGGGGGAGGAATTTGAATTTCCTTTGGTCAACGGATCAAAGAGAGAAAGGGTCCAGAAGAGAAACCTCTTGTGGCAAAGTTGCTACAAATCCTAAAGTACAAAAGTGTCTAAAAGAGACTAATAGAGATTTAAAAATTGTTTCATAGGAGTGTACCAATACCACTTCTGCCTTTAGTAAGAAATGTTCAGTGAACTCTGTTCTGTAATGCTTAATGTGAGTGAATATAATAAAGGAACTGAAGTGAAGAATTTTTCTTCTATTTCAGAGATAGGATTCCATACATGGTTCCAAAGAAAGAATAATATATCTGGAAAACAGCAGATTGGAAGCCAGGCCATCGACTTTGGAAATCATACTTAGATATTAAAAACTAAAATGTTTTTTACTGAGCACTTGCCATGTGACAGATACTTTTGAAAGTGCTCTGATTTAATCTGATTTAATCCTCACAACCTTTTCAAAAAGATACTAAATTTGTTTATTGTATTATTCCCTTCAATAGACAATAAAATATGAGTGAGCAGGTAGAATATATATTTGGTTCAAATATGTATTCTCTGTGTCTGCTATATGGTAGGTGCTCAATAAATATTTGATGAATAAATGGGTCAGATACAGGGGCAGATGGGAAGATGAGGAATCAGAGAATAGAGGAGTGAGCAATATAGCAAAGAGAGATGGTTGATGAAAAAGCCAGCCTAGGTTTTAGGAATATAAAAAAATGGATTTCCTGAAAACGCTGTGCCAAGTAACTCCCTCATCAATAAAGATTAACATTGCATCAAGGCTTACTGAAGTCAAATGTATGTCTCTTTTAAATGTCTCAGAATATAGAGAAAGCTTTAAGACATGAATAAAATGGTCCCATTTTACTGTTTTTCTGGTTATATTTTAATGATCATCTTAAATTGAGGACACAAATAAATGAAAAGATATTCTATGCTTATGATTTAGAATATTATTAAACTGTCCACACTACCCAAAGCAATCTATACATTCAATGCAATTACTATAAAAAATCTAATGACATTTTCAGAAATATAATTGGCAATCCTAAAATGTATATGAAACCACAGAAGAACCCAAATAGCCAAAGCAACCTTGAAAACGAAGAACAAACCTAGATTCATCACATGTCATGATTTTAAACTATGTTACAAAGCTATAATAATCACAACAGTATAAAAACAACACACAGATCATTGGAACAGAACAGATTCAAGAAATAACCTGTGGCCCTGGCTGGACAGCTCAGTTGATTAGAGTGTCATCCTGATATGTCAAGGTTGATGGTTTGATTCCTGGTCAGGGCACATACAAGAATCAACCAATGAATGCATAAATAGGTGCAACAAGAAACTGATGTTTCTCTCTCAAGTCAATGAAAAGAAAGAAAGAAAGAAAGAAAGAAAGAAAGAAAGAAAGAAAGAAAGAAAGAAAGAAAGAAAGAAAGAAAGAAAGAAAGAAAGAAAGAAAGAAACCCATATATAAATGACCAATTAATTTATGAAAAAGGAGCCAAAAAGCATGCAATGGGGAAAAATAGTCTCTTCAATAAATAATGCCGGGAAAACTCAACAGCCACATGCAAAGGACGGAAACTGGATCCCTAACTTATTATATAAACAAAAATGAACTAAAGTAGATTAAAGACTTGAATATATAAGACTCCTACAGGAAACATAGTGGGTATGCTTCTTGACAATGATCTTGGAAATGACTTTTTGGATTTAACACCACAAGCATAAGCAACAAAAGCAAAAGTATAGAAGTAGGACTCCATGAAACTAAAGAGCTTCAGTAAAGCAAAGGAAACAGTCAACAAAATAAAGTCAACTTACAAAATAGAAGAGAATATTAGCAAATAATCTACCTGATAATGCCTTACTCTTCAAAGAACTTATACACTCAACTCAGTAGCAAAGACACACACACACACACACACACACGATCAAAATTCAATTAAAAAAGAGCAGAGGATCTGAATAGAAATGTTTCCAAAGCAAAAATACAAATGGTCAAACGGTGTATGAAAAGGTGCTCAACATCACTAACCATCAGGGAAATGCAAATCAAACCACAATGAGATATCACCTCACACCTGTTTGCATGGTATGAAAAAGAGAAGAGATAAATGTTGGTGAAGCTATAGAAAAAAAAAATCTTTGTCACTGTTGCTGGCAATGTAAATTTGTATCATCATTATGAAAAACAGTATGGAGATTTTTCCTCAAAAAACTGAAAAACATAACTATCATATGATCCAGCAATTCCACTTCTGGGTATAAATCTGAAGGAAATGAAATCAGTACCTCAAAGTGTTATCTGCTCCCCCAGATTCACTACAGTATTATTTACAATAGTCAATATATAGAAACAAACTAAGTGTCCATCAGTGGATGAATGGAGAAATAAAATGTCACACACATATGTATACAAACATTTATACATACAAGATATTGTTTAAGCAGAAAAGAAGTAAATCATGCCATTAAGAAAACATGGTTGGACCTTGAGGGTATTATGCTAAGTGAAATAAGTCAGAGAGAGAAAGACAAATATAGTATGATCTCATTTACATATGGAGTCTAAAAAAAAAACCTCACAGATACAGAGAACAGAATGGTTGGTGTCTGCCAGAGCAAGAAGTGGGAGTGTGAGCAAAATGGCTGAAGGTTATCAAAAAATACAAACTTCCAGATATAAGTAAGTTCTGGAGATAAAATGTACAGCATGATGACTAAAGTTAACAATAGTGTATTATGTATTTGAAAGCTGCTATGACAGATCTTTTTTTGTTTTGTTGTTAATCCTCACCCAAGGATATTTTTCCATTGATTTTTAGATAGAATGGAAGGAAGGAAGGGAAACAAAGAGAGAGAGAGAATGAGAGAGAGAGAGAGAGACAGACAGACAGACAGACATTGATGTGAGAGAAACACACTGATTGGCTGCCTCCTGCACAACCCCAACCAGGGCCAGGGATCAAACCTGCAACCCAGGTACATGCCCTTGACCCTTTGCTCCAAGGGCCAATGCTCTAACCACTGAGAAAAACTAGCCAGGGCTGATATTAGATCTTAAAAGTTCTCATCACAAGAACAAAAGTTTGTAATTATATATGGTGATATATGTTGAGCAAACGTACTGTAGCAATCATTTTAAAATACATACGTATAATCAATCATGTTGTGCACCTAAAATTAATACAGTTACATATCACTTATATCACAAAAAAAAACTGGAAAAATAAATACACCTGAATAATTATTTAAAAGATTCAATTTTGTGCCATATTTTATGTTTAACAAAGCAAAAATGCAGCCTGCCCAGTGTGGCTCAGTGGTTGAGTGTTGAGCCATGCACCAAGAGGCCACTGGTTCAATTTCTGGTCAGGGTACATGCCCAGGTTGTGGGCCAAATCCCCAGTGGAGAGCATGCAGGAGGCGACCAATCAATGTTCTCTCCCATCTCTCCCTCTCCCTTCCTCTGTCTCTAAAATCAATAAAGAAAAAAAATTTTTAATGCATAAAATATAAATTAAGTGTGTGTGTGTATACATAAATACATACACACACACACACACACACACACACACACACACCCCCCAGACAGTTTCACAGGGGAGTTTTACCAAACATTCAAAGAACTGACACCTATCTTCCTCAAACTATTCCAAAAAATTCAAGAGGAAGGAAGCCTTCCAAATTCTTTTTATGAGGACAGCATTATCCTTAATCCAAAACCAGATAAAGACACTACAAAGAAAGAAAATTATAGGCCGATATTCCTTATGAACTCAGATGCCAAAATCTTCAACAAAATGTTAGTAAATCGAATACAGCAATATATTTAAAGAAAGAAGATTATTCACCATGACCAAGGGGGATTTATCCCAGGGATACAAGGCTGGTACAATATTTGCAAACAATAAATGTGATACATCGCATAAAAAATATGAAAGCTAAAACTCATATGATCATATCAACAGATACAAAAAAAAAAATTTGACAAAATCCAGCATCCATTTTTGATAAAAGCTCTCAATAAAGTGGAAATAGAGGGACCATACCTCAACATAATAAAGGTCATATATGTAAACCGACAGCCAACATCATACGCAACTGGCAAAATCTAAAAGTGCTTCCCTTAAGACCAGGAACAAGACAGGGATGTTTACTGTCACCACGATTAATCAACACAGTACTAAAAGCCTTAGCCACAGGGATCAGACAAGAAGAAAAAAATAACAGGCATCCAAACTGAAAAAAAAGACATGATACTGTCATTATTTGCAGGTAACATGATATTGTATATAGAAAACCCTACAGAATCCACCAAAAAACTACTAGATTTAATAAATGATTTCGGAAAAGTAGCAGGATACAAAATTAAAATCCAGATTTCCGGTCAAGATGGCAACGTAGGTAAACAAGGTATAGCCTCCTCCTACAACCACATCAAAATTACAACTAAACTAAAACACAACCATCAATAAAAACCACCTGTAATCCAGCTCAATAGAAGTCCTACAACTAAGGAATTAGAGAAACAGCCACACCCAAACTGATAGAAGGGGCAGAGGCCCAGACAGGCTGGTACCATATCCACATGTGGCAGATAAAAATCAGGAGGACACCTAGACTGGGAAGGTCCTCCCTGAGGACTGACAGGCGCCCAGCTCAGGGTTCCAGTGCCAGGAAGAGAAGTCCCCATAACTTCTGGCTGGAAAAACCAGCAGGAACTGAAGCTGAGGGAGGGTGCAGCTGCTGAAGCCCCAGACAGTTCCCCTTAAAGGGCCTGCACGTGGACTTGCTCCCTCTAAGCAACTAGGGGAGGCAGCCTGAGGGCCGCCAGAGACATACAGGGAAGAACTGAGCTGTCTGGCCTTGGGAGGAAGGCTGGAGAGGCTGCATTCTCCTGGACAGACATGCTGGCAGAGTCTGATGTTCCTTTGGTGAGCCCTTCCCCCACAGGGCTGGCAGACAGCAGCCAGGTCTGGAACTCCAGAAATCTGGCTCACACTGTTTGCCCCACCCTAGTGATTCCCTGAGGCCCCGCCCCACCCAAATTTCAGGCCCACCCAAGCTGCTGCTTCTTTTTTTCACTATTTTTGTGGAGTCTCTTTTATTTTTATTTTTTTAATTAATTAATTTATTTTTGTTATAGTGTGTCTCCTTTTTCACCCACTGATTATTCCCTCCCCCTCCCTCCCCACTCCATCCCCACCTTTGTTGTCCATGTCCATAGTACATACATACATGCATATAAATTCTGTGGTTTATCTCCCCACCACCACGCCCTCTTCTGGGGATTGTCAGTCTGTACCCCACTTCCACCTCAGGGATGACCCCGTTCCTCAGACTGTTATGTTCATTATATTCCACAAATAAGTAAGATCATATGATATTTGTCTTTCTCTGCTTGGTTTGTTTCTCTTAGGATAATACTCTCCAGATCCCTCCATGTTGTCTGAAAGGATAAGAGATCTTTCTTTCTTAAAGCTACATAGTACTCCATTGTGTATATGTACCACAGCTTCTTTATCCATTCGTCTACTGATAGACATTTGGGCTGTTTCCAGATTTTAGCTATTGTAAATAGTGCTGCTACGAACATGGGGGTACATATATTCTTTCTGATTCGTGTTTCAGGCTTCTTAGGGTATATTCCTAGAAGTGGGATCACTGGGTCAAAATGGAAATTCAATTTTTAATTTTTTGAGGTAACACCATATTGTTTTCCATAGTGGTTGCACCAGTCTTCATTCCCACCAGCAGTGTACTAGAGTCCCCTCTTCTCCACACCCTCACCATCACTTGTTGCTTGATGATTTGTTGATGGCGGCCATTCTGACAGGTGTGAGGTGATACCTCATTGTTGTTTTAATTTGCATCACTCTGATGATTAGTGATGTCGAGCATTTCTTCATATGTCTCTTAGCCATTTGTATGTCCTGCGTGCAGAGGTGTCTATTTAGTTCCTCTGCCCATTTTTTAATTGGGTCCTTTGACTTCCTTTTGTTGAGCTGTATGAGCACTCTATATATATTGGAAATTAACCCTTATCTGATATATCATTGGCAATGATGCTCTCCCATACAGTGGGTTGCCTTTCCATTTTGATGATGGTATCTTTTGCTGTGCAAAAGCTTTTGAGTTTGGTGTAGTCCCATGTGTTCATTTTCTCCTTTGTTTCTGTTGCCTTAGGTGATGTATCAGTGACAATTCTGCTGCATATAATGTCTGAAATTTTGTTGCCTACATTTTCTTCTAGGATTTTTATGGATTCATGAATCACATTTAAGTGTTTTATCGATTGAGTTTATTCTTGTGTATGGTGTAAGTTGATGGTCTAGTTTCATTTTTTTTGCACGTAGCTGTCCAATTTTCCCAACACCATTTATTAAAGATGCCAGGCTTTACCCCTATATAGGATTGGCCTATCTTGGATCCTGCTTCAGAGTTTCCCAAAATCTCTCAAATAAGCAGCATCTGGTCTCAGCAAGCCCCATACCTCTCGTTAAGTGGCCCCAGGTCTGGCACTAGAAGCAGCCAGCCTTGGTTCACAACTTGGCTTTTCCTGGGCACCTCTAGGCCCAGCACAAGAAGCAGCCATCTGCTGATAACTTACTAGCTTATGCCTGGTGGCCCCGGGTAGAACACAGGCATGGCTGACCTTGCCCCAGAGCCAGCACAACCAGTGGACAGCTTCAGACCACATCGAAGCATCACCACCCAACCATCTCCACAACTGACACACTCAATGAATGGATTGAGTGGTTACCAGAGCCCTGCCGAGGTAAGTCTAGCTCTGTGGGGTGGGCCCCTACACTGCTGATCCTTCAAGGGAGTCAGTGGCCAGTGGTTAATGGGCACAACCAGGCCTTGCAGCTGATCAACCTGAGTAAATCCCTCCCATTGATGTGCCAACAGCAATCAAGACTCAATTACAACAGAAGGGTATACAGTCTACACGAGGGGTGCACCTTGAGGGCCCAGCTGGGGTGATCAGGGAGGCTGTGCCACTGGACCCTACAGGACACCTACAACAATAGGCCACCCTATGAAGCCTAGGAGACATAGAAACTCTACCTAATACATAGAAACAATCACAAGGAAGCAGCCAAAATGAGGAGACAAAGAAACATGTCCCAAATGAAAGAAAAGAACAAAACTCCAGGAAAAGAAATAGACAAAATGGAGACAAGCAGTCAGTCAGATGCAGAGCTCAAAACACTGGTTATAAGGTTGCTCAACGAACTTAGTGAGACATTCAAGGAACTTAGTGAGACCTTCAAGGAACTTAAGGAGACAACCCAACGAACTTAGTGAGAACATCAACAACATCAAAAAAGGGCTGGTCAGAAACGAAAGATGTACCAACTGAAATAAAGAATAATTTACAGGGAATCAATAGTAGAGTAGGTAAAGCCAAGAAGCAGCCATCAATTTGGAATATAAGGAAGCAAAAAACACTCAATCAGAATAGCAAAAAGAAAAAGAATCCAAAAAAATGAGGACAGTGTAAGGGGCTTCTGGGACAACTTCAAGCATGCCAACATTCACATCATAGAGGTGCCAGAAAGAGAAGAGGGAGAGCAAGACGTTGAAAAAATAATGACAGTCTGGCCAGTGTGGCTCAGTGGTTGAGCCTCGACCCATGCACCAAGAGGTCACTGGTTCGATTCCTGGTCAGGACACATGCCCAGGTCATGGGCCCGATCCCCAGTGAGGGGCATGCAGGAGGCAGCCAACTGATGTTCTCTCTCATCGATGTTTCTATCTCTCTCCCTCTCACTTTCTCTCTCTCTAAAATCAATAAAGAAAAACAAAAATTTAATAAAAAAATAAAAAATAATGACAAAAAACTGCCCTAACTTGGTGAAGAAAACAGACAGACTAGTCCAGGAAGCACAGAGTCCCAAATGAGATGAATCTAAAGAGGTCCACACCAAGACACATCATCATCAAAATGTCAAAGGTTAAATACAAAGAGTGAATCTTAAAAGCAGCAAGAGAAAAGCAGTCCGTTACCTACAAAGGAGCTCCCATAAGACTGTCAGCTGATTTCTCAAAAGAAACTTTGCAGGCCACAAAGGAGTGGCAAGAGATATTCAAGGCGATGAAAAGCAATGACCTACCATCAACACTACTCTATCCTGCAAAGCTATCATTTAGAACTGATAGATATATCAAGAGTTTCCCAGACAAGAAAAAGCTAAAGGAGTTCATCATCACTAAACCAGTATTATATAAAATGTTGAAGCATCTTCTTTCTCCTTAAAGGAGAAGACAAACAAAAATATGAACAATAAAATGGCAATTAATACATATCTAACAACAATTGAATTTACAAACAAAATAAGCAAGCAGAACAGAAACAGACTCATAGATACAGAGAACTTTTTGTGGCTTGCCAAATGGGCAGGGCCAGTGGAAAAAATTAAGAAGTACAAATTGATTGTTAGACTCATGAACCTCAAAGGGAAGAGGGGAGGGAGCGTGGGATGACATAAATCAAAGAACTTCAATGTGTATATGCATAACCAATGGATACTGACAATAGTGTGGGGAAGGCAGGAGGGGGGCAGGAATGGGGTAGAGGAGGTCTATGGGGAAAAATGGGGGACATCTGTAATACATTCAACAATAAAGATGAGTTAAAAAAGAGTAAAATCTAGAAACTGATGGCATTCTTATACTCCAATAATGATCTCAGAAAGAGAAACTAAAAAAAAAAAAAAAGTCCTAGCCCTGGCCGGTTTGGCTCAGTGGTTAGAGCATCAGCCTGCGGTCTGGAGAGACCTGGGTTCGGTTCCCGCTAAGGGCATGTAGCTCAGTTGCAGTTTGTCCCTGGCCCTGGTTGGGTCGTGTGGGTGGCAACCATTCAATGTGTCCCTTTCATGTCGATGTTTCTCTCTCTCTCTCTCTCTCTGTCTCTCTCTCTCTCTCTCCGAACAAAATATCAAAAAATGTCCTAGGGTGAGGAAAAATAAATAAATAAATAAAAAGTCCTGTTTACGAATGCAACAAAAAATTAAGATACCTATCAATACACTTAACCAAAGAGGTAAAAAAATCGGTTCCCAGAAAACTATGGGACATTGAAAAAAGAAATTGAAGAATAGCCCTGGCTGGTTTGGTTCAGTGGTTAGAGCATCAGCCAGTGAACAGAAGAGTCACAGGTTCAATTCCTGGTCAAACGCATGTACCTTGGTTGCAAGTTTGATCCCAGCCCAGGTCATGGTTGTGCAGGAGGCAATCAGTCAATGTGTCTCTCTCACATTGATGTTTCTATCTCTCCCTCCTTCTCTATCTGTCTATCTGAAAACATCAATGGAAAAATATACTCGGATGATTAAAAAAAGAAGAAGAAATATATAAACAAGTGGAAGCATATACTGTGTTCATGAATTAGAAGAATTAACATCATTAAAATGTCCATAGTACCAGAAGCAATCTAGATTCAACACAATCCTTATTAAAATGCCATCAGTATATTTCACAGTTCTAGAACAAAAACTCCAAAAGTATATATAGAACCAAACAGTCACAGCAGTCTTGAGAAAGAACAAAGTAGGAGGGATCACAATATCACATACCAAATTATACTACAAAGCCATTGTAATCAAAACAGTCTGGTACTGGCATAAGAACAGGCTTATCGATCAATGGAACAGAAAAGAGAACTCAGAAATCGACACAAGCCATTAATTTAGGATTTTAGATGTCGCCTTTGAGGAAACACTGGCTGGCAAGAAGCAGAGAAGAACTCCTTGGTGCTGGTAATATTTCTGATCTGGACTCAGATGCCAGTAACATGGGTTGGTTTATTTTACAAAAACATCCAGCTGTACACTAAAAGTTGTGTAGTTATCTTCATGATATATTAGAATTCTATAAAACTTTCTTCAAAAAATTCAGTGAAAAATGTTAAGATCATATTAAGCAAAATTGAAAAGAAAATTAATGAACTGGAGATAGATTAAAGATAATACTCAGAATGCAGGCCAGCAAGTCAAAGAGAAAAAATATAAATGCACAAAAAAAGATAAGAAAAATGCAGTAAAAAATAGAAAACATTGATAACATACAGAGTGGAGCAAAAGTAGGTTTACAGTTGTTCATACAAAAGTAATACAATAATTAATAAATAATAATACAACAATAAACCGTTTCCTGTACAGTCATCCCTCGCCACTTCACCCTTTGACTTTTGCGGCTTCACTCTATCACGGTTTTTTCAAATATATTCACTAAAAAGTTGATCAAGACAGTAAAAATGGTACAGCGCATGCTCGGTTGTCTGAGTCAATTATACAGCCCTGTATTACAATTAAAATGAAAATTACTGTACATATGGACTGTAGGCCTATGTATCGAGCACCCCCACAAATCCTTCAATGCCAGGTGCAACTGCTCGACCACCCCTTGTGTGTAGGCAATAACTTTTTTCCAAAAAATCCGGTGTAGTGAAACAAAGCCAATTAGAGCGTGCTGTTCACTGATTGGCTATACTATCCTCTTCCTATCCTGGCCACTGATTGGCTCAGCCTCATGAAAGTTCGTTTCTCTCATACAGACTTCTACATCGCTACACGTTGGAAGCATCTTTGTTCTTGTGTTTGCGATTTATGAGAACTTTTATCTAAGCCCCACGATGGCTCCTAAACATGCTGCTGCTTCTAAGCCTGCTGACGATGACACTAAGCGCTGGAGGAAGATGCTTAACATCCAGGAGAAGGTGAAACTCT
Organism: Molossus molossus; assembly: GCF_014108415.1. Lineage (NCBI taxonomy): Eukaryota > Metazoa > Chordata > Mammalia > Chiroptera > Molossidae > Molossus > Molossus molossus. The sequence continues at coordinate 42,927,359 of NW_023425351.1, read as the reverse complement.
TGGATATGATCAAAGATGGTAAGAAAATCATGGAGGTTGCCTGCCATTACAACTTGAATGAGTCTACAGTTCACTCCATCTGTAAAGATGAAAAGAACATCCATGCACTGGCTACTGTCTCTTTCAACAAGAAAGCAAAGTATGTCGTGACAAGTTGTAATAAGTTTATAGGGAAAACGGAGTCTGCCCTAGCCGTCTGGATCAGTGACAACCGTAAGAAAAACATTCCGTTGGATTCGCTGGTCATCCAGGAGAAGGCGAAGCAGCTCTATCAGCGCTTTATAGCGAATGAACCTCAACCAGGACCCTCTTCCGCAACGTTCATGGATTTCACGATGAGGAAGGGTTGGTTGGAGAAGTTCCAGAAGAGGTACCATCTGAAGAGTGTGTTCTCCATGGAGAACCTGCCTCTGCTGACCAGCTTGCAGCAGAGAGACCCGTGAGGAGGGCGAGTATCATCCAGAATAGATATCCTTAACTGAGGAGGATCTGGTGGAGATGACTAAGTCTGTGAGTGAGGAGGAGGAAGAGCAGCCATAGGTTCCTGGGGGTCAAGAGGAGGAAGTTGGCCTTACACATGAGCGTCTCTCGCAAGTCGTGAGAACTATTAAGGTAGTACAGGACTTGATTGGCAAATGGGACCCACAAATGATGCGTGCATTGCGGTCCTGAAATGCACTTGATGGAGCGATAGAACCCTACAAAAGCCTCCTCACGCATATGAAAAGACAGCACCAGCAACTGCCTATCACAATGTTCTTCAGCTGCGCATCCAGACACCCACTGCCCACTCCTAGTACTCCTTCCATGGAAGATGACGACGACACACCTGCTGAAGATACTGCACCACCTGAAGACTCTCCTACTGAGGTGGTGCCTTCAGAGGAGCAGTAATCTTGCTCTTCTTTGCTGTGCAATACATACATCTCTTCATCTTCATCGCTTCATCACTGAACAAGTCACACTATTTTCATAGGTTAGTAGTTGTGTGTAAGAACTGTGTGTGTAATTAAATGTACAATAATAATATATTTGTAACGTCTAATATGTCTTATTTTCTCTAATTTTGTCTAATATATTGGGTAATACAACTGTAATGGTGACTAAAGGGTGTTATTTCATGTCTAGAGGGCTCTAATAATGTTTAAAAAAGTATTTAGAAGGTCATAAACAGGTTTTCTATGCTCTAACTGCGAAAATATTCGATTTATAAATAAAGAATCCTACTTCGTGGAAATTCATTTATCATGGTAGAATCCGGAACTGATTAACCGTGATAAACGAGGGCTGACTGTACTTACAATTGTAAACCTACTTTTGCCACACCCTGTATATGTAGAAAGAAGGAGGCCAAGGCTCTGTTTGAAGAGTTAATCCTGGAACACTGGCAGAACTCATAAAAGTCACTAGTACTTTAAAACTCAAGCTTAAAAACATTCAAAAGCTGCCAAAGAGAAAGGGCAACATGCCTTCAAATAAACAAAAACTGACAGTGGATCTCTCAAAAGAGCAATGAAAAGCAAGAGTCAGCACAACAGTACCTTTAATGGGTCAGATGAAAATAACTATCAACTAGAAACTGTATACTTAGTAAATTATCTTTTAAAAAGGCGGGCAAAATTCAGACATTTTCAAACTAACAAAAATAAGTTTGCTAACAGATCATCACAAAAAAGCAGAAGGAAAATTATCTGAAATACAAAAAAGAACTGAGCTGTGAGAGGAAATGACTAGTAAGGCATTAGTATAAGTCAACAAGTATAGCCCGTGATCAAATCTGGCTGGCTACCAGATTTCGTGAATGTTTTATTGGAACACAGTCTTGTCAATTCATGTACATATCATCTATGGCTGCTGCTGCACTACAAAGAGTGGAGTAGTTGGGATAGAAACCATATAGCTGATAAAACTGAAAATATTTATTTTCTGGCCCTTTATTGAATATGTTTTCCAAACCCTGCACTAGTTATATGTATGTAAAATATAATAAATTATTTTTTAACCTTATTATCTTACAAAGTTTAAAACTGGAAGGTCACTAAAACATATGACAATTGGCCCTGGCCAGTTTGTCTCAGCCGTTAGAGAGTCAGCCAATGGACCAGAGAGTCCTGGGATCAGTTCCCACTAAGGGCATGTACCTCAGTTGTGGTTGTCTCCGGCCTGGTTGGGTCGTGTGGGTGGCAACCAGTAGATGTGTCTCTCTCACACTGATGTTTCTCTTTCTCTCTTCTAGCCCTCTCTCCCTCCCACTCTTTCTGAAGATAAATGCAAAAATGTCCTCGGGTGAGGATGAAAAAAAAAAAATATGACAACTGGTTAATCTGGTGAGAATGATTAAATTAAATTATTTGAAGACCTGTGAGTTCTTTAGGACCAGAGTAAACAGCTTGATTTTGTTGCATAATTTAATAAATTAAATATGTATCAATATTTCTAGAAACAGGGTTTTCTATATGGAGTATTAATTTATAAGAATAAAATAAAAAATAGTGAGGAATAATTTCCAATATAGCAGAGAAAAATGGAATTAAAAATACTTTATAAAGAAAACAACCCACAAATATTTGCAAATCATTTATCTAACAAGGTTCTAATATCATGAATATATAAAGAACTCTTCCAAGTCAACAATAAGAAGAGAAGTAACTCAACTAAAAAGTGGGTGAAGGATCTGAATATAATAAAAACATATAAAAGAAGATCTACAAATGGCTAACAAGCACATGAAAAGATGACCAACATCGTTAGTCATTAGGGAAATGCAAATCAAAATGACAGTGAAATACCACTTGACACACAATGGGATGGCTAGAATCAAAAAGGCAGGCAATAACAAGTGGTGACACAGATTTAGATAAATCAGAACGTCTATATATTGACATCAGATTGTAAAATGGTAAAAACATTTTGGGAAACATTCTATCAATTCCTCAAAAGCTTAACCATATAGTTAACAATATGACCCAACAATTCTTTTCCTAGGTACATATATCTAATAGAAATTAAAACATATATCCACACAAAAATATGTACAAATATGATCATAGCATCATTAATCTTAATAGCTAAAAAGTGGAAACAACCTAAATGTCCATCAACTGATGAATGGATTAAAAAATGTAGTATATCCATAAAATGGATTATATATAATTCAGCCATAAAATGAAATGAAGACTATACATGTTATAACATGAATAAACCTTGAAAATATCATGGTACGTGAAAGAAGCCTGTCACAAAAGACCATATATTATGTGATTCCATTCATATGAAATATATAGAATAAGCAAACATATAGTTACAGAAAGATTAGTGGTTGGCCGGGTTTGAGGGAAGAACGACGAATAACTTGCTAATAGTATACCAATTTGTTTTTAGAGTAATGAGATCAGATTATTCTAAAATGTGATAGTGGTGATGGCTGCATAACACTAAATATACTAAAAATCATCTCCTAAATATAACAAAAATAATCTAATTGTATATTTTCAAAGGAATGATTCTACAATATGCAAAATTAAAGATTTATCTTTAAAAGTGTACACAAATATCAGGAAATTTCAACAGCAACAAAAAAATCAAGGGACAAATCATTTTAATCTTATATAAATTATTCCAGAGTTAAAACAAAAAAAAGAAAGGAGCACTCCCCTACTCATTTTATGAGCCTAGCAGATCCTTGGCATAATATATAATAGCTATTGTGATAATAAAGAATTCCCTATAACCAAAAGCAAATGGCAAAGAATGGATACGTCCAATACGCTAGAGAAACGATCCTTGGATTAAGACAAAGGCCACAAAAGAAAACCTCTAAAGAACTTCCTTCTAACCCTAGAATTCTATAACTTTATGACAATGGCATTCATATTTAATAATCTTAAACATCAATATCAATTTCTGACAGCAAAATCATGCTTAATTCTGATCAATCTGTGAAAACTAGATTTCAATGAAAATTTCAATAGAGAAAAGGAGAGAGAAATTAACATCAAGTCACAGTCAAAACTGCACAAACTGTTTCTGCTTTGCAATAATAGTACGTATAATAATCTTTATATCAGGATTCATACACTTACATCCTAATAATATGAACAAGGTGTTGACCTGTTTAGCACTGTCAAAAATTTAAACCTTGTTATTAAAATACAGATTCACATTATTTACTTTGAGACTTAAAACTTTTCCAGGTCCACATGCTGTTTGAGATAAATATGTCAAAGTTCAAAAGGTATGAATGTACAATTGAAAACACCGCAATATCAGAAATCAAGTATATACTAAAGAAAGAGCCATGGCTCCAATCATCATACAATTATTTACTTTATCTAAATAAATGAAAAATAGAAATATATTTTGCTTGATATAAATAATATATTCACTTGATAATATGCTGTCACATAGCCACTCATAAGTCAAGTGGTATAAATTAGATAGAGAGCAGGCTGACAACTCTTGATAGAGGGCAGGAGGCATGGGGGATTGAGAAACAAAGAGAAAGAGCTCATGGACAGGAACAACAGTGTGGTGACTGTGGGGATAAGTAAGGGGGATGGAGGTGGAAGGTGGTATAGAGGGGGTCATTGGTAATGAAAAATGATAAATAAAATAATTAAAAGAGAAAGATCAACCTACTCAACAGTCTTAGTTCAGTCTAATACATACCCCTAAAACCAACTTTCTTCTTGAGTTAATTTTATGTATTTAGCATTTTAATGATTATATTACATTGTACATAGACTCCATTTATATACATATGTATAAATATATGAATGATTGAAAGGTTTGGATGTCAATAAAGAGCATTAATTATATTCATTTATTTTGTAAATCTTTCCTTTTAGATTACTTTATTTTCATGTACATCTTCCAATGAAAAGAAAGATTTACATTTGCACTAGCGCACTTTAAAAAATAAAAAGTTAAAAATATCAGTATAAAATATAACCTTAAAAATAATTTCTTTAAATGTACCTTCTTCAAGGATGGGTCTTGAGATGACAAATGGAATCTCCTGCAGAGGTTCCATATACTTGTGACCAGCACTAATAATCTTTATTTGAGGCAAGCAGAGCACAAGGGTTCCTGGCATGCTGGTTTGTCCGTGATACCAACTTCTTACTGTTCCAGGAATGTCACCAGATACAATTGTACTTGGGGAAGGCAGGCTATCATTTGGAATGAACACACAACAAGACTGTACTTCAAGCTGGAAAAGAAAAGTAGAATTAAAATATTTGAATCACAAAAAGCTGTGGTACATATACACAATGGAGTACTATGCAGCGGTAAGAAAGAAAGATCTCTTATCCTTTGAGACGACATGGAGGGACCTGGAAAGTATTATCCTAAGTGAAAGAAGCCAAGCAGAAAAAAACAAATACCACATGATCTCACTTATATACGGAATATAATGAACATAACAGTCTGAGGAATACAGTAGACCCAGACACATGGAAGTAGGGCACAGACTGACATCCCTCAGAAGAGGGGATGGGGGGTGGGGGGGTGGGAAGAGATAAACCACAGAACTTATATGCATGTATGCATGACCAATGGACATGGACAACTAAGCCGGGGACAGGGTGGAGGGGGTGGGGTGGGGGGTGCCAATGGGGTAAAAAGGTAAAATATCTGTAACAAAAAAATAAATAAAAATTCATAAAAAAATAAAAAATAAAAATAAAAATGATAAAACACCTTCAAAAAAAAAAAAAAAAAAAAAAAAATATTTGAATCAGACTAAATGTGGGAGTAAAAAGAACCTCAAACACTAATATCTTTAACAGAATAAAAAAGAAAATGTCCCATACCTAAAAGTTTTGTTTTTTCTGCAATAAATTTGATCAAAAGGGCATAGTGACATGAGATGAAAACATATCTGCCTTTCCACAGTTCTCTCCAAGAAACATAACTGACTTAGAAAATGTGCTGGCAAAAAAGGTGAGAAAATCGTCCTTTTTTTGCAGTTCATTAGATTTTGTTAACACCAGCTAAGTCCTTAGAACTGACTAGCATTTCATTGCTCCTACTTTAAAAAAATAAGACAAGTACCATATGATTTCACTCATATGTGGAATCAATGGAAGAAAGAAACTAACAATATAGAAACAGACTCATAGATAGGGAATAGACTGACAGCTGTCAGAGAGGAGGGAGACTGCAGGGCTGGGTGAAAAAGGTGAAGGGATTAAAAACAAATAGCTCATATACACTGGCAACAGTATGGTGATTACAAGAGGAAAAGGGGTTGGGAGGAGGGAGAAGAGGGTATGGGAGGTATAGATGAGGAAGGAAAGAGACTTGACTCAGGATGGTGAACCCACAATACGATATACAGATATATTATAGAATTGTACACCTGAAATCTATATAATTGTATTAACCAATATCACTCCAATATATTCAATAAAATAAAGTCCTGGCCAGTATGCTCAGTGGTTAGTGTCAGCCCATGGACTGAAGGGATTCGGGTTTGATTCCCGGTCACGGACACATACCTGGGTAGCCGGTTCAATCCCCAGCCCTGGTTGTGGTCATGTGGGAGGAAACCGATTGATGTGTTTCTCTCATATAGATGTTTCTCTTTCTCCCCCCACCCCCCACCCCTTCTTCTCTATCTAAAAATCAATGGAAAAATATTCTCAGGTAAGAATTAACAATAAATAAATAAAATAAAAACATTAAAAAACAATAAAAAGCCCACAAACTGTTATTTCTATGTGAATTTGCCCTTCCATTTTTACTTTACAGATTAAAATTAAAGAAAAAATGTTTAAAATGTTCAGATTAGCCCTGATCGGTTTGGTTTAGAGACTGGAGCGTCGCCTTGCAGTCTGGGGAGACCCGGGTTCGGTTCCCGCTAAGGACACTTACCTCGGTTGCAGTTTGTCCCCGGCCCTGGTTGGGTCGTGAGGGTGGCAGCCACTCAATGTGTCGCTTTCACTTCAACGTTTCTCTCTCTCTCTCTCTCCCTCCCACTCTATCAGAACAAAAAATGGAAAAATGTCCTCAGGTGAGGATTAAATAAATAAATAAATAAATAAATAAATAAATAAATAAATAAAATGTTCAGATTATATCTCTAGGCAAACATTAAAATAGAAGATGTTACAAATGGCTAAGAGACATATGAAGAAATGCTCAACATCACTAATCAGCAGAGTGATGCAAATTAAAACAACAATGAGGTATCACCTCACACCTGTCAGAATGACCGCCATCAACAAATCATCAAACAACAAGTGTTGGCGAGGGTGTGAAGAAAAGGGGACTCTAGTACACTGCTGGTGGGAATGCAGACTGGTGCAGCCACTATGGAAAACACTATGGTGTTACCTCAAAAAATTAAAAATTGAACTTCCATTTGACCCAGTGATCCCACTTCTAGGAATATACCCTAAGAAGCCTGAAACACGAATCAGAAAGAATATATGTACCCCCATGTTCATAGCAGCACTATTTACAATAGCTAAAATTTGGAAACAGCCTAAATGTCCCTTGGTGGACGAATGGATAAAGAAGCTGTGGTACATATACACAATGGAGTACTATGTAGCTGTAAGAAAGAAAGATCGCTTATCCTTTGAGACAACATGGAGGGACCTGGAAAGTATTATCCTAAGTGAAACAAGCCAAACAGAGAAAGACAAGTATCATATGATCTCACTTACTTGTGAAATTTAATGAACATAACAGTTTGAGGAATGGGGTAGTCCCAGAGACGTGGAAGTGGGTACAGACTGACAATCCCCAGAAGAGGGGGTGGTGGGGGAGAGATAAACCACAGAATTTATATGCATGTGTGCATGAACAATGGATATGGACAACAAAGCTGGGGACAGGGTGGGAGGGGATAATCAGTGGGAAAATAAGGAGAAACACCTGTAACAAAAATAGATTAATTATAAAAAAAAACAGATGATGTTTATATCACATACTTTAGCTTTTTATATATATGCATACCAAGGCTCAAGTATATATATCAACATTTGATTTTTTTTTTTTAATTTATTTTTTATCCTCATCCGAGGACATTTTTGCATTTTTGGTTCAGATAGAGTGGGAGGGAGCGAGAGAGAAACATCGAGGTGAAAGGGACACATCAAGTGGCTGCCAACTGCACAATCCAACCAGGACCAGGGACAAATTGCAACTGAGGTACGTGCCCTTAGCGGGACCGAACTGGGGTCTCTCTGGAATGCAGGCCGAACTGCTGAGCCAAACCGGCCAGGGCTGTGTTTTTTTTTTTAAATATATTTTTATTGTTGTTGTTGTTGTTGTTTAGAGAGAGGGGGGAGAAAGAAAAACATCAATGTTAGAGAGAAACATTAATTGGTTGCCTCCTGCATGCCCCCTACTAGTGATGGAGCCCACAACCTGGGCATGTGCCCTGACCAGGAATTAACTGGGACCTCTCAGTCCATAGGAAGGCACTTAATGCACTGAGCCACAGGGGCCAGGCTATATCACATTTGTTAAGTATAAATAGATGCATGGTAATGAAGAAAATTCAGAAGACTTAAAAATCAACATATTCGCCCTGGCCGGTTTGGCTCAGCAGTTGGGAGTGTGGGCCTGCGGTACAGAGAGACCCGGGTTCGGTTCCCGCTAAGGGTACGTACCTCGGTTGCAGTTTGTCTCTCCCACCCCACCCCCCCCCCGACCCTGGTTGGTCGTGTGGGTGGCAGCCACTCGATGTGTCCCTTTCACATCGATGTTTCTCTCTCTCTCTTCCTCTCTCTCCCTCCCGCTCTATCTGAACAAAAAATGGAAAAAATGTCCTCGGGTGAGGATAAAAAAAAAAAAAACTCAACATATTCCTTGCTATTATCATACGTCAAATTATTACCTAAATTGTGATTTCATTCTTCCCTATCCCCAGAGTGGTTATTTAGGTTGCTAGGACCTTAGAGAGTTAAAAGAAGACTAAGCAAACCCAGATCAAAACTTGACTTCATCTCATCATGAGTTCTTAATTCAAAAACAAAGTAGACTAAAGTCTACTAGTCTTAATTGGTTTTTACAAAGTAATAATCTATAACTGGTTAGTAATTGCCCAAACAGACTAGTATACTTGAATTATTTTTAAAATAAAAAATATGACCAATTAGTTTTCTATAAAATATCTGACATTAAAAAGTATTATCTGAAAATATAATAGAAAATAAAATGTATTTCCTTGATAAATGCTTGGATATTCTGGCAAATTATATTAGCAAAGACACTATATTTTATAAACAATAACTAAGAATACAGTAACATCACTTCTCTTGGTGCTAATATATTCCTTAGTGAGAGCATAACAATATATAACAGGTCTGAAATTCCTTGAAACAATAAATAATTTGCCAGCCTTATAAATAAGCAATTTAACTCATCTTTGCTTCAATAGTTCTGTGCATGGACAAACTGATAAATTCAGTGAAGAAAAATATAAGTAAAATTGTGCAAAAATAAATGCATTAGTTCACGGAGTATAAGCTCATTTTTTAGTTCTAGAATTTATTTTGCAGTTTAGGTAATTTAACTGTGTATATGTTAAGTATATAATTGATTTAAGATCACAACATATTTTTCTGAAATAAAGTATATACTGTCTCAGATGTATTACATTTAAGTTTTTAAATATTTAACCCAAGTCATTACTGATATTTAAGTGCACATTAAAATGGCACACCGAGCCCTAGCCGGTTTGGCTCAGCGGTTGGAGCGTCAGCCTGCAGACCAGAGAGTCCTGGGTTCGGTTCCCGCTAGGGGCACGTACCAAGAAAAAAATAAAATAAAATAAATAAAAAATAAATAAATAAAATGGCACACTGAGAGCATATTCTCCTATATAAATTATGGTTACAAAGACAAACAATGAAGAATTAGTATTTAACACTTCATGTGGGTATTAATGCTATGTTTAAAAAACACTTTCAATAATGTGAGGTATTACATATAAGTCCTGAGAAACAAATTTGTGCCTAAAGTTCCACAATCAATATATTCCAAAATTACACTAATTTAGAAATAAACTATTTCATCAAATTTAAATAACCTAAGCAATGCATATAGAATCAACAGTGTATTAGCATAAGATACATAACAACTCTAGAAAATAAACTTTCTAAAATATGTCGTGATCTCTTTAATGACAAGAACCAAAACATATATATAATCCAAATTGCTCAAATTTATAATGCTGCATCTATTATATATACTAAAGCTATCACATAAATCTTTTTATACTTTTAAAATAACTGTTAAACTGTATGTCTAAAATTGTGGTTTTAATGTAAAATGTTGAATGATTTATGTAAGTGAATAGAAATCTGCAGCAGTAAATTTTGCATTAATGTAAGGATCTGACAATCCAAGGGAAAGAAAATGAAGTAATCTGCCAGTAAGAAGTCCTCAAACCGGGGGTCAGATCATGTTCATGGAAACCATCTGGTTGGGACCCTCTGAGCCACACCAAACACAAATGATCTTTTAAAAAAATATCCTATTCATTAATGCATCACAGCTGCACTGAGTGTTACTTCATTTTTCCATGGCAACATCCTTTCTGTTTCAAGGATCTTATTTCAGTTTTGGTAGCAACGTGTTCTTTCCCCAATACTGAACACATTCATGTGTTAAAGTGAAGGGATTATTACAAATTCTTGAAGTAGAATCACCTCTATTTTGATTCCTATTTGGTCAAGGGCTACATATCTACATATTAGATACTGAAGATAAACCAATAAAGTAGAAATTACTCAGTATTCTTATTTTAATAAATAAAACAACTGTTGTACACTTTTTGTCGAAGCTCTACATTTATGTGGCATTTGAAAAAGATATATGCCATTGTGTATTCCCATAAGTAAGGTTTGGTAAACTTACATTTTTCTAATTCCTGTGTTCTATACTATGCTACAACTCAGTTAAGAAGAAGAGACTAGAATAGGTTTAATTTACATAATAATCTGCCCATTATATAGGACACTCTACATAAAAATGCTCTAAGTGTTATACCATATTATCTGCCCTTTAAAATAATGGTCCTATTTCTTATTCCCAAATAACGTTTCTCTTTCTTTAAAACCTGAAACTTCAGTGATTTTGCAAAATTAATTGAGAATGAAATGGTCTCTGTATGAACTTACATTATTCTTCAGGAAACAGTTTCAAATAAAAAACAAAAATGAGGAAACATTTCAGGTTGTAATTTCATTCACACTTTCTTTTTTTATGCATGAATTTTTTAATATTTACCGTGAACTGATCTGGGAGTCAGGAACACAGAAACAAAGACATATTACCAACATTTAAAAAACTTAAAACAATGGGGTTTTTAAATACCAATGACCTGGGCCCCGGGGCTAAGGCGACTAGATTCCATTCTTATGTAGGCCTCTTGGCTGAGGCCACTAAATAACTCTATTTTTATCATCAATGGACTTTCCTCAATATTCTTCCAATAATAGGTTAATTACCCCTAGAAGTAAAGGAATTTTGCCTAAGAGTATAGTTGCCCCACGTGTTGGGAGGCATTTGCAGTTTCCTAGTACCAGCAATTGCAGGCATTTGCAGGTACTCATGAGCCCGGTGAATGATGCTAATTTTGATTTCGGTAATAGCTGTCTCACCCACTATTGTACTGGTCCTTGGAGGGAGGGGGGAAAAGGAGGAGGGGACTCTGTCTTTAAAATTGGACAGCAAGAGGAATGGGTGCTGCTGATCTGAGGGGAGACTTATGTCCTCCGCAATCCACCGGTGAGAATAAGCGCTTCTTTACAATTTGGCTGTGCATCTCTGGTTATTTCATTGACACATTATAACACCTATAGTCTTAGAGAATTCTCACCATAATACAAGCTCTGTAATGTTAGACAATGCCTATTTTGTTCACTCTACAGTCTCCTACAGTGCCTAGCACATACTAGGTACTAAATAATAATAATTATTTTTGTGTGTGTGTGTTACGTGCCCCTAGCGGCAACCGAACCCAGGACTCTCTGGTCCACAGGCCGACGCTCAACCGTTGAGCCAAACTGGCCAGGGCAAATAATTATTAAATAAATGAACACAATTATTTTTCTTAGCATCAGATAAGGATGTTAATTAAAATCACTGTTTAATGCGTGTTCATCATTTCATTCCATAGAGGCAACCTGGTAGGGTTTTTTTTTTTAATCTTCACCTGAAAACATGTTTTCATTGATTTTGAGAGACAGAGGAAGGGGGAGGCTGGGAGAGAGAGAGACAGACACCAGTGTGAAAGGGAAACATCAATCTGTTGCCTCTCATGTATGTATACACCACGACCCAGGATGAACTTGCAACCTAGGTATGTGCCCTGACCAGGAATTGAAACCGCAACCTTTTGGTGTAGGAGACAACACTCCAACCAACTGAAACACTTTGCCAGGGTTGGTAGGGTAATTTAAAAAATGACCTGTCAACAAATGTGTTTAAGTCCAGCCTGGGGCCTTTGACAAGTTATTTAATTTGTCCATGACTTGTCTTCTTATCTGGAAATGGAGTGGAATCAGCACTAATATAAAGATATAACATAATAACTGGCATCTAAATGTTTGCTAAGTAAATACAGTAAATAGATATATACTAAATATCTACTACAAGCCAGATCCATAAAATATATTAGCCCTTAGGGGTTTACAGATGTTTACAGTTCTTTTGTTTTAAAATGCTGTTGCTTAGAGTTGAACTACCTATGTACACAGAGTTGACCAAACATATTACCTTTGTACTACAACTAATACACAAAATATTGCCCAAATCACAGTTTTCCTATTTTATAAATTCTCAACACACTATGAAAACATGTTGGGTATGCTACATGTAGTAGAAATCTAAATATACCCATCTAAAGCATTAAGTTAAAAACCTCAAAAGTGAACCTTAGTTGTCTTCTTTTCCAGAGTGAGTATTATAAATCTCCATACTTTGTCTATAAATATTTGTCAGGGAAAGACATTAAGAGACTCCTAGATTTGTATTCCATGCATCTGCTATTATTTCTCAATGTGTATAAATAAAAACATGGTCCTGTGTACAAAGTTTTAAGCATTATGTGTAAAAATTACATTTACAATAAAGGCGATTAATCGTTGACCTGTCCAACCTGAAATATCTACTCTTATTTAATTCTGGAGATAAGCCAGAAGTCCAATGGACATTGAGAACATCAAGTGTATGATGCAATATGATTACAGCATCATTGGTCATAGTCTATATATAATTTCTGAAAGAAAAAATTCAATTGGTCTACCTTAACTGGCTTATATGGTACTTGAGACTTTGGTACTCAATTCAAAATCATACAAAATGTGGGAAGTAGCTCCCTAAAGAAATAACAAAGCATTATTAGCAAAAGAAGGAGACCAGAAGGCTTAGTATGTAAAATAAAGAGTCCACTACACTATACTGTACACTCAGAAGACTTTAGAAAGTACAAAAACCACCCAGGAAATGACACAGAACATTATCTTCAATGTAAAACAGGAGAAAACTGAACTTGGCAAACACCAAGACAACATTCCCCTTTAGTCAGTAGATCCTGCTTATTTTACCTTAATCCTCTCAGAGGTCACTGTACAACTGGGCCTATTATCTAATGTTTTGAAATCATTATTTAACATAGTTTGCCCATTTTTGGTTGTTTCAAGTAGAAAGATAAATCTGGTCCTTATTACTTCATCCTGGGCAGAGAGGGATGATCTCCAGTATATCTTATATTTTGGAATATTCATGTGCCTACTGTGAGCTTACACATTACATAAAGATTTCTTGGAATCTTAAATTGAAAGATTTTCCTAGATCTGTCAAATAATCATGTAACCTAATACCATCTTTTTTTATACCCTGTTATACAACTACTCAAAATGATATCAATAAAGGGTAGTTACACTAAATTAATAATTTTTTTGTAGGTGGAATGGATAAAAGGGAATTAGGTTTCTTTTAATAAAACTACTTATATCATTATAAAATAATTTTTAGGACCAAAGTAAACTTCAAACAGCTAAATATTCTTGATAGTTTTATATCCTAGATAATGAAATATTGTCATCTAGTTCTTCTACAAATCAGTAAATACTCATCTTGGACAGTATCTAAAATTCATCATGAATCCTAAGCATCCATCCTATCAGTACATAACATCTACCTTGACATTCCCATTTCTTCTTGAGACCCTGAGAGTTTTCTCCCAAAAGATGCTTTCCATAGAATGGCTCCTTGTTATTTTCCTGCTTGACCAAGAGAACTTCTATGTTTCTTTCATCTACTCAGTACATAACTTGATATATAATAAAAATTAAATGCTGAATGTGAGAATAAAAAAAAAGAAGAAGAAATGCATTCTGTAACTGATTACTAGCTAAATAGCTGTTTTTAAAAATAAATAAGTTTATACTAGGGCATTAAAAAGTTAACATGCTTGCCCTGGCCGGTTTGGCTCAGCGGTTAGAGCATAGGCCTGCGGTCCTGAGAGACCCGGGTTCGGTTCCCGCTAAGGGCGCGTACCTCAGTTGCAGTTTGTCCCCGGCCCTGGTCGGTTGTGCGGGTGGCAGCCACTCGATGTGTTCCTTTCACATCGATGTTTCTCTCTCTCTCTCTGTTCCTCTCTCTCCCTCCCACTCTACCTGAACAAAAAATGGAAAAATGTCCTCGGGTGAGGATAAAACTTTAAAAAAAGTTAACATGCTTATGATTATTAGGTAAATACTTATATTTTAATGGAATTTTAAAAAACATATAAGATTTATAAGAAAAGGTGGGTGTATGTATGTGTGTGTGTATACATACACACACAGATCATGTATCATAGAATTGTACACTTGAAACCTATATAATCTTATTAACCAATGTCATCCTAATAAATTTAATTTTAAAAAAATGAAAAAAAGAAAAGAAAAGAAAAAAAAAGGATATATGGAATTTCAGAAAGCCAAGGAGGCTATATTAAGGAACAGTAGGGCTTTGGAGCAATTCCTGAATTTTTATTGAGTTTTTCATAAACTCCAAGGCTATCTGTAAGGAGAATATAAGGCAATTTATTTTAAAAAGACACATAAGCTCCAAGAGATCTGCTATAGTCCCACTACAGCACAATATAGATGTAAAATGAATGACTGCTACCTATATAAGCTTATTTTGGTATTAAAGCACTCTCACTAGAATACAGAAGAGAGATTGAGCAAAAAAGGAAGGAAGGAAGGAAGGGAGGGAAGGAGGGAGGGAGGAAGAAATTGTGTTACTTAAAACAGAAAGCTGCAGATTAAAAAAGGCAAATTTTGCATAGCAGGTTAGACATTAAATTTTGAGAGAGATGTCGTCCATGAGGGTATATTACATGCTGAATAAGCCTCAGAAAGGAAAAATATATAATGATAATTATTATAACTATTTATTTGTTACTGAATTATCTTTTCACTTATTTTTACTTTTAAGTACATATAATTTAATCTTATTGAATTAACCTACTTTTAGATCATGTTTTACCTGCAGTGTGAGACACTTTACAGCATTCCATACTGCTCCAATAAATTCTTTCATTCTTTCTTCAGGACTTCTACAGCCTTCAGTTATATTCAGCATAGCTTTCACAGGAACTGACAATGGTCTGGATTCTAAGTATAAGAATAGCTAGTTATTTAACAGAAATGTACCTTATAGTTACAAAAATATACAGAAAAATATTTTTAAGATTATTTCCCTGTTTAAAATTAAAACTACCTGAGATTATAAAATATCATATTAAATCATTTTATCTTATAGAATGACTGATACTTGCAACTATTCAAAAATAAGCAAGACGAATCTGTTCAAAGTAAGGAGGGTATTAGTTAATCTTATCAAGGATTGGTGATGGAAAGGTGGATTTGTGGAGCAATGGTGGTATTATTTATTGACTACTTGGATTTATTCACTTTGTGAAAATTAAGTTGTAAACTAAAAATCTGCCCATTTATCAGTATAAGCTACATCAATAAAAACTTTACTTGCGCCCTGGCCAGATTGGCTCAGCTGCTAGAGCGTCGGCCCTCAGACCAGGGAGTCCCAGGTACAGTTCCCACTAAGGCAGCGGACCTCTGTTGCAGTTTGTCCCCGCCCCGGGTTGGGGTTGTGTGGGTGGCAATGACTCGATGTGTCTCTCTCATGTCAATGTTTCTCTCTCTCTCTTCCTCTCTCTCTCCCTCCCACTCTGTCTGAAGATAAATGCAAAAATGTCCTCGGGTGAAGATAAAAAAAAAGCTTTACTTGAAAAGAAGTTCAACTATAAAGTACCTGATTCATGCAAAATAAAAAATGGGTCTTCATATATGTGAATTTTCCTGATAATAAAAGCTTACCTATAGAATCTCTCAATTCCAAAAACTGACTTTGATGGTAACCAAAAGAAGTATGTGATTACATAAAAGGTATATTTACTTATTAAGAATATGAACTCTGCTGGTGTGACTCAGTCCCATGGACTGCAAGGTTCCAGTTCGATTCCTGGTCAGGGCACATGCACGGGTTGCGGACTCAATCCCCAGGAGGGGGAGTGCAGGAGGCAGCCAGTCAATGTTTCTCCCTCACACTGATGTTTCTATCTCTCTCTCCCTTCCTCTATCTCTAAAAAAATCAATAAAAACATATTTTAAAAAATAAAATAAAATGAAACATATTTCATTTTCTATGTTATTAAAAATTTTGTTCCTATGAAATAAATTAGAGCTTTTCAATAGTTTTTATAATCTACAATTTCTGAAATTACTTCAAACAATATAAAAATGTACATCTTTAGAAGATTCATATATACTTATACATTTTATGATAATGCATTTTATTTATAATATTTTAAGTACATAAAATAAACCTATCAGATTATGCTTTTCAAGACTTTTACTAAGTTGAATTTCATGATCCCTGAATGCTCTCCAAAGTTAAGTGACACCATATCACTACTATGAGAATGACAGTTGCTATATTGACTCATATTTTCCTTCTCCCAACTTGGTTCTTCTATTTGCATTGATACTAAAATTTATAATAAAAGCAAGGAGCACAGACCTTTTTTTCTCATACTTATAATCCTATGATCTACCATATTATGCATATTAGAAATTCAAAAAAATGTTTGTTTCGCCCTGACCGGTTTGACTCAGCGGTTAGAGCGTCAGCCTGCGGTCCTGAGAGACCCGGGTTCGGTTTCCGCTAAGGGCACGTACCTCGGTTGCAGTTTGTCCCCGGCCCTGGTTGGGTTGTGCGGGTGGCAGCCACTCGATGTGTTCCTTTCACGTCGATGTTTCTCTCTCTCTCTCTGTTCCTCTCTCTCCCTCCCACTCTACCTGAACAAAAAAAATGGAAAAATGTCCTCGGGTGAGGATAAAAAAAAAATGTTTGTTTAAAAGAACAGTTGGGGAGAGATCCATGGAGATATCTGGAAGCAGAGTATTCTAGGCAGATAGAACAAAAATACAAAAGTCCTAAATTAGGTGTGTGCTTAGGATTTTCGAGAAACAGTAAAGAAGATGCAAGGTAGCTAAAGTAGGGTTACAAGAGAAGTAGGAGACATGGTCAGAGCTGTCAATAGGGACCAGATCATACAGACCTTACATAGGCCATGGTCAGGAGGCTGGCTGGTGTTTACATTGAGGGAGCTGGGTTATGAGAGTGGTTTCTAACTGTGGTCATTACATTAAACATATTTTGGAAAAATTTCTCTGGGTACTACACAGAAAACAGAATATAAGGACCAAGTATTAAAACAGGAAGACAACTGTGAGAGATAGTAGCAGCAACAGAAGTGGTGAAATTCTGTATCCATTTCAGCAATATAGCAAAGAGGATTTACTGATGGACAAGACACATAGTAAGAGAAAAACAAAGATTATTCCAAAATTTTTGTCTGAGCAACTGGAAGAATGGAACATTAGGAGGGAGAATAGAAAAAAAAAGAAACTGTAAGAAATGTTTACAATTATTTGAAACAATGAATACCAAAGGTTTATATACAAAAGTTGCTTATGATCAAATTTTCAAAATCTATTATACAGAATATCAGTGTTATATAAATATCATTATTACAATTTAAAAGTAAATCCACCTAATAAATGCTAACATTGCCAAGCAGTTTGGATACCATTACATTACCATGAAGCAGCATTGGAAGTCACTACTAAACCAGAAGAGCCACATGTTTACTGTAAATGCTGTCTTCTCCAATATGATCTAATAAAAATTTTAAAAAATTAAAGGAGGCCCTAAAATTTATATGTATGTGACTTCAAAGGGCTGCCCAAAAAGCTATGACAAACATAACCTGTTAAAAATTCTCATGAAATACCATTATCTATTAGAGGTAAAAGCCACTATTTTGGGTAAACTAGTTTTCAATATATTACATTTTCTAAAAGATGACAGGAAGAGAAGTTTTTTTTTATGATAATTTTTTTCTGTAGTTATATATATTTTACAGGTAGGATATTTATACTTTATAAAACTTCCAATCTTGATCCATATTTTATTTAACCAAAACCTCTGTACAACGACTATAAGCCAGGTACTGTAAGTACTTTACAATTATTAATCAGTTTAAACCTCATCAGAACCCCATGAGGAATGCAAAACAGGGAAGAAAATCTCCAGGAAGCTTGACTTCTAATAGGTCCATGCTTTTAACTACTATGCTAATGTTCCTCTAATGTTATTAAAACCTGGTGCAACTACTTCTAATTCTACCAAATATGTAATAAATGTATCATATTTCTACTAAGGATCATAGTACCACAAACAATTCAGAAATAGTTCAGAAAACAAATAGTTCAGATTTGTTCAGTCTTACTAGAACTAAATTAAATCTACAAAACATGGTAGTCTGATACATATTATATTTCTTGTTTTCAACAATAAATAAGGTAATTTTGAGACCCAAACCATATTGGTTAAAATAATATCAACAATTATTTCTTAGGCATGTGCCATGTACCTTGGTACAATCCTTTGTTTCTGGAGAAAGTACTGCAGTTGGAGCTAGCTTGACTTAGAGTTTCACCTGTGCCATTTGCCATTGGAGAAAGCAATTTAATCTAAGTGTGAGAATTTAATAATACTGATATCTGATGTCAAGAATACTATTCACTTTAAAAGTCATAATGTATATAAAAATAATTCATGAGAATACTATAAGGAATAATGATGAAAAACTGACTATAATGTACAGAAAAGAACTTGAAGTTTACCAGATCTGAAACAATTACCCTCCTTTTCTAGCACAATCAACCTACTGTTTTAGTTGTACCTTGCATGCCATTTACTCTGAGACATGGTCACTGATTTCCTCAAATTGGATTTGGTCCTTCCTCTACAATCTCACAGATTTCTGACATAATTCTGTATAACATTTAATTTTTCATGGTATAATTTTAAACATTTGAATATTTGTCTTTCCACAAGTAACAGCAGAATACAGTTATGTGGTATAGCAACAAATGGTAGTGGTTAATGGTCAGTCAGGAAGGATTACTTTAATAGAAAAGTAACAACAATAAAAAATTCCTATAGCAATGTCTCCTTTAACCATAAGGGATCTCACCAACAATTTATATGTTTACGTACATTATTCAATATAGTGCCAATATTAAGATAGTATTCATTTCACTGAAATGACAATCTGTGTATCCTTTATTTATTTATTTATATCAAGTAGTGCCTTGAACTAGTATAGCATAATACTCTCCAGGTCCCTCCATGCCATCTCAAAGGATAAGGTATCTTTTTTTACAGCTGCATAGTATGCCATTGTGTATATGTACCACAGCTTTTTTATTTTTATTTTTATTTTTTTAATTTATCTTCAGACAGAGCGGGAGGTAGAGAGGGGGGAAGAAAGAGAAAGAGAAACATAAATGTGAGAGACACACATTGACTGGT
Organism: Molossus molossus; assembly: GCF_014108415.1. Classification (NCBI taxonomy): domain Eukaryota; kingdom Metazoa; phylum Chordata; class Mammalia; order Chiroptera; family Molossidae; genus Molossus; species Molossus molossus. The sequence goes on along the minus strand of NW_023425351.1, from coordinate 42,907,439 downwards.
CACTACCCACATGACCCCAACTGGGGCCAGGGACAAACTGCAACCGAGGTACATGCCCTTAGCAAGAACCGAACACAGGATTCTCTGGTCCATGGCTGACGCTCTAACCACTGAGCAAAACTGGCCAGGGTGTACCACAGCTTTTATTATTATTATTTTATCTTTATTGTTAAATGTATTACAGATGTTCCTCATTTTTCCCCCATTGACCCCCTCCTCCCCACTCCCACCCCCCTCCTGCCTTTTCCCACACTGTTGTCTGTGTCCATTAGTTATGCATGTAAATTCTTTGGCTTATCTCCTCCCACCCCCCAATCTGCTTCCCCTTGAGGTTTGTCAGTCTAGCAACCAATTTGTACTTCTTAATCCCTTCACCTTTTTCACCCATTCCCCCCACCCTCCTCCCATCTGGCAACCAACAAAATGTTCTTTGTATCTATACCACAGCTTTTTTATCCACTAATCTACTGATGGACATTTGGGCTGCTTATAGATCTTAGCTATTGTACCTTTTTTTTTTTTTTTTTTTTATCCTCATCCGAGGATATTTTTTGTTCAGATAGAGAGGGAGGGAGAGAGAGAGAAACATCGACGTGAAGGGACACATCGAGTGGCTGCCACCCGCATGACCAACCAGGGCCGGGGACAAACTGCAACCGAGGTACGTGCCCTTAGCGGGAACCGAACCCGGGTCTCTCGGGACCACAGGCCAACGCTCTAACGGCTGAGCCAAACCAGCCAGGGCGATCTTAGCTATTGTAAATAGTGCTGCTATGAACATATATTCTTTCTGATTGGTGTTTCAGGCATCTTAGGATATATATTCCTAGAAGTAGGATCACTGGGTCAAATGGCAGATCAATTTTTAATTTTTTTGAGGAAATTTCATACTGTTTTCCATAGTGGCTGCACCAGTCTGCAATCTCACCAACAGTGTACTAGGGTGCCCTTTTCTCCATACCCTTGCCAGCACTTGTTGTTTGATGATTTGTTGATGGTAGCATTCAAGCAGGTGTGAGGTAACACCTCATAGTCGTTTTAATTTGCATCTCTCTAATGATTAGTGACATTGAGCTAGTCAGAGAAAGGCAAACATCACATGATCTCACTTATCTATGGAATTTAATGAACAAAATAAGCTGATGAACAAAATAGATCCAGAGACATGGAAGTAGGGAACAGAATGACAACCCTCAGAGGGAAGCGGAGTAGGAGGTGGGAAGAGATAAACCAAATAACTTATATGCATATATGTGTAACCAATGGGCAGACAATAGTGTGGTGGTGGGGTTAGTGGAGGAAAAAAGGAGAAACATCTGTTAAAAAAATTAATTAAAAAAACAGTATAGTGCCTTGCTCAGTAAATATTGCTTGAATCAATTGATAGATGTTTTTTAAAAGAGAAAAATATCATGTGTACCTTCTTGAAATCTTTCCCTAGTAGCATATTATTTGACATTTTGTCAAAACGGTGACTTTTATGATTTAATTTTTGAAATTTTAAATAATCACAAATAAGAAAAGCATGCCAATCTTTATTTTTCCTTTATGTTCATGGGAAATCAAGCTTTTCAGCTATGTACTCATATCCAAGACAATACTGTACTGGGGGTAGTTGTCTTAAACAAAGTTGAATCATTAAAAAAAAATTTAAAGATAAAAAGAGAAAGTCTTCTGAGAATGAACCTTGCAAACTCAGGTTGTGGATCATCCAGGAGAGGTAGCATCCCTTAAACAGTCATAGCAGAGAGAAAATGACTACCAACGATGGCCCACAAGGAACACAGAGGCTTCCTAAGAGATAAAGATGGGACTGTTATGAACTTGGGAAAGAGAGAAATGCTTAAGTAGGACTTGAAGCAGGGTTATAGAGTTGTTTTATTACAAGTTCAGAAAGCTAATGAGTAAGTAGTGAACACCAGGCTATATAGAAGGGCTTGCTTTCTAGGTTTCTGGGCAGGAATATGAAGGAAGAAGGGTAAATCCCTCAGAACAGAAACCAGACCTTGACACAGCAGTGGCATACAACCTCACATTTCCTTTACTCGTTCACAAAGACATCGGGAAAGATGAAGATAAAGCGTTCCTCATAAGCTTATTAACGTGTTCTCTTACCCATCTATGGTTTATTTTTGGAAATATTTTTGTTACAGAATTAATATATGCTAACAGGTGAAAAAAAAAACAAACAGAAAATGCATGTCACCAAAAAATAATGGAAGGAAGGAAGGAAAGAAGAAAATTAAAATATCCCTTAATTTTAACATGCACAAAATAAATCATTCAAATCTACTTAAAGAACACCTACCGTGTTTGTTATAGGATCAATGTTAGGAACTGGGATACCATGGTGAACAAAACAGACAGACAGAGACACAGTCTCATCCTCATGGAGGAAATATATATATATATATATATATGGAAGGCTTAAAATAAAATAAAAAAGTCTTTAGTGGTGGAATTTCAGACACCAATAGGATAAATATATTTACATAATGTTTCCTCTCAGAGCATGAACTTCAGATGAGGAAACCTAGATACCACTTTTTATTCTACCAATTCAAAATGTGATCTTAGCCCTGGCCAGTGTGGCTCAGTTGGTTGGAGGAGCGTCCCATACAGAGAAAAGGTGGGGGGTTTGATTCTCGGTCAGGGCATACAGAAGGCAATTGATCACTGTTTCTCTCAGACATTGATGTCTCTCTCTGTCTCTCTCTCAAATCAATAAAAAAATTTAAAACACACACACACACTCCAAATATGTGATCTTAGAATTACTTTAACTATTTAGGTTCAGTTTTCTTACTCAGTACTTTCAGGATTTAAAGGCTGCATAATCTCACTGGAAAACCATGGAGTGAGACAGGGATTCTAATGTCTGTTAAAGTAAAAAGGGGAAATGAAGTAAGAGGAGGGGAAGAAAGGAGAGAGATAGGGAAAGAAGGAGACAAAGATCATTGAGTAACACCATCTAGCAATAACTAGTAAAGGAAAAATATGAATGTTTCTAGAATCGACCCTTCAAGTTATACAACAGTAATTCACTGAAAGCATTAACATTCTTTTACCCTGACTGTATTTCCAAAATAAAACAAAGAACAACAAGAAAAGATTTAAATCCATGACTTTCTCAATGTGTGTACACCCACAACCAACACTGCCACCACCAGAAATAACAGCACAGGATAGAATATGAGCTATAGCACTTTCAGATAATATGATAAGATCTTGGAGGAGTTTTAAAAACTTTTAGGTTGAAAGAGGCAGTATTTTTGCTTATAGCTGCCACTCTTGCTGAGGCTTGTATTGTTTCCCACATATTTTACACTCAGGACTAAGGTTCAATAAGAAAATCTAATTAGTCAAAGTGCAACTCTAAAATAATGAAGCTGACTTTCATGTAGTAGTATGAAGTTGGTGTAAGTACTTATGCTCCCCTTCAAGCACCTTCACATTTCCACTTCTGCAGGCAAGTCCTTACTTGAACTTTACAATTACAAGAGTTCTAAGCAGGTATTACATGAAAATAAATTACAAGACCTTGGGCAATCAGATTGCTACTAGAATTGGAATGGCCACATATGTGGAGGAAAAGGGAAGGGAGGAGGAGAAGGATGATGGAAAGAAATCTTTTTCCTCCTAAACTCAAAAATGTAATTCAATGTCCATTTACTATATACCATGGTACTGTAGTGAAGGCTAGAAAACCCTGTTCTTCAAGGGTTTACAATCTAGAGGGGAGATATAAGCTTAATACAGCAGGTCTTCACATAATGTTGATCTGATCAACGTTGCTTCCTTATAAGGCTCATGAGAGAGAAAAACCCATTTCTGACCAGGGCCACCTGGCTGTGTGGTGTTCGCACGTTCTCCGCATGTCTGCATGGGTATTTTCCAGGTACTCTGGGTTCCTCCCACATCCCAAAGACGTGCACATTAGGTGACATGGCATGTCTACAGTGACCCAGTCAGAGTGGGTCTGGTGTGGGTGGCCCTGTGAAGGGCATTCTGTCCAGGGGAGGTGTCCCTCTTGGCACCCTGAACTGCTAGGAGAGGCTATGGCCACCTGGAACCCTAATCTGGAATAAGTGGCTTGGAATTACTTCAACTATTTAGGTTCAGTTTTTATTAATCTTACTTGTTTTTATTAATCTTGCTTAAGTGTATGTATGGCTCACATTTATTTCAATGTTTAATATTAGACATGTTTTGGGTCTTTATTTAGAAGTAGGGTGATGTTTTTGTGACCAGCTTAAGTTGTTTATATCAATTAGCCTATGGCAAAATTGGTTCTGTTCTATGTCGTTTTGCTTAAAGTTGCAGTTTCCAAGAACTTATCATGACACTGAGGAATTATTGTACATATTATGATCATCATACAGTATAATGATGATATAATATTCATATATTCTACAGAATGACTGGCTATGCAATCAGGTATTGTCAGGAAAGTCTTTACAGAGGAAGTAAAACAGGGTTGGGCTGAGAAGACATTCTGAAATCAGGAAGTGCAGACAGAAAGAACATGAACAAAGGCACAGCAGCACAAAGTGCATGGCAAACAGTGTCTGTCATGTGAGTGAAGCACAGCGCACATCCAATAAAACTGGCATACTACAAACAGCGCTGGAAAAGTAGTTAAGGTCTAGTGGAGAGGGCCTTAAATATCATGCTGAGAAACAAAGTTCAAAACAAAGGTCAAAATTTCTAAGCAGGAAAATATAATAAAATTTGGGTTTTAGAAGGAAAACTTCCCATGTTAACATAAAGGATCTTTCACTGGAAGAGGAACAGAGTGAAAATAGACAACCAATTAGGAATTCTTTTCATTTTGTTTGACTGCTGATGCAGAAGTTATAAGTTAATATTTTATGACCCCAGTGCATAGTCAGAATATTAACCTAAATAAATTCACAAAATTTATTTATTTGATATGCATTTGTTCCTTCTTCCTTTAAGTAAAGAACAGAAAAAATAAGTACTGACCCTTGGGTTTCCTGCACCTCAAAGAAATACTCCAGGCCTAAAAACTTCATTATTCTTTTCTCTGGTGATTTAAGTTAAACTATATAATTGCAGCCTTTTAAGTATCCATAAACTATTTACAGTATTAATTAAATGTATCATTTTTTTATTCCATCAAATTTGCTTCAAATATTCGGAGAGAGAGATTGATTAACTGAAGTTCCCATTTCTAAGGATATTTTTCTCACTGCCTGAGAAAGAAATGATGTCACAGACCCCAAGCAAGAGTCATATTCTTTTCTCAATACTATCACCCTGAAAATTAAACACAATTCGAGGGAACCCTGAACAGACTTTGCATTACTTTACATCTTAACCCTGCAGAATTAAGGATTAAAGATAAATTAAGTTCTGTATCTCTACTACAAAAACACAAAGTTACGTTTTACATACCTGATTATAAAACTAAGATATGTGCAGACATACACACGTACATTACAAAACTGGAGTGATACTATACAATCTGAGCGATTTTAGAGACCACACCCCACAGTTCCCCACACTCACAGCCTTGATACCTAATTCTGCCTTACAAATCCTAGGGTTAAATACCTTCATGCCTCTTACCTCTATTTACATCAGCCATCAGGAGAAGCCCCAAATTCTAAGAACACCCTTCATTACCCAAACCTTCATCATCAAAGAGACCTGTACAACCCCAACCTGACCCCATCTCTCACTCCACAACATTGAACTATTCTCCCATTCTACCCTCTCAAACTCATGATACATCATCAGCAAAATCTCCTAAACATTCCTAAAACTTTTCTCTAAAGTTACTCTTCATCTTCTTGTTCTAAACAAACCTGAGGACACTGCTTTCAGTGGAGTCCTCTTAAGCAGTTGATGTTTTCTCTCCCATATCCTGCACAAGTTTTGGCCTAAAAGTGAGATAAATGGCTTCCCTGGTCCTCAATGCTATCCAGAGTGTATTTTTGTACTTCCTCAGTAAAATAAATTTTTTAAAAAAGCCTCACTTTGAATTTCATATCATCCAACCACACACCCATCACCCTTTCTTATGGGAATAATCTATCTGATCCTGATGCCCTCATCCTCGCTCCTTCCTTCAAGGTTTTCACTCCTTGATCACTGTTACTCTATGCCAGAGAATGTAGGCTCATTAAATAGTCCATCTCTTCACTGTATTACCCAGTCTGCATCTAGACAAGCCTTTGTGAATGAGTTTCAATAATAAAATGTAACTTAAAGTGAGGTGATGCATATAAAGCCTAGGAGGCAAGTAAAAGCTGGTCTGCCTTCTTCACTGATCTCCTCTTTGCTTAGCTACTGGCTAAATGCAGGACACCCAGAGGATCAGCAGTGTGACTAAATAGAAGATGCCTGAGTCACTGTTTGGAGGAGAACTACCAAATTGTGAAATAACAATGGATTTTCCTCAAACAATAAATTATTTCTACTGTGTAAAGTCACTGAGATTTTGTGGTTGTTTTTTAGAGCAACTGGACAACAATGACTAATAGGACCTATTAAAGGAATCAAATGGTTGATTCTATCACCCTTCTTAAAATTTTTTCTTCATTTCCTTCTGGACAACAGTATCCCACATTCCTCTCCTGTATCACTGGCAGTTCTTCGTTGGTTATCTTGCTAGTTCTTCATTTTTCAGACCTCTAAATGTTAGAAGGACCAAGGATTCAGTTGTTGAGCCATTTTTCTTCTCTACAAACACCTCTTAGATGATCTCATTCAATGGGATGGCTTGAAGTATCCTCTACATGGTGACAATTACCAGAGGATAGCCTGGATCTATCCTTTATAATCCAGACTATTTATCTGTCTACTCAACATCCCTATTTAATAGGAATTCCACACTTGATATAGCCAAAGCAAAACTCGAGTCTACCTCTGTCACACCTTTCCTTTTATATTCCTTCAAATCCACCTAACTGCCCAGTGAAACAAACTGACCCCTCTCGCATATCACACATACAGACAACTGGCATAATTTTATTGCCTCTATCTCAAAATAATATCATGAATTTGACCTTATGTCCTTTGGAGGTACTATCCTGGTCCAGCTCACCATGATTACAGCAATACACTATAGCAATAGCCACATGGCAACTAGGATACCTGTTTCTATACTTTCATCCCAATAGTCTCCTCTTACCGCAGCACTCCAAAAGATGGGTAATGTTGAAATAGCCAAAGGGGGAACATACCATTCCTCTAATCAAAACTCTTCTGTGGCATCCCACCTTACTTTTACTAGTCAAAGTCCTTACAATGGCTTATAGTCCCTATAGGACTTGGCTTCCCCATTGTCTTTTTTGCATATCCTTCCATTCCCCTTCCCAGTGCTCATTCAGCCCCAGCCAGGATGTCCTCCTTGCTGTTCCCTGAAGTAAAAAATACTGGCAAAAATATTGGGTTGAAGAACACAGTAGAAGAATCAAGTCCACACCACCTTTCTCTCAATTCCCAATTTCCTTAAGAAATTTCAGCACGGCAGGAATAAAGTCAGACAGATGCTTGTTTGTGAATCTTATATTACTATCCTTCCATTTGGTTGCTGTGGCCTGAAAAACACTTGAAAATGAGATAAAGGAAAATGCTACCTCTTCCAAAACTTATGAGCTATGGAAAAGTTGCTTAGTACAATGCAATGAGCTTTCCTGAGTGCCTACTTATGCTAGGACCTAAGGAAACAAATATGTTTAAGACTAGAGTCATGGCTTGAAGAAGCTTACATACAAATGAGGAAAGTAGACTTACTAAATGGATAGGTGGCACAGACTAATTTTATTTTATTTTTTAAAATATGAATTTATTGATTTTTTTTTAGAGAGGAAGGGAGAGAGAGTTAGGAACATCGATTGGCTGTCTCCTACACATCCCTCACTAGGGATTGAGTCTGCAACCTGGGCACCTGCCCCAACCAAGAAATGAACCAGGACCTCTCAGTCTATGGAACAACGCTCATTCCACTGAGTCACACCAGCTGGGTGGCACAGACCTATTTTAGAAAATCTTACCATAATATAGGAAATGTATAACTGTAGAAGCATGTCTTATAGTGAACTTTCAATCTTTTCTAACATATGTTTACCTGTGGAAAAGAAGCTATTACTCATTCATAATACTAATACTTATTTTTGGTGTCACTGGAAAGAAATATATGTCTTGCAAAATGTAAGAAAAGGGTCAATTTTCATGTTCAAAAATAACCTAAATATTGCTCAGCTGGCATGGCTCAGTGAATTGAGCATCGTCCCATGGAATGAGAGTTCCTGGTTCAATTCCAGGTGAGGGCACAAGCCTGGGTTGTGGGCTCGATCCCCAGTGGGGGGAGGGGCGTGCAGGAGGCAGCTGATGGATGTTTCTGTCTCACATTGATGTTTCTATCTCTCTCTGTCTTCCTCTCTAAAAAAATCAATAAAAACATATTTAAAAAAATAACTTAAATATGTACTTTGTCTCCAAATTCAAGGCTACAAACCTGCTAGAAATCTTCTTCACTATAATCAACATTTCTACAAAGATTTTTCTCCTTCAGATCCATCCTACAGACCACTTTCAAACACAGATTATTCAAGAATGAAAAGCATCGAATGTAGATTTGCAAAGCCCTGTATAAGATGGCCTTGCCTCTCTAAATCTGTTCAACTTTATTTTCCACTATCTCCAATAAAAATCTCCACTCCAATTCATTATCTTGCCCCTACTGTTCCAATGTATTCCCTTTGACTACTGCAATTCCCATTTATTTAAGATCTATCTCAAGTTGTACATTTTCTTTTCTTCTTGTTATTTTATTTTTTGTTAATCCTCACTCGAGAATAATTTTCCATTAAAATTTTTTAGAGAGGGGGAGTGAGGATGGGAGAGAGAGAGAAACATAAATGTCAGAGAGAGACATGAACTGGTTTTCTCCCACACGACCACGACTGGGACCAAGGATTGCACCTGTAGCCCAGGTACATGCCCTTGACTGGGAATTGAACCTGTGACCCTTTGGTCTTTGAGCCGACGCTCTAACTGCTTAGCTAAGCTGGCCAGGGCTCAAGTTATACCTTTTCAATGAAAACCTTTCCAGTTCCTAAAATCTATAGGACTTACTCCTTTCTCTAAATTTCTTTCGCTACAGTTCTATAAAGTTACCACACTGCACATACTTTTTTCCTGTACACCTAGAACCTAAAGTTTATTGGAACAGAAGCTGTGTCATACACTACTTTCCTATACTATTTTCAAAAGCACTTAACACAGAGTAAAGAACACTGTAAGAACTCATGGTTATATTTACTGATTACACGAATAAAGGCAAAATTTTGTGTCAATATCATTGTTGTATCTAGATTATTATTCATAATTAAACATTTATAAACATACCAAAAGTTCTAATTTAGCAGGAATACCCTAAAAGATTATGTGCATCAATTTAAAATGTGCCAAAAGCTGCTAACTTCTCCTAAATATTTGGTAAATATCCCTGAGAAATCTGGGAACAGATATAAAAAGTTATAGGACATCAATTTAAATCAATGGAAGGACAGGGGCAAAAAAGGTTAAGGAATATTACTGTTAATAAAAATAACAGAAAAAGGGTTTTACTCATTCATACAATCATTACTTATGACATATTTGCTTAACACCAGAAATATTTGTTAGATTCTAGGAATACAAACGTAAATAAGTCAGATATGGTCCTTGATAAATAAATTCCCGATGAAGGAAAAAAAAACAAAAAAGAATGGAAAACTATGTTAAGTGTTTTATAAGGAAAGGAAAGAGCAGGGTTAAGGTAAGAAATCTTGACAGAGTGGCACAGACCTATTTTAAAAAGATTGAATAAGGAAGGTTTCTTTACTAAAAGAATAACATTTGAACTAAGACTTGGAATATGAAAAATACATAGCTATGGAAAAACCAATGGAAACAGAAGAAAGAGCATATGTAAAAGATCCCAGGCAGAAAAAACACAGACTGTTTGAAGAAATAAAAGGATGAGTATAAGAAACAATGACAAAAGATGGGATGGAAGAACCTGACAAAGACTTAATCAGGTCAAACTATGTAGGCCACGTTAGGGAGTTGGATTTTATCTTACGTACAATAAAAAGTCACGAAAGTGTTTTAAGCAGAAAATAAAATGATCCAATTCAGACATTCAATAAGATGACTTGCTGTCATCTGGAAAGTGAATTGGGGAAACTGAGATCAGATGATGAGACAATTTGGAATCGACACTAGTGAGACTAGTTAGAATAGCCTTACATTATTCTGTACAAGAAATTACATGGCTCACCAGCATGATTCTATTCCAAAACCTGAAAAAGATGCCACAAAAAAAGAAAAGCACAGGCCAATATCCCTGACGAACATAGACACCAAAATCCTGAACAAAATACTAGCAAATCGGATCCAGCAATACATCAAAAAAATTATTCACCATGACCAAGTGGGATTCACCCAAGGGATGCAAGGCTGGTACAGTATTTGCAAATCAATAAATGTGATACACCACATAAATAAAATGAAGAATAAAAACCACATGATCATATCAATAGATGCTGAAAAAGCATTCGACAAAATACAGCATCCATTTCTGATAAAAACACTCAGCAATCTAGGAATAGAGGGATTATATCTCGACATAATAGAGGCCATATATGAAAGATCTGCAGCCAACATCATACTCAAAGGGCAGAAACTAAAAGTATTTCCCTTAAGAAGAGGAACAAGACAGGGATGCCCATTTTCGCCACTCTTATTTAACAAAGTAGTGGAAGTCTTAACCACAACAATCAGACACGAAGAAAAAATAAAAGGGATCTAAATTGGAAAGGAGAAAGTGAAACTGTCATTATTTGCAGATGACATTATATTATACATAGAAAACCCTAAAGACTCCATCAAAAATCTACTAGACTTGATAAATGAATTTGGCGAAGTAGCAGGATACAAAATTAACATCAAGAAATCGATGGCATTCTTATACACCAATGATGAACTCACAGAAGGAGAAATTGAAAAAAAATCCCATTTACCATCGCGGAAAAAAATTAAGATACCTAAGAATAAACTTAAACAAAGAAGTAAAGAACCTATTTGGAGCCCTGGCCGGTTTGGCTCAGCGGTTAGAGCATCAGCCTGCGGTCCTGAGAGACCCGGGTTCGGTTCCCGCTAAGGGCACGTACCTCAGCTGCAGTTTGTCCCCGGCTCTGGTTGGGTTGTGCGGGTGGCAACTACTCGATGTGTCCCTTTCATGTTGATGTCTCTCTCTCTCTCTCTTTCCCTCCCACTCCATCTGAACAAAATATCAAAAAAAAAAAAAAAAAGAACCTATTTGGAGAAAACTACAGGACATTGAAAAAAGAAATAGAGGAAGATATAAAAAAGTGGAAGCACACATCTTGTTCATGGATTGGAAGAACTGACATCATTAAAAAGTCCATATTACCCAAAGCAATCTATAGATTCAATGCAATCCCCATCAAAATATCAATGACATATTTCACAGAACTAGAACAAATACTTCAAAAGTTCATATGGAACCAAAAAAGACCCTGAAGAGCCACAGCAATCTTGAAAAAGAAGAGCTAAGTAGGTGGGATCACATTACCAGATATCAGGTTATACTACAAAGCTACTGTACTCAAAATAGCCTGGTACTGGCACAAGAACAGGCATATAGACCAGTGGAACAGAACAGAGAACCCAGAAATGGACCCAAGACAGTACCCTCAATTGATATTTCACAAAGGAGGCAAGCGCATACAATGGAGTAAAGACAGCCTCTTTAATAAATGGTGTTGGGAAAACTGGACAGCTACATGCAAAAAAATGAAACTAACCATCAACTTATTCCATACACAAAAATAAACTCAAAATGGATAAAAGACTTAAATGTGACCCATGAATCCATAAAAATCCTAGAAGAAAATGTAGGCAACAAAATTTTGGACGTCATACACAGCAGAATTTTCATTGATACATCACCTAAGGCAACAGAAACAAAAAAAAAACGAACACATGGGACTACATCAAACTAAAAAGCTTCTGCACACAAAGGAACAATCATCAAAATGGAAAGAAAACCCACTGTATGGGAGAACATCATTGCCAATGATACATCAGATAACGGGATAATTTCCAAAATATATAGAGTACCCATACAACTCAACAAAAGAAAGACAAAGAACCCAATTAAAAAATGGGCAGAGGAGCTGAATAGACACCTCTCCAAACAGGACATACCAATGGCCAAGAGACATATGAAGAAATGCTCAACATCACTAATCATCAGAGAGATGCAAATTAAAACAACAATGAGGTATCACCTCACATCTGTCAGAAAGGCCGCCATTAACAAATCATCAAACAAGTGTTGGCGAGGTTGTGGAGAAAAGGGGAATCTAGTACACTGCTGGTGGGAATGCAGACTGGTGCAGCCACTATGCAAAACAATATGGTGTTACCTCAAAAAATTAAGAATTGAACTGCCATTTGACCCAGTGATCCCACTTCTAGGAATATACCCTAAGAAGCCTGAAACACCAATCAGAAAGAATATATGTACCCCCATGTTCATAGCAGCACTATTTACAATAGCTAAGATCTGGAAACAGACCAAGTATCCATCAGTAGACGAATGGATAAAAAAGCTGTGGTACATATACACAATGGAGTACTACGCAGCTGTAAGAAAGAAAGATCTCCTATCCTTTCAGACAACATGGAGGGATCTGGAGAGTATTATCCTAAGCGAAACAAGCCAAGCAAAAAAAGACAAATATCACATGATCTCACTTATTGAGGAATATAATGAACATAACAATCTGAGAAATAGGGTAGACCCAGAGACGTGAAAGTAGGATACGGACTGACAACCCTCAGAAGAAGGGGTTGTGGGGGGAGGGAAGAGACAAACCACAGAACTTATATACATGTACACATAAGCAATGGACATGGACAACAAAGCCGGGGACAGGGAGGAGGGTGTCAATGGGGTAAAATAGGAAAAGCATCTGTAACAAAAAGAAAAAGAAAAAAGAAAGAAAGAAATTACGTGGCTCAGACTAGAGATGCTGCATTCAAGCAGACTGAAATAAAAACATTTGCTATATAACTTAGAGGTGGAATAGACAGTAAAATGAGATAGTACAAATCCTTGGTTTCAGCCTTAAGTAACATGGTCAGTAGTGTTGGGGGAGAGATACGTAGTCATACCGATTTCATACATGTTAGGCTCAAGCGGCCTGTAAGATACCAAAACAGAGATGTCTAAGCAATAGGATATGCAACAACTTAAAAAAAAAAAAAAAAAGACTGATATAACAATGCAAGTCACTTAAGACAAATGTAAAATAGAAAGATTATCTGTGTGAAATAAATGTTATGCAGGCATAAATAGAAATGCTAGATTTTAAGGCAATTTTAAGACCATTAAGATCAAACAAAGAAAAAAAGTAAAATTCACTACAGGGCCAGAAACCAATAGATGAAATAAGTTTCACCTTGCTTGAAGCCTATACTTTTTCTTTTAAAATACAAACATAAAAAATATGATCTTTACTTTCTATCTGAATTGTGTTTTATCATTTTATAGTACTTTCACATATTTTACTTTATTTAATCTTATACTTAAGTCTCATAAGAAGACTGAAATCTATGAGGATTTACTGGGTATACTTATCATTTTATAAATAAAGAAAATGTGATTGTCTGAGGTTAGCTTGACACACAGGAATAAGGTCAAAGCCTAGGTTTTTTGGTCCCCAGTCTATAGGGTTTTTTGTTGTTGTTGTTGTTTTTTATTACCATATAGTCCTAATTCTTGATCTATATTTTATAGTAATTATTATTTTTGGCAACTTTATTTGGCAATATAAATTTAAATAACTTGAAGAAAAAGTGACCTTTACATAGTAATACTATTTTTAAATTTCTGGAGTTTAGATAGTATATAAAGCTTTAAGCAACTTGCCATAGAAACTGCAATAATGCCTGAGACTTTTCATCAAAATACAAACTACATTCGATAGTATCACTCCTGAAAGCCCCCTGGGAAATAATGGCTTTTGGATTCTGCAAGTCAGCGTGACATGGCATGCAAAACTGCATCTCATGCTGAGCCAACCAGGAAAATATATGTCATCACTATGTGACATTCAGAATTTCATCTGGAAACCATAATCTTGTTCTGACTGCTACAAAGGGGAGGCGGAGGGAGACTGCATACAAAACAATTTGGTTGAATTTTTGCTGAAGTCTTGCCAGTTCATGTAAAAACTAGAAGTAAAAGAACTCTATATTCAAAAAACTTTCAATGTACTTATTAACATCACAATGTGCTCTCAAACAACTTTAAAATTAACTCAGTTTAAGTTATATGTTAACTCAAATTAATAAATCTCTACAAAAAATATTTACAATAAAAAAGTTACAAAATTAATAAACTGTGTAAAGCAAAACTGTTTTGTTCAAAATTGTACAAACAAAAACACTCCCCAACTCCTTTCCCCTAACTGCACAAACTCTAGGTTAATAAACAAACAAAAAACTATTATAAAGTCTGTAATTTATCTTATAAATAACAGGTCTTTCTATTCTAGATTCTTTTCCCACCCTGCCCTCCAGATCATGTGCACAATAACTTCATAATCCATTTACCTTATTCCTACCAAAACAGAAATGTGTGAATGTGATTTAGTCTAAGTAGTATGTTATCAAAATGTTGTATTTGCAACCTTCTGAGACTAACTGTAACATGAAAAATTAGTAGACATAAACTGGAACAGATGACTGACTCTCAAAAATTATCCCCAGGAGCCATGTTTCTGCTATCCTGACATTTTCTGGTAAAACATCTCATGCCCTTGAACATGGAGGTGGATACATGACCCATCCTGGACTGCCACTGGGCCAGTCATAGTATCTAACTTTCCTGGCCACAGTGACTGTCTAAGATGTATGCACATTATCTAAGATAGGCCAAACAAAATTCTCCTCAGGTAAGTTTTCAACAGATAGTAGATCTGCGATTTGTTTCTCTTTGATCATAGACAGTTATGTATGTGAATCCAGAAGTGCCACAGCTTTGTACACTGCAAATATCAAGAAACCTATGTTTAATAAGAGAAAATTAAGCCAACACAAAAAGATGGGAGTCCTACGGATATGGAGCCTGGCTCTAAGTCATTCCAAAGGAAAGATCTATCTTTGTCTTTTACTATTTTGGTTATGGGAATTGATAAATAACCCTGAGTTTTTAAATTTTACTTAAAATCATTTGAATACAGTTTCGGTCTCTTGCATTTAGAGAGCCCATTCTAATTTAGAGGGTAAAGGGGGGATAAAGGGTGACAGAAGGAGACTTGACTTTGGGTGGTGAACACACAATACAATATAAATATGATATATTATAGAATTGTACATCTGGAACCTATAAATTTTATTAACCAACATCACTCCAATAAATTTAATAAAAATTAAAAAACAAAAAAATGTGTCTTCCCTAGTAAAGGAATTGCCTATTAATTAGGGGGAAAAGCGGGCAATATGTTAGTAGTTGTATCAACCCAGCCCTTTCATTACACAACCTGCATAGGCTCCAAAATGCCCCCAAATGCTTTAAGCACATCATCAAGCTTACCTTTCCATTTCCCAGACTTTAAGAACCATCCAGCCTCGCTCCCCATATAGCTTACCTGGTTCTCACTCCTTTCATTACTATATTCAGTGCTCATTATCCAGATGAATCACTGCCT
Source organism: Molossus molossus (assembly GCF_014108415.1). Classification (NCBI taxonomy): domain Eukaryota; kingdom Metazoa; phylum Chordata; class Mammalia; order Chiroptera; family Molossidae; genus Molossus; species Molossus molossus. The sequence goes on along the minus strand of NW_023425351.1, from coordinate 42,891,678 downwards.
AAGTCATCATATTCAAGATGCTATTGGTTTTTATACTCCTCTAATCTTTTTTTGTTTGTTTGTTTGTTTGTCTATTTTTTGGTGCATGGCCCTGCCGGGAACTGAACTCGGGACTCTCTAGTCTGTAGCCGACGCTCCAATCGCTGAGCCAAACCTGCCAGGGCTACTCCTCTAATCTTTTATCTGGCCCCAGAACATTACTTGAACTACATTAAGCAATACTGTTCTCAGTTTGACTTCACTCCTAGGGACCCTCCAACCTGGACCCTATATGAGGGACTTTCTCTAGGTAATCCTAAAACTTCCAAATAAGAACACCCATTACAGGAGTGTCCTTCAGATATGTGGTCCACAAAACTACAAGACCATCTACTAAGCTGTTAGGGAAAAATATCTATTCATATTTACTTTTATCTAAAATTAAGAAAGACACATTGTCATTATTTAGTAATATAGAGTGATATTGAGTTCCCATGTCAGAAGGCCACAGATAACATTATACTAAGTACAGTCGGCCCTTGTTTACTGCGGTTAATCAGTTCCAGACTCCACTGCGATAAATGAATTTCCGCAAAGTAGGATTCTTTATTTATATACAATCGTCCCTCACCACTTCGCGCTTCGACTTTCTCAGCTTCACTCTATCCCGGTTTTTTCAAATACTATACTGTATATGCTATAATATATCTGAGAAAACAGCGATAGAATGAAGCCGAGTAAGTCAAAGTGCGAAGTGGCGAGGGGCAGCTGTATACCGAAGGAAAAGCAGACATTTAATAACAACAAACTGTCAGGGGCCCTTCATTCTTTCATTTGTTTTCACTTAATTGTGGCTTATTATAACTTGTTTATATATACACAGTTAATGAGATGTACAAATTTTATTATCTACTTTTAATTAAACTAATCTTCACAATTTGGTTACATAGTTTCAAAAGATTCCTGTAGCCCTGGCTAGTTTTTGCTCAGCGGTTAGAGCATTGCCCTGCAGACCAAAGAGTCCCGGGTTCAATTCCGGCCAAGGGCATGTACCTTGGTTGTGGTTCATCCCTGGCTCTGGTTGGGGTCGTGCGGGTGGCAGCCAGTCGATGTCTCTCTCTCTCACATCGATGTTTTTCTCTCTCTCTCTCCCTCCCACTCTGTCTGAAGATATACGTAAAAATATCCTCGGATGAGGAATAAAAAAAAAAAAAAGATTCCTGTAAAAAACACATGCCCAAACATAAGTATTAAAGATACCACAAATTTATTTAAAAGAAAAAGGCAACACCTTGAGATTAATTTGGAAGAATTTTTTATTTATATAAGGGCAATGGAAATTTACCAGCCTATATCAACAAACACCCTTCCAAAATGGATGGGACTGCCCTGGCTGGTTTGGCTCAGCAGTTGGAGCGTCGGCCTGTGGTCCAGAGAGACCCGGGTTCGGTTCCTGCTAAGGGCACGTACCTCGGCTGCAGTTTATCCCTGGCCCTGGTTGGGTTGTGCATGTGGCGACCACTTGATGTCTCCCTTTTGCGTTGATGTTTCTCTCTCTCTTCCTCTCTCTCCCTCCCGCTCTAGCTGAATAAAAACTGGAAAGGTGTCCTCGGGTAAGGATAAAAAAAACCAAACAAACCAAAAAAAACAAAAATGGATGGGACTGAAAAAGAAATGCCCTGAGTGTATCAATGATACCCCTTTCCCTCTTGGATCCATGTATATCAGTAAAGTGGCTATTCAATTTTGTCAACCACTAAAATCAATTATTAAAACAAACTGAATAAAAACTAAACCTTTAAAAGTTATCATAATGACCCTGGCTGGTGTTGCTCAATGGCTGGAGCTTCGGCCCGCACACCAAAGAGTCTCAAGTTTGATTCCCGGTCAGAGGCACTCACCTGGGTTGTGAGTTCTATCCCCTGCCCTGGTTCGGGCACATGCAGAAGGCAACCAATCAATGTGACTCTCTCACATCAATGTTTGTGTATGTCTCTCTCACACCCTCTCCCTCCCTCCCTTCCACTCTCTCTAAAAATCAATGGAAAAAATATCCTTGAGTGAGGATTAACAATAATGAAAGTTATACTAACAGTATTAAATTTTATTTTAAATATTTAACATATTAATCTCACTGAAATAATGTAGTATTAATATTTTATCAGATTCATAAGATTTAAATGGTAATAAAATTAAAATGATTTGGTATGCTTTATAATATATTAATACACTGAAATATATTTAATACATAAATAAAAAATGATATACTCTAGATGCTTGCTCAAAAAAAATTTTTTTTAATTAGTTTGTTTGGTTTTGTTTTATTGAGGACGCTTTTGCATTTATCTTCAGATAGAGCAAGAGGAAGAGAGGAGGGAAGAGAGAGAGACACACACATTGATGTGAGAGACACATTGAGTTGTTGCCACATACACGATTCCAACCAGGGCCAGGGACAAACTGTACCCTTAGCAGGAACCGAACCCAGGACTCTCTGGTACGAAGACCAATGCTCTAACTGCTGAGTCAGGCTGGCCAGGGCTGCTCAAAATTTTTTACTGATAGGAATTCACTAAGAAACAAGTTTGAAACTAGTACTCTAATGGTGAACTATTTTCAAATAATTTGTGTTCTCTGTACTTATTTTAATTCATGCTCTCTTACTATTTAGTAATGCTTATAACAAAATATAAACCTCAGCTGTTTTCAAGGAAACCAAAAACATTGATTTTGTTTATTTTATTTTGATCCAGGCTTGGGCTAGGACATATAAAAAGGGAAGGAGTGAGGTAGTGATAACAATAATCCAAGTAAAATAACTCCATTAGGATGTAAATTTTCTTTTACATTTTTATTGTTGAGAGTATTAATTTCTCCACATTAAAATAATTTAGCTTCTAAAGTTATTTCCTTAGACAAAATTCAGTGGTCTATTTCCACTTTCAAAGTAAAAATGAGAGTAAAATTTGAACACATTAAAAGAAATCATGCATAAATAAATCTTCTGCTTTATAGTCCTAGATAAATAAAAAATGAACCGAGGATATAGAAAATAAGAATTTTAAAAACTAAATATGAAATGATTTCTTGAGAATTGAGGTTCTAAGAAGGAAAGACATCATGTGCATGCTTTACAAATTGCAGTACATTTAAAAATAAAAATAAATGCCTTGGCCAGTGTGGCACAGTTGGCTGAGCATCCTCTCATGTACTGAAAAGTCACCAGTTTGATTCCCAGTCAGGGCACATGCCCAGGTTTTGGGTTTGATGCCCAGGCTGGGTACTTGCAGGAAGCTACCAATTGATGTTTCTCTCTCACATCAGTCTCTCTCTCTCTCTCTCTCTCTCTCTCTCTCCCTCCCTCCCCCAACTCTCTCCTCTCTAAAGTCAATAAAAACATATTTAAAAAAAATAAAGTCTAGTTTGCTTAACAAACTGAACACATTCTTGAAATTAATCAACAAACACTAACTATAAGATATTCTGCTGGATACACTAGGAGACACTAGAAAGATATAAATTATATTTACTTGAGGAGTCCTCATATGAACACTAGTAATTCAGGTATGTTGTAGTGCCAAGAGAGTAGCACAATTATCAGATATGTATATAAAAATTATCATTCAAACGATGGAGGAATGTTTCATGAAACATAAACAAAAATCTAAGTGTTAAGAAACTCTAGTCTATGGCTACAACCATTTAGAATAAGGCTGATATATCACATAATCATCTGGCATCTTTTGAAATCCTTTAGGAAACTAAGCTTAAAATTGTCTGAATATAAATTATGCTCATTACATAATTTAGAAATAACTTATAAGATAATTTGAATATTAAGTATCATTTTAAGCTCTTCAGGATGTTTACACTTTTCTATAAATTTTAGGATTAGAAATAAAAAATTTTCTTACAAAGTACAAAAGGGGAAAAACAATTCAATAAATCTATATTTTCATTAAGTACTCTACTGCTTTCTCAATGATATTTTCAAGTTGTTTTATTTTAGATGTACTTCATTAGATATGCTTCATTTCATTTTAAACCTTTTTCTATTCAAAGAAAAAAAGATTATTTAAACCACATTTTATCTGACAGAATAAAATTGCATATTATGCATCAGTGTCGACTACTCTCATGATTTAATATTTTCCAATAAAATATCTAATCGCATAGAAATGGAATTTTATGCAAACTATATGGTTAAAGTGAGAAACTTATACAAAAATATACACAGAAATATATTTCTTGCATATTAACACTAATTTCACATTATAATTAAGAGTATACTTGCTCAATATTCAAGCTTAATCAAATTAAGAATTGCCCTGGATGGTCTGGCTTGGTGGTTAGAGCTTCACCCTGCAGTCCAGAGTGACCCAGGTTCATCCCGCTAAGGGCATTCACCTCAGTTGCGGATTGTCCCCCGCCTTGGTTCAGTAATGCAGGTGGCAGCCACTTGATGTGTACCTTTCACATCGATGTTTCTCTCTCTCTCTCTCTCTCTCTCTCTCTCTCTCTCTCTCTCTCTCTCTCTCCCGCTCTGTCTGAACAAAAAATAGAGAAATGTCCTCGGGTGAGGATAAAAAAAAAAATGGCTTAACCATTTTTAGATGAATAACTATGTTTGTGTGACCCATTTAACTTATAGCCCACAATATTTAAAAATGGAGGAGTCATCAATGGGGGAAAAAGGATAAACATCTGTAACAAAAGTAAATTAATAAATAAAAGTTAGAAAACCAAAATACATTAGTGCATTCAGGAACAAGCAATTATTACTAGCAAAGATTGCATATCTTCCTACTTGAAACCATCTTATGAGTATTATAACATGGCAAACTGTTTTTTTTTAAAGGAAGGTATAGTGTAATGTCATGCATTATTTTCTTAGAAGGAACATATTTCTTGTATGTGAAAAACAAGGGGCTTACCTTGAAAAAATTATACATTTCCTAGCCTCTTATATTCTCTGAAACAGTGTAAGAAAAGAATACTTATCCTGCACATGTATTCGTTTGAAGAGAGAAAATTAATTAAATTGACTGATAATGGTATATATTCTTATCTTCTTACCTCTGATTGCAAAGGAAAAGGCAATTCTCATGACTGTTAAAACCTACATCTGTTTATATTCTGCTTCGTCTATGATCTCATTGTATAAATTACACCAACTTCACTGTATCTCCAATCTTCTCTCCACTTTACTTCTCTGTAACTATAGGCATACCCAAGTGTCTATATAGTCAAATTTCTTGAAAGAGTGATATGCATAGGCTGTCTCTCTAAGTGATCAATTCCCATTCATTCCCTAACAAAAAAAGCTCCTCTGGCCAAATGACATAGTTGATTGAATTTTTGCAGCCCTCAGCCTCACTGTTCTTATGACTCTTACAGCATATCATGCAGTTACCCACCATCATCATCTTGGCATTCTTTTTTCCCAATCCTTACCCAAGGATGAGTTTTTATTGATTTTTAGAAGAGGTAGGGGGCAGGAGAGAGAGAGAGGTCAATTGGTTGCCTCCCGTGCACACCCTAACTGGGCATCGAACCCACAACCTTTTTGGTGTAGGGGATGATGCTCCAATCAACTGAGACACCTGGCCAGTGGTGGACACTCTTTTCAAGTCTCTCTCTCTCTCTCTCTCTCTCTCTCTCTCTCTCTCTCTCTCTCTCCACACACACACACACATACCCCTTTGTTGCCTACTTCTCAGAATGTTTCTCAGTCTCCTCCACTGGCTCCTTCTTCTTACCCTTTAATGAGGAAGTTGCTCAGAATTTATATTGGGCTTTCTTCTCATCTTGCTCAGTATCATCTCCCTGAGAGATCACACAGGGTGTGTGGCTTTGACTATGATTCATATGTTGATGACTCCCAAACCAATACCTCTTGTGAAAAATCCAAGCTACAACTCAGATGTGAAAACAGTTTTACCAGCTCTGTCTTCTGATATCCTCATTAACAGAAAAATATTTTCAAATTTTCTTCCCAAACTCAGCTTGTGACATTCCATTTTAAGTTACTGTGGCAGAGACTGCTAAATCACCTTTAATATCCACTCTCTCCCTTTCTTTCATAGTTAGAACCCACACATTCTGTCCAGGCATATGGTCTGAAAGAATACAAACTATATTCCTGATACCTCTATGCAGTTACATATAATCATGTGACTAGCTTCTGGCCAAGAGTATATAAGCAAAAGTGGAATGTCAAACTTCTGAATAGTTTTTAAAGAGATAGGGAGTTCCCATTCCTCACTCATTTCTGCTCACTGAAATGCATATATATGATAAAACCACTGAAGCATCATTGTGAACCATAAGGCAAGCCTGGCATTCAGGCCACCCATTCTGGGATAGGGAAGAACCTGAACTTGGAGAGCACTCATACCTTGGGGTACTTACCAAGCTTTCACATGAAAGACAAACAAAATTCGATCGTGTTTAAACCACTGTTACTGAGGGTTTTCTGGTATTTTCAGCCAAATGTACCTCAATCTTAAATGTTATAGCTACATTATTGAACTCTTAGTTCAAAATTACTATATTTTGAAACGAGGTCAGAAAAAAATACAATTAGAAATATTCTACCTGGTAACTCAACTTCATTATCAAAAGGAAAATATTTTTTTAAAGTAGTCTGAAACCTTTCACTATCTGTAATATAAACAAAATGCTTTTTAAAATTTCAGAATTTTTCATATTTTTCTTTGAGAACTAAATTGGATAGTATTTCCTGATAAAAAAAAATTTAAACATCTGAAACATCAAATTTTTTTATTAGAAGCAAAAATTATTCTGAGATATAGTTAAGACTAGATCAAGGAACAAAAAAATATATGCCAATAGTTTCACTTTTGAGTCTAATAGAAAAACTTAGCTGCATCATCAAAGTGGTACCCAATTAAAGAGAAGCAGAGCCTCCCCTGCTCATCACAGAGGTTAGCAGTATCCCAATATATCCATATTGGTAGCTCTAATGCAAAATTCTTTACTCTATTAGTCCTACAGAACTGGGCTGAAAATTTAGAAAAATTCCTTGACAAAAAAAGAGAGAGAGAGGGAGCAATGTGGGCTGCTCATATATTAGTTATTAGAAGGAAAGTAGTGGATGACTAAATTTGCAGACATGATTTTTAGGGCTGGTTATGCCACTAAGGAATGAGACAAGGGGAATAATAATCACAGAATGACTACTATAATCTGGAACTTTAGTTTACAAAGTCTTACTAAATAAATATGTTTAACCTTGGATAGTCTCTAGACCTTTTTATGACTCAATCTCCTTAATTATACACTGAAAGTGTTATATAACTAACTCTGTATATTTTTCTTCCTTTATTCTATTGCTATATTTTCAAGTTTATTGATAACCTCTTTTGTAATATCTACTGATGATTCTACTCAAGGAGGGTCTCACTTCAGATTTTTCATCTCTAAAGTTGGGCTGGTTCTTTTTTTTTTTTTTTTTTTTTTTTTTTTTATCCTCACCCGAGGACATTTTTCCATTTTTTGTTCAGGTAGAGTGGGAGGGAGAGAGAGGAACAGAGAAAGAGAGAGAAACATCGGTGTGAAAGGGACACATCGAGTGGCTGCCACCCACACGACCCCAACCAGGGCCGGGGACAAACTGCAACCGAGGCACGTGTCCTTAGCGGGAACCGAACCCGGGTCTCTCAGGACCACAGGCCGACGCTCTAACCGCTGAGCCAAACCGGCCAGGGCTGGGCTGGTTCTTTTTTATATCTTCTACTTCTCTCTAAAATGTATTAATTTTTTCTTAAATACTTGAATATAGTATTAATACCTGTTTTAATGCATAAGTATTTAATATATTTGCTAATTCCATCATCTATGTCATTTCTCAATGTATTTCTGTTGGTTATTTTTTTTCTCCTGGTCAAAGTTTCCTGCTTCTTTGCATCTCTAATAGTTTTCTTGTAGTTTATTTTTTCTTTCTTATTGAATTTATTGGGGTGACATTGGTTAATACAATTATACAGGTTTCAGGTATACATTTCTATAATACATTATCTATATATTGTATTGAGTGGTTGACACTGTGATTTTTAAGTTGTTACATGTCTATATCTTATTGTATTCCTCTTAATAGCACTGGGCTTCATTTTGTCAGCAGTTAACCTACTCACCGTTTTAGTTTCTTTTTTAAGCTTGTTAAAAGTAGGTCTAAGGTAGCCTTTACACTATGGATAGTTTAGCTCCACTACTAAGGCATGCCACTCTTGGTTCTCTACAATATTTTGAATGATTAATAAGAATTGTATACTATGGACAGTAGGAACATGAATGCCTTCCAGCCCTGTGTGAACTCTGAGAATCATTCATATCACAGCTCCTTGGTCACCCTATGCCCAAACTTTTGGAGTCTTATCCTATACATGCATGTCTTACTTTCAGACTTTCAGTAAATACTTAAGAACGCTATTGCTGCTTTCTGGAACTCTTTTGCTGAACAGATTTCTCCCTCTGGAAATTTGTCCCCTAACTACCAGCCATCTCTGCCTCATGCTTCTATCCCTCTGCTTCCTATAACTTCAATTCAGCAAGACAGCTGATCTCAATTTGATATACAGTCCTCCCTCACCACTTTGCACTTCGACGGTCGCGGCTTCATTCTATCGCAGTTTTTTCAAATACTATACTATACTATACTATACTATACTATACTATACTATACTATACTATACTATACTAGAAAAAACTGCGATAGAGTGAAGCCATGACCATCGAAGTGCAAAATGGCTAGGGATGACTGTATATAAATAAAGAGTCCTACTTCGTGGAAATTCATTTATCACAGTAGAGTCTGGAACTGATAAACCACGATAAACGAGGGCTGACTGTATCCCACCCTGTTCTATGGTCTGGAATGTGCCTTTACCAGAAAGCCATGACAATCCTTGTTTGTTTCCCTTCCATGAGGATCACAGTACTATATTGCCTATTGTCCGATGTCTACAAACGTTTTTTTCCTCCCATATATTTTTGACCAGAATGTAATTACAGCAGGAATATAAACCTAGTCCCTGTTACTTCATCATGATCAGAAGCTAAAGTTCTATACTTTTCATTTGTGGCATTATCTCTTACAATTTACATCATTAATTATCACATCTTTGTTATTTTGACAGTATTTAAGGAGTCCAATTAAAAGGCCTTCTATTATTTTAATTATGTACTTACAGATCTTTAGACTTGATGCTAATGAATAGTATTTTTAAATTTTTTTAAAAATTGATTTTTTAGAAAGAGAGAGAAAAAGAGAGGTAGAGAGATGGAAACATCAATGAGAGAGAACATCGACTGGCCACCTTCTGCATGCCCCCCACTGGGGATCGGGCCTACAACCTGGGCATGTGCCTTGACCAGGAATCAAACTGGCAACCTCTTGGTGCACAGGTCAACGCTCAACCACTGAGCCACACCGGCCGGGCTGAATAGTATTTTTAAAGCTATCATTTATGGAGTATCCTGCCTTTTATAGTTTTCATTTTCACTACAGACATTTTTGTCAAGAGCCCTAAATAATGTTCATAAGGTTTCCCAAACATAGGGTAAACAGATGTCCTATCTCTTAGGGTTTCCATGTTTTGAAGGGTGCACAGATTCTCTGGAAGATCATTTAGAACTCTGTAGTAATACATTATCTTCATGTGAAACATGACTTTATTCTGGCTTCGCCTGCGCTGTGTGCCTGCATCACTAAAACAGTGCTGTTCTGCTGTCAACACATCTCCAGTCATTAGTCACATGTTCCCACTGCAGGGAGCTACTCTACACTGGTCAGTTGAGATTGGAAGAGAAAGATGTCTGTTTCATGCTGAATAATTACAAACCGAGATCAAGCCCAGTGCTTAATCAGCTAGCCCTGGTCATCATGTGCCAAAATTACTACATAAATCATTGGGGATGAACTTAAGCCCAACATTGGATCTTAGGTTGAGATTTATAAAAATAAAAAAAGTATTTTAATAAAAATTCAATCAAAAATTAATACTAACATTTCTCCACTGTAAAATGCAGTAAAAAATTTTAAATGTGCCCTGGCCAGTTTGGCTCAGTGGTTCAGTGCTGGCCTGTGGACCAGAGAGTCCCAGGTTTGGTTCCTGCTAGGGGCACATACCACACAAAAAAAATTTTAAATGTGTATTTCACAATACTGTGAATATACTTAATACTACTGAACAGTACACTAAAAAAGGTAAAGATGGAAAAAGTAAAACAAAAATAACATAAAAGATGTGTAAAAGGTTAGGAATACCTTACCAAATTCATTATAGTTCACAATGCAATGTAAATAATAATAAAAACAATGATAACTATATTCAGAGGTAGATAAAAATTCAAAGGATTTATAAAACTTTTTAAATTTAAAACCAAACAGGAACTATACAGTCTAATTAAAAATAAAACAAATCTTTTTTTTTTAATCCTCACCCGAGGACATTTTTGCATTCATCTTCAGATAGAGCAAGAGGGACAGAGGGAAGAAGAAAGAGAGAGAAAAATCGTTGCTAGAGAGACACATCAACTGGCTGCCATTCACATGACCCCAAAAGGGGCCAGGGATAAACTGCAACCAAGATACATGCCCTTAGCGGGAACTGACCCTGGGTCTCTCTGGACCGCGAGCCGAAGTTGTAACCGCTGAGACAGACTGGCCAGGGAAAAGTAAAACTTTTTGAAACTTAATTCTAATTAAAGCATATGCTTGGCAGAGAGCATTCTTAAGAAAAGGGAGAGCACTAACACCAAGGTTTCCAGAAAAGTAAAAATGGTGAGCATCCAAGGGGAAAGACACGTAAGTCGTAAAGAATAATTGTTATACCCAGTGCTTTTTACCCCCTATAAATGCACACAGTGCCAAAACAAGGCAAGCACAAGGCACTAATTTAATGCTAACTGTTCATTGTTATGCAACCTTGTATAAGAATCTATATTTGGTGAAGTACTGATATTCTTACCTATAAGGAGAATACCTACCAGATATCTAACCTAAGTTCTAGAGACAGGGAAATACTAAAGACAGGAAAAGCAAGTAGCACAACTCAAAAGCAAAGAACCACAGTTCACAGTGCAATTTGAAATAAAGAACAATGTGTTATTTATATACATCTTCGTATTCTATGAAGTAACAATGAATGATAGGAAGCAGTTTTTTGGTTTACTTTCCTCAATATGTAATTAATATTAATTTCTTATAAAAATGGGAAAGTATAAGAAAGCAAAATATATTTCAAATATTAACTGATATCTTTTGTGACTTGATATTCTGATGAGAAATGAATTTAGATATAAAACTTCTCCATGCATATCAAATTCATATTTTTCTAAACTCTATGATATTTTCTTTTTTTTATCCTCACCTGAGGATATTTTAACATTTATCTTCAGACTGAGTGGGAGGGACGGGGGAGAGAAAGAGAAACATCGATGTGAGAGAGACACATAGAGTGGTTGCCACCCGCACAACCCCAACCGAGGCCGGAGACAAACTGCAACCGAGGTACGTGCTCTTAGCTGGAACGGAACCCGGTACTCTCTAGTCTACGGGCCGATATTCTAACCGCTGAGCCAAACTGGCTAGAGCTAAAATCTATAGTATTTTCTTTTCTTTTTCTTTTTCATCTTTATTGTTGAACGTTTTACAAATATTCCTCATTTTTCCCCATTGACCCTCTCCTCCCCACTCCCGCCCCCCCTTCTGCCATTTCCCACACTGTTGTCTGTGTCCATTGGTTATGCATATAAGTTCTTTGGTTTATTTCTTCCCACCCCCCAACCCCCTTCTCTTTGAGGTTTGTCAGTCTAACAACCAAATTGTACTTCTTAATTCCTTCACCTTTTTCACCCATTCACCCAAACCCCCTTCCATCTGGCAAACAACAAAATGTTTTCTGTATCTATGAGAATGTTTCTGTTCTACCTGTTCATTTTGTTTGTAGATTCCATTGTCCATAGATTTGTATTCACTGCCATTTTGTTTGTTCATATATTTTATCTTTTTTCTTCAAAAAGACCCTTCAACATTTCATATAATAACGGTTTGGTGGTGATAAATTCCTTTAACTTTTTCGTGTCTGGGGAAGTCTTTATATGGCCATCGATTCTAAATGACAGCTTTGCAGGATAGAGTAATCTTGGTTGTAGGTTCTTGCTTTTCAACACTCTGAATATTTCTTGCCACTTCTTTCGGGCCTGCAAAGTTTCTTTTGAGGAATCAACTAACAGTCTTATGGGAACTCCTTTGTAGGTAACGAACTGCTTTTCTCTTGCTGCTTTTAAGATTCTCTCTTTGTTTTAAACCTTTTGCATTTTGATAATGATGTGTCTTGGTGTGGGCTTCTTGGAGTTCATCTTGTTTGGGACTCTCTGTGCTTCCTGGACTTGTATGTCTGTTTCCTTCATCAAGTTAGGGAAGTTTTCTGCCATTATTATTTCAAACAGGTTTTCAATTTCTTGTTCTCTCTCTTCTCCTTCTGGCACCCCCAAGATGCAAATGTTGGCATGCTTAAAGTTGTCCCAGAAGCTCCTTACACTATCCTCATTTTTTTTTATTCTTTTCTCTTTTTGCTGTTGTGACTGGGTGTTTTTGGCTTCCTTATATTCCAAAACGATGGTTTGCTTCTTGGCTTTACCGACTCTACTATTGAATCTGTGTAAATTATTCTTTATTTCAGTTAGTGCCTCCTTCATTTCTGACTGTGCTTATTTCATTTCTGACTGGTCCTTTTTTATGCTCTTGAGGCCCTCACTATGTTCACTGAGGTTCTCACTAAGTTCATTGAGCATCCTTATAAGCAGTATTTTGAACTCAGCATCTGTTAGGTTGCTTATCTCCATTTCGTTTAGTTCTTTTCCTGGAGATTTTTTCTGTTCTTTCATTTGGGATCTGTTTCTTTGTCTCCTCATTTTGGCTGCCTCCTTGTGTTTGTTTCTGTGTATTACTTAACGAGAGGTATGGGGCTAGCTGAGATCAGATGCTGCTTGTTTGAAAGAATTTAGGAAAACCTGAAGCAGGATCCAAGACAGGCCAATCCTATGGTTAAGCAACTGGCAACAGCTTGGGTGGGCCTGAAAGTTGGGTGGGGCGGGGCCTCAGGGAATCACCAGGGCGGGCAACCAGTGTGAGCCAGGTTGCTGGAATCCCAGATATGGCGACTGTCTGCCGCCCCAGGGAAGGGCTCACCAAAGGAACAAAGGCCTCTGACAGCACGTTTGTCCCGGAGAAAGCCCCCTCTCCAGCCCTCACTCCAATGCCAAACAGCTCAGTTCTTCCCTGTATGTCTGTGGTGACCCTCGGCTGCCTCCCCTCCAAACTTAGAGGGAGTAAGTTCGATAATTCCGTGAGGGGAGCTGCCTGGGGCTCCAGCCGCCTCAGCCTCCCTGAGCCTCAGTTCCCGCTGGTTTTTCCAGCCAGAAGTTATGGGGACTTCTCTTCCTGGCACTGGATCTCTGAACGAGGTGCCTGGTATGGGACGGGGACCTCTCAGTCCTCAGAGAGAACCTTCACAGCCGAGGTGTCCTCCTGATTTTTATCCGCCACACGTGGGTGTGGGACCAGCCAGTCCGCCTCTGTCCCTCCTACCAGTCTGGATGTGGCTGCTTCTTTAATTCTGTAGTTGTAGGACCTCCATTCAGCTTGATTTCAGGTGGTTTTGAATGATGGTTGTTCTGCAGTGTAGTTGTAACTTTGATGTGGTTGTGGGAGGATGCGATACTGCATTTATCTATGCCGCCATCTTGACTGGAAGTCTGACATTTTCTATATAGTCCTATGTCATGTAATTTCATTTAAATAATAAGCATTTTCTGTCATCCTTACCCATCTTTCACAATTACTTTATATCAATTATCAAGTGTAATTTAAAGAACAGGACTAGTCCTGTCTAGTAGCCCTGTGTGTAGCTGTTGGCTGGAGCATTGGCCTGTACAGATTTCAGGTTTGATTCCTGATCACAGCATGTACAGTAAACAACCAATCGATATTTCTCTGTTACATCAATGCTTCTCTCTCCCTCTCTCTCTCTCCTTCTCTCTAAAATCAACTTTAAAAAATTAAAAAAGAAAAAGAACAGAACTAAATAAGAAAGTAGGAGGCCAGAATATGTGGTTAATATGTATATAAGATTAAATTTATTTTTATCATTTGACACTTAGTGGACATTTATTTATTTAGAGGTGATATTTATAAGCCTTTTTGTAAATAACCAGTTAAAGTGATGGTAACTAAAGGAAATAAATACCGAATTTTATATTAAAAACTCAATGCAAGTTATAGATAATCTTCCTATAATACAAAAAATAAGTGAAGCCTGGCCAGTTGGCTCAGTAGATTGACTGTCATCCCATGGCCTGAGAGGTCCCAGCTTGATTCCCGGTCTAGGCACATGCCTGGGTTGCAGTCTCAATCCCCAGTAGGGGGCATGTAGGAGGCAGCCGATCCATGTTTCTCTGTCACATCAGTGTTTCTATCTCTTTCTCCCTTCCTCTCTCTCTAAAAAAAACAATCAATAGAAACATAAAAAAATAAAATAAAATAAGCACAGGCATTTTTATCAATTGATAAAGGTAATCTCAACATAGTGAAATCCTGTGGGTACTGAAAGGTGAAATATCTAATAATTCAATAAAACATAAAATCATATTTTAGAAAAGTAATAGAGCACAGAATAATAGTTATGTATAACACTCCACAAAAATGTTATTAGCATATATATTATTGCTGTTAAATGTGAAGAAAATAATACTAACTTTTCCTCTAAACCACAAATGTTTGTTTGAATTTCCTTATGTACACAATATTTTAAATTCCTTCAGAGCAGACATCATGTCTTATTAATATTTCTACTCTCAATATCCCTTATAACAGAGTCTTTCCCATTACAGACATTTAATAAGTGGGTCTTGATTTATTGAAAATATAAACTTTTTATAATATGATTGTCAATGTGAGTTATATGAAATAAAGCTGAATATCTAAGAAAAATATTAACCTGAAGATAGGTGGCTTATTATCACAAACATTAGAGGTTACAGAGAAAACACCAATTAAAATTAAATCATAAAGTGCTTTTTTTCATTACACAATAAGGAAATAAAAGAAAATGTTTTACAGAAAAAAAAAGTATGTTATATATTTGCATGGATAGTCTAGCTCAGAAAGTAAGAGAAGAGAGAGGAAAGAAGACTGAGATGAACTGTCATTCACAAGAATTCACTTTAAGAAAAAACATACTATTGGGAGACAATTCTACATGTGTCTGTTGTGTTTTTGCATGTCTCAAAAGTAGAGGCCTGCCCTGACCGGTTTGGCTCAGCGGTTAGAGCATCGGCCTGTGGAACAGAGAGTCCCAGGTTTGGTTTCCGATAAGGGCATGTACCAAAAAAAAAAGTAGAGGCCTTTGTTCCCAATTGTGTTTTCAAGGATATTTGTATAGCATACATCCTCAGAAGACAGAACAATGGGCAAGTTAACTTACAGTCTTGCAAGGTACATGTAGTGCCTCCCTTTAGAAAAACAGTAGGCATATATTATCACTTCCTCAAAAGGGTTCCTATCCTGTAATGTAATCCACTGTATATAGTTAGTATATAGTTATTATAACTGTGGAAATTAGACTTAGGACAAGGACACAAGAAAATGCTAACACGCTGGTTAATGCTAATGTTGGAACTAATCAAATCCTTGTCTCCAGTCTAGGAGTCTCAAGTCTTTGGTCAGCATTCATGAAACTGTGGCCCAGATAACTTGATAATTTCTTAGTTTAGAGGTTGGGTAAAAATCACAGAACCTTTAGAGTTCTTGACACATACCTGTTATTGTTTTTGTTTTTATAGGGCTGCTGGCATATTCAGAGGCCTGATATGACTGTTGCTTTGTCAAGGGCGCACTGCCAACAGATGCCTCATCCTCCTTTCTTCTGCTAAGTGGCATAACAAGAGGAACAGCTATCACAGGCTGCTGGAGAAAATCAAATGAAAAACTAAATTATTTATTAATTCATAAGCAGTGAAGGTTTAACAAGGCATCGTAGAGGAAAGTCCTTCACAAGTTGGGGTTGAGACTTTATTATTGTAAATCAATTAGTCAATCCAACAACCAATCTCTCTCTCTTTCTCTTTCTCTCTCTCTCTCTCACAAACACACATATACACTCTTTCACAAATATATACTCACACTGAAAGACATAATAAATTGTACGTTACAATTTTGTATGAAAACTTGAAAATAATTGTAAATTTCAGTAAGAAGTGTAAAGATAGCATAGTAAGAGAAAATCAAAACTAAAATTAACTTTAAAAATTAATGTTAAGTAAAGGAGAAACATCTGTAACAAAAATAAAATTAAAAATAAAATAAAGAAAAAAATTAATGTTAATAGAAAATTAAAGGTTATTCTTATAAAATTATATTTTTAGAGACACAACTTCTATTAACTGATTATGTAAATGTTAATATGGACCACCCAATATTTTTTTGAGAATTGCTGAAAGTCTCTTTTGTCTGACAAAGTGATATTCACAGTATATTTAGATAGCATAGAAAAATATCTATAGTTAGAGAAGGCTGGAAAACATTATGATCCTATATTGAATGCATAAGTGCTGAGCTGAACAATAAAGCAGCTGTTTCATCTTTGTTCACTGAAATAAAGTCTGATGTTACCACTGATGACGCCCAATACAATCTTGTCAGATTTTTGGCAAAAAAAAAATGCAAAGGTATTTTTTTTAAGTTTGATACAAGATCAAAGATCAATGTTGAACTGGGTGGAAAACAATCATCAAATGTTGGGTTTTAGCCACAAACTGAGAAGGAAATTGCAGCTTGGGAAACAACAGATGATAACTGTAATACAGCTGCATCAAATGGTGAATCTTGAGGGGGTCAGGCAGGTTGCAGTAAAGTATAACATTACCCTAACCCCACAACAACCACACTTCTACAGATTCAATTTTAAGCCTCACCCAATTCATAGTACTTAATATTATTTAGATTATGAATAAATATTTCAATGACAACATAGATATGTTATAGATGTGATATAATCAATCAAGTTATGAGTTAGAGGAGAAAAGGCAAATTATTTTACAAGTTGTTACTTAATCTGAGTAAAAGAACAAGAAAGCTAATAATGGGAAAATGAGACAATTAACTATACTGTGGGAAACATCACAATGGAGAGTATCCACTGTCATATTAATACAAATCTAAAAAGGAAACAGTATTTAAGACCTAGATGAGAAACACTAAACATAATTTAAGTTTTGATTCATTTAGACTTCTTCATCTATAAAATAAGGAAGTGGAGAAGTCTACTGGAAAACCCCTTTATGCTCTAACATTTAATAATTCCATAATCCTTTGAATTTTTTGGTCATTATTTATAATCATGGAATACAACCAAGCACTCTTACAGCCAAATTCAGGATCAAAATCAATATGCAATAAATAATTAGAGAAAAATGTTTTGTTGCATAGTATGACACTGAATTCAAGCATACTAGGTGAAAGATGAGATTGATGAAAGTGATGGTATTGGCAATACTCAACAACCAACAAACAAAAATCTTTCGTTCATTGGCTAAAATTCTAGGTGCACTTCCATATAGGTAAAAATACAATAAAAGGCCAAACAAAAACCCTTTCTAACAAGGCTCTTATAAGTCTTCTACACAGCTATATTCCAAATACTACAATGGTATCCAACAGACACCCTCCATAAATATTTGCTGAATGATTGTTAACATAGGTGCTATGCATCAGGCATAAAGAGATACTGGATAGAAATGAAGATAAATGATTCCCTCCACTTTTCTGAAAATATGGCTACCCCAGTCAAAAATATCAAAATAAGCAGTATTTTTTTTTTTTTTTTTTAGCAACTTCCATTGCTCTGCTTACTCCTTCTACTTTCAGGTACTAAATATTCCCCCAAATTTCAGATGTACCAAAGCCCCAGATATTTCCTATTCTGGTCATATCAATATCCCATAATCCCAAAATACCTAAAGCCTTTGGTCACTCTTCCTACAAAATTTCCATCTTTTAATTTATTAAATGTAAAAACACGAGAAATTACAAAGAATAAAACCGCCCAAGGCTGTTAGTTTCTATTTTAAATAAAACTATTAATCTCAATATAACCAATAATTACTTGCTATTAACATTTTTTATGATTTTTAACAATTAAGTATTACATCATTTGATTATGCCATACTTTATTTATTCACTTCATCAGAGATCATCATTTAGGTGGTCTTCAATTTTATACTATTACAATTAATACTGCAACAACAGGCTTATACACGACTCCTTAGGTTCATATGAATGAGACCGTCAGAGCATACCTGTATCAAAAAGTGGGATTTTGGCCCTGGCCAGTTTGGCTCAGCGGTTAGAGCGTCGGCCTGTGGTCCGGAGAGACCCAGGTTCGGTTCCCGCTAAGGGCACGTACTTCGGTTGCAGTTTGTCCCCGGCCCTGGTTGGTCGTGCGGGTGGCAGCCACTCGATGTGTCCCTTCACGTCGATGTTTCTCTCTCTCTCTCCCTTCCTCTCTCTCCCTCCCACTCTATCTGTACAAAAAATGGAAAAATATCCTCGGGTGAGGATAAAAAATAAATAAATTTTTTTAAAAAAGTGGGATTTTGGCATTATAGGGTATGCTCATTTTCAATTTTATTAGATAATGTCAAATTTATCAATTTTCACTCACAACAATAGTATAAGAATCCTTCCATTTTCTGCATTTCACCATTACTGAATATTGGCATTTTTTTCAACTAACTGATTTTTATTTATTTCTATTTTTATTGGTTTTAGAGAGAGAGGGGGAGAGAGACAGAAACACTGATGAGAGAGAACATAGACTGGCCCCTCCTGCATGCCTCTCACTGGGGATTTGGCCCACAACCTGGGCGTGTACCCTGACCGGGAATCGAACTGGCGACCTCTTGGTGCATTGTTTGATGCTCAACCAGTAAGCCACAGCAGCTGGGCACAACTAAATGATTTTTAAAGTAAAGATGACTATTCATGAGTTGATAATTATTGAAACTGGGTGACAAAATCATAGGATTCAATTGTATTATGCTCTTAATTATCCATTTCAAAGAAAATTTAAGGTTAAAAGAGTAGATTAAAGGCATTTTTAAAAGTATATTTTTGAAATATGCTGAATTGTAGTAAAATAGTAAATAAGTGCTGATGAAAATGTATATAAAATGTATATAACTGTACAAAATTCTAGAAGCAAATTGGCAATATAACAAGGGCCTTAAAATATACTAAACTAAATACCTGGAGCTACTAAACACATTTCTAAAAATATATTCTAAGACAATAATTTTTTTAAAATGCAAGGATTTAGTTATGAAAATATTTACTCCAATATTATTTATAAATCTGGATGAACAGGACTATGGGTATTTGTTAGTTTCTCATTTTTCTAAAGGATTTGAGAAAGAGAGAAAGAAACATCGATGTGAGAGAGAATCATGGATCAGTTACCTCCCAAACATGCCCCTAACAAGGACAGAACCCATAACCTAGGTATGTGCCCTGATCAGGAATTGAACCCACCACCTTTTGGCTTATGGGACAATGCTCTAACCAACGGAACCACTCCAGCCAGAGCTGTTAGTTTATCTTTTAAATAAAACTATTCTTTTTGAACTCAGAAATATATATTTACATTTAATTTTAAAATGGTTATATAATATAAATAAAATTAAAAGTCAGAATCTTTGAAGGTGCTTGGTATCAATCAAATGAATGTCTAATTTACTTAAGCTGTTAGAACACTATTTGACCTTCAGGAATATCTGTGGTGTACTGTTGATAATTGCATCATTTATCAAATAAGCAATGAAGAATTTATAATACTGTGTAATATTATTCAGCCATAAAAGAAGGAAATCTTGCCAATGCAACAACATGGGTGAACTCTGAGGCATTATCCTAAGTAAAATTAGTCATACAGAGAATATGTGGAATCTAAACAAAAAAAGACAACCCATATACAAAAAAGACAATTGAAACAAACAAACAAAAATCCCCCCATGACCTAGTAAATAAAAAGAACAGATGAGTGAATGGCAGACGGTGAGGGTGGGGGATATTGGTGTGGGCAAAATGGGTAAATGGAATCAAAAGGTACACATTTCCAGTTATAAAATAAACAATTCATAGGATATAACATACAATGATGACTACAGTTAATAATACTGTACTGTATATTTGAAAGTTGCTAGGAGAGTAAATCTTAAAAGTTCTTATTATAATGAAAACATTTGTAACTATACTGGTGATGGCTGATAACTAAACTTATTGTGATGATCATTTCACAATATATACAAATATCAAATATTTATGTTGCACATCCAAAACTGATATAATGTTATATATTAATTACTATATCTCAGTAAGAAAAAAGAAGAATTTAGAACTCAATTTTTTAAAAATGATCCCTGCCATTAGTCTTACTTAGCCATCACCAATACTCTACATTCTGTTAGACTCAACTTTCTAAAATCCAAATCTATTTACATCAGTGTCCTATACTTCCTCTCTACCTTTCAGGATAGTCTCAAAACCTATCAATACAAATAAAATATTTTATGAATTGGTTTCCAATTTCTAACAGTCTCTTAAAAACAGTTTGCTCTAGTCTGGAAACACTGAATCTTCTCTGCCTTGCTCACACAAGTCAGCCTAAAACAACCTTTCCTTTTAGGCTTACTCCTATGTTGTTTAGCTCAATTGTCAATTCCACCTTTTGAAACTCTCACCTAGCTGTGAAAACTATTCCTCTTTTTTGTCTTCATATAATCTTGTACATACATCTAACAACGTAGCACTTAGAATGACATTACTATATTCCTTGATATTTTCAAATAAACTAAAAAGGGCTCTAGAGAAAGGAATATTTTAAACCATGACTTTTATTTCTGAAGCCCCAGTATCTAGCATACTGTGTCACAGTATGTAACTATTTGATAAAAGAAAGAATGGCATAGGGGAGAGACAGCAAAAGTTTCTAATGAAATTAGAACACAGTGAAGGAAAACATTTAAAAGATGCTCCTGGAGACATGAGTTGTATATTTTTTTTTCCTCACCCGAAGATATCTTTCGATTTATCTTCAGATAGAGTGGGAGGGAGGGAGAGAGAGAGAGAGAGAGAAAAACATGGACGTGAGAGGGACACATCGACTGGATGCCTTCCGCATGGCCCAGCCCAGGGCCAGGGATAAACCACAACAAAGGTACGTGCCCCTGACTGGAATCAAACCCGAGACTCTTTGGTCTGTGGGTCGGCTGAGCCAAACTGGCAGGGCATGAGTTGTACTTTTTAGTTAATTTTTTATATTCTTTTGTAATTATTATTATCGTCATCATTATTATTTTAATCCTCACCCAAGGATATTTTTCTATTTATCTTCAGATAGAGTGGGGGGGGGAGAAAGGGGGGGAGAGAGAGAGAGAGACATCGATCGACTGGTTGCCTCCTGCACGACCCTGACCAGAGCCAGGGACTAACTGCAACCAAGGTACTGTGCCCGTGACCGGAATCAAACCCACGACTCACTGGTCCGTGGGTTGATGCTCTACCACTGAGCCAAACCAGCAAGGACATAATGTTATTGAAATGTATATTTTTCTCCTATCGACTAGCTTTAAGTTACTTCACAAAAAAAGATACACAGCTATTACAAGTAGAATGTTACACAACTACAATTAAGTCAATGGTAAATGCAATTCAATATAGCATAAATTTGGCCTTAAATTCTAAGTTCTGCTATTTATTAGATTTGTGACAATAGGTAAGAAAATCTAAATAAGCATCAGTTTCTTCATCTTTAAAATGGGAAAAATAAAACCCATCTGTCAGAATTACATTTAAGTATCATGACATGGGATATTACATTTAAATATTCTGGATACTACAATTAGCTACTATTTACTTTTTAATTTATATCCTTTCTTTAATTTTTGTTTACATATGCTTTTATTTATTTTCTAGAGAAAGGAAGGGAGAGAGTTAGAAACATTGATGAGAGAGAAACATTGATCAGCTGCCTCCTGCAAGCTCCCCGGTAGGGATAGAATAACCCAGGCATGTGCCCTGACTAGGAATCCAAACAGGACCTCTCCGTCCATGGGAGGATGCTCAATCCACTGAGGTATGTCAGTCAGGTTAATTTATACCCTTTAAATAAACACGTATCCCAACCTTTTTGCACCAACCACCATAATCCCAGGGTTAGGCACTCAATGCATGTTTGTTGCATAAACCTAAGATGAAAAAGAAATGTAGAGATAACAAAAATGAAAGCTAACACTTAACTAAGAAATTTTTATGTATCTGACATTTTGAGAACAAAATGTAAGCACTATGAGGAAAAATAGGACTGCCTAAACTAGTCTCTATAATGTATCTGCTTTACATACAATTGTACAGAAAACACCTATAACTGCCAATGAAACTCTACTTTGAGCTGTAATTTCTTGTACAGAAACTAAAGAATAAAAATGCTTGCAAGGGGCAGAATGGGAGACAGAGAAATTCAGGTACATCCATAAAACCAATAGAAGAAATATATAACTCTAATAAATGACAGAGAAAAATATTTATTCATTGAAAAAATTATTAAAAAATTCTCACCTGCTGCATATGCCTACTAGTTCGTTTCTGAGGCTGAAAAATGAGCCAGGTGTATAAGACTGGATCAATATTAACTGCTAGCCCTTGTACACTACAAAGAAGTACGGCACCTAAAAAGCAAGATTTAAAAATTGTTATAATTTCTCATAAAAAATAAAAAGCTTGACATCATTTCACACCGATTAGGATAGCTATGATTTAAAAGAGAAACAGCAAGTGGTGACAAACCCTCACACATTGCTGAAGGGAATGTAAAAATGGTGCAAATACCTTGAGAAACATTTTGACACTTCCTCAAAATGCAAAACACACAGTTACAATATGATGCAACAATTCTATTCCCAGATATATACCAAGAGAACTGAAATCATATGTCCATGCAAAAGCTTGCACAGAAATTTTCATAGCAGCGTTACTCATAATAGTTAAAAAAGTGGAAACAACACAAACATCCATAAATTGTTGACTGGATAAACAAAATGTGGCATAGCCATACAATGGAAAAGCATTTATCTATAAATATGAATGCAATATTGATACACGTTACAACATAGATAAACCTAGAAAACAATGAAAGAAGCCAGTCACAGAAATCCACATATTGTATGATCCCATTTATGTGAAATGACCAGAAACAGCACAACCTTACAGAAAGAAAGGTCAGTGGATGCCAGAAACAAGGGGAAGGACGAATGAGAAATAACTGCTATAGATACACGATTCTTCTGGGAGTAACGAAATGCTCTGGAATTAGAAAATGGTGATTGTTGTACAACCTTGCAAATACAGGATGGGGCAAAATAGGTTTACAGTTGTTCATATAGAAAACACTACAATAATAATAAATAGTAATACAAGAATAAACTCTATGCTTCCCATACCCACAACTTTTGCCCCACCCTGTATGCTAAAAATCACTTAATTATACACTTTAAGGAATTGTATGGCATGTGAATAGTCTCAATAAAACTGCATTGTCTTGGACGGGGCACTGCAGCAGCCTACCAGCAGGTTCAAAGGGGTCTTTGAAGCTGAAAGGTGTCTCATGAAAGAAGAAAAAGGACAAAGACAATGTGAAACCCCTGGAAGCCACAGGAATGAGAAAGAGGAGCAGTATGGCCTGGACAAGCAGACCCAGGCCCAGGTTGCCTTCAAGAAGATGCAAGAGAAGCAGCAAATGGAAAGGATTCTGAAGAAAGCCTCCAAAACCCACAAGCAAAGAATGGAGGACTTCAACAGGCCCCTGGAAACACCCACAGAGCACTGTAACATTCCCAAAATCAGCTGGAGAGAGCCTCCCGCACTGGGTAGGGAGTGGCACAGAGGGAAACCGGAGGCCAGGTTGGGGTTATTTTTGGTGCCTTTGGTATTTTCTAGAAACATTCTTTTACACATACCCTTGCGTCTTCCGCAAAGACAGTGCTTTCCAAAGGAGTATGCTCTCATTCTGTAACTCGATTAAAGTAAGACTATCCTTTTACTCTATTTTCATTTCTCAGTAGCACATTGAAGATGAACCTTTTTAGTTTAGACTGGAAACTATTGAGCATATATCCAAAGATTAAGGTTACTTCTGTGTAAGTGCCATGGAAGCATTTTTACACCTAAGTTACATGTAACTCACTTTGACAGCCAGCCAGCTACCTTTGCCTGGATGAAACTGCCTCCAGAGGAGAAGCTGCAACGTGCAGCCACCTGGCCAGGGAGAATAACCACCCAGGGCAAAGATGGAATGAACACCTTGACCCTTTCTGAGCTGAGGTGGTGGCTGGCATGCAGCCTGTTCCCCCAATATCCCCGTTCAGACAAGTCAGGTGGGTGCTGCCATGGCAAACGTCGCCAGTCAAGCACCATGCTCTTTTAATGGAACCCAGACACTACCTGCCTCACTTCCCTCACCCCCAGGCTCCAGGCATCCCCAGTGTTTACTCAGAGTTTGGCACATACATGGAACCTGTTTGACATTCCTGGCTTAAAGATACCTCAGGGTGATGGGACTAGGGCAGAACCCCAGCACAGAGAGACATGGGTTATACCCAAGGAGAGGGCCCAGGTTCCAGTGCTAGAAAGCCAGGGTCTTTGAGGCCCTATGTATCCCCACCACATGAGGACCAGACTGCATATGCTGCTGGAAGAAACAGTTTCTTGACACAGAGCTAAAAAAAACAATAAATTCGGAAAAGAAAAAAATCTAAGTGTTGGATTTGCAGCTGTCATATATGAACTGCAGAATAAAGCAAAACCAGTTATTAAATTTTAAAAACTTTTTAAAAGTACATTTCTCTTCTAAAAAAAATAATAAGCTTAATATATTCAGGCAAACACCAATTTCTATATTGGCTATGAGAATGGAATATCATCTCCCTTTTTTGTTTATCCTATAAAACTAATTCAGGATGTGAAAGGAAGCATTATTATAACCACTCAATAAATCTCTGTAAATTACAGCTTTACTCTCCAGAAGCAAAGAAAGAGAACTGCCTAGATGAAACACAGGCTAACATTCTGACATAATACACAAAGCTGAAGTGTAACAAGTTGTAATTCAATCCTACCAGCTGAAATAATTTTGTCCCTCTCTGATAAAAAGAAACTCATACAGAACTTCACTAAAGCAAGATATCCCATTTTAAATTTATGTGCAGCTTATATATATATTCATAAATAAGTTTTAACATTTCACATATATTTTAGATAAAATACTAGCTCTACAAGGACATATGGAATATGAAGGAAGGAGTATTTGTCAGTTTTTCCCTGTACTATATCTCCAGCATCTAGAAGAGTACCTGCTACAAGGTGGAGGCTGAAAATAAAAGTCAGGATAAATGGTA
The DNA here is from genome assembly GCF_014108415.1 of Molossus molossus. NCBI lineage: Eukaryota > Metazoa > Chordata > Mammalia > Chiroptera > Molossidae > Molossus > Molossus molossus. The sequence goes on along the minus strand of NW_023425351.1, from coordinate 42,866,169 downwards.
AATAGGTTCTCAGGGTAGCAGGGGAAAGCCCATTTGTTCTAAAATAATGCAGATTAGTTAAACAAGTTGTATTAGTAAAGTTAGCATTGATACTCAGTTCTATGAGAAGTGAAGCACACAGAGATGGAAATAGGATAGAATACAGGAAGCAAGAAAAAGAGAAATTTCCCCCTTTTTTTAAAGCTTTGCACAGAATTTTCAAATAAGCAAAATCTGCCATATATTCTCCTGTTACACCTTACAGTGCTACTTCTTCTAGGGACCCAGAATCAGTATAGACTCCCAGGCAGCATGCTGAAACAACACAAGTAATTCCCCTATCCATATACCAGTGCATGTGATGATGGGTAAGAGTTCACGCAAATACATGTCAGGAAGAAATGATAGGAGAAACAAAATACAAGATAAATGCAAAAGGGGACTCATAATCGAAGTCAATTGGAAAATACAATTTAATATACTTTTTTCTGTAATAGAATGCAAATTCCTCACATGGACCTAAATTCTCTATTTCTCAAACATCAGTAGTATACATCATAAGTTTTTAAAATGCTATGTTATATCAAAGGAAATAAAACAGGACTTTCCCAAAACTATATCCAGTTTTCAAACAATTCTAACAACTTGACTACACCTGAGACTATCACCCCCACAAAGTTACAAAAACATAGTATTATGGTATGCAGCCAGAGTTCTATTTGAATAGTGTTTTTGTTTTATAACAACTCATTTTCTAAAACAAATGTTATAAGGTGAGAAACAGAATTTCCCTTCAAATACAAAAACCTAAAAAAGGTAATAAATAAATAAATAAATAAATAGCCATCAGGAAGAGAAACATTTTAAAAAATAAGAGCTTTCAATTAAAAAAATTAGTTGAACACATTTGAATAGAGAATTTAAGAAATGTATTTAAATTCAAGAATATATAATTCAATCTTAAAGATTAAAACACTTTTGTAAAATCCATATAGAGAAATGAAATTACAATTAGATTTAAATTATTATGAACTGCTTCCTATCACACAAGCCCACTGTAATATAACTTTATAATTAATACTACAAAGTTATAAAAGACAACACAAATAATATATGATTACCCTAGCCAGTTTGGCTCAGCAATTAGAGCATCAGACTGCAGACAAAAGAGTCCTGAGTTTGATTCCAGTCAAAGGCACATACCTCACTTGCGGTTAGATCCCAGACACTGGTCAGGGTCTCGAGGGAGGCAGCCAATAAATGTGTCTCTCTCACATCCATGTTTTTCTCTCTCTCTCTCCCTACCTCCCTCCTACTCTATCAGAAAATCAAAGGAAAATACCCTCAGGTGAGGATAATAATAATAATAATAAATGATTAACAGTGAAGAATGTGGTCCACCAAAGGAAGGAACTACAACGTGAAAGAAAACATTGGACTCCAGAAGACAAAGGATCCAGCACAGGAGGAAAGTGATGGGGCTCCCCAAGATGACAACAGTGAATTACTGACGGGTACATAGAAAACTTATTAACAACAAACACAAGTATTAAATACAGGAAAAACAAATGTTAAAAAGGTAAGGATAACCAATTATAGGATACAATATGACTGTGCCATAAATAATATTTGTAGATAGGACTATGTAAATTCTAAAAAAATAAATGAATTATTTGATTAATCACACTTCTAATAGTACTGGAAGCATGGCTACATAAGAGGAATGTATGATGGGTGCTAAAGAGGATGTAAGTTGGCCAATTATTATTTCACACAGTAAGACTTCACATAAATAATGCTGTAAAATAAACAATTAAGAAAGAGGAACAAAAGCCATGGTATTTATTTAAAAATACATAAGTAAACACCAAAATAATTCCTCAAAAGAGTTGAAAGTAGTTACCTTTTGAAAAGGGAACACTAAAAACCAGGTACACTTGCCATGAGAAAGAACTAGGAAGAAGAGAAATAGAGATAAAGGAGCCTTAGATTTTCTTGCTGAGTAATATCCCGCTAGCCACCACCAAAAAGCAAAATTAAATTTTCTTTGAAAATGACTCTTGTTCATTGTCATGTAACAGCCACAAATTAATATCTGTGAATAGTTCCCTTAACAAAAAATCAGCAAGCACTGTAAAAGGCAAGCCATTGTGAGAGAGAGCAAAAAATCAACAAACAACATATTTAGACTTTCAAGTACTGGAGACAGCTGAATACAGAACATAAAACAGCTATGTTTAAAATACAAAAGTATGGCATCATAAAGAGGAGCAAACAATAAGAAAGTATCGAACAACTTTTTTTTTTTTAATGGAAATTACAGAAATGACTGATTTAATTGTTGAAGTAAAAAACTCATTAGACACGTTAAACAGCAGATTAAATATAGTTGAAGCAAAAGTTGGTGAAATGCACGAAACACAATAAGATAATTTAAAATGCATCTGAGATTTTAAAAAAGGTAAGAAAACTAGTAAAATGAGGTTAAGAGACATGAGGACTCAGTAAGAAGACCAAACATATGTCTAACTAGACTTCAATTGGAAGGTAACTAAAGTATGGATAAAAGGCAATATTCTTAACAAGAGAACAGCTGAGAATTTTACAATACTGTTGAAAGATAGTAAGCCTCAAACCCAAGAAGCCCAATAAATGCAAACTGGATAATTAAATATAAAACTATAGCCCTGGCCAGTTTGGCTCAGCAGTTAGAGAGTCGGCCCACAGACCAGAGAGTCCTGGGTTTGGTTTCCCCTGAGGGCACGTGCTTCAAGTTGCAATTTGTCCCTAGCCCCAGTTGGGGTCATGCAGGTGGCAACCAGTCAATGTTTCTCTCTCTCTCTTCTTCCCTCTCTCCTTCCCGCTCTGTCTGAAGATAAATGCAAAGAATGTCCTCGAGTGAGAATAAAAAATAAAAAAATTTCTCAGTAAGTTATTAGCACACCTTTTAAATTAGGATCTTAGAGAATGGAAAAGAAAAACAATTGTGACAATATTTTCACAAGTAAACTTAGTCTTGAAAGTCTCCTTTATTTTATTATAATGGACAAGTTAAAAAGTATGATTCCAGTAAATGTTCATATAAGTTATAAATTTATATTATACCAAAAAATGACTAAATGACTCAGCCAACCTTGAACTTTATGAATGTTAAATAGGTGATAAAATAGAATAATCTATTAATTTAACACCAATTTAGTTGAAATTATATTTAGAGATAATGTTCTTTTAGATCTAAGGGGATATTTTCCTATTATATTCAATTTACAAGAAACAATCTTTAAAAGAAAACACAAAAGCTCTGACATATAAGTGTGTAAACAGTTCGTCTGATACTGGGTTGACTCAGAACAGATCCTCCATAAATCACTAAAATTTGGCAATATATTATTCTGTTTAATTTTAGCCTGGGAGACAACTAATGAGAAAAGTGTGCTTTACTTCTCTGCTTACTGCCAAAATGGTTCACTTATCCACATTCCACTCAGGCTTCACTGATTAGTTAAATCAAGACACCACAGTCATTTTCAGTTACATCCTATAAGCTGAAAAATTAGAACCGAAATAAGGGACAGAGAACAAAGTTGCAGAGCATTAAAATGACACATATATTATTCTTGTCAGCTATAGAAACCTTGTCAACTAATGATATTGTTTTGTAAAATACCAAGTTTTAAACAGTAAACAGTACCTGCCATTTTATCTTGAACCAATTAATGAGATAAAAAACACAGACATATTCATCTTCATCTAAGTTTAAAACTCACTATTTTTCTATTATGTAGCTATAGCAAAGTAAGAACTTTTTACATTTGTATAGCTCTTAAGAAATTATTTGGCCCTGGCCAGTTTGGCTCAGCGGTTAGAGCATCGGCCTACAGACCGGAGATTCCTGGGTTCAGTTCCCATTGGGTGCACGTGCCTTGGTTGCAGTTTGTCCCCAGCCCTGGTTGGGGTTGTGTGGATGGCGACCAGTCGATGTGTCTCTCTCACATCGATGTTTCTCTCTCTCCCTCTCCCTCTTGCTCTATCTGAAGATAAATGCAATAAAATGTCCTTGGGTGAGGATTAAAAAAAAAAAAAGACATTATTTGATAATCTTACTTTTAAGAATAATTTCAGTTAAGTAAACAAAAAAGGAAGAATCAATACTTCAGAAACAAGGGTGGGTAATAAAGGCAACAGAGAGTAATCACAGTCTAAGAAATGACAGAACAGATACAAGCTACGAACTTTAAGGTGATTGTCAAATTTAGTATAAATGAATCATAAGATTTTTAGGTATTGTAGATGGTAGCTCATGTTACTTATTAACAATTAATTCTCCTTCCCTTAGGATACAAAGAATCACAAGAGAACTCAATTCCATCATAACACTAAGAACAAGCCATGCAACCTATTAAAGCTTTTCAACATTCATCAGACAGCAGAGTTCACAAAGAAACCTAATGAACAAAAATCATAAAAGTGAAAGCCTGTTATAGGATAAAAGGAATAAGTAGCATCTTTCATTCTTGGCACAGCAGCAGGAGAAGAAAGCTGATACGAACAAAACAAATGAACTTTTAACAAATGTTTAAAAGTTGGGGGCTGCCATGACAGTTTAGAATCTCTGAGAACCCTAGACACAGGGGAATCCACCCACCCGCCATCACTTTTCAACAAGCCTCCAACAAATACTCTTAAGGCTGAAGAATGGGACAGGACTGAAGATGAGAAAGATCCCACCAAGATGCAGGTCTGTGGAGCTTAATAAAGTCTGAGTGCAAAGAACTGAAAGAAATCGCAGAGGCACTCTGACCTTTTCAGTGAGCATTAAGCAAGGCAGTCTATGGCTAGGAGAAGACAAGAGGCACTAAAGAGATCCCTATATAAGGACAGGTAAGCGAGGCTTGCTGAAATCTGAGGGTAGGTCAGGAGAACTGGGAGAAAATCACAAACCATACTAAAAGAAAATTCTGATCCTGCTCTCAAAAAATGCAAAGCTTGCAGTAAACGTAATATAAGTAAAGCAAGAATGAGACTCAGCCGAACTACAGAACAGAAAGCTAAGACCAGACCCAGTGCAACTACACCAGTAACATGACAAAAAGAGGCTTGTCTTTTTGTGGACATAAACATTATTTAACTAGGCTATACTATTCTTTGTACACGCAATGTTTGCCATTCAATATTAAAAACTATGAAACACACAGTACAACAAGAAATGACTCATTATCAATAGTGAAAACGGTCAATAGTACCAGTCCCAAAGGCAGAGGGTGCAAAACCAAACAGGGACATAGAAACAACAAAATACTTTAAAGAACATAGTGAAAACATGCATGAACTGAAGGGTAATTGCAGCAGACAGACTAAAATATATTTTAAAAAGCAAAAGAGAAATAATAGAATGTTAAAAATACAATATCAGAGGTGAAGAATTCTTTCAAAAATTCTTTCCAAAACTGATGAATGGTATCAATTGACAGACTGAAAGCTCAGCAAACCCCGAGAATAAATAAAAGAACACATCATGATAAAATTGAAAAACACCAAAGAGAAAAAAATACTGAAATCACTCCAAGGGGGAAAAAAAAGGACAATACATATAAGGTTACCATGAGAAGGATAACTTCTCATGAGAAATAATGGTGGCCAGAGGTAATGGAATGACATTTTTTAGAGTGCTGAAAAAAGAAAAGACTACCTAGATTTCTATATCCATTGAAAATATTCTTTAAAAATTGAGACAAAGTAAGAGTAAAACAACAAAAGTAATTTGCCTCCAAAGACTTGCACTACCAGAAATTATTAGTAAAATGCTTTAGGCTAAAAATTTTTTTATAACAGATAGAAACTCAATTCTAGAAAATAAATGAAGGATACCATAAAGAATAAATATGTTGGTATATAAAGAGAAACTCTTAAGAATATTGTTTGTTTGTTTGTTTATTTATTTATTTATACAGTTACAATTATATAAACATAGACCTCTTTAAGTCTATTTAAAAACACTTAACTGTTTAAGGTAGAAATAATAACAATGCAATGTGGGGTTCATATTGCACACTGAGGTAAAATACATGCCCAATGAACACAGAGAACAGGATGGTGGTAACTGGAAGTAAAATCGTGTAATAAGGCATTCATTTTATTTTTCAGCTTATAGTACATTTCTTCACTGTCCTCTGATTGGTCAATGTTCCTATCAAACCCAATTCAAATCAAATTAAAAATATTTAATAAATATGCACACGTATACTTTTTTTGTTCCATTTCTCCAAATTCTCTAAACAACCTTTGATTCAAATTAGCCATTAAGATTTCCTACACTGATTTTCCATTCTCTGGCCAACTGCAATATTAAGTACTATAGAGCTCACTGTAGCCACTGACTCAATTCAAATTTCTCAAGTAACACTAGGATGGCAGAGGTTATGACTGTTTCAAGAAACTACAGAATGTGTGAAATGGTAACACTGCTTTACAACGTTAAGCAGCCATCTGTGTTCTTGGTCATGAATTCAAGGGGAGTCAATGCACCCTGTTGTGTGTTTCTCTACAGTCCAGTGAAGGCACAGAGAAAGCAGAAGAATTGAATATTATCAAGACTATTTATTGTTTCTTTTTTTTTTTTTCTGCTGTTATTTTCCTTGTTTCTCCCTAGTACAAATTTAAGTTAATAATTGGTCTCCTATCTGATGATTCACGTGTCTTTAACTGTCACAGAATGCACAAATGAGATTTAGTGGTAACTTCAAACCAGAAGTGTCAGAAATTAATACTTTGTAGTGTTTCAAAGTTTTGTTCTCCAACTTGACATTCATTAATGACAAAACGCTAACACCGTAAAAGTAGTTATAGACAGCTTTGACAATAAAAAGCTCAGAACTTCTAAATGATAAAAGATACCATAAACAAAATTAAAGACAAAAGTCAAACTAGTAGAAAATACGTTAACAAAGATAATATTCATGACATAGAAAGACCTCCTAAAAATCACATAAAAAAAAAGATACCCAACCAAAGAGAAAAATGGGCAAAGGATATAAATAAACAAATCACAAAATAAATAGAACTAGCCTTCACTAACAGCCAAAAAAAATTCAAGGTTAAACAATGAGATAATTTTTCAATGACAGATTAGCAAAAGTTTAAATGAATGAAATTCTATTACTGATAAAGCTCTGAAGGATAGAGAACACTCAAGTTCTGCTGAAAGAAATGGAAACTGGTACAGTCTTTTTGAAGGCCATTTTGGAATTACCTATTAAACTTTTAAATGTACATACTCACTGATTAAGCTATTTTAGTTCTTAGAATCCTACAATAATACCTGTAGATGCTTTATTAAATCCATATGCACCAACATGTTCATCTGTAATTTTACAGTAACAAAAATATGTAAATAACATCAAAATCTAGAACTGAATTATGATAATTTAATTTAAGGAACACCACTCAGGCAGCTATTAAATGATGAAGTGTAGATGCACAGATGTATGTAATGATGTATAAGTAAGTAGAGAATAGTACATTTAAAATGAAACACACACACACACACACACACACACACACAAAGTACAGACACAAGAGTATTTCACAGAAATTTCAGGTACTATAATGTATGTGCATGTGTGTGTATGTGTGTGTGTGTGTGTGTATAAATATATATGTATTTAAACATAAGATATGCTTATATATAATATACACATGTATTTAAAGATAAAATAGTGACATGTCTGAGTGTATGTGGATGAATGCACAAGGGATATATGTACTATAGAAAAAGATGAACTGCAAGTATACAAACCATGCTGTATATAAACAAAGGTAGAACAAACATATCACTTCATAATTTAAAGATGATATATTGCTATATTATTTATACTCTAAAACCCAGAAACTACATCAGCATTTTTTGTGATCAATTTTCAATTTCAATGAAAACTGTGGTTCATGGAATAAACAAAAGCAAAACCTTGACTCACGACAAGTAAAAATATTTTGAAAATTATCGGATCTCATAAGTCTCTCTTTTATTTATCTTCAATTTGTCACTGTGGTTTTTTCAGGATTTTCATTATTCAAAATCCCCATTTCATACCGTACCATATCAGTATGAATAAATCTAGGGTCCTCCAAGTAAAAATTAATTTTTGAAACCAATTCTTCCATTTTTACTGAATTTAATTTTGGATGATTTAATATAATCAAAATATAGATTATAAATCAATCATTATAAAATTTATTACCAATTGACTCATTCACCTCAGTAAAATCTTTTCTATTGTCCAATATTATGGTAGTTTTAATTTCAAATATTTCTTCATCTCTTTTATAAATAAAATGAAAACTCCAACATATATCTTAACTGTATTAGCATGTATTAAATAACTTAAGGCTATGAACACTGTCAAAACACTGTAAACAATATAATAGAATTAGCTTCTGAATTAATGATGCATAAAATATGAATTGATGTACAATAACTTGGAATAATACAGTAGTTATTTTGGTTTAAGTAATTTAAAGCCAATATTGATCATCTCTGATGTGAAATTCCAAATAAATTATATTGTGCTGATTTATCATTTTAATTTTGCTAACTATATGAAGTTATACTAGCTTAAATTTTCAGTACAGAGAATTATAACAATTATTAAGGATTATATACATGTATTCCCTGTTATAGATTCTAATAGGAAGCTTAATAAGTAATTTTTACTATAGTGATTCCTTTTTTTTCATCATCCTCACCCGAGGACATTTTTCCATTTTTTGTTCAGGTAGAGTGGGAGGGAGAGAGAGGAACAGAGAGAGAAACATCGATGTGAAAGGGACACATCGAGTGGTCGCCACCCGCACAACCAACCAGGGCTGGGGACAAACTGCAACCGAGGTACATGCCCTTAGCGGGAACTGAACCCGGGTCTCTCCGGACCGCAGGCTGATGCTCCAGCCGCTGAGCCAAACTGGCCAGGGAGCTATAGTGATTCTTAAAGTGAACTAGAATAAGAATCTTCAGTTACCCACAGTATATATTATTTAGTTTTTAAATTCTATGGACTAGTAAAGGTTAAAGAAGATTCTTTCAAAATCATAATATTCAACAGACTAACTAGAAGGTAGAGTATACATTTTGATTTAATTATGAAATCCTTGAATATTAAAATTTTTATTAATAATAATAAATTTTAACTTAGCAATTAAAAGCATGTTTTTTTGATCAAGACCAAATAAGCATGTATTTTCTGATAGTTCACATCATTACTTCTCATTTCATCTAGGATCTCATGGCATAAAGCAGAGGGCAGATTTCTAGCATTCCTAAGTAAGGATACTGCCTACCATTAGTCATCTTTCTCCAGCCAAGTAATTTCTTTAAACTTTTCAGAAATTAGGGCAGCTATTTTAATATAAGAACACTTGGATCACCATTTCTAGACAGAAACAAAAATATTTAGAAAATTGCTCTCCTGCCAGTATCAAACCAAGCAAACAAACAAACAAAAATCCCCAATATATATTTTTCACTAAGTAGCCTGAAACTAAAATGATTTTCTTTCCCTAAATCGGATTGCCTTTTGGGGAAAAACAAAACAAACAAACAAAAAAACTCATGACCGAGGCAAAAAAATAAATCTGAGTATTTAATTTAGCCAACTTATTATTTTCAAAAAATACTAGAGCACTTGATGATTATCTAGAATCTTATTCTAGTTACACCATATAGAACACCATAAATAACAGGTCTCTGAAATATGCAAATGCTTTTTTCTACCTGACCCTGTTTTTTGTTTGTTTGTTTGTTTTTCAATTTAAAGCACTCACTGTTTATTAACTGACCAGATTATAAAAATAACCGTGGTAGAAACCTTAATTCATTCCCCTAATAAGCCTGTTGATCTGATCTTCCCTGTTACCAGCATCTCCACCTTCTACAAAATGGGTGGTCTTTTTCTTCATTCCACCTCATGGAGAAGATAATTTGAAGGGCCACAGGAAGTTGTTAGCTTCTTTGAAGCGTTTTCCAACAGTATAAATCTCATGAATCAGATCCTCCATGCAGATGATGCCATATTTACCAAGAGAGCGAGCAATCAATGTGTTATCTGTTAGGGCAATTCGTTTTTTTGTTGATTTTGCCATAACCACGCTTGTAGATCAATTCATTTACTGACTTCAGATTTGGGTACCCCCATGCAATATATGGTTCCACAATCCTCAGCATGTTAATCGAAGCCTTGTTGAGCTTAACAAAGGTGCTGTTGAAGATCTGGCGAAAGCGAAGAAGCTGCAGCACCTTTCGGACCTTTGGGCTCACACCATTGATACCTCTGATCCTGATGACAAATGCCAATTTGGGTTCTGCAGGTACATAGAAGTTGCCAGCTTTTCTTGCCATCCTAGCCATTCGAATCTCAGTTCTGTACATCTGCCTATATTCCTTGTGATAGTGCTTAGCTTTTTCATAGATGAGCTTCCTCCTCGCCTTTCGAAGCATCTTTTCGGCAAACTTCTTTCTCAGGCACTTGATCTTCAGCTCTGCGAAATTCCTTCGCTTTTTCTTAAGGGTTTCTGGCACGGCAGGAACCTTCTTCTGCTTTTTCTTAAGGGTTTCTGAGACGGCAGGAACCTTCTTCTTCTTCTCTTCAGCACCCTCCATGGTCCCAGTCGGAAAAGAGCTACCTGACCCTGATTTTACATGTTTCCTCTGTAACAGGCATAAAACACTATAAGATACATGTAAATTTGAGGAGCAGGCACAGAAAGCCCTACACAGAGCTCTCAAGGTTACAAAGTTGATATGTATATGAGGATTAGTTGATAATGTAGAGGTTTTAAAATTCAGAGTTCTGATTTCTGAACAGTATTCCAGTATTAAATCAAATTCATGGTTGTAACCATTAAAAGAGTAAGTCATTACCACTCCTGGACTTCCAACTGGACGAGAGTCCTCTGGAACATAAAAGATTAATATGGAGCAAGTATATAAAAGAAAACTTAATGATTCACTGCTATAGCTATCAAAATCAATCACAATTATGAGGCATATTAATTTCATACTAACTTATTACTTTAAAAATAATGGAGCTTTGAGTGCCATGTGATGTAAAACAGTGTTAAAGTTTGCCAAATTTATTTAATGCGGAAACCCCGACACAAACTATTTAAAAGGTTAAATCCAAACACTTGCAAGGATATGGTGTAACTGATAGTGTAACACAGGCTTCACTAAGTCCACAGGCCATGAGATAATTTTGTAAATTTTTTAGTAAATATTTTGGAACACAGCTATGCCATTTTTACATATTGTCTTTGGCTGATTTTGCACTAAAACAAGAGAAGGGAGTAGTTGTTACAGAGGTTATATGGCTCACAAGCTTAAAATAAGTACTATATGGCCCCTTAAGAAAGAGCTTGTTGACCCCTGGTAACACATTGCTGTTAGTTTAAATTAATGGTTTTGGTAATAAAAAGTTATCACATTTAACTAATTCCATTTTCAGAAATCTACGCTAAGGAAAAAGGTATTGTTTATATTAAGAATTTAAGCCTGACAGGGTGGCTCAGTTGGATGGAATGTTGTCCTGTGCACCAAAAGGTTGCAGGTTCGATTCTCAGTCAGGGTACATACCTAGACTTCAGGTCAATCCCCGGTCAGAATGCATGAGGGAAGCAACCGATGAATGTTTCTCTCTCACATCCATTTCTTTCTGTTTCTTTCTCTCTCTCCCTCTCACTCTTTCTATGAAATCAATAAAAACATATCCTTGGGTGAAGATACTTTTTAAAAAAGAATTTAACAGCTCTGGCCAAATAGCTCAGTTGGTTATAGTGCCATCCCCATAGCCCAAGGTTGAGGGTTCAATCCCCAATCAGGGCACATACAAGAATAAAGGAATGAATGCATAAATGAGTGGAACAATAAATCTCAATCTCAATCTCTCTCTCTCTCTCCTCTTCCTCTTTCTCTCTAAAAAATAAAAAACTCAATAAATAATAAAAAAATTTTCAAAAAGAATGTAACATAGTTATTTTTAATAGAAAATATTTGAAATGATCTAAATCTCCAAAAATGAGGGCTGGCTAAGAAAACTTTGCTGTATATAAGTGACAAAATATTTTAATTTTTAAATAATATAATAATCTTTAAAATGGTGGTTATGAAGCCTGGGAAAAGTCTTATGACAAACAGAAATTCTAAATATAATTTAATAAAAGATAAAATAAATAGCAGGGGAACAATTAGAAGGACATATGTTAAAAAATTTAGTGGTTTGTTTTGGGTGATGGGCTAATCTTTTATGTGATTTACAGATGTTTTAACTTTCTAAATTAAAATTACTTTTATAACAAAAACTTAAAATATATGCAAATATCTAAAGATGTAAGGTGTTAGGTGATAAACCAGATTATGTTATCCCTCTGCTGAAACACTGCCTAAACAACCCTCTTCGTATTAAATCTAAACTTCTGATAGCCTATAAAGCCACGCCCTATCTGATTCTCACCTTCCCAACCTTTCTCTGCAATATCGCCTCTGTCACTCTCTCCCTGGTGACTATACTCTAGCTACCCTTGAACACATCAAATTCTTTGCTGTCCCTTTAGTCACGTCTCAGCTATCCCACACAGAGGCCTATATCTGACTACCCTATCAAATTAGTTTTTTTTTATTCTTTTTATCAGTTATCTTTGTCTCTTACTATTTAAGATTTATGATTACATAATTTTTTGTTCACCTAATATTAACTCCCTTAGATGGAACCACCTCTACTTTTCATATACAGCCAATGCCAGGTATTTGACACACAGAGAATACTAAAGGTAATGAAAGAATATATGAATAAATTATAACATTTCTCTTTTATTTTTCAAGCGCTTATTAAAATGTACAGCTTCATTTCATACAGAAGCAATTATTTGAGAATGTGCTCTAAATCAAAGAATACTCCAAATACTATTCAAAATAAGATGCATTTTATATATTTTTAAATTATCTTTATTGTTGAATGTAATACAGATGTCCCCCATTTTTGCCCACAATGACCTCCTCTTCCCTGCTCCCACCCCTCTCTTGCCTTCTCCACACTATTGTCTGTGTCCATTTGTTATGCATATATGCATAGTTCTTTGGTTTATCTCTTCCTACCTTCCCCTCCCTTTGAGGTTCCTCAGTCTAACAACCAATTTGTATTTCTTAGTCTCTTCACTTTTTACACCCATTTCCCAAAAGCCCTCCCAACTGGCAACCAACAAAAAGTGCTTTGTGTCTATGAGTCTGTTTGTTTTGCTTGTCCATTTGGTTTGTAGATTCAATTGTTGATAGATGTGTATTCATTGCCATTTTATTGTTTATATATTTGATATTCTTCAAGAAGACCCTTCAGCATTTCACATAGTACTGTGTTCTACTTGGTGCCACCAGGCATTAGCTACAAAGTGCTCTGCAGATGGCTGCTACTTGTGCTGGGCTTGGTGCCCAGAGAAAGCCAAACTGTGAACCAAGGCTGGCTGCTTTTAGTACTAGGCCTGAAGCCATTTAACGAAAGGTATGGGGCTTGCTGAGATCAGATGCTGCTTGTTTGACAGAATTTAGGAAACACTGAAGCAGGATCCAAGACAGGCCAATCCTATGGTAAAGCCTTTGGAAACAGCTTGGGTGCATGGGAAAGTTGGGTGGGGCAGGGCCTCAGGGAATCACCAGAGAGGGCAAACAGTGTGAGCCAGGTTGCTGGCATCCCAGATATGGCAGCTGTCTGCCGCCCTGGGGAAGGTCTCACCCAAGGAACAACAACCTCCACCAGCACATCTGTCCAGGAGAAAGCTGCCCCTCCAGCTCTCGCCCTGATGCCAAACAACTCATTCTTCCCCCTAGGTCTCTGTCACCTTTCAAGCTACATCCCCCAATGCTAGAGCCCAGAAAGAGCAAGTCTGTGCGTGGGCCCTTTAAGAGGAACTGCCTGGGACTTCAGAAGCCTCAGCCTCAGTTCCTGCTGGTTTTTACAGCCAGAAGTGATGGGGACTTCTCTTCCTGGCACTGGAACCCTGAGCTGGGGGACCTGGTTTGGGGCAGGGACCCCTCACTCCTCAGGGAGGACCGTCACAGCCAAGGTATCCTCCTGATTTTTATTCTCCACACGTGGGTGTGGGACCAGCTTGTCAGCGCCTCTGCCTGTCCTACCAGTCTCGATGTAGCCTCTTCTTTAATTTTGTAATTGTAGGACTTTCATTCTTGATTTCGGGTGGTTCTGAATGATGGTTGTTCTGTAGTTTAGTTGTAATTTTGATGTCAAATATGATGCACTTTAATTACTGATAATAAACAAGATCCACTTCCTAGCCTGGGTTTCAATATTCCAATGTGATACTACTTCATGTATGCTGTTTGGGTTATGCCTTTTATCTGATTACATAATACGGGATAATTGGTGATGTTTGAATAGTCAACAAAAAAATAGGAAGAAGAAAAATATTCTTAATTAATATCGACATTTTGCTGTAGATGAGACACCTAATATTTAAGGAATTAAACCCCAGTTATTTCAACACATATATCTACACTGTGGCCACATGAAGCTGGTCTCCAGGAACAAGTGTATTTTTTTAACAACATAATTGTCATCCCATTCTGTATACACATTTTCTTTATATCTTATGATGAGCCTTTTCATGTGTCATTTTTGGTGGATAGCTATTCCTTTCCCATCTCAGATATCTCCATTTGAACTTAAATTGTCTCTTATTCCAATAATTGCAATGTTGACCAGCTTTACTTGGTTTCCTCTCAACTCCATACACGACAAACTGACAAAGCCTAGACTTGTGCCCATACAACAGGTCTCTTGTTTCTGCCCTGGGATCCCACAGCTGACTCCAAGGTATGGAAGAGTGCAGTACCTCACTCAGTGCTCACTAATACATGCACAAGCTGGAACTGCAGCAAAGTTAGTGCCCTGAGGAGTGGAACCTTGACCAATGTTCCTTCCTTCTCAGAAAATCCTTCCCAAGAAAGAAATATCCTGGGAAGAAGTGGTGGCCAACTAGATGATACATATCTATAAAGCTCTCCCTTCTTTCCTGACTCATAACCGTAATCCTGGGACTTAATCCATAACTATGATCCCTAATAA
This sequence comes from Molossus molossus, assembly GCF_014108415.1. Classification (NCBI taxonomy): domain Eukaryota; kingdom Metazoa; phylum Chordata; class Mammalia; order Chiroptera; family Molossidae; genus Molossus; species Molossus molossus. The sequence goes on along the minus strand of NW_023425351.1, from coordinate 42,851,068 downwards.
TAGTAGCACATAAGCCTCTTCTCTTAGGCTCTGCTGTCTGAGTAGCCCACGACCCTCTTCTATTGTTCCCTCTAGTAAAAGCAACTCTAGTTCTTTTGGGGGAATTATCACACCCCTCCCCTAAAATCACATAGTTTAGTAAGATTATCAATCTAGGTATTCTATACTCTCCTTCCCAAAGGATATACATGTGACTGAAATCAGACATCTTAAATTGATTTCCAATTATCTATTTAAATTTATTTCTATTTGATTTTACTTCGTGCATATAATTTGGCCAACATAACCCACTCTCCTTCCCTTTCTTCAATTCTTTTGCTATCATTTGTGGACCTAATAACATTCTCCAGATGTCCAGGAGTCATGTGGAGATGGAGCATAAAAGAGAAAGAATAATAAATAACCATACAAACAGGACAAAGCAACCAGACTATAGAAAACTTAGAAATATATGTCTCAAAATAACAGGGAAAGCTACATAGTACAAGTGATTTCTGAGTGGGATTCTAAAGGAGTAGTTTTTGTAACTAGACAAGAAGCAGTAAGAGTCATTCCAGAAATAGACAACTGTACAAAACCATGTATAAGACAGAGTATGGTATATTTAGGAATATGCAAGTTCAGCTTGAGCTAAAGATATGTAGAGTATATAACTAGATCATTAATGCTCATTCTAAAGAATTAATATTTTATTCTGCAACTTTCAATCTGGAGGGAATGAAATCTCAAATGTGCATTTCAGAAACAGCAAAATGAGTGGAATACGAACTGAGGGGTTGGAAGCAAAATAGGTAAACAATGCTATTTGGTAACACTACTTTTACAATTAATCAGGCATTCAGGATATAAACCACAAAAGCATAACCTTTGAAAGTTAAAAACAACATTTTATAATTAAATAAGTGTAAGATATAAAATAACATTTTATAACTAAATAAATTTAAAATAGACGTAACTGGCTCAGTGTCTTGAGCCACTGAAAGGATACAATAGATACAATTACTGATTAAATGGACTGCATACAATAAGGAATGGGATTGAAGAGAAGATAGCAATTTGGGAAATGGGAAATTTGGGGTATCCATGGGACATCAAAGTAAAGGTATTTGTTTATAGTCAAAATATATTGGCTAACATTTTTTTTGTGAGACTCCTGGGGCTCAAATTGTAATTGAACTATACAGAAAAAAGAAGTTATATTAATCAAATTATAACCATAAGAAAAACAAAAACAGAAAAAAATGTAATAATGATAATATAATAAACAATGAAAATAATTCAGATAGAATGAACTGTGGCCAAATAATATTAACAACAACAACAACAACAACAACAACAACCTGAGGACTATGCACATTAGGAAATTAGATGGTTATGGGCAGAGCAACAAGAGAAAGATCAATTTGAAAAGAGAATTTGATTTATTTTTATTTATTATCCTCACTTGAGGACATTTTTCCATTTTTTGTTCAGATAGTATGGGAGGGAGAGAGAGGAAGAGAGAGAGAGAGAGAGAAACATCGACATGAAAGAGACACATCGAGTGGCTGCCACCTGCACGACCAACCAGGGTTGGGGAAAAACTGCAACCGAGATACGCGCCCTTAGGGGGAACCGAACCTGGGTCTCTCTGGACTGCAGGCTGATACTCTAACCACTGGGCCTAACTGGCCAGGGCTGAAAAGGGAATTTTAAAAAGGTCAGAAGGTTAGAATCAAGATACAAAAAAATAGAAAACAAAACTCAAGACACAGCGTATCTTTTTCTTCTGTATTTTCAAGAGAATGGTCCAAAGCACCAAATGCTGATCAAATCAAGGTTTTAAAAACATTTGATTTTGTGTATAAAACAATAGTTTTTTAACTGTGAAGTTTTGTTCCTATTGATTCTCTTTCCTCTAAGTTGGTTATCATTGTTCTCAGTTAATTTATAAATAGAGGCAAAAGGTCACAATAAGGTTCAGGATTATAACCTATTGACTTGGGAAAAAACGGTAGCTTCCTTTTCCCAATAATTTCAACAGAAGTCTTGCAAATAAATCTCCTTGGAATGGCTTGGTTCATATGATCATCCCCAAATCAGTCACTTTAATAAAGAAACAAACTATAATTTCCAGGCATGTGTCACATATTTTACTTTTTTTTTTTTTTTTTTAATATTTTTTATTGATTGATTTCAGAGAGAGAGGAAAGGAGAGGGAGAGAGAGATAGAAACATCAGTGAGAGAGACCATCGACTGGCCACCTCCTGCATGCCCGCCACTGGGGATTGGGCCCACAACCTGGGCATATGCCCTGACCGGGAATTGAACCAGTGACCTCTTGGTGCATGCTCAACCCCTGAGCCACACCGGCTGGGCACGTGTCACATGTCCAAGCCTATATCTATCTTGTGACATCAATCCAACTTGAATCATATGGCTTACAGATATTATCAGATAAGGAGAAAATAAATGCTGAAGAAGCAAAATGAAATAATCACACTTCACACCTATGAGTCAGTACAGTAACTGATCATAATATTGTGATTTTTTAAATAGTTTAATGTAATTGCAAACTTCAATGTTGTAAAAATGGTTTAAGAAAATCCAAAATAACCTTAAACACAGTCCCCCAGTTGTCTAAATTTGGATACAATTGCTTTACACAAAGAGAGGCACATCTGTGTGGGGGTGTGTCTGTGTGTGCATGTATAGAATCTTTTACTGATCCATCTGAGCATACAACGGATACATGGTGCCCATTTATCTCTAAATATGCCAGTGGGTATTTACTAAGAACAAATACATGCTCTTACATGAATACTGTTTTTGAACAAAAGTGGTAAATAATTTTTTAATCTTTCCTAATATTGAAAAAACTTAAAAAAAAAAAAAAAAAAAAGGTGTGCCTCACAAAGTCTCTTAATATTCCTGGAAAGAAGAGATATTTCCATTACAAATAAAAAGAAAACACAACATCACTAAAATGAAGTAAGTATTGCTCGGTCCATTTCTTTTACAACATGTGATTTTCATTATTAAGAATTTTTTAGTACTGGCCAGTTGTCACAGAAGAGATTCAAATTAACTTAAAAAGTTTTCCACTCCCAGATGAATAATAATCAATGTTTACAACCCTTGACAAAGTAAACCAACTGATTATACAGCCACCCTCCCACTGCCCCAGAGTCGGCCAAGTCCAGACAATAGAGTGCCAAAGCACAAATGCTTAACATCCAAGATGGTGATGGTATATGGGAAGATAGCATGAATTCTTCACAGGAATCTTAGCAGAGTTCATCTGAATTTGGCATACTCCAAGCCTCATTTTCTCCATCTTGAAGATCAAAGGGTATAGGGGCCAAATATATGGTGACAGAAGATGATCTGACTTTGGCTTGTGGGCACACAATGCAATATAAAGATCATGTATCATAGAACATATACCTAAACCCTATATGATCCTATTAAACAATATCATCCCAACAAATCTAATTTAAAAATAAAGTAAAATTTAAAAATGAAAGGGTTTTACATCAGGCCAAGATAAAGTAATAGGACCAGATTTACCTTTCCAATGTGAAACAACCAAAATATTGGGAGAATATATGAGACAAAGGTATACAAAACACTGAAAATCAGGCGACAAATGACTGGGGATCAGGACATATGAAAAACAAGTGAGGTGTGCCTACAAGTCCCAGTTTACTGCCTTGAAAGAACTTCCAGGATATAGTGCAGAGAGAGGAACCAAGCAAAGCCCAGCACCCCTAAGTAGAGGAAACAGAGCTAGAGTTCTCAGGAAAGAGTAACAAAGAGAAGAGAGATACAAAAGAGAGAACACCACAGATCTTTTTTTTTTTTTAATTAATTTTAGAGAGAGAAGGGAGAGAGAGAGAGAGACAGAAACATTGATGAGAGAGAACATCGATTGGCCACCTCCTGCATGCCCCCCACTGGGGATCAGGCCCACAACTTGGGCATGTGTCCTGACCAGGAATCAAACTGGCGACCTCCTGGTGCATGGGTCGACACTCAAGCACTGAGCCACACTGGCCAGACAAACACCACAGATCTTTAAAGGGTCAAGAAATCAACAGAGGAAAAAAAGAGGAGTGAATATACAAATGGCCAATAGGCACAAGAAAAGCTGTTCAACATCATTGATTATTAGGGACATACAAATCAAAATCATAAAGGAATTCTATTTCATACCCACTTAGGATGGGTACCCACTCAAAAACAAACAAACACACCCCACAAACAAAGTAACAAATGTTGGCAAGCATAAGGAACAATAGGAACCCTAGTACTTTGCTAGTAGAAATACAAGATGGTTCTGGGGATGTGGCAACAGTGAGGACCTTCCTCAAGAAGTTTAAAATAGACTTACCATATGACCTAACAATTCTACTGCTAAGTATATACCCAAAAGAATAAAAAATAGGTACTCAAAACAGTGTGTGTGTGTGTGTGTGTGTGTGTGTGTGTGTGTGTAGTATATGCATACACAAGTTCATAGCAGCACTATTCACAACTGGCAAAAGGTGGAAGCAATGTATATATCAGATGAGTAGGTATAAAATATTACTTGACTACAAAAAAAATGAAGTACTGATATATGCTACAATGTAGTAGATGAGCCTTGAAAACATGCTAAGTGAAAGAAGCAAGACAAAAAAAAGTCACCTTATTCAAGTGGTAAATGAAAATAAGAATGGAAACATTCAGAAAAATAGAAGAGAAACCAAAGCAGCAGCAAAGGGAAGAAAGAAAGAGAGAAATCCACTTGGTTAAATATTGCTACCAAGTAAGATAAAATAAAGACTCCTAACTGCCATCTGAATATAACAATGTTTAGGTTACCAGTAATTTAATAAAGAGCAGTTTTAGTGGACTTGGGGGAGCAAAAAACTGACTGGAGTGAATGTAAAAACAGGAGAAGAAATGGAGACAGTGGATATACATAATTCTTTTGAAAAGTTTTCCTGCAAAGAGGAAAAAGAAATGTAGTGGTAGCTGGTAAGGAGAAAGTGGGATCCAAGGAAAATTTTGTTTCATTTTTTGAGATGAGAGAAGGGAAGAAAAAAAAAGCAGGGATGTTGCCCTGGCCGGTTTGGCTCAGCGGTTAGAGCGTCAGCCTGCGGTCTGGAGAGACCCGGGTTCGGTTCCCGCTAAGGGCACGTACCTCGGTGGCAGTTTGTCCCCAGCCCTGGTTGGTCGTGCGGGTGGCAGCCACTCGATGTGTTCCTTTCACATCGATGTTTCTCTCTCTCTCTGTTCCTCTCTCTCCCTCCCACTCTACCTGAACAAAAAATGGAAAAATGTCCTCGGGTGAGGATAAAAAAAAAAAAAAAAGCAGGGATGTTTAAGGCTGGAGGGAATGATGCAGCAAAAAGGGAAAAGAGCAATACAAGTGAATGACCATGGATTTACTAGAATGATGTCCTTGAGTAGGGTGAAGAAATGGGATCAAGTGAACAAGCTTTAGACATGAACGTGACTCATGACTATTTCATCTATAGTAGCAATTCAGATTATTGAAAGATAAGAAAAGGTGGTTGTAAAGTGCATGAGAGTTTCTTCTCATAGCCTCACTCTTTTCAAATAAATGGGAAGTAAAGTCATTATCCATGAATTGGCTTTAAAAAAAAAATTTATTGTTGACAGTATTACTGCTATTCCTCATCCCCTCCACCCAGCTACAGCCACAACTCAGGCCTTTCCCACACTACTTACTGTCTGTGTCTGTGAGCTATGCATACATGCATATATGTACTTTGGTGAATCTCTTCCTGTCCTCTCCTTATCCCTTCCCTCTGAGATGTCATTCTATTCCATGCTTCCATGCCTCTGGACCAATTTTGTTTGTCAGCTTATTTTGTTCATTAGATTCCACATGAAATGGCGTTGGAGGAGTGAGAGTGAAGGATGGGGGAGGGTTTAAAGAAAGGACACAGCGAGAAACAGTTTAAGAACAGTGCTTCTTCCAACTTGAATGTGCTTAGGAAACACTTACAGAATTTTATTAAAATGCAGATTAAACCATTACCCTCAATTCATATTTGACAAAGGAGGCAAAAGCATAAAATGCAATAAAGAGTCTCTTCAATAAATTGTGTTGAGAAACCTAGACAGGAACATACAAAAAAATGGAACTAGACCACCAACTTACACCATACACAAAAATAAACTCAAGATGGATAAAAGACTTAAATGTAAGTCGTGAAACCATAAAATCCTAGAAGAAAATATAGGCAGCAAAATTTCAGACATCTCACCTAGCAGAATTTTTACTGATACATTGTATAGGGCAAGAGAAGCAAAGGGAGAAAAAAAAGCATATGGAACTATATCAAACTAAAAAGTTTCTGCACAGCAAAAGAAACCATCAACAAAATAAAAAGGGATCCCAACTGTTTGGGAGAATATATTTGCCAGTGATACATCTGATAAGGGGTTAATTTCCAAACTATATAAAGAACTGATACAACTGAACAAGAGGAAGATAAACAGTTAAAAAATGGGGAAAGGACCAAAACACTTCTGCAAAGAGAACATACAGATGGCCAAGCAACATATGAAAAAATGCTCATCACTAATTATCAGAGAGATGAAAATTAAAACCACAATGAGATATCACCTCACACCTGCCAGAATGGCTACCATCAACAAATCAACAAATGACAAGTGCTGGTGAGGGTGTAGAGAAAAGGGAACCCTAGTGCACTGCTGGCAGAAATGCAGACTGATGTGGCCACTATGAAAAACAATATGAAGTTTCCTCAAAGAATTGAAAATGAAAGTGCCTCACTGGCTGGTTTTGCTCAGTGGTTAGTGTCAGCCCGGGAACCAATGAGTCACAGGTTCTGTTCCAGTCAAGGGCATGTACCTCGGTTGTGGTTCATCCCTGGCCCTGGTAGGGGTCATGCAGGAGGTAACCAGTCGATGTGTCCATCTCACATCAATGTTTCTTTCTCTCTCTGTCTTTCCTACTCTATCTGAAGAAAAATGGAAAAAATATCCTCAGGTGAGGAATTTAAAAAAAAAAAAAAAAAAAAATGGAAGTGCCATTTGACCCAGTAATCCCACTTCTAGAAATATATCCTAAGAAGCCTGAAACACCAATCAGAAAGAATATAAATACCCCTATGTTAATAGCAGCACTATTTACAATAGTTAAGATCTGGAAACAGCCCAAGTGTCCATCAACAGATGAGCTGATTAAAAAAAAAAAAACAACACAAAAGTGGTGTGGAATACTATGCAGCTGTAACAAAAGAAGGACCTCTTACCCTTTGAGATAGCAGAGAGGGACCTGGAGATTATTATGTTAAGTGAAATAAGGCAGTCAGAGAAAGACAAGTATCACATGATCTCACATATATGTGGAATCTAATGAACAAAATAAACTGATGAACAAAATAGATTCAGAGACATGGAAACAGGGATAGACTGTCAAACTTCAGAGGGAAGGCAGAGTGGGGACAGGAAGAGATAAACCAAAGAACTTATCTATATAACCAATGGTCACAAACAACAGTGTGTTGAGAAGGGATGGGGAGTGGGGAGAAGGGGGTCACTGAGGGGAAAAAGGGAGACATATGTAATACTTTCAACAATAAAAGTAAATTTTAAAAATGCAGATTGTGATTTGATAAGATCTAAGTGTGAAACTTGAGATGATGAATTTCTAACAAGCTCCCAGGTGATGCTAATGCTCTGCTCCAAAGTAATCACATTTCAAATAGCCAGGGTATGAGAGAGCAAAGAGGATATATGGACTAGGGGGAAAGGGAATGATTGCCAAGAAGCAGTAAAACCTTCTTTTAGCATAGTGGTCATGAAATTACAGTGAGATTAGTCACCATAAATATGTTTTTTAATTCAAACAGTTGTTACCTGGGACAGTAATAATCTCACCTTAAATAGCTATTGTTATTATCATTATATCTAAATGCAAAAAAAAAAAAAAAAAGGAATAGACCTGTGATTCTTACAATCTTTTTTCAGGTTGCAAAATAAAAATAATACCACTTTTAATGTACTGGGCATTACTCTAAACACTTCTTAGGCTTCATCTCATTAATTTTAACAACAACCCAAGGGCATAGGTTAGGCACTAAACTCATTTTATAGATGTTAACATTGAGCCCTAAAAAAATGAAGTAAGATCATAAAAGCAAATAAGCTCAGAAGGTAGGATTCAAAACCACGTCTGTTTGTCTATAAAACTATGCTCTTCTAACCTTTGTTGTATAGTACCTCTCAAAAAAGCTATATCTATTCTAGTATCCACTAACAGCTTCTAATAAAATACATAATTCAAGTAAATATCCAATTTTCCTCAAACCCTTTAAGTCCTAAGTATTATTCTTTCCTCCAATGTATGGTTAAATTTTACTGGAATCTCTTTTAGTTCCTATGTCTTCTTTAAGTTAGCTTTATCTCTATTCACGTTATTTTCCACCCTCTAATACTATGCAGTGGACAGTGATTAAATGTTTATTAGTTATAAAAAAGATTAAAAAACAGTGATAGAACTTTTCCTATTTTAAAGTCAGAATAAAGTATGTCAGTTTGTATTAACTAAATTAAAGTCTGTTATAATTTATGTTTCTTTAAAGCAAATTAGCTCAATTGTGATTCATAAATAGAGCAATGATATCTGCCAATATATAACCCAAAGTCTGTGTTATGTTGTGTTGGTTCAGATGCAGTTTTTCTTGGCACGTTTTGAAGCTGTCAGCTTTTTCACAGTTAAAGAGAGAGCTTTTGCAACAGATGACGATCTCAAAGGAAAGGCTGATAATCCCATAAATAACTTTCCTTTCATTCAAGTGGTCAGTTAATGATTCAGGGGCTTCATCTTCCATATGTTAAGGTATCTGAAGAAGATGGGAGTGTGGAAAAATATGCTAAGACATTTACCTTATGGTTTTAAATAATAAAAAAGTCTATACACAGGTTCTTTACTTTTTTTTTCAAGTTGAAAATACCAATCTTGAAAACAAATTTATCAAAGATCTACGTCTCAAAAAAAAATCACGAGCCCTAGTATTGAAGACTGTCCTGACAAGGATGCTGATTACAACTGCCACAGGAGATTTAACTCTACTAGAATTTTTACTAAAACTGTTGCTATTTATCTTAATACTCTGGTTATAAAGTTCCATATGTTTTGAGTAACTGCTTCTAACTCTATTTTCCCTTAATTTTATGTGCAAAATGCAAGGCTTTTCAGAAATGCATTACAGGAGAAATGCTTATACTGTAGAAGGTCATTACCATCTCTCTCTTTCAAGCTTGTTTGTGTGTGATACTATACACAAGAGCTCTCGAAAGTTTCAATAAAATTCTCATTTCAATAATCATGATCAATATTAACTTTGAATTACTTATAATCTTAAATATATATATGTTCACATATATGCATATGTATATATATACAGGGGTAGGCAAAAGTAGTTTTACAGTTGTTCATATGGAAAATAATACAATATTAATAAATAATATTACAAGAGCCCAGCCGGTGTGGCTCCATAGTTGAGCATCAACCCATGCACCAAGAGGTTGCCGGTTCGATTCTCAGTCAGGGCACATGCCCAGATTGTGGGCCAAATCCCCAGTGGGGGGCACGCAGGAGGCAGTCAACTGATGTTGTCTCATGGGTGTTTCTATCTCTCTCTCCCTCTCTCTCTCCCTCTCAAATCAATAAAGAAAAAATAATTTTTTAATAATACAAGAATCAATTGTTTCACATATTCAAACTGTAAAGCTACTTTTGCCCTCCCCTGTATACTTCAGGAGAGAGAGAGAATATAAGAGCACTTTCTATGTACCTGGCCTGACCAGGATTTACCTATCTCAAAATCACCTAAAGTGATTACTTTAGACACCTAATGATTTGACATCATAAACAGTCTCAAAATACAATAAAGATGTGTAATGCCACCAGAACACTTGAAAGACACACTTTACATTAAATGCCCTTCTTTACGCATACTACACTACTAATTGGAGACTTCCTAATTTATGTAAGACCATTCTTACCATATTTCATCTTTATATGGAAACCTGTTCTCAGTTATTCAATAATTAATTCTATCAACATTCTATAGGCACTAAAGATACAAAGAATAATTACAACAGAATAACTGCCCTTATCAATAGTTATTTAGCAGAGACAATGAAGTAAACAATTAAGAAGAGCAATGCCTTAGACATGGACAGAGTTTAATCAAAACAAAGTTGCAGACTTTGGAGTCAATGGTGTAGTCTGAATCTGGCACTGACACCGACTGTACATGTTCTTGACTTCAGCACTTCATTGCAGATTTCTTTCCTTTTTTTCCCCTTTATATTGAATTTACTGGCATGACAATGGTTAACAAAATTATATGTTTCACATGCACAATTATAAAACACATCAACTGTACACTGTATTTGTGTTCACCACTCCAAGTACCCTTCCATCACCATTTATTCCTCCATACTGTCCCCTCCAGTCACCCCAACCCCTCCCCGCCAGCAATGACCACAATGTGGTCCTTGTCCACAAGTCTCTCTCTCTCTCTTTGCTAAATCATACCAAGCCCCCAACATCCCTAACCTGACAGCTGTCACCTCTCCCTATCTGTGAGTTTGTCTCTATTTTGCTTGTTAGTTCATTTTGTTCATTAGATTTCACATATGAGTGAAATCATATAGTACTTTTTTCTCCAACAGAATTATTTCACCTAGAATAATGTTCTCAAGGTCCATCCATGCTGTTTTAAGGATACGATTTCCTTGTTTTTTAAAACCGAGGCTAGAGGTAGGGAACCTTTTTTCTGCCAAGGGCCATTTGGATATTTATAACATCATTCGTGGGCCCATACAAAATTTTCAATTTATAAATTAGCCTGATATATGTGGTCAGGCTAATTTGGTGAGGCATGTGATGTTAGCTGATACTGATTTCACAGGCTTTATATAGCCTATAAGCCAGACGTTCCCCAACACAGTAGATCCACTCATCTACTGATGGATATAAGGCTGCTTCAAAATTCTGGCTATTGTAAATAATGATGCAATAAACATAGGGGTGCATATATTCTTTCGAATTAGAGTTTCAAGTTTAGTCAAATAATTTCCAGAAGTGATATCTGATAACTGGATCATAGAGCAATTCCACTTTTTATTTTTTGAGGTAACGCCATACTGCTTTGCACAGTGATTTCACCAATCTCTATTCCCCATAACAGTACACCAGAGTTCCCTTTACTCCACATCCTCACCAACACTGTTTGTGGACTTACTGATGATAGCCATTCTGACAGACGGGAGTTGACATCTCATTGTGGTTTGAATTTGCATCTCTCTAATGATTAGTGACATTGAGCATCTTTTCATATATCTACTGGCCATCTGTATGTTCTCTTTGGAGAAGTGTCTGTTCAGGTCCTTTATCCACTTCTTAATTGGATTGTTTGGGATTTTTTGGTGTTAAGTTTTATAAGTTCCTTATAAATTTTGGATATTAAGCCCTTATCAGATGAATCGGCGAATATGTTCTCTCATTCAGTGGGTTGTCTTTTCATTATGTTGATGGTTTCCTTTGCTGTGCAAAAACTTTTTTAGTTTGATGTAGTCCCATTTGTTTATACTTTTGTTTCCCTTGCCCAAGGAGATATATCAGAAAAAAATATTGTTACAAGAATTGTTCGAGATTTTACTGCCTATTTTTTATTCAAAGATTTTTATGGTTTCGAATCTAACATTTAAGTCTTTAATCCATTTTGTGTTTATTCTTGTGTATGGTGTAAGAAGGTTCTAGTTTCATTTTTTGCATTATCTGTCCAACTCTCCCATTATTATTTATTAAATAAACTATCTTTACCCCATTGTATGTTTTTGTCTCTTTGTCAAATATTGACTAAAAAACAGTGGGTTGCCCTGGCCAGTTTGGCTCAGCAGTTAGAGCATCGGCCTGCGGTCCAGAGAGACCCAGGTTTGGTTCCTGCTATAGGGACATACCTCGGTTGCAGTTTGTCCCCAGCCCTGATTGGTTCGTGCAGGAGGAAGCCACTGGATGTGTTCCTTTCATGTCGACATTTCTCTCTCTCCCTCCCATTCTCTCTGAATAAAAAATGGAAAAACGGCCCTGGCCAGTTTGGTTCAGCAGTTAGAGCATCGGCCTACGGTCCAGAGAGACCCGGGTTCGGTTCCTGCTAAGGGCACGTACCTCGGTTGCAGTCTGTCCCCGGCCCTGGTTGGGTCGTGCGGGTGGCAACCACTAGATGTGTCCCTTTCACATTGATGTTTCCCTCTCTCTCTCCCTCCCACTCTATCTGAACAAAAAATGGAAAAATGTCCTCGGGTGAGGATAAAAAAAAAGAAAAAAAAGTGGGTTTATTCCTGGGCAAATTATTCTGTTCTATTGATCTATGTCTGTTTTTATGAAATTACCATGTTTTTATTACAATGGCCTTGTGGTAGAGTTTGATATCAGGTAGTGTGATTGCTCCAACTTCATCATTCTTTCTCAAGATTTCTGTGGCTATTTAGGTGTCTTTTGTGGTTGCATATAAACTTTTGGAATATTTGTTGCAGTTCTGTTAAAAACACCATTGGGATCTTCATAAAAAATACACTGAATCTATAGATTGCTTTGGGTAGTATGGACATTTTTTTTTTTTAATCCTCACTCGAGGCTATTTTTCGATATTTTATTCAGATAGAGTGGGGGCGGGGGGAGAGAGAGAGAGAGAGAGAGAAACATCGACGTGAAAGGGACACATCGAGTGGTTGCCACCCACACGACCCGACCAGGGCCGGAGACAAACTGCAATCTAAGTTACAGCCCTTAGCGGAAACCGAACCCGGGTCTCTCCAGACCGCAGGCCAACACTCTAACCACTGAACCAAACCGGCCAGGGCAGTATGGACATTTTAAGGATGTCAATTCTTCCTACCTGTGAACATAGTATATGTTCATGGATAGGAATAGTCTTTCTTTCAGATTCTTGCTTTTCATTACTTCAAATACTTCATGCCATTCCCTTCTGGCCTGATATGTTTCTTTGAGAAATCACCTGACAATCTTATAGAAGCTCCCTTGTAGGTAACAACCTGTCTCTCTCTTGCAGCTTTTAAGTTTCTCTGTCTTTAAGTTTTGCCATTTTAATTATGATGTCTCTTTGGGTTCATCTTGTTTGGGATTCGCTGCACTTCCTGAATTTGTATGTCTTTTTCCTTTATCAGGTTAGGAAAATTTTTGGTATTATTTCTTCAAATAGGTTCTCGTTCTCTCTCTCTCTCTCCCTCTCTCTCTCTCTCTCTCTCTCTCCCTCCCTCCCTCCCTTCCTTCTGGTACCCCTATGATTTGGATGCTGTTACACTTCATTTGATACCTAAGGTCCTTTAAGCTATCCTAATTTTTTAAATTATTTTTTCTTTTTGTTGCTCTGATGGGTGTTTTTTTCTTCCTTGTCTTCCAATTCGCTGATTTGAACCTCTGCCTCATCCAAAGTACTATTTATTCCTTCCTGTGTATTATTCATTTCAGATATTAGATTTTTCATTTTTGAGTGGTCCTTTTTCATGCTGTTGAGCATCCTTATAGTCATTTTGAACTCTATGTCAGATAAATTGCTTGCCTCCATTTTACTTAGCTCCTTTTCTGGAGATTTCTCCTGTTTTTTCATTTGGGGCCTGCTTGTCTCCCCATTTTAACAGTCTCTTTGTGTTTGTTTCTAAGTATCAGATAGATGTGCTATGACTCCCAGTCTTTGTGGGGTGGCCTTATGTAGTAGATGTCCTGTTGGGTCCAGTGGCACTATCTCTTTGATCACCTGGGCTGTGAGTTATGTAGGCCCTCCTGTTATAAATTTAGTCTTGATAGATTATGGCCTGTTGGTGCATGGGATTAACTCTCAGCCTGGCTGACTCTTAGGCTCAGCCCAACCACAGCATGTGACTTACTGTGCAGGTGCTGATCACACAAAGCAGAATCTGCCTCAACAGTGCTTGTTGTCTGCCAAGATCTCCCTTTGAATATTTCACTTATTAAGTTTATTGAATCCTGCTCTAATGTTGTCTGAAGCTGGTCACTGGATTTATTGGGTCTGAGCCTCTTGGAAGGAACTCTGATGCAGGCCAATGAAAGACACTGCCTGTGAACGGCCCTCAGCAACCTGTTTGGAGCTACAAGCAAACCATAATTTGTAGCTGCCTCTTCTGGCCCCATATGTGTATGGGAAGGTCCACGCTGCTCACCAAGGCAGCTTTTACCAGCACCAGACCTGGGGTTAGGTCAGCAAAAGTTCCAAGGCACCCAAAGATCTGTGCCTGCCTGCCTCCCTGCAGCTAGCTGCCTGTTAGGCTCAGTCCCTGAAAGAGCCTCTAGCTGTACTCCTCAGCAGGGTGTAAGCTCCATAGGTTGGGGCAAGAGAAAGCCCTGGGGGTAAGGCTATTTGTTTTCCCCAGGCTGATGCCACATAGAAGGGAGTGCTCCATTCAAGAAAGATGGCATCAGTGGTATGGAAGAATGACTCATCACAGGCAACTGGTGGCTGTTCCTCAGCTCTCTCCCTAGAGTCACATATGCCAGGCTCCTCTCATGTGATTCTAGTCTACTCTGTCTTCCCTCCACTGGAGCTCAGAATAAAATTTTGTGCATTGGTCCTTTAAGAGGGCTCCTGTATCTCCAGTGGAATCTGACTCTCCCTGGAAGATAGAAATCCTGCTGCTTTTCACATCCAGATGTTATGCGGGCACCTCTTTCTGGCTCTGGTACTGTGGGCTGAGAAGCCAGCTTGGAGTTTAGATCCCATGCTTCTCAGGGGAAAGCTCCCATCACCTGAGTTATCCCTCCAGAACCTCAACTGTTGTCCATGGCAGCAGAACCAGACCATTTCATGTCTCCACCCAGCCTACCAGTTTTGATGTGGCTTCTTCTGTAAATCCTTGGTTATAAGACTTCTCTTCAGGTAATCTCCAGTTGGTTATTCAGGATGACTGTCCTATATTCCATTGTAATTCCAATTTGGTCCAGGGAGGAGGTGAGTATAACTTCCACCTAGACCAAGACCATCTTGTAACTCTGGAACAGGTTTCTCAAATGTAAAAAATTACATTAACACAACCTAATTTAGAGGGATTTTATAAAGACTTAATAAAACAATGTTTATAAAATGTCTGTTATACAGTAGACTGAAAAAAATAATAGGTGTTGCAATCATCCTTATCATCACCATTATGATTATCATTTTTCAGGGATAAAATTATATGAAGAACTAAGAATAGTTCTCTCTTTAGACTTCTTAAAACCAAAAATGTCATTTAACAGCACAAAATGTTTCTTGAATTGTCTGGCTAATGTAACTGATCCTACAAAGTTGTCTCCTAAGAAGAGTTGGATGTAAGGAAAGAAAGACTCCGCACCCTATGAGGAAGGGGATGCAATACTATAATAGGCACATTTAAGAAATGAAAATCTACCCCTGGCCAGTTTAGCTCAGCGGTTAGAGCGTCGGCCTGTGGTCTGGAGAGACCCGGGTTCGGTTCCCGCTAAGGGCACGTACCTTGGTTGCAGTTTGTCCCCAGCCCTGGTTGGATCATGTGGGTGGCAACCACTCGATGTGTCGCTTTCATGTCGATGTTTCTCTCTCTCTCTCTCCCTCTCAGTCTATCTGAACAAAATATCGAAAAATGTCCTCGGGTGAGGATTAAAAAAAAAAAAAAAAAAAAAAAAAATGAAAATCTAGCAGGGTCAAAATTAACACAATGGTAGTAAAACAGACCTTTGTAGAAGGTTGTTGAGAACACTGGTGTCTGTCTGTCTGTCTGTCTATCTATCTATCTATCTATCTATAGCTTTTCCTCCATTTGTGTATCTCTTCGTGATAGCTGACAGAGAGACAGAAAGAGAATTGCTCTGTCCCTAAAAGCTAATATTTGACTAATGTGCTAATCTGCACAGTAGGCACCCAGTGGGAAAACACTCATTTACCTAATAAGCTAAGGAGGGAAGACTGACAATCCTGAATGATATTATTCCCCAAAAGCGATATTAATTAGAATTAGAGTGCTAAGTACAGAAGTGCACAAGTACAATTCTGATAAACCTCATTGATGGAACATGCATTCTCAGTTTTCTGCTATGGAGACTGTCTGCTACCCTAGTCTCACATATTTCTACCCTAACAAAGCAGTCAGCAAATTATAGTCTGCAAGTCAAAATCAGCCTACTGTATTTGTACAGATCACAAACTAAGAAAGGTTGTTACATTTTTAAATACTTGAAAAACATCAAACGAATAGTGTTGCATGATGTGAAGATTATATGAAATTCAAATTCTAGTGTCTATGAAGCTTTATACAAACACAGTCACATTCGTTCATCTACATACTGTCTACAGCTAGCTGCTTTCCTCCTACAATATCATAGATGAGTAAATGAAATAGAGACTAAAATAGTTATTATCTAGCCTTTTATAAAACTTTTCCCAACCCTTGATCTGAAACAATGTATTAAAAGTATAGTTCCCTAGCTTAATACTGGGAGGTAGTAAATGCCTATCTTCCTTAATAATGTAATAAGTATCAATAATCACCTTAAATGTAAATGGACTGAATGCTCCCATAAAAAGACAGAGTAGCTGGTTGGATAAGAAAGCATGACTCATCTATATGTTGTTTACAAGAGACCCACCTCACAACAAAAGACTCACAAAAATTGAAAGTGAAGGGATGGGAAAAAATCTTCCAAGCAAACAAAAAAGAAAAAAAAAGCTGGGGTAGCAATACTCATATCTGATAAAATAGATTTCAGAATGAAGGCCATAACTAGATACAAAGAAGTCCACTACATAATATTGAAAGGATCTATCCAACAGGAAGATATAACCTTGATAAACATATATACATCCAATATAGGAGCACCAAAATATATTAAAAAACTTCTGGAGGACTTCAAAGGAGAAATCGATAGCAATATAGTCATAGCAGGGGACTTCAACACCCCGCTGTCATTGCTGGATAGATTTTCTAGACAAAAAATTAGCAAGGAAACAGAGACTCTAAATGAAGCACTAGACCAAATGGATTTAATAGATATCTACAGAGAACTACACCCCAAAACTACAGAATTCGCATTCTTCTCAAGTGCACATGGGACATTCTCAAAGATAGACCACATGTTAGGGCACAAACTAAGTCTCTACAAGTTCAAGAAGATTGAAATTATATCAAGCATCTTCTCAGATCACAATGGCATGAAACTAGAAATCAATTGCAAGAAGAACATACAAAGACATTTGAACACACAGAAGCTAAATAGCATGTTATTAAACAATGAATGGGTCACTGAGGAGATCAAGGAAGAAATCAAAAACTTCCTGGAAACCAATGAAAATGAAGACACAACAACACAAAATCTATGGGATGCAGCAAAAGCAGTTCTGAGAGGGAAGTTCATAGCACTACAGGCCTACCTCAAGAAACAAGAAAAATCTCTAATAGACTATCTAAACTCACAACTTAAAGAATTAGAGAGCAAACAAAAGGAAAAGCCCAGAGCAAGTAGAAGGAAGTAAATAGTAAAAATCAGAGCAGAAATAAATGACATAGAGACCAAAAAAACAATTCAAAGGATCAATAAAACAAAGAGCTGGTTTTTTGAAAAGATAAACAAGATCGATGGACCCTTAGCTAGACTCACCAGGAAACGAAGAGAGAGAACCCAAATACACAAAATCAGAAATGAAAGAGGAGAGATAACAACTGACACCACAGAAATACAAAAGATCGTTAACAACTACCATGAACAACTATATGGCAACAAATTCGACAATCTAAGCAAAATGGACACATTTCTAGAAACACATAGTCTCCCAAAACTAGATCAGGAAGAGATAGAAAACTTGAACAGACCAATAACAACAGAAGAAATTGAAGATGTAATCAAGACTCTCCCAGCAAACAAAAGCCCAGGCCCGGATGGCTTCACGGGGGAGTTTTACCCAACATTCAAAGAAGAACTAACACCCATTCTCCTCAAAGTATTTCAAAAAATTCAAGAAGAAGGAAAACTTCCAAACTCATTTTATGAAGCCAGCATAATTCTAATTCCAAAACCAGAAAAAGACACAACAGAGAAAAAAAACTGCAGGCCAATATCCCTGATGAACATAGATGCCAAAATCCTAAACAAAATACTAACAAATCGGATCCAGCAATACACCAAAAAAATTATCCACCATGACCAAGTGGGATTCATCCCAGAGATGCAAGGCTGCTACAATATTCGCAAATCCATAAATGTGATACACCACATAAATAAAATGAAGAATAAAAACCACATGATCATATCAATAGATGCTGAAAAAGCCTTCGACAAAATCCAGCATCCGTTTCTGATAAAAACGCTCAGCAGTGTGGGAATAGAGGAATCGTATCTAGACATAATAAAGGCCATATATGAAAGACCTACAGCCAACATCATACTCAATGGGCAAAAACTAAAAGCATTTCCCTTAAGAACAGGAACAAGGCAAGGATGCCCACTTTCGCCACTCCTATTTAACATAGTACTGGAAGTCTTAGCCACAGCAATCAGACAGGAAGAAAAAATAAAAGGGATCCAAATTGGAAAGGAGGAAGTGAAATTGACATTATTTGCAGATGACATGATACTATACATAGAAAACCCCAAAGACTCCATCAAAAATCTACTAGACTTAATAAATGAATTTGGCAAAGTAGCAGGATACAAAATTAATGTCAAGAAATCAATAGCATTCTTATACACCAATGATGAACTCACAGAAAGAGAAACTAAGAAAACAATCCCATTTACCATTGCGGAAAAAAAATTAAGATACCTAGGAATAAACTTAACCAAAGAAATAAAGGACCTATTCGCAGAAAACTACAGGTCATTGAAAAAAGAAATAGATGCAGATATAAAAAAGTGGAAGCACATACCCTGTTCATGAATTGGGAGAACTAACATAATTAAAATGTCCATATTACCCAAAGCAATCAATAGATTCAACCCAATCCCCATCAAAATACCAACGGCATACTTCACAGAATTAGAACAATTATTTCAAAAGTTCATATGGAACCAAAAAAGGCCTCGAATAGCCACAGCAAACTTGAAAAGGAAGAACAAAGTTGGAGGAATCACAATACCAGATTTCAGTTTACACTACAAAGCCACTGTAATCAAAACAGCCTGGTACTGGCACAAGAACAGGCATATACACCAGTGGAACAGAACAGAGAACCCAGAAATGGACCCAAGGCAATATGCTCAATTAATATTTGACAAAGGTGGCAAGAGCATACAGTGGAGTAAGGACAGCCTCTTTAATAAATGGTGCTGGGAAAACTGGACAGCTACTTGGAGAAAAATGAAACTAGACCATCAACTTACACCCTACACGAGAATAAACTCAAAATGGATAAAAGACTTAAATGTAACTCATGAATCCATAAAAATCCTAGAAGAGGCTGCAGGCAACAAAATTTCAGACATCATACGCAGCAGAAGTTTTAATGACACATCACCTAAGGCAACAGAAACAAAGGAGAAAATGAACACATGGAACTACATCAAACTCAAAAGCTTCTATAGAGGGAAAGATACAATCATCAAAACGGAAAGGCTACCCACTGTATGGGAGAGCATCATTGCCAATTAGATAAGGGGTTAATTTCCAATACATATAGAATGCTCATACAACTCCACAAAAGGAAGACAAAGAATCCAATTAAAAAATGGGCAGAGGAACTAAATAGACACCTCTCCAAACAGGACATACAAATGGCTAAGAAACATATGACGAAATGCTCATCATCAGTAATCATTAGAGAGATGCAAATTAAAACAACAATGAGGTATCACCTCACACCTGTCAGAATGGCCGCCATCAACAAATCATCAAACAACAAATGTTGGCGAGGGTGTGGAGAAAAGGGGATTCTAGTGCACTGCTGGTGGGAATGCAGACTGGTGCAGCCACTATGGAAAACAATATGGTGTTACCTCAAAAATTTAAAAATTGAACTGCCATTTGACCCAGTGATCCCACTTCTAGGAATATACCCTAAGAAGCCTGAAACACCAATCAGAAGGAATATTCGTATCCCTATGTTCATAGCAGCACTATTTACAAAAGCTAAGATCTGGAAACAGCCCAAGTGTCCATCAGTAGACGAATGGATAAAAAAGCTGTGGTACATATACACAATGGAGTACTACGCAGCTGTAAGAAATTAAGACCTCTTATCCTTTGAGACTACATGGAGGGACCTGGAAAGTATCATTCTAAGTGAAACAAGCCAAACAGAGAAAGACAAGTTTCATATGATCTCACTTATTTGTGGAATATAATGAACATAACAGTCTGAGGAATGGGGTAGTCCCAGAGACGCGGAAGTGGGATACAGACTGACAATCCCCTAAATAGGGCGGTGGTGGGGAAGAGATAAACCACAGAACTTATATGCATGTATGCATGAACAATGGACATGGACAACAAACTGGGGAAAGGGCAGGGAGGGAGGGGGAGGGGGGAATCAGTGGGGGGAAAAGGAGAAACATTTGTAACAAAAATTAATAAAAAGAAAGAAAGAAAGAAAGAAAGAAAGAAAGAAAGAAAGAAAGAAAGAAAGAAAGAAAGAAAGAAAGAAAGAAAGAAAGAAAGAAGAAAAAAATAATAATGTAATAAGTATCTAATGAATTGTTCAATAAGAATCTCTTTAGTAAAGATCACTCTAAAGTTTTCTTCTGATGATAATATCAGGGAATAGCCATTATTTGCTAAGTGTTTATTACTACAGACCAGGTATTATAATCTTCATTTAACAGATAAGAAAACTGAGGATCATTCAGAGGTGGTAACTTGTTTAAGTTTAGTACAGTTAATAAATTAATCCCAGTATTGCCTCCTCCAAAGCCTGTGGGTGTAACATTGTTGCCTGGAATAAGAGTACAGAGAATACTAGAATTGGTAGTAATGATCTTCCTTTAAAGCAAATAATTTTGCACAGTAATGTGGATAATGATAAAATAATAAATACTATGTGTCTAAGAGGAAGGGATAATCTTTCCAAGAAAACCTTTGAAAGTAGCTAAGAACTAAACTTACATATCAAAATTGGCTCCCACTGTTAGTTCCCTAGTTTCTGTCACTGGTTCACAATTTTCTTAATTTTCCAAGTTTATAATATCGTCAAGTTTGCAACTTAATATTTTGAAAGAAAAAACAGTGGTGGTTTTCCTTTGTAATCAAGTACTACTAATGCATGGCTTTGGTTGTACATTGATTCATAATTTAGGGACCATACTTTTCAATTAGAATGGGCAAACTGCCTACTGCTATGTGGTTAACCCATGTATCGAATTAGACATACTCTGTTTAAGTCTACACTTAAATTGCTCTTTAATTTTATTACAAATATTTATGGTTGAGTAATACATTCAACTTTGCAAATTTATATTTAAAAAATAAGTGTACGTTTCAAATTACATAGAGTACTCAGCATATGTAATGTACTTTCCTTTATTGTCTAAAAAACAAAATGAATTCATTATGATACCCACATTACTGTGCTTCCTTTCCTTTATATTTTGTCCATCATTAACACTGACTTTTTTTTTTTAGAAATTACATAGAACCTGTAATCCTGAATATAATATATATTTTGCTTTCAAGCCAAATATTAAAAAACTAAAAATATTATAATGGAAAATAACATTAAGGAACCAATTATTCATTATAAAAAAACTATAAAATAAACCTTAGGAAGAAAATAAATATTCTGACTTATGAAATATTGCTTCTAAATATCAAGGTTATTTTATACTATAAAATTCTGTACAAAAATATATTTTAAGTTTATTTGCAAAGAACTTACAAATCCTTATAAATCCTCACCCAAGGATATGTTTTTAATGATTTTAGAGAGTGAGGGAAAGGAAAAGTGGGGAAAGGGAGGAAGGGAGGGAGGGAGAGAGAGAGAAAGAGAAACATCAATGTGAAAGAGAAACATCAATCAGCTGCCTCCCGTACATGCCCTGACCGTTCATCAAACCCTCAACCTGGGTATGTGCCCTGACCAGGAGTCAAATCTGTGACCCTTCAGTGCACAGGACAACACTCCAACCAACTAAGCCACACTGGCCAGGGCATGAACTATGTATTTTTAAATCAGTATATATATATATACTATATGTTGCAACAGAAATTAAAACAAAATTGAATATATCATACTTAAATATTTGTTTCTAAAATAATTTTGAGATAGGAAAATACTTTATTTTACAATAATATCATATAATTCAGAGAAAAACAAAGTATATATACCAGAATAGTTTCAAATACTATTCCTATACTTTTATTATTTTTTTATAATTCTATAATACATCATCTGTATATTTTAATATGTATTCACCAAGTCCATCTCCACTTATTTCCCCTCTATCCTCCTATACCTCCCCCACCCCCCTTTCTACCTGGTAAAACCTAAAAATTTGAAGTACTTAAACCAATTATTACCGCAATAGGTAAGATATGAAATTTAAAATCTTGTGGAAATATTAAGTGTTCAGTAGAAAGACATGTCTAATAAATGGAATGTGTGTATGCTTTGGAAAGATAATGGCCAAATTGAGGTCTTTCTTACTTTTCCTTTCCTGATTATCAAGATGTGTGTAATAATGACAGGGCACAAAAAGTAAATGGCAGAGAATAGCAGACACCACAAGGTGGTGCTAATATCCTCTCATAAATGGCTGGACAGACCACTGCTGCCTGCTAGTCTTCAGATATGACCTAAGGTGAGACTCTCCAACCCACAGGGTGGATACCCAACTATAACATTCTCTGGTCTAAGAGAAAAATAAAAACATTAACAATTTTGGAAGTCTTTTAATGTTCATTGTAGAAAAAAATGAATTTACAATCCTCTAGAATTAACACTTGGTTTGTATCTACATTCTTGTTGTATAGTTACAATAATTTACATGAAAGGGGATAGATAACTCTATGAGCAACTGTCTTTACAGTATTGTCAGATGAAATTAATACTTTACACTCAATGAATAAACTACCATCACACACAAATCATGACTTTTTTATGAACAGTGTTCTTATGTGGGACACCAATAAAGGTGATAATAAAACAGTCCAGTATTATAAAACCCATATTCATATTGCCAAAATCTGTTTCCCTGATTAACACTTTTACTCATTTCTGTATATGTCCTCAGCTTCTGAATGTAATGGATTCTTTGAAAAACATGTTATGGTTTCCCATAATTCAGGTTCTAAAGGCACTAAATCAACTGCTGGAGTCATCCTCCCTTGAGTTGCTTTTGGTTTCCTGTCAGACAGACACACAGATGGAAGGATGGAATGACAGATGGGTGGCGAGATGTATGGAGGGAGAGATGGAGGGAGAGAGGGAGAGATGGAGGGAGAGAGGGAGGGAGGGAGGGAGGGAGGGAGGGAAGGAAGGAAGGAAGGAAGGAAGGAAGGAAGGAAGGAAGGAAGGAAGGAAGGAAGGAAGGAAGGAAGGAAGGAAGGAAAGAAACGGGCTCCCAAAATACAATAGTGATTCAGAATAAAGAAAAAGTGAGAGCTGCTAGAGAGAGTTGATATATATGCTCGTTGCATACAGCATGTTACACACACACACGTTTATATAAAAAATGACATTTAATCTTCAAAAGAAATATGTATCCATTTTACCAATGCCCAAACTGGATTTTAGAGGTAAAATAGGTTTCCCAAGGTCACACAATCAGCAAGGACTATCTGACTTTAAAGCCTCTTTCCACTATTCTATAAAATAATCATGCCAATATTCATGAGGATAGCTAGTATATACTGAGTAGCAACTATGTGCCAAACAATGTATTAAGCAGTTTACATCTATTTTCTCAGTTAATCTATACAACAATCCTAAAACGGTATTATTATTTTCTTGACTACAGATGAGAAAACTGAGGAAGAGCAGCTGAGTGACTTTCCCAAAGATCTTACAACTATTAAGTGGTAAAGCTTCGATTCGAATCTAAGCAATGTGGCTATAAGTCTGCTGCTAAATCATTTCACAATATTGCCACTCATTAAATACACAACTGTTTCCTTTGGGAGTAAAATAAATGGCTGTTTAATTAACAGTAAAAATTAACAAAAATCATTTTATTAAGTACATAGAATGAATAAAAATGCTAAAGCAGACACTATGGAAAGAGACCTCAAAGAGCTTAAAATATCGACAGGAACACATAATTATTAACTTGAAAAATGTGATCACAGTAAAAAAATCCACAAAATCAGACAGTAGAAAAGTAAAATTATCAATGACTAATTAATAAAATATTAGAAAGGTAAAATATGATTAATTACAAACAATAGCTGAGATAAGCTTAAAAATAAGCAATCACTTCAAATATAGCTGGTTGGAAAAGTCACTAAAGAAAAGGTAGATTTTAATTGAATATTTAATGAGAAACAGGTTTGAATAGGTGAGAAGGAAGAAGAAAGGGCATTCTGAGCAGTTTACTACTATATTAGTGAACGTGTAGATGTAAAAACATGCGAACTGTGCTTAGGAGTTGATCAATGGATTAAATGTAATGTTTTTACACAGAAAAAAAATTTATGTAGAACAGCTGAATATATTTTATTTTTCCATAATCCTCAAAGCCTAGTGATGAACAAATATATCCATGTTTCTAACTAGTTTATTATATTTTCTATGATAAATATTTCAGAAAGAAAAAAAAAGACACATGGATTTCAAATTACATGAAGAAACAATCCAAAGGTAACTGTCTGACTGTGACCGAAAGGAAAAAAAGAGATACAGGAATGAAAGAATTAGTGAAGAAAAAGTTGAAGAAATTAACTCAATCAGTTTGAAACTCATAATTTGTTCAACAATACTAGATATCCTCTAATGTATTTCATTTTAAGTTACATCTTTGCATAGTACATGAAGTTAAATTATAATGTAAACTAAAACTCACTGTTTAAAATTATTTTATCATTAAAAAAAGGTAGAGGTACTTGATTTCTTTGGGTTAAAAATAACTGTGCAGTGCTGCATGAAAAAGTAAATATACTATTTTCATTTAACTTCAGAACAATCTTATACAAAGTTACTTTATAGAAAAAGAAACATAGTCACAAACGTATAGTGACTATGCCTAATTTATATTATACCTGCAAGTACTGAAATTAAAATACAGTTTGCCATACTTCAATCTAAACATTCCTTTTCACTGTTATTATTATTAGGTCTCTATTTTCATCACAATAAAACTTATAATGCAAGCAAGTAAGGTTTCTGAAAATTATGGACAGTATTTCTTGGACCAGATACATTGATATTATATGGTTAGCACACCTAGTTCTAAGAGCAGTGATTCACATGTTTCTAAACCCAACAAATATTTATTAGGCACCAACTGTACACCAAGCACTATTCTAGGCATTAAAGATAAAGTAGTTGATAGAGAAATAAACAAAAAAGGAAGCACAAAAGAAAACATCAACTCAAAGAATTAAAATACTGTAATAGGGAACAAAATGACTGGGTAACTCTTTAGGGTTGGGTGTTCATAAAAAGCTATCTAAGAAACTGACATGTAAGTTGACACAGAGTCAGACAAGTGCAAAGAAGACAATTTAAAGGCTAGCTAAAACAACTGCCCTAAACAGAAACATAAATACATAAAGACAGTATAGTCAAAACAGTGGGAAAGAAGCAGTCATAGAGGAGGTCAGAAAATTTTAAGTTAGGGAAAACAGCTGGAATTTTCTGTTCTCAATGTGAAAAGAGGAGGTAAGGGAATAACATAAGCTTATTTATAATGAAGTGGGGGAAACTCTCTGAGTGTGATGCAAAGATTATAGCAGAACAAGCTTGAAAACAGAGACCCCAATTACAGCTAAAGTGATCTAGCAAGTCCTCATGCACCCCCCCCACCACCACCACCACCAACTACCTGAGGGAAATTAAGCTCTCCAAGAAATCACAGACATGGAAAGGAGGTTCTGATAAAACTCCTTGCCCTCAGAGGCTCTATTCTAGAAGGATAGTTCGCATTATTCCACTGCTAGCTCTCCAACTTCCCTCCTCCCACGACTAGATATCTTTGCCATTCTTTGTTCTGCTCTCTTTTCCTTTTCCTCTACCAAGGCTGAAAGTCTACTAGGAATGCTACTCCATCAGAATTGGATTTCTGTCTCAAAAGACTATTGGCATTGCCTGCTACTTTAAACGTTCTTGCTACTTTAAAAAGTTTTGATTTTGGACAAAGGAAACTAAAAAGACACCTCTGTAAATAAACAGTATGATTTGTCTTATGTACAAAAACTCTAAGGATAATCTAGATTATAATAGGCGATTTCCATTTAAAAATCCTCTTTTGACATACTTTCTGGATGTAGGCAAATTTTTTGTACAGTTTGAGGATAAATATATAAAGATTCAAATTCCTAGTATGTGAGGACACTAAAAACATCTATGGAAAATTAAAACCACTCTCTGGAATCTGATGAAATATCCAATTTTAGTTTAAGTTTCATTTCTTGTAGCCTGGAATACTTCTTCTCTATTGTTTAGAAAGCAAAGACTTTGGAATGTAAAAGGACAAAAAGGCCTGTAGTAGCAAATTCATAATAATGAATTCCCCCAGCATTTGTTAGTTTTTAATTACTAATTAAGAGTAAAAAATAAAATGAATTTTTCAACTTTACCAAATGTTTCCCTGATACCATCCAAGTCTCAGAAAGCAATGTGTGATGCTCTTTTCATTCCTCTAATCAAGAATTATTCAAAGTGAAAACAGGTAAAAGTAGAAAATAAAACTGAGTTAAGCCTTGGCCAGTGTTAATCTAGAATAAAGTATATGCTGTACTATATTCCAGGTGAGATATTTTATTTAAATAATTGAAATACAATTGCAAGAAAGGACCATGGAATACTCCTCTTTTTGAGGATGTACCATATTGTTTAAAATGCCTAGAATAATTTAAAAATTAAACATTAAAAGTTCTCATCTCAAGCCCTGGCCAATGTGGCTGTTAGTTAGGCATCTTCCATACACCAAAAGTTTGCTGGTTTGTTTCCTGATCAAGGCACATGCCCATGTTTCAGGCTCAATCCCTGGCAGGGGGCATGCAGGACACAGTCGATCGATTTCATGTTCTCACATCAATGTTTTTTGTACCCCGCCTTCCTTTCTCTCTGATACTTCAATAAAAATATTTAAAACAAAACAAAACTGTGAGTTGAATAACTTAAGTCAAATCTCATTTTCTCTCAGAAACTAGGGTAATGTTGCAGGTTATTTTCTTAATAATAAACCTAAAAATTGTGGAAATCAATATAATTATTTTAATCAATTATAAATAACATACCTATATAGTACAAAATATTTTTAAACAGGAAAAGGAATCACAAAACCATAGAAAATATTACAGAATAATACAAAGTACTCTTCAAAGTTCTAACCTTGTTTTTTTATAATCGTTTTTTTAACTTCTACAAAACACTAAGGAGCCTTCCTCAAAGATATGAAATCCAAGATTTATTTGGAAACATGTTCAATAAATATGAAAAAAGAACCTTGGGGAAAACTTAGGTCAAGTAAATGCAATGACAAGAAACAGCCAAGAATGCTTCTAGTACTATCTTTTCTTAGTAAGTGCTAATATTGGTCCTAGCCAATGTGGCTCAGTGATTAGAGTGTCAGTCAGTGCAACAAAGGGTCTAGGGTTTGATTCCTAGTCAAGGGCATGTACCTGTGTTGCAGGTTCGATCCCTGGCCCCAGTGGAGGCATGTGTAGGAGACAAACCATCAATATATCTCTCTCACATCAATGTTTCTCTCTTTCTCTCTCTCCACGCCCCTCCCTTCTTCTCTCCCTTCCACTCTCTCTAAATATCAATGAAAAAATATTCTCTGGTGAGGAACAAAAAAAATTTTTAAATATAAGTGCTAACACTAGCAAACAACTATTGTGCATACTGTTTTTTGAAAGGAGTTTGCTCTATTAAGAAGGCATCTCGCCTTGACCAGTTTGGCTCAGTGGTAGAGTGTCAGCCCGCGGACCAATGAGTCGCGGGTTAGATTTCAGCGAAGGGCTCGTACCTCAGTTGCGGTTCGTCCATTTCTAACTTCACATAATTAAATATTTTACTATATAAGCTTCTGTCATGCAATTTCCTTAGAGTAGTCACTAGAACTGCTTTTCTCTCTTAATCAGTTTTTTCCTCAGGACTGACAAACGTGACTTTCAAGAACAGAAGTTTTGGTTTATATATTTTTTAATTTATTTTTTGCTTTTAAGTAAATTCATTGGAAGTTAGAATTCGAAGAAAAAGCATTTAATCATAAATTATGCTCTAATTGAATAATGTTTTTAGAATTTTATTCAATTTCTTAATTTTTTAAAATTTCTTAAAAGAAAAATCTGTTCTTCAATCACATAAAAAGTTATTCTTTTTACTCAAGCCAAAGCTCAAGTTTCTCAGTCATATACAATTTTTTCTCTCATGTTTATAAATTTAACCTGTTTCTTGTCACTTCCCATTTCTTGTCATAAACTCTAAGGAGCTATCGATGAACTTTAAGAGCTCCTTGTGCTGACTAGGAAGGCTTCAGAAACAAACTGAGGCTGGAAATAAGGTAATGGAACTCTTCAGAAAAGACACTGAACAAGGTCATTTTGTTTGTGTAAAGTCTCCCTGTTACCAGTAATAGGAGTAATGACAACATGGTAAACCTGTTAGAAACCATATATTTGAAATTTATCAGAAACAAAATTAAAGGGAAAACTGCCTGTAATCTGCTGGTATAACTTTGAAATCAAAAGTTTTAAACTACTGAGGTGAATGCATTTTACTAGCTCCTACTTTGTTCCTTTATAAATGTTTGGGAATGTTAAGATTCCACAGGAAGAGAGCAGAAAAAGAAAATCCATCTGATATAACACAAGCATGATAACCTTATATTAAAATGGGTTAATATTAGATGTGCTTCTGTATGAAGATGAACTGATTCCCCAGTCAGAACAGACCATTCATTCCTTCTTCCACACTCACAAGAACATTTTTATTCATCATACCAACACAATAATTTGTAATAAGAAATATAAAGAGTGGAGCAAAAGTAGGTTTATACTTGTGAGTACACATAATAGTTTTAATCTTTATTCTTATTTATTATTAATCATTAATGATTATTATATATTATTTTCCAAACTGTAAGTCTACTTTTGCCCCACCCTGTATATGTTTCTTTTTTTCTAGATATTAAGATATTTGATTACTTTTTTATCACTACCATCATAACAGAACTCATAACAAAGGTTTACTGAACAACTATCACATGGTAGTTGTCTTGAAAACTCACATTTAATGGGAATAAATATTAAACAAGTAATGAAAGCATATGTGATATTATATACTATAGGGAAAAATGAAAAGTTATGCAAATTTAGAGAAACAAGACAGAAAACTGCTAAATGTCTAAGGGAGTGGCCACATTTTAAGAAAGATAATGTTTCTGCTGGGTTTTAAATGTTCAGTCACAGTATTTTCCAGGCTAAAATGAGATTCCAGAAAGACAAGTTAGCACACTCAAAGATATCAGGCACTAAAACACACACAGGCCCTGGCCAGTTTGGCTCAGCGGTTAGAGCTTTGGCCCCCAGTTCCCGCTAAGGACACATACCTCTGTTGCAGTTTATCCCCGGCCACGGTTGGGGTCGTGTGTTGCCACTCAATGTGTCTCTCTCACATTGATGTTTCTCTCTCTCTTCCTCTCTCTCTATCTAAGATAAATGCAAAAATGTCCTTGGATGAGCATTAAACACACACACACACACACACACACACACACACACACACACACACACTTCAGAAACAAGAAAAAGAATGAATGTAAGCTGTTCAAGAAGGTGAAAATAGGCCTGACCAGGTTGCTCAGTTGGTTAGAACATTTCCATGTATCAAAAGGTGTCAAGTCTGATTCCTGGTCAGGGCACATGCCTGGGTTGTGGGTTTGATTTCTGACAGAGGCGCATACAGAGGCAAAGGATCCATGTTTCACATTAATGTTTCCCTCTCTCCCTAAAAATCAATGAAAAACATATCCTCGGGTGAGGATTAAAATAAAAACAAGGTGAGAGTAAATAAGTGAGGACACTCTTAAGATAATTAAATTTAAACTTAAATCTTGCAAGCAACAGACATCCATAGAAGGTTCTGAAGCAAAGGAGTAACCTGATAAGGATGTGTGTTGACAGATGGATAAATAAGCGAAAGTGGTTGATTTCCTGGAGACAGAGAAAGCTAATCAAAGGTTACAAATACTGTAGGATAAAGATTAGAATAAACAAGAGCATGAATATATTTAGGAATTGATTAGTTGGCAAATGGCCTTATTTTATTTTATTTTATTTTGTTAGGGTTTCCTATTTGCATAACAATTTTTGTTCATTTTCTGATTATAAGATATATTTACTTAATTAAGTTTAATTAAATTTTTCCCATCACCTTTTAACCCCTCTATACCCTCTTCTACCTCCCCCATCTCCCTCCATCCCTAAAATCACCACACTGCTGTCCATGTTCATGAGTTCTCTTTTATTCCTTTTTTGCTCAATTCCTCCACCCTCCAACCTCCCCACCCCACTCAGCTGTCTGCCTGCTCTCTGAGTCTGTCTCTATTTTGCTCGGCAGACCGATTTGTTCATTAATTTCCACATATGAGCGAAACCATATGGTACTTGTCTTTCTCTGACTAGTTTATTTTACTTAGTATAATGTTTTCCAGGTCCATCCATGCTGTCGCAAAGGGTAAACTGTCAGTTTTTATGGCACAGTAGTATGCCATTGTGTAAGTGTACCACAGTATTTTATCCACTCATCTACTGATGGACACTTGAGATGTTTCCAGATCTCGACAATTGTAAATAAAGAACATAGGGGTACATGTAGTCTTTTGAATTAGTTTTTCACGTTTCTTTGGATAAATTCCCAGAAGAATCATAAGGTCATAAGGCAGATCCATTTTTAATTTTTTGATGCAACTCCATAATGCTTTCCACAGTGGCTGCACCAATTTGCATTCCAACCAACAGTGCATGCAGGTTCCCTTTTCTCCACATCCTCGTCAATCCTTGTTGACTGTTGATTTACTGATGATAGCCATTCTGGAAGGTATGAGGTAACAACTCATCATGGTGTTAATTTGCATTTCTCTGATGATTAGTTGATGTTGAGCATCCTTTCATATGTCTATTGTTCATCAGTATGTCCTATTGGAAAAGTGTCTATTCAGATCATTTGCCCACTTTTTGGTGTTGAGTTTTTTAAGTTCTTTTTATATTTGGGATATTACACCCTTATCAGATGTATCACTGGTGAATATGTTCTCCCATTCAGTGGTCTTTTTATTTTGATGATGGTATCCTTTGCTGTGCAAAAATTCTTCAGTTTGATTTTTTTCTTTTGTTTCCCTTGCCTAAGGAGATTATATCATAAGAAAATTTTTCTATGAGAACTGTATGAGATTTTACTGCCTGTTTTCTTCCAGGGTGATTATGGTTTGGGATCTAACTTTTAAGTCTTTAATCCATTTTGAGTTTATTATTGTGTGCAGTGTAAGAAGGTGGGCTAGTTTCTTTTTTTGCATGTATCTTTCCAAATTTCTCAACACCATATATCGCATAGACTATCTTTAGTCCATTGTATCTTTTAGCCTCCTTTGTCAAATATTAATTGACTATAAAGGCATGGATTTATTTCTGAACTCTCTATTTTGTTCCATTAATCTTTATGTTTTTTTTTATACCAATACCATGCTGTTTTGATTACTGTAGCCTTATAGTATAATCTTTTATTAGGTAGGGTGATTCCTCCAATACTTTCTTCTTTCTATAGATCACTGTTGCCATTTGAGGTCTTTTGTAATTACATACAAGTTTCTGAAACATTAATTCTAAATCTATGAAATATTCCATTCTTAATAGGAACTGTGTGAAATCTGTTGATAGACTGGAGTAATATGGACATTTTAATAATGTTAATTCTTCTTATCCATAGGCATGGTATATGCTTCCACTTATTTGCATCTTCCTCAATTTTTTTCTTCACTGTCTTATAATTTTCCGACGACAGGTCTTTTACGTCCGCGATCATATTTATTCCTAGGTATTTTATTCTTTTAGAAGCAACTGTAAATGGGATTGTTTTCTTAGTTTGTGTTTCTGAGAGTTCATTATTGGTGTATAAAAATGGCACTGACAAATAAACAATTCAAAGAATAAATGAAACAAAGAGCTGGTTTTCCGAAAAGATAAACAAAAATGATGGACCCTTAACTAGACTCACCAAGAAACAAAGAGAGAGAACCCAAATAAACAAAATCAGAAATGAAAGAGGAGAAGTAATGACGGACACCACAGAAATAAAAAAGATCATTAACAGCTACTATGAACAACTATATGGCAACAAATTTGACAATCTAAGCAAAACAGACAAATTTCTAGAAACACACAGTCTCCCAAAACTGGACTGGGAAGAGATAGAAAACCTGAACAGACCAATAACAACTAAGGAAATTGAAGAGGTAATCAAGACTCTCCCAGCAAACAAAAGCCCAGGCGCCGATGGCTTCATGGGGGAATTTTACCAAATATTCAAAACAGAACTAACACCCATTCTACTCAAACTACTTCAAAAAATTCAAGAAGGAAAACTTCCAAACTCGTTTTATGAGGTCAGCATAATTCTAATTCCAAAACCAGAAAAAGATACAACAAAGAAAGAAAACCACAGGTCAATATCCTTGATGAACATAGATGCCAAAATACTGAACAAAATACTAGCAAATCGGATCCAGCAATACATCAAAAATATTATGCACCATGACCAAGTGGGATTCATCCCAGGGATGCAAGGCTGGTACAATATTCACAAATCAATAACTGTGATACACCACATAAATAAAATGAAGAATAAAAACCACACAATCATATCAATTGATGCTGAAAAAGCAATCGACAAAATCCAGCATCCATTTCTGATAAAAAAGCTCAGCAATGTGGGAATAGAGGGATCATATCTCGACATAATAGAGGCCATATATGAAAGACCTGCAGCCAACATCATACTCAATGGGCAGAAACTAAAAGCATTTTCCTTACAAAAAGAAACAAGACAGGGATGCCCACTTTCGCCACTGTTATTTAACATAGTACTGGAAGCCTTAGCCATAGCAATCAGACAGGAAGAAAAAATAAAAGGAATCCAACTGAGAAAAGGAGGAAGTGGAACTGTCATTATTAGCAGATGACAGATATTATATATAGAAAACCCTAAAGACTACATCAAAAATCTACTAAATGAATTTGGCAAAGTAGCAGAATAAAAAATGAAAGTCAAGAAATTGACAGTATTCTTATACACCAATGATGAACTCACACAAAAAGAAATTGAAAAAAATAATCCCGTTTACCATCACAGCAAAAAATTTTAGATACCTAGGAATAAAAACCAAAGAAGTAAAGAACCTATTTGCAGAAAACTACAGGACATTTAAAAAGAAAGAGAAAAAGATATAAAAAGTGGAGGCCCATACCTTGTTCATGGATTGGAAGAATTAACATCATTAAAATGTCCATACTACCCAAAGCAATCTATAGATTCAATGCAATCCCCATCAAAATACCAACGACATATTTCACAGAACTAGAACAAATACTTCAAAAGTTCATATGGAACCAAAAAAGACCCCGAAGAGCCACAGCAATCTTGAAAAAGAAGAACTAAGTAGGTGGGATCACAATACCAAATATCAGGGTATACTACAAAGCTACTGTAATCAAAACAGCCTGGTACTGGCACAAAAACAGGCATCTACACCAGTGGAACAGAACAGAGAACCCAGAAATGGACTCAAGACATTATGCTCAATTAATATTTGACAAAGGAGGCAAGAGCATACAATGGAGTAAAGACAGCCTCTTTAATAAATAGTGTTGGGAAAATTGGACCGCTACTTGGAGAAAAATGAAACTAGACCATCAACTTACAGCATACACAAGAATAAACTCAAAATGGACAAAAGATGTAAATGTGACCCATGAATCCATCAAAATCCTAGAAAAAAATGTAAGCAACAAAATTTCAGACATTACACGCAGCAGAATTTTCACTGATACATCACCTAACGCAACAGAAACAAAGGAAGGAATGAATACATGGGACTACATCAAACTGAAAAGCTTCTGCACAGCAAAAGAAACAACCATTAAAATGGAAAGGCAACCCACTGTATGGGAGAGCATCACTGCTAATGATACATCAGATAACGGGATAATTTTCAAAATATATAGAGTACTTATACAATTCAACAAAAGGAAGACAAAAAGCCCAATTAAAAAATAGGCAGAGGAACTAAATAGACACCTCTCCAAACAGAACAAACAATGGCTAAGAGACATATAAAGAAATGCTCAAGCCCTGGCCGGTTTAGCTCAGCGGTTAGAGCGTCGGCCTTCGGTTCGGAGAGACCCGGGTTCGGTTCCCGCTAAGGGCACGTACTTCGGTTGCAGTTTGTCCCCGACCCTGGTTGGTCGTGCGGGTGGCAGCCACTCGATGTGTCCCTTCACATCGATGTTTCTCTCTCTCTCTCCCTTCCTCTCTCTCCCTCCCACTCTATCTGTACAAAAAGTGGAAAAATATCCTCGGGTGAGGATAAAAAAAAAAAGAAATGCTCAACATCACTAATCATCAGAGAGATGCAAATGAAAACAACAATGAGGTATCACCTCACACCTGTCTGAATGGCCGCTATCAACAAATCATCAAATAACAAGTGTTGGTGAGGGTGTGGAGAAAAGGGGACTCTAGTACACTGCTGGTGGGAATACAGACTGGTGCAGCCACTGTGGAAAACAATATGGTGTTACCTCAAAAAATTAAAAATTGAACTTCCATTTGACCCAGTGATCCCACTTCTAGGAATATACCCTAAGAAGCCTGAAACACCAATCAGAAAGAATATATGTACCCCCATGTTTGTAGCAGCAAGATCTGGAAACAACCCAAGTGTCCATCAGTAGACAAATGGATAAAAAAGCAGTGGTACATATACACAATGGAGTACTATGCAGCTGTAAGAAAGAAAGATCTCTTATCCTTTGAGACGACGTGGATAGACCCGGAAAGTATTATCCTAAGCGAAACAAGCCAAGCAGAAAAAGACAAATATCACATGATCTCACTTATTTGTAGAAGATAATGAACATAACAGTCTGAGGAATAGGGTAGACCCAGAGATGTGGAGGTAGGGTAAAGACTGTCAACCTTCAGAAGATGGGGTGGTGGGGGGAGGGAAGAGATAAACCATAGAACTTACATGCATGTATGCATAACCTATGGACATGAACAACAAAACCGGGGATGGGGTGGGGGGATAGAGAGGAGGGTGTCAATGGGGTAAAAAAGGAGAAACATCTGTAAGAAAAATAAAATAAAAATTACATAAAATTACAGTGAAAAAATAAAATACATTACAATAATAAAAAAATAAAAAATAATAAATGGCACTGATTTGGGGGTACTAATTGTGTATCCTGCTACTTTATAGAATTCATTTATTACATCTAGCAGTTTTTTGAAGGAGTCTTTAGGGTTTTTTATGCACAACATTATGTTATCTCCAAATAATTAGCAGTTTAATTTCTTCTTTTCAAATCTGCACTTTAATTTCTTCCTCTTGTCTGATCACAATCTATTAACATAGACTTTCAGTACTATGTTAAATAAGAATGGGAAAGAGGACATCCCTGTTCCAATCTTAAGGGAAAATCTTTCATTATTTGGTTTTCATTGAGAATGATGTTGGGTGTAGGTTTTTCATATATGGCCTTCATTATGTTGAGGTATGATCCCTCTAT
This sequence comes from Molossus molossus, assembly GCF_014108415.1. NCBI lineage: Eukaryota > Metazoa > Chordata > Mammalia > Chiroptera > Molossidae > Molossus > Molossus molossus. Next base: position 42,815,107 of record NW_023425351.1, on the reverse strand, counting down.
TCACTTTGCTGAGTGTTTTTATCATAAATGGGTGCTGGATTTTATCAAATGCTTTCTTTGTATTTATTGATATGAACATGTGATTTTTATCTTTCATTTTGTTTATGTGATACATCACATTTATTTACCTGTGAATATTGTATCTACCTTGCATTTCGAGAATAAATCCCACTTGATCATTATGTTTGATTATTTTTAATGTATTGCTGGATGTGATTTCCTAATATTATTTGAGGAGCTTAGCATCTATGTTCTTTAGCCTATAATTATCATAGTTTGTTGTGTCTTTATCTGGTTTTGGTATTAGGATAATGTTGGCATCATAAAAAATAAAATGAAATAAAATAAAAAGATTAGAAATCTTCCCTCTCCTTGAATTTTTTGCCATAGTTTGAGGAAAACGGGTGTTAGTTCTTCTTTGGATGCTTGGTAAAATTCGCCTGTGAAGGAACCTGGTCAAGGACTTTCTGCGAGTTTTTTATATTACTGCATCAAATTCATTAGCTGTTAATGGTCTATTCAAGTTTTCTTCTTCTTCTTCTTCCTGATTGAGTTTTTGGAAGATTGTGTGTTTCTAGGAATTTTCCCATATCGCCTAGGTTGTTTATATTATTGGAATATAGTTGTTCATATTTTCTTAGAATCATTTGTATTTCTATGATGTCAGTTGTTACCTCTCCCCCTCTTTCATTTCTGATTTTATTTGTGTCCTTTCTCTTTGATTCCTGATAAGTCTGGCTAAAGGTTCATCAATCTTCTTTATCTTTCTAAAAAAAAAAAAAAGAGCTCTAGGCTTCACTAATCTTTTATATACATATTTTTTAGTTTCTACGTCATTTACTTCTGCTTTGATTTTTATTATTTCCTTCCTTCTGCTTACTCTAGGCTTTGTTTGTTGGTATTTTTCTAGTTCTTTTAGGGGTAGGGTTAGATTGTTTGAGATTTTTTCTCAAACTTGAGGTAGGCCTGTGGTGCTAAGAACTTCCCTCTCAGGACTGCTTCTCCATAGATTTCGGGTTGCTGTGTGATCATTTCCATTTGTTTTCACATAATTTTTTATTCCTTCCTTGATTTCTGGTAGCCTTCTTATTGTTTAATAACATGCTATTTAGCCTCCATGTTTTTTAATGTTGAGAGTTTCTTAGTGTAGTTGATTTCTACTATTATGTGTGTGATTATGATCCGAGATAATGCTTGATATTTCAATCTTCTTGAATTTAAAACTTATTTTGCGTCCTAACCTGTGGTCTATCTTTGAGAATGCTCCATGTGCATTTGAGAAGAATGTATATTCTACTACTTTGGGATAAAATGTTCTATGAAAATCAATGAAATCTATCTGATCTAGTGTGTCATTTAAGGTCACTGTTTCCCTGTTGATATTTTGCCTGGAAGATCTATCCAGTGATGTCACTGGTGTGTTAAAGTCCCCTAATATGACTGTATTCCTGTTGTTCATGCCGTTAAAGTCCTCCAAGAGTTTTTTTATATACACTTAGGTGTTCCTATACTGGGTACATATATGTTTACAACGGTTAAATTTTCTTGCTGAACCAATGCCTTTAGTATTATGAGTGACTTTCTTTGTCTCTTGTTATGGCTTTTGGTTTAAATTCTGTTTTGTCAGATATGACTATTGTTACCCCAGCTTTCTTTCATTTCCATTTACATAGAATATTTCTTCCATCCCTTCCATTTCAGTCTGTATATGACTTTTGTTCAGAGGTGGGTGGCTTGTAGACAGCATATATATGGGTCATACTTTCTTACCCAGTCAGCAACCGTATGTCTTTTGATTGGAGCATTTATTCTATTTACATTTAAGGTTACTACTGATAGGAATTTACTTTACTGTCATTTTTTTTCTTTATACTTTTGTTGTTCTCTCTCTAGTTTTCTTCTTCTTAAAGCAGTCCCTTGGCATTTCTTGCAATGCTGGCTTGGTAGTAATGTACTCCATGAGCCTTTTTTGTGTATGTCAAGGAAGCTCTTTATTTTGTCTTCAATTTTATTTAAATGACAGCCTTGCTGGATAGAGTAGTCTTGGATTCAGGTCCTGGCTTTTCATTACTTTGACTACATCTGCCAATCTATTCGGGCCTGAAGTGTTTGTGTTGAGAAATCAGCTGACAGCTAAGGGGGAACTCTCTTGTAGGTAACTTTCTGTCTCTCTCTTGCTGTCTTTAATCCTCTTTCTTTTTCTTTAACATCTGCCATTTTAATTATGACATGACTTGGTGTGGGTCTCTTCGGGTTCATCTTGATTAGGGCTCTCTGTGCTTTCTGAAATTCTGTGACTTTTTCATTCACTGGGTTAGGGAAGTTTTCTATCATTATTTCTTGAAACAGTTTCTCTATTCCTGTCTCACTTTCTTCTCTTTCTGGTACCCCTATGATGCAGATGTTGTTACATTTCATATTGTCCCAAAATTCACTTAAACTATCCTCATTCTTTTCAATTATTATTACTTTTATTATTTTTTGCTGTTCTACATGGGTGTTTTTTTAATATCTCTTTTAAAAGAGCATATTTGCTGAAAGTATAAGCACAGTGAATAAGTAAAATAGCAGATAATAGAAATTAAGAAACCGTAAACCTTCAAAAGTTCAAAAAGAAATCACTCAAAATATAACAAAAAAAGAAAAATAATTAAAAATATGAAAAAGGGGTACAAAGCTCTGGCTGGTTTTGCTCAGTGGTTAGAGCGTCAGCCTGCAGTCCAGGGAGACCCGGGTTTAGTTCCCACTAAGGGCAAGTACCTCAGTTGCAGTTTGTTCCCAGCCCTGGTTGGGTCGTGTGGGTGGCAACCACTTGATGTGTCCCTTTCACATCAATGTTTCTCTCTCTCTCTCCCTCCCACTCTATCTGAACAAAATATCAAAAAATGTCCTCGAGTGAGGCTAAAAAAAAGAAAAAGGGGTACAGAGAATAAAATGATAAAATAGTAGTATCCAACATATGTTTTATCAAAGTTCTAGAATAAGAGAAAAGGGGAAGAACAATATTTGAAAAAAAAATGACAGTTGAGAATATTCCACAATCAACTGAAGACACTAATTCTCAGGTTCAGGCAGTAAAATGATTCCCAAATAATATAAATAAAATAAAAATTGCAACTGGATGATTTGTGGTAACATTTTATAAAATAACTGTAAATGAAATATAAAAGTAAAAATAATGAACATATTCCCTAAAAAGGTATGATAATTAAAGTAACAGCAAATTTCTAGATGCAAAAAGAAAATAACAAGGCTCAATTTTATACCCAGATCAACTATCACTCAAGTGTGAAATAATTAATAATCAAATTTCTAGACAGCTTTCTAAAAAAAATAAATAAACTAATCAAAAGTAACTCAAAAAGTAGTAGGTAATATAAATACCCTATACCTATTAGAGGAATTGATGAAGTAATTTAAATTATTAAAAAATAATAACAAGGTGGTGGACAAAAGTGAGGGAAAGAGGGAGGAAGCTACAGAAGTAGAAAGAAGAAAGCACAAAGAAAATATACATTAATAAAAGAAGAAATGAGAAAGGGAATGGTAGGATAAAATAATTGTAAGAAATATTCCACAAAACTTTTTAAGATAATTTCAACTTTTACAAACACTTCCAGAGATTTTTAAATGAAGTTTAACAAATTCACTTTAAGTCAGATATTTGGTACCAAATCAAAAATAGCATGAGAGTGAAAAACTAAAGAGGGGTGAGGTCGAAGTTGGTGGACCATTTCCTCTAAAAACTAGATGAACTGCTGCTCCGAATAACAAAGGATAAAAATACCACATCAGGATGGTAGGAAAAGCAGAGACATGCTCTCATAAAAACCCCACCCTTGCCCTGGTAGGTTTGGTTCAGCAGTTGGAGCATAGACCTGCAGACTAGAGAGTCCTGGGTTCAGTTCCCGCTAGGGACACGTACCAATAAAAAACAAACAAACAAACAAAAACCCCACCCTTGAGCAGTGACACACAATAGTGAAGAATCTTACCAGAGAGGCCCTTCCCCTGATTTCTGGCATCCAACCTCCTAGGCTGCACAAGAGAGACAAGCCCCCAAAATGTCATGATTTGAAAACCAATGGGGCTGACATCTAAGAGACCCACAGTCCTATGAGAAACTAAGACTCCCCTCTTAAAGGGCTTGCATGCCACCTATACAGATCCAATGCAATCCCTATCAAAATATCAATGGCAATAAATAACCCTAAAAAGTCAAAACAATAATGAGAAAGAAAAAGAAAGATGGAGGTATCACATTCAAGATTTCAAACTATACTATAAAGCCACAGTGATCAAAACAGCATGGTACTAGCACAAAAACAGAAACATAATGTAGCAGAACAGATCTTCTAAAAATAAACCCAAGCATATAGGGTCCATTAACCTACAACAAAGAAGGCAAGAATGCACAATGCAGAAAAGACATTCTCTTCATTAAACAGTGTTAGGAAAACTAGAAAGATACATGCAAAAGAATGAAACTGGACCATTATCTTTGACCATATACAAAATAAACTAAAATGGATTAAATAATTAAAGGTAAGACCTTAAACCATCAAAAATATAAAAGAAAAAAAGGCAGTAAGCATTCTGACATCAATCTCAGTGACTTTTTTTCTTTATACGCCTCCTCGGGCAAGGGCAACATAAGCAAAAATAAACAAATGGGACCACATCAAACTAAAACGTTCTTTGCACAGCAAAGAAAACTACCAACAAAATGAAAAGGCAACCCACTGAATGGGGGAAAATGTTTGCAAATCATTTATCTAATAAGGGATTAATATCCAAAGAATATACAGAATTCATACAACTAAATGTCAAAAACACAAACAATCCGATTTAAAATTATACAGAGCATCAGATAGACATTTTTCCAAAGAGGACATCAAGATGGCCAAAAGAAACAATGAAAAGATGCTCAACATCACTAATAATCAAGGAAATGCAAATCAACTACAATGAGATATATCACCTTATACTTATTAGAATGAGTATTGTCAAAAGACAAAAAAAAAAAAAAAAAAAGGATTGATGAGGATGTGGATAAAAAGAAACACTGTTGGTCATAATGTAAAATGGTGCAGCCACTATGGAAAAAAATGTGGAGGTGCCTCAAAAAGTTTTAATTCAGCCCTGGCCGGTTTGGCTCAGTGGTTAGAGGATCAACCTGAAGTCCCGAGAGACCTGGGTTTGGTTCCTGCTAAGGGCACGTACCTGGGTTGCAGTTTGTCCCCAGCCCTGGTTGGTGCTGCGGGTGGCACCCACTCAATGTGTCCCTTTCACGTTGATGTTTCTCTCTCTCTCTCTCTGTTCCTCTCTCTCCCTCCCACTCTACCTGAACAAAAAAAAAAAAAAAAAAAAAGGAAAAATGTCCTCAGGTGAGGATAAAAAAAAAAATTTTAATTCGGCCCTGGCCAGTTTGGCTCAGCTGTTACAGCATCAGCCTGCAGACCAGAGAGTCCCGGGTTTGGTTCCCACTAAGGGCATGTACCTCAGTTGCAGTTTGTCCCTGGCCCTGGTTGGGGTCCTGTGGATGGCAGCCACTCGATGTGTCTCTCTCACATCAATGTTTCTCTCCCCCCCTCCTTCCTGCTCTATCTGAAGATAAATGCAAAAATGTCCTCAGTTGAGGATTAAAAGAAAATTTTAATTTGAACTACCATATAACCCCACCAATTCCACCTATGGGTATTTATCAGAAAAAACAAAAACAAAAAACAACACTAATTCAGAAACCTATACACCCCTATGTTCACTGAAGATTGAAACATTATTTACAATGGCCAAGATATGAAAGCAATCTACATGTCCACTGACATTTAAATGAGTAAAGAAGATTAGGTAGATAGACAGACAGACACATGCATACATACATACATACTTGGAATATTAGTCATAAAAAGAAAGACAATTTTGCCATTTTTTACAACATTGATGGATGTGGAGGGTATCAACCCAAGTGAAATAAATCAGACAGAGAAAGTTAAATGTCAATGATTTCACTTGTATGTGGAAAAACAAAACAATACTATTTTTGTTTAGCATTATATATATAATCAAAAAGTTTTGATAAGGAGTACTTTAACTTTTACAAAACAATTTTAGTATAGTACCTTCTAAAACAGTAGTCCCAAGATAACTACTCCAAATATTTTTTCCATATTTTAAACTGTTTTCTGAAATCGTAAGCAAACATTTCTAAATAGGCATCTCTAATGGGTTAATATAAATTACAGAATGAAACACATGCTAAAGAAGTGGTTCTCAAACAGGGGCAATTTTTTGGCACTGCCTGAAAACACTTTTGGTTGTTAAAACTTTGAAGGTACCACTGGTATCTACTGGATATAGATTAAGGATGCTGCAAAACACCCTAAAATGCACAAGACAGTCCCCAACAACAAATAATTATTTGGTCCAAAATAGCAATATAGTTACTTTCAAAAAATTTTGCTCCAAAGAAACACTAAAGGTTAGTAAATTAGTTACTGTTAGAATTTCTGTGTTGCAGTTATTAGAATCAAGATGATAAGAAAGACACTGTTTAGTGAAATCCCAGAGGGAAAGTTGTCACAGCACCAAACAGTAAAATAAAGAACACTAAGAATGCTAAGTGGTTATGTTGAATGTAATCCACTGCAGCTGATGATTGCTCAGAAAGAAATAAGCAAAACTGAAATTAGCATTAACATTACAAAAAGATCAGCCCTGGCTGGTTTGGCTCAGCAGTTAGTGTTGGCCCACGGACTGGAGAGTCCTGGGTTCGGTTTCCGCTAAGGGCATGTACCTTGGTTGCAGTTTGTCCCCGGCCTCAGTTGGGGTTGTGTGGGTGGCAACCAGTCGATGTGCATCTCTCACATCAATATTTCTCTCTCTCTTCCTCCCTCTCTCCTTCCAACTCTATCTGAAAATAAATGCAAAAAAATGTCCTTGGGTGAGGATAAAAATAATTTTTTTTATAAGATCAATTTTATTTATAATCTGGAACTAAAAGAGTTTTCCCCTCTTGAAAGTAGTTGGATTTCCTTGAACCACTAACACTCTTCAATGAATGTCAAGGTGAAAATGGGGACATAAAATTTTCAGCAGCAGTCAAACAGGATATATAGATCACACAGTCCATCCAAATTACCTTAAAAATAACTCTTTTCAAAATAAGTTGTTCATTTAACTAAAACACACGCTTAGAAATAGCATCGATTCTGACACAATAGCTGCGTATGTAGTATTTATTGACATAAATGATGTTTCAAATAACATGTTCAAAACTAAAATAAAGGGTTTTAGACCTCTCCAAAAAAAAAAAAAAAAAAAAAATGGCAAGAATTAAAATTCCACTCATATGTTTCACATAAAAATGGTAAGGTAATATTTCACAAGTAGAAATTTCCTGTTAACCAAGAATAGACAAACTGAATGGAACATTAGAAATCATCCTGAGCTGAACCTCTCAAAGTAGGGTACTTACTTCTAAGCATATACAGAAAGCCACAGAGCATTCAAAGTGACGAAATAAGAATAGTAGGTCTTAACTGATTAGCAACCTAAACTATTAATTAAATTAAATAACTAATAAGTAAAATGGCAGTGGTATTAAATCTTCTGCAGTTAACTTACCATCTTATAAAATGCCATTCCACTGGGTGGTTTATTTTGGACTTTATTCTCTCCCTTCCTTAAAGGTTCTACATAACCTAAAAATGACCACATGGTTTACTTGGCAGAATGTTGTACCAATCCATCGTCACTGCTGCACTCCTCCTTTGCTTGTGTTTATATCCGTTTAAAAGCACGAACACTGCTATTAAACCTCCTGAGACTGAACTCTTTTATCCATAACTGACTTGTTATAGCTTGGCCTCGGTACATTAATACGCCTCTATGTGCCACAGTTTTCTCAGGTATTGAAGGAGGAGTGGGGGGAGGGAGGGGGGAGTAGGTGCACTACATACGACAGTTGCAACATTTAAATAATCTAATACATGCAAAAAGCATGAAATGGTAACTGGCACAGAGCAAGTATTTGATAATAATTATTTGTTGTTGTTACTCAAAAAGGAACTGAATTAATGTGGAAAAGTTAAACTGCAAGTAGATATGGTAGATTTGTATCTGTCAACCTGACTAAGCTAGAACTGCATTTCTTAAAATTCTCTTTTCTAGGTAGCTCAGTTAGCACTGGCTACAAAAGATATTTTCAGTAAAACTTAGAAGGTGGAAGTAAAGTAGCAGCCACATTCTTTTCATGCTCAAAATGTCAGCATGGTGTGAGGTCATGCTGCCATTCACACATGTTGCTGCTTATCTGCTGACCCACCTAGGTGGCACAGGTAGCAGCCAGCCCCAGAGCAACTCCAGCTTTTGCCAAATCTTCTCCTTCAACTTCTCTGAGTACCAGGTCAGGGGCATGTTCGTTGTTAGCAATGTGATGAAGGATGCAATATTTTCTCACAAGATACCTATATCATCAAAGTTGGAAATAGTAAGAGACCAGATTCCACTAGTCTCATAGGTTCCCATTTGTCCTAGCTTCCCCTTACTTCATGTCTATCATTCCTTCTTGACTTTCTGCCTTATGATTATAGTAGCAACAACAAATACAGAACAAACAACTTCCACAGACTGTGTAAACAGCTCCTACAACTGAGTATGGATAAATCTTTATAATAAACCCCTATATGCATACCTCATAGAGGTCTGCTTCTCTAATTAAAACTTGACTGATACAGAATTTCTGCAAAGTGTATTTTTATATATTGTTTGAGAATATTCAATTACAGTATAAATTAAGAAAAACAGGATGGATAAGACTCGTAAGAAATGTTAACCATACATAGCAAATTAACTAATACCTTATGAGATATAGGTTGAACTCACAAAATGTGTGAGTAAGCAAGCAGCTTATGAAACACAGATAGAAGTCACAAGACATGTTAAATAGAGATAGTAAATTAGCCACCTGTAAGGGTGTGGGAAGAGAGAAAACATAGAAACATTGCATGGTGCAGGATGCAGGTAGTTTGGTCTGTCTATTTTGCATCCTATACTAAGTGAGTTGACTGCCTATAACCATCCACTTGCTTCTCACTTACTGATTAATCTTGACTGTACTCTGATGCAGACTTTTGCGGTATTTGACTGCTTTGTAGAGTTAGAGATTCACTGAATATCTTGCAAGCAAGTTCATAACAGGCAGTATTTTAAGGTGAAACTGCTGTTTGAGGATTTTGTTAACCTTTCATTTTATGAAAAGGTTAAATACATACCTTAAGACCCTACTTAAAACAGTCTAAACATCAAGTTACTTGAAAAGTTTGTCATGACTCATTCACAATAAGTGGAGAAAATCAGAAATAAACATAACCCTGACTTTTTTGGTCTGGCTTATTTCTCTAGGGGCCCACTACTTTTAGAGAAGATATAAATGTATCAGCCAATCATTAAAACATAATTATATCAACTTCCTCTTAATTCATATGTGAAACTCAAAATATATTAGGATCAAAAAAATCAAAGTAAAAAGATTCAGTACTGATATTATTCCATAACAGGGGACACAATTAAAAAAAAAACCAAAGTCCATACCAACTATGAGCATTTAATATTATCAGGAAGTTGACAATTTCTTAAAAGAAATGTAAGAAAGTGAAAAGGGTTTACATAAGTAGTGAGCATCCCTCTGGTTCCCCTCCACCAGCCACTCTCCTCCTCTTTCTTCTGAAGAGGATCCCAGTTTTATTCAGGAACTCGGAAGCTAGAGCAAAGTCCACTCTAGGTCCAAGTTTTTCACAAAAATCCCACTCCCCCTTTACTGGTTCAATAACTAGAACTAAAGCCAAGAAATACATGAGGTATTCAGTCATGTGGCTTAAGTTTGACCCAAGCATACTGCATAAAAGAGGCGGTTTTTATTCTACAGGGGAAAAAATATATATCTTTCTATCTCTCTAGCATAGCCATAATGTTAATTTAAATTAAAAGAAGTTTGTCACTTCAAGGAAATAAGTTATTACATTTTTTTAAATTAAGACTTTGTAAGAAAAGTATTAAAACTACTTCCATGGCCGGTTGCTCAGTTGGTTGGAGCATCGTCCCATACACCAAAAAGATTTCGGGTTCGATTTCTAGCCAGGTCACATATTTAAGTTGTGGGTTCAACCCATAGTTGGAGAATGTAGAAGAGGCAACCAATCAATGTTTCTCTCTTACTTGGATGTTTTTCTCTCTTTCTCTCTCTCTCCCCACCTCTCTCTCTCCCTTTCCCCCATTATCTCCTTTCCTCTCTCTAAAATCAATAAACAACCCGGCTGGTTTGGCTCAGTGGTTGAGCATTAACCCATGCACCAAGAGGTCGCCAGTTCAATTTCCGGTCAGGGCACATGCCCAAGTTGTGGGCCCGATCCCAGTGGGGGGCATGCAGGAGATGACCAATCGATATCCTCTTGCAGTGATGTTTCTATCTCCCTCTCTCAAATCAATAAAGAAAAAAAAAAGGTTTAAAAAATAATAATAATAAAAAATCAATAAACATATCCTCAAGTGAGGATTAAAAAAAAAAAAAAGACTACTAAAGGGAAACTTGCCTGAAAAGTATGAACAATTTCAAATATTTGAGAAAATATTACTTTTTATACCTATGGATACAGTTAATACATTAAGGCTAAATACTCCACTAGTGCAATTTCCATCTTGAAAAATAATCACACTAACAGTGAAGTTCAAATATAAATATCATCTAACAAATAACAATTCAAAGTAGTTTCAGGTTGATGGTATGGGGGATGACTGTCAGAAGCAAACACAAACTCCCTCTATGAGAACCAGGCTTCAGCTGAGGCAAGAGTAATAGTAAAAGGGCATTTATTTTAAGATGCAGCCTAACTTCAGAAATGTTAAAATCTAGGGGTGATATAAATTAAATGTGATAAATGATATATATGTAAGAGACTGATAAATGCATGAAATTTAATTATAAATATAGAGAGGAGTTCATGAAAATACTTTGTATTTATTTATTGAGGAATAGCACTCCTCCTCCCCAACCAAAAGCCATTTCCTCTGGGAAACAAATTTAACGATGGCAAAAAAATATGAACAAAACTAAACATTATTTTCACTGAGACAGTGAATATTAGGACTTATAAGGTAATATAATTCTTAAGGGCCATGTTGTAAGCTTCCACGCAGCAGGAGGACAAAAGACCAGGAGAAATGGCCTGACAAGACGAGAAATGCCCTACACTAGGAATGAAACCATATAAGGAATCAAAACTGCCAAAGAAGCACCAGATCACACATCCATATTCCTGTAGACCCAGCCCCCCTGCCAAACCCACCAACCAAGACCCCCATACCCATTGACAACAAAAGTTACCCACCAGTGGCTGCATTTAAGGACTAAAACTCCAGCTCCTAGGTGCTGCCATCATCAACCCAATACACCCCATGGCTCAGTGATGCATAGCCCTTCTCTTTGGATAGCCCTATCCCCTTTTCTTTAAATAAATACAGTCTTTCTTTATTCACCGTCTGGGATTGCTATTTAGCACGTCTGCTCACCACACCACCGACTTTAACCTTTTAGTGAAGACCTTAGAAAGAATGCATGATTTAAATATTTAGAAAGTAGATATAGAAGGACAATATTAAAAGTACTGTAAGAGTTGATAAGAATTTGTTTGAAGAGCCAAACAAGAAATTGACTGATACTTGAAAACTGATTGACCTGTTTCCTACTAAAAATAATATTTTCTCTACAAGGAACTAACATCTTGATCAGGTCCTTGCTAATCACGTAAAATAATGCCATTAGGAGAACTTAATCATAACTCTCCCCTGAGATACAGGATTTAATTTGATGGAGATTTTACCTGAGCCATATATATATATATATACATATACATATATATACACACACCCACACACACACAGATTAGAATTGCTCTGTTAAAGTTGATCTTAGTAATAAATTTTGCAAAATCTTTCATTCTTTGAAAAGTAGGTTTAAGTGTCAATACCTTTTAGCCTAGAAGGAAATATTTTAAAGAACAAATGAAGCATAAAAATAAACTGGTTTGTCTCGCCATGTTAGACAGTATGTGAGCAGTTGCAAAGGCTGAAACATTTGGATTTCATTTGATAGACAACAGGTGAACACTGTGGGGTTTCAAGCCATAAAAATCACTGGCAATTTATACAGAAGGAACGAAAGAAGAAAGCAAAATAAGCAAAAGAACAGTCAAACTATCTAAAGCATTTTGTGATTAATGCTGACAACCTAAAGTATGAAAAGTAGAAATAAAACCTCAAGGGACAAATTTAAAAGAATCTTTTTAAAAATGTTAAGTCCTATTCACCACCTAAGTAAGTAGTAAATAAGAGCACACATTCATTAGCCTTTTGAGAATAACAATACTAGTTTACACGTTCAGGACCTAAATAAAAATGAGAATAGTTAATAAAAGTGTTTCAGGCTTAATCTAAAAGATATGTTAATAGCTTATCCAGTACAGGGGGGAAAACCTTTAATTGTAAGTAACATATCAGCCCTGACCAGTTTGGCTTAGCAGTTAGAGTGTAGGCCCACTGGCCAGAGTCGAAAGTTGGATTCCGATCAAGGGAACATACCTCTGTTGAGGATGGTCCCCAACCCTGGTCCAGTGTTTTGGGAGGCAACCAGTAGATGTGTCTCTCTCACATCAATGTTTCTCTCTCTCTCTCTCTCTCCCCCCGCTTCCCACTCTATCTGAAGATAAATGGAAAAATAGCCTCAGGTGAGGATTAACAATAAAAAGTAAAATATCAAAATGTAACAATTTTTAAAATCTTTTATATTTTATAATCTCTGCAAATGAGATAATCCTGCAAAGCTGATTATATTATGGTAATAATTAAGTTTCTCCTCAAACTATAAACAGTTTTCTTCTTTTTTTAACTTACTTATATTTTTATCTTTATTGGTGAAAGTATTACAGACGCCCTCCTTTTCGCCCTCATTGCCCTCCTCTTCGCCCTCATTGCCCTCCTCCACCCAGTTCCAGCCCTGCCCCAGGCCTTTACCACCCTATTGTCTGAGTCCATGGGTAATGCATATATGCATATAAATCCTTTGGTTAATCACTTCCCAGCCCCCCTGCCCCACTTTCCCTTGAGGTTCATTTCTCAAGAATAAAATATTCAAGGTAATCTATACCCTTCTGCACTATCACTTGAAAAACATAATCACAAAAACTTTGAAAATATCTTTTTAAAATACCATTTTAAATTAAGTAGTAGCTGAACATGTGGCTTAAGACTTTCTTAGGAGCAGAACCCTTTCTTCAAACAAAATCTTACAGGATAATCCAACCATCAACCAGAGAAAAAAAGCAAAGTTGCTTTTGCAGAATCTAGAAATGAGGGTTCAGAGCCCCACCCCAATAGCCACCTTTGGGTTCTGCAGAGCACAGTTTAAAAATAAAACTAAATGAAAAAGAACATCATCTATCACTTTGAACCAATAGAACAAATCTGCACAACGAACATTAAATTAAATTAGTTATCTGATTGACAGATTGAGGTACACAAATGAAATAGGCAGTACTTGAAAGCTGAATGAAAGAAAAAGGCTAATATTTGATTAGAGAAAATAGGTATTCAATAATTATTTACTTTAAGAGCATGAGAAAGTGAAAATTATCATGAGAGATTGTACTTCCTTAACTTTAATTACTTTCCCATGTTCATCCCACTGCTTGGCTGCTAAGCCTGAATTTCAGATCAAGAGTTTGATCAACTGCTGTGTTAAAAAGATCTCCCACTGCTTTTATCTTTTAGTAAAGCTACTGTCTACAAAGACCTCCCCCAAGAGTCATGGAGTATGAACTATAGGATTGCTCATGTCTGGTTGCTTGTAGCCCAGCCTGCATTCATTACTTCACCCCATTAACATTCCACACTGGGAGTCCTTTGCCAGTTTTATGAGGCGAAACCACAAAATGTCAGGTTAACAAAATCCTCACACAGCAATTTCACCTTAAAATACTGCCTGTCAAGAACTTGCTTCCAAGATATTCAATAAATCACTAACTCTATAAAGCAGGTTGCAAGTCAAATAAAGGCAAAAATTTGCATCACAACACAATCAAGATTAATCAGAACACAAGCTGATTATCTAGAGCAATTATAGGGGAGAATAGTATAATTTTAAGTGTACCTGAAAGCCTATCTCAGTTTTTAATTGTGTTTACAATTATATAGAGTTATATTTAACTATCACAATCTTTTTTTTTTTTAAATTCAGATACAAAATGTCAGACAGGAACATACCAGTTCAAATCCTGTTTCTGCCACTTATAAAAGGTGTCTTTGAGATGGTTAATAACCGCCCTAAACTTGTTTTGTCAATGTAAAATGAATCAAATAATTCTTCATTGGGCTTTACTGATTTTTAAAAGATGAGATACAAAAGCATTAAGAATAGTGCCTGAAATAGTAATAACAATAAATGTTTAATAATAGTAATAAATAGCAAATGTTCAATAATTGTTAGTTTCCTTCCCTCTTTTGTGTGGGGAATTTTTTTAATGCCAAATTTAGTAAGAGATGCTGTTCAAACTCTCTATACTCTATAATAAGATCACAGGTAAACAATTTAATCTCTCCATGTAGAGTCTTGGAGTTAAGAAAGTCAAGGTGGCCCTGGCCAGTTTGGCTCAGCGGTTAGAGCGTCGGCCTGCGGTCCGGAGAGACGCGGGTTCGGTTCCCGCTAAGGGCACGTACTTCGGTTGCAGTTTGTCCCTGGCCCTGGTTGGTCGTGCGGGTGGCAGCCGATGTGTCCCTTCACATCGATGTTTCTCTCTCTCTCCCCCTCCCGCTCTATCTGTACAAAAAATGGAAAAATATCCTCGGGTGAGGATAAAAAAAAAGAAAGTCAGGGTGAGTAAGAAAGGGGGAAGGGAAAGTCTTTGGTATACACATAAGCCACCTGCCCTCCTTTGCTCAATAGGAACAATGGAATATGAATTGGCCAGGCTTGTGCACCCACCCTCTAAGCTGATGATCACTGTCATTGCTAGTATTTGGCTCTTGTGACAATTATTAAACCATGTTAAATAACTATCTTGTAAGCAAGTTTATTTATTTATTTTCCTTTATTGATTTTAGAGAGAAAGGAAGAGAGAGAGAAAGAAACATCGATGAGAGAGAACATCAATTAGCCACCTCCTGCATGCCCCCCACTGGGGATTGGGCACACAACCTGGGCATGTGCCCTGACCAGGAATCGAACAGGGGATCTCTTGGTGCATGGGTTGATGCTCAACCTCTGAGCCACACCGGCCAGGCTAAGCAAGTATTTTTAAGTCAAAAAGCCCATGCTCAAATATATCTTTACACTCTCTTACTGACCACGTTACAGACCTGAAGAAGCTTCACAATGGTCTGTAATTACTCTTAGACTGACAAAATAAACAGATAATCCCAGCAAAACCTGAAATCTACATTCTCCTCTGAGATGAAATTAGTTGGCTAAGAACTCCCTCATTAAATATTTTATTGGGCAACTTTTAAGTACCAGACATTATAGCTTTCATAGAACTGTCATCAAGACCAAGAGAGAATGGTCACTTTCTCAAGCCTAGAACTGTCTATATCAGAAAATGAGTAAGAAAAGTAATGGCCCCAAACCAAATAATGTATATCATCTAGGGAATTGGCATGCAAGCAGGTCAAATTCACACTATCCAACACTAGTTTATCAAAGGAAAGTAACTTATACTCTGATTCTCTTCTATAGTTTTCAGATATAAAAAGTATTTGTGTAGGTCATGCTAATGACCTTTGGGTCTTGGTATAGCGCCCTTGCTGAGGTTAACACACATCAGAGTGAATTATCAAGGAATTAAGACAAAAATCATTAAGAACCATTACTATATGTTTTCCATGTGTCCTCTTTTCCTGCCTAGTAATTATTATTCCTTTTTTTTTAATTCATTTCAATTTCTCCAAATTCTTGGTAAATGAAGATAACAAGTAGAACAGGGAAAGGAACCAACATAGGACTCTTGCGATAGTGAAGTCTTTGTATATTTATGCTTTCCATCTCCAGTAAAAAAAAAAAAATACACAAATCTTTGACACAGACATGTGGATTACATTCATATCCAATGCCCAATTCAACAATTAAATGAGCATTCATGCTCTCAATCTGATCAGCAAAACAAATTTAAAATAAAGTTAATATTAAAAATTCAAATACTGTAATCATTATTCACATTATACTAATATGACCAAACACTACGACCAATCCTCAAATTAAAATTTTACTTTCATTTTCCTCTTCTGTTCTCTTAAGTATTGTTTCAGAAAAATTATGTCATATATCCAGAGCAACATAAAGAGTAGCAGCATAGTCTTATTGGGTCCTCAAAACCTCACAGAACAGAATTCCTAAACAGGAATAAACTTCTATCTCCTTATTTTTAATTAATTAAAAATATTAGTGATCTAGTAGAAATCTAAGTCTAATAATTCAATTTTATATACCATGTAACAGTTTTTGTATAATTGGAATTGCAAAAAAAGTCCATAACCTTACTAAAGAAAAAAAAAAACAAGTTCTGGCTGGGTAATTCAGCTGGTTAGTGTCGTCCCAATACACCAAGGTTGCAAGTTCAATCCCCAGTCAGGGAAATAAAAGAACCAACAAATGAATGCATAAACAAATGGAATAACACCTCTCTCTCTCTCTCTCTCTCTCTCTCTCATTCTCTGTCCTCCTTCCTCTTTAATATAAAATAAAATTTTTGCAAGTAAGATGATATTATAAATGCTATTCAAATGTAAATTATATTTTAATGTATCAGCAAAAATTTACCTGATGTGAATAAAAAGTTCACCTGTAATAACAGAGTAGGTTTAGTTTTTTTGTTTACTTTTGGGGGGGGGGGGCAAACATAGCCATCATCTGATATTGTTATCTATCATAATTATTTAAGTTGATTCATAACACTGCGCAAAAAAGAATCTTCAGTTTTTAAAGCAACCTAAAACCATCTGAATCAGTGTGAAATAACAGATAGGTTTTTCAGTAATTTTATAGAATGCTCCAGAATTAGGCTTTGGTATTTAATAGAGCCTGTAACTAACAATAGTTACTTTTCTTGTAGAAGTAACTGATGTTTATTTAAAGAAGACAATTGGTTAAATCAGATGAATGCTAAAAAACCAAACTCGAACTCTAAGTAATCAAAGGTCAAGGACAAGTAGATTTGTGAAAGCAGCAATACATGACCCAAAGGTAACCTGGGGGAATAAAAGGACAAGAAAACAGAAAAATTTAGCTTTTTCACACTGTAAATATTGAAGCAAAGTGACTGCTTTAAAAAGTTGTATTTATAATTATCATCAAAAATTTGTATGAGCTAAAATTTTAATAAACATTTATTTGATGAAAACCTCAAATCTTTTAAGGTTCTCCATTGTATAAAATGTACAGCAGCATTTACAGATTAAATGCTTCCTCTTAAATAAACTGGATGGCAGTTTAAAAACAAAATCTAAATGTCCCTTCCAACATTTTCAAAGTAATTAATCTCATAAAAATTGCCAGAAGTAACTATTCCAATTTAGTAAATGGTTTAAACTAAGATGAAAGTTAAACAATCAAACAACAGAAAAACAATAGAAAATATTTACTGAGAAAACACAGTATGTAAACTTCAGTTAGCCAAAATCACAGAAGGAGGAAAGAAAGAGCCGGAAAAAAAGGAAGAAAATATGGGTGTTATATTTTAAAAATCCATGCAACAAAGACCAGGATTAACAAGGGAAGGAAGGTCCTTACACTTTTACCATAGCCCCACTATCATCCTGACATTAGCAAAACAACATAAATTATTTTTTAAAAACTAGGATTCTGGGAAACTAATGTGCTTTGACATAACCCCTTATCCCAAAGCTCTCTTTCAAACAGAAAGCAAACCATCAAATTTCTAATGTAATACTCTCTTGGAAACTGGAGGTCATAATCCCAAAGAGCCAGCATTCTCAATTTAAAGATCCACAAGTCCCAAAACACGAGTAAAGACAGATGACAGCACGGGTGCCTATTGTAAGCAATCACGTTCTCGTGTGCTTTTTCTATTGAGTGACACAAAGGAGTTAAATAATAATAAGAGTAAACTAATATTTATTAAGTGCTACTACTCCTGGAAAGTAAAATGGATAAAAGAAACACAGTCCCATGCCACATGAAGCACATGTCAGATACTTAACATACATTATAATATTTTATCTGTTTAACAACACTATAAGATATTATCTTCTTGTTTTCCAGAAAGGAAACTGAGGTTATTAGAGGTGAACTAACTTGCCCAACATCACGAAGATAATAAAAGTAAGCAGAAGAACTCAGAAGCAAATCCAAGACTGATTCTTGCCTATAACCTGTGATTTTTGTTCTACAGCCTTTAGATTCTATATGAGGGTTGTACCACCCTCTAGGGGCATTTTTGGAAATTGGTGTTTCTGGTTGTCACAATGATTAGGAGACATTACTGACATTAGGCATCAACTAAGAACATTACAGTTGTTCAATGTTCAAAAATGTCTTCCTCAACAAAGAATGATTCGGCATCCTATACAATTTCCAAATATCCTGCCAGACATTCATGTGAGTAAAAATCTTTTTGTAATTACTTGAATCTAGAATCTAACTCCATTTTACACCTAAACACATGGTGGTTTTCACCCACTTTTCCCAGAAATTTAACTAACAGGAATATTGGAGAAAATTATGAATCACTGAGAATTTGACCAAAAGGTGCTTAGAATTCCACAAAATCACACCACTCATGGCTTTCCATTTGAGTATGTACACTGCAAATTTATAAAACATGGAGGGATGCAAGATCTGTAATTGTCCCCATGTAACACAAGTGACAGGCTAAATTTCTTAATTCATTATGTCTTCTAGTCCACTTACATTCTAACTACTGAAATATATATTTCTATTATAAATTACTTCCCTCTTAATCCTCCTTTATTATGATCATGGTATTATATTAATTTCTCTATAAGTTAACATCTTTAAAAAGGTATATTAATTATGAATTTTTATATCAAGACAGTAAAGGGCTATTAGATTTTACAGGGTTGAGAATCACTCCACTATATCATTTTGCCCCTAATTGTGAAGCTAACAAGGCTATGTCCTTGGCCTTAAAATAATATAATAGAAACCATCCCAATAATAAGATTCAATGCTACTCCTTAAAACTTTCATAGAAATTACTCTCAATGTCAGAACACTTCCATATAATAAAACTAAAGTTCCTTATTATATAATTTAAATTTGTTTATTATTTTCTCTGTCATAAAATGAGATATACTGTGCAGGATAGAAATAGCTAAACTTAGAAGTATTATACAGAGGTGATTATTTATCACTCTCTCTCTTAATTGAATTTATTTATCAATCTCTCTTTTATTTAGCCACTTTTCCTGTAGGTGATCAATGAATGTCTGTTCATAGAATAATTGATTCCATAGCATTCTTATTCAATATCAATATGCCCATGAACAGAATAATCAAATATATCAACTATTTTATAAATGCTTTCTCCTCACAATAATTTTTTGATTGAGTATATAGAACCTATCATTCCCACCCAATATGTGAATTTACAAAAAGAATGTTTATTTGCAAATGAAGTAAATTAGAGCTGGCATACAATGGCATTAGCTTAATAGCTGAGTTTGAAAACTAAAGTCAAGGTTTAAAATGTTAATTGTGAATAAAATTTTTCAAGGATCCTCTAATTTTCCTAACACAAATAGAATAACTGTGCATAAGAAAATATTTATCTGTAGAAAACAGGCATCCTCTACTATCTTATGGATTTTACACTACCTTGGTATATAGAAACCTAAATTCACTAAAAAGTTTTATTAAAAAATGAGCTGTATAATTCTTTACCCTTTGTAAATCCTCATTAATAGTGAACAAACTCTCTAATACCTCTCACCTCAAAGATAAGACAAAGATATCACTGGTAATAATAATTAAATAATTCATCTACTCTAGAAATTCTACTAAAATTCAGCCAAGGGCTGCACTAAATGATTATACAAGATACAACACTATGTTGGATTGCCAGATCTGTCAAAAAGGTCTTGCTTATAAATACGACAAGCAATATACCAGATGAAGTCATTACCACTTTGAGCCACAAAAGATGACCCTACAGAATCTACTCTATATCACCTGTGAAGCAGCACCAAGGCTATGTACCATACCCTGTTGCCTACTTACCATTTCTGCCCCTATATTTCATTACATATAAGACATTATTAATGATAAGGCTGAGCATGACATACTGTATCACTGAAAAAAAAAATTCCAATAAGTCAGTCTAATAAGAAAGCCTGGCATAAAGTTAACACATCAAAGCTGCCAGTGCACCTTGGCTGGTTTGGCTCAGCAGTTGGAGCATTGGCCCGCGGACCAGAGGATCCCGGCTTCAGTTCCCACTAAGGTCACGTACCTCGGTTGCAGTTCGTCCCTGACCCCTGTTGGGGTCTTGCGAGTGGCAGCTACTCGACATGTCTCTCTCACATTGATATCTCTCTCTCTCTCTTCCTCCCTCTCTCCCTCCCGCTCTATCTGAAGATAAATGCAAAAAAAAAAAAAAACCAGTCCTCGGGTAAGGATAAAAAAAAAAAAAAGCTGCCAGTGCAATGAGAAATAAGAACTAAATTCACCAGCCAAAGTTGTTTGACTTGGGCTTTACATTGGGTAGAGAAACAACAAATCTTTGGGAATTTGAACCAAATGCTGATATTCATGTAGATTTGCAAACTGAATCCATACTACCAACAAAGTCCAAAAAATTCTCAAGCTGACAATTTAACTTAATGGCAGTCTCAAGTGGTAGTGCTAAAAAATTAGCCGCAGAAGCAAACAGATATCCTCTCTGGCAGAACTTGCCCTCAAACTCATGCCATCAGCAATTATGAGATATCACTGATTATACAAGGACTCCTAATATCAGGGATGTTAAAATATGGAAAATTACAAAACTAATAATCAATATATTAGCATACGGATACTTTAAGAAGTAAAGACAACAAGTGAAACTATGATTAGGAAATAGACCAAAAAGAACTAAGCATCTCAATATTCAAGAGTTATAAAAAGAGAAAAAAAAAGTTCTAGCTTGAGAATTATACTTGTTCATAAACTGGAAACAGCTCTTTATTAAGGAGTAAAGTAAAATGAAGTTTCAAAACCTTTCTTTGCTTTCACAAGTGTCAGTAAAATTATATAACTGTATAAGCTGTAAAGCCCAAGGATAATAATTTCTAACAAATTTTAAAAGAATCAAACCAATGAGACGTCAAATTTTTAATATACATTTTAAAGAAATTGAAATTTAATCCATTTATCTCTGAAGTCAAATAAATATGTATAAACATATACCGGTATATACATATAATAAAAGATACAGAATACATACATAAAATTCTGAATTATTGCTACTGTTCATCAAAAAAATTAAAGATGACAGGTGAATCTTTGTGTGCCCTTTCATTTTAACCAGATTCAGATTCAACATTTTATCAGTACTGAACCCATTATTACCTCTTTGGCAGGTCCTTAAGAGTGTACTTTTACTCATGTACTAATACTTATTTAATTGAGTTAATTAATCACAGCTTAACCAAAATACCTCAAACAGACCTCACACAGAATTCAAAGTGTAGCTTGAAATCTTACCCACACTCCCTTTTCTTTAAATTGGCCTGGGGGATGAAGTCAATAAATTGTCATTTAATAACATACTTGCTTTGATGATTTTTCAGTAATTTACTGTCATCCCACTTCATAATTTTTTTAGTAGAGGTTCTGGGATTTCAAATAAGATACCTCTTCCATGGGAAAACTCAGTTTAAGAGTTTTCTGCTGCCAATAAACTAGTAAGACAACCTAGCTGATAATCCTCCCACACTGTACGGTGTAGGTTCAATCACTCAACCAATGAAAGTTTAATTTGTTCCGCCAATGGCACAGAAAACTCTTCAAATGTATTCACTAAATAGATCTGAACATCAGTCTCCTGCTTTCCGTTAAGGCCTAAATTGAACTAGGTCATTCATAGGCAAAAACACACACACAGTCTGTACCTAGTAGTTTCGGTACAGTAAACATAACTAGCATTTCACTACCAGAAGCAAGGTGCTCCACTACTTATTTGCTCTGTCATCTTCTAATGGGAATTCACCGAGACTTAAGTCTAGCCTCCCCCAAGCAGCATTCTCTTCTCACTTAAAAATCACATACCCCACCCAACACAATCATGAAGACATATAACCCCTACCACACTAGTCTTTCTGGCACTTTAGATATTACTTTTACCTCCTGTCCACATACTCCCGACCTCTCTGTACTCAGATTCTTAGCCTCTATCCACTCGCTGGGAAAGTTCCCTATAACTGACATATGACATATGTATCCTGTCCACACAGTACTCTGGCCTCTTAGCCTGTGAATGACAGATCTTTATCTTCATGCCCTCCAAGGACTAGTCCTCCTAACCAACTTGCCAGATGACCTTAAATCAGCTCTATGAACGCACTTTACATTTATTACAATGAGTATGCAAAATATGGGGGAAACTTTTATTTTTCTGGCCATATGATAAAACAAAAACAATAAAAAGCATTAATAAAATAGAAAGTTAAGAATTAAAATAGTGAGGCTATGAGTTCAGTGATGGGCGCTTTCTGATAGAGTGACTAGTACTAACAAGAAAGCAGACAAGACCATTGTTATTGCCAAAGTGGTAAATAAATAAAAGGAAGAAACAAGCAGATTTACCAATATCAAATGAGCAAAAGCTTGGGTTTCAGTTCTTTTCCTTATTTTTACCACTTGAGAATAATTATTAGCAATTGATTGTTACTATCTCCAATTAAAGTCATCTTTACTTATGTGACTATTACCACAGATTTTGTTCTTATTCAAAACCATTAATTCAATAAACTTTTATTGAATACCAACCATATGCCTAAAACTAAGCATTCAGAGATAAATTAAGCATTCAGATATAAATTAAAAATAGTATCTATACTTGAGCTGCTCATAAGTTAATGGAACACACTAATAAAAATTAATCATCATACTGTTTTATGTGTTTTCATAAAACATGAATAAGAGCTGCCCTAGCCAGTTTGCTCATTGGTTAGAGCATCAACCCATGGACCAAAGAGTCTTGGGTTCGATTCCAGTCAAGGGCACACATGTACCTCAGCTGCAGTTCAATCCCAGGCCCTGGCAGGGGTTGTGCAGGAAACAACCTGTTGATGTTTCTCTCTCACCTCTCTCTCTCTCTCTCTTTCTCTCTCTCTCTCTCTCTCTCTCTCTCTCTCCCCTTCCCTACCTCCCTCTAACTCTATCTGAAGATAAATGAAAAATTATCCTCAGGTGAGGATTAAAAAAAAACCCTAAATATTAATAAGAGGTTACAGAATGGAAGGAAGAAGAAAACATGAGGGGTGTCTAATTTGTCTTGGGAAGGAAATTCACAAATAAATTTTCAATAGAAGTAACATTTCAGTTGAAAAAGTGATAATGTTTTAGTTGAATAAAGAGAAAAACAAAGAGCTTTCTCTGCACCGGAAAACTGTATACACAAACGAAAATTATAAAGAAGAATGGCACATTAATGAAACTGAAAAGAGTTCCACATAGTGGGAAAACAGTGTCCATATGAAAATACTAAACGATATTAGGATACAGTTGTATACCTTGCTAAGAAATGTGATCTTCATTCAGAAAGCAATGAAGGAGCCTTTACAGAATACTTTAAAAAGAAGTGAAAGAATCAGATTTGTCTTATAGAATAGTTGTAGAATTTGGCAAACAGTAAAGAAGGAAAACAGAGAAAGAAAAAGTTTAGACAATCCCCAAGATATGACTAGACTGATATTACCACTATTCATGGATATGTAGAATACAGGGCAAGGTACAGGCATGGAGTAAAATGGTGAAATTAATTTGAAAATGTTGAGTCTAATATGCCTGTCAATTATCCAAGAGAAAATGTTCCATAGATAACCAAAATTTCATTTGCTGCTCATGGAAAATGTTGGCACTACAAAGGTTAGGGGATTACAATAATTTAACATTTTATCTTTACAAATTATCCAATGCTGGGCACAGAACAGTGATTCATTTTAGCCACTGGATACAATGCTTTTTATTCATGAAAAAAATAATTTTCTTTTAAAGCAATCATATTTGTCAATAGAAAATACGAACTTCATTAACATTTCCTTAAACCTGAATATCTTCTAACAGAAAGTGATTTCTGATAAACCAAAAATAAAGACTACTTTATTCTTTGGGTTCCTTCACAAAATTTTGCCATTACAATGATAACTAACATTTGTATGTCCAGATCTTATGCTAAATGCTTTACTCGCATGAATTTAGTTAATCTTCATGATAACCCTATGAGATAGATAATATTATTATTCCCATCTTATCAATGAGAAAACAAAGTTATTGAGGAGTCTAGAAATTTGCCGATGATCACAGAGACGGTAGTACATAGTGGAGCCAGGGATCAGTCTAATATTAAGGCCTATGCTTATAATCACAATACTATGCCATGTGTTACAAATATATTACTCTAATAAATTAGGATTATGCCAACATCAAAATTTGTTCAGATGCTATGAAGAACTACAAATAGACACAAATAAGTGGGTACGAGTTAAAATGGAAAAGCAGTTCTTCCTAGTGAAACATCTATAGTGTAAATTTCTTTCTAGGCGCTGAGCCATACTCAGTGCGTAGTAGTCACACACAAGAAACATGCACTCTAATGCATTGCTATATAAAGGATTGCTTCAAAATCTTATTACTGTTGGAATTTCACCTTTGGATTCACTGATCCTAAAATGTACCATCCTTCATTCTTAATGCCACTTCAATTCCTTTAATGATGATATCACCATAGAGAAAAATACAGCTAGTTATAAATTAAAGCACAAGATGAATTACAGGGAAGTCTGCACCATATGAGAACCATGTGCCCATTGTTCTGAGCATCAATTTTCCAGAATGATGATGGTTCCTTTATCTATTCTCTTTCTCAACTGGTTTTAAACAACATAAGAACTTTTCACCATGTTACTCAGCATAATGTTTACTGGTATTTAGGGTCAAAAATACTAACACATGAGACTAAAGAGTATGAAGCAATGACCAGATAAGTCAAGTAATGGGCAGAAAATACAGTATCTTCAAACCCTTGAATGACGACTTGATAGCAAGTTTGGTGTAGCAGAAAATTTCAATAGCCCTGCTTTCTTAGACTGAGTCTCCTTAGAGATGGTTGAAATAAGAAACCACAGAGTCAGAACTACAGTAAAGCCATCTTATTTGATGCTAAGAGTACTAGTTCAGTTGACAGGGGAAAATAACTAATTAAAGTGAGAAATCATAAGAAAGAATATGTCTATTCCCTAAACATTACACTTAAACATAAAACACAAATTATATTAATTCACTAATCTTTTGGTGTAGATATAAGCCAAGGACTTCACATTCAAGTTCTGCCTCATCTTACACCTTTAATGGATCATCTATAATTACTATTTTCAACTTTAAAGAAAAGAAAGTTCCTGTTCCATAGAGTTGTGAGGATCAAATAAAACCTTTGAAACAGTGCCTGATACTAATGAGTACCCAATAAAAGCAAATATTTTCATTAGGTTCACAGATCTTAGTTTACAAAAAAAAAAAAAACTATGTTAATTCATCTGATCTTTTCATTAACCCTTTGAGGTAGACTAGTATTTATTAATATTCCCATTTCCCAAATGAGAATACTTGAGGTAAACAGTATATAAGTGATAAACACCCAATAAATAGCATAGATGAAGCCTGAACCCAGCTCTAGAGCAAAGTAGGCAGTCGCTCTTGAATGAGTAGGTATAGGAAAAGGAGAACTAATAGAGAATAGAGGAAGACCAATCATATCTCCCAGTAAACAGCCTTTCACAACTAACACCTAAGCTGGAAGAAACAAAGCAATATAGACCTAGAAACCTGTTTACCTAACCAATTGTACACTATGGTTGGTCACAGATTGATTAGGGGGTACAGCAACAGCTTTAAGCTACTACTCATTGAATTGAGAAAGGTCTTAAGTACATTTCAAGAAAACATTTGTTTAGGATACAGAAGACACCCAACATACCAATGTTACTATGTTACAACTACAGTATTTACTGTTACAGTATTTACAACCACATTTTATTGAGAAATTTATTTATTTATTTATTTATTTGGGGGGGGGGGTACATGCCCTTAGGCGGGAATGGAACCCAGGACTCTCTGGTCCACAGGCCGATGCTCCAATTGCTGAGTCAAACCGGCCAGGGCAAGAGAAATATATTATTTTAAACTGACAAAATTCTTTTCCAAAAGTTGACATAAAGTTATTTAGAATAAGTGGCTCTACTATTTATCAAACAGCAAATTAATGCTGCACTGCTATTCGGTTAGGTATAACCAGAAATAAAGCAGTCCAAGTAGTATTGCAGAACTACAGATGAAAGAGGGATTCACAGACAAGGGCATATGAACTTATGATAGAGGGAGCCCTACAAAATTTTGCTCATCCTTGGCTACACACACATATACACACTGATTTGCTTAAAGGGGTATAAATCAAGCAGCTGCAAAGAAGGTTTTTTAAAACAGGATTAAAAAGGGAAAAAAAATAGAAACATATAAGTCTGATCTTGTAAATAAAACTTTTCTTTGGGGCACATGCTCCTTCTAGATGAGCAGGCTGTAGTTATACATTCATGTATCAAAACAGAGAAAAGAAAACTACTTAACTCATGTTAATTATACCTTTACTTTTTAAATATAAGGAAAAAGAAAAGAATCTGTAAGTTTAGCACAACAGAATAAACAACTGAAACATAAATTCATATTAAATGTGGAGTCATTCTACTGATGAAAATAAAAATATACTAATACAATAACAAAAGAAGTATTTGCCAAAGCTGCACTAATTATCTCCCCCTACATAATTTTACTTAAGCCTTACAAAAACCTAATTAGTGCATGTTAGTTTTTTGTATTCACTACCTTTAATCTCTAAAGTAAATCCTACAAGGCAGTGAATTTGTTATACAAATTTTACAGGTGAGAAAACAAGACTAGGGAGATTTGAGTAAATTTTAAGTCACAAGGACAATTAAAGGAAACAGGTATTTGAAAACAGGTTTACCTAATTTCAAAGTCCAACCTCTTTCTAAATAGAGCTAGGCAAGTGAAATTGAAGAAATGATTTGTGAAATAATTTCAAGAGTAGAATAAAAGCATTAAAACCTTCTAGGAAAAATAAACTCACATGTTAATAACTAAGCTACTCACATGATATCTCGGAAATTTCCAAATAGAGAAAACCTTACTTAAAAAAAATGGTTTAACCATGACATAGACATGAAAGACTTATTTTAATTCTCTGCAAAGTTAACCATTTACTTTTTAAATTTTGTAGTTACACTTCTTTAGCATCAATTATTTGAAAAATAAACTTTAAGTGCAAAATAATACACCTAAACATGCCTTTAATAATTTACTGTTACGCAAGTTCACAAAGATAAATGTTACAAAATTGTTTTCATCACTTTTTACGTTAATACAAAATTAGAAAATTCCCTATATCCACCAATAATAATTTCACCAAGGAGACATTAATTATATTAATTTCATTGTAGGCATACAACAAAGTGCTACAATGTGATTTAAAATTAGGATGAAAAGCTCTACTCATTGGCATAGAAAGATGCCTTTAAAACACTGGGAAGTGAAAAAGTAGGTACAGAAGAGAATGCAAAATATGAAATCACTTATGTAGACTTGTATATTTATGTATCTAAGCATAAAAAATTATCTGAAATATTGTTTACCAAAATATTAACACTATTTAATCTTTAGATCATACTGTGTTTTAGATAGTTCCTAATACTTCTATATATTTTTCTGTTCTTTTTAAATTTTACAGTAAGCATATAACAGTGAGAATAAAAGGGTATTTTCATTTTGGAAAAAAAGAAGAATGAATCAGCACATGATTTTACATATTAATCAATATAAGTACAATGAGGAATATATCTGTTATATAAACCCTTAGAAACCTAGACAATACATACAAATGATTAAAAAACAAAAATTTTTAAAAACCTGTCTGTTACTTTAAAAACAAAAATAGGTGGATACGTTTCCAAATCTTACTCAAAAAAAGTTATGAACATGACTGCAAGTTTATTAAAAATTTATGGGTATTAGAACAACATATGCTTTTCATATACTTAACCTGGTCTGGCATAGAAATGTTATGTACTAATGTAATATCTGGATACATAATTAAAAGAGTCACAAAAAAGGCAAGTGAATTGACTCTAAATCCATTTTAAATATTAATAAATATTTATATTATATATACAGGGTGAGGTAAAAGTAGGTCTGAGTATATGAAAGTTTTTTCTTGTATTATTATTTATTAATTATAATATTATTTTCCATATGAACTGCAAACCTACTTTTGTCCCACCCTGTGTATGTGTGTATATATGTATATAGATATATACATATATTCTGTCATTTTTATTTTAGCATGACCTATGACCACTCAGATTCTTCCTTTCTTTCAAATTCAGAACAGATCCCTGCTGATTCTATTATTTAACCTTTTTTAAAACACATTTCAAAATATAGTTCTCATTAACTCTTTTCCATTTATACTATTCATAGGCATATCATTAATCCTTGCATAAAGTTACTACATAAATTAAAAACTACCTTATGTATTAACAAAATACAATTTCTGACCTATTTCTATAATTCTTTTCTACTACTTAGTTATTATAATTATCTGTAAAATCTAAGTGTGCCATCAGTATAATGCCTCTAAATATGTGATCAACTATTTGTCAATGAGGATGGTATCTTACACTTTTTAATACTGACAAATATTTTTAACAAATCAACTTAAAAAAAGAAACTGGTCAAACACGATTATCTTCAACACTGCCTATAGCCAACCAGCCTAATGATGTCTTCCTCAATTTTATTTCCTTCTGTTTGATACTATTATAATACAGAAATTTTGTTACAATAATAATTTTATTGTCATCTGCCTGAAAAATCACTGTAATAAATAACAATATTATAAACAAATTCCAGAGGAGCTGAATAGACACCTCTCCAAACAGGACATACAAATGGCCAAGAGACATATGAAGAAATGCTCAACATCACTAATCATCAGAGAGATGCAAATTAAAACAACAATGAGGTATCACCTCACACCTGTCAGAATGGCCGCCATCAACAAATCATCAAACAAGTGTTGGCGAGGGTGTGGAGAAAAGGGGACTCTAATACACTGCTGGTGGGAGTGCAGACTGGTGCAGCCACTATGGAAAACAATATGGTGCTACCTCAAAAAATTAAAAATTGAACTCCCATTTGACCCAGTGATCCCACTGCTGGGAATATACCCTAAGAAGCCTGAAACACCAATCAGGAAGAATATATGTACCCCCATGTTCATAGCAGCACTATTTACAATAGCTAAGATCTGGAAACAGCCCAAGTGTCCACCAGTAGACGAATGGATAAAAAAGCTGTGGTACATATACACAATGGAGTACAATGCAGCGGTAAGAAAGAAAGATCTCTTATCCTTTGAGATGACATGGAGGGACCTGGAAAGTATTATCCTAAGTGAAAGAAGCCAAGCAGAAAAAGACAAATACCACATGATCTCACTTATATACGGAATATAATGAACATAACAGTCTGAGGAATACAGTAGACCCAGACACATGGAAGTAGGGCACAGACTGACATCCCTCAGAAGAGGGGATGGGGGGTGGGGGGGTGGGAAGAGATAAACCACAGAACTTATATGCATGTATGCATGACCAATGGACATGGACAACTAAGCCGGGGACAGGGTGGAGGGGGGGGGGTGGGGGGGCCAATGAGGTAAAAAGGTAAAATATCTGTAACAAAAAAATAAATAAAAATTCATATAAAATAAATAAATAAATAAAATAAAAAAATAAAATAAAATAAACAAATTCACTTGATTTATGATATGAATGGTGACCTCTTCAAAGGGGTGTCTTTATACAATGGACAAACAACACAAAGGTATTCAGTGCCTGGTACTGTAATCATTTAATAGATTAAGAAAACAAACCAAGTGAGATCAAATGATTTATGCAGACTGGATGCCATAATTAAAGTTAAAATTCAAGAGTCACAGCCTCAAAGTTACAGATCCATTTTTCCCTTCATACAATATGAATCTTTTCTTATCTATGCTCTGTCTCCATATTTTCTAAAAATCCTCTCTGAACTAGACCTAAAAATAGTAGTAAAAAAATAAACAAAAATTAGAAATAATTTGTTTGTTCATAAGCAGTTGTGACTCAAAATAAACCACAGCCTGTATTTTAGAAAAAATTTAAATTTTTGCACACAAATGGATCTAATATATAAAATTTACCTCAGAATGGCCATATGTGAAATATATTTTGTCATCATAATACACAAATCCATTTTAGCTTCACTTAAAATAAACAAATTGTTGTTATTATATCTAAATTATTTTATATTTTTAGTGATCTGAGTATATGTGATCAACTTGAGCAAAGTAAAATTATCTTGGTCTATATGTTTAATTTTTTAATTTTAAATATATAATATCTAAACATGATCTTTTATGCTAAAAACTTTGGAGGCTTGCTTACTTGAGAGGTCATAATCATTAAAAGTAACAAATAAAGCTGGTCAGTAATCTAATTGATCACATCTCCCAGAAGGCAAAAAACATAGTGAATGACAACAGAACTCAACATTTTCCAGCTGCTGAAAAATAGAGTCTTTCAACATTTGGATGTATGCAGGCATCTTATTTTCCCAGGATTTCAAAGTCCACATGCAGGTTGCTGTTCAGCTATTATAAATGAGTAATTCAAGTAGGGCATGACTGCTTCTGGTATTAACTTGATAAAGATGTTTCACTCCGAATGCATCAACAGTTGTGTTAAGTCATCCCTTTCACAGGCTGACTGAGGATTACTTATGCTATGCTTTGTTAACAATGAATCCAATAATTTTTTAAAGAAAGGTTTATTAACTTCTGCATTTGCTCTTCTAAGGCTAAAAATTAAGTTCTACTTAATAATTAACTCCAAGCTAAACCATATAAATTAAATACAATACAATGATCCCAATATTTATTTAAATTTTTAAAAAGTTTAGAAAACAAAAGCTTAATTTCAAGTGTTCCAATCATTGTACAATTTTTAAATTATAAATGATTATCTGATTATAGTTATCTGAATATACTGAAATACTTTAGAAGAAAAACTACCTCAGCATAAATATACACTAAACGCATTTTAACAAATTATACATTTTATAGTTTTACAAAACTGTGGACTTGAACTAATACTAATTACCAAACATTTAACACAAACAATATAAGCCAATTGAAAGTATTCGCAATGCTTAAACAATAAAAATTTTCAACTCTCATATGCAGTCTTCTATCATTCCAGTTTAAATTTCAATCCTTTGAGAAACCTTTCCTAGTAACACTCAACACACCCTTCTTCCATTCAAATTAACTGTTCCCCTCTATTTTCAGATAGAAGTACTTTTCTTCCAATCAATTATAGCATTTGTTAAAGTTAAGCTTGTTTTTAGAATTAGCTGTACATGTACACTACTCAGTGGGGCCCTGTACTCAACACCTTTTATACCAGCCTCTAGCAGTGTCATGCATGCAGCTAGCAGCTAATAAAAAAACTAAATAGAATTCATGAACTAAAGAATTAATGATTTAAGGTCTGAATTTCTCCCTAGTCTTTGTTCTATAAGTTCTAGAGTTAAACTCCTTGGGTTCTATTTAAAATGGATAGAATGATACCTGACACAGAGGAACAACTAGAAAAATATTAATATTACACCAATTGTCTCTATTGCCTTGACTCAAACTTGCTCTGGTTCCTTTGTTCCTCATCACAATGTAAGGCATGCAACTGTATACCCAAATCTCCAAACCAGAACACTGGGTGTTTGCCTATTGTTCCCTTTCCCTTAGCCACCATATTCAAACAGCCACCAACACCTGTTGATTCTAACATGTTACAATACCACAAACTTGTGTAATTCTCTGCACTGACATTATCATTTTTTCACTGCAACATTTTCCTACCTATTCTCCCTGCCTCCTGTCTTTTACCCTCATCCACACTGCTACCTAAATTAATTTCTAAAGCATAAATATGATAAAAACTTTCAATTGCTCCCTTTGATACTCAGTCCAAAATCTTGAAAATGACTTTTCAAGGCCTTTCAAAATCTGAAGGGTCTTGCTGATTTCATCAAGAATTAACTCTCACTGTATTCCCATTCCATTCTAAACTACTGTTGCACAAAACTGTTACAGTTTCTATAAACCTGACCCATTGTTTCTCCTCTAGCTCATAATTAAGATAGAATGTTAGAAATGACCGGCTCCAGTAATCCTTCCCCAAATCCCACATCTGCGTAAAGAGTTCTCTCAATGTGAACTCCTGCTCTCTTGTTTTACAGAAATATTTTAACTACCTTTTATCTGCCTACCTGTATGTCTCCCTCTATGAACTATAAGTTAAAATGGTCTTACTTACCTTTATATTCTAAGATTCTGGCATGAAGTAAATATGTACTGAATGAATTATGATAACTACCAAAAAAACAGACAAGAAGAGTCAGTCTTACCTCTTCCACTGATTTGCTGTTTTCTGATGTCAATATTTGACCATCTGTGAAGTATTTACTTTATGCTTTCTTCTGTACTAGAAATGATCTTGAAAGTCTCTCCCCCATAAAACATATCTATTCTTCTACACAAGATTAGTAATTATAACAAAATCATACTTTAAGAATAACTGGCAATTAATGATTTAATAATATCAAATTGATTTTTAAAACAACTTATACCCATTAACTGCTAGTTTAATGTTGCATATTCTTCCTTCCCTCTTTCCTCTCTGTTCAGTGGCTGCCCATCACCAGTCAAAGGGTTTTAGTCCCATCATCTCCATTCTTACCACAAAGATTATATACTAAACTCTGCATGCCTTTCATCAACAATAACTCATTATATCTGATTTCCATATATGGGCATGAAATTTTCTATCTTCTTTAAATTCTTTACTTTTCTC
Organism: Molossus molossus; assembly: GCF_014108415.1. Classification (NCBI taxonomy): domain Eukaryota; kingdom Metazoa; phylum Chordata; class Mammalia; order Chiroptera; family Molossidae; genus Molossus; species Molossus molossus. Next base: position 42,781,801 of record NW_023425351.1, on the reverse strand, counting down.
CTTCCTGTCCCTCTGCCAATTTCTATCCAGTCACCCCAAGAAATGTTCTATTTCTCTACCTGAGTCCAGAAGTAACCTTAATCATAGCTAATAATCATAAATAATGCTTGAATGAAGAAAAAATAAACTATTTGGAAATGAAGGTAAAAGAAAAAAAGCAGCATTATGATCAATCTCTATTGCCCTGGAAATGCCAGTAACTATTTTTACATATCTCTCTGAACTTGTCTTTTCACAATTCCATTCTCCTAATGAAGTCTACTAGTACCTGCAGTAGAACAATTTTAGATACTACATTCATTGATTTTATTTACTCTCTCATTAAAATACTCTTTCTAGAGTACTGATTCTTACTGGTTTTCATTACAATTATAGGGTATTTCACCTTCATTGTGTATTTAACAACAACAACAAAAAGAATTTTATGAGCTGGCCTGAAATTATTACTATGATAAGTCTTTGAGGTTCCTCTGTAAAAATTCATTCAAATATTAAAAGAGCTAACTTTCAAGTGAACACTTAAATCAAAACTCATCGAAGGTTTTCTGTTTTGTACTATCCCAGAAAGTTGACTAATGATAAAATAAACTTTCAATTATATTTTAAAAATATATCTTAATTATAAATAGAAAACAAATTATAAGAAAAATAAAGTCACTAAACTAAAACTATCTAAGGAAAAATACAAGTTATACTACCTTGAAATACAGTATTTTATTCAGATATACACTAAGAATCCCCAAAACATCTTTAAAAAGCCTGTAGCTTTCAGAGCAAAATGTGCTTTGAAAGTAAAATGTTATTTAATTATTAAAGAAATATAAGAATTACTGTGCAAAAATGCCTACTTGTGAGCAAAATAATCATTATAATCCATAAATAACTTAGTTAAAAAAAGTATTTTGAAAAAGAAATATTTTAAAATAGTTTATATTTGCAGAAAATAAATACCACATGAGAGTTATAAATATAAATTAAAAATGATTCATAATCCCATCAAGCATTAATAATTATTAAAAAGTGATTTTTCTGTGTATAATACTGAATATAGATGGAAATATATTTATATGCATATGTTAAAAATATTTTTAAAAACTACATATAATTTTATTATAGGTAGGTTTGTATTTTTCTTTTATTTTATTTTTCTTTATTGATTTTAGAGACAGAGGAAGGGAGAGGGAGAAAAAGAAACATCGATGAGATAGAACACTGACTGGCCACCTTCTGTACACCCCCCACTGGGGAGCGGGCCCACAACCTGGACATGTGCCTTAACCAGGAATTGAACCAACAACATCCTGGTGCATGGGTCAACACTCAACCACTGGGCCACACCAGCCGAGCTATATTATATTATATATTATGAATATATATATTATATATATTTTTTTTTTATACAAGCTATTAATAGGAACATTTTCCTATGATATATGTTTCCTATTGGCTAATTTCAAAAAAGTTCTTCTACAGACATAATGTAGTTTATTTTATAATTTGCCTAATATTTGCCTACAAGATGATTTGTCATTATTATATATAAACTGATATAAAAACCCTAACATTTTAAATATCAGTCTTTAAATGCATCTTGGATTATTCTCATAGGATATAGTCTTGAAAGTGGTATAATCAAAGAATGACCACTCTTAAGTTCCTTAATGAACTGTATTAATTGATTTCTACAGAGTTTCTACCAATGCATAGTCCTATCAGACTTCTAAGAATGTGCTCATCTCATAAATTTCTCAGCTTTCAGTTTAATAATTATTAAATATCAATTTCACAGGTAAAAATTATTCCTTTTTATTGTTTTAATACCCATTTCTTAAGCTTCATTAAATTAAATTTTTTTGTGTGTTTTTGATCATTTGTATCTTACTTTTGCCTCCTTTTGGCCATTTTCCTGTGGTATATTTCTATTTTTGCTTTTGTAGCTATTTATCAGTAATTGCGTTCTGCACAACTTTGTCTACTATATTCTTGAAAATACTTCCACAGTATTGCAGAATTCTATCTTTTAAGTGGAAAAAAGTGAAATAAGATAATATTTACATTTGAAAAAAGATTTATTATAATTTATATAAAACTATATCATGCATTTAACTCTCTTAAGAAAAAAATACACTGAAATTAAAATGCAATAATCAAGAGAATGTTACTTCTGTAAAAATTTGGGAACTCCTCTTTCTTGTGTATATGCGCGCGCGCGCACACACACACACACACACACACACACACATTCTCTCTCTATATCTAAAGCAGTGCCTACAGAGTAGGTATTAAAATATCTACTGTATAAATGCTTTTCCCAGGAATGCTCTTTAATAAATTAGAAGACATGATTTACCTAAAAATCAGATTAGAACATTTAATTTATTTACTTAATTAACAAGAACAAAACAAATTAAAAAGCCTGTTTGGGGAAAGTAGTACATATTGACTTAAGTACCTTGCTGAAGGAAACTGAATATGACAAGATTTCAAAAGTTAAAATCAAGTTAGAGTCTACAGAATTAGACAATTATTTAACAATCAATACCTCTTTAGGACATGAGGAAACTGTTACTTCATTACTGCCCTCTGCCGGTGGCATTATTTCCTTTTAATTTTACCTCCATGTACTGAATCTTTACCTCACAATTACTTCTGACCTGCCTCTGTATTGAAACCACCTACACTAAAAATAGCCTGCCCATCTGGAATTCAGTAAGCTTACAGGGAAAAGTTGTGCTTCAGTGAAAAGCTCTGCATTGTTTAGAGTACACCCTTCCTTGTTATCTGAGTCTAATTCTATGGGGACTCTGCACCTTTCACTGCCTTTGAGCTTTCTTATATCTGTAAATTGTAGGTAACTGAAAGCTATGAAAAATTATTCTTGATTATAAATAAAAATAATTGTGACAAGTAGAAGTTAAATTGACTTCCCTTCCCTAGTGTGGAAGAAGCTAATTTTGTATCCATTTTCAAATTTGTTACAGTATCACTAATTTATTTACATCTCTTTTTATTAAATTCTCCTTGGATCTAATTGTAACATCTGCCTGGTTCTCTCATTGAAAATGATTTTTAAAATCTTTAACATTTGTCCATTTTATTTTCGACACTCATGATTATCTAAAACATGATTGTTTAAAAGTCATGATTTTACTTTTTTAAAAAAATATTCTTTAACAGGATAAATCCAGACTATATTTTTCTCAAACAGACCAATTTAGAAATAAAATGATGTGGGCCTATAGAAAATAGGGCTATGCCCAAATGACAAAATCATTTCCTTTGGTCCCTACTCTATTTCCCAAATACTCATCATGTACTTGTCCTAATCCTCACCTTTAGAAAATCCTAGTTTCATGGGGAAGAAATCCTATAAACAGTTACGACTGTTCACTGTGTGATATGGTCAAAGTACTGTGATGGTGCTTAGAAGGGAGTAACTGATTGAGAAAGAAGAGAAGTAATGGCAAAAGTCTGAGGAAGGTAAAAATAAACACACAAAAAAAACAAAAACACTCGGAAAAGGGCTCAAACTCTCCTACATTAATGAACAACTGACCCACATCATTTATTTACAAATCAACACAATGACATAGGATATTTCCTATGTATACTGTACGGGGATGCAAAAGTGATCTGTGCAATCAAGTTTCTTCTAGAGCAGCGGTTCTCAACCTGTAAGTCACAACCCCCTTGGGGGTCAAACGACCCTTTCACAGGGGTCGCCTAAGATATAACAGTAGCAAAATTACAGTTATGGAGTAGCAACGAAAATAATTTTATGGTTGGGGGTCACCACAACATGAGGAACTGTATTAAAGGGTTGTGGACCCTTAGGAAGGTTGAGAACCACTGTTCTAGAGGGATGGAACAATTAGGGGAAGAGTCAGGTAGCAAATACTGATGTGAATTTCACAACTGAGTAATTGATTTCCTACTGGTTCACTAAGACTTCTTATTCTTCTTTTGGCCAATAGACAACTACTTACTGCCAACTTCAAAATCTTGACAGGAAATGCAAAAATAGAACTTACTTAAAACACATGTCATTTTCAAACATATAAAATAAACTTAAATAATAATAAGCTTTTTGATCCATATAAAAGTATACAAAGCATTACACATTCTGTGGTGAGTTCACTTTCAGTCCATTACAACTGGAAATATTTCTTGTATAGTAATCTACTATTTACAAATGAAGGTACTACTTATTTACTTTGAATACCACTTTCCTTTTACTATACAAGTAGTAAAAAATAATGCAAAAATGTTGACCTTGTGATATAAATGAGGGAAACAACTGGTCACCCACAAGGCTCAAGGGATTTCTCACATTGGCTTCCTTCCAGAATCTGGGACCTTTCAAAGGAGCAAGCAAAGTAATTTCCTGTTGCTTTTTAGTCTGTTCCTGACTCATAGCACCATGGCATTCAGGAGACATTTCAATCTGGAAGGAGGTTAGATTCTTGGACTAAGTAAAGGATTTGCTGTTCCTAGATTCAGAACTGCATACCCATAGGCTTACAGAGTTAACTTGAAAAATTTAAAGTGGATAGGAATCATTTGGAAGTAGAGAACAAGGTAGGAAAGGACAAGACTCAAGAAAAAACCCTTAAGTTGTGAATGAAAAAATACTTAATATATATTACTATATTATACAGATTAATAATTAATGTTTGCCTTATGTTTTATAGTTTAAAATGCACTTGAAGATATAATTTAATTTAATCTACACAATAATCCTAGCGATCAAATAAGCATATCCTCATTTTACAGATGAGAAATCAACACTCAGTAAGGTTGACTTACTCAAAGTAATATGGTTTACAGTGGATGAATTCGGACTTAGAATATAAGCCTTTTTATAATTCATTCATTCATTCAGCCTTAGTGTTTATGTGCCTACCTTTTCACTATATTAGAAGTTTCTCTATAGCAGAGATGTCCATGTATCATCATATTTCTGCACAGAGAAAACTTGTAACTAATATATGTTGGATAAACAAACAGATGATTATACTATACAAAAAAAAAAAAAAAAAAAAAGGACGTCAAAGACATATTAAAATGCTTTACTTCAATAAAGATGAATTTGAGAATCAACAACACAACTTGAAAAAATGTTTTAAATATATAGCTTCTTTAATATATATATATAAATATGTTTTCAACATATTTGTAAATTCCCTTAATTACTATACTAAGAAGAAATTTACATTTCTTGCACCTAAAAATATTGTACTGTGTTATTACAAGGTATTTATTAAACTTTTTCCAAAAATAATTACCATCAAAATGCATTTTGTAAATATTTTACAAACCTTTCAGTGTGTGTGTGTATGTATGTCTGTGTGTGTCTAAACAGAAAAAAAATTTTAACTGGTAGGATAAAAAATTCTCTGTGCTACAAATGCAACATTGCCAAAAGGCTATGTCCTGTTTAACTATCATAATCCTTTAGAAATTGTTTACATTATGACTAAAAATCACCTTGCTCCTATATTCCCACAACTAGTTCGTATGGTAAAGAGATCAGTAAACTTACTTTTATGCGTAACATCTTTAACATTTGCTCCCCTTTCTGTGCTTGTGATTAAATGTAACATTTTGAAATCCCAAAGTTCTGAGAAAAACATAAATCCTTGTCTCACAGCTGCTGTTTGACTCTGGAAACACATGCATTTTCTTTTCAAGCATCTACCATCAAAACTCCCAAAGGGCTTTGACTGGAGAACACCTGCATCTCTTCATTTAGTTTCAATAACAGAGTCTAAACTCCAAAATTACAAAAATAGACGCTCTGTTCAGCTGTAGTTACATTTTGCCCCTAATTCCCGTGAACAAAATGCTAGGAGCATGAAATCATTCAGGCAAGCTCTGTCATCAAGAGGATAAGATTTTTTGCACCAGAAGCCCAGTGGGAACATGATAGAAAACTGGCAACAATTACAGATAAAGTACATAGTAAAGTCCTCCGGGAGGAAAGAGGAAATGTAATAAGATAGATGGGTATAATTTTTACACATTTATGCCCAAACCACAAATGTGAATTGTCTTTAATTGCTACAATATATAAGCATTCTTACTCATGTGTTCTGTCAAAAATACTAAAAATATAACCTTGAGGTAATTCACTTAGTTCTACATTGTAAGGAGAATTTTTTTGACAAAAATAAATTCTTCATTAATTAAAATTTACAATCTAAAACACTGTCCCCATTTAAAAAAAAAAAAAAAGAACTCCTGAACAATTCTTATTTTAACCAACCAATACTGAATGTGGAAATAAGAGTGTATATATTTACTGGTATGTTTTAATCAAGAGAGAGAACCACCCCACAATTTATGAATTTCCAGAGACTAGAATTGTAATAGTGACTTTCTTTTCGATAACAATGATCAAAAGTTGCCAATATTTTAAGGGTAAAAATTACAATAACTTTTATTAGGACAATCTACTAAAGTTAAAAACTTTATTTCAAATACTGACTACTACACTGGGAAATAGGAAGATCAGCTTAAACTATATTATATATATAGCTATATATAGATATACAGATATATATAGATATATATATTATTTTATCCTCACCCAAGGACATTTTTTCACTTTTTGTTCAGATAGAGCGGGAAGGAGAGAGAGAGAGAGAGAGAGAAAGAGAAACATGGATGTGAAAGGTACACATCGAGTGGCTGCCACCCGCAAGACCCAACCAGGGCCGGGGACAAACTGCAACCAAGGTACATGCCCTTAGCGGGAACCAAACCCAGGTATCTCTGGACCACAGGACGATACTTTAACCACTGAGCAAAACCGGCGAGGGCAAACTATATTCTATTTAAATGACATTCTAGAAGGAACACTTGTTTTCCATTATTTTATAATAATACCATAATCACATAATTCTATTTTTCTAATCTTAGAAAGACATATTTTGCTTTTTATATATTAAAAGCAAAATAGCATGTTCATCTCATTCTACTTGTATAAAAACTTATACAAGCCAAAAAGATACTTTAAAAGCTATCCTCTTTATTAATAGTGGACCAAAATCAATTACATGAAATTTCATAGGAATAAATAAATTCTTCATGCAAATGCATAAATTATTATAGACATAAAATATGGAAAACTATCTTTAGAGTGGTTTATGTGGGGGAAAAAACTCTGGCTTCCGGTGACACATAAATTCAAGACAAATAGTAACTAAATATAAGTTCACTATACAAATCTGGAGAATATACTTTGTACCTTGTGCTCTGTGTTGGATTGTGTTAAGTTTTAAAAGAGAAATTTTCAAACATGTAGTGGAAGTAATCAGTAATGCAAAGAATCTGAAGACAAATCATAAGGGAAATGACTAAAATACATTTAATATGTTTAGTGTGGACTATTTAGTTTAAAAAAAAAGATTTTTGGAACATCTACCACATGCAGGGGAGAAAGAAGGAGAACTGAGCTAGTTCTGAAATTTGACAGCATTAAGAGGGAAGTTTTATTAATGGTGCATTAATTTATATAATGAATAATAGAGTATGAAATGGGGTGAGGGATTATACTGAGTTTAGTTCTAAATGTATTAGGCACCATTAAAATATACACAGGGATAAGGTCAAGAGCTGTCTGAAATGTGGAGTCTGGATCTCAAAAGAAAATAAATGGTTGGTTGTTTGAGTATATATAATCCAAATAGAAAGATGAGGACCAATGCATAATCAGTCTTAGAAAGGACCTATATTTAAAGCACAAAAGAAAGAAACCTATTTGAAGTGGAAAATGAATATAATTCAGCAAGGAGAACCAAGAAACTACATTGTTTTGGTGTCAAGAATTCTGAGCCTAAGATTTTTATCCTACAACTGTGTCTTGCATACTGTAGAAGATAGGAGATTCCTGAGTCAAAGGACTGTATGCAGAGCACAGCAGCATGATTATCAACACTTTTCCATCAGTTTCCTTTACTCCCAGGTTCCATAGAGGCGATGACAAAAATGTATCCAGATGGGTGCCTGCACAAGCAGTGGAATGCATGATAAGAGATGAAACCTGAATTGAGGTGTCTAATCTTTTTTCATGGTCAGTAAGCATACCTTCCATTGCCTTCAAAAGGAGACACTAGGTTTTATCTTTCAAGGTTGTTAATAAACACACAAACACCTCTGAAGTGACAGTCCAGAACAAAGGGTATGCAAAAGATATTCACAAGATATGCAAAAACACAAAAGACCTATAGAGAGTTGTTTTTTAATACCTGAAAGCCAAGAGAGACTAAGGTTTCAACAAAAAGGCTATGGTCATATGATAAATGCCAAAGACTAAAGAGGATGAATACTGACAAAGGGAAATAAAGCCAACAAAAATAAGATAATAATGGTTTTTGGGGGGCATATTAAGGGCTGATCAATTATTTCATGTTCCTTTTAGGAATAAAACCAGACCAAAAAATGACATTTATAATCCAATGAACAGAGGATCTAATAGTAATTAGAACTGTGCAACAAAGAAAGATACTAATAGATATTCTCTCCAATGGTAGACGTATGCAGAAGAAATAAAAGTGTTATCATAATTAGCTAATTAATATTAATGATAGGAAGAGAGCAATGGGGAAGCCAAACATTATAAGCATGGTCATCTAGGCAGCTTAACCAGGAAGCTACAGCTTCACACTCCCCAGTTCATTCCAAGCAGATCACTGAGGGGAAGAGATGGAACAAAGGGATATATGGGTGCATGAGCAGTGAATTCGGCATTACACAGGGAAGATGCTTGCCTGTCTGTCTAGCCTGGGTAACAATGGATTGGTTAGAAGGGTGCAGCCACTCCAAGCACATGAAATCTTGGAAGGTTAAAATGCCTAGACAAAGAGTTCTCTTACCCCTTATTCCCTTTTCTCTCTTGCTCCATGACCTAACACTCGACAGAGCACTTGCCTCCATAACCATTGGGCCTTAAGACGCCACATGGCCCATGGCCATGTGTACCCCACACCCGATGGACTGCAACTAGGAGTGAAGCTAAACTAGCTACATGCTGAATTGGACCATACTTAAAAAAACTTTTTTTTCTTTATTGATTTTAGAGAGAGAGGAAGAGACAGGGAGAGAGGAATAGTAACATTGATGAGAGAGAACACTGATTGGCTGCTTCCTGCATGCCCCACACTGGGGATTGGACCCACAACCTAGGTGTGTGCCCTGACCAGGAATTGAACCAGAGACCTATTGGTGCATAGATCAATGCTCAACCACTGAGACACACTAGCCAGGCTGGACCATACTTTAATATGGAACAGAAATCCTGGACAGTGACCTTAATTCTGTTCCTGCTGAAGACAAGATTAGACTTCTTCTATAGTGAGACAAAAAGAGATGGGACCTTGGAGAGAAACCCCTTAATTTTACATCATCAATAAAGGTTTCCATGAATCCCCCTCCTCCCACAGTGGCCTAAGAAAATTATTTTCCTTGCGGCACTCCAAGAACTCCACGTTCACCGATAACAAAAGGAGGAAGAGACATGGGGACAGAACAAGGAAGGAACAACATTAAGAACATACTATTTATCTGGCAAATGCATCCATTCATTCAGCAAGTGATTTCTCAAGCTTTCCCTATATGCCAAGTAATGTCTAGATGCTGAAGATAATGGTAAGTAACCAGTGACTAACTCTGGCCTCACGAAACTCACTGTCAAATGATGAAGACAGACAGCATTCAAATCACACAACTACATAAATATACACTTGTCAATAAGTGTTATGAAAGTATAGTAAACTATAAAAATAAATGTAACAGAGGTATTTAGCCAAATTTGTTGTTGGTAGGGAAAAGGCAACATCAGTGAAGGTTTCCCTGAAGAGGTAGTCTTTGAGCTAGGATCTTAAGACTGAGCTGGATTTAAACAGGGATAAGGTGAAAGGGTAAGGAGAGCTGTGAGAATCCCAGACAGAAAAAAAACAGCATATGCATAAGCATAATCACCCTTGAGAAACTGAAAGAAGGTCAAGATATCTGAAGCACATGGAAAAAGGGAGACATATAAAAAGAACTCAACACCAATTTGGAAATTAAAATGGATGACTTTTAACTTCCTTTATTCTAAGTTTACACTACTTTGTAATCATTTTATATTTCTAAATAGCAGGCATACCAAATTTTACTTATACATTAGTACCAACATTAACAAAGACTCAGAACTTTTAAACAAGCAGAATCTGTTATAACTCATAGGTAAATACGGCATATGAAGAACAGCCAAAGTCTATATTTAAAAGATAAATTAAAGAAAAATGTTTAAAACCCATTTAAAAATATTTTTACATATGTCAATTACAGTCACCAAGTGTTTCTACCTCTGAAGGAGGGAGCCAAAGAAGCATCTAGTTTCTCTACTTGACTCCTAACATCTACACAAATACAAGAAACAGAAGCACCAGTAAGCGGTTCCTGTGAATAATAACAAGATATACAGAATGTGGGCTGGTGCACTAGACTCCCATAGAGACTCCTACAGCTACTTGGCTGTAATCAGAATCAGCGGAGTAGAGAATGCAATCAAGGGTGAAAGAAAAGTGCAAAGGGAGGTGCTGAGAAGTCAAAGACAAAGCAATGCTGTGACATCATGGAAGTGTGGTTCTTTTGACAATGCCTAACATGAAGGAAGAAAGGAGCTCCTTACAGTTAAGGACTTTTAAAGCTAGGGGATGTACCCTGGCCGGTTGGCTCAGTGGTAGAGCATCGGGCCGCAGACCAACGAGTCGCGCGTTCAATTCTGGCCAAGGGCATGTTCATCCCTGGCCCTGGTCAGGGTCGTGTAGGAGGCAACCAGTCAATGTGTCCCTCTCACATCGATGGTTCTCTCTCTCTCCTTTTCTCTCCCCCTCTCTCCCTCCCACTCTATCTGAAGATAAACAGAAAAATATCCTTGAGTGAAGTTTAAACACACACACACACACACACAAATAAATAAAGCTGGGGGATGCAATGTTTAACAATGTGGACCCTAAGATTATATGATAAATATAAATAGGCTAAGTCAATGGGAAAATATATAGTTGAAACCCCAGGTTCAAGTTCAGAGTCTGAGGTAGGTAATTTCTAGGCCTCTATTTCCTCCTCTGTAAGACACAAATAACATTTGCTGTGCTAAATACAGTCTTGTTTTATAAACAAATATAAGAATTTATTGGACAGTAATTTTTAAAATTGTAAAAGTACTATTTTGATGATGAGTTTCACTGTTTGCAGTCATATAAAAACCTAATTCGCATTTATAAAGTTGTCCATTCTCTCACATTCTGAAGTCAGAATAAAAAAAAACTCTGCCTCTTTATCCTAACTAAGCTACTCTTAAAACCCACTTCCTAGTTGACTTCTATATAATATCTACCATTTGCTGGCTCCCTGTTTTAGTCCCCTACCTTCAATTTGGGAGCATATACACAGAGACAACTGTCTTGAACACATCATGACATGATAGGCAGAAGCCAGTGAGAATGATCACTAAACGCCTATAAAATACACTTACTTACTAGACTACATTCAAATACCTCTCATTGAAATTCTATAAATCCAAGGGGAATGTTCATTAACAATCTCACCTGTCTGTCTGTGAAAGAAACAGCAGAAATTACTTGTATTTCCCTTTCATTATTCACCCAGAAGAGTTTAACTAACCAGAATCTTAAAACAAAACAAAACATTAGGGAAGGCAAGACTCCTGTGCCATTTTCCTTAGGTGCTTCAGTTTCAAAAAAAAAAGGAAATATACTCATCACTTACTCGTTCACCCATTGATTAAATGTTTGTTGACAACATTCTATATGTGGGATATTGGTCTAGACACTAGAAATAGAGCAGTGACCAAAAAAAGACAAAAACTCCTAATCACATGAAGCATAAATTCTAATAGCAGAAGAGAAACTCAGCCCTGGTTGGTGTGGCTCAGTTGGTTGGAGCGACATCCCATGCACCAAAAGGTTGAAGGTTTGATCCTGGTCTCAGCACATATGGGAAGGCAACCCATCAGTGTTTCTCTCTCACACCTTGATGTCTCTCTCTCTCTCCTCTCTTCTCTTCTTCTCTCTCTCTCTCTCTCTCTTTCTCTCTCTCTCTCTCTCTCAAGTTCTAAGAAGAACTAAAGAAGAGTAGGAAAATAAGTACGTTTATATGCATGTATACATGCACATGTATGTAAGAAAAAGAGAAAAAATATATACACAATGGTCAGGAAAGTACTTGCTGAAAAAGTGGTATTTCACTAAGGTTTTCACAGATTGTTAATAAATAATTTCTTCATTTAAAATTTATTTAAGATTTGTCTATACTATCAGTTATATATATACACACACAAACGCACAACTCCAATTTAAATCATGTTACAGGAACATAAGATTAATCAATATTATTTTAAAACTGGCTTTAAAAATTAATGTTTATGAGTTCTCTCAACACCATATCATAAATATCTAAGCTATGAATGTGGGTGGCAGTACCAAGGTAAATGGAAAATTTAACTTTAAAAAATGCCCTAAATAAAATATGTGAATGTAGTTTAAATAAAAACACATAACATTTTAGGATCAAAAACGTACCCAAAGGAATATTTTCAAAGCACCAAATACATGATCACATTAAAATTTTACACATAAATCCATAAACGTATCACCAAATATTAATATTGAAGACTGGGTAAATTTCCTTAACAGCAAGAAAAAAAAAAAACTAAAACTTTACACTAGAAAAATCATAGGTATAATTTTTTATAATAGTTTACTTTTAGGCCCATATAATAGATTGGAAATGTAACGATTTTGTGATCCTAGAAACACATTTAAATTACAAAGAATATGAGTATTATTATGACAAAGATCTGATTATTTTTTAAATAAGTTTGACATAATTGATTCATTCTAACTGTATAAGGCAAAACAAAAAACACAGAGTCCCTCTCCAATTTAAGAACATGTGGTAAACATAAACAAGCTTACTCCCTTCTTAGGTATCAAAATTCTAACCAGACGGATATCATTCCAATAATATTTCAATGATTTCATTATTTGAAAACAAAACCTATCAAAAATTACTATATGAATAATTACATAAAGGAGTTTAACCAATAGCATATTTAAGGAACACAATTAAATAGACATTAACAAAACCATGATGTTTATTTAACCAACACTCTTTGTTCTTTAAAACAGGAGGGTAACTAAACCACACAGGCTGAATCTAAACCCCCTCCATTTCTTTTTTTAATTGATTTTTTTTTTTAAAAGAGAGAGTAGAAACATCAATGTGAGAGAGAAATAGCAATTGGCTTCCTCCTGCACACCTCCTACTGTGGATCGAGCCGGCAACCTGGGCATGTGCCCTGACCAGGAATCGAACCAGGACCTCTCAGTCCATGGCACGATGTTCAATCCACTGAGCCAAACTGGCCAGGCACCAACTTTTTTTATATGCTTTTTTTTTAATCCTCACCAGAGAATATGTTTTTATTGATTTCAGAAAGAGAGCAAGGGGGAAAGAGAGAGAAACATCGATGTGAGGGTGAAATATCTATGGGTTGCCTTCTGTTCCAGCCCAGACTGGGGATCAAACCTGCAACCTTTTGGTGCATGGGACAACACTCTAATCAACTGAGCCACTGAGCCAGGGCCCACTCCAGTTTTTTTTAATTAAAGTTTTATTAGAACACAGTCCCACACATTCATTTACATACTGTCTATGGTTATTTTTGTAATGTAATAGTAGAACTGAATAGCTGAGGTAAAGACCAAAAGGCCCACAAATCTAACATTAATTATCGGGCTTGTTCTTAAAATGTTTACCAAACCCTGCCACAAGAGATTGGTAAAACCTTATCCACAGGCACATTCTCAGTTTGGATTTTGATCTCATGCTCAGATTTTTTCCTTAGGATTCTATACCCATTCTCACCAGGTTGATTTTTGAGATGTGTGTCCTTACCAGCATGTTCATAGTGGGTCCTCAGACATACCTTTCAAATACTAATGACCAGTTTCTAATGTGAATGCCATTCAGCTGTAAATGCTACTGTAACAAAATTCACCTTTCAAATGTTTTCTGTGTCCCTGCATATGTGCACTTGTGCAATGCTCTGAATATTCACCTCCATATAGTGTCTGTCTAGTCAGTTAATTACAAATCTTTTCATGGTTTCTACTTTGAACTTAGTATGGTAATGTTTAACATGGTTCCTGGAAGTGTAGTACCTGTTAATGTTACCAGAGCTTTACTCTTAGCAACTATTTGAAACCACTTCCTCACTAGCCAATTAATTCTAAAAAAATTTCAGACCCTCTATCCTTTTAAGAAATCTATATATAGCTATCTCATTTCTAGCCTCATCGAGTGACCACCTCGGCTTTACTAACCACATACTGCTGATACCGGTCTGTACTAACCTGATCTTTTTGCCCCAGTTTTCGTTGATCTTTCTGGTATCTTTTTTCAATATGAAAGGTGTGGCTCCGCTATTATGGTGTTGAATAAAATTAAATAGATTATAAGCAAAGTGCTTCTAGAGAAGAATATAACTCAAGAAATAAGATCTTGACCTCTGAGTTTTTTTCTTGTTTCCACCATCATCTTTTCTGTTTTACAAAGCTATAGAAAGCCCAAACACCTGACTTTAATATGGCAAACTGTAGGTAATGAAGTACTATTATCCCATAAAAAATATTTCCAGTGTTTTATATTTCTTTTACTCCTGTCTACATATTACTTGATATGGTATATTTTAAAACTCATTTGGATTTAGTAGATATAAATCTAAGATTACTATACATACACCTGAATTATGTCTCATATAAAATAAAATCACAGTTGCTTATAAACACATCATTTATCGAAAATGATACAAAAATACTTTATTTGTATTTTCAGAGAGCACAACTGCAGAGAGTACAGTAGAAACAAAATGTTTAAAAAAAAATTTAAAAGTCTAATTTTAAAAGCCTTACTGAAAAAAAAAAAGCAAGCTAAGAGAATAATGATAAGTTTGTACTTACCAGAATTGTGGCAGTAGTCCATATACTGGGGAACTTGAACTGTGAAGGCTATCAAATCTGGAGCTAAGAGTGATTCTGGCTTTCTACTCTCATTGAGCCACTTGCTGCTGTGAAGGTCTTTAGTGTCAGAAGGACCTTGAAGCAATGGAATCAATTTATCTTTTCCACTGTCACCTGAATTAAAACATTAATGAAAAAAATGTTATAAAATAAAATATAGTAGTCGCTTGAGGATGTTTGATCTAAAAATATACTAACATTATAAAATTTCAACTATATTTGGTAATTTTAGCTGTACATGTAGTTATACTCTAACAATATTATAAACTTAAAAGCACTTTTAATTCTTAAAAAATAAGTTTTAATATTTAGCTAATTAATGTAAAGCCTGTTCAGAAAAGCTTATAAAAGAAAACAAGTTAAAAACACTATGTTTCAAATATTCAATGGAATCTGCACATTATCTTTAAACTTACCTAGAAATTTCGTTTCCACTAAAAAAAATTAAATTACAAATAATTTAAGGAAAATATTATGAAATAAAGTATTGGTAGGAAGGTAAAGTCAATTACAACTTGAAACTGAAAAACAGCTGGGTTTTCTGTTTAATTTTATTATACTAACAACATTTTAATTTAATTTTAATGTGTCATACGTATATATATCTATACCTCCTATTCCTCCCAAAAGTATAAGAATAAACTTTCATTTAATTTTTCTCCCTCATAACCATTCTTAAAACTATGCACAGTTTTTTCCTTAAATAAAAATTAATTTATTAAAGTAAAGAAGTATCATCCTGGCACAATTAATAAAATTTTTTAAGTAAAATAAAAAAATTTAAAACCTCTGATTCATAGGAACAATGAGTAAATTCTTGTTTCAGTAATGCTCCTTGTAAAATGCAAGGCCAATTCTCCTATACAGGCAATAAAGTTTTACACGGTCCAGCTGCACATACCTGGGGCTTTGGCACAAATTTTTATTGATCCCACGGTCCCAGAGGCACATTTGACCAATGATGTGCTGCAGTACTTCAATTCAACATTCTGGATCGAGCCCTCAAGAGTTGGCAGGGGATTCTTAGATTTCACACCTAATAAAAGAAAACTGCAAATGTACTAGCCGATTGAATTTAAATAATTTTTATACTCCTTCACCAAGGCATTTAAACTTAATTATACTTTAATTGTCTACCTCAGATGTTCATACAGTATTTGCACTAGGTTTCCTAGTTTAGTGTTTAGGAGGTGAAAGGATGCAATTTTAAAATAAATGGACTGAACTCTCATAACTATATTCACATAGTCAGCTCTTGATTAGTCAAGCTCAAGAAATAAAGTAAATACATTAAGCAAAGATTTGTTTCAAAAACAAGAGATGTTAAAAATCACATTTGGTTTTAGAATATAGAGTAAGATTTTTAGTTTTGAAACAAATTTAACTTAAAAATTTAGTTTCATTTAGGCGGAAACATTTAATTTAAATAGGAGACATCCAGAGTAAAAATATTTCTTCAAAATATCTTGGTCAGGTAGGTTGAAGAAAGAGAAACAAGACAGCTTGAAACAGCTTCTAACTTAAAATACATTGGCTTATAAGCAAAATGGACATGCCCAGTGTAGATAAAAGAAAGAAAAAGGATTCTATATCAATTAACCAAAAAAGTGGCTATTAACATCTCTACTATATGCTACTTGCTAAGGGGCATAAAAGCACAGAAGGGAGTAATTACCATGAAATAAATGGTAGAGAAAACAATTCAAATGAGAGAAACTCATTTTGGTCCTGAAGGGTAGGTGAGATTAAACAGGCAGAGAAACTTTAAGAACATTAGACTGACAATATTGCAGACCACTAATGATAATGTTATTAAAGAAGAACTCTAAGCAACTAATATTTATTGAGGACTTACGCATTATATACGTTATCTCATTCTATCCTTACACCAGGTCCATTATAAAAATGTTTATTATCCTCATTTTCAGTTTGATAGTCAATGGACTAGAGGGGTTAAGTAATTTTTATTCAAAATTCTATAGTTACTGAAAGTGTTTCAATACAATTTGATCCCACCATGGTACTGGCATAAAAACAGACACATCAATCAATTAAATAGAATAGAGAACCCAGAGGTAAATCCACATATATATTCAATTGATATATATGACAAAAGAGGCAAGAACATATAATAAGGCAAAGACAGTCTATTAAATAAATGGTGTTGGGAAAACTGGACAGATACATACAAAAATGAAACCAGACTACCTTCTTACACAATATATAAGAATAAACTCAAAATAGATTCAAGACTCTAATGTAGGACCTGAAACCATGAAATTCCTAGAAGAAAACAAAGAGAGCAAATTCTTTGACATTTTTCTGATATATCTCCTTTGGCAAGAGAAACAAAGTAAAAAAAGAAACAAATGGGATTACATCAAATTAAAAAGATTTTGAACAACAAAGAAAACCATCAACAAAATGAAAAGACAACCTACTGAATGGGAGAGATAGTAAACAATGATACATCCAAAAGAGGTTAATATCCAAAATGTATACAGAATTCATTTTTTTTAAAATGAGCAAAAGAGTTGAACATAGAGAAAAGGGAACCCTTGTGCACTGTTGCTGGTAATCCAAACTGGTGTAGCCACTGTGGAAAACAGTATAAAAGTTTATTAAAAATTTTAAAAAAGAACAACCTTATAACCCAGCAATTCCACTTCTGGATATACATCCAAAGAAATATAAAATACTAATTCAAAAAGATATATGCTCCCCTGTGTTCACTGTAGCATTATT
This sequence comes from Molossus molossus, assembly GCF_014108415.1. Taxonomy (NCBI): domain Eukaryota; kingdom Metazoa; phylum Chordata; class Mammalia; order Chiroptera; family Molossidae; genus Molossus; species Molossus molossus. Next base: position 42,763,961 of record NW_023425351.1, on the reverse strand, counting down.
TACAGTAGCCACGATATGGAAGCAACCCAAGTGCCCATCAATACATGGGTAGAAAAAGAAGTTGTGGTACAGCGTGGCTGGAGTGGCTCAGTAGTTAAAGAGTGTCAGACTGTGCACCCAAGGGTTGTGAGTTCAATTCCCGGTCAAGGGCACATACCTGTGTTGCTAGTTTGATACCTGGCCCTAGTCCAGACACATGCTGGAGGCAACTAATCTATGATCTCTCTCATATCGATGTTTCTTTCTTTCTCTCTTTCTCTCTCCCCCTTTCCTCCCTTCCATTTTCTCTAAAAATAAATGGAATAAAATGTCCTCAGGTGAGGATTAACAAAAACAAACAGTAAGTTGTGGTACATATATACAATGGAATATACTTGGCCATAAAAAAGAATGAAATTTTACCATTTGCTACAACATGCTAAGTAAAATAAGTCTGTTAGAGAAAAACAAATGCCATATGATTTCATTTATATATGAAATGTAAAGAACAAAATAAATGAACAAGCAAAATAGAAAAAGACTCACAGATGCAGAGAACAAACTGATAGTCGCCAGAAGGGAGGGGGTAGAAAAGGATGGGTGAAAAATGTGAAGGGATTAAGAAGTACAAATTGATAGTTACAAAATAATCACTGATGTGTAAAGTACGGCATAGGGAAAATAGTCAATAATACTGTAATATCTATATAAGGTGCCAGGTGGGAACCTGAATTATCGAGAAGATCACTTGGTAGATAACATGACTGTCTAACCACTATACTGTACACCTGAAAATAATATAAAATAATATTGAATGTAAACTGTAATTGAAAAATAAATTTAAAATAAACAAAAAAGAAAATTGTAGTCTAGAAAACAATGTTAAATAAAATGTAACTTTTAAACAACAACAAAAAAGTTAGTGTCCAACTCCCCTAAAATGACATCAGCCATTCAACAATTCAACAGTCTCCTACCTCACAAACAGGTTCTAATCAGTTATTTAGTATTTTATTCTACAATATGAAGGATCATCAGTTACTAGATAGAAATCACTAACATGAAAGGTAGAAATTAAACACACACACACAGAGCCAGGAAACACAGAAAACAGATAATGCTGAGAACAGAAAACATAAAATAATAATAACTGTCTCCAGAGAGATTATAGAAGATACTGCAACAAGAATAGGATGTTTTGTTAAATTTTACAAAGAACAAAAATTAGATCTTAGAAATTAACATGATGTTAATTCTCCTTAAATTAATAGAAGGATTGGAAAATAAAGTTGAGGAAATCTATCATAAATTAAAACAAAAAATTCCAAGAGGTTGAAAATGGGAGAGAAATTACAATAAAATGAAAAGATCAGCATAAACCACAAAATATCTTAAAACCAAAAGTTCTAGAAAGAACTAATAAAACAAAATGGAGAAAATAATCAAAGAAATAATTCAAGAAGAGTTCCCCAAACTGAAGAATATGAGTTTCTAATTAAAAGGGTATACCTTATATCCAGCACAGCAAATGAAAACAACATACACATAAAAGCCCATCACCTGAATATCAGGGCTAACTAGAAGCTCCTAAAAGCTTCTGAAATTTTTTTTTTTTTCTAAAGCAAAAAAAAACAGAAATAGGGAACATACAACTAGAATGGCATCAAAATTCTAAACAGCAATACTGGGGCGGGGAGGACAATACATTACTGCATTTTATTAAATTCTGTAACAAAATTATTCCCAACCTACAAATCTATATACAGCCAAACTATTAATCACACAGAAGGTAGAATGTAAAGATTCATTCAGACATGACCAATCTGAAAAACACTTATTTCCTCTTCTGGAAAGATAACTAGGAAATTGTGTTCCATCAAAAAGAGGGAGTAAATCAGGAAAGAACATGCAGGATCAAAGAAACAGGAATTCCTAGAACAATGATAAAAGGAAAGTTTAAGACATCTCTATAGTAGGATTAGAAGCAAATAAGATTGAAACAGGAGGAACGTACACCAAAATAATAATGATTATAAAAATTAAAAGTATCTCATGTATTTGAAATATTGAGAAGACTCATGCTTCTGTAAGAGTTTGGGAGAATTAATAATAAGCAATTAAGCATTATTCCAACAATAAAGGCAGTTATTAACTCTCTGAATAGAAGTTCATAAGGGAAACTATTTAATGAAAGTATAATTCAAACATACATGGCCATAGTAAATTAATAAGGAATACAAATTTAATCAAAAATTGTGTTCCAATACTATATAGTTCAGAAGAAAGAAAGAATACAGATAGAGACAATAAGTGTTGGCTCTAAAAGCTAAATCCTATTTAATAGGCAAAATAATATCCTTTCTCCAGCAAAGATGTTCCCATCTTAACCCCAGGACCTGTGAATATGTTACTTTACATGGCAAGAGAATTAGGACTGCAAATGGAATTAAGGTTGCTAATCAACTGACCTGAAATAGGGAGTTTATCCTGTACTAGTTGGATAAAAAGAAATTTAAAAAGGCAGCAGAAGAGTCAAAGACATATGATGACAGAAGCACTGTCATAGAAATGCTATGTTCCTGGCTTTGATAATTAGGGATGAGGACCACAGGCCAAGGAATTCATGTGATGTATAGGTTGAAAAATATTTTTTTTTAAAAGGCAAGAAAATGGACTCTTTTCAAGAGGCTTCAAAAGGGAACATAGCTGCCCCAGCCAGCGTGTTCAGTGGTTAGAGTGTCAGTAGATTCCTGGTCAAGGGCACAAACTGGGGCTGCAGGTTTGATTTCAATCCCCATGTGTGGGAGGCACCAATCAATATGTCTCTCTCACATCAACCTTCCCCCCCCCCCCCTCTTTCTCTCATAGCCATACTAGTACTTTTAGTGTGCAATTCATTTCAACCTTCTAAGCTACAGAACTTGAAGAAAATAATGTTATGTTACTTTAAGGCACTAAGTTTGTGGTAGTGGAAAGTATGTAGATAATCCCTAAAGATGAAAGATAAGAAGTGCATATAAGAATTTTATTTAAAGGCAAATATCTAAGAATAAACTCAAAACGACTGCCTCTAAAAGAAACAATGATGATGATAAGGGTCCAGAGGACTGCCATTTTTGTTACAAGCCTTGTAAAAGTATAATTAAATAAAACAAAAGGTCATTCAGGACACTCAAGCAAGCAGAATTCACACTAGATATAAAAAATAATAAAATCACAAGATAGTGAACCAATCATAAAGGTTTCTGAAACAGGGAAGAGGTGAAGTCTTTTTTTTAAATGCACTGAAGCGATAGCCATTTTAGAGTTGTTAAGGAACATTACATAAAATAACAATAGAAGAGGACTTCCAAATGAATGATATATAGTAAAAGGTAAGCATTATTCTTTCAGGGGAAGAATAAATGGAAAAAGTGAATTGAGAGGAAGATTTATCACATAAGAAGAAAGTGGAAGTGCGAACAAAAGTGGCTGGTTAGGCAAGAACAAAGACAAGATATATAACAAGAAAGCTGGTTAGTTCTAGGACTCAAGATGTTGAAGATTACAAATGGCTCCCTCTGATAATACAAGCAAAGAGGACAGAGCAAACTTTAAAAAGGCAGTGGTTGTTTTGTTGTTATTTATAATAATGATTTTATTGTTTTTAACACACAAAAGCAAATGAAGTGACATTCTAGGATTGAGTTAAGCCAAAGTATCTGGATAATAAAATCACTAATATTTTCAACAGAATATAAAATATAACCATTGAACTATAATCAATTAAATAGTGTGAAATAAAAAGTAATCTCAAAGTGTAAATCACAGTGATATTTAGGTGACAGAATTAAACTGTAAATATTCACAAGGATCAAAACACAAAGTCTTACTTCCCATTGTTCCACCCTCACTTGGACCTCAGCAATCCCTGTGCACATTATAATTACTAGCAAAAAGTCAACAAGCATTTATTAACATGTATCTGCAGGTCTGCTTCTTTCTTAACGTTTTTTTAAACATCAACAATAGCAAATAAACATGTGACTATTAGACTCGGCTTCATATGGACAAAATGATAAAAGAGATGTCTTAGTTTAAATCCATACCTTCTAACACCTAGTTTATGACATAATTCTTAATATAAAGATTTAAAAAATAAAATTTGCTTCTAATTCTAAGATTCTATGAATCAGATTCTCACTCCTACATTTCTTTGTCATACTAACCACATACTTTATGAGATAATTAATTCACATTAAGAACTAACCTCCTCCTCTTCAAGCTTACCTACTTAACTTTCATTGCTCTACTAGTTATGATTACAGGTCTGGAAATTTGGACATTTCTGTGTATAAGGCACTAGAAAAAATAAATCTTTTCATCTAGAAGAAATGAACCCTGGTTAAAACACTGAAGAACTTACAACCTGTGCAAATAATATAATAAGATTCAATAACTCACATTGTTTGGAAAGGGGAAGATCTCTAGATTGGGTAGGCTTAAAAAAAGAGAATTCCAGATAGGTTAGCAAAGTGCCCTAAATATTACCGATGTTCAAGAACATATTATTTTCTTTTTCCTTGACATCTTCATTGCCAAGTATGGGTAACTAAAAAACCAACATTAATGTTGGCAGATCATGTCATTAATTTCTTTTCCCATGGACCACATTTAAAGGTTTATGTTGGTCTTTAGTACAATGGGGTTTCACCACAATGTATCTACTTAGAGATACAGGCTTATTTTTCTGGTTTAGGATTTAGGATTTTTGAATCTGAAGATTCACATCTTGCATCAATTTTGTGGTTTATCAAAAAATGTTTCCAAACATTGCCTCTCTCCTGATGTCTCCTTCTCTGAGTCTTTTTTTTTTTTTTAATCCTTACCTGAGCATATTTTTACATTAATCTTTAGAGTGGGAGGGAGAGAGAGACAAAGAAAGAGAGAGAGAGAGAGAGAAATGTCGATGTGAGACAGACATAAGTGGTTGTCACCCGAAGAACCCCAACTGGGACAAACCACAACCGAAGTATGTGGCCTTGGCCAGAATCGAACCCAGGACTCTTTGGTCCGTGGGCGACGCTCTTACCACTGAGCCAGACCAGCCAGGGCTCCTTCTGTAAGTCGCTCCTTCTGTAAGTTGTACTAGATATAAATAGAATTGTCTCATTCTACTATCCATATCTGTTGACTTCTATTTCACCTTTTCATCTCTATTTTCAGTGCTGCATTCGGTCTAATTTCTTCATATCCACCATCAAATTTACTAATAGTATCTTTGACTATGCCTAATCTGCTATTTAATCCACTCAAGGACTTCTGACTGCCAAAGATTATATTTTTCTTTTCTAAATTCTCTGGTCGGAGATTCCAAAATGGCTGCACAATGAATGGAAGCTACACAGTCCGTCTCCGAGGACCAAACTAGAATTACAACTAAAACACAGACAAATTGATGGGGAAAAGCAACAGAAAAGCAGCTTTCGAGGATCATATAACCAGGGACACTGACTCGATCCTGGCAGAACTGCGGAGGCGCCATAAGGGGGCTGGAAGTTCACAGACAGCAGCGGCCTTAGCTATGAGCAGCACCCACGGATTAAACTCCCAAGCGGCTCCACAGCACAGAGACAGGACACATGCTGAAATAACCACAGCTATTTCACCTTGAGCTCCGGCAGAGGGAGGGAGGACTGAACTGGAACTATGTGGGGACACTTGAGACTTGGAGGGGACTCAGAACTTTTGCTGAGTTCCAGCCATGTAGTACAGGGGCCATCTTCCTCCTTCCCAGGGCTCAGAGGAGAAGCAGCTGCCCCTCCCGTGGAGATTCAACCCCATCCCTCTGTAGGCCATTGAAATGCAAATTGAGGCTCACTAACAACCAGATTCTGCCCCACCCTCATGAAATCGCCTTATGTTGAGCACCTTAGGGAGTTTTTCATTCAACTGACAACCCAAGGCTTTTCAAGTCATCACTACTGATAGCCTCCAGGCAAAAAGGTAGAGGACAACTGTACCATTCCTGGGCTAGCAACGCTCACCAGGAAAGTAAGACATGACAGTGGTATTTAAAATGGATCCTCCCTTGCTCATCCAAACCCAGAAGAGGGAACCACAAACAGCAGAATACCAACATGCACAGGGAAAACTTGGCAGCCTCCAAAGTCCACTGTGATAGCCACAATGGTGAAACACAGATACAAAAGCCAAATGAAAGAACAAGAGACCTCTCCCGAAGATGAGATAAATATGGAGCAGTTAAGCAAGGTAACAGAGCTAGAATTCAGAGCCATAATCTTGAGGAAGCTCAACAGCATGAGTAAGGACATAGAGATGCTGAAAATAAACCAACTGGAAATTAAAAACCACCAAGAAGAAATGAAGAATGACATATCAGAAAAAAAGAACACATTGGAAGGTCTAAACAGCAGAGTAGAGAAAACTGAGCACTGGATCAGTGAAATACAAGACAGGGTAGAAAAAAATCAACAAATCAGAACACAAAAAGGAAAAAAACCATTAAAAAACAGGAAGACAGCTTAAGAAAACTGTGGCACAATTGGAAATGTAATAATATTCGCATTATAGGAGTCCCGAAAGAAGAAGAAAATGAGCAAGGGTTAGAGAATATATTCAAAAAAATAGTGACAGAAAACTTCTCTAATTTGGTGAAGGAAGAAGTCATTCAAGGTCAAGAAGCACAGAGAGCCCCAACTAAGAAGAACCCAAATAGGCCCACACCAAGACACATAGTAATCAAAATGCTAAAAATTAAAGAGAAAGAGAGAATCCTAAAAGCAGCAAGACATAAGCAACACATTACCTACAAAGGAACCCCCATAAGGCTATCAGCTGACTTCTCACAAGAAATACAACAGGCCAGAAAAGAATGGCATGAAGTAATCAAGGTCATGAAAAACAAGGATCTGAATCCAAGACTACTCTACCCAGCAAGGCCGTCATTCAAAATAGAACGTCAAAAAAAGAGCTTCCCAGACCAAAAAAGGCGAAGGAAATACATTAGCAACAAACGAGCACTGCAAGAAATGTTAAAAGAATTGCTGTAATTAGCAGAAGAAATAGGAAAAAAGAAAAATATAACCAAACTAAACAAAAATGGCAAAAAATAAGGACATATCAATAACCACCTTAAATATAAATGGACTGAATGCTCCAATAAAAAGACACAGAGTAGCTGACTAGATAAGAAAGCATGACTCATCTAAATGTTGTTTACAAGAGTCCCACCTCACAACAAAAGACTCACATAAGTTGAAAGTGAAGGGATGGAAAAAAATTTTCCAAGCAAACGAAAAACAAAAAAAAGCTGGGATAACTGATAAAATAGATTTCAAAATGAAGACCATAACTAGAGACAAAGAAGGCCACTACATAATATTAAAAGGATCTATTCAAAAGGAAGATATAACCCTGATAAACAAATATGCACCCAAATATAGGAGCACCAAAATATATTAAAAATCTTCTGGAGGGCCCTGGCCGGTCTGGCTCAGCGGTTAGAGCGTCGGCCTGCGGTCCCGAGAGACCTGGGTTCGGTTCCCGCTAAGGGCATGTACCTCGGTTGCAGTGTGTCCCCGGCTCTGGTCAGTCGTGCGGGTGGCAGCCACTCGATGTGTCCCTTCACGTCGATGTTTCTCTCTCTCTCTGTTCCTCTCTCCCCCTCCTACTCTACCTGAACAAAAAATGGAAAAATGTCCTCGGGTGAGGATAAAAAAAAAAAAAAAAAAAAAATCTTCTGGAGGACTTCAAAGGAGAAATTGACAGCAATACAATCATAGCAGGGGACTTCAACACCCCGTTGACACCACTGGATAGATCCTCTAGACAAAAAATTAGCAAGGAAATACAGACTCTAAATGAAGCACTAGACCAAATAGATTTAATAGATATCTACAGAGAATTACATCCCAAAACTACAGAATTCACATTCTTCTCAAGTGCACATGGGACATTCCCAAAGACAGACCACATGATAGCACACAAATTAAATCCCCACAAGTTCAAGAAGATTGAAATCATACCAAGCATCTTCTCAGATCACAATGGCATGAAACTAGAAAACAGTTGCAATAAAAACATGCAAAGACATTTGAACACATGGAGGCTAAATAGCATGTTATTTAACAATGAATGGGTTACCATGGGGAGCAAGGAAGAAATTAAAAACTTCCTGGAAACCAATGAAAATGAACACACAACAACACAAAATCTAGGGGATGCAGCAAAAGCAGTTCTGAGAGGCAAGTTCATAGCAGGCCTACCTCAAAAAAGAAGAAAAATCTCTAATAGACCATCTAACCTCACAACTTAAAGAACTAGAGAGCAAACAAAAAGTAAACCCCAGAACAAGTACAAGGAAGGAATTAGTAAAGATCAGAGCAGAAATAAATGACATAGAGACCAAAAAAACAATTCAAAAGATCAATGCAACAAAGAGCTGGTTTTTCGAAAAGATAAACAAGATTGATGGACCCTTAGCTAGACTCACCAGGAAACGAAGAGAGAGAACCCAAATACACAAAATCAGAAATGAAAGAGGAGAGATAACAACTGACACCACAGAAATACAAAAGATCATTAACAACTACTATGAAGAATTATATGGCAACAAATTCGACAATCTAAGCAAAATGGACACATTTCTAGAAACACATAGTCTCCCAAAACTGGATCAGGAAGAGATAGAAAACTTGAACAGACCAATAACAACAGAAGAAATTGAAGATGTAATCAAGACTCTCCCAGCAAACAAAAGCCCAGGCCCGGATGGCTTCACAGAGGCGTTTTACCGAATATTCAAAGAAGAACTAATACCCATTCTCCTCAAACTATTTCAAAAAATTCAAGAAGAAGGAAGACTTACAATCTGCTTTTTTGAGGCCAGCATAATTCTAATTGCAAAACCAGAAAAAGACACAACAAAGAAAGAAAACAACAGGCCAATATCCCTGATGAACACAGATGCCAAAATCCTGAACAAAATACGAGCAAATCAAATCCAGCACTACACCAAAAAAATTATTCACCGTGACCAAGTGGGATTCATCCCAGAAATGCAGGGCGGGTACAATATTCGCAAATCCATAAATGTGATACACCACATAAATAAAATGAAGAATAAATACCACATGATCATATCAATAGATGCTGAAAAAGCCTTCGACAAAATCCAGCATCCATTTCTGATAAAAACGCTCAGCAGTGTGGGAATAGAGGGATCATATCTAGACATAATAAAGGCCATATATGAATGACCTACAGCCAACATCATACTTAATGGGCAAAAACTAAAAGCATTTCCCTTGAGAACAGGAACAAGGCAAGGATGTTCAATTTCGCTACTCCAATTTAACATAATACTGGAAGTCTTAGCCACAGCAATCAGACAGTAAGAAAAAATAAAAGGGATCCAAATTGGAAAGGAGGAAGTGAAATTGTCATTATTTGCAGATGACATGATACTATACATAGAAAACCCCAAAGGCTCCATCAAAAGATTACTAGACTTAATAAATGAATTCGGCAAAGTAGCAGGATACAAAATTAATGTCAAGAAATCGATGGCATTCTTATACACCAATGATGAACTCACAGAAAGAGAAACTAAGAAAACAATCCCATTTACCATTGCGGAAAAAAAATTAAGATACCTAAGAATAAACTTAACCAAAGAAGTAAAGGATCTATTTGCAGAAAACTACAGGTCATTGAAAAAAGAAATAGATGCAGATATAAAAAAGTGGAAGCACATACCCTGTTCATGAATTGGGAGAATTAAGATCATCATAATGTCCATATTACCCAGAGCAATCTATAGATTCAACCCAATCCCCATCAAAATATCAACGGCATACTTCACAGAATTAGAACAATTATTTCAAAAGTTCATATGGAACCAAAAAAGGTCTCGAATAGCCACAGCAATCTTGAAAAGGAAGAACAAAGTTGGAGGAATCACAATACCAGATTTCAGGTTATATTACAAAGCCACTGTAATCAAAACAGCCTGGTACTGGCACAAGAACAGGCATATACACCAGTGGAACAGAACTGAAGACCCAGAAATGGACCCAAGGCAGTATGCTCAGTTAATATTTGAGAAAGGTGGCAAGAGCATACAGTGGAGTAAAGACAGCCTCTTTAATAAATGGTGTTGGGAAAATTGGACAGCTACATGCAAAAAAAGTGAAACTAGAAGATCTACTTACACCATACACAAAAATAAACTCAAAATGGGTAAAAGACTTAAATGTGACCCGTGAATCCATAAAAATTCTAGAAGAAAATGTAGGCAACAAAATTTCACACATCATATGCAGCAGAATTTTCACTGATACATCACCTAAGGCAACAGAAACAAAGGAAAAAATGAACACGTGGAAAAATGAACAAAGGAAAAATGAACATCAAACTCAAAAGCTTCTGTACAGCAAAGGAAACAACCATCAAAATGGATAGGCAACCCACAATATGGGAGAACATCATTGCCAATGATACATTGATAAGGGGTTAATTTCCAAAATATATAGAGTACTCATACAACTCAACTAAAGAAAGACAAAGAACCCAATTAAAAAATGGGCAGAGGAGCTGAACAGATACCTCTCCAAACAGGATATACAAATGGCCAAGAGACATATGAAGAAATGCTCAACATCACTAATCATCAGAGAGATGCAAATTAAAACAACAATGAGGTATCACCTCACACCTGTCAGAATGGCCGCCATCAACAAATCATCAAACAACAAGTGTTGGTGAGGGTGTGGAGAAAAGGGGACTCTAGTACACTGCTGGTGGGAATGCAGAACGGTGCAGCCACTATGGAAAACAATATGGTGTTACCTCAAAAAATTAAAAATTGAACTGCCATTTGACCCAGTGATCCCACTTCTAGGAATATACCCTAAGAAGCCTGAAACACCAATCAGAAGGAATATTCGTACCCCTATGTTCATAGCAGCACTATTTACAAAAGCTAAGATCTGGAAACAGCCCAAGTGTCCATCAGTAGACGAATGGATATAAAAGCTGTGGTACATAAGCACAATGGAGCACTATGCAGCTGTAAGAAAGAAAGCTCTCTTATCCTTTGAGACAACGTGGACGGACCTGGAAAGTATTATCCTAAGCGAAACAAGCCAAGCAGAAAAAGACAAATACCACATGATCTCACTTATTTATGAAGTATAATGAACATAACAGTCTGAGAAATAGGGTAGACCCAGAAACATGGAAGTGGAGTACAGACTGACAATCCCCAGAAGAGGAGATGGTGGGAGGAGGGAAGAGATAAACCACAGAACTTATATGGATGTTTGCATAACCAATGGACATGAACAACAAAGCTGGGGACCGGGCGGGGGGGGGGGGGATGGTGAGGAGGGTGTCAATGGGGTAAAAAAGGAGAAACATCTGTAACAAAAATATAATTTAAAAAACTAAATTAAATAAATAAATAAATAAATAAATAAATAAATAAATTCTCTATCTTTACTGACAGTATCTGTGCCTCTCTTGTATTTACAACTCCATCTTTTGCTTCTTAGTCGTTTTATACTCTACGTCTGATAATCACATTATCTGAAATTCTGGAAATCTATATCAGCCTTTGGATGTCTCTGCCAACTCTTATTCTTGGTGGATTATTTTCAAATTTTTGGTAATTTCTGATTCTGAGTTTACATTTCATAAGACTTTCTGTTTCAAATACATTGTCACAGCAAGTATCTGTGTTTAATACTAGATACCCAGAGATGTAACCATTCCACCCAAGATCACATTTTAAGTTGACTTATTGGCTTCATGGCTCCTAGACCATGCAAAAAAAAAAAAATTAAATCTGAGTGATGACAGGACGTGGTAACAAATTTTCAGAGAAAGCACCCTCCCTCTTCCCCAACATAGACACAAAAAAGAAACTTCTTTGTTTAAATCAAGAGTGGGGCAGATTTTTTAAACAGTCCACCTTTCCACTAGCCCTTAACAGTCAGTTCTTCTTCTTTTTTTTTTTTTTGTACGTGCCCCTAGCGGGAACCGAACCCTAGACTCTCTGGTCCGCAGACCAATGCTCCAACCGCTAAGCCAAACCAGCCAGGGCTCCACTAGCCCTTAAAAGATATGAGCTTAGGGAATCTATACACCACTTCCCAATTCCACACTTCTTGTCCCCACTCTCTTCTTGGTGATTAAAAGCCAAGCCCAGTGATAACTGAGGCTGCCACCACACATTAGGATAGTCAATGTTTAATTGTCTGCTTACCACTCCGGTTTTTAGTTTTATTTTTGTTTTAGACATTTTCCCCCTTCCTTGAAAGTTTAGCAAGTCATTCGAATTAATTGTTATATATTATTTAGCACGGGCGTTTGTAGAGAAGTTTTCAAGTTAATAACTAGTATGCAACACTGCCAGGCACAGAAGTCATGTCATGCTATGCTATATGTTTTAAATAAATGTAGCTTAGAAATGAATCTTCTGCACACTATGATTTCATCCATAATAAAGGAGGAAACAGCAAATTTTTTTTAGGTTAAACACTGCAGAATATACAGAGATATTAAACATTTTATGAAGCCCAAAATGTACTTAACTATACTGTGTCAGCTTCCTTGACAGTGAGGACGAATCACTAGCTACCTTACAAAGTAATCGTTTGCAATGAAATGATAAATGGAGTGGTTAAAAGAGCACTTGGCATGTAAGCGGTCAATAAATGTTACCTAGTACATTCTCATTATTGTTACTATTACTACAAACAATACCAGCTCAGATTAAGAAAGTTGTTTACATACATTAAGAAAACAAATGAGCCCTGGCCGGTTTGGCTCAGCGGTTAGAGCGTCGGCCTGCGGTACAGAGAGACCCGGGTTCGGTTCCCGCTAAGGGCATGTACCTCGGTTGCAGTTAGTCCCCGGCCCTGGTTGGTCGTGCGGGTGGCAGCCACTCGATGTGTCCCTTCACATCGATGTTTCTCTCTCTCTCTCTCTCTTCCTCTCTCTCCCTCCCGCTCTATCTGAACAAAAAATGGAAAAATGTCTTCGGGTGAGGATAAAAAAAAAAAAAGAAAACAAATGAGAGAATTTACTGAAAGATACACTAATCACTAGACGTTTATTCAGTATAAACTCTGCCATTAAAGAACTATGTAGCCCTGACCGGTTTGGCTCAACGGTTAGAGCGTCGGCCTGAGATCCAGAGAGACCTGGGTTCGGTTCCCGCTAAGGGTGCCTATCTCAGTTGCAGTTTGTCCCCGGCCCTGGTTGGTCGTGTGTCCACTAGATGTGTCCCTTTCACATCAATGCTTCTCTCTCTCTCTCTCTCTTCCTCTCTCTCCCTCCCACTCTATCTGAACAAAAAATGGAAAAAAATGTCCTCAGGTGAGGATAAAAAGAAACAAACTATGTAATCTTGAATTCAAAACCTCTGTAGTTCAGTTTCTCTCCCTTCCTCTCCAAGAAATCAATAAAAAGAAAAAAAAAAAAAAAGAATACCATAAAATGGAAGACAAATAATGCTCTGTAATTGTTGTAGGTAGAATCAGAGGGCAACAAAAAATAACCCTACTAACTATGGTGTATATATAACCAAACTTAAAAATAAAATGAAAGAGGATCAAAAGAGTACAATATATATTAATTTACAAATAACACTAACCTTTTCCAAGAAATAAACTAAGTATAAAATTAAAAAAATTTTTAAAGATCTCAGAATTATATTTAAAAGGACCCTGGCTAGGTACCTCAGCTGGTTGGAGCTTTCTCCAGATACACCAGGGCACATGCGAGAATAAACCAATGAGCTGTGGCCAGTTTGGCTCTGTGGATAGAGTGTTGATACAATATACCATATTAACATAACAAAGGATAAGAATTATATGATCTTTCAACAGATGCAGAAAAATCACTTGATAAGACACAACATCCATTTATGATTACAACACTCAATAAAATAGGTATAAAAAACTCTTAACATAATAAAGGCCATATATGACAACCCCTCAGCCAATATCATACTCAAGAGTGAAAAACTGAAAGCTTTTCCTCTAAAACCAGAAACAAGACAAAGATTGCCACTGGTATTCAACATATTTCTGAAAGTCCTAGCCACAGAAATCAGGCAAGAGAAATAAATAAAAGTCATCCGAATTAGGAAAAAAGAAGTAAAAGTGTCACTTTGTGCAGATGACATGATTCTGTATTTAGAAAACCCTAAAGACTACACCAAAACACTATTAGAAACAATAAACAAATACAATAAAGTTGCAGGATACAAAATCAATGTATAACACTCCACTGTTCTCCTATATAATAAAAATGAAACTTTAGAAAAAGAAGTTTAAGCCCTGGCCGGTTTGGCTCAGCGGTTAGAGATTCGGCCTGCGGTCTGGAGAGACCCGGGTTCGGTTCCCGCTAAGGGCATGTACCTCGGTTGCAGTTTGTCCACGGCCCTGGTTGGTCGTGCGGGTGGCAGCCACTCGATGTGTCCCTTTCACGTCGATGTTTCTTTCTCTCTCTGTTCCTCTCTCTCCCTCCCACTCTACCTGAACAAAAAATGGAAAAATGTCCTCAGGTGAGGATAAAAAAAAACAAACAAAAAACATTTTTTTGCCCTGGCCGGTTTGGCTCAGCGGTTGGAGCGTCGGCCTGCGGTACAGAGAAAAAGAAGTTTAAAAAAAACAATTCCTTGCCCTGGCCGGGTGGGGTTCAGTTGGTTGGAGTTATCATCTGATACACCAAATGGTTGTGGGTTCAAAGCCCAACTGTGAGGCAATCAGTCAATGTCTCTGTCTCTCCCTCTGTAGCACTCCCTTTCTCTCTAAAATAAATAAACATATCCTTAGGTCAGGACTTAAAAAAAATTATTTTGCAATTGCAGCAAAAGGAATAAACTTAACAAAGGATGTGAAGGACCTACATACTGAAAACTGCAAAGCATTATTAAAAGAGATTGAAAAAGACACAATGAAATGGAAAGATATTCCAGGTTCATGGATTGGAAGAATCAACATGGTTAAAATGGCCATATTACACAAAGCAATATACAGATTTAATTCAATCCCCATAAAAATCTCAGTGTCATTTTTTTAAAGGAATAGACTAAAAAAAAATCATCAGAATGGTATGGAGTCACAAAAGACCCCAAATAGCCAAAGCACTCCTAAGGAAAAAGGCAAAGCCACAGGTTTCACACTACCTGACTTCAAATTATACTACAAAGCTATGATAATCAAAACAGCATGGTATTGGGTGGAGGGGGCAGACACACAGGCCAATGTAACAAAACTGAGGGCCCAGAAATAAAACTACATGTATATGGGCAAATAATTTTTGACAAAGGAGCCTAAAACACACACTGGAGAAAAGAAAGCCTCTTCAATAAATAGTGCTGGGAAATTTGGAAAGCCACATGCAAAAAAATGAAACTAGATTACAGTTAGTCCCCATGTACAAAAACAAATTCAAAATGGATCAAAGACCTAAGATCTAAAACCACAAATTACACAGAAGAAAACATAGGCACTAAACATACAACCTTGGTCTTAGAGAACATTTTATGAATTTGACCCCAAAGGCAAGGGAAGTAAAAGTAAAAATAAATGAATGGGACCATATCAAACTAAAAAGCTCTGCACAGCAAAAGAAATCGATAACAAAAGGCAACCAACCAAATGAGAGGTGATATCTGCAAACAACAGCTTTCACAAGGGGTTAATATCCAAAATATAAAAAGAACTCATACAACTCATTAGCAAAAAAAAAACCCCAAACAATCCAATTTTAAAATGGGCAGAGGAGGACCTGAACAGTCACCTTGCCCAAGAGGACATAAAAACGGCCAACAGATATATAAAAAAATGTTCAATTTCACTAGCTATTAAGAAAATGCAAATCCAAACTACAGTAAGATACCACCTCATACCTGTTAGACTGGCTATTATCAGCAAGAAAGGTAATGACAATGCTGGAGAGTTTCTGGAGAAAAAGGAACCCTGATTCACTGCTGGTGAGAATGTAAACTGGTACAGCCAGATTATGGAAAACAGTATGGCAATTACTGAAAAAAATTAACAATAGAGTTACAATATGACCCAGCAATTTCTCTTCTGAAAAACTCAAAAATATTTCTTTCCAAAGATATATGCACCCCCTATGTTCACTGCAGCATTATTCACAGAAACAACCAAAGTGTCCTGTGATACAGGACTAGATAAAGAAGATGTGGTACATATATACTACAGAATACTACTCAGTCATAAGATGAAATACTGCCATTTGCAACAACATGGATGGACCTTGAGAATATGTTCAGCAAAATCAGTCAATCAGAAAAAGCTAAGAACCATATGTTTCATTCATATGTGGGATATAAAACTGAATCTCACAGACACACACAATAGTACAGTGGTGACAAGAAGGGGGTAGGAGCGTAATAAAGGGTAAATAGCAGCAAATATACAGTGACAGAAGATGATATGACTTTAGGTGGTGGGTACATATTGCAATATACAGACCATGCATCATATAAGTCATATAGGTGTCAAGGGTACATGACCCTATTGACCAGTGTCACCCCAATAAATTTAATTTAAAATTTTATTTAAAATAAAATAAAAAATATATGCAAGAAAGGTAAGAATAGAAATGATAATGTAATCTATACATAAATCAAGTTCTAAATTATTCACAAATCAGCAGTGCCCATATTCCTAAAGAACAAATGCTGTTACTATTGCCAAATTCAGAGTAAGATGTCATGTCAGGTAACTTAGGTATGGTTAATCTATGTATGTATATAAATATAAGTTTGCATTCAATATATAGACATACATTATATACATATGCATATTTCTGAAAATCCTAGCCAAAGTAATCAGGCAAAATAAATAAATAAATATATATATATGCTGTGCATGTATGGTTAGCATAAGCAAATAGAAGATTACTCAAGGTCACATTCATCTTTATTTTATTTTATTTTTTTTAGAGATACACATTTTTATTTTTTATTTTATTTTATTTGTATTTGTATTTATTTTATTTAATTAATTTATTCATTTTTGTTACAGATGTCTCTCCTTTTTCCCCCCACTGATTTCTCCTTCCCACCCTGTCCCCACCTTTGTTGTCCATGTCCACTGTTCATGCATACATGCATATAAGTTCTGTGGTTTATCTCCCCCCCATCCCCTCTTCAGGGGATTGTCAGTCTGTACCCCACTTCCACGTCTCTGGGACTACCCAATTCCTCAGACTGTTATGTTCATTAGATTCCACAAATAAGTGAGATCATGTGATATTTGTCTTGTCAGAATGGCCACCATCAACAAATCATCAAACAACAAGTGTTGGCAAGGGTGTGGAGAAAAGGGGACTCTAGTACACTGCTGGTGGGAATGCAGACTAGTGCAGCCACTATGGAAAACAATATGGTGTTACCTCAAAAAATCAAAAATTGAACTTCCATTTGACTCGGTGATCCCACTTCTAGGAATATACCCTAAGAAGCCTGAAACACCAACGTATGTACCCCCATGTTCATAGCGGCACTATTTACAATAGCTAAGATCTGGAAACAGCCCAAATGTCCATCAGTAGACGAATGGATAAAAAAGCTGTGGTACATATACACAATGGAGTAATATGCAGCTGTAAGAAAGAAAGATCTCTTATCCTTTGAGATGACATGGAGGGACCTGGAAAGCATTATCCTAAGTGAAACAAACCAATCAGAGAAAGGCAAATATCACATGATCTCTCTTATTTGTGGAATATAATGATCATCTTTATTTTAATCAAAAATAAATTTAAAAAAATTTTTTAAAGACGACTTTTCTTAATTCATTATAGAAATAAACTAGTTCCACTTCCAGGAAGACAAGGAAGACTTTTCCTTATTTCTCGTGCTAAGTACAACTAAAAACCCAGCATTATATATAAAACAAAAATAAGAAGACTCTAAAAGTCAGAAAGAAGGCAGAGCAGTTAGGGTCTTCAGGACTAAATTGAGGACACGGTGGTGAGATGTATAGGTTTGTTTTTGTCTAATACATCCCAGACTTAAAGCTGAAGAAGCCAGCAACCCAGAAAGGCCCACAGGTACAGACATAAGAAGCCCCAGCAAAATCTATTTCTCCCTAGCCAGAGGACCTGAGGGGGCATCCTAGCAAGAGAGAACATTTTTAGATAATTACTATTCTACTCTAGCCAAACATATAGAAAAACCTGTGTACCCCCCCCCCACACACACACACACACAACATGAGCAAAGTTCAATGAGAAGCCTAGACTTCCAACATGCTCTAATGGGGAACTCCAATACTCCCACTAGGGTAGTATACAAAAAGGCTGAATAAGAAACCTGGAGTTCCGATTAGACCTAGCAATAGGAGGCATAACTCAACCTTCCAGCTGGGTGGTGTCAAAGGAGACCTAGTGAAGAGTCAGGATTTTCCACTAACCCCCAGCAATAATCAGTCCCTCACCACCACCACCCTGGTACCTGTAATAAGGCAATCCAAACACTCCAAGACAGAGAGGAATCAACGGTGGTCAAAATGAGAGTCAGAATTCCCACCCTGGGCCAGAAATCACAGGGACCCCAACTCCTGGTCCTTGGATACCAAAGGAAGACAAGTGGAAAAAATGGACATATAACCCCACCTGGCAGTAGTAACAAGGGTACATACATGCCCCCATCCACAAATAGAGCATTACCAGATGAAGCCAGATAAAACAGAAAGTTTAAGTAAGATCCAGAGTCTCAGAAGATAATATCCAAAATAGCCAGGTTTCGATCAAAAATCACTTGTCGTGACAAAAACAAGATCCCAAACTGAATGAGAAGACAATAAATGCCACTGAGGTGGCAGAGACATTAGAACTATCTGACAAAGACTTTTAATTTTTTTTTTCTTTACTGATTTTTTTAATGAGAGAGGAAAGGAGAAAGAGAGAGGGAGAAAGAGAGAGAAACATCAATGAGAGAAAATATTGATTGGCCGCCTCCTACATGCCCCACACTGGGGATTTGGCCGACAACCTGGGCATGTGCCGTGACCAGGAATCTAACTGGCAACCTCTTGGTGCAGGAGAAATGACATCGTACCCGCAGAAGAAAATCTATTTGAATGACAACAGATTTTTTATTAGAAACCATAAAGTCCAGCAGGGAGTGGCACAACATTTTTCAATTGCTGACAATATCCCTCAGTATTGAAAAGGAAAACCAGACATCATCATACAAAGAAAAACTAAGAAAATTTGTAGAATTTTATTAAGTATTCATCTTAGTGAAACTTTTAGGTCTGGAGCTATTAGTCTAAAAGAAATGAACTTTTAGGAAGTAGATTTACCCTAAAAAATAGCTCAAGTTAGAAACAGAAAAGATAAAACAAGGAATTTTGCAATATTTTAAAAAAAAGGAAAGAAAACAATAAGCCAAAATAGGGTAAATATAATACACTTTCTTTCTTTTCCTGAGTTTTCTAAACTATGTTTCATCCTGAACCAAATATAATACCTGACGTGGTTCTCACTATATATACATGAAATAGTTAAGACAATTATAAACAGGTAGGGTAAAGAATCATAAAGGTAAGTATTGTCTGTACACTTCACTTGAACTGGAAAAATGATATCAGTAGACTGTAACAACTTAGATTTATAAAATGTAAACTTAAAACAAAATCTTCACAAGATACACTTAAAATAACTACACATAAGCCCTGGCCGGTTTGGCTCAGCGGTTAGAGCGTCGGCCTGCGGTCCCGAGAGACCCGGGTTCGGTTCCCGCTAAGGGCATGTACCTTGGTTGCAGTTTGTCCCCGGCCCTGGTAGGTTGTGCGGGTGGCGGCCATTCGATGTGTCCCTTTCACATTGATGTTTCTCTCTCTCTCTCTCTGTTCTTCTCTTTCCCCCCCACCCTACATGAACAAAAAATGGAAAAATGTCCTTGGGTGAGGATAAAATAAATAAATAAATAAAGCTTATAGAAATCAATGAAATTTATTTAAACTGTTATTTTAATCAGTGAAGTTAACAAGCTTCTAGCAGAAGAGAGAAGCCATAGACTGCCAATATCAGGAATGAAATGTTGTATTACTACAGAGTAGGCAGACACCAAAGATTAATATGGAAATACCATAAGTAATTCTGCTTACAGAATTTGACAAATTTGATGATATGGGTCAATAAATCAATTTAAAAAACATTCCCAAAACATAAATCTCCAGAAACAGGTGAAGAATTATACCAAATCTTTAAAGAAGAATTAACACCCTTTATACACAGAAAAGACGGAAAGACTTCCCATTTCATTTTATGAAGCTACCCTCATTCTAAAACAAAGGCGTTACCAAAAAAGGAAAGCTATATACAAATTTTCCTCATCAATATACATGTGAAAATACCTAACAAAATATTAAAAAATGAAATTCAGCAATGAATTTGTGTATAAATATAAATATGAATAATATTTATTCATATGACCAAGTGGGGTTTTCTCCAGGAATGGGTGATCAATGTAATCCACCATTATTAACAAACTGAAGAAGAAAAATTATATCTCTTGATGCAGAAAATGCATTTCACAAAATTCAACACCTATTCATAACAAAAACTTTCAGGGGAATAAAAAGAGAGTAACACCCTTAACAGGAGAAAGAATGTCTACAAATACTTAAAACTACTTAATGGTAAAAGACTGGATGCTTTCACACTAAGATTGGAACAAAGTCAAAGATGTCAGCTCTCACTGCTATTACTCAGCATAGTTGGATGTCCGGCCAGTGCAATAAGACAAGAAACAGAAAAATAGATATACAGGTAGAAAAGTAAAATTAAAAAACCCTATCCCTCTGTACAGTTGACATAACCCTGTATAAAGCTGAAGGAATCTTTAAAAAAAAAAAAAAAAAAAAAAGTCTAGCCCTGGCCAGTTTGGCTCAGCGGTTAGAGCGTCGGCCTGTGGTCTAGAGAGACCCGGGTTCGGTTCCCACTAAGGGCACGTACCTTGGTTGCAGTTTGTCCCCGGCCCTGGTTGGTCGTGCGGGTTGCAACCACTCAATGGGTCCCTTCCATATCGATGTTTCTCTCTCTTCCACTCTCTCCCTCCCACTCTATCTGAACAAAAAATGGATAAATGTCCTCGGGTGAAGATAAAAAAAAAAAATTAAATAAAACTATAAAATGCTGATGAAAGATATCAATGAAAATCTCCATAAATGAAGAAACATACAGTGTTCATAGATTGGAAAATTCAACAAAGATTTTGTATACCTCGAAACAATTTTTCTAAAATATCTGTGAAAAGACAAAGGAATTTGAATAGCTGAAATCAATTCCAAGAAAAACCAGAAGTCATAGAAATAAGTTCACCTAATTTCAAGACTTCTTATACATCTATAGTAATCAAGAATGTATGGTATTGGTGGATAAATACATTGGGGGATCAGAATGGAGAACCCAGAAAAAGACACTCAAATATACCAAATAATTTTTTACAAAGCTACAAATGGAATTCAATGAAAGAAAGATAGCCTTTTCAACAAATAATGCTACAACAGGTGGATATTCATAGGCAAAAAAAAAAAAAAAAAAGAACTTCAAGCTAGATCAGACATCTTACCAAAAAAAAAAAGAAAAGTCAAAATGAATCATGGACTTAAATATAAATATGAAACTATAAAAATTCAGGAAAACAAAACAAAACAAAACAAAAAAAAAACAGGAGAAAAACCTTTAGGGCAAGGCAGAGTTCCTTGACTTAAAAACAAAAGCAATAAAAGTAAACTGTTGCCCTGGCCAGTTTGGCCCAGCGGTTAGAACGCTGGCGTTGGCCCGCGGACCAGAGAAACCCAGGTTGGGTTCCCACTAAGGGCATGTACCTCACTTGCAGTTTGTCCCCAGCCCCGGTTGGGGTCGTGTGGGTGGCAACCAATCGATGTGACTCTCTCATCTGGATGTTTCTGTCTCTCTCTCTTCCCACCTCTCCCTGTCCCGCTCTATCTGAAGTTAAATGTTCTCGCGTGAGGATAAAATAAATAAATAAACTATTGATACACACAACAACTTAGAGAGATCTGCAGAGAATTGTGCTGAGAAAGGGGGAAAAAAAAAAAAACAATCCCAAAACATCACCTATTACATGATTGTTTTTTTATGGCATGTCCAGAATAGGCAAATCCATAGAAACAGAAGGCAGATTAGCGGTTACTAGGGGATGGGGCAGAGGAGGGATTGGGGAGTGATTACTTAAAGGGTATGGGGTGTTTTTATGGAGTGATAAAAAGGTTTTTAAACCAGAAAGAATTGGCAGTTACACCACATTGTAAATACACTAAATGCCACTGAATTGTACACTTTAAAATTGTTAATTGTATGCTATGTGAATTCCACCTCAATGAGAGAGAGAGAGAGAGAGAGAGAGAGAGAGAGAGAGAGAGAGAGAGAAAGCAGTCAATCAATCTAGGACAGGTTTAAAAAGAAAACCCACTGGTTCACATATTTAAAACTTAAAACAATTTGAACAATACCTATTTATTACCCTTTCAATTTCCCTTTTATTTCATGTTTATGAAAATTCATTTGTGGAAGAATGTTCAATGTTTAAACTATAGCAGGTGATGTTCTAAGAATTGAAGGGAAGAGAAATATAGGCACTTGTATATGTAGGTAGGACCACTGTTACTCTTTATGGACTAATATGCTTTTCAATTCTTCATAATATTCAACTAATCGCAAAGCTATCCTAAAAATAGTTATTTTACATTCCAAAAGTGGCATTTACCATTACTTAAGGAAAACTAAAACTTATTCCTATGTCCCTGAAAATAATTTTTCAAACTAAGCAGAGACAAGTGTCATATACTATACAATACTTATACTGACAGGTTATTACACCAAGAGAATATTAACCTTCAATCCCTGAATCGTTCAAGAAATGTTTGCAAGAATACTTTTGGCCTCTTTATCTGGTCAAAATACTAGAAGCTAAGTGGTGTCTGTACAAACCAATCATTTCACTAGCAGTTTTATATTTCTTTAAAGCCTCATATAAAAAGCACCTGCCTAAAGTGAGTAATGGAGTTTTATATTCATTGCACTTAGGAACAGCGTATGTAACCTATTCCGTTTTCCTCCCTTGTGGAATATATTTCAGCTTATATTGCACAACACATTACCAATGCATATAAAGACTCTCTGATCAGCCATTTGGACTGCAGTCAGCAACCTGCCTGAGTGCCTTCTTTTTTTCCCTACCCTAAATAACATACTCATTTTATCCAACCACTTAAGTAAAATATATATGTATTTTTTTTAAGATGGTGTTATAACTTTCTCAATAAACATGTAACATATGTATGAGTACTGTATTTGGGATACAAATGCAAATACACAATGCTTGAACAAAATTTTTGCATTAATATTTGAAAACTAGTTGAACACATCAATCCATGGGAATAAAACAGAAGCCTATATGGATTGCCTTTATGTTGCTCTCCTGAGCAACCACAATTAAAAAATTATTGCAACCACAGTAGCAAAAAGCTAAGCTAATTTTCACCCATTAAAGGCCTGGAAGTAGGTCCAAACTATTATTAAAATTGGATCAACCTCATATCTGCCAGATCCCAAAATATTTTCAAGGCATAAGTATCCCAGTCATTTTCAAAACTTCATGAAACAGTGATGAAGGCAAAATTTAAAAAGAGTAATGATAAAAATGTGGTATAATATTTTATAGCCGAGATAGATCTAAAACTTAAGTACAACTGACAAAAAGAGTAATTAAGATTGAAGAAAATTAACAAAATGAAAAAAAAAAATAGATTTGCCATAATTATAAAATTATAGCTTGGTAATACTGTAAAATACTAAAATATCTATTTTAACACACTATAATATTACAGATGAGTAAGTAAAAAATAAATGACAGTGTGTAAGGCAAAAAGCACCATGCTGCCCCTTGCTGGTACCCTCATGCAATAATCTAAGGCTAACTGCTAGCATCAATTAACATTTACTTGGAACCAACTATACAAAATTAACTTTATTAAGTGTTGAGGTATTTAGAGCTATTACACACACACACACACACACACACACACACACACACCCCACAATGGATTATCTTTCTATGTAAAATCTTTACACACACACACACACACACACATCCCACAATGGATTATCTTTCTATGTAAAATCTTTAAAAAAAAGTCAAACTCGAAAACAGAGTAAAAAAGTGGTTGCCACGGGCTGGACAGTGGGGGAAATAGAAGTTGGTAAAAAAGTACAAACTGTCAGCTATAATACAAATAAGGTCTAAGGATCTAATGTATAACATTGTAACTATAGTTGATATCACTATATTGTATAATTGAAATTTGCTAAGAGTAGAATTTCATTGTTTTCAGAAAATATATATAAAAATGCATGATGAATGTGTTAACTAATCATTTTACAATATATACACAATATGTTAAATCTTATAATTTTGTCAATGATAGCTCAATAAAGCTGAAAAATCAATGATGTTTGAAAAATAACTATAACCGCCCTGGCCGGTTTGGCTCAGCGGTTAGAGCGTCGGCCTGCGGTCCTGAGAGACCCGGGTTCGGTTCCCGCTAAGGGCGCGTACCTCGGTTGCAGTTTGTCCCCGGCCCTGGTCGGTCGTGCGGGTGGCAGCCACTCGATGTGTCCCTTTCACATCGATGTTTCTCTCTCTCTCTCTGTTCCTCTCTTTCCCTCCCACTCTACCTAAAAAAAAAAAAAAAAAAGAAAAGAAAAGAAAAAAAAAGAAAAATAACTATAACCAAGAGTAATTTTTTGGCACTGGGTAAACTGAAATAAGAAAAATTAAAATACTCATATCCCTTCATTTTCTATATTCAAAATAATAAATCAGAATTTTTCTAATTTCTAAAGTCAAGGTACTTGGCAAAGAAGGAGGGATTGTTATCTTAAAGAAAATCAGCAAAGCAGACTCTGAAATTTACAGATCCAAATATAAATTCATTCTGATTAGTCACTGAGTTCTTACACGGTTCAGGGATTGGTGACAAATGCTTAGGATGCAGCTAGAAGAAAAACACATGCCCTCTCCTCACGATGTTTAAGTTCTAGCAGAAAATAGCTAAGGTTTATTGAAGTTTTAAATACATGCAAGTCACCATGTATAATGCTTTATATGTATTATTTTTCCTGAAATATCACAAAAGTAACATGAGTTAGATAAATAACACTATCATCACTGAAAAACTGAGAATTTGAGAGGTTAACCTGTCCAAGGCAAGGTCACATAATATGACCAAACTGGGACTTGAATCTCAGTTTGACATTAAAGACCATGTTCTTAAACATTATGTTACAAAGATTCATTAACCTTTAAAAACAGTTACAACATTAAAGTGATTGTGAAACATGAGGGAAACACAAGACACCTAAAGAACAAGAGAAAATAAATCAGTCACATTAATTTATGGTTGTTCTGTATATGACAAACCTGAGCTCCAGTAGATAATTAGAATGAAGGACTAATCTTTCACTTCTCATGTGCTACACACACATGTACACATATTTTAAATATGGCTGTGCCTATATTCTCCTGCAATCTTCCAAGATTACATATCCATAAAGCTAATGTAATATAGTCCTTCTGGTTTATTTTAGTGAGTAAGCACTCATATGGACTGATATTGACAAGTAATAAGATAATGATTTAGAATCTCATAACATAGTCTATCAAGATATATGGACAAAAGGAACATTCTTTTTAAAAAAGATGAGAGAGAGACATTGATGTGAGAGAGAAACATTGATCAGTTGCCTCCTGTACGTGCCCCAAACGGGGATCAAACCTGCAGCCTAGGTATGTGCTCTGACCAAGAATCAAACCCACAACCTTTTGGTGTACAGGACAACACTCCAATCAACTTATACATTTTTTAAATGTATAAGTCCTCAAAATTTTTTCTCTCCATCAGAATTTTTACACTGTGATCATGACAGATCCTTATGTGCGGAAAAGGATAATACATCTGGCATGTGCTACCTTTTAAATCTACATTAATAAAACTTCAAGGGAAACACAAAATAATGATTGAAAAAAGCAAATTATAATATTCACAAATTAACAATTAACTCTAAAACCCAAAGTATTTATTATAAAAACTGTACTGGTTCAGGTTTCATTGTTTTTTAATATCAGTAATTCTTAATGCAACTTGAAACATTTATAATCTTGTAAGTTTCAAAGAATTATTTTATAACTTGGCTTAATTTGTGAGAAAATCGCTTTTATGAATGCCAGTTGTACTTCTTTAGAAAGACAAATGTAAACCTATTTAGTGATCTGATTTTCTCTTTCATCTTGTCTCCAGTTTCTGTGTAGATTTATAATGTTCATTGTTTCCAATTTTAACAAATCACCTAATGGCAGAAAGGAAAATATGTTAACCTTGGAATTATTTGCAGTTGGAGAAATCCCTTTTGTCTGGCCCATACAGGGCCTGCAATCTGTTTTAAACACAGATTGTCTGTCTTTCGTCTGACAGCCACCAAGCTGCACAAATTACTTTCTGCCTGTTCACCTGTTTGCAGCTGCGTCTGTAAGCTAAAGATTCTGCAGTTTGACTTGAGCAACCACTTCAGGATTGATGACATGTGCTGCTGATAAAGTGAGCAATTTGAAGAAATTACTGGCTATCGTTATTGAAAGACATCTGGGCGTGAGCTGAGAACTAGAAGCCTTCAATCATGTGCTTGCAACCTGCAGTGGCGGCAACAGTGTTTGAAGTGATACCCTACTAAAAAGAAGTTGGCCCTGGCACTAAATAACCAAGCACTGTATGGAACATAATCTCTCAAATGAGTAATAAAAAGTTCTGTCTTGTAGCTGTAAAAATTTGAGGTTCGGTCTTTTCTTTAAAATATTCTTTGATTTTTAAAAAAAAAAAAAAAAAGGTAGGCAACAATTTCTGTTTCTACTCTTTTCTAATAACTGATACAGTATCTATTATTTCCGATGTCATTAATTTATTTCAAACTGCTATTGCTATTTAAAAAAATGGTCAACATTTATTGAATACCTACTACATGGTCCACACTCTAACCCTAGAAAAAAGCTTGCTGTCTATTATCTTATTAATACTCACATAAACTTTTTAAACCAAAATTACTATTCCCTTTCTCTGGTAGAAAAACCAAACTAAAACTCTAAGAAACTAGGCTAATGTGGCACAACTGTGAGTCTGTCTCCTGATGAAGAGCTCATTCAATTCTACTATGCTGCCTTTCTGTTCTGACTTTTTTGGTAATTTTCTGTCTCTTGATGTACTTCTTGATGTATAATGAATAATATGTTTTGCCAGAACCATTCTAGCCCTCAAGTTATTCATTAAGAGATGTGGTTTCTATTCTACCTTTCTATCTCATTATATAAAATTTATTCCAAAGCAGACTGTCTTCATGAATTGAGAAGCCTGACTCAATCAAATTCATTTTAAGGCTAGGAACACTGCTTAAATCTCAAGCACTTCCCACATTTGTTCAAATCAGATGATAATAAAAATTTAAGTAAAATTATGCCAGAAATAATAGCAAATGAACATCTTTTATGAAAAAATAATGCTTACTGTTAAAGAAAAAGAAAGCATTCTTAATAAGGTGTTACTTAATAAAAATAAAGGCATTATTTAAAATATTTATAAATTTAATATTATCAATAACAACAAAAAATGAATTATTAGTATGACAAAACATTAGCACAAATATAATAAAATAATAAACTATAATAAGGCAGTTCTACAAATACAAAGTCAGAACAAACTTATAACCTACATCAATGCCAGAAGAATCAATTAATGTATTTAGATGTATATATGTAAAATACACATTCAGCGTGTTTCAAATGCAAAATTAGATAGCATTATTTTATAGCATCATTACATTTTTCTAATTAAAATTAATGTAATTTTGGATAAGCCCTGGAACTCCTTCTCTCCACTTACAAATATTTATAAACCAGTAAGGATCAATTACAGTAAGATAAAGGCCATTAAAATATCATATGTAAAGCTGAAACAAATATAACCATTCAGATAATGAGTTCTTGTGCAACATTTAAAAATTCTTAATATGTACACATACTTCAAACATAGTATAAAAGTCAATACTTTTGAAAATAGTTCAACATTAATACTAAAAAATATGTATTAAAAATTCACTAGCTATGATAATTCTTTAAAAAATAACTACTATATCAAACACTATCAAAAAAAATTCCAACTCCAAAGTAAGTCTGCAGTTTAGTAACATATATGAGAAGTTTAATTTGCAAGTAGGAATTTGAAGATCAATTTTCCAATTATTAAATCATTTTTCTGGTTTAGGATGGACACATTAAGTAAAATAGATTTCTTCATTTGGTTAGAGGGAACATGAAACAAAAACTGCCTCTTTCAAAGGTTCTTTTGAATAAACGGCTTCTCTACTATTTTTATGTTGCTGTTTAAATTTCCACAGTTTTGGAAAATACTATCCCTGTCAATACTGGTATACTTTAGAACAAATTTAAATGAATTGATAAAAATGCCACCCAAAAGGCATTATTATTTCAACTTGTTAAAATTAAGTATACTGAAGAAATAAAAAGACCAAAGCCCTCAATTAAGTAACCATATAAAATTGGCTTTCACATTTCAGTATTTGTAAATTGGATTAAGCACTGACCTGACTGACTAGCCACAAAAAAAGGATATGTATCATTAATGATTATAATACATCAAGCCTTTATTTATAATAGAATGATATATCAATAATAACGGTCTTCCACACAAAGATGATAGTTAATACCATCTATGTCACTATCCTCTTTCGTAGTTGAATCATGAGTTCATGTTTTAATGGCATCTTTTATTTTAAAGACCTAAGTCGTGAGAACATTCTTATGTACCACTTCATAGCTTTGACCCAAAGTACATATAAAAAGATTAGACTTTATTTGGTATAAAATCACTTGGCAGTTTTACATCTGTGCATGCAACATAAATACACCAGCTGGCATCTCAGGCACACACACATATGGACTTCAAAACAGAAACTTCCTTATTTGCAGCACTGCCAGGGTAATTTTGTATCCTCTGCATACTACAGCTATTTGTCAGGCCCCTGCAGGTGTGCACTGCACATAAACACACAGCTGTAGTCCAGCAAGCCAAGTGTTCCATCAAACACATAAAGGGAGACCTCAGCAGTTGGATTAGTCATCCCTACAACAGGTCCAGGGAGAACAATATGGGTTAGTATTTTTGGGAAAGGCATGGATGGGAAATTTATGATTATGTTAGTCTTACCAAATAACTGGTGGATTGTGTCATTTTTAAAGCAGTGCCTACTTATTAAGGTTTTGTTACAATGGCTAGAGAAAAACTGAAATTTGTTTTTTGTGTTAATAGCAATAATCTATAAATTAGTGCATTAAGTGCAAAATATGAAAAGGTTTTCAAATTCAACTTTGATTTTTGGAGGTTGTTTCAAGTATGCCTTGGCTATAATATTTACAAATCATAATTAGTATACCCTTAACTAGTTCTACATTGTATTTTATTATATTTATAATTCTACTTTTCAATTCATATGCATTTAAGATGAACTTGCTAAAAAGCAAGTATTTGTGTCCAAAATTATGTATCATAACAATTAACTAACAAAAGTTACATGCTATATTAATACTGGACTGTAAACAATTTAGTTCTCAAATATGAGAGTACACTAATCTACAAATGGCTAGGGAAATGAATGGAAATATAAGATGTGATCATTTTGCAATCATATAAGAGCTCCCAAATGAATTAAATGTGACCTTATTAATATTCTTTAAAATAACAGGTAAGCACTTCAGGCAGTTGATAATTATGACTACTTTAACCACATTTTCCCAAAAATGCTCAAAGTCCAGCTGGCAGTTGACAAAACATGAAAGATAACTTAGAAAATGAGCTTGAATGCATTATGCCTAATATACTAATCTTCAGTGAACTTGAGGTCAAAGAGGTAGTAATCAAGAAACACTAGCAGTCTCTGACATCAGGGGATTCACATTTTCTTGTGCCTGGAAGGTATAAAGGTATTTAAAAATTATGTTAGCCTGATACAAATCCTACCCTTAATACATGAAGTCTAACTTTATTAAGAATTACTCTAATTGAGCCACAAAAATACTATCTAAATTAGGGAAAGATAAAGTAAGTAAGTGGAAAGGAGTAAAAGGCTTATCCTTATTTAATTAAAGTAAATCATCTCCTGTCTTATTTTATTCTTTTATGTAATTGTAAATAAAAAATACTTGGAATTCAACCTGGATCCCCATATTGCTGATGGTTCCCTGAGGTGTGATTCATAGCTCTTTAAAGCTTCCTAGTAGCCTTAGATGCTCCAGGTTGGATCAGGCTGAGTTTTGGATCTGAACCTCAGAATTACTCTTTTTTGGCAATTCTAGGTAAAAAATTTACATCAGTATCTTTTGTCCCAGAATACTGTCATTGAGAAAAGTGTCTAATGGTGAGGATCAGTAAAATATCTTGGCCCTTAATGGCCACAATAAAACACATTTAAAACAAATTTTAGTTAACAGTATCTGTTCCAGTTATTTATTGCTTTGGAACTACTCCAAACCCTACTGGCTTAAAACAACAATCTATTTTTATCTCTTACAGCTCTGTGGATTTTCTAAACTCATCTGGGTGGTTCTTGCCTGGGTCTCTCTCATGCAGCTGCATTCAAATTGTAACTGGGGCTGGAATCATCTGAAGTCTTGACTGAGCTAAAGATCCAAGATGGTTTCATCACTCACATGTCAGATACCTCAGCCTAGACAAATGGAACACTTGGGGGTCAGATAGGTCTCAGGCTCGCTCTCTCTCTCTCTCTCTCTCTCTCTCCCCCCTCCCTCCCTCCCTTCCTCCCTCCCTCCCTCCCTCCGTCCTTCCCTCCTTTCTTCCTTCTCTATGTGGCTAGGTTGGGCTTCCTCACAACATGAGGGTCTCAGAGACACTGGACTTCTTACATGGTGGCTGGCTTCACCCAGAGCAAATATTCTTAGTGACTCAACCAGAAACTGTAAAACTTCTTATAACCTAACCTCAGAAGTCATACAGTATCACCTTCACCACAATTTATTGGGAAAAAGTGAGTTATCACTGGGCTGGTCTAAACTCAGGGTATGGAGCTTATAGTATAATATAAATGCTATAGAAAGCATGATTCATGGACATCTTTGGAGATTTGCTACCTCAGTATAGTAATAATATCATTTTTAAAAATCATTTTAAAATTTTGTTAGCACTCTGTTAATCATTTAATACTTTATTTTTGTAATTATTTTATTAACTATGATATTAATATGCATGGTTTTGATCATAGATTATAGTGACTAAGGTATAGCAAGGTAAGATACACCTTTAATTTTTTTCAAGTTGATTTCACTGACTCCTTAAAATTTAAATCTATACCCAAAACTAATTCTAATTCTGTTTATATACATATATATGTTTTAAATCCTCACCTGAGGATATTTTTTCCATTTATCTTTAGATAGAGTGGAAGGCTGGAAGGGGGGGAGGGAGAAACATCGATGTGAGAGAGACACATGGATTGGTTGTCTCCTGCATGTCCCTGACCAGGGATGAACCACAACCGAGATATGTGCCCTCAGCCAGGATCAAACCCATGACTTTCTGGTCCATGGGCCAACACTCTAACCATTAAGCCAAACCGACCAGGGCTCTGTTTATATTTTTAAACATCAATGTTAACACTGGAAGTTTACATCAGTCACCAAAAATGGTCAGTCTTTAAGAGTTTAAAATATTCACTGCTAAATATTAAAAAGGTTTTCATTTACCTAAATAAAGCATATGTCATTTGCTTAAATGTACTATACTTAATAAATAATTAATAGGACTTTTAAGAGGTGGGAAGAGATAAATCAAAGAACTTATATGCATATATGCATAACCAATGGACAAAGACAACATTCCTGGGAAAGTGGCGGGGGAACGTGAGCGGGAAAGAGGGTGCCAATGTGGGAAAAAGAAAAAACATCTATAACAAAAATAAATAAATTAATTAAAAATAAATAAATAAAATAATAAAATGAAAGTAAAGTAAGAATAAATAACAACAACAACAAAAAAAAGAGACTTCCTAAAGGAAATGAACTGGAAGTCAGAAATAGCCCGCTATCTACACACATGCCTAGATAACACACAGAAAAAACAACAATGGGCATAATATTCTTGTTTATGGGAAGTTAAGAACAATTCTTACAATGCTAAGAGCTAAATTAAATGATTTATTTCCCCATACAATGAGAAAGCATTTTCAGGAGATAGTAGAATAAAATACGAAGAAACAGTGGAAAAAAGAAAATAATTAAATTTTTCATTTATTTGGGAGAGGATTGTTTGGCTCTTTCTCCATTTAAAAAATTGTACAAAAAAAAACGATATAAAAGGCAGAACTCCCCATAATTTTATGGCTTTTCCTACGTTTATAAAGAAAGTGGCCTAACATATTCCAGTCTTCATCTTATCCAGGCCCTACATTTTCCCAAAAGGTAACAATTGATAGTTTTATGTGTATAAAACTTTTCCACACAAAGCTGTCAATCTACCCATCTACCTGACCTACCGACCTATCTATCCATCACAAATATATGCACACATGCAAACATCCACACAACATGAATATACACATCCTTCTCATAAATATAAAGGTAGTGGTGCTGTATATATTGGTCTATAACTTCCTTTTTACTTAGAATCTATCAATCTATCCTACCTATTTTAATAAATAACTAATATTAAACAGCATAGTATAATACTGCATAACACAGGTATATAGTATATTCATATAACACCACAAATGAAGCACATAAACACTGTTGAGAGAAAGAAACCAAATACAAAAGAGTATATATAATTCCATTTATATGAACTTCAATAATAGGCAAAACTAATCTACAGTGACAGAAATAAGAACAAGAACTGGCTATAGGAGTGACCAGAATTGACTTGCAAGGAGGGCATAAAGAAACCCCTTGATATTAAGTCTGAATATGTTTGAAATCATTTATTTCTAAGACAGAATAAAACCATGTATTAACAAACCATTTACCACATTTACTCCTTTTTCTTCAAATGCAAATAAACAGCTCTCTCAAAATACAAAGTCAATATTTTCCACATTTGGAAACAGTAGAGGAAACTGAGGTTTTAAGAGGTCAATTAACCAAAATCCATGACTAATCAAATACACGGACATCCAGAACTCAAGGTTTCTCAATCCTGATTCAAAGCTATTTTTCCTTTTTCTTTCAATATTGCAGTTTCTAGAATGTATAACAAATTTTATTGGAAGTTTCGGCTCTTCTGTCTCAGCAAACATAGTAGAAAATACAAAGGCAAATAATTTTAAAACTTAAAGGTCTTAAAGGAAAGGATACCTAAAAACTAGGAACTTGAAATTACTCTATAAAAATCTTCCTCATGGGGTAAAACTAAACGTTAACTACTTATAACACAATTGATATAATAAATTAGAAAAAAGTATATAAGAAAAATAGACTTCCGGTCAAGATGGCGGCGTAGGTAAACGCGGTATCGCGTCCTCCCACAACCACATCAAAGTTACAACTAAACTACAGAACAACCATCATTCAAAACCACCTGAAATCAAGCTGAATGGAAATCCTTTGGTGAGCCCTTCCCTGGGGCAGCAGACAGCATATCTGGGACTCCAGCAACCTGGCTCACACTGGTAGCCCCGCCCTGGTGATTCCCTGAGGCCCCGCCCCACCCCACCCAACTTTCAGGCCCACCCAAGCAGTGGCCAGTTACTTAACCATAGGATTGGCCTGTCTTGGATCCTGCTTCAGGTTTTCCTAAATTCTTTCAAACAAGCAGCATCTGTTCTCAGCGAGCCCCATACCTCTCATTAAGTAATACACAGAAACAAACACAGGGAGGCAGCCAAAATGAGGATACAAAGAAACAGGTCCCAAATGAAAGAACAGAACAAAACCCCAGGAAAACAACTAAGTGAAATGGAGATAAGCAACCTAACAGATGCTGAGTTCAAAATACTGCTTATAAGGATGCTCAATGAACTTAGTGAGAACCTCAGTGATCTTAGTGAGGGCCTCAAGAGCATAAAAAAGGACCAGTCAGATATTCTTAAAGTATCCTCCTTCTTTTTAATTATTTTTTTCTTTTTGCTGCTCTGATTTTTTCCAACCTTACCTTCTGATGGACTAATTTGATTCTCTAATTCTTCCAGCTTACTAGTTATTTCTTCCAGTGTATTCTACATTTCAGATATGCCATTCTTCATTTCCGACTGATTAATTTCATGGTTTCTATGTCATTCTCATGCTTTTGAACATCATTACAACAATTACTTTGAACTCTGTTTCTTGATAAATTGCTTGTCTGCATTTCATTTGGCGCTTTTTCTGGAAATTCCTCTTATTCTTTCATTTGGGGCTGGTTTCTTTGTCTCCTCATTTTGTGTTTGTTTCATTGTATTAGATAGAACTGCTACGATTCCCAGTTTTCATGGGCTGACTTTTTGTACCAGGTGTCCTGTGGTACTCAGTGGTGCAGTCTCCTTGATTGCCTGAGCTGTGTGCTCTAGGAATGTCTCTTGTGTGAGTTATTTGGGACCTCCTGTTTTAATTGGGTCTTGACTGCTGTTGGCCCATCCATGGGTGCGATCAGCCCTCAGGCTGGCTGACTATGAGTCTCAACCCCGACCATGGTGTCCATACTGCTGTGTAGATACAGTCTCTGTATCTCTTGTTGGGCTCAGCAACACTATTGTTACCTCTTCAGGCTGAATGTTTATAGAGGTAAACATGGGTCACCATGTATGAGATGCTGTGCAGGGTCACCACCCCTCCCCCCATGCAGGGTTGTTCCCAGTAGGGTCTGGAGCCTGCTGGGATGCCCCTTTGGGTATCCCATTTGTGTTTCTTGTTGGGTTGAGCTCTGGTGTGGATAGATCAAGAGTCTCCAGCCCTGGCCAGTTTGACTCAGCAGTTAGAGCATCGGCCCACAGACCAGAGTCTCAGAATCAATTCCCAGTTAGGGGCACATATCTCAGTTGCAGGTTCAATCCCCAGCCCCAGTCGGGGTCATGAGGGAGGCAACAAATCAATGTGTGTGTGTTTCTCTCTCTCTTCCCTCCTCCCAATCTAAAAAAAAAAAAATCAATGGAAAAATATCCTTGGGTAAAGATTAAAATAAAAAAAGTCTCCAGTTGAGAATATTGCTGGCCCAGCCTGCAGGAGGGGCCTAAGAACTTCCTCCCAGTCCCAGACATTAGTATCCAAGGACCTCACATTTTGAATGTCCTGCTCTGAGCAGCTCTCCCATCCCTCACAGAACTGCACCAAGTGTGAGTATACGAGATATCACAGGTCTGAACCAAACAGTCTCCTGTTGGGAGTGGTGCCCGCAGCCTGCAGGAGGGTGGGATTGGCACTACCTCTCATTCCGGGGCCTGTGCAGCAGAACTCACACAAAGCTTCGATCTGCCTCCCCACAATGCAGTCATACAGCTCAACACTCGTTTGTCTGTCTCCCTGACAGAAGCCTCCTCAGGAAACACAGTCCAAAAATACTAGGCTGTACAGCACCAGTGCCCCCACATCACCAAACCAAACAGGAGGGGGCAGAAAAAGAAGCCCCTTGCAGAACTCCGATCTCTCCCTGCAGCTGGTCTCAATAAAGTGGGGCTAAAATTCCCAGCTTCACTCAAGCTCCGAACCTTGCAGTGTAGGCAAAAAATCCCAGACCTGACTTGCTCACTTGTGTTGCTAACCCAGCAGGATGGGGCAGGATGAGCAGTTCCACAGTTGATGGGGGTGCTCCGAACATGCATTTAAGGTGGGAGAGAACATTCCTCCTTTCCAAGCCACAATGTTTAGTCAGTGACTTGGGTTCTGCTCAATACCTTTACGGAAAGTAGAAGGCCCCTCAAAGTCACTGCTAGCCACAGCCTGCAGACCCCTCTGCTGGACCCAAACACGGCCATGCAACCTCTCCAGCAGTCAGAGTCCAGAGAAAACTTCTCAGGCTCAGACTGCTAACCATAGGAGCACTCCTTCACTGGGAAGGTGCAGTCAGAATCTCCCTGGACAACAGAATCCCCCTGACTCCTTCTGTTGGATGCTATGCAGGCTCTTCTTCCTGGCTCTGTTGCTCTCTGTTGGAAATCTGTACATGAGGGTGAAATGTCACTCCAGGGGGAGGAAGCTTTGTAGCTGTGATATCCCTCCAGCCTCTCAGCTGCTGCACCTGCTCGAAAGGTGCTTTCCCTTTGTGTCTCCACTCCTCTAACCAGTGATGATAAGGGAAACAGTTTTAGTTTTTGCTAGTTGAGTATGATGTTGGCTGTGGGTTTGTCAAATAGAGCCTATATCATGTTGAGGTATGATCTCTCTACTCCACCTTGTTGAGAGTTTTTATCAGAAATGGGTGCTGAATTTTATCAAATGCTTTATCTGCATCTACTCATAAAATTATGTGGTTTTTATCCCTCATTTGGTTTATGTGGTGTCATGTTTATTGATTTGTGCATATTGTAACAACTTTGCATCACAAGAATAAATTCCACTTAATCACAGTGTATATGATCTTTTTAATGTATTGCTGTTTCTGATTTGCTAATATTTTGTTGAAGATTTTAGCACCTATGTTGCTTTATTTTATTTATTTTTGTAGTGTCTTTATCTAGATTTGGAATTAGGATATTGTTGGCCTCGTAAAAAGAGCATGCAAGACTTCCATTCCCTTGAACTTTTTGGAATAGTTTGAGGTAGACAGGTGTTACTTCTTCTTTGAATGTTTGGTAAAAAAAAAAAAAAAAATGTTTGGCCAGTGAGGCCATGAGGTCCAGGACTTTTGTTTGCTGGTAGGTTTTTCTTTTTTTATTATTATTATTACTGCTTCAATTTCATTAGTTACAATCTCTCTATTCAAGTTTTCTGCTGCTTCCCGATTCAGTTTTGGAAGATTTTGTGTTTCAAAGAATTTACCCATTTCGTCCAGGTTTTCCAATTTGTTGGCATATAGTTGTTCATAGTATTTTCTTTCGATCCTTTGTATTTTTGTGGTGTCAGTTGCTACTTCTCATTCCTTTCTGATTTTATTTATTTGGGTCCTGTTTTTTATTGATGAGTCTTGTTAAAGCTTTGTCAATCTTATCTTTACAAAGAAACAGTTCTTGGTTTCAATGATTTGTTTTGTACTGATTTTTTCGTCTCTGTGTCAATTACTTCTTTTCTTTTAGGTGTAGTGTTGGGTTGTTTATTTGAAATTTTTCTTGCTTCTTGAGGTAGGCTTGTCATACTATGAACTTCCCTCTCAGGACTGCTTTAACCGTGTCCTATAGATTTTTGGTTGTTGTGTATTCATTTTCACTATTTTCAGGTAACTTTTTATTTCCTCATTGATCTCATTTTAACCCATTCCTTGTTTAGTAACATGACTTTTAGCCCCCATGTGTTTGAATGTTTGGGATCTTTCTACTGCTGTTGATTTTGTTTCATACCATTGTGATCACAGAAGATACTGGATATGACTTCAATCTCTTTGATGTTAAAATTTATTTTGTGTCTTAATATGTGGTCTGTCTTTGAGAACGTTCCATGTGCACTTGAGAAGAATGTGTATCCTGCTGCTTAGAGACGAAATGTTCTATAAATATCAATTTAATCCATTTGATCCAGTTTGTCATTTAAGAATTCTGGTTGCCTTGTTGATTTTTTTGTCTCGAAGACCTATTCATTGATGTTTGTGGGGTGCTACAATTCCCTGCTATGACTGTATTGCTGTCAGTCTCGCCTTTAATGTTCACTAACATTTTCTTTATATATATAAGTGCTCCTATGTTGGGTGAATGTATTTGCACAAGGGTTATATCTGCTTGTGCATCGATCCTTTTCATATTATATGGTGACCTTCTTTGTCTCTTGTTTTGGCCTTTGTTTTGAAGTTTATTTTGTCTGATATAAGTATTCCAACACTTTTTTGTTTGTTTTCATTTGCATGGAATGTTTTTTTTTCCATCCCTTCATTTTTAGTCAGTGTGTATCTTTTGTTCCAAAGTGGATCTCTTGCAGACAGCATATATATATGAGTCATGTTTTCTTATCCATTCAGCTACCCTGTGTCTTTTGATTGGAGCATTTAATTTATTTACATTTACGGTTATTATTGATAGCTACCTAATTATTGCCATTTTATTCTTTATACCTATGTTCCCCTGTCTTTATCTATTACTTCCTTTACTTGAAGCAGGCCCTTCTTGCAATACTGGTACGGTGTTAAGAAACTCTTTAGCTTTTTTGTGGGGGGAGAAGGGGGCTAGGAAATAACAGCCTTGCTGGTAAGAGTAGTCTTGATTACAGTTCCTTTCTTTTCATCACTTTATTTTATGCCAATCATTTCTGGCCTAAAATGTTTCTAATGATAAATCAACTGACAGCCTTAAGGGAGCACCCTTATAGGTAACTAAATTTGTCTCCTTTGCTGCTTTTAAGATTCTCTTTTTGACTTAAAGCTGTGCTACTTTAATTATGATGAGTCTTGGTGTGGGTCTCTTTCGGTTCATTTTGATTAGTATTCTGTGTGTGTGTGTGTGTGTGTGTGTGTGTGCACGCGCTCGCGCGCTTTTTGAATTTGTTTTACATTTCCCATTAACCAGGTTAGGGAAGTTTTCAGCCACTATTTCTTCAGACATTTTCTGTCACTTGTTCACTCTCTTCTCCTTCTTGTAACCCCATGACACAGATGCTGTTATACTTAATGTTACCTCAAAAAATTAAAACTGGAACTTTTTTTTTTTTTTTTTTTTATCCTCACCCAAGGATACTTTTCCATTTTCTGTACAGTTAGAGTGGGAGGGAGAGAGAGGAAGGGAGAGAGAGAGAGAGAGAAACATCGATGTGAAGGGACACATCGAGTGGCTGCCACCCGCACGACCAACCAGGGCCGGGGACAAACTGCAACCGAAGTACATGCCCTTAGCGGGAACCGAACCTAGGTCCCTCCGGACCGCAGGCCGACGCTCTAACGGCTGAGCCAAACCGGCCAGGGCAAACTGGAACTACTTTTTGACTGAGCAACCCCATTTTGGGGAATTTGTTCAAAGAAACCCAAAACAATAATTCAAAAGAATATAAGCATCCTTATGTTCATTGCAGCGTTACTTACAATAGCCAAGATCTGAAAACAGCCCAAGTGCTCATCAGTAGATGAGTGGATTAAAAGGCTGTGTACATTTACACAGTGGAATACTACTTGGCATGGTGGGGGAGTCATACTTTTTTAACGGCACAAATGGACCTGGAGATTATTATGCTAAGTGAAATAAACCACTCAGAGAATGATAAATACCATACGATCTCACTTATATGTGGAATCTAATGAACAAAATTAACTGATGCAAAAAATAGAAACAGAGGCATGGATAGATGAAACAGACTGACAGCTGTCAGAGGATAGAGGGATTGGGGGACTAGATAAAAGAAGGTGAAGGAATTAAACAAATATATATAACATATATATACAGATAATAGTGTGGTGCTATCCAGAAGGAAAGTGAGGTGGGGAATAGGTGATAGTGGGCCAAGGTGGGGAAAATGGGGATGGAAAAAGACTTTGCTTGGGGCAATGGGTGCACAATGCAATGTGCACATGATGGTTTACTGAATGGAAACTTGAAACCTGTATGATTTTGCAAACCAATGTTACCCCAATAAATTACATTAAAAATAAAGTACATAACTTAAAAAAAAAATTATATAGCTGCAAACTGCTTTATATGTTAAAATAAAAGTGTGTTACTTTTTAAACTTAAAATTT
Source organism: Molossus molossus (assembly GCF_014108415.1). Lineage (NCBI taxonomy): Eukaryota > Metazoa > Chordata > Mammalia > Chiroptera > Molossidae > Molossus > Molossus molossus. The sequence goes on along the minus strand of NW_023425351.1, from coordinate 42,724,050 downwards.
AAAGGTGAAAAACAAATTAGCCTTGGCAAGTTTGGCTCAGCAATTAGAACATCGGCCCTCAAACCATAGGGTCACAGGTTTGACTACTGGTAAAGGGCATGAATCTGGGTTACAGGTTCAATCCTCTGCCCCTGTTGGAGTCATGCAGGATGCAACCACTTGATGTGTCTCTATCACATCAATATTTCTCTCTCTCTTTCTCCCTCCCTTCCACTCTGTCTAAAAATCAATGGAAAAATATCCTCAGGCGAGGATCAACAACAAATTAAATGCTTAAGCTTTGTAGCTTTTATACGCAATATAAAATTTTTTAAAAATATTAAGAATAGCCCAGCCAGTGTGGCTCAGTGATTGAGCATCAACCCATGCACTGAGAAGTCGCCAGTTCGATTCCCAGTCAGGGCACATGCGCAAGTTCTGGGCAAAATCCACAGTGGGGGGCATGCAGGAGGTGGCTAATCGATGTTCTCTCTCATCAGTGTTTCTATCTCTCTCTCCCTCTCCCTTCCTTTCTCTCTAAAATCAATTAAAAAAAAATGAATAAACAGATAAATATTAAAAATAAAAGTATTCTCTTACAAAGTCAGGGAAATACACTACTACATTATAACATTTTTCAAATTACTATTCTTTAACTCAAATTGACAGTTTACCACAGTATCTATAAAGATATGCTCACTATCAGGATATAGCATGGGCGGAATGTCAGATATACCAAAGTAAACTGTAAACTATAAATAAAGTTAAACTGTTACCATTATTATTCAGACTATTGAAAATTTCAGATATTTACAGTAATATATTATTCATTTTTATTTTTTACATTGACTGTAATAAACAAAACAACTTAAACACAATTTATTTTGCAAGGTTGTGTACCCACAGGATGACTATAAAGTAATTTGACTGATTTTATCAGTTCATATATGAAACCCGATGCATTCAAATAAGTAACATCTCATTCAGTATATGTAAAAGTATTTAATATTCATGACAAAATGGATATAACTGTTCCATTTGTACAGAATGTGTAGTCCTGCCACTAAACAATAAAGAGAAGAATTCGTATCAAAATCACCTGGATGCTTATTAAGTAAGATTCAAGGACTTCAGAACCTGAATTCTAGCAGCATCTCCAACAGATTATTATTATTATTATTATTTTTGTAAATCCTCACCTAAGAATATTTTTCCATTGATTTTTTAGATAGGGGGTGGGGGAGAGGATAGAGGAGAGAGAGAGAGAGAGAGAGAGAGAGAGAGAGAGAAAGAGAAAGAGAGAGAGAGAGAGAGAAATATCTATGTGAGAGAGAATGGGGCTGGGGATTGAACCTACAACCCAGGCATATGCCTGTATCGGAAAATGAACCCTCGATCCTTCAGTCCACAGGCTGATGCTCTCTAAGCCAAACATGCCAGAGCCCACCTGATTTTTATTTTATTTTTTTTTTGGACTGAGGGGAGTTCATTTGGAAGAGTGGACATTTTTATTAATCTGTACACGTAGAATTAATTTTGTATAATGGTAATTGAAGTCATAGCAATAAAAACAACTGAGGATAATACATTAAAATTCTAAAGTAAACATTATGCTAAGTGAAAGAAGCCAGTCACAAATGACCATATATTGTATGATTCCATTTATATAAAATGGAGTTTAGAATCATTAAATCCAGAGACAGTAAGTAGATTAGTAGTTGCCATGGGTAGGGAAGAAGACAGAATGGAGTGACTGCTAATAAATACAGGGTTTCTTTTTGGGGTGATGAAAATGTTCTAAAATTAGATAGTGGTGATGGTTGTACAATTTGTAAACCACTGTATTGTATACATTAAATGTGGTGAATTTTATGGTATGTGAATTATAACTTAATAAAACTTATTAAAAATTCTATAGCAAATAAATCTTAAAATGGAAATCTTTCAGAAGTCTTGATTTTTATTCTATCTAGTGTTCTAGTTATGCTGATCCTATTTATAGTGTTTCAGTATGCTTATCAATATTTTACAGTCTTTTTTACATGGTCACACATGCATATTTTATTAGTTTTTTGTAAAGTTAAAATTTTTTATTCTACTGCTCTCCTTGTCAAGTTCTTTTATATAAAATTATTTATGAAATTTACATTATTCCAATATATATATTTTATTATAGTCTAACATCCTTTGCCTTCTTTTTCATCTACTAAAACTGTGCCAGAATATACAAAAAAAGAAGAAAATTCCTATCAAAATTTTATTCGTTTTTACCAGCTACCAAGTCCAGACTCACACATCCTTCAAAACTCAATACAAATATCTTTTCACTTAACCTTGGCACAGGGCCACCTGTTCCCCACCATGCCCACCAGGCTGGACACTAAGAGGTAACATTTAAATATTTAATAAATGTTTCCTAAATTTAAAAACTGGTAAATACTGGAACCAGAATCCTTTCATTCAAAACACATTTATTTTGTGCTTACTCATCACAGACACTGTCTTTTCCCATAAAAACTATCTTAAACTTATTTAGATAAATGAATAATTATATAAGAAATCACATGATCTCACTTATACGTGGAATCTAATGAACAAAATAAACTGCCGAACAAAACAGAACCATGGAAGCATGGAAGGGATTGAGAAATTTAAGAGGGAAAGGGAGAAGGGAGGATGGGAAGAGATTAACCAAATAATTTATATGCATATATGCATACCCATGGATACAGACAATAGTGTGGTGAAGGCCTAGAGTGGGGAATACAGGAGTGGGGTGGAAGAGATCAATGGGGGGAAAAAGGGGGAAATCTGTAATACTTTCAACAATAAAGATAAATTAAACAAAATAGAAATTACAATGAAATATGATTAAATACTGTGATAGGAAAAGTACAGGGTGCTTTTAAATTACATAGAAAGAGACCTCTAGTTTGATCTAGAAAAATGAGAATAAAAGATAAGGAAAAGTAAACCAGAAAAAGTGAGAATAGAATGAACTGGAGTACTCCAGACAGTGAGAAAGCATGAACCAGGAACCTGAGGAAAGAGCTAAGACTGTGCACAGGAGCTACTGTAGAAGTTCAGTGGAAGTAAAACTTATTGGTAGTGATATTCTCATGATGAGATGAAGCTGGAGAAATGGGGATCATTAACAGTTTTGTAAGGGGTATGGCCATTCCTAAGTAAAAAAAAAAAAAAAAAAATCACTCAAAACTGCATATTGTAGTCAGGTAACAGAAAAACTTCCCAAGTTAATTTCATATCCCTACAGTGTAGCTAATTTGCCCAGAGATATACATGACACTTTTTCTGTTTCAATCAGACTTTTTATTAAATATTTATTAATGCATTTCTCATTTCTCAATAATACATTTTCATGACATAATTTCCTGTTTTCTACATAAACCTATTTTCCCGGTAACTTGCCCTCACCATTTTCACAGAAGGCCTCAATTGTTACCCTTGCATTGGCGGCATACTGAAAGATAATGGAGATAGAATGTTAGAGTTCCAATGCTCTGTTATCTTATACAGTAATCCAAAAAAGTTATCTGTCAAAGCAAACACTAAACATATGCAAGGGGAAAACATAATACCATCAGGTATTTCATTTACTACAAAAGTTAAAATATGATTATAGAATTGGAATTTTTTTTTGATACTACTCTATGTCTAACACAGTTGATACAGCATTATGAATGGTAAGAGTTTCCAGAATATTCCACACATCACATAAGAACTGCCATTCTTGCCCTGGCCGGTTTGGCTCAGCGGTTAGAGCATCAGCCTGCGGTCCAGAGAGACCCAGGTTCGGTTCCCGCTAAGAGCATGTCCCCAGCCCTGGTTGGTCGTGCGGGTGGCAGCCACTCGATGTGTCCCTTTCACATCGATGTTTCTTTCTCTCTCTCTCTCTGTTCCTCTCTGTCCCTCCCACTCTACCTGAACAAAAAATGGAAAAATGTCCTCAGGTGAGGATAAAAAAAAAAAAAGAACTGCCATTATTTTTTCTCTATTCTCCCTGCTTGCCTTCTTTTAGCAATTGAGGCTACTTATAAAGTAAATGCAATACTAGGTCATGATGATAATTGCTGCCTGTAGTTGGATACAAACCCTTCTAGTTCATCTGCTCTCTGTATCAGCAAACATGGAAAAATCATTACTACAGTTTCACACTTAAAAGTCACTAAGAACAGATTTAAGAAATTCTACTGGATTGATATCAACAAATGAAATATATATATTTAAAGCAAAATCCATGAGAACTGTTATCCAGACCTTAGATGCCTCTATGACACATTTGGCCAATGAAAGTAGATGAAAAACAGTGGTGCTCTGAAGCATCAGCTAGTTAACGCCATTGTCGTTTACCATGAGTGGGATGCACACCACATCAGACCCTGGCTAAATAAGTTAAACCAGTTCTTATATTGTTAAAACGTGTCCAGTACTATTTTTTTTTTTAAGAATTTTATAGATTTTAGAGAGAAGAAGGGAGAGGGAGAGAGAGAACATCAATGTCTGAGTAACATTGATTGGTTGCCTCCCATATACACCCCAACTGGGGATCAAACCCGCAACCTGGGTATGTGCCCTGACTGGGACTCAAACTCACCACCTTTTGATGTGCAGGATGATATTCCAACCAAGTGAGACTAACAAAATAGAAATTACAATGAAATATGATAGGAGAAGTACAGGGCACTTTTAAATTACACAGAAAGAGACCTCTAGCCTGATCTAGAAAAATGAGAATAAAAGCTAAGGAGAAGTAAACCAGAAAAAGTGAGTAGAACCAACTGAGCCACACCAGTCAGGGCTGTACAGTACTATTTATTTGGATACTACATAACTACTTTTAAACTTGAAGATCTCCATCCTCCACTTAGAAAAAACACTATTCATTCTGCTTCATCTATTGGTAATGGAATCTGTAAGTAGTTACCATAGTGTTCTACTATAACAAAAACAAAACAGCAAAATTTTGTTTTATTAATGTATCACCCTCTATTTCACAGTCAAGTGGTTTTAATAACTCTATCTCACAAAAGAACTGAGAGTAAATATTGTATACATTGACATAAGGGGAAAATGATATAATGCATAAAAAATGTTTTCATGGTAGTATTTTTGTGTATGGATTATGTTGGAAAGTACTCCAGGGTTTTTTTAATGTGATTTAATACAATGCATTACTTAGTTAAAAGAAAATACTTGACTATCGTTCTGATTGTACATGTTGAAACTTGAAAGAAACCATTCAAATTCTATATTAATATGCAATCTACTGAATTATTAATTAAAATAGAAACTAGCATATGAAAAATTTGGGAATGAAAATGCAAGATTTCGATGTTAAAAAATCCTTCTAAAATGATCCAACATTCAGACTTCCGGTCAAGATGGCGGCATAGGTAAAGGCGGTATCGCATACTCCCACGACCACATCAAAATTACAACTAAACTACGGAACAACCATCATTCAAAACCACCTGATATCAAGCTGAATGTAAGTCCTGAAACTATGAAATTAAAGAAGAAGCCACATCGAGACTGGTAGGAGGGGCGGAGGCGTGGATGGGCTGGTCCCACACCCACATATGGAAGATAAAAATCAGAAGGACCTTGGCTGGGAAGGTCCTCCCTGAGGAGTGAGGGGGTCCCCCTCCCACACCAGGCCACCAGCTCAGGGTTCCAGCGCCAGAAAGAGAAGTCCCCATACCTTCTGGCTGTAAAAACCAGCGGGAACTGAGGCTGAGGGAGGCTGAGGCTGCTAAAGCCCCAGGCAGCTCCTCTTAAAGGGCCCACACACGGATTTACTCAGACTTGCTCCCTCTGAGCTCCAGCGTGGGGGTGGCAGATCGAAAGGCACCGGAGACATACAGGAAAGAATTGAGTTATTTGGCATTGGGGCGAGGGCTGGAGAGGCGGCTTTCTCCTGGACAGACCTGCTGGCAGAGGCCATTGTTCTTTTGGCGAGTCCTTCCCTGGGGAAGGTGGAGGGGCAGACAGCAGCCATACCTGGGACTTAAGCAACCTGGCTCACACTGGTTGCTCTGCCCTGGTGATTCCCTGAGGTCGCGCCCCACTGAACTTTCAGGCGCCCCCCCAAGCTGTTTCAAAGGCTTTACCATAGGATTGGTCTGTCTTGGATCCTGCTTCAGATTTTCCTAAATTCTCTGAAAAAAGTAGCATCTAGTCTCAGTGAGCCCCATACCTCTCATTAAGTGGCCCCAGGCCTGGTACTAGAAGCAGTCAGCCTTAGTTCACAACTTGGCTTTGCCTGGGCACCTCCAAGCCCAGCACAAGAAGCAGCCATCTGCAGACCACTTTGTAGCTTATGCCTGGTGGCCCTGGATAGAACACAGAGTGACTGACCTGCCCCAGAGCCAGCACACCCAGTGGACAGCTTCAGACCACTGTGAAGCACCACCACCCAATCACCTCCACAAATGACAAACTCAAGAAATGGACTCAGTGGGTACCAGAGCCTTGCTGAAATAAGTCTTGCCCTGTGTGGTGCGCCCCTGCACAGCTGATCATTCATGATAGTCAGAGGTCAGTGGATAGTGGGCACAGCCAGTCCTTGCAACTGATAAGCCTGAGTAAAACCATCTCATTGATATGCCAACAGCAATCAAGACTCAATTACACAGAAGGGTGTAAAGTCCACATGAGGGGTACACCTCGAGGGCCTACCTGGGAGACCAGGGAGGTTGTGCCACTGGACCCTACAGGACACCTACTATAATAGGCCACCCCAGGAGACATAGCAACTCTACCTAATACATAGAAACAAACACAGGGAGGCAGCCAAAACGAAGAGACAAAGAAACATGTCTCAAATGAAAGAACAGAACAAAACTCCAGGAAAAGAACTAAACGAAGTGAAGATAAGCAATCTAACAGATGCAAATTCAAAACACTGCTTATAAGCATGCTCAATGAACTTAATGAGAACTTCAATGAACTTAGTGAGGGCCTCAAGAGCATAAAAAAGGACCAGTCAGAAATGAAGGATGCACAGTCAGAAATGAAAGAGTCACTAACTGAAATAAAGAATAATTTACAGATATTCAATAGTAGAGTAGGGAAAGCCAAGAAGCAAACCATCAATTTGGAATATTAGGAAGCAAAAAACACCCAATCAGAACAGAAAAAAAAAAAAAATCCAAAAAAATGAGGACAGTGTAAGGAGCCTCTGGGACAACTTCAAGTATACTAACATTTGCACCATGGGGGTGCCAGAAGGAGAAGAGCGAGAACAAGAAATCAAAAACCTATTTGAAACAATAATGACAGAAAACTTCCCTAACTTGGTGAAGAAAACAAACATACAAGTCCAGGTAGCAGAGAGAGTCCCAAACAAGATGAACCCCAAGAGGCCCACACCAAGACACATCATCATCAAAATGCAAAAGGTTCAAGACAAAGAGAGAATCTTAAAAGCAGCAAGAGGAAAGAAGTTAGTTACCTACAAGAGAGCTCCCATAAAACTGTCAGCTGATTTCTCAAAAGAAACTTTGCAGGCCAGAAGGGAGTGGCAAGAAATATTCAGAGTGATGAAAAGCAAGAACCTACAACCAAGATTACTTACTCTATCCTGCAAAGTTATCATTTAGAATCAATGGACATATGAAGAGTTTCCCAGACAAGAAAAAGCTAAAGGAGTTCATCACCACCAAACCATTATTATATGAAATGTTGAAGGGTCTTCTTGAAGAAAAAGATCAAAAATATGAACAAACAAAATGGCAATAACTACGTATCTATCAATAACTGAATCTATAAACAAAATGAACAAGCAGAACAGAAACATTCTCATAGATACAGAGAACATTTTGTTGGTTGCCAGATGGGAGGGGGGTTGGGGGAATGGGTGAAAAGGTGAAGGAATTAAGAAGTACAAATTGGTTGTTAGACTGACAAACCTCAAAGGTAAGGGGGTGGGGGAGGGGAAGAAATAAACCAAAGAACTTACATGTATATATGCATAACCAATGGACACAGACAACAATATGAGGAAAGGCAGGAGGGGGGCAGGAGTGGGGAGGAGGGGGTTAATAGGGGAAAAATGAGGAACATCTGTAATATATTTAACAATAAAGGTAAGTTTAAAAAATAAATAAATAAATAAATTTACCCAACATTCTGTATATTTTGGATAGAGAAATATGTCAGGCACATAGAAGGTAAAAATAAAAAAGATTTTACTATTTTCCTATATTATTGAAATATAGCATATCACTCAGTGGGAGCCAAATATCACTATAATAGAAAAAATTTCTGGACTATAAGAGTAAATATAAATTCTAATTAAAAGTGATTATCATTATAATGTGTATGAAGGATCTTAAGAGCTGACTTTTAATTTGACAGTAGAGTGCACAATTTCTCACCTGCTGCCAGCTGCTAGGTTACTTCTGCAGTCTCTAGTCTACACATGTGTAATACCAACTAAATGCTCAGTACCACCTGAACTAGATGGGGAGGAAGTAAAGATATTTTGTGACTAACATTGCTGATGTTTCCACCAAGTTATTAAGTTTTCCTTCTTTTATAACAATAATTAATTTAAAACCTCCATTGAAATAGTTGTAAAATATTCTTGTAAAAGTCTGTAATTTTGACTGGGTAAATAGGATGTATTATAGATATCTCATTTTTATCTAATATTTTCTTCTTTGCATACACTTTATTTTTCCATCTTTATATCTGAATCAAGAATTATTTTCTTAGATATTATTAAATATTATTTTGAGTTATCCCTTCCCAAATATTCTGATTTCTGCCTTTAGTTCAACCCATAAAACTGATGCTAGTAATTAAAGAATTCTATAGATTCTACAAAGAATGAAGATATAATTCAACCTCTACTGCCTTTTACATTTATTGAAAAATTTAAGTATGTTTTTAACATAGAAAAATTAAAAAAACCTTCTGTTAATATTTATCTTAACTATCAATCTCTTTATCAAGTCAATAAACCTTTGAAATAATTATTTTGTACATAAAATTAACAGCTTTACAACCACTGGCACATGTAGTATTTTACTCTTTTAATAATAAACATTTATATTTCAACTCACTGACAGAATTTCAACACATAAAACCTATAAGGAAATGCTCATGCTCAGTTACATCAAGAATGGTTACGTGAAATTAAAAGTGAAAACTGAGACCTTAATAATAAATCCAGCGGCATGCCTCATTTATTAAATTGATTCTGTCAGGCTATTAGATATGATAAGAATTTTTACATACAAATCTAAGGATTCCAGAAATGACACTAAAGTCACTATTCTACTACTCTATCTTCCAAAGGCTGAGGCCAGAGCTGAAGCCAAATTGATTTTAGATGAATATCCAAACTGAATCTGTACTACATACAACCCTAATAAAGTAGTATCACATTTAAAGTAACAGTAAAAGCAGTCATGGTATGCCAGATATTTTATATTATGTCACTTTCTTCTCACTATAAACCTAAAAATCAAGTACTACTAGTCTTCCCCATGCTGCAGAAAAGGAAACTGAGTCTTAATTAATAAAAGGTGGGGCCAAGGTTCAAACTTTAGCAATGAGAAGATACTTTTCAGAATTGGAACTTAATTTTCAATAAATAAAACTGCCTTAAATTAGTGTCAGATGCCTAAAATCATTCTCAACTAGGCAAATCAATATTTAGATAAAGATAGAGTTCTAAAAATTCCTATGGGAGGAGAGCAAACTTCTGATCCCAAGAAAAATAACAGCAGCTCTAGAAGCCAGCAATGTGCAGGTCTCTGCTATATGCAAGAAACCTGGGATCTTTAAATTTTGTCCTGCACACACTAGAGAGTAGTATGGATCCAGTGGGGGACTAGTTAAACTTTAAAGGCTCACATAGCATGCTCATGAAGAGTTTCAAATGCCTAAATAAAATTCTTACCAAAAAGTTTACTTGTTTGTTTTAAGAGCTAAAAATAGGTGCACACGCACACACCCCAAAATAAACCCCCATAAAAACAAGTTTTGTATTATCGACGAAAAATTAAAATTAATATGGCTAATCGAGTAATTAAGAGTTACTTTAAAACAAATATTGATTAATGAGTTACTATAGAAATATGAGAAGTGGCTAAAAACTAAACTGATAATGGAACTGATGTGTATTTTTTCTGCAGATGTTATAACACTTCCAGCAATGTAAAAGAATTCTCCAAGTGACTACAAAGAATATATCACTAAAAAAAAAAAAAAAAAAAAGAATATATCACTAAGTCAGAAGTCAAGACATATTTGCATGACTATTAAATGTGGAAACTGATAAACAGTAGTAAACTCTCCAACCATAAGTCAAATAGTATCACTTCTCTCATTAAAACCCTCCAATGACTTCCCATTTCAATTAGAATAAAATCCAAAGTCCTTATTGTGCCATGCAAGGCTGTAGTGGCTGCAGCCAACCTCTCTAATCTCATTTCCCTTCCTGCTTTCTCTCCCTCCTGTCCCCCTCCCTCTCTTTTTCAGAATTCTGCAGTCAATGTGGACTTTTTTCTTTCTCTCTTTTTTGTCAAGCCCCTGCCCATAACAGAGGCTTTATAACCAATGTTTCTTTGGCTTGAAATATTTCCCTCCAGATCTTTGCCCTATATGAGTATAGGGACATATCTTTGCTCACACTATTCCATGCCCAGCACTAATCCTAGTACATAATAAGTGTCCAGTGATATTTACTGACTGACTAAATGTACTGAATAAGTAATTAATATCATTCCAAGGTCCACCCCACTCTGATTTCTTGTGGCAAACATATAATGTACCCCTTACATCATGCTTCAACAAAGGACACACTACCCAGCTGCAAGGAATGTGATTAGCTGACAGCCTCCAGCTGGCTAGCTTCTTTCTAGTTTGCCTCAGCTTTCTAGTCAAGGACATACTTCTCCCAGGAAGCCCACAGCCCACACCTGAGTAATGGTGGTAGAGGGCCTAGTCACTGTCACACAATGCAGGACTCCTCAAACAACCTTTGTTCCAAAGGTCCCTGCTGGGTTGGCAGGGACTTTGTCAAGTCAGCGTCACAATGTGATGACTGCTCTTAACCAAACCTGCTTCTACTCTTTTCTTTTTACAGGTGTGAGGACTCATTAAACTATTTGCAATCCTAACTCCATCTCAGTGTCTGCTTCCAGGAGAACCCAACCAGCACTATTTTCCATTTCAAAAATTATTCCTTATGCCTACAAATTAAAATGGCCATTTTTTACAGTGCATAGAGTATTCATTTTGCATTAAGCATATGATGAAATGCCAGCACCATGCTCATTCCCCACAAACATTCACACACACAAACACAGACACACTTATACTGACTCCCCCAAACTCCTAACTACATAGCCCTTCGATTTTTACTTAGTAGATTCTTATTTACATATAAGTCTTAATTCAAATGTTACCTCCTCTATGAAGCTTTTAAAATAGTCAACTGCTCTTTTTTTGTAGCTACCTTGGAACATCTAGCAGTACCTACCATACTTTAATTACGTGGTTATATGTCTGTTTCCGCTCAATCTGTGCCTTCCTAATATTAACAACTTGAGCACCTCATAATGCACTTAAGTAAATTTCTTGATTAAAAAAAAAAAAAAAAAGAGTAAATGTTTTAAAAATCTTTAAAAATATGATTCTTATAGGTTTTTTCCCTGTAAGGTTGAGTTAAAATATCAATATGTACTAGCCCCAAATATTTTTATATTCTAAAAATAGCTTCATTCTTCATAGTGAATAAATAGTTTTCAAAAGGCAGTTTTTAATGTTAAAATTGAAAGTTGCTAGGCAATTTAGAGGCCAATTCATTTTGAACTTTTAGGATACTTACAAATAACATATTAGTTACCAAGGAAAAATGAAGCACTAGTTTTTACTACTCATAAAATTTCTTTTCAACTTCATATTACCTTTAAGTTCTCAATTACAACCTCCTGGGACAAAAATTAGGCCAAACTAAGCCATGAAACACACAAATACAAGAATAAAGTATCTATCAGAATGGCATTTTATGAATTAGAAAATTTTCATTTTGAGAATTAACACCAATGGTTAAGCCATGCTAATTTTTTAATTCAGTTCAGTTAAAATGGACAAGCAGCATTACTCCTCCACTCAGTAATCAAAGGATAGGTGAACAATTTTAAAATCTTAATATTTTAAAGGAAGGCTAAGATTCCCATAGGAAATAAAAGTGGAAATGAGTCCAAGGAAAAAAATGGCTTGGTTCCACACCCTTAAAATTGCCGACAGCAATGCATCAAAATATAAAATAAAATAAGCCCCCAGAGTCTGGGTCAGCAGCATAGTGTTACAACTTAAGCATTGGGTCATCAGTGGCAATGGTAGACTGATTAAAGGTTGAGGTAATATATTTACATACTATAGTAGGAAACTGTATAACAGTACCGCCAACAGCACAAAGAGTTCTTGTGTGGATATCATGTACAAAGAAATATTATAACCATCTGCTTATATTTTAATATGAAAATATAAAACATACTTGAACAATTGTTTAAGAAATAAACACAGCCCTGACTGTGTTGTCCAGTGGTCAGAGCATCAGCCCAGGGACCAAAGGGTCGTGGGTTTGATTTCCAGTCAAGAGCACTTACCTCAGTTGCAGGTTTGATCCCCAGCCCTGGGCAGGGTTATGCAGGGGGCAACCAGTCAATGTGTGTCTCTCACATGGATGGTTCTTTCCCTTTCTCCCTCCCTCCCTCCCTTTCACTCTCTTAAAAAAAAAAAAAAATTAAATGGGAAAAATATCTTCTGGTGAGAATTAACCAAAAAATAAAAATAAAAAGAGGAAATAAACACAGATATACTAAGATATACTATATATTATAAATACTAATAGATCAACTTGTTAAAAAAATAAAACAATTTCATTCAACAATCCATTGGTTATATTTTCCAACAAAAAACACTTCAATTTTATTACGTATTAAAATCTGATCCTAACTGAAACAACCTTCCTCTAATATAAGGGATAAAAGCAAAAATGCAAAGCTAATGTGGAAAAAGGCAGTTTTTCAAGTAATGAAGCCACTAGCAAATATAAGTAAAAAAAAATTGTTAAACTTATGGCATGAACACATTAAATTAAACATTCATTTGTCATCATATTTAACAGGCAGCTCCAATTAGTAGAATAAATGTATATGAATCATATTAGGCATATTATTGCTCAAAGCTCTCGGGAAAACTTATTTTGCAATTAACCAAGAAAAGACTCATACTATGTTTGTGCTCCCAATGCCTGGCACAAAGAGCGGCATGAAATTGCACCCACATATGTTTATTAAATACAAAATGTAATGCATATACCAAGATCAGTTTTTTTGTAAAGATAAAACATTTATTTCAACAGAGAAAACGCTACCAGTACCAACAGTCTTCATTACTGAAAATCACTATACCTATCCTATGACATGTATTTTGGGCAACATCGATACTAAGAATTAATACCAAAGGATGATTCCAAGACATAAAAAGTATATCTACTTTTGAGTCAATATTTCTTGGGATATTTTGACAGGAAAATAATCTTTAAAAATATTAACATGTGTGGAGATGCAAAATACTTTAATAACTAGCAATCATCTAAATTCCAAATGTTAATGAATCCCCAAAAATTAACTCAGTGGAATATTCAATAATTCAATTTAAAAACATTTTTGAGGTTTATACTATATGTCTGACAGCATACTCTGGAAACATAAAGCAACTACACCTAACCCAAACTAAAGGATATGAAACTTCAGTTAAGTCTCAAAGGAAAAGAAGTTATGAAGCAGACAAGAGGAGGAAATGAATATGAGGGTAGGAAAGGTGTTCTGGGCAGATGCAAAACAATGTGCAACAGCAAGGAGGTATGACAGAGTACATGAGTTTGGGCACTCAGTAGTTCAACACAGCTAAAAGAAGTCTAAAGAAAGTTTTCAGAGCTAAGTCTGAGATTATGAAATAACCTTGTTCTGACATAAAAAAGAAGTTCCAATTTTATCTTATAGACAAATGAGAAACCACTACAAAACATAATCAGAATTCCATTTTATGATTGCTGATGCTGCAATAAAGAGAAAGAATTGGAGAACAAGAAAGTACTGGGAGGCCCTGGCGGGGTGGTTCAGTTTGTTGGAGAATCAACCTGTACACCATAAGGTTGAGGGTTCAATGCCCAGTCGGAGCATATATGGGAAGAAACAGATCAATGTTTCTCACATCGGTGTTTCCCTTTCTCTCTCTCTCTCTCTCTCTCTCTCTCTCTCTCTCTCAAGTCAATAAACATATCCTCAAGTGAGGATTTTAAAAAGACAGCCCTGGCCAGTTTGGCTCAGCGGTTACAGCGTTGGCCCATGAACCAACGAGACATGGCTTCAGTTCCTGGTCAAGGGACATATCTGGGTTGCAGGTTCACTCCCCGGCCCTGGTTCGGAGTCGTACAGGAGGCAACCAATTGATGTGTGTCTCTCACATTGATGTTTCTGTTTCTTTCCATCTCCCCCCCCACACACTTTTCTCTTTTCTCTCTCCCACTCTAAAAATCAATGGAAAAATATCCTCAAGGTGAGGATTAAAAATAATAATAATAATGATTAAAATTTTTAAAAAGAGAGAGAGGACTGGGAGATAGATTACTTGGTAAGATACTACACCAATACTAGCTGGAAATAAAGACATGGTAACACAGAACACTGGCCAGGGATAGAAAGATTTAAGAGGAAGAATTGACAGAATATGACAACTCATAGGTGTTTTTGCAGAAAACAACGGATGAATGGGTGAATGGTGATACTGTTAGCTTATATTTGAGAAAGAGAGTCAAGTTTCATTTTGAAAATAGTGCATTTTAGCCCTGGCCGGTTTGGCTCAGCGGTTAGAGCGTCCGCCTGCGGTCCGGAGAGACCCGGGTTCGGTTCCCGCTAAGGGCATGTACCTCGGTTGCAGTTTGTCCCCGGCCCTGGTTGGTCGTGCGGGTGGCAGACACTCGATGTATCCCTTTCACATCGATGTTTCCCTCTTTCTCTCTTCCTCTCTCTCCCTCCCACTCTATCTGTACAAAAAATGGAAAAATGTCCTCGGGTGAGGATAAAAAAAAAAAAGAAAGAAAGAAAATAGTGCATTTTAGATAACTTGGCACATCCAAATATATTTAACAGTTTCTGGAAAAAATTTGGGGCTATAAAATTAAAAGAAGCAATTGTCAGTGTACGGGTGGTAGCTAAAGCCACAGAGGAGGAAGAAAATATTCCAAGTACTCCTTCAAGGTAAAGAATAAAAGACAAAGAAGAGCCCACAAATCAAGAACACAGTTCTATGAGTATCAAATATATAGTCAAAGAAGATAAAAACTACAAAATATACACTGGATTCAGCATCAAAGCTAAGTGGAAAGGCAATATGTCTATCACTCTGTTATTTCTCTATGAAGGAAAAAAGGAAGACAAAATGAGAGGTTAAGAGGGACTCAGAATCTAAGGAAATGTTCTTTGTATGATTTTCACAACAGGAAAAACAAAAGTATGTGACACAAAAAAGAAAAAAATTTTATGTAATGTTATAAAAAAAAAGCATAACATAAAATGGTACATACATAATAAATCAAATCATGTAAAACTTTGTATAAGGACATGAGTTAGAAGGGAACATGGAAAATTAAAAACAGTCATTTATATTTGTAGTATTTTTTCTTCTGATTTCCTTTAATGTTGTCCTGTGCAACATTAAAAAGAGAATAACTGCTCTATAAATCTCCTTAGCAAATCCAATCATAATGTTAAACTAATTAGAGATGGATAGCCTTATGATTAATAATTTAATAAAAAATATATCTGTGATTCAGCCCTAGCTTTTTAACAATCATCTAATGTAATTCTAAAATGTGCATTCCTAAAAATGATCTGGTTGTTTCAAAACATCCCAGTTCTATAAGACTCCCATGTCTCACTAAACTTGGAAAATATGAGGCAAATGACATATTAACTTGAACAATCATAAAAATGCTTAGAAAGTAAAAGGCTCATTTAATGAAAAAAACTTAGAAATGTTTCCATATGTTTCTATGAAGTATTCTTTCCCCACTAAATGAACACATTCAGGATTCTGTTTCTGGCTTTGTTTCAGAAAAAAAAAAAAAAAAAACCATCTGCATAGTACAGCACTTACCAGTACATCTCAGTCATGCAATAGTTATGTCACAGCTCATATATCAAATAAAAATCACATTCAAGCCCACACAACCTCACAGACCCAAAGTCTTCCTTTCTATTAAGAGTATTCCTGAGAGAGCTTTCATTGCACCTAGCTGCTGATGTCACGTAACTTTTGTTAGAAAGTTAAATCCTGAAACTAAAATATCAGTTTAGAGTACAGTTGTGAATGACCTAAAAAAACAGCTTTCTCTAGTTATAAACTATGAACATTTCCTTTTCACAGAAACAGGTGCAGAACTGGTTAAAAAAAAAGAACTGTCACTATACTTCACTGAAGAGTGATTTTTTTCTAAATAAAGCATTATTTCATTATATTAAAGACATGATAAAATGATAATGCTTTATTATGCTTAGAATAATCTTGATATTTTCAATGCATCTCTATTCCATATATGTACATGAAATGGAATTTCTAATCATTATAGATCAGAAATATTTTATTATCTAGAACAGTTTCCACAAACTTCATGTATTTGTAAACCAACATTATTATTGCTACCCTATCCTTGTATCATTTGTTACTATTTACTTAATAAAGAAGCAGCAGTATCTCATAGGAGCTAAGAGATTGGATACCATCAGAGCACATGGATTGATATTACAGCTCTGCCACTTACTACCGTCTATAACCAAGTACAAGATTGCTACTCTCTATGCTTCAGTTTCTCATATGTACAATGGGGATAATAATAGCACCTTTCTTTCAACACTATTATGAGGATTACATGACTCAACAGATATCAAGAACTTGTCAGAGTGCCTGGCACACAAGTGCTAAGTAATTAGTCTACACCATTGTTATAGTTTTCCTTTAAATTTACTCACAATTTTTTACTTTATGATCAATTTATTTCCTGAGCAAACTTTTATTCCACTATTATCTTAAACAATAATCTCTGAAATCATGGGCATAACATGTAGGATATATTTTTTCCTAATACATAGTAAAATAAATAACTTTTATAAATGAAAACAAAAGTTTCCAACATGCTACTTAAAATCATCTCCAGTGCATCAATAATGAACACTTAAGTTTTGGCCAGTGTGGCTCAGCTGGTTGGAGTATTGTCCCATATACCAAAAGGTCGCACGCAGGTTCAATTCCTGGTCAGGATACATACTTAGGTTGCCAGTTCAGTCCCCAGTTGGGGCTCATACATGAGACAGCCAATCAATGTTTTTCACACAGATGTTTCTCCCTCCCCCCACTTCCCTCCCCCTCTCTAAAATCAAGAAACATATCCTCAAGTAAGGATTAAAGAAAAAAATATTTAAAATAATGAACACTTAATAATTATATAAGGGTCATCTTTTTATGGTAAACATTAAAAACTATGTGCCTCAGAAAAAAATTTAAAAATCCATTCAAAAGAAATGGACACATTAAATAATAAACATGCTATGATAAGCACACTACTTTGTATCACAAGAAAAACATACAACGCTCTCTGTAAGTAAATGATGGAATCAGAAAAAAATAAATAATGCAGTATCAATCAATGAATAACTGTCACCCTGTTCCATTTTCTAGCTTTAGAGATTTAATAATCCCACAGATATTTCTTTCCAGCAAACAAAATTCCTTCTAGTTTTAGCTCATTTCTTTCTTTTATAGAATTAGAAAACTGTTACCTTTCATAAAATCATAAAATAATCCAAGATATTTTATTATTGCTGTCAATATAATTAGTAACAGCAGCCACCAATTATCAAGTCAGGCATGTGATGACTGCAATTTATAACAACAAACCCATGAAAATGTATTATTATCCATATTTTACAATGAAGAAACTTAAACTTTAATAATCCAACAACATATCAAAGATCCACAATAGTAAATGGCAATGAGAAGAAGGGGTTGCATAGGAGAATTTAAACCATAAGGTCCTGGCTGTGCAATGGTAAATTAACAGAGAGCTAACAACTGTCCCTCAACGTAGTCATAGCTATTTCAACGTTTCATTCATCAAATGATTTTTGCTGCCCCTCATTTTCATGTATGGCCTATAAGGCATTCTTCTGAATTGTCAAAATGACATATCTTGAACATCTGAAAAATCAGTCTGAAAATTTGGAAGAAAAAATTACCATTCAGAGTGAAAAACAGTGGGTGAATGACACAGGATCTCAACAAATCTTTATATTCTAACAGACATGTTCTGGATACATATTCAAAATTATCTTTTGTTTCTCTCCTTAACAGTCTTTAAAAGAAAATGAAGTGTATATTTAATGGTAAGGTACCAATTTCCTCATCTGTCTGCTAAATTGGCTACAGAAACAATTTGTTGTTGTTAATCCTCACCCAAGGATATTTTTCCATTGATCCTTTTAGATAGAGTGGAAAGGAGGGAGGGAGAGACAGAAACATTGATGTAAAAGAGACACATCGATTGGTTGACTCCCACACAACAGCAACTGGGGACGAACCGTAACCAAGATATGTGCCCTAGACCAGAATCTTAACTCAAAATGCTTCGGTCTATGGGCCACCCCCTTCTAACTGCTGAGCCAATTCAGCCAGGACTATAAAAACAATTAAAGAAGTTTTAAAAACTGTGAACTGGAAAGTATTGGTCAAAAGAATTACTTAGAAGAGCAACAGTCATTTGGATATACAGGTGAACCTTAAACAATGTGGGGGGTTAGAGGTGCCAATCTTTCATGAAGTCAAAAATCCCCACATAACTCTTAATTCCCAAAAACTTAACTATGGTTGTCCCTCAGTATCGTTGGGAGACTGATTCCAAAACTCCCACAGATACCCAAATCCACAAATTTCCAACCACAGATTTAAAATACTGTTTTCTTTTATCCCCATACTGGGAATATGGAAGGCAGACTATATTTATTGAAAAAATTCCTCATATAAATGAACTCAAAAAGTTCAAACCTCTGTTGTTCAGGGTCAACTGTGTAAGTTTTGTTTGCAGCATAACAGAATAAGCTTCAAAGACATATCCTCTAGAGAATAGTCAATAAAGCCTGTCTCTGGTTTTTAAGAAACTAACATTCATCTCATTTTAGAATTTTCTTTATTTTCCTTCCTCTTCAAATAGCTTATTGAAATTTATTCAGTATTTTTTAAAATATTGTCCAATGCGTGATCAGCAATACTGCTCAAAATCCTGACTAGTACTGAATAAGTTAAGAAGAGTTTCTTAGTTCTTCCTGGTAAATCTTTTGATTTGGAATCTATCCAAAGATCATATTAGCTTTTTCACCAATGTACTTGTGTTCATGTTCAAGCTACAAATTCTTATTCCCTAGGTGTCCAGTATGACCCATAACTTTAATTCTTTGTTTTAATCAAATTTTTGCGTTCTAATTTTATTACATTTAATCTAAAGCACATTTTAACTTTAATACTTCTTAGTGGTTTTAGAGATTCACTTTTTATGAATAACAACATGACCAATGTAAAAATAACACCCAGTGCAATGTGCATTATATTTTCCATTCCTTCCTCCATGACATCAATATAAAAAAACAGAAATGGATCAAGTTGAAATGCCAATTAATATATCCCTGATGAAGATGTCAAACGATCAGTAATTATACTTTGCATAAGGTAATGAATGATGTATTTGTTAGGACTCATAATGGCAAGAAATGAATGCAACTTAAAACTAGCTCAAAAGAAAAAGGTCGAGATTAATTTGCTAAGGAATACAAAGAAGGGTTGAAAACAATGATAAATTAAAAAATAAAGCCTAAGAAGCAATTGGTCCCAGAGTCACAAATGACTCGAGAACACTTGTCTCTTTAGATCACTCTAATTCTCTGCAGACCTGATTTCTCATTCTGGCAGCAACCAATAACTTCCAAATTCCTACATTTTGTCTTCCTCCACTAGAAAAACTGAACCTATATTCTCTGGTTCCAAGTTAAAAAAATCCCAGAAAAGGATTCTGACTGACCCAATTTGGGATTGTGGACTCTTAACTTACAGGTAGGCACCATAACCAACTCAGTTTTGGTAAGGAGCCTACCCCTAGTCAAATGGCAATAGCAAATTAAAGAGCATACCCAGCTTGGTCCTTGCTGTATTCTGGGTTTGCATGAAAACATGGAAGCTATCCCTAATGGAAACCTTAATCTCCACTTTACTTGAAGGAGATCCAATTCCTGGCCCCTGTCAGGGCATGTGCAGGAGACAACCAATTGATATGTGTCTCTCACATCGATATGTCTCTCTTTCTCTCTCTCTCCACCTCCCTCCCTCCCTGCCACTCTCTCTAAAAAAAAAAATCAATGGAAAAATTATCCTCAGGCGAGAAATAACAAGAAAAAAATGTTAAAATGAAAATTATCTGAAGTCCAAACCTCTATTCCTCAATACCTGATTAAGTAAAAATCACATGAATAAATATGCTAATTTTTTCATAACATCTATAGAAAATAAAAAGTGTAGTAGTTTAAATAGGAACAAATGAAAAGTACAAAGCTATAAACTACTACATTAGTCCCCACTTCTCTGTGGGGTATACATTCCAAGACCCTCAAGCGATACCTGAAACTATAAATAATACCGAACCCTTTATATACTGATTTTTTTCTATATATACATACATACCCATGATAAAGTTTAACTTATAAATTAGGCACAGTAAGAGATTAACAAAAATAACTAATAATAAAATAAAGCAGTTATAAGAATGTACTATTAAGTTGTGCAAATGTGGTCTTTCTCTCAAAATATCTTACTGTACTGTATTCAACTTTTTTTTTTATCCTTACCCAGGACATTTTTTGATATTTTGTTCAGATAGAGTGGGAGGGAGAGAGAGAGAGAGAGAGAGAGAGAGAGAGAGAGAGAGAGAGAAACATCGATGTGAAGGGGACACACCAAGTGGTCACCACCCACACGACCCAATCAGGGCCGGGGACAAACTGCAACCCAGGTACGTGTCCTTAGCGGAAACCGAACCCAGGTCTCTCCAGACCTCAGGCCAATGCTCTAACCGCTGAGCCAAACCGGCCAGGGCTGTATTCAACTTTTAAGAAAGCACTTTACCGCTTCTCTTTGGAAAATCTGAATTGCCAGCATCATTACACTTGCGCCTTGGGGCCACTATTAAGTAAAATAAGGGTTACTTGAACACAAGCACTACACTACCTTGACAGTCAATCTGATAACCTTAGACAGCTACTAAGTGACTAAAAGACAGGTGGCATATCCAGCACGAATATGCTGGATAAAGGGACAGTTCGTGCCTGGGGCAGGACTGAGCTCAAAGGCACAAGATTACATCACTAGTCAGAACAGTGAGCAATTTAAAACTTGTGAATAGTTTATTTCTGGAATTTTTCCATTCAGTATTTTCACACCATAGCTGACTGCAGGTAACTGAAACTGCGGAAAGCAAAATCATAAATAAGGAAGAACTATTGTATACCAGGGGTCAGCAAAATTTTTCTGGTAAAGGGTCGGATAGGATGTTTTAGCACTTGTGGGACATACAGTCGCTGTTACAACTACTCAACCCTGCCAACAATGTAGGACAAAAGTAGCCACAGACAATATTTAAAGAAACAAGCATGGTTATGTTCCAATAAAATTTTATTTACAAAAACAAGCAATTAGCCAGATTTTCCAGCCCCTGATCTGGACAATGAGAAAAAAGACAAAACCTGAGACGAGTTGTCAGATCAGATACCCATCCAATAAGAAACAATGCAATAGATATTCTAGCAGGCAAGTGTAATATAATCAATAATTACCTTTAAAAAAAGAAAAGAACAGTAAAATGGGTAGTCAGCAGGTAGATGCCTTCAAATAGGTTTGGAAACATTTAGTGGCAAATACCAAATCCACAGGCTAACATTAAGAAAAAGTCTCCAGAATCTACAGGAATCTGGAAAGGGAAATACAAATAGACATGCAGCAACTGAAATGGGAGTTCAACATAACAGCTTGGTCAACTCAAAAATATTTTCAATCAGTAGAGCTAAGGCTCATGGTCAAAGCAAGATTAACTGCAAAACTGAGTAAATGTTTCTGAGTCACCTGGATATGTATTCCTTAAATCACCCCCAAATTAAAGAAAGGATTGTACCTAGACAAGGGCTGGTCCAATGAAGCAGAGCTGATACAAAAATAAAAATAACAGGCTGAGATCAAGTGGTTCTAGCTGTAGGGAAGAGTAAGGTGGATGTGAAGTACCAAGCAGGCTCTTAGAGAAATGAAGAATTATTTAAAAGAAATTACTACTTAAGGAAACAGAATTGCAATGTAGAATTTGATTACTGAGAATTATTATAGATCTAACGACGTCTCACCATTTCCCAATCCTAGGCCGTTAATTCAGAACCTTCAATGTCTTCTGTTGGCTCATAAAAGCAAGTTCTGATGACTAGCTGGCCTTGGAGGCAAAGGCTCTTGGCCTTCTTTTCTTTTCTTTTTTTGTTTAATTTTTGAAAGTATTAAAGATGTCCCCACTTTTTCCCCATTGGCTCCCTCCTTCCCGCTCCCACCCCCTCCTGCTTTCCCCAACCTAATGTCTCTGTCGACTGGTTGTATATATATGCATAAAAGTTCTCTGGTTTATCTCTTCCCACCCCTCCCACGCCCCATCCCTCTGAAGTTTGTTAGTCTGTTTCCTACTTCCATGACTCTGGATCTCTTTTGGTTGACAGCTTATTTGTTCATTATGTTCCATAGATAAAAGATCACCAGCACTTGTCTTTCTCTGTCTGGCTTATTTTGCTTAGCATAATACTTACTCTCCAGGTCCCTCCATGTTGTCAAAGGGTAAGAGATCTCTCTTTCTTACAGCTATATAGTATTCCATTGTGTAAATGTACCACAGCTTTTTTATCCACTCATCTATTGATGAGCACTTGGGCTGTTTCCAGATCTTAGCTACTATAAACAGCACTGCTATGAACACAGAGGTGTACATATTCTTCCTGATTGGTATTTCAGGCTTCTTAGGATCTATACCAAGAAGTAGGATCACTGGCTCAAATTGCAATTCCGTAAGAAGAAAGTCTTATGCTCACTGAACTCAAAGAACCACAGAGTCTGAAACAGGCTTTAAGTGGGCCTTCTTATTTTACTTTGGATAAACTGTTAATACCAGTAAGTTTAGAGAACTCTCTGGAAAGATTTTACTCTATGGGCTGGAAGAAAAAAATAATTAAAAATCATCCCTGGCCGGTTTGGCTCAGCGGTTAGAGCATCAGCCCACAGACCAGAGAGTCCCAGTTCAGTTCCTGCTAGGGGCACGTACCTCGGTTGCAATTTGTCCCTGCCCCAGTTGGGGTCATGTAGGTGGCAACCACTCGATGTGTCTCTCTCACGTCTATGTTTCTCTCTCTCTCTCTCTTTCTCCATCTCTCCCCCCCGCTGTATCTCAAGATAAAAAATAATAATTAAAAATCAATTATATTTTGAAACATGAAATTCTGACTTCCAGTAGTTATAGGGGCATGTTCATCCTCTACTATTCAAGACAATGGGAGAGATTTAGGGAGGTAAAATTGAATTTTTAAAGTAGATTTCCCTGAAGCAAGTGTCTACAGGGTAGTCTTAACTGACATGGGAATTCTCTCTGCAAGTTTTTTCCAGAGAGACAAGTTTCAATGTCAAATTTTGCAAAGGTAATGCTTATAGTGCTTGTGGTGTTCTTATAGCAATCTCAGCGTGAAAACGGGTTTGGCAGTAGTAAAAAAGTGAACACAATCAGGAAAATAGTTGTTAAAATCCCATTTACTTTATTAAACTTTATTAACAAGTTTAAAGAAGTTAAGTCAGATTCTATGAATTAGACTTTTGCATAAAATAATAATCTGGTTAACCTTTTATTCCTGATATCTTTGTTTCTCTTAGTTTATCAGGAAAAATAAACTAACAACTAACTTATAAGGAAACATCTACAAAAGCAGGTCAAATAAGATAGGTAAGAAAGTATTAGAAAATCCTAAAAATTCCAACAAAATTTTTTACATCTAATCAATGAATTCCATAAAGTTGAAGAAAACAAAAATAACATTAAAATATCAGGAGCATTTCTATGCACTGATGACAGATTAGCTGAAAGAATCATAAGAAAACAATCCCATTTACAATAGTATCCAAGTCAAAACAATACTTATAAATATTTAACCAAGGAGGTGAAAGATCTCTACACTGAAAACTACAAGACACTGATGAAAGAAATCAAGAAAGACAAATAAATAAAAAGATGTCCACGTTCATGGATTTGAAGAACTATTATTGTTAAAACGTCCATACTACCCCAAACCGTCTGTAGATTCAATGCATTCCCTATAAAGATTCCAATTGCTTTTTTTTTTTTTACAAAAGTACAAAAAAAAACTAAAATTCATATGTGACCACAAAAAAACCTGCATAGGCAAAGGAATCTTGAGAAAAAGAACAAAGCTGGGGGCACCACACTTCCTGATTTCAAGCTATATTACAAAGCTAAAGTAATCAAATAAAAACTGCAACATAGACAATGGAACAGAATCAAGAGCCCAGATATAAATCCCATGCATATATAGTCAACTAATATTTAACAAGACCAACAATACTCAATAGAAAAAGATAGTCTCTTCAATAAATGATGCTGGGAAAATCAGATATTCATGTGTAAAAGAATGAAATTAGGCCCCTATCTGACACCATTCACAAAAATTAACTATTTGATTAAAGGCTTAAATATAAGACCTGAAACCATAAAATTCCTTAAAAAATGGGGGGGGGGGGAGAGAGGAAGATACTTAAAATTGGGGCTTGGCAATGATTTTTTTGGATATGACACCGAAAACACAAGTAACAAAGTAAGAAATAAACAAGTGGGACTACATCAAACTAAAAGCGTCTACACAGACAGAAAAAAAAAAAAATCAACGAAATGAAAGGCAATCTACTAAATGAGAGAAAATATTTGTGGATTATCTATCTGATGAAGGGTTAATATCCAAAATAGACAATGAATTCATACAACTTGACAGAATAAAAACAAATGGTTCAATTAAAGTATGGGCAAAGAACTTAAATATACATTTTCCTAAAGAAGATAAACAGATGGCCAATAGGTGTATGAAAAGATGCTCAACATTACTAATAATTAGGGAAATACAAATCAAAACCCACAAGGACATATCACCTCATATCTGTTAGAATGACTATCATCAAATAGACAAGAGATAACAAATGCTGACAAGGATGTGAAGAAAAAGAAACCTCTGTGCACTGTTGGTAGGAATATAAATTGGTACAACCACTATGGAAAAGAAGTTTCCTCAAAAAAGTAAAAATGGAACTATCACATGATCCAGCAATTCCATTTATGGGTAAATATCTAAAGAAAACAAAAATCACTATGTCAAAGAGATATTCATACTCTCATGATCACTGCAGCATTATTTACAATAACCAAGACATGGGAACAACCTACATGTCCATCAACAGATGGATAAAGAAAATGTAAGATATATGTGCATGTGCATGCGTGTGTGTATCATAACATATATGTGTATACGCACCCATACACACACACACAGTGGAATAGTAGTTGGCCATAAAGAAGAAGAAACTCCTGCCATTTGGAATATCATGAATGGACCCAGAGGGAATTATCCAAAGTGAAATACGTCAGAGAAAGGTAAATACTGTTGGGTCTCACTTATATGTGGAATCTAGGGAGTGGGAGGGATCTCATAGGAAAAACAACAGATTTGTGGTTACCAGAGGCAGGTTATGGAGGTTGGGGGAATTGGATGAAGGTGGTCAAAGGGTACAAAATTCCGATTACAAGATAAATAGTATTGGGGATAAAATGAACAGATGATGATTAAAGTTAACATTTCTGAATGGTATATTTGAAAGTTGCCTAAGAGAGTAAATCCTAAAAGTTCTCAACACAAGGGTAGATTTTCTTTTCTTGTATCAATTGGAAGCAATGGATATTAACTAAACTTATTGTGGTAATCATTTTTCAATATAGGTAAATCATTATGCTATATACCTTAAATGTATACAGTGCTATATGTCAATTATATCTCAATAAAACTTAAATGAAAGATGGGAAAATCACTATACTAGTGTATTAACAGAGAGGTCATATAGCTTTCATACAAACTAAACTTTCACATATTATACAAGGATAACTCTAAAATTACCATTTATATGGCAAAGTTAGTCCTTTTAGCATCTGTTAACTAAAGATGGTCATGTAATTCCCTCTTTAGTAATGGCTTCCCCACCTTATAATCAAAGCAAAAGAATGAGAGTAAGGGTAAGAATCAGTGGACTTGTGGGAAGTGAAGATGGCTGGCTGATAAGCTCCTGCACCAAGAAACACCTTCCTGTCCCTATGTCACTCGATCACCCAAAACAGTTCTCACATAGACCTTTAATTTCCTAGTACAAAAAATGTCATCCCTATAGGAAAGACAGTTAAATACTGTATTAACTTTCGTTTTTTCAGCCCTTGTAATTACATGTGAGTTCATTTTTCAACTACCAGACATTCAATTTCCAAACACCGCTTCAGGAATGCTCTATGTCTAACATGATGACACTAAATATAAGTGTATAATGTGTGTACACACAAACAGTACAAGTAAAACTTAAGATCTGATCCAGTGAAATCCAATGGTGGCCAAGATAGAAATACATTAGGAATAATGTACAGTGCTACAGAAGTCTACCACAAGAGAACATGGTTCAGTGGGAGGTACGTTTCAGAACACTGGGGACAATAAAATAATACTGTGACAGAAGAATTAGAAGTGAGGAGCAGAAAAATTTGTAGTACAAAATGAGCTACTCTGTTTGGAAAATTACTCATAGGATAGAGCATGCAGATTCCCAAAACACTTATGTACAAGTGAGGCTAAATAAGGGAAACAGACCCTGGCCAGTTTGGCTCAGCAGTTAGAGCGTTGGCCGTTGGACCAATGAGTCTCGGGTTCCATTCTGGTTAACGACATGTGCCTCAGTTGTGGTTAGTTCCCGACGCTGATGGGGTCATGCGGAAGGCAACTGGTCAATGTGTCTTTCTCATCAATGTTTCTCTCTCTCTCTCCCTCTCTCCCACTCTATCTGAAGATAAATAGAAAAATATCCTTGGGTGAGGATTAAAAAATCTAATAATAAAAAAAAATTAAAAGATTCTGGTGGATAATTCATCTGCCCTCTTATCTTTATTCACTTAAACATAGAACTAGCCCATCTGATTTATTACTCACGATTGTGCTCATATTCGAAAAGCATTAGCACATTCTTAATTCTCTAAACTATACTCACAGAAAAAATAATTATATATGTGGTTATTCATTTCTTAATAATTATCACATAAACTGTAAATGAGCTCTCAATAACTCTACATGAACTCAAGTAAAAAGGAATCTTTAAATTCAATAAACATTCATATTATGCAAAATTTATATAGGGACACTTTAAAGGTCACAAGATTCCCAAAAGCAATGCCTTTTTTACTACAGTTTAAATAATGAGAAAATGATTTTACTGTTAGTTCTTATTGCGTTCTTAATGCAAATCTAACTCAACTCTTTAATTTTAGACATGCATAAATTTACAGTCAATGCCTCTATCTGGAGAGAAAAGTTTTAAACAGCTCAAAAATACCTATTTTAGAACCTACTGGAGGTGTTTTTCAGATGGGGTAAAAAAAAAAAAAGTAGTCTGAAAACAGAGGAATAGAAAAAGCATATCACTATACCTAAGTCTTTTTCGTAAATGGTTAAAGAACTAGTCAACAACTCCAAAACCCTTTTTATATGCACACCTGGGAAGAATACCGAATTCGTAACTTCACTCAGAGTTATACTGATGTGGTTTTTAGACCAGATGTTTAAATGTTACAGTATGTACATTTTCTTCCCCTCTTCTAAGGCAGAAGTAAAGTAAGAGGAATATTTGACTTCACTCCACAAGAGACCTATTTAATAGTTTGGCGGTTATGTAAGTAAAGGTAGCTTGGCTAAGTCAATGTTGACGACATACAGAACGACATGATCCTAATGAGTTGGAAAATATTGGCTCTCATGAGAATAGACCAGATGCTACTGAGCTGGGAAAGCTACTGTATTATTGAATTTCATTTTTATGAGGTAAAATTTATTATTCAACCATTAAGGTATCCCACATGAAATCTTGCATAAAAATACTTTTACAGTTACTTTCTGGAAAGTAGATTTTTATTTTAACATTAAGACATCGCTTAAGTGAGGGATTTAAATGTCCATTTGATCACCTTCAGCACAGATTTTAAAGTGTGTAAGTAATTTCCCTGAAAATACCGGATTAATGAAACTAGGCTATCAAAAATATAATGAAACCCAAATAAGGAAAAAGTGGTAGTAAGTACTTATTTTCCTGAGCAAACAAAAATCATCTTTGACTTTGTATTTTATCTTCTGGTAAAATAGACAAGGGTTAGAATTTCTATGATTTGAGTGCCATCAGAAACATGAACAACAAAAATATGTAATTCAATAATCTCAGTTAATACACATTTAGTTCAAAATATAACATCTCTACTTTATTCTTTATAATTTATTTAATTAAATTTCCTATATTTACTATTCTTTTGTTACATGGTTTCCAATGGAGTAGCAAAATTTCTAACTCTATTTCTGGTTTCAGTTACCAGGTAGATAGTTTGATATAGCAAAAATAATAGTAACTAAAAGGTCCAAAGACCTACCTTCAAAAACCAGCTTAATCAGTAAATATCTGTGGGATGATATTTAAGAAAAACACTAAATTGTTCTGGGCATAAATGTTCACATGTTAACACAGGATATATAACCTGCCAACATCAATATTACTGTTAAGAAGTCAGTGAAATTAATACATGAAAAACATCGACATAAAATAGGTGAGTCAAATCAGACTACTCAAGTAAGTTTTATGGTATCCAGTCTCAACATTATGGAGCTCACTACAGAAAAAAATGCTTAGTAAACAGCTGTAAAGCATGTAAAATGAAGATAAATCTATTTTGCATCTATTGTCCCAGTGCACTGCAACATTTGTTTAGAGGTCTGTTGCCCCACTCCCCTTAGGAATCCCTAGCAGAACAGAGAATATACGGTTCATCATAGGTTTCCATTAGCCTGGTGTGACCTATTATAAACAGCTATATTACAGGGACAAAACGCATAGTTTCTTCAATAAGTTTAAACCAGCCCTGGCCAGTGTGGCTCGGTGGTTACAGTGTCACCCCAGGTACCGAAGGGTCAAGAGTTCAATTCCCGGTCAAGGGCATGTACCTGGATTGCAGGTTTGATCCCCAGCCCCCATCAGGGCGCATGTGGAGCCATGTAATCGATGTGTCTCTCACATCTCTCTGTCTCTCATTCTCTCTCTCCTTCTGTCTCTATCTCTATCACCCCCAACTCCCACCTCCCTCCTTTCTACTCTCTAAAAATCAATGGAAAAAATACCCTCAGTTGAGAATTAAAATAAATAAATAAATAAAAAATAGAACTAACCAATGTCTTGAATTTTGTTCTTCTCTCAAGTTCACTACTTATTATTCTCTTTACTTCTTTGCCTTACTGTTTCAATTTACCTTTGCCCTATATCTTCTCAGCTAAAACACTGGACCACCAAGACAGGGGTTATCTCAGTCTCCCACAACCTCATACATCAAAAAGATTTCGATAAGTAACAACTCCATATGTATGATTCCAGCTGGATTCTATATCCAGGATAAGAACAAATCCGCTCCACAAACAATACTATATTTGGTACTCAGAAGAACTCTATGAGTAGATATAAAGTTATTATCACCATTTTACAGATGTGAAAGTTAACTGAAACTCAAAAACAAACAACAAAAAACTTCCTTTAGAAATATAACTAGTTACTGAATAGATTTCAATACTGCAACTCAGTGAACTCTCAGAAATTTCAATAATTGAAAACTGAAAATATTCTTATTACCTGACAGAGATAGTAAGGCATTCACTACATAAACAACTATATGCAACATACAGATTACTAAAATTCAGTGTACAAAATTAAATCTCTAAGAAAATTAGCACAGAATTTTTATTATTTATTTTAATATCTCCTCATTTTATTCTGATTATTGCAAGAAATTATAAAGAAAAATTAATCACTGAAGCTTTAAAGAATATATAAGTCAATATTCATATATCTACTTAAAGCCTCTTACATAAACATATTCACAAAATAGAAACTGAAAGTTGATTCAATAAAAATTATCTCTTCATTTTGTGATATATTATATAATACAAAGTTTGTTAGAGAAACCATAGTTTCTTCCTAAATGCATTTTTTTAGTTTTGATGTTTGAAATTAAATTTGATATCACCCATCTAAAGCACCATTATTAATCCAACACTCAGGATGAGAAAATCGAAGCACAAATTTTTTGCATACTTTGCTTTACGAGCCAACAAAATCCAACAACCTAATATAATTTGATTTTATATACAAAGATCTGTTCTGTTATTACAAGGAGAGAATAATGTTAAATAAATAGTTTTATAAATAATTAAGTTAATAAAATGGCTAAAAAACTCTGTGCCTGTTAATAAAGAATAAGATTTTTCTGTGACTGGTTTCTTTATATAAGAACGCAGCATAAATAGGAAACATACAAAACGTAACTAACACACTAATTTATTTTCTTTGATAAATTTATGTTATTTCATAACGCAATACTGGTTGCCCATCACTAAGAGTGTTATGTTATTATAATGAAGGAATTAATAACCATGTTTTCTTAAATATCAAGATCACGGAAAAAATTTTTTTCACATTTAAAATTTTCTAGTAATGTCTAACACTTCACATGTACATGTATTTGGCCAGTGATCCTATGCTATTCCCCTTGCCATTTTTTCGTAAATGGCATAAAAATCAATTCAGGTACACCTTACAGATACTGCAGGTTGGGACCCAGAACACCACAAAAGGCAACTGTGGCCATAAAGCAAGTCACATGAATTTTTTGGTTTCCCAGGGTATATAAAAGTCATTATGTTCACACTATACTATAGTATTTTAATTGTGCAAGAGCATTAAGTCTTAAAAAATAAATAGAACGTAATTAAAAATACTTCATTGCTAAACAGTGCTAACCATCACCTGAGCCTTCAGGGATTCATACCTTTAGATGTTAATGGCTGCTGACTGATCAGGATAATGGTTGCTGAAGGTTGACATAACTTTGGCAATTTCTTAAAATAAGACAATAATGAAGTTTACAAAGAATTTCGTTGTAGCATGCGATGATGTTTGATAACATTTTACCCACATTACAACTTCTTTCAAAATTTGAGTGAATCCCTGCAAAATCTGCTGCCACTTTATCAACTAAGTTTATATAATATTCAAAATTCATTGTTGTCCTTCCAAGAATCTTCACAGCAACTTTACCAGGGGTAGATTCCATCTCAAGAAAACACTTTATTGGCACATTAATAAGAAGCAATTCCTGCCCAGTCAGAGTGGCTCAGTTGGTTGAGTGACCTCCCATGCACCAGGAGATCACCAGTTTGATTCCCAGCAAGGGCATATGCCCAGGTTGCAGGCTTGATCCCCAGTGGGGTGCATGCAGGAGGCAGCAGATCAATTGATGTTTCTCTAACATCAATATTTCTATCTCCCCCTCCCTCTCGCTCCCTCTCTCTGAAATCAATACAAATATTTTTGTAAAAAAAGAAGCAATTCCTGCCCTGGCCGGTTTGGCTCAGCGGTTAGAGCGTCGGCCTGCGGTCCCGAGAGACCCAGGTTCGGTTCCTGCTAAGGGCACGTACCTCGGTTGCAGTTTGTCCCCGGCCCTGGTTGGTCGTGTGGGTGGCAGCCACTCGATGTGTCCCTTTCACATCGATGTTTCTCTCTCTCTTCCTCTCTCCCCCTCCCACTCTACCTGAACAAAAAATAGAAAAATGTCCTCAGGTGAGGATAAAAAAAAAAAAAAAAAAAAAGAAGCAATTCCTCATCTGTTAAAATTTGATCATGAGACTGCAGCAATTCAGTCACATTCTAATTCTAGTTCTCCTGCTATTTCCACCACATCTGGAGTTACATCTTCCACGGAAGTCTTTAATCCTTCAAAGTCATCAATGAAGGTAGAAATCAACTTTATCCACACTTCTGTCAATGCTGACATTTTCACATTTTCCAATGAACCATTAGTGTTCTTAATGTCATCGAAAATAGTGAATTATTTGGGGGAGATTACAAATTGGTGACAGAGAGAATGAAAGCTACACAGCCCATCTCCCAGGACCAAACTGGAATTACAACAAAAACACAGACAAATCGACGGAAAAAGGCAACATAAAAGCAGCTTGCGAGGATCATAGAACCAAGGCCACTGACTTGATCCTGGTAGGACTGCGAAGGTGCGAGGAGGGGCTGGGAGCCCACAGACAGCAGCGGCCTTAGCTGTGAGCAGTGCCCTCGGGTTAAACTCCCAAGCGGCTCCACAGCGCAGAGCTGGGACAGACAATAGAATACCCACAGCCACTCACATAGGGCTCGGGCAGAGGGATGGAGGACTGAACTGGAACTGTGTGGGGACACTCAAGATTAGGAAGGGGATCAGAGCTTTTGCTCAGTTCCAGACATGCAGGACAGTGGCCATCATGCTCCTTTCCAGGGCTCTGGGTTGAGGCAGCGGCCCCTCTCTTGGAGATTCAACCCCAACCAGGTGGGCCACTGAAATGCAAATTGAGGATCACTAACAACCAGCATCTGCCCCATCCTGGGGAAATCCCCTTACACTGAGCAACTGAGGGAGTTTTTCAATCAACTGACAACCCAAAACTCTTCAAGTAATCAACTGATAGCCTCCAGGCCAAAAGGTAGAAGACAACTGTACCATTCCTGGGCTAGCAACGCTCACTAGGAAAGTAAGATTTGACAGTGGTATTTAACATGGGTCCTCCCTTGCTCATCCAAACTCAGAAGAGGGAGCCACAAACAGCAGAACACCAACATGCACAGGGAAAACTTGGCAGGCTCCAAAGCCCACTGTGATAGCCAAAATGGTGAAACACAGAAACAAAAGACAAAGGAAAGAACAAGAGACCTCTACCGAAAATGAGATAAATGTGGAGCAGTTAAGCAAGTTAACAGAGCTAGAATTCAAAGCCATGATCTTAAGGAAGCTCAACAGCATGAGTAAGGACAGATGCTGAAAATCAACCAATTAGAAATTAAAAACCACCAAGAAGAAATTAAGAATGATATATCAGGAAAAAAGAACACATTGGAAGGTCTAAACAGCAGAGTAGAGGAAGCGAAGGACAGTATCAGTGAATTATAAGACAGGGTAGAAAAAATCAACCAATCAGAAAACCAAAAGGAAAAAATTATTAAAACACAAGAAAACAGCTTAAGAGAACTCTGGGAAAACTGGAAATGTAATAATATTAGAATCATAGGAGTCCCCAAAGAAGAAGAAAATGGGCAATGGTTAGAGAACATATCTGAAAAAACAGTGACAGAAAACTTCCCTAATTAGGAGAAGGAGGAAGGCATTCAAGGTCAAGAAGCACAGAGAGCCCCAACTAAGAAGAACACAAACAGGCCCACACCAACACACACAGTAATCAAAATGCCAAAAATTAAAGACAAAGAGAGAATCCTAAAAGCAACAAGACATAAGCAACAGGTTACCTACAAAGGAACCCCCATAAGGCTATCAGCTAACTTCTCACAAGAAACACTACAGGGCAGAACAGAATGGCATGAAGTAATCAAGGTCATAAACAACAAAGATCTGAATCCAAGACTACTCCACCCAGCAAGAATGTCATTCAAAATAGAAGGTCAAATAAACAGCTTCCCAGACAAAAAAAAAGGCTAAGGCATTACATTAGCACCAAACCAGCACTGCAAGAAATGTTAAAAAGACTGCTGTAATTAGTCAAAAAAATAGAAAAAAATATATAACCAAACTAAACAAAAATGGCAATAATATGTACATATCAATAATCACCTTAAATGTAAATGGACTGAATGCTCCAATTAAAAGACACAAAGTAGCTGACTGGATAAGAAAGCATGACACATCTATATGTTGTTTACAAGAGACCCACCTCACAACAAAAGACTCACATAGGTTGAAATGAAGGGATGAAAAAAAATCTTCCAAGCAAACGAAAAGCAAAAAAAATCTGGGGTAGCAATACTTATATCTGATAAAATAGATTTCAAAATGAAGGCCATAACTAGAGACAAAGAAGACCACTACATAATATTGAAAGGATCTATCCAACAGGAAGTTATAACCTTGGTAAACATTTATGCACCCAATACAGGAGCAACAAAATATATTAAAAATCTTCTGGAGTACTTCAAAGGAGAAATCGACAGCAATACAATCACAGCAGGGGACTTCAACACCACGTTGATACCACTGGATAGATCCTCTAAACAAAAAATTAGCAAGGAAACATAGACTCTAAATGAAGCACGAGACCAAATGGATTTCATAGATATCTACAGAGAATTATACCCCAAAACTACAGAATTCACATTCTTCTCAAGTGCACATGGGACATTCTTAAAGACCACATGATAGGACACAAACGAAATCTCTACAAGTTCAATAAGACTGAAATCATATCAAGCATCTTCTCAGATCACAATGGCATCAAACTAGAAATCAATTGCAACAAGAACATGCAAAGACATTTGAACACATGGAGGCTAAATAGCATGTTATTAAACAATGAATGGGTCACCGAGGAGATCAAGGAAGAAATTAAAAACTTCCTGAAAACCCATGAAAATGAACACACAACAACACAAAATCTATGGGATGCAGCAAAAGCAGTACTAAGAGGGAAGTACATAGCACTACAGGCCTACCTTAAGAAACGAGAAAAATTTCTAATTGAATGTCTAGCCTCACAACCTAAAGAAGTAGAAAGCAAACAAAAAGAAAATCCCGGAGCAAGTAGAAGGAAGGAAATAGTAAAGATAAGAGCAGAAATAAATGACATAGAGACCAAAAAAACAATTCAGAGGATCAATGAAACAAAGAGCTGGTTTTTCGAAAAGATAAACAAGACTGATGAACCCTTAACTAGACTCACCAAGAAAAAAAGACAAAAGAAACCAAATACACAAAATTAGAAATGAAAGAAGAGAAGTAACAAGTGACACCACAGAAATACAAAAGAACGTTAACAGTTACTATGAACAATTATATGGCAACAGATTCGACAATCTAAGCGAATGAACAAATTTCTAGCAATACTCAGTCTCCCAAAACTGGACTGGTAAGTGATATAAAACTTGAACAGAACAAAAACAACTAAGGAAATTGAAGAGGTAATCAAGACTCTCCCAGCAAACAAAAGTCCAGGCCCGGATGGCTTCACCGGGGAGTTTTACCAAACATTCAAAGAAGAGCTAACACCCATTCTCCTCAAACTATTTCAAAAAATTCAAGAAGAAGAAAGACGTCCAAACTTGTGGGAGACCGTTTGCATGGCATCCATCTTGTTAAAGTCTGCTCTGCTGTCTCCGGCCCCAGTGCCGTGCCTCTCCGCGTGCCATGCCTCTCCGCGTGCCGTGCCTCTCCGCGTGCCGTGCCTCTCCGCGTGCCGTGCCTCTCCGCGTGCCGTGCCTCTCCGCGTGCCGTGCCTCTCCGCGTGCCG
Source organism: Molossus molossus (assembly GCF_014108415.1). Taxonomy (NCBI): domain Eukaryota; kingdom Metazoa; phylum Chordata; class Mammalia; order Chiroptera; family Molossidae; genus Molossus; species Molossus molossus. The sequence continues at coordinate 42,688,186 of NW_023425351.1, read as the reverse complement.
TGCCTCTCCGCGTGCCGTGCCTCTCCGCGTGCCGTGCCTCTCCGCGTGCCGTGCCTCTCCGCGTGCCGTGCCTCTCCGCGTGCCGTGCCTGCATTCCTCTAGATAATTTGTTTGCTCCGTTCTTTGCTTATCATTTGTTCCACCTGGGGTGTTTGCTGGGGTTGGCTTCAGGTGGGATGCTCATTGGCTGTTTCACGTATTTTCCCCCTATATATTGCGTGAACTCCCCCTGAATAAACGAGACTTGATCAGAATCCTGTCTTGTCTCCATTTCTCGTGTCTCTTGTCCCACCTCATCCTCACTCCCCCTCTAGGGTCCTCGTTGATCGACCTGCGGGCCGGGTCACAAACTGCTTTTTTGAGGCCAGCATAAATTCTAATTCCAAAACCAGAAAAAGACACTACAAAGAAAGAAAACTACAGGCCAATATCCCTGATGAACATAGACATCAAAATCCTGAACAAAATACTAGCAAATCGGATCCAGCAATACATCAAAAAAATTATGCACCATGACCAAGTGGGATTCATCCCAGAAATGCAGGGCGGGTACAATATTCGCAAATCCATAAATGTGATACACCACATATACAAAATGAAGAATAAAAATCACATGAGCATATCAATAGATGGTGAAAAAGCATTCGACAAAATACAGCATCCATTTCTGATAAAAACACTCAGGAATGTGGTAATAAAGGGATCGTATCTTGACATATATGAAAGACCTACAGGCAACATCATGCACAATGGGCAGAAACTCAAAGCAGTTCCCTTAAGAACAGGAACAAGACACTTTAACCACACTTACTTAACATAGTACTGGAAGTCATAGCCACAGCAATCAGACATAAAGAAAAAATAAAAGGAATCCAAATTGGAAAGGTGGAAGTGAAACTGTCATTATTTGCAGATGACATGATATTATACAAAGAAAACCCTAAAAACTCCATCAAAAATCTACTAGACTTAATAAATGAATTTGGCAAAGTAGCATGATACAAAATTAATGTCAAGATATCAATGGCATTCTTATATACCAATGATGAACTCACACAAAGAGAAACTGAAAAAACAATCCCATTTACCATTGCAGCAAAAAAATTAAGATACCAAGGAATAAACTTAATCAAAGAAGTAAAGGACCTATTTGCAGAAAACTGCAGGACATTGAAAAAAGAAATAGAGGAAGATATAAAAAAGTGGAAGCACATACCTTTTTCATGGATTGGAAGAATTAACATCATTAAAATGTCCATATTACCCAGAGCAATCTATAGATTCAATGCAATCCACATCAAAATACCAATAACATATTTCACAGAACTAGAACAAATACTTCAAAAGTTCATATGGAACCAAAAAAGACCCCAAATAGCAACAGCAATCTTGAAAAAGAAGAACAAAGCAGGTGGGATCACAATACCAGATATCAGGTTATACTACAAAGCGACTATAATCAAAACAGCCTGGTACTGGCACAAGATCAGGCACATAGACCAGTGGAACAGAATAGAGAACCCAGAAATGGACCCAAGACATTATGCTCAATTAATATTTGACGAAGGTGGCAAGAGCATACAGTGGAATAAAGACAGCCTCTTTAATAAATGGTGTTGAGAACATTGGACAGCTACATGCAAAAAAATGAAACTAGACCATCAACTTACACCATACACAAAAATAAACTCAAAATGGATAAAAGACTTAAATGTGACCCGTGAATCCATAAAAATCCTACAAGAAAATATAGGCAACAAAATTTCACACATCATATGCAGCAGAATTTTCACTGATACATCACCTAAGGCAACAGCAACAAAGAAAAACATCAATACATGAGACTACAGCAAACCAAAAGGCTTCTGCACAGTAAAAGAAACAACCAGCAAAATGGAAAGACAACCCACTGTATGGGAGAGCATCATTACCAATGATACATCAGATAAGGGGTTAATTTCCAATATATATAGAGTACTCATACAACTCAACAAAAGACAAGGAACCCAATTAAAAAATGGGCAAGGGAGCTAAATAGACACCTTTCCAAACAGGACTTACAAATGGCCAAGAGACATATAAAGAAATGCTCAACATCACTAATCAGCAGAGAGATGCAAATTAAAACAACAATGAGGTATCACCTCACACCTGTCAGAATGGCCGCCAACAACAAATCATCAAACAACAAGTGTTGGCGAGGTTGTGGAGAAAAGGGGAATCTAGTACACTGCTGGTGGGAATGCAGACTGGTGCAGCCACTGTGAAAAACAATATGGTGTCACCTCAAAAATTTAAAAATTGAACTGCCATTTGACCCAGTGATCCCACTTCTAGGAATATACCCTAAAAAGCCTGAAACACCAATCAGAAAGAATATATGTACCCCCATGTTCGTAGCAGCACTATTTACAATAGCTAAGATCTGAAAACAGCCCCAGTGTCCATCAGTAGACGAATGGAAAAAAAGCAGTGGTACATATACACAATGGAGTACTATGTAGCTGTAAGAAAGAAAGATCTCTTATCCTTTGAGATGACATGGAGGGACCTGGAAAGTATTATCCTAAGTGAAACAAGTGAAGCAGAAAAAGACAGATACCACATGATCTCACTTATTTATGGCATATAATGAACATAATAGTCTGAGGAATAGGGTAGACCCAGAAACATGGAAGTAGGGTACAGACTGACAATCCCCAGAAGAGGGGGTTGGGCGGGGGAGGGAAGAGATAAACCACAGAACTTACATGCATGTACACATAACCAATGGACATGGTCAACAAAGCTGGGTATGGGGCGGGGGGATGGGGAATAGGGTATCAATGGGGTAAAAAAGGAAAAACATCTGTAACAAAAATAAAATTTAAAAAAATAAAATAGTGAATTATTTCAAGTACGTTTTCAATTTACTTTGCCCAGATCCATCAGAGGAATTGCTATTAATGGCAGTTATAGTCTAAGAAATGTATTTGGTTTTGATGTGGGGATGCCAAAACAGGGCCCTCCTTTTGGAAACTGTTTGTGAGCAGAATGTTCCTCTTTCCTCCTGCTGGAGGCTAAAATGTGAACCAGATACTTAAAGAGAGAGAAAAAGAGAGGGCAAGAGAAACATCAATGAGAGAGACTATTCTAAAATGGCAGCAGAGTGAATGGAAGCTACAAAGACCATCTCCCTGGACCAAACTGGAATTACAACTAAAATAAAGACAAATCGACAGAAAAAAGCAAAGGAAAAAAAAAGCAGTGAGAGAGAATCCATATAACTAAGGACAGAATGCAGACACCAAATAGAGCGTGGTACAAACTGCAGAAGTACAAGAGGGCAGGATGGGAGCCCACAGACATCAGCTGGTTTAGCTGTGAGTAGTTAACTCGGGGTTAAAATCCTAAACTGGCTGCACAGCACAGAGTGCCAGGACAGAGCACTAAGTTACCTACAGCCACTTACCATGGGCTCCAGCAGAGGGAAGGCAGACTGAACAGCAACTGTGTGGACAGGCTAAGGAGTTTTTAGAGCTGAAGGGCACCGGGAGTTTTGTGCAGAATCACTGCATCATAGGACAGAATCCATTTTACTCAAACAGCCCCTTCCCAAAGCCCTGGGGAGATTCAACAGCCCCTCCCTCAGGAATTTAACACCACCCAGCCAGGGCAAAAAAATGCAAATTGAGGCTCAATAATAGCTAAAGAAAGCCAGCTAGCATCTGCTCCACCCACGAGAAATCCTCTTATCCTGAACACCTGAGGGATTTTTGCATTCAGCTGAGGGCTACAACCCAAAGATCATCAAGTAACTGAGATTAATAGCTGGCAGGCAAAAGCTAGAGGAAAACTGAAACTTCGATTGGCCTGCCAATGTACCCAGGAAAGTAAACCAAAAGAAAAATCCAGGGCAACTAGAAGGAAAGAAATACTAAAGGTCAGAGCAGAAATATACAACATACAGACTAAAAAAACAATTCAAAAGATCAATGAAACAAAGAGCTGGTTCTTTGAAAAGATAAACAATATTGATGGACCCTTAACCAGACTCACCAAGAAACAAAGAGAGAGGACCCAAATAAACAAAATCAGACACGAAAAAGGAGAACTCAAAACTGACATCACAGAAATACAGAGAATTGTTACAAAATACTATGAACAATTATATGCCAAAAAATCAGACATCTAGGCAAAATTGACAAATTTCTAGAATCACACAGTCTCCCAACACTAAACTGAGAAGAGACAGAAAACTTGAAAAGACCAATAATAACTAAGGATATTTAAAATGTAACCAAGAAATTCCCAGGAAACAAAAGACCAGGCCTGATGGCTTCAAGGGGGAGTTTTTGTTGTTGTTTTTTTCTTATCCTCATCTGAAGATATTTTTCTATTTATCTTCAGATAGAATGGGAGGGCGAGAGAGTGAGGGCCGAGGTGGGGGGAGAAACATCGACATGAGAGGGACACATCGACTAGTTGCCTCCTGTATGACCATGACCAGGGCCAGGACAAACCACAACCGAGGTATGTGCCATTGGCAGAAATCATACCTGCAACTCATTGGTCTGCGTGCCAACACTCTACAGCTGAGCCAAACCAGCCAAAGCAACGTAGGAGAGTTTTACCAAACATTCAAAGAAGAGCTAACACCCATTCTCCTCAAACTATTCCAAAAAATTCAAGAAGAAGAAACACTTCCAAACTGCTTTTTTGAGGCCAGCATAATTCTAATTCCAAAACAAGATAAAGACACTACAAACTAAGAACACTTCAGGCCAATATCCCTGATAAACATAGATGCCAAAATTTTTAGCAAAATAATATCAAATCAAATCCAGCAATACATTAAAAAAATTGTTCAGCATGACCAAGTGGGATTCATCCCAGGAATGTAAGGCTGATACAATATTCGCAAATCAATAAATGTGAAACACTACATAAGCAAATGAAAGACAAAAACTATATGATCATATCCACAGACACTGAAAAAGCATTCAACAAAATCCAGCACCCAGTTCTGATAAAAATGCTCAGCAATGTGGGAATAGAAAAAGGCCATATATGAAAAACCTACAGCCAACATCATATTCAATGGGCAAAAACTAAATGCATTTCCCTTAAGAACAGGAACAAGACAGGGATACCCACTTCCGCCACTCTTATTTAACATAGGACTGGAAGTCTTAACCACAGCAATTAGACATAAAGAAAAAATAAAAGGGATCCAAATTAGACAAAAGGAAGTGAAACTGTCATTATTTGCAGAAGATATGATATTGTACATAGAAAAGCCTAAAGACTCCATCAAAAATCTATAGGAGCTAATAAATGAATTTGGCAAAGTAGCAGGATATAAAATTAACATCAAGCAATTGACAGCATTCTTATTTTTTTGGTATGTGCCCCTAGCGGAAACCGAACCCAGGACTCTCTGGTCCGCAGGCCAACCCTCCAACCGCTGAGCCAAACCAGCCAGGGCTCAATGGCACTGTTATATACCAATAATGACCTCACAGAACAAGAAACTAAAAAAGCAATACCATTTACCATTGCGGCAAAAAAAAATTAAGATACCTAGGAATAAACTTAACCAAAGAAGTAAAGGACCTATTTTCAGAAAACTGTAGCACATTGAAAAAAGAAATAGAGGAAGATATTAAAAAGTGTAAGTGCCTGGCCAGTGTGGCTCACTGGTTGAGCTTCGACCCATGCACCAAGAGGTTGCCGGTTCGATTCCTGGTAAGGGCACACACCCAAGGGCCCAATCCCCAGTGGTGTGCATGGAAGAGGTGGCCAATCAATGTTGTCTCTCATCGATGTTTCCATCTCTCTCCCCATCTTCCTCTCTCTCTAAAATAAATAAAGAAAAAAATTGTTTTTAAAAAGTGGAGCACATACAGTACCTTGTTCATGGATTGGAAGAATTAACATCATTAAAATGCCCATACTACCCAAAGCAATCTATAGATTCAATGCAACCCCCATTAAAATACCAACAACATATTTCACAGAACTAGAACAAATACTCCAGAAGTTTATATGGAACCACAAAAGACCCCAAATAGCCATAGCCATCTTGAAAAAGAATAACAAAGTAGGAGAGATCACAATACCGGATATCAGGTTATACTACAAAGGCACTGTAATCAAAACAACCTGGTACTGGCACAAGAACAGGCATATAGACCAGTGGAACAGAATAGAGAACCCAGAAATGGACCCAAAGCAACATGCTCAATTAATATTTGACAATGGTGGCAAGAGGATACAGTGGAGTAAAGACAGCCTCTTTAATAAAAGGTGTTGGGAAAATTGGACAGCTACATGCAAAAAAGTCAAACTAGACTTCCAACCTACACCATACATAAGAATAAACTCAAAATGGATAAAAGACTTAAATGTGACCAGTGAATCCATGAAAATCCTAAAAGAAAATGTAGGTAACAAAATTTCAGACATCACATGCAGCAGAATTTTCACTGATACAACACCTAAGGCAAGAAAAACAAAGGAATAAAATAACACATGGGACTAAATTAAACTCAAAAGCTTCTGCACAGCAAAAGAAACAACCATCAAATGGAAAGGGAACTCACTATATGGAACATTATAATTGCCAACAATACATCAGATAAGGGGTTAGTTTACAAAATATATAGAGTGCTCATACAACTCAACAAAAGGAAGACAAAGAACCAATTAAAAAATGAGCAGAGGACCTTAAAGAGACACCTCTCCAAACAGGACATACAAATGGCCAAGAGACATATGAAATAATGCTTAAATCACTAATCATCAGAGAGATGCAAATTAAAACCACAATGAGTTATCACCTCACACCTGTCAGAATGGCCGCCATCAACAAATCATCAAACAAGTGTTGGCAAGGGTGTGGAGAAAAGGGGACTCTAGTACACTGCTGGTGGGAATGCAGATTGGTGCAGACACTATGAAAAACAATATGGTGTTACCTCAAAAATTTAAAAATTGAACTGCCATTTGACCCAGTGATCCCACTTCTAGGAATATACCCTAAGAAGCCTGAAACACCAATCAGAAAGAATATATGTACCCCTATATTCATAGCAGCACTATTTACAATTGCTAACATCTGGAAACAGCCCACGTGTCCATCAATAGATGAGTGGATAAAAAAAGTGGTGGTACATATACACAATGGAACACTATACAGGTGTAAGAAAGAAAGATCTCTTATCCTTTGAGATGATATGGAGGGACCTGAAAAGTATTATGCTATGCGAAATAAGCCAATCAGAGAATGACAAATACCACATGATCTCACATATTTGTGGAATATAATGAACAAAATAAGTTGATGAACAAAACTTATCTAGAGACATGGAACGAAGTACAGTTCAGACTGACAAACCTCAGAGGAGAGGGGCAGAAGGGAAGGGATTAGATAAACCAAAGAACTTACATGCATATATGTATAACCAGTGGACATAGACAACAATGCTGGGGGGAAGGGGGGCCGAATCGAAAGGAGGGTGTCGGGGGGCGGGAGAGGAGAAACATCTGTAACAAAAATTAATTAAAAAATACATTTTTTAAAAATGTATTTGTTAATTAGTCAGAATTGAAAGTTGAAATTATTCCTTGATCCACAGACTGAAAAACGGATGTTGTATTAGCAAGCATGAACACATTATTCTCTTTGTACATTTCCATCAAAGCTCTTGGGTGACAAAGTTCACTATCAATGAACAGTAATAGTTTGAAATGAATCTATTTTTCGGAAGAGGAAATCTCAACTGTAGACTTAAAATATTCAGTAAACCACGTTTAAACAAAAGTGGTGTCATCCAGGCTTTGTTGTTCCATTTATGGATCACAAATAGAGTAGATTTCGCATAATTTTTAAGAGCCCTGAATTTTTACAATGCTAAATGAGCACTGGCTTCAACTTAAAACCACCAGCTGGCCCTGGCCGGTTTGGCTCAGCGGTTGGAGCGTCAGCCTGCGGTACAGAGAGATCCGGGTTCGATTCCTGCTAAGGGCACGTACCTCGGTTGCAGTTTGTCTGGTTGGTCGTGTGGGTGGCAGCCCCTCGATGTGTCCCTTTCAGGTCGATGTTTCTCTCTTTCTCTTCCTCTCTCTCCCTCCCACTCTGTCTGAACAAAAAATGGAAAAATGTCCTCGGGTGAGGATAAATAAAAAAAAATAAAAATAAATAAAAAAAACCACCAGCTGTATTAGTCCCTAACAAGAGAGTCTACCTATTCTTTGAAGCCAGGTACTGATTTCTCCTTTCTATCTTTCAAAGTTGTAAATGGCATCTTCCCCCAAAAAGCTATTTCATCTACATTGAAAATCTGTTCTTTAGGATAGCCATTTTTTTTTAAATCCTCACCTGAAGATATGTTTTTATTTATCTTCAAATAGAGTGGGAGGGAGGGAGAGAGAGAAAGAAATATCGACATGAGAGCAACACATCAACTGGCTGCCTCCCCTCCCATAGGACCTCAACCAGAGCCAGGGACAAACTGCAACTGAGGTACATGCCCTTGACCAGAAACAAACCCATGCTCATTGGTCCCAGGGCCAATGTTCTAACTACGGAGCCAAACAAAGCTAGTGTAGCTATCTTTATTTTTTATCTTACCTAGACCTTTTGGGTAACTTGCTGCAGCTTTACACTGGCACTTACTGCTTTACTTTGCACTTTTATGTTTTATGGAGATGGCCTCTTTCCTTAAACCTTATGAACCAATTTCACTATCTTCAAATTTTTCTTCTGCAGCTTCGTTACCTCTTTCAGCCTTCATAAAATTGAAGAGAGAGCCTTGCAGGGAATGTTGTGGCTGGTTTTTATCTGTGCAGACCACTAAAACTTTCTCCATATCAGCAATAAGGCTGCTTTTACTTCTTATCATTTGTGTACTCACTGGAGTAGCACTTTTCATTTCCTTCAAGAACTTTTACATAGTATTCACAACTTGGCTGTTTGGAGCAAGAGGCCTAGCTTTTGCCCCATCTCGGCTTTCTACATGCCTTCCTCACTAAGCTGAATCATACCAAGCTTTTGATTTAAAAGTTTCCTTTCACCTGGATACTTACAGGCCATTGGAGGGTTATTAATTAGCCTAATTTCAATACTGCTGTGTGTTAGAGATTAGGGAAGAGAGAGAGAGAGAGAGACGGCCAGTCAGTCCAGCAGTCTGGACACACAACACTTTTTAAGTTAGCCCTCTTACACTGGCGTGATTCATGGTGCTCCCAAAGAATTAAAATAGTAACATCAAAGATCACCAATCACAGATCACCATAACAAATGTAATAATAATGAACACATTTGAAATATTGCAAGAATTACCAAAATGTGACACAGAGACATGAAGTAAGCAAATGCTATTAGAAAAAATGGCATCAACAGACTTACTAGACACATGGTTGCCACAAACCAATAAGTAAAAAAACACAATATCTCTGGATTGCAATAAAGTGGAGTGCAATAAAATGAGATGTCTGTACTACATTTTTTTGCTAAGGAATTTTAAAACCGTATCATTATTTGAAAACTTTGAAATTTTAAAAGCATATCATTAATTCTTTATTATCAAATTATTTTAGTTCTTTTATTTGGAAAGATATGAGGTTTTCTCCTTTTTGTTGGTCAGGCATTTCTCACTCATATCCTCTCAGTTTCTAAAACCCAAATTTTAAGAAGCAATTACACATAATTTTAATACCTGTTGTCATAAAAAGAAATTAGAGCAATAATTGCATTTACTAATAAAGTACACCTTTCATATTTATAAATATAATACAAGTGTCTCTTACTATAATAGATGCATTCTATTTGAGTCTTTTCAAACTCTTGGTACTAAGCAACAATGCTGATTACAAACTCCAGTCTGCAGTCTGCAATTAATGAAATGGAAACTAGAAATTCAATTATAAATGAATTTTTCTGAAAACGCCAAATACTAGTACAAGTTCAATTCAGAAAATACAGTGTTGTTTTGGTGGTAGTAGATGTAGCACATACAAAAATTTCCTACTGTGTTGCAGGACAGGGATGGAGAAAGCAAAGATGAAAAGGAGAAATGAATGTAGAAGGTTAGTATCACTGAAACTGTTGGCCTTGGTAATCAAGCTGAGTAATGAGTATAGGTAGAATTCTGTGATATAAAAACGTTTGAAAGAATAAAAGAGCTAAATAAAATGATGAAGACCAAGAAGTAGGATAAACAACAAAAAAGAAACAAACGATTTTTAAATGGTAACAAGGTCCAATGTAAAGATGTACTTAAGGGTACAGGCGAAGAAAAATTTAGACAGAAGGTGATCATCAAGAAAGTGAAAAGATAAACCAAAGGACTGCAGAAAATGTTTGTAAACCATTTTTATCTGATAATGGACTTGTATAAGAATATAAAGAATTCTACAACTTCAAAGGATACACAGGTCAAATAAAATGAACAAAGAACTTAAGTATACATTTCTTCACAGAAAATATATAGTCAATAAGCATAGGAAAAGATGCTCAACCTCATTAGCCATTAGGGTAATGCAAATCAAAACCACAATGAGACACTACTTCCTTCACACCCAGATGGCTAAAAACAAAAGACAGGTAATAAAAGTATGGGGAGGATGTGAGAAAATTGGAACCCTCAAACACTGCAAGTGGGAATATACAATGGTACAACTGCTTTGGAAAAAGTCTGGCAATTTCTCAAAAAGTTATATACAGAATTACCATATGGTCCCACCATTCTATACCTAGATATACATCCAAGAGAAATACAAGCACAAGCATATGATCACACAAAAACTTATAGATGAATCTTCTTAGCAGCATTATTCATAACTGTCACAAGTACAAAGAACCCAAATATCCATCAACTGATGAATAGATGAACAAAATATGGTATATACACACAGTGGAATATTACTTGACAAAAAGGAAAAAAATAAATCATGGATACATGCTACAAAATGGACAGACTTCGAAAACAATATGCTAATTGAAAGATTTTAGTCACAAAGACTGTATTTTAATGTCCAGAATAGGTATTTCCATAAAGACAAAAAGCAGATTAATGTTGCCTAGGGCTGCGGGGAACGAAAGCCTTGGGGAGTGATGGCTAAAGAATGTGGGACTTCTTTTTGGGGTAATGAAAATATTCTAAAATAGATTGTGGTAATGGACACAGAACTCTGAATACACTAAAAGTTTAACATTGTGTATGTATGGTATGTGAACTATATCTCAATAAAGCTGTTTTAAGAAGGGGAAAAGACGGCATAAAAAATGGGAAGGGGGAGAGAAACCAAGGTAAAACTTTTCTGGCATGGGGGAAGGGGGAAACCTGGACAAAAGCATGAATATGGAAAAAATGCAATTTTTCTGAGGACCAAGACGACTACAAGTATAGTGTTTAAAAAAAGGCTATTTCTGACTTGTGTTAAAGAACTAGTTATCAAAGGAGAAAGGATACTGTAGGAGAATATTATCAAATAATAATTATATTCAATAGGAACAGAGGGAAAAGTCATTAGAGTGAAGAATAGGAGAAAACTGGATTCTGTGAGTTAGTAGTGATCAATAATAAGACAGCAAGTAGGAAGGTAAGCTAGAGGTATAAAATTATGATAGAAGGTGAAGCAGGAACATTGAAGAGAAGCACTTGGCATATGGTCAACTTTTGAATAGAAAAATTAACAGTTCTTCTTCCACACATTATCAGAATATAAGTCTAAAAGACTCAAGAATGTATATCACCTACATAACCACTTCACTAATGTAGTAAATGAGAACTAGTTGTAATGTAAAGCAACGGATCACATGCTTAAACCAAACATGTTAAACAACGTTTAACAGTGCTGAGCCTGTCTATTAATAGCCCACAGATGCAACATAATAAAATGCTAAAACTTTACACTTTAAATATATATTTCCTGGATCTTAAGATAGAAATTTTGGAGACATAATACTACAAGCAAAATGAGTAAAATAAGACTTTGGGGAGCAAATAAAAGACATAAAATAACCAGGCATTCAGAAATATGGCTGCTTAAAATGATTTTAGCTGATCCTTTTAATTCATCTATTATACATTTTATAGATTCTTTATTTGATAAAAATAAACTTCCTTGGCAGAGATGAAAACATCCTAACATCATTCCATTTCCGTCAATTCCCTTAATCTGCAAAAAATTAGTTCTACCAGTTTTAGATTTCTCATGACAGACCATCAGGTTATGAATCACATATTCTGTGGTTTCTTGTCTGATCTGTGTTTAATACTTGTGACTGCATTCTGTTAAAATAGAATATTTCCAGAATAATAAATTTTAAATAAAATGTTTTCAATAGCACAGTCCATTTGATAAATTCAGAAAAGAAAATAGAAAATTTTCCAGAGAACCTCTTCCAGGTTATAGACTGCTGACTTCTCCCTGTGACTTCACATGGCGTAAGGGTCAAGGAAGCTCTTTCTGGCCTCTTTATGTAAGCACATTAATTTCATTCATGAGGACTTTACCTTCATAATCTAATCACCTCCCAAAGATACCCCTTCCTAATAACATCACACTGGGCCTTATAATTTCAACAGATGAATTTTGGGATAAACAAACATTTAGACCATAGTATATAATCTAGTCTGCTTAAATATTCATCAATTCAAGTTTTTTGAATGAGATAAAATTCATATAACATAAAATTTACCCTTTTTGAGGTGTACAATTAAGTGGAACTGAGCATATTTACAAGTATGAAAACATCACCACTATCTAATTCCAGAACATTTTCATTACTCCCAAAGAAACTTATGCCCATTAGCAGTCACTCCCATTCCTCCTTCTCCCAAACTCTGGCAACCATTAATCTACTCTTTGCCTCCACATATTTGCCTACTCTAAGCATTTCATATAAACAGAATCAGAATATGTGACTTTTTGCATCGTTTCTGCCTCTAAGCATACTGTTTTCAAGGTTCCCCACACTACAGCATGGATCAGTATTTCATTCCTCTACAGCATGGATCAGTATTTCATTCCTTTTTATGTCTGAATAATAGTCCATTGTATATTCATCAGTTAAAGACATTTGTGTTGTTTCCACCTTTTGACTATTAAGAATAATGCTATGTGATCTCTTTTACATGTGGAATCTTAAAGAGTCAAATATTATAGAACAGTGGTTACCATAGCCAAGGTGGTAGGGTGAAATGAGAGATGTTGGTCAAAGGGTACAAAGTTACAGTTATGTATAATGAAAAAGTTCTAGAAATCTAATGTACAGCATGATGACTATAGTTAGCAATTCTGTATTGTATACTAGCTTTGCTAAGAGTAAATTTCTGGTGCTCTCACCACTGGAAAAAAATGGTAACTGTGTTAATTAGCTTGACTGCAGCAATTATATCACTATGCACAGCAAAATATCATGTTGTACACAAAAAGGATAATTTGCTTACCAACTCTTAAAGTATAATCAAACATATTGTATTTATACCTGATTTGGTTATTTCAAACATACACATTGATCCCCTCAAAAGTTACCTATGTAAGGCCGAAGAATCAACGGTACAAAGAGCTGGTAAAAAATAATTTCTTGCAGCCCTGGCCAGTTTGGCTCAGCGGTTAGAGTGTCAGTCTGTGGTCCAGAGAGGCCCGGGTTCAGTTCCCGCTAACGGCATGTACCTCGGTTGCAGTTTGTACCCGGCCCTGGTTGGGTCGTGTGGGTGGCAACCACTCGATGTGTCTTTTTCACGTCCATGTTTCTCTCTCTCTCTCTCTTCCTCTCTCTCCCTCCCTCTTTATTTGAACAAAAAAACAAAAAAATGTCCTGGGGTGAGGATAAAAAATATAAATAAATAAAGATAATCTCTTGCAAATATAAAATATATCCTGAGTTTGGTGGCAGGGAACAAGTAAATGGCTATATACATTAACAATTTAAGTTGAGCAAGTTATACATATGGATTTGAATGATAAATTATTAGTCACTACTAATAAGAATTTTCCATATACATGTCAAGAAGATTGTGCTCTTACCTTTGGTTTGGAAAACTTCATTCATCAAAGCTTCATTCACTAATGAAGAGCCGACATTTCCAATATGAGACCAACTTTGATATATTGCTTGCAGCAGAAGTGTCTGTGCTCTTGTAGCTTGAATTGTAAGATTTGGAAGATCAAATATACCTTCAGTTATAGCAATCTGAGATCTTTTGGTCCTGCATAAGAAAACAGAAAGAATAACAATATAGTAAATAGCATTTACAAACAACAACATACAAAATGAATTAAGTTGCCAGGGAAGAAAAGGTATACATTAGAAATATTTTAAAATAGAATTATCACATAGATATGCAATTCTACTAACTTTAATTTTTGACTGACTGATTGATTTTAGAGAGAAGAAGGAACAAGAGAAAGAGAAAAACACCGATTTGTTGTTCCATTTATTTTTGCATTCAATGGTTGTTTCTTGTGTGTGCACTGACTGGGTATGGAACCCGCAACCTTGACATATCAGGACAATGTTCTAACCAACTGAGCTACCCAGCCTGGGCCAATTCTACTAACTTTAAGTAAGTTTCACTATTTCAAAAGATCTTACACTAATAAAAAATAAAAATAAAAAATAATTGATACACATAAATTCTGCTCATACAATTATACTTTTCAAAACAGTTAATTATCAGGAAAAAAAAAACAGTAAAATAATACTATTTAACACTTAAAAAAATTTACTAGCAGATATGCATTGTTCTAAATGTCTTATATCGATTAACTCACTGAATCCTGACCTAATGCTCTTTGAGAAAGTTGTCATTATCACCATTTTCAAGATAAGGGAAATAAGACACAGAGATAAATTAAGGTATCAAACACATAGCCAATTCTTCTGAGATTCCATCTAAGTCTGACTTTGTAAAGTTCCAGTTCCTAAATTTATTTATATTTTTAAATCTTTAACCTTACTTTCAAAGGTTTTCAATTAAAGTGCTAGATGAAGGACATGAAATTTTAAATATCTGAGAGTAATTCTGGCTAAATCACTTATTTATTTTATGTTTTTTTGGGGGGGGGGATTACATAACTTTTCTGACCTTCACTTTCCCCTTTAAAAACAAACTAACTCCTGCCAAATCTACCACAGATGATTGTAGTGAAAATCAATTACATTTAATATTTAAAGCTTAATAGATACAAGTTAATACCTAGGATCTGAAGAGAAGGACAGTGTCTTTACACTCAAAGAACTCAGAGTCCAGTTGTGAGACAAACAAATTATAAGTTAACATAAATGCTAAAATAATGTTATGTAAAGATTCCTACATGATACACTTAGGAGGTTGAGGGGGCAAAAATGCATGTGCTATATCTTAGTTTAATACTAAAGAATAAATATAAGTCATTTCAGAAAAATATTATAAATTCTTTAAAGAAAAAAAAATATCCCAATACAAAAATAGTCCAAGGACATAAACAGGAAATGCACACAATATGAAAACAGAAATGACCCATAAACATGAAAAGACTCTAAGCCTCACCAGAAAAGGGGAAATTAAAATTAAAATAATGTACAACTTTTTTAACCTCTCATATTAGAAAAACTTGTCAGGTTCTAATCCATCTTCTAGGAATCTATCGGAAAAGAATTCCCAGGAGTCTGCAAGAATACTTACACAATGACAGTGTTTGCAGCATTATTTAAAATAGCCCAAACCTGAGAAAATCTCTTTGTTTTTCTGTAGGCTTTCTTTAAATCCTCACCTGAGAATATTTTTCCACTTATCTTCAGATAGAGTGGGAGAGAGGGAGGGAGAGAGAGAGAAACATAGATGCGAGAGAGACACTTCAAATGGTTGCCTCCCACATGACCCCACCAAGGCCCAGGGACTGAACTACTACTGAGATACGTGCCCTTGACAGGAATCAAACCCGTGACTCTGGCCAAACCAGCCAAGGCTGAGACAATTTTATTGTTAAATAAATTCTGGCACATTAACTTCATGTAAAACTACTCAGATATTAAAATAATAAAGGTAGTTATATCTACAGACATGAAAGGCTATCATGGAATATGGATGAGTAAAAACGATATACAGATGCCTTATACAGTTTCATGCAATGGCAGGAAGTGGTGAGTTACCCATACATAAAACCATATCTGCATGTGTTTGTATGTTGAAATTAAAAGTTCTGGATATTCCAGCCAGTGTGGCTCATTGGTTGAGTGTTGACTTATGCACCAAGAGGCCACCAGTTCGATTCCCCATCAGGGCACATGCCCGGGGTTGTGGGACAATGCCCACTGGGGGGGCATGCAAGAGGCAGGCAGTAGATGTTCTCTCTGATCAATGTTTCTCTCTCTCTCTCCCTCTCCCTTCCCTTCTCTCTAAAATCAATAAAGAAAAATATTTAATAAATAAAGTTCTGTATAGAACTATTAATAGTAGCCATCCTAAGAAGAGCAGAAAAGTGGAAGAAATTTATGTGATCTTCTCCTTGTTCTCTCCATATAAATGTCTATATTGTTTTACTTGATCCCTTGAGAAATCTAGATTATTATTTGAGAAAATGTATACTATTCTTTTTTCAAAAATTTTAAAGAAATGGCAGTATTTCAGGAAGAAACTAAGAAAATCACAAAATATTTATGTCAAAATAATTTTACAAAACATTTATAAAATGTAAAGATACGATATTAGCATTATTAATGTATCCAACTACCTGCCCCCCCCACCCTGATATTGGATTATCAAATAATTTCTTACCTCCTCACTGAAATAAAACTTCACTTAAAACCACCCTTCAGCACTGGCATGTTTGGCTCAGTGGTTAGAACGTTAGCCCACGGACCAGAGAATCCCAGGTTCGATTCTGGCCAAGGGCACGTACCTCAGTTGTGGTTTGTTCCAGCTCTGGTTGGGGTAGTGCAGGTGGTAATCAATCAATGTGTCTCTCTCACATCGATTTTCTCTCTCTCTCTTCCTCCCTCTCTCCCTCCCCATCTATCTGAAGATAAATGTAAAAATATCCTCGGGTGAGGATAGAAAAATAAAACAACTATTTAAAAAAAATAATAGTAAAACCACCCCACAGAGAAATGACATCAGCAAAAATGGCAGAGTAAGGTACACCAAAAATCTATCCCTCCATAAAAACAACAAAAAAGATGTCAAAAGCTGTTGATAATTAACTTTTTCAGAACTCTGGAAACTAACCAAAAGCCTGCAGCAAAAAGGGGAACACTTAAACATAAAACAAAAAAATTTTAAACTAAAAAGCCAAGCTAATTTCAGTAGTAACAGTGAGCTTTGTAGTATTTTAACTTTCGCATGTTGCATCCCGTCCTTAAGCTCAGCAGTAGCACTGAATAGCCCACATTCCCAGTACTGGTAACAGAGAAAGCAAAACAGACCTTCACCACAAGGAACTGTAATTGTTTGTTTTAATTTGTCTGGTGGCTACCAAGAGAACAAACTCAAAGAGCTTGCTTTATCTCTCTCAATTCAGAACTCTCCCGAACAACTACCCAGGGGTATTTATAGAAAACATTTAGAGGTAAATGTATTGCATTAGTCCTTGCTACCTGGGACAATGGGTAAGAGAAAGAGCAAAATTTGGTGTACCTTACTCTACCCAACAAGTAAAGAAGGCAAAGTTGCAAATTGCCTAGTTGAGTTTTGAAGGCATTCCCCACCAGAAATGATGGAGGCCACACGGCAGTGGGATCAAATAGTCAAAGTGCTGAAATAAAAAACTATTAATAATTACAATTCTGGCAAAAGTATCCTTCAAAAATGAAGCAGAAATCTCTCAAGAAAGAAGCGTCCAGGACCAGAAGGCTTCACTGGTGAATTCTACCAAACACTGAATGAAGAATAAATACCAATCCTTTTTAAACTTATACAAAAAACTGAAGAAAAAAACCCTTCCTCATTCCTTTCATAAGGCCAGTATTATCCTGATACCAAAGGCAAAGACAACATAAGAAAACTACAGACCAATATCCTCAGTGAACCAAGATGCAAAAATCCTCAGTAAAATACTAGCAAATCAAATTCAGAAGAATACTAAGAGCTATACACCATAACAACTAGAATTTGTCCTGGAAATAAGAGAGTAATTCAACTTAAAAAAAATGCAATACACTGTATTTATAAAATAATGTGGGAGAAAAGCGTGTTCATCTCAACTGATAGAGAAAAAGCATTTGACAAAATCAAATACTCTTTCATGATAAACACACTAAACATAAAGGAAAATTCTTCAACATGATACAGAACATTTACAAAAAACACACAACTAACATCATACTTAGTGGTTAAAGACTGAAAGCTTGCCCTGGCCGGTCTGGCTCAGCGGTTGGAGCGTCGGCCTGCGGTACAGAGAGACCCGGGTTCGGTTCCCGCTAAGGGCATGTACCTCGGTTGCAGTTTGTCCCCGGCCCTGGTTGGTCGTGCAGGTGGCAGCCACTCGATGTGTCCCTTCACATTGATGTTTCTCTCTCTCTCTCTTCCTCTCTCTCCCTCCCGCTCTATCTGAACAAAAAATGGAAAAATGTCCTCGGTTGAGGATTAAAAAAAAAAAGACTGAAAGCTTTCTCTCCAAGATCAGGAAGAAGACAAGATGTCTGCTCTTATTATATTAAACACTGTAGTAAAGTTTTTAGCCAAAAAATGAGGCGGGAAAAAAACTGGAAAGGAAAAAAAAACTATCACTACTCACAGATGATATAATCTTATAAATTGAAAACCCTAAAGAAAACACACAAACACCATTGGAGCCAATAAACAAGTTCAACCAAATTATAAGGTACAAGGTAATTACACAAAAATCAATTTTATATCTATATATACTCACTATAAATAATCTGAAAGGAAAATTGAGAAAATTCTATTTGCAACAGTAACAAAAAGAATAAAACACTTAGGAATAATTTAACAAAGAAGTGAGAGACTTTTAGATTGAAAACTACAAAGCTTTGTTCAAAGACATTAAAGAAGGGATCTAAATAATGGTAACACAGCCCAAGTTTATGGTATGGAAATTTTAATATTAAGATGGCAATATCTGCCAAATTGGTGTATAGATTCAATATAATCCCTATCAGAATCCCAGTTATTTTTAGTAAATGAATAAACTAATCCTGAAACTCATATGGACTTGTGAGGTACACCAATATCCAAAATAATCTTGGGAAAAAAAAAAAGCTGGGTCCAGCCAGCATGGCTCAGTGTACTGAGCGTCTTCCCATGGACTGAGAGGTCCCCGTTCGATTCCCGGTCAGGGCACATATCCAGGCTACAGGTTCAATCCCCAGTAGGGGTTGTGCAGGAGGAAGCCCATAAATGTTTTGCTCTCACATCGATGTTTCTATCTCTCTCTCCTTTCCCCTCTCTCTAAAAAATCAATAAAAACATATTTATTGAAAAAAGTTGGAAGACTCACATTTCCTAATTTCAAAATTTACTACAAAGGTACAGTAATCAAACAGTGTCATACTGGCAGTAGGATAGACATACAAAAATCCGTGCACTAGAACTGAGAGTCTAGAAATAAACCTATATGTGTATGATCAATTGATTTCTGATAAGAGAGTCAAGCCCAAGATATGGGAAATGAATAGTCTTTCAAACAAATGGTTTTACAACAATTGGATAATCAAATACAAAAGAATGACGTTGGATCCATACCTCATACCATACCAAAATTAACTCAAAATTGATCAAAAGGTAAAACTATAAAATTATTAGAAGAAAACACAGATGTAAGTCTTCATGATCTTGAATTAAGGAATGATTTCTTAAACATGATTTCAAAAGCAAAACAAACAAAATAAATAAACTGAACTATTTCAAAATTTAAAACTTTCGTATATCAAAGGATACTATCCAGAAAGTGAAAAGACAACATAAAGAATGGGAGAAAATATTTGTAAATCATATATCTAATAAGAGTCTAGTGTTCAGAACATGCAAAGATCTCCCACAACTCAACAGCAATTAAAAAATGAACTAGGGCATGAACAGACAGTTCTCCAAAGAAGATACAGAAATGACCAATTAGCACATGAAAAGATGCTCGATATCATTAGTAAAATAAAAATCAAAACCACTAGATGCCATTTCATATCCATTAGGACAACTATAATACAAGGGGGAGAAAAAAAAAAAAACAGAAAATAATAAGTGTTGGCAAAGATGAAAAGGAACTGAAACCCTCATACACTGGAGGTAGGACTATATAATGGTACCGCCACTTTGTAAAACAATGTCAGTTCATCAAAAAGGTAAATATAGATTTACTACATGACCCAGTAATTATATTGCTGGAATATATCCAAAAAAAACCTAAAAGTGTGTTCATATAAAAACTCATACATGCAATTTCAATGCATCATTATTCTTTTTTTTTTAATCCTCACCCGAGGATATTTTTGCATTTATCTTCAGATAGAGTGAAAGGGAGAGAGAGAGAAACATCAGTGTGAGAGAGACACATTGATTGTTTGCCACTCACACAACCCCCACCAGGGCCAGGGACAAACTGCAACCGAGGTACGTGCCCTTAGTGGGGATGGAACCTGGAACTCCCGAGTCCACAGGCTGACACTCTTAACCACAGAGCCAAACAAACGAGGGCAGCAACATTATTCTTAACCAAAACATGGAAATAGCCCTGGCCAGTTTGACTCAGCGGTTAGAGCTTCAACCTGCAGTCCAGAGACACCCAGGGTTCAGTTCCCGCTAAGAGCACGTACCTCGGTTGCAGTTTGTCCCCAGCCCCAGTTGGGGTCGTGTGGGTGGCAACCACTCGATATGTTCCCTTCATGTCAATGTTTCTCTCTCTCTCTCTCTTCCTTGCTCTCCCTCCCACTCTATCTGAACAAAAAATGGAAAAAATGTCCTCGCATGAGGATAAAAAACAAAACAAAACATGGAAACAACTCAAATGTAAGACAGCTGATGAATGGATAAACAAAATATGAAATATTTTTGGTCATAAAGAAAATAGTAATACATGGTACTACATTGATAAACCTTGAAAACATATTAAATGAAAGAAGCCAAACAGAAAATGCCACATATTTTAAGCTTCTGATTATATAAAGTGTCCAGAATCCTAGATAGAGACAAGGTTCCTTTTTTGAGTTTTAAAATTGTTCTGGAATTAGATGATGATGATAATGAATGCACAACAATATGAATATACTAAATCAATGAACTGTACAGTTTAAAATCATCAATATGGTGAATTTTATGTTATTTGGATTTTATATCAATTTTTTAAAATCTCCTTAAAGTATTCAGAACTCTGTTCCTAGGAACATCTATCCAAGCAATTAACCATTGTCTTCAATCACTCAAAAACACCAAAATAAAAACAAAACCCTGGGATCATGCATCTCTCTTAATTAGCATGTTGTAATTTAAATGTATAATTGCATATTAAGATTTCTATGACTTTGTCCATACAACTTCCAAATATTTAATAGAAATGTGACTGTACATAGATTTACCCTTCAATCCACAAACCTGGCCACATTTTATCATAAAACCAAAAGATAGGAATGAACAGACCAGGAAATAAATGCGTACTGAATAAAAGATTATTTAAACCAAACAGGTAAAATACAACAAACCAAGAGACAGTAGAAAAAACAAAAAGGACCCAATTAATAAATTTATATTTCATTATCATCACTGGTTTCTTTTCCTTTTCCAACACTGCAGTCATTTCTTAAAACATTTTGTTTAATTAAGGGTTTAAAAATTGAGAGGTGGTTCTCTTTCTATTATGCTCTTAAATTTCTGTTCAAAATGAGTGACTAAAAAAAATAAATTATTAGTAGTGATACTAAGTACAGAAAACAGATATCTGGAACACCTTCAATATAAAAATGTACAATTAATCTAGCTACTCTATCTTCAGCCAGATACACTGTGGTATTTAGAAGTCCTATGGTGTAGCAAGAGTTATGTTCTTATAACCACAGCAATATTTATTTATAAGACAAAATTATAGTTGGGATTCTTTTTACAAGTGGGTCTTTACTATTTCATAACAAATTCAGCTACTGTATATGGTACTCTAACATTCAAGCCATCATATGTCACATAAAATAGTTCCCAAATGGATAACATAAACTTAAATAAAAATTTAAACATATGCAAATTTTAAAAGATTAATTTATTCTACATTTTAATAATGCCCAAGAGTAGGGGGCAATTCCCTCTTTCAGATTCAATTTAATTCAACATCAAAGGAAATAATTCACTT
The DNA here is from genome assembly GCF_014108415.1 of Molossus molossus. Lineage (NCBI taxonomy): Eukaryota > Metazoa > Chordata > Mammalia > Chiroptera > Molossidae > Molossus > Molossus molossus. The sequence goes on along the minus strand of NW_023425351.1, from coordinate 42,665,923 downwards.
TGTACAAAAGCCAAAATTCAATAATAAACAAGTAAGTTATATCATACACATAGGACATGTTTTTGTGGTTTGTTTTATTTTCCAGCTGTAACCAAGTACAAATAAAAGTACATTTTATTATACGTCTGTTAAGTACTCCAGTAGCATTTGAACTAAAATAAACTATTTTAAAATTATTTGGCAATAGATGCTAACTTATACAATGTACCTGCTGTTTGTATAACAATATCAATAAAGGGTTTTTTCTCTTTTGTTTTTATCAATATTGAAATATTTTAGCTAACAGACTAACAAATATAGGAAATGAACACCCATGAATCAACTTCATAAACCCAACTGATGAAATCATAATATTATGCCATATTAACTTCAGAGGTTTTTAAACAAATCAATAGCTTTTATAACTTTTTAAAAGCTATTGGGGGAGGAGGGATCATTAAAATGTCAATGAAAATGCACAATAAAAGTATAATTTTCCTTGTTAGTTATGCCACTACAAATTTCTTTAAATTTTGTTTAAAATAAAACAGTTCAATAAAATTCATACAAAAGTTATCTAACAACTTCTGGATTTACCTAATTTTTTTTTGGATATATCACTAAACCTACATTTTAACAGCTAAGTGGTAAAAATAATTTATTTAACAAATGGCTATTTCACATATCCCTAAGTTCTAGTCTGAACATATGTTCATTTTACAGAATAGGTTTAAAAACTATCAATGTAAACATTACTCTCTAAGGGAAAATAAATCCTAATGTAACTAGTGGGATAAACAACTCATTAAAACTAAACTTGGACAAACTCCAGGATAAATTTAAAGAAATAGAAACATTCAAGCCTTGATCGTGTAGTAGCAAAGACTGAAAATTAATATGCCCTAATTAACAAATACTTTAAAAGACTCTACTTGAACCATCTGCTGACATTATAATACAGAAGCTGGTGAAATTTCGGGACTGATACAACATTTCTATAAAGAAAATTTTTCTTCAAAATTTTAAATAAAAATGTGGGAGTGGTTTACTCAATGCAAAGGAATTAACTTATACAATCCATTCACGTTCATAGGAATACCATAAAATTTTTGCCCCACATAAACTTGAAGAACAGCCATCCAGTCTTTTAAAATCAACACACCTCAGAGCAATTGAAAGAATAGCCTCAGCAACAGCTGGATCTAAAGATTTATATAGAATCCCCAAATGCAAAGTTTAACCTACAAATTGGTTCCAAAAATGTATTTTTGTTATTACTCATATCCTGTACAGTAAAATAAGATTAGATCACTTTTTCCAAAATAAAATGAGTACAAAACTTCACTCACTCTACATAGAAATGAAAGCGGTTTTAAAAGCTAAGAAATGTATATTTAGTTCTGTATACAATGACCTTTTAACTTAACATCAATACTTAAATGAAAAGAAAAAAGTTTTAAATTAAATGCTAAGTAAAATAAATGGTTAAATTAGCTCCTCTTTTCTCCTTCTGATCCTCCTCCACTCCCGGTAGATAACTACTTTATATGAGCTTAGCATACGTAACCACAGAGCTCTGTCTACTGATTTTATGCATTCATAGTTACATGTATAATTTTAATGGAGATATATGTGTATATGACTACAGCCTTCATTTACTGACTAAGCACATATCTTATAGATCATCAAGATATTTCAACATTAGTATATATACTTTTCTACATTGTCTTTTTTTTATTTTTTTATCCTCACCCAAGGACATTTTTTCTTTTTTTTCTTTTTTTTTTTTTATTCAGATAGAGTGGGAGGGGGAGAGAGGAAGAGAGAGAGAGAGAGAAACATCAATATGAAAGGAACACATTGAGTGGCTGCCACCTGCACGACCCAACCAAGGCCGGGGACAAACTGCAACCGAAGTACATGTCCCTAGCAGGAACCAAACCCGGGTCTCTCTGGACCGCAGGCCAATGCTCTAACCGCTAAGCCAAACTGGCCAGGGCCATTGTGGGGTTTTTTATGTTTTTTTTGTTTGTTTGTTTTTTTATTTTAGAGAGAGAAGAAGGGAGAGGGAGAAAGACAGAAACATCAATGAGAGATAACATCAACTGGCCGCTTCCTGCATGCCCCTCACTTGGGATTTGGCCCACAACCTGGACATGTGCCCTGACCAGGAATAAAAACGGCAACCTCTTGGTGCATGGGTTGTAGCTCAACCACTGAGCCACACTGGCAAGGCTACATTGGTCTTTTTAATGCCTACTTGGCATTTTACTGTTTGAAGCAAGTTTCACATTCATCAGCATTTCCCACCATCCCCACCAGTATTAACTATTATACTTTTAAATTACAGTGATTTTTGGCATTTGCAAATGGCTGTAAAATATAAATTATATCCTGTTAGAAACAAAAATATTGTACCATTTTACAAAATTTCTAAAATAAAAAATACTATTATTTGAACTTAAATGTTAGTTAACAGATGAACAAAGAAAACTTATTTATCTTTAAAACAAAAATATAATGAATGCTTGATTATTATAACATATAATCCAAAATCTTACAATAAAGTATGAGTGGTAGCAAACAAACAAAATACAAAAGAAGCAAATGCTGTCTCTTCATTAATGTCATCATCACCTAGACAAGTTATTCAATTAATCTACTAAAATAAAAATGTCTTGCCCTGGCCAGTTTGTTCAGTGGTTAGAGCATCTGCCTGCGGTCCGGAGAGACCCGGGTTCGGTTCCCGCTAAGGGCACGTACTTCGGTTGCAGTTTGTCCCCGGCCCTGGATGGTCGTGCGGGTGGCAGCCACTCGATGTGTCCCTTTCACATCGATGTTTCCCTCTCTCTCTCTTCCTCTCTCTCCCTCCCACTCTGTCTGTACAAAAAATGGAAAAATGTCCTCGGATGAGGATTAAAATAAATAAATAAATAAATAAAATAAAAATGTCTTAACTACTCAAAGAAGGAGAGAAATAAAAGTATATTTATGCAATATATTTTATATATATGTTTAGTAACATTCAAATATACCCTCAAAAATTCTGAGTGAGAAAATCACTAGAATTTTATTTCAGTTTTAGTCATTCATTAAAGTCACTGGTTTTTGCTTTGGACAGTAGCACATCTTAGATGTATTATGTAAATAAAAAGGAAACAAACTTTGTTGTCAAAAAAGCATACAATCTAAATCAGACAACCAAAAAACACTGAAAAAATTACCAACTGTATGTCAATAAATATTCATTTGTGCCTATTATAGATTTAAGGTTTTAAAATGTCCTCTATAAAAAAAAGAGATGGTCATTATGGAACTTAAATTTGGGGGGAAATTTCAGAAAAGTCATTAAATAATCACACCAAATACAGTAAAATCGCTTCTATGAAAAGTACAGTGAAAAACAGGAACAATATCCCACCCTTATTAGAAGGATGTGATCTAATCAAAAAAATATCAATTGGGCCAATGTCTGAAGGGTAAACAAAAATTATTTAGGCTAGGACTAGTAAAACAATATGATGAAAAACTAGGTTGAAAGAAGACAAACTGAAAAAGGGCAAAATGGCCGGAGAGGCCCTGGGGCAGGTGGCACGACTGGCTGGAGTGTCAGCCTGTACACCAAAAGGCTGCAGGCTGGATCCACAGTCAGAGCATACCCAGGAGGCAACCAATCAACGTTTCTCTCACAGCGATGTTTCTCCTTCCCCCTCTCACCTCTGCCTAGAATCAATAAAAAGACATGTCCTCTGGTGAGGATTTTTTTTAAAAAGGTGGGCGAGGATAGGGAGGAAGCTAATCAGATGAATCGAGACATCCAAGAAGGGGCCAGATCTGGAGGGCATCACAGAATGTTTTAAAGATTTTAATCTTTACAGTCAAAGCTATGACAAAATATTTTAGGCAGGGGAAAGACATAATTAGAACTACCTTCCAAAAGCAAACCAATCAAACAATCCTGGCTGGCAGATATGTGAGTTAGCTAGTGATTCAGAACACCTCTCTAAATACTTAGACTAGAAAGAAAAAGCAAAAAGATCTTAATTCATGTTGGGACTCCAAGGCTTATAACACAACAGTTTTCATAAGAGAGATGCCAAATATGTATTTTTAAAACAAAAAAATGACTCATTAATTAAGTGAAACTTGAAAAATGCTACATATTAATAACAGATTCATCTAGGAAACTGCAATATTTTTTAAACTTATAACTCAAAATAAATAGTCAAAGTTATCGAGAAGTTGCCAATGAGTTACCAATAATGCTATTAATAGCTCCATCACCAATTAATTAATCTAGAACAAGTGATTTCATCTCTTTAGATCCACCATATCACCTTCCCTAATCCTCCCTTTCAGCATTGATTAAAAAAAAAAAAAAAAAGATAATAATACCTGACTTGTTTATTCCAAAGGTCAGTTGTGAGGTTCAAATAAATCCCTGTGTGTAGAGGAATTGGTTAAGTACAAAATGCTATAGAAGAGCATTATAATGCTGTTCTTAGACACTTTCCTCTGCACAAAATATGCATTGTATGATCTTTTATGAGTAACTCCAATAATCATTGGTATCTAAATTTCAAGTTAATATATTTAAAATGAATTAAAACATCAAATACAGTTAACAAATAAATTTAGAATCAATAACTAAAAAAACACCAAGCTAAATTTGGTGATTTCTAACCAAATCATTTCCCTTTTAATAAATACACTAACAACTTAGAATTCTTCTGAATATACTCTTAAGTATGAGTTCCTTCAAAATAATGAATCCCAGACATATTTAAAAGATACTGTCACCAGAATAAAATGCTGTCACAGGATAATATTCTCCTGCTGTCATAGACAAAACTAAATGCTGAGAAAAAGCTAGTATAATTCTTTTCATAAAAAGAGACATAGGTCTTCTCCAATATCCAAAAATCAAAAATGAAAGGCAATAAACTAAGAATAAATTACAAATGTATATGTGGGTACCACTAAACAAACTATTTTTCTAAGTTTAAAACTTTTAACAAGGGAAATTGGTGGATCATATTTGCCTATATAACTGCACATCCAAACATAAAATTACATGTGGAAAATATTAAATTTTCCAAAAGCAAAAAACCCTCCTTTTCTCATTAGACCAATACTCTCTGGTTGTTAACATGTCATATGCTCTTCGTGCCTTTACTAAAAAAATAAAAGGGAAAAATCTGATAAAAAGATAGATGCTATTTACCTATAATTGCATTCTTTTATATCTTTTTAACTCTATACAGAATCAATCAATCTCTCTCTCTCTCTTTCTCTCTCTCTCTCTCGCGTTATAAAACTATAAAAGTAGGTCTTTTTCAACTGGTCATTTATTTAAACAAGTTATAAAATCAGATCCAAAACATGACAAAAAACAAAATGTAGTGAGACCTATTAGCATATATAAAAATTGGTCAGTTTTTCCAGGGAATTTTTTTCAGATACTAATTCATTAATAGTCTAGATTTTTTTTAATGTATTGCATAAGCAAAATATAAAGCATTACTAATAAAATAACTGACAATATTTATAATTTTATAATTGAATTTTTTACCTACAATGTAGCAGTGTTGAAAGTAACCAAACTAAATCCCAAACCAACACAAGTAGAGACACTAAAAGTACTAAGAAACAGCCCTGGCCACTTTTGCTCGGTGGTTAGAGCGTCGGCCCACGGACCATAGAGGCCCAGGTTCGGTTCCCACTAAGGGCGGGTACCTCAGTTGCAGCTTGTCTCCAGCCCCGGTTGAGGTCGTGTGGGTGGCAGCCACTCGTTATGTCTCTCTCACATGGATGTTTCTCTCTCTCTCTTCCCCCCACCTCTATAAATGCAAAAAAAAAAAAATGACCTCGGGTAAGGATAAAAAAAAAGTACTAAACAGAGAAATAGAACATCTGATGAAAACATGTTCAGAGCCAATTAAGATTCTGAACTATTATTCATATAAAAATTACTTATAAGGCATTATTTAAAATTTTTAAACATAAATGTTATTAAAAAGCATTCAGTCAAAACAACTTCACAGAAAAATCAGTAACATATTTGGTAGAAAAACATCCTTTACCAAAATAAAGACTAGATTCATTTCCATTTTCTATTTCCCAACTTCCAAAAATATAAATACATATGATTTATGCAATAACATTTTTTCTGATATAAACGGACATTTCAGACTTCAAATGCAATTTAGATAAAATTTTCACCTTCCTACAAATATAAGGCTAAAAATAAATTTAATGCACATAAATATTATAAAATAAGATGTTTAAGAATCATTAATATTTTTAAGAGTTAGACTACTTGTCACAAAATACATTAAAGTCTTAAAGATATACCTTATATCTCACATGTTAAAATACATTTCTATTTTCCTATTTTTATTGCTAGGTTTGAACTATCTTTTTAAAAAATTACCTCAGCAAAAGAACCTCAATGTAAGTATGTGAATGTGAAAATATAAAATCTAGTTACAAAATCCTTTAGTATGCCACTGAAATTGCAATATTCCTCAATCTCTGGCAGTCCTATGGGATTGAGAAATCCGAGAAGCCCTCCCTAGTGAAAAAATCAGTCACCTGATGGGTTTGGGTGAAGGATGAAACAACAAAGCAAGGAACAGTGGGTTGCTAGCTAAAAAGAAACCAGTCATCCCCTAGTCACCCTACAACTGGAGAACTGAAATAGGCATTACCCTTTACCATGGGCCAACTGCCCTCACCAAAAGCTGACTCACTGCTGGAGAAAACAAAAGGACTGACAGAAATGAGACTAGAGAGAAATTTGGGGGGGTGATAGAAATGTTCTATAACTTCATGCTATTATTGGTGGTTATATGGCTGTATATATCTGCCAAAAATCATGGAATTATACACATAATATTGTTAAACTTTGCTGTACTTAAATAATATTCTAATTTTAAAGTGAAAACAATGTTACTGAAAACACTTATATAATTCAAGCAATAAACCATTACAGAGAAGTCCATGTTCTACATAACTCTAAAGAACTATGAAAGTTTGGTACAGTTACATAGTATTTCAGGTGTATCCAGGCCTTTAAGTATGTTTATAATTTTTTTAATTACTCATAGGATTTTATGAGAATAAGACTACTTTGAGAAATAAATTATGAAAAATTAAGTATTCACCTTCAAATATTATTCTTCCCTCCAAAAAAGTTATAAGACAAAAAAACACATCATGAGACTAAAATAACTAAAATCTAGAAACAGAAATTCCAAGAGGACTCATATATCTGGATATGTGCATTTATTATAATAATGAATTTAAACTGAAGATCTTCAAAATTGGTACATTTAACTTATATTTTTCCTCGGATGCTAAAATCTAAATAAATACTTGCTTTATAATATTAAACCTTCAGTTATTAAAAAAATTAAAGATATAAAAGGAAACTGAGTTTGGGCATTTTAGCTACTTTTTCTCTCTTAAACATTAGTAAAATAAAATATATCTGTTCTTTCTTCTTTAATGTCTTCAAAATTTAAGCTAACTGATCTAAAAGTGTTTATAGGATTAATTACATTCTAGTTTTGCTCATTTTAATTAACATTTATTTAAAATCAGCTATATAAAAGGTCCTGGAACATAAAAAATAAAACTAGTCAAAATTCAAAACTGAGGAAGTCCTATAATGACAAGACTAGGCATTTTCAAAGTTAATTAACTAACCAAGGATTTAAATTTAAAAACAAAACAAAAACAATACCAGCTACTCATCATCCTGAAAAAGGCAGACAAATCTAATACAAAGTTAAATTCTATATTTAAATGAGTTTTAATACCAATAATCACAGAGCAAGAAGAAGTCCAAACACTATTCCCACCTCTATAATTACTCAAAATTATGGCAAAAGCTTGTCTATTTGAGGTAGAAGAAGGGGACAATGACACAAAAGGGCATTCTTAGACCATTCCAAGTCATAGTTCCAGTGGCAACTATATAAAAAGGTTTCAGCCCTGGCCAGTTTGGCTCAGCACTTAGAGCGTCGGCCTGCGGTCCAGAGACACCCCAGGTTCGGTTCCCGCTGAGGGTATGTACCTCAATTGCAGTTTGTCCCCGGCCCTGGTTGGGGTTGTGTAGGTGGCAACCAGTCGATGTGTCTCTCTCACATCTATGTTTCTCTCTCTCTCTTCTGCCCTCTCTCCCTCCCACTCTTATCTGAAGATAAATGCAAAAATGTCCGTGGGTGAGGATAAATAAATAAAAAAAATGTTTGGAAACCCCTCATGCAACTCTGGAACTTAAACAGCTCTGAATAAAAGTAAGGACAGTTATTTGTAAGCCCAAATACATTTTCCCCAGTTTAAGAAAAGCCACAGAGAGATGCAGAATAAAAAAATAAAAAAAAGTTAGCTACTAACACATGCTATGTCAAGGATAAATCTCAAAAACATTATGCTAACTGACTCGAAGCCAGAAACAGGATACCATATATTGTATGATCCCATTTATATGCCATAAAAGATAAATTTATGGAGAAAGAAAGTAGAACAGTGGTTACCTGGGGCTGGGGCTGGGGCTGGGAATTAACTATAAATGAGCATAAGGAATCTTACTGGGGAAATAAAAAATGTTCTAAAACTGATTTATGGTTAGCAGTTGCACCACTCAGAAAAGTTACTAGAAATCATTAAACTGTACACTTGAACTGGGTGAGTTTTATATAAAGTATATAAAGTGTACCTCAAAAAGGCTATTTATAAAAAGATACAAGTTATCAAAGCTATTCCTATAAAAGGATGGCTAAGGTTGCAAAGTTAATGCCAACTTGCAATACACTCTCTCATCAGTGGTGGAAGGGACTACTAATCTTGAATCTTGATTCACACAGAACTAAAACTGAATTTCAACCTCACTATTTATTATATGTGTAAGTATTAACAACTTAAGACAAAGATGTGGATAAAGTGGGTATAACAGTGTCTCATAATTTTGCTGTGAAGATTAAATGAGAGAATTCCTAAGACTCTTAGCGTTATTACTAGCACACATATGCTATTATTATTATTAATTCTTGTATTACGAAAACTCTTCCCACAAATTTCTCACATGCCATTTAGATAGTTGAAAAGTAATTCTGTTCATGACTTTTAAAAATATAAATTATATAAAATTAGAAATATAAGTATTTCTCAATGAATATAAAAAGTAAAAATCAGCATGAGATACGATTACAAAGTAATGATACATTCTGAAAGTCTTGCCAAAGAAATTAATCTCAGTAATTTATAATCAAAGATAATATATCTTCCCATGAATATATATATATTAAAAAATTCATAATAAAAAAATCTTGTAATTAGACTTTATGTATTTCTGAGGTGTATTCACACTAAACATTATAACACAGGAAAATGGATATTAAGAGTATAAAGCAAGAATGCAAATTTAAAATATATATATTTATAAATAAGTTTTAAGAGGTCTAAAATAAATTAAACTGATAAATACTGGAGATTATAATACATGCTAAAATAAATGCTGAGAAATCAAATATTTAAAAAAGCTTACATTACGTTCAGAATTGTCAAGTATACTCTACATTATCATTGAAAAGAAACTAGAGAAAGTTTTCAAAAAGCTGCAAAACAAAATAATATATATAACTGATTTATTCAGTGAGTTTTCATTTATCTGTAGGAACCTATTTTTCAATTCCTATCACTGCTCCACTACTACTAATTAGACAGTTTTCAGTTCAAATATAAATCACTTAAAAATTAAATAGAAAAATACTGATAATTCAAAAATATTATGCAATAAAAAACTCTGTAAACATGTTCCAAGACCTAAGACTAGCTAAAAGGATAATTTTATCATTAGATTTTAAAAGACAATATACGCTGCCTCTTAAAGCAACTTTTATCTCCTTAAAAGTCCCTTTCCTAATTTCCACTGCAATAAGGGCAGCTATCTTGACTATTTTATGTACTGGTGCATCTGTACGCAGGGCCCTGCAGAGTATTTGGCACTTTGTGGGCATTCATCACACATCTATAGAATAGACCCAAATGAACGAACAAATAACAATCTCAAGTATGCAAAAAGGCAGACAAATATAGTGGGAAAACTCACTAGAGTTTAAAAAAATAAAAATAAAACTGTCTGGGGAATGTTGTTGGCAAAATTAAAGAAAATATGCACCCTGTCTATTCTTGTCATCTTTCCCTGCTTTAATCATCTCCATAAGGATACAGAAGAAGACTTAAGTCTGTTAAAAAGTTTGTCAAGTTAGTAGAAAACAAAAACAGAAAGTATGAGCAAAAAACAAAAAGTTTCTAACAAATATGCAAGAAAATGCTTGATTAATAATGGAAAGATGGTTTCAGTAACAAGACACGGCAAGTGTGTTCCAAGGCACACACACCACAGAATTCCATAAGATGGAAGGCTAAGTTACATCATGCACAGAGCCACCTGGCACATGCTCTACTGTTTTATGCCTGACATGAGATTACAGCTCAAATAAAATTATCACACCTTAGTAGATAGTACTAGTAAGACTTAACCAACCATTTACTTTGAGTGTGGTTTAAACTGAGCTAATTTGTTACAAAGGGAGTTATTACAATACAAAAGCAGAAAAAAATATTTCTACACATTACCTAAATCAAAAGAGAAAGCTAGTATGAGAATAGTTTGCACTATGAACTTTCTGAAGCAAATATGACCATATGATAGAAAATGATCAAGATAAAATATTTTCATTCTGATCATCCTTAAACACCTCTAACATGTAAGTGAATGAAATAAAATAAAGCATGCATATTATTTCTTTTAAGGCAATAAAGTGTGTATTTAACACGCCACCCTTCAGGTCACACAAGATAGCACATTCTGTGTCCAATGTAAAACTTTAGGCAAAAGGAGCATTATTTAAAGAAAATTCGAGTTCAGACACAAAATGAATATATGAATTGAGTCAAAGACAAATGAAGATTGCTGTATTTCTCACACTCAACTATCCTAAGCGTATTTAAATGATCTATAAATACTTAAGAATAGCAAATCCATTTGATTGAAATAAGATTACAATTTCATAAGTCATTTACACATTTTGATGAGTTTCAATCTTTATGAATGAATCATACTTTGATTCAACTATCTTTGAAGTAGAAACCTACACCAGCAATTTATGTCAGTTTCGAGAGAAATTGACAGAGCTAAAAAGAAAACAATGCTTAATTTTTCAGAGACTAAGACATGAATCCATCCCAGTCTATCCTGAAATGTCTAGCTATGTGACCATGCACAGAACAGTGTTCCTATCTGCTTGGATTTGTTCAAATACAGTCTTTCATTCATATTGTTAAAATAACGTTAACATCCATCCTTACGAAAATAATCTTGTAATCAGAATAAGTGCTTTGGCTGAATTGATTTACCACTTAATACCTCAAAGAGCTATATTTCATTATTCTCTCAGATTTCAAATTGAATAGCAGTAAGCACTAAGCCTATGATAATATTTTTAATGACTAATGTTCAAAAAATAATTGTGGATTTCTTTAGTATTACCACCTTTTTAAAAAATCCATATTTTCTAATAATTAATAAGCACTGTTTCTAATAGCAAAAAGATAATGAGGCCAATATGTTTATGAATTTCAAAATAGGTGTGTGTGTGTGAGTGTGTATGTGTTTGTCCAGATATATGGGAGGATTTCACAAATCATGTTAAAAATAGGTATAAAAATCCTAATATTCCTGTTTCTAAAACCTCCTATGTCCTCCTGAATTTTGTTTAGAATAAAAGTAAGAAAACAAATAAAAGTTCACTTGACTTAATTGGCTGTTCATTAGCTTTAATTATGATTGTAGTTGATACTAATGAACTGGTCTATAATCTAAAGATTGTCAAGCACTCCAACTTTAGAAGAGCTTAATACGTATATATATTTAGAACATGTTTCAAAAGAGAAGAAAATTAAGAAGGAAAAGATCTCCCTAGTGTAGAAAGTTATAAAATCTTTCTGCAGAAAAACAATCTGTTAAAAGTCAGCCATTCTTGCAAATTGTAAGAGAAAAAACTACTATGAAGATAAACACCCCAAAGAATTCTAACAACTCTTCCTCATAATCCCAAAAACAAGTATAACTGTTCCTAATATGCACTGGATCTGTTTTTACTTGCTTAAGCTAGACCAGTTTTTAAGAAACACTGTACCAAATCTAAAGGTAATTACTTCAAACAAAAAGCAAAAAATGAAAAATAGGTAAACTCAATTTCTGGCTTTGGAGTTAGGTTAAAATAGACTTTACTTTAAAAAGGCTAGGTGGTCCCAGAGAATTGGAGTAAAACTTCCAAATCATATATATAAGGGATTAATATACAGACTATATAAGAAACATCTACAACTCAACAACAAAAACAATCCAATTTTTAAAAGGGCAAAGAATTTGAACATATATTTCTCAAAAGGAGATGTGCAAATGGCCATTAAGCACTTGAAGAGATAATCAAATCATTAGAGAAATTCAAATCAAAACCACAATGAAATACCATTTCATATTCATTAGGATGGTTATTATAAAAAAAAACCTGAAAATAACAACAAGTGTTAGTAAGGAGGTAGAGAAATTGGAACATTGTGCATTGCTGGTGGAAATGTTAAATGGTGCAGATTTCTATGGAAAACAGAATGAAAGTCTCAAGAAGTTAAATGTGCAAGTACCATATGATTCAGCAATTGTACTTATAGATATATACCCAAAGAACTGAAAACAGGGACTCAAACAAATATTTGTACACCAATATTCAAAGCAATATTATTCACAATACTAAACGGTGAAAACAAATCAAATACTGATGGATAAATGGATAAACAAAATGTGGTATATTCATACAGAATATTATTGGAACTCAAAAAAGAATAAAATAAGGAAGAACCTGGAGGGAAGGAAAGGGAAGGACAGAAGAAGGGAGGAAAGGGATGAAGGGCCTCCCTCTCTCTTTCCCTTCCTCCCTAATTAACAACCATCAGGATGAAGGGAGGGACAGAGGAAGAAAGGGAGCAGAGCCCTGGCCGGTTTGGCTCAGCGGTTAGAGCGTTGGCCTGCGGTCCTGAGAGACCCGGGTTCGGTTCCCGCTAAGGGCGCATACCTTGGTTGCAGTTTGTCCCCGGCCTGGTCGGTTGTGCGGGTGGCAGCCACTCGATGTGTCCCTTTCACGTCGATGTTTCTCTCTCTCTCTCTGTTCCTCTCTCTCCCTCCCACTCTACCTGAACAGAAAATGGAAAAATGTCCTCGGGTGAGGATTAAAAAAAAAAGAAAGAAAGAAAGAAAGGGAGCAGAGAAGAAGGGGGGAAGGGGAATTCTGAAATATGCTACAGCATGGATAAATCTTGAAAACTTTGTGCTGAGTGAAATAAACAAGACACAAAAGGAAAAACATTGAATGATTCCATTTACATGAGGTACCTGGAACGTCAAATTCATAGAGAAAGAAAGCAAAATAGTTGTTACCACAGACTGAAAGTAGGGAGTAATGGGGAAGTATTGCTTTAATGAACACCGAATATAATTCTTTTAACCTCACCCAAGGATATATATTTATTGATTTTAGAAAGGGAAGAGAGAGGGAAACGAAAAACAAAAAAAATAAAAACCTTCAATGTAAGAAACATTGAATGGTTGCCTCCCATACTTGCCCCAGCTAGGGATCAAATGCGCAACCTTTTGGTGTACGGGATGAGATGACACTCCAACAAACTGAGCCACCTGGTTAGGGCAGAATATAAAATTTATGGAGACGAATAGTAGTGATAGCACAACAATGGAAATATATTTAATGCAACTGAATCCTATACTTACAAATGATTAAAAGGGCAAATTTTATGTTATGAACCCTGGTCGGTTTTCCTCAGAGGTTAGAGAGTCGGCCCTACGGTCCAGAGAGATCCAGGTTCAGTTCCCGCTAAGGGCACGTACCTCGGTTGCAGTTTGTCTCCAGCCCTGGTTGGGTTGTGTTGGGTCATGCAGGAGATAACCACTTGATGTGTCCCTTTCATGTCGATGTTTCTCTCTCTCTCTCTCACTCTCCCCTCACCCCTCCCACTCTATCTGAACAAAAAATGGAAAAATGTCCTCGGGTGAGGATTAAAAAAAAAAAATTTATGTTATGGATATCTCACAATAGAAATTAAAATACTAATAACTTTTAAAACAGTATGATACAGTTGAAAGAACAATAAATAAATAAAAAAAGAGGATCGATACATCTCCTAGGGCAAGGAAACAAAGGAAATAAAAATAAACAAATGGGACTACATCAAACTTAAAAAGCTTCTGCACAGCAAAAGAAACCATCAACAAAATAAAAAGAAAACCCACTGGATGGGAGAACATATTCACCAATGATGTATCTGATAAGGGGTTAATTTCCAAAATATATAAAGAACTCACACAACTCAACAGGAAGACAAACAAACCATCCAATTACAAAATGGGCAAAGGTCAGCCAAACCCAAGGATGGATGAAGTCAGAGGAACAAATAACAAAACCAAATTAGAGCCAGGCAGACCCAAGGTTAAAGTAAAACTGTAAAGCAGACCAAAGAATAATCCCAAACTCCCCTATATGCTCATTTTGATGCATCAGCATATTAAAAACATACCTGTAAAGCTGATGAATATTCTACTGAAACCTTCCCCTAAGATTCTCGCCCACAGAAGAAAGATAAAAAACCTAGGGACAAAGACCCAGTGAGGGCTCACTCTAGAGCATGCCCATGCCCCTTCTTGAGCATGAACTTTTTACTTCCTCCTAAACTCTAAGGATACCCATGAGACTTGCAATCAGGAGAGCAGCAGTAAATGACTGTTCATCCCTGCTTACCCACTGATCCTATCTCCAAGGCTCCCTTTTTCTCTGACTTGCCAGAGCTAAAAGCAGCCCCACCTCACCTCACTTCTATCACTGTGGCTTTTACTTCCAAATGAACTAAGAGCTGCCCTGCCTTGGCTTACCTCTTTGCTCTAGCACTTCTAGGAAACCAAAGCAGAGCACTGCCTAGGCTCCCTCCTGTTGCTTCTTCTACCCTAAGTCCTTCATTTCACTGTCCCCAGCTTCAATATACTCTCAAAATGAAAATAAAACCAAAAAATGTCAAAGAACCTGAACAGACACTTCTCCAAAGAGGATACACAGATGGCCAACAGACATGAAAAAATGCTCAACATCACTAATCACCAGAGAAATGCAAATTTAAAGTATAATGATGTATCACCTCACACCTCTCAAAAAGGCTACAACCAATATATCAATAAACAAGGGCTAGTGAGGATGTGGAGAAAACAGAACTCTAGTACATTGCTGGTAGGAATGCAGATTGGTGCTGCCACTGTGGAAAACACTATGGGGTTTCCCAAAGAAAATTAAAAATGGAACCACTGTTTGACACAGTAATCCCACTTCCGGGAATATATCCTAAGAATCCCAAAACACCAATCAGAAAGAATATATGCACCCCTATGTTCATAGCAGCACTATTTACAATAGCTAAGATCTGGAAACAGCCCATGTGTCCATCAGTAGATGAGTGGTACCTTTACACAATGAAACACTTTGCAGCTGTAAGCAAGAAAGATCACTTACCCTTTGAGATGACATGGAGAAAACTGGAGAGTATTATGCTAAGCAAAATAAGGCAGTCGGAGAAAGACAGGTATCACATGATTTCACTTATATGTGGAATCTAATGAACAAAATAAACTGATGAACAAAATAGGTCCAGAGGCATGAATGCATGGAAGATATTGACACATATCAGGTGGGAGTGGGGTGTGGGTGATGGGAAGAGATTAACCAAGAACATATATGTAGAGCCCATGGAAAAAAGACAACAATGTGGGAAAATGGGAGCATCTGTTATACTATCAAAAAATAAAAAATAAAGCATTTTTTTTGCGAGAAAATGACTATCAGGTTTCCAAGATGGCTAAAGAGATGCTGCCCCTTCTTCTCACTCAAAAAAATGAATTAAAAAAATTTTTTAAGTACCAGAAGGAGAAGAAAGTGAATGAAGTCCCTGGCAGGTGTTTCTCAGTGGTTGGAGTGCCAGCCCATGCACCAAAGGGTCTAGGTGGGATTCTAGATCAAGGGCTTGTACCTGGGTAGCAGGTTCAATCCCTAGCCCCAGTTGGGGCAAATGTGGGAGTCAATTAATCAATGTGTCTCTCTCACAATAATGTTTCTCTCTTTTTCTATTTCTCTCCCTCCCTTACACTCCCTAAATATCAATGAAAAAAATATCCTCAGGTGAAGATTAATAAGGAGGAGGAGGAGATAGGAGGAGACAGACGAAGGAGACAGAGGAAGAAGGAAGAAGGAAAAAGAAGAGGAAGAGGAAGTAGTAGTAGTAGTAGTAGTAGTGACCAAGAGATAAAGAACCTGTTTGAAGAAATAATGACAGAAAACTTCCGTAACCATGTGAAGGAAAAAGTAACACAAGTTCGGAAAGCACAGAGAGTCCCAATTAAGATGAACCCAAAAATACCCACATCAAGACAAATGACAAATTACACGTAAAATGGGAAAGGTTAAAGACAAAAAGAAAATCTTAAAGAAAACAAGAATTCCAAAATGGTGGCGGAGTGAATGGAAGCTACACAGACAATCTCCCAAGATCAAACTGGAATTACAACTAAAATAAAGACAAATTGCCCTGGCCGGTTTGGCTCAGCGGTTAGAGCGTCGGCCTGCGGTCCTGAGAAACCCGGGTTTGGTTCCCGCTAAGGGCATGTACCTCGGTTGCAGATTGTCCGTGGCTCTGGTCAGTCGTGCGGGTGGCAACTACTCAATGTGTTCCTTTCACATCGATGTTTCTCTCTCTCTCGCTGGTCCTCTCTCTCCCTCCCACTCTACCTGAACTAAAAATGGAAAAACGTCCTCGGGTGAGGATAAAAAAAAAAACCAAAGAGAGGAAGCCACAAACAGGAGAACACCAACAACCACAGAGAAAATTTGGCAGGCTCCAAAGCCCACAGTGATCGCCAAAATGGTGAAACAAAAAAACAAAAGCCAAATAAAAGAACAAGAGACCTCCACCAAAGATGAGATAAATGTGGAGCAATTAAACAAGTTAACAAAGCTAGAATTCAGAGCCATGATCTTGAGGAAGCTTACAGCAGGAGTAAGGACATAGAAATTTTTAAAATCAACCAATTGGAAATAAAAAACCACCAAGAAGAAATCAAGAATGACATATCAGAAATAAAGAACACTTCGAAAGGTCTAAACAGCAGAGTAGAGGAAACTGAGGACTGGATTCATGAATTAGAAGACAGGGAAAAAAAAAAATCAACCAATCAGAAAACCAAAAGGAAAAATCTATTAAAAAACAGGAAGACGAGTCCTGGACAGTTTGGCTCAGCGGTTAGAGCATCGGCCTGCAGTCCTGAGACACCCGGGTTTGGTTCCCGCTAAGGGCACGTACTTCGGTTGCAGTTTGTCCCCGGCCCTGGTTGGTCGTGCGGGTGGCAGCAACTCGATGTGTCCCTTCACATCGATGTTTCTCTCTCTCTCTCCCTTCCTCTCTCTCCCTCCCACTCTATCTGTACAAAAAATGGAAAAATATCCTCGGGTGAGGATAAAAAAAAAAAACAGGAAGATGAAACATAACAGTCTTAGGAATACGGTAGACCCAGAAACATGTAAGTAGGGTACAGACTGACAACTCTCAGAAGAGGGTGTAGTGGGGGAAGGAGAGAGATAAACCACAGAACTTATATGCATGTATGCATAACTAATGGACATAGACAACAAAGCCGGGGACGGGGCAGGGAGAATGGGGAGGAGGGTGTCAATGGGGAAAAAAGGAGAAACATCTATAACAAAAATAAATGAATAAAAATAATTTTTAAAATAATAAAGTGTACTCTGTGATGTGCCTCTTTAGGTCAGTGTATTTTGGTTGTGAAGGGATGAAAAAAAATCTTCCAAGCAAGGAGAAAGAAAAAAAAGCTGGGGTAGCAATACTAATATAGGATAAAATAGATTTCAAAATGAATGCCATAACTAGAGACAAAGAAAGTCACTACATAATATTGAAAAGATCTATCCAACAGGAAGATATAACCTTCATAAACATATATGCACCCAACATAGGAGCACCAAAATATATTAAAATCTTCTGGAGGACTTCAAAGGAGAAATCGACAGCAATACAATCATAGCAGGGGACTTCAACACCCCGCTAACATCACTGGATAGATCCTCTAGACAAAAAATTAGCAAGGAAACACAGACTCTAAATGAAGCACTAGACCAAATGGATTTAATAGATATCTACAGAGAATTACACCCCAAAACTACAGAATTCACATTCTTCTCAAGTGCACATGGGACATTCTCAAAGACAGACCACATGATAGGACACAACCTAAGTCTCTACAAGTTCAAGAAGATTGAAATCATATCAAGCATCTTCTCAGATCACAATGGCATAAAACTAGAAATCAATTGCAACAAAAACATGCAAAGACATTTGAACAAATAAAGGCTAAATAGCATGTTTTTATACAATGAATGGGTTACTGAGGAGATCAAGGAAGAAATTAAAAACTTCCTGGAAACCAATGAAAATGGACACACAACAACACAAAAGCTATGGGATGCAGCAAAAGCAGTTCTGAGAGGGAAGTTCATAGTACTACAGGCCTACCTCAAGAAACAAGAAAAATTTCTGATAGACTCTCTAACCTCACAACTTAAAGAATTAGAAAGCAAACAAAAAGAAAATCCCAGAGCAAGTAGAAGGAAGGAAATAGTAAAGATCAGAGCAGAAATAAATGACAGAAACCAAAAAAAAAAAAAAAAAATGGAGGATCAAACAAAGCGTTGGTTTTTCAAAAAAATAAACAAAATTGAAGGACCCTTAGCTAGACTCACCAAAAAAACAAAGAGAAAGACCCAAATACACAAAATCTGAAATGAAAGAGGAGAAGTAACACTTGACACCGCAGAAATACAAAAGATCGTTAACAACTACTATGAACAACTATATGGCAACAAATTCAACAATCTAAGCAAAATGAACAAATTTCTAAAAACATATAGTCTCCCAAAACTGTACCGGGAAGAGACAGAAAACTTGAACAGACCAATAACAACTAAGGAAATTGAAGAGGTAATCAAGACTCTCCCAGCAAACAAAAGCCCAGGCCCGGATGGCTTCACGGGGGAGTTTTACCAAATATTCAAAGAAGAACTAACACCCATTCTCCTCAAATTATTTCAAAAAATTCAAAAAGAAGAAAGACTTCCAAACTCGTTTTAGGAGGCCAGCATCATTCTAATTCCAAAACCAAAAAAAGACACTACAAAGAAAGAAAACCACAGGTCAATATCCCTGATGAACATAGATGCCAAAATCCTGAACAAAATACTACTAAATCAGATCCAGCAATACATCAAAACAATTGTGCACCATGACCAAGTGGGATTCATACCAGGGATGTAGGGCTGGTACAATATTCACAAATCTATAAATGTGATAAACCACATAAATAAAATGTAGACTAAAAACCACATGACCATATCAATAGATTCTGAAAAAGCATTAGAAAAAATCCAGCATCCATTTCTGATAAAAATGCTCAACAATGTGGGAATAGAGGGATCATATCTTGACATAATAAAGGCCGTATATGAAAGACCTGCAGACAACATCATACTCAATGGGCAGAAACTCAAAGCATTTCCCTTAAGAACAGGAACAAGACAAAGATGTCCACTTTCGCCACACTCATTTAACATAGTATTGGAAGTCTTAGCCACAGAAATCAGACTGAAGAAAAAATAAAAAGGATCCAAATTGGAAAGGAGGAAGTGAAACTGTCATTATTTGCAGATGGCATGATATTATACATAGAAAACCCTAAAGACTCCATCAAAAATCTACTAGACTTAATAAATGAATTTGGCAAAGTAGCATGATACAAAATTAATGTCAAGACATCAATGGCATTGTTATACACCAATGATGAACTCACACAAAGAGAAACTGAAAAAACAATCGCATTTACCATCGCAGCAAAAAAATTAAGATACCTAGGAATAAACTTAACCAAAGAAGTAAAGGATCTATTTGCAGAAAACTACAGGACATTGAAAAAAGAAATAGAGGAAGATATAAAAAGTGGAAGCACATACCTTGTTCATGGATTGGAAGAATTAACATCATTAAAATGTCCATATTACCCACAGCAATCTACAGATTCAATGTAATCCCCATCAAAATACCAATGACATATTTCACAGAACTAGAACAAATACTTCAAAAGTTCATATGGAACCAAAAAAGACCCCAAATAGCAACAGCAATCTTGAAAAAGAAGAACAAAGTAGGTGGCATCACAATACCAAATATCAGGTTATACTACAAAGCTTCTGTAATCAAAACAGCCTGGTACTGGCACAAGAACAGGCATTTAGACCAGTGGAACAGAATAGAGAACCCAGAAATGGACCCAAGACAGTATGCTCAATTAATATTTGACAAAGGAGGCAAGAGCATACAATGGAGTAAAGACAGCCTCTTTAATAAATGGTGTTGGGAAAATTGGACAGCTACATGCAAAAAAATGAAACCAGACCATACACAAGAATAAACTCAAAATGGATAAAAGACTTAAATGTGACCCGTGAATCCATAAAAATTCTAGAGGAAAATGTAGGCAACAAAATTTCAAACATCATACGCAGCAAAATTTTCACTGATACATCACCTAAGGCAACAGCAACAAAGGAAAAAATCAACACATGAGGTTACATCAAACTCAAAAGCTTCTGTACAGCAAAAGAAACAACCATCAAAATGGAAAGGCAGCCCACTGTATGGGAGAACATCATTGCCAATGATACATCAGATAAGGGGTTAATTTCCAAAATATATAGAGTACTCATACAACTCAACAAAAGGAAGACAAAGAACCCAATTAAAAAATGGGCAGAGGAGCTGAATAGACACCTCTCCAAATAGGACATACAAATGGTCAAGAGACATATGAAGAAATGCTCAACATCACTAATCATCAGAGAGATGCAAATTAAAACCACAATGAGTTATCACCTCACACCTGTCAGAATGGCCGCCATCAACAAATCATCAAACAACAAGTGTTGGCGAGGGTGTGGAGTAAAGGGGACTCTAGTACACTGCTGGTGGGAATGCAGATTGGTGCAGACACTGTGGAAAACAATATGGTGTTACCTCAAAAATTTAAAAATTGAACTGCCATTTGACCCAGTGATCCCACTTCTAGAAATATACCCTAAGAAGCCTGAAACACCAATCAGAAAGAATATATGTACCCCCATGTTCATAGCAGCACTATTTACAATAGCTAAGATCTGGAAACACTCCAAATGTTCATCAGTAGACGAATGGATAAAAAAGTAGTGGTACATATACACAATGGAGTACAATGCATCTGTAAGAAAGAAAGATCTCTTATCCTTTGAGACTACATGGGGGGACCTGGAAAGTATTATCCTAAGTCAGACAAGCCAAGCAGAAAAAGACAAATACCACATGATCTCACTTATTTATGGAATATAACGAACATAACAGTCTGAGGAATAGGGTAGACCCAGAAACATGGAAGTAGGGTACAGACTGACAACCCTCAGAAGAAGGGGTGGTGAGGGGAGGGAAGAGATAAACCACAGAACTTATATGCATGTACACATAACCGATGGACATGGACAACAAAGCTGGGGACAGGGTGGAGGGGTGGGATGGGTAGGAGAGTTTCAATGGGGTAAAAAAGAGAAACATCTGTAACAAAAAGAAAAGAAAAGGAAAGAAAATAGACAGTTATCTATAAAGAAATTCCCATAAGGCAGTCAGCTGATTTCTCAACAGAAACACTATAGGTCAGAAGGAATGGCACGAAATATTCAAAGTAATGAAAAGCACAAATCTGAAACCAAGACTACTCTTTCCAGCTATGCTATCACTCAAAATTGAAGGTGAAATAAAGAGCTTCCCAGACCAAAAAAAAAAGGCTAAAGGAGTTTATTACCACAAAACCAACAATGTAAGAAATGTTAAAGGGACTGCTGGAAGGAGGAGGAGGAGGAGTCAAGAGAGAAGAACAGAGGAGAAGAAGAGAGAGAGAGGAATATAAAAATAAAGAATAAAAATGGCAAGAAATGAGTACCTATCAATAACTTCAAATGAAAATGGGTTAAATACTCCAATCAAAAGGCACCCATTTATGATAAAAACTCTCAGCAATGTAGGAATAGAGTGATCATACCTCAACATAATAAAGGCATATATATATATATATATATAAAGCCTATAGCCAACATCATTTTCAATGGGCAAAAAATAAATGTTTCCCTTACAATCAGGAACAAAACAATGATAAGCACTTTCATGACTCTTATTTACCACAGTTCTAGAAGTTTTAGCCACAACAGTCAGACAAAAATAAATAAACAGCATCCAAATTGGACAGGAGGAAGTAAAACTGTCATTATTCACAGATGACATAATATTTATTGTACATTGAAAACCCTAAGGACTCCATCAAAAATCTATTAAATTTAATAAATGCATTCGGCAGAGCATCAGGATACAATATTAATATCTAGGAATGGATGGCATTTTGTTTATTTTGTTAATCCTTAACCAAGGATATTTTTTCCATTGGATATTTTTGGGGGGGGCTGGGGAGAAAGAGAGAGAGAAACATCTATGTGAGAGACACACATCAATTGGTTGCCTCCTGCATGCACCCTGATCAGGCCTGGGGATCGAACCTGCAAACCAGGTATGTGCCCTTGACTGGGAATTGAACTCTTGACCCTTCGGTGTGCAGGCCAACCCCTAACCACTAGCCACACTAGCAACTGCTTGGTGGCATTCTTATCCACCAATAATGAACTCTCAGAAAGTGAAACTAAGAAAACAATCCCCATTTATAATTGCAACAACAACAAAAATAAAGCAGCTAGGAATAAACTTAACCAAGGAGGTAAATAATCTATACTCAGAAAACTATGGGACACCAAAGAAGAAAATCGAGAAAGATACAAACAAGTGGAAGCATATACTGTGTTCATGGACTCAGAGAATTAAATCATTAAAATGTCCATTCTACCCAAAGCAATCTACAGGTTCAAGGTAATTCCTATTAAAATACCAATGGCATATTTCACAGATCTAGAACCAATATTCCAAAATTTTATATGGAACCAAAAGAGATTCCCAAATAGCTTAAGCAATCTTGAGAACAAAGTTGGAGGAATCACAATACTAAATATCAAACTACACTACAAAAACACTGTAATCAAAACAACACAAAAATAAGCATATAGATCAATGGAAAAGAACAAAGAGCCCAAAATCAACCCACACCTTTATTGTCAATTGACATTTGACAGAGGCAACAGCATAAAATGGAAAAAAAAAAAAATAGTCTCTTTAGTAAATGGTGTTGGAAAATTTGGAAAGGTACATGCAAAAAAATTAAACTAGACCACCAACTTATGTCATACACAAAAATAAACTCAAAATGAATAAAAGACTTCAAGGTAAGTTTTGAAACCATTGAAGTCCTAGAAGAAAACATAGGCAGTACACTCTCAGACATCTCTTGCAGCAATCTTTTTGCCAATACATACATACATACGTACGTGTGTGTGTGTGTGTATCTCCTAGGGTAAGGGAAAAAGAAAAAAAGGAACACATGGGACTACAACTAAAAAGCTTCTGCAAGCAAAAGAAATGACCAACAAAATGAAAAGGGATTCCATTGTATGGGAGAACATATCTGCCAATGATACACATGATAAAGGGTTAACTTCCAAAATGTATAAAGAACTTACACAACTAAACAAAAGGAAGACAAACAAATTAAAATATGAGCAAAGGACCTGAACAGACACTTCTCCAAAAAGAGGACATACAAATGGCCAATAGACACATGAAAGGATGCTCAACATCCCTAATCATCACAGAGATAGAAATTAAAACTACAGTGAGATATTTCCTCGCACCTGCCACAATAGCGATCCTCAATAAATCAACAAAGAAGTGCTGGAAATGATGCGGAGAAAAGGAAACCCTTGTGCATTGCTGATGGGAATGAAAACTGCTGTAGCCACTGTGAAAAACAGTATGGGGCTCCCTCAAATAATTAAAAATGGAACTAGTTTTTGACCTAGTGATCCCACTTTTGAGAATGTATCCAAAGAATCCGAAAACACAAATTCCAAAGAATTTATGTACCCCATGTTTAAAGCAGCATTTGTTTACAATAGCCAAGATCTAGAAACAGCCCAAGTTCCCATCCATAGAATAGTGGATAAAAAAGATGTGCAACAGCCTGGCAGGTGAGGCTCAGTGGACTAAGCGTTGTCCCATGGCCTAAGAAGTCCTAAGATTTAGAGGTCCCAGTTCAGTTTCTGATCAGGGCACATGCCCGGGTTGGGAGCTCAATCACCAGTAGGGGGCACTCAGGAGGCAGTAGATTGATGTTTCCTCTGTCTCCCTTTCTCTCTCACTGAAAAAAAAAATTATATTTAAAATAAAAAGATGTGGGACATTTACACAATTGAATACTAGGTGAATATAAAAAAGAAGGAACTCTTACCCTTTGAGACAGTATAAATGTACTTGGAGATTATTATGCTAAGTAAAATAAGTCAGTCAGAAAAAGACAAATACCATATGATCTCACTTATATGTGGAATCTAATGAACAAAATAAACTGATGAACAAAATAGACCAGAGTTGTGGGTACAAAAAACAGACTGACAGATCTCAGAGAGGAGGGTAGTGGGGGAACTAGAAGAGATTAGCCAAAGAACATATATGCATAGTCCATATATGCATGGACACAGACAACAATGCAGTAAAGTCCAAGGGTGCAGGTGGGGACTGCCCAGTGGAGGGAGGCAAGGGCAGGGGGGAGCGAGGCAAAGGGGTGGAAATGGGAGACATCTATAATAGTATCAACACTTAAAAAAAGAGAAAGGAAGAAAGGAAGAAAAGATAAAAAAGAAAAGATCCCTGGCTGGTTTGGCTCAGCGATTAGAGTGTCAGCCTGGGGACCAAAGGGTCACTGTTTTGATTTTGGTCAAGGGCACATTCGTGGATTGTAGGTTCAATCCCCAGCCCTGGTTGGAGTTCTGCGAAAGGCAACCAACTGATGTGTTTCTCTCACCTCCCCCACCCCCCACCATGCGTGTTCTCCCTCTCTTCCTCCCACTCTCTCTAAAAAAAAAAGTAATGGAAAAAAATATCCTCAGTTGAGGATTCACAAAAAAAATAATAATAAAATAAATTAAAAATAAATTTAAAAATTAGGAGAAATTGCAGCATTGATATTAACTGTATTGACCTCTCTGGGACTCCCTTTTTTCATCTCTGAAATGAGAAGATTGTAACAGATGATGTCAGTGCTTCCCTTCAGTTCAAAACAGTCTAAGAAAGCACATTCCAAATGACAGAAGAACCAAATCAGAAAATCAGGTTGCCGCCACTCAAGTAGAGATAAGAAAACTAACATCCCAGTTAAGTCTTACTAGTTTTAAGACATTCTGTTAAAGAGAATGTTAATCACAAAAGCAGACAGATAAAAAAAATAAACATAGCTTTGGAAACAAGGGAATGAAAAAGATCTTTAGGAACATTAAAAATACCCAACTCTATGTTCTTGAGGCTTCAAATTGTGGCATTATAAAGGACTGGGCATTTGAACAAACACCATTTTCAACCCGAGGTTGAGGGGAGTTACTTATTCTCTTTGTTTGCTAATAAATGTTGGCATTATTGCTAGGCTTGAAGTGTCTATACTCCATTAAAACTGAAAGAATTTACTCAGATATTATTCTGAGTTAGGACACAAAACCGCCTGCTTCAGTTTCCATTTCAGGGTGGCAAAAGAATCTGCCTCACTCTTCTCTAGACACCATATGTACACCACAAGCCCACTAGCACCAAATCCTAACTAACACTGAACTCAAACATAGATTCCACAGAAGTATCTCCCTACCATGAATGAATTGTTCAATAACTTCACTAGTCAAAACTCAGCTATCTGGCACTGTTCTTAGAGGAATCCCTTGATCTTATATAGAAATATGTTTTCCTACATTCTTATGAATATGAAAATGGTTCATACATAAGCAATGATAATGAAAGAGAAGAAACAGTAAATTTTTGTTCTATAAAAGAAAGAACTTTAGGACTGCCCAACAATAAACCTGGCTGCCTGACAAAGTAGCTATCTCCCTTTCAATAAAATGTTTAAGATGACTATAAATCAAAGATGTGTCATAGCCTCAGAAATTGAGATAATGCCTAAGATTCCACCTAACCCAAATATCTACAGTCCTATGAGATCAGCATCACAATAATGTCTACGTATTAACAGATAATAGGGAATTCAGATTTATCAGCCGTGCTATCATAATTAGCCTCTCAGTACAAGGAAATCCACTTTCATTATATAAAGCAAGAAGCACACTGAGCCTTCAAAGAAGGTTAACAGAAGATAATGTTATTTCTTTACTCCTTCCAGTAAGAAAGGGATCAAGGACTATGGAATCAGATAACCCTGCATGAGAATCCTTGCTCGGCCACTATGTGACTTTGGACAAGTTATATAACCTCCCTGAGTTTTAGTTTTATAAGAGGGACTATCATCTTATCTCACAGAATTATTATGAGAAGTTCATTAAAATAAGTATCTAACAATGTATCAAATTCTATGTACTCTTTAAAAAGCTGCTAAGAAGTTACCTTCTTTAGGATCTTCATGACTTTCTAAACCAAACTAATTTTTCTCTGTACTTCCCAAATACATTGCATATTATCTCTGTATGAATAAAGTCACATTTCTGAACCCTTAATTATTACAGAAAGTGAATTTGAGACTGTATTATTGTTGCACTTTAACAAGCTCATTAACTGGTTTAACTGTTTTTAAGTGTTCATATTAAAAAGCTTAGATATCCTGCCCTGGCCGGTTTGGCTCAATGGTTAGTGTTGGCCCGCAGACCAAAGAGTCAAGGGTTCGATTCCGGTTAAGAGTATGTACCCCGGTTGCATTTCAGTTCCCTGGCCCTGGTCAGGGTCCTGCAGAAGCCAACCAATCGATGTGTCTCTTGTACATCAATCCCTCTCCCTCTCACATCGATCCCTCCTCCTCCCTCTATCTGAAGATAAATGGAAAAATATCCTCAGGTGAGGGGGGGGAGAAAGAGAGAGAGAGAGAGAGAGAGAGAGAGAGAGAGAGAGAGAGAGAGAGAGAGAATGAGAATGAGAATGAATGAAAAGCTTAGACATCCTTATTCATGTCCAAGTCTATGCCCAAAGTAACTTTTGATACATGGAAATCTGTCTGATTCAGCCATTAAAGCCCAAATTCTCTGAAACCATTCCTGATGTCCCATAGAAATTTTCTAATTTCTTTAAACTAACAGGACATTTTGCTTAACTCTCTATTTTGTAATTTAAAGACCAGTGTTTTCATATATGTCTAGTGCCCTCCCTCATTAGATTG
Source organism: Molossus molossus (assembly GCF_014108415.1). Classification (NCBI taxonomy): domain Eukaryota; kingdom Metazoa; phylum Chordata; class Mammalia; order Chiroptera; family Molossidae; genus Molossus; species Molossus molossus. The sequence continues at coordinate 42,638,379 of NW_023425351.1, read as the reverse complement.
TAAGTTTTCATGGTCAGGGAAAATCTCTTACCCTCATTGCATTCTACTCCATTCTTTCCCCAATCCCAACATATAACACAATGCTTATCAAAACACAGAAAAATCAATAAATATTTAATGAATGAGATCTACTTTTCTCTACTACAACTGAAGCTCCTAAGGAAAAGAGAAAATGGCACAGAAATTAAAAAAAAATGACACAAACTTCAGATAGTTATTTTTTAATTAAAATTGCAGATGGCCTGGCCAGTGTGGCTCTGTGGTTGAGTGTTGACCTATGCACCAAGAGGTCACCGGTTCAATTCCCAGTCAGGGTACATGCCCAGGTTGTGGGCCAAACCCCCAGTGAGGGGCATGAAGGAGGCACCAATCAATGTTCTCTCTCATTGATATTTCTATCTCTCTCTCCCTCTCCCTTCCTCTCTCTTTAAAGAAAAAAAAAAGTTTTTAAAAAAAATGCAGATAAAGAACATATAAATTGTCAATGTTCACGTAATAGAATACTATATATTGACAAGTGTCACCCAGTGCACCAAAAGGTTGCAGGTTTGATTCCTGGTCGGAGCACATAACTAGATTGTGGGTTAGGACATGCAACCCTGGTCAGCACATGTATGAGAGGAAATATATCAAGGTTTCCCTCTTACATGAGTGTTTCTCTCTCTCTCTCTCTCTCTCTCTCTCTCCTTCTCTCTCTCTCTCCCGCCCCTTCCTCTTTCTCTAAAAATCAATGAAAAACATAGCCTTGGATGAGGATTAAACAATAAATAAATATGCCCTGACCGGTTTCTCAGTGGTTAGAGTATCCACCTGTGAACCAAAGGGTCACAGGTTCAATTCCCAATCAAAGGCATACACCTGGGTTGTAGGTTCGATTTCCCGGCCCCAGTTGGTGTTGTGCAGGAGGCAACCAATTGAGAGAAACAATATTGATGTTTCTCTCTCGCTCGCTCGCTCTCCCCCTCCCTTCCACTCTATCCAAAAATCAATTGAAAAATATCCATGGGTGATAGATAGATAGATAGAAAGATAGATAGATAGGTAAAAAGACATAAATAAATAAATAAATAAATAAATAAATAAATAAATAAATAAATAATAAAGGCATTAATTACCCACTGTAGAAATTTTAAATATAACTCTGCCAGAGATAACAAGGTTATGATACTTTATTGCCCTTAAACCAACCCTTCACTACTCTTATAAAAACACTCTCTTTTTTTTAAAAGAAGTAAGTTAAAATATCATTGATCACTGTATCTTTCCCACCATATCCTACTATTTCAATACTGTTCTAAGGGGCTAAAAAACTAAATGTGAGCCCTGGCCAGTTTGGCTCCACGCTTAGAATGAAGGCCTGAGGACCAGGGAGACCTGGGTTTGGTTCCCGCTAAGGGCACATACCTCAGTTGCAGTTTGTCCCCGGCCCTAGTTGGGGTTGTGTGGGTGGCAGCCAGTCTATGTCTCTCTCTCACATCAATGTTTCTCTCTCCCTCTTCCTCCCTCTCTCTCCCTCCCACTTTCTGTGAAGATAAATGCAAAAATGTCTTCGGGTGAGAATAAAAAAAAAAAAAAACTAAATGCTAACCTAATATGAAACAGTAAGAAAAATTTTTATGTTAAAAGTTTGCTTTTATATGTTTTGAAATTATGTAATACAGAATGAAAGGAAATATTTTGGGGGAAAAAATCCCAAGAAACTGGAATTTATTAATAATTTGCTCATTCGGGCTAAAATAGAAACATACAAATGAAAAAAAATAAACTGTTTTCAATGTTACTTAAACCACATATTTATTAGCAAATCTAATTAAAGTAAATGGTAATTAGTTTGACATTTCATACACAATTAAACACTAAAATTAAAAATATTTTTAAACAAAAATCATAGACAATTTTGCTGATTTACAATGCTAACTCTAATATACCAACTAAATTTTTTTTCAAAGTGCTATAAAATATCCTGTTTCAAAAGCTGTGGTCTGTGGTAAATATGTTCTTCTTATTACTGAATGAAATACATATACAGCATCATATATGTGTTTTAAGAAACTGGAATGTGAATTTCAAAAATCCAAATGAAAGCAGCTGGTATAATTTGAAGAAGGGAGAGATCATGAATGGCAATAGAGCTGACATTTAATGACATAATCAGGGTGCCTTACTAAAAATATCCTCACTCAATGCATGAGTTAAATAAAACTCTCAGTACTTGTATAATTTTAATTTCATTCAATGAAATGAATACATCAAATACACTATTTGATGTATTTTATCTGGTATTTTATTTACTTCATTTAACTAAGATATATCTCAATCTATTAAGGTTTGTATTTATTAATTTCAATTTAGAGTTGCTAACAATAGATTACTTATAGTTTGCTTTCTATTTATTCAGAAAAACAATTTAAATAAATTATTTCAAAGCAATAAACTTCTGTAAAGCATAGCAAAAATATCACTGAAATAATGAGAAGTAGTCTTAACTACCAAAAAAGCAAATCATATCCAAATAAATATTTGCATTCTGTGATCTCATGCTTTTAGTATTAAACTGAAATATTTTCTTTGAGATGTCAGCAGCATATGTTATTCAAATCTGACAATATTTATAGTAAGCCCTATATATCCTTGAAATAAATCTCGCCTATTTAAATATTCAATATTTTTCATATAAAGGCTATAATTCACTTTGGAAATTTTGGCTTTTTATTTTTAAAAGTTGCTAAGCATTTTCTATAGTAAATTGCACTGTGTTTCTAGTAAAATTTCAGTGTTATGAATAAGAAATCAGCACATAACTCAGAAAACAGAATTCACAAATATCTATTAAAGTTGATATTGACATATCACTCAGTGTTTCTTAATAAAACAGAATATAAAACTTAACTCAAATGCAACATGCTATATATACATACATAAAAAGTTTAAAAGTGAATCTCTAAACAACATAATAAATGGTATATGAGGACTATGAATGATTAAGCACAAAATTTATACTGATCAAGTGAAAATAAGAATATCATTTAATAATTCTTTCATTTTATAGAAGAACTGGTTCTAAAACTTAACTGAAATTTCTGCATTTTAAAAATTCTGGATCAATAGTAAATTTCCTTGAAAATGTGAGCATTTACTCTACAAATTTCATTCTAAAAGTTATATATTATTGAAAAAACAGTATCAGCAAATAAAGAACTTTAGATAAACTATTTTCTGAAAGTTACGTTGCTTTTCAAAATAGCTAATTGAAAATCATCCTGTAAAAATAAGCTTATTAATTAGGATGAGAAAGCAAAGATAATCTCAATTTTAAAATGTAGAAATATTTCACTAGAATATAATTTCATATATTTAGACCTTAGTTCATATATCTAAACAATTACTTCTTTAATATATTAAAAGTATTGCTTTCAACAACAAAAAAAAAGGTTATGATTAATCACTATTGGCTTTCTTTCTGTGCCTCTTAGAATTTAGAGAAATATGACCTCCAAATAAAGTAACCCAATACTAAATGATAATAAGGGCTAAAATCAATTTCTTCCTACTGTAATGATTATACATATATATGTCAAACATTTTAAATGTATGTAATGGGTATACTTTTCTCAGTGGCTATAAATACACATAAAATTGTTATTTAGTGATAAATACTCTGGCCTTAATATTAATATGCAACTTTTTCTTTCATCTTTGTACCTTCTTAAAGAGAAAAAGGAGATTTGCCCTTGCAGTTCCTATTACATTATAAAGCAGCAACATTTTACAATAGCTCCAACATGAATTAAGTTATAACCCCAACAACAGTTATCACTACCACAAAAGATATTATAACCTAATAAATTTAAGATATTAAAGAGATATTTAGTGTCTCAGTAAAAGGCAGTATAAATTTAGATATTTTCCTTAAGTTTTGTATAAAACCAACACACTGACATAAAACAGATACAACTGTTTTTTTCCCCTCCTAAGACAATAAACAAAAGTTACCATAAACCAAATTTCTTTTAACATAATACTTACCAACATGTGGGTAGTTTCAGAAGTTTGCCATAAAGAGCAGTGCTGAAGGAAGGAATAATTGGTACAGGTAAGCAGTAAGATCCCCTACAATCCAAAGACGTCAGTCCTGCCTGGAAACCAAATATCTGAAACAAAAAGAAAAGATCCAAATGTTCACAAAGTTTTAATAAGCACAGGATGAAATACGTCAGTTTCAATTTGCTCTACAACAGCTGCACACTAAATATGTTCCAATGTCTTTTTCCACTTCCCAAACATCAACATTTTCTTCTATTCAATTTGACATTAAGTCAGAATTTAAAAATTTAAATGTACACTATTTCTTTCACATCCCTGCTCTTTTTTGACTGATTTTAAGTTTGATGTTTTATTTCCATACATAATTCTCAGAGTTTTATTTTTATCTGCTAAAATGCACATATTTTATATTAATATAAACAACTGACTACCTTGAGTACATTGTAGAGATTCACTTTAATAAATTACTATCAATATAATTTTGTGCCTAAAAGAACATGAACTACATCAAGAATAATCTGTTTTTGTTTTGTTTTTTTAGGTTGTATTAATTTATTTATCTGTTTGTTTATTGGTATGTGCCCCTAGCGGGAACCGAACCCGGGACTCTCTGGTCCACAGGCCGATGCTCCAACCGCTGAGCCGAACCGGCCAGGGCAAGAACAATCTTAATAGTGTATTTTGCCTTCAACTTACACTATTTACAAAGCAAAAAGAATATCCTAATATATCCTAAGATGTTATATCTTTCCCTTTTGTGTATGAAAATAATTGTTGGGCTAAGATTTTTCACCCAGGCTATTTGGAACATTAATTGCTCTTCTTATGTTTATATTTAAAATGAGCAAATCACACTCAAAAATTTTATAAGTATTCCCTATAATTTCTGAACACTAGATTTGCCTTAATGGGAAAAACCAATATAACATCACATTTTACATGAAACACTACAGAGAACTAAATATGATATTTCTGCTCCAATTATTTCCAATCAGGTAAAAGATAAACATCTCAAACAGGAAATACTGACACACAGGGATACAAAACAAAGAGTTACTGTTTTTCAATAAGATGCAAAAGCAGCTTAACCCCAACATTTATCTTTCATTATTACTTTTTATTCCTTGGGTTTATAAAGCATGAACTTTCCCATCTCTAGGATTAACAATAAATACTACGTTCTATAGTAAAATATGTTTAGAAATTCTCAACAAATAATTTTCAAAATAAAATACTTTCATGTAATGAACATAAACCAACGATCAATTTCTTAGAAAGTACTAAGCTACTTCCAAATGGTTTCAAAAAGCTATTATTCCCTTATCCTTCATCAAACTTACAATGTCAAATCCTTTCCTCTAAAATCAGTTTTCAGGGAAAATAATAAATTTTTGGAAATAAGACATTAGAATTACATAGTTTCAGACAAACCTGCATTTCAAAGGACCTACCTATCTAATTTCCTAACAATGAAAATAAAAGTGACACATCTATTAATTCCTCTAATTAATTCCACTATTAAGATAGGTGGCAAAAAATACAGAATTGAGAGAAAAAAATGTTTCTAACACTTAAATGATCAACTTTAAAAATTAAGTTATTTCACCATCATTCCTTTTGAAGACTAATTCTGAGAAACACTGTATACAAAGAACTTCTGAGCACTGTGCAATTTCAGCATTTCATATTTCCTCTGAAAAGTCCATTATTTAAAGAATTCTGAAATTTATCATTATTAATATCACTTAATACAAAACATGATTATTAAAAAATGCCCAACCTCCAAATATTTCTAAAGTGTCCATAAGGATAATATTTCATCACATTAGATTATCTATATCCAGCTAAGAACTCTCTCAAGCTACTTTCTCATATTCTATGAAATGCCCCAACAGTATAATCACAGACACTATCATTAATTGTACTCAGATGGAAACTGGGTGGAGAGGAGATCCCCTGCTGGCTATTTGCAGAACTGCAAAGAACTGTGGAGAAACTACATACTATTCTGTAATTTTTTGGAAGATGTACTAAATTTACATTTTGTCCAGAGATGCTTCTAAGGGAACATTCATACAAGTATAGATTATAATGAAAAAGGGCCTATCTACAACATCAAAAAAAATTGTTTCAATATAACCAATTTTCAACTCTTTCCTTTAAATTACAGCAGTAAGATAATTAGATTTACAATACCTATATAACCTAATAACTTGTCGACAACCCTTAACCAACATTACAAACACTGCATCTAAAGAAGGAAAACCAGCACAGTATGAATTAAGGCTGCTTTCACCAAGGATAGTTCATATATTCAGAAATGGAATAAAAGTATCGAACACTGCAAAAGAATAGTCCGAAGCAGTTAAGATTATATGAAGCAATAAGTTTAAATACCAATAGAAATTTTAGCTGAAGGAAATATCAACTTGAATAAGATGATTTACACATCACATTAAATGAAAAATTAAACATACAGTGCCATATTTTTTTAAATCCAAAAAAAATAAAAACATAAATACATGATATATAGTAACACTTTCAAACAAATATTCTTGAATTAGCATCTCATATAGAAAAAAAGCAGAATTAAAAACAATTCATTTCTAATAATTAATTTTTAATAAATTTAGATGCTAACTTAGGCTTTGCAATGGTAAAAATAAAAACTATAAAAAGCACACATAACTGTAAGTGACAATGAAAACACATAATTATGATGTAAAACAAATCATTTTTATTTTGTTGTCATTATAATAAACTCAGTATAACAGTATAACCAGTATACTAAAGATTTGTCCCTTTATTAAAGGGACAAAAGAAAAAACTCCAGCACTGCCTTCATGTCAAAAATTAATCTGTACATAATAATATAATGGAATATATAAAGAGTAAAAAAATTATTATAACTAGAAATCTATAGCCTAAGAATAAACAGTTTAGAAAAAAAAAAAAAAGCCTTTAGGAGAGAAGAATGGAAACAGACCTAGTTGATTAAAAATTAGAACTTCACAGCTAGAACTGCTTAGATATTATTTAACTAAATCACCTCATTTCACATATGTAAAAAAATGAAGTCTAAAAAAGAATAAAGGACTTCTTCAAAATTACACATTGCTAGAACAGTTATATAATAATTCATTTTATTTAGCTCATCTATTAGCTCACAATTTCACTCTGCCTTACTATCTCCCTCCATTTCCTCCTTCCCTTCTCCAAAAAAGTATGATTGATTCTCCACTTATTCTTAAAGAAAAAACAATCTTTCTCACCACAACCTCTCCTCCAACCATCAGTAAAATTCTATTTCTCACCTTGATCAGCAAATTGCTTCAAAGAGTCCCCTAGAGAATGCTTCATGTGTTTTTGTTCATTGCCTACTCATTCCTTAAACCCTCTAAATCTAATTGCTGTCCTGTATCTACTGTAACAAAAAGAAATTCTGGACTAAAACTGATATTTAAGTTCTTTTCTTATGGAGAGAAACAAAGTATTTTCTCTTGGTGGTGGTGGTTTTTTTTTGTTTTTGTTTTTCTTATACCAACAGTTTAAGTGAGGAAATAATAAATAATAGTTGACTTGCCCTGGCCAGTTTGGCTGAGGGGTTAGAGCGTTGGTCTGCAGACCAAGGAGCCCGGGTTCGAGTCCAGCCAAGGGCACGTACCTTAGTTGCAGTTCATCCCCACCCCGGCCCCAGGTAGGGTCGTGCAGGTGGCAACCAATCAATGTATCTCTCTCACATAGATGTTTCTCTTTCTCTCTCCCTTCCACTCTGCCTGAAGATAAATGTAAAAGTATCCTTGGGTGAGGATTAAAAATAATAAGAACAATAATAAAAGCTGACTTTTCCATCACCTGGAATTTTAAAAAATATAAACACTGTCATTCTATCACCCATAACATTAAAGAAATAAAATGCTTCAAAACACAGGGTGGGCAAAAGTGTATTTACAGTAGTCTGTATATAAAGTAATACAATAATTAAATAATAATACAAGAATAAACTGTTTCACATGTTCACAACTGTAAACCTATTTTTGCCCCAACCTGTATATAACTAATAATTACAACTCAACAGTAAAAAGACAAATAACTCAATTTAAAAATGGGCAAAAGATCTTGCCCTGACTGGTTTGCTCAACCATTACAGTGTCGGCCCTCGGACCAAAGAGTCATGAGTTCGGTTCCAGTCAAGGACACGTACCTCAGATGCAGTTTGGTCCCCAGCCCTGGTCAGGGTTGTGCAGGAGGCAACCAGTCCATGTGTCTCTCTCGCATCAATGCTTCTCTCTCTCTCCTTTCTCTCTCTCTCCTTCTTCTCCCACCCCCCCACCCCCATCTAAAGATAAATGGGAAAATATCCTCAGGTGAGGATTAAAAAAAAAGATCTTAATAGATATTTTCCAAAGAAGATATGCAAGTAGCCAATAAGCAAATAAAAATAATGCTCAACATCAGTCATTATGGAAAGATGAATCAAAACCACAAGATAACACTTCACAACCACTAAGATAACTAAAATTAAAAAGGCAATGAATAACAAGGTTAATGCAGATGTGGAGAAAAATAGGAATACTCATTCACTGTTGGTGGAATAGTAAAATAATATGACAATCTCCTTAGAAAAAAAATGTGGTAGTCCCTAAAAATGTTAAAAAAAAAAAAAAAAAAATGACCAGGCAACTTCATAACTAGGTATACACCCAAGAGAAAATGAAAACTTGTGTTCGTGTTTCAGGCTCCGTAGGCCAAGAGGGGTTTGGAGGTGGCAACTGTGGGAGGAGGCAGCTGTGGGAGGCTAAGGAGCTCAAGCCTGGACCAATTCTGCATTGGAGGCCACAAGCCCTGATCCTGCAGCCCATGGAGAGGCAAGAACAGCCAAATGGGCAACTGAGCCAGAGCTCCCTGACCATGCAGAGCTCCCTGAAGCTAAAATCAGGATGTTCCACTTCATAAGGGATGTGGAGCCTGAGGATGCCATTGTCCTGAAGGACTCCTTTGCTATTCACCATCAGCATAGGAAATGAATGTTGTCAGGTAGCTTTGGATATAACCCCTTCCCTCAGCATTACAGATGGCAACATGACAGGGAGTAGGCCTGCCAGCTATAGAATGCAGGCTGGGGCTACCCATTGGGATGCTAGAAATGTCGGGTGGCTTCAGGGACAAGTTTCGGATGATGAACAACATGATTGGGAACATGGAACACATGACTGCTGAAGGCAACTCCCAGACCTTTTCATCCTCCACTGTCATCTCCTACTCCAATACAGGTGATGGTGCCCCCAAGGTCTACCAGGAGACAACAGAGATGCACTTGGCACCAGGCTGGATCCAGGACCATATGGCAGTTGGACAGTAGACTAGAGCATATGTCCTTTGGGCATCACACCCAATACTGGCTCACATCCTCCAGCACTCCCGAAACCACAGCATAGGGGACCAGGAGGAGCAGCAGGGCTATGTCAACCTGAATGAAAGTGAGGTCGCAGCATTTGATGATGAATGGCAGAGGGAAACATCCAGATTTCTGCAACAGCACCCTCTGGAATTGCAATGGTATGAGACTTCAGCGGGGGGGAATGGAAGGGGCCTGCCCACCTGGTTATACAGGGCCTAAGGACTCCCCCTCGACAGTCCTGCTGCTATGCCTGGTGAGGGCGCAGGGCCCTCAGCTTCTTATGCCGGCTGAGAAGCTGAGAAATCATTCCCTGAAATAACTCCCACTCCCATTTTAAGATTAAGTCAAGCTGGCCCTCACCTCTTTCTGAGGGTCTCAGGGAGAACTTTTCACTGCCCCCTTTACCTACTTTTCCTTTCCTTAATCCCCTAACCACAAGGACTCCACATCTCCTGTATACGCTAACTTGATTTTTCATTTTGCTGCTCCATCTTTAAACCTCCTCACCTTCCCCATTCTATCCCTGCCACACATTGAAGGCTTTTGGGAGGAGCTCTGGGTTTGGATATTTTTGTCATCCTCCTCCTCAGATACTCTGCTACAGGGGCCAAAGCCCTCATAGCCAACGCTGTGTGTGGAGAGTGGAGAGAGAGGACTGGTTCCCCACACTTTCCTCTTCCCACCCCCACACATCACAACAAGCTTCTCTAGGTCCTTTGCTGCCTTCATTTTTTAATTTGTGCAACTTGTAACTAGGTGTTTATAGAATAAAAGAGAATGGAAGAAAACCTGTGTTCACACAAAAACCTATACATGAATGTTCATAGCTATATTATTCATAATAGCCAACAAGTGGAAACAATACAAATGCCATCAACAAATAAACAAAATATAATATATCCATACAATGTAATATTCAGCCATAAAAAAGGAATAATGTTATATATGGTATAATATGGTGAACCTTGAAAACATTATGCTAAGTTAAAAAAAAGTCACAAAAGACCTCCTATTGAATGATTCCACTTATATGAAATGTCCAGTATAGGCCACTACATAGAGATAAAAAGTAGATTAATGGTTACAAGTGGCAGGAAGGCAAGAATAAATGGGAAATGAATGCTAATGGGGTAGAGAACTTCTTTTTCAGGTAAAGTTCTGGAATTAGTATAGTAGATGGTGGTGGTAACTGTATTAACTCTGTGGAAACTCTAACTCATTTTAACACTACAATAGTGAAAATTAAACTTTGAAAACTTCCTCAAAAGTTATATATAGTAATCATCCCAATTAACATGAATTGCTAATAAACTATATTAAAAAATGAATACTTTTTGACTCAGTTCCAACTAGTCATGTAAACTAACTCTACTAAATCCTGAAATTTTTAAAATGTACCAGACCACTGAAGAAGCATCAAAAATGCAATGAAATATTCAAGACTCAAGGCTTTTTAAAGCACTCAATATTCATATTACTAATCAAAAGTTTTTCTATAAATATTATACTATTCCCACTATGTCCACACCTTGCTTCTTAGTGCATTTAACTTATCCATTATAAGGATCGTCAAACTAACTAAATATAAAAGACAACTAGACAGCATATGTAGCAAAAGACCTTTTCCCAAAACATAACTTTATGAGGACTAAATTATAACTAACTTTTATATTACCCAGTAAATTTAATTGGGATTTTAACATATTAACAATGTAGAAATAAAAAGTATTCCAATAACTTTCATGTCAGTGTGGATGATAACCACACTGGTGACCAATGGCTTTGATGATCATTTTCCTTGAATATAGGGCATGTCTTATTCATTTTCTAAAATATATTTTACTGATTTTTTTTAGAGAAAGAGGAAAGGAGAGAGAGATAGAGAAACATCGATCAGCTGCCTTCTGCACGTCCCCTACTGGGGATGGAGGCTGCAACCCAGGCATGTGCTCTGATCTGGAATCAAACTGGGACCTCTCAATCCATGGGACAACGCTCAATCCACTAAGCCACACCGGCTGGGCATCTTATTCATTTTTAATGCCGAGTGTCTTCAATATAGAAAGAACTTAATATTTACCAAATTAATGAATACAACATAAGTAGAATACCTTGGAAAGAATAGCGAATTGCCTAAAATTAGACCTATCTCAACAAAACAAAGCAAATGTTCTTAACATTATAATCTGGTATTCAAATTGTACCAATATTTTACAAAATCATACATCCCAGTGTATTAATTGTGGTAATTAATTTTAAAAGCACAAATATAAAATAATATATATCTAGCTTTCAAAAATATCTTCTGCTATTCTCTGCATGACGTAAAGCAGTGATAAATCATAATAATAATAACACTCAAAGAATCACACTACAACATGACATTGTGGTTCCTCCATCAAGGGAGTGGAGCGTCCTCCATCCTTTATAAGGGCCTTGTACAGGCAGCTAGGAAAACATGTTCTGCTTTATATGGTTTAAAACAGTCAAAATTTGACATCTTAAATACACTTATAGGTTATATAAAACTGATAACTTTTTAATTTTTTTTCTTTTATTGATTTTAGAGAGAGAGAAAGAAAGGGAGAGAGAGATAGAAACATCAATGAGAGAGAACATCAACTGGCTGCCTCCTCCATGCCCCCCACTAGGAACTGGGCCCACAACCTGGGTGTGTGCCCTGACCAGGAATTGAACTGGTGACCTCTTGGTGCATGGGTCGATGCTCAACCACTGAGCCACACCAGCCGGGCTAAAAGTGATATCTTTAAATTGGTATCTTTTTAATTACAAATATAGAAATACTTAAGAATTTTAAAATATCAAACAATAAACATGAACCAATAGTCAGGAGTCTATTTTTAGATTCCTCTAATTTTTTAGTACTTTACATAAAACTTAATATATTTTTAACACCTATTCTTTTTTTTTTTCATTTTTTTATTTTTCTTATTTTCTAATTACAGTTTTATAGTATTATATTAGTTTCAAGTGTATAACATAATGATTAGACATTTATATACCTTACCAAGTGATTACCCCAATAAGCTAGTACTCACCTAACACCATACATAGTTATTACAATATTACTGACTATATTCCTTACGTTGTACTTTACATGCCCATGACTATTTTTATAACTGGTAATTTGTACTCCTTAATCCCTTTCACCTTTTTCACCCATTCCCCCAGCTGCCCTTCCCATCTAGTGACCATCAATTTGTTATCTGTATCTATACATTTGTTTGTTTTGTTCAAAAAGATATATGCACCCCTACATACATTGCAACATTTACAATAACCAATATATGGAAGCAACGTAAGTGTTCATAGACAGACAAATGAATAAAGATGTGCTACATATGGGGTGGGCAAAAGTTGGTTTACAGTTGTAATACAAATAAATAATATAATAATTAATAAATAATAGAAGAATAAACTCCATTTTATTTACAACTGTAAACCTACTTTTGCCAAACCCCGGTATATACAATGGAAGATTACTCAACCATAAAAGTGAAGTCTTGCTATTTGTGACAACATGGGTGGACCTACAGGATATTATGCCGTTTTGTACTTACTCTTGAATTCAACTTTGTATAGTTTCCTTTAGACCATAAACAGAATTTAATTACATACATGCTATCTCTACTTAGACTATACAGCTGTGTTTGCTTAGCAGAAACACTTACTGATCAACATCTGAGTTTATCTTTTTGTATTATTTACACTTATACTGGGATATATTACTTATCTACAAAAAACAAAATAAGAGCTGAGCGAAGCATCCAATAATTAACTTTACATAACTTGATATAAAGTAATCAAAAAGTGTTCCTTCCGAGATATCTTAACAGGCTGGGAGGCCTCCACTGTGTGGCAACTGCAGAATCACTTGCAAGTGAAGGAAGCAATAATAGCTATTGATGATTAAGCACTTTTCCTGTGCCAGGGCTGTATGTACTAAGGCTGTACTATGACATACCTTGTCTCATTTTATCTTCACTCCAACATCATGAGGTCCCAATAATCCATTTCAAAAAAATCAGGCTTTTATGGAGAAGGGAGTGAAGAAATGTAATTGGCTTCAGGAACCGAAAAATGGCGGCGGAGTGAACAGAGCTACAAAGACCGTCTCCCAGAACCAAACTGGAATTACAACTATAACACAGACAAATTGACAGGAAAAACCAACAGAAAAGCAGCTTGCGAGTACCATTCAACGAGGGACACTGACTCCATCCCGGAGAGGGAGCCACAAACAGCAGAACACCAACACCCACAGGGAGAACTTGACAGGCTCCAAAGCCCACAATGAGAGCCCAAATGGTGAAACACAGAAACAGAAGCCAAATGAAAGAGCAAGAGACCTCCACCGAAGATGAGATCAATGTGGAGCAATTAGGCATGTTAACAGAGCTAGAATTCAGAGCCATGATCTTGAGGAAGCTGAACAGCATGAGAAAGGACATAGAGACACTGAAAATAAGCCAATTAGAAATTAAAATCCAACAAGAAGAGATAAAAAAATGACATATCAGAAATGAAAACCACATTGGAAGGTTTAAAAAGCAGAGTAGAGGAAGTTGAGGACCGGATCAGTGAATTAGAAGACGGGGTAGAAAAAATCAACCAATCAGAAAAACAAAAGGAAAAAACTATTAAAAAACAGGAAGACTGCTTAAGAGAACTATGGGACAACTGGAAATGTAATAATATTCGCATCATAGGAGTCCCCGAAGAAGAAGAAAATGAGCAAGGGATAGAGAATATATTCAAAAAAATGGTGAGAGAAAACTTCCCTAATTTGGTGAAGGAAGAAGGCATTCAAGTTCAAGAAGCACAGAGAGTCCCAAGTAAGAAGAACTCAAATAGGCCCACACCAAGACACATAGTAATTAAAATGCCACAAATTAAAGACAAAGAGAGAATTCTAAAAGCAGCAAGAGATAAGCGACAGGTTACCTACAAAGGGAACCCCATAAGGCTCTCAGCTGACTTCTCACAAGAAACACTACAGGCCAGAAGAGAATGGCATGAAGTAATCAAAGTCATGAAAAACAAGAATCTAAATCCAAGACTACTCTACCCAGCAAGGCTATCATTCAAAATAGAAGATCAAATAAAGAGCTTCCCAGACAAAAAAAGGCTAAGGGAATACATTAGCACCAAACCAGCACTGCAAGAAATGTTAAAAGGACTGCTGTAATTAGCAGTAGAAATGGGAAGAAAAATAGAACCACACTAAACAAAAATGGCAATAAATAAGTACATATCAATAATCACCTTCAATGTAAATGGACTGAATGCTCCCATAAAGAGACACAGAGTAGCTGATTGGATAAGAAAGCATGACTCATCTATATGTTGCTTACAAGAGACCCACCTCTCAACAAAAGACTCACATAGGTTGAAAGTGAAGGGATGGAAAAAAATTTTCCAAGCAAATGGAAAGCAAAAAAAAGCTGGGGTAGCAATTCTCATATCTGATAAAATAGATTTCAAAATGAAGACCATAACTAGAGACAAAGACAGCCACTACATAATATTGAAAGGATCTATCCAACAGGAAGATATAACCTTGATAAACATATATGCACCCAATATAGGAGCACCAAAATATATTAAAAATCTTCTGGAGGACTTCCAAGGAGAAATAGACAACAATACAATCATAGCATGGGACTTCAACACCCCGTTGACAGCACTGGGTAGATCCTCTAGGCAAAAAATTAGCAAGGAAACACAGACTCTAAATGAAGCATGAGACCAAATGGATTTAATAGATATCTACGGAGAATTACACCCCAAAACTACACAATTCACATTCTTCTCAAGTTCACATGGGACATTCTCAAAGATAGACCACATGATAGGACACAAACTAAGTCTCTACAAGTTCAGAAAGACTGAAATCATATCAAGCATCTTCTCAGATCACAGTGGCATGAAACTAGTAATCAATTGCAACAAGAACTTGCAAAGACTTTGAACACATGGAAGCTAAATAGCATGTCATTAAACAATGAATGGGTTACAGAGGAGATCAAGGAAGAAATTAAAAACTTCCTGGAAACCAATGAAAATGAACACACAACAACACAAAATCTATGGATGCACCAAAAGCAGTTCTGAGAGGGAAGTTCATAGCACTACAGGCCTACCTCAAAAAACAAGGAAAATCTCTCATAGAATATCTAACCTCACAACTTAAAGACATAGAGAGCAAACAAAAAGAAAACCCCAGAGCAAGTAGAAGGAAGGAAATAGTAAAGATCAGAGCAGAAATAAATGACATAGAGACCAAAAAAACAATTCAAAGGATCAATGAAACAAAGAGCTGGTATTTCAGAAAGATAAACAAGATTGATGGACCCTTAGCTAGACTCACCAAGAAACAAAGAGAGAGAACCCAAATACACAAAATCAGAAATGAAAGTGGAGAAGTAACAACCAACACCACGGAAATACAAAAGATCGTTAACAACTACTATGAAGAACTATATGGCAACAAATTCGACAATCTAAGAGAAATGGACAAATTTCTAGAAACACACAGTCTCCCAAAACTATTCCCGGAAGAGATAGAAAACTTGAACAGACCAATAACAACTAAGGAAATTGAAGAGGTAATCAAGACTCTCCCAGCAAACAAAAGCCCAGGCCCAGATGGCTTCACGGGGGAGTTTTATCGAACATTCAAAAAAGAACTAACACCCATTCTCCACAAACTATTTCAAAAAATTCAAGAACAAGGAAGACTTCCAAACATGTTCTATGAAGCCAGCATAATTCTAATTCCAAAACCAGAAAAAGACACTACAAAGAAAGAAAACTTCAGGCCAATATCCCTGATGAACACAGACGCCAAAATCCTGAACAAAATATTAGCAAATCGGATCCAGAAATACATCAAAAAAATTATTCACCATGACCAAGTGGGATTCATTCCAGGGATGCAAGGCTGGTACAATATTCGCAAATCAATAAACGTGATACACCACATAAACAAAATGAAGAATAAAAACCACATGATCGCCCTGGCCGGTTTGGTTCAGCGGTTAGAGCGTCGGCCTGCGGTCCTGAGAGACCCAGGTTCGGTTCCCGCTAAGGGCATGTACCTCGGTTGCAGTTTGTCCCCGGCCCTGGTTGGTTGTGCGGGTGGCAGCCACTCGATGTGTTCCTTTCACATCGATGTTTCTCTCTCTCGCTCTCTGTTCCTCTCTCTCCCTCCCACTCTACCTTAACAACAAAAAAACAAAAAAAAAAAAAATGGAAAAATATCCTCGGGTGAGGAAAAAAAAAAAAAAAAAACCACATGATCATATCAATAGATCCTGAAAAGGCATTCGAAAAAATCCAGCATCCATTTCTGATAAAAACGCTCAGCAATGTAGGAATAGAGGGATCATATCTCGACATTATAAAGGCTATATATGAAAGACCTACAGCCAACATCATACTAAATGGACAGAAACTAAAAACATTTCCATTAAGAACAGGAACAAGACAAGGATGTCCACTTTCGCCACTCTTATTTAACATTGTACTGGAAGTCTTAGCCACAGCAATCAGACATGGAGAAAAAATAAAAGGGATCCAAATTGGAAAGGAGGAAGTTAAACTGTCATTATTTGCAGATGGCATGATATTGAACACAGAAAACCCTAAAGACTCCATCAAAATTCTATTAGACAATAAATGAATTTCGCAAAGTAGCAGGATACAAAATTAACGTCAAGAAATCGACGGCATTCTTGTACACCACTGATGAACTCACAGAAAGAGAAACTGAAAAAACAATCCCATTTACCGTCGCGCCAAAAAAATTACAATACCTAGGAATAAACTTAACCAAAGAAGTAAAGGACCTATTTGCAGAAAACTACAGGTCATTGAAAAAAGAAATAGAGGAAGATATAAAAAGTGGAAGCACATACCCTGTTCATGGATTGGAAGAATTAACATAATTAAAATGTCCATACTACCCAAAGCAATCTATAGATTCAATGCAATCCCCATCAAAATACCAACGACATATTTCATAGAACTAGAACAAATACTTCAAAAGTTCATATGGAACCAAAAAAGACCCCGAATAGCCACAGCAATCTTGAAAAAGAAGAACAAAGTTGGTGGGATCACAATACCAGATATCAGGTTATACTACAAAGTGACTGTAACCAAAACAGCCTGGTACTGGCACAAGAACAGGCACATAGACCAGTGGAACAGAACTGAAAACCCAAAAATGGACCCAAGGCAATACGCTCAATTAATATTTGACAAAGGTGGCAAGAGCATACAGTGGAGTAAAGACAGCCTCTTTAATAAATGGTGTTGGGGAAATTGGACAGCTACATGCAAAAAAATGAAACTAGACCATCAACTGACACCACACACAAAAATAAACTCAAAATGGATAAAAGACTTAAATGTGACCCATGAATCCATAAAAATTCTAGAAGAAAATGTAGGCAACAAAATTTCAGACATCATACGAAGCAGAATTTTCACTGATACGTCACCTAAGGCAACAGAAATAAAGGAGAAAATGAACACATGGGACTACATCAAACTAAAAAGCTTCTGCACAGCAAAAGACACAATCATCAAAATGGAAAGGCAACCCACTGTATGGGAGAACATCATTGCCAATGATGTATCAGATAAGGGGTTAATCTCCAATATATAGAGAGTGCTCATACAACTCCACAAAAGGAAGACAAAGAACCCAATTAAAAAATGAGCAGAGGAGCTGAATAGACACCTCTCCAAACAGGACATACAAATGGCCAAGAGACATATGAAGAAATGCTCAACATCACTAATCATCAGAGAGATGCAAATTAAAACAACAATGAGGTATCACCTCACACCTGTCAGAATGGCCGCCATCAACAAATCATCAAACAACAAGTGTTGGCGAGGGTGTGGAGAAAAGGGAACTCTAATACACTGCTGGTGGGAATGCAGACTGGTGCAGCCGCTATGGAAAACAATATGGTGCTACCTCAAAAAATTAAAAATTGAACTTCCATTTGACCCAGTGATCCCACTGCTGGGAATATACCCTAAGAAGCCTGAAACACCAATCAGGAAGAATATATGTACCCCCATGTTCATAGCAGCACTATTTACAATAGCTAAGATCTGGAAACAGCCCAAGTGTCCACCAGTAGACGAATGGATAAAAAAGCTGTGGTACATATACACAATGGAGTACTATGCAGCGGTAAGAAAGAAAGATCTCTTATCCTTTGAGACTACATGGGGGGATCTGGAAAGTATTATCCTAAGTGAAAGAAGCCAAGCAGAAAAAGACAAATACCACATGATCTCACTTATATACGGAATATAATGAACATAACAGTCTGAGCAATACAGTAGACCCAGAAACATGGAAGTAGGGCACAGACTGACATCCCTCAGAAGAGGTGTGGGGGGGGTGGGGGGTGGGAAGAGATAAACCACAGAACTTATATGCATATTTGCATGACCAATGGACATGGACAACTAAGCCGGGGACGGGGAGGAGGTGGGGTGGGGTGGGGGTGCCAATGGGGTAAAAAGGTAAAAAATCTGTAACAAAAAAATAAATAAAAATTCATAAAAAAGCCCTGGCCAGTTTGGCTCAGCGGTCAGAGCATCGGCCTGCGGTCTGGAGAGACCCGGGTTCGGTTCCCGCTAAGGGCACGTACTTCGGTTGCAGTTTGTCCCCGGCCCTGGTTGGTCGTGCGGGTGGCAGCCACTCGATGTGTCCCTTTCACATCGATGTTTCTCTCTCTCTCTCCCTTCCTCTCTCTCCCTCCCACTCTATCTGTACAAAAAATGGAAAAATATCCTCGGGTGAGTATAAAAAAAAAAAAAAAAAATTCATAAAAAAAAAAAAGTGTTCCTTCCACATCAAGAAATTAACATGAATTCAATAAGAGGAAATTGATGAAAAAATAAATGTTAAACCCTCCTTATAAAACATTCTCACATAAATATTCCCCTCAAAAAAATCATACATCTTTTTTTTTTAAATCCCCACCCAAGGACATTTTTGCCTTTATCTTCAGATAGAGTGGGAGGAAGAGAAGAGTGGAAGAGAGAGAGAGACATCTACGTGAAAGAGACACATTGACTGGTTACCACCCACATGACCCCAACCAGGGCGGGGACAAACTGCAACCCAGGTACATGCCCTTAGTGGGAACCGAACTGGGACGCTCTGCTCCGCAGGCCGACGCTCTAACTGCTGAACCAAACCGACGAGGGCAAATCATAAGTCTTTTAAAACACCATTATAAACTAAATGTTCTTTCACACTGCTTATAAATATCATCAATGATATATAAAACCTTCAAAAATTATAATTATTATCATATAAACATTAAAATATTAATCTCAAATAATTGAAGAAATACCTTGGAAATAGGTACATTTTTATTTTTATGCTTTTTCATTATATTGACTAATTAATATATCTGTAATATCTTATTTAAATTTCATTTATGGGTTCTAATTCTGTGAAATTACATCTTAAAAAAAAGAGAGATTTATTTAATTGTCCCAAATCCACCAGATACTAATAAAAAAGAAAATTCACTTTTCATACCTTAAGGTAGCAGTGTGAATAGCAATAATGAAGCAGATTATCAGAAGGCTGAGTAAGGCTGCTGACCACATGCACCAAATGTTCAGCATACATCGGCACAGAATGTTCCAGACTAATTTTATCCACCAATATCTGAATCGATGGCAAAGGCCGAAGAGATTGGAAGTTTGTAGTATTCATGAAGTTACTTGAGTTCTGCAAAATAACAGTGTTCGCTTTATATATCAGGAGAACAGTGACTGATGTACAATATCCTCTATACAAGCTTCAGACTAGCATTTTTCAGTGGTTATCAAACCAGTGTAGAAATGACACCTTTCTAAGGACTCTCTTATCAAAACCAATTACAAAACCTTCTACATATTTTAAGTATGTCCCAGATTTCAAAAAATGCACCTTTTATTTTTTCCATCAATTGTAATAGTGCCATTATACAAGCCTCAGTACATTTCTTAAGACTAATCATTCTAAAAATTTCCTAGATATCCCAGAGCCAGTTACCTTTTATCTTCTTTCCCTTTATTCACATTTAGATAACTATCAAACTAAGCAGAGCCTTGGCCAGTTTGGCTCATGGGTTGGAGCGTCGGCCTGTGGACCAAAGGGTCTTGGGTTCAATTCCTTATCAACAGGGCACCCTACCATGTATGTTCTTGTTGACCCTCTGGTTTCAGGTTTAGCCTCAAAGCAAAATGGCAAACTGCTACCAGTATTGATTTGCTTTTGCTGTCTCTGTAAGTAACAAACTATCTGAATATCTGGGCTTGTTGCTTCTTTACTGCCTGAATCCGCCAGGACTTGAAAAATATATATAGTATATGACCTGACTTCTAGACTCATGCTATTCATGATTTCCTTATACAGCCTTAGCTTGAGGTTACTTTATTTAAATATATAAAAATTATTCTCTAAGAAAAAACAATCACAGTTACATTGCTTTACCTTCATCATGGACAATTATATAAGCAAATATTATTTTATTTAATAGCCTTCCTCTTATAATATCACATGGCCAACAAATATGCATCTATAGAAAAACAAGTAGTAAATCACAAAATATACCTTTTCTCCCATAATGACAGGTAGTAAATGATCCAGCAAGTTGAATTCAGCCATAAAAATTGTGCAGGTACATTTGAGGAGAGTAATACTTGTATGTCGAGTAGGAATATATTCCTCCAAAGATGCCACTTCTTCCAAATTCAGTATTGTTTCATTTTCATTCTTAAGATCTAAAATGAAATAATAAAAATTTCATTAAAAAAAATTTTTTTTTAATTTTCTTAAATAATTGAAAAATTATTTGGCTACCCAAATTTTAAGGTCAAATTCTATTTTTTCTTTTCAACAATAAAGCAATTGTTAAATAATGTGTTATCTTTAATAAATATAAATTAAGTCATCCTAGAATGTAAAAGTATGTCTTTCCTCTATAAAACGTTACATTTTTCATTTAAAATATTTTTTAATATTTTTAAAAAATTCCCAATCTCTTTTGTTAAAAGGATAACTGCTTCTATTCATAAAAACACAATTAAGATCTTGTAAAAGCCACAGACTAGGAGAAAGTATTTGCCATAGATAGATAGATCCATAGACATAAAAATCTACACAAAGGACTTATACCCACAGCATATAACAAAAATTTAAGCCCCTAAAAATCAATAATAAACAAACAATTCAATAGAAAAATGGCCTAAAAACCCCTTGAACAAGCCAAAAACAATATATCCAACTGGCCAAAAATCCCTCAAAAGCTAGTTAACATCATCAGGCATCATGTAACTGCAAATAAACTCACAATGTGATAGAACTAACTAGAGATCCACCACAAAAACATTAATACAACAAAGAGCTGGTTCTTTGAAAAGTTTACTAAAATTGACAAACCCCTGGTTAGACTCACCAAGAAAAAAAGAGAAAAAACTCATATAAACAACATCGGAAATGAGAGAGGATAAGTTACCACAGTCATGACAGAAATACAAAGGATCATACTAGAATACTTTGAAATACTATATGCCACAAAATTAAATAATCTAGAATAAATGTGTAAGTTCCTAGAAATATATAACCTTCCTAGATTGAATCATGAAGAACTGGAAAATCTAAATAGACCAATCAACAGTGAGAAAATTAAAACATCAAAAATCTCCCAAAAAATGAAAGTCCAAGACCAGACAGCTTCACTGTAAATTCTACATTTCAAAGAAGATTAGATACCTATTCTCCTCAAATTCTCCCAAAAAATTAAAGAAGAGGCAATACTTCCTAACATATTTTATGAGACTAACGTAACCCTGATACCAAAACTTGGCAAGGATAACATCAAAAAAGAAAAGTACAGACCAATATCTCTGATGAATTCAGATGGAAAAATCCTAACCAAAATACTACCAAATCAAATAAACAATACATTAAGAAAATAATACATCACAGTCAAGAGGGGTTCATTCTAGGGGCACAAGAATGGTTCAACATATGCAAATCATCCAATGTAACACACCACATTAACAACACAAAGGATAAAAATCATATGATCTTATCAATAGATGCATAAAAAGCATTTGATAAGATACAACATCTATTTATGATTAAAACACTCAATAAAATAGGTAGAGAAGGAAAGTACCTTAACATAATAAAGGCCATATATGAGAAACCCTCAACCAATGTAATACTCAACAGGAAAAACAGAAAGCTTTTCCTCTAAAATCAAGAACAAGACAAGGATACCCACTCTCACCACTCTTATTCAACATAGTTCTGGAAGTCCTAGCCAGAGCAATCAGGCAAGAGCAATAAATAAAACGCATCCAAATTGGGAAGGAAGAGTAAAAGTGTCACTTTTTGCAGATGACATCATTCTGTATATAGAAAACACTAAAGACTCCACCAAAAAAGTATTAGAACGCTGGCCGATTTGGCTCAGCAGTTGAAGCACTGGCCTGCAGACCAGAGAGGCCTGGGTTCAGTTCCTGCGAGGGACGTGTACCTCAGTTGCAGTTAGTCCCTGGCCCCAGTTGGGGTCGTGCAGGTAGAGACCAGTGGATGTGTTTCTCTCGCATGGATGTTTCTCCCTTTCTCTTCCTCTCTCTCTCCCTCCCACTCTGTCTGAAGATAAATGCAAAAATGCCCTCGGGGGAGGATAAGAAAAAAACTATTAGAAAAATAAATAAAAAAGCAATTTATTTTTAATTGCAGCAAAAAAAGTAAAATACCTAGGCATAACTTTAACAAAAGATGTGAAGGAGCACCCTGGCCAGTTTGGCTCAGCAGTTAGAGCACCGACCCACGGACCAGAGTCTCGGATTGGATTCTGGCCAAGGGCACGTACCTCAGTTGCAGTTCATCCCCGGCCCTGGTCGGGGTCATGCAGGAGGCAACAAATTGATGTTCTCACATCAATTTCTCTCTCTCTCTCTCTCTCTCTCTCTCTCGCTCGCTCGCTCGCTCTCGCTCTCGCTCTCTCTGTCCCTTCCCCACTATCTGTAGATAAATGTAAAAATATCCTTGGGTAAGGATTAAAAAAAAGATGTGAAGGACCAAATATTGAAAACTACAAAGCATTATTAAAAGAGATTGGAAAAATACACAATGAAATGGAAATATAATCCATGTTCATGGATTGGAAGAATGAATATAATCAAAATGGCCATAATACCCAAAACAATATACAGATTTAATTCAATTCCCATCAAAATTCCAACATCATTTTTTTGTTTGTTTTGTTCTTTTAAATCCTCATCTGAGAATACTTTTCTATTTATCTTCAGATAGAGAGGGAGTAAGAGAAAGGGAGAGAAAAGAAGGGAGGAGAAAAGGAGAGAAAGAGACACTGATGTGAGAGAGACACATCAATTGACTGCCTCCCACACGACCCCAACCAGGGCCAGGACCAAACTGCAACTGAAGTATCTGCCCTTGACCAGAAGTGAACCTGTGACTCTTTGGTCCACAGGCTGATGCTCTAAATGCTGAGCCAAACTGGCCAGGGCTCCAATGTCATTTTTTTAAGAAATAGAACAAAAAATTATCAGATCTGTATGGAATCACAAAAGACTCCAAATACCCAAAGCAATCCTGAGAAAAAGGAACAAAGGCGAAGGTATTATACT
The DNA here is from genome assembly GCF_014108415.1 of Molossus molossus. Lineage (NCBI taxonomy): Eukaryota > Metazoa > Chordata > Mammalia > Chiroptera > Molossidae > Molossus > Molossus molossus. The sequence goes on along the minus strand of NW_023425351.1, from coordinate 42,614,213 downwards.
ACCTGATTGCAAATTATACAACAGAGCTACAATAATCAAAGCAGCATGGTATTGGAGGGAGGGGATACACACACACACACACACACACACACACACACACACACCCCCCAATGGAAAAAAACTGAAGGCCCAGAAATAAAACCACATGAATACAGGCAAATAATTATTGACAAAGAAGCCAAAAACATACAATGGAGCAAAGAAAGACTCTGCAATAAATGGAGCTAGGAAAACTGGAAAGCCACATGCAAAAGAATAAAACTATATAACAGTTTTTCCCCATGTACAAAAATTAATTCAAAATGGATCAAAGACCTAAATATAAGATCTTAGCCCGGCCAATGTGGCTCAGTGGTTGAGCATCAACCCATGCACCAAGAGGTCACTGGTTCAATTCCCAGTCAGGACACATGCCCAGGTTGTGGACCTGACCCCACGTGAGGTCATGCAGGAGGGAGCCAATCGATGTTCTCTCTCATCGATGTTTCTACCTTTCTCTCCCTCTCCCTTCCTCTCTCTCTAAAATCAATAAAGAAAAAAAAAAAGTTACATAGAAAAAAGAAAAGATCTGAACAAATTTCAAAGAAGGAAACATAGGCACTAAACATATGACCTTGGTCTTAGAGAACATTTTATTAATTTGTCCCCAAAGGCAAGGAAGTAAAGACAAAAATAAATATGATTGAGACTATATCAAACTAAAAAGCTTATGCACAGAAAAAAACAAACAACAACACGACAATGAAACAAAAAAGTAACCTACCAAATGGGAGACAATGTTTGCAAACAGCAGCTCCAAAAAGGGGTTAACATCCAAAGTATATAAAAAACTCATACAACTCAACATCAAACAATCCAGTTAAAATATAGGCAGAGGACCTGAACAGACACTTCTCCTAAGATGACATACAAAGAGCCAACAGATATATGAAAAGATGTTCACTTCACTAGCTATTAGAGAGATGCAAATCAAAACTACAATGACAGCCCTGGCCGGTTTTGTTCAGCAGTTAGAGCATGGGGTCATGAACCAAAGAGTTGCTGGTTTGATTCTCAGTCAAAGGAATGTACCTTGGATGCAGGTTCAATCCCCAGCCCTAGTTGGGGTCATGCAGGAGGCAACATATTAATGTGTCCCTCTCACAGTGATGTTTCTCTGTCTTTGTCTCTCTCTCCCTCCCTCCCTCCCACTCTACCTAAAAAAAAAAAAAAGCACGGCTGGGTGTGGTTCAGTTGATTGAGCATCATCCCACAGAGTGAAAGGTCCCCAGTTCGAATCCCGGTCAGGGCACATGCCCAAGGTGTGGGCTCAATTCCCAGTAAGGGGTGTGCAGGAGGTAGCTGACAGATATTTCTCTCTCACATTGATGTTTCTCTCTCTCACTAAAAAAAAAAATCAATAAAACATTTTTAAAAATTTTTTTCTTTATTGGTTTTAGAGAGAGGGAAATGGAAAGGGAAAGACAGAAATATAGATGAGAACATAGACTGGCCACCTCCAGCATGCCCCCCACTGGGGACTGGGCCCACAACCTGGGCATGTGCCCTGACTGGGAATCGAACCGGTGACCTCTTGGTGCATGGGTCAATGCTCTAGCACACCAGCCAGGCAATAAAACCATTTTTAAAAACCAATAAAAAAATAACCCCAGGTGAGATAAAAAAAAAAAAAAAAGAAAAAGAAAAAAACTACAATAAGATACCACCTTACACCTGTTAGAATGGCTATTTTCAACAATATAAGTAATAATAAATATTGGAGAGGATGTGGAGAAAAGGGAACCCTCATTTACTGCTGGTGGGAATGTACACTGGTACAGCCATATGGAAAACAGTATGGCAGTTACTCAAAAAATTAGAATAGAGTTACCATATGACCCAGCAATCCTGCACCTGAAACTCAAAAACATTTATTCGCAAAAATATATGCACCCCTGTATTCACTGCAACATTATTCATGGTGGTCAAGACATGGAAACAACCAAAGTGTCCTTTGACAGAGGACTGGACAAAGAAGATATGATAATATATACAATGAAATACTACTCAGCCATAAGAAAAGATGCCATTTGTGACAAGATGGATGGATCTTGAAAACATTATGCTAAGCAAAATCAGTCAGAAAACACTAAGAACCATATTTCACTCATATGTGGGATATAAAACTGAAACTCACAGACAGAGACAACCATATGGTGGTTATCAGAGGAAGGGAGGTAGGACAGGGTGGGGGGTGAAAGGGGCCAATATTTGGTGACAGATAATCTGACTGGGTGGTGGTCACACAATGCATATACAGATCATGTATAACAGAAATGTGCACTTGAAACCTACAATATCCTATCAACCAATGTCACTCAAATAAATTTAATTTTTTAAAAAAGAATAAAAGCCCTGGTCAGTTTGGTTCAGTAATTAAAGCATAGGCCAATGGACCAAAGGGTTGAGGGTTCAATCCCCAGCCCTAGTCAGGGTCATGCGGGAGGCAATCAATTGATGTGTCTCTCTCACATCCATGTTTCTTTCTTTCTCTCTCTCCCACCTTCCCTTTCATTCTATCCAAACCTCAATAGGAAAATATCCTCAGGTGAGGATTAACAATAAATAAATAAAAAAGAATGGTTGCAATAAAAAAAAAAAAAAAAATGAAGATGTCCCAGAGGAAGCAATGTAAACAAAATACTTCCTGTTAAGGAACTCTTAGAGGTTTCTCACTACACTGAAAGTGTATAGGATAAAATATGTGACTCTGACCAAAACTTAGGCATATCACAATTTGCCATGGCATGGGAAAGACATTCCGTATTATAAGTTATATGATGAAAAAGAGGCAACCACTATTCAAACTACTCTTAAGATTTTTTTGATTTTTTTTTATTTTTTTTAATCCTCACCCGAGGATATTTTTCCATTTTTTGTACAGATAGAGTGGGAGGGAGAGAGAGGAAGGGAGAGAGAGAGAGAAATATCGATGTGAAGGGACACATCGAGTGGCTGCCACCCGCATGACCAACCAGGGCCGGGGACAAACTGCAACCGAAGTACGTGCCCTTAGCGGGAATCGAACCCGGGTCTCTCCAGACCGCAGGCCAACGCTCTAACCGCTGAGCCAAACTGGCCAGGGCTACTCTTAAGTTTTTTACAAAGAAATAAAACTCTTAAATTTTTACTATCACTTTGACTATTTTTGTCATTTCTATACACATTCATATCAATAGTAAGAGAGTTTTTAGTGTCTTGACAAATATATCTAAAAGTGTGGAACAATTAATATGTCCCATTGATTATGATCACTTTGTATGATTTCAGTTTGTATATTTTTATGGTCTAACTACCATGCAAACTAAGAACAGCCTCTATGTTAAACTAAGGTCAGCTGATAGCAGTTTCTTTTTTCTTTTCCTGATAACCTCATTTCTTTTTTTTTAATATTGGTTTTTTTATTTTTTTTTTCCAGTTATCCTCTCTATACCCTCTTCCACTTCCACCCTGCAATCTCCACACTGTTGTCCATGTCCATGAGTTCTCTTTTTTCTTTTTTACTCAATCCCTCCACTGCCGCCTCCACCCCCAAACATATCCCTGACACCAGAGCTGTCTGCCTGCTCTCTGAGTCTATCTTTACTTTGCTTGTTAGTTCAATTTATTCATTAAATTCCACATATAAGTGAAATCATGATACTTGTCTTTCTCTAACTGGCTCATTTCACTTAGCATTTAGCATAATGTTCTCCAGGTCCATGCACGCTATAACAGAGTAGAAATTTCTTCCTTTTTATGGCAGAGTAGTATCATATATATATATATATATATATATATATATATACACACACACACACACACACACACTCACACACATATATATATCTCATATATATATCACACACACATATATCACTTTTTATATAATAAACTTCAATAAGTTCATAAAAGTTCATGTTTTTTATATATGTGTATGTTTACATGTATTTGTCATAATTCCATTGTGGCAGAGATTGCTAACTGCAATCTCATATTCTTACTTCTAGCATAAAATCCTCTGAATTTAACTTGTGTATATATACTTCATCTAGAAACTATATTTTCTAGCCTATCTTGCTGCCAGGTATAGGGACATGTTACTAAGTTTTGGTCAACAAAATGACACAGCCATTTCATTAAATGAAACTATAAACCTACTATTTTCTCTTGTTCTCCCTTCCTGTTGATTAAATTTAGACATTGCAATGGTGAGCCAACATTGACCATGTACATGAAGTATATCTTAGAGGATATTAGAATAACAAAATAGAAGGAATTCTGGGTCAAAGACAACCTCATGAAAGAAAGTTGCCCTAATTCCCTGGAGTACCTATCAGCATGGACTTTTACATGAGAAAAACAAATAAATTAAGTACTATTGTTAGTGTGAACATAAGTCTTCATTTCTCTGGGCTAAATACCCAGGAGTAAAATTACTAGGCTATATGCTAGATACATGTTTAGTTTTAAAAGAAAATGCCAGACTGTTTTCAGAAGTGGCTGTACCTCTTTACATTCCCAGGAGCAAAGAATGAGTGATTCAGTTTCTTCACATCCTCTCAACATTTGGTGGTGTCACCATTTTTTATTTTAGCCACTCTGTACATACTATTTTAACACCTATAAGATCATCTGGCACATAGCAGACATCCAAGTACTTATTATGCAATACACATTGTGTTATGTGCTTCTATGTGCACTAATATTTGGAAGTAAGTCCTATTAGTGTATCATTTAGGAAAACAGCAAATATGCTGTGATAAAAGTAAAATAATAGAAGTGTCCACAAAACCAGAAGCTTATTTCTCTTTCACACAACAATCTGAGTCTCAAGGATCGGAGCTGACATGGTGCTACCACACTATAAGAACCCAGGTTCTATCGTATTGCTCTGTCACACTCACCATGCAACTTTCTGCTCAGAGTCTAAGATGACAGCCACAACTCCTACCACTGTAATTGCTGTCCAGACAGAAGAAAGGGGAAGTGGGAAAGGAAAGCATGCTCTTTTCCTGTTAAAGTCATGGCCTAAGAATTCACATAAAGTTCTACACCCATTTCAGTAGCCAGAACTTATCATATGACTATATTTGGGATATGTAATCTTTATCTCTATCAATAAAATCTCTATCAATAAAATTTCTTTTACTATAAAATAACAGAATAGATATTGAGAAGACCATTTAACCATCTCTGTCACCATAAATAAATTAATTATAGACAAAGAGAAATGAAAAAAATCAGTGGTGTTAATTAAATATCCTTAGGTCAATAATAAATGGGAGTCAGAATTCAAACCACAGTCTGAGCCCATAGGCTGAGTTTTTTACTGTCCTTTATTCTCTTATTATGCTATTAAGACCTACTCTACAGTACTTGATTATATGAAAAGGAAATTTGTGCCCTGGCTGGTTTTGCTCAGCAGTTATAGCATCGGCCTGCAGTCCAGAGAAACCTGGGTTTGGTTCTCGCTAAGGGCATGTACCTCGGTTGCAGTTTGTCTCTGGCCCTGGTTGGGTCGTGCAGGTGGCAGCCACTCAATGTGTCCCTTTCACATCGATGTTTCTCTCTCTCTCTCTCTCTCTCTCTCTCTCTTTCTCTCTCTCCCTCCCACTCTATCTGATCAAACAAATGGAAAAATGTCCTCAGGTGAGGAAATAAATAAATAAATAAATAAATAAATAAATCAAAAAAGAAATTTGTTATGAAACTGTGATGACTACATGTTCATACCATGTAGGAATAATACATTGTAGAGGAAATTCTTTTTACCAGTAAGAAATTCTTTCTTATCAGTTTTCTTGAATGTTAAATTTATATGTTTAGAGCACATCTTCATCTCTGCTCTTTAGAATCCACTAACAAAGAAATATGATCACATTTCAAGAGTATTCACTGAAAAGAGCACCAGGAATGTATGACAATAAAATACTAACAAATACTGGCAAATAAGTACTAATGCAAATAAGTCCTTAATCTTGAACTCTCCCATAACTTCTATATACAAGTTTATTCTTTAAATTAACAACTAAGTACATGAAAATTTACTTAAAAGGGTAAGTGAGCAAAATACAAAAAATTAGGTTATATAATCATTCAAATCAACTGACAAGAGAATCAAAATTAAGATAAAAACAAACCTGGTTTTAGCCTGCTATACGATTCATATTCATGTTCCAAGGCACAAACAATCATTTTCAAAATTCTATGTACTGCACTGCTATCCAAGCGAAAATCAAGAGGACCTACAACAAGGCTTTTGGTAGACTTCTCCTGAACTATTCCCAAATCTTCACTTTTTCCTAAAGAAAAGTCTTGTTGATTTGCAGAACCTAAAAGAAGCCAAATTTTATATTAATATTTTCAGCATCAATCAAATATACCAAGTATACATTTTAATATTACTCTTCTCTTATCTTTTTAGCTTAAGCTTAATGCCTTAAAACCAATTCCCCATCAGCTGCATGCACAGAACCTTGCTGATCTATAATTTTCTGTATGCAGATGAGAAGAAATTATCGCCAAAAATCAACCGATTCAAAAAAAAAATTATTCCTATTATCTATTTATGTTATAAGTGCTAAAAAATTTAAGTGGTCAATCTTATGAAGTTATTCTTTACAATCTAATTGCTTACATCCAATAATTCTATACACAATACTATTATGTGGACTGGGAGAGAAAACAAGAAGTTGTATTTTATCACTATTTTAATCTAAGTTTCACTGAAAATTAGATTTTTTTTAAATTACAGGTTCAAAGGATATACAACTTGACAGTTTTATAATGACCATGACAGTGAACAATAGGTAGTAACTGCTTTAAATTCTTTCCTGAATAAAATTATTATGGCCACGCTCCATGCTACATAATCCAAGTTTCGCAATCTCTTTTCTGCCCATATATTGAAGAGAAACCAAGACTGTCTTCTAAAAGAAGGGAAGACAGAAAACAGGGAGAAGCAGTAGGCAATTAGGTGGTTATAAGGAAATTAATAATTCAATTTTGGATATATTCCGTTTTGAGATATTTGTGAAATAGAAGTTAAAATGTCAAGTATGCATTGAATATTTAATTCTAAACCTTAAAGAAAGGAAAGTATGTAAAATATATGATTGTCTAACCACTCATCTGTATACCAGAAAGCAATACAAAATAAAACTAAAAGAAAAAAAAAAGAAGTATGGACTAAAAATACAATATGGGTATCAACAAACTACACTTAAATCCATGGAAAAGAATGAGATTACTTCAGAGAGCGTTTAAGAGAAGTGAATCCAAGGTTTGATCAATGAAAACACCAACACTTAGAAATCCATTACAAAAGGAAGAAGCAGAAAATTACTGCTCTTTCCTTCTTGTTTCACCTAACAAAATTGAATGATCCTTCAAGATCAACTCCTCTGTGAAGTCTTCAACCCCACAGACAAAAGTAGTCACAACATAGATTGCTCTTAGTTCTTTGTTTACACTATTATTCTTAATATGACATGCTATAATCATTTATTTAAATGCATAAATACTACCTATTGGTTTCTTGAGAAATGTTTTGGTCTTCTTTGCATTCATACTACCCAATTTATCACCTAATACATAGAATTCATTTTCTTAAATATGAAAAATTAACCAAAAACATGGCAAACCTATTTTCACTGTTTTCAACATGAAAAAAGACTGGAATAATAAGCACAACATCATATACTGATGTGCACACAAATATCAAGTGGTTACATTTTCAAAAACATTTTATTGCTAGTATAATAAAATTAGAATAAGAATAAAATACATAAAACACTGTATGTTCATAGTTTCTAGAATAATTTAGTTCTACTTTTCTGCTTCAAACAACAAATCTTTTTTTAAAAGGTCTCTATAACTTTCAAAATATATCTAATACAGAAAAGGAAATATTTACTATTTTTCATGACTTAATGTAATATAAAATTTAATGTATTAAAATTTAAAATCTGGCACATATGAGAACTAATTCTGATTATACAAAATGTCTTTTCTTTTCTTTTTTCCATCACCATTTATCCCCTGTATGCCCTCTTCCACCTCCACCCTGCAATCACAACACTGTTGTCCATGTCCATGAGTTTCAATCAGCTTCAAAAAAGGAATTCAAAATGTTAAGAATCTAAGAAAGTTAACATGACATTAAAATTCAACCATCCCCAAAAATAACAGAAGGCAAATCTAATGTAACAGAGGACCAATTGGTTCTGATGAAGCTGCAGGAAAAGCAAACATAAAATAAAGAAACCAATACCTTTGCCACTATTGTTCTCCATTGTGTATAGGTAATCCATGTAGAAAGCCCCAAACCTTTGCATTCCAGCCATCTCAGTATATGTCTCCTGCCAAACAAGCAAAGCAAACAGAAAACATGTTGTATAGAATAAACTTTTGAGTTCAAAACCTGACAGGTCAAGAATCAGACACATATCCTTACATAGAGAGTATATCAACTCAAAAGATTACCAAAACACATTAAACAAGTTATCCGAAGAATTCACTTCTAAGAAAGGTAATGTGACCTCCACACAAAAGCACATCAATAATTCTACTAGACATTTTGAATGTTAATGAACACCTATAATGAAGAAGGATAGTGCACTCTTGAACTTTATCACCATCACAAAACTGTCTAATAATGTACACTCTCAAATAGTTCATCCTTGAATATTTCTGTACAGTTATATGAAACAGTTTAAACACTAAAGATACTAAACTATGTCAAAGTATGTTAATTATGCAGGTCAAATTAAATTCTTTACTTCTAATAATAAAAGTAAATCTGTAGTGAAAAGGGTTATAATGTAAATTACCTATTCTATTATACTAATCTTCAGACAACTTTTTGGATTTTTTAATTTATTCCATAAAAAAAATGTTTTTATTTATTTAAATTTATTCCATATTAATATAATCTTATATAAAAAAATTCAAATAATACTAAGACATATATAAAGTAATACAGGAAATGCTTCATGTCTTCCCATTAATCCCACAACACAAAAGTGACTGAAATTAAAAGAAATACTTCTCTATGTTTCCTCCGTGACTATTTTAACAGTAGGGAATGGATAAACAAACTAACTGTGACTGCACACTATATAAAAGTAGAGACCTCTATGAATTTCTCAAACTTCTCTAGATATAAAAGCTGGATGAAAACATTCTATATGTCTCAGTAAACAAATAGCATTCAGAATATATCATATAAGAAAGAAGTCAATCACAAGTATTCATATGAGATGTCCACCAAACACAGCCTAGAATTTGGCTCAAATATATATTCTCTGACCTTATGATGAGCTGCATCCAAGATAAATTCTGCACGAGTACCATTATTTTCTGGGCTTCGGTAATCAAACAGTGAATTTGTAAGGTATGTCAAACCTTTCATACTCAAATTTTCACCACAAATGAAGAAACAGGCTTCCTGAATATAAATGCAAAATTTTTTAACAGGAGGAAAAATCATTAGACCATTTAAGAATATAAAACCTTGGTTTTATAACACCCATTCAGTAGTCAATAGAAATCACTACAACTTGAAGTCCTGTAAAAAAGACAAGGAATGCTGTCTATATTTTCACTGCCTATTTTGGCAAAGAACATTTTAACAAATCAAAAAGGAACTCCAAGTAGCTGCCATAAACAAGAAAGAAGAAACATTTATGAATTGGAAAGTATTTGGAACTACTGTCCAGGTGTTAAGTGCTACCAACTTTCTAAATTCCCCTGAGCTCTATAATTTCTTACAAGGGAAAACAGTAAAGTTCCTCTCTCAAGCCAAAGATATATGTAGTCTAACAGATTTTTTGGTATGGTTAAACACTTCAATAAGCACTTCATTATCCCTGCATTCTATCCAAAAAAAGCAGGGAAAGGGAAGATTTTGACTTACGGTTTCACTCCTATTCATATTCTCTTCAAAATCTTTAACACCCATAATTCCTTTAAGGCACATTGCTCTGCAACCTACAAAACCAATCTGGCAATCAAAGAAAGGCTCTCCCATCATAAGGGCCTATAAGAAGAAAGGAAACATTAGAACTAAGGACTTGAATTTCATAAAAATGTTACAGGCTTTCCTTGCAGAATTTCTAAATCAGTCAAAACATCTTTAGGATTATGGTCTTTCCAAATTTATTCTCATCAGATCATAAATCCTATTCAAGTAAGAAAATTCTTACTTGTCCCTGTATCAGCAAACCTTTGTAATCTCAATGACAGGCATTTCATGAGGATTAATGCACACATACTTATGAGCACACTCATGTTAAATGAAAAAATAAATTAATGTTGCATATAACATTAAAATATTTGTTAAAAAGTTATTGTCAACTAATACAACTAACCACTAAAACAAATATAAAACTATAAATATATTTTAAACATACCACTTATGATTAAACCTGTATTTGTTAAATATTAACTTTAAAAACTATCAAAAGATTTTTTAAAATATATGTTAAATGCTGAAAAATTACCTCAACTGTGGTTCCTTCTTGTTCCCAACACAATACTTCTTTAGATGTTACTTTCTGAGGACTATAATAACTACTTTCAGCTTGCATTTCAGTGAGCTAAGAAACAATATAAGAATATCAAATAAGTCAAATTAGTATTAAATGGTAATAAATTGTCATTAATTATGATGAATTGATGGAAACAAGACTAATTTTAAGATTGGGGCATTTAATTATTAAGCAGGAAGACAGGTGCAACAAAAACAGCTGTAACAGATTATCCATGGTATAAATGCTAGTCTAAGCTTACATAGATAATTTAAATACCTATACCACCTTATATTTATTTAACACCTTTTCTTAACAATATTGTTTAAAAGGTGAAAGCTGTGCTACCATACCAGTCTCATAGTCACAAAATGATTCATATATTCTGGCAAAGTTTAACATATACTTAAACCTCAACTCATTTTATATTCACTAATACATTCAACCAGGTTTGTTTCAATCATTTCCAGGATTTTGCCCTATTTACAATAAAAAAGAAAGCTGTGAGGAAACATAAATCGATTCAACAAAACTCTAGTTCTATGCAGAAAACAGGTTTATAGGTGTCTATTTTCAAAATATGTCTCACAGTATCTCTCACAGACTCATTCAATCATGTAAAAACCACTTACTAAGTATCTGCTAAATAATAAATACTAATCTAGCATACAACACATTACTTGTACATATCCAAAAATTAGATGATTTAAGCTATTTTAAAAGGTAGTTTTCTAAATGCAATGTGATATCCTGGTTTGGATCATGTAACAGAAAAAGGACATTATGAAATTCAATTAAAATCTGGAATTTAACAGTAATGCACTAATGTTGGCATCCTAGGTTTGACAAATGTACTGTGAAAACGTAAGAGGTTAACAATAGGGGAACTGTGTAAGAGGTATATGTGAACTTTCTGTACTATCTTTGCAACTTTTCTGTAAACTAAAAACTACTCTAAAATAAAGATGTTATTTTTTAAAAGAGTATTATGCCCATGTTTGCTAATGATTCAGTGCCCCCCATTCTTGTGAAATGGATGTATATTCTTCCAACTTAAATGTAAAGTTCAAAGATCTTATTTTTTTAAATGTGTTTAACTTAGTCAAATAGAACTTACTGAACCAAAGTTATCATTTTAAGTATTATAATCTCTTTATACTTAGAATCAACTAATTATTCTCATTTTTTATAACAAAAAGATTTTTACATAATATAAGCTCTTATTTCTTGGATGCTTCCAGAACTGGCATACATATGTTGCTGTGTTCAAGTACAATTCTATAATCTAAAATGCGTAAAACTGAATATTTTAAACTTGATCACCTTTCATCTGTCTACAATTATTGCAGAGAAAAAGCAATTAATTGATTAAAAGGACTCAAACATTACAAGAACAATTTTCAACATTACTTTTTAAATGCTACATTTAATTTGGCATGATTTTTGTTAGATTGATATCAACTGTTCAGAATGCTAATGTAGAAACATGACCTTATTTTCTGACCAAAATATGAACCACAAATTAATTCCATACATTCTTCAAATCCAAGTTGAACAATGAATTCTAATGTTTTCTTCTAAATATTAACATATTTCCCTTAGAGAAACCTTAGACATAAATATTGTAAATTTTTAAAAAGGTATATTAACTAATGATAAACATTGCCCCAAAAGTCTATTAAAAGTTTTGTATATAATTGCTTATTGACTCAGTTTAATATAATTCTTCTTTCTCATCTATGAATTTAACAGAAATACACCAGAATACTTTCAAACTTAAAACAGGCAAAAATCACCACACTTTACCAGCTATCCTTAACATCCCTCAGCAATGTAGATTAAAAATAACTTCCTAATTTGGATCATGTAAAACTGGCAATATATCTAATAATAATTGACAACCATTGGCTCTTTACTACATTTAAAGATTTTTTTATCATTTTAATGTTGCAGACTGATCTATATTCCTTTACTTTAGACAAAGGTAAATCAGCAAATTTCCAGGGATGTGGACTACCGCATGAGGAATGTGGTCAATGGTATCCTCCTCACTGTGTATGGGGCCAGGTGGGTGCTTGGGGTCTCAGGGGGACCACTCTGTGATGTGAATGGTTGTCTGGCCACTGTGCTGTATATCTGAAGCTAGTACATAATGGTACTGAATGTAAACTGTGATTGAACAAATATATATGTTTAAACAAAGAAAAGCAAAGGATGGAAAATGGAATGAAAGGAAAGGGAGGTAGATGAGATCAACTCAATTAACAAAATTAAAATCTGTAACAAAAAAAGGTGAATGAGTAAATTTCAATTAAAAATTTATAATAAAATAAAAAATTAATTTTCAGTAATAAAAGAATTCAAAAATAATAAATGGTGTTAGAATAGCACAGCTAATGTATGCATTTTTATCATTTTTACCCAAATTTTATTAGTAAAAAAGATCTTTTAAATCAATCAAGCCATGACTAAACTTTTATTGAAACTTATTCTCTATAGTTTTTGTCATATTAGGAAATACTAAATGATTTTAATTACAAAAGTATTTAAAGACTATTTACTTTGAGCCCTGGCAGGTTTGGCTCAGCGGTTAGAGCGTCGGCCTGTGGTCCAGAGAGACCAGAGTTCGGTTCCTGCTAAGGGCACGTACCTCAGTTGCAGTTTGTCCCTAGCCCTGGTTGGGTCGTGTGGGTGGAAGCCACTTGATGTATCCCTTTCACATTGATGTTTCTTTCTCTTTCTCTCTCTCCCTCACACTCTATCTGAACAAAACAACAACAAAAAAACACTATTTACTTTGAAATAGTTTAATCTACCATCTGCTATAGTTAAAGTTTGTATAGTTGTAGTACTGATTGAAAAAATTTATTTCAAGCAGATAAACAATCCAAGCTAAATTAAAAATACCATGAAACCAAAAACCTGATTTTTTTTTTCACTGCTATATTTCAAGTATCTAACAAGTTGCCTGGAATAATACCTGTAATACTACTTCACTCCCTCATAAAAATGCCTCCATGGGAAAAAAGAAAACCCACAAAGACAAATAAAATTGGAGAAAAAACAAAATCTAAAACAGGATTCCAAAAATTTTGGAAGATGGAAAGCAGATGAGAAGGGTAGATGGGGGCTAGATGATGAATGGATGAGTAGATGATAGATGGTCATATTTATTCAACAGATATTTATTTGTTGAATATGTACCAGGCAATTTCCAAGAGCTAGATATACAACTAACCTTCTTAAAAATTACCACTGAATGAATCTGTATACTATCAAAAAAAGAATATCCATGAGTCTCTGAAAATGCTATTTTCTTCATCCATTGATAGACATTTGGATTGTTTCAACTTTTTGGTAACTGTAAATAATGCTTTTATGGACATTTATGGGCATCTGTTTCATACAGTTTTCAATTCTTTTTAGGTTATAAGTAGACTGAAATGGCTGGATCATATAATAATTCTATGTTTAACTTATTAAGGAACCATCAAACTGTTTTCCACAGAAACTGCACCATTCTACATTACCAGCAATCTTCCCATTGTTTTTAACCAATTACAACTAAGATTCCATCAGTGTCAAATCTACTCCTCTGGTCAAGATCACAATCCATTTCCACACAGCCAAATCCAATGATCTATTCTCACAAATGACCTACTCCTTCCACTTTAAAACATTTATGGCACTTAGCTTTCAGACAGACACTTTAGTAGTTTTTTGCCTATATCAATGGTCACTTATTTTCAGTTTCTCTCACTATTTCTTCCTTGTCTTTCCAAATATTTAATATAACAGTGACTCAGAGCTTGGTCCTAGAATTTCTCCTTTTTCCTATCGACACTGATTCCAGTCTTAATAAAATCTTGATTGTAAAATCTTACATATATAGAATCAGACCAAACCTCTACTCTGAATGCCAAATTCATAAATCCAACCAAATAGCTCTACTTGAATATACAGTGGGCATCTTAAACCTGTCCAAAACAAAACTCCTGATATTCCTTCTCAAACCTTATTCCCTCACAATCCTCCTCATCTCAGAAAATAAGAACTCAACCCTTCTAGTTGCTCAGGAGCCATCCTTGGATCCTCTTTATTTCATTTATGTCTCACAATAAAATATATCAGAAAGCCCTGGCCAGTTTGGCTCAGCGGTTAGGGCATCGGCCTGCAGACCAGAGTCCCGGGTTCAGTTTTCACTAAGGGCATGTACCTTAGTTGCAGTTTGTCCCCAGCCTCCGTTGGGGTCGTGTGGGTGGCAACCACTCAATGTGTCTCTCTCACATCGATGTTTCTCTCTCTCTCTCTCTCTTCATTCCTTTCTCCCTCCTGCTCTATCTGAAGATAAATGCAAAAATGTCCTCTGGGGAGGATAAAAAAAAAATTTATCAGGAAGTCCTGTTCTGTTGACCTTCAAAACATCCAAAATCCAGCTACTTTTCATCACCTCTACTTGCTACCACCCTAGTCCAAGCCATCATTATCTCTTACTTGAAAAATGCAATCCTCTCTGTCTGCTTTTGTACCCTTATAATCAGAGTGATGCAGCTTAACACCTAACTCAAATCATTCTATAACTACTATACTAAAAGTTGTCCAAAAACTTCCTATCTCACTCAGGATTAAGGACAAATCTCTAAAATGACCTATACAACATTATAATTTATGGACCTCTCAATCCCACTACCTCTCTGACCTGATCTTGTACTACTTTCACATTAGCTCACTTTGTCCTGGCCTCTTTGCTATTCCTTGAACTTTGGGGGTATTTACATTTCCTATTCCTAGAACGTTCATTCTCAAGGATCTACAAGGCTTCTGCTTTCATACGTATTTCCTTAAATGTCCCATTCCTATTAAGGCCGTCCCTGATCACTCAATTTTAATTTTCAAATCTCCTCACATCTAGCAGAAGTATCCACTATTCTTCTCTCTCTTTTTTCAACATAACCCATATCATCAATGGGCATACTATATAACTTCATTTATTTATTTAAAACATGTCAAGTTTTAAGAAACATGATCTATTCACTGTGGTATCTCTAGAATCAAAACAGTGCCTGGCACATATATGGTATTAATATATATTTGTTGGATGATTTAGATACTGTTCAAGAATATTACATGTGTGGTAAGACTACCATAAAAAGCCAAGAAATAAATAACTAAAATTAAAATTAGATTTTAGGAGCATAGAGGACAAAATATGATCAAAGAACATATAGGCTGCCAAAATACTAATAATTTTATATTTCTTAAAAGGGTGTTTATTATTCTTTAACTTTAAAATACATATTGTATAATCTCTTTTGAATGTATTTTACATGTACTTGTTAATGGAGGAAGTGAAAAAATGTATGTTAAACACTGCTAAAAACAGAGTAAAATAAGAAATTGGACTATATTAATGAGTGAAAGAGGTGGAAAGAAGATAAACTGTATATAAACAATGCTTTTAAAGAAATTTAGTAAAGAAAGAGAACACAGAGATGAAACAGTAGGTGGTAGGGTACATGAATTCAAATAAAATTATCTATGTGCATTTCTTTTGTAATGGAAATATTAAGGCATCTTTGAATGCCAATTAAAAGATTTAGTGGGGAGAGAAAAAGTTTCCATGAAGCTGATTTAAAAATAAAAAGGAAAATGGAGAAAGCCTTCAGAAGATAGAGATAAAAATTCAGAGATTTCAGATGGAGAGTCAAATAAATGAAGGATTGTTAGACTGTATTTTACATCTACTGAATGTAAAACAAATTTTAAGCTAGATTCCTATTAGAAATCAAATTTTAAGCATTAAGCTGAGAGATATAAATAATTAAAAAAAGGAAACATACTTTGAAAGTCACAGTTGCCTTTGTACAGTAAAATCCTATAGAAACAATAGGATCCTTCAAAGTCTGGGATTTTTGTTGATGCATGGTTGATGTCAGATCATTTCCAAGGTAGTCTTCCTCACTATCATCATAACTCACAATTGCAGGTACAAATGACCAGGCCCATGATACCCATCCCTGTTGCTGTTCATCCTCTTGCTGTGAATAAAATTCTTGGCCTTTGTACTGAGCAGGATATGGCATATCTATTCTTGTTTCATCTTCAACACCTATCAATCGAAATAAAATCATTTTTAATCAAAAAGACTTAACTAAGAAAAATTAGGAAGGTAAATTCTATAAGAATGGTCTCCCACATCCTTCTTTCAACATATAAAGGATGAACAAATCATACACTAGTTATTATATAATTATTTTAAACCAATAATTTAGCATTACCACCTTTAAGTTTCTATATGTTGTTCTGTGTCAATTTTCTTTCATAAGCTACTATTAATATTATGTGTAAAGTAGTTTACATAATTTTGTTTTACCACATAATTGTAAGTGTAGTTGATAAATACAAATAGTAAATCACTTCATGGCAATTCACTCATTTATTTTTGTAAGGTTTTGGGGTCGTTTAATGTTTTCATTGATTTTTTTAGAGAGAGGAAAGGAGAGATAGAAACACCAATGAGAGAGAAAAACATTGATCAGCTGCCTCCTGCATACCCCCTACTGGAGATCAAACTCAAAACCCCAGCATGTGCCCTGAAAAGGCATCTAACTGGGACCTCTCAGTCCATGCAACGATGCTCAATCCACTGAGCCACACCATCCAGACTCACTCATTAATTTAAACAACAACAAAAACCCTACTTCCCAAAAATAAGGCTAAGGTGCTAAAAAAACTGACTTTTCATAGAAACATAATACAAGAAAAGTTCTTGATCCCTTGATGCACCCAATGGAAAAAGAGAATGGCAATTATTCCCAGGCAAAATGCACACCCCAAAAAAACAATTCTACCAAAGGATGAAAGTAATGTTATAATGAAATTACTCTTATACATAGTTAAGAAAAATAATAGTGTTAGTGCCTCTTTCTTATTAGTAGGTAACTTTAATTAGTAGGTATCTTTTCTACAGATGAAAATTATAGCAAAAAACTTTTATTTGGTTACAAATTAGCAGACTAAAGATTTAAATTCCAACCACTCTAACTTATTCCATCTTGTAAAGACAAATTCCACCAGTCTCTTAACATTATTCTAACAATACAAACAAAACAGGCATATCATCATGGAATTTAGAGGAAAATTTTTTTTTCAAAAATTCATGGCATATGCAATCTCCAGCAGATTCAACATATGTACTCTTAAATGATAAATCTATAAATGCACGCACTCCATTAAATATCATTCATTCACATCCACTTTTAGGTGTTCTGGCTTGAAAAACTACATAACTCCCCGCTTTCATCTGCAAAGAAAAAGACTTAAAAAGTAGTAACTGGAGTACCTAAAATATAGTACCAAGAGACCTTAGACATTTTACTTCAAAATAAATTATAAAAGCTACAAATCCAGAAAATGTTTTACAAAATCTGTATATCCTGATGTTTAACCACAACCATTATATAAATTTCTATTGGGGAATAAATAAGGCTGTAAGAACTGTCCCTAGTAAGATCTCAAACTGGACATCATCACTGAATATCACTGTATATAAGCAGTCAGGTCACCAGAACACAAGAAGCAATGACCAGGTAAGGTCCACAGAGCTGCATTCTCTTGTCTAAACCATTAAAACAGAAGGAGTATCCTCTGCTTGATCTCTTGAAACAAAAAGAAATGTCACTAAGAAAGGTCTGAGTAACAGGTCACTATAATTTATATCTAATATTAGTAAAAAATGAGATTCTGATGAAAGATGCTTTTGAAGTTCTGAGTCTTTGTTCACTGCCTTGTAAAAGAAATTAACTAGGGCCGGGGGAGGGAGGGATCATCCTTGATCTCTGGTCACAATTTCCTAAAATACTCTTTTCCTTTGAAACAATACGTCTTAAACTAGGACCCTTTGACAAAATTCAGTAACTCCATGAATTTCCATGGAAAAATATATATTAAGTATTTAACTAAATGTAGCATTATTTTCATTGTGAACATAAGTAACAAATCAGAGTTGCATCAGCAGTACCTTCAACTCTACAGAAATCACAGATGATATCAAATAATAATTGTGAAGTTATCTCAAACTATCATTTTTATACATTACTTCTTTGAAAGTATGATAGCTATTAGATTTCCCATTTATTTTGTTATTTAATATGTTAACACAGAAGCACATATAAAACTACAATAAAAAAGACAAACTATATGAAACAATGGTTTTCAGACACTGGATATCAGGC
This sequence comes from Molossus molossus, assembly GCF_014108415.1. Taxonomy (NCBI): domain Eukaryota; kingdom Metazoa; phylum Chordata; class Mammalia; order Chiroptera; family Molossidae; genus Molossus; species Molossus molossus. Next base: position 42,595,429 of record NW_023425351.1, on the reverse strand, counting down.
AATGAAGACCTGAGAAATGGGAAACAAGAGAAATGAGCTCTGCCCTGGCTGGTTTGGCTCAGCAGTTAGAGAGCATTGGCCTACAGACCGAAGAGTCCCGTTTCGGTTCCTTCTAAGGGCACATACCTCGGGTGCAGTTTGTCCCTGGTCCTGGATGGGGTCATGTGGGTGGCAGCCAGTCGATGTGTCTCTCTCACACTGGTGTTTCTCTCTCTCTCTTCCCCCCTCTCTCCCTCTGGCTCTATCTGAAGATAAATGCAAAATGTTCTTGGGTGAGAATAAAAAATAAAAATTAAAAAAAAAAAAGAGAAATGAGCTCTAAAATTGCCCCAGTTTACTGCTTGGAATGAGTTTCTAAAGTCACTGCCAGGGAAGCAGGAATCCAAGCCGACTTAGGCAGCCTCCTTAGATGATAAGACAGAGTAGTGAGTCCAGGGAGACTAAGACAGGTAGACTTTGCAGGGCTAAGTACCAAACAAGTAAGACCTCCTACAAAAAAGAGCTCTTAAGATCTGCAGAGGATCCCACTACAGTCCTTAGGTGAGTATTAATTAGTTTCATGTACAAAAACTAGTGAGGCCATGAAAAGATCCACCAGAAGACAGCAAAAGGAAAAATTCCCAAGGCTTATATAGAATTGGGAATAATTTGTGTCCCCACCAGCAAGAAAGGAAAAACTTAATTCACAGGGCATCAAAGTACTCAAAAGCATTTCAATAGTGGGACAAAACTGGGCTTAAGGTAATGGCTGCTCTGATCTTACTTAAACTTTAAAGCAAGATTTAAATGAATTAAATTGTTTCCAAATAAGTAAACTGTTTGCTAGAATACAAAAATATCCAGCACTCAACAGGAAAATTTCACAATATCTGACATCCAATTAAAAACTGTTTATCAGGTATGCAAAGAGCAGGAAAATATAATGCGGAATGAGAATAGGTCAGTCAATATAAGAAGACCAAGGAATTGACACAGTTCACAGCATTAGTAAACAAGGACATTAAAACAGCTATATAAATAAATGCAATACTCAAGAAAGCATAAACAAGGAGAGATATGAAAGATATGGTTTTTAAAAACCAGACTGAACTTCTAAAGATGAAAAAGACAGTCCTGGCAGGTTTGGCTCAAAGGTTAGAGCACCAGCCCATGAACCAAAGAGTCACGGGCTCAATTCCCCGTCAAGTGCATATACCTCGGTTGCAAGTTCGATCTCCAGCACAGTTGAGGTCCTACAGGAGGCAACCAAATAATGTGTCTCTCTCACATCAATATTGCTCTCTCTCCCCCCTCCCTCCCTCTCTCTAAAAAAAAAATCAATGGAAAATATCCTCAGCTGAGGATTAAAAAAAAAGATGAAAAATACAGTATCTGAGTTGAAATATAAGCTAGATGTGATTAATAGCAGATTAAATACAGGAAATTAGTAAACTTGAATAGAAACAGAAACCATCAATAATGAAACAGAAAATAAAAGGAAAAAGAAATAACAAATATGAACAGAGCACAGAGACCTCTGTGAAACTTCAAGTAGCTTAATATACATGTAATTGGAGATCCCAAAGGAGGAGAGAGGGGAACTGAGAAAGATATTTAAAGAAATAACACCCACCTACAGACCTAAAAATTTAATATATTCCAAGCACAAATAACATGAAGAAATGATACTAAGGCATATCAAAATCAAGATGATTTTGAACATTCTGAAAACAGGTTCATAGGCTTTACCAGAGTATCAAAGAAATCCACAGCACACACAATATAAGGTTAAGGATCCTTGGTTTAGAAAGATAAGAAAACTAATTCAGACTCCTCTGGAAGTAAATAGTGGAGTTGCTTTCTCCTTTTTTACATTCAAGAAAAACCTAGTCACCTTCTTAGATCACAGAAAACAATAGTCCTAAAGGAAATATTTAAGAATTACATTCAGCCCTGGCCGGTTTGGCTCAGCGGTTAGAGCGTCCGCCTGCGGTCCGGAGAGACCCGGGTTCGGTTCCCGCTAACGGCATGTACCTCAGATGCAGTTTGTCCCCGGCCCTGGCTGGTCGTGCGGGTGGCAGCCACTTGATGTGTCCCTTTCACATCGATGTTTCCCTCTCTCTCTCTTCCTCTCTCTCCCTCCCACTCTGTCTGTACAAAAAATGGAAAAATGTCCTCGGATGAGGATTAAAAAAAAAAAAGAATTACATTCAATCAATATTTAAAACTTCTGCTCAAGAGGCACCTTTAACCTTTAAAATATGTATAAGACAAGTCACAGAGTGACAAAAAAATTCCCAAAGCATGTATATGACAAAGAACTTGAATTCAGAATATATAAAGAACACCTACAAATCAGTAATCAAAACTGAAAAGGTTTGCCCTGACCGGTTTGGCTCAGCAGTAGAGTGTTGGCCCACGAACCAATGAGTCGCAGGCCGACCAAGTTTGATGCCGACCAAGGGCACATACCTCGGTTGCTATTCATCCTCAACCCTGGTCAGGTCATGCGGGAGGCAACCAGTCGATGTGTTCCTCTCACGCCAATGTTTCTTTCTTGCTCCCTCTCTCCTACTCTATCTGAAGATAAGTAGAAAAATATCCTCGGATAAGGATTAAAAAAAAACTAAAAAGGTTTAAAAATAGGCAAGTATGTAATATACACATCTAAAAGATAGATGTATTCATGTGAACAACCAAATGAAAAGTTCAAAATAATTGCTCAGAGAAATGCAAATTAAAACGAGATACCACAATACATCCATCAGAATGGCAAAAAGTAATGCCAGACTGACACCACCAAATGTTGGCAGGGATTTGGAGCACTGGAACTCTTTTTTTTTTTTAATCCTCACCTGAGGACATTTTTCCATTTTTTGTTCAGATAGAGTGGGAAGGAGAGAGACGAGAAAGAGAGAGAGAGAGAGAAACATCGATGTGAAAGGGACACAATGAGTGGCTGCCTCCCGCAGGGCCCAACCAGGGCCAGGGAAAAACCGCAACCAAGGTACGTGGTCCTTAGCGGGAACCAAACCCGGGTCTCTCTGGACTGCAGGCCGACGCTCTAACCGCTGAGCCACACCAGCCAGGGCGCAACTGGAACTCTTATACAGTGTTGATAAGAATGTAAAATGGCACAACCACTTTGGAAAAAAGGGTCTGGTGGTTTCTCAAAAAAAAAAACAACTAACTAAACATACAATTGATCGCACTCTTAGGTATTGATCCAAAAGAAAGAGTAGCACATGTCTACAAGAAACTTGTAGAATAATGTCCAGCACAGCTTTATTTATAATAGCCAAAACTATTACTAGCCCAAGCCATCTATCAACAGAGGAGTGGCTAAATAAGCTATAGTATATTCATATAATATATTCATACAATGTACCTAGCAATAAAAAGTAAAGAACTAATGATATATGCAACAACACAGATGAATCCCAAAAATATTATGCCTTTAGGGAAGTGAAAATACTCTATATGATACCATAATAATGGACACATGTCATTATACATTTGTCCAAACCCACAGAATGTACAACACTAAGAGTAAATGGTAAACTATGGACTCTGGGTGATAGGATCTGTCATGTAACGCATCAACTGCAACAAATGTACCACTCTGGAGGGGATGCTGATAATAGCGGAGGCAGAGGTAAGTGGGAAATCTATATACCTGCCCTTCAATTTTGCCATGAACCAAAAACTTCTCTAGAAAATCAGTCTTAATAAAAAAATTTTAAAAATGTTTTTAAATAAACAACATTCTTATTCTTTTTTTTTAATATATCCTCATGGGAGGATATTTTTTCATTGATTTTTTTTTTTTTTTTTTTTTAAAGATAGAGTAGAAGGGAGGGGGAGAGAGAGTGAAACATCAATGTGAGAGAGACACATTAATTGGCTACCTCCCACACAACCCCAACTGGGGCTGGTGATCAAACGCACAACCCAGGTTCATGACCTTGACTGGTAACCAAACCAAAACCCTTAGGTCCTGGGGCCCACGCTATAACCACTGAGCCAAAGCAGCCAGGGCACACATTCTTCTTCTTCTTTTTTTAATCCTCACCTGAGGATATTTTTCTATTTATCTTCAGATACAGTGGGAGGGAGAGAGAGGGAGAGAAAGAGAGAGAGAAACGTCAACATGAGAGGGACACATTGACTGGTTGCCTCCCACATGACCCTCACAAGGGCAGGGGATGAACCGCAACCGAGGTACGTGCCCTTGGCCAGAATCAAATCCGCAAATCATTGGTCCACTGGCCAAAGCTCTACCACTGAGCCAAATCGGACGGAGCAACATTATTATTCTTAATGAAAAAATCCTTTCACAAAAGAATACATCTCAAAACATTCTCTCATGCTCTTTCCTGTCATTCTCCAGAAAACACTGTTCTGGATTTTTTAAGGAACCAAAAATTTGTTTTGCTTATTGTAGAGTTTCACATAAATGGAATCACACATTTCTTTTTTTTTTTTTTCCATTTTAGAGAGAAAGGAAGGGAGGGGAGGTGCAGGGAAGGGAGAGAGGGAGAAGAGAGAGAAAACAAGAAAACTATAAATGTGTTGTTCCACTTATTTATGCATTCACTGGTTGATACTTGAATGTGCCCTGACCAGGGATTGAACCCACAACCTTGGTGTATCAGGACACTCTAAACAACTGAGCTGCCCAGCCAGAGCACATTTCTTTTTGACTGGCTACTTTCATCACTTAAGATGTTTGCAACATTAATTGTACTGCAGCATATATCAGTATTTCAGTCCTTTGTACAACTGAATAATATTCCAGTGTATGGATATACCATCACTGTTTATCTATCATAACAGTTTATACACCATAAATGTCCATCCGTAGCTGATGTACATTTGAGTTGTTTCCACTTTTTAAAAACAAAACATGTTGCCATAAACATAAACATACAAGTTTTTATGTGGATATATGTTATCAATTCTCCTAGGAGTAGAATTGCTGGATCATATAGTAACACTATTCAACTTGTTGAGGAATCAAATTGTTCCAAAGTAGCTATATCATTTTACATTCCCACCAGCCATTTACAGGGGTTCCAACTTCTCCACCTCCTTGCCAACATTTGTTATTATGAGTATTTTTTATTGTAGCCATACCACTGGCTATGAATTGGTATCTAATTATGGTTTTAATTTGCATTCTCCCTCACAACTAATGATGATCATCTTTGGGCATTTGTTTGGTTAAATGACTATTCTGGTCATTTGCCCATTTTTAAATTGGTTTATTAGATCCTAAGTTTTAAATATTCTTTTTTTTATCCTCACTCGAGGATATTTTTACATTTATCTTCAGATAGAGTGGGAGGGAGAGAAAGAGAAATATCGATGTGTGAGAGACGCATCAATTGGCTGCCACCCGCACAGCCCCAGAGGGGTAGAAAATGAACTGCAACCAAGGTACATGCCATTGGCTGAAATCAAATCGGTGACTCTTTGGTCCACAGGCTGACTCTCTAAATGCTGAACCAAACTGGCCAGATCAGTTTTAAATATTTTTTTCTAAAGGCTCTATCTATGGGAATTAATGATCTTGTCCAAATTTCTCCTGATCTCAGGCCCAATGCTAAGTCAAAGTCAATCATTCCTTTTATCATATTTCTACTTCAGATATTCATTCCTGTATTTAATCAAACATACTATTATTCTACTATACATCATACTTAACAAATTTCACATGTCTATCTGCTCCATTATATCTTAAAATTTTAAGGGAAGAGAACAAATCCTTTCTCCTCTATAGTTTCCCACACTATCAACAATAATGTCTTACATACACTAGGATTCAGTAAAGAAATAGAGTTGAATAACTGAAGCTAAGCCACTAGGTATACGTCAATGAAGTAAATACTTTGTTTATTAGTGCTCCAATCAATTAACTAGGTGTCCTCCAATGAAACATATTAAGTATAATTAATAATTAATTACACATAATAATTATTAATTTAGTACACATACTTCAGTTAGTTATAAGTACTCTTGGTGAGCCTTTGCAAAAAAATTACCAATACTAAAAGTTACTAGGTAATCTTGAGGTTGAACTACTTTAATTTTTATATGATATATATTCTAAACACTTACATTATTAGAAATATTAAAGTTACAGTTAGCATGCAGAAAAAAGAAAAGCAGAATCACCCTGGCTGGTTTTGCTCAGTGGTTAGAGCGTCGACCCACAGTCCAGAGAGACCGGGGTTCAGTTCCCGCTAAGGGCATGTACCTCGGTTGCAGTTTGTCCCTGGCCCTGGCTGGGTTGTGCAGGTGGCAGCCACTCGATGTTTCCCTTTCATGTCGATGTTTCTCTCTCTCCCCCAACTCTATCTGAACAAACTATAGAAAAATGTCCTTGGGTGAGGATTAAAAAAAAAAAAGAAAGTCAGAATTGGGTCAAGCACATAGAAAAACTCAAAGTGGTGTCAAACAACCGAAGTAAAACCATCCCACCACATTAGACCACTGCAAAACTCAATCTAATATATGTTTCATTTCACAATTATAAAACCACTGTGAAAACAATAGTTCTAAGATAAAGTTTTTATTATATTTACCTGTAATGTCTCCTAACATATCTTTATTATGACAGGTTGAGTCTTCTGTTTCTCCATCTTTAAAATTACCTATTTCTCCATAGTAAAGAGCAATCCCAAGTTGCATTACACGGATAAACATAGGCAATTGTTGATCTGTGATGGAAAGTTTCAAACTCTCTACTAAGGTGTGAATCTGTATTTTGAAAAAATAAAAACATCAACAAAATCATATTCAAAGGGTGTACCTTTTTGCATAGGTACAGAAATGTTAAGTCTTAACTGGAATAGCATAAGGAAACAGTAATATCCCAAACATTTCTAATATTAAAGCCAAAATAATAGTATTCTAAAATCTTAAAAACTAAACAAATTTTGCTCTGATCAATAAACTTTAGATAGAAACTATATAAGGCCAAATGATGTAAATGCAAATGGAAATGATAATGAAAAGACATGGTCACAATAGATTTCCAGAAAGAAAGTTGTATAATCAAAATACAGTAGTCCCCACTTATCTGCAGGAGATACTTCCAAGATGCCTAAAATTCCAGATAGTATTAAACCCTATATATATTATGTTTTGTCCTAAACATACATATCTTTTCACTTAAAGAAAGCACTTGAAGGCTTCTCTGTGGCATATACAAACTGCATCACTACTCTTGCACTTTGGGGCCATTAGTAAGTAAAATAAGGGTTACTTGAAAACAAGCACTGAACTACCACAGCAGCTGACCTGACACCAAAAGGACAAGTAAGTGATTATCAGGTGGGAAGCATATGCAGCTTGGATATGCTGGACAAAGAGATGATTCACATCCCAGGCAGGGCGGAGCAGGATGGAGTGAGTTTTCATCACACTACTCAAAATAGTGTGCAACTTAAAATTTATTAATTGTTCACAACCCCAAGTCAAGTCTCCTTCCATCACCACTTATTCCTCCTTTATCCTCTCCTACCTCCCCCAACCCCTCTTTCCCTGTGGTAATCACCGTACTGTTGTCAGCCTAAGAGAGGTTTGGGGGCTTAAAACCCATATAATTTTATTAACCAATGTCACACCAATAAAGTCATTTAAACGTTGCTGTTTTTTTAACTTATAAATTCTTTATTTCTGGAATTTTCCATTTAATATTTTCAGATCATGGCTGACCGAGGGTAACTAAAGCCATGGAAAGCAAACCACAGATAAAGGGAGACTACTGTACCCCTCTACAATGTTTCCCCAAAACCAGAAAGATCTCTGTTACAACTAATAATAAAAGTTTCATGATGTCATTTTAGTAAAACTTTAATCACCCTTTCCAGCTTTATTAACCAGAAAGAATACATATACATCCTAAAAGCACATGTTAAGAGGGAAAATTACTAACATTATAACTATGGAAGTATGAACACAATAAAATTTTTATAGTCAAATATGAAAAACCAAGGGAAATATATGTTCAGGAAAGTTTTTCAAACAAATTTTAAATAATAGATTTAAACATGACAAAATTTGTAACATGAATCAATTATAAGAAAGAAATAAGTTTAATTACTAGCAAACAGGATATATAGCAGTCAATCAAAGTCCTCCTCATAGAAAGAGACATCAATGGAATATAAACACAGCCTCAGTGTAATGGTTTCCTGCTGTTATATAAACATGGAATAAAACCAATTAAGCCATAAAGTCAAATCTCTTGGAAGGTTTATTTTGACTCACTGGTATTTGAGTATCTATGAAACATGAAAAAGATGTAATGGTAATCACCATAATTTTAGAGCTAAAGGCACACAAAAAATTGTACTTGAAGGCAAAGAAAGCTGTGTTGGGGGAAGGGTATAGCCTCATATTCAAATAAGAGTACAGGTTTCTTAAAACTAACCTAAAAATCATACACTTAATAGACCATGAAGAAGTAAGAAAACGGTGAGGAGGAGGAAAAGGAGGGGAGAAGCATACAGTACAGACCTACCAAGCTCTTCTTCATTTGAAGTTTATCTACCACATACTTTCATTTTGTTTAAATGTTTTAAAAATAAAACTTACTTTAAGATAGTTTTAAACTTATAAAAACATTGTAAAGGTTATAGAGAGATCCCATATACTCCTCATCTAATTCCCCTACTGTTAATATTCTGTCACCATGTGGTTACTTTTGTCACAACTAAGAAACCAACATTGGTATATTACTATCAACTAAACTCGATGCTTTATTCTGATTTCATTAGTTTTTCCACTAATATCCTATTTCTGTTCAGGATCCCATCCAGAATACCACCTTGCACTTAATCGTCATGTTTCTTTAGTCTCCTTTCGCCTGTGACAAGTTATCAGACTTTCCTAATTTATCAATGAGAGTTTTGAAGAGTATAATTTGGGTCTATTTGATAATTTTGTCTTTATTAAACAATTTTTATTGATTTGAGAGAGCAAGAGAGATATCAATGTGAGAAACATCAATCAGCTGTCTCACACACACGCCCCAACCAGTGATCGAGTCTGCAACCTGGGAATGTGCCCTAACCAGAAATCAAACCCACAACCTTCTGGTGCAGGGGACGATGCTCCAACCAACTAAGCCACACTGGCCAGGGTTATTTTTTTCAACTTTTTTAAAAAAATTACAGTCGACATTGATATTATTAGTTTCAGGTATAGAGCATAAAGGTTAAACAATTACATAATTTACAAAGTGATACCCCCAATAATTCAAATACCCATCTGGCAACACAGTTATTACAATATTATTGACTATATTCCCTCTGCTAAAATTTACATCCCTGTGACTATTTGTAACTACCAATTTGTACTTCTTAATCCCTTCACCTTTTTCATACATCCTCCCACCCCACTGGCAACCATCAGTTTATTCTCTGCATCTAAGAGTCTGTTTCTATTTTGTTTCTTCATTTATTATGTTTTTTTTAGATTCCACATTGAGTGAAATCATATGGTATCTGTCTTTTTCTGACTCATTTCACTTAGCATAATACCCTCTAGGTCCATCCATGTTGCCTCAATGGTAAGATTTCACTTTTATGGGCAAGTAATATTCCACTGTATATATGTACCACTGTTTTTTTTTTTTATCCTCTCACCTATTGATGGACAATTGGCTACTTCCATATCTTGGCTACTGTAACCAATGCTGCAATGAACATAGGGGTGTATTTATTTTTCTGAATTAGTGTTATGAATTTCTTCAGATAAAACCCAGAAGTAGAATTCCTGGGTCATAAAGCAGTTCCATTTTTTAATTCTCACCACATCCTTTTAAATATTATATGGCACCAGTAATAAACAATCTTAGCAAAATCGATGACAAGGAATCAAGCCTTTGTTCACATGAAAAATACAATAATTGCCCTGGCTGGTTTGGCTCCGTGGTTAGAGCATCGGCCCGTAGACAAGAAGGTCACAGGTTCAATTTCCAGTTAAAGCACGTAACTGGAGTGCAGGTTTGATCCCTGGCCCTAGTTGGGGTGCATGCGGTGGGCTACCAATCGATGTGTTTCTCTCATACCAATGTTTCTCTCTCTCTCATCCCCATTCCCCTTCCACTCTTTTTAAAAAGCAATGGAAAAAATATCCTTGTGTGAGAATTAACAACAACAAAAAAATACAATTAATAAATAATAATACAAGAATAAACTCTGTGGTTCACACACTTACAACTATAAACCTACTCTTGTCCCAGTCTGCATATATAAAATACACAAACACATCTATCTTTGAATGTATGATAATTTATATATTTTACATATATTATATAGCCTAATATCAATAAGATTAATCCCCAATAGAAAGGTAGACAAAAAACCTGAATGGATTTTTCAAAGAACAAATGTAAGTAAAAATGTAAAGTAAAAAAATGTAAGTAAACATTCTCAACAAATGTAACAACTAATAATCAAATAAATGTTAAATAAAATATATTTTTTTTGCTCAAAAAATTGGAAAGTTTTAAAACACAATCATATTTAAAGACAGCAAGAGTGTAATAGAAGCACTCCCTTAAATGATTATGTGCACTTACACTTGTTAAACCTTTCTGGAAACAATTTTGCAATACAGATCACAGGCCTTACAAAAGTTTAAGGGCCTTAATATGATATTTGTAATTATAGAAATCAATCTTAAGAAATTAATCAGGTATGTGGTCAAAGTTTTATGTAGAGACTTTCATTCCTCTGAAAACTGTTTTTAAAAAATGTAAATTTCCAAAAATGGGGGAAATGTTTAATAAATTATGTACCCATATGAGATATTTCTCTCAAAAGATAGAAAAATCATAAAAAGCCTACCCAAAATATAAATAAATAAACTCAAAAGCCATTTAAACAAACATACATGAGAGGTTTACACAAATAATTAGGGTATCTGAAACATTTTTTGGAAATCCCCTATCTTTGAGGTGATCAATGAGGTTCAACCACACTCATACTTCCTAGGACTAGGAGTTGAAAGACTGATGGTTCTAATTCAAAATGGCAAATCTAACATCGCAATACATAGCATTAATTTTTAAATACTCAAAATTTTATTTCAGTTGAGCATGATATGTTATCTTACATTTAGTGATTACCAGAGCCACAAAACACATGTCAACAAGCTTATTTATATTAAGGAGAGTTTTATAATAAAATGTCATGGCTAATCAATTTTGAGAACACAAACTTACTTAAATTTCAACACTAAGTTTCCCTCAAGTTCATTTATTTTTACTTTCCTCTAATTTAGCTATATCCTAGAATATACAATTAAATTTGTACTACTGATCGATAAGATTATTTTATATAGTAAGGCTTCCATGTATCCATTACTTGTTTGCGAAATATATCTTGTATCCATCTTAACATTCTCCAATTTTACTAGCAGATTCAACGCTGAAGATGGAAAGTAAGCTCACTATCCTAAGACAGATATCAAATTAGTATTCTTCCATGGTTATCTTTGCCAAAGAAGCTAATTCAAAAACAGAAAGGAAAAGTGACAGAATTTACACAAACAAAGATGCATTATACACAGTAGGGAAAAAAGTAAAATATTCATGACTGAGTACCACTAAAGAAAATCAGATGGATTTCACATATTAATATAAACTTAAGTATCATAGAGCTAAATAAAATCAAAAGTTTGCTATGCTTTTTTTTTAATGTAAAAAATAAATAGTTTATACAGCCATACCCAAACAAGCATTAGTAGTCAATACCAGTGTTCAGACTCAGGGCTAACTTTTCCATTACAAAATTTTAGTATTCAGAGGCATGTAATTAAATAATAAAAAGTAATTTCACATTACTACTTAATTAACAAGATCAGAAGTTACTGTGTGAATTCTTTTTCAAAGATATACAAATAAATGGAGGGTTAGAAAACTGATATGTAAACAAAGAACAAAAGATTTACACTTGAGACTAACTATCCACATTGATAATCATACCAATTCCTTGGAGAACACCAAATTTTCACGTGTCAAAAACTTTACCTGAACAATTCCCATATTCTATGATTTTAATTAATTTTGAAACCATAGGTCAAAAGTTAATATTTCCTGAACCAATAAGATATCAGGTTGGCAAATCACGCCTTATAAATTTATAGAAGAAAAAGAAGAGGCAATAACTACAGCCATCAGGTTATGCTAAACACATTATAACAACTGAAATGCAGATTGACAATCAGTACACTATGGGCATAAACATACTTTTTATATGATTTCTTCTATCTACTTAAAGAGAAAAACACTAATAAATAGCTGGACAAACTAAAAGAAAAACAACAGTCACAGAAAAAAGAAAAATAGGTCCCCAGGAATCTCTACTAGAACACATAATGCAAAAAGTTATAACTATAATAAATAATATAGTAAATAATACAAAAGAGAAGTTATAAATACAACTAAAACTTTTTTACAAAAACAAATGGTACATATATTTATAAGGTTAATTTCTTCATTTTTAAATAATAATTAGCATGCACAAGAGCCAGTAAACAAAATAGAGACATGTAAATCAACTACGAGAAAAAGAAACACCTACTTTAATAACAGATGGCATCTTGGAATTTAGGTTATCATACGTAAAATGCAGACGAGTTCTGAAGGAACATTTGTATAATAAAGGATCCTGGTAAAATTCTATTTTACCACTAGCATTTCGTTTATCAAGACAAACTGTACAGTCAGAAAAGTTGATAACCTTTCTCAGCACCAGATCAGTGGCTAAAAAGAAAAGAAAAACATTTTAAGTTAAAAAAAATAAGTTAGAGAAAAAAGGCAACTATTATTTATTAGTAGAAATAGTAATTCCAAGAAGATTAACAGAGCATTAAATATGGGATGCCAGAACCTATGCCAAAAACTTCTCACTTATATCATTTAAATCTCCCAACAACTTTATAAAATGGATACAAAAATCCTCATTTTCTGTATAAAAGAGTTAAGCAAAGGCCAAAGAAATAAGGGTAGCTTGTCCCCAATTTGCTTGACACCTAAACTACAAATTTAAAAAACAACTTGTGAAAAATTTCATTACACTTTGCTATCTGAAATGAGATATTAAATAATAATAAAATTAAATTCTTCAAAAACCATATTTAAAATAACATTTTGAGTAATAGTCACTCATTTAATATTTGTTTTGCACTAAAAAACTTGATGATATGCTCTAAACCTGCACTCTCCAATATGTCAGCCACCAGTGATGCATGGCCATTTAAATGTATATATAAATTAATTAAAATTATATAAAACCAAAATTTCAGTCCCTGGTTGCACCAGCCACGTTTCAAGTGCTCAATAGCTACATGTAGCTACTGGCTACAATACTGGAAAATAAAGATATAAAATATATCCATCATAGTGCACTAGCACTGCTCTAAATAATAACTAATGAAGAAATTACTAATAACAGTACAAAGTTTGTTTGCAAGGCAATAAAAATGAAAAAATTACTAGTAAAATATCAAACTAGAAAGTGAAACCTTTAGCAAAAGAGTAGTTTTATATCTAATAAGCAATACCTAGGTAAATATTAGGCCCAAATATAAATGGTCAGTGATTTTAAGTTAGAAGCTACCCCATGCTAGCTATGGCGATGGGAATCTTCAAACCAATAAAATATGCTGTAATCCAAATCCTGACAACCTCAAATTAATTCAATCTTTAATTTCCTTATCTTTTTTTTTAATTTAACTGTTTAAGAAGTAAAAACTAAAGAGTATGCACATGGTAGAAATAGCAAAGTTTTATTAGCAAATAAATTTCAAATTTGTCTGTTAGTTGAAAATATACAAACTTACCATATTATTTTATTTAATATAGTATATATTATTAAATTACTTAATTACTGATATTACATACAGGTATACAAATTAACAAAACTATAATAGTAGGACTAAAAATTAAAGAAAGCTTCTAGCCTGGCTGGTGTGGCTCAGTGGTCAGGCATCAACCGATGCACCAAGAGGTCGCCAGTTCAAAATCCAGTGAAGGCACAGGCCCAGGTTACAGGTCCATTGCCAGTGGGGGCCAAGCAGGTGGGGGCCAAGCAGGAGGCAGCCAATCAATGTTCTCTCTCTTCGATGCTTCTTTCTCTCTCCCTCCGCCCTCCTCTCTCTCTAAAATCAGTAAAAAAAAAAAAAGTTTTTAAAGCCTCCATATCAGCGGTTCTCAACCTGTGAGTCACAACCCCTTTGGGGGTCAACTGACCCTTTCACAGGGGTCGCCTAAGGCCATTGGAAAACACATATTTGGTCTTAGGAACCAAGACACCGCTCCTCTACCTGTCTCCAGGTGGGTCTGCCACATGCAGATAAGCCCACAGACAACATGAGGAACTATATTAAAGGATTGCGGCATTAGGAAGGCTGAGAACCACTGCTCTAGATGCTTCCTTCCCTCTCTTTATGAAAATAATAATTTACTGAGTATTTGCTATTACATGCTACACTACGTTTTTTTATGTCCATTATCTTATATTTATATCTTACATTTGAAAATGTTTTTACTAAAAGTTAAATAAACAGCAACCTTTTAAAATTTAAAAAATGGCCCTGACTGATTTTGCTCGGTGGTTAGAGTATTGACCTTGCAGCAAAAGGTCTCGGGTTTGAGTCCAGTCAAGGGTACATACATGGGTTGCAGATTTGATCCCTGGCCCCATTAGGATGCATGGGGGAGGCAACCAATCAATCAATGTCTCTCTCTCACACGTTGATGTTTTTCTTTCCCTCTCTCTCCCACTTTTTCTCTCCCTCTCCCACTCTCTTTAAAAAAAATTAAGGGAAAAAGTATCCTCGGATGAGGATTAACAACAACAAAAAAAACTTAGAAAATGAATTCTAGTTCTGGTATTTACCTTAGATACCATTCTGCAATTTAATCTGTAAAATGGGGACAATAATTGTGTCTAATACTCTAGAAAATGATTTGACATTATTTGAAAATTTGAACACTTACATATCTTCCCATTTAACAGACCCACACCTAAGTATATGCCCTAAAACACTTGCACGTATGCATCAAAAGATATGTACAAGCCCTGGCCGATTTGGCTCAGTGGTTAAAAATACATGTAACTAAGTATATCATTTAGGTACACATTTACTTTTTTATTGAGATAAAATTCATATAACATAAAATTAACCAATTTAAAGTACACAACAGAGTGACATTTAGTACACTAACACTGTTGTGCAACTGTCACAATTTCATAACTTTTTCATCACCCCCCAAAAAAACTGTAGTCTTCAGCTATCACCCCTCCAAAACCTTCATTGCCCTTTCCCCTCCCCAATCCCTAAACAATCACTAATCTGCTTTCTATCTATGTAGATTTGCCTATTCTGCCAGTTCACAGAAATGGAAACATACAATATACACTTTCCATGTCTGGCTTCTTTCACTTAGTCTAATGTTTTCAAGGTTCACCCATGTTGTAGCATGTATCAGTACTTCATATTTAACAGCATAACTTTTTTTAAGCAATTGAATGACAAAATTTAACACAGCAGTTAATTTTAGGAGGAAGCAAGGGGATGGAAAGGAAAAAGCACATGGGGGTAGGGAAGAGTAAATTTTGGTGTTCTAGTTACTTAGAGGGCACACATTCATTATTATTATATTGTGATATAACAAATATGTTACATAAATCCCTTTGTAAATATTAAATATTGCACTAAAAATTAAAAAAGGGAATAGTCTCTGCCTCAGAGAGTATAATTAAAATAAGCTAATAAATGTAAAAAACAGCACCAACCTGGATGTTAACAAGCACTCAATAAATAGAAAATAACATTTTTGCTGACTTTATCGCCACCACCATCATGAGCTTTCACGTGGTATCATATTTGATTTACATAAATACACTGGTAGTTTGGCAAAAATGACAATTCACATTTTACAAATGACTCACCCAAGGTTGCAGTAGGTTAGTGTTGGAGAAAGGATTCAAACAATGATCCCCTAGCTCCCAAATACAGGAATATTTCCAATTTACTATAAAGAATTTCCCAAAGTAATAGTTGCATTACCTCTATATTAAAACCACAAAAATGTCTTCCCCTAAAATGTCAGCTCATTTATTCAATCTTGCATTATCCAGTTCCTTTTGTTTTCTATTTTCCATAGCTTTTTCTTCTGGCTCTTTTATTGAACATTTCTTCCCATAGAGGATGAGAGGGAGGCATTAACAATGCCTCAAAAAACAAAGAGTTTGTTGGGCCTTTATATACACTTTTCTTTATGCTTCACAACAGAGCTGAGAGATCAGGATTATTCTTGATTTTCAAAATGTGAAGGCTGAAGCTTGGAGAACACACAAAAATGAAACTGTATTCCAATTTTGCTAGTTGCTAGTTGTATGCCTTAACTAGACAAGTTAAATAATCTTAAGACTCAATTTCACTTTGCTTTCCTTTAACTAGGACTTTAGATGAACAAATGAATATATACCTAAATGAATAAGTGTTACCGTAGACAGCCAGGAAGTGCTGGAAAGTTTCCCCATTGCCCAAGATGGTGCAGGGGTAGGTTCTTACATTGAGCATGCCTAAAGATAAATGGACAGAACCAAAGAGCACCAAAAGTTAGAAAGATGAATGGACAGGTCCCAAGCACACCAAAAGCTAGAAAGATGGACAGAGCCCAATGCACCCAAAGCTAGAAAGATGAATGGAGAGGGCCCAGTACACCAAAAACTAGCCAGATAATTGTATAGAAAAAAAAGCCCTCCCTTCCCTATCCCTGTAAGAACCCCAGGGGTCTTTGAGACAGAGAATCCACCATTCTGCCTGGTCATGGCACCTCAGTAAACTTTCCTTACGTACCAGCACCAGTCTAACGAATCTGGCTTTCCTTATGGCAGGCAGCCAAACCTGCATTTTGGTTACAAAGGATATAATCACTTGATGGAGTTATGAGAATTAGATAAAATAAATGTAAATAATATAAGCAGCTCCCTTTCTAGGCAATGACTATGTACAGGACATTTTTATAAAGCCTTACAGTGCATTAATGTATTTAATAAAATAATTCTACAGAGAAACTCCATTTTATCCTCATTTTACAAATGAAAAAACTGAAAGAGATGAGTAAGTCACCCAAAGTAATACACCTTGTACTAAGTAAGAGAGCCAGGACTCAAATGCAGACAGTCTAACTTCAGTGCCAGCAGGTTTTTTTTGGGGGGTTTTTTTTTGCATTTTTCCTCAGAGCGGGAGAGAGAGAGGGAAGAAGAGAGAGAAACATCGATGTGAGAGAGACACATCGAGTGGTTGCCACCCACACAACCCCTAACTGGCAAGGACAAAATGCAACTGAGGTACATGCCCTTAGTGGGAACCAAACCTGGGACTCTCTGGTCCGCGGGCCGGCCAACACTCTAACCCCTGAGCCAAACTGGCCAGGGCAATGCCAGCAGGTTTTAATTTTTATTTTTTTGTAAATTTTATTCTGTCTTTTTTTAATGTACAATCATTTTCACAGCTTTATTAAAGTATAATTCATATTGAAATAAACTGCTCATACATACAGTATACAATCTGATAAGTTTAGGGATTCTTATGTGTGTGTTTTTTTAATTAAATTGGGGTAACATTGGTTCACAAAACCATATCGGTTTCAAGTGTACAACTCAACAAAAACATCTTCTGCACAGTGCGTCATGTGCCCATCATCCCAAGCATAGTCTCCGTCCCCATTCCCTACCCCCTTAGCTCACCTCCAGCTTCCCCACACACCCCTTCTCCTCTGGCTATTACCACACTGTTGTCTGTCTATGTGTTATGTGTATATGTTTTTTTTGCCTAATCCCTTGACCTTCTTTCATCCAGTCCCCCAAACCACCTACTCTCTGACAGCTATCAGTCTGTTCTATGTATCTGTGAGTCTTGTTTGTCAGTTTATTTTATTTACTAGATTCCACATATAAGTGATATTATATGGTAATTGTCTTTGACTGGCGTATTTCACTTAGCATAATAATCTCCAGGTCCTTTCATGCAGGCACAAAAAGTAAGATTTCCTTTTATTTATGGCCAAGCAGTATTCCATTGTTTAAATGTACCACAGCTTTTTTATCCACTTACCTACGGATAGGCACTTGGGCTGATTCTAAATCTTAGCTATTGTAAATAATGCTACAATGAACATAAGGGTGCATATATTCTTTCAAATTAGTGTTTTGGATTTCTTCATATATATTCCTAGAAGTGGGATCACTGGATCAAAAAGCAGTTCCATTTTGAATTTTTTGAGGAAACTCCATACTGTTTTCCATAGTGGCTGCACCAGTCTGGATTCCCAACAGTGCACTAGGGCTCCCTTTTCTCCACGTCCTCACCAGCACTTTATGTGTGTTAATCTATTGATGACTGCAAGTCTGACAGGCATGAAGTGATATCGCATTGTGGTTTAACCCCTTATCAGATGTATCACTGGCAAGTATGTTGTTCCATTCTATGGGTTTCCTTTTCATTTTGTTGATAGTTTCTTTTGCTGTGTAAAAGCTTTCTGGTTTAATGTAGTTCCATTTGTTTATTGTTTCCTTTGTTTGCCTTGCCCGAGGAGTTATATCTGAAAAAATATTGCTACGAGAAATGTCTGAAATTTTACTGCCTATGTTTTCTTCTAGGATTTTTATGGTTTCATGACTTACATTTGTCTTTAATCCATTTTGAGTTTAGTCTTGTGTATTAGTGCTGGCACTTTTAACAAATACATACAATGGCAACACACAGATAAAAGGTGCTCACAATAGTCTCCTTATGATATTTTCCAAAAATATCCATTTTTTATTCAATCAGAACATATATCAACAAATGTTATTACTTATTTAATTAACATCTCCCAATGGAACTAAGAAGCAGTGTCTATGTTCTTCACAGCTATAATTTGTTTGTTTTTATTTTTTTTCTTCATTGATATCAGAGAGAAAGAGAGACAGAAACACTGACGAGTGAGAACTTCAATTGGCCCCTCCTACATGGCCTTCCACTGGGGATCAGGCCCACAAACTGGGCATGTGCCCTGACCGGGAGTCGCAATGGAAACCTCTTCGTACATGGGTTGATGCTCAACCACTGACCCACACAAGCCAGGCCACAGCTATAAGTTTTTATGTTAGTACAGTGCCTAGCATGTAGAATATAATAAATAAAATAGTAATAAAAAAATCATAGTGATTAAAATTATATTATTACTTAGTTTTTTTAAGATAAGCAGTAGGAGAATAGAGTATATAATAGTTAAAGGAGGTTTCAGGAGTATCCAAAGTTCCTATATGTACTCTGTAATATACAAACATAAAACATAAATCAGTCGAATATATTGTTTCCTATTACCAAGTAATGTGAAAGTAACACACTCCCTTTCCTCCTTCAAAAACATTACAAATTTTTACTGAATATAATTCATGTTTATTTGTATAACCCACAGTATTGTAAAATATTATACATCACCTTTGAAACAAGCATGTTATAGCTAAGAAAAAATAAAAATTAAAAACATTAAAAAATAAGTCTGGTATATCTTAATTTAAGTCTATCAACCTCCTATAATTGCATGCTAGATTTTATATATGTACATTTTTCCAGTATGAAGGCATAAAGTTTTCATTAGATTCATCTAAGAGCCAGTTGGCCCAAGAAAGGTTTAGAAGTCAAGAAAATAGCTTCAATAATGGAAAATCTATATTATTCTTGACATTTACTCACCAGAAATATCCATGAATGCACGATCCCATAATTCACCGACTGTATAGCATTCTGCAGAAGTTATGTTGACTGATAGAACAATATCATCTTCAACATACTTTAGTATGAGATTATTTATGACAATGTTTACATTATTTACAACTCGTCTAATCAGACTCTGCACATAACCTATTATATAGGAAAAAAGAATGCAATTAGCCACAAGCCAGTCAACAAATAACTAATTCTTAAAATCTTACTGAGTATAATGTACATGAAAGGAGAGTATGCTTAGCATATTTTGCAAAGAGGAAACTAACATTCAAATAGGTAAACAGGTTTACCAAAGTAACACAGCTAATAAGTAGCAGAATCAGCCCAACACCATTACAAAGAAGTTCTATATAATTAAGAGTTCATGTACTAAGAAAAATTACATTTACCAGAAACCCTTTAAATAATATAATACATGCTAGGTCCCCATTCAGTGATTATACTACAGGTACTATGGTTTATGCCTACTCTATTAAACATTTCCCAAATGAAACTGTGTTACTATTTGTTGATTATACCATATATTAAAATAGCTTTAAGCTTCTTTTTTAAACCTGCTATCATATTCTACTCCTACTGTAAATAGCCATAAGAATATTAAAATGTTAGGCCTGGAGGAAGAAAACTAGGAGAAACATAACCATCATAATGGATTCAACTACTGCCACTTGCTAATATATAACACTGAAACAGGGTAGGGGAGAGAATATCAATGAGGATGAAAATGTAGACAGAGTTAAAGAAAGAAGCAAAAAGAATACAACAAAGAAGATAGAAAAAGTAAGGAAGGAAATAGAATGGATACAAGCATAATGAAAGCACAGAGAAATACAAGAATCAAAAATCATTGTTTTTATTTTTTAAAAACTGAAAGCAACAAAAATAACTAGTGAACATTCTTTTTCCTGCCTAGAATGTCCATAATTTTTCTTTTAATTTCATGCTACTGTGGGATACTCCATAATCGCTGAAGTTTCTCTCAGAAGTTTTTCAAACAATAAATGTGAATATAGATACATTATTGAGGAACTGAATTGAAAATATAAATAATGCCCAGTTGGTGTGGCTCAGTGGTTGAGTGTCAGCCCAAGCACCAAGAGGTTGCCAGTTCAATTCCTGGTGAGGGCACATGCCCAGGTTGTAGGCCCGATCTCCAGTGGGGGGCATGCAGGAGGTGACCAATCGATGTCCTCTCTCATCGATGTTTCTATCTCTCCCTCTCCCTTTCTCTCTCTAAAATTCAATAAAGAAAAAAATAAATAAACATATATATAAATAAAACTAAACATAAATAGCATTTAAAAAGAGGAGAAAAAAATTAAAAACCTCACTTTATGCAAATGCATTTTTCACTATAAAAATGAATTGAAGTATTAGCTATCTCATGTAATAACTATTTATATTCTTTAAACCAGAACTTTACTGGACAAAACAATCAACTTTTTCCGGGAACTAACACTGTTAACACCTGCTGGGAGAAAGCTTATTTAAATCTATCCAACCATACATAACATGTTTGCAAAAAAACATTTCCTTCATTCCTTCCCCATGGATACAAAAGGGAATGTTAAACTACTATATTCAAGTTTTTCTGGTACATGGAAACTATTAGCAGCTTTTAGAGTGCCAATATTAAATAAGTTAACATACAATATATCAATAAGTTTAAAATAACAAATACTCTTTTATGAGAGTAGATACTAAAATAATGCTTAGCAGATAAAGCTTCCAAACAAAATTTTAAATATCAAAAATTTCAACGTTAGAATGTACAGGGGTGGGCAAAAGTAGATTTGCAACCAGATTTACAATTGTAATACAAATAATATGTAATACAATAATTAATAAATAAAATACAAGAATAAACTCTCATACTCACAACTGTAAACCTACATTTGCCCACCCCGTGCTATTACTATGTAACACAGATGTTAAAAATAATGATAAAAATCCGTTACTAAGAAGTCAAGCATGTCTAATATTGGTTTTCCTATTTCTGAAAAACCTGTCATCAATAAGAATTCATAAAAACCACTTAAGGATGTATTATCTTTAAAACAAAAATAAAGCCCTGGCCAGTTTGGCTCAGCGGTTAGAGCGTCGGCCTGCGGTCCGGAGAGACCCAGGTTCGGTGTCCGCTAAGGGCACGTACTTCGGTTGCAGTTTGTCCCCAGCCCTGGTTGGTCGTGCGGGTGGCAGCCACTCGATGTGTCCCTTCACGTCGATGTTTCTCTCTCTCTCTCCCTTCCTCTCTCTCCCTCCCACTCTATCTGTACAAAAAATGGAAAAATATCCTCGGGTGAGGATAAAAAAATAAAATAAAATAAATAAATAAAATAAAACAAAAATAAACTTTCAAACAACTAGAGAAAATGTACAATGCAAAGTAATAGAAATATAATACTGTAAATGTATTTTAAATGACAGAATACTCACTACTGATAGATGTTTCGTCTATTTTTTTAATAATTTTCCTCAGTTTTTCATTATAATACTGACATACAAGTTGAGATTAAGAAGCCAATCCACCAAAATAAAAGAGCCACATTTCTAAAAAGAGCTACATCTACAGAAGACTTTATGTTTTCTTATTCAAAATGCAATATCAAAGTAACAGTGACTATCCAATGGAATAAATGATACACCATCTCTTTAATCCCTCGAATAATTTAGTTTTAAGTAAGCTATAGGAGTAGCAAAGAGCAGATCTATTACTTCTCATCACTCCATATTTAGAGACCCCCTGGGAGTATATCTGTTCAAACAGTAATCCAGCTCTATTCCACAAGCATCTGAAAATACAGGGCTACTGTGGGGATGAGAACCTACAAGACATCATATTGGCTCTTTTAGCTTGTTACTGGTCAATCTCTCCAGAATTTCTATCATTATCCAACTCTCTCTCATCCGCAAAACCCATTCCTCCAAACACATACATCTATGCCCACAGAGTTAGATAAACATTTGAATCTTCATTGACTTTGTGCGTGTTCTTCCTCCTCTTTAGAAAATTCTTTGCCCATTTTCCCTTCTTGCTCGAATCCAGTAAGAATGTCCCCTCCCCTATATCCTCTTCTCCAATGTTCCCGACCCTACCCATCAACATTAAGGAAACTGTCTCTACCACTTTTCTTGGGCTTATGTTATTAGTTCCATTTGAATATATTACAAAGAGACAACATCTGTAACCAATTTATCCCAATGTGGTCACAGAAGTTCTAAACAACTAAATAAGAATAAAAAAGAGAAATAACTATAAGTATTGACAAGGAGGAGACAAAATTATTCATTACATGAAGATGACTATATTTTTATATGGAAAATCCAAAATGTGAAACTGAAAAATGCTGAATACTGATCAGCTAACAAAATGTAAAAATTAGCACTAAAAAGAAAATAAAATGCTAAAAAAGAGTAATCCTAATTAGCAATGAAATATATAATAGCATTTTCCATCATAAAAATTTCAAAGAAGTATTTTTAATAATAAATAATAGCAAGTAATCCTAATTATCAATAAAATATATAATAGCATTTTCCATCTATAAAGTTTCAAAGAAAAGTTTTTTTAATAATAAATCACATCACTGAACCAAAATTGTACTTAGAAGAAAGTACTGCTAACAAACTTTCACAGGGTAATTGGCCATACATGTCAAAACCTTAAAATTACTCCTAAATTTTGATTCTATGAATTGGTAAGAATTTTCCTAAGGAAATAAACAGAGGTGTGTGCAAAGATTTACCTACCAGTATGTTTATTAATGCATTTTACAAAACTGAAAATAAAAAATAACCAATATCAAACAAAAAGATATTAGTTAAATAAACTATGGAATGGCTATAGAATGGAATGCATCCCAATGACTAAAATAACAACGTAAAACATATTAATGTCCTAGAAACATGTTCATGACATAACATTAAATTTTAAAATGCAAGTTATGCCCTGGCTGGTTAGGCTCAGAGGTTAGAGCATCAGCCTGTGGACTGAAGGGTCATGGGTTTAATTCCCAGTCAAGGGCACATACCTGAATGTAGCCAAAAAATCTGGAATTTATTTTAGGACTGAAAAGTAAATAGTAGGTATGAGAGGGGAAATAGAAGAATGAAAATCAGAGCTTACAAAGATGAAACAAGTAATAAAATGGTAGAGATAAATTCAAACATATCAGTAACTACATTCTAATTTAATTTTATTGTGGTAAGAGGATGATCAGTATGATAGTGATTCTTTGAAATTTGTCAAGATTTCCTTTTATACCAAGTTTTTTCAATGTCTGTAGATATGCCATGTGTGAATGAAAAGAATGTACACTGTCTCATCTGCTGAGTGCAGAGTTTTACATGTATTTACTAAAACGATATTGTTAATTTTGATATTCAAAGATCCAGCAGCTTTGGGAATCCTTTTTAGCTTGATCTAGCACATTTCAAAGCTAGGTTGTTAGGCACATACAAAGTCATCACATATTTTTTGGAGAACTGTACCTTTTATTATAATTTATATCTCTATTTTACATGTTTCTTAATGCTATTGCCTTAGGTTTCATTTTGCCTGATTTTTATGCTACAAATACAGATTTATTTATGGAAAATGTCTCTATTATGCCATTTCCTAACCTTTCATTTTCAATCTTTCTTGCCTCTCTGTTTTTAGCTGTGTGTTTTGGAAGCCACACACACCTGCACATAACCACTCTTTTTTTTTAGTAGCCAAAAAATATTACTTGTGCTTCCTGGGTATTCCTCTTTGCTCTGACTTTGCACTCTAGTTAGTAATTTGCAACGTCTCCTATACTAAGCAGTTAATTCTTTGAGGGCAAAGATACCCTTCAATCAGCTAGTTTAGCATACTCTCATTCATACAACAATATAGATTTAGGGAACAGAACAGAATAGCCTATCTCTACTAAGCAATATTTTGAAATTCAGTCTAATTAGAATAAAATAAAGCCTCTCCCATAATAACATTTTCCATAATACACACAAAATATAAACATTAGATAGCTTAAAGGTTACTGAAAAATAATAGTTTGAAGCATAACCTACTTTAAAGCCAATTTAGGGGAAATACAGAAGCGCTACACAAAGAGCTACTTCTTACAATGAACTTCAATAAAATCCAAAGGGTATACACTTCAGAGAGTTCAGAACTGAATAATCCAGGTATCTAGCTTAGAATTAGTATTACTTTACAGAGAAAAGTGTAGAGAATACTGAGGAAAAATGCACAAATGAATAAATAAATGGAACATCCTTAAAATTTGTCTCCACAAACTGTCAGCATATCTTACAAGATATGTTAAGCTCACAATTCAAAACTGTTATTATTAGCAATAACTCAAGGCCTTGGCCTATATATTATTAACTGAAAGAAAATGTGTATGCTTCAAATCAGTCAGATTCAAACTCTTTTGACCCTTCTCACAGTAAGAAATAGTACATCACTACCCAGCACAAGTGCACACATATGCAAAAAATTTTTGAAATAATACTACCTTTTACTCATGCTGTACAACATATTTTCTATTCTATACCACATATTTTTTAAATTCCCACCATGACCCACTAAATTGTTTGCACAATACAATAATTGGTCAGGATCCATAATCTGAAAAAGGCTGTTCTAGATATCAAGAATGGAGATTGCAAAGAAAATATTAGATACTGACTCATAGTCTTTTCCTATTAGAGAGGCACTCAGCCTTCAGAAGTGTATAAAAAACTATTGGCAACACCAAAACTTTTCTCAATAAGCATCTCTGGATTAATGCAAATGTTCAAACTCTAAAATTGTAACCACAGTTACTTAAGGAAGTAACTTTGCTCTAGAAAATTTTGAGAGCAAGAATTCACCTCTACCATGAAAGAACATCAATATAGTTCCTGGGCAGAAATGAGCCCACAAATAACCATATGAGTTAACCTTGAAATAAAATGATTTACCATTATCCAACTGGATTCTCAAATTATCCCTTTTTTTCTTTGGCAAGATTAAATTTAGCTGCTCTGCCCTCTAGTAATTGCCCAACAAGTTCAGTTACTTCTTAAAACAACTCCTTAACTGTGATTTATGTCAGCATAAAAGAGGATATGAGTCCTCTTATTAGGTAAGGCAGAAAAGCACATGTTAATCCAAAAGCTACCTCAAGTAGTTCAGGTAGAACACAGCTCTGTTTTTTGCCACTAAAAATAGGATGTTTTATGTTATGTTTATGTTTTTATATTTTATACTCCTTAAACAGAGCAATTCTCCCAATTCTGAATATCAGTGTCAATTCTAGTACAGGCTCTAAAAATAATCATTAAAAATCTGGGACCGCCCTGGCCAGTTTGGCTCAGCGGTTAGAGCATTGGCCTGCGGTCCAGAGAGACCCGGATTCGGTTCCCGATAAGGGCATGTACCTCAGTTGCAGTTTATCCCTGGCCCTGGTTGGGTCATGCAGGTGGCAACCACTCGATGTGTCCCTTTCACGTAAATGTTTCTCTCTCTCTCTCTCTCTCTCTCTCTCTGTCTGTCTCTCTCTGTCTCTCTCTCTCTCTCTCTCCTCCTCCTCCCTCCCTCCCTCCCTCCCTCCCACTGTATCTGAACAAAAAAAGGAAAAATAAAAAAATCTGGGACCTATTTTGAGTACATACAAGTTAGCCCATAGAAGGTTATCTGTGAAACTCACAACCGACAAAAGCTTTACATTTTCTTAAACAAGTTCTTACTTAGAAGAAAGAATATGAGATTCAAATGTAAAACCTAAAATTGATTATCCTTGGCCAGGATATTGATGGAGAGAGTATTATACACTGAGTGTTGGTATAAGAAGTTTGGCGGGATATATAATCAGATATTTGGAGGGGTAAAGAGGTCGCCCACTTAGTAAATAAGAATAAACTACAGTATAATTTAATTTATAGGTTGATTTAATATACCAGGAATTTTTCTGAAGGAGTTAATTCGCAAAAAAAAAAAAACTTTAGAAAGTTCCAGAACCACACTACTTTAAGTAGAATTAGAAATGTTCAGCCCTGGCCGGTTTGGCTCAGCAGTTAGAGCATCTACCTGCGGTCCGGATAGAACCAGGTTCAGTTCCTGCTAAGGGTGCGTACCTTGGTTGCAGTTTGTCCCCGGCCCTGGTTGGTTGGGTTGTGTGGGTTGCAACCACTAGATGTGTCCCTTTCACATTGATGTTTCTCTCACTCTCTCTTCCTCCCACTCTATCTGAACAAAATATCAAAAAATGTCCTCAGGTGAGGATTAAAAAAAAAGAAATGTTCAGTACTAAAATATCTTCTGACACTTTCTCCAGCTAAAGCAATTAATCTATTCTAAAACCAGAGAGATTACCAAGGTCTTTTAGGTAGATAGTTCTGAAGAATACAATGCATCAGCATTAACATCACTATAACACGAGTTAAAAATATTCAATTCAAATACAGCTTATATATTTGAGGGAAAAGGGCTATGAAATTGTGTGCCTAACTTCAGCCTCTTAAAGGTAAAGCAAATGGTGCCAGAAGATAGTCAAAAATTAAGTAGGTTAAAACCAGCAGAAAGTCTACAAACCTTTGGCACAGAAAACAAGTGTATACTAATGTCACCTACATCTCAGAAAAAAGAAGTGACTGACTAATAAAATCAAAAGTGACTGATAGCCCTGGCCAGTTTGGCTCAGCGGTTAGAGCGTCGGCCTGCAGTCCGGAGAGACCCGGGTTCGGTTCCCGCTAAGGGCACGTACTTCGGTTGCAGTCTGTCCCCGGCCCTGGTTGGTCGTGCGGGTGGCAGCCACTCGATATGTCCCTTCACGTCAATGTTTCTCTCTCTCTCTCCCTTCCTCTCTCTCCCTCCCACTCTATCTGTACAAAAAAAAAATGGAAAAATATCCTCGGGTGAGGATTAAAAAAAAAAAAAAAAGTGACTGATAAACAATTCCTAACTGTAAAAAGATAGCAATGCATTATGGTCAAAGAGCTAACATGTAATGATCATTGTTTTTTTCTTCATTAAATATTTATCAAGGAACTTTTATTCATAAGTCACTGCTATTCCAGATAAATGAAATTTCAGGAAGTAGAAGAGATGGTCTCTCCCAGTTAAAAAATTCCATGTTTCTTTTGGTGAATTTTATAGTTTCTAGAAACCCAAAACAATCTAGTGCCCTTCTGCTGTTTGTTTATCAAGAAGTGAGGAGAAAAAAAAGACTATTAAGTGGGAAATCAGAAGCAAGTTTTTTCAAGGAGAAGATGTAAAAAAGAAACTTAATAAACAATCTGCTGAAAAGGGATTCAAAATTTGAATGCAAGACATCCATGAGGACTCTGGACTCAATCTGTTCTGAATTCATGCAGCAAATGCACATGCACATCTAAGTCTAAATATTTCATAGCACTAAAGAATACTGAAAGTTCATATTCTAAAAAGGGTTACAACAATTAATAACAATCAAAATGTTGGCTTTATCAAGCCCATTAGACATTACCTGGTGGTAAATCAGGATCTGTGGGAGCAGCCTGCTGAATTCTTCGAGGTTTTACTGATGATTTTGTGTTCTCAGTAGTACTACGGTTGGTAGAATTAGAACCACAGCTTTCATGATCATCCTATATTTATTTTTAAAACGGGGGAAATAAGAACAATAAAACCTCCTTTAGAAAACAAAAATTATTATTTAATACCATACGAAGAGAATAATACAATAATAAAAGATGAATCTTTTACATGATAGTATGGCTTCAAATGCTAGTGATATATTAGCAAAAGAAAAAATTTGTTTGAAACTCCAATACAATCAAAAAGTAAAAGATTTACTATCGTAAACAACAAAGAAAATTTTCACATGAAACTGCATTCATTTTAAGTTAATGCAAAAGAAAATTCACAATGTTTCATTCCACAAAACAACTTCACCATCCAATCTTTATAATGACAAGTTCTGTTATTTCGGGGGATGTTACAGTCTCTAAATACTAAAAGACTACTACTGTGAATAAAACTTTACTGTAATTACTTTTAGTTCAACTTACATCCTTAAAAATGTCTGCAGTCATACACTTCTGCACAACGTTAACATTAAAAGCACACTATTAATTTTTGAAACATATGGTTGTCTCAAAAGCCCAGAAGTAAAACATGTTCATTAAAGAGAAGTGAAAAAATTCCAAGTGAACTGCCAAAACTAGCATAATTATGAAAATATTTAACACTGAAACCATCTGAAATCACATACTGTATATAGATTACAGTGATGTCATAATAAACATTCCAGCCAAAATGCACTAAAACTACTGCAGTCCAATAAATCTGGAATGCACAAGATGACAAACATTTTAAAGCAAACGAAAGAACAGGTTATTTTTATTTTTAAAAATTTTAATAACAAAAAAGAGTATATGCTAAATATGAGTTTTCAAATAGTCAAAAAAAAAAAACAGTAAATAAACCTCTACAAACTACATGTTTTTATTATTCAAAAGAAAGACAAACTAAATACTTTTATTTGTTTAAACAAAATATAGAATAAACCTGAAATTTCAGTATGCTTTAAAAATGACCATTAATCATAGTAGTCAACGAAATATATAACATTACCAAATGTGTAAACACTTCTTTCTCAACTACAGATAGAAAATTATGGTTGGAAATACAGTATAATTAGAAAATAATCCTTTTGATAACTTGAACTTGTTTTCATTTCAATTACATTTTAATTGTATCAATTACAAGTCAGTTTCCATTCAATCCTGACACAACTAAATAAAAAATAAAGCAAAACAAGAATTATAATATTTACCATTAAAACTGGATTACTTCCATCATTAGTTTGAGTTCATCAGCTTTTAACCAGTATGCATCACATTCGACTATTACACATTTTACTTCATTGAAAGGCTCTAATTCTAATAAAATAAACTTTGTTCTTCTCAAATAACTTGCTAAAATGTTTTGAGATAATTTTTAACCGCAAACACACTACAGTTATATCTTTCTTATTTAAGTTGCAATTTTTCCAAAATGTGTGGTAAGTATGTTTCATGGCAAAAGAATGTTTTCTCTTGAGGACCACATAGCCATTTCTGAAAATACTGTCTTTTGCTCCTCATGAAACAAGCAAGAATGTCATTTCCTTACTAAAGTTCCTAACATAGGAAAAATGTGGCAAACACTGTATGTAAATAGATCCATTACTTTCATACTGACAGACCATGGGGTCATGTAGCATACTTTTCACCTTAGCCTTCATAGGGCTAGTCAATTAAAACTTGAAAACTGTCAACTCCCAGATTCACAATGGTATGAATGAGACTGAGGACAAAACTTTAAAAGGGTGAATGAATCATTCCAAGTCCTTGTTTAAAAAACAGACAGAGCCCTGGCCAGTTTGGCTCAGCGGTTGAGCGTCGGCCTGCGGACCAGAGAGTCCCGGGTTCGGTTCCCGCTAGGGGCACGTACCACAAAAAAACAAACAAACAAACAAACAAACAAACAAACAAACAGACCGAGGTTAAAAATGCAAGAAAGAGTTGAAGAAGGAGAAACTGAAAGGTGGAACTAAGAAGTGATGTGCTGCTCTGGCCGGTTTGGCTCAGCAGTTAAGAACATCAGCTCTTGGACTGAAAGGTCGTGAGTTTGATCCCCAGCTCCAGTTGGGGTCCCAGTTGGGGTCATGTGGGAGGCAACCAATCGATGTGTTTCTCTCTTTCTCTCCTCCCACCCCTATTCCCTTCCATTCTATCTAAAAATGGAAAAATATCCTTGGGTGAGGAATAAAAAAAAAAAAAAGAAGTGATATGCTTTATGCTCTTATGCTTTTTGGCACCAAACCTGGCAGGCAAAAAAAGGACTAAGGCTCATCTTGCAGCTCTGGTCACCAAATACTCCTGAAACAGATGTTAGGGCCTAGGAAATAAACTGCTACAAAGTTCTTAGGGGCTGTCACCTCTATCTTCTCCAGTGGCAAGTAAAAATGGCAACTGTAAGATGCAATAAAGAATGTCTAAGAGTAACGCTGTACTTCAGAAAGTCAGAGCCAATCAAGTCACCAAAACAGAAGTACACACTTAGAGAACACAAGAGAGAACCAGGGAAAAGTGAGAATCTGTGGTTCACCTCTACCCTGCAGCAATATTAATAAACTTACTTTTAGTCATTAAAAAATGCCAAGTACACTTAAGTAAAGTTGGAATGTGTATGCCCCCACTCTCTTCGCACATCAATTTCAGCCCACAGAGGCTGTTTCTATTTTCTCTCCCATCAAGGGTAAGGATAGGCTGGGGAAGAAGAGAGTTGATATTCCCTTGCATTCTTTTACTTAATCTTCCCAAAAGAAGGACTAGCTAACCTGATAGACCAAAGCTGAACATTAGGCTACATTTTAACAATAAAAAAGATCACTGTACTAACTGTAAACACCTGTATACTGGGGCCACTCTTCTATCTCTGAGATCCATGCTACTCAGTAACAGGACCAGGGCCATTTTCCCAGACGATACAATCATTAGCCATCTGTCCTCTGGCTTCTTTTCAAACACATTGCCACCTGACCCAGATACCACCGCCCCAGGCAGAGAACAATCAAACTATACCAGCTAATAGCAACACATTAGGAAAAATCTGTTCTTTATTATTGCCTATGATGTTCCTTTCCTTCGTATCAGTAGAGAACATCATATTGCCAACCTCTCCTCCTCCCCTTTATTTAAACTACTGAATTAAAATGGTTAGATCTACTCTTAGATTTGGAAGGTGAAAGAGGCCAAAATTAAAGAAGAAAAGAACAAAAGTATATAATGAGGCATTCTGGCCTAAGCTACATTCTATCATCTAATTTTTAGGGGAACTGGGTGCTTGAACAGAATAATAAATCTGTACTTTGTGTTCTTATACATATATAACTTCCCTCAGCAAGGAATACCTTATCAAAGAAAAGTGTTAGGCAGTTTGAGAAAAATTAAGTAGGTGGTACCCTTATCTATGTATTTTACTTACCTACTTGAGAAATAATACTTATATGCATAAAAAGATTAAGAGTAATTTAAGTTGTCAGCAATTATATATATCACAAAGAAATAGCAGTGTCCTTTATTGAGCACTTATCTGTGCCAGGCTTCAAGTATTTTAAAGATGAGATAGAGCTTAAGAAGTTTTAAGATCGAAAAGATAGGAAGTGAGAGAGCTGGGATGAACACCCAGTTGGGTCTGACCAAAATGCCCTTCCTATAACCACTAAACTTGAAACAAAGGTAAAAAAAAAAAAAAAAAAAAAAGCAGAAAGAAAAAGAATAAAAAGGCAGAAGGGGAGGAAAAAAAGAGACAGAGGAAGAAATTTTTTTATTTATAGCACTTGCAACCTGTCACTTACTGGTAATAATCACATTACATTCACATCTCTCAATCCTCTTAACAATGCTATAATTAGACACTATTCCCTGTACAAAAGTATCCCCATTTAGACCTGGCTGGTTTGGCTTGGCAGTTATAGCATCAGCCTGTGGACTGAAGGGTTGCAGGTTTGATTCCCAGTCAAGGGCACATACCTGGGTTACAAGTTCGATCTCAGTCCTGGTCAGGGTCATGCAGGAAGCAACCAATTGATGTGTCTCTCTCACACTGATGTTTCTCTCCCTCCTTCCCTCCCTTCTACTCTATCTAAAAAAAAAAAAAAATCAATGGAAAAATATCCTCGGATGAGGACTAAAAAAAAAAAAAAGTAATCCCATTAGTCCATGCATAAGGAGACTAATAGTTCAAAATCACAATGTTATTAAATGGCACAATTCTAACATTTTTCTATTGTCATCCCTATGAGAAAAGGCCAACTAAACAGTATAGTAGCTCAGCCGGTGTGGCTCAGTGGGTTGATTATCGCCCCATAGACTGAGAGGTCCCAGTTCAATTCCCAGTCAGGGCACATGCCCGGGTTGCAGGTTTGATGTTGATATCTCATCGATGTTTCTATCTCTCTGTCCCTCTCCCTTTCTCTCTCTAAAATCAATAAAAACATATTTTAAAAAAATAAAATAGCCCTGGCCGGTTTGGCTCAGCAGTTAGAGCGTCGGTCTGCGGTCCGGAGAGACCCGGGTTCGGTTCCCGTTAAGGGCACGTACTTCGGTTGCAGTTTGCCCCCAGCCCTGGTTGGTCGTGTGGGTGGCAGCCACTCGATGTGTCCCTTCACGTCGATGTTTCTCTCTCTCTCTCCCTTTCTCTCTCTCCCTCCCACTCTATCTGTACAAAAAATGGAAAAATATCCTCGGGTGAGGAAAATAAATAAATAAATAAAATAAAATAAACAGTACAGTAACTACTAAGTACCATATATTCTGAGAAGTCAGGAAAATGTCTCAAAGAACAGAAAGTTCGAAAAGACTATGCCCTGCAAGGGGAGGAAAACAGGGTGGGAGGCTTGAACAAAGAAAGTAGAAAGGAGGAAAGCATGTGTCTTATAGAAAAGAGAATAAGTAGTGCAATTTAGGTAAAATAAGAGCAATGAAATATCAGGCTGTAAAAAGAAGCTACAGCAATTGGACTCTACTATGAATATCGGTCCAAGAAATTTAATCTTTATTCTACATACTGGCAAGCAAATAAAACTTAACAGTGGGAGATTAAGAAGAAAAAGAAAAGAATTCAAGAAAAAGAATCTTCTGGCTATGTGACAGAGAGCAAAAGCAGAGTTCCCAACAATTGACAGATTATAAAAGCTTAGAATTTAAATGATAAAGGAAGTAGCAATAATAATTTTTTTAACTGCCAGCACCTTAAATTCAACATGTTTAAAACAAAACTCATAAACTCAGCAACTGACTACTGCTCCTTTTTTCCCTTATCCACATTCCTCCCTCCCCGCAAAAATCCTCTGTCCTTTACATCCTAATTCAGTCAATAATACAACCATGTTCTCAGTCTCTGAAGACAATAAAACATGCTCTAATTTTGCAAAACAATGTTAATGAGCTTTACAAATTTAGGGTAGAAGAGAGATACTTGATCACGAATCATATAGAGTGACACCGTTCTCTAAGTTCCAGACTACCCAGGATATAACCAACTGATTTTTCTAATCTAAATTTTAATGTAAAATAGTGGATTCAATTTTAGATATGTGGTGTTCCTGTAGAAGGTACAGCATACCAATATATATGGTCTAAAGGAAACTGAACATGCACTGAGAAAGATCAAAACAGCAATCAGAGATAGACAAAGATTAGGGATTCATCCAAATAGAAATGATAGTTGAAGTTACTAGATTTCCAATAAAAACTAAGATAAGGATTTATGCTTCTGAAAATACAACAGACTAGATAACTGGAAACATTGTGCGGAATGCTAACAATAAAGTAAAAAGAAATTTTTAGTTAGGCTCAAAGCAGTAAGACTGAAGAAGAGACACGGGTATTCTAAAGGTGCACAAAAGCTGGCAGGTGAGAAATAAAGATTCTAAATGAAACCAAGAAACTTTAATTAAATTTAACTTTAAATCCTGGCTCTAGAAATCAAAGGCCTTTCCGCCAGATAATCAGCAACCCCAAGGCAGCAGAAAACAAGAGCCCAGACCTGACTAATGATCACAGGTCTGGACCTCTGGCAGGCTAAAGATAACATCTTGACTTAAGTTATGTTTCAGCTCCTGAGACCTAAGGTGGAACAACTCCCTGGCTACTTTCTCATGAAACCAAAGAGACATCAGAACAGACCTCAGAATTGTCCTCAATACCTGTAGAAATGATTCGTTACCCTTACCTCACCTTCAACCAATTAGCTCCCAGCACAACACCACACCTCTAAACCACTGGTCTTGTGGTTTTGCCCTATATAATCTATAACCTACATGCCATCAGGGAGTTCAGGCTTTTGAGCATTAGCTTCCTGTTCTCCTGGGTGGCACCATTTATAATAAAATAGCCAATCTTTCTCCACTGCAATTCCCAGGGTTTAGTGTTTGGCTCTGCTACTGCAGGGTGGCTAACTCTTTCTGTCCCATAACTAAATGAGCCATGTAAAGCAGGAGACCGTTACAAAGCTCAATGCTTCATACCAGTAATGTAGTGAAACCCCAACACTTGGAAGGAGGCCAAAAAGAGCTGCTGTCAACTGCTGCCTGGACTTATCATTAAGCAGTTCAAGGGAGTCAGAAGAAAACAAATCTCACAAATAAACATGGAGACAATTAACTCTATACCATCCAATATCAACACTGTAGGAGCCTGGAATTGCCAAAATAAAACCCGTTATAAACTAGAGACCAGAGGAAGTAATAGTAAAACTACTAGACAACAAAAAAAGGATAAGCAAAAGAAGGGCTTGAGAGAGAGAAAAGATGGTGAAATAAAAAAATAGTGTGACCCTACTATTCAAAATAACCTGACAAACTCCTATTCTAGTACACACAAATACTTCAAATGCCAGGATATCCAAAGAAACCAATGAAATTCAGTCACAACACAATTAATATTCTAGAACAGCCCTAAAATACTTTAAAATAAATGTATTAGAATTCTCACCGAGATATGAATGAATAATATCTATATATACACATACAACATGTAAAGAAAGTAGAGCTTGCCCCTCCTGTAGCATTGTGAGTTATTACAGAACCATAGCAATTTTTTTTAATCCCCACTCAAGGATATTTTTCCATTGATTTTTAGATAAAGTGAAAGGGAGGAAGGGAGGGAGACGAAGGATGGGGGGGAGAGAAACACACACAGACATCGATGTGAGAGAGACACATAGATTGGTTGCCTCCCGCACAACCCCAACCTTGCCAGGGATCAAACCTGCAACCCAGGCACATACCCTTGACCAGGAATTGAATCTGCGACCCTTTGGTCCATGGGATGACACTCTAACCACTTGAGCCAAACCGGCCAGGGCAGAACTATATAACTAATTTAAACAAATAAAACAATGGAACAGAAGAGAGCCCAGAAACAGACCCAGATATATATGAAAACTTAAAATATGTCCAAGGTGGCATTATAAATCAGTGAGGAAGAAAGACCATTCAAATAGTACAGGGAGACATACTTAGCCATATGAAAACTACACATGAAAACTAACACATATATACATGCACACACATATTTAGTCTAATAATTTAATATCTAATCATTCATTATTAACTTGTTTTCTTCATGTCTCTAAATACAGGAAATGACTTCATTTATTTAAAGGTTCAAATTATTGGGGTATTACTTAATCAAGGTATCTGGTAATTTAACTCAATAATACTTTACTTTTCTAAACTATTTCTACACAAAGATAATATAAATACTCACAATAACTATACTGTCCACACTGAAAATGTCAATTCCTCAACATACATGTCTAAAGGCTCTCTAAATTTTTAGTAATCACCAACATGCAAATCCCTATCATAATCAATCTAGAGAAGACAACATGTTTTTATCGTTTATGATTTTTATTTTAATAAAATTAAATGTCAATTTTAAACCATTTAAAAACTGCACTAGAACAGGGTAGGCAAACTTTTTCTGTAAAAGACCAGACAATAAATGTTTTGGCTTCAAGCCATACAGACTCTGTCTCAGCTACTCAGTTCTGCCGTTGCCCACTGAAATATGAAAACAGCCAGAGATAATATCAAACAATTAAGAGTGGCTACGTTTCAAAATACCTTTATTTACAAAAACAGGCAATAGGCCCATGGGTCATCATTTTATGACTCCTGGTGTAAACCATATGTACAAAATAAACAAGATAAACATGTACAAGATAAATAATTCTACCTGATATTGCTTTATAACCCCATGTTCTCATTATTTAAGACAAAAAAAACAGACCACAAATATATTTAAATTATAAGGGAATCTATAAAACAGCTGGGGGTGGGGAGTACAAATTTTTTGTTTGGCAAAAGTACTCCCAAGAAGACAAGGCTTTTCTACTATTATCCCTTTAACTAATTTCTAATAAACGAATAGAGATTTACAAAGAGAAAGGAAAGCAAGTATAAGAAAATAGGCTGAAGAAGATTCTAGAGGCCCAAAGGAAAAGAAAAATATAAACAATTCTGGAAAGAAATAATATATGTAAATGCTGCATATTATCAAAACAGCATATTCTAAACATACAAGAGTTCAAATCTGGCCAGCATGATAAAGGAAATAAAATCAAATAGTAACTTGGGAAAAAGATATATAAGTGTGTGGAGAGGGGACTAGGAACATCTTCTAATCACATATAATTTTTTTAAAAACTCAGGAAATATTCAGTATATAAAAAAAAAGAATGCATGCCCTGGCCGGTTTGGCTCAGCAGTTAGAGCATCAGCCTGCAGTCCAGAGACCCGGATTCGGTTCCGCTAAGGGCATGTACCTCGGCTGCAGTTTGTCCCCGGCACTGGTTGGGTCATGCAGGTGGCGGCCACTCAATGTGTCCCTTTCACGTCAATGTTTCTCTCTCTCTCTTCCTCTCTCTCCCTCCAGCTCTATCTAAATAAAAAACGGAAAAATGTCCTCAGGAGAGGATAAGACAAAAAAAAAGAAGGCATATCAGATAAATTTTCAGTAAACACAGAATTTTCTCAATAGTACCATTAGTACATTCTCAATAGTACTATTAAAACCCATTGAGATTTTAAAGATTTGAAAGAATTGAAACAAAGATTACAAGTGTTAAATTGTACACTATAACAATGTTAGCAAGTATAAAAAATTTTTATAAATTCTTGAGTGTTCAGATTATAATGATTCATTTCATTTTAGCTATAAAGGAGATTTTGCCTCCTGAAGATGGGCTATAAATACCATGAGTGTGTTGCTAAAAAAGGAAAAAAATTCAAGAGCCATAGTGTTTACTTTTTCCCTTAAATAAAAAGTATTTCTTCCCTGGCCAGAGTGTCTCAGTTGATTGAGCATCATCCTAAGCTCCAAGAGGTCATCGGTTGATTCCTGGTCAGAGCACATGCCCAGGTTTCAGGTTTGATCCCCAGTAGGGGGCTTGCAGGAGGCAGCCAATTGTTCAATGTTTCTCTCTCTCCCTCTCTCTCTATAAAATCAATAAAAACATATTCATATTTATTTTTGCCACAATGGTAAATGGGATTGTTTTTTCAGTTTCTCTTTCTGGGAGTTCATCTTTGGTGTATAAGAATGCCGTCGATTTCTTGATGTTAATTCTGTATCCTACTACTTTGCCAAATTCATTTATTAAGTCTACCACATTTCTGATGGAGTCTTTGGGGTTTTCTATGTATAGTATCATGTCATTTGTGAATAATGACAGTTTCACTTCCTCCTTTCCAATTTGGATCCCTTTTATGTTTTCTTCCTGTCTGATTGCTGTGGCTAAGACTTCCAGTACTGTATTAAATAAGAGTGGTGAAAATGGGTATCCCTGTCTTGCTCCTGTTCTTAAGGGAAATGCTTTTAGTTTCTGCCCACTGAATATAATGTTGGCTGTAGGTCTTTCATATATGGCCTTTATTATGACGAAATATGATCCCTCTATTCCGACACTGCTGAGTGTTTTTACCAGAAATGGATGCTGTATTTTGTCGAATGCTTTTTCAGCATCTATTGATATGATCATGTGGTTTTTATTCTTCATTTTGTTTATGTGGTGTATCACATTTATTGATTTGCTAATATTGTGCCAGCCTTGCTGGTGGGAATGCAAACTGGTGCAGCCACTACGGAAAACAATATGGTGTTACCTCAAAAAATTAAAAATTGAACTTCCATTTGACCCAGTGATCCCACTTCTAGGAATATACCCTAAAAAGCCTGAAATACCAATCAGGAAGAATATATGTACCCCCACGTTCATAGCAGCACTATTTACAATTGCTAAGATCTGGAAACAGCCCAAGTGTCTATCAGTAGACAAATGGATAAAAAGCAGTGGTACATATACACAATGGAGTACTATGCAGCTGTAAGAAAGAAAGATCTCATCCTTTGAGACAACATGGAGGGACCTGGAAAGTATTATCCTAAGTGAAACAAGCCAAGCAGAAAAAGACAAATACCACGTGATCTCACTTATTTGCGGAATATAATGAACATAACAGTCTGAGGAATAGGGTAGACCCAGAAACATGGAAGTAGGGTACAGACTGACAACCCTCAGAAGAGGAGGTTGTGGGGGGAGGGAAGAAATAAACCACAGAACTTATATGCATATACACATAACCAATAGACATGGAGAACAAATCTGGGGACGGGGCGGGGGGGATGGGGAGGAGGGTGTCAATGGGGTAAAAAAGGAGAAATATCTGTAACAAAAATAAAATAAATAAATAAACAAATAAACAAAAGCCAAACATATTAATAAAAAGACTGTTAGAACTAATAAGCAAATTTCTTAAAGCATTTATTTTATAGCTGAAATTTTCTAACATCTACTCCATACTTGAGTGTCCACCTATATTTGCAGATACTTTAAACAATGGTTAAGAAAATATCTAAATATCTTTAACTGGTTTTTTTTTTATCCTCACCCGAGGACATTTTTTGTTCAGGTAGAGTGGGAGGGAGAGAGAGGAACAGAGAGAGAGAGCAAAACATCGACGTGAAAGGGACACATCGAGTGGCTGCCACCCGCACAATCGACCACGGCCGGGGACAAACTGCAACCGAGGTACATGCCCCCAGCGGGAACCAAACCCGGGCCTCTCAGGACCGCAGGCTGACGCTCCAACCGCTGAGCCAAACCGGCCAGGGCTCTTTAACTGTTTTTTTAATGAAAAGGTTTATTTAAAAAGTCACAGATGTAGCCCTGGCCGGTTTGGCTCAGCGGTTAGAGTGTCGGCCTGTGGTCCAGAGAGACCCGGGTTCGGTTCCCACTAAGGGCATGTACCTTGGTTGCAGTTTGTCCCCGGCCCTGGTTGGGTCGTGCGGGTGGCAACCACTCGATGTGTCCCTTTCACATCGATGTTTCTCACTCTCTCTCTTCCTCTCTCTCCCTCCCACTCTACCTGAACAAAGAATGGAAAAATGTCCTCAGGTGAGGATTAAAAAAAAAAAAGTCACAGATGTAGAAGTGAGCCATAGAAGAAATGGGCTCAGGAAACAAGCTGCAGAGGCAAAAGAAGGGCTCTTGGAGCTTATTAGGAGAAAGACAGAGGTAAGGAAAACGCCTGAGGAAGGGGGTAGGGAAAAGCATAGGGGTGCTCCATACAGAGAGCCACCCCTTTAACAGTCATGAACCACTTATTGAAAGGGAAACAGTCAGAAATACATTGTTGGGTGACTTCATCATTCGATCATCATGGAGTACACTTACACAAACTTAGATGGTATAGCCTACTATACACCTAGGCTATTTGTCATAACACCGCATACTGTTTGTAGCTAACATTTTTTTATAAACAGAAAGAGTACAATCTAAATACAGTATAGTAAAACACATAAACCAGTATCATAGTCATTTATTATCATCAAATATTATGTACTGCACATAACTGTATATGCTCTACTTTTATACAACTGGCAGGCAGTAGGTTTTTTACACCTGCATCACCACAAACATATGAGTAATGCATTACACTACAATATAACTAGGCAATAGGAATATTTCAGCTCTGTTATAATCTTATGGGCTCACCATAGTATATATGATCCATCACT
Source organism: Molossus molossus (assembly GCF_014108415.1). Lineage (NCBI taxonomy): Eukaryota > Metazoa > Chordata > Mammalia > Chiroptera > Molossidae > Molossus > Molossus molossus. The sequence goes on along the minus strand of NW_023425351.1, from coordinate 42,555,061 downwards.
GACCAAACATCCTAATGCAGCACATGACTATAATGTATTATCTATTAAACAATTAAAATATATATACAATAAACTTATTTTTCAGAGCACAAATTCTTTATTAGTTTACTTTTGTTGCATCTGAAAATAAGAAAATAATAATCATTTATTTATTTCTTAATGGTATATCCAATTCATATTAGCTTTTCTTTTTGATACATATGAAAATCCTCTATTAATGTAAACTACCTAATAGTTTTCCCCCTCTTTTTGACATTGCCTTTCCCACTGTAAATATTAAAATATTTTATTTATATTCAACAATGCTACTTTCTATCTTCCCTATAAAACAATTGCAATTCTGAAGCAAATAATGGTTCTACTAAAGTTGAGAATGAGATCTAATTTGGGGGGATGTTTACATTTAGACTAGTTGAGGCAAACAGTAAGACATTTCATAAGAGCTAAACAGTGCAATGTTGGAGACGTTGAACTCTTCCTGAAGTCTAGGCTCACGACTAAGAAGTATTGATCATCACTAACACCTCTGTGTATGCAGAGGCACAAAATAACCATCAACACCAAACAAAATTCACTCCTTAAAATTATTCCATCTTTCGCCAATGTGGGCAAATTTAATTCTTCACCAAAAAGATAATAAATTTGAATATTAGAGTGTTTATAATCATCTCAAACTAAAAACCAAAAGTTAAGATATACTAGCAATACTAATAGGTCGCCACAGAAATTTGAAAGAGTAGTTATATTCGAGTGATGAGGGAAGAAGCCAGATTACTGTGGGTTAAAGAATAAGTGGATATGAAATAAATTGAAACAAGAAAAGATTCCACTAAGTCTAGACATAAATAAGGGCCTGAAGATAGTACAGAAGGTGGGGCATGGTTGAGAAAAGCACCTGCTATATTATGGATACTGTGCCCAGGGCAGGAGATAAAAGTTGGTAACAGTGGAAAAAGAAAAAAATCCTCAACATTGATTATTTATAAAGAAAAATTTTTAAAGCAAATAAATGTAAGTCTTACACTGTAAAATAATATTCTAAGCAACTAATTATTACTGGTACAAACAATTCAAGAAACTTTCTATTTTAATCACTGTTCCTAATCATCATAAACATCCTACAAGATACTGCCATTCTCATTTAACAAGTGAGAATCATAAAGTTCATGACGATAAATAGCTCATCTAAAGTGAAAATATTGTATAAACATTAGTTTGTTAACAAAGTGTCAAAAGAGTTCAGAAAAGAAAGTATGAAAATAAACGAAGAAAGTCTCATTTAAAAAGGAGTCAAAAATCACCGAAGAAGGAGCTTCCGCACATGTACCACTCCTTGCCACCTACATAGTAAACAGGAAGGAGGAAGATAAGAATTATTGTTGACAAGGGAGAACATTTTTCACCTAGGGAATTCATCTCCAGCTTTTTTTTTTTTTTTTTTGTTACAAATTATGGGCTTTATACTTGAATATTTTATTTTTTATTAATTTATTACAGATGTTTCTTTTTCCCCATTGACACCCTCCTCCTGATCCCGCCACTCCCCACCCCCAGCATTGCTGTCTATGTCCATGGTTACCCATAACTCACCTCTAGCTTTTAAGAAGAGGAAGGAAGATCCCTCCCTGCCACATTAACAATGCACTAACCACAGCTTGCAGCCAATGAGAAACAGCCACAACCTGGAACTCTGTTCTTCTCCAATGAACTCTTGTCCAAAACAACCCTCTCCAATTTTCTCTTAAAATCTCAAACAAGCTAACCAACCTTCCCTTTGTCTCTTTGGACTTGCATATAGTTTGCCATAGCTTGCTTGTCCCATACTGCATACTGCTATTCCCAAATAAACTCATTTTGCTGGTAAAATAACTACCTATTTTATTTTTGAAGTAAAAGCAGTTACTTTAAGCTATCCCTGTTGTCTCACTAACATCTTTTCATCCTCTAACAGTTGACCATCTTTCATTCCAACTCCTGCTACTTCTTTTGAATACAAACTAGATAGAATTACTATGAGAAAAGCTCTAGCAATAGGCAGATACTAGGAATTACCCCAAAGGTTAAATTCAGAAATCAGAATTTTCAAGCAAAGAAAGTAGCAACGACTTTTTCAAACAAAGGCTGAAAAAAAATTGTAACAAGATGAAATAAGCCACAAAAAATATTAAAGGATGATCTTCAAGCTGAAGTAAAATGCTGCTAAATAATAACCCTGGTCTACATGCAGGGATGGACAGTGCCAAAAATAACTATGTGGGTAAACACAAAGATACTTTCTGATTGTTCATTTCTTGGAAATCAATAGGTTAAAGCAAAATAATAATAACAACAACATATTATAGGTTTGTAACATATACAGAACTAAGAACTATATGAGCATAAATAATGATGGGATAAGAAGAAGCAGCATACTGTTGTAAGCATACTAAAGGATAATATATTATCCATGAAATAGTATGCCATTTGAAATTAGACAATGAGCCCTGGCCGGTTTGGCTCAGCGGTTAGAGCGTTGGCCTGCGGTCCAGAGAGACCCGGGTTCGGTTCCCGCTAGGGGAGCGTACCTCGGTTGCAGTTTGTCCCCAGCTCTGATTGGTAGTGTGGGTGGCAGCCACTCAATGTGTCCCTTTCACGTTGATGTTTCTCTCTCTCTCTTCCTCTCTCTCCCTCCCACTCTGTCTGAACAAAAGATGGAAAAATGTCCTCGGGTGAGGATTAAAAAAAAAAAAAGTAAAATGAAATTAGACAATGATAAGTTAAACATGCATAGTGTCAACCCAAAACAACCACTAATATAATAGAGGCATAAGGGAATAAACCAATAATGAAGATAAAATGGAATGGCAAAATATACTCAACTAATCCAAAAAGGCATGAAGAGAAATGAAAGGAACAAAAATTAGGACAAATAGAAAACAAATAAAAAGACATTAGAATTAAACTTAACCATATTAAAAATTACAGAAAATGTAAATAATCTAAAATACTCCAACAAACAGGCAGAAATTGTCAGACTAGTAAAACCCAACTATAATCTGTCTATAGAAAACTTAGTCCAAATGTAGACCCAGTAAGTACAGTGTATAAATACTAGAGAGGCAAGTTTCAAAAACATCTTGGCAAAATGAACGAGTTTAAGAAAAAATAAAATTAGCGGTATCTAATAATAAAAAATAAAAAAAATTAGGGAACCATTGCATTTCACGAATTGAAAGGAAATCTATAGAACTTGAGAACCAAACAGAATAAAAAGGAAACTAGAAGCTGCAGTCTGTGCTCTTCATTATCTTTAATGCCAGGATTCTTCAAGAATGAAGGACATGCCCTGGCCAGTTTGGCCCAGCAGTTAGAGCGTCGGCCTGCGGTCCTGAGAGACCCGGGTTCAGTTCCCGCTAAGGGCATGTACCTCGGTTGCAGTTTGTCCCCGGCCCTGGTCGGTTGTGCGGGTGGCAGCCACTCGATGTGTTCCTTTCACATCGATGTTTCTCTCTCTCTCTCTCGGTTCCTCTCTCTCCCTCCCACTCTACCTGAACAAAAAAATGAAAAAATGTCCTCGGGTGAGGATAAAAAAAAAAAAAAAAAGAATGAAGGACACAAGAGAACTTGTAACTATCAGCAAGCTGCAAAATCTCAAACTAGTATTTTCTATTCTGTTCACAGTATTTAGACATATAAATTATAGTGTTCACAACAATAAACACTATAATTAAGGTTGTACCAGCATTTCTATTACAACCCCATATTTTAACTGATTCATAACATTCTTAGAAAGTCCTTCATGAAACTGAGACTTCCTCACTTGTCTCAATCTAAATGTGACTTTTCATCTTCCAAAAATAGAAGAGCTATGGGAGAATAAAAACACCCCAGCTCAAAAAAAGAAAAATCTTTCTAAGGATAAAACAAGTATTACAGAAACCCCTCAAAAACATTCAACATGACAAACAAGAATTAAAACTTTCTAAGTAAAAAAAAAAAAATTTAACCAAAAACCCACTCTATGCCAGGTTTGGTTTTTGTGTGCTTCAATTTCGAGCATATACATCAGCTCTCTCAACCTTTTTCATCTCATAGCCTACATAAACTAATTACTAAAATTCTGTGGCACACCCAAAAATATGTTTTCCCAATCTAACAAAAAAAAAAATAGGTGTAATTTTTATTCTTTCACACCAAATGGCTATTGTTGTGTTGGCTGTTGTCATTTTTTTACTTGACAAACTAAGGAAAAAGAGGGCAGCTCCCCTGACTAAGTAGTCAGGTACTGAATGTTTTAAAAATTCGTGCAGCAGCCCTGGCCAGTATGGTTCAGTAGTTAGAGGCATCAGCCCACAGACCAGAGAGTCCAGGGTTCGGTTCCCACTAAGGACATGTACCTTGGTTGCAGTTTGTCCCTGGCCCGGTTGGGGTCATGTGGGTGGGCAACTAGTCGATGAATGTTTGAGACATGTTAAGAGACATGAATGTCTCTCATGTCCATGTTTCTCTCTCTCTCTTCACCCCTCGCTCCTTCCTACTCTATCTGAAGATAAATGCAAAAATGTCCTCGGGTGAGGATTAAAAAAAAAAAAAAAATTCTTGCAGCACACCAGTATGCCACAACACATGGGTTGAAATTGTGGTTATATATGAAACAGTCAAAGATTCTATGATTTAAATCCATGTGTCTTTTTAAAAGAAACAGGTCTTGCCTTGGCCGGTTTGGCTCAGCAATTAGAGCATCGGCCTGCAGACCAATGAGTCGCAGGTTTGATTTCGGTCAAGGGCATGTATCTCGGTTGTGGTTCATCCCTGGCCCTCGTCAGGTCATGCGGGAGGCAACCAGTCGATGTGGCTCTATCACATCAATGTTTCTTTCTCCCTCCCTCCCACTCTATCTGATAATAAGTAGAAAAATATCCTCAGGTGAGGAAAAAAACAAATAAAAGAAGCAGGTCTTTGTAACAATGTTAGCTTCCAACCAGCTAGCCCTCTTTCCACTTCTGATTGGGAAGCTGAAGACCCAGGTAGAAGTTCCAGAAACAATGATTTCTTCTATTCGCAAACTTTTAAAGCACATAATACAGTTTGAAACAAATTTATCTTCGTATTCATCCACCTACAAGTTATCTGTTTATGGTTTTGGCTTTTTATTTCCTTTCCAATAAGGTTTTGAATCAGTTACTTCAGCTCAAAAACAAACCTAAATCTAAAACAAAATATTTTACCCTGGGAAAGTTCTAAGACTACAAATATTCTATACTAAAATTAAAAATCATAAACCGCTCAAAATATATTGATTTTTCCTTAAAACATTCAAAAGGACGGAAAGGTTTGACTCTCTCATGTGCCACTATATTGTCAGTATTTTTTTTATCCTCACCCAAGGACATTTATTTTTGCATTTATCTTCAGATAGAGTGGGAGGGAGAGAAGGGGGAAGAGAAAGAAAGAAACATTGATGTGAGAGAGACACACTGACTGGCTGCCACTCACAAGACCCCAACAGGGGTCAGGGACAAACTGCAACCGAGGTATGCACCCTTAGCGGAAATTGAACCCAGGACTCTTTGGTCCACGGGCTGATGCTCTGACTGCTAAGCCAAACTGTCCAGGGCACATCAGTATTTTTAGTATAGCACGCAATAAAGGAATTCTGCCATTTGTCAAAACATAGATGAACCTGGAAAGCATCATGCTAAGTGAAATAGGCCAAGAAAAATTCTTATCTTATCATATCAAAATTCTTACGTGTAAAATCTTAAAAAAAAAAAAGTCAAACTCAGAAACAAAGAGTAGAATAGTGGTTGCCTGGGCCTAGGGAAAATAGGCAATGTTGGTCAAACAGGACAAACTCTCACTTGTAAGACAAGTTCCGAGGATCCAATGTACAGAATGGTAACTATAGTTAATAATACTGTATTTGTATATTTGGAACGTGCTGAGGGTAGATTCTCAGCAAAATGAAAGATAAAAAGGTAACTATGAAGTGATGTAAATCAATTTGATGGCATAAATCCTTTCACAATATGTACTTATATCAAATCATCACACTGTTCACTTTAAATATATACAAAATTTGTCAATTATACTTCAATAAAGCTGGAAAAAATAAAAATAAATTTAAAAAGAAACATAACCTATAAACAAAAAAACATATACTTAAGGAAATAAAATGTTTCATTCAAAAGCATCTATTTTTTCAAACAACATCTCTAAACAGATGTAAAAGAAATATCAGATATTTTTAAAGTTAAGTATATTTTGGAAGATTCGAGATATACAGTAAAATCAGAACAGGGTTCTGAATCACCTTAAAGCTCGCTGCACCTGACTAAACTTTGGTACAAATCCATTAAGTACAATGAACTTCAGGATCAGATTAATAAATTTAAAACTTCTTCACCAAAGCATATAATATTATATCATATAGAAATTGTGACGTGGTTATTATTCTCTCAGCTGAGGTAGTAAAGGGACATTTAGAGCCACTACTGTGCCTCCTCTACTACTATATGTTACTTGGTTTTGATATTGCACAATCTCTTCACTCTTCTATCTGGCCCACTACCAAACACTCTTGACATTTCTAGCTCATCCTCTGCTAAATCCTCCATTCACTTTCTTTACAATAAAGGTCAGATGTCCCACTTGCCAACTCTGTTTCATCATTGTACTTATAACATCAGAAACAAAAACTCAAACCCAAGGCTCAAAATTTATAGACAGCAGATATAACCAATGGTGGAATTTAGCCACACACTCCATCTAAGACATTCTTCCATTACATCAAAATGATGGAAAATTGCCCTGGCCGATTTGGCTCAGCGGTTAGAGCGTCGGCCTGTGGTCCAGAGAGACCCGGGTTCAGTTCCCGCTAAGGGCACGTACCTCGGCTGCAGTTTGTCCCCGGCCCTGGTTGGTCGTGCGGGTGGCAGCCACTTGATGTGTCCCTTCACGTCGATGTTTCTCTCTCTCTCTCCTCCTCTCTCTCCCTCCCACTCTATCTGAGCAAAAAACGAAAAAGTGTCCTCGGGTGAGGATAAAAAAAAAAAAAAAAGATGGAAAATTATTATAATTAATGTTATTAATAATTATGTAGCTTTTCTGAGCTATTATACAGAAAAAAGTACCAGAGTACTCATCCCCTTCACAATATAAAGTGATTCCTTAGTAGAAGTGAAGAAAGTACCCATAATTTACAGGGAACTCTATTTTACACTGTTTATATAAGAAAGCTATAGACAGAATCTAGACTTTTATCTGCTATTATCATCACCACCATCATTAACTGTAGCAGTGGAAGAGATGGAATTATTAACAGTACAATAAATTCCACAGCCTAAGTCAGCATTTCTGAGCCACATCTGAATTTCTGGAAAGGTAGCTATCTTAGTCCGTTTGGGTTGCTATAAAAGAATACCACAGATGGAGTAGCTTATAAACAACAGAAATTTATTTCAGTTCTGGAGGCCAGGAAGTCCAAGATCAAAGGTGACAACATGGTCTGGTGAGGGTTCTCTGGTTGGTTCATAGATAGCACCTTTTCACTGTGTCTTCACATGACAGAAGGAATTAGGGATCTCTCTGGAGCCTTTTATAAGGCACTAATCCCATTCACAAGCGCTCAGAGTTAGGATTTCAACATATGAATTTGAAGGGACACATTAAACTACAGTAATAGTCAATCATATTAATGCAGTCTCATTAAGAGAACTAAAATGGTTTTTTCTTTAAAAAAGATCCACAAAATATTGTTAATAGCCCTACTACCGCTTCCTCCAGCTCAATCTTCAATGACTGGCTATGATGCTTCTCTTTCCTTTGAGAGATCATACAAGCCAATAACAGATTTTCATACCACCAAAACATGTAAGGAAGGAGTTCAGGCAAGATTGTCCTATAACTTTAAGCACTAACCAGGGCTTAAAAGCACATACATTAACAAAAAGCTTGGATCTTTATCTCAAGTTTTTAATGGTATTTTAAAGTTCTGGTTTAGGTTCAAAAGATTTTTAAAAGTGTTTTATGAGTAATAAGTATTACTTCTATAAACAGTTTTGCAAATAATTACATTTATTAGGTCGAAAGATTTTAAAAGTTGACTTTTTAGGTGGTACAAAGACCAGAATAAGTACTTCTTTAAAAAAGTTTACTACTCTCTAAGTTGAAGAAGCTTTCTGCAAAACTTATTAACACAGAAGAGAAAGAATATACAATCATGGAATAAAAGAATTTTGTAGCAAGTCTTGTCCTATTTTACACATGAGACTCACAGAGGCTGAACAAACAAGAATATGCGATAGGAGAGGAGCACAAAGTTAAATGTAAGTTACTGGTAATGTTTTCATTCTTGAGGGGTGCGCTGAGTCTACAAGTATTAATTAGACTAATGCCGACTAAACTAGCTAAATAAACAAACAAGTCAGATTTGTACCACTGACGATATGTCATGGTGTCATGAATCAAATTCTGTATCTGAATTCCAAAGAAGGAAAAGAAAAAAAGTTCAAAATTAACAAAATCTGCAGAATCTAAAGGTGGGTATGAACTGACAACAGATATGTCTCTCAGAGTCAATAGCAAAAAGGTAATAAATATTTTCTGAGTGAAATATCAATATACTGAAAATAATTCAGAGTGAACATCAAGGTGACCTTTATTTTACCTAACACAACTTGGTCACCTTCTCAATGAAAAACTTCTCTATAATTAAAACTAATTACGAAGATATGTCAAGGCAGTACATTATAATTATCATCACTAGAGTCACACTTAAATCATTATAAATCTCCGTCTTTTGTGGAAAAAGTAATATAATAATCTTAACAATACTTCCGAAGTGCATTGAAAAGTAGGAAATCTACTAATATTGGTAGAATTAAACTTTACAAAATAGATGTGCTTTCTTATCAAGGCATTTTGCAATATTATATTTTTGTAATGATCTTTTCTGAATTAAACCTCAGAATTCTAACTTTTAAACTGTATTTTATTACATTCTCATATATTAATAATATTACTTTAACAAATTAATATCCGTAACTCTAAAAGGCCCCTTCATTTAACCTACCATGCCACACTAATTTTATTTAGCAAACAAGCCTTTTCTTCATTGTAATTCTATAATATAATAAATTGAAATAATTTATTCAGTTTTACTAGTAATGTATAATTTTTAACTTAATTTCCTATTTTATTAATAAAGGTTTCAAATAGGCAAATGAACTGTTTTAAAATGTGTTTCATCTGTAATGTTTTTACTGAAAATTTAATTCTAATCACTAGCATAAACCCAAGTATTACTCTCCAGGGGTCTACACTGCCGAATAATTTGTCCAAATGTCAGCTGCGATTCTCACAAATCCTTTCTACCTCAAGATTTTAAACATCTGCAAAAAATGCTTGTTGTGAGAGTGGTTTACAATCACGACACTTTGACCTTTTGCTATACACACCACAAAATTCAAGTCTCAAATACCATGCAAGCAGGAAATCTGGATCATTCCTGCAGTAGCCATCTGCATGGTCCAATATCAACTATTAGTTCTAGGTGGCACTAAGTCATGTGTTACAAATCTTTTTCTGCAGCCTCTATAATTAGTTGTAATTTGCCTTTTCTAAAATGTGTTTCTTATGGGACATCTGGCCTTGAAACTTCCACCTACCCATTGAAAAAATACTTAGTGTCTGGATTTTTTCCCCCATAATATGAAGCACTGTATGGGTGGCATAACCAAGTCCAGATTTTTTTTAAAAAATTAAATTCCAAAGACAGATGATGACTAAGAACCACTTAAGTATTACCAAATATAAATGTAAAATAAAACTTTGTTGCAATATAACTATCTACAGATTTTTTAATCCTCACCAGAGGATATTTTTTCCATTGATTTTCAGAGACAGTGGAAGGGAGGAGGGAGAGGGAGAGACAGAGAAACAGGGGGAGAGGGAGAGCGGAAGAGAAAAACATCAGTGTGAGAGAAAAACATCAATTGGTTGCTTCCTGCATGTGCCCTGATGGGGGGCCGGGGATCGATCCTGCAACCCAGGTACATGCCCTTGACCAGGACAACGCTCTAACCACTGAACCACACCAAGGCCTGTCTACAAATTTCTAAAACAATTTCCCAAATATTTAAAGCTCACAAAAGAAATCTTCATGGGAATATATAGAATTGGTCTACTTACTTCCAGGATCTATATTAGTTAAGTTAAATTGTATAATTCAGGTTTTGAATCAAGGATTTCATAAAAGAAAAAAGAGATTTCAGTCCAGTTAATTGATGACACTCAAAGAATCTACTTAAATTAGAATATGATTTTAATAATTCATAAATAATCTTAACTAATTTCACAGAGATTTCAGTTATACTTAGGATACACTAAAATTACTTTAAGGTACTTATGAACATAGTCAATTTATTAATTCTCTTCCATTAATTTGTTCCAGAAAGCCTTCCCCAAAACTGAAAAGTTAAATGTGAGTTAAGGAAAAGTCCTAAAAAGGATGACAGAGACACTACTTTTCTGCAAATGAAAGTGAAAAAATTTATCACAATTATGCTTCTGTCTAGATGTATTTGCTTTCTAGATTAGAAAATTTTTGGAAGAAATTCCTTAAAATCAATATTATACCTTTATAATAAAACACTAAAAAGAAATATAAAATGGGCCCTGGCCAGTTTGGCTCAGCGGTTAGAGCGTCGGCCTGTGGTCCGGAGAGACCCGGGTTCGGTTCCCGCTAAGGGCACGTACTTCGGTTGCAGTTTGTCCCCGGCCCTGGCTGGTCGTGCGGGTGGCAGCCACTCGATGTGTCCCTTCACATCGATGTTTCTCTCTCTCTCTCTCCCTCCCACTCTATCTGTACGAAAAATGGAAAAATATCCTCAGGTGAGGATTAAAAAAAAAAAAAAAAGAAATATAAAATGGGTCAAAAAATAAATAAATAAGTCAGAAAAGAATCAGTTTCTGATACCAAAACTTCACACAACAATGAAATTTGGTATATAAAGGCAAATTCAACACATTTTTATCTTCCCAAAAATAACTTGAGATTTTCACCTCATTCAGAAATGTGATATAAATAAAAAATCATGCAGTTACTTTGCAAAAATTCAAAATTCTTCACCTGAAAATTGGACACAATCAAGCCCCACTTCTAGTGGATATAGGTAATAAGCAATCTACATGATACCTATTAGGGATATGATAAGATTAAGTGAAATTAGTATAAAAATATCCCTTAGAATATTTTACCCAAATTTAAAAACATCATTTTGCAATTAATTATGTTACTTTAACAGGTATATAAAAAATAATAAGTATATAAGCTAACATCTATTTATGTAAAAGCTGACATATCCCAAAAGTTAAAGAAGTATCAAACATTAATTATAAAACTGGTTAATATAAACAAACAATAATTTTATACCTGCATTCCATCTTTAAGTTTCAAAATACATTCCATTGTGTTGATGGTGATTACCACTGGTTCCGAACCCAGTTTTGTCCATGGTACATGAATCCTCAATTCGTGAATATGCCCACTTAAAAAAGTAAATGGTAATTTCAATTCCTTAAAACACAAAATATTAAATAAAAGTTAGTAAGTGCTTAATATTTTTTCATTCTAATATTCACATTACTTCAAAATAAAATAAAATTTCCAACACAAAAACAATTTGGCAATTACTATTCCTCAAAAAGTAGCATCAATAACTTATTAAACCACAAAAACCAATTGTGCAAATCACATTTAACAAACTATTTAACCTGTCTAGGCCTGAGTTTCTTTACTCTGATGAATGGAAATAATATAAAATACCGAGTACATGACAAAGGCTATGGAGTGATAGTAGTGGTAGCAGTCACTGAAGTAGATAGCAGCAGTACCTGAGATAACTGCAATGGTATATTGTTTAAAATCCCCACCTAAAAATATGTCGCCAAGTAGCACAGCATTATAAGGCAAGTTGAAAGGGGAGTTGAAATAGAGTGGGCAACTTGTTTAATGTACCTACCTATGCCTCAGTTTCTTTATCTGTAAAGTTTGGATAAAAATAGATGGTATCTTTGAGAATTAAACTAATTCATTTGTATAAAGTTATTAGAACACTGTGTTCTAATTATTGAGATGCTAACTATGCCCTGGCTGGTGTTGCTCAGCGGTTAAAGCATCAGCCCTTGCACCAAAGGATCATGGGTAAGATTCCCGGTGAAGGGCACATACCTGGGTTGCAGGTTCAATCCCTGGCCCCAGTAGAGGCATATGCAGAAGGCAACCAATTGATGAGTCTCTCTCACATCGATGTTTTCTTTCTCTCTCTCTCTCCCTCCCTCCCTCCTTTCCTCCCACTCTAAAAAAAAAAAAAAAAATCATTGAAAAGAATATACTTGAGTAAGGATTAACGATAACAAAGATGCTAACTAGTATTATTATTATTACAAATTGTGGGCCTTAATGTATGTTTCCACAAGTTTTTTAAAAGACAGAATACTAAGCCCTGGCCGGTTTGGCTCAGCGGTTAGAGCGTCGGCCTGTGGTCCGGAGAGACCCGGGTTCGGTTCCCGCTAAGGGCACGTACCTCGGTTGCAGTTTGTCCCCGGCCCTGGTTGGTCGTGCGGGTGGCAGCCACTCGATGTGTCCCTTCACGTCGATGTTTCCCTCTCTCTCTCTTCCTCTCTCTCCCTCCCACTCTACCTGAACAAAAAATGGAAAGGTGTCCTCGGGTGAGGATAAAAAAAAAAAAAAAAAAAGACAGAATACTAAAAATCTATTTCGACTATTCTAATCGACTGTCACAAATTTAAAACATTTCTTATTGTTACATTCATTTTAAAGTAATAATTTCAAGCATTAATCAACTGCACAGATTAAATTTTGTTTTGTGTCCATAATGAAAACAATATTTACTGAGTACTTATTCTGTGTCAGGCAAGGTTCTAAGAACTTTACCTGCCTGCAACTATTTAATCCTTATAAGAACCCCAAAAGGTAAATACAAATGAAGAAAATGAAGCATGGAAAGGTCAAGTATCTTCCCTGGTTTATCTAGGAAAGCCAGGACAGAAAACTGGAAAATATGATGCCAAGCCCTTGCTCTTTTAACCACAATTACACTACATCTACACTTCCAATATCAGCACTGAATGCTTCTCAAATTCATGTATCTGGACAATGAGCCAATAATATTTCCACTTTTATGACTCCCTGATCTGTGTAACAGTGAGACATTTGTGAAATGGCTACCCAAGTTGAAGTCTATGGGCCAAACTGAATTTTCTCAGGGAAACTTAAAAGACACCTGAATCAAATTCAAGACCTTAGTATCATCAGAATGCTAGTAATAACCTGAGCTACTAACCAACCACTAACACAAGAGGCAGCATTCTATATTAGAACATGGAATTTTGAACCACATTGCCATTGTGGGAAATCCAACTGAAGTGCAACACTTATTAATCATCTGACTATAAGCAAAATTGTACCATTTCCTCATCACAGACTTATTGTAATAAACAAACAAGAACACATACACGCCTTAAAAAAGGCAAAACACAAATGTTGATTGTGGTAATAGACAGATCATCGCTAAAATAACCACAAATGAGTTAATTATCTATCCCTTTTCTTCTCAAAATACATTCTACAACTTAAAAAATATTTTATTGATTTGTAACAATTCAGAAATACATTGTGAAAAAGGGATCCCTAAAGCCAGAACAACTATGACTATACAAAGGACATTAGTACCAAAGAATTTAAGAGTTGAATAGCTCTCAAACATATAATTCTGGGTAAGCTATTACAAAATATTCTAACACGAAATAAAGGGATACTTCAAACAATAACATAACAGACAACAAAAAGAGGCAAATAGGACTACATCAAAAATAAAAAATTCCACACAGAAAACAAAAAAACTCAACAGAATGAAAAGGCAACCTACAGAATGGGAAGAGATATTTGCAAACTATATATTTGACAGGAATCTAGAATATAAGAGAACTACAACTAAACAACAACAAAAATTTTCCAATTCCAAAATAAGTAAAGGACTTGAACGAACATTTCTCAAAAACAATATGTAAATCAACAAAAGAAATTAAATAAAACATTAGAAAATATCTACTTGATATAAAATAAGGTAAAGGATTATGAGAGGGAAAAAAAAAACATGACACACATTGAAAAATAGCAAAATATAGGCATAAATCCAAACATATGAATAAAAACATTAAGCATGAATGGATTAAATACTCCAATCAAAAGCAAAAAATGTCAGAATAAATTTTAAAAATGAAAATCCAACTACATGCTCTCTACAAGAAACATACTTTAGATTCAAAAATACAAATAGCTTGAAGATAAAAATGGATGTATCATACAAACAATAAGATTAGAGCGCTGGAGCATTACATTATTATCAGACAAAATACAATTTAGAAAAAAATGTTACTAAAGACAAAAGGGGACTTCCGGTCAAGATGGTGGCGTAGGTAAACGCGGTATGGAGTCCTCCCAAAACCACATCAAAGTTACAACTAAACTACAGAACAACCGTCATTCAAAACTGCCTGAAATCAAGCTGAATGGAAATCCTACAACTACGGAATTAAAGCAGCAGCCACATCCAGACTGGTAGGAAGGGCGGAGGCGGCACAAAGGGCTGGTCCCACACCCAAGTGTGGCGGATAAAAATCAGGGGGCTCCCGCGGCTGAGAAGGTCCTTCCTGAGGACTGAGGGGTCCCCGTCCCACACCAGGTGCCCCGCTCAGGGTTCCAGTGCCAGGAAGAGAGTTCCCATCACTTCTGGCTGGAAAACCAGCGGGAACTGAGGCTCAGGGAGGCTGAAGCGGCTAGAGCCCCAGGCAGCTCCCTAAAGGTCCCGCGCACGGACTTTATCGGACTCTCTCCCTCTAAGCTTGGAGGGGAGGCACCTAGAGGGGCACCAGAGACATACAGGGAAGAGACATACTGAGCTGTTTGGCACTAGAGCAAGGGCTGGAGAGGGGGCTTTCTCGGGGACAAACGTGCTGTAAGAGGCCTTTGTTCCTTTGGTGAGCCCTTCCTGGGGGCGGCAGACAGTCGCCATATCTGGGACTCCAGCAACCAGACTCTCACTGGTAGCCCCGCCCTGCTGACTCCCTGAGGCCCCGCCCCACACAACTTTCAAGCCCACCCAAGCTGTTGCCACTTGCTTAACCATAGGATTGGCCTGTCGGATCCTGCTTCAGGTTTTTCCTAAATTCTGTCAAACAAGCAGCATCTGGTCTCAGCGAGCCCCATACCTCTCATTAAGTAATACACTGAAACAAACACAGGGAGGCAGCCAAAATGAGTAGACAAAGAAACAGGTCCCAAATGAAACAGAACAAAACCCCAATAAAACAACTAAGCGAAATGGAGATAAGCAACCTAACAGATACTGAGTTCAAAATACTGCTTATAAGGATGCTCAGTGAACTTAGTGAGAACCTCAGTGAACTTAGGGAGGGCCTCAAGAGCATAAAAAAGGACCAGTTAGAAATCATGGATACACAGTTAGAATTGAAAGAGGCATTAACTGAAATAAAGAGTAATTTACACAGCTTCAATAATAGAGTATGTAAATCCAAGGAGCAAACCATCGATTTGGAATATAAGGAAGCAAAAATGCCCAATCAGAACAGCAAAAAGAAAAAAGAATCCAAAAAAATGAGGATAGTGTAAGGAGCCTCTGGGACAACTTCAAGCGTGCCAACATTCGCATCTTGGGGGTGCCAGAAGGAGAAGAGCGAGAACAAGAAATCGAAAACCTGTTTGAAACAATAATGGCAGAAAACTTTCCTAACTTGGTGAAGGAAACAGACATACAAGTCCAGGAAGCACAGAGAGTCCCAAACAAGATGAACCTCAAGAGGCCCACACCAAGACACATCATCATCAAAATGCAAAAGGTTCAAGACAAAGAGAGAATCTTAAAAGCAGCAAGAGAAAGGCAGCTAGTTACCTACAAGGGAGTTCCCATTCGGCTGTCAGCTGATTTCTCAAAAGAAACTTTGGATATTTCTTGCCACTCCCTTCTGGCCTGCAGAGTGATGAAAACCAAGAACCTATAACCAAGATTACTCTCTCCTACAAAGCTGTCATTTAGAATCGATGGACATATAAAAACTTTCCCAGACAAGAAAAAGTTAAAGGAGTTCATCACTACCAAACCGTTATTATATGAAATGATGAAGGGTCTTTTTGAAGAAAAAGATAAAATGTATGAACAAACAAAACGGCAATGTATACACATCTATCAACAATGGAATCTACAAACAAAATGAACAAGTAGAACAGAAACATTCTCATAGATACAGAGAACATTTTTTGTTTGCCAATTGGGAGGGGGTTGGGGGAATGGGTGAAAAAGGTGAAGGGATTAAGAAGCACAAATTCATTGCTAGACTGACAAACCTCAAAGGGAAAGGGGTTGGGGGGGTGGGAATAAATAAACCAAAGTACTTATATGCATAACCAATGGACACAGACAATAGTGAGGGAAAAGGTGGAAGGGGGGCGGAAGTGGGGAGGTGGGGGTCAATGGGGGAAAAATGTGGAACATCTGTAATACATTTTACATCCAACAATAAAGATTTGAAAAAAATAAAAAAAAATAAAAATAAAGACAAAAGGGGATGCTTTATAATAGAAAGGACAATTCACAAAAGAACTATAAACATATATGAGCATTGCAACAGAGTCTCAAGATACATAAAGCAAAAAGTGAAAAAAGAAACAGATTCAAAAATAATCATGAGCCCTGTCCAGTTTGGTTCAGCAGTTAGAGCATTGGCCCAAAGAGTCGCAGGTTCAATTCCGGTCAAGGGTACATACTTCAGTTGCAGTTCATCCTCTGCCCTGGTGAGGGTCATGCAGGAGGCATGCATGTGTGTCTCTCGCACATCGATGTTTTTCTTTCTCTCCCTTTTTCTTTCTCTCTCTCTCTTTCCCCCCTTCCCACTCTATCTGAAGATAAATGGGAAAATATCCTCAGGTGAGGATTAAAAAATAAAAAATTTTTCAAACTGAATAATAATGAAAAGACAACATAAAATTCTGTGTGATAGAGCTGAATAGTTTGTTAGAAAGAAATTTATAGCATTAAATATATATATTTGAGTAGAAAAAGATTGAAAAATATCAATGACCTAAGTTACCATCTCAGAAATCAGGAAAAAGGAAAAGTAGCAAAGCAAATCCAAAGAAGTGGAAGGAAAGAAATAATAATAAGAGTAAAAATACATGACAAACAAAAGAAACATTAACAAAGTTGATTCTTTGCAAACATTAATGAAGTTAATAAAACCAAGCAATATTGATGAAGAAAATACAAATTACCAGTATTAGGAATAAAAAGATATCACAACAGATCAGACATTTTTTTAAAATAAACTAGACCATCAACTTACACCATACACAAAAATAAACTCAAAATGGATAAAAGACTTAAATGTGACCCGTGAATCCATAAAAATTCTAGAAAAAAATGTAGGCAACAAAATTTCGGACATCATACCCAGCAGAATTTTCACTGATACATCACCTAAGGCAACAGAAATAAAGGAGAAAATGAACACATGGGACTACATCAAACTAAAAAGCTTCTGCACAGCAAAAGAAACAATCATCAAAATGGAAAGGCAACCCACTGTATGGGAGAACATCATTGCCAATGATGTATCAGATAAGGGGTTAATTTCCAATATATATAGAGTGCTCCTACAACTCCACAAAAGGAAGACAAAGAACCTAATTAAAAAATGGGCAGAGGAGCTGAATAGACACCTCTCCAAACAGGACATATAAATGGCCAAGAGACATATGAAGAAATGCTCAACATCACTAATCATCAGAGAGATGCAAATTAAAACAACAATGAGGTATCACCTCACACCTGTCAGAATGGCCGCCATCAACAAATCATCAAACAACAAGTGTTGGCGAGGGTGTGGAGAAAAGGGGACTCTAATACACTGCTGGTGGGAATGCAGACTGGTGCAGCCGCTATGGAAAACAATATGGTGCTACCTCAAAAAATTAAAAATTGAACTTCCATTTGACCCAGTGATCCCACTGCTGGGAATATACCCTAAGAAGCCTGAAACACCAATCAGGAAGAATATATGTACCCCCATGTTCATAGCAGCACTATTTACAATAGCTAAGATCTGGAAACAGCCCAAGTGTCCACCAGTAGACGAATGGATAAAAAAGCTGTGGTACATATACACAATGGAGTACTATGCAGCGGTAAGAAAGAAAGATCTCTTATCCTTTGAGACGACATGGAGGGACCTGGAAAGTATTATCCTAAGTGAAACAAGCCAAGCAGAAAAAGACAAATACCACATGATCTCACTTATATACGGAATATAATGAACATAACAGTCTGAGGAATACGGTAGACCCAGATACATGGAAGTAAAGCACAGACTGACATCCCTCAGAAGAGGGGATGGGGGGTGGGGGGGTGGGAAGAGATAAACCTCAGAACTTATATGCATGTATGCATGACCAATGGACATGGACAACTAAGCCGGGGACAGGGTGGAGGGGGGGTGGGGTGGGGGGTGCCAATGGGGTAAAAAGGTAAAATATCTGTAACAAAAAAATAAATAAAAATTCATAAAAAAAAAATAAAATAAAATAAAATAAAAATAAAAATAAAATAAGTCAACGTGCCCTGGCCAGTTTGCTCAGTGGTTAGAGCGTCAGCCTGCGGTCCAGAGAGACCCGGGTTCAGTTTCGGCTAAGGGCGTGTACTGCGGGTGCAGTTTGTCCCCAGCCCTGGTTGGTCATGCAGGTAGCAGCCACTCAATGTGTCCCTTTCACATCGATGTTTCTCTCTCCCCCCTCCCCCTCCCCCTCTCCCTCTCCATCTCTCTCCCTTCCACTCTATCTGAACAAATAATGGAAAAAAATGTCCTCAGGTCAGGATTAAAAAAAAATAATAATAAGTCAACTTTACACCCAGCTGGTGTGTCTCAGTTGGTTGAAAATTGCACCAAGAGTTCACTGGTTCAATTCCCAGTTAGGGCATGTGCCCAGGTTGCAGGCTGAATCCCCAGTAAAGGGTGTGCAGGAGGCAGCCAATGTATGTTTCTCTCTCATCAATGTTTCTCCCTCTTCCTTCCTCTCTCTCTGAAATCAATAAGAACATATTTTAATAAATAAGAAAAAAGTAAAATAAAAATAAATCAACTTAAAATGAACAACAAAAAAAAACGTAGACTTTATGGCTTTAAATATGACAATTTAAAGAAAAAGCAAGCGCCAAGCTACTAAGGCTCAGTGGTCCATGCACCAAGAGGTCGCTGATTGGATTCCTGGTCAGGGCACATGCCCAGGTTGTGGGCCAAATCCCCAGTAGGGGGCATGCAGGGGGCGGCCAATCAATGTTCTTTCTCATTGATGTTTCTCTCTCTCTCCCTCCCTCTCCCTTCTTCTCTCTCTAAAAGCAATAAAAAGAAAAAAGTTTTTTTTAAAAAAAGCAAGCAAACCTTTTCATTAAGGGTCAGACAGTAAATATGTTAGAATTTTGCAAGCCATGCAGTCTCTGTCCCAGGTACTCAACTCTGCTATTTTAGCTTACAAAGGCAATAGATAATTTGTAAACAAATGAGAGTAGCTATGCTCCAATACAACTTTATTTAGGCCCAGGCCATTGTTTTTGATCCCAGATTTTGAGAAAATTGATAAATTCCTTGAATGCCATAACTAATCACTAACAACAGGAGAAATAAAAATCTAAATAGTTCTATATCTGTTAAAAAACTATATCAGTAATTTAAAACTTTCCAACAAAAAGACACCTGATCCGTGACTTCATGATTAGTTTTATCTAAAGTTTAAAAAACTAATAAAAGAAGTTGGAGATTTTACACTTTCTGATTTCAAAACTTACTATAAAGCTATGATAATCAAAACAATGTGATACTGACATATAGACATCCAAACCAATGTAGTAGTACTGCGAGCCCAGAAATAAACCCTCACATCCATAGCCAACCAATTTTTGATAAGGAAGACCATTCAATGGGGGAAAGACAGTCTTTAAGAAACAAGTGTTGGGAAAAGTGAATGACCACATGCAAAAACAAATGAAGTTGGATTCTTGTACCAGATACAAAACTTAACTCGAAATGGATCAAAGCCCTCAAAGTCAGAGCTAAAACTATAAAACTCTTAGAAGAAAACATAGGAGGAAAGTTTCATGACATTGGTTTTTGGCAGTGATTTCTTGGATATGAAATGACACAAAAAGCCCAGGCATCAAAAGAAAAAAAATGCTAACTTAGACCTCAAAATTTAAAACTTTTGTGTATCAAAACATACAATCAACAAAGTCAAAAGGCAACCCACAATGGGAGAAAAAAATTGCAAATCACATATCTGATAAGGGATTGATATTCAGAATATATAAATAACTCCCACAACTCAATTACAAAAAAAAAGGACTTGAATAGACACGTCTCCAAAGATGATATACATATGGTCAATAAACTCATGAAAAAATACCCAACATCACCAATCGTTAGAGAAATGCAAATTAAAACTACAATGAAATACCATTTCACACCCATTGGGATGGCTACAATAAAAAAAAAGAAAGAAAAGAAAAAGTGTTAGGAAGGACATGGTGCAACTGAAACCCTTATATGTTTAGGGTAGGAATGTAAAATAGTGTAGCCACTATGGGAAACAGTATAGCAATTCCACAAAAAAATTAAACACAGAATTACCATAAGATCAATCAATTTTACTTTTTTGGCATATACCCCAAAACAATGAAAGGGGCTCGAATAGGTACGTGTACACCTGTATTCACAACAATGTTATTCACAACAGCCAAAAGGTAAAAGCAATGCAAATGTACATCAACAGATGAATGAATAAACAACATGTGGTATATAGTACACACAATGGAATATTATTCAGTCTTAAAATGTAACGAACTTCTGGCACATGTTACAATATGGATGAACCTTTAAAACATTGTGCTAACTGAAATAAACCAATCATAAAAAGATAAATATTGTATGTTTTCACTTATATGAGGTAAGTACAGTAGTCAAATTCACAGACATAAAGTAACAATGTGGTAGCCACAGTGCGCTGGAGAAGAGAATGGGGAGTGCTTAATGGGTATAAAGGTTTAGTTTGGTAAATAAAAAGGTTATGGAGATGGATGGTGGTGATGGCTGTACAACAATATAAATATAATCAATGCCACAATCAAAAATGGTTAAAATAGTACATTTTATGTTATGTATATTTTACCAAAAGAAAAAACTAACAATACCAATCATATACAAACTCTTCCTTTATACAAAGAGCAAATGCTTCACAAATACTTTATTGAGGACAACATACGTAGGACAATCAAAGCCTGATAAGGACATTACAAGAAAAGAAAATCACAGGCCAGTATCACTTATAAACATAGATGCAATAGAACTAAACAAAAATTTAACAAATCTAATCCAATCATATATAAAAAAGGTAGTACACTGTAAGTGGGGTTTAATCAAGGAATGCAAACTCCGCTGAATACTTAATTAGTATAATTCATCATTAACAAAATAAAGGGAAAAATCAGATATCAATTCATTAAATGTAGTAGTTGATAAAATTCAACATTCATTCATGATTTTAAAAACTTAATGGAAAACCAGGAAGGGAAGAGCATGTCCTTAACTCAATAAAAAGCATTTGCATACTTAATGGTAAAATACTAAACACTTTCCCATTGAGGTTGGGAACAAATAAGAATGTCTATTCTCAAGATCTCTACTCCACAGCACAATAATGAAAAAAAAAAAAGAAGTAAAAGATCCAAACACTGAAAAAGAAAGATGTAAAACTGTCATAATTTCTAGATAACATGACTATATACATAAACAATCCAAAAGAATCCACAAAAAAAGTACTAGACAAGAAAGAAGTGGCAGTGGATATAAGGTCAATATACTAAAATCAACTGTATTTCGCCCTGGCCGGTTTGGCTCAGCGGTTAGAGCGTCGACCTGTGGTCTGGAGAGACCCCGGTTCGGTTCCCGCTAGGGACATGTACCTCGGTTGCAGTTTGTCCCCGGCCTTGGTTGGTCGTGCGGGTGGCAGCCACTCGATGTGTCCCTTTCACGTTGATGTTTCTCTCTCTCTCTCTCTCTCTCTCTCTCTCTCCCCCCCTCCCACTCTATCTGTACAAAAAAATGGAAAAATGTCCTCGGGTGAGGATAAAAAAAATAAATACAATAAAATAAAATCAACTGTATTTCAAAGTACTGGTAACAAATAATTAGAAAATGAAATCTAGGTCCTGCCCAGGTAGCTCAGTTGGTTTGAGCATCATCCCAATATGCCAAGGTTATGGGTTTGATCCTGGGTCAGGACACATACAAGAATCGAACAATGAATGGATAAATAAGTGCAAGAACAAAATCCATGTTTCTCTGTTTCTCTTTCTCTCTCTCTCTCAAAATCAATTTAAAAAGAAATCCAGTCCTGGCAGTTTGGCTCAGCAGTTAAAGCGTCGGCCTACAGACCAATGAATCACGGGTTCAATTCGGGTCAAGGGCACATACCTCATTAAGCTTCATCCCCAGCCCTGGTTGGGGTCATGTGGGACGCAACCAGTCAATACGTCTCTCTCACATCAATGTTTCTCTCTCTCTCCTGCCCTCTCCTTCCCATTCTATCTGAACAAAAATTAAAAAAGTAATATCCTGGGTGAGGATTAAAAAAAAAGAAAGAAAGAAATCTAGGCCTTGGCTTGTTTGGCTCAGCAATTAGAACGTCAGCCTGCAGACAAGAGTTGCAGGTTCAATCCCAGCCAAGGGCTGGAATACCTCGGTTGCAGTTTGTCCCCGACCCAGGTTGGGGTCCTGTGGGAAGCAACCAATCACTGTGTCTCTCTCACATCGATGTTTCTCTCCCCCCCTCCTTCCCTCCCTTTCACTCTATCTAAAGATAAATGGAAAAAAATATCCTCATGTGAGGACTAAAAAGAAAAACACAATGCTGTTTATAAGATTAAAAAAGAGATAAAATTTAATGAAATATGTTCAAAACCTCTCTGAAACTTCAAATCATTGCTGATAGAAATTAAAAACTTTAAAATACAGAAAGCAATGCCCTGTATATGAATTAAAAACTTAATACTATGACAACACAAGATACGTTAATATGTTATTTCCTCCCAAATTAATCTATTGATGCAATGTAACCTCAAGTAAAAAGGTTAATGGGCTTCCTTTTGGGGGAGGAAATTCTAAAATGTACAAGCTGAAATTAAAATGTATAATGAAATGCAAAGGAACTGCAATAGTTATGACAACCTGAAGGAAAAAAAAACAAAGTTGTACAAATTATACTATCAAGACTTAGTGTAAAAGACAATATGGTAGTGACACAAGAATAGACAAATACACCACTGAACAGATAAAGAATTCAGAAATATATCCACACATATGGCAACCTGATTTACACAAAGACTTAAGAGAAATTTAGTAGGAAAAGAATAATTCAACAAATGGTGTGGATTAACTAAAGATCAATGTAAAAAAATACAGAAAAGTTATTTTAATTTTTTTTTCCTTTATTGATTTTAGAGAGAAGAAGTAAGAGAGAGAGAGAGATAGAAACATTGATGAAAGAGAGAGAGAGAGAGAAAACATCGACGGGCCACCCTCTGCATGCCACCCACTGGGGATCAGGCCCACAACCTGGGCATGGGTCCTGACCGGGAACAGAACCAATGACCTCTTGGAGCATAGGTCAATGCTCAACTACCAAGCCACACCAGCTGGACCAGAAAAGTAATTTTAGATGAATCACTAAAAACAGAGCTTCTAAAAGAACACAGAAGAGTATATTTTCCTTGGAGTAAGCAAAGATATCTTTAAAAAGAAATGAAAAGTACAAGGAAAAAATTGATAAATTGGACCTCAATATGAACTCTATTTATCAAAAGATTCTTAAGAAAACAAAAAACAAGCCACGTATTGGGAAAAGATACTGCAATACATATATCTGCCAAAGGATTCAATTCCAAAATATAAAGAACTCCTACACATCAATAAGAAAAAGAAATAAAACGCAATTTTTTTTAGAGAATCAGAAACTTTACAAAAGAGAATATCCAAATAGCAATGAACAATACTGAAAGTGCTCAACATCATTAATCATTAGAAAAATGCAATTTTAAATTATGAGATACACTATACACCAACGAAAATGGCCAAAATTAAAATACCAAGAATGGCAGCATAAGTAAATGCACCCCCCTGCCAACCACATCAAAATTACAACTAAACTACAGAGCAACTATCATTCAGAATCACCTGAAAGCTAGTTGAACAGAATTCCTACAATTACAGATTTAAGAAGCCACATCAAGACTGGTAGGAGGAGTAGAGACACAGAAGGGCTGGCTCCACACTCACATGGGGTAGATAAAAATCAAGACAAATATTTTGACTGCAGAGGTCACCCTTGAGGAGCAAGGGGTCCAAGACCCCCACTGGACCCCCAGCCCAGGGTTCCAGTGCCAAGAAGAGAAGTCCCCATAACTTCTGGCTGTAAAAACCAGCAGGGATTGTGGCTAAGTGAGACAAAGGGCTTCTGAAATCCCAGGCAGTTCCTCTTAAAGAGCTCGCACACAGACTTACTTGGACTCACTCCCTCTGAGCTCCAGCACTTGGGCAGCAGCTTGAAAGGAACCATGGGCCCCGGCTGGTTTGGCTCAGTGGCTGGAGTGCCAGCCTGGGAACCAAAGAGTCAAGGTTCAATTCCGGTCAAGGGTACATACCTCTGCCCTGGTCCAGGTCGTGTGGGAGGCAACCAATCAATGCGTCTCTCTCATATCAATGTTTCTCTCTTGCTCCCTCTCTCTCTCCCTCTTTCTCCCACCCCCACTCTATCTGAAGATAGATGGAAAAATATCCTAGGGTGAGAAAAGAAAGAAAACAGGAAGGAAGGAAGGAAGGAAGGGAGGGAGGGAGGGAGGGAGGGAGGGAGGGAGGAAGGAAGGAAGGAACCACATAGAGGGAGGAACTGAACTGTCTCGCATCAGGGCAAGAGCTGGGGAACAGTTTTCTGCAAACAAATGTATTAGCAGAACCCACTGTTCCCTTTCTGAGACCCCTCCGCCCTCCACCACAGAGCCAGCAAGCAGGCACCATATCTCAGTCTCCAACAATCTGCTCATACTGTTCACTCTGCCCTGGTGATTCCCTGAGACCCTGCCCCACCCAACTTGCAGGCCAACCCAAGCTGTTTCCAGTGGCTTATCCATACAAATGGCCTGTTGTAGCTCATGCTTCAGACTTTCCTAAAATCTTTCAAATAAGCATCTGGCTTGGCATGTCCTGTTTCTCTCACTAAATGGCCCCAGACCCAGCACTAATGGCAGCTTGCACTGGTTCACATTTTAGTCTCACCTGGGTACCTCCAAGCCCAGCACAAGTAGCAGCCATTTGCAGATCACGTTGTAGCTCATGATGGGTGGCCCAGGCAGAGGCTGACACTATACACCTCCTGGGAGGCCCCAGAGCCAGCACACCACTGGACAGCTTCAGACCAAGTCCAAGCACCATCCAACAACCTTCACAAGCAACACACTCAGTTGGCACCACAGCCCCACCAAAATAAGTCCTGCTCTCTATGGTGGGCCCCTGCACAGCTGATCCTCCACAGTGGTCAGTGGTCAAAGCCAGTCCTTGCAGCCAATTGGCCTGGGGGTAAATTCCTCCTTTTGATGTGCTAACAGCAATCAAGGCTCAACTACATGGGGTCATACCTGGAGTGCCCAGCTCAGGTTACTGGAGAGGCTGTACCATTAGACCCTACAGAACACCTTCTACATAAGGCCACTCTACCAAGCCCAGGAGATGTAACAGCTCTACCTAATACATAGAAACCAAGAAAGGGAAGCAGCCAAAATGAGAGGACAAAGAAACATGTCCCAAGTGAAAGAACAGGACAAAATTCCAGAAAAAGAACTAAACAAAATGGAGAGAAGTAATCTACCAGATGCAGAGTTCAAAACACTGGTTATAAGGATGCTCAATGATCTCAGTGAGAACTTTAACAAAGAGATGGGAAACACAGAAACAAAACTAAAAAACTTAGAAAGAACCAGTTAGAAAAAAATTCACTAACTGAAATGAAGATTATATTACAGGGAATCAACAGTGGAGCAGATGAAACAGAGACCAAATCAGAGATTTGGAGGAAAAGGAAGCAAAACACACCCAATTAGAACAACAAAAAGAAAAAAGAATCCAAACAAATGAAGGTAGTGCAAGAAGCCTCTGGACTACTTCAAGCATACCAACATTTGTATCAGGGGGGTGCTGGAAGGAAAAGACAGAGAGCAGGAATTGAAAACCTATTTGAAAAAATAATAATGGAAAACTCCCCTAACCTGGTGAAGGATAGACACACAAGTCCAAAAAGTACAGAGTCCCAAACTATATGAACCCAAAGAGCCTCACACCAAGACACATCATAATTAAACTGAAAAGGTTAAAGACAAAGAGAGAATCTTAATAGCAACAAGAAAAAAGCAGTCAGTTACCTACAAGGGAGCTCCTATAAGACTGTTAACTGATTTCTCAACACAAACTTTGCAGGCCAAAAGGGAATGGCAAGAAATATTCAAAGTGATAAAATGCAAAGACCTACAACCAAGATTACTCTACCCAGCAAAGCTATTATTTAGAATCGAAGGACATATAAAGAGCTTCCCAAACAAGGAAAAGCTAAAGGAGTTCATCATCACCAAACAGTATTACATGGAATGTTAAAGAGTCTTCTCTAAGAAGAAGAAGAGGCTCTGGCCAAGCAGCTCAGTTGGTTAGAGCATCAGCCTGATATGCCAAGGTTTGATTCAGGTCAGGGCACATACAAGAGTCAACCAGTGCCCTGGCCAGTTTGGCTCAGCGGTTAGAGCATCGACCTGCAGTGCAGAGAGACCCGGGTTCAGTTTCCGCTAAAGGCACATACCTCAGTTGCAGTTTGTTCCCAGCCCTGGTTGGGTTGTGCAGGTGGCAACCACTCGATGTGTCCTTTTCACGTCTGTTTCTCTCTCTTTCTCTCTCCCTCCCACTCTATCTGAACAAAAAATAGAAAAATGTCCTTGGGTGAGGATTAAAAAAAGTCAACCAGTGAATGCATAGATAGGTGGAATAACAAATCAATGTTTCTCTCTCTCTCTCTCAAATCAATAAAGAGGGAAAAGATTTAAAAACATGAACAATAAAATGGCAACAAATACATATCTACCAACAAATGAATCTGTAAAATAAACTGCCCTGACTGATTTAGCTCAGCAGTTAGCGCGTCGGCACATGGACCAATGAGTCTTGAGCTCGATTTCGGTCAATGGTACAAACCTCGGTTGTGGTTCGTCCCTGTCCCTGGACAGGGTCATGCGGGACGCAATCAGTCGATGTGTCTCTTTCACATTGATGTTTCTCTCTCTCTCTCCCCCACTCCCTACCTCCCACTCTATCTGAAAATAAATGGAAAAATATCCTCAGGTGAGGATTTAAGAATAATAATAATAAATAAACTAAGAAGTAGAACAGAACCAGACTCATAAATACACAGAACATTTGAAGGCTGCCAGATGGAAGGGGGGTTGGAAGGATGGGTGAAAAAGGTAAAGAGACTAAGAAGTACAAATTGGTTGTTACAGAATAGTCATGGGGATGTAAAGCACAGCATAGGAAATATACAGTCAATAGCATTCTAATAACTATGTATGGTGTCAAATGGGTGTGAGGTTTATCGGACGATCACTTAGTAGGTTATATAATGTCTAATCACTAGGGTGTACTCCTGAAATGAACATAATACGTATGTCAACTGCAATTGAAAAATAAAAAAAATGAGCCCAGGTGGTGCAGCTCAGTGGACTGAGCATCCTCCCATGGACTGAGAGGTCCTGGTTCTATTCCTGATCAGGGCACATGCCCAGGTTGCAGGCTCAATCCCCAGTGGGGGACATACAGGAGAATCGATTGATCGATGTTTCTCACATCAATGTTTTTCTCTCTCCGTTCCTCTCTCTCTAAAAAGAAAAAATAAAACCTATTTTTTTAAAAGAAAAATAAAAAAAGATTAGAGCCAAAAAAAATAAAATACCAAACATACCAAATAATAGCAAAAATGTGAAGTGACTGGTAACTCTCATACAATGTTGGTGAGAATGTCAACTGGAACAACCACTCCACAAAACTATTTAGTAATATCCGTTAAAGCTACAAATGTGACTACCTCCTATATATACACCTAAGGGAAATTAATACCTATGTTCACCAAAACACAGGTACAAGAATGTTCATAAGAGTTTTCTTCACAATAGTCAAAAGCAGAAACAATCCAAATGTACATTAATGGGAAAATAAGTAAGTTGTGAACCTTTATACAATTGCATGCTACAAGGCAATATAAAGAACTAGCTACCACTCATGCAACAATATGGGTTCATCTTAGCCATAATGCTGAAGAAGCCAGACAGATTTCCCATTTATTTACAATTCAAGGACAGGTAATATTTACCTGTATTGATAGAAGTCAAAACAGAAGTCATCTGTTGGGGGAGGGGGAGAGCCACTTGGGGTACAGGAAATGTTCTATTTCCTGATCAGGGTGGTAGTTACACAGGTGTATACAAAGGAAACAGTCAAATATAACTAAAAATTATTGATAATTATCACCATCAAATTAAATCTTTCCAAAGCTCCTAAAAAGCAGTTGGTCTCTGACTCTTCTGAGTTTCCATATGTGTTTGTATCCTCAAATCTAACAGAGTTGCCTGGCATATATTAGTACTAAATGAAGTAATAAGTATATGAACTTTGAAGTTACAGTTCATTTCCATCAGAGCATTCTTGCATTAAAAGAGAGAAAAAAAGAAAGAAAGAAAAGAAACTAAAGAGTGACTAAGAAAGAATTCCATTTTGTTGGCATTCTCAGTGTGTCCACTCAATACTCTGAAAATGCTATGGGTAATGTCATTTTTCCTACTAGGAGACAACTTCCCTCAGCATCTTCCTTTCTTCTGGAACCTTCTACTACCCAAAGACAGAATGGCAATGTATTATTTTCTAGCATCATACAGAATCTTAGCGATGTAAATTAGCATATTTGGTAAGGTTTGAGAATTGAGTCAATAGGCTGAGCAATTCTAACAAGAACAGTGAAATTGTTTTCCTATTTGATGAGGCAACTTTGGAGGATCTTATTCTAATAAACCATCACTAGTGGTAAAGCATTAAGAAATATTCTGTAAAGGAAAATATTTAGTTTCAGGGCAGTCAAAAATATTGGCAAAAAAAATAATTAAAAAAAACATAAACTCAAGGGTGGCATGCAAAAAATAAATAGAGTCAAAGTGTAGGAAACAACGGATTACTTCTGAACAAGCTGAAAATGTGTCCAATAAATGACAGCTACACAAGTTACCTGTTCCAGCACATCCAACTTTAACTCGAGCTTGCTGAGAACCACATCTCCACCCCATAGTGAAAGCTGTAGATCTGATGGCTTTAAATTCTTGATGTAGCGATTCACATAGCTCATTAAAATTGGAGTCACATATGACTCCAGCATCGTTTGAGGTGCAGAGAAGTCAAAGTCAGAAGCTGCAGGGGGGTAAAGGCAAATAGAAGGAACTGAGTCGGTGGTGCAGCGAAGGGGGGGAGAAAGGTACTTCTTCGGAGTAGAAGAGGCCGAAAAGCAAGAGTCCCCACCAAAGGGGCCGCTCGCCTCCTCCCAGAAGCAGTAAAAATTCAAGTGGACTCTCTGCTCCAGAGGAGACTTCCTCACTGGTACAACTCCCCTCAACTCGCCTGCCCAGTAGTGGAAGGCGAGATGGAGACCTGAAGACACCGAGTCCCCAGAAAGAGAATGAAGTGCGGCAGGGCCCCTCCGTCCGCTGCACCTCTTCACCAGCCCTGGCGCCCCCACAAGGCCCTCGCCTCCCAGAACTCAACCGGATTTACCACCACAGAACCAGAGCCAGAGGGAAGCCGGCTCCCGCCCCCTGCCCCACCGCACCCCCGGCTGACATCACACCCAAGAGTGCCGCGGCGTCTCCTCCACCTACCGGTACCTAAATCCCCATCGCCCGGCGTGGGCGCAGCTCCTTCACGGCGCCACTTCCGGGTGTGCCCCACTTGGTGCTCAAAACAAACTGTCCCTCCACCGCCAACACGCGACTCCGCAGCAGGACCGGCGGTCTCAGGCGGGAGAAGCCATTCAGTGCATCTTCTAGAAGGAAGCCTCCAGCACTCGGCGCCCCTACGTCCCCACTCCGACCCCGCCAGTGGTCAGGACCAAGATTTAGGAAGTGCTGGGAGGAGGTGGGCGGACCGGAAAAGTGGAGACACCAGAGATCCGGAAGTGGCGCTCTAGGGAGAGAGTGGCCGCCGGTGGTGGAGGTCGAGTCGGGGTGTTGAAACACGGAGGGCCGCAGGTCGGAGGAAGAAGAAAGTGCGTCTCAGTGTTTAAAACCCTGAAAAACAAGTGTTTATTGTTTCTCTTGGGAAATGGAAGGCCTGGGAAGAGGAACTTGGGTTCAGTGATCAGGGCAATAGCTCTAAGGTCGTAGGTAGGAGAAGCGGGGGGGGGGGGGGGGGTCACTAAAAAGTAGAGCCTAGGGACTTAGCCGGTTTGGCCCAGCGGTTAGAGCCTCGGCCTGCGGTCCAGAGAGACCAGGGTTCGTTCCCGCCTAGGGCATGTACCTCGCTTGCAGTTTGTCCCCGGCCCTGGTTGGTAGTGCGGGTGGCAGCCACTCGATCTGTCCCATTCACGTCGATGTTTCTCTCCCCCTCCCCCTCTCTCTCCCTCCGTCCCTCCCTCCCTCTCACTCTATCTGAACAAAAAATGGAAAAATGTCCTCGGGTGAGGACTAAAAAAAAAAAATCCTAGGTTCATTTGCTGGGAAAAGGGTGAACGTGGAAAGGGAAATTTAAGGCTGGTAAAGGGTTGCACCTTAAGGGAATGCGTGATGGCCATAATTGTAAACAAGCTCTTACATTCTTTTACTTTCGTGAAGCAGTAGTTAAGTGTTACCAAATTTGCTGTTGCGGGGCAAATTTGGAATGGTCGGAGAAAACGTTCTGGAGAACCATTGGATTTGCACTCTGATTTAGGACATCAGAAAAGGAGCGGGAATACTAGAAGGAAGAAGGAAATGAAACTACTAGAGACAAAGTCAAAATGAATAGCAGATAAGGAATTAATTCAGAGTTTTAAGAGTCCGTGTTGGTTTTTATGAGGCTGAAAAGAATGTATAAAATAGATTTCCTTCTAGTACCTTGCAAGCTAACAGTAAAGCAACTCAAGCACCTAACTTGGAAAAATATACACTGAGCTTTTTATAAAGGAATAGCATAGGACATGTGGCCAAAATTTTGACCAGTGTCTCTTATTTTTGGTAACTTCTGAAGAGAATACCTACCACTGCATTTTTGAAAATAGACAACTTATATAGTGATTAAATACACACCCATGTTGTTGCATTTAATTGAAAATAAGTACATTTCTGAAGCTCTTTAATTCAAGTTATAATTTCTTGAAAGAGTTTTTAAAAACTACAATAGAAAATAAGCCTAAGTGAGGATACCAAAGTGTTCAGATTTCTTTTTCTAATGAAAATAATGAACTAAGTTTCAAAAAGAGAGAGAGCAGCTACTTGCTAATTCAGAGCAACTGTCTCCTCACAAAAAGCCTTGAAGAATAACCTAAGTAATTTGGGTCTTATTAATACCTACTAAATTAAACAAATAAATTATCTAAGTAATTTCTTAGTTATCTGCCTCACCTGCAAGGAACAGGTTGAAGCCATGACTCGGAGTTTTAATACAAAGAAAATGGTTTCAGCCCTGGCCAGATAACAGTTGCTTAGTGTCATCCCCATATGTTAAGGTTGCTGGTTTAATCTCCTATGAGGGCAAACATACAACAATCAACCAATGAATGCATGGGTGGGGGAAGCAACAAATTAATGTTTCTCTCCCTCTCTCTCTTTTTTCCTCTCTCTAAAAATAAATAAAAATTTAAAAACAAAGTAAAGAAAATAGTCCCACTAATTTTATGACAGTCCTAGGTGGTCTAGAATAGAAGCTCCAGTCTTGTTAGTTTTGTAGAGAAAGAAAAAGGGCCTAGTCTTATTTGTGTGGCAATTTAATAAATAAGAACAGTTCCCTGGTTGGTTTGGCTCAGCGGTTAGAGCCTGCTGACCAAAGAGTCCCAGGTTTGATTCCGGCCAAGGGCACGTACCTCCGATGCAGTTAGTCCCTGGCCCAGTTGGAGTTGTGTGGGTGGCAACCAATCGATGTGTCTCTCTCACATCCATCTCTCTCTCTCTCCATCTCTCCCCCCCCCCTCTGAAGATAAGTGTAAAAATATCCTTGGGTGAGGATTTAAAAAAAATAAGAACAGTGTATTAAGATAATTAACCAGATATTTAAAATAAATAGGAGTAGTTGTTTTACTATGATGTACAACATGAGGCAAAAGTAGGTTTACAGTTGTGAGTATGCAAAACAGTTTATTCATGTATTGTTATTTATTAATCATTTTATTATTTTCTGTAGGAACAACTTTAAACCTACTTTTTCTCCACCCTGTATAAGCACAATAATAATAATCATCATGGAATGCTCAACATTTTTTTGTTCCAGTATGCCACTTTTCTCTTGGAGCCAATAAAAAAAGTACCAAAGTACTTTCTTGGGAAAAATATTTGGGCACTGGTTTTTATTTTTTGTTGTTATTGTTTGTTTTGTTTTGTTTTAAGAATCCAAGGTGGTTTTCAACTTGTATTCTGATATGCTCTATTCTGTATGCAGTCAAGATAAGTTTAATTCCTTTTCCATGTTTCATTGCTCATGTTTTTTTTTTTAATATCAAATGAACAGCCTTTCCCAAATCTATTATTATATGCCTTTCTAGTATAAGATCCCCGCAAAAAAAGAATTTTTTTTTTAATCTTCTCAATAAGAAATCTTTGAGGGAGGTTGGTTATATAGGTAATAGTTCTCCAGTCAGGTGAACTTTTTTCTTTTCTTTTCTTAATTAGAGCAATTGTAGGTTCACAGCAAAATTGAGCTACAAATACAGAGAGTTCCCATATACTCCCTGCATGTCTCCACACACATACAACCTTCCCTACTATCGCCATCCCTCACCACAGTGCTACATTTACTACAATTGATGAGCCTACGTTGACACATCATTATCACCCACCCAAAGTTCATAGTTTACATTAGGGTTCATTCTTTGTGTTGTGCATTCTGTGGATTTTGACATGTATAATGACATGCATCCACCATATACAGAATAGTGTCACTGCCCTAAATAATTTCTATGCCTATTCATCCCTCTCTCCCCCAAACCTCTGGCAACCACTGAACTTTTTGCTGTCTCCATACTTTTGCTCTTTCCAGGATGTCATTTCCATCTCCCATTTAGTAATATTCACTTAAGTTTCCTCCATGTCTTTTCCTGTTTTGATAGCTCTTTTTTTAATGCTGAATAATTTTATCCATTCATTTGTTGAAGGATATCTTGCTTGCTTCTGCTATAAATATTTGTGTGCAGGTTTTTGTGTGTACATAAATTTTTAACTCCTTTGGGTAAATGCTAACAAGCACAATTGCATTAAGAATATGGATAATTTTGTTAAAAAACAAAAAAACACTGCCATGCCATCCTCCAAAGTGACTGTACCATTTTGCATTCTCACCAACAATGAATGAGAGTTTCTGTTGCTCTACTTCCTTGCCAGCATTTTGTGTTGTCAGTGATCCAGTTTGGGGACATTTTAATAGATGTGTAGTGGTATCTCGTTTTAATTTTCAGTTCCCTAGTGACATATGATGTTGAATATCTTTTCAATATGCTTACTTTGCCATCTGTATATCTTCTTTGGTGAGATGTCTGTTCGTGTGTTTTGCCCATTTTGTAAATTTTTTTTCAATCCTCACTTGAGGATATTTTTTCCATTAATTTTTACAGGGAGTGGAAGAGAGGGAGGGAGGAAGGGAGAGAGTGAGAGAGAGAGAGAGAGAGACATCAATGTGAGACACAGAGATTGGTTGCCTCCAGAACATGCCCCTACCTGGGTGGGGGATCGAACCTACAACTGAGGTACGTGTGTGCCCATGACTTAGAATTGAACCCTTGACCCTTCCGTGCACTGGCCCATTATCTACCCATTGAACAACACCAGCCATGGCTTGCCCGTTTTTAATCAGGTTGTTCACTTTTTTATTGCTGAATGTTAAGAGACTTTTATATATTTTGTATAAAAATTTTGTATCAGATGTGTGTTTTGCAAATATTTTCTCCTAGTCTGTGGTTACTGTCTTGAAATTGTCTTTTGCAGAGCAGAAGTGTTTAATTTTAATGAAGTCCAGATTCATTTTTTTCGTGGGTCATGTCTTTTGTGTTATATCTAAAAAGGTTTTGCCATAACTGAAGTCATCTAGGGTTCCTCCCATTATCTTCCAGGAGTTTTATCATTTTGTGTTTTATATTTAGTGGCACACTCAATTTTGTGTTAATTTTTGTGAAGAGTGTAAAGTCTAGGTCTAGATTTTTTTTTTTTTTTTGCATGTGAATGTCCAATTGCTCCAGCACTGTTAGTTGAAAAGATTCTTTGCTCCACTGAATCAACTTTCCTCCTTCGTCAAAGACACGTTGACTATTTCTATATGCATTTATTTCTCCTAACAGTTCTAGTAGTTTATGCCTTACATACTAGGTTTCTTCTATGAGATTTCTGCTCATGGGTGTCTGCTGCGTTAAGTTGTGTTTTTCTATCTCTCCAATTTGGGAAATAGTGGTTTGCCCTGTGACCACATTTCTCTGATGGATCTAAGAGATGGTGATATTTCATTTTGTTCAGCTTTTTACTTGTTAAGATGGAGTGGCAACTTCTAAGCTACTTATATACTGAACCGGAAACCAAAAGTCTCAAGTAAAATTTTTGAGTGATGTTTAAAAGTTTGAAAAAGGTATAGAAAGGCTCCTTTACTATTTATTTTTCTATTGTGTTTCTTGCAGTATACCTGTATTGCTAAGAATTTCCCTCCTAGAACTGGTTTGGGTGTGTCCTACTGATTTTGCATCATTGTGTTTTCATTTTCGTTTGTCTCAAGGTATCTTTTTATCTGATTTTTGTTTTTCACTTTGTTTCTGTGTTGTATCACTTCAATTGCAGATATTAAATCAACTTTGGATACTAGGAATAATGTTCTTGTTCTTAATTCATTAATTGTTTAGTAGCATGTTATTTAGCCTCCATATGTTTGGTTAGTTTTCCGTTTTCTTCTTATAGTTGATTTCATTGTGATCAGAGAAGATGCTTGATATGATTTTAATCATCTTAAATGTATTGAGACTAGTTTTGTGACCAGACATGTAGTCTACCTGGATAATGTTCCTTGTGACTTGAAGAGGATGTATATTCTATAGCTTTGGATAAAATGCTCTGAAAATGTCAACTAAATTCATCTGATCTAGTGTGTCATTTAAGGCCACTGTTTCCTTGCTGATTTTCTGTCTGGAAGATCTATCCATTGTTGTCAATGAAATGTTAAATCACCTACTATGACAATATTCCTGTCAGTCTCTTCCTTTATGTCCATCAAGTTTTACTTTAGACATATAGGTGCTCTTATATTGGGTGTGTAAGTGTTTATAAGGGTTATATCCTCTTGGATTGGTCCCTTTATCATTATGTAATATCCTTCTTTGTTTCTTATTATAGCCTTTGTTTGAAGTCTATTTTGTCAGCTGTGAGTAGCCACAGAATTGATTTTATTAAAACATATTATCCTACATTAATGTATCACTTTTGTACTTAGAAGGTCCACATTTTTTCATGCTATTTTGAAAGCCTATAATGTAGTGTTATATTAATCTCCTGATGTTAGAATGATCTGAGGACCCTTCATCAACATTTGCATTCATTAATGGTCCTGATTTTGTAAATTATTTTTCCAAGTAAATATATAATTTATTCTTTCCTTATTTTTTTTATTATTGACAGTATTACAGATGTCAGCTATTATAACCCTCTTTGCCCTTCTTCCACCCAGCCACTGCTACACCTGAGGCCTTCACCACATTTTTGTCTGTGTCTATGGGTTATGACTGTATGCATATATGTTATTTGGTTAATATCTTCCTGTCCCAGCAACACTCTCCCCTCTGCCACGTGTCAATCTGTTCTATATATCCATGACTCTGCACGTGTCAATCTGTTCTATATATCCATGACTCTGGACCTATTTTGTTCATCAATTTATTTTGTTCATTAGATTCCACATATAAGTGAAATCTTGTGATATTTATCTTTCTCTGACTGGCTTATTTCACTTAGCATAATAATTTCTAGGTACATTCATGCTTTCACAGAGGGTAAGAGATCCATCTTTTTTACACTTGCAGAGTATTCCCTTGTGTAAATGTACCATAGCTTTTTTGTCTGCTCAACTACCGATGGGCAATTGGGCTGCTTCCAGATATTAGCTGTAGTAAGTAACACTGCTATGAACATAAGGGTGCATATATTCTTTCTGATTGTTTTGGTGATTCTTAGGATATATTCCCAGAAGGGGGATAGCTGGGTCAAAAGGTAGTTTTATTTTTAATTATTTGAGGAAACTCCATACTGTTTTCCATAGTGGCTACACCAGTCTGCATTGCCACCAGAAATGTACTAGGGTTCCCTTTACTCCACATCCTTGCCTACACTTCTTGTTTGTTGATTTATTTATGGTAGCTATTCTAGCAGGTGTGAGGTGTTACCTTATTGTGGTTTTAATGTGCATCTCTCTGATGATTAGTGACATTGAGCATATTTTCATGTCTATTGCCATCTATATGTTCTCTTTGGAGAAGTATCTATTCAGGTCCTTTGCCCGTTTTTGTTTTTGTTTTTTATCCTCACCCGAGGACATTTTTTGATATTTTGTTCAGATAGAGTGGGAGGGAGAGAGAGAGAGAGAAAAAAACATCGACGTGAAAGGGACACATGAAGTGGTCGCCACCCACACGACCCAATCAGGGCTGGGGACAAACTGCAACCGAGGTACGTGCCCTTAGCGGGAACCAAACCCGGGGTCTCTCCAGACCGACACAGGCCGAGGCTCTAACCGCTGACCCAAACCGGCCAGGGCTGCCCGTTTTTTAATTGAACTGTTTTGTCTTCCTGGTTTTGAGTTGTATGAGTTTTTTATATATTTTGGAAATTAACCCCTTATCAGATGTATCATTGGCAAATATGTTTGTTCATATTTTGGTTCTCTTTTCATTTTGTTGATGTTTTCTTTCACTGTGCAGAACCTTTTTAGTTTGATGTAGTCCCATATGTTTATTTTTTCCTTTGTTTCCCTTACCCTCAGAGACATACTGGTAAAAATGTTGCTCCAAGATATCTGAGATTTTACTGCCCATATTTTCTTCTAGGATTTTTATGGTTTTATGATTTACATTTAAGTATTTTATCCATTTTGAGTTTATTCTTATGTATGGTACAAGTTGGTGATCCAGTTTTATTTTTTTGTGTGTTCCTGTTCAATTTTTTAATACCATTTATTGAAGAAACTGTCTTTAGTCCATTGTATACTCTTGCCACCATTGTCAAATACTAATTGACCATAATGGTATAGGTTGATTTCTGGGAACTCAGTTCTATTCCATTTATTTATATGTGTTGTTGTATCAGAACCAGGCTGTTTTTATTACAATAGCTTTATAGTATAGTTTGTTATACGGCATTGTGATCCCTTCAATGTTGTTCTTCTTTCTAAAGATTGCTGTGGCCATTCAGGCTCTTTTTTGGTTCCATATAAATTTTTGGAATATTTTTTCTAGATCTGTGAAATATGCCATTGATATTTTAATAAGGATTACATTGATCAATAGATTTCTTTGGGTAGTATGGACATTTTAATGATGTTAATTCTTCTGACCTGGGACATGATATATGCTTCCACTTGTTTGTATCTTCCTCTGTTTCTTTTTTCAATGTCCTATAGTTTACCAAGTACAAGTCTTTTACCTCCTTGGTTAACTTTATTCCTAGGCACCTTATTTTTGTTGTTGCAATCTTAAATGAGATTTTTTTTTTTAGGTTTTTTTTTTTGTTTGTTTTGTTTTTTTGAGAATTCATTATTGATGTATGAAAATACCATTCATTTCTGGATGTTAATTTGGTATCCTGCTACTTTGCCAGATTACTTTATTAAATCTAGTAGTTTTTTGGTGGTCTTTTGTGTACAATATCATGTTATCTGTGAATAATGTCAGTTTTATGTCCTTTTTTCCAATTTGGATGCCTTTATTTATTTCTTTTTCTTGTCTTATCCCTGAGGGTAGGACTTCCAGTACTATGTTGAATAAGAGTGTTGAAAGCTGACATCCCTGTCTTTTTCCTTTTCTTAAGAGAAATGCTTTTATTTTTAGCCAGTTGAGTATGATGTTGGCTGTAGATTTTTTTATATGTGGTCTTTATGATGATGAGGTATGTTCCCTCTATTCCCACTTTGCTAATAGTTTTTATCAGAAATTGGTGCTGGATTTTATTGAATGTTTTTTCTGCATCCATTGATATGATCATGTGATCTTTATCCTCCATTTTGTTTATTGATTTTTGAGTATTGTACCAGCCTTGCCTCTCTGGAATAAATCCCACTTGGTCAGCCCTGGCCAGTGTGGCTCAGTTGGTTAAAGTGTCATCACATACGTCAAAAGTTGGCAGGTTTTATTCCTGTTCACTGCACCTACCCAGGTTGTAGGTTTGATCCCCAGTATGTGCTTGAGGCAACTGATCTGTTTCTCTCTCACATGGATGTTTCTCTCTCTCCCATCCTTTCTCTAAAATCAATTTATTAAAAATCCCACTTGATCATGGTGTATCATCTTTTTAATGCATTGCTGGATCCAATTTTCTAATATTTTTTGAGGATGTTAGCATCTATGTTCATCGGGGATATTGACCTATAATTTTCTTGCTGTGTGGTGTCTTTATCAGGTTTGGAATTAGGAGAATGCTGGCCTCATAAGAGGCTTGGAAGTCTTCTCTCCTCTTGAATTTTTTGGAATAGTTTGAGGAGGATAGTTGTTGGATCTTTTTATAATGTTTCGTAAAAATTGCCCGTGAAGCCATCCCATCCAGACTTTTATTTGCTGGCGTTTGTTTTATTACTGCTTCAACTTCATTAGTTGTTATCAGTCTATTCAGTTTTCTGATTTTAGAAAGGTTGTATATTTCTAGGAATTTGTCTCTTTTGTCCAGATTGTCCAATCTGTTGACATATAGTTCTTCATAATATTTTCTTTGTATTTCTGTGGTGTCAGTTGTTATTTCGCCTCTTTCATTTGGATCTTATATATTTAGGTCCTCTCTCTTTGTTTCTTGATGAATCTGGCTAAAGTTTCTTCAGTCTTGTTCGTCTTTTCAAAGAACCAGCTCCTGGTTTCTTTGATCTGCTATATTGTTTTTTTAGTCTCTATGCCTCTTATTTGTGCTGTGATCTTTATTATTTCATTCCTTCCACTACTCTGGGCTTTTCTCGTTCTTTTTCTAGTTCTTTTAGTGGTAGGGTTAGACCATTTATTTGAGATTTTTCTTATTTCTTGAGGTAGGCCTGCAATGCCATGAATGTTTCTCTCAGTACTGCTTTCACTATGTCGCATAGATTTTGACTTGTGTGTTCATTTTCACTTGTTTTAAAGAAGTTTTGTATTTCTTCCTTGAGTTCATTGGTAACCTATTCACTATTTAATACCATGCTCTTTAGCCTTCATGGGTTTGAATGTTTTTGAGTGTTTTTATTGTAGTTGATTTCTACTTTCAAGCTGAGAAGATGCTTGATATCATTTCTGGAACTTGTTAAGACTTATTTTGTATCCTAACTTGTGGTCTATCCTTGAGAATGTTCCCTGTGTACTTGAGAAGAATTGTTCTTTAAATATCAATTAAATCCATCTGATCTAGTGTGTCATTTAAGATCACTGTTTCCTTGTTGATTTTTTATCTGTAAGATCTATTTAGTGATGTCAGTGGAGTGTTAAAAGTCCCCTACTATGACTTTATTGTTGACGCTCTCTCCATTAAAGTCCTCCAAGAGTTTTTTATCTATTTAGGTGCTCCTAAATTGATTGCATATATGTTTACCAGGGTTTTAGCCTTTTGCTGAATTGATGTTTTTAGTATTATGTAGTAACTTTCTTTGTCTCTTGTTATGGACTCTGTTTTGAAGTATATTTTGTCAGATATGAGTATTGGCACCCCAACTTTTTTTTCATTTCCATTTCATGGAGTATTTTTTTTCCATTCGTTCACTTTGAGCTTGTGTGAGTCTTTTATTTATTTATTTATTTATTTATTTTATCCTCACCCGAGGACATTTTTCCATTTTTTGTTCAGATAGAGCGGGAGGGAGAGAGAGGAAGAGAGAGAGAGAGAAACATCGATGTGAAGGGACACATCGAGTGGCTGCCACCCGCACGACCAACCAGGGCCGGGGACAAACTGCAACCGAGGTATGTGCCCTTAGTGGGAACCGAACCCGGGTCTCTCTGGACCGCAGGCCGACACTCCAACCGCTGAGCCAAACCGGCCAGGGCTTGTGTGAGTCTTTTAAATGCTTCACTTTATTCCCTTTGGGTCATTAGTGTTTCTGTGGAGAAATTAGCTGACAGCCTTATGGGAACTCCCTTGTAGGTAACTTACTGTTTTTCTCTTGCTTCCCTTAAGATTCTCATTGTCTTTACCTTTGCCATGTTAATTATGATATATCTTGGTGGGGATCTCTTTGGGTTTGTCTTGATTGGGACTCTCTGTACTTCCTGGACTTTTGTGACTTTTTCCTTTATGAGGTTAGGGCAGTTCTCTGTCAATATTTCTTCAAACTGATCCCCTATCCCTTGCTCACTTTTTTCTCCCTCCTGTACCCCTATCATGTGGACATTGTTACATTTCATGTTTTCCTAAATTCCCTTAAAGAATCCTCATGCTTTTAAATTATATTTCCATTTTTCTGCTCTTACTGAGTGATTTTTTTTCTACCTTGTCTTCTAATTTGCTGATTCAATTCACTGGTTCCTCTAATATACTGTTTATTCCTTTCAGTGTAGTCTTATTTCAGATATGTTATTCTTCATTTCCCACATTTTTTTTTCCTCATGGTTTCTATGTCCCTTTTTATGTTGTTGAGCATTCTTAAAACCACTACTTTATAGTCTGTTTCTGATCAATTGCTTTCCACCATGTCATTTAGCTCTTTTTCTAGAGATTCCTTTTGTTCCTTCATTTGGGGCCTGTTTCTTTGTTTCCCTATGTTTGCTGTTTCTTTATGTTTGTTTCTATGAATTAGATAGGACTGCTATGACTCCCAGCCTTGGTGGGGTGGCCTTCTGTAATGGGTGTCTTGTGGGACCCAGCAGTGTCATATCCTTGATCTTCTGAGCTGGGTGCTCTAGGAATGTCCCTTGTGTGGGTTATATGAGCCCTCCGATTGTAATTGGGTCTTGATTGTTGTTGCCCTGTTTGTGGGTGGGCTCAGCCCTAGTGGTGACTAACTCAAGGCTCTATCCTGATCACCCTGTGTCAACTATTATACAGGTGTTGACAGAACAAAACAAGACAAAATAAGACCAAATTAAAAAACAACATGTAAAGAAAAACAAACTACCACCAACAAGAATAAGGGGGGAAAAAAGACAAAGAGACCAAAAGAATTTGAGAAGAAACAAAAGACACCAAAAAAGAGAATATGAAAGAAAAGAAGGAAAACAAAAAAAATAAGAATAAAAAATAAAATAATAAGTAATAATTTTTAAAAGTTATAATAAGGAATAAAATAAAAATATGGAATAGGAAAAGAAAAATGGGGGAAAAAGAAAAAAAAAGATAGCCCTGGCCAGTTCAGCTCAGCAGTTAAGAGTGTCGGCCTGCTGACCAGAGAGTCCTGGGTTTGGTTCCTGCTAGGGGCACGTACCAAAAGAAAAGCAAAGAAAACAGAGATAGAATATGAGAACAAAAGAGAGAAATAAAAGATATGAGAAAAAAATGTTTTTAATGAAATATAAAGAAAAGATTTTTTAAAAACTGTATTCTGCCTCCACAGATTTTATGCCAGCTCCAGTCACACTTCTGATCAGCTATTTCTGGAGCTCA
The DNA here is from genome assembly GCF_014108415.1 of Molossus molossus. Classification (NCBI taxonomy): domain Eukaryota; kingdom Metazoa; phylum Chordata; class Mammalia; order Chiroptera; family Molossidae; genus Molossus; species Molossus molossus. The sequence continues at coordinate 42,512,840 of NW_023425351.1, read as the reverse complement.
CTGGATTTTGCTCCGATGTTGTCTGAACCTGGTCCCTTGGTTTGCCAGTCTCTGGCTTTTGGCAGATTCTCTGGTGCTAGCCAGTATCAGTTGTTGTCCTTGCCTGGCGCTGGGAAACTTGACTGAAGCTCAGCAGGGATGAGCCCCAAGTAGTCCAGTGGGCTGGGCCTCTGTAGCCCAGAGGCTGGGTCTTCCTCAGGTCTTGCACCTTGAATGTCCCTGCTCTGAACAGCTCTCCCTTCTCCCACAGAACTGTGCTTTAGGGGTGGGGGTGTTCCTGGGCCTGGGCAGGGTGGTTTAAACAGACTTACATTTGCGGTGGTGCCTGTAGCTTGTAGGAGAGGGGCGGGCACTTCCTCTCCTTCCCAGAGCTTCACTGAGGGAGCTAGGCTCTGATTCTCCATAATGCAGGTGAAGGGCCCAGCACCCGCCCATCTGTCTCCCGGACAGAAGCCCGCCCAAAGACACAGTCACAATGCCTCGGCTCTGCCTGCCTCCTTGGTATCCCCTTGCCTCCACACGAAGTAGGAGACAATAAAATAAAAATTAAATTTTAAAAAAATCAGCTTCACTTGGCACTCCAATCTTTCCTTCTGGCCAGCAAAATGTCCGAGTCCTCCAAGCTGTCAGACCAAGCAGTATAGGGTGCAGAGTTACAGCCCAGTGCCGCTCCCCCTTGCCTCCAGTCACAGCAGGATGAGACAGACCCAGCATTTCCACAGTGGGAGGAGTGATACTACGCTGCTGTGAAGGTGGGCAGGTCTGATCCTCTTTCCCAAGCCCCCCATCTGGCTCTCCACCCAAAGTTCTTCCAGATAATAGAAGGCCCCTCAGAGTTACTGCTGGGTATACCAATCAGACCCCTCCAGCCCTGAGCTCTGCCATGTGGCCTCTCTGCAGATACAAATTGTAGCAAACTTCCCAGGCTGGTGGTGTAACACAGACATTGCTTTTTGCCTGTGATGGTGTAGACTGAGTCTCCCAGATGGACTGAATCCCCACTGATTCCCACCACTTGATGCTGCCATGCAAGCTCCTTCCCTTCTCTGTTACTCTATATTAGGGATCCCCACATGGGGTTGGGACCCTAGGTTCCCAAGAGGAAGAGGCTCCTTGGCCACAAAATCCCTCCAGAAGCTGCATGAGCTGGCTCACCCTCTCCTTCCTTCCTCCTGTCCTTCCTCTGTGCTCCCTGCCATCAGTATTTCAGATCAGCTACATGTCAACTGGTTTTTCAAGCTGATTGCTCTGCAGTTTGCTGCAAGTCCAGTCCCGTGTTGGAAGCAAGCAGATGGAGCCTGTTGCTACTCTGCAGCCGTCCAGTATAGCTATAATTTTGGTCCCAATTTTTTTAAAACAATTTTTTTTATTTAGCATTTTATCAAATATATTTAATATATTAACTTTGTAAATGTCAAGTTTATGTGTGAACAACAATCAAATTTAGGGTAATTTTGTGTGAGGGCACTTTTCATAGCCATTACATACTTGTAAACATAGCATAAACATCAGTAAATTTTTTCCCCCAGGTTTCTGAACAGATTTTATTACACAGGGGATGGGGCTCAGTCCTTCTTGCTTGCTGCCTTCCTCATGGCTACAGGGACATTGCTCAGCTCCTCTCTCTTTCTCTTGGAACGGATGTGTGTCCCCACCCTTTTCTTGATGAATTTCAGGGCCTTCTTGTCCTTAGAGTCCTTGAGCAACTCCATGGCATGCCGCTCCTAGTGGGCAAAGCCACACACCTCTCGGATCATGTCCCGCACAAACTTGGTGTGCTTGGTGAGGCACCCGCCACAGCGGCTGTGCCTTGGCTTGCTCACGTTCTTGTCACCTTCTGGCCCTTGTTGAGGCCGGAGTATCGAAGAGCCATGGCTGCAGTTCCTCAATGGCTGCAACTGTGGAAGGGAACATCAGTAAATTTTAAGGGGAAAACATTTTATCTCTTATACCTATGCCAAATTAAATTTTTTAAATTTAATAACAAATAAATAATTTATAAAGTTCATTCTCTGGCCAGCTATCTGTGATAAGTCTGTCCTTATGAGACTCCCTCCCATAGGGTGTACATCAGATTAAAATGTTTGATTTATTATTCACTCTGACAGCAATATAATCTAAAACAACACTATGAGGCTTACTTTGGTCTGAAAGGTCAAGAATATGATAACCTTATAATCTGAAGAATACAATAATATTTACCAGGTTTTTTTTTTAATTTTTTATGTGAAAGGTGGGCACAAAATAATTTATCATATTTGAAATTGGCATATTTAATAAAGGAAAATAATCAAGAAACCACTGCTAACTATAAGCTTTAATTTAGCCTATTAAAACATTTTAGCATAGAAAATACATCATGAATAATACTGTAGCAAATACCTTTGAGGAATAAAAAGAAGCATCATCATATTCTATTATTTAACATGTGACCAAAAAAATTAACTTTCTCCAACTTCCAATAAAATGAAGTCCAAACCTTGAACTACCTCTCACCTATCTGAATAAAAGTTTTAAAGCTATTATCATATTTTCTTAGATTAACAGCTTTTAGGAGGTAAGAACTACTTTGTGTGTTTTTTTATGTACACATCTACATTTAAAGTACTATTTTTGCTAGATTTTCCCTGATAATTTTGTTTAGTATCTTCTTAAGTGTAAAGACTTTTATTTCAAAGTTTTGTTAATATTCTCATGGCACATCAAAATTTAAGGAAATCTTTTTATCATCAAAAAGGAATTCTGGTAATACTTGTTTTGTTGGGTTTATAAACTTTTCTTCATATTATTTGCTCTTACATTTCCTTGCCATTTTGTTTAGTTTTTATGTATTTTAAATTTCTTCAAAATGGTGGAATAAAAAAAAGAAATGTATGTAAACATTAATTTGTAAGTATCCATCTTCTTAATCCACTAAAGTAAACTTCAGTCACGGCATTTTATCTTAACAGTATTGTATGTAAAAAAAAAATTGTTGGTGAACAATATCTGACACCCTTCACATGTACTTTGAACTCTGTTGGTTTGTGTCAGTAATTGACTACTTGAGTTAGAGAATCCTTGCCCATATCAATAAAAATCAGTCAAACTACATGATAACTTTAACATCAAAATCACATCACAAGAATAGCTATCATCAGTTATTGACCGGAAGAAGATTGCACAGGGAGATAATGTCTTCAGTGGAGGGTTGTGTTTGATGAAAAAAATTAAAATTCTAAATCTAAGTCAATAGTAAATCCAAAGCCCAAAGGAAGTTTGACATTAAGTTTTTTTACTTTCAGAATCCTTTCATCATTACAAGAGTTATTCTTTGCTGGTTCAAATCTTGCTTTCCTCCTTTTAAAAGTTGTTCCTGAACACATTAGCCTAGATGAGCTAATTTCAGATGGCTTATTTACCTGCTCATAGATTTTATATGCCACCTGCTTTTGCTTTTTCTGCAGACGCAAAGTCAATCTCTGGGGCAAAATTCCACCTTTCTCTTTCTGCCACACAAGTGGTAAATAACATTACCCAATAAATTTTAGCATTTCCCCCAAATGTGTAGGATACAAAAAATGTATTCATTCGTGTGAGATATAAAAATGTACACTCACACTTCTGAAATCAACAGCCAGCCATTTCACACTTGGGCCAAAGGCAAACAAACATAATTCTCACTGGCAGCTGGACAACATTCCAAGCTGCCACCACATTAATTAACTCACCTCAATCAGATTCCACTTCAACTTGCACAGCTTGCTGCCAAGATGCCTAGCAATAAATTGTTAGGTTAAATACTGAACAAGGTAGGGAAATACCATATGGTATGTTGTTATATAGGGTGGGATATTCTTGTTTAACACTAGTAGCAGGGTTTTCCATTTACTTTTTATTGTTGTCTCTTGTGATTTCAGAAGAATGAGTATATGTTTTTATTTTTTTTAATTGATTTTAGAGAGGAAGAGAGAGAGAGAGAGAGAGAGAAACCTCAATGTTAGAAACATCAATCAGTTGCCTCCCGCATGGGCCCCAGCTAGGAATCAAACCCGCAACCTGGACATGTGCCCTGACTGGGAATCGGATCTGCCACCTTTTGATGTATGGGACGACACTCCAACCAACTGAGCCACACTTGCCAGGGCATGAGTATATGTTCTTGTTGATAAAATCTTGCTTGTCTTATTGTGAAGGGGAATGGGATGGTAACAAGATAAAATACCTTTGTCCACGAACTTCTATAGCTGGTATTCCCTATATTTCAAGGCAGCAGTTTACTTAGCAAGTACTGGGAATCCACTAATTGCAAATTATTGTTTTAAATTTGAATGGAATATCAAGGGACGGAGGACTCAAATACCCTGTTCATTGAGGTCTACTGGCAATTTACGAATAAATACAAACTACTTAATACTTGAAAAAAATTCTAACCTGGAAGTCAAAATATTTGAGTCTGAAGTCCAGTTTCTGCCTCTGACTGGCTGTATCACAATAGAAAAATCACTTAACTTCTCTGTTCTTATTTCCTCATCTGTCATATGAAGTAGTTTGACTAGATGAGTGGTCCCAAACCTTAATGCACATATCAATTTAAGGAGCTTGTTTGAAATGAAGATTAATGGCCCGGCCAGTGTGGCGCAGTGGTTGAGTGTTGACCCATGCACTGAAAGGTTGCCAGTTCAATTCCCAATCAGGGAACATGCCCAGGTTGTGGGCCTGATCCCCAGTGGGGGGCATGCAGGAGGCAGCCAATCGATGTTCTCTCTCATTGATGTTTCTATCTCTCTCTCCCATATATATATATATATATATATATATATATATATATATATATATATATCCCTTCCCCTTTCTCTAAAATCAATAAAGAAAAAAATTAATAATAAAACAAAAGAGTATTGGATACCACCCTTAGGGATTGAAATTGATTAGGTTTGAAGGGAGTTCCAAGAGTCTGAGTTTGTAATAAGCAAGAAATTCTTCTGCTGATAGAGGACCTACATTTTGAGAAATACTAGACTACATGTTATCTAAGATCCCATTACCTCTGAAGGGCATTATTTTACTTACCAAGTCCATACCATTGCTTTTATTTCTTATGGGATTTTGGAAAGAAGTATGTATAATTGGAAGTGTTGATTCAGGACTTAAATGCATTACGTAGTTCCAATATCTAGTGGAAAAGACTGAAAACACCAGAACATGACTACCCAAAGTAATGTAAGCATTTGCCTTAGGTTGTGGGATGGGTGATGGGGGTGACAGCTGACTGGCTGCTACCTCTAAAAATCCTGCCTGTACATGTAGGTAGACCCTAAATCTAGACAAAAAATAACATAGAAAGCCATCCTGCAGATCAACTTTATTCATATTCCCTTTTTACTGATCTCAGAGAGAGAAAGAGAGATCAATTTGTTGTTCCACTTATTTATGAATTAATTGGTTGATTTTTGTATGTGCCCTGACCGGGGATGAAACCCACAACCTTGGCATAGTGGGACAACACTCTAACTAACTGAGCTACCGGGCCAGGGCCTATTCATATTCTTTATCACTCATCCGGCAAAAGTCTTTCTTCACTCTAAGAATGTTGCAATGAATGCTTGTTTCATATATTTTGCTTCTTGTATACCTTGTGCATTCTGCTTCTATTTTAAATGCTAGAATTCAGAAAAATATTCTGTACTTGTTGAAAGATTATAAAAAGCTAGAAACTTTTGAAAACCTCATTCTTCCTAGCTTCTAGGACATGACTTGGTAAGGAAAGTAAAAAGCTTTCCTAGTATAACTTTTAGTTTATTTCAAATAGGTGCTTATGGATTTTCACTAGGGCACATACCTTTTTTCATCTAATCCCTCTTATGACCATCAGAGAGCTATCCCATAACACAGTTATCTGGGTATAGCCTTAAATTAAGGGGAAAAAAAGCCCTGGCCAGTTGCTCAGTGATTAGAGCATTGGCCTGCACTGGTTTGATTCCAGGTCAAGGGCACTTACTTCAGTTGCAGGTTTGATCCTTGGCCTCTGTAGGGGTTGTGCCCGACGCAACCAATTGATGTATCTATATCACACCCTGTTTCTCTCTCTCTCTCCCTTTCCCTTCCTCCCTCCCACTATATCTAAACAAATCAATGGGAAAACTATCCTCAGTGAGGATTAAAAAGAACTTGAGAAAAGAACAACCTTAACCAGCCCACATAAAATTGTATGTAACACGGCCTTTTCCATCATGTTACAACCTCAACAGATGTGAAGCCTCAAAAGAAAGAAAGAAAAGGCTTCATTCATTATTTCAGTACTTAAAACTGAAATCACCTTTGTTCTTAGTTTCTATCAATGGATGATGTAAAAAGGCAATGCAGTAGTTGCTTTACTATTTAATCTGCACCAAAGAAACCTGATTGTCTCAGATTTAATCAGTTCCTTGCAAGCTATTCTGATCACCACAAAATCCCCCAAGGTGTAATAATGTTCCTTAGAGTATGAGTGAATGGTCTCTTATTGATGTTTGTATTCTCAGCTACTAAAATAGATGCTCAATAAAAGAATGTTGACTTGAAGATATTGTGGCAGAGAAGGAGGAATTAAATCCTGTTGCAGACTTTTTTGTCCCCTGCAGGTGGTGCTGGGAGACAGGTTCTTTATTTATTTACTTACTTAATCATAATTACCTGGGATGGTAAAGGTGTTCTCAGTACTTGGTTTAAGGCTGTTGTAATTATCTAAATTTCTTCCTTCCTTTCTCTCTAGTTATTGAGACACGAAAACAAAAAGACTGAGAAGGTGATACAAGTGAAAGAAGAAAGACATTAAGATAATTAATGGTGTCTCCCAGGTCAGGCAGTGGAGAGATAATGTAGGTGTTGCGGGGAAAGAGATTGTGTACATTTATACTTTCAAAATGAGAACATATATTCAGGAAAGCATTCTTTGGAATTATCTATCTCTCCAGATCTACTACATCAAATCTAGTGCTGTATTTGTCATCCCTATACTTCTAGTATTTCTCACCATGGTTAGATATGACTGGTTGGTGGTATTTAGGGTTTCAACATTTGAGACTTTCTATCCACCTCACAACTTGTGCACCACACCTCCCAGTCGGAGTCAGCTGACCTTTTCTCTGTGTTCCTCCAGTTCAAAGAATGTATTGCTTATTGGGGTGATCACTTCGTAAGTTAAATAAATGTCTAATTATTATGTTGTACACCTGAAACTAATATAATATTGTATATCAACTAAAAAATAAAAATAAAGATGGTATTATTTATCTTTTAATATCTGAATCTCCCATGGAGATTGCATCATTTTCATCTTTGTATCACTAGTTCTTATTTTCGATGCTTGGAATGTAGTAGACACTGAACAAATTGAATGAATAAATGCAGCCAATGAATCTCTAAAAATGCTGCCAGCACATAACTTAGTATTGCCTGGAACCAAGTATGCATTTCTCTTTAATCACTCCTGCCCTGAAACTTTCTAAAGCCAAAATTAGAGGTCAATAATAAACATAATTTTAAATGGTGGTATTGATATGATTCCCCCAAACTACATTTTTAGCCATATCTTTCCTGTCTCCTCCACCTCACCCCATCTGAATGCTTTATAACCACCAGAATCGTCTGTTCACTCTCAATGATTTCCTTTGTGCTTTCCCACCTCTGAGGTTATGTCATCCCTCTATTTTGTGCTCGGTCTACTTTAATCAGTAATTCTCAAAATGATTTTCAAGAGGCCCATTACGTTAACTCTATGTTCAAAATAATACTAAGATGTTATTTGCCTTTTCACTCTCGTCCTCTCACAAGCATATAGTGCAGTTTTCCAGAGGCTGTATGATGTGTGGTATCACAACAGAAGCAGATATGAGAATCCAGACGTCTTCTGTTAAACATACATGAAAAAGGTAAAACAATACTGTTCTCCTCACTCAGTGGTTTTGTTTTGGAAAATATTTTTCATAAAAATTATTTATGTTAACATGTAATTTATTTTAAAATGAGTTAATACATTTTTTATTTTAATGTAGAATATGGTAAACATGGATAGATATAACCCACATAAACAAATGCTCTTTGAAGTCCTCAATAATTATGAAGAGTATTGTAAAGAGGTCCCAAAGGCCAAAGAATTCAACAATGCTGATCTAAATCTTCTGTATCTTTTAAAATCCAAATGAAAGCCCTTCTCCTTGATAAGTTCTTTGACCTGTGCAACTAGAGAGGATCTCCTTCTCTGTCTACCTGACTGAGTACCTAAGGCACTTAGACACGAAGGTTCTGTTGCACCATTCACCTCATATAGAGCTTGTGCCACAAAGGAATGAAATATTGTTATACTGATTAAGAATAATTAAGGGCCTTCAAGTTTGATGGTGAATCATAAACAATCCTTTTACTTTCCAGTCTCTGACTATAGTCTGTCCAGCCTCAAAGGAAAAGAGTATTTTTTGACTTTTCAATCTACCATTTTCACTAAAGATAATAATAATAAAGTTACATGTATACAGGAAACATTTGTTATGTATTTTTATTACATAGCTGATAAATGTTCTTTGAAAAAGAATGAAACAAAAAATTAGAAATTAAAAAAATTAAGTTCCCCCATAATGCCATCAACTTGAGATAACAACTGCTAACATTTTAATATATGTTCTACTATACACATACTTTTCACTAAAGTAAGTTATACTGATCATACTATTATCATTTTTATGTACTATCGTCTAAGATGCTTTTTAGTACTTGTACTTACCATAATATGGTTTCATATAAGGGGATTTAAAGAAACTGTTAATGTTCATTTTAATAAGTGTGTGGTACACAAATAAGTATTCATTTTTTCTTTAAATTAGAATATATACATTTTAATTCCATTATTATGGGTATGCATAATAAACGTATTTTTAAAGTAATATATGACAAACTTTTTCTATATGATTAAGTATGCCCTACCTTAACTCTGTAATAGCCCATTATATATCTTCTAGGATTTACTTAATCTATGTTCAGTCCTACTGTTAGGCAATGAAATTATTGTAATTTTTCAAAACTACAAATAATGCTTGGATTTTCTCCTTTGTATATACATGTTGTATATATCTGCAGTGATTTGATTCAAATAAATTTAGAATTATTAGGCCAGGAGATATAAATAAATTTTAAGACATTTAATCCAAAAATTCAATCATCTTTGAGGCCATTTTACTTTCTCACTAGAAGAAAAACAGAACTATGACTTAGGAAAAAAGGAAGAGTTTGAGAAGTAGTAAGAGAAAAATGGAAAAGTATATGGAAGAAGAAAAATTCACAGAGACTAATTGATCCCTAAGAATTGAGAAGGGAGCCTGGCTGCTGTGGCTCATGCACCAAGAGGTCACCAGTTCAATTCCTGGTCAGGGCACATGAACAGGTTGTGGGCCAAATCTCCATTGGGGGGCATGCAGGAGGTGGCCAATTCATGTTCTCTCTCATCGATATTTCTCTCTCTCTCTCCCTCTCCCTTCCTCTCTCTCTAAAATCAATAAAGACATTTTTTTTTTTTTTTTTTAAGAATAGAGAAGGGAAGGGAAGAGTAGGAAGCAGAGTTGAAGAATACCTACATAGGGAGAAAACAAGGCAGACTGAACACAGAAGATTTTAGAGTCAGATCCAAATTTAAAATATTTGTACATATGAAAAGGAAAGAACTTGTCAAATAGTAAGCACATAATAAAGGTTTGCTTTCTGAGAAAATGGAGTAAAAGGTTAGGAAGAGGTAGGGGACAGAAAAAAGGAAATGAAAATAAAAGAATAAATCATTGAATGTATAGAAAGACTAAACTTAAAGAAAGTCAAATTTTATTTTACAAATTACTACTTTTGTACAAAGTTCTGATATAATACTGATGACGAAATAGAAAAATGAAAGAAACCAAAGCTTTACATAAGTGAAAATTTGCTTATCATGGAGAAAAGTGGGTTAATGTGTAACAAATACAAAGAATGCCAGATCTTTAAAAAATCAAATGTTGATGCAAAATATTTGCAGATGTTTTTATCATTGTATTGATACTTAATAAAATCCTTATCTTGGAAGAAAAGATAAGAAAGATGCTGATGAATTAAAAGGAGATTATGATTTGGAGTACTTTCTTTTTTATTATTATTATTATTTTAAATTTTTGTTACAGATGTTTCTCCTTTTTTACCCCATTGACATCCTCCTCCCCAGAGCACCCACCCTGTCCTCAGCTTTGTTGTCTATGTCCATTGGTTATGCATACATGCATATAAGTTCTGTGGTTTAACTCTTCGCTCCCCCCACCACCCCTTCTCCTGAGGGTTGTCAGTCTGTATCCTACTTCCACCTCTCTGGGTCTACCCTATTCCTCAGACTATTATGTTCATTATATTCCGCAAATAAGTGAGATCATGTGGTATTTGTCTTTTTCTGCTTGGCTTGTTTCACTTAGGATACTTACCAGGTCCCTCCATTTCGTCTCAAAGGATAAGAGATTTTTTTTCTTATAGCTGCATAGTACTCCATTGTGTATATGTACCACTACTTTTTTATTCATACTGATGGACACTTGAGCTGTTTCCAGATCTCAGTTATTATAAATAGTGCTTCTATGAACATGGGGATACATATATTCTTTCTGATTGGTGTCTCCGGCTTCTTAGGGTATATTCCTAGATGGGGGATCACTGGGTCAAATGGCAGTTCAATTTTTAATTTTTTGAGGTAACACCATATTGTTTACCATAGTGGCTGCACCAGTCTGCATTCCCACCAGCAGTGTACTAGAGTCCCCTTTTCTCCACACCCTCGCCAACACTTGTTGTTTGATGATTTGTTGATGGCGGCCATTCTGACAGGTGTCAGGTGATACCTCATTGTTGTTTTAATTTGCATCTCTCTGATAATTAGTGATGTTGAGCATTTCTTAATATGCCTCTTGGCCATTTGTATGTCCTGTTTGGAGAGGTGTCTATTCAGCTCCTCTGCCCATTTTTCAATTGAGTTCCTTCTCTTCCTTTTGTTGAGTTGTATGAGTACTCTATATATATTGGAAATTAACCTCTTATCAGATGTATCATTGGCAATTATCCTCTCCCATACAGTGGGTTGCCTTTCCATTTTGATGGTGGTTTCTTTTGCTGTGCAGAAGCCTTTTAGTTTGATGTAGTCTCATGTGTTGATATTTTAGTTTGTTGCTATTGCCTTAGGTGATGTATCAGTGAAAATTCTGCTGGGTATGATGTCCGAAATTTTGTTGCCTATATTTTCTTCTAGGATTTTTATAGATTCACGGGTCACATTTAAGTCTTTTATCCATTTTGAGTTTATTTTTGTGTATGGTGTAAGTTGATGGTCTAGTTTCATTTTTTTGCGTGTAGCTGTCCAATATTCCCAACACCATTTATTAAAGAGGCTGTCATGGATCCATTTCTGGGTTCTCTATTCTGTTCCACTGGTCAATGTGCCTGATCTTGTGCCAGTACCAGGCTGTTTTGATTATAGTCGCTTTGTAGTAGAACCTGATATCTGGTAATGTGATCCCACCTGCTTTGTCCTTCTTTTTCAAGACTGCTGTGGCTATTCAGGGTCTTTTTTGGTTTCATATGTACTTTTAAAGTATTTCTTCTAGTTCTGTGAAAAATTTCATTGGTATTTTGACGGGGATTGCATTGAATGTATAGATTGCTTTGGGTAATATGGACATTTTAATGATGTTAGTTCTTCCAATCCATGAACAAGTTATGTGCTTCCACTTTTTTATATCTTCCTCTTTTTCTTTTTTCAACGTCCTGTAGTTTTCTGCAAATAGGTCCTTTACTTCTTTGGTTAAGTTTATTCCTAGGTCTCTTAATTTTTTTTGCCTTGATGGTAAATGGCATTGTTTTTGCAGTTTTTCTTTCTGTCAGTTAATCATTGGTGTCTAAGAATTCCATCAATTTCTTTTCTTTTTTTTTTTTTAATCCTCACCCAAGGACAATTTTCTCATTTTTGTTCAGATAGAGTGGGAGGGAGAGAGAGGAAGAGAGAAACATCGACGTGAAAGGGACACATCAAGTGGCTACCACCTGCATGACCCAATCAGGGCCGGGCACTAACGGCAACCGAGGTATGTGCCCTTAGCGGGAATGAACCTGGCTCTCTCTGGACCGCAGGCCATCAGTCTTACCACTGAGCCAAACTGGCCAGAGCGCCATCGGTTCCTTGACGTTAATTTTGTATCCTGCTACTTTGCCAAATTCATTTATTAAGTCTAGTACTTTTTTTTAATTTTTTTATCCTCACCCGAGGATATTTTTCCATTTTTTGTACAGATAGAGTGGGAGGGAGAGAGAGGAAGAGAGAGAGAGAAACATCGACGTGAAGGGACACATCGAGTGGCTGCCACCCGCACGACCAACCAGGGCCGGGATCAAACTGCAACCGAAGTACGTGCCCTTAGCGGGAACCGAACCCAGGTCTCTCCAGACCGCAGGCCAATGCTCTAACCGCTGAGCCAAACTGGCCAGGGCAAGTCTAGTACATTTTTGATGGAGTCTTTAAGGTATTCTATGTATAATATCATGTCATCTGCAAATGACAGTTTCACTTCCTCCTTTCCAATTTGAATCCCTTTTATTTTTTCTTCATGTCTGATTGCTGTGGCTAAGACTTCCAGTACTATGTTCAATAAGAGTGGTGAAAGTCGGCATCATTGTCTTGTTCCTGTTCTTAAGGGAAATGCGTTTAGTTCTGCCCATTGAGTATGATGTTGGCTGTAGGTCTTTTATGTTGACCTTTATTATGCCAAGATATGATCCCTCTATTCCCACATTGCTGAGCGTTTTTCTCAGAAATGGATGTTGGATTTTATTGAATGCTTTTTCAGCATCTATTGATATGATCATGTAGTTTTTATTCTTCATTTTATTTATGTGGTGTATCACAATTTATTGATTTGTGAATATTGTACCAGCCCTGCATCCCTGGGATGATTCCCACTTGGTCATGGTGCAAAATTTTCTTGATGTATTGCTGGATCCGATTTGCTCATATTTTGTTCAGGATTTTGGCGTCTATGTTTATCAGGGATATTGGCCTGTAGTTTTCTTTCTTTGTAGTGTCTTCTTCTGGTTTTGGAATTAGAATTATGCTGGCCTCCTAAAACAAGTTTGGAAGTCTTCCTTCTTCTTGAATTTTTTGAAATAGTTTGAGGAGAATGGGTGTTAGTTCTTTTTTGCATGTTCGGTAAAACTCCCCTGTGAAGCCATCCGGGCCTGGGCTTTTGTTTGCTGGGAGAGTCCTGATTACATCTTCAATGTCCTTAGTTGTTATCTATCAGTCTCTTCAAGTTTTCTATCTCTTCCTGGTCCAGTTTTGGGAGACTGTGTGTTTCTATAAATTTGTCCATTTCGCTGAGATTGTCAAATCTGTTGCCATATCATTGTTCATAGTATTTGTTAACAATCTTTTGTATTTCCATGGGGTCAGCTGTTACTTCTCCTCTTTCATTTCTGATTTTGTGTATTTGGGTTCTCTCCATTTGTTTGTTTGTCAGTCTAGCTAAGGGTCCATCAATCTTGTTTATATTTTCGAAAAATCAGCTCTTTCCCTGGCCAGTTTGGCTCAGTGGTTATAGCGTCTGCCTGCAGTCCGGAGAGACCCGGGTTCGGTTCCCGCTAAGGGCACATACCTCGGTTGCAGTTTGTCCCCGGCCCTGGTTGGTCATGTGGGTGGCAGCCACTCGATGTGTCCCTTTCACATCGATGTTTCCCTCTCTCTCTCTTCCTCTCTCTCCTTCCCACTCTGTCTGTACAAAAAATGGAAAAATGTCCTCGGATGAGGTTTAAAAAAATGAGAGAAAGAAAGAAAAACCAGCTCTTTGTTTCCTTGATCCTTTTAATTGTTTTTTGTTTGTTTCTGGTTTGTTTTGTTTTTTTAGTCTCTATGTCATTTATTTCTGCTCTGCTCTTTACTATTTTCGTCCTTCTACTTGCTCTAAAGTTTTCTTTTTGTTTTGTTTCTAGTTCTTTAAGTTGTGAGGTTAGATAGTCCATTAGACATTTTTCTTGTTTCTTCAGTTAGGCCTATACTGCTATGAACTTCCCTCTCAGAACTGCTTTCGCTGTATCCCATAGATTTTGTGTTGTTGTGTATTCATTTTCATTGGTTTTCAGGAAGTTTTTAATTTCTTCCTTGATCTCCTCAGTAACCCATTCATTGTTTAATAACATGCTATTTAGCCTCCATTTGTTCAAATGTCTTTGCATGTTCTTGTTGCAATTGATCTCTAGTTGCATGCCACTGTGATCTAAGAAGATGCTTGATATGATTTCAATCTTCTTGAACTTGTAGAGGTTTAGTTTGTGTCCTAACATGTGGTCTGTCTTTGAGAATGTCCCATGTGCACTTGAGAAGAATGTGAATTCTGTAGTTTTGGGGTGTAATTCTCTGTAGATATCTATAAAATCCATTTGGTCTAGTGCTTCATTTAGAGACTCTGTTACCTTGCTAATTTTTTGTCTAGAGGATCTATCCAGTGAAGGCAGCGGAGTGTTGAAGTCCCCTGCTATGATTGTATTGCTGTCGATTTCTCCTTTGAAGTCCTCCAGAAGATTTTTAATATATTTTGGTGCTCCTATATTGGGTGCATAAATGTTTACCAAGGTTATATCTTCCTGTATAGATCCTTTCAATATTATGTAGTGGCCTTCTTTGTCTCTAGTTATGGCCTTCATTTTGAAATCTGCTTTATCAGATATGAGTATTGCTACCCCAGCTTTTTTTTGCTTTCCGTTTGCTTGGAAGATTTTTTTCCATTCCTTCACTTTCAACCTATGTGAGTCTTTTGTTGCGAGGTGGGTCTCTCTTGTAAACAACATATAGATGAGTCATGCTTTCTTATCCAGTCAGCTACTCTGTGTCTTTTTATCAGAGCATTCAGTCCATTTACATTTAAGGTGATTATTGATATGTACTTATTATTGCCATTTTTGTTTAGTTTGGTTATATATTTTTTTCTATTTCTTTAACTAATTACAGCAGTCCTTTTAACATTTCTTGCCATGCTGGTTTGGTGCTAATGTATTACCTTAGCCTTTTTTTGTCTGGGAAGCTCTTATTTGACCTTCTATTTTGAATGATAGCCTTGCTGAGTAGAGAAGTCTTGAATTCAGATCCTTGTTTTTCATGACCTTGATTACCTCATGCCATTCTCTTCTGGCCTGTAGTGTTTCTGTTGTGAAGTCAACTGATAGCCTTATGGGGATTCTTTTGTAGGTAACCTATTGCTTATCTCTTGCTGCTTTTAGGATTCTTTCTTTGTCTTTAATATTTGGCACTTAAATTACTAAGTGTCTTGGTGTGGGCTTGTTTTGGTTCTTCTTACTTGGGTTCTCTGTCCTTCTTTAACTTGAATGCCTTCTTCCTTCACCAAATTAGGGAAGTTTTCTGTCACTATTTCTTCAAATATATTCTCTAATCCTTGCTCATTTTCTTCTTCCTCGGGGACTCCTATTATGGGAATATTATTACGTTTCCAGTTGTCCCATGGTTCTCTTAAGCTGTCTTCATGTTTTTTAATGGTTTTTTCCTTTTGGTTTTCTGACTGGTTAATTTTTCTACCCTGTCTTCTAATTCACTGATCCGGTCCTCAGCTTCCTCTACTTTGCTGTTTAGTTCTTCCAATGTGTTCTTTATTTCTGATATGCCACTCTTCATTTCTTCTTGGTGGTTCTTAACTTCCAATTAGTTGATTTTCAACATTTCTATGTCTTCGCTCGTGGTGTTGATGTCCTTACTCATCCTGTTGAGCTTCCTCAAGATTATGGCTCTGAATTCTAGTTTTGTTAACTTGCTTAACTGCTCCTCATTTATCTCATCTTTGGTAGAGGTCTCTTGTTCTTTCATTTGGCTTTTGTTTCTTTATTTCACCATTTTGGCTATCACAGTGGGCTTTGGAGCCTGCCAAATTTTCCCTGTGGGTATTGGTGTTCTGCTGTTTGTGGCTCCCTCTCCTGGGTTTGAATGAGCGTGGGAAGACCCATGTTAAACACCACTGTCAAGTCTTACTTCCCTGGGTAGAGTTGCAAGCCCAGGAACAGTTCAGTTATCCTCTAGCTTTTTGCCTGGAAGCTATTAGTCTCAGTTACTTGAAGAGCCTTGGGTTATCAGTTGAATGAAAAACTCCTTCAAGTGCTCAGAGTGGAGTTGAATCTCCAAGGGAGGGGCCACGGCCTCTCCCCGGAGCTCTGGGAAGGAGTAAGATGGCCAGAGTCCTGCAGGGCCGCAACTCAGCAAAAGCTCTGAGTGCCCTCCAAATCCTGAGTGTCCCCACACAGTTCCAGTCCAGTCCGCCCTCCCTCTGCCGGAGCCCAAAGTGAGTGGCTGTGGCTATTTTAGCCTCTGTCCTGGTTCTGCACTGTGGAGCCACTTGGGACTTTAACCCTGATGGCGCTGCTCACAGCTAAGGCCGCTGCTGACCGTGGGCTCCCAGCCCCCCTCTCCTTCCTCCACTATCCTACCAGGATCTAGTCAGTTATATGATCCTCGCAAGCTACTTTTCTGTTGCTTTTTCCTGGTGATTTGTCTTTATTTTAGTTGTAATTCTAGTTTGGTCCTGGGAGACGGTCTGTGTAGCTTCCATTCACTTCGCCGCCATTTTTCGATTTGGAGTGCTTTCTATTCATGAATCCATATTTAAAATTGGGAACAAACTGGCCCTGGCCAGTTTGGCTCAGTGGTTAGAGTGTTGGCCCGAAGACCAATGAGTCGTGGGTTTGATTCCGGTCAAGGGCACGTACCTCGGTTGTGGTTTTGTGCAGAAGCAACCAGTTGATGTATCCCTCTCACATGGATGTTTCTCTCTCTCTCCTTCCCTCCCACTCTATCTGAAGATAAATAGAAAAATATCCTCGGGTGAGGATTAATAAAATAATAATAATAATAATAATAGGAACAAATGGGAAATTGACACCAAATCCACTTAAGCACTAAGTATTTTGACTGACCTTGACCCCCTGAAGGCCTAGGCTTTATACCTGTGCTCCTGCATGCATGCACACATGGGCACACACTTTATCCTTCTCCTCTATCAAGCAAAGCTGCAGGTGGCAACACCTTTTACCACTCTGCTTTCTCTTTTGACCTCTGGTTTTTGGTTTCTCTTCCACAAACTAAAGATAATACTAGGAATTAAGAATCTACTCTTTCTTGAATTTCCCTAGTTGGACTAGAAATCTTGAGAAAACAGGTTGTCTTTTTCTCATGAAAATTTTTGGTGTTTCATGCTTCTTACTGTGCCAAGAATGTCTTGAGACATTTCATTTGGCTTTTCCACTTGAAAATCTAAATAAAACCTGCCTGCTCAGAGGTAAAAGCACATCACCAAAAATGTAATATGACTAAAAAAGAACTAAGTTAATCAAATTTTAAATGTTTTATTTTATTTAAGGGCAAAATAACGAATCCGTTTTTATTTACTTTGCAATGCATTCCTACACCTTTTTTTTTTATCCTCACCCAAGGACATTTTTCCATTTTTTGTTCAGACAGAGTGGGAGGGAGAGAGAGGAAGAAAGAAACATCGAAGGGAAAGGGACACATCTAGTGGCCGCCTCCCACATGACCCAACCAGGGCTGGGGACAAACTGCAACCGAGGTACACGCCCTTCGTGGGCACCGAACCCAGGTTTCTCTGGACCGCAGGCCGACAATCTAACTGCTGGGCCAAACCGGCCAGGGCCATTCCTACACCATGTTCAGACTTCAATTTAACATAATAGTTTTATTTTGTTATCCTTATAATAATGCAATTCTTAGATGTTGATTAGTATGTAAAATTTATGGCTCTCTGTTTTCCAAAAATGTTAACCAGGTCTCAGAGAGTCTCAGCAAATATAATGAAAGAATCTCACAAAACATGCCAGGTAATCTATACTGAAATTCTTAATTCATTGTCTTTTCTGTACTTAAATTGTATATCTCTTGAGAACAATAACTGTATCCTTTTAAGATGTCCAGTTTTCTTAAATATATCAAATACATTGAGTTTTTATGGCCATTCAGATATAATGGCCATTTTTTTATATAAAAATTTGCATCTCCCTATTAGGAAAATATATAATCAGTATTATAGATTATAGATCAGATGATTATAGATAATACTTTCCTTATATCCAAGTGTTTGATTATTTTTAAAATTTTACTGATAATACTGTATATCATAGATTGGCACTGTCGAACATGGCAGCCACTAGACACATGTAACTATTTAAATGTAAATTAATAAAAATATAAATTCAGTTCCTCAGTCACACTAGCCACATTTTGAATGCTCAATAGCCACATGTAGCTATTAGATACCCTATTAGAAAGCATAGACAGAACATTTACATCACTGCAGGAAGTTTTATTGGATAACACTGGTCTACATAAATTAAATATAGCATCAGATAATAATCAGTATAATTATTAGCCAATCATAAATAAATTTAAACTATATCTTAAAAGGTGATTTTTTTGTATCTTTTACAATAAAGTGATAAAATGACTTCATATACTTTTAATTAAGTAGCTAAAAATAGTGCTAATTGAACAATTTAGCAAAAATGCAGTGGAGAACTGTTTAACTCATAAACTATCGAACATTCCTTACAGTCATCCTTCCAATCATAAATGAACTAATAAGTGCATGTGCACCCTTCAAAATGCATAGGAGCCGCCTTAGTTTTAAAGTGCTTATTTCCCATGAATTCTAGAGAAATTTCTCTCCTAGAAATATATGGGAAACGAGTCACGTTCTATAAGAATGGATGGAGGTAGTAATATACTTTCAAGAAAGTAATATACTTTCAAGAAAGTAATATACTTTCACGAAAGTAATATACTTTCTTGAATGTATTTAAAATTCAATTCTTTTTTTTTAATCCTCACTCGAGGATATTTTTCCATTTTTTGTTCAGATAGAGTGGGAGGGAGAGAGAAGAAGAGAGAGAGAGAGAGAGAGAGAGAGAGAGAGAAAGAGAGAGAGAGAAACACTGACATAAAAGGGACACATTGATCCCTGGCCGGTTTGGCTCATCGGTTAGAGCATCACCCTGCAGTCCAGAGAGACCCAGGTTCGGTTCCCACTAAGAGCTTGTACCTCGGTTGCAGTTTGTCCCCGGCCCTGGTTGGTCACACTTGATGTGTCCCTTTCATGTGGATGTCTCTCTCTCTCTCTCTCTCTCTCTCTCTCTCTTCCTCTCTCTCCCTCCCACTCTATCTGAACAAAATAAATGGAAAAATGTCCTCAGGGAAGGAAGGAAGGAAGGAAGGAAGGAAGGAAGGAAGGAAGGAAGGAAGGAAGGAAGGAAGGAAGGAAGGAAGGAAGGAAGAAACGAACGAAGGAAGAAAGGGACACATTGAGCGGCTGCCACCCACACGACCAACCAGGGCCGGGGACAAACTGCAACTGAGGCACACGCCCTTGGCAGGAATTGAATCCAGGTCTCTCTGGACTGCAGGCCAACGCTCTAACAGCTAAGCCAAACCGGCCAGGGCAAAATTCAATTGTCTTTTAAAAATTCTTTGAGATTTTAAACTTCATGAGCTGTAGAAATGCAGAAAACTGGCTTGATGAAAGCAACTTTTTCCTTATTGCCATCTTTCCAAGAACGTGGACAGTCAGAGAGTTCCAATACATCTCCTGCCAAACAATTTTGGAGAATGATCTGGAGCTGGAATCAGTTAGCTGTATTGTTCTGTTGTCAGCATCACTGGGAAATACACCTGCTACAAAGAGCATATAATTTCTAAAATGATCTCATACCAAAACTGTCCAAGTCAGAGACAGTTTTACGAATCAAACAGACAATTCTTTTGATCCAGAATTTTCAAGGTGTAATGCTGTGGCTCACTCTCTCATCATGAATAGGTTCAGAATAGAAAAATTTAGTAGTTTGGGATATTGTATCAGTTATCTTCGATCAATAAAGGTATCAGAAACCTATAATGTTCTTTTGTGTTTGGCATAGTTTTTTCTTTTATCAGCACCTTGCATAGTACATTCAACTTTTTAAAACAGAGTTAAAGAAAGTTCAGTTCAGGGAATATTTTTTACAACACTTTCAGTTACAAAGCCAACTACAATTTGTCCCCTGCCCTCAAGGAGCTCATTCTCGAATGATAGCAGTAAATAGGTAAGTGCTATAATAGAGTTTTAAAAGGACTTCAATGGAAAAATCAAAAGAGACAGAGTCACATGACCAGCCAGTAAGATTTCCTGGAAATAATAATATCCAACCAAAGTCTTGAAACATGAAAGACCTTCTTCCTAGCCAGGCAAGCAAGGGGTAAGAAAGAGAAAAAGGTTTAGGCAAGAAAAAACATAAGCCACAGCAGAGAGGTGAGAAAACAGCATAGTAAATTCTGTGAATTACATGTAGTCTCATAGTGCCAAAATAAATGCTAATATAATTTTCTTCTGTAGGTGATGGGCATTTATTAAATAGTTTTTAAGGAGCAGTGAGCTGTTCATGTTTTAGATGAATCACTTCTTAGACTCTGGAAACCACACTGATACTGATATGGAAGGGGCAGATTTGAGAAATGTTAAGAATAAAGAGAGCATAACCTAGTGGGATTAACAGACACTCCAAATAATTTTTAAAGTAGTAATAATTGAGGCATGAAATAAAAAGGAAACTAAATATGGAGAGAGTCAAAATTTTCAGAAAGCAAAAAGAGGTTTTCTTTGTTTTGTTTCAATTGGTTAGTCAGTTTTTATTAGAACTTCTGCTATTAAAGTAACTAGAACACAGAAGTAGGAAAATACAATACAAAAATATTAGGAAAGAAATTATCACATGAAAAATAAAGAAATAAAGCACTGATAGGACACAGGAAAATCATGATAATGAATTTGAGCAAACCAAGAGTCAAGTACTAACCTATTCCAAGGAAACTCAGCACACAAAGATCTTCATCAATGATACAGAGCTGAGGAACAGAGAGAAATTCTCCTGGTTAAGGAATAGAGAAACAGATTAAAAATGAACATATTTTTAAGAAGTCAGCAAATAAGCAGATGAAAACATAAGTTAACTCCAAATTAAGCCCTAGATCTCTATGTCTCTAAGAGCTGTGATATTCAAACCTCAATCTACTAGAAAATCAGATTTTTTTCCTGTAAATTTTTTTCTTCCATAAAAATTCTGTAAATGATGCCATTAAAACTTCTTTTGCCAGCCAGGTACTTAAAGAGGAGGGAAAAATTTTATTTGATTTAAAGGAAATAGAATTTCTTAAAATAAGTCTGAATGGTTTCCTGCCTTCAAAACATTCATGACATCATCTGCATCTTGAGGGTTTGGACAAGAACTTTTATTGCTTTTGTAGATGCTCTAACAAAAGATAACACACACATGCACCCCCCCCCCCAAAAAAAAACCCACAACAAACTTCCCCCACCAAAAACAAAAACAAAAAACCACAATTTTCAAAACGGTTTTAATTATTTATTCTTCCAAAATGAACAGATTAATGACTAAAAAATGACATCAAGTTGGTGCTGAATACAACCAACCAATAAAAAAATAATGTGCAGGAATTGGAAGCAAAATCTTTTCTTATTCTTGAGGAAACACAGCCAAAAAACTTAAGCTGGTGTTGGATTATTTTGCATAAACAGTTTCTGACTGGTTCACTAAGTGAAACAAAAGTTGCAAATGTTTTTCTATTCCTCTTCTAACATTTAGAGAAGTTTCCTGGAAGGGGGGAAACACACACACACACATTTTTTTCAATCTTTAGTAAGCGTTAAAATATTTAAATAATGGTCATTAGTGTAATTTTAATTGCAAAAGCATGGATTATTTTTAATGTTTAAGGAAAGAAGGCTACACTCACTATAATGAGATCACTTTTTTGATAGGCAAAACAATAAAACATAATAATTTGAGTAAAAATATGAAGGAAGCTATAGCAATATTATAAATAAGTAAAATGTAATTATCTGTATAGGCTCTAAACTGTTAACTTTAAATTCCTTTTGCACTATTTTAT
Organism: Molossus molossus; assembly: GCF_014108415.1. Lineage (NCBI taxonomy): Eukaryota > Metazoa > Chordata > Mammalia > Chiroptera > Molossidae > Molossus > Molossus molossus. Next base: position 42,490,831 of record NW_023425351.1, on the reverse strand, counting down.
CTTCAAATGGCCAAATGTTTTGGGTAAAATATCTGTTGCTTATAAAAATTGTTAAATGTAAAGTTTATTCATCAGAGATAGGACAAAATAGAATTAATCAAAATTATATTATTCAAAGCAACTAGTACTCAAATAACCAAATGTCCTGTTATTAAATTATTACATATTGAATTCTAATTGACACAATTTAAAATATGGAATTCAAAATATTTAATCCCATAAAATAACAATAAACTTACTTTGAAATTTTTTTTATTTATCAAATTATTAACTTTAACTATCTTATATGTAAAAACTTATAAAATGGTAAATAGGTATAAAAAATACAAACCAAATTTTGGGAAGGGCAGATTCCAGTTAAAGAACTACAGAAAATGAGAAGCATGAAAAACAGATTTACAAAAACATTGGAATTAATAGAATCCAGTACATTTTTTAATGTAAATTATAAAACAATTGAAATATATAAGTACAAATGGAAGTTAAATAATATTAACATCAGCCACCATTATTAAGTGTTTGCCCTGTGTTAAACACTGTGCTGGTCATTTTACATGCATCATCTCGTTTAATCACAACAAAACATAAAGGGCCTAACTAACCATTTATGTATGTAGAGTGCTTTCTAAATTTTTAAAAATATGTTCTTATGGATTTTTTTAGAGAGAAAAGAAGGGAGAGATAGAAACATTGATGTGAGAGAGATACATCCACTGGCTGCCTCCCACACACTCCCCACTGGGGAACGAGCTCGTAACCCGGGCAACTGCCCTGACCAGAAATTGAACCAGAACCTCAGTCCATGGGACAGTGCTCAATCCACTGAACCACACAGGCCATGCTGTTTAAATGTTTAAAGAACAATTCTTTTAAGTATCTCCTATGGTGTTCACGCTATTCTATGATACAGACAAAACACAGGAACTATTATCCCTATGTAAATTACAGATGAGAAAGTAAAAGAACAGAAAAGTTAAAATCACTGAGTCAGTAAAAAATACAATTAAGGAATTAGTTTTCTGACTTCTAACCCCAATTCATTATCCACTAGATAATATTAATGTCAGAGAACATTAATGATTTTAAATGTTTTAGAAAATAACTTAGCTTAAAGTTAATCAATAAGTTTCTACATTATATAAAGCTTAGAAATATTTGAATGATACAAAAAGAAATTTTTTTAAAAAGGAGGGAGAGCCAAGATGGTGGCAGAGTAGGTGGAAGCCACACTCACCTCCTCCCAGGATTAAACTGGAATTACAACTAAATTATAGAACAATCATCTTGAATAACCAACTGGAGACTAGTTGAAGATAAATCTTATAACCAAGGATTTACAGAAGCCTCATCAAGGCTAGAAGGGCAGAGACACACAAAGGGCTGGCCCTGCTCCAATGGGCAGTAACTGAGCTTCTGGAGGGATAGCTCAGCTGTGTGAAGTTCCCTCTGAGAAGTATGAGGTCTAAATCCAAAACTGGGCTTCCCAACCAAGAGCACCAGGGCCAGCAAGAGGTGCCCCCATGACATCTATCTGTGAAAAACAGCGGGCTGTTTGTACACCAGTGCGAGACAGATGTCTGCTGGAGACATGGGCACCCTTGTAAAGGACCAACACACAAAATTTCATTTACAACCACTAAGCCTGGTCTATGGCGTTGCAAAGTAGAAGTGGACCAGAGTCATGTGAGGAAAGTCTGGAGTTTGTGGCTCTGGGGAGAGAGCTCAAGGGACATCCACCAGAATCTCTGTGCTTAGTCATTCTTCCATATTCCAGACACCATCTTTCTTAGGTGGAGCATTCCCAGCTCTGCAGTTATCAGCCTGGAAGAAAGCAAGTGTCCTACTCTCTGGACTCCTCCTTGCCCCACCCTGCAGAACTTATTCCCTGTTGAGAAGTCAGTTCCCTTGGTCAGGGTGTAGAGTTCTGGGCAGATTCAGGGTGTGTCAGTGACTGAGTGGTGTGGCTCTGGGGCAAAAGCTATGCAGACCACCTCCCCCAAAGCCTGACTGGCACCTCTGCCTGATGGGAGATCCTCTAGCCCAATCCCCCTGACTCCCAGAAGCCCCATCCTGCTGAGCTCTGTCTCCTCCCAGCAGAATCTGAGACAGACTGAGCTGCTGAGCTCTGTCTCTTCCCAGCAGAATCTGAGACAGACTGAGCTGCTGAGCTCTGACTCTTCCCAGCAGAATCTGAGACAGACTGAGCTGTGTAGTTCTAAAACAAAGGCCATTTGTCCCTAGAACATCCAACTAGAGTAAAGCTCTCCCTTCACACAAATCATGGTCTGTTTGGGCCTGATAAACTCTGCTGGCCTCGCCCTGACAACTCCCTGATACCTTGCCCCAACACAAAGGTGTGCAAGCACCGAGAGGGTGGCAGTTAGACTTGGTATACCCAGGGAAATTTGCTAAGTGACCTCAGACCCAGTACTGGCACCAAGTTTGAACCTGTATCAATCTGGTGAAAACCATTTGCCACTATCTGGTGACTCACTGTGAAACTACTTCATGCAACTCAAGTACAGCCAGAGGCTTTTTCAGTGACTGAGCCTAACAAGCACTTGGCAGGTAAAGGCAGGCAGAGATGGATCTCAGGGTGCCTTAGGACTTTTGCTGACCTGCCCCCAGACCTGGTGCTAGTACAAGCCAACCTTGGCGCCCAGCTTGGTCCTTCCTATGCACACCCAAGCCCAACAGAGGCAAACTGTGAATCACTTGTAGTGCCAAACAGGCTGCCAAACCCAATCACAGGCAGCGTCTTACATTGCCTGCACCAGAGTTCCTCCCAAGAAACCCAGAACCAATACATCCAGCGGCCACCTTCAGACACTACCAGAGCAGGACCCAATAAGCAGGAGATCTTGGCAGGCACCAAACTCTGCTAAAGTCAATTCATGTGGTCAGCACCAGCACAACAGCTCACATGCCATGGTCAGGGTTGAACTTCAGACAACCACCCTAAAGGTCAATCTTCCAGACAAACAGGCCATAAGCAATACAGAATCAATTATAACAGGAGGGCCCACATAAACACAAAAGAGACATTCCTAGAGCCCCCAGCTCAGGTGATCAAGGAGATTGCATGACTGGACTCCATAGGACACCTACTACATAAAGTCATTCCATGAAGACTGGGAGTCATAACAGATCTATCCAATACATAGAAACAAACAAACAAACAAACAAAAGGCAGCCAAAATGGAGAGAAAAAGAAATAGGCCCAAATGAAAAAACAGCAGAACTCTCCAGAAAAAGCTAAGTGAAATGGAGGCAAGCAATATATTTCACATAGAGTTCAAAGTAAGGATTATAAGGATGCTCAACAGCATAAAAAAGTAAGGATTATAAGGATGCTCAACAGCATAAAAAAGAATCACTCAGAAGAATACACTAGAAGGAATAAACAGTAGGTTAAATGAAGAAGAGAATTAAATCAGCGATTTGGAAGACAAGGTAGAAAAAACACCCAATCAGAGCAACAAAAAGAAAAAAGAATTTAAGGAACCTTTGGGACAACATGAAGCATGACAATATCCACATCATAGGGGTACCAGAAGGAGAAGAGAGAGTAAGGGACTAAAAACCTATTTGAAGAAATAATGGCTGAGGATTCAAAAATGGCAGTGGAGTGAATGGAAACTACACAGACCATCTCCCAGGACCAAACTGGAATTACAACTAAAATGAAGACAAATTTATAAGGTATCTCACCAAGGAAGAAAGAGAAACGAAGCTGCAAAAGTGGGCAAAAGTTTTATTGAAGCATTCCCAGGCGAGGTTCACAGGTCCACGTGGCGGGGGTCAGGGAAGTCGTGCTGCTACTTTCACCCGGGGAAGATTTATAGGGACATTAGGGACCTGGGTGGGGTGATTAGGAGTGGTGTCAGGTGACAGGCTAGCTGCTGGAGAGATTTGAACCTGGCGTATGTCGATTGGCTGGGAAGGGTTGTGGGACGTGACCGGAAGTGTCACCTCAGCCACATCCGGGTAAGGCGGAGCCTCCCAAGTTAGGTTTTGATTTCTCCTCTGGCCATTCATTTCCAGGTCATGCAACTTCCCGGACATGTGACTCCCCGGAGCTCGCCGGCCTCACAAAATTGTCAGGGAAAAGCAACAGAAAAGCAGCTTGCAAGGACCGTATAACCAGGGACACGTACTCCATCCTGGTAGGATTGTGGAGGCGCAAGATGGGGACTGGGAGCCCTCAGATAGCAAGGGTCTTGGCTGTGAGCAGCACCCTCAGGGTTAAACTCCCAAACTGCTTTACAGCGCAGAGAGCTGGGACAGAGCGCTAAAATAGTCACAGCCACTCACCTTGGGCTCCTGCAGAGGGAGGGCAGACTGGACTGAAACTGTGTGGGGACACTCGGGATTTGGAGGGCGCTCAGAGCTTTTGCTGAGTTGTGGCCCTGCAGGACTCTGGCCATCTTACTCCTTCCCAGGCCTCTGGGGAGAGGCGGAGGCCCCTCCCTCTGAGATTCAACCCCGGATGTTGAAATGCAAATTAAGGCTTATTGACAACCAGCATCTGCCCCACCCTCAGGAAACCGCCTCACACTGAACACCTGAGGGAGTTTTTCATTCAACTGATAACCCAAGGCTCTTCAAGTAACTGAGACTAATAGCTTCCAGGCAAAAAGCTAGAGGATAACTGAATTGTTCCTGGGCTTGCAACTCTACCCAGGGAAGTAAGACTTGACAGTGGTGTTTAACGTGGGTCCTCCCATCCTCATCCAAACCCAGTAGAGGGAGCCACAAACATCAGAACACCAATACCCACAGGAAAATAATTGGCAGGCTCCAAAACCCACTGCAATAGCCAAACTGGTGAAACAAAGAAACAAATCCCAAATGAAAGAACAAGAGACCTCTACTGAAGATGAGATAAATGAAACGCAGTTAAGCAAGTTAACAAAACTAGAATTCAGAGCCATAAACTTGAGGAAGCTCAACAGGATGAGTAAGGACATCAACACCATGAGTAAAGACATAGAAATGTTGAAAATCAACCAATTGGAAGTTAAAAACCAAGAAGAAATGAAGAATGATATAGCAGGAATAAAGAACACACTGGAAAGTCTAAACAGCAGAGTAGAGGAAGCTGAGGACCGGATCAGTGAATTAGAAGACAGGGTAGAAAAATCAACCAATCAGAACACCAAAAGCAAAAAAAAAAAAAACAATTAAAAAACATGAAGACAGCTTAAGAGAACCATGGGACAACTGGAAACGTAATAATATTTGCATATCATAGGAGTCTCCAAAGAAGAAGAAAATGAGCAGGGGTTAGGGAATATATCTGAAGAAATAGTGACAGAAAACTTCCCTAATTTGATGAAGGAAGAAGGCACTAAAGTTAAAGAAGCACAGAGAGGCCCAGGTAAGAAGAACCCAAATAGGCCCACACCAAGACACTTAGTAATTTAAGTGCCAAATATTAAAGACAAAGAAAGAATCCTAAAAGCAGCAAGAGATAAGCAACAGGTTACCTACAAAGGAACCCCCAGAAGGCTCTCAGCTGACTTCTCAACAGAAACACTACAGGCCAGAAGAGAATGGCATGAGGTAATCAAGGTCATGAAAAACAAGGATCTGAATTCAAGACTGCTCTACCCAGCAAGGCTATCATTCAAAATGGAAGGTCAAATAAAGAGCTTCCCAGACAAAAAGAGTCTAGGGGAATACAGTAGCACCAAACCAGTACTGCAAGAAATGTTAAAAAGAATGCTGTAATTAGTAGAAGAAATAGGAAGAAAAATAGAACCACACTAAACAAAAATGGCAATAAATAAGCACATATCAATAATCACCTTAAATGTAAATGGACTGAATGCTCTGATAAAGAGACACAGAGTAGCTGATTGGATAAGAAAGCATGACTCATATATATGTTGTTTACAAGAGAGACCCACCTCGCAACAAAAGACTCACATAGGTTGAAAGTGAAGGAATGGAAAAAAAAATCTTCCAAGCAAATGGAAAGCAAAAAAAAGCTGGGGTAGCAATACTCATATCTGATAAAGCAGATTTCAAAATGAAGGCCATAACTAGAGACAAAGAAGGCCACTACATAATATTGAAAGGATCTATACAGGAAGATATAACCTTGGTAAACATTTATGCACCCAATATAGGAGCACCAAAATATATTAAAAATCTTCTGGAGGACTTCAAAGGAGAAATCGACAGCAATACAATCATAGCAGGGGACTTCAACACCCCACTACCTTCACTGGATAGATCCGCTAGACAAAAAATTAGCAAGGTAACAGAGTCTCTAAATGAAGCACTAGACCAAATGAATTTAACAGATATCTACAGAGAATTACACCCCAAAACTACAGAATTCACATTCTTCTCAAGTGCACATGGGACATTCTCAAAAATAGACCACATGTTAGGATACAAACTAAACCTCTACAAGTTCAAGAAGATTGAAATCATATCAAGCATCTTCTTAGATCACAATGGCATGCAACTAGAGATCAATTGCAACAAGAACATGCAAAGACATTTGAACAAATGGAGGCTAAATAGCATGTTATTAAACAATGAATGGGTTACCGAGGAGATCAAGGAAGAAATCAAAAACTTCCTGGAAACCAATGAAAATGGACACACAACACAAAATCTATGGGATACAGGAAAGCAGTTCTAAGAGGGAAGTTCATAGCACTACAGGCCTAACTCAAGAAACAAGAAAAATCTTTAATAGACTATCTAACCTCACAACTTAAAGAACTAGAAACAAAACAAAAAGAAAACCCCAGAGCAAGTAGAAGGAAGGAAATAGTAAAGATCAGAGCAGAAATAAATGACATAGAGACCAAAAAAAAAAAAAAAAATTAAAAGGATCAAGGAAACAAAGAACTGGTTTTCTGAAAAGATAAACAAGATTGATGGACCCTTAGCTAGACTCACCAACAAACAAAGAGAGAGAACCCAAATACACAAAATCAGAAATGAAAGAGGAGAAGTAACAAATGACACCACAGAAATATAAAAGATCATTAACAGCTACTATGAACAATTACATGGCAACAAATTCGACAATCTAAGCAAAATGAACAAATTTATAGAAACACATAGTCTCCCAAAACTGGACCGAGAAGAGATAGAAAACTTGAACAGACTGATAACAAATAAGGAAATTAAAGAGGTAATCAAGACTCTCCCGACAAACAAAAGCCCAGGCCGGGACGGCTTCACAGGGGAGTTTTACCAAACATTCTAAAAAGAACTAACACCCATTCTCCTCAAACTATTTCAAAAAATTCAAGAAAAAGGAAGACTTCCAAATTCGTTTTAGGAGGCCAGCATAATTCTAATTCCAAAACCAGAAAAAGACACTAAAAAGAAATAAAACTACAGGCCAATATCCCTGATGAACATAGATGCCAAAATCCTGAACAAAATACTAGCAAATCAAATCCAGCAATACATCAAAAAAATTATCCACCATGACCAAGTGGGATTCATCCCAGGGATGCAAGGTTGGTCCAATATTTGCAAATCAATAAATGTGACACACCACATAAACAAAATTAAGAATGAAAACCACATGATCATATCAATAGATGCTGAAAAGGCATTAGACAAAATCCAGCACCCATGTCTGATAAAAACACTCAGCAATATGGGAATAGAGGGATTATATCTCGACATAATAAAGGTCATATATGAAAGACCTACAGCCAACATCAAACTCAATGGGCAGAAACTAAAAGATTTTCCCTTAAGAACAAGAACAAGACAGGGATGCCCACTTTCACCACTCTTATTTAACATAGTATTGGAAGTCATAGCCACAGCAATCAGGCATGAAGAAAAAATAAAAGGGATCCAAATTGGAAAGGAGGAAGTAAAACTGTCATTATTTTCAGATGACATGATATTATACATAGAAAATCCTAAAGACTCCATCAAAAATTTACCAGACTTACAAAATGAATTTGGCAAAGTAGCAGGATACAAAATTAACATCAAGAAATTGATGGCATTCTTTTTTTTAAAATTTATTTATTTTATCCTCACTCGAGAACATTTTTGCATGTATCTTCAGATAGAGTGGGAGGGAGAGAGGGAGGAAGAGAGAGAGAGAGAGAAACATCGATGTGAGAAAGACACATAGAGTGGTTGCCACCCACACGACCCCAACCGGGCCCGGGGACAAACTGCAACCCGGGTACGTGCCCTTAGTGGGAACCGAACCCAGGACTCTCTGGTCTGCGGGCCGATGCTCTAACCACTGAGCGAAACCGGCCAGGGCGATGGCATTCTTATACAACAATAATGAACTCACAGAAAGATAAACTAAAAAAAAATCCCATTTACCATTGCGGCAAAGAAATTAAGATACCTAGGAATAAACTTAACCAAAGAAGTAAAGGACCTATTTGTCAAAAACTATAGGATATTTATAAAAGAAATAGAGGAAGATATAAAAAAGGGGAGGCACATACCTTGTTGATGGATTAGAAGAATTAACATCATTAAAATGTCTATACTACCCAAAGCAATCTATAGATTCAATGCAATCCCCATCAAAATACCAATGAGATCATTAGAGAACTAGAACAAATACTTTAAAAGTTCATATGGAACCAAAAAAGACCCCGAATAGCCAAAGCAATCTTGAAAAAGGACAAAGTAGGTGTGATCACATTACCAGATACCAGGTTATACTACAAAGCTACTGTAATCAAAACAGCCTGGTACTGGCACAAGAACAGGCCCATAAACCAGTGGAACAGAACAGAGAACCCAGAAATGGACCCAAGGCACTATGCTCAATTAATATTTGACAAAGGTGGCAAGAGCATACAGTGGAGTAAAGACAGCCTCTTTAATAAATGGTGTTGGGAAAATTGGACAGCTACATGCAAATTAATTAATTAAAAAGGAAAAAGAAAAAAATATATTCAGGCGAGGATTAAATAAATAAATAAATAAATGCCTTTCCCTTAAGATCAGGAACAAGACAGGGATGTCTATTTCACCACTCTTATTCAACATAGTACTGGAAGTCCTGGCCACAGCAATCAGAGCAGAAGAAGAAATAAAAGGCATCCAAATTAGAAAGGGAGAAGTAAAACTGTCATTATTGCAGATGACATTATAGTATTTATAGAGAATCCTAAAGATTCCACCAGAAAACTACTAGACCTGATAAATGAATTCAGTTAAGTAGCAGGATACAATATAATAGCCAGAAATCAGTTGAATTTTTTTTTTTATCCTCCCGGGAGGACATTTTTTTCCATTTTTTGTTCAGATAGTGTGGGAGGGAGAGAGAGGAAGAGAGAGAGAAACATCGACGTCAAAGGGACACATCAAGTGGCTGCCACCTGCCCAACCAACCAGGGCCAGGGACAAACTGCAACCGAGGTACGCGCCCTGAGCAGGAACTGAACCCAGGTCTCTCTGGACCACAGGCCGATGCTCTAACCGCTAAGCCAAACCGGCCAGGGCCAGTTGAATTTTTATACAGCAATAATGAACTATCAGAAGGGAAACATAGAAAACAGTCCTATTCATAATAGGATGAGTGGATAAAAAAAGCTGTCATACAGCCCTGGTCAGTTTGGTTCAGTAGTTAGAGTGTTGACCCATGGACCAAAGAATTTTGGATTCAATTTTGGTCAAGGGCACCTACCTCAGTTGCTGTTTGATCCCCGGCCCTAGTCAGGGTTGTGCAGGAGACAACCAATTGATGTATCTCTCTCACATCAATGTCTCTCTCTCTCTCCCTCCCACTCTATCTGAAAATCAATGCAAAAAATATCCTTGGATGAGGATTGAAAAAACAAAAATGCTGTGGTATATTTACACAAGGAAATACTATGCTACTGTTAAAAAGAAGGCTCTATTACCCTTTGCAACACCATGGATGGACCTGGAGATTAAGATTATTATGCTAAGTGAAATCAGCCAGTCAGAGATAGACTGACTGGGGGGAGGGGGGGGGGCTGGAAGCTATTAGCCAAAGAACATATATGCATGTATGCATAGCCCATAGACAGACAATAGTGTGGGCCTGGGGCTGAGTGGAAGGGATTAAAGAGGGGGGACATCTGTAATACTGTCAACAATAAAAAATAAATAAGGCTGGGCCCCCAAAAAAAGTTGTGCTACATTTACACAATGGCATACTACTCCATGTAAAAAAAAAAGAAGGAAATCTTACCCTTGCAACAGCATGGGTGGATCTGGAGATCATTATGCTAAGTGAAATAAGCCAGTTAGAGAAAGACAAGTACCATATGATTTTATTCATATGTGGAATCTAATGAACAAAATGAACTAACAAGCAAAACAGGGACAGACTCATAGATAGCAGGCTCACAGCTATCTGGGGCAGGGATGGTGGTAAGGGCTGGGTAGGTGGTTGAGGGATTGAGCAAAAAAGAGAAAAAACTTGTGGACATGGACAACAGTGTGGTGACTGCCAGGGAGAGGTGGGGTGGGGTGAGGTGGAGGAGGGTATAAGGGGGGATAAATGGTGATGCATGGAGACTTGACTGAGGGTGGTAAAGAAATGATGTGTAGTGGAATTGTGCACCTGAAATCTGTATAATTTTTTCCTGGCTAGTATGCCTCAGTTGGTTGGAGCGTCGTCCTCAACACTGAACGGTGGTGAGTTCGACCCCTTGTTGGGGCATGTGGGTGGGGGTGGCCAGCAAGCAATCTATGTTTTTCAATCACATCAATGTTTTCTCTCTCTCTTCCTTCCTCTCTCTCTCTAAAAAATCAAATTTTTATAAAAATCTCCATAAGCCCTGGCCGGTTTGGCTCAGAGGTGAGAGCGTCGGTTCGCGGTCCAGAGAGACTTGGGTTCAGTTCCCACTAAGGGCACAAACCTCAGTTGCAGTTTGTCCCCAGCCCTGATTGGGGTGGTGCGGGAGGCAGCCACTCGATGTGTCCCTTTCACATCAATGTTTCTCTCTTTCTCTCTCTCTCCTCCTCTCTCTCCCTCCCACTCTATCTGAACAAAAACTGGAAAAATGTCCTTGGGTGAGGATAAAAAAAAAACAACAACAACTGTATAATTTTGTTAACTAGTGTCACCCCAATAATTCAATACAGAAAGAAAAAAGGAAAAATTGGAAACCAAAAGAAAGGGAGGAAGGATCGATTCCATTTAAGAACTTAGGATCTGGCTGAGAAGAAAACATCAATTTTTAAAATAATATACCATTTAATGCTAAATTACAGTTGTGAAAATTACCTGATTTATTGCTGTAATTTAATCCTGTTAAATCTGATAATAAATTATGTATATTTTATATATTTGGATTAATAAAATTCCAGAAAATTTTATTGAAGTAACCTAATTCTTTTGCTAAACAGACACCATATTATACAAATTATTGCTACATAGACAAAAGTTAACAGCTTGAAATTATCAAGTTGTCATTCAGATATTTCTGTTCCAATAATTTTTGTTAAAATTGAATTTTATTTTAGTTGAACCAACTATTTTGAGGTACCAAAATATTTGTCAAAATCCCCCTCAAAAACTATTAATGAGTATAAATAGAAAAGTTTAAATCATTAATGACCACACTTAGGAAAAAATTAAGTAAACATTACTACAGGTAAAAAGCTATGTACTATTAGAAGACAAAAAAGAAAGTAGTGATTTATACTCAAATAGGATTCAGCTCAGAGCACTGTTCAAAGACTGGTAATAAAGAATAAGTTAAAACTTATAAGATGTAGATCTTAATTTTTAGAAAAATGACCCACAATCAAAGTTAGGCTTCACACACACCACACACACACACACACACACACACGGGCCCGCATGCCTACCCACACACAGTTATAAGAAAGTCACTCTATGGTTGCGAGGTAATAGTTTCAAGATAAAATTAGTTGTGGAGCAAATACTGAATTTAAAATAGTGGCATCTGAGGAAAACACAAGTCAGTATTTGATTCTATCATATCGTAGAGAACCAACACATTGTTATTGTAGGTTTATTCAAGTATATGGTGACTTTTGCCTCTTCTCATACATGTTTTATCTTCATCTTCTAATTACTTATGACTTTCTTCTAATCTCTTTCAACAGTTTCATGCAGCTCAAGCTTTTCCAACTGCAGGTTATGATCTTTTAGAGAATTATTAATCAATTTAGTGGGTTTCTGACCAACTCTTTCAAAAGAATAAAATAGAGTAAAAAATAGTAAGGTAGGTATTGTTTGATGCAAGTTTTGTTACCTATACATGTATATGTGTAAAATTTATTTCACGCTGTGAATCCCAGTCTAAAGTTTGAACAAAAAAACATTTGTTTAGGAAAATACCTACAAGAAATTTTCACAACATGATTCATTCTACAAAGATGGTCACAAATTTATAACTTCAAATGTTCTAATCTAAGTTAGCTGACAAGACTTAATGTCTTATAGAACAGGTAGTCAAGCTATGCAATGTCCTTCTTTTGAAAACTGTTATCTTTATTTAGCTCTCCTTTATTAAAATGTTCACCAGTCAATCACAGTGCTAAGTAGTTCCAACCAAATATTTTTACCATTAGTTAATACAACATAAATTGAAATGAATATGATAGTTCTCTGACATGCTTGGGACTCAGAAGTGGGGATTTGGAGATATAGTTATATTATCTCTGATGGTATTCAATTAGAAACATAATACTCTGAGTTGATTTTTAAGGGTTAGATGTTTTCTTCAAAGATGACAAATATTTTCATAGTAATCAAGGAGTGTACTGCATCAAAAATATTTACATTATGAAATGCTAAGTAATTTTAAGCAGTCCAAACAAAAGGTTGGACAGCCAGTCGTACCACACTTTTAGAGGCTGATTCATCCCAGCTAAACGTATCTGAGCTCCATAAAGATTATTATGTTTACTTACTTACTTGTTTAACTTTTTAAAGTAAACTTTTACTAAATCCTAAACAACTTGAAGTCAGAGAACACATCTTATTCAATACTTTGCATACATTTAGTAAATGTTAAATGATTATTGTTGATATTAATTTATTTTGTACTTTAATTTTACCAAAATATCTGAATCAGCCCAAGTGTATTCAGAAATCTCTCTCTACAGAAAGAGAGTCCCTAGAAAAGCTAAGTCCATCTGACCTATGCCCTTGTAATACTTAAATAATTAAATCCAGTTAAGTGTTAATGGCAATTATTTTGTCCTAGCAAATACAGACACAGACCCAAATTATAGGAGAGTTTAAGATCACTTAATCCTACCCTTTTAAAGATGGAAATTGGGTCTCAGAGGTTCAGTAATTTGCACAATGCTATCCAGATAATCTGTGCAGAGCTAGACTAGAACTCAGGTCTTATGATTCCCAGTGGTAGCCTTTCCATTATAACACATTTATTTTTGGTCTGCCTCCACTTAAACCTTTATTTTTTCATTTTATACTATGTGTAAAATAATTCCTAGGTAATCTAGACATTTTTTTAAAATTAAGATTAAGAAATGAAGATAGTCTTTGCATTAAGGTAGTTCACAATGCAAAAATACTTTCAAAGATTCATGGGGAATTAAGTTTTGATCAACTACTATAATCCAATTCAAGTCTCATATCTTCTGAAAAGTCATTCATGACCACTCTGGACTGAAATACTATCTCCCTATGGTAGTAGAAAGAGCACCAGATAGGCAGTGTGAAACTTGGATTTGTGTGTGTCTCAAACACTAAATAGATGTTTGAAAATGAGTTTCATTTCAGATTACTTGTTTGTAAAATGGGGGGCGGGGGGTATGCAGGGGTAAATAAATGATCTTTAAAGGCCCCTTTCAGATCCAAGCAACAGTTGTCTGCATCAGCCCATTCCAACTCTACACATGAAAGCCATCCACTTATGCAGCATAGGGTTACAGATCTATCACCCTTGGTTGTGACAACTGTCCAGGACTCTCACCTTACCCTTAATTCCTCCTCCTATTCCAGTGTCTCTATGGCTTTCTTTTTCAGGCCATCTCTTACCCCTTGATAATTAAACTTGGTTTCCCTGGTTTTGATCCTCTAAAGGACTTGGTTTGTACAGACCCTCTGGCTCTTATTATGCCTGGACATGTCAGGAAAATACTCCCAAATCATCTGCCTCTGGCCCCTAGGATCCAAGACTGAGGACCTGCCCATTTTCAGGAACACTCAGCAGAGACACCATGACCCTTTAGGCAATTTTCCAAGTAATGATTTGAGATTCTAATATTATTATATTAGTTGTTATTTAAATATTTTATAATTTAACTTTTTGTATGTTATACAGATCCACAATCCTGAAAAGTCTTGAGGTCAGATTATTTTGGAAGTTAGAATTTTTCAGATTTCAAAAGATAATATAACGTATATAGCATGTAAAATATACCACCACCACGGACACTGTCCTTTGGCCACCGGACATCATGCCTCCCAAGAAGGATGTTCCTGTGAAGAAACCAGCAGGGCCCTCTATCTCCAAGCCTGCTACCAAGCCAGCAGCAGGGGCACCTCCAGCCAAGACCAAGGCTGAGCCAGCAGCAGCTGTTCCTTCAGCCCCTGAGAAAACTTGGGAGCCCCCCATCAATCTCTCCAAAGTGGTGATCCAGTTTAACAAGGATCAGCTGGAGGAGTTCAAGGAGGTCTTTGAGCTCTTTGACCAAGTAGGGGATGGCAAGATCCTGTACAGCCAGTGTGGAGATGTGATGAGGGCCCTGGGCCAGAACCCCACCAATGCTGAGGTGCTCAAGGTTCTGGAGAACCCCAACTGTGATGAGCTGAAGTCCCAGCGTGCGGACTTTGAAACTTTCCTGCCCATGCTCAAGGCAGTGTCCAAGAACCGAGACCAAGGCACATATGAGGACTACCTGGAGGGGCTTCGGGTGTTTGACAAAGAAGGGAATGGCAAAGTCATGGGAGCAGAGCTCAGACATGTCCTCACCACCCTGGGAGAGAAGATGACTGAAGAGGAAGTAGAGACAGTCTGGCAGGACATAAAGACAGCAACGGCTGCATCAACTATGAAGCATTCCTGAAGCATAGCCTAAACTGTGAGCTCGGCCGTGGGGTGAACACTGGGCCTCCTACAGGCGGAAGCACGTTCCTACCACTAGGAGGCCACCTATTGTTTCAAAATAAAGAAACAGTCTCTCCAAAAATAAAAATAAAAATAAAATAATAAAATAAAACAAAACAAAATAATAAAATAAAATATACCACCACCATAATTTAAAGCATTAATATTTAAGTGAAACATGAATATTCTTCTTTTTTTTTTTTTTTTTTTTTTATCCTCACCCGAGGACATTTTTCCATTTTTTGTTCAGGTAGAGTGGGAGGGAGAGAGAGGAACAGAGAGAGAGAGAAACATCGATGTGAAAGGAACACATCGAGTGGCTGCCACCCGCACAACCGACCAGGGCCGGGGACAAACTGCAGCCGAGGTACGCGCCCTTAGCGGGAACCGAACCCGGGTCTCTCAGGACCGCAGGCCGACGCTCTAACTGCTGAGCCAAACCGGCCAGGGCATGAATATTCTTCTTAAGTGGAATAAATGAAAACTATAAACAGCTTCACATCAGTTCAAGTCAGGGTTTTTTCCCTGGTCAAATGAGTTAATCTTTGGTTAGTTTTTTTTTCTAATTTATTGGTTTCAGAGAGAGAGAGAGAGAGTGGAAGGAGGAGAAAGAGAAAGAGAAACATCTATTTGTTGTTCCACTTATTTATGGATTCATTGGTTGATTCTTACACATGCCCTGATTGGGGATCAAACCCACAACCTTAGCGTATCCAGATGACACTCTAACCAACAGAGTTATGCAACCAGGGCTAATATTTGGTTAGATTTTCCCACCAAAAACATTATTAAAAAAATAACAAAATAAGTTTTTTGGGATTTTTAGATTTCAGAGTTACACACAGAGAATGTGGCTCTAAAAAATTATGTGGACGTTAGTATGATTGTATATATCACAGGGGCAAAGACAATATTTTTAATTTTTCATAATTCTAGAAAAGCACTTTGCACAACACTCAACAAAAACATCTCATGTTTATTTGAAGAATTCTTCCTTGAGTGCATACCACATGCCAAAACTATACTCAGGAACTGTGTGTCATTAAAATATCTTACAATACATAGAATCTGCCCTCATGAATATTACATTCTCAAGAAGAACGAAGCAGCCTGGCCAGTGTGGCTCTGTGATTGGGCATTGGCCCATGCACCAAGAGGTTGCTGGTTCGACTCTCAGTCAGGGCACATGCCCAGGTTGCGGGCTGGATCCCCAGGAGGCAGCTAATTGATGTTCGATGTTTCTCTCTCTCTCTAAAAATCAATAAAAATATATTTTAAAAAAGAACAAAGTGTAAGAAAAATGTTAAAATGCACGTCAGTGACTAGGCACCAAAGTTAATGATACAGGCAATAAGGATATCAGAATTGGGAGTAACAAGTCTAAATGTGAAAATTGTAATTTAATTTAACAGGAGCTGTCAACATCTTACAACTGTCAAAGTTGGCATATTGATTTATAGTCTGGAGAGGAAGATGTGTGTAATTTGGTAAGAGAATTCTATTAGTCACAAAGGGTATATAGAAAATCACTATAACTTTTGCTTTAGAAAAATAGATTTTCAGGCAGAATTTCATTCACACTGATCCGAGAAATGGACATGCATAGAGATGACTCTATAGACTTAAAAATAAAGGAGTGTGAGATGGAGAATCAGCACCATATGACTACATAGAACTGTCTAAATGAGACAACCTAATTCTGTGCAAAGAGGAAATTATTTTTGAAAAAATATTGGTGATTTGTTTTTAATTTATTGACTTTAGGGAGGGAGGGAAGTGAGAGAGAGAGACTGAGAGAGAAAAAGAAACATTGATTTGTTGTTCCACTTATTTATGCATTCATTGGTTGATTCTTGAATGGGCCCTGACCAGGAATCAAACCTCCAACCCTGGCATATCAGGATGATGCTTTAATCAACTGAACTACTGGGCCAGGGTGACAAAATTAAGTTTTAATTCAACTTTTTTTTTTTGGCCATTTGGGCCTACTTTGGAAGGAATGGTAGATTCTGGTAAAAGTTAGTATCTTCTTGAGCCAAGTCAAGAATAAATCAGAGAGGAATAAGACGTTCACTCAGATCACACATTATTTGCAAATCACTAAGCAATTTAAAGAGACAAGTGAGCCCTGGCTGGTTTGGCTCATCAGTTAGAGCGTCAGCCCATGGACCATTAAGGGCACATATCTTGGTTGCAGTTTGTCCTCTGCGGGCCCTGTAGGTGGCAACCACTCAATGTGTCCCTCTCGCATCAATGTTTCACTCTCTCTCTTTTCCTCCCTCTCTCCCTCCCGCTCTATCTGAAGATAAATGCAAAAATGGCCTCGGGTGAGGATAAAAAATTAAAAAGAGAGTGATCTAATAATTGGTTGTAACATATTAAATTTATTTTATGATACAACTTATCTGGCATCTCTTAAACCAAAATGTTAAATATTCTTCAGAAGAGATAAATATGATTGTACCTATTTACAGATGAAAACCTTCAACCAGGTGATACTGAATGGCTACAGGTCAACTAGATACTGATGTACATTATAAGTTTTAAATACAAGAATGTTTTTGTTGTTGTTAATCTTTACCTGAGGATATTTTTCCATTGATTTTGAGAGAGGGGGTGGGGGGGAGCGAGAGAGAAAGATAAATATCAGTGTGAGAGACACACATTGATAGATTGCCTCCTGCACACACCTGGACCAAAGATCAAATCCAAGACTCTTTGGTCCACGGGCTGACACTCTAACCACTGAACCACACCAGCCAGGGGTAAATACAAAAAATCTTAACTCCAACTTCACTGAATTAACCACTAACTACCAATAACCAAACCTAGACAAAACAATTTGAAAATTCATTGACCTTTTCCCCTAATATATATAACTCCCTTAAGTAGTCAATATAATGAGATTGATTTGTTCATAAAAACACTTCCTAAGCCTTACTTGTCAATTCGTTCAATCTCTGGAACATAAAGAATAACTAGGAATAAGCAAGTAATCGAACAAGAGGTAAAGTCCTTTCTGTGCTTTCTGGTCAAATCCCCCACATGGTCTTAAAACAGTGATATTCCAGCATGAAATTTATAAACCAAATAATGATCACTTGTTTTAGATGATCCCCATAAGGAGGCTGAATTTATTATCTGATATCAAGTGAATTGTAAAGTATTTTTAGAAGATTTTTTTTTTTCTATCAATAAGGAAAAGGAAACATCTAGCTGCTTAAATGGGAAGAACAACCTGGCAAAGACTATTACTGGCAAAATGAAAGGAAGCCTATAAATGATATCAGATGACATCTTCTATGGGGTTATTTTAGTGGTGATATCATCTGACATCTTCTATAGGGTTATTTGGGGTGAGTGTGACATTTTCTTAATGAGAAGATTAGGAAGTTGCCCTAAAAGAGCCTTATATAATGTATAAGGCCAAGGAACATATGGATAAAGTGTTGCTGGAAAAGTGTAAATATGACTCTTGAAGTAGTAAATGAAGGTTAAACATTAACAGCTGGTGCAGGGGAAATGAAGAAAGGGAAAAAAGTAAGCTGTCTGTTTAAGACTGGTGTTTCACTAACCAGTAAGTCATCTTTATCTGTTTCCCATTTCAAGTCACCTGGCCAAAATATATTACATTTCAAAGTTTAAGGAAATAACTTTTAAAAGTTGCTTTCATTTAGTTAAATTAACCAAAAAAGACATTTTAGGATTGTAACTTTGAATTTTGACCTGCATGGATCTTTTTTTTTTTTTCCTTTTTAAGATACCAGCATTATTTTAGCTATAATATAAAAACACTACTGTTTTTAAGGACTCACAATTTATATTTTTATATATTAAATCTTGGGCCAGAAACACAATCTACCTCTCTGCACACACACCCCTCCTACTTCAAAACTATATCACAATTTTGTTTCCGAATTCTCTAGCTGAAAATCCATCCGTTAGTTCAGGAATACCAAGTCTTCTATGCAACTTGAAAGTCAAGATATTACCAACATCAAAATGGGAAGGGAACCCACTTTATGGGAGAACATATTTGCCAATGATACATCAGATAAGGGGTTAATATCCACAATACACAAAGTACTCATATAAGTCAACCAAAGGAAGACAAACAATCCAATTTTAAAAATGGGCAGAGGACCTGAACAGACACTTCGCCAAAGAGAACATACAAATGGCCAAGAGACAGATGAAAAAATGCTCAACGTCACTAATCATCAGAGAGATGCAAATTAAAATGACTATGAGGTATCACCTCACACCTACCAGAATGGCTGCCATCAACAAATCATCAAACAAGAGAGGGCAAGGATGTGGAGAAAAGGAGTACTCTAGTACACTGCTGGTGAGAATGCAGACTGGTGCAGCCACTATGGAAAACAGTATGGTGTTTCTTAGTGATCCCACTTCTAGGAATACATCCTAAGAATCCTGAAACACCAATCAGAAAGAATATATGCACCCCTATGTTCATAGCAGTACTATTTACAATAGCTAAGATCTGGAAACAGCCCAAGTGTCCATCAGTAGATGAGTGGATAAAAAGCCATAGTACATTTACACAATGGAATACTATGCAGCTATAAGAAAAAAGATCTCTTACCCTTTGAGACAACATGGAGGGACCTGGAGAGTATTATGCTAAGCAAAATAAGCCAGACAGAGAAAGGCAAGTACCACATGATCTCACTTATTTATGGAATATAATGAACAAAATAAACTGTCGATCAAAATAGATCCAGAAATATGGAAGTAGGAAACAGACTGACAAACCACCAAAGGAAGGGGGTGGGGGAGTGGGAAGAGATAAACCAAAGAACTTATATGCATATATGCATAACCAATGGACACAGACAACAGTGCAGTGAAGGGGGAAGGGTGGGGAGGGATGTCAATGGAGGAAAAAAGGAAGGACATCTGTAATACTTTCAACAGTAAAGATAAATTTTAAAAATCTTGTCATAAAACTGCTAATTTATTTCTAGAGTTTAAAAAAAGGACTATGGAAGCACCAAATGTTAATCAGTCCTCATTCTCTGAAAAATATATGCAGTGGTATTTTTATAGCATACACCTTTCTATTTATAGTCTCGAAAGAAGTAACGTGTAATTTGGTAAATTAATTCAATTAGTCATAAAAAGTTATACTGAAAATCCCTATAACTTTTACTCTAGATACATGATTAATGTTAAAAGTTGCAGTAGCCCTGGCCGAATAGCTTGGTTAGACTGTTGTCCTAATAGAGAATCAACCAATGAGTACATAAATACGTGGAACAACAAGTCTAGCCTGGTACAACTAGCATCTGTCTAGATGGTAAACTCTTCTGTTTCCCAAAAAGTACAGGTTTTAAGTTTAATATCCTCAGCTCCTGAAATAGTTGTTAGCTAGAATGGTATCACTTCCAAATAACATTACCATAAAACAAATGAAAGACTTTCTAGAAGTTTTATTTTGAAATTAGTTCCCCCATAGAAAAATCATTAAGAGAATAAAATCTCTTTATATTCCATCTCTTTTAACATGTTTAATTTATAATTACTGATGAATAATTTCCAAAATGGCATCAATCAC
The DNA here is from genome assembly GCF_014108415.1 of Molossus molossus. Classification (NCBI taxonomy): domain Eukaryota; kingdom Metazoa; phylum Chordata; class Mammalia; order Chiroptera; family Molossidae; genus Molossus; species Molossus molossus. The sequence continues at coordinate 42,470,200 of NW_023425351.1, read as the reverse complement.
TTTTGAAAACCAAAGCCCAAGAGTGCCAGCTTCTACCAGGAGGCCAAGCTCTTTGAGGCTGAGCTCTCTGAGGCTGAGAATACATAGATGGAGGCACTGCCATTTAATCCCTTCATTGCCTCACTGTCTATACAAAACTCAACAGTGTAAAATGACCATTCATGCGATAGATTTCGGGGATGTTCTTTGAATGGTGTTCGGAGTTTTCAGATTATTCACTGGCATGATTTGGTCCTACACTTAAGTATTGCAATAAATTTAATAATATTGCATAATTGCTTCAGTTCCAGCGGGTTCACCAATGATTCATAGAACACCATATATTTGCAAGTAATAGGATTTTTATAGTTTGATAAACGACATAAATAATATTTTTACAGCTATATTAGAATTATTATTACTTTTTGTTCCTGTTACTACATGATCTTCCAGAATGTAATAAGCAGAAATAGTCTTGTTTAAACCTTTATTTCAATAAAATAATTTGAACCAAATCCTATAAATACGTCTTATAAAAGAGTCAGATCCTTAGGATCTTTAACAAGTGGCAATGATAGGCGAGCTCTTTATAGATAGTCAAGAATTAGAATTTCTGCTTTACATGTTCCTTTTTTTTTTATCCTCACCCAAGGACATTTTTCCATTTTTTGTTCAGATGCAGTGTGAAGGAGAGAGAGGAAAAGATAGAGCGAGAGAGAAAAACATCGATGTGAAAGGGACACATCGAGTGGCTGCCTCTCTCACGACCCAACTAGGGCCAGGGACAAACCGCAACAGAGGTATATGCCCTTAGTGGGAATCAAACCAGGGTCCCTCTGGACTGCAGGCCGATGCTCTAACTGCTAAGCCAAACCAGCCAGGGATACATGTCCCTATTAAAATGGTCAGCAAGAGCCCTGGCCGGTTTGGCTCAGCGGTTGGAGCGTCGGCCTGCGGTACAGAGACACCCGGATTCGGTTCCCGCTAGGGGCATGTACCTCGGTTGCAGTTTGTCCCCGGCCCTGGTTGGTCGTGCGGGTGGCAACCACTCGATGTGTCCCTTCACATCGATGTTTCTCTCTCTCTCTCTTCCTCTCTCTCCCTCCCGCTCTATCTGAACAAAAAATGGAAAAATGTCCTCGGGTGAGGATTAAATAAATAAATAAATAAATAAATAAATAAATAAATAATAAAATAAAATGGTCAGCAAGTGGTACATATACACAATGGAGTACTATGCAGCTGTAAGAAAGAAAGATCTCTTATCCTTTGAGATGACCTGGAGGGACCTGGAGAGTAGGACAAATACCACATGATCTCACTTATTTGTGGAATATAATGAACATAACAGTCTGAGGAACAGGGTAGTCCCAGAGATGTGGAAGTGGGGTACAGACTGACAATCCCCAGAAGAGGGTGTGAGGGGGGAGTGATAAACCACAGAACTTATATGCATGTATGCATGAACAGTGGACATGGACAACAAAGCTGGGGACAGTGCGGGGAGGGAGAGGGAGGGGAGTATCAGTGGGGGGAAAAGGAGAAACATCTATAACAAAAATAAATAAATTAAATTTAAAAATATCTGTCAAAAAAAATTATAAAATAAAATGATCCAAATATGAAATTTTAGGACTTTCTACTTTCCAACCCCTTTCGCTGACATTCCATACTTCTAACTACAACACCCACGCAAATCCATTTTAAAGAGGAGGTGCCGGAGGTGAAGGAGATGGTCTGAATCAAGTCCCAGCATCCAAAAAACACCACCCCTAAAATCTTATTCTTTCTTAAGTCGTCCACACAGCGCCTCCTGCTGGTCCTGATGGCCACGGCTCAGGCGGATGTGGAGAGCGCAGAGAAGCGCGGCCTGCGGGAGCTGCAACACCCACCCCGACGCTGCCCTCCTTCCGCGGGGCAGCAGGGCGCGCTCCGGGCGGCTCTGCGCCGAAGGCGGGAAAGTCTGAGCGGCGCCGGCCACCCAATTCCGGGAGCCAGCGCCAGCGCCAGACGACGGGCCACGCGGCCCGCTCCCACCTGGACGAGAGCAGGAGCCCTCTACCGCCGTCTGCGCCGCAGGTTCGCCGACAGACCTCCGCTCGGTCCCGGGCGAGGATGCAGGACCCAGCGGCCTGGGCGTGGCCTTAACTGCGCCCACCGACGTCAGGCCGGGCGCTCAGTCCCGCTCCGCGGTCTCGCCGCCGGTGCTGGCCGTTCGCAGTGGCCCGGCTCCCACCAGCTTGGCGACCGGGCCAGGGCCGCGCCGCGCCTTTCCTCCTGCGCGCTCAGCGAGGGCTGAGCTGAGGGGCGCTGCCCCAGCCCCCCGCCCCGCGCGGCCACCTGCTTCCCGCGAGGGCCTCGAGCCCGAGCTGCCAGACCAGTCGCTATTCCTGTTCGAGTCTCGTCTCCTCTATTCCCCACAGCCTCCGCCCGAGCACGGCGGTCGTGCTCCATTTGGAATCCCCAAAGCGCTTATCGGGTGAACAACAGACGGAGCTCAAAGACGCGTTAACGGAGGAGAAAGCAGCCCCTGGGTGCCGCACGTCCGCAGGGTGCCAGCGTTTCCGCCGGTCTGCAGCCTGGCCGGGGCTTCCGTTGCCGCCGGCCGCGCCGGGGCGAAGCCACTTGGCTCCGGACGCCCGCACCTGCACAGAGGCCGTCGAGGAGGGCCGCCGGCTCGCTCGCTCCAGCGGGACACCGTCGGTCCCAGACTCGGCAGCGGCTGGCGGGCGCGAGGTGCGCGTGCGGCCCTTCTCCGAGGCCTTGGTGCCAGCGTGGTCATGATGCCAGGGGGCGCTTGGTGAGCGAGGCTGGGAGGCTTACCCGGAGCACATTTGGGGGCTTGAGAGACTTTTCTAATGGAAGACGGCGATGAGGAGAGGTCTCCTCGACCCAAACTAGGCCTCTCCTGGCCCCTCTCATCCCCGCCCACCTCCCTTCACCCCGCCTAGGATCTCCTCTTAACGTCCTTCCCCACCACCCCGCCCGGTTCCCCCCACCTCTGCCTCCCTCTGCCGTCTGTTCCCAAACCCCCATTCCCTCTTCCTCTCTATCCTCCACCCTCTCTCCCCCGCTGTCCTCTCTCCTCCCTCCCCCCTCTGGCCTGTGCCTTCCCCCCACACTCTGTATGTACTTGAATCTATTTGAACACTCACCACCTTATAACCTCATTGTTTCTTAGTTTATATGGAAATACACTGTCCCTGGACACGAGGCTAATTTAATCTTTTTTATCTACAGTACTTAATACAGTTTCTGGTACACAAGGGCAGTGCATGAATATCGAAGGGGGGAAAAAAAAACTCTTGAAAGGAAAGGAAATGGATCTCTACACAGAGGAGTTTTACACCGTTGGTCAAGTCCAAGGGCCTCGTTCGCCATCGGTGAAACGGGAGAGTTCTGCGTTGGTTATATGACAAGACCATCTGCTCTTTTGCTCTGACCCGGGTGCTGCCCAGGCTCTAGAGATTCAAAGACAGGGCTGGAGCTGCCTGTTCTAAAGGGTTCAGGGGATCGTGAGAGGCTGGGGGCAAGGGGCCAGGCTTGCAAATGCCCCACACCGGAGCAGGACACGCTCCCAGGAGGACCAGTGTCCAGAGCCCCACCGGAGCCTCGTGGCTCCAACGCCGTGGTCCCTAAGCTGAAAGCTGGCGCTGGCTCTTGCTTCCACCCAGTTCCTGGGAGGTGTTGCAAAGGGGACCTGGGAAGGGAACACCTCCAGGTTACCCAAACCGTTCTGCTGCCCCCACAGACGACGTGTCAATTTGTTCTTTGGAGCAAGGCCGGAGAGCAGAGGCTCCTGGTGAAGGCGAGCCTTGGAAACCTTTATCACTCTCCCAGGGACAAAATATGAGCCCTGCACGTTGACTACGTGGCTTCTCTCTGCTCTGTTAGTGTGTTAACCTTATATGCTCTATAGAAGTTATATAAATATAGTATATATAATGAATATATTTTTACTGATTACCCGAACTTGCATAAACATAATTATATTCGCTGTGGGCACAAGTAGAGTCTTCAAGAAAAAAAGAGATTGCCAAAATGGCAATTTGGGGATCTTGGGGACACAATTTAACTCTTGCTCTCAACTGGTTAAGTGGCTGTGAGCAAGTCAGGAAGTCCCACAACCCGTTCCTTGTTCCTTCATCATTCACTAAATAAAGTTGTTGGGTAAGCTGTATAAATCCTATGGTTTTCCCTTTCCAACTCAGAGACTCTCCCCCTCAGAGGCTTTAAAACTTCCACTAGCTTTTGAATTAGTTGCTTTTGCTTTTCTTCTTTTTGACCCTTTTAATCTCTGTTACATTCAGAGGAGAGGTGAGAAACTTTAAAATTTAATGTAAAGAGAAAGCAGTTCAGAGAAGTCTGAAAAAATGGAGAAAGTGGAAAGGTCAATTAATGTACTTTTTTTTTTTTTAAGTATCCAATTTCCCCAGTGAAAGTAAAACCAAACAGCGCCCTTTAGAGCCCAACCTCTGGTTTGGGTTTACAAGGAGCAATGAAGTTCAAGTTTGTACAGGTCAGGGTAGGTCCCTGATTGGCTTGCTAGGTCCCAGTCACTCTATCTCATCACTCTAGGTTGCCAAATGGAATACTCTGGGTCTTAATTACTTGTTCTATCAGGTGTGTCTAAAAGCTGTCATGTCTTATTGTTCCTAGGGTGAGTGGCAAAACCTGACCATAAGTAAAATGGGGAAGAAAGGACAGGGTGGGGAAGGAAAAAAAAAAAGGTTTAAAGGATCTCCAGCAACCTGCCACCTTAACTCAAAGCCCTGCCTTTCCTTGAGCTTCTTAGGTTTACACACAATATAGCCAAGAGTTAAAAACTCTCTTCCTGAGTTCATTTCATGAACCAACAGTGTGCATCTGTTATGAGCTAGGCACTAGGATTTAGGTACTAAGGATGCTATATTGAAAAAACTTTGGGGTCCAGTTTACAGACTAATGAGAGAGATAAGTAATATGAAAAGTGTTGTTACATAGCAATATTTCGGTGTCATGGGAGCATTAAGAAGAAAGAGTCAAGATCAAGAAAAAGGAAAAACTCTCCAGAGGAGTGCTCCTTCTGCTGAGCTTTAAGAAAAAGTTGAAAGGGGGCAATTGGATGAGGGGGTGGGGGGCATGAGTGGGCATCCAAAGAACATGCCTGAAAGCCCAAAACTAGAGATAGCTTCCTTTAGAAAAGTTCAAGTAACCCTTTAAAGCAGAAACTAATGGTACAAATGAAAAATAAAGAAATACAGCTAAAGAAGCAACAAGAGACTATATCTTGAAGGGCCTTGTGTACTGAATTTGAACTTTATCCTGAAAACTATGGGAAGCTCTTGAAACATTTTAAGTGGGAAATACATGATACAATTTGCTTTTTAGAAAGATCATTTTACAGTAATGTTGAGGACACATCAGAGGGTTAGATAGATAGTAGGAAAACCAGTTAGGAGACTATTACAGTAATGACTGATAAAAGAGACGAGAGTCTGAATTTATGTAACGATAGTGGCTGTAGTAATAATATTGAGGGATGATAGGGCGAGAGGGAGGGACTGATACAAGAGATAATAAGAAAGGAGACTTGAGAGAATGTGACCATGACAGGTGAGTGAGAATGAAGAGCAGAGGAAGATTCCCCGGCTTCTAGCTTAAGTATCTGGACATTTGATGATGCCACTTACCTAGAGAGAAGCCAGGATTGGAACATAAAGTTGATGTGTTCAGTATGGGACACGTTGAGTTTACTGTGTCTGTGAGACATCCAGGTGGAGACATCAGATGAATAGATATCTGGGTCTGAAGTTCAGCAGTGATCTGGGCTGAAGGAAAAGATTTAGAAATCACCAGTATAAAAATGGTAGTTGAAGCCCTCTGTTTGGTGAATCACTCAAGGAGAGGGTTTAGTTAAAGAAAAAAAAGTTTAGGGAACATAGAGGAAGAGAATAGTTTTGAAGGATGTTAAGAAGGAATAGCCCTGGCCAGTTTGGCTCAGCGGTTGAGCATCGGCCTACGGACCAGAGAGTCCTGGGCTCGGTTCCTGCTAGGCGCATGTACCACAAAAAAAAAAAAAAGAAGGAATGGCCAGAAGGGAAACAAGTCTAAGCACCATTTGTGGATACCTGTAATCTTCTAGTCAGTGGTCTGGGTCTCTATATACATTATTTCATTGAATCCTAGAGCAACCATAGAAGACGTGTTTTCAAATAGAAAAACTTAAATTCTGATAAGTAACGTAACTAGAGTATGTTCAGCTCTGGAGTCAGGTTAAACCTAGATTGAAATCCCACCTCTCCTTGAGTCTCAATTTCCTCATCCACAAAATATGACTAATCTGAGAATTGGTATAAAGATTAGATGAGGTAGTATATATAAAATGCCTGACACAGCACTCAATACCTGATATTTATTACCCTTATTAATAACCATACCCACATACCACTATGTTAACTTGAGTGGTTACTGTCTGTTCTTTAGCTCTTGGGCCCAAACATGGACTCCATATTCTCTCTCCTGAGGTCCTTAGTGTACAGTTGAGACTGTGCCAGGCTAAAGTATGATAAGTCTTTACTATACACTTTGGTATAGCCACATAGAAATGAACCCAAAAAGCAACATAAAGCTAGGTAATCTGAAAGTGTATTACTTTATTTTAATATCCCCTACAGGGGTACCACCTTCCTGCCTAGAACCTGGAGACGCCATCTTTCTAATAACATGAGGGAGCATCCTCAGTCTATATACTTTAAGTCCAGCAAAGGTGTGGTCCCACAGGGATTTAGGAGTCCTCGCTCAAATTTAAGATTCAGCTTCCAAGATCCTGTTAATCCCTCTCAGGAACTGCCCTTTTCCAGATTATCGATACAGGGGATACCCACTTTCTTCAGAGATAGTAATGTCTACCTGTAGAAGTGTGGTTTACACTATGGCTTCAACAGTAGAGTCTTATTAGAAGACAACAAAATAAGCCCAACATTCATATAGGGGTTATACACTTTTCATTATTCCTAGAGAAAGGTGACTTCTTGTATGAACTCTTAATTTTTAATGACCCCTAGGTCTTCTTCTACTCAAAAGTCACATTTAAAAGTGAGCTTGGATAAAGCCAGAAACTGACTGTAGTCCAAGTACAATAAGACATAGAAAAAGGGACCTACCAGACTGAAAATAAGAGAAAGATTTTTGTCAGTATAATTGAGAAAAAAACCCATAAATTCATGTTTCCAAAATTAAAAGATGTACTTGATATAGAAATGAATAAATTATTGGTTAGTGTTCACTCATGTGTTTTTAATCCTGTAATATGGTTAGGTTATTTCAAAGTATAGAGACTTTTGATCATGGCTTTAGTACAATTCATAATGGCAGTTCTTTCATTTGTTTCTTCACACTTGTTTCAAGGAATGTAGAGACATATTCTGCCCTAGGGCTCCAGACTGTTTACCTCTAAGGTGAGGATCCTATGCAGAATTTTTGAGGGCTAGGCACACAGCTTCAGAAAGCAATAGACTCCAAGTCTGTGGCCCAGTTTGCCTATTCTAAAAGCCATCCTCATTAATCATTTTATGATAACAGTTAACTGTGAAACATAGAAAAGCTGAAGTGTATTTCACTGACCCACAACACCCGTTTTTCATGGGAAATTATCCACTTTTGGTTAAGAATTTTAATGGAATCTGTCAGAAAGAAAATAGATCTTCCCACCCCCCAAAAAGAGGAGAGTTATGGTAAGGGCAGTATGGGAAATGTTGGGTGGTACTTTGTTAATCAGGCCTCTTTACTACCGTACTTCTCGGACACATTAATTGTTAACATGTATTGTGAAGTTTCAGATTATTTGACTATAAAATCCTTTTTGTCTCAGAGTTTAAAAAGACTTTTGTCATGGATTATGCTTTTTGCCATTCCTATCTGATCAGTACTGGGCTAGCATACTTCTACTGGAAAAAGACATTTCAGTGCCGTCTCATCACTGAAATCACATGTACTTCCTCCAATGAGTCTTCCTCCCTCACCGACAAGAGACTTCTATATGTCTTCATAGAAGCCAACACATACCCTGGATAATGTTTTTTCTTAAAGTTTTATTCATTTTTTAAAAAATTTGTCTCTCATGCTAGATTAATACAGGGCCTAACACATGCTAATATGCAAATATTTTTTGAATGGCTATCAAATGAATGAGAAGTATTAGAAAAAATATAAATTAAATCACAGGAATTTCTTGGTTGCAGATATGCTTTAAGGTTCCTCATAGGACCTCAGGTTACAGACAGATAAAAAGGACACCCCCCCATTGACACACCCACCAGGCAGACACCTATTCCATATTCTTTTGTCCAGGCAACCTTAATCATTACCAAGAGCTCCTGTGAGTGGAACCATAGCTGTATAATTCCATTGGATTGTTTCCATAAGGTTTTAGCTCAAGAGAGAAAACATGACTAGGGAAAAGGAATCCTTAATTACATCTTTAAAAATATGATCAAAAGCAACATTTAAGAAAAGTGTTTCCAGGGAAGAGCTGAGGATGACACCCGGTATATAATAATTCATTTTTCCAAACCCCAGAGCATGTGATCAAAGCTGATATACATTATCTCAGGCTTGGTACCAGGGTGACTAATTTTTTTTTTAACTTTTTTTTGAAGTTATTATTTGGATGAATAAGTAGATGAGGAAAAGCCAAACCTAGGCCAGCCAGGTGTAGACTGTAAGAGTCCTGCTGCCTGATCTATAATAATCCCCTTCTTTTTTTAAATGAAGAAGCTGTGGCCTTTGGCAGCTTGAGACACTATCATGCAATTCAGACCCTTTTAAATCAAGATAGGAATATAGCATGTTAGAACTTGCAAGAGGAGGACAATGGAACCTCCTCGTTAAATGTGGAGGAGGTTGTAAACAGATTAGTTATTAGGCAAATTGGTGTGATAAGTACTCTTGACAACCTGTGTGCTCAGTGCTGGGATGGTTCAATTAATCTGGACTAAGGATTTAAAAGATTCATACCTAGTAAGGCTTTAGCTCTAACCAGTTAATCCATCTTCCTACCATACCACCAGAACAGGAAATAAAACTATGAAGTTTCTAATTCCTTCTCCCTCCTCCCGTAAGTTGTACTAACATGGATTCATTGGTAATTGTTGGCAGATCTTCCAGGAAGACTGAAAATTAGCCAAATTTGCTGGCCTATTTGAATGAAAGATGAAAACTTGCTAGTCTAGAACCTAAACAGAGAATAAGCAATGTATTTTTCTGAAAACTTGATGGTGTATGACAACATTCCCTAACAATTCTAAACATTTTACAAAGTTCAACGCAAACATCTTACCTCTTTATATAAGAAGAATTCTTCCCCTCTCCCAAGTTTATATCTTAAGAGGGTAGAGGGCAGGACTGGGACCAATCACTGGAAGGTGCAACAAGGTGGTGTTTTGATTCAACATAAGACTTTTTTAACATTCAGAATTTTCTAACAATGGAACCTGAGGCTTTACAAAATAGTGAGTGCTCCTCCTGTTAGTGATACTATATAAGTGATGGACACAGACATTTTTAAAGTTCTTTCCAATCCAAAGACATTGCTTTTCTTGAAATATAATGAAGATTATAACTTTGAAAATATGCTAGCTGTCCTGCCTAGCAAACTAGTATCCCATCAGCTCTGGTTTTCACCTTCTTTGATAAATAATATTTCCTTCTTCATTGGTTCTGAGAAACTGAGAGGGAAGTGTGGTTGAAAAAAATAAAACACCTTCTGAGCAACCACAACATCGTGAACTACACAGTCACTGTTGCATATTGTACAAAATAAAAAAGCTGCTCTATGACCCTGGCAGGCTTGGCTCAGAGGTTGGGGCATCGGCCTGCGGTCCAGAGAGACCGGGGTTCGGTTCCTGCTAAGGGTGTGTACCTCGGTTGCACCCTGGCCCTGGTTGGGTCGTGCGGGTGGCAGCCACTCGATGTGTCCCTCTCACGTCGATGTCTCTCTCTCTCTCTCTCTCTCTCTCTCTCTCTCTCTCTCACTCTCCACCCTCCCTCCCCCCACCACACACTCTATCTGAACAAATAAATGGAAAAAATGTCCTCGGGTGAGTATATATAAAAAAAAAAAAGCTCTATGTTTCCAAAAGGAAGAACCATGTTGGAATAAATACTCTTTGGTCACCAAAACTGTGAGGTCCCCATAATGCAAAGAAAGTTGAGTGGAAATCATCATATTACTCTACAAAATCATTTTTCAAATGCTATTTAATAATAGTCTTCTAAGAAAGGCCTAAAAAAATAATTTTTAATCTAATGGGGTTCAAATCTGTTACTTGTGTAATAGCATATATTATCTCTAACATCCAAGAATAAAATTTTAAAAATATCTTTAAATTGGCTCCTGATTATTTTAGGCAAAAGTTAAATTCTTCTAGTCTTTAAATCCTGTACTAATGGATCTGACTTGACTCGATCAACTGTACTTTAACTTTTTTATTTTATATTATTTTATTATTTTTTTAATCCTCAACTGAGGATATTTTTCCACTGATTTTCAGATAGAGAGGGAGGAAGGGATGGAGGGAAAGAGAAAGAGAGAGAGAGGGAGAGAGAGAGAAACATTAACGTGAGAGAGACACATCAACTGGTTGCCTCCCACAAGACCCCAACCAGGGCCAAGGATCAAATTGCAACTGTGGTACGTGCCCTTGATTGCAATCGAACCTGAGACTCTTTGGTCTTCTGGCCAGTTCTCTAACTGCTGAGCCAAACTGACCAGAGCTAACTTTTTTATTTTTTAACATTTATTGGACACCTATCATATGCCTGCCATTGTGCTAGAATAGATGCTTTTACATAATTTGTATTTGGTTAAATAGTTTACACAATGAGTTAGTAGAGGAGCTTAAATTATTAGTTTATAGAAAGGTTTCAGAGAATTTGTAAAGCTAAATAGTGCATATAGTAATAATTACAATAATGGTAAATATGTAGGGTCCATATTGCAATTTATATCTTCCGAAATGCTTTCATGTAAATTCTTTTACTTTATTCTTTTCCCCTCTGCTTCACTGTTTTCTGATTTTATAACAATAGCTTTATTGAGATATAATTCATATACTATAACCGTTACTGATTTTTAACCTTATTTAAATAGTAAGATAGAAACTTAATGCTAAGAAAAAAAAACCAGGAAGAAGCCTTAACTTTAAAACAAACAAGCAACTCTTAAGGAGTCCATGTTTCACTAATATTTAAATTTAACTATGTTTTTGAGAGAGATCAAAAAGAAGAACATATTTTGAGGCAAAATTAGAGAGAAAGACAAGAGGAGAGAATGAAGGCACCTGAAAAATAATATAAGAAAAGAAAGATTGCCCGGCTGATGTGGCTCAGTGGTTGAGCATCGACCCATGCACCAAGAGGTCACCAGTTGGATTCCCAATAAGGGCACATGCCCAGGTTATGGGCCCGATCCCCAGTGGGGGGCATGCAGGAGGCAGCCAGTCGATGTTCTCTCTCATCCATGTTTCTATCTCTCCCTTCCTCTCTCTCTAAAAATCAATAAAGAATAAAAGTTAAAAAAAAAAAAAAGAAAAGAAAGGTTAATGAAATACAGTATTCTATATCAAGGAGGTTCAAGGGGACAAGAGAGTGTAAATCCTGGAAATTAAATTTGGTTTGGTCAATATCAAGAGGGCTGATGAGGACTTTTGAGAGAGGATGGGAATGATTAAGAGGCTAGCCAAGTTAATTTGGAAATAAACCAGGTTCAAAATGTATAATAAACTAAAGAACTGTCTGAGAGGGTAGGTAATTCAAGAAGGTGGCCAAAGAAGGCTTGTTGCACAAGGAGCAAAGATAAATAAAAATAGACTGATGTCTGAAGTTTAACTCAAGGGAAAAAAATAACTTGCATATATTTTTGTGATATAAAACAAAAAGTGGCAGATAGCCTATTAATCAAAGATTCATGCTGTGTTTCTGCATTCTACATTTTGATTCCAGTCCAAAGTGGATGATGCACCAGGAAAACAACACTGAAGAAATATTATTTCAATGTATACTAAACAATCTTGTTTTGGGGGGGTTAATCCTCACCCGAGAATATATTTCCATTGATTTTTAGAACTAGTGGAAGGGAGGGAAGGTGAGAGAGAGAAACATCAATGTGAGAGAGACACACCGATTGGTTGCCTCCCACATGCTCCCCGACCAGGGCCAGGGATCAAACCTGCAACCCAGGTACTTGACCAGGAATTGAGTCCTCGACCCTTCAGTACACAGGCTGACACACTAACCCCTGAGCCAAACTGGCAAGGGCCTAAATAATCAAATTTTAAAAGCCAAACCTAATAACAGGATCCAGTTCAAACAACACGTTTTAGAAATCACATGCAGAAAAGAAATAATGTATTGTGTTTGAACTGAAAATATGATCTCTTAAATTTTACCAACTGTTCCAAATATAAATGTAGGTAGAATTAGTGTAATAATGATCTAATCATTGGGTATTCATTTTAAATGTTACAAAACTTAAAAATACCCACTGGATTTTTCACTTCAGAATTTATTTCCCTTAGTGTTCTTTAAAAAATGAAATTGCTCTTTTCACTCAGAGTGAATTTAACTCACAATATGAATTAATTCATGCCACTTTACCACAGATAGAGCATAATTAATTAATTTTTTATTTTATTTTAAAATAAAAATATAAGCCCGACCGGTGTGACTCAGTGGTTGAGCATCAACCCATACACCACGGTCAACAGTTCAATTCCCAATCAGGGCACATGCCCAGGTTCTGGGCCAAATCCCCAGCAGGGGGCATGCAGGAGGCAGCCAATTGATGTTCTCTCTCATCGATGTTTCTATTTCTCACTCTTTCTCCCGTCCTCTCTCTCTCTCTAAAATCAAAAAAGAAAAAAATATAAAAAATAAAAATTTTATTGCATTTTTATTTTTTATTTTATATTATTATTTTTAAAATAATAGTACTTTTATTGTTATTACTACTAAATGCAATGGAAATTTTTCAAGCTGCCTTCTTCTCCAATTTGTGCTGCAAATACAACATATTTTCACTTTTTTAAAAATATGTTTTTATTGATTGTTTTAAAGAGGAAGGGAGAGAGAGTTAGAAACATTGATGTGAGAGAGAAACATGATAGGCTGCCTCCTGCACATCTCCTACTGGGGATCGAGTCCAAAACCTGGGCATATGCCCTGACTGGGAATTGAACTAGGACCTCACAGTCCATGGGGCCATGTTCAATTCACTGAGTCACACTGGCTGTACACAATATATTTTCACTTTTCAACCAAATTACTCTTTTTATGTCATTTATTTCAAATGATCAGTCATGCTACTTTTGTCATACCTGGTTGAATCAGTGTGTATATGTAGGTGAATTTAACCATAATTGAGATTTCACAAATCACCAAAAGTCTGCTCATTAATTTATATTTAAAAATTAGCCCAGCCAGTGTGGCTCAGTGGATTGAGCGTCCTCCCATGGACTGAGAGGTCCTGGTTAGATTCTTAGTCAGGACACGTGCTGGGGTTTCAGGCTGGATCCCCAACGAGGCCGGGGGGGGGGGGATGGCATATAGGAGGCAGCCAATTGATGGTTCTCTCTCACATCAATGTTTCTATCTCTCTCTCCCTTCATCTCTCTCTAAAAAATATCAATAAAAATATTTTTTGCCTTGGCCAGTTTGGCTCAGTGGTTAGAGTGTAAGCCCATGGACCAAAGAGTCTCAGGTTTGATTCCAACCATGGGCATGTACCTCGGTTGCCGCTCGTCCCAGCCCTGGTCAGGGTCATGCGGAAGGAAACAGATTGATATGACTTTCTAACATCAATGTTTCTTTCTTTCTCTCTCTCTCTCTCCCTCCTTTCCTCCCTCTTACTCTACCTGAAGATAAATGGATATATATATACATATATATTTAAATTAGCTTACCTTATTAGCATTTTAAACATTATGTACATTATGTACTCTTAGTAAAAGGAGAAATTACAAACTGTTCATTCAGATACTTTGAAGTTTTTAAGATATCTAAATATGTAATAAAATAAACCAACATTTAACCTTTTTTGAATTACAGATGTTTCTGAAAATTTGATGAAAGCTATAGCTTCCTCTTCCCAGAAAAAAAATACACATGTGTATATGCACATGAAATTTTGTTTACAATTTCACAGGGTTTATGGACTTTCTGAGGTCTGCCTGTGGACCCACTAGGAGTCCATGAACTCTAGGTTAAGAACCCCTGCAATAAAACCACATTTTGCTTTGGTAAGATGGAAAACCTACCATTAGAATGTATGACTGTTTAAGCTTTCATTCTTTAGGGGCATGTATCTAAAAGGAATGATTTTTTTAAAAAATCTCCCCTAAAAAACATTGGCTCAGTTATTCCTCCTGTTTAGCCTTAAAATGAGGACCAATTTCCTTTGGGTCAAACCCCAAACTCTTAGTGTCTTGACTTTCTAAATGCTTGACAACTATAGACACTTTAATGAAATCCAAATGGGTGAAATTCAACACTTCATTCTGATGCTCTTTACAGATGTTCTTAATAAGTACACCGAAGAAGTCCTTAGAAGCCTAGCTTCACACATCAGCCAGGGGAAGAAAGGATTCATTGGAAAATGAAGATAATAAGTAATTCTGGATAGTTCCTGTACCAGTCAATATTGTACACTTACAACATAAACCTATAATCAGCTTTGTAGGGAAGTATACAGTGCACAGGGGTAAAGTTTGCTGATCGACTCCTGGGTGGCAGTAGTATCACACAATACTACATTCTGATGTGAAATATTTAAATTCTGCCCAGAATAATATTCCCCATAAGAACTTTATTTATATAAGTGACTTTAAAAAAAATGAATACAGGGAAAAGAAGCTGAAACAATTACCTTTGGCTATTGTGATATTAAAACAATTATTTTAATAGGCAGAAATGAAGACAATTAGTTGAATAGAAACTTTATGAATGCTGGAATTGTATAAGTAGAATGGATGTCATAACACCATCTAGGTAGATTAGGTCACTATAATTATTCTGTTCTTCTGCTCCCTGTACTTTCCAATAGTGGATAAAAACTCACCTGAAATCTGTCTTCAAAGCTCTGAAGAGAATAGTTGCAGTCTGGGAAATTATTTCCTTGAACATTCTTTGAGACCATCTGGAGAGAAGTGTTTGCACACTGAGATGGACACAAAAGCTTATATTAAATATTTTTACCAATGAATTTACAACTTTCAATGTGAAAAAATACTCAATGTGTCTGACAAGATATTAGAGTTACAGGCCCTTTTCTTACAATTTTCAAAAGCTTTACAGGAGTGAATGGAAGTGAGGCACACTGACCTGAAAGGTAAGATCAGAAAGAAAGGTACTCAAGATTTTGCACTAGATTAGTCAGAGTTAGGAATTCTGATCCAGACCTTTCACTCTTATTTCCTACAGAGCCTTGGGCAATGTACCTCATCACACTACTACTTCCCCATTCATCTCTTTTTTTATCCGTGAAATGATGACAATGCTGACCTACCTAATGAGAAAGTTGCATACATTTAATGTCACATTAAAAATATTCTGATAATTTAAAGCTAATTTAGTTAAGTTTTGGTGTTTGGTAAATGTGTACTTTTTGCCTTATATCTTAAATTAGAGATGGCTACAAAACAACTAAGACACTGTCAATGTGTTTGTGCCTAACACCAACAACAATAGAATAACATTAAGCTAGGGAGTGACAGGGAAAAACAACAGACTTTGTGGGAAGGCACGGAAGGAAGGCAAGTTTCTAGAATTGGCTTGCACCTTGAGAAAATCACTTAAATTTTCTGCACCTCAATTTTCTCATCCTCAGATGGAATGAGGTCCCCTATGTGGTCCTTATTAATATCTGTTTTTTGTTTGTATTTTGCCTCTTTCTGGTAGAATGTAAGCTCCAGAGTTGTAGAGATCTTGGCTCTGTGACACAACAATGTGTTTCTAACACCACAGAGTAGCTGCCCATTAAACATCCAGTAGTAGAATGTTCCTAAAGTCCATTTCAGCTCTAAAATCATTCTTTAAAAAAAAAAGTTTATTATAAAAAGTGTCAAGCCCTGGCCGGTTTGGCTCAGCGGTTAGAGCGTCGGCTGGCAGTCCAGAGAGACCCAAGGGTTCAGTTCCCGCTGTACCTCGGTTGCAGTTTGTCCCTGGCCTTGGTTGGATCCTGTGGGTGGCAACCACTTGATGTGTCCCTTTCACATCAATGTTTCTCTCTCTCTCTCTCTCTCTCTCTCTCTCTCTCTCTCTCTCTTTTTCCCTCCCGCTCTATCTGAACAAAATATCAAAAAATGTCCTCGGGTGAGGATAAAAAAATTTTTAAAAATGTCAAGCATATAGAAAGTATGGATACATATAATAATAAATACCCCTACATGCATCACTGAGTTTTGTCAAGTCTTAACAATTTCTGTATTTGTTTCATATTTTTTAAAAGAAATAAAATGTCATAAATACAGATGATGTCCCCCTCAATGTGCACCAGTCCCTAATTTCCTTCCTCTTTTTCCCCAAAGGTAATTACAATCCAGAATTTGATGTTTATTATTTTTAAGAACACTTTATAATTTTATTGTATTTATACAAATTATATATTATGTCTTCAAACTTTACATGAATTATATATACTTATTCTGCAACTTGCCTTTTTTTTCACACCATGTGCTTGAGATTAATCTATGCTGATACATGTATTGCTAATCCATTTAACTACTATATGGTATTCCGTTATGTGAATATCCATAATTTATTTATCCATTCTTCTGTTAGTGGATATTTATGTTTTTTTTAGTTGTTTTCTACTATGAACAATATTTCAGACAGTATTCTTGCCCATATCTGTTTCTACAGATGTGCTTGGATTTCTCTAGTGGAATTGCTGGGTTGAAGGGATATATATCTTCAACTTCACTTGTCTAGGCCACAATAACTGACCCTTTGCCTATATTTCTATGGAGATAGTTGGTCAAGTTATTACCTTTTTTCTTTTGACCTGGGCAGAAAATGAAGTGTTAATCAAGTTCACAAGAACATCATCTTTCCATTTCTA
Source organism: Molossus molossus (assembly GCF_014108415.1). Lineage (NCBI taxonomy): Eukaryota > Metazoa > Chordata > Mammalia > Chiroptera > Molossidae > Molossus > Molossus molossus. The sequence goes on along the minus strand of NW_023425351.1, from coordinate 42,453,126 downwards.
ATCTTTTCCATCTCTAAACAAATAACAAGTGGGCAGAATTCTTATAGAAATCATGAAGATTTACATAAAATAAGGAGCTTTCACATGGATCTAGATCAGAACTACATAAAATCACGGCCATGTCCTGTCATCATTACATTATGCTTTTTATAACACAGCACTGCCACTCTGTAATGTTGCAAAACACAGTGCCGCATGGCAAATGTTGCAGAGACCTGTGAATAAGTTCCTCTGAGAGTTTATGACTATGACCCAGTTCACAAGTGAAATGATTCTTAGGATAGGGAAGCACTAATTTTTTAGACCATAGCAAAATAATGAGAAATGTTAAATTCTGGCCAATAGTACCAATGGAACTACTGTTTTAATGATATCCTTAAATAGTTAAAATATCTATTAGTTCAACTTGATGGTCCAAATTCTGGATCTTGTGCAATTCATTTAGCTTGAATTTTAAATAATCTATTTGGAAAGGTAGGCTAAGGAAAAGGTTTCTCAGACTTTGCAATTAAATAGCTACTATACTTCAACAACTATTTCTTCATTCAGTAAATATTAAAATATAGTAAAAGATACAATAGTATCTGCATTATGCACTTAATGAAGTTTCTTTTTCCTAGACTAATTTTTTTGTTTAGATAAAAGATGTAAGGCATGAACAGTACAGTTTCATTGGGAAGTTTATCGTGGTAAAAAGACAGGAGCTATTACATTCTATCTTGTCAATGATCCATAGATAATGGGTCACCAGGGGATTTAAGAACTGTATCTTTCAATTCTTGCCAGGGAGGTATATCAGTGTGCATTGATGTGAACCATAATATGACACCCCTTGAAGAATCTTCAAAACCCTCAGGCACTCCCTGAGCTGCCATCATGAAGGTAGGGAACGAAAGGTTGTCAGTTAAAGAGATGGCATTTTGTACATAATTTCAGTAACAAAATGACTTTCTAATTTCTTCATGTTTAATTCTTTTTAATGTCTTTAAAATTGAAATTTATTTTTCCTTTCAAATTTTTAATTGTTTTAAAACTGAAGAGTGGATCAAGAAAATAAAGTATTACATGAATAGAACAACTTGATAATTGCCCAAATTTTACCTTATGCAAATGTTTTGATTTCATTAAAATTCATTTATTAGTTACTGCAATGTTACTATTAATTACAATGTATGTATTTTTTCTTCATGTTTAATTTTAATGAATTCTCAAGTTTAAGGTCCTTAGAGCTTTTTTTTTTTTTTTTTTCATTACCTTAGGGGAAGATCTATTTATACTGATATGAAAAAGTAGAAATAGACCCTATATATATTGTTTAATTGTTAAGTGTATGTGTGGGAGAGGGAGCAAGTTGCAAAATAGTATTATAGTATGATCCTATTTTTGTGTGCATGTTTTTAAGTGTACGCTTTCATTTGCATAGTCACAGCAAAATGTCTAAAAATATATACCCAAAATATTAATAGTGGCTACCTCTGGGAAATAAGGTTAACAAGATCGTTGGTGGGCAAGGGAGAAATAAGAGACTTTTACTTTATATACTTTTATATTTTTTGAATTTTTACAATCACCATGATTGTTATCATCTGAAAAATAATAAAGAGGTATGTTTACTTTTTAGTTTACAAACATTACTTTCAATCAAAAGTCCTCTAATCTAAAATTTCAATAGTTTTAGGAAAACAGATGATATGACAGTATACAAGTAGAGATTAATTTGTAAACCCACATTTATTTTTACTTAATTAAAAGTTTTAATGGGAGGGAAAGTGATATGATTTCCTGCTATTTTTCTAGCCTTTATGTAGTCAACAATACTTACCTAACAGTTTTTTATGCTTACCTCAATGAGAACCAAAAAGCGTACAAGCTAGAGAAGACCTTATTATATAGTGCAAATTCTCATTTTACAGATAAAAAACTGGGTCCCAGGTTGATTAAATGTCTTGTCTGTAAACAACTCCAGAACTTAAAAAAAATTCAATTTATCTTCTGGCTTCTTGTCCATGGCTCTTTCTATCACAAATTTCTGCTCTGAAATTTTAGTGTGATAATAATATAAATAATAAAAAAAAAATCTTCATTTAGCTCTGATCTTAAAATAAGCATATACCAACACCCCAATACATAAAGCATTACTCATAGCAAATCAATGTTCTTCATATAGAAGTTGAAGTAACAAGTCACTTGATGATGATATTTCAATATATAAATTGAAAAGTAAATTATTTTTACCTCCCTGTGATTTTCTCATCTTAATCAATTATTACATTCTCTTTCTTCTTCTGCCTCTTTAAATTACTGAGTGGGTTAAAATAACAAGGAAAATTTTAAAAATAAAATATCAAAGCCAAAGGTGTTTATTATTGTGAAAAGGAAAAATGGAATTTGGGGACAGCAATAATAGAAAAAAAGTAGATGGAGAGACCAGGGAAGAGTAGTAAGAACCAAGGCAAAGGGAAATCTGACAACTTCAAGGACAGTGGGTAAATAAGTAAAGAAAAGTGGGTTGAGATTTGTTTTATTTTTATTACGGCAGGCATATAGTGAATGGCTGATGGATAAGATAAAGCTTATGATGGTGTCAAAGGCTAATGTAGAAGTTCTCAGCCTCTAATATACATAAGACCTAGCTGAAGTGTTTGTTTAAAATACAGAGTTCTGTGTCTGTATCACCAGAAATTCCAATTTACCCACTGGATTAGGGAGGACCAGAAATAAGTACTCTGGATTGGATAATTCTAATGATTACACCTGGAGGAACACTGAGCTAGACTTATTGAAGCTCTTAAAAGGGAGAAAAAGAATCAGAGCACAGATTCTTCTCTTCTAGAGAAGAGAAGATAGGAAAAAGAGATTTGAATAGAAATCAAGGAAGAAAGAAAAGGAAACTAGAAAGTAAAGGTGTAGCCCTGGCCGGTTTGGCTCAGCGGTTGGAGTGTCGGCCTGCGGTACAGAGAGACCCGGGTTCGGTTCCCGCTAAAGGCACGTACCTCGGTTGCAGTTTGTCCCCAGCCCTGGTTGGTCGTGCGGGTGGCAGCCACTTGATGTGTCCCTTCACGTCGATGTTTCTCTCTCTCTCTTTTTCTCTCTCCCTCCCGCTCTATCTGAACAAAAAATGGAAAAATGTCCTCGGGGGAGGATTAAAAAAAAAAAAAAAGAAAGTAAAGGTGTAACAAAGTTAGAGGGCTGATTTAGAAGAAGCACCTGCAGGCCCTGGCCAGTGTGGCTCAGTTGGTTACAGCCACATCCTGTACACTAAAAGGTAACCGGTTTGATTCCCAATTAGGGCAAATACCTGGGTTGTGGGTTCAATATTTCTGGTGGGAGTGTGTACAATGCTTCCCTCTCTCTAAAATCAGCTTTTTAAAAAAGTATGTGTGGGTGTGCATAAAAAAAGACAAGACTGAAAAATATTTTTAAAAAAACAACAACTAAAAAGAGACAAGACTGGTCAGAGGCGAAACCAAAAATATTGAAGAAATTAAAGTTTTTACCTTGGATTTTAAAAATAATATTTCTTATTTTTTCTTTTATGAAAGTAACAAATGCTCATTGTGGAAGAGTTGAAAAATAAGAAAAGGCAAAGAAAAATGTAGCCTTGATTTGTTACTCATGAATAGCTGCTATTAATATTTTGGTATATTAAATACTGCTAGTCTTTGTTTCTGTTTAGTTTTTTTGAAGATTTTATTTGTTTATTTAGTTTGGAAAATATTGTATATATATGCCATTAAATGTGCTTCTTTTATGACATAAGAATCTTCTAACATAAGGTTATTAATGGAATATTTATTTTTAACAACCGCTTAATATTAACAACAATCAGTGCTCCTTTCTTCCTTGTTTACATGACTCCGGTGTTTTTAGGCTCCTGGGAAGGCTGGCTCTATTTCCATGCATTGAAGGTGAATTTTATTTCGTCTTAGTCAATCATGGTATAATTCTGTTCCCCTTGTCAGTGATTGGCTGAGGAAGCAGCAAGTGAATTAATTCTGGCCAATAATATATGAGGGCAAATATACAGTATGGATTTATAGAGGAGATTCTTAGTTCTCAAAAAGTGACACAAGAAAGAGATAACCCCCTTTTCTGCCTGTGGCATGTGTGTGAGAAGGAAGTACTAGGGCTGGTGGTTGGAGTTTTGCAGCCATCTTATGTCCATGAAAGGAGCAAGTATGCACACAAAAGATAAAGAAGAGAAAAGGAAAATCTGGGCTTTGGATGATCTTGTCACTCCAATTAATTACACATCCCTGGACCCTACCTTGAGTCTTCTTTTATGGGAGAAAATAAATTCCCTGTTGTGTAAGCCACATTAGCCAGGTATTCTGTTTCTTGCAATAGAAAGCATCCTAAGAAATATAGCATTATCATTTACCTTAAAATTTTCCTTTTGCAGTATATTTGTGTTACAATTTTTCACTATCAGTTTTTGCCTTGAATAGTCTTAAGAAAAAAGTTACATAATTTAGATAGTGTGTGTTGGGTAGTGGGGAGGGGGCAATAAGCAATAAAGAAAAGAAACAGGAATAAACATGAAATATCTCAGGTCATCAAAGCTGAATCATTCTGAATCTCCACTCCCTTTATTGCTCATTGCTGGGAGCAGAGGTGATTATCAGTGGCAAGTTTCATTTCAGAAGGAAAAATTGGTAAATACAGTCTCAATACACACACAAATAAAGATGAACACAAATAATCCCCCAAAATACAAAGCCATTCCTGTTTGCAATGTATTACAAGGTTGCAATTTTTTAATTTCTTTATTATAATAATATTAAAATTACTTTGGTAATAAGAAAGGCAACCATAATGCCATGGTAATACCCTTCTCATATTAAAATCTGCTGTAGGTTCTACACTAGGTTTAATCCAAATGCATCTAGTCTATCATGTTGACAATATTAAAGCACTAATGTTTCCCAAGTGTCTTCCAGGGGCAGATCCCCTCCAGAATCATAACTGGGACAAGTGTAGCTGATTAAACATGATTTAAGGGAAGAAATATAAATATCTATGCTAATATCTGACAAATGAACAATAGAAGAAATTCCCATTAACTGCTCCTGATTTCATCGCTAGGTGTATTTGGGCCTACTTATAATTTGAGATTTTAGATTTGTTTACTTTTTAAATATTTAGTTGTCCTATAGTCAAATTGTGAAAAGGCTTCCTAATGTAAAAGAGGATGTGCCTGGGCAAAATAACAATCTTAATTACTACAATTAAAAAGCATAGCACTAGTATTACAATGAACTCCATGTAAATGGCATCAATAAGTGAGCTTAACACATATTCATAGCTTTATATTAACAATTGATTACAATGTAATACATATTTGGAAATTATTTTTAAAACCCTGCACACATTACAAAATGAGATTAAAGTCATAGCTCAATACAATGCTCATAAAGTTCTTCAGCACTGTGGTTGTGATTTGTGGTATTTCTCACTTCTGGTCTCTGGCCAGGAGTTGAGTATGGAAGAGATTGTAAGGAAAACTCAGGCTAATCTAAAACTCAACTAGTGACTCTTCTCTAAGCCAAAAACAAAAACAAAAAAAACCCACAAATAACAAAAACAAACAAAAAAAGAGCAGATCAATTTCATAAGATACAAGGAATCATTTCCCCTATGATGTCTCATAAGTTTGTCTCGTGTAAGATTCACTACCTGAATACTTAAACATTCTAAAGAAGACAAATCAAAACTCAGAATTTGGAGAGGAATCCACTGTTCTAAAGTTCACCTGAGATTGTGAAGAGTGTAGAAAGAGTCTACTCTGAAGCTAGACCCTTTCAGCGTCTAGATGAACATTGGATTTAAGAGTGCTGATGGAGGGTAGCTGTAAAACTAAGCCCTATTATAGATTTTTAAATTATTTAAATAGTAGTGGCAAAATGTGCCACTCGATATAGAAAGGCAGAAACTGATCATGAAAATAATTGAAACCAAACACAGGGCTTGGCAAATGAACAGCACATAATGAGCATTTGTTAAATTCATGACTACATAAATAAATTATTATTAAATTAACCTTAAATTGTGAAATCATGTATGTATGGGAAGGGAAACTTCTTTCTCTACTTTCTTCTCTGATTTTTCTCATTCACTTCTGATTCCCATTTTTTTTTCCAACTAGAATATGAAGAGGAATAATATTCTAGTTATACCTATCTCTATAGCCCTGTGACAGGGACTTCAAGGCTATACCTGAGCTTGATAGCGAGCAAGGGTCATTCTTTGATAATTTGACTGAAGCATGTGCAGTGGAACTGTTGAAGCTTGTAGTCAGTTGGGGGTGGGGCAGTGAGACTGACTACATGGAAAAAACCTGCAGGATTAGGAAAGCTCTAGAACAACCCTGCTCTCAAGTATTCATATCTTCTGTGCCAAGATGGGCAGGATCTTAATAGATTAGGGATAGGAAGGTCACAGAGTTAATTCGGTACCAACAAAAGAAAACAAACAACAGTTTCATTTCCTCTGAGTAACACACACATATGCACCCCACACTCTGTCCTTGCCCCTCTCTCCTCAGTGAAGCCTTTAGGCCCATCCCATGTTGGGAATTGCATTTATGTGAGTATTGGACACACAGGATGGTGAGTGGACACTTTGTTGAAGAGAGTTAATCTGTCATGAGAAGCAGAAGTGACTTCCAGCCAGCTCCCCTGAAAACAGAGTGAGCAGTGAGTCCAGAACAATTTTGAAAGCTCCTTGTAAGTCATACCGAACAAGGCACTAGTGAGAAAATTGAATCTACTCTTCAAATCCCTAACTACCTTCCTGGAGGATTCTGGAGGTACAAACATAGGACGTGTTGCCTACTATCATTCTGAACATAAAACATGCCATCTCCATACAAATATACAAATGAAAAAAATTATAGAATATCTAATTTACCCTGTTCACTATTACAGTTTGTGAGACCCTACTGGGCCACTGGGTTATAGGCTCCTCTGATAATCTCACTTTAAGTTCAATTATTTTCCTTCTAGTCTCTGTATAGTACTACTGTTTACTTGCATCCAAAGCCCTCCGCCCAAATCCTACACAGGGTTGTCATTATACTAGTGTCATATTCCCCAGAAACCTTTTGGGAAAAGTTGAAATGCCTCAGGTGATTACAGATTTGCCATGAGTTCTATACACAGAGTCACCCGTACTTCTGGCTCTTCCCAGGGACAAAAGGCCAACCAGTGACAGAAACCTTGCTAGTGACCTAACTCAGTTTGCTTTGCAAAGAAATCCAAACCTTTTGGAAGAAAGGTTCTCCGCCCTTGGAAAGAAATATTTTGTGCAAACACAGCTAAGTAGCTTCTCTTTTCTCCTCTTGTCCTCCATCTTCTGAAGGTTGTACTCTCTTGCAGTGTTTTGTAGGAGATCTTAGACTTCTCCCCCGGAGGCAGGGTAAAGTCTGTCTATAGTGCTAAATCATAGTGTTCAAAGTCTAATTGTCATAAACTTTGACAATAGGTCAAGGTCTTTAAAAAAATGAAATGGTGAGAAGCTCCCCTTCTCTTCCTTATGCTTCTTCACACCTTACGTTTTTAAGTAGGTCAGTCATTGGAGTTGCAAGTTATTAATAATAATTATGTTGCCTTTATCTGAAGCAATAATACACAATGAATTAGAATAGCAAATGGGAATAAAACCTCAGGGGTGTCTATTTTAATATCTTTGAAAAACAAAAAGACAACATAGTTGTCCAAAATGCCACAGTACAAAAAGGGAAGAGCTGAAGTTCCAGTAAGAAAACGGTGAGTCATTTTTTAAACCTAGGGATAAAGTATATTCTTCAATATTGACTATTTTAGAGGCAACCCACTCTTTCCAAATACAGAGGAAAAATAGAAGTTAAATAGCAAGACTCTTTGCAGTAGTGTTGAAACAAACAAGAAAAAGTTTTATTTTGAAAATACAGTCTTTAAAGATAAATTTGGCTTCCATTTTTCATATCTAGGTGCATCCAACAAGATACAAAAACAAACAAAACAACAAAACCAAGACCCACGACATTATGTACAGAGCTCTAAAATGAGCTGTGAATATCTACAAGAAACTAGCATATGCTCTTTGTGAAGGGATGTACGTGTGTGGCTTTCTACAGTTCTCAGTCCTCCAGAAGCTGAGTTAACTCCCTGGAGCTGCAGGTGCGGCTGCAGCAAGGGCAGAGCTGGGGTCAGTGAAGGGTTGGGGGTGGGGGGGAGGCGTGGAGAGGTGTCTGGGGAGGGGAGAAGGGCGGCAGGGGACAGATCCTGGGCTTCTCTAGAAGTCCTGCCGCGGGGTGTGAGTCAGGCTGTGCCGCCGCAGATCACAGTTTCGCCTGAACACTTTGCCGCACTGCTCGCAGCTGTAGGGCTTGATGTCTGTATGGGTGAGAAGGTGAGTTTTCAGATTACTTCTCTGATTAAAGGTTCTTCCACATGTGGGACATTTGTGTGGAGATTCCTGTTCAGATGTGAAGCAAGCAAAGGATTAATCCTTCACACCACCACCGCACCCTTCTCAATAGTTGTCTTATTGGTATCACATAACACACGCATGACAACAAAGGAGGGGACTTGCAGGAACAAATCTGTGCTCCTAATCCTCCAACCACCAAAACACCCGCTCAGGCACACAGCGAGGCCCCAATGACACTGATAACTGCAGTGGCCACCGCGGTGGGCTTTGTGATTTCCAGCTCTTTACATTTCATCACCATGTCATAGGCAGGAAAAGGGGAAGGAAAAACTCTAATCCTCTCTTAAGGAATGACATTCTCTGGGGTAATAAGTCTCCTCTTTGCTGGAAAATTAAACTATTCCTCAATGTTCTGAAAACTACAAATTATGAGGCCCCTGGGAGAGAGAGCATATGGGATTTCACCATGCCTCCATTATCAAAATTACCTTTATTTCCTCCCAAACACGAAAGCCTTAAATGAAGGGCAGATCAGATGAAAAAATAATAATTCTAAAATTAGGATTTAGAATAAAGAGAGTGGCCTGTTCTTTAAGAAAATATAAAAATGTTTTATGTTAAATAGGATTAAGTTTATGTATAAAAAAACCTGAGTGCTGCTTTCTCCTCCTAGAAAACTAATCTAAATAGTCTTTTAAGAGAAAGACTCTGCCACTGAACACCTTTTGTAGAGCAAACATGATAAAACAGAACCAGTCACTGTTTTTAAACAAGAAAACAAACTTACCTGCATGTGTAAAGTTTTGTGAACTGCTAGAGTTCTAGACTGACAAAATCCTTTCCCACACTCCTGACATTTGAAGGGTTTTTCTTTGGAATGAATATACCTGAAAATCAATATAAGGTTTCATTGAAATGGCTTTACCACCACCATGAGGAGTTTCTTTTGACAACTACTGAAATCGAAGTCATGACAGAACAAAAGAAACAGGATTCCCACTATGTATGTTTTTAGATTTTTTTTTTTCCCTGTGTAATTCTGTTTATGGTTAACCTCAACTAACAGACTCTTCCAAACATTCACTGGACGTCGGTTTTGTCTACACTTGATCGCCCTCTCTGGCGTATTCTGGAGCTCGAAATCCTGCCGAGTGAGTCCTTCTTGGCCTCTATGGTTTTGCATGGGATTTAAACAGACCAAATCAAGATGTAAGGCAAGGCCTTGTTGAGGGGAACTGACTTTAGCGAATCCCTTACCAGCCACGGAGGATCGGTACACAAGTCCCACCTTGGGTAACAGCTAGTGGAGTCCGGAGAGAGACACCCCACCCCAACTCCCGGGAAGTTTTTACCGGATGAAACCCTTTACACTTATAGTATTTCTTCAATTGCCGTTGATTAATGCAGAGTTTAAGGTCCTGGGTGGGGGTGGGGGTGGGAGTGGGGTGGGGGGAACTCTGTCTAAATTCGGGGATCTCAAGACCTTAACAAATACTTTTAAAAGAAACGTCTTGGTGTTAGGCTCTGAGACGCACCCGGGGTGGGGTAGGGAGTAGGGAAGGGAGGGAATCCAGTGGGGGTGGCCCGAGTAGGTTTCCAGAAATAGTCTCAGGGCTGCTATTGTGGGATTTGGGGTCCCTAGGCTTTACCTGCTCCACCCCAAGGGCCACCGGGAGGAAACTGAGAAACCAATCACAACACTAAAACCAACCCACCAGGTTTTTAGCTGCCAAAGGATGAAAAAAGCCCCTCCTGCATCCCAAAGAAGAACGTCGCATAGGCCAGTGAGGAGAAAAGGTGAAGGCTGGCGGGTAGCTGTAGCTGGCGGAGGGGGGCCTTTGGGGCTACATTCTAGTTCAGAGGGGATTTTAGTGACGCTTGGAATGGCTGTAAGGCTTAGGTGTTCTGGACAAATTCGCCTCACCTCCCGCGGCCAACCTCTTTCCCCATCTCACCTGTGATCTCGAAGATGATCTTGCCTCCGGAAGGCCTTGTGGCAGATGTCACACGTGTACGGCCTCTCGTCTGTGTGGGTCCTCTCGTGGATGAGCAAGTTGTAGGATTTGGTAAAGTGTCTGCCGCAAAACTTGCAGATAAACTCTTTTTTCGTTTTAGAGGGCAGCCTCCCTCGGGAGGGCTTTCTGTCCGGAGTCAATTTACTGAGGCCTGAGATGGGACTACCCAGCCCGGAGCTCAGCTTGGTCAGCTCTCCCATCTTAGGAGGGTCCTCTTGCGTGGCGGCCACCGCCAAATTGGCAAAGTCAAAACGGGGCCGGTCCTTGTGCAGGGCTGGGAGGACGTGGGCAATGGCTCCCTGCTTAGGGTGGAAGAGGTGAGTGGTGAAGGGCAGAGCCTGGAAGGGGAAGCGCGCGTCCATGAGGCCCTGCGCCGCCGCCATCTCGGTGATGGTGGAGCGGGTGATCTCGTGCACATTGGGGTACCCCAGCGTCCAGTGGTTCATGTGCATGGTCTGTACGGCGCTGAGGCCATACAGTCCCTGCAGGTGGTCTACTGCTGCGGGGAAGGTGTTCACGGCCTGCAGGAAGGAGTAATTGGTGAGCTGCAGCGACGGGTGGAGCGGGATGGGCGCCGGCAGGGCCTTGCTCCCCATTTTCAGGGGTGCCAGGGGGCGGTGGGAGCCGCCCCTTTCTTCCAGGACTCAGAGGCGGGTGGGTGTGGGGCTCCGGTGAAAATCCAGAGAGACGACTGCACGCAGAGACACCCTAAAAATGACAGGGAGAGAGAAGGAGAGTCGTGATTGTTATCCAAACCAGCTCGGTCTGAACTTTGGCGCCGGCGCGAGTAACCACACCTTCGTTCTAAATCCTCCTCCCCACCCTCCTGCCGGGCCCCCAAAGGAGTCATGAGGGAACCCTAGCGCCTGCCCAGCGAGCCCACACTGAGTTCCGCGGAGGCCAGGGCATCAGGTGGGGCAAGTAAAGGTCCCCTGGTGAGTTGGGCTCTTTGGCTGTCTTTCTGGGCGCCCACAGGAAGGTCAGGTTACCGCAGGGATGGAGCGGAAGACTCAGGTCCCGGAAGAAAGAAAGGGGAACAGGGGCAGCACCCTTTCCAGCCCACCCACCTCACCCTGTCTGGTGAGGCTCAGGGAACCCCGATAATTCTCAAGGCCAACGCCACGTAATCCCTGGCTAAGCCTCTGTCGCCGGGGCACCTGGGAGCTCCCCGCAGAAGGACGGGCTGTGAGTCCCACCAGGCTCAGTCCCCGTGCGGCGGCTCCTCAAGGTGCACCCCGCACTTACTCCGGTGGCCCGGGTGCGGGGAGCGCAGCTGGGGGTGCTTCTTGCTCTTGGGCCCTGGAGCACTCGGAGGGGCCTGCCTCGCCCCGCGCTGACCTCGGAGGTTTTCTTTTTCCTTCCTCTGCCTCAGTCCCATTCATCAGCGGTGACGGGCCGCAGGAAAGAAAAGTGACACCTCCGGGCCGGGTTCGACCAAGAATCCCTCCTTCTTCCCAGGGGCAGTCCACTCCCACCCCCCACCAAGATCCCTTCCAGATGGTTCGGCTCCCGGAGAGAGGTTGGGGGTGGGTGAAGAACGTCGGGGGGCCTGAACCCCTTCTCCCAGATTGAGCGCCAAGCTCTCGGGAGGCTTGAGCGGCTTCCCGACCAGTAGTGGCTCCTACACCGAGAAGACTTCGGAGAAAAGAAGAGTAGGGAGAGGGCTCCCTGGGGAGGGAAAAGGAAGGGGCAGTAGGGGTGCCACAGCGGGCCAGGTACAATGAGGTCCTGCCGGCCTCGAGGAAGCTTGTTTATCCTCCTGGAAATGGGTGCTGCTGTGTTCCAGCCACCTGGACGCTGGGCCGAGGTCTGCGGCCTGGGCCTAGGCAGGGCGCGCACACTCTGTTCTCCCAGCGCCTTCAGTGGCTACACGGAGGTCTGCTTTCAGATCCAGGTTTCTAGAAACACCTCACCTGCATTCAGGGTGGACCTACTTTCTCCCACAGCCAGCCCTTTTATAGCACCAGGTTCTGCCAGCTCGGCAGAACTGCGCCTTGTCTCTGAGGGCGGCTCCCCAGGTGCGGGACTCACAGCTACAAGCTGTCCCTGGAGAGGTGAAGGCCGGCCTGTCTGAGCCATCACCCTTTACGTCCGGCTGTTGAAACCAGCAGAAAGGTGGGAGAGTTTGTTCAGCCTTCCCTCACCACCCACCCATTTCTGCACCTGAATTTTCTTCTCTGGTGTGTTGTGTTGCCAATGGCTCTGCGGGCAGACTTAGGGGGCTGCGCTAATGACACAGCGATCTGGCAAGGCAGAATCTGGCTGCCTCCATGAGGCCCACACCTTCCCTCCCTCCTCCTGTTTGGAAAGGCTCAGAGACAGGGATTTATTAATGAACCGCTTCTGCCTGGTGGTATGCGGTCTGGAAGTTCAGGCCTGGAGTTAATGAGAGGTGTGCAACAGTCAGAGGGTCTCAGTCAGACCATTCAACCGAAACTGTAAACCTCCTTTCGGAATAAACTTTCCCACCACAAATCACGATTCATTTTGTTCAGTGTCAACTCCTCAAGCCCTCTCCATGAGAGACTGGAAAAAAGGCTCCTACTAACATCCCTGGCAACCTGATTATTTCCCCTTACATTAAAATAAATTACACCTTTATTTCCTTCTTTTTGCATAATGAATATTTTTCCAGATTCAAAATATTATTTTTCTCCTAGTGTTAAAAAGCAGCCTCCCCCATAGAGAGAAAACCAAAATTATTTGGGTGTATTCCCAGATTTCTTAGAAATAAATATAGGAGGCAAGCACAACTCCCACCATGTTCTGTGTGTGTATATGTGTGTGGGTGTGGGTGTTGTCAACTGAAGGACTACCAGGACTTGTGGTTTTGATTCCAAATACACAAAGTGAACTCTGACATAAAGGTTACATGTTAATTCTGCCAGCAGAAAGTTGAGTGCCATTTTCCTTCCCTTTTCCCTCAATGGTTCATAACACAAAAATTAATGATTCTACTGTAATTCAACTTCATGGTGGTATACAATTGCTATTTAATAGTATGTGTTCACTTTAATTTGCAGGACAAATGGTTTCTTTACAGAAGAGCAGACCGTTGGTGACTTCTGAAACCCTTTTACGAACAGAACAACCCTAAATATCCACCAAACATTTTTGCCATAAAAAATTAGGACGTTTAGATTTTCACGCTCCTGCTGAGTTACTGAAAATATATGTCAAAAAATATTTTAAGTCAATGCAGAGATCTAAAGTACTTTCATTTTGTCTGGAGTTGAGCATGTAGTTCCTATACTCCGTCTCAGGCAATAACAGTTATCATCGTTTGCTGTCATTTCTCCACCATGCTGTTTAGGACCACTGGTTACGTTTAATTTTGCAAGGAAAGAAATTTAAACCAATGAAAATACATAAATATTTTAGTGGAGCTGGGGCTGGTTTTCTTTCATCACTCTTCTTCACAGGAATTTCTAGGCATGTACAGAAGTTTTGTAAAATTTAGTTCACTGGCTGTCAACAAGTGAGATGTGTACATACTAATTTCAGTTCAGTGAAGCTTTCAAAGCATTAGAGAGAAATAAAAAGGTACCTGGTAACTGGATAAGGAGTCTCGCTTTTAGGTAATAGTGTGAATACACTAAATTATCTAAAAATAATATACAGTCAGGGGTCATCTGCTAAAACCTGTGTGTTGGTGTCTGAGAGAACTGACTGATAGATCGATTGGCTCGCTGAATTTCAGCCTAAGCCACAATGGAATTTTTGCATAAATCAGAGAGCTAGAGTCCAAGTGCATCTAAGGAAATCCTTTTTAAAATAAAATAAAATGGCCAGACTGGATCAGGTGAACTGAGAAAAAAAGCCTGCGAAGTTCCTGCCCCTGTGCAGCGCCTCTGCCTTCCCAAGGAGTTAATTAAATTAAGATGCCTTCCGCATAAGGGTCTGTTTCTCTCTGCTCCCTCGTTCCCCCTGAGTGAGTAATTTTCTTGTTCTGCTCAAGACTGCAGTTTGTTGAGCAGAGAAAGTAGCTGTCTGAGGCGTTTCGCTCTGGGAAACGCCAGCCCTCTTTTGTTCTCTCCTAACAGGTAGGGAGACAGATGCAGAGCTCCCTCTACAAACACCTTTTTCTCCCTCCTTTCTACAACCGCAACTTCTTTTTCAGTTGCTATTTCTTGAGAATCCAAGCGTTCGAGCCCCGGGGGAATTTGCTTTCTGCCCCCTCCTCCAGAACTGGAGGATGGGAGAAAAGTCAAAAGGCCAGCACAAGGTTGGAGAATTACCTAGGATTGAACTATTACTTCCCTTTTGAAACCGTGAGCTAGACAGGCACTGTGTGTCCTGGCCCGTCCGCAGCTGCCCTGGGACGGGTGGAGAGGGAATACTATAGCAGGGTCAGAAACACCCTGGGGGAACAGAGTTTGTATCTCAGGGTATGTTGATCAGCTTTTCTAAGAAGACTTGGTGAATGCTTAGGTTAAATGTAGCAAAACAAAACTAAAAACAGTACAGAAAAGTGTGTATTGTTGGGTGTTCGCTGGGAGTGGCGTGCCTGGGATCCGACAAAGTGAGAAACAATGCCCCGGGGTTGCATCCATAAGATTTCTTTTCACAATTTTTGAATTTGTGGCACGCCGGGCCGAGAATCAGCGTCCCCTGCATCCCCTGCACCCTTCCTTTCTCAGGGAGGCGGCAGTCCCTTCCCAGGGCGGACACTCACCTTCCCGCAGAAAGGTCCGCCTGGGCAGCGCCGCTCAGACCCGGTCCAGGCAGTGAGGCGCACAGATTGAAAAGGACATTGGGTCCACGCCGGGCAAACTTCTCTTTCCACGCAGAGTCCCGGGAGCCGCGGACATTATCTGGAGCACCACGAGCCACAAAAAATGAGAGCGGATCCTCGCCTTCGTTGGAGTCTGTGGACGTGGAATGCGTAAAGACCCTGGGTGCTCGCAGCCAGCGCTCAGTGCTCGCCTGGAACTCCGTGCCTCCAAAAGCCTCTCGCCGACTCCGGATAAGGTCGGAGTCTGCTGCCTCGCAGGGCCATCACCCTCCAGCAGCGAGCGGCTGAGCTCTGTCCCCGCCCGCGTCCCTCCCTAGGCTGCTCGCAGCCGGGAGTCCAGGGCTTTAGTAACGGCCCCGCCTCCCCTTCGGGCGGGCGTCCTGCCGCGCGCGCGGGGCCCACTGCTCCCTGGCTCCGCCTCCGAGCCCGGGCGCCCGCTAATGGTCCACTCTGTTTACTTGTGTTTGGATAGCAACTGAGTCTTAAAGGCACAGGTTTGCCCGAAGTTTCCCAGTTGGAGCCGAAGGTGACTCAGTTCAAAACTGACACACAAACACAACGCCCACCTCTTTTCTTCTCTGTGCCACTTTTCCTAATATTGTTAGAAACTGAACAACCGGTCTTCTGCCTCCCAAAGACCCCACAGAGAAACTAAAGAGCATTTTGTAGTTTTATTTGTAACTCTCGCTGAATTAATTTTCACTTCTTAACACGTTTAACATAACCATCTTCTTCGTAGGGTGAAATAAATCAGCTCTAGATTGTATTCTTCAGCATATATCACCTTTCCCCCAATTTAAAATACAATGTTGTACATACTCTGTCAATTTTGACTATATGTGTAGTCTGCTTTCATCTGTTTTCAAAACAAAGATTGTTTTTAGAAGTGACAATGGCTAATTTCATAATTACTGCGAAGACAAATGTGAAATGTCTCAGGAGAAATTTCTTCCCATATTTAAACTTTAATCAGCCAATGTATATTCCATAAGCAGTTAACCGACTTAAAGAGGTGGGCTTCTGTAACCCATTGCCAAATTAAGAATCCATCTAGAATTGGGAGAAGAACAATCATTTTAAAAGTTAGAAAACTACTCTTTTAGCGTCTCAAAACATGTATATCTTTGTTCCCAGGGGGAAAAAAAGGTAGAGCTCATTCAGTCACGAGGAAGCTTAATGAATTTGAAGTGTAGTGATACATTTTTCAGGTTCTTCTAAAGGTTTGGTCCTCTGACAAGAGTAACTGCAGAGTACACTTAACCTACTCTGGAAATAGGGTGACCAACAGAAAGAGAATGACATACATTCACTTTAAACAGCCTCTTCCCAGATGAGATCTGCCTGAACAACAGAGAGCAAAGTGCCCTTCGTCCCAGACAGTCGCAGGAAGGGATTTGCCTTAGCGCCCTGGCAAGTCCGAGCTTTGGGGGGCACAGATCTCCCAGCCAGCCGGCTGTACAATTCAAGTGTTCCGCCAAAAGGTTGGTTTTGGATGTGCTGCCTCAAAGGACAATCAAAATAATCTCAATCGTGCAGGAAAGTGGACAAATATAAGCAGAAGACGAAAAATTGTCAAAAGGTGAACCAGTGATTGGGGAAATAGGCAGAAGATACAAGACGTTGGTTTATTAAGATAAAATTTTATTTTATTTGTGCCAAGGTGAATAGAATTTTTCGTTCCTTTGGGGTAAAACATAACTCAGGGATAGCATATCTTTTTTCTTTCCAATTTCAAATTCGAAAGGTTAAAAAGTGAGCTCGGAAGGCAGACCTGAGTGTTTAATATTCTTCAGTATTTAACTGCTTTAAAGTATATTTGACAAACATCAGGGACCTAGTAAAAAGTCTGAGATCAGGATTCAAACAAACAAACAAACAAACAAACAAACAAACAAACAAACACGTTTTCCCTGGTGGCTTCCATAGGGGTGCTTTCATTTTAGTATTCAGTCCTGAGTTCCAGCTACCGGGATGCCTGCGGTCCCCTCTGTCTAACCGCCTCATTCTTTCCGCAGCTTTTCTCAATTTGGAAGATTTGGAGGGAACTTTCTCTTCTTTCAGACCCTCAGGACACACACGCCAGGGGTGGTGACCTGAAGAGTGTTCCTACGCTTTGCATTTCCTTTTCTCTAAAGTGGAGGCAATTCCCCAGCGGCGAACTTCACACCTTCTCGCCGTGTGCGTGCGTGCGTGTGTGCGTGTGTGGAACCACACGCTTTTCCCGAGAAGTACAGAGACTTTACAACCACCCAGGAGCTGCGCCCTCTTTCTGCAAACCTCCTGAGCCGAGGTTTTTCCATAAATGCGTTTACCTCGCCCACCCGAGCCTCCGACGTTCCACAATGGAGCCTGGGCCACGCAGCCCGCAGCGCTTCCTTCGCTAGAAAAGTAGGAAGGAGTCAGCGAATTCCGGCTTTGCGGGAGCTGCGTCTTCCCGCCGCGCCTCGGCAGCCTCCAGGCCGCGCCAACGCAATCCGCAGGTGCGCGACCCAGAACAGCGACCCACGACGAGGGCAAGCCCAAGGCCGCGTCCCGTGCCGCACCGTACGCAGGGCTCCCGTGAGTCACCTCCGCGCACACCCGCGGCATGCCCCGGAGTTGCTCCACGCTCAGCCCCCCGCAAGCCCTTTGGTTCACGCTGGCGTCTAGGGCGCACGCATTGTGGGGCCCATTGAGGAACAGCCTCATTTGCCGGACTCTTCAGGCGAGAACTCCTGGCACGGAAGACTGAGCACCCGGCCCAGCGAGTTGTGGGGTCCGGGTGTGAGGAGAGGGAAGTCCCGGAACCTACAGCGGCCCAGCTGTGTTCCGGGGCTGCGTCTCTGCGTAGCCGTCCCACTCCCCCGTGTCCTCCCCGAGCTGCGCAGCCAGCTCACTCTGACTTTTACGCCGACTCGGTCTTCTGCTGCCCTCGCTGCTCTCAGCTTTCCACACCAAGGACGCTCCCAGGGAAATGGCTAACACACTGACGAGGGGCGCGCGAACGGTTTCTGCCCAAACCCAAACCGCCGCCGAAAGTTTACGCCCCTGGAGGACGGGATGAAGGCCAGCGAGAGGAAACGCGGAGGAGTTGGAGGAGGAGGGGGCCGGGAGCCTAGGCCCCTTCCCCTCGGCCCACCCAGGAGGCTCTGCCAGTTTAGCAGCGAGCAGGTGTCAGACAGACTTCCCTGGAGTTGACTCCGAGCCTTCTACTCAGACCGAGCGCGGCGCACATCCTAAAATCGTTTACCCTTGAAGACACAAATTATGGAAACCCCATCCTTTCCCTGGGGATCCCAGCTGCCATTACCTCTGAGGACTCGCCTCCCTTTCCCCCAGCTTTCCCCAGCCTCTGCAGGGCGGGGACCTTTTGCTTTTGAACTTCCCGCACTGTTGGCCGCTTTCCGCCGAAGCCCGGAGGAGTTGGGAGCCCAGCAATTATCTGGGCGCGTACACTCCAGCCCCGGAGTCGTGACGAGGCCCGCGAAAGCTGGAGGAGGATCGCAGGCTTTGGGTTCAGAACTGTGGGTGTGGAGGTAGGGAGTAAAAACACTGAGAATTTTATCTTTTAAAAAAGTATGTTCAAGTCGGCGCTCTACAACACGGATGGGTAGGGAAAGCGCTGCCGCAGCGGGAGCTCAGCCGCCCGCGAGAAGAGCCGCAGCGCCCCCTGGAGGCATGAGTAGAGCACTACGTGGCGCGGGAGCCGCGAGCGGTCACTGGGGCGGCTGGCTCCCGGGTGTGAGTGCAGGGCAGCCGGCGACTCCTTCGGCCGCCGGAATCCTTTCACCTCCACCCCGGCCCTTTTGCTACGGAGGAAGAGTCGTGTGCGTGGCTGGGGACAGGGCCTAGGCCTGTTGTCCGGGCCAATAAGCCTCTCTACTCCCACCACTGGGGCCTTGCTGAGAGCTGCAAGAGGTGGCCCCCCAGTGACTCCTCTCCTGGCGGGTTATTTCCAACGTGGATTTTCGGACTCACGACGTGGTTGAGGGCGACTTCCGCAGGGCAGGTTAGGACGCTAGTTCTGACCCCAGAGCAGAGAGTTCGCGGCGTTCCGGTGCTCAGCAGCTCAGCAGCTGATTCCAAGGCCTCGGACGTTGTCCCTATCGGAGAGGCAGCAAGGGGTTTCTCAGAGGACCGCGTTCAGAGAGGATGCCCCACTCCCCACGCCTTACCTCTCACCCCACCCCACCCCAGCATCTTAAGCTTGTGTGTCGGGGAGGGATCCTGTGGCTGACGATGCTCACTTTAAGCCTGAGAGCCGGATAAGACACATCGTGGGGACCACCCACTGCCTCCAGCCGTCCCCTCTCCCCACCCCTCCTACTCCCCGGGGCCCAGCCACCTCCTGAGTCCGGCCCGGCCGGACAGACAGCCTGCCCGAGGCCAGCCTCTCCTGGTTGTCTCTTCCCTGGGGCAGGGAGAGGGTGGTGAGGGGTGCTGGGCCCAATGGCGCGCGCTCTCTCCCTGTGCCTGTGCCCCTCGCTCAGCTTCATTCCGCGGGAGACCGCAGCGGGCGCCCTTTCAGCTACTAGTTTGCGGGGCACCGAGTCTTGGGAAGGGGGGGGCTGCCTGTGGAGGCCGAGGACAGGGTCGGAAGGTTGGCTGCGTGCTCGTAGCAGAGGTGGGCAAGCCTAGGGGCAGACCCTCCTGTGAGCCCCAGCCTGTTTGGGTTTGGCTTTTCCGGGTGAGGTGGTCGGCCGCCCCAGTAGCAAGGCCCAGAGCCAGCTCGAGGCCGCCGGCGACCCCTCAGCTTCTCTCGAGGTCTCAGGGGCAGGAGCTGCAGCGGAGGGCTGGCTTTGCCGTAAGCTGGCTCTGCCCTGTGCTGGGACTCGGCGGCCCGGAGGCCCGCGCAGCCTGCCAAAGGTGTGGGCGCGGGTTCCCAGGGTGCGCGGGTCTGGGCGCTCTTTCGCCTTTAGTGCCCTTAGGAAAGCGTGTCTCCAGTTTTCCTCTAGAGAGAGCCAGGTCAGCTCCCAGGCTCTTGTCTCAAATGACAGTTTCAAATTCCATTCCAGGTGCTTCTCTTTTTTTTTTATTTTTTATTTTTCTATCTCACCCGAGGACATTTTTTGCACTTATCTTAAGATAAAGTGGGAGGGAGGGAGGGAGAGAGAGAGAGAGAAACATGGATGTGAGAGAGACACACAGAGTGGTTGCCACCCGCAGAATCCCTACCCGGGCTAGGGACAAACCGCAACCGAGGTCCGTACCCTTAGAAGGAACCGAACCCGGACTCTCTGGTCTGGGGCCAACGCTCTAACCGCTGAGCCAAATTGGCCAGGGCCCAGGTGCTTTTCTAAAGGAGCTCATTGGTGTTCGGACTAGGAAGACCGGGTTTCCAGAAAAAATCGGCAGCAAAGGACAAGACCCAGGCGCCTCTGCGGATGGTGCTTCTCTGGGTCAGTTTCACCTGCCCACAGCGTGGGGCTATCCCAGCCCTCTCGCTCCGAAAGGACCATCCTCCAAAAAGACTAGTGCGGAGTCTGCTAACCTATTTTTATTAGGCTTACACTTAAAACTTTACTCGCCAACGTTTAAACGTTGGAAAAATTAAAACGAAAATTTTTATTTCCAATGAGCTCTCATAGTTTCGAGCGAGCTGGAGCTGAGTATCTCTGCTCTGGGTTCTCTGCGGTCTGTTTTGTTTGTTTGTTTTGTTTTGTTTTAAATGCCGGGCCTTGTATTACCTTGGAGTTTGCAGTTCTCGGTGCAGAGTTTCTCTGGGATTGGTCCAGATCTACCATCTAGAGCAGCAGTTCTTAAATTGTGGTCCAATAGCATCAGCGACTTCTGGAACTTGTTAGAGATGCAGATTCTTTAGCTCCACCTATTGTGTCAGAAACTCTGAGAGTGTGTTTGAACAAGCCCTCCAGGTGATTTTGATGCATGCTCTAAAGTTTGAGAACCACTGTCCTCGGTCAAACATTTGAGGACAATTGTGGGCAGGCTGATTTATCTATTCAGCTCTCTCCCTTCCTCCCTCCTTCCTCCTCCCTCCTTTTCATTCCCACCAGAGAAGGCTCCCAAAAACTTGTGGCCTAGAACAGCTAATTCATTCATTTGCTCATTCATCATTCACTGGCTCTTCTTCATCTGACTTTCCCCAGGCATCTCCCAAGTCCCCAGGTGAACAGTGCCAGACTTCCCCCTTCAAGGAGTGGAGTTCAAGATGTAAAAAGAAGAGCAAGAGAGAGAAAGCAGTAAGGGTGCCTTCCCCTTTCATGGCCAGTTGTTTGATTATTATTATAAATGCCTGTTCGGACCCAACAGAAACATCGCACCTCATCTTACACTTCCTGACCTTTTGGAACTCTCAACTTCCTTCTTGCCTGAGATGATGTTATTCTCTTTCTATTTTTACCACATTCTAGGGATTCTGTGTGTCTGCTGCATACACTTCTACACAGATCTTGACACATTGCCCACACCCTCCCTGCCTTCCTCTACTGGGTCAGAGTGCGTGGCCAGGGGCAGGGGGAGTGTGTGGGGGGAAGTGTCACAATTGGTGGGAACATGTTTGGACCTGGGTTCAAAGTCTATGTGCAGTTGGATTTTCCTGCACGGGACAGTCTTAGGACAGCGGAAATTGACAAGCCTGTCCTGCTCACCAACTATGTGGGGCAGGGCTCCCAACCCACTCCCATCTTGCATCCTGCTACCCTGAATTGCTCAGCTTCCAGAAGTCAGGTGTTGAGGTCATGATCCCTGTCCTGAGCGTTTATCACTTTAAGATTGGGCCAAATACCCAACTACCTTTTGTTTGGGATTAAAAGAATAGTCTCTTTCTCCCCTTCCCAGAGTATATAAAAACCTGGTTGAAATTCACACTTTCTAGTTTTCGTAGGCCAAATCTATCTCCCTTAAGCTTTCACTTTGCACTTTCTCTCCAGAGCCTTGACTTGAACTTCTGTCCTCAGCCATGTAAAGAGCTGCCTCTCCTGGATCTTAAGGTTCCCTCTGAAATTTTCTGGTTGTGGGTGGTGAGAACAGTAGAGGCACTTTGCCTCCCAGGCAGTGGTGAGTCTCTCAAAACTCCAGTCTAACTAAAAGCCTCTTGTCTAGTTTCAGATTCAGAGAAAAAGGTTTCATTTTAGTGAGCCAGTGCAGGGAAGCCACTGAAAATGCACACAAAAATGAAATTTCATATTGACCGTAGTCGTAAATTGTATAAAAGTACTCAGCTCCACTTTGCCAAAGAGTTGCTATTTTAATATGACCCTTTCTTGTGGGGATTTTCAAAATATAAAATGTATAATGGCCAGGAACATGATAATCTTTTTACAACCTGTGATCATATTTCTTAACAGGATTTTGCTTTCCAGTGCAGATGGTTTGACATAACATTCAAAGCAGTCAGCACTTAGTTAGGAAATGCCAAGGCCAATATTTGAATGCAGATACAAGTTTTAACAAAGGAAAATGTATATCTCTGTAGCTCTTTGCCTGTGAATATTCCCTAGAAGATTAATATACTATTCTTGAATCTGATCCAAGTCAGCAGACTCTCTAAAAAAGTCTGTAATGTGCCAATTCATAAGGCACATACAATTACTTGTCACCAAATATTTTTGAGTTGTCTACCATGTACCAGGTACTAGGAAAATGTGTTATTGTTTGAGGCTTTAAACTTTCATCCTGCCTTGGAGGTGGGGGCAAGGGCAAGGAAGGTAGGATTTGTAAGGTTGTTTTCCTCTGGTTTTGTTAAATTGTTGAAGTTTTGTACTTAACAGCAATCTTTAAACATTTATTGAACTTTCTGTTACATTTTTGGTCATTTTTACAAGTCAAGGAGAGAAAGTCAGTGTTTAAGCCAACTCATTTATTGGAAAATGAATGCCAGCACAGACTTAACATTTGGCTTTCCAACTGGAAGACCTTAATATCATGACAACATTTTGCAATAATGTTATTTCCAGTATGCCAGGTGATAATTTAGCTGTAGATTTTATGATTGGTGATCATAGCTCACTCGAGCCTTTCTTCACCTCTTGACTCTGTAGGGAGCCATCGAAGAAAAAATACAAAGCCTTCTTCCTCTAGCACCCTTGCTGGAGGGACGGGTAAAGGAAGTGGCAGACATCTAGGATGGCCCTGTCCTCTTTGTTCCTTGGAAGAATTTGGAGCAGAACCAACTCAGATCCAATTGGCTTCAGAGAATCCAGGTCTTACAAGGAGTGATGTACTTTATTATCTTTGCCTCTAAGCCCCAAACACAACCAACTTCAATGGATCTGGAAACACACATAGATGTAAGAAGCCAAGAGGCCCCACTCTACTCTTACCCCATGAACTGTGTCATAATGCCTGGTCACAGTGCATGTCTTGGCCACATACTCCATTTTACAGGGCCTAACCCCTCTTCCCATATTCTCCCCCTCTACACCCTCCCCAGCCAGGCCTGGCAAGTGGGCCTGCCTCCAGGAATCAGACTGGGTGGATGCTATGATGTCAGGACAGCAAGCAGCAGGCTTTCTAAAATTTGCTAGGCCACAGCTGCCTTTTTCTTTCCCTGGAAAAGTACACAAAGTGCAAGTTGTCTCCTAGGCCGTGAGGCACACATCCAAATGCCCTACGTGGTGGGCCCACCCAGGCCCAGGAGAGTGTGGAGAACACAAGTGTGTCATATGGGTGTGTTCACCACTCCTGCTCCCCTCTGTCTCATCCTTGACTGTATTCTCCTGACAGACCATATGGCCTGGGAGTGACCTGGAATATATTAAGAGCATTGGCTTGTAGAACCCTTGCAGACCAAAGGAGCATTGGCAGAGTCGGATTTTAGACTTGTTAACTCACTTAACATGTATTTATTGGGGATGTTTAATATATTAGGCCCTGTGGTAGGTGCTGGGGATACAACAATGAGTAAGAATCTAGGTCTAGTGGGGAGAAAGACAAATACATAGGCAATTATGATATAGTGTGAATCAGAAAACCTGGATCCAAGGTTTCTAGTTAATATTCTGTTACCTCAGGCAAACTATGCCACATATTGGAGCCTCAGTTTCTGAATCTGCAAATTAAGGATATTCTGAGGGTTAAATGACATGGATGCATATCAGCGCTATCAGTAGTTATGATTCTTTCTTACCCATTAACATGAACTGACCTGCCCTGGCCAGTTTGGCTCAGCGGTTAGAGCGTTGGCCTGCGGTCTGGAGAGACCCGGGTTCAGTTCCCACTAAGGGCACGTACTTCAGTTGCAGTTTGTCCCTGGCCCTGGTTGGTCGTGCGGGTGGCAGCCACTCGATGTGTCCCTTTCACGTCGATGTTTTTTTCTCTCTCTCTCTCTCTCTCTCTCTCTCTCTCTCTCTCTCTCCCCCTCCCACTCTATCTGTACAAAAATTGGAAAAATGTCCTCAGGTGAGGATAAAAAAAAAAAATGAACTGACCTCACCAACATAAATTCCTCTAACCCCTCCAAGGAGTTAGAGAGGAGACCGAGGAGAAGACCCACTGTCTAGTATTTAGTGGTCAAGAGTACAAAAATTAAGTTGCTGCAACAAGTATTTCTAGAGAAAAAGTCATCTGCCTTTTGTCAAGAGAAAATGTCTATATTTTCACTGTTTACCGAAAAGTAGAAATACTGTACTGTGCATTACATTTTATTTTATGTTTTATTTTATTGCAATTTGAGAATACATGGAATAGATCTATCATGAATAGATTTTTAGGCTTCAAGCTATTATTTTGAGTGTTACTCTCCAATGAAATAATGATGATGCAATTAATTTGGGGACATCATTGATACATCAGGTCTAAAGAGGAAGGCAGTGGTATAGTTTAGAATACAATTAAGCTCTGATATTAGAAAATCCAAAATAACATGGGTTTAAACAATAGAGAAGTTAATTTGTCTCTTACATAAACAAAGGCCAGCCAGAGTCAATATGGTGCATAGCTCCTTGATTATCAAGGTACTCTGACTCTTTCTATTTTGTTCCACTAACTTAAAAAAGGCTTCATGATTTCCACCTTATAGTTCAAGATGGCTTCATTCCAGCCAGCAGCATGAAGGAAGGCAAGAAGAAGGGTAAGCATCCCTCTCTTTAAGGAGCCTCCACAGAAACCAGAACCTAGGGAAGCTGGTAACTGTAGTCTTTAATCTGGTGTCTGTATGCTGCGATAAAATTCAGGCTTCTGTCACTAAAGAAGAAGAGGAGAATGACCAGACTTTGACATAGAATGTCTAGGCCTGGTGCTTCATTCTTTATATATGTTATTGTATATGTGTTGGCAACATAGTCACTGTCTTTGGTTCTGGATAGTGTTCACTGCCTCCTTTGCTGGTTTTATGGTTTTAGGCATTATATGCACTTTTGGAACCCCTCAGCATATTGTTACTACTTAGTTACCCTTAGTTGTGGCTGCTGGCATATAACTTTCTGCTTAGAGTGGGGAGGTTTGAACAAAGAAGGTGGGTGAGGTAGGGGGATAAGAGGTATCTGGAGCCTGCCTGGGGAGGATCTTGCTGTGGATTGTGGAGAATACCACTGATACCACGTGGCAGCATTCCCTTTGTGGGATGAGTCCTGGGGTGTCAGGCCGCCACGTGAGTGGGTCTTCTGCAGAACTTCATTTTTTCCCTTGGAAATGCAGAACTTCATTTTTTCCCTTGGAAAAAGGGGTGAGAAATGAGGTAGAACATACTGGAGGAAAAGTGGAAGCCCTGGGTTTTTCCTGTCCCTGTTACCATGTAAAGCACGCTGGGGGAGGGGGCCAATTGCAGAAGCCAGGGCCTTTTTACAGTTCATGTTGCCCTGAGGGGTGGAGTCAAAACTACAAGCAGACCCCCACACGCATAGCAGAAAACGCCCTCCTCTGCTAGAGCCCAAGGACAATCTCCAAAGATAAGTGTGGAAAGACTTAATTACCATTTAAAGTTGTTCTGGCCTGACCTCTCTGCCTGGTAAACTTTGCTTCTGAGCCTTATCCTGTGTTCATATTTACAGGCTCCATTCTCCTCTCCAAGCCTAGGAGGATACTTAGTAACACACATAAACCTTCCAGGCATAGAGAGTTGGGGGCGGAAAGAGCCTGTGGATCCCCACTCTCACCGGGGGTCCCTCCTCAGGGGGCTGCATGGCTTGGAGCAAGTCTGAGCATAGAGGTTACATGCACAGTGTTAATGCCAATGTGTGGGAAGATGTTTCCCTGCAGAAACATCTGGAGTGACACCGAGGACATATACACATTTACACGAGCCCCGGGGGTTCCCATGCCCAAGAGAACTGGCTGGATAGTTCCTATTACACATTTATTTCCTTAAAGGAGGTATTTTATATTCTACCCTGTAATTCAATTCTTTTGTCTCCCCGCCCTGCTAAAAAGGAAAGAACATACAGTCCAAACAATTTTTAAAACCAAAGTTTTTTCCCCTCCAAATAGTTAATGTGCACACATCTGTAAGCTAAATAGTTTTTACACACATCTGTAAGCTATGACTTGTTTATACCAGCCCTTACAATATTTTAAAAATAAAGTATAGTGTTTTTCAGTCTGTATACAATAGCATTTTCTTTTATCAACCCCCCACATACAAATGTATTTCCCCCTTTTAGGGTGTAATTACATGTCTAAATCATAATGTATACAATTGATGTATAGGGAGGACATCTATGTTTTACAGCAAACATACCAAAAGGATGAAAGATATTCATGTTGATCCTTTAAAATACAGTTAACTAATAACCTGCAGAGTTAGAAAAGGCCACCTAAGTTGGTATGACCTAGTCTATGTGCTGGGATTGGAGAATTTAGGATTATGGAATGAGAAAGTATTTCAGAGACAATGTAATAATACTACAGTTCTGTCATTTTACCTAATGTGGCCACAGAAGTGCAGGAGGAAAGTACTTTTCTCAAGCTAGCTGATTTTCCACGACTCAGAGCTGGGACTCGTGATTTCAAGAAAGGGCTCTGTGATATCTCACAATCTCATCTAGGTTTAAACTGGAATTACCCTCCAGGAAAAGATGTTGAGCTGATCCCAGCAGCCTATTGTGCTATACCAAGAGCCTTGGAGTACCAGAACACCAGCCTCAGCCATCCTTCAGGATTCAGATTTTTAACATGTAGTTGAAGGACTAGCAGCTTTGTCTTACCTGGGGGGCTGGTTAGAAATGCAGCCAGACCTGCCGAATGAGAATTTGCATTTTAACAAGATCCCTAGATGATTTGCCTCCACTGCTAGATTGTTTCCTTAAAGACCTGTTGAATCATTTTCTTTTGGTGCATTCAGAACCTATAATGACTTCCTATCGCCTATCTGTTCCTATACAAATGTTTTGAAAGTCCAGTCCCAATCTATCTACTAAACCAGTGATTTTCAACCTTTTTCACCTCATGACACACATAAAGTACTAAAATTCTGCGACATACCAAAAAACATATATAGTTTGCCAATCTGAAAAAAAAACAATGAGTGTAATTTTTATTAATTCATACTGGAAGGCTATTGTTGTGTTGGCTGCTGCTGTTGTTTTTTTTAATCCTCACCCAAGGACATTTTTTTGTTTGTTTTTTTGTTCAGACAGAGTGGGAGGGAGAGAGAAAGAGAGAGAAACATCGACGTGAAAGGGACACATGGAGCGGTTGCCACCCACACAACCCAACCAGGGCCGGGGACAAACTGCAACCGAGGTACATGCCCTTAGCGGGAACCGAACCTGGGTCTGTCTGGACCACAGGCCAATGCTCTAACCGCTGAGCCAAACCGGCAGGGGCTGTTGTTTTTTTTATTTGACTGTCTACGAGAAATACTCTCCAGCTCCCTCCTCCCTGCTCCCACCCCACTCCTGCTTTCTCCAAACTATGGTCTGTGTCCATTGGTAGTGCATATATGCATATAAGTTCTTTGGTTTATCTCTTCCCAACACCCCCCACCTCCTACACACACAAACACACACACACACACACACACACACACACACACTCCCCTTCCCTCTGAGGTTTGTCAGTCTGTTCCCTACTTCCATGTCTCTGGATCTATTTTGATCGTCAATTTATTTTGTTCAGTATATTCCATAAATAAGTGAGATCATGTGGTACATGTCTTTCTCTGACTGGTTTATTTCACTCAGCATGATACTCTCCAGGTCCTCCCATACAAGGCCACTTTGTTATTAACTACATTTTCTCTACTTTTTCCCCCCTGTCATTGGCTTCTCACTTGCTCCCAATTTGAGAAGATAAACTCTGTTTAATTCCCAAGTGATCTCTCCCACATCCCCATTTATCATGATTACTAACAGAAGCAAACTATCCTGGAGGCCTGTTTAGACCATTCTGAGATGCAGTCATTGGATTGATCTGGGTGCCATGTCTGATATGCCAATGATCACCAGGATTGATTGGCTAATCTGGTTGGCTAAGTGCAAGTCTTTACCTACCTCACCATTCCATTAAAGTCCCTCCTGAAGTTGTGCTTTGGTCAAAAATAACATACCAGAGTAAGTCAAGGCTAAATCAATTAATGAGCTCTATATTTTTTTTAGTAAAAGAAAGTACTAAACCACAGTTTCCAGCTCTGACTTGTACTTACCGATTCCAGGAGAGGGGATTGTTGGGTTTAATCTAGTTTAGTATTACTGTTTTTGTTCTGATGGGCTCCTCTCTTACAAGGCAATGACTTAAGGTGGAGCCAGTCAGCAAGTTTTCTGTGACAATTTAAAGGCTGTTACCAAAACCCAGTAACTCTCCTGGCTATTCACTTTTACCTCATTACAATGGTGATGTCATCTGCTGAGTATCTGGGCTTACACTGACCACAGTAGAGAGAGGCCAGGACATTATTTGCTCAAATGATTTTCTCCTCCTCCTCCTTTTTATTTATTTTATTTAATTTAAGTTAAATGTGGATCAAGATGAGTCAGGCTGGGAAAGGGTAAGCTGGAGTGGTTATTCCACCAAGTATGATGTGTCCCCTTTCAGCATTGTACTACTTCCATAAAATAGACTATGAGCTGTGTGCCTGCATTTTTGTTTTCTGATATTGTTCTCTAGCCTACATTGTTCTATTAATTTGATAGAGTATGGCTTCAGCCAAACATTTGTTCCAAATTCTGCCAGAGTAAGGGGAAGTTTCCAGACAAAACCCTGCCCAAAAACCTTCCTAAGCAAGCAGAATGGCAGCCCTTCCCCGGGGCACTGTGCTATTTCCTCAGGGGCCTTCAGGAGCTGAGTGGGGCCAGTGATAGGACCTCAGCTCAGCTACTTCAAGGCACACCTAGTACCTGTGACAAGACACATCCACAGGCAATGCTGCGACCAGCTTGGCAGCAGAAACCTGTGTGAGATAGGAGCGGTGGGCTGGTTAGGGACCAGATCTGAGGCGTTGAGAAGTTCAAAACTTGTAGGGTCAGCTCCTTTCTTCTGGGCTGAGCGGTTTCCTCGAGGCGCTGCGCAGGCCGATTCACCCCAGAACGACATTCACATTCCATTCAAGTAGTCTGCTTTTGTAATTCCCTGGGGATTTTCATGAGTATAGAGGTCACTGTTTCTGACAATTAAGCTTTAAAGTTAATTCCCAAGATAAATAGAGCAAATTGACACCACTTTTGTTGTAATTTCTCTTGCTTCAAACTCAAAGACAAGTGAACCAGCTGCCAGACTCAGTTCCTGGAAATTCAAAAAACATAGGCATTTTATTTTTTACCTTTCAAAAGGAGGCAATTTAGGGTGGTCAGAAACAGCAAAATCCATGCAAACGTCTTGATTCTACAATTTTACTTGCATTTCTAAGAAGACAGAGAATCATTGTCTTTTTTTTTTTTTTTTTTTAAGCTACATAAGTAGTGGTTTCTTTTTAACCTGGAATGATACAGGGTTGTAATTTCTTTAATTCAGATCTTACAGCAGAAAAGCTAGGTTTACTTGTGAGCTGGATGATTAGGTAACACAGTAAATAACTGAACCCATACTTTATAATTACACATGGCAGTTTCAGGGAGGGGGGTGATTAAAAGCCATAGTGAGGGAGTGGAGTGTGTGGGCCTGGGGCAGCAGCTGCTGGTCTGGCCTCTCTTGCAGGCCGCCCAGGGCATGGCAGGGAACCAGAGTCTAGAGGTCTCAGCAGGAGCACAGCCACTGAGGGAAGCTGAGGTACACTGAGCAGAGAAAGGAAGGACCTGGCACTCTGGTCCTTTGCTAACAGGAAAATTAGGACTTATAGAATAAAACAGAAGCCTGCGCAGGGTCTTTAGAGCTTTACTCTATTTCCTAGACAGTGTTCAGGACACCTCAAGATTTTAATAATATGCTGAGAAAAAAAGATTCCACTGTCAAATAAATTTGGGAAAGGTTGGATACTAGATCCCCTGCTGGAGAATCAAAACTCATGTTAGCACAATCAAAGCTCTGAGAAGGCCTACAGAAAAGACATGTGTTCAGCCCTGGCCAGTTTGGCTCAGCAGTTGAGAATCGGCCTGCAGACCAGAGTCCCCGGTTCAGTTCCCGCTAGGGGCACGTACCACCAAAAAAAAAAAAAAAAAAAAAAAAAAAAGACATGTGTTCAATCCAGTCTTCCTCACTCCTATTTGATTTCTAAAGCTCCTTTCAGCTACAAAGGTCTACAGGTTCTTGCAAACCAAGCACTTTTCAAGCTACTTCATTCGATGACAGAGAAAATTCTGATAATTAATTCACATTTTAGATATCGGATTGTAACCCACACAAAAAAGATAGGGATTTAATTATTCTCAATGTCAATGCAAACCAAGAGGCAGGTACAATTTAATTGTCACAACCTGATTGTTTAATCCCAAAGCTGTTACTCCTGAGCTGTGTGACCCTGGGCATTCATTTAGCCTTGGCTTTTGCAGTTTTGATCTTTGAATTAAAAATCTGTTCTGTGTCTAACACGTGTCCATGTGCAGGAATATTGATTAGAGAGTCTTCTTATAATATGGTTCATCCAGCTGTTAAACCCTTCACCACTCATCTCACCACAGAATCTGTTCCTTAGAAAAGTAATACCAGTTACAGGAAAGTCAAGATGAGAAGAAAACGATGATGTTAGGTTAATAAGCACTTACTATGTCCCATTCATTGGTCTAAGTGCTTCACTTGTATTAACACCAAAGCCAAACACTCGTCAAGGCCCACCGCTCTGCAAGCCCAGGGACCTAGAAAAGACACTTAACTAATCAAAGGTGGAACAAGTATTAATTCTATCTAGCTATTCCTGAGAGACCAACTGAGCAACCAATCACCCAATCCCTAACCTTTTTTTTTTTTAATCCTCACCTGAGGACATTTTTCCATTTTTTGTTTAGATAGAGTGGGAGGGAGAGAGAGGAAGAGAGAGAGAACATTGACGTGAAAGGGACACATCGAGTGGCTGCCACCCGCACAACCACCAGGGCCAGGAGAAAACCGCAACCAAGGCACATGCCCTTAGCAGGAACCGAACCCGGGTCTCTCTGGACCACAGGCTCCAACTGCTGAGCCAAACTCCAACCACCAAGCCAAACTGGCCAGGGCCCAATCCCTAACCTTTTAAAGGGAGCATGCATGTGTATTTCAAAGCATAGCCATGGAAATTATCTTGCTTTTCAGAGTTCCACAGGTGTGGCCTTTTTGTGTTCAACCAGCATTTTACAGGTTATTTGCAGTGTGCTATAAGCCCAGGCATTGAAAAGGTAAGAGCCCTATATTGCTTTAACTTTAGACTTCTCTCCAGAAGTCTGTAGACTACATCTGTGAAGGGACAGTCAGTATGTTCACAGACTGTCGTTGAGGTAGGGCACACTGGTAATGTGAGGAAAACTGGGCCTGTGGAATGCCACAAAAATTGTACCCATGTCATAGGATGCCAACCTGTTTTTAACATCCTGACTCATTTCTTCTGCTCTCAGCACTCCAATTCTCAGAGTGCATACTGAAGTACCCTACAGACATGTCTGTATTAATCACAACTTATATTTACAAAGGACAAAAAACCCAACTATAACTAGTTTAAGCAATAAAAGGAATATACTGGTTCATGTAATTGAAAAGTCCATGGGTTGAACATCTTCAGGCACTCTAGTCATATTATGGGCTGAACATCTTCAGAAACTCTGTTTCTGAAGCCATATTATGAAAGTCTCTCTCTCTCTCTCTCCTTTTTATAATACATGGCCTCCTCATTCTCCTCTAGTACAGACAACTCCCACCTTGAGGCCTGGGAAGATGGTCATTTGTATCTTCAGTTTATATAATTCTTATAGTGTACTATCCCAGAGGAAGCAATGATGTCTTTCCTTGCACATCAATAATCCAAGCTCTGGTACAAAACTGCCTAGTTACATAGTCTGCCTTTGCTACTTAGCTGTGTGATCTTAGACAAATTACTTTATCTTTGTTTCAGTTCTTTTATCTGTAAAAGGGAGACAATAATAGCATTACCTTATTCAATTAATGTGAACATTAGACAATATAATGAATGCATATAGAGCTTTTAGAACAATTCCTGGCACATGGTAAGTACTCAATAAATGCTAGTAGTAGGAGAAGACCTTCAATAGAAGAGTTGCTTAGCTTATACCATATGGCTACTTCTGGATACATTGCTATGGGAGAGAGAATGAAGTAATCTGATTAGCCAGACATGAGTCACATTCTCACCCTTATGCACTGGGAGCTTAATACCTAAGTCACATTGAACATAGAAAAGTCATATATTGGGTAGACAACATATATTCACTGGAGGGACCACACCTGGCCCAGTCCTGACCAGGACAGGAAAGAAACAGCCTTAGTTCTGCCCTTAGGTGTGATTTGGAATGAAGTTCAGTTGCCAGTATGATCTCTCACTCGGAGGCTGAGCCTTATGTAGCTCTAACGTAGAAGCATCTTCACCTTTACTTACTATCTCAGAACTGGGCCCCTTTAGATGTCACGATTCTAGCTTGATAGCTTAGTTATCCAGCCTTGAACCTCTGGCCCTGTATATAACTGGGACACACTGTGAACTTCATTTTGCTTGGTTGTGGCTCTTACAAACCTGGTCTGGATTCTGGTCCTGTGACTTGTAATTCTAACCAACACCCACACTACTACCCACTACTACTGCCTGGAAGCTCTCAGCACCATGTCTTACCTCCTGGTTCAGACCAGCTGGTACTGACCACACCTAAGCTTACTGTGTCCTAAGATACTGTGCCTTAGATATCCTAGGTCAGTTTCCTCATGTTTCACCTCTGCCCTGCACTTCTTCCTGTGTTGCTCCAAATCCCAACACGTGTTGGCCCCATTTCAACAAGATCAGACTATGCCTTATTTCTCAATGGCCTTGCTCTTAACAACTGTATTTGCATGTGGTCTCTTCTCTGCAGAGTCATTTTTTTCAGAGCTCTGGTTCTACTCAAAACAACTCTTCCCATGCCCCCATCTGCATTACTGGGTAACATAATTTAAAATTTTTTTCTCTTGAAGAGAGCATTATTTTTTGTCTTTGCCAAGGCAGCATGAGGTGCAATAAACTTGAGTTCCCATAAATGACATGTTGGGTAGAATGGAAAGTTCCAGATTCACTATATATGCATTATCAGATAATCCATTCTATAGTTGACTAATAAATTACATTTCCATGTCAACAAGTAGGTATTTATTTTACAATTAATGATTCCCCAAATACAAGAACTTCTAAGGAACAGATAAAACAGCTGCAAATGTGATCTCGGAATAAATATCAAGAAAGAAAACACAAGCAGCCTGCAGAGTTCCAGCTGCTCGTCCCCCAAGGCTTATCGGCGTTCTTATGCTCAGGCACATTTGAAGTTGGAAGGCACATTTCCAACAGCTCTTGCCCTTATACATGGTTCTTGAAATATTGCAGACATTCTGGTTCCTATCAAAATAGTAGTCACTGTCACCAAAAGTATTCATTTCCTCCTCAACCTCTGTTCTCCCTCTGGCCCTTCTTTGGCAGCTGTGTCTTCCACCCTGATGCTCAAGATGACAAATCCTAATTGTGGGGAGGCTGTGACACTGCATACTTTAATAGGAGCTGAGAGGAGCCAAGGTTAGCCTGTGATTTATATGATCATTGTACCCACAGGGGCAAGCAAGGCTTTCTTAATTCCATACTTTTAATCCTTGCCTCCTCAAACCCATCACATTTCCATCTTATTGTTGCAGCTGCACTAAGTTCCTTGAAACTAAACTGCAGTTTTCCAGGGATGGTAATTCCATCTCCCTAAGCTGATTCAAAGATTAAACAGAGTGCTTTAGAGATTGCATTCTCAGCAAGCAGCAAGGGCAATCAAAAAGTGGTGTTTGGGCCAACAACAATACAAATTTCAGATGGAGAGAGGGTCTTGAAAAGTCCTTACAATTAAAGGTGTTTGAATGAGTTTACATTTTGAAATTGAAGGATATGGGGCTGCCTTAAATACTGTAAAATGCTAGGGATTTTATATCACTATTTCCTCAAAACCTGTGCCCCTTAAATAAATGAGTGAGTGAAGCACACGATACAGAGAGCGGTGTTCTCTCCATTTCTGCTGCCAATTTGCCGATCTGCTCTATGAGAGAGCTAATAACTTGTTTTGCAGAATATTCATGTATCTTTCTTTATTGATTTTTTTTTTTTATCCTCACCCGAGGACATTTTTCCATTTTTTGTTCAGGTAGAGTGGGAGGGAGAGAGAGGAACAGAGAGAGAGTGAGAAACATCGATGTGAAAGAGACACATCGAGTGGCTGCCATCCGCACAACCGACCAGGGCCGGGGACAAACTGCAACCGAGGCACGCTCCCTTAGCGGGAACCGAACCCGGGTATCTCAGGACCGCAGGCCGACGCTCTAACCGCTGAGCCAAACCGGCCAGGGCTCATATATCTCTCTTTAAATTTTCAAGTCTGGATGCCTTATTTAGTAGTTTTTAACTGAAAAGTAAATAACCATTATCACTAAGCCTGTCAGAAAAATTAAAATGATTGAGCCAAAAGATAGATCAAACATTTGTCTTAAGGAATTGTCAGGAGAGCTATGGCAGCCTGGTGCATAAAGATGCAGTCAGGATCTGATGGATAACTTTGAAGAGCACCCACTCTATTCAGCCAATATGACCTTCTTGTAGCCACAAGAAGCCTAAAGGTTTGGACTTTGGCAATACCATTCTCATGGCAGGACAACCGTCCAGGGACAGTCTAGCTTTGAATAATTAGTATGAGTAGTTTCTCTCCTGGTCCCCTAGCTGCCTTATCAAATTTAGAGGATTTTGTCCTCCTCCTTGTGATTGGGATCATACTGTGTCACACACCATCAAATAATCCTGAGGCATTTTATGGTCACGGGGCCCATCCTTTGGGGGAAACTGTCCTAGATTCTACTCCTCTATGGGAAGAGTAAGCTGAATTCATTCCCATTTCTCTGAACTCTCAGTCTCTCATTGCACCTACTGCTTTCTGCAGACTTGACTTCAAACACTGACTTTTCCTCTTTTTAGTTATTTGACCTTGAGCCAGTAAATGAAACATTTTGTTTCTCAGTTCTGGTTTTTACAAGGACTATTGCCTACGTGGTATGGTTTAAGGTTCTCATTCCCAAATATAAATCCTACCTCTATGCCCTAATTCAGTCTATAGTGATTCATTCCTTTGTGGCCTTTCTCGTGTTTTTGTTGTTGTTGTTTTAATTTAAAGAATCCGGGGTGGGGGAGGGTGGGAAGGGATCCATTGGTCCCTTAATAGGATGATACAAGATGAAAACAGTGGTTTCATGAGCAATCTGGGCCTTTGAAAGAGGGAAAAGTATGCATAAAAGAGAAGCAAGGATTCCCAAGAAATAAACTGTACTG
Source organism: Molossus molossus (assembly GCF_014108415.1). Taxonomy (NCBI): domain Eukaryota; kingdom Metazoa; phylum Chordata; class Mammalia; order Chiroptera; family Molossidae; genus Molossus; species Molossus molossus. The sequence continues at coordinate 42,417,203 of NW_023425351.1, read as the reverse complement.
ACTTCACAACTCTACCCAGGGCTGCCTGCTTATACAACCTTGTCATTTCTTTTTCCTGTATACATAAAATCTTTATATAACCAGTTAGGGTAAGCAGAAATTCAATTTAGCAGAGAAACAGAAGCAGATAATGTTTGTTTATTGACAAGGGAAGCAATCAGCCTTTGTTCACAAACTTATTAAACAGACAAGAGTTCTCCCTGCTGTCCAAACTGCAGTCTGAAGAAACAAGAGTTGGGAGGCCTGCCAAGGGAGGGGAACAGTCTCCTTGAAGTTTTCAGGGTAACAACGGCATCCTTGTCTTCATGCCTCCCTGCTTTCTTGACGTGAACTCTCAGAACCTTCTTACAAACTCTGCTTAAGAAACGCCGTGAGCCTCTTAGGGCCTGGCAACTCTTTCAGGGTACCATGGTTGGTTTCAGTGTGAGAGTTTTCCTTTTTTCTTATATCATAAATCTAAACAACTTCCAAAGAGAAAAAATAAAAAAACTAGCTGGCTCAACATAAAACCATCGACATGCCTCCAAATTCTCTCCCATCACTGTCAACCCACACACACACTTTTGCAAAACTGCAATCTGTATGTACACACAGTTTCATGTTCTGCTTTATTATTATTACTATTTTTGCTTAATTTTATTCCATGATACATTTCCATGATATGGTTGTTATTATGGACTTAAACATTTTAATGGCCATACAGTATTCCATCTTGTTCTTAGACCTCAGGCTGCATGACCATTCATCTTCCTACTGTGGGACTGGAGGTAGTTTCAGCACAGGGAGAATCTACCTTTGTTTGAGGAAATGTCCCTCAGGTTTCTTGGGCCATTTCTGTAAGTAGTGCTAGGTTTTAGGCTTGTTTCTTTGTTTATGTCATGATTTCTTCTGACAGAGACCTCATTTTGTGTTTGCGTAGGATATTATTTCTGGATGTGGTTGCTTAAAAAAAATATCATATTCATTTTTACCAGCTATCAGTGCATTTATTCAGAAGTGCAATCAAGGCACACTACAAAACTAAGAATACAAGTGTTGCCACCTGTTGCTGGAAAACTTATTACACTGTTTCACTTAGGTCCTGCCGAAGAACAGCATCAAAGAGAAATTTTATTATAATTCCAACAAACTTAATCCTCAGACTTATTAACATAATATTTGATTTTTTTTTTCTGTTCCTTTTGTTATTTTAGACCTTCTTCTAACATGGGCCATTGATTGTAAACTATATAAATTTTGCTTCATTACAACTTGCATTAGATATACTTAAAACCTTTCCATTTGATCAAGGCTCCACATTTTTTTTTAATTTAAATGTTCCAAACATCAAACATTTTGAAAACCCATGGATAGTACAGATCCTAGTGCTCTAAATGAAATGATGTCAGCAAACAGCCAGAGTTTGTCAATGCTCAGTGGAACCAATTTTGGCTAATTTCAAAGAAGAAAAATAGCTTCCATATTTTGTAGTAAGGGTTCCACTAATAAACAATAGAGGAAGAGTTACACTCCTTCAAACTTCAGGAACGAATGAGTATGTGTACACTGAGAAAATAAGCAAACAGCATGCACTTTGATAAACCATAATTTATATAAATCAAAGAGCAAGAATCATATTAGTTTATAACTAATACCTTGTAATTACTGTAGTTCTAAAATATTCAACTAAATGATAAATTTTAACAGCTCTCACTTGGCAACCAGCAGTGTCTTGTATATAACAGAAGTTCAATAAATGAATTCCTGAATCACTTTTATTTATTTCCTGATTTGTTAGTTCACTTCCTCATTAAATAATTACTGAGCTCTTACTATAATGGAGCAAGTTATAAATTGAATTGGGAATATAAATTGAATAAAACACAGCCTCTGTCCTATCTATCTAATGTAGACTTTAGAAAAGTACCAGTTATGAAGTATTTGAATGTAGGTAACAGAAATTAGAAGGAGACTAATTGTGGCATGAACATTAGAGATTGTTTACATTATCTCACTTAACAAGAAGGCTAGAGGTAGGTGGTATCAGGAATGTTTTGGTGACTTAGCAAAGCTTAAGGACCCAGGTCATTTTTATGTTTCTGCTCTATAATTCTCAGATGTTGCATTTTCCTCCCCATGCTGTTTGGTTGCAAGGTGACTGCCACAGTGTCTGGCTTTACAGTCCACATGCAGAGCAAAAAGAAGAGAGAAAGGGCAACACCAGCAAGTTCTCTTCTATTGTCTGAGAGAGAGAGATACACATCGGCTGGTTGCCACCCACATGACCCCAACTGGGGCAGGGGACAAACTGCAACCGAGGTACATGCCCTTAGCGGGAACCGAACCCGGGACTCTCAGGTCCCCAGGCCATCGCTCTAACTGCTGAGCCAAACCAGCCAGGGCCGACTCTTTCTTTTTTCTTTTTTTTAAACCATAAAGCAAAACGTGTCCCAGGAGTACCACAGCCAACTCCCTATTATGCCTTATTGGCCAGACCCCTAGGTACAAGGGAGACTTTCCAACAGCTAAAGTAAGAGAGAGAGAAAGAAAAGGCTTGGGAATGGCTTCTGGATACCCAGCTAACAAGGTCTGTCACAAGAAACCCAGCACAGTATGAAATACCTCCAGGCCCTTATAGGCTCTAGTAACTTGAAGATTCAGGATTCAACATATTCCCTTGTTCTATAAAGACTTATTTGAAGGTTTTTTCTTAGCCAGACTCTGAAGATATAGCAGTGGGTAAGACAGACACAACACTTGCCCTTGAAGAAGAAAAAATACATGGTAAACAAGTAACTGCAATAAATATGATGAGATTGTTTTCATCAGATGCAAATGACCCCATTAGGATGTAACCCCAAATCTAATCTCTGCAGGCCCCACTGATCCAGGAAGGACCTTATTAATTTGTATAGGTGGGACTCTTTTACCTCAACTGACCAACCCATTTCAATGGTGTACTTCAGCCACAAGTATTATAATTAGGCTTTTTTTGTAATTTTATAGGTATATTCTCGGTGGGTGTCTTGTATTCAACTGGCACCTCCCAGCGATTTACAGTGTGTTGGGAATCCAGGCACTGACAAGGCAGATCAAACAGCTTTTTGCTGGTCTAACTTAAGCCTCTTGCCCTGTCTCTCCAAGGACCAGAGGATGTGGCCAGGCAGCGAGCAGGGCTACAGGCCAGCACAGGAGCCTGGGGGACTTGCTCAGTGTACACTGGTAACGTTTGGACAAACTGGAACTCCTAGAAAAATCAGAGAGCAAAGCCCCAGCTCTGGGAAAAACCATCAATGGACTTCACCAGGCCCAAACAGCGGCTGGGCCACTTGTGAACATAAAAGGCCGACATCCTGGCCATGAGTAATGTGCTCTTGGCAGCTGTTAAAAGGGGCCTAAAACCCCACTGGCTCCCAGACCCAGCCGGACAGGCCAGGTGCAGGCTGACAGGAGAGCTGTGTTGATTTTAAAGGCCAGAGATGTTATTTTGAGGTTTTACTGTTTATGTCTCATTACTGCTAATTTCCATGAGTTTGCAGGCTTCATTCTGTCAACCCCATCTTTGGTGGAGTAATCTATCCACACATGAAGGCTATTCACTAACCTATCCCCAACTCCAATTTTTTTGTTTGACGAGAATCATTTCTGGGAATACAACAATCTTCATGTGGAAGTTTCTTCAGCAATTTGAGTTTGGGTTTGTGGGTCCCTCTCCTCTGATGTCTCTCACTGGGTATGAGCAGGGCTGGCCTGGCACACATTCAAACAGCGTCGTTTACCTTCTACTTGCCCTCCCCCTAGAGTGCTTGGAACAATTAAGACAGTGCCCTGTGCAAATACAGAAAAATATTAGCTTACTCTTAAATACTTAGACAATTCAATGGAAAAGGACCAGGTTCATAAGACACAAAATATGTAACAGGTAGGATTAAATTTGACAAGAAATGTGCAGAAGACAAAGGGGTCCCTCTGCCTGGGCACTGTTAGTCCATTCCCCATGCTGCCCTTTGACCCCATGAGCCCTCGCCTCATGTAGCCCCTTCCTAGCCCCTGGTCTTATCTTCTTCTGTCCTGACATAGACATATTTAGTTTTTTATTATGGTAAATTCTAAACATGTATAAAGGAAATCAAATAGTCTAATGAACCCTCATGTACTGGCCACATGCTGCCATTTCTATGTCATGTGTACCTCTGTTTTCCCTCCCCCCTCCATTCTTATTTTTTCACAGCTTGTTAAGGTAAGGTTTACATATATTGAAATGCACACTCTTAGCTGTACAGTTTTGACAAATGGATACACCCCTCCCATGTAACTTGTATCCAATTGCTATATAGAAATTCCATGTCCCCAGAAATTTCCCTCATGTACCTTCTCAGTCAGTCCCCCCCAGGGAACCATTGCTCTGTTTTGTGGTTTGTTTTTATAATCTCAGATTTTTTTTCGACCTGTTTTAAAACTGACAAAGATTTTTCTGATCTGTGTCCCATCTCTGAACTTTTCTCTCAGTTTTCTAAGACGAGTCAGCTTATCTGCGGAGACAATGCACTCTCATCTACTGGGAGGTGCTGATAGATGGATGTGTTACCTCAAATCTTGTCGTTTCACAGAGGTCTTTGGAGATATAGATATTAGAATCAAAGCGGCTCTCTTCCAAGGTGAGTTCTGTGGCCAGCTGGGGTGGGGGAGGAGAGATGAGGGGGCTCCTCAACTCATATTCCCTAGGGCTTATTTTACATGGTGCTAGCCAGGCAAGAGTGTAACATTTGTACACCGATACACAGGCACATCTTGCTTAAGAAATCCTTCCATCATTAACAGGGTTAATTCTTATTGTTTTGGGCCTATCTGCCTGAGCCAAGCTCCCCTGATCCTCTTCTTTTTGGCTGTGACACTGCTACTCCAATCTGCTCTGAGGCCAGTCCTGACATGACTGACAGAGGCAACAGGCCCCCTCCTGACGTTCTCATTGTCAACCTCTGTGCTGAGGCATGGGTTTGAACATTAGAGAATGCCACTCAAAACAAAGAGGGTTTTTTCCTACAGTTGATATTAAGTTCTTTTGTGAGGTAAGAGCTTTTTTTTAAAAAAAAGAACAACATTTTTTTTCTTTATTGATTTTAGAGAGAGGAAGGGAGAACGAGAGAGAGAGAGAGAGAGAGAGAGAGAGAGAGAGAAACATCGATGAGAGAGAACATCCATTGTTCGCCTCCTCTATGCCCCCCACTGGGAATTTGGCCCACAACCTGGGCATGTGCCCTGACCGGGAATAGAACCGGCGACCTCTTGGTGCATGAGTTGACACAACCATTGAGCCACACCAGCCGGGCTGAGGTAAGAACAAGATGTGCCCCAAATAGTTACTGTAAGTCACCCAGCGGGGCTTTGGCCCTTCAGATAAGCTAGGGCGTGGCTCCACTGGGAGGACTTGATAATATTGCTATCATAGCTATAACATTCGGCACCCGCTATGGACCAGGTACCTTATATACATTGTCTTTACTGGTGTTTTCAAAGGCAGCTATTTTAGTCTTTAGAGGTAAAAGGGAAGGGAACTTTTTATGCATCTTACACTATGAAGTAAGTACTATTATTATCCTCTCTTTACAGATGGTGAAACTGAGGATTAAATGAGTTAATACAAGTAAGATCCTTAGAACAGTGCCTGGCCCATAGAAAGTACTACATAAACATTTACTTTTATTGTTATTAGGTAACGGACTTACTCAAGATGCATAACTTGCCTGGCCAGTGTGGCTCACTGGTTGAGCGTCAACCCATGCACCAAAAGGTCACCTGTTCAATTCGAGGTCAGGGCACATGCCCAGGTTGTGGGCCTGATGCCCAGTGTGGGGCCTGCAGGAGGCAGCCAGTTGATGTTCTCTCTCATCAATGTTTCTATCTCTCTCTCCTTCTCACTTCCTCTCTCTCTAAAATCAATTAAAAATATATTTTTTTTAAAAAGATGCATATATAGTAAGGAACAAAAAAGGGGTCTTAAGCTGGTGGTCTTTCCCCTACCAGGGCTAGTTTCTCAATTCTCAGACCCAAAAGACATGGCCCTAAACTAGGGCTCAGTTCCCGGTATTTGGCAATGGGTTGGTGGGATCTGGAATCTACATCAGGATAAGGGAGGTTTCTGTAAGATGATTGAGAAGCCCCGCTCTGGATTCTGCTCCCTGGAATGCAGTCTGCATTGCTGTCCTCATTAAAAAGGCTATGCTGGTCCATCTGCCAGTTGCTGAGAGTTCTGCTCAATGAGATGGCTGTTAATCACTGATTTTCCCAAGATCTTATGCATAGAAAATCAATTAATCTAAATATTTATATATATTTACTTATAATAAATATTTAGATATTAATATAAAAATTAAGTGCCTATTTAAGTGTTAAGGCAATTAAACATGTCAGAAATGTGCACATACACACGTTGTCTGAAATAATTTTTACTGTGGCCTAGATGCCTTGGCTTTCGTCTACTTCCTGACTTCATCTGCTCCTCATGCCCCAGCCACACTGGCCATCTTCCCATTCCACTGACACATCAAGCTCACGTCCATCTTAAGATAAGACATGTGCAGATGCTCTTCCCAGACGGAATGCTCCTCTCCCAGATCTCCTCCTGGCTGACTCCTTCCCATCGCTCAGATCTCAGCTGCAGAATCCCAGTCTTCAGGGAGACCTATGTAACCTAGAACCATTCCCATCACTACTTTTTTCCCCCAGTTACATTGCCCTGTTTATTTCCTACCTAGCACTAAAAGTAACTTCCAATTAGTAGGAAGCTGTACAGAGGGCAGATTTAATGCTGTGTCCTCTAACCCTAGAATGGTAATCTCAGTTAATATTTGTTGCATGCATGATGATTAATAATAATGCATTCCATTTGGATAATGCTTTGCTGTCGCATGTAGTTATGTGGTCCTCCCAATAACCAGGGGAGACTGGGAGGGCAATTATGCTTAGGTTACACCCAGAGAAACTGAGTCTCAGTTGTGGAGACTGACTCTAGACAGTGTGCTTGTTCTCTATTTGCCTTTTTAAATGTTTTGCATCCTTTCCTGCATGTCCAGCACTAGTCTGGAAGCTGAGCATTTAACACTCCTTTTACATAGAGAACTTGACCTTTGGTGCTTATGCAGAGCTTCCCCCAAGAGGTATTGAATCTGCTGCTCCTTTGAAGGTCTTTGAAGCAGGAAGGATTTTCTTTTGCCTTCAATGGTTTCTGGAAAAGCTATCCTGAAGTGAAAGGAGGGGTAAAATGCCTCTCATCCTTGATTTCTGTCACTAGTAAAGGAAGTATGAGATACCATGTTGGCCTTGGGGGGCGGGGAGAGAACTGCTTTTCGGAGAACCAAATGTGTATGGGGGCAGCGGTTGGGAGATGTTTTCTCTCAGAGTGGTTGGTGTTCTGTGTGACAGAATAATGAATATGTCTCACCTGAGGACTTTTTTTTTTTTAATCCTCACCCAAGGATATTTTTCTATTTATCTTCAGGTAGAGAGAGAGGGAAAGAAAGAGAGAGAGAAACATCGGTGTGAGAGGGACATGTTGACTGGCTGCCTCCCCCATGGCCCTGAACCGCAACTGAGGAACGTGCCCTTGGCTGGAATCAACCCGGACTCTTTGGTCCGCCAGCCGATGCTCTAACCACTGAGCCAAACTGGTCAGAGCCTGAGGACATTTTTTTTTTTTTATAAGTCTTAGTTTTTAAAATCACACACATACAATCAGTGTTGATTGTTATTTGCATTTCAAAAAGATTCCTCAAATGATAAAATAATTCTTTTAATATTCAAATAACTTTTGTGTATGTTAGGTACTATGTCAGGCCCTTTTCATTCAGTTTCTAATTCAATCCTCACAGCCACCCTTTGAGGACGGTGTTTTATCTGCACTATTCACAGGGGAAACTACAGCTCAGAGAAAGGGTTTGAGGGATTTTCTTCAAGTTATACATTAACTGGCAGAAATACGTTCTACTCTAAAACCAGTGTTCTTTTTAATGTTTTCTTTATTGATTTTAGAGAGAAAGGGAGGGAGAAGGGGAGACAGAAACACCAATAAGAGAGAACATTGATTGGCTGCCTCCTGCATGCCCCCTACTAGGGATCAGGCCCACAACCTGGGCATGTGCCCTGACCAGAAATCGAACCGGTGACCTCTTGGTGCATGGGTCGATGCTCAACCACTGAGCCACACCTGCCTGGCCAGTGTTCTTTTTAAAATGTAGTCCTGCCCTGGTTAGTTTGGCTCAGCGGTTAGAGCGTCGACCTGAGGACCAAAGAGTCATGGGTTCGATTCCGGTCAAGGGCATGTACCTCGGTTGCGGTTCGTCCCCCGTCCTGGTTGGGGTCTTGCGGGAGGCAACCAGTCGATGTGTCTCTCTCACATCAGTGTTTCTCCCTCTCTCCCCTCTCTCCTTCCCTCTCACTCTATCTGAAGATAAATAGAAAAATATTCTTGAGGATTAAAATAAATAAACAAACAAACAAATAAAATGTAGTCCTGAGTCTGGCAGGTGTGGGTCAGTGGTTTAGCATCGACCATGCCTGATCCCCTGTTGATGGGTGTGCAGGAGGCGGCCAATCAATGTTCTCTCTCATCAATGTTTCTATCTCTCTCTCCCTCTCCCTTCCTCTCTCTCTAAAATCAATAAAGAAAAAAAATTTCTTTAAAGATAGTCCTGAACAGGGAATTGTCCGATAACACATAAAAAATGATTCCATTTAATGAAAAAAATTATTCATCTTTAATTTCTCAGGACTTTTTCCTTCAGTCAACCCCTAGTTATTGTCCCCTAGTTATATGTGTCACATATCCATCGTTCAGGCACATAGATAACGTATCAGTGCATTTAGCTCTTACGTGTCCTGGAGCATATGGTGCTGGCTCAACAGTCCTATTCGAGGACCCTATTTAGAAATCTATTCCACTTAACGAGAGGTGAGGACAATTGGAAAGGACTAGAAACAACCTGACACAATTAACATGTCAATAACAGCCATGAAGAGCAAAGTTGAGTGATATGGGCCTGTGTAAACAATTGAAATAATTCGAGCTCCTTACTTTGTGAGGGGGGGGGGGGGGTGTATGCATGCACGGAAACCTATTTTACAGATTTTTAAAAATTGGCATTGACTGAATTATCAGTCGCTGAGGTCATTTTCATCTTAATTTATTTCATTACCATATGAATATTTAGATGCAAAGAAACTGAAGAATCATAGAATTTCAATGCAGCCTTATAAATCCAGTCTCAGTATTTCTGAGCTAAGGAAATAGAAGCTGGAAGAGGCCGCGGTCTCTCAGTAAAGAGAGGCCCAGGTCACAGCCTGTGGCTGCCAGTGGTGATGGCCATGGGGAAGCATGACCCCAGTCCTGGACTTCTGTGTGCTCCTGATTCATTTGTGCCTGATGTGGAAGATTCTTTTCCTCAGGTTTGGTCACACTGTGGTGTGGAAAGGGATTTAATTTAATGCCTGAGTGGGCAAATGTGGTGCAAGAGGCCGGAACACTGGTACACCTGTGTGAAAATCTCCTTACCTGCCGTCTCCTTGGCGCACACAGACACACGTGGACATCTTGTCCCAAGGAGTCTGGGTGAAGGCCAGAAGGCTTGCACAGCAAATGTGGGTATTGAATCAACATACCTGGCTATGATTCTCTGGGGACTCTGCCTTGAAGATTATGCAACTCCAGCTAAGAGGATGTGCTTCTCTTACCAGATTTATACACTGGATTCACTTTTTAAAAACAAACCGACTATTTCTCTATTCTATTTTCGAGACGTTTTTATTTCTTTGTTTCTGGCTAAATAATGTTTCGGGAAAGGAGCGAGAATTCTGTTAGGTATGACAATGTTTTTCTAATTTTAGATTTAATTGGCAAGACACTTTTAAGTTATGGCACATGAAAGAAGCACAAATATATTGTTGCACATTTTAAAAAGACAGCTCTTATTTTTCAAAATACAAGAGATTCTTCTGTTTAATGACTTTTTTTTTTTTTTGCATTTACTCGACACCAACATTTTTATTTAGTTTTAAAAATTGTCAAAATGATTTCTTAGGATCACATGAGCCTTAGTTATCTGAGTGAAGTTTTTGCCATTTTTTTATGTTACAGGTCAGTTGGGATTCTTCTTTTAGAGTAACAATCCTGGTCTTTCTACCCCTCTATCTCTGGTTTGTGTTTGGGCCTAAGAACTGGGCATGTGTGGTCTAGCCTTTCTGGACTTCACACCTCTTGGCTCAGCCACCCACAAAGAGCATGTTCTCTGCTCTGCTCCCCAAGCAGGGCTGTCAGCAGGGCACGGTCCAGCCTTGTCAGGAAAGCTTTTGGCTTTCCTGCTCTTCCTGTGCCAGATAAGTTTCATGTGGGGGCAAACCGTAAGTCCCTTGTGGTCACAGATCCAAAACCACATTCTCCGATTCCACCTCGCCAGGAATCAAGAGGAAAGTTTGATCTTCAGCTGTCTAATTCATGACTATTTCTCAGCAGGTTTTAAACTCAGGAGAGGAAAAAAAGAGTTTAACTTTCTAAAACCTCAACAGAAATGAAGTGTAGGCAGATTCTTAGTTAATATTTTTCTATAACCCATCTTTTTGGACTGGAGGTAATTTTTTGGTCAATATTTCAAGGCTAGATAGCACTACTATATAAACTGTAACAAATATGAGTCATTGAAGATTTAACTTTGTTCTTTTTTTTTTGTTTATTTTATTAGTTTTCATTTAAAAAATGCATGCCCTTAAATACAATTTGGAAAACAGAAAAAACTGGGATAATTACTCTTTAAGGCCTCCACTCCAAATATAATGAAACCAATATTTTAGAATATTTCCTTTAGGAATATTTTCTGTGAACTGGAAATAGCAGGAGTAACATTTTGTAAAGTATATGATTGTCTGACCACTATGCTGTATACCTGAAACTAATACAAAATAATATTGAATGTAAACCATAATTGAAAAATAAAATCTTTTTTGTGTGTAACACACCGTTGTAGCTGCCTTAGCCACTTTGTAAGGGAGGCTGCTCATATATTATTCATCACTCCAAGGGCAGAATCTTGACTTGAAAATTAGTTGTGGTCCACCTAATTTGTTCATCCCAAGAGATCTTCTTTATCTTAGAACTTTAGGAAGACAACAAAGTAATTTGTTAAAAATGACCAATCCCACTCTTCATAAAAAGTACTAGAGTTTACTTACAAGATTACATGCAATAAGCTACAAACAATGAACGGTGGTGTCCAACTCCCGTCCCTGGTTCTTCCTCACAAAGAATGAGTGGTATCCCTTCCAGCAGGCGCTCCCTGCAGCTGCCAGCAAATTGCTAGCTGCCTGCTGCGCTGCTGTGTATGAATATCACCTGGAGCCCTGTGATGCTTCTGCTCTCTGTGTCCCTTGCTAAGTGCACTGTGACCACTAAGCTCTTTCTGGTGGTTATGCACCCATGTTCTCCTTGGGGCTGCAATTTCTCTTGAGCACTGTGACCATGGAAAGGACATCTTACATGCCTTTCAGTGGAAACATTCATTTCCTCTGGAGTCTGAGTTGAAGAAGGAAGGATACCCTCACAGACAGCACACAGACTTCAGGAATACTTTCTGTGTAATGTCACTTAACATCGCAATCTCCCGCAACACAGCAGCAGCTGAGAGGGACTAGTAATTAATAATCCAATAATATGGATAAGGCTTTATTTAAAAACACAGTTGTTAATTGTGTGCTATGCATATTCAATAAGAGACAGAGTTTCCTGAAAAGTATTCCCTCAGACAAGAGCAGAATGGTTAGGTCTTTACAAAGTCTGTAAGATATATATAGAAGGCTCTTTCTCAAATATTTTGTTTGAAATAACAATGTATTATTTGGGGAAGGCATGTTAACTTAAAATTTTTTTCAGTCAGTTTTTGTTTCCCATGTTTATTGAGGCCACTTACTGAAATCTTAAAAGTAGTAAAAAAAAAAAAAAAAAGTTAATACAAAATTAATGAACTTATTCCTGAGTGTGATGGTTAATTTTATGTGTTGACTTGACTGGAGATGCCCCCATTAAGCATTGTTTCTGGGTGTGTCTGTGAGAGTGTTTTTTGGATGAGATTAGTGTTTGAATTGGTACACTCAGTAAAGTAGATCTTCCTCCCCAATGTGGGTGAGCACCACCCAATCCATTGAGGGCCCAAATAGAACAAAAAGTAGAGGAAGGAAGAATTTGCCAGGTTTTTTTCCTGCCTCTTTTCTTGAGTTGGGACATCTCATCTCGTCTCCTGCTGTCAGATTGGGATTTACATGACCAGCTCCCCTAGTTCTGTCCTTCATACTCTGACCTAATTACATCACTGGCATTTCTGGGACTCCAGTGTATAGTCTTATTGCAGATTATGGGACTTTTCACCCCCATAAACCTGTAAGCCAATTCCTTATAATAAATCTCTTATCTCTCACTGGAGAAACCCAATCAATAAACCGAGGTCATGACTATTCATTTGTAAGTACTGATTATATTTATAAGTAAGCCTTGTAACAATTACTTAAAGAAAGTATAAGGCCCTGGCCAGTTTGGCTCAGCAGTTAGAGCATCAGCCCACGGACCAGAGAGGCCCAGGTTCGGTTCCCGCTAAGGGCATGTACCTCGGTTGCAGTTTGTCCCCGGCCCTGGTTGGGGTTGTGTGGGTGGCGACCACTCGATGTGTCACCTCTCTCACATGGATGTTTCTCTCTCTCTCTCTCTCTCTCTCTCTCTCTCTCTCAAAAAAAAGGTGTAAGTAATAACATTAATGAATATTGCAAATGCATACCTATGTGACAAATTTTAAAACTCAACTATTCTGTAACTCAATACTATAATGACAAATAATCTGGTTAAAATTTGGCAAAGAATCTGAATAGACATTTCTCCAAGGAGTATGTGCAAATGGCCAATAACACATGAAAGAATGGTTGGCATGATTAGTCACCAGAGAAATACAAATCAAAGACACAATGAGGTACACTTCACACCGACTAAGATCGATAGAATTCAAAAGTCAGGTAACAAATGTTGGTGAGGACATGGAGAAATTGGAACCCTCATATATTGCTAATGGGATGAAAAATAGTACAGCTGCTTTGGGAAATAGTCTGGCAGTTCCGCAAATGATTAAACATAGCATTTCCATATGACTCAGCAATTCTACTCTTAGATCTATACCCTAGAGAAATGAAAACATATGTCCACCCAGATTCTTGTACATGTTTATAGAAGCATAATTCATAATAACAAAAAGGTGGAAACAACCCAAATGTCCATCAACTGATGAGTGGATAAACAATATGTTGTATGTATATCCATACATAGGAATATTATTTGACCATAGAAAGGAACAAAGTACCAATACCTGCTCCAGCATGTATAAGCCTTGAAACTATTACACTAAGTGAGAAAAGCCAGTCATAAAGAACCACATATTAAATGATTACATTTGTATGAAAGTCCAGAACAGAGAAATCTACAGAACAGAAAGTAAATTAGTGGTTGCTTAAGGTTAGGGAGGAGGTGGTAACATAGAAGGGTGATAGATAAAAATTATAAATTTCTTTAAAAATTTTTTTTCTTTATGGATTTTAGAGAGAGATGAAGGGAGAAGGAGAGAGATATAGAGACATTGATGAGAGAACATTGATTGGCTGCCTCCTGCATGTCCCCTGACTGGGGATTTGGCCCACAACCTGGGCATGTGCCCTGACCGGAAATTGAACCAGCAACCTCTTGGGTCAATGCTCAACCACAGCTGGACAGATTATGAATCTCTTTTTGAGGTGATAAAATTTTTTGAAATTAATGAATATACTAAAAACCATTGGGTGGCTCACTTTTAAAAATATCCTTTTCCAAGTATATGTTGCTATTGATTTTTTTTTTTTTTTTTTGAGGGAGAGAGAGAGAGAGAAAGAGAGAGAGAGAGAAAAAGAAACATGGATGTGAGAGAGAAATATCAATCAGTTGCCTCCCAAACACGCCCTGATTGGGGATTGAACCCGAAACTAGGTATGGGTCCTGACTGGAAATCAAACCTGAAACCTTTTTCTTAATCCTCACCTGAAGATATTTTTATTTATTTATCATCAGATAGAGTGGGAAAGAGGGGGAGAGAAGGCAAGAGGGAGAGAGAGAAACATCGACGTGAGAGAAACACATCGACGTGAGAGAAACACATCGACAGGCTGCCTCCTACACCACCCGACCAGGGCCAGGGATGAACTGCAACCGAGATATGTGCCCTTGACTAGAATAGAACCCGAGATTCATTAGTCTGTGGGCCGATGCTCAAACTGCTGAGCCAAACCGGCCAGGGCAAACATGCAACCTTTTGGTGTATGGGATGACACTTCAACCAACTGAGCCACTCGCCAGGGCTATGTGGCACACTTCTGATTCCTGAATTGCATGGTAGGAGATCTTGAGCTAAAAAAGTGAACAAAAGGAATTCAATATCTCCTAGTAATAAAATATATTGACTAAAAAAAAATTCAATTGTCCTAATAATTTATTATTGGCTGTTTGTACCTTGCAATAAAAATTTTAGGGCCAGGAGCCTACATGGAATAAAAAAGGAGTATATCACAAATAAGACAAAACAAAACTAAGTAACAATACATACAATCCTGACTGGGAATCGAATCAGCAACCTCTTGGCCCATGGGTCAATGCTCAACCATGGCCAGACAGATTATGAATTTCTTTTTTAGGTGATAAAATTTTTCTAAATTAATGAATATACTAAAATCCAATGAGTGGCTCACTTTTATTTATTTTATTTTATTTATTTATTTTTTTAATCCTCACCCGAGGACATTTTTACATTTATCTTCAGATAGAGCGGGAGGGAGAGGGGTGCTGGGGAACTAACTCATAATTCTGAAATAAGAAAGAATCAAGCATTTATTCTGACTTTCCTGTATATTGCACACTGAGTAATCAAAGTTGATGAGAGTAGGCCCTTGCCAGGTAGCTCAGTCGGTTGGAGTGTCATCTCGATATGCCAGGTTACAGGTTCAATCTCCTGTTAGAGCACATAAAAGAAGCAACCAAAGAATGCATGAATGAGTGGAACAAATTGATGTTTCTCTCTCTCTCTAAAATAAGTAAATAATTTTTTAAAGTTCAGGAGAGTTTCTCCTTATAGAAGGATTCCAACTAATAAATAAGAGAGGAATGACAGAATTAGAATATCATCATTTGCAGCCCTAATGAAATAGCAGATCTAGGCAATGATGATCAAAGGCTATGATATCACAAAAAGAAAGGCAATGAAACATTACAAACTTCCCAATGGAAGTACTCAGTGTCATCTGTGAAAAGTCTTGCCACTGAACGAATAGAATGATAAAGCCTTTGGAGCAAACTGCTAGTTTCCAGAGATAATGCAGGGATGCAATGAGCAGAAGCCCCTGTGGAAAACTCTGAAGGACCAATCAATAAATGCATCATATGAAAAGGAAAAAAAGAATGAAAGGAAGGGATACACCCATAGATAAATAGAAAAAATTTGAAACCTATCAACCAAATTAAATGTCTACACTTAGTATAGATCTTGACTACCTGATGAAATAAAGAAATTTGAACACTTACTAAGTAATGATGTGAAGGAATTATTAACTTTTTAAGGTACTACTCTGGTGTTGCATTTATGTTTTTCAAATGACCTTTATTTTAGGAATACATGGGAAATATTTTTGGATAAAATAATGTGATTGTCTGGGATTTACTTAAAAACAATCCAGGAAAAGGGGTTAGGGATAATAAAATATTGGCCATAAGTTGACAGTTGTTGAGATTTCTATGCACTTCTGTTTATGTTTGAAATTTTCTGTAATAATTCCCCCCCCCCCCCCCCGGGGACTGCCCTAGAGCTAGGTTCATTCCCTTGACTTTTTTAAAAAATTGTTTTTATTAATTAATTTTTGTTACAGATGTTTCTCCTTTTCCCCCCACTGATTCCCCCTTCCCCCTCCCTCCCTGCCCTGTCCCCAGCTTTGTTGTCCGTGTCCATTGTTCATGCATACATGCATATAAGTTCTGTGGTTTATCTCTCCCCCACCACTCCCTCTTCTGGGGATTGTCAGTCTGTACCCCGCTTCCACGTCTCTGGGACTACCCTATTCCTCACACTGTTATGTTCATTATATTCCACAAATAAGTGAGATCATATGATACTTGTCTTTCTCTGTTTGGCTTGTTTCACTTAGGATGATACTTTCCAGGTCCCTCCATGTAGTCTCAAAGGATAAGAGATCTTTCTTTCTTACAGCTGCATAGTACTCCATTGTGTATATGTACCACAGCTTTTTTATCCATCTGTCTACTGATGGACACTTGGGCTGTTTCCAGATCTTAGCTGTTGTAAATAGTGCTGCTATGAACATGGGGGTACATATATTCTTTCTGATTGGTGTTTCAAGCTTCTTAGGGTATATTCCTAGAAGTGGGATCACTGGGTCAAATGGCAGTTCAATTTTTAATTTTTCGAGGTAACACCATATTGTTTTCCATAGTGGCTGCACCAGTCTGCATTCCCACCAGCAGTGTACTAGAGTCCCCTTTTCTCCACACCCTCGCCAACACTTGTTGTTTGATGATTTGTTGATGGCGGCCATTCTGACAGGTGTAAGGTGATGCCTCATTGTTGTTTTAATTTGCATTTCTCTGATGATTAGTGATGTTGAGCATTTCTTCATATGTCTCTTAGCCATTTGTATGTCCTGTTTGGAGAGGTGTCTATTTAGTTCCTTTGCCCATTTTTTAATTGGGTTCTTTGTCTTCCTTTTGTGGAGTTCTATGAGCACTCTATGTATATTGGAAATTAACCCCTTATCTGATATATCATTGGCAATTATGCTCTCCCATACAGTGGGTAGACTTTCCGTTTTGATGATTGTATCTTTCACTGTGCAGAAGCTTTTGAGTTTGACGTAGTCCCATGTGTTCATTTTCTCCTTTGTTTCTATTGCCTTAGGTGATGTATCAGTTAAAATTCTGCTGTGTATGATGTCTGAAATTTTGTTGCCTACAGTTTCTTCTAGGATTTTTATAGATCATGAGTCATATTTAAGTCTTTTATCCATTTTGAGTTTATTCTTGTGTATGGTGTAAGTTGATGATCTAGTTTCATTTTTGTGCATGTAGCTGTCCAATTTTCCCAATACCATTTATTAACGAGGCTGTCCTTACTCCACTGTATGCTCTTGCCACCTTTGTCAAATATTAATTGAGCATATTGCCTTGGGTCCATTTCTGGGTTCTCTGTTCTGTTCCACTGGTCTCTATGCCTGTTCTTGTGCCAGTACCAGGCTGTTTTGATTACAGTGGCTTTGTAGTATAACCTGAAATTTGGTAATGTGATCGATCCCTCCAACTTTGTTCTTCTTTTTCAAGATTGCTGTGGCTATTCGAGGTCTTTTTTGGTTCCACATGAACTTTTGAAGTACTTGTTCTAATTCTGTGAAGTATGCCGTTGGTATTTTGATGGAGATTGCATTGAATCTATAGATTGCTTTAGGTAGTATGGACATTTTAATGATGTTAATTGTTCCAATTTTTGAACAGGGTATGTGCTTCCACTTTTTTATATCTTCCTCTATTTCTTTTTTCAATGACCTGTAGTTTTCTGTGAATAGGTCCGTTATTTCTTTGGTTAAGTTTATTCCTAGGTATCTTAATTTTTTTTTACCGCAATGGTAAATGGGATTGTTTTCTTAGTTTCTCTTTCTGTGAGTTCATCATTTGTGTACAAGAATGCCATCGATTTCTTGACGTTAATTATGTATCCTGCTACTTTTCCAAATTCATTTATTAAGTATAGTAAATTTTTGATGGAGTCTTTGGGGTTTTCTACATATAGTATCATGTCATCTGCAAATAATGACAATTTTACTTCCTCCTTTCCAATTTGGATCTCTTATTTTTTCTTCTTGTCTGATTGCTGTGGCTAAGACTTCCAGTACTATGTTAAATAAGAGTGGCGAAAGTGGGCATCCTTGCCTTGTTCCTGTTCCTAAGGAAAATGCTTTTAATTTTTGCCCATTGAGTATGATGTTGGCTGTAGGTCTTTCATATTTGGCCTTTATTATGTCTAGATATGATCCCTCTATTCCCACATTGCTGAGCATTGTTATCAGAAATGGATGCTGGATTTTGTCAAATGCTTTTTCAGCATCTATTGATATGATCATGTGGTTTTTATTCTTCATTTTATTTATGTGGTGTATCACCTTTATTGATTTGCGAATATTGTACCAGTCTTGCATCCCTGGGATGAATCCCACTTGGTCATGGTGGATAATTTTTTTGGTGTATTGCTGGAGCTGATTTGCTAGTATTTTGTTCAGGATTTTGGCATCTATGTTCATCAGGGATATTGGCCTGCAGTTTTTTTCTTTGTAGTGTCTTTTTCTGGTTTTGGAATTAGAATTATGCTGGCTTCATAAAATGAGTTTGGAAGTTTTCCTTCTTCTTGAATTTTTTTGAAATACTTTGAGGAGAATGGGTGTTAGTTCTTCTTTGAATGTTGGGTAAAACTCCCCCGTGAAGCCATCCGTGCCTGGGCTTTTGTTTGCTGGGAGAGTCTTGATTACATCTTCAATTTCTTCTGTTGTTATTGGTCTGTTCAAGTTCTCTATCTCTTCCTTGTCCTGTTTTGGGAGACTATGTGTTTCTAGAAATTTGTCCATTTTGCTTAGATTGTCGAATTTGTTGCCATATAATTGTTCATAGTAGTTGTTAACGATCTTTTGTATTTCTGTGGTGTCAGTTTTTACTTCTCCTCTTTCATTTCTGATTTTGTGTATTTGGGTTCTTTCTCTTTATTTCTTAGTGAGTCTAGCTAAGGGTCCATCGATCTTGTTTGTCTTTTCAAAAAACCAGCTCTTTGTAGCATTGATCCTTTGAATTGTTTTTTTGGACTCTATGTCATTTATTTCTGCTCTGATCTTTGCTATTTCCTTCCTTCTACTTGCTCTGGGGTTTTCTTTTTGTTTGCTCTCTAGTTCTTTAAGTTGTGAGTTTAGATAGTCTATTAGAGATTTTTCTTGTTTCTTGAGTTAGGCCTGTAGTGCTATGAACTTCCCTCTCAGAACTGCTTTTGCTGAATCCCATAGATTTTGTGTTGTTGTGTCTTCATTTTCATTGGTTTCCAGTAAGTTTTTAATTTCTTCCTTGATCTCCTCAGTAACCCATTCATTGTTTAATAACATGCTATTTAGCTTCTGTGTGTTCAAATGTCTTTGTATGTTCTTCTTGCAATTGATTTCTAGTTTCATGCCATTGTGATCTGAGAAGATGCTTGATATGATTTCAGTCTTCTTGAACTTGTAGAGACTTAGTTTGTGCCCTACAATGTGGTCTACCTTTGAGAATGTTCCATGTGCACTTGAGAAGAATGTGAATTCTGTAGTTTTGGGGTGTAATTCTCTGTAGATATCTATTAAATCCATTTGGTCTAGTGCTTCATTTAGAGTCTCTGTTTCCTTGCTAATTTTTTGTCTAGAGGATCTATGCAGTGATGTCAGCGGGGTGTTGAAGTCCCCTGCTATGATTGTATTGCTGTCGATTTTTCCTTTGAAGTCCTCCAGAAGATTTTTAATATATTTTGGTGCTCCTATATTTGGGTGCATATATGTTTATCAAGGTTATATCTTCCTGTTGGATAGATCCTTTCAATATTATGTAGTGGCCCTCTTTGTCTCTAGTTATGGCCTTCATTTTGAAATCTATTTTATCAGATATTACTATTGCTACTCCAGCTTTTTTTTTTTGCTTTCCATTTGCATGGAAGATTTTTTTGCATTCCTTCACTTTCAATGTCTGTGAGTTTTGTTGTGAGGTGGGTCTCTTGTAAACAACATATGTATGAGTCATGCTTTCTTATCCAGTCAGCTACTCTTGTGTCTTTTTATGGGAGCATTCAGTCCATTTACATTTAAGGTGATTATTGATATGTACTTATTTATTGCCATTTTTGTTTTGTGTGGTTCTATTTTTCTTTCTATTTCCCCTGCTAATTACAGCAGTCCTTTCAACATTTCTGGCAGTGTTGGTTTGGTGCTAATGTATTCCCTTAGCCTTTTTTTGTCTGGGAAGCTCTTTATTTGACCTTCCATTTTGAATGATAGCCTTGCTGGGTAGAGTAGTCTTGGATTCAGATTCTTGTTTTTCATGACCTTGATTACCTCATGCCATTCCCTTATGGCCTGTAGTGTTTCTGTTGAGAAGTCAGCTGAGAGCCTTCTGGGGGTTCCTTTGTAGGTAACCTGTTGCTTCTCTCTTGCTGCTTTTAGGATTCTCTCTTTGTCTTGAATTTTTGGCACTTTGATTACTATGTGTATTGGTGTGGGCTTGTTGGGGTTCTTCTTATTTGGGGCTCTCTGTGCTTCTTGAACTTGAATACATTCTTCCTTCACCAAATTAGGGAAGTTTTCTGTCACTATTTCTTCAAATATATTCTCTAACACTTACTCATTTTCTTCTTCTTCGGGGACTCCTATGATGCGAATGTTATTACGTTTCTAATTGTCCCACAGTTCTCTTAAGCTCTTTTCCTGTTTTTTAAGTATTTTTTTCTTTTGGTTTTCTGATTGGTTGATTTTTTTCTCCCCTATCTTCTAATTCACTGATCCGGTCCTCAGCTTCCTCTATTCTGCTATTTAGACTTTCCAATGTGTTTTTCATTTCTGATATGTCATTCTTCATTTCTTCTTGGTGGTTTTTAATTTCCAACCAGTTGATTTTCAACATTTGTATTTCTTTACTCATGGTGCTCATGTCCTTACACATGCTATTGAGTTTCCTCAAGATCATGGCTCTGAATTCTAGTTCTGTTAACTTGCTTAACTGCACCTCATTTATCTCATCTTCGGTAGAGGTCTCTTGTTCTTCCATTTGGCGTTTGTTCTGTTTTTCACCATTTTGGTATCACAGTGGGCTTTGGAGTCTGCCAAATTTTCCCTGTGGGTGTTGGTGTTCTGCTGTTTCTGGCTCCTTCTCCTGGGTTTGGATGAGGCAGGGAGGACCCACTTTTATCACCACTGTCAAGTCCTAACTTTCCTGGTTAGAGTTGCTAGCCCAGGAAATGGTAGTTATCTTCTAGCTTTTTTGCCTGGCGGCTATTAGTAGCGGTTACCTGAAGAACCTTGGTTTCTGAGTTGACTGAAAAACTCCCTCAGGTGCTCAGTGTAAGAGGATTTCCTGAGGGTGGGGCAGATGCTGGTTGTTAAAGGGCCTCAATTAGCATTTTAATGGCCACCAGGTGGGGTTGAATTGCCTAGGGAGGGGCCGCCGCCTCTCCCTAGGGCCCTGGGAAGGAGTAAGATGACCACCGTCCTGAGTGGCTGCACTCAGCAAAAACTCTGAGCACCCTCCAAATCCCGAGTGTCCCCACACAGTTCCAGTCCAGTCTACCCTTCCTCTGCTGGAGCCCAAAGTAAGTGGCTGCTGCCAATTTAGCCTCTGTCCAGGTTCTGTGCTGTGGAGCTGCCTGGGACTTTAACCCGAGGGCGCTGCTCCCAGCTAAGGGCAGCCGAGGCTGCGGCAGCTCCCAGCCGAGGGTGTAGCACCCAGCTGAGGTTGCAGGACCCAGCCGAGGCCACAGGACCCAGCCGAGGGCACAGCTTCCAGCCGAGACCGCTTGTCCCAGCCGAGGGCAGAGCACCCTGCCGAGGTCGCAGCAGGTCCCAGCCCAGGCCGCTGCAGCCCGTGGGCTCCCGGCCCCCTCTCGTGTCCTCGCAAGCCTACCAGGATTGAGTCAGTGTCCCTGGTTATGTGGTCCTCCAGGCTGCCTTTCGGTTGCCCCTTCCTGAAGATTTGTCTTTATTTTCGTTGTAATTCCAGTTTGGTCCTGGGAGACGGTCTGTGTAGCTTCCATTCACTCGGCCGCCATTTTCCCTCCTCCTCCCTTCTGTAATAATTGTTTTTTACAGAATGTAAAAAGTGCTATGTTGCAAACAATTTAATCACTAATGAAAATTAGGTGGTCTGGAAAATAGGTAGATATCTCTTTACAGATGATAAAGACACTGATGTCAAATATACCTCTGAAGAATTTGCATAAAATTTTTTCATGAAATGTGAGGATGGAAAAATTTTATCAGTATATTTTCAATGATTTTGGATATATATTTTAAACTAAATTAATAAGTTAAGTCTTATAAGAAGATATTTAAATATTTCATCTTCATTGCTAAAAGTTTACAAATTGCAGTTTTTTGCTCCTGCCTCTAAATACTCACTTGTTTTACAACATTTATTAGGATAATTTGGAATTGTGTAATATTCAGTGTTGCCTTATGTTCAAGTATATGTAGTATAAGCAATCACACATTTTCACCCAATGCAGTCAATATTTCAGCCTTGTCACTTCCCTATGATTTTATGGAGTTGTGATAAATACAATGTTAATAACTGCATAATACAGTAGACATAGTAGAGTTTATTATTAGACATTTTATTGTATCTTGGTTTTCACTATTTTACATAATGCTGGGATAAATTATTTTTATTTAAAGCAATTCTATCTTAATACAGGCATACTTAGGAGATTTTGCAGGTTCTGTACTTGACCACTGAAATTAAGCAAGTATTGCAATAAAGTGAGTTGTAATCATTTTGTTGGTGGAGGGTCTTGCTTTCTATTTGTAAAAAATGTAACATCTGTGAAGTGCAATAAAATGAGGTGTGCTTGTATTATTCTCTTATAATAGAGTTCTTGAAGTAGAATTATAGGGAAAATATATAAATATTTAAGATTCTTAAACTTGTTGAATTGTTTTTTTTGTAATATTTAAAAAAAAATAACACTTTCATCATCAAAATGTTAAAGGGCTAATTTTACCATCACCATTGAGAATTTTTTTTTTTTCAATTTGGCTATTGAAATAGATGAAAAAGTATATCTCACATCTGTTTTAATTTATCTGGTTACTTGATAAAATAGAACATCTCCCTACTTGTTTTATTCCAATTTTGTAGCTAGAATCAAATAGGTATCATTTACCTATTTATATACTGGGGAATGTAGCATTTTTCTTATTGATGTACACAAATTATTTATTCCATAAAGATAAAAAAGTTTATTTATTTAACTAATATTAATTAAGCAGCTACTACTGTGCTAAGCTCATGGGCTATAATGATGAAAAAAATGATTATGTTTTTAAATGATCCCTGGTTGCTACACGGAGGGCTCAGGGAGATTAGCTAGCTGGTCTCTGCTCTCATGGAACTTACGTTTATGGGAGGGATAAACAGATAATTTTGTACAAATAGTTAATTTTGGTTAGTGCTATGAAGCAAAAGTAGAAGATGCAATGAGAAAGCATAACATAAGAAAATAATTTAGCCCGGCCAGTGTGGCTCAGTGTTGAATGTCAACCCATGTACCAAGAAGTCACCAGTTTGATTCCAGGTCAGGGCACATGCCCAGGTTGTGAGCCTGATCCCCAGTGGGGGGCATGCAGGAGGCGGCCGAACGATGTTCTCTCTCAACGATGTTTCTATCTCCCTCTCCCTTCCTCTCTCT
The DNA here is from genome assembly GCF_014108415.1 of Molossus molossus. Taxonomy (NCBI): domain Eukaryota; kingdom Metazoa; phylum Chordata; class Mammalia; order Chiroptera; family Molossidae; genus Molossus; species Molossus molossus. The sequence continues at coordinate 42,393,663 of NW_023425351.1, read as the reverse complement.
CTAAAATCAATAAAGAAATAAAAAAGAAAATAATATAGATACGGAACTAGGAAAAGCTCTCAGAGAAAGTGACAGTGGTGCTCAGTTCTGAAGGATGAGGTAGAGTTAGGCTATACGTAAGGGAAAATGTTAAGGACAGCGGGAACCATATATGCAAAGGCCCTGAAGCAGGAAAGCACTTAAGATGTTAAAGTCACTGAAAGTAGGACAGTATGGGTATGGATAGAACACAAAGAGCAATGGAGATGATGAAGGAGATGGTGCTGGAGAGGTGGGCGGAGACCTAGTAACACAGGGCCATTTAGGCTGTTTTGAGGGGTTTGAATTAAGTGAAAGGCAGGACAGCAGTAATTTAGATCCTGGGGTTTGATGTCAGAGTGACTACATTCAAATACTAACTACCTCAGTTTGGGAAAATTACCTTATCTCTCCAAGTCTCGGATTTCTTATCTGTAAAACAAATGGTAATCTTCACAATTGCGAGGATTAATTGAGATAATGCACGTAGGGTTCTTTGCACAAAGCTAGTTACATCAGGTATTAATAGGTACAATGGTCCTGGCCAGTTTGGCTCAGCGATTAGAGCGTTGGCCTGCGGTCCAGAGAGACCCAAGTTCGGTTCCCGCTATTTCGGTTGCAGTTTGTCCCCCACCCTGGTTGGGTCGTGCGGGTGGCAGCCACTTGATGTGTCCCTTTCACGTCGATGTTTCTCTTTCTCTTTCTTCCTCTCTCTCCCTCCCACTCTATCTGAACAAAAAATGAAAAAAATGTTCTTGGGTGAGGATAAAAAGAAAATAAGTACAGTGAAAAGCTGTTCAAATGTTTTGTGTAGGATAGTGACATGATTCCTCTTATTATGTTTTTAAATGATCCCTGGTTGCTACACAGAGGGCTCAGGGAGATTAGCTAGCTGGTTATCAGAAGAGAAGTCTTGAACCACAATGGTGACAGTGGGAGGATATAAAAAATATGGCACAGGAGGAATTGAGAGGGATTTGTGATAACTGGGATGGGGAGGTGAGGAAAAAGGCAGGAGTCAAGGATGACTTCTAGTTCTCAAGCACTCAAGAACTATTGAGCGGATGGGAGTGACTGAGATTTCAGGAACACTGGATGAAGAGACAGTTGGAGGAGTTAAGTTTTGGACATATTAAGACATCAAAGTGGAGATCTGTATGTTCAGGGATATATAGATATAGGGCTCAGAAGAACAACCTGAGCTGGAGATAAAACTTTAAGAGTCATCAGGATGATATTTCAAATCATGAAAATGGTTGAGGTCACCTAGGGAGAAAGCTCAAAAAGAGGACAGGCCTTAGAGACATGCCCTAAGGAACCGTGAGGCAGAAAGGTCAACAGAAGGGAAAGAGCTGGCAAAGGAGAGAGATGGAGGAGGAGAAAGCCCAGGAGAGGATGATGTCATAGAAGCCAAGAGAGTAGAGTTTCAAGAATCAGGGGGACTCCAATAGCTCAGCTAGGTGGAATGCTACTGCAGCCTTCCTGGCACAGCCCCAGGCGCTTCCTTGGAAGAGCAAAAATCTGGTGAGTTAAAGGGTGAATGCAATAAAGAAGTGGAGTGCACATGTGAAGTCAATCCTTCTGAGAAAGCCTGGGGTTGACCCTTTGTCCTCTTTACTGCTCATTCTTTCCCAGCTGCCTATTAATGATTTATTTGACTCATAGCAGTGTCACATTTCTAAGCAGAGATCAGCCCTACTTTGAAAAGCTGAGGATTTCGGAAACTGAGAAGCTCTTACAGAACAGAGAAAGCTGCCCTGCCCTCCCCAGCTGCCTCCATCCCAGGCCGCAGGGGCTTCTGTCATCCCAAGGGAGCCAGCTGTGGAATGAGGCTGCATGAGGCAGCAGGTGGGCACGGTCTACACATCCCATTGGTGACCAGATCTGCCCTGTGAGCTACCTTGGAATGGAATTTCAGCCTGGGGACCCCTGCTGCTCCTACTGAGCTGGCCTGAGAGGCTGAGGCTGGCATGATGTGCAGTTGGGGGGATGGGGGGAAGCTGGCAGTGCCTCCTGGCAACCACCCTCTCTCCTCTCTTTTCTCTCCCTTTTCTCTTCTTTCTCTCTTAAACCTGTGTAATCTCTAAGCATATTTCTGCAAAACCATTGATTAACTGAGAATGTGAAGTAATACCGTTTGGATGGAGAAGGAGAGGAAGCCTAGAATTAAGAATAGCTATAGTTCACAATAAAAGCTTATAATGAATAATAAAAGCCCATGCTTTGTTTATGTACTATCTCACTTAATCCTCACAATAATTCTATGATGTGGGAATCATTATTTCCATTTTTTCAAATAAATAAATGGAGGCTTATAGAGTTAATAAAGTTTCTTAAAGTCCCATGGCGATACAATGGAGAAACTGAGGATTCTCTTCCAGGTTTCTCTCATACGGAGTCCAAACTTTTCATCACCATGCTACATACCCCCATGACAATGAGGTGGAGAGAAAAATGTTTCATCTATATGTAATTAGCATACATTGCAGGCTGTGTTTGAATGAGCTATACATTTGAAGGCTATAAACACTTTCATACTGTCCTCTTTAAAATGTATATTTTTGGATACTGAAGGAATACTGTATTATGTTTAAGGTTTTTGGATCCCAAAAAGTCTTTAGGGAGTTAGCTGGTTTTTATGCATTTGCATAGTTTCGCTCCTCTCTAGGTCTACCTTCTGTATACTTTCTACTGTACAGAAAGATTAGGTAACTCAGTGAATAATGTAATCTCTCATTCATAACGTACATTTCTTAATACTTTTTAATGAGGATTGGCATTATTTGGTTAAGTAACATAAAACATTTTGGAGAAGAGTTTATGAAGCACTAAGTTTGTACCACACCTGCAGCCCTCTTTTCCGGAAACAGTGACCCAAACCAGTTCTTTTCTAGATAAATTTGCCAGAGTAGTTCCCAAGTAAAAGCAACCCTGATACCTTGCCCGGTGGGTTAGACCTGAGATTGGTGTCCAAGCCAAAGACAATCATTTGTAAGCTGGATAGGCTACAGTTAACGCTTTGACAGTGTTTGCTGGGAAGCGCCACAGTCTTGGATAGGGATAGACTGATGATGAGTTCCCTCAAAGAGAGGTGAAGAGGGAGGGAGGAGGGAAGAGATTAACCAGAGAATTTATATGCATATATGCATTGCCCATGGACACAGACAATAGAGTGATGAAGCCTAGAGCGGGGTGGGAACCTGGTGGTGGTGGGGAAGCGAGGAAAGGGGGGGAAATATCTGTAATACTCTCAACCATAAAGATTTTTTAAAAAAGAATAAACTGTGTTTTGCATAAAAAATAAGATAGGGTAGTCAGCCATATTTCCTGTCAGTAGCTGCTGTTCGGGTTCTCCCTGAGGCCTGGCATACGGCCACGACTTGGAAGTCCAGGGACCCAGAATACAGCCAGGGTCATGTAGAATGCCCTACATCCTTCCAGTGGACCATTTCTTCCACAAGGCAATCGGGCAACCGGTAATCTGAGTGCTTCTTCTCCCAGCAAACTTGAAGACCATCCCTAATGCTGTCCTTCAGAAATAACTGAATCAAGTCCCTTCTAAAAGATGAAGAAAACCAAGGTCCAGAAGACAAAATGGCCACATGTGCTCGTGGGAGAGGAGCTCAGGGTTCTCAATGCCTGTGTACTTCTCCCAGATGCTGTGCTGCCTCATGTCTTGATCTTCTGTGGTGACCATATAAGCATGCCTTAGAAAAGACAAATTAATGTTTACTTTAATATTCATTCATCCAATGTGTATTCATGTAGTAACTACTAGGTGACTAGAATTGAGCTAGAAATTCAAGGGAAAGAAAGAGAAAATATAGGCCTTACCCTCCAGTTATTTATATTCTAACTGAGGAACTACACAAAAAAATTTTTATAGCTAAGTGATAATAAGAGTTTGTTGAATGACAGAATGAGAGCTATATTTACTACAGGGGATTAAAAGACATTTTCTTGGCTGGCTGGTGTGTCTCAATAGATTGAGCATCATGCCATGGACGGAGAGGTTTCGGTTCGATTCCCAGGCAGGGCACATGCCCAGGTTGCAGGCTCGATCTCCAGTAGGGGGCGTTCAGGAGGCAACCAATGGATGTTTCTCTCTCACATAGATGTTTCTGTCTCTCTCTAAGAAAATAAATAAATATATACTTTTTAAAAAGACATTTTCTTTTTGAAAATAATTTTTAAGCAAAAATTCTTTTATTTAAAATTTCTAAATGTTTTGATTTTTGGGGTTGATAGTGGTTGACTGATTTGAGGTATGGAAAAGAACTGTGAAGCTACCAAACTCGGAGGAAACAGGGCCTGATGGACTGGGGTTGATTGGTCATGCCTGCTCTGCACGTGCAGGGAGCACATGTGCCATGTTGGGTTTCTCCTGAAGGTGGATCACTTTTACATAAAGGTGGACACACAACATTTCTGATACAAGAAACAGCCTGAACAAAGACTTGAGAATGAGTGTGTGTGTTTGAAGGGTTGTGGGAAACTGACCTAAGTGAATCAAGAATGGGAGCAGATAACAAGCAGATAATAGTATGCCACATGGAAGCGTTTGATTTTATCTTTACCACGAGACCAGTGTTTGTGAAACTATGTGGAATGAAGGCACCGACTGGGCTCCACCACTCCTCAGGGGTGGGGTGTGCTGGGAGGCAGAAGTCGGGTGGGGGAATGTGGGATAGGTTGGGGGAGGCAGGCGGGGCTCTGGCTCTCCTCACTTTCACAGCACAACATTGGTCTGTTTTACACATTGGGACTTTGTGAAACAACATTTTTTTGTCATCGAAGAAACCATTTCTTGCTTTGATAAAACAAACCTGAATCCTAGCCAGGTAGTTCAGTTGGCTAGAGCATTGTCCCAATACGCCAAGGTTGCAGGTTTGATTCCGGATCAGGGCACATACAAGAAACAACCAATGAATGCATGAATAAGTGGGATGATAAGTTGGTGTTTTCTCTCTCTCTCTTTCTCAAAAAAGTTTTCTTAAATAAAAAAATTTGAATAAAAATGTAAAAACAAACAAACAAACAAAAAAACACACCAAAACACCTAAAAATCACTGCTATAAGCTAGGAGGGTGTCTGGAGGTTTTTACTTGGTGAACCTTTTGCTTTAGGAAAATAGTTTGTCTATTGGATTGGAGAAGGGAATGAGGGTACTATTGCAATTTTCTTTCTCTTTATTGATTTTAGAGAGAGAAGAAGGGAGAGGGAGAGAGAGATAGAAACATTGATGATAAAGAACATCCACTGGCCGCCTCCTGCAGGCCCTCCACTGGGGATTTGGCCCACAACCTGTGCTTATGCCTGACCAGGAATTGAACTGGTGACCCCTTGGTACATGGGTCCATGCTCAACCACAGAGCCACACTGGCCGAGCATACTGTTGCAATTTTCAAGTGTGAGAAGACAGACAAAGCTCTGATTCAGGATTAGGGCAGTTGTATCAAGGTAACAAATGATTAATAAGAACCATTTCAGAAGCAGAGCTAGAGGGAGAGTAGTCTCCATCCAAGAAGATAAATACATAAAGTGAAATTTTGTTACTTTCATCAACTTGGACTCTATCAAATTATTTTATCTTTTAGACTATAAAGTTTATGAGGGTAGGGATCAGATCTGTTTTGTCTCCTTAGGATGGTGCCAGGAACATAGTAGGTGTTCCATAAATACTTACTCCCCATTCAAAAAGAAGGTCATATGTAACCAGTGGAATGATTTCTGCTGCAAATAAGAGAAGTCTTGAGCTCAAATTGCTTAAATGGTAAGTATGTTGATTAGATCATATCAGAGGTAGAGTAAGCTCCAGGCTCAGTGTAGTCAGCAGCAGAGTAATGTCATTAAGGACTCAGGTTCTCTTTCTCTCCACTCAGCACCCTTGGCATTGGCTTTCCCTTAAGACCTATGTACTTCATGTTGTAGGATGGCTGCCTGTAGTTATCAAGCCACTTGTTTCCTTGTTTAAGGACAGCAGAAGAGAAAGAAGAACTTTCCCCTAAACACAGACTATACATCCTTAGTTCTCATCCCCATGCTCTCTAGTAATCAGCCAGAAGAATGCCTTATACTGATGGGCCCTGAGCCCAATCCCAGCCTAATCCTGTGGCTGGGGCTAGGACCTTTCTTCTGAGTCCTGGGGGAAGAAGGGTTAGATACATGAACAAAATTGGAGTCTACTAAAAAAAAATGAGGAAGAAGAGGTAATGAGTTGAGTGCACTTGTTACGCAATATGAGGTTTGAGGACCAGCAGCCTCAGTATCACCTGGGACCTTGTCAGAAATGTAAAATCTTAGGGCTCACCTCAGCAAAACTGAGCCAGAATCTGTGTTTTAACCAGTCCCCAAATGAGTCATACGCAAGTACCATCTGAGAAGTATTGTCCCATATCATACACTTCAGTCCCTTCTGGGGTTTTTGCCTGGCACAGACAGCAGACGAGCTTCTTCAAGGCCCAGGTGTGAGTTGCTGTCACTCCTCAGCTCCCATGGCATTTTATTCCTAACTCTATCATATATCTTTGTTCAGTGTGTTACAGTGAGTTGTCTAAATTAAGCACTTGATACTAAAAGGAGCTCAATGAGTTCCCATCCATTCACTCATTCAACAAATTTTTATGGAATTCCTGACACTATTCTAGATTCTGGGGACACAACAATGAACAAAATGAAGTCTCCCACTTTATGAATCTTAAGTTCTAGTCAGAGGAGAGAGGTATTTTAAAATATATTATTTGTTATATATATTTGTGGAGTGAATTAATTAATTCAACAAATATTTATTGAGCACTACTGTGTGTTAGGCCCTGCTCTAGGCATTGAATGACATTAGTGAATAAACACAGACACAAATCTCTATTTTCAGTGGTGCTTATATTCTAGTGAGGTTTGTGTAAATAGTAAATAGATAAATAAAGTATGTAGTATGCTAGAAAGTGATAAGTGCTGTCAAACTAACGAAGCAGATGGGGGGAAATCAAGAATGCTGGGATCGCCCTGGCTGGTTTGGCTCAGCGATCGGAGGCTCAGCCTGTGGACCAATGAGTCACGGGTTTGATTTTGGTCAAGGGCATGTACCTCAGTTGAGGTTCGTCCTGGCCCTGGTCGGGTCATGCGGTAGATAGCCAGTCGATGTGTCCCTTTCACAGTGATGTTTCTCTCTGTCTTTCTCTCTGTCCCTCCCTGCCACTCTATCCAATGATAAATAGAAAAATACCCCCGGGTAAAGAATAAAAAAAAAGAATGCTGGGACCATGGAGTTGCTATGTTAAATGGAGTAGTCAAGGTGGACCTCATTGAGGAGGTGGCAGTTTATGTTCTAGAGGGAGGCGTGAAGTATTCTGATATGTGGCTGGAAGAATGGTGGTACCACTGGCAAGAGTAAGGACAATGCAGCTGTGGGTCAAATTTTTTTGAGGGGGCAAGATATTAAGTTAGTTTGGACTTGTTGAGTTGGAGCTCTTGGTAAGATAGTCAAAGGAAAATATCCAATAGACAATGAAAAATGTGGGCCTAGAGCCTGCTTATACAATCAGGGTAAATTTTTTAGGTTTAGGAATCATTAGTATGGTACCTAAATCTAAAAGTGATAGCCATGCCCTGGCTGGTTTGGTTCAGCAGTTAGAGCATTGGCCCATGGACCAAATGGTCACAGGTTTGATTCTGGTCAAGGGTGTGTACCTTGGTTGCAGTTTGGTCCTCAGCCCTGGTTGGGGTCTTGCAGAAGGCAACCAGTTGATGTGTCTCTCTCACATAGATGTCTCTCTCTCTCTCTCTTCCTCCCACTCTATCTGAAAATCAATGAAAAAAAAATTACTTCCAGTGGGGATTAAAAAAAAAAAAGTGAGAACCATGATATAGAACTGGTTCACCAAGGAAAGAATCCAGAGAGAAAAAAATTCAGGCGCTCATGGCTGAATTTAGGAGAATATCGCTAATTTTAAGGTGGTAGTGATAGCAATTTTTTTCCCCCTTGCTCAGAAACGTCATTGAGTGATTGATTGAGGCCAGTAGTAAAATAAACAAACAAACTAATTTGATGTATTATCCTTCTTCTACACTGATTGTAGATAAAAGAGCTTAGTTGGGGAGGGAAATATATGGGCTGGTGAAATTTGAATATTTCTCTGAAGAGTTGTGATAAGCGAAATGTTAGTCACAGCCATCAGTGTTGAGACAAGTTTAGTCAAATTGGCCAGGATGAAACCGTCTCTGTCTGTGCTTTGCCCTTGCAGCTTCTGTGTGAGGCAGGCCTGGGGCTGGGCACAGCCATCTGGCCAGCCTCGGGTGAAGCCCCTGGTCCAAGTGCAGGTACCTTGATATTCAAACCGTGCCATGGAACCAGCCTTTCGTCAGTGGTGAGCTCAGGGATGAGATCAAAGATGTAAATGGAGTTTTGGCTGCTATTTTCTTTATACCCACGAAGGGCCATTCTAACCTCTCTGATGGTATCTGTTCTTTCCTTCCTTCCCAGTGCTTTTCTCTTTTGACTAATCATCACCTTTTTATTGTCCACTGGTTCTCAGAACTAACTCACACCGCAGTGTGAATTCTCAACATTAGTATGCTAACAGAACACAATACCTGTGTTAGAATTCATTTGCTTATCTTGGTCAACAAATATTTATTGAGTCACTATTACGTGACAAGCATTGTACTAGGTCCTGGAAATACAGTTGTGAATTAATGACAGTTTAGTGTTCATGAAATACATAGTCTAATTGGGAGAAAATTAGGCAGGCAAAAGGGTAAAGCCTACAATAGGAATACATTTAGGGTTATGTAGACTTTGGGGAGAAGAGCAGAAAGTGGGAAGGAGTGTTCTAAGCAAAGGGAATGATGGGTACAAAGCCCTCGAAGCAAGAATGAGGGGTCAAGAAGAGGAGAGTGCGCTGGCAGGGGGCAGTGGCAAGAACTGAGGCTGGAGCGAGTCAGCAGTGGCCGGACCCTGAGGACCTTGTAAACCCTGTTAAGGAATCTGGACTTCATCCAGGTTATGAGGAGCCAGCTTATGGTTTTAAGCTGGGGATTGTCATAATCAGATTTGCATCTTAGAAGATCACATTGGTTGCAGTGTGGAGAACAGACCGAAGGCACAGAGACAGGTCAGGAGCCAGTGCAGTCACCCTGGCAGTAGTTGACTGGTGACCTGAACTAGCATATCATCAGAAGAAATGAAGATAAAGGGACAAAGTCAAGAGCTATGTAAGAGGAATCTGTGATTGATTAAATGGGGTCAGAGAAGGAGAGAGGAGTCAAGGATGATTCCTAAGTTTTTGACGGGATGGAAACACTCCTTAATGGCAGAATTGCAGGCATCCGTGACCCTGCCTGTGGCATAGCTGTTTTGTGGGTGGGGTGCTTGTCACACTTAAAATCACATTATGCAAACAGCTGCCTACCCCAAATATTTACCTTTAAGGATGGCTCTGGCACTCGTTTTTACTTGCTGGCATAGGGAGGGCTTTTGTTGTGCTGGGACTGGAGTACTTGTGTCCTGAATGCTTTCAAAGTGTAGTGAAGGACCATAGAGAGGATTTCTCAGAATTATGCAGGTTATTGCCATTTTTCACCAACATGATAGCTTGAATCCAACACCTCCCCCTCCCCTTATGAAGTTTCACCTTTCCAATCTCTTTTCCCTCTGGATCCCGATCTTCCTACCGCCTGTGTATGGTAGAAACAGTTGACTGCTGGAAATCTTTTTTTAATTTTTTAAATTAATTCATTTATTTTAATAGAATTTATTGGGGTGACATTGGTTCCCAAAACCATACAAGTTTCAAGTGTACAACTCAATAAGGCATAATCTGCACACTGCATAGTGTGCCTTTCACCCCAAACAAAGTCTCTTTCCATCCCTATTTTCCTTCCCTTGATCTGCCTCCACTTGCCACCCAACCCCCCTTCCCTCTGGCTATCACCACACTGGTGTTTGTGTCTGTGTGTTTTATATATACATGTTTTTTGGCTAATCCCTTCATCTTCTTTCATCCAGTTCCCCCACCCTGCTGCAAGTCTTTTAACAGCATGACATACTGAATTGAATTAGCTTTCTTTTATTTTTTATATCTGAGCAATCTCTATCTCTCTCTCTGTTTCTCTCTCACACACACACGCACTCACACATAAATAGCTTTATTTAAAAGAAGTATGCATGGCTTTCAAAACTTTTAATAAAATTCTGGGCAACCTATATAGCAACCCATGCTATATATATACACTGAGAGTACTGTAGCCTAGATTGTAGTACAAATATTTAGATACTATATATCTAAAGGAATCTACCTAGAAATCATTAATGAGCATTAAATATGTTTTAAAGCATACTTATACAGTATAATGTATAATGCAACAAGGGTTGATTAATACTGCCCATAAAGAGTACTAAAACCATAAATAGGGATACCTGACAGAGCAATGAGATTTAAAAAGAAAATAAGTGCACCTGGTCTACCTTACATGCTTTTTAAAACATTCTTTCTGGAAAGTTTGAATAAGTGAATCAAGTCTGTGTTTCTCCCGGGGCTGCCAGCACTTTTTCGGCCAATGCAACAGCTGCACCGGGCAGTGCTGAGCTGCAAAATCTCAGCACGTAGCTGTGGTTGCAGCCCCAGCCCTGGCAGACTAACCTGCAGAGGCTTTTAGCTGGCACCTTTAAGAACTGTTGGGAAGTCAGATTTCTCACTTGTAACCATGATAAGCTCATGTGCCTTCAGCAGCCCCTGCTAACTGAATGAAAGGCATTTGCAAGTTAGGCAACATGGCCATCTTTCAAATTAAGATTTTGAAAGATGGCATTGATAACCATGCTCAAGGCTAAGCTAATGAAATGTGATCATTCTTCAATTCAAGGACAAACAAAATGCCCAGTGGAGTGGTGTTTAGAAGATGTATCTTTACCAAAGTAATGGTTTATCTGTATAACTATGTTTTCAGATAATGGATTGTTGTGAACCCTGACCTGACCTCCTAACGGGTTTCAACTCTCTGGAATTAGAAAAAGACTAGTTTTATAGGTGTTTTCTTTTCTTCTTCAAGGGATTCTAGTGGCTGAATTACGTGTTCTAACCAAGGCCTGTGGAGGAAGAGGGTAGGTTTATGAATTAGCAAGGTCTAATGAAAACTTCTACTCATGTGACCCCTGGTGGCTGGTGGGAGTGATTGGTGTGCCTAAACAATGTTTTCTTATAAATTTCTTTATAAGTAACAGAGTAGCAGATTGATGCTTAGGGTCTGGTTGGTATTTCAAAGGTTCTACTGTTGCTTGCTGTCACGTAGATAAGGTAGATAGAAAAGCAAATGCGTGGCTCTACATTCATTAATTCATCCTCCAATATTGTAACTAAAGGATGCTATGGCTACTTGGCTGTCCTTGACTGCCTTTCTTAGGCTACAGAGGAGCTAAATATAAAAGGAAGGGAGGAAGAAATTTCTGGGTTGGAGACTTGAGCAGAAGAATTATACCTCTGCCAGTGCAGGGAAAATGCCAAGGTAGGAGCCAACGGCAAAATTCATACGACTCAGAATCATGTTGGCTTCCCCATTCCTTGCCAGGTCTGCTTGTCCCATTTCACTCCAGTGTTAGCAAGAGCCACAGCATCTGGTTTCTTGCCCCAGGACAACCACAGATTCACTGGGAGACATGGCACAAATGGATTCTCTCTAAGCACACAGTTCCTCACTGGGAAAATGAAAGTGTTGAACCAGATAGTGTCAGTTTTCGGATCTTACTGACCTCCTTGCTTTGCCTTTCAGCCTTTCCAACACTGCTAGGGTCTTCATTTCACAGATTCTGCTAGACCAAAGGTGGTAGAAACCAGTGACTGTGTGCCTGCGTCACCCACAGATTTGGAACAGGCCACACGGATCATCTAAATCAGTGGGTCTTAAAATGTGATCTGGGACCAGCCACAAGGGCATCACCTGGGAACTTGCTACAAATGCTCATTCTTGGGACCCCGCCAGACCTGCCGAATCAGAGATTGTGGGGGTGGGGCCCAGCAATCTGTGTTTTAACAAGCCTTTCAAGTGCTTCTGATGTGTACTAATGTTTGAGTGAAGTGTAATGTATACACTGAATGTAAAAAGCGTTGGACTCGCTCTTTTATGCTTTGCGGATCCAGGCATAGTCTAATAGTTTAGTATTTTTATCTTTAAAAACATGCCCATAGGCACTGGTGATAAGATGAAATGTAAAATGAGCTGAGTCAACTCTGGATTTCAAAAGGTTGTCACATTTAAACATTTCTACTTTTTTTTTTGACAATTACAGAGTGGTTTAAAATATAGCTCTAGGCCTGAGCAAAGAGAATTCTGGGAAATGTAGTTTATTCATTTATGACAGGAATGCTTTGTAAAGGGGTTTTGAGAACTGGCTCCTGGAGGGGGTGTGAAGTTTTCCCGGGCACCTCACTCAGACGTGGTGAAAGAACCTCTCCTGCTGTCGCTGGCCACGGCCGCGGGGAAAGCCCGCTGCAGTTTATCTCTGCGTGTTTGTTTGTTCTGCTCGTTGAACATTGACTTTCATACCATCTTGTTCTGTAATTCAAAACTGACTCCATAATTAGGTCTGAAAAGGAAAGGTTCCCAGGCAATTCCTTATGAAACGAGTAAAGACAGTTGCGTTTTGCTTTGGCTTGTTTGGGTGTAATTTGTCTGAGAGGACTGCATGGTGGCTCTATTTGAAGTTATATTGGGTGGGCCTCTCCTCTATGAATTCCTAATGAGAGGGGATGAGGCCTGAGCTCTGCTCTTTGGGAACATTATGTGGATGAGCAGGAGATGCTGGCACACTTTTCTCTTTCATCTTTGGACAGTAAACTCTGAACTGATGTGTTTAAGCCCACCTGGCTCAAGTTTGGCTGTCTGGCCCAGGAATCTAACCAGCTAAATTACAGGCACCATAGGGACTTCCTAGATAGCAAACTGAAAACGACTGTTGGTGTGCTGATTCAAAGTTCCCCTTTTTGGATTCCATGCAATGGAGACCTGAGCCATTCTAGTTAATTTGCATACTTAAAATTGAGGTTCAAATCTAACTTCTCAATAGAGAAAATGATGAACCTCTTTGCTACAACACTGGGGCGTGGGACCATCAGAGGGCCTGGGAAGGGGGAAGCAGGTTCAACCCTCAGGACCTGGATCCGCACTGCTGCCTTGCACTTGAGCAAACCCACTTTATTTGTTTTGGTTGTTTATACTTCCACTTGAGATTTCTTTTGGAGAAAAGGTTTCACTGCTTTAGAGTGTTGGAAAACCACTGGTTTAAACAGAAAGTATCCATTCCAACCCTTGCCCTCAAAGCAAGTTAGTCCATCTGCTAGCCCTCAAAGCAAGCCTCAAACACCAGAGACCCTGGGAATCACTCTTCATCAGCCCCTGGGCTCTCTACTTGCTGTTCCCCACCAGCTAAGACTTTAAACCCACCGGTAATACCAGATCCAGACATCACTCTGATCATCCCCAGCACGTGGATACTCAATTCTCTTGCTGTTTGAATGGCTTCCCCTGCCCCATCTCACGCTGGTATCCAAATGTCTGGCATCTAATCATATTGCCTCCCTCAAAGACAGGGAGGCCTGAGGAGGCCTCTTAAGCCATATGTTCTCAATAGCTGCTTTCCTTTGTGATAATTTGTCCAAGCCTACGTCTTTTAATGTTCTTCTTAGTGCCTTGTGCTGAATGGAGTCACCTCTGCTGACAGCTTCTGGCCCTGGACTCATCTCCACCACCACATTTTCAGAGAGGCCAATTGTCAACCTTCTACCAGAGCTGAGTCATTGGGTCCTTGGAATGATTTACTCCCATCAGTTGTGTGCTTGTCCCATTTTAAATAAGAAAAGAGCAAACACTTGCGTGTCCTGCTTTTGTTTGTTGTTGTCCACCATGCCCGGCCCAGGGAAACAGTACAGTAGGAAGCAATTCTGTAATGTAGGAAGCCACAATTTATCACCTTGCCCTGGACGGCATTAGGAGTGTTTTCTCTGTGCTACTGATGGACTGCCTAAGAACTGTGATCTGAGAAGGGTCTGGGTTTACTATTCCCAGCAAGAATTAGGCTTTGACATCAGGAAGACTTAAGTTCTTATCCTAATTTCATCACTCCCTAGCTAGGTGACCTAGAACACTCTTCCTAAGCTTCTGGTTGCTCAGCTGTAACTTGTGGTGATAATACCTATCTCATAGGATCATTGTAAACACAAAATGAGAATGTGTGTGTGTGTGTGTGTGTGTGTGTGTGTGTGTGTGTCCTAGTATCACTCAACATATAAAATTATTAAAAAATATTTCTCTTCTCTCTTCCCTGAAACCTTTCCACAGCACACAGTAGGTGCTTAAAAGTGTCACAACCGTTGCTGAGAGACCTTCAGTTAGATCTGGTGACTCACATTCTGTGGTCCTTGTTCTCTGCCTACTTGCCAAGCTGTTGTTGTTGTTTTTTCTTTATTAATTTGAGAGAGAGAGAGAGGGAGAGAGAGATAGAAACATCGATTGACTGCCTCCTGCATGCCCCCCACTGGGGATTTGGCCCACAACCTGGACATGTGCCCTGACTGGGAATTGAACCAGCGACCTCTTGGTTCATGGGTCGACACTCAACCACTGAGCCACACGAGGCAGGATGATTTGTTTTTTTTTTTTAATCCTCACCCGAGGACATTTTTCCATTTTTTGTTCAGATAGAGTGGGAGAGAGAGTAAAGAGGAGGAAGGGGGGAGAGAGAGAGAGAGAGAAACATCGATGTGAAAGGGACACATTGAGTGGCTGCCACCCGCAGGACCAACCAGGGCCGGGGACAAACTGCAACTGAGGTACGCACCCCTAGCAGGAACCAAACCCGGGTCTCTCCGGACTGCAGGCCGATGCTCTAACCACTGAGGCAAACCCGCCAGGGCTGATTTGGTTTTTCATTATGGTGATCATTGGGTTCACTGGAGCTTTGTTTTTTCTTACCAGTTCTTAGTGTTCATAACATTTTCCTGTTGATAAGCTATAGCCTCATCTGTGCAGAATAGCTGTTAATTGTTTTAAAATTTCAAGTATAGTTGTCAGTTACAATGACCTGTCACTTAAAAAAATTTTATCAGCCTCTCATTGCTTTCCCATTAAGGCCATAATTTGACATGGCCTGCTGGACCTGCATGGTCTGGTCCTATCCTCCTCTCAGCTTCATCTTGCTCTCTGCCTTCTGTCATGTTCCTCAACCAGGCAGGGTCCTCTCCAACCACAGGGTCTCTGTACACATCACCACTCTGCCTAGAATGCTGTCCCTTGTCTGCGTCCTTTACCTCTTTCCCCCACTGGCTTTGCCCCAGTCATTTGCTCAGATCTACTTTCCACCTCTCTTCTGCTCCATATAGTAGGGGGCTGACCGATGCAAATTCCATTTTTCAGACTTCCTTTTCAGTTGGAAAGCACTGGCAAGAAATTAAAGGGCAGGAGGAAGGTAAAAACCTGGGTGACCCCTTCCCCCAATTTTCCAAGCGCCTCCTGGCAGTGCATAGATCACCTGTATGGTTCCAGCATCTGCAGACGGCTCCCACCACCAGCCCTGGTTCCTGGGCTCTATATTATGCCACCCCAAGCCCTGAGGTGGCTGCAGCTTCTAAGTTACCTCACTATCCCGTTTGTTCTTCACACCCTGGTCTCTCATAATTCACCCCCCAAATTTAATCCCCTCTAGTGAACTTCCTGGAATGGGCTTTGTTTTCTTATCTGAACCCTGCTGATTAAACACCCATTTGTCCTTTTAATCTCAGTTTAACGTGTACTTTCTCGGGGAAGTCGTCCTGGACCCTTCCCTTCCACAACCAACAGCACCTGGATCCAACCACCCATTGTACGATTTCACAGCATTGTGCACCTCTCCTGTGTAGAACTCACCCCAGTTCTAACTTCACATTTATCTGTGATTATTTAATTGATTGGTCTCTACCATTAGAATATCAGCTTCATGGAGGCAGTAACCATGTCTTTTTGGGGGGATCATCATTATTTTCTTGGTACCTAAAATAGTGTCTAGCACATAACATGTGCTCAGTGAATGAATGAGTCCTTTCACAGAGTTTTGTGATGCTGGGAACCATTGTTAAAAGAATTGTTTTTTCCTAAAACCATAATGAATATTGTAACGCCATCTACTAAGTTCTCTGTGTGGGTGGGCGTGTCTTTGTAAAAGAGATTAAATAAATCTCAAACGATTGAACTATCCTGTTAACAGTGAGAAGTTTGTTGGGCAAGTCACCTATAATTCAGTTGTAACTGACCACATCATTATGGACAATAACCTTAGGGGCTTAACAGAGGTCTCAGAAATACCAGAGCCTAACCTTGCCAAAGACGTAAAATCGTTGGCTAATCCCCGCACAGAGTGCTCTGATTTCAGGAGGACACAGCTCATGTTTAATGGTGAGTAAAGGGGGCTTTAGATTGATAGCTTCCCAATGGCTAGTCAGGGTGAAGCCAAACTTTCACCTCTCTTTTAAAAGAGTATAGATGGTTTTATCTTCAACATTTGTGGTGCTTCTTTGAATTTCATGTCTTAGATTTTTTATGTGTTAGAAAAGCAATATATTTATTTGTAATAGCCAGAAATTGGAAACACTGTAAATGTCCTTCAGTTGGGTCAGACAAACTGTTGTACATCCATACCATGGAATACAACTTTGCAATAAAAAGGGAAAACTGTCGGTGTACATAACAACGTGGGTGGCTATCAAGGGAATTATGCTGAGTAAAAATAAGCCAGTATCAAAAGGTTACATGTTGTATGGTCCCATTTATATAACATTCTCTAAAGGATAAAGTTATAGAGATGGAGAACGTATTAGTGGTTCCCAGGGGTTAGGAGTGAGGAGGGGGCGAGAGCAGGATGACAAAGGAGCAGCATGAGGGGTTTGTGGTGATAGAACAGTTCTGTACCTTGATGGTGGTGATAGTTACATGACTCTACACATGTGTTAAAACTGCACAGGGCAGTACACACATGCATGCATTTGACTGCATGAAAAACTGAGGACATTTGAAGGAAGCCCATAGACGGTGCCAATGTCAATTTCCTGATTTTGATGCTGCACTCCAATTAAGATTTACAGTTGGGGAAAGCTGAGGGAAGTGTACATGAAACCTCTCTACTATTTTTGCAATTTCCTCTGATGCTATAGTTACTTCAAAGTAAAGTTAAAAAAAAAAACAAAAAAAACAATACAAGGGATTTCTAGTAAAGCAACAGATTTAACATACATGCTTACGTACACTTTCTTCTGAAATCCCACCAAGTGGATCATAAAGAAATAAACCTGAATGGGCACGCACACATACACACCACACAACAGTCTAAGAGACCATAGAAATCACGACAGGACTATAATAATTTGGAAACTGGAAAACAAATGAACAAGAGGGAACTGTTAACAGGTGAAATGCTGAAACCTAAGTGGCAGTAAGGAAGAAAGTCAATAAGGAGCAAGCAAATCCATTGCACAAACCTCTGAAAATTTCAAAAATAGGAGATACCAGGCATCTCTAAATGCAGGGGGCCGGGAGGGCCTGAAAGACAGTGGGGATTCCTTGAAAAAGTATAGAAGGGGAATCAGACCTCCAGATGGCCTCCCCAGCCCTGACAGTGAGCTGACATTCACTTCCTCCCACTGTCCAGCAGAAGGTAGGAGGTTCACCTGACAGAAAGGTTGACCCACAGAGGCTTTAGTTCCGGAGATGTCAGGCACAGCTCAGGTGGGATGAGCTGCCATGCTGAGAATAAGAGTCCAAAGTAAAGACAACATATTAGATAGTACGACAGCTCCTGCAAACTGGCAGCTGAACCTAAATATCCCGGGCAGGAGATTAAAGAGCTCCTCTCCAGGGAAAATTCAGCAGCTCAATCAAAAAGTCTTAGAGCTAGTGATATTGGAAGGTCCCTCAACAAAAAAAGATGGGTCCCTGCCCATTTACTATATGGTGAACACACAAGTCAACACGCCCTGCCCTGCACAATTAGCTTTTGAGAGTCTCATTCCTAGACAGATAGCCATGGCTCAGCAGGCATCTGAGGACCGCTTCCAACAAGCAAGACAAACACTAAAGCAAATAAACAGAACAAAAGGAACTGAGAAAGTGGAGACAATGCACAAGGGCAGAAAAAAGAATTAAACAACAAAAGTAATACCTTTGGAGAGAGAAGAGAAGATAGTGAATGTATCGTGAAAAAAGTATAGATTTCTATGATAAATACTGAGAAAACATGAAATTTAAATTTCTATATAAAAAAAATTTATTCAATAGAAGGATTGGAAAGTAAGTTGAGGAAATCTCCCAGCAGATAGAACACAAGAGACAAAGAGATAGAAATTGGAGAGAGTTAAGAAAACCAGAGGGTCACACATGACCCAGTTTCTTTAACAAATAAATGACATAACAGAAAGAAGTGGTGGTTAAAGACAAAATGTTATAAATTAACAACCAAATGCAATGTGAACCTTGACGAAATCCTATCTTAAACTTCAAGCAAATTGTGAAAAGAGAAGTGTGAACACAGGTTGAGTATTACATAATACTAAGATATTATTGGTAATATTGTTAATATGGTAATGGTGTGTGTGGTTATATTAAAAAGTCCTTATTTATTTGAGATGTATACTGAAATATTTATGGGTGAATTGATATAATATCTGGGATTTGCTTTATTTATTTATTTATTATTTATTTATTTTTTTATCCTCACCAGAGGATATTTTCCATTTTTTGTTCAGGTAGAGTGGGAGGGAGAGAGAGGAAGAGAGAAACATCAACGTGAAAGGGACACATCAAGTGGCTGCCACCCACACAACCAACCCGGGCCGGGTACAAACTGCAACCAAGGTACGTGCCCTTAGCGGGAACCGAACCCGGGTCTCTTAGAACCGCAGGCCGACGCTCTAACCGCTGAGCCAAACCGGCCAGGGCTATCTGGGATTTGCTTTAAAATATACTTCTAAAAATAGGTAAAATGTTAAGCATTGAAATGGTAATTAGCATATGGGGGTTTGCTTTGTTGTTCTATTTTTGTGCAGTTTTATAATTTTTTAATAAAAAGAATTTTTAAAGAGAAAAGAAAATTAGAAGATCAGATAAAAGTCAAACATCTGATGAATAAGAATTTAAGAAAGTGAGAGCAGAAAAAAATAGAGGAAAAGAAATGATCAAATAAATAATTCAAGAAAATCTGCTAGAATTGAAGAACATGAACTTCCAAACTAAAAGAGTTCTCTGTTAAAGAATGGGAGAGTGGAAGTATAAAATGAGTCTGGAACATTTGCTATGGCAGAAAGCAACGACCCCTTAAAATGATAGGGACGTGTCAAAAGTAATTTGGTGGTTAATCAATATTTGATAAAAGAGGCAAGAGCATACAATGGGGTAAAAGATAGTCTATTCAATAAATGATGTTAGGAAAATTGTGCAAAAAATGAAACTAGACCACCTTCTTATACTATACACAAGAATAAACTCAAAATGGATTAAAAATTTTAAATGTTAAACTTGAAACCATAAAAATTCCAGAAGAAAACATAGGCAGTAAAATCTTGAACGTGTCTAGTAGCAATATTTTTTCTGAAATGGTTCCTTGGGCAAGGGAAACAAACAAAAAAACAAATGGGACTACATGAAACTAAAAAAAATTTTGCATAGCAAAAGAAACCATAACAAAATGAAAAAACAAACCACTGAATAGGAAAACATTTTCACCAATGATACATCTGATAAGGGGTTAATTTCCTAAATTTATAAACAACTCACACAACTCAACACCAAAGAAGCAAACAATCTAATTAAATAATGGGCAAAGGACTTGAATAGACACTTCTCCAAAGAGAACATACAGATGGCCAAGAGACATGAAAAGATGCTCAATGTCACTAATCATCAGATAAATACAAATGAAAACCACAGTGTCACCTCACACCTGTCAGAATGGCAATCATCAATAAAACAACAAGCACCAAATGTTAGAGAGGATGTAAATAAAAGGGAATCCTCGTGTGCTATTGGTGGAAATGCAGATTGGTGTGTCCACTATGGAAAGCAGTATGGAATTACTCCAAGAAATTAAAAATGGCCCTGGTCGGTTTGGCTCAGCAGGTAGAGTGTCAGTCTGGGGACCAGAGAATCCCAAGTGCGGTTCCCGCTGGGGGCACGCGCCTTGGTTGCAGTTTGTCCCCAGCCCCAGTTGGGGTCCTGTGGGTGGCAACCACTTGATGTGTCTCTCTCATATCAATGTTTCTCTGTCTCTCTTCCTCCCTCTCTCCATCCCGCTCCATCTGCAGATAAATGCAAAAATGTCCTCGGGTGAGGATTAAAAAAAAAAAGAAATTAAAAATGGAACTGCATTATGACTCATCAATTCCACTTCTGGAAATATATCTAAAGAAACGTGAAACATGCCTTTTGAAAATCTTGGTACGCCCTTGGCTGCAAGATTAATGTGAAGGCTGAGTACATCAAGCTGAGTATTCCAATAGATGACAAGTGAGTGGAAACCTACATCAAGGTGTGTTTTAAGTTTTGTTATAACTCATCAGAGTTGTGGTAGAGACAGTGTTTGTTTCAACTAATGGGACATTTGAACAAAAAATTCCATGGTAGACTTCCGGTCAAGATGGCGGCGTAGGTAAACGCGGTATCGCGTCCTCCCACAACCACATCAAAGTTACAACTAAGCCCTGGCCAGTTTGGTTCAGCGGTTAGAGCATCGGCCTGTGGTCCCGAGAGACCCGGGTTCGGTTCCCGCTAAGGGCATGTACCTCGGTTGCAGTTTGTCCCCGGCCCTGGTTGGTCGTGCGGGTGGCAGCCACTCGATGTGTCCCTTTCACATCGATGTTTCTCTCTCTCTCTCTCTGTTCCTCTCTCTCCCTCCCACTCTACCTGAACAAAAAAATGGAAAAATGTCCTCAGTTGAGGATAAAAAAAAAAAAAAAAAGTTACAACTAAACTACAGAACAACCATCATTCAAAACCGCCTGAAATCAAGCTGGAAGTCCTACAACTACGGGATTAAAGCAGCAGCCACATCCAGACTGGTAGGAGGGGCGGCGGCGGCGGGCTGGTCCCACACCCAAGTGTGGCGGATAAAAATCAGGAGGCTACCTGGGCAGGGAAGGTCCTTCCTGAGGACTGAGGGGGTCCCCGTCCCACACCAGGTGCCCCGCTCAGGGTTCCAGTGCCAGGAAGAGAATCCCCATAACTTCTGGCTGGAAAAACCAGCGGGAACTGAGGCTCAGGGAGGCTGAAGCGGCTGGAGCCCCGGGCAGCTCCTTAAAGGGCCCGCGCACGGACTTATCGGACTCACTCCCTCTAAGCTTGGAGGGGAGGCAGCTCGAGGGGCACCAGAGACATACAGGGAAGAACTGAGCTGTTTGGCACTGGAGCAAGGGCTGGAGAGGGGGCTTCCTTGGGGACAAACGTGCTGTCAGAGGCCTTTGTTCCTTTGGTGAGCCCTTCCCGGGGGCGGCAGACAGTCTCCATATCTGGGACTCCAGCAACCTGGCTCAGACTGGTAGCCCCGCCCTGCTGACTCCCTGAGGCCCCGCCCCCTCCAAACAACTTTCAAGCCCACCCAAGCTGTTGCCACTTGCTTAACCATAGGATTGGCCTGTCTTGGATCCTGCTTCAGGTTTTTCCTAAATTCTTTCAAACGAGCAGCATCTGGTCTCGGCGAGCCCCATACCTCTCATTAAGTAATACACAGAAACAAACACAGGGAGGCAGCCAAAATGAGGAGACAAAGAAACAGGTCCCAAATGAAAGAACAGAACAAAACCCCAATAAAAGAACTAAGCGAAATGGAGATAAGCAACCTAACAGATACTGAGTTCAAAATACTGCTTATAAGGATGCTCAGTGAACTTAGTGAGAACCTCAGTGAACTTAGGGAGGGCCTCAAGAGCATTAAAAAGGACCAGTTAGAAATCATGGATACACAATTAGAATTGAAGGAGGCATTAACTGAAATAAAGAATAATTTACACAGCTTCAATAATAGAGTACGTAAATCCAAGAAGCAAACCATCGATTTGGACTATAAGGAAGCAAAAAATCCCCAATCAGAACAGCAAAAAGAAAAAAGAATCCAAAAAAATGAGGATAGTGTAAGGAGCCTCTGGGACAACTTCAGGCGTGCCAACATTCGCATCTTGGGGGTGCCAGAAGGAGAAGAGCGAGAACAAGAAATCGAAAACCTGTTTGAAACAATAATGGCAGAAAACTTTCCTAACTTGGTGAAGGAAACAGACATACAAGTCCAGGAAGCACAGAGAGTCCCAAACAAAATGAACCCCAACAGGCCCACACCGAGACACATCATCATCAAAATGCAAAAGGTTCAAGACAAAGAGAGAATCTTAAAAGCAGCAAGAGAAAGGCAGCTAGTTACCTACAAGGGAGTTCCCATTCGGCTGTCAGCTGATTTCTCAAAAGAAACTTTGCAGGCCAGAAGGGAGTGGCAAGAAATATTCAGAGTGATGAAAACCAAGAACCTACAACCAAGATTACTCTATCCTGCAAAGCTGTCATTTAGAATCGATGGACATATAAAAACTTTCCCAGACAAGAAAAAGTTAAAGGAGTTCATCACCACCAAACCATTATTATATGAAATGATGAAGGGTCTTTTTGAAGAAAAAGATAAAATATATGAACAAACAAAATGGCAATGAATACATATCTATCAACAATGGAATCTACAAACAAAATGAACAGGTAGAACAGAAACATTCTCATAGATACAGAGAACATTTTGTTGGTTGCCAGTTGGGAGGGTGGTTGGGGGAATGGGTGAAAAAGGTGAAGGGATTAAGAAGCACAAATTCATTGCTAGACACAAACCTCAAAGGGAAAGGGGTTGGGGGTGGGGTGGGAAGAAATAAACCAAAGAACTTATATGCATAACCAATGGACACAGACAGTAGTGTGGGAAAAGGTGGGAGGGGGGCGGGAGTGGGGAGGAGGAGGTCAATGGGGGGAAAATGTGGAACATCTGTAATACATTTTACATCCAACAATAAAGATTTGAAAAAGAAAAAAGAAAAAAAAAAAGAAACACAAAACATGAATTCAAAAGAATATATGCACCTTTATGTTCATTGCAGCATTATTTCAATAGCCAAGATTTGGAAGCAGCCCAAGTGCCCATCAGTAGATAAGTGGATGAAAAAGCTGTGGTAAGTTACACAATGGAATATTACTCAGCTATAAAAAAGACAGAACTTTTACCTTTTGTGACAGCATAGATGGACCTGGAAATCCAAAGAAAGAAAAGTACCATATGATTTCACTTGTATGTGGAATGTAATGAACAAAATAAACTAATGATGTGGAGGCAGATTCATGGATACAGAGAACAGACTGATAGCTGTCAGGGGGCTGGGTGAGATGGGTGAAAGGATTAAGCAAAGAAAAAAAGAGAAAGACTTCATGGACACAGACAACAGTATGGTGATTGCCAGAGGGAAGGGGGCTAGGGGTAAGTAAATTAGGGTAAAAGGGAGAATAAATGGTGACAAAAGAAGACTCAACTTGGGGTGGTAAATACACAATACAATATACAGATGAGTTATTGTAATATTGTATACCTGAAACCTATATAATTGTATTAACCAATGTCACCCCCAATAAATTCAATTATATAAAAAAAAATAACTTGAAGGGACTCTCAATGGCCAAATCTGGGACAATTTGAGCACCAAAATATATAAAAATAAAAATGAATTATAACCCATAGAATAAAATAAGAATTCATGATTCTATTCTGAGATAACTAAATAATTGAATAAATAGGGAAAAGGGAAACTCTTTCATATCGCAGAATTATAGTTAATAAATGTAGAAGGAATGATAGAAATAGAAAATCATCATTTTTTTAGATTGATGAATGAAGCTCTGGCTGGTTTGGCTCGGTGGTTAGAGCGACGGCCCCTAGACCAAAGACTCGCGTGTTCAATTCCGGTCAAGGGCACATACCTCGGTTGTGGTTGATCCAGGCTCTGATGGGGTCATGCAGGAGGCAACTAATTGATGTATCTCTCTCATGTCGAAGTTTCTTTCTCTTTCCCTCTCTCTCTCCTCCTCCCACTCTCTCTGAAGATAAATGGAAAAATATCCTCAGATGAGTATTTAAAATAAATAAATAGATAAATCAATTGATGAATCATTTATTTGAACAAGACATAAACGTCTCCAGATTGTTTTCATTTATACAGAAAGAAAACATTTCAAATATATTAGTTTTTCTCTTTTAAGTAGAATTTATTTCAATCTTGTCTCAGGAACTGCTTCTCATTTTAGGGTTCATATATTTTATCCACATATGTTTTAGTAACACATATGCACCATTATAGCCGAGAGTGTATACTTGAATCTGGATTGTCATTTGCCATTAGTGACCATACCAGCATATAGTGAAAACCTCCTGTTCTTCCCATCACCTCCTTCATTTTAAGCCAGTATTGGCCTTCTCTGTACAAGTCTCTATCATCATCTTCGTTATCCTCTCCTTTAGTCAGAAATTTGATGTATCCATTATCTTTTTCACAAACTTGAATTATTCTGTGAACTATTGGGATGTCTTATTCTTCGACTTTAAAAATAACTATTTCACCAGCTCTAGTAGGGTCTTCCCAGATATTGTTAGGAACAGGTCTTCCCTGTGAGAGGCTGGCTCCATGTGAGTATTCGCTAAAACTTGTCTGTTCATAGTTGCTTTCATGAGTTTTTATAATATTATAATGCATTTTATAATATTACTCATTTCATAAATAACTTAAAACTTTAGTAACCCATTATATTACATTTCTACAAATGAAGTAATGAGAAATAAGAAATTGATTTATCTAGATCATTATGTTTTAATAATGTAATAAAATGGGTATATTAATTAAATTATAATTATGTCAATTTAATCTTTTTTAGTGGTCATATAGGGTGCCTTCCTGAAGATAGTTCTCAGTGGTTTTTGTAATGTTTTTGAAATATAAACTAACATATTAATTTGAATTAAAAAGTGGAGTCAGGTTTTTTTTGGGGGAAAATAAAAACGCTGATTGGCGTGACAAAGAGAATTAGCTCTTTAGGTTATTCGGTAGAATTTTTCCATAACTTGAACATGCTATATCCATAGCTTCAAGTTTTGACAAAAATATATTTAAAGCATATGTTGATTAAGAACGTTTTATTGAAAAAAATTGAACTGGCTCAAATGTAATGAAATTAAGATTGATAGGGTTTTTCTGTCCCTAAGTTTAAAGGATTAAACATGATATTGCAAAGTGAAAGAATAACAAGTACAAGGAATGTTTATTGAATGAGCCTTGGTAAAATCTTTTTGGCAGATTTTCTAGAAACAGAGAAAGTGAAAGACTTGAGTGACTGACTAACAAACTTTTGTAAATGAGGTTTCCAATTCAGTGTTTTCACCAATCTGAAGGAGAATCTAGTCCAGTTGGTAGATCATTAAACATAATTTTTGATATTTTATGATTTTTCAAAATATAACCCAGAAGAAATTCAAAACTTGACATTATAATAACAAAATTCCTTTGTTACTACTTACTTTTAGAATGTGACAAGATTTCTCAGTGTTTACATTTATTTAAAAAAAGCAAGAAATAGCCTGGCTGAGGATTTCTCAATCAGTGGATTGAGTATTGTCCCATGGACTGAGAGATCCTGGTTTGATTCCCAATCAGGGTACATACCCAACTGCAGGCTGAATCCCCAGTGGCAGGCATGCAGGAGGCAGCCAGTCAATGTTTCTCTCTCTCTCTCTCCCTTCTTCTCTCTCTAAAAAATCAATAAGAATATTAAAAAAAAATTTTAAATCAAGAAATGAAAATGATATAAAAACCTTGTTTTGTTCTATCGATGTCATAGTAATCCGTGGATCATGAACTGATTGAAAAATAAAGTCCCATTCATCTCTTTAAGAGAGACACATTTCTATTAAAAATAACTTTTTATGTTTAGTGATTTTTTTAAATGAAGGTAAAATTGACATTTTTGGTGCTTTTTAAATGCTTTATATTATTGTATGTTATTAGGAATCATAATGATAAATCAAATCAGAAGAACAATTTTAACACCCAAAGAATTATAGTCACATAAAATCTATAAATTCAATTTATATTAATATCTTTCTTACAGAGAATTATGATAGGGTGATTAAATAGAAAATAAAGTACTACGCAAAAGGATAACGTTTTGTGGAAGAATTAGAAGGAAAGGAAAGATGTAAAATTTCAAATGTTAAAGAAGGGATTGTTCGGGCTTTTTTCATTTTGTTTTTAATGCATAATTGTAATGTCAACCAATCACTGTGATATTATTATTGTGGGTACACTTGAATTTGATGTGACCATTTTATTTTAGAATGTCTACATTTACAATATATTAGAAATTACATCTGTTTCAACTACATAAACTTATGATAAAAAATTCTTTTAGGGTATTTTGAGCAAAAAACAAGCAAAACAACCTTGAATATCACTATTCTGGGTGATTCTGATATGGATGATCACAGACTGAGTCTTAGGTCAGTTCCAGCCATTTCTGGAATATTCCACAATGACCCATTCTAATTAAGTTCCCTTTGTTTCACTTTATGCACTCAGGAACAGACCTTCAAGTTCAATTATTGTAAGTTCAAAATGTATCAATTCATAAATTATATTATGCAGACCCTCTGACAATAATGCATCCATAGTAAGGGGAGGGGTGTGCGTGTACAAATAAACTAATTTATAATACCCATATTTCTAAAGTAATTATCAATAGGCAATAACTTTGGCTATGATTTCGTGACACCAATTTGACCAGGTCAGTTCACCCAGACCTCTGGGCCCAGTTTCTTTATCTGTAAAATTAAAGAATTGACTGGTTCTCTTAGGTCCCCTCAAATTCTATAATTCTTTTGTGTTATTATTGTGTCTTGAAAGTGTCTGAAAAACACTTAAAATAGTAGATAGTAATTATTGTAATATCTGTTCACATTATTTTCTCAATAAAACACAGAATAAGTGAATTTATTAACATAGTATTATTGTTAATTAAAAAAAAAAATGAGCCTAAGAATTAAAAGTCTAAAAAATTACTTGAAAACACTGTTCTAACATCTTAAGCCCTGAAATTTGAAAATAGACTATACAATCTCCTGAACTAAAACAGAGCCGGTATGGAGGATTTCAGCTCGAGGATTATTTTAAATTCCAGACTCACAGTTGATAGAATTACAATTGTACTGTAAGTGCTGACCTAATACTGCTTTGTTATCAAAATGCATGATCATTGCATTGCCTTTATAAACTTGAAAAGAACTGTTTAATTTGGCTCTCTAGTTATAATATATGGTAATTTTTGTTGTTTTAAAAGCTTTTTGGAATAAATATCACAATCCTAAATCATAGTAACCTATCTAACCAGTCACCCTAGTTTACAATGTTTACGGAATGTGTAACAAATTCTTAGATAACACTCAAGGCTGTGTTAGCGTTTTAATGGAATAGCTAGGATCTTATTGTTCTGGGGAGAATAAATTGTCTTTATCTGTTCCATGAGGAGTTGGCAGTTTACTCAAGGGCATTTCTAACTTTTCAAAATGCAAATTTTCAAGCATATTGCCTACATTTAAAAATACATGTATTTTTCTCTTTTGATCTGCTCATGGTTCTCTGCAACAGACTGAGTGCTGATGTTAGTCATATTTTAGAGAAGAAGCTGGGACAGAGAGAGCAAGGCTTTCTCTCATTCATATAGCTTCTTAGAGATATTTGATCAATGACCTTGATCGAGACTTACTGAGGGAAGGTCATTGTCTAGGCCTGGAAGCTCTATATCCTGGCCCCACAACACTTTCCTTTAGACCTAAGAGGCCAAAATTTTGAAGAGCCCAATGAAACTGTTTTCATACTCTTCCCAAAATAAATGCCTCCCTGTCTCTCTTGCCTTTACCTTTGGTCTACTGTTGACCTTCCTGGGCACTATTTGCCTTGTTTGCTTTCCCAATGAAAGCCAGAGATCAGTGATTTTTGATGCCTGCACAGATTCCAAAGTCTGGATGTAAGGAGATTTCTCCCTAATAATAATGTGGTAACTTGACCCATTAAGATTGAGCTGTTGTTTCCTGCGGTAAGGGGAAAAAATGTCGGGGGAAAGGAATTTCTTTCTCTTGATTCTTTTTTTTATTTTTTTATCCTCACCCGAGGACATTTTTCGATATTTTGTTCAGATAGAGTGGGAGGGAGAGAGAGAGAGAGAAACATCGATGTGAAAGGGACACATCGAGTGGTTGCCACCCGCACAACCCAACCAGGGCCGGGGACAAACCGCAACCAAGATACGTGCCCTTAGCGGGAACCGAACCCGGGTCTCTCCAGACCGCAGGCCAATGCTCTAACCGCTGAGCCAAACCGGCCAGGGCTCTTTCTCTTGATTCTTGACCCACTCCTTCAAGCAGCTTGGGTAGTTGTCCTGGTTTTGTACCCTGGGAGATTTAAAAGCCTTTTCCTCACCCAACCCAAACCATAGAGGTGTTGGAGCTTGGATGTCCAAGAGGCAGAAGGGCCCCGAGGGCAGAAAGGTCAACGTGGAGCAGATGCTTCCATGTTGTACCCTAGAAGGACTGGACTTTTGATGAGGATGGGGAGCAGTAGTGCTGGGGGCCAGAGTGAACACTAAGAACTATTGCCTTTGGTGCCACAGTGGACATTTACTATTGTTCTGCTCGGCACTGAGAGTGATGAAGGAAGTAGGGCCACTGCCTTTGAACAGATCCTGGGGCTTGAGCAATGAATATCTGCCACAAAGATGGCTGAGGGCAGAGGCTCTTCCATCTTTTCTGGGAACCACTTATCCAGCCCCATCCCAACTCTTATACTATCCAAAGGAAGAGGAGAAAATTTATACCTATCACATCAAAAATGATAGCTACCATTCATTGAACATTTATCATATGCCTGGCACAGTGCTTACCCAGCAGGGTAACTTAGGAAGATTTCATGTGGCAGAATGATACAAAATTAACTGCATCTTGTGTGCAAGGCAGTTGGTTCATCAGCAAAGAATGAGAGGATGTTTCCGTATCTCTTCCAGCAAAAGACCCAAGGCACTGTGTTCTGAAGCCTAGATTTCTTTTACTCTCTGGAAAGAGTCGAATGGCTCTTATTTATACAGGTCTATTTCACAAGTGGAAACCCAGGGATCTGAGCTTCCATGTTTTACTTGGCTTGAAAAATGTTTTCAGAGAATTTGAATTATATGCCGGAAGATTTTATGAAAAAAAAAATCCAGAAGATTTTATGTAAAAAATTTAAATTTCCAGTGTCTCAGAAAAATCAAAGGATTTGGTGACATGCAGCCTGACTCCTCCATAGCAACAGGAGTTAGAGCTGTGTTGCAGCTGCAACTGGAGACAGGGATGCTCTGCCCAGTTTGCCTCGGTAACCGATATGCCTGAATATTGTCTCGGGGCCCATTTCACTGAATATTCCTACCTGGCTCCTGTGAACATTTGAATATTTTAATCTCTGGTCAAGGTCCAGTGAGGGAAAAAAGTGGATTTTTCCAGATCATTGAGGGAGACTGGCCCAATCCCAGAAGTGACTTCCTCAAATCTAATTAAGAGGATAGATCTGGAGCCAACCCATAGGTACATGTTTGAGTATAAAGGCTTCTAAGTTCTTATTTTGAAAAATATGTAGAGCAAACACTGATTGGACAATGGAGAGTTGCCATGTAAAGTTAGATCATATTGTTTAAAAGAAGTATTTTTTATTTACCGAATACATAAAAGAATTATAGACATCTTGATGGATAGTACAGAGACACTTATTGATTATACAGGGAACAATTGGTATTTGTTTCCCGTAGATTTTACAATAAATTACTACCAACTTTGTGGCTTAAAACAACAGAATTTTATTCTTTTATGGTTCTGGAAGCCAGAAGTTAGAAATCAAGGTGTTGGCGGGGCTGCATTCTCTGTGAGGGCTCGAGGGGAGAATCCTCCCCAGCCTCTTCCGGCTTCTGGCTGTAGGTGTGCCTTGGCTATAGATGGGTAATTCCAATCTCTGCCACCTTAACAGGCCATCTCTCTGTGTCTCAGATATCCCTCTGCCATTCTCTTACAAGGACACCTGTCATTGGATTTAAGGCCCACCCAGATAATTCAGAATGATCTCATCTTGAAATCCTTAACTTAATTACACCTGCAAAGATTCCTTTTCCACATAAAGTCGCATTTAGTTTGGGGGCCACCATTTACTCCACTACACTTGAATAAATAATGTTCTCCCTAAAAATAATTATTGCAAAAAAAAAAAAGAGTGGTTGACTTAACTTTCTGGGTGCTTTTTAAAATTTGACTACATGGTGGGCAGAACTGAATTGAGGGCAGAACTCACTTAGAGTCACTGAGTGGCTCCAGGAGGCATGTGGGGATAAAACAGGCCGCACATCTAGGAAACATGCACGGAGAGCTTAGCGCCCAGTGCTTTGCTATCCAGCGGACGCAGTGGTAGAGCGGCAGCAGCAAGGCGAATGGCTCCCTCCCAGGCTGTGGGATATGGATCACAGACTCAGCCGAAGCTCCTCTGAGAGTTGAGCAGCCTCCTCTCGTGCACTGTCCAAGATTTCTCAAAGACCGACTTCCATAAAAGGTCTTTTGTTTGGCAGACAAGAGCTATTAGAACGGTTCTCTTTTATTTATTCTGTCTCCAGGATTATGCATCGAAGAATTAGGTGTGGTTGGCACTTCGTTCCTGTTCAGATTTCTGGAGTCACCCTGACCGTCTAAAAGCTGGATTCTTCAAATATTCAGGTCCGTGGAGCAACCGAGAGTCTTCACTGGTGATGAGGCTGTGTGTATGGTTCTCAGCGAGAGGCACCATTTTTTTGCATATGGCAGGCAAGACTCAGCAGAACTCCAAAGAGAATATTACCTACACTTTCAAAGAGTTACTTTAATGAGAATGTTATAATGATAGTAATGTTAAACTGGTATTCAGTATAGGCCCAGCGCAATGCCAGGCCCTTGGCATGTACTACAGTTATTATTTCACTTTAACTTTATAATAACCTTGAGGCACATACTATTATTTTCTCCATTTCACAAGTGAGGAAACTGAGGCACAGAGAAGTTAAATGATACGCAGCACAGCTGACATAGAAAGCCAGCCAGGACACCTCTAGACTCTGTGCTCTTAACCACTCCTCCTGCACCTTCTCATCTGTTTCTGATCACCTTATGAAATGGTGGGGTCATCTCCAGCGTTCCTCCATCCCCTCTGCTTTTCCTTTGCTTCCTTTCTGAGGCAGGCGGTGTCTAGAAAGCATATGGATGTTTTAGGCCATCTGACCTCTCTGAGCCTCAGTTTCCTCATTTGAAAATGATGATTATAACAACTACTTCATAGAATTGTTGATGGATTAAACAATATAATGTAGTGAGGCTGTGATATGCTGCCCAGATCGCCCTTCAAGATGAAGGCACGTCCCCTCCCCTCCCCCGCTGCTAGGACATTGCCTGTTGACTGCGGACCCTCTTCCAGAAACTGCCTTCAGCTGAAAGGAGTCAGTTACCCCAATTATGCCCCCTCGCCAGGGCCAGCCAGCATCCAGTGACATGTCAATTGTGTGTGGGGAGGGCACAGAGGCCTGTCCTCTTACCTCAATTTAGAACAACTCTGAAGGACCATCCAGTTCCAGAGGCGTCAGTGGGAGGACTGGCTGAGGTTTCTGTGCGCCCTTATCATCACTCCACTTCTCCTGCTCCATCCTGCTTCTTCATCCCTCTCGGGTGTGGGTGCAGAGATCACTTTCCAATGAACCTACATCCCAGACTCTGCTTCCTGGGGAACCTAACCTACAATACTTAATGTCTGTACAATGTCTGACACACAGTACACATTCAATAAATTCTTTCCAGGGTTTCTACTCCATGTACATCCTACAGAATCCTTCACCACCCAAGAGCTTATTGTGCTTCTGATTTCCTCTGTCCCCTCAAAATTTAGCAATCCCACATCTCATTGACACAGAGGGTCACCTCGTTAAAAGCTGTCATGGGTCAGTGTCTCTTTTCACTTTAATGGGGGGCATATTACCTCCAAGACTGCATTAAGTCGTCACAGGTGAACCTAATTTTAGGAGAGACCCCCCATAGGTAGCTGCCCACAACCCCACACATAAAAGGCATTCAGTGAAAGTTTATTGTTGATGATATAAGGCTGTTATTGACCCTGAAAATTGTGAAAAATGGACACCCAGTTTTCACAATTTCAAATTGATGGAATTCAAAAACCAGACACACACGGTCTCAACAGTAGCACTTTGAGAACTTCACAACTTTTGGAATTTCTGCGCCATCAGCAACATACCTGACAAATCTGAGCACGATGTTCCTGGCCGCTTTGGCTCAGCGGTTAGAGCATTAGCCCGTGGACCGAAGAGTCCCAGGTTCAGCTCCCGCTAAGGGCAGGTACCTCAGTTGCAGTTTGTCCCTGGCCCTAGTTGGGATCGTGTGGGTGGCAACCACTCGATGGGTCTCTCTCACATCGATGTTTCTCTCTCTCTCTTCCTCCCTCTCTCCCTTCCCTCTATCTGAAGATATATGCAAAAATGTCCTCGGGTGAGAATGAAAATAAAAAATCTGAGCACGAGGGCCTAAAAACTACAGGGTATAGATAGAGCATGGAGCAGCAGCAACACTCAGCTAGTGGGCACACTGTCCTGACCCTGGAATGTTGCCTCCACCCCACGTGGGGGGCTGTGTGGACAGAAGGGAGAAACAGTTTGAGGCACTCCTGTGCATTGTTCTGTGGGCAGACTCCGGGCCTTGCAGAAAAGCTAGTGGGCTGCCCCACATGATCATCACTGTGGGGTAGTAACATGCCACTGTGAGCCTTGATACACCACTGTATTGCAAGGTAATATGAAAATTGTCTTTGATTTCTAGAAACAGACTGGAGCTGGCTTGCAGCTGTTTTAAAGACATCGTTGTATACCTTTATTAGGGTGCATCCCAGAGCAATAACCTATACTTTAAAAGTAACTAATAATCATAACTGAAAAAACTAATGTGACATAGAAAGACCACTTAGTAATGCATATATGGGCTGAGAGGTATGGGAAAGGAACACAAGCTTTGGTGCAAAATTTACCTGATTTCAACTGGGGAATCTTACCAGCTGTATAACCATATGTGCCTGTTCCTTCATCTGTGAAATGAAAATAATTTTTCTTCCTAGTGTTTATTGTAAGGCTTAAATGACAACATTCATTTCAAAACTCTTTGTTGTGAAATGCAACAATACCGAATGAAAGATATTATACATTGCATGGAAATAGTGATATTTAAACATTCACTGGTCAACCATATTTGGATTCCCAGGAAATCTTTCTTAAGCATTTTAGGGGAAGTCTGTTGTTTTTGCCCCATCTTTGGTAAGAGACCCCCAGTTCCCCGTGGGAAATTCATTTCATGTAATGTGCATGGCAATGCCCTTATCTCATCCAGTCACAAAGGGTGAGAACATAATTGTCCTTCTCCCTGGCCACATCAGTTGGTCCAGTGCTGAACACATGGCTCTACTTGGGTCAATAAGAACCTTCTCCAGATTCTTCTGCCAGAGCTATTGGGAGAGACTGTTGGTTTTTGCTAGATCACGGGATTGGTAGGATGTAAAGCTGGGGATGCACAGAGCAGGCCTATCCAAGAGGGCGTGAGACTGAAACTTGAAAAACCCTGAGACCCTGGATCCAGCCATGTTAAAAATTAGCAATACTCTTATACTTCCCAGACATAGGACCCCCCCCCCCAAAAAATAATTCCCCCTTTCTCTTAAATTAGTGTGAATTGGGTGATTCTCACTTGCGATAAACAGAGTACTAAATAATACCAAACTTAATAATAAGTTAGGAGACTGGCATCAATAATAACCATCATTTCCCAAGGAGTCCAAGGAATCTTTGTTTTCTCACCTGTAAAATGAAGGGAATAATATCTACTTCTCAAAACTCTTGTAAAGTCACTGAGATAGCATATGTACAATTTCTTCTTCAGAGTTCATGAAATGCTAGGTAGCTATGCTACATTGGGCATGATGACTCTCAACTGGATATGGCTACTTGACTTCATATAGATGTTTCCCACTTTGGGAAAATAACTACTTTTGGGAAAAATAACTACCATCATCTTGAATTCCTGGTCACCCTCTGAAGCAAATTTGCTGAGCCAAGCTTTTTCGCAGGACTGCTGAATAAACTAGCTTCAACTTTGCTATGTACAGGACCAACCTCAAACCTTGGTGAGGCAGCAGCCTCCTAAACACTTATGTGGTTGATATCCCATCAATCCTTCTTCATCTAATGGTTGATGCTTAGAATTTTACCATCAGAGCTTCATGTATTATTTTTAATTTATTGAAATATAGTATATATACAGAAATATTTATATATAAGTATGTGGGTTAGTGAATTTCCACAAACTGAACACGTTCATGTAGCCATTATTCAAATTAAGAAGCAGAAAATTGAGCACACGATGTTATAGTAAAAAGTTATACACCTGAAATTCATATAATGTTATTAACCAGTTGCTCCAATAAATTTAATTTAAAAAGAAACAAAATTACCGCATGCCTCCCCCATGTCTGCCACCCCAAGTTATTATCCCTCCAAAAGTAACCACTATCATGATTTCTAAAAACATAGATTATTTTGCCTGGGTTTTGTTTTTTATGTAAGTGGAATTATACAAGGTGTATTCAGTAGTGTCTATCTTCTTTTGCTCAACATTATATTTGTAAGATTCATTCATGTCATTGAGTTATTTAGAGTTTGTTCATTCTCCTCACTCCACTCCATGACTTATTTATTCACTCTACTGTTAATGGACATTCACATTTCATTGGCCATAAATTACTCACATGATGAATCTTATTGGCAAAGAAGACTAGGAAATATAGTGTTTTTTACCCACAATAAAATCAGGGTATAGTTATTAAGGAAGAAGGGAAGAATAAATATTGTATAGGCAAATACTACTGGTCTTTATCACTATTATCCCATTTTTCCTTTCCAAAATGTTCAGATGCTGTGGATAATGGGAACATGGATGGTAATGGATAGTTTTCATTCAAGAAAATTTTTGTATACTAATTAATTTATAGTAAACATGTATTATTTTTCTAGTCACCCAGGCAGAAATATAATAATAGCTGACTTTTTTAATCCTCTACCACATGCTAGACCTACTCTAAATACTCTATATTTTATTTATTCCTCAAAGCAAATCTTTGAGGTAGGTGTTACTGTTATCTCCATTATATATATGGAGAAACTAAGGCATGAGGAGGTTAAGTGACTTGCCAAGTGATAGACCCAATGTTCAAACCCAGGGAATCTGGCTGACAGTCTGCCCTTCACCTCAATGTTGTACTGCCCCTTCTAAAAGAAAATTAAACAAAGAGAATAAAAAGAGAAGTCAAATGCTCCTAATAACGACAACAACATTCTCACTACTTTTACAAAGACAAGAGCTGTAACTCCAAAATCCTTCATATTATCTTGATATACATTGTGTTGGATGAGATCCTTGGCTGGGGGCCATGCTCTCCTGAAATCAACTGAGTCCCCACCCAAGGGGCATCAGGCCTGGGCTCTGCTCACTTTTAAATGCATTTGACACCCTTGGCAGCTTGGCCATCATCAATACCACTTAACATAGTTCCAAGGAGTCTGGTATGTTTGGGAGTGCCTCCTTGCCTCAAAATAAATTGGCCAATCTACCGGGTGAGTGCCTGAGTCTATGTTAGGCTGGTTTGAACCTGTTCCGTGTACATAAGAATGAAAAATATTAGACATCTGTCACTTCATCCAATTAAGTCCTACATTTGGTTTATTAATAGAACTAAGAGCCTAACATAGGTCACCTGACTCCTTCTGTAGATGCCATTTCAATGGATTTTGCGGTCCCTCTGATACAGGTATCCTTATTTCTGCCTCCTTTTTTCTTTAAATAATTGCATTAAATAGAATTGCATGGACTGAAATTGCTTTGACTATAACCAGTGACATTTGAGTGTTTCAATGCCTCTAAAAAGCCCTATTCGGTCTGGCATTGAGCCATCTCCAAATGGAAACCCATTTAAAAACCCATTTTCCTGGCAAGAAACAATTGATATGAACCTAGACTAATGTGGTATTAAAGAGGCCTAGGAATTTACATCACTAAAGTCTGTTTGCTATAATCCCAGGTCAGGCAGTGTAAATGTTTGTGTAAATCCCTCATTGGACATACGGTGGATTGATTTGAGGTTACTTGGTTTAAATTCTGGCAAGTGGGGTTGGTGGTTCTTATGTTTGGATTTTCTAATCAAAATCCTGGCAATAAATTATTTTAGCCTTATTCTATTTTAACACCCTGGAAACCAACATCTGTGTTAGCCTTCTGCATTAAGAAGGAAGAAAATTCATTACTCCAGGGGTTTCATAGTTTCTTACTCAGACTCTTTTCTGGCATAAAGCTAAATTTCATTTTTCACATATCTTCTCTCTGGTGCCTAGTAAGAAGTACTAAATTCTCCTATTGACTCTGCCTTGTTCACCCTTTCTCCTCAGGGTCTGTGGACACTCTTTGCCCCACCCAGACTGTCCACCCAGAGTACCCAACCATGCCCCTGAATCGGGGCAACAGGCTTTAGTGGGAAAGAAGAACCATTAGACATTTATAAATCTGGCAGGCACTTGCACCTTAATTATCCAATGAAATCTCCACTGCAAATCTCTTGGGCTGGCATTCTTTCAGATAAGGCAACTGGGACTCCAAATAATTAAGTACTTTTCTCCAGGTCCCACAGTGAAGCCAGTCCTGGGACTGTGAACCTCAGTTCATAAGGCCCTCTCTGCTGTCTCCCAAAACTATCAATTTGTTCTGATCCTGAAAATGCCAGTGTCTCGCCCTGGCTAGTCTGGCTCAGGGGTCAGAGCATCGGTCCTCTGATCGAAGAAGGGGCTCCGGTTCCATTCCCAGTCAAGGGCACGTACCTGGGTTGCAGGTTTGATCAGGGTCATGAGGGAGGCAACCAATCTATGTGAGAGAGATACATCAAGTTTCTCTCTCTTTCTCTCCCTCTCTTCCTTCCACTCTATCTAAAAATCAATGGAAAAATATCCTCGGGTGAGGATTAACAACAACAACAACAACAAAAAGCCAGTGCCTCATTACTGTCTCCTGACTCATTATAAAGATAGAAGAGCTATAATCTTCCACACAAATTCATACCAAGGTGCTGCCATTCCCTCTTAACAGAGACTTCTTGAAGATTAAATACCCTAAGAAATGGAGCACTAATAATACACTGCCAAGTTACTAAGTATAATGTGTTTCTTCTCCTCGGGTTCTTTGCATTTTAATTGGGCAAAAGCTTAAGTCAAATAAATGAAACTCTGAGATCTCAGTGAGTCCTGATAGGTTTCCAGTGGAAAAGGGGGTGACCTTGATTGAGCTTTCAGGCATCATTCAAATCCTACTGTATAAAAGCTTAGGCTCCCAACCCTGGACAATGGCTCCATTGCCCAGCCTGACTGTTGCTTCTACCCCTACAGTGTAGCCCGATCTTGGCCTTAGGTCTGGACTTCTGTTTGTAGTGGCCTTGCCCATAGTCCCTCTCCCTCAGTTTTATGTCTTAGCTCTTTGTGAAAACATAATTCATAACCTATCATCTTTAATTCCTGCCTCACATTTAAAATAAAATCAATATCTCTCATCTATCCATGTACTCCTCAGGTCATTACGCTTACATGTTCTCCTTTTTCCCTTTGGGCTGGGAGAGATACTCAAGGAGAACCAGGTCTTTCTCCAGCCTGTCTGCCTAATTTTTCAGGGTTCACTGAGCTATAACTGGTCTTTTTTGTTTGTTTGTTTTATTTCTCAAACACACCAAGCTCCTTCTCACCTCAGGACATTTGCCCTTGCTGTTTCCTCCACCTAGGAAGTTCTTCCTTTATATTTCCATGTGGCAGGCTCCTTTTCATCAACAGGTTTCAGGTCAGAGGCCACATCTTGAGAGACTTTTTTTGACATCCATGTAAAGAAGCCACTAATCTCCAGCCATTCCATCACATTCATTGGTTTTGTTTTCCTCATAGCACATATCTATCTGATGTTATTAGGTTTATGTTGATCCATTAAAAACAAAAAACACAATTTATCTTAACTTCGCGAGAATAGGGACCTTGTCTTGTTCATTGCTATGTCCCTAGCACCTAGAATGGTGGCTAGCACATAGTAAACAGTAGTAAAAACTGATGTTATACATGAAAGAAGAGTAGTACTCAATAAATGTTAGTTGAATGAATGAATAAATGACTGTGCTTGGTTTCTCCTTCCTCTGAACACCCACATTCATAGTTTTAATATAGTTTAATTACTATCTCCTTCATGTTGCAGTTGCCTTATTTCACTGGGTAGTCTTGCAGCTCAAATAGGCAGGGACTCTGTGGGATTTACCTGTGTATTTTACCTAGCACCCAGGAGAGTGTCTTTCACATTGTAGTTTCTCAGTAGTAAATGTCTCAGTCTCTCCTTCCATTTTCTGATATCTAACAGAGCCCAAGAAACTCCATTTGGGTTCCTATCAATCTGGTATTGTCTTTATGGGTACATTAATGCCATGTGATAATAACTACACAGGTGAAAAAGCGCATCCTGCATGGCCAGCCCCTTCTATTTCCAATTCTGAGTCTGTCTCAGAACCAAGTGTCCCAGGAGCAGTCAAAATAGTAGTTTGCTCATGGACAGAACAATGTCAATTGTCTCGTTTATAATAACCCAGCATTGACCTTTGAACCTCAACGGCATGTCAGGGAACACCCAGATCCCTGTGCACCATCATGACTTAGCAATCAAGTCCATCTCTAACTGGAGCGGAAATTATTTTCCCGCTAAAGCGTTTGTTGACTTATATGTAGGCCAACATTCATTTGCCATTTTTACTTTGCATAGTTTATCCCTGTCATTTTGGCATACCACTCCCTATAAAAGTTTAGTATCATTTTTCACATTTAGAGATTTTACTGTGCCCTCTCTTTTCCAAAACATAATAAACCATTAAATCAGATTGGCCTGTAATTGATTCCTTGGAAAATACCACAATTTACATTTCTCCCTTTAATAATTTTTCTCTCTTATTACCTTAATATTAATTCTTTATTCATAGTAAAACCCATTGCCTAATCCTAGGCTAACTCAGTTAAGATAAAGCAATCGGTGTAAAAACATTTTAAAGATTTTTCCAAGAATAAAATACATTTATAATTTCTCCTTTCTCCACAAATCTATTTTCCTTCTGAAAGAACTTCATGATTTCTTCTTAAAGAAACTTAGTTGGCTTTTCTGTAATTGAAAAATATTCAATAATTCTATTTTTCATTCATATTGTCACTAATGT
Source organism: Molossus molossus (assembly GCF_014108415.1). Lineage (NCBI taxonomy): Eukaryota > Metazoa > Chordata > Mammalia > Chiroptera > Molossidae > Molossus > Molossus molossus. The sequence goes on along the minus strand of NW_023425351.1, from coordinate 42,354,163 downwards.
GTAGATATCCTCGCCCCTTTATTATTTTTGTTAATCTTGATATTTTTCTGTTGATTTTCTTAGAGAGAGTGGAAAGAAGGGAGGGAGAGAGAGAGATATCAATTGGTTGCCTCCTACCTGGGCTGGAGATTGAACCTGCGGCCCAGATACGTACCCTTGACCAATATCAAACCCGAGACCCTTCAGTGCATGGGCCAGTGCTCTAACCACAGAGCTAAACTGGCCAGGGCTACATATCTCCCTTTTAAAGGCTTGATCCCTTTCCACTATATCTTCAGATTAGGCACATAATGATTAAGGTTAGAACCTCAATTTCAGCCTTTCTTTGCAAATATAGGAAGCAGGCACAAGAAAGCATTAAAAAGAAATCAGCAGGTCTACTTTATTTACCATATATATATATATATATATACACCATATATATATATACACCATATATATATATATATACACCATATATATATATACCATATATATATACCATATATATATATATATATATATATTTTTTTTTTTTTTTTTACTGATTTTTCATAGAGAGAGATAGAAATCCTGGTGTGAGAGACACATAGATCAGCTGCCTCCTTCATGCCCCAGACTGGACATTGAGCCTGCAACCCGGGCATCGAACTGGGACCTCTTAGTCCATGGGATGATGCTCAATCCACTGAGCCACACCAGCTGGGTAAAGGTCTATCTTATTCTTTAAAGATTATTTTATTATATGATAAAAACTGTTGTTTCTGTGTACACTCAGTCTTTGGTAAACAGGTGGGAGAATTAGTAAAAAATGATCTGATCAAATTAATCATATTTTCCAGCACCTATTTAAATATTTCATGTTTTCTTTTCCTTTTCTGTTTTCTCTAGTTTTGCCTGCTAGTTAATTCTGTTGTCACCCCCCAGTCCAGATATTGTTACAGCTCCTTCCCCAGCCTTTATATATTTCTCCTCTTTTATCTCTAACTCAATAACTGTATTTAGTTTCATTGCTTATAGCCAGTAGTTGGTCGAGTAATGAATTTTAACTTGAAATACTCCTTCAGCTTCTACTTTATGGTCATTGATGTCATTCGTAAGTTCTAAATGGACTTTAATGCATTATTCCCTTTTTTAAGAACTTGAAATGCTAGTAACTCTTAAAGAAGTATAAACCCCTCTATTATTCTCTAGCATACTTCTCTAAATAATCTGAGCAAATAAAACATTTAATCTTTTCCCATTATTCTGCTCTCTTTGACAGAAACTCAGTATTCTTGATTTGTTAATAAGGCAAATAAATCTTCCTTTGAAAGACATGATGGGTGCTGAACTTATGCTTCTTAAGTCACAACTAGAAATTCTAAGCTCCCAAGTAACAATTTTTGAGAATGCTCCTTCAACCTTTGGTAATTGCAAAATAAATAGATCCATAAAGCCAAACCTTCAAGAATCTGTACTAGATGTTCAAAGCTTTTTAATGTTTTGAAAAGTCATCAAATATAACCCTTGAGTGGATTTGATTATTGCTTTTCTTTTTAAAAATTATTATTTTATTATTTTTTTTTAATCCTCACTCGAGGATATTTTTCTATTTATCTTCAAATAAAGTAGGGGGAGAGAAAGGGAGGGAGAGAAAAACACTGACGTGAGAGGGACACATCGACTGGTTGCCTCTCACTCGACCCTGACCAGGGCTGGGGATGAACTGCAACCAAGGTATGTGCCCTTGGCTGGAATCAAACCCACGACTCATTGGTCCGCAGGCTGACGCTCTAATCCCTGAGCCAAACCAGCCAGGGTGATTATTGTTTTTCTTTTTTTTTTTTCTTTTTTTAAAATTTATTTTTTATTGATTAATTTTTGTTACAGATGTTTCTCCTTTTTTCCCCCACTGATTCCCCCCTCCCCCTCCCTGCCCCTTCCCCAGATTGTTGTCCATGTCCACTGTTCATGCATACATGCGTATAAGTTCTGTGGTTCATCCCTCCTCCACCTCCCCACTCCTTAGGGGATTGTCAGTCTGTACCCCGCTTTCGCATCTCTGGGACTACCCCATTCCTCAAACTGTTATGTTCATTATATTCCACAAATAAGTGAGATCATATGAAATTTGTCTTTCTCTGTTTGGCTTGTTTCACTTAGGATGATACTTTCAAGGTCCCTCCATGTAGTCTCAAAGGATAAGAGATCTTTCTTTCTTACCGCTGCGTAGTACTCCATTGTGTATATGTACCACAGCTTTTTGATCCATTCGTCTACTGATGGACACTTGGGCTGTTTCCAGATCTTAGCGATTGTAAATAGTGCTGCTACAAAGATGGGGGTACATATATTCTTTCTGATTGGTGTTTTATGCTTCTTAGGGTATATTCCTAGAAGTGGGATCAGTGGGTCAAATGGAAGATCAATTTTTAATTTTTTGAGGTGACACCATATTGTTTTCCATAGTGGCTGCACCAGTCTGCATTCCCACCAGCAGTGCATTAGAGTCCCCTTTTCTCCACACCCTCGCCAACACTTGTTGTTTGATGATTTGTTGATGGCGGCCAATCTGACAGGTGTGAGGTGATACCTCATTGTTGTTTTGATTTGCATCGCTCTGATGATTAGTGATGATGAGCATTTCTTCATATGTTTCTTAGCCATTTGTATTTCTTAAAGAGTTTATTGAGATATTATTTAAATACCATCTAATTTACTCTTTAAAGTATGCAACTCAATGGTTTTTAGTACATTCACAGACATGTGCAACCATTACCACAGTCAATTTTAGAACATTTTAATCACATCAAGAAGAAACCCTCTATTCTTTTTAAAAATATTTTTTAACTTATATGTACATATGCATAACAAATGGACATGGACAACAAAGATGGGGACGGGGCGGGGGGGATGGGGAGGAGGGTGTCAATGGGGTAAAAAAGAAACATCTGTAACAAAAACAAATTTAAAAAATAAATAAATAAAATAATAAAAAAAATTTTTAATTGATTTTTAGAGAGAGAGGAAGGGAGAGGGGAAGAGAGAGAGAGAGAAACATCGATCAGCTGCCTCCTATGCACCTATTACCAGGAATGAAGACCACAACCCAAGCATGTGCATTGACCAGGAATTGAACTGATGACCTCTTGGTGCACAAGATGACCCTCAACCAATTGATCCACACCAGCAAGGGCGAAACCCTCTCTTCTTTAGCTAGCACCCCCTCACTCTCCCACTTCACCCTCATGACCACCCCCACCTCTTGTCTTTAGCAAACACTGATTTACTATCGTTTCTATAGATTTTGCTAATTTGAACTCTATTATTGGTCAATATTGTATAAATATTCAGATTGTTTGCCTAATTTTTTTTTTTTAATCCTCGCCCGAGGATATTTTTCCATTTTTTGTTCAGATAGAGTGGGAGGAAGAGAGAGAGAGAGAGAAACATTGACATGAAAGGGACACATCGAGTGGCTGCCACCCGCATGACCAACCAGGGCCGGGGACAAACTGCAACAGAGGTACGTGTCCCTAGCGGGAACCGAACCTGGGTCTCTCTGGACCGCAGGCCGAGGCTCTAAACGCTGAGCCAAACCGGCCAGGACTCTTTGCCAAATTTTAACTGAGTTATTTGTTTTTTTAAATTATTAAGTTTAATGAGTTCTTTATATGTATATAGATTTGTCTTTTAGCACAAATGTTTAATTTTGATGATGTGCAAGTTACCTATTCTTTCCTTTTGTTGCTCGTGCTTTTGGTGTCATATTTAAGAAACCATGGTCAAACCTAAGGTCATGAAGATATGTCCATATATTTTCTTCTAAGAGTTTTTAATTTTTGCTCTTACATTTACATTTTTGATCCATCTTGAGTAATTTCTGTATATGGTGCAAAGTAAGGGTCCAATTGTTTTGTTTGTTTTTTGCATGTGGATATCCAGGTGTCCCAGAATCATTTGTTGAAAAAACTGTTCTTTCCCCATTCACTATCTTGGTACCCTTGTGGAAAATCAGTTGTCCATAGATGGGTGCCTTTATTTCTAGACCCTCAATTCTATTCCATTGATTTATGTCTATCCTTATGCCCATACTACAATGTCTTGATTACTGTTGTTTTGTAGGAAGTTTTGAAGTTGAGGATGTGAGTCCTTTTTATTTATTTATTTATTTTCAGAATTGTTTTGGCTATTCTGGGTCCCTTGCAATTCCATATGATTTTTAGAATCAGCTTTTCAATTTGTACAAATAAGTCATCTGGAATTTTGATATGAATTGCATTGAATCTATAGATCAGTTTGGAAATTATTGACATTTTAACAATAATTTATGCATATGGGAATGTTTTTCTATTTATTTATATCTTCTTTGATTTATTTCAGAAATATTTTTAGTTTTCAGAGCATTAGTTTTGCTCTGTTTTGTTAAATTATTCCTAAGTATGTCATTCTTCTTGATGCTATCATAAATTGATTGCTTTCTTAATTTCATTTTGCACTGATCATTAAAAAATTAGAAATACAATGGATTTTTATATATGATCTTGTATCCTGCAACCTTGATTAATTCATTTATTACTACAAATTGCTTTTTAGTGGATTCCTTAGCATTTTCTATATACAAGATTACATCATCTGTGAATATAGTTTTATTTCTTCCCTTCTAATCTGGATGACTTTTACTTCTTTTTCTTGACTGTTTTCATCCATGTTAATAAGGGGTGTTGTTCTATGGTTTTCTTGTGATATTTTGGTCTGCTTTTGGTATCAGGACATTTTTCCATTTTTTTGTTCAGATAGAGTGGGAGGGAGGGAGAGAGAGAGAGAAACATCGCCGTGAAAGGGACACATTGAGTGGCTGCCACCCGCATGACCAACCAGGGCCGGGGACAAACCGCAACCGAGGTACGTGCCCTTAGTGGGAACTGAACCCAGGTCTCTCTGGACCGCAGGCTGACGCTCTAACCGCTGAGCCAAACCAGCCCGGCCTATTGTTATTATTTTTGAAGAGTTGGTGAATAATTGGTATTCATTCTTCATTGAATGTTTGGTAAAGTTCAGTGGTGAAGCCATCTGGGCCTGGGTTCTTTGTGGGCTTTTAAAAAAATTACTGATTCAATCTCCTCACTTGTTATGGTTCTATTCCAATTTTCTATTTCTTCTTGAGGTAGTTTTGGTAGTTTGTGTTTTTCTCTTGGTTCCTGATTCTCTGTCTGAGTTTCCCCACTTGATTGTCTGTAAGTGCTGGCGGCAGATGTGATGAGTGTGTACCAGGACTGTGGGCCACAAATGAGTGTGGCTAGCTGCAAGACTTGGAGGAAATAAAAATCAGTCAGGGGTCAGCAATCTGTGAATCAGAAGCCGCTACGTGCATTAGCAGGGAAGTCAGGACCAGTCATGAAACAGAGCCAGTGGGAGACTGGACCCCAGAGGGAGAATAAGAACCAGGAGGTATGCAAATCTGAGGAGGGAAAACAGAAAAAAAAAAAAGGCAGACTGAGGCTTAGGCAGAAATAAATATCAGAGACCAGCAGAGAGAACAGAGCTTAATGTGTCATATTGAATCAACCTCTGTTTCAACCCAGGAGCTTTTGTGAACTTGTGGTGAAAGCAGTAACCTTTGCTTAGTGCCCTGGGATTCAAAGATGCAGACTTGTGGGATTATCTGACCGCACCGGGGAATGAGAGAAGAGAAGAATTAAAATAGTGGGAGAATCCCAAAAGGATCTATATACCCTGCTCAAATCATACCCTAAACCCAACACCTTGACCATGACAGAGATTTCCCAAAGAGAACAATTCATCTAATTTAAAATTAGTACATATGACTTAAAATCCATTCTTAAACTAGAGATGACTATATCAAATTAGATAAACATTTTATATTTCCCAGGAACAAGAAATTATGTTCTCGTATTTTGGAATATAAAAACTGAGCCTTTATTCCAAATTAATCCTCATCCAAAAAGCATGGGTAATATGAGTCCATTAAATAAATAAAAGAAGTAAAATGGAAAATATTTTTGATCACATATTTGATTAAAATATTTAGTATTCTGTATCTGGAAAAAGATGTTCCCTAGAGGAATACAAATTCCAAGTAAGATGGGGTTTATTTTAAAGGGAGAAAGCCACAGCTATGCTAATAATCCCTTTTAAGATTATGTGGATAACATGAGACCCACAGTAATATCTAACATAAACATGTAAGAAGATTTGAGAGAAACACAACAAAAATAAACTGTGATAATCACCCCTACAAAGATTTTTCCACCCTCTCTCTTTTTTAAAATTTGAAGGAAAGGATGAGAACGCCTAGAAGAGTAGGAAAAGACAGAAAAGAATCGGACAAGTAAATTTGTGAACTATTTCCCTGAAGTAAAGAATATATTGATAGGTAGAGATAGAGTGATGATAATATTTGTTATTAACTAAGGCCAGACTCTCATTTGAAAGCCCCCCCCCCCCAAAAAAAACAACATAAATGAGCTCAACTTCAAAAGTAACTTCTCGGGTCACATAATTGCAAAGTCTAAGGGATGAGCTGTAGTTGGATGGCATCCATCCACTCTTACTCTTTCTACCTCTTGGCCCTGCCTTCTTCTTCTTCCTTTTCCTGTCTTCTTCCCTTACCTGTCCTTCATTGTTACCCCCCCCCTTCTTCTTCTATTCCCCAAGTTGCTCATTCTATAGATACATTCTTCCATGTACGTGAGGAAAGTAACCTTTGACAAAAATAGGTTTTCATGTTCTTAAGAGCTAATTGTTTATTGATTACATTATAGAACTAATAAACACACGTCTGACCAGCAGAGCTGTACTAACATGAAAAGCAAGATAAGGGCCCAGAAAAAGGTCATCCTGAAGACCTTTCTCACTGTGACGTCTGTCTTTTCAATTGTGACCTCAGCATATAAGAGCCTTCTCCCCACAGGCCTGGCCTGAGGGACTTGTGCACTTGGCTTGAGTATAAGAATGAATGGCTTTAGTTCGTTCACTCAACACATGTTCTTAAGCTCCTACTGTGTGCTTGCTCTGGGGTACAGAGGTAAATAAGACAGTTGTGGTCCTTGTCCTCATGGACATTACTTTTGAGTAGGTATGTGTGTTGCTTCCTTAGATATTGTGGTCAGTAAAGTTCTCTCTGAGAAGGTGACATCAGAGTCACTACCTTAAAGGTAAGGAGGACTTAGACATATGAAGTTCACTTCTTAGGAGGGCTGACAAAATCTGAGGAAGTGTCAGATCAGCTTCTGCTTTAATCAAAGAAAAAGCTGGGCATGTGAAGGGCACACACCTGCCACAGGTTCCTAATTGAGGCCCTCACCATCTCACCTGTGGCTGCAGTGACCTCTTGAACAATCTTCTTGCATTCTGAGGCCCCTTTCCACATTACCATTAGAACTGCCTTCATAAAATGCAACTCTAATCATGACACTCTCCTGTTCGAACCCTTTTTCTGCTCCCAGGATAAAATCCAACCACCCAGGCACACAGCTGCAGTGTTATTTATGACCTGGTCCTGCGAACCTCACCAGCTTTGTTCTTGTCACTCACCTTGCTCCGCATGTACTGGTCACACTGAACTAATTGGTGTTCCTCTCTCACGACATGCACTTTTACATTTTCATGCCTTTGCCCATACTGTGCCTTGACCTGAAATTCCCTTCCTTCTTTGGTTCCCATTCTCTGTACAATAAATACTCATTTACAGATGCTGTCTCCTTTAGGAAACCTCTGAAATACTCCCGGGTTGGGTTGGATGCTTGTGCTATATGCACTTTTAAGCCTTCTGAGCTTACCTTAGTCATATCATTTTCTTATAAATTTCTGTTTATATGCATCTTTCCCTGCTAGACAGTAAACTCTCTGAAGACAAGGTCTTGTCTTAGCATAATATCCAGGTCAGAATAGACACATGATCAATATTTAAAATACATAAAAAATAGTTGTTTTTTGGAGGGGTCCTTTTTATCCTAACCCGAGGACATTTTTGCATTTATCTTCAAGTAAAGCGGGAGGGAGAGAGGGAGAAAGAGAGGAGAAACATCGACGTGAGAGAGGCACATCAAGTAGTATCCACCCACACGACCCCAACCAGGGTGGCTGCCACCCGCACGACCAACTAGGGCCGGGGACAAACCGCAACCGAGGTTCGTGCCCTTAGCGGGAACCAACCCAGGCCTCTCTGTACCGCAGGCTGACGCTCCAACCGCTGAGCCAAACCGGCCAGGGCAAAAGATAGTTTTAAAACTACACAGAAACCAAAGTGCAGGAGACAAATTATAGACTTGACCTTTCAGGAAACTGAATAAATGATGTGTGGGACAAATTTGAAAACCATGTCCTAGAACACAGAAGAAAAAGATAGACAAATAAAAAGGAAAATGGTGAGATTGAATATAATAGATATAGAAAGTAAGTTGGGCGGGTGTTCCTTTTCTGTCTTCCAGGTATACTTTTCCTGTCTGAAACCTCTAGTCCCACATTTAGTGTGGATATCAATCATTTGACACCCGCCCCCCCATTCCTGCCACCAGAATGGGCATGTAACACAGGCTGACCACCGAATTTCCTTGGACCTGGAAATTGACCCAGGAATAGGAATGCTCCCCACCCCCAGCAGAACCAGTTAACATTCTTATGAAGGACCAGATATGGATGCCTTTGGGAATCTCAAATCATGACTTCTGCTGCCAGATGGAACAAGCCCACCTGGGAATTGAGCCGAAGAGAGAAAGGCTTGCTGGAGGAGAGAGAGATGGCATCAGACTTACATGTTTTGTGCACTTGCATCCAGTTGTATCTGAAGTCAGACTTCACAATTAAACTTCCCGATTATGTGAAACCCAATTTTTCTTTACTTGCAATCGTAGATAAATATTGGCAACTGGAAATAGAATATAGCAAGTGTCAGTCTCTAAAATATAGAATGAGTTGAGGTGTGATGAGGGGTAATGAGGATTTTTCTGTTCCCACCTGAGAACATTTGAATGATAGGGTAGGCACAAATTAGAGCCACCTGCCACCTGTCATATTTTGGAAATCTGATTATGTGCCTCATGTGGCCAGTGACTTAGCAGCTTGTAAAAAATGTCAAGATATTAGAGTAAGTTAATGATATTTTGATGCTTTTTAAAATATCAGAAAAAATGCAGCCTTTATCAAACAGTTAAAAAGAGGTAGCATATGCTCCAGTAATTGCACTTCTAGATATTTTAAAAGAAATGAAAACATACATCCACATAAAAACTTGGTCATGGCTCTGGCCAGTGGTTAGAGCATTGGCCCACACACCTGAGGGAAGAGTTGTGGGTTCAACTCCCAGACAAGGGCATGCACCTGGGTTGCAGGTTTGATCCCCAGCCCTGGTTGGGGCACATGCAGGAAGCAATCAATTGATGTGTTTCTCTCACATTGATGTTTCTCTCTCTCTCTCCCCCTCCCTCCCTTCCACTCTCTCTAAAAATCAATGAAAAAAATATCCTTGGGTAAGGATTAATGAAAACAAATAAACAAACAGAAAAAAATTGATCATGATTGTTTATGGCAACATATTCATAATAGCCAAGCAGTGGAAACAACCCAAATGTCCACCATCCGATGAGTGGATAAAAAAATGTGGTACGTTTACACAATGCAATATTATTCAGCAATAAATGACATAAAGGTACTAACACATGCCACAACATGATGTACCTTAAACATATTATGCTAAGTGAAAGGAGCCAATCACAAAGGACTATGTAATATATGATTCCATTGACATAAAATGTCAAGAATAGGCAAATCTATAGAAACAAAAAGTAGATAAATAGTTACTAACAGCTGTGAGGAATGGGAGGATTAGAAGGTGGGGTCTCAGGGAAGTGGAGTTTCTTTTTGGAGTAATAAAAATGTTCTAAAGTTAATTATGGTGATAGGTGCACAACTATATGAATAGACTAAAAGCTGTCGATTTGTATCTCAATAAAACTATTCTTTAAAAAATGCAGACTCTACATAGAAGTAGGGTATAGACTGACAATCCTCAGAAGGGGGAGAGGGGATAAACCACAGAACTTGTATGCATGTAGGCATAACTGATGGACATAGACAACAAAGCTGGGGATGAGGTGTGGGGGATGGGTAGGAGGGTGTCAATGGGGGGGAAAAGGAGAAACATCTGTAATAAAAATTAATTAATTAAAAAAATGCAGACTCTGCCCTGGCTGGTTTGGTTCAGCAGTTAGAGCGTCGGCCTGCGGTCCTGAGAGACCCGGGTTCGGTTCCCGCTAAGGGCGTGTACCTTGGTTGCAGTTTGTCCCCGGCCCTGGTCGGTTGTGTGGGTGGCAGCCACTCGATGTGTTCCTTTCACATCGATGTTTCTCTCTCTCTCTGTTCCTCTCTCTCCCTCCCACTCTACCTGAACAAAAAATGGAAAAATCTCCTCGGGTGAGGATTAAAAAAAAAAAAAATGCAGACTCTAGCTTAAAGAGAAAGCAGAAGGGAAATAGCATATGGCTCTGCTGAGAGCTCCTTTCTGCTTGTGACCAGCAAGCTAAGATTCCCGAGAGTCAGCCAAAGATGTGCACTTGGAGACATCTAAGAACAGTATTGTCTACTTGAACCTGAAGCTAAAGTTAGGTAAAGGCAGATGGATAGGAAGTGCAAGGGAAGATGAAACTGATAAGGGTAGAAGCTTGACCCCTGAGCCTTGCTCAGACATCTGTTGTTCATCTTTGCCTGAGAAAGGTCAGAGTAATTCCACTATTAAGAGACAACCACTGAATTGTTGTTTCTATTTCTCTGTAGTCCAGAGAAAGATGATGAGTCTTGGAGGGGTTGTGCTGGGTCACATTTAGGGACAGAAACCAGGAGTAATACAGTTAAACTGAGGACTAGGGTGATGGACAGAACACCAAAGTCTGCGGCAAAGAAAAAACGCCACTGGGCTGAGAGTTTCGGTTCAAGAACCATAACCTGCCAGCTTTTTGGCTTTGGTTACTCGCCCATGGAGTTAAAAATGTGCACGAACTCACTCTGTAGCCAGAGCAAGCTGTTTGCTCTTTTTCTCCCAGCAGGTTGGTATGCACCATAGAGTGTTGGACATTGGAAGCTGGTTTTCTATTTCTAAGTAAGAATTTTATTGTAATTTCCTGTTTTACTTTATGTATTGAAATATTGAATATGTTGGGGGTAGTTATCTTTCTCATTTATCAATATGTTGCTAGTTGATGGGTCATCTGGACTCGAAATCCTGAACCTTAGAGTACAAAGCAGTAACTGGATGAGTTTGGGAATGTCTTCTTTTGCAGAGGAAGAGACTTTGTATTCATTTGTGGAAAATAAATTTGCATTGTCATAAGAAGCAACACTTTTTAAAATTAATGTGTGGCACTAAGTGTATGTGTGTCTCGGGTAGTTTAGGAATGGAATGGATATTTTCTGTTTGGGAACAGCCTGACCAACATCTGGTGGACACGTGACACATGCTCCTCCATTCTCTGAGAGGTCATATGTGCATCACATATTAGAATCCTTTTTTGGGGTAAAATTTATATGGGTTCTAGCGGAGATAAGTCCTTTCTCCTTGTGATATTTCAAGTAACCTATAAGCTTGTCGCTACTGGGAGCTATTTTTGCTGCCCTTTTCAGAGAATCTGCTAGAGAGCAAGACTAACATAGAAGTAAGCAAGCACCAAGAAGGAAAAGATGTGTGTGTATTGTGTTCATATGACATCCTCAGCACTAATAGCAGGTCTTGGCACATAGTTAGGGCCCAGTAAATGTGTGTTAGATAAATAAAACCAGAACTAAAAAATAGGAACACAGCCCTGGCCGGTTTGGCTCAGCGGTTAGAGCGTCGGCCTGCGGTCCGGAGAAACCCGGGTTTGGGTCCCGCTAAGGGCATGTACTTTGGTTGCCGTTTGTCCCCGGCCCTGGTTGGTCGTGCGGGTGGCAGCCACTCGATGTGTCCCTTTCACGTCGATGTCTCTCTCTCTCTCTCTCTCTGTCTTTCTTTCTCTCTCTCCCTCCTGCTCTATCTGAACAAAAAATGGAAAAATGTCCTCGAGTGAGGATTCAAAACAAAAAAATAGGAACACAGAGTATGCTGGTGACATGGTTTGAACTTGGGTTCTAGTCACGTCTAGAGCCAGCTCTATCCCTTAGACTTCCCAAGTACATTAGTCAATACATTCCCTTTATTTTAGTTAGTGTAGCAGATACTGAAAATTGGCTCATCCAGTAAAACTCCAGCGTACACCGGAGGCTGGAAAACTAAAGTCCACGTTACTCAGATGCCTTTGCAGGGAGGGTCTCTGCACGGGGGGTGGCATCCACTAAATAGGCCATCTGAGGAAGCCTTGGAAGGGGTTATGGGCGCTATGGAGCGGCCATTCTGGCAGCACAGTGGCAGGGGCATTTTGGTACCTCTGCAGCAGCTATGGCAGATGCCCTCGTGTCTCGTCAGTGCCTAGCTTCGTGTGACCAGCAATGATGGCAGCAACTTCCTGGTCCGGCAGCGTTTCGAGCATGGCAGAGGCAGCACGGTCTCCAAGTCGGCTGTGAGGCAGCGGCAGCAGCAGCTTAGCTTGAGGCCGATTTGGGTTGTGGCTTCAGGAGTGGTTCTGAAACTCCAGGTCTTTCAATCATTTGGTAGAAAGTTAATACTCTTTTTTTTTTTTTTTTTAATCCTCACCCGAGGATATTTTTCCATTTTTTTGTACAGATAGAGTGGGAGGGAGAGAGAGGAAGGAGAGAGAGAGAGAAACATCGACGTGAAGGGACACATGGAGTAGCTGCCACCCACACGACCAACCAGGGCCGGGGACAAACTGCAACCGAGGTACGTGCCCTTAGCGGGAACCGAACCCGTGTCTCTCCGGACCGCAGGCCGACGCAGTAACCGCTGAGCCAAACTGGCCAGGGCGAAAGTTAATACTCTTTAGTGTTTCTCTGCTTAAACTGGCCAGGGTGAATTCTGTTGTCTGCGAGTGAACTCTGAACATTATAACTAATTTAAGTTGATTTTCTGTCAATACCAGTTGCAAGAGTCCATACTAACTTTGTAGAAATTCTGAAGGTAGAAACGACAAAGGGGCAGAAATAATTAAACCATGAGAAAATTTCCCAGGATATGAATGCAGAAAAATGATGTTTTTAGTGGAAAATATCAGACTAGCTTCAGATCTCTGTGCAACACCAAATACCAAAAAATAATATAACAATATCTATACAACTTAAAGGTAGGAATGCTGTCACTTATGTGTAATGTCAAAAGAATGGCATTCTCTGATATAAAAACTTTCAGAATCAGACCATCCATATGTCCTGTCTGAAAATTTTCTCAGAGGAGCTCTATTGCATTGAGAAATTTATCAAAATTAAAGAGTTAAAAAATTGGAAATCTGTAGCAGAGAAAAACTGCTGACACACAACAAAACCAAATAAACATATAAAATTAAAATTTATAAATATATCATAAAACTATGTAAAATAAAAGCAATAGCAAAAGAAATATGCATGGTTGTGTGTGTGTGTGTGTGTGTGTGTGTGTGTTTAATAGGAAGGTATATCTAGTAGGGTTCTTTGTAAGCAATAGAAATAAGCAAGGAAAGGGATGTATCAGAGGGCTTGTGGGTAGCCACACAATCAAAACGAAAACTGAAGCCCTGGCCGGTTTGCTCAGCGGTTAGAGCGTCAGCCTGCGGTTCAGAGAGACCCGGGTTCGGTTCCCGCTAAGGGCACGTACCTCGGTTGCAGTTTGTCCCCGGCCCTGGTTGGGTCGTGCAGGTGGCAGGCATTCAATGTGTCCCTTTCATGTCGATGTTTCTCTCTCTCTTCCTCTCTCTCTCTCCTGCTCTATCTGAACAAAAAATGGAAAAATGTCCTTGGGTAAGGATAAAAACAAAACAAAACAAACAAACAAACAAACAAAAAAACCCTGAAGAATCAAGACTCAGAAAGGACAGGAACCAGCGCAAGTCCAGAGATCCAGAAGGTACTAATCAACAATCTCAAATCATTGCCCTGGATGCTCTGTTTTTGTCAGGTGAAAGCAAAGTACTTCTCATTTACTCTGCTTATTAGAATGTAGAAAGGAGCATTTCCTAGCTTTGTGTTTTGCCCCATGCATATGCTGAACAAAATTACGACAAAATCTCAATGTGACCTTGCGAGCAGCAGGGCGTTGTCATTCTTCGAGACTGTGTGGGATACTTTCAGCCCCCTAGCAAGCTTTCCCTCACATATCATCGGCCACAATAGCATCATATTTCCACTTCTAAACCAATTAATGCAATAAGAATGGAATTATTTAGATTTGGGCTTAGTCTGATTAACATTCACCCTTGGGTACTGGGGAAGAGTTCAGTCTCCTTGAGACACCTGGTAGTCTTACAACTTTAAAATAAATAAAAAAAATGTGTTGTGTTGAGCAAGTAAAAACAGCTGTTGGGTAGGCCGCAAACAGTGGCCTTAATATCAGAAATTTCCCCTGGGATACAGCATAGCCTTTGATTTATTATTTTAATAGGGAGAGGGAACTCCAGTGTCTTCCTACCATAATAGGGAAAAAACAGGGAGTTCCCCAGTTGTTGAGAATATTCTGTTCAACACAGGAAGTGGAAAAATCTACAGAAAGAATGGAATTATAGTTTAACTGGGTCAAACTTTATATTACCTGACTGAACTATACCCTAACTCTGATAGGTAGATCTCAGTGGATTTCAGTGTGATGGAAATTACTATTAGCTCAGAGCGTATCTCAAGGTTTCCAAAAGACCTTAATTATTTATCTCATTCCAGGACACAATTATCCTTTTTAATGACCTTTAGGAATATTTAGGCATAATAGTAAAAAATGAACTTTTACTGTTATAACATGGTACCCAGTCTCCCCTTTAAGCAAGATGCTATGGATCTATGGGTTCAACTGTGGAAATTGGATGAGGAGTAATGACTCTCTATTGTCTTGACTCCCATCAGACCTTTATTTATCACACTTAGGGTATTTTAGTCACACAAATCAAGTAAGACTTCAGTGGAAACCCTATGTTCAAATAGGCATAGCTACAGATGTGTTAAAGTGAGATCATCTGATTACCAAACTGCTGTTCCTGCCTATTATGATGCACAATTTGCCTTTGATTGTCAAGGGAGTCTCTCTAACCCCTGTGATCCCAAGATTTTCCTTTCCTAATTGAAACAAGGGAACACATTTTAATTGCAACATTTCCCACCAACAATTTCCAACATTCAGAAAATAGTGAAGTTTTTTCCTTTTTTTTTTTTTTTTAAATGCTGGAATTTCCCTCAGCAGTTTGGGTCTCAAGGCCTTGAAGAAGGAATAGTCATTCCAGTCCTTCTTGGGGCAAGTTATGGGTATACAAGCAGGACACTCTCAATGGAACTATTCCAGCATTCCTATCTCAAGGAGTCTTTATTTTCTTCCTGTATGTATGCCAAGGGATTTTTGGCATCTCCACTTTCTTTAATGAGGGCCAGTGTTGGGGCCTGATTCTCCTTATCCAATCCTGTTAAACACCAACTGCTTCAGCCAGCACTTTGAATGCAGCACTTCTGGTAAGTGCATCCACATTGACAAATACAGCCCAATCTAAAATTATGTTCACTCTTCTCGGTTGAGTGCTTTCAAAATAAATTCCCACAAAAATTTCACCAAAAGTTTCTTTATTTAAAGTAACAAATCCCGCAACCCTTGCAATGGAAAAACCTTCTCTTGGCAAAAAGAGACTCCTGGCCAAATATCTGAGGCTGATGTTATTGCCTGTTCATGTCTTTTATGTGCTCACTGAAATGTGAAAAAGTTGGAGGACTCATTGTATTTAAAATGTCATGAATGGTGGGGACAAAATGTGATAAGAACATTTCCCCAAACCCGTTTTCTAGTGGTTCTCAAAAGGGTTGAGGGTAGGAAGTACCGAAATCACTTGAGGATCCTTTGTAAAATGTACGCAGCTGGCCCTGCCCTCAGGGACAAGTCAAAAGATGGTGTACGATAGGGCAAGGAGGTCATACATATTAAAAAAGTCCTTTGGATTTTTAAAAAATCTTCACTCGAGGATATGTTTATGGATTTTAGAGAGAGAAACATCGATAAGGGAAAGAAACATTGATCAGTTACCTCCTATACACACCCCGATTGGGGATCTAACCTGAAACCTAGGTATGTGCCATAACCTGGAATCAAACCCCCATGATGTACGGACTATGCTCCAAGCAACTGAGCCACCCAGCCAGGGTCTAGATTTTTTTTAATACACATCCTCCCACACTCACAATTCATTACCCCCAGAAACATTACTACTGACCCATCATGATCATGAACATAGGATAAAGGAAGGGATAAAGTTGCTGTTTATAATTAATTATAAGGAGAGTGACTCTTCTTACATTGTGGTAAACTGTGTAATGTTTCCAGCTATTCTTTTCTCTTTAAAAGTGGATGAAGACTTTCCCACCTCATTTTCTGAGTTAGCTCTGATACTTGGGTCATTGGAAGATAAGAGGAAGTGACAATGTGTTCATTCTAAGCAGAAGCTTTTCGATTTCTGCTATCTTGTTTGCTTTTTCCTCTACCAAGAGAATGATATGTTCCTAATGGTGGCTACTCTTTCAGTTTGGTTCCAAGAATAAGACCCAGAGTTGCAACCCCTGGCAGATATCATGAACAATAAATAAATGCTTGTTTTGGGAAGCTATAGAGATTTTGAGTTGCAGGAAATCTGTCTAAAGTACATAAAATAGATTTTTTTGGAAGGGTAAGCACCTTGGTGAGTTTGGTTAGATAGTTAAAGTGACACCAAAGCTTGAGTTTAGGAGTTTGAATTAGAGAGAACTAAATTTATTTGTATAAGAAAGTGGGAAAGCTTGTTTTATCTAGTAGAGGGGGACTTGGCCAGGGAAATAAAATGGAGAAAGCAGAGGCAATGAAACAGGCGACTAGAGATTCAAAAATTGTTCAAGGACTTGTAAGCCAGGTATATCTAATTTGGAATTTTATATATTTTTCCATTTTAGCTAAGTATACTACATATACATGCCATGTGTGAGTGTGTTTTGGTGAAGACCTGAGAAAACCATTGAGTTCCATATTTAGGTTAACAATCCAGAACAGAAGGAGTAAGAAGCAGCATGCCAAGTCCATCAGTCAGCTGATCCAGTTAAACAAAAGCAAGAATTTGAGGTTTGAGGAGACCATGGGAATGTAAAAAAAAATTATAAGGAGGGTTTTATTCCCACAAACCAAGAAGTGGGCATTTGAAACAATGTTTTCTAGATTTCAAAGCCTAGATTTGATGTCCTAAATAAATGTTAGTAGACCTGTCCTAACTACACAGTAAAATAATAATTGTACTTATACCAGGAATCTAAAAGTGATTCAATATTAGAAGAGTTATAATGATATTTTAAGGATAATTTTAAAAAATCACTTAATGATCTCTAAATGATTGACGAATAACATCTGATAAATACTAATTTCCTCAAGGGAAAAACTCTTTAAAAGCATAGAAGTATACGTCTTTACTGTGATTAAAAAAATTTTTTTTTTAACTGTCATGATATGTTTTGGTGAGAAAATCTTTACTAACTTTCTTCTGGAAGTTTGATTGGTCCTTCCTGAGCACATGCAGGCCCAGCAGAGGCAGCCACAAACTGTGGATCGCTTGTAGCTCTAAACAGACTGCCAAGGGTCAGTCACAGGCAAATCTTACAATAACCTGCACCAGTCCCTCCCTAGAAGTCCAGAACCAACACACCCAGTAGCTAGCTTCAGACAACATCAGAGCAGGATCCAATAAGCTTCACAAAGGCACATTGAAAGGGAGATCTCAGCAGGCACAATACCCTGCTGAGGTGAATTCTGCTTCCTATGGTCAGCACCTGCACAACAATTAGCATGTTGTGGTCACGGTTGAGCCTCACAATCAACCAGCCTGCAGGTCAATCCTACACATGAACACAAATGAACCAATAGCAATAAACACTCAGTTACAAAAAATTCAAGAGGAAGGAAAACTTCCAAGCTCTTTTTATGAGGCCAGCATAATCCTAATCCCAAAGCCAGATAAAGACGCTACAAAAAAGAAAAAAGAAAATTACAGGACAGTGTCCCTGATGAACATAGATGCCAAAATCCTCAACAAAACCCTAACAAATCAAATCCAGCGATATATTAAAAAAATTATACACTATGACCAGGTGGGATTTATCTCAAGGATGTAAGACTGGTACAATATTCATAAATCAATAAGTGTGATACACCACATAAACAAAATGAAAGATAAAAATCCTGTGCTTGTATCAATAGACACTGAAAAAGCATTTGACAAAATCCATCATCCATTTTTTATTAAAAAACTCAGCAAAGTTGGGATAGAAGGTATCTCAACATAATAAAGGCCATTTATGACAAAGCTACAGCCAACATCATACACAATGGACAAAAAACTAAAAGCATTTCTCCTAAGAACAGGAAAAAGACAGGGATGTCCACTTTCACCACTCTTATTTAACATAGTACGGGAAGTCTTAGCCACAGCAATCAGACAAGAAGAAAAAAATAAAGGGATCCAAATTGAAAAGGAAGAAGTGAAACTGTCATTATTCACAGATGACAGGATATTGTACATTGAAAACCCTAAAGACTCCATCAAACAACTACTAGATTTAATACATGAATTTAGTAAAGTAGCAGGATACAAAATCAACATCCAGAAATCATGGGCATTTTTATAAACCAATAATGAACACACAGAAAGAGAAACTAAAAAACAATCCCATTTACCATTGTGACAAAAAAATTAAAATACCTAGGAATAAACTTAACCAAAGAAGTAAAGGACTTCTTTGCAGAAAACTACACAACATTGAACAAAGAAATAGAAGAAGATATAAAAAAGTGGAAGCACATACCTTGTTCATGGACTGGAAGAATTAACATCATTAAAATGTCCATACTACCCAAAACAATCTATAGATGCAATGCAATCCCCATCAAAATACCAACAACATATTTCACAGAACTAGGAAAAACACTCCAAAAGTTTATATGGAATCAAAAAAGACCCCAAATAGCCACAGCAATCTTAAAAAGAAGAACAAAGTAGAAGGGATCACAATACCAGATATCAGCTTATACTACAAAGCCATTGTAATCAAAACAGCCTGGTACTGGCACAAGAACAAGCATATAGATCAATGGGACAGAAAACAAAGAACCCAGAAATTGACCCAAGACATTATGCTCAATTAATATTTGACAAAGGTGGCAAGAGTATACAATGGAGTAAAGACAACCTCTTTAATAAATGGTGTTGGAAAATTGGACAGCTACATGCAAAAAAACTTACATCACACAGAAGAATAAATTCAAAATAGATAAAAGACTTAAATGTGACTCATAGATCCATAAAAATCCTAGAAGAAGCTGTAGGCAACAAAATTTCAGACATCACATATAGCAGAATTTCCACTTATACAATGCCTAAGGCAAGAGAACCACAGGCAAAATGAACACATGGGACTACATCAAACTAAAAAACTTATACACAGCAAAAGAAACAACCATCAAAATGGAAAGGGAACTCACTACATGGGAGAGCATAATTGCCAATGATACATTAGATAAGAGATTAATTTCCAAAATACATAGAGTACTCATACAACTCAAAAAAAGGAAGACAAAGAACCAATTAAAAAACTGGCAGAGGACCTAAATAGACACCCCTCCAAACAGGATGTAAAAATAGCCAAGAGACATATGAAAAAATGCTCAACATCACTAATCATCAGAGAGAGGCAAATTAAAATGACTATGAGGTATCTCCTCACACTTGCCAGAATGGCTGCTATCAACAAATAATCAAACAACAAAGTGCTAGCAAGGGTGTGAAGAAAAGGAGACTCTAGTACAGTGCTGGTGGAAATGTAGACTGGTGCAGTCACTATGGAAAACATTATGATGTTTCCTCAAAAAATTAAAAATTGAACTTCCATTTGACCCAGTGATCCCCCTTCTAGGAATATATCCTAAGAAGCCTGAAACACCAATCAGAAAGAATATATGCACCCCTATGTTCATAGCAGCACTATTTACAATCACTAACATCTGGAGAAACCCAAGTGTCCATCAGTAGATGAGTGGTGCATTTACACAATGGAATACTATGCAGCTGTAAGAAAGAACGATCTCGTATCCTTTGAGATGATGTGGAGGAAACTGGAGAGTATTATGCTAAGAAAAATAAGCCAATCAGAGAAAGACTAGTATCACATAATCTCACTTATTTGTGGAGTATAATGACAAAATAAGCTGACGAACAAAATAGACCCAGAGATATGAAAGGAGGGTTCAGACTGACAAACCTCAGAGAAGGGAGGTGAGGGGGAGGGAACAGATAAACCAAAGAACTTATATGCATATAAGCATAACTATTGGACATAGACAACAATGCTGTGGGGGGAAGGGGCAAGAATAGGAGGAGGGTGTCAATGGGGGAAAAAGGAGAAACATCTGTAACAAAATTAAATTGATTAAAATATATATAATTTTTTTTAAAAGACTCAATTACAACAGGAGGGCCCACATACCCCACACAAGGGACATTTCTTGTACACCCAGCTAAGGTGATAAAGGAGATAGCACTGCTGAACCCCTACTACATAGGCCACCCCACAAAGATTGAGAGTCATAGCAGATCTATCTAATACATAGAAACAAACACAAAAAGACAGGCAAAATGCGGAGACAAAAAATAGACCCCAAATAAAAGAACAGGAAAAATCTCCAGGAAAGGAGCTGAATGAAGTGGAGGTAAGCAATTTATCAGATATGGAGTTCAAAGTAATGGTTATAAGAATAATCAACAGCATGAAAAAGGACATAGAAACCATAAAGAAGCATGAGTCAGACATGAAGAATACAATATCAGAAATGAAGAATGCACTGGAAGGAATAAACAGTAGGTTGGATAAAGGAGAGAATCACATCAGTAACTTGGAAGACAAGATTAAAAAAAAACACCCAATCAAAGCAGCAAAAAGAAAAAATAATTTAAAAAATGAGGATAGTCTAAGGGACCTTCGGGACAACATGAAGCATTACAACAGTCACATCGTAGGGGTACCAGAAGGAGAAGAGAGAGAGCAAGGGATTGATAACCTACGTATTTGAAAAAATTACGACCAAAGACTTTCCTCACTGGCTGAAGGAAAAAGACACTCAAGTTCAGGAGAAGTAGAGAATCCCAAACAAGATGGATCCAAAGAGGCCCACACCAAGACACATCATAACTAAAATGGCAAAACTAAAAGACAAAAGGGGGAGAATCTTCAAAATCACAAGAGACAGATAGTTGGTTACCTACAAAGGAGCTCCCATAACACTGTCCTCTGATTTCTCAACAGAAACTTTGCAGGCCAGAAGTGAGTGGCATGAAATATTCAAAGTGATGAAAAGCAATGACCTACAACCAAGACTACTTTACCCAGCAAGGCTATCATTTAAATTTGAAGGAAAGCCCTGGCCAGTTTGGCTCAGCAGTTAGAGTGTCGGCCCATGGACCAATAAGTCTCAGGTTCAGTTCTGGTCAGGGGAACATACCTCAGTTGTGGTTTGTCCCCTGCACTGGTCGGGTCGTGTAGGAGGCAACCAGTCGATGTGTCTCTCTCACATTGATGTTTCTCTCTCTCCCTTTCTCTCCCTTCCTTCCACTCTATCTGATGATAAATGGAAAAATATCCTCAGGTGAGGATTAAAAAAAATTGAAGGAGAGCTCTGCCAGTGTGGCTCAGTGGATTGAGCATAGTCCCACAGACTGAGGGGTCTGTCAGTGCACATGCCCAGGCTGAGGGATCGATCCCTGGTAGGGGGCATGCAGGAGGCAGCTGATCAATCTTTCTTTCTCACATAGATGTTTCTTTCTCACATAGATATTTCTATTTCTCTCTCCTTTCCTCTCTCTCTAAAAAAATCAATGAAAACATATTTAAAAATAAATAAAATAAAATTGAAGGAGAAGTAAAGAGCTTCCAGACAAGGAAAAGCTAAAGGAATGTGTTACCACCAAACTAGTATAGTCAAACTTTGTTCTTGAATGCCTCCCATTTCGAAATATTTGGTTCTCCACCAAGTTGTTCACAGAAAAAAATATGTCTTTTGTTGAACAAAACTTTGGTTCTCAACCCAACAAATCTTTTATGCTGATACCTATATGAACAGTTGTGTCTCTCAGGCAAAAAACAAAGGAGAGAATGAGCAAGCATGCATTAGTTTACAGCTAAATCTTGCATTGTAAACATTTCAGGAAATTGTACTGTGAATATTTTAGTGGGTTTTTTTGTTTTGTTTTGCTTTTGTTGCTGCTTATTATTATTAAATATGTACAGCAAGTCACCATTGCTCCTAAGAAGGTTAGTGATAGCAGCAAAGTGAAACGTTCTTAGAACAATGGTAGAGCTTAGATATGTACTGTATATTAAAAAAAGTTAAA
Source organism: Molossus molossus (assembly GCF_014108415.1). Taxonomy (NCBI): domain Eukaryota; kingdom Metazoa; phylum Chordata; class Mammalia; order Chiroptera; family Molossidae; genus Molossus; species Molossus molossus. Next base: position 42,331,703 of record NW_023425351.1, on the reverse strand, counting down.
ACAGAGAATCATTTGGGTGTCTAGAATGAATTAATTCAATTTATATCAATTCAATGGGAAACAATGATTCAGTTTTTTTTTTTTTTTTTTTAACAAACTGCTTTTTTTAAATTTTTATTTTTTTATTTTATTTTTGTGTGGTATGTGCCCCTAGCAGGAACTGAACCCGGGACTCTCTGGTCCGCAGGCTGACGCTCAACCGCTTAGCCAAACTGGCCAGGGCCAAACTGTTTTTTTTTGAAAGCCTCACTTGAGGATATTTTTCCATTGATTTTTAGATAGAGTGAGGGGTGGGGGGAGAAAGAGAGAGAGAATTGAGGGAAACACATCAGTTGGTTGCCTCCTGCACAACTCCAACTAGGGCCAGGGATTAAACTGAAACTGAAGTACGTGCCCTTGACTGAAATTGAAGCCAAGACTCTGGTCCACAGGCAATGCTCTAACCAGTGAGGCCAATAAACTGCTTCTCAAACAGTCCTCCAGAAGGACTTAAGTACAAAAACTGAGGATCTACTGTATTACAAAAAATGTTAAAGGGCCTACCAGAAGAAGGAGAAGGAAGAAGAAGAGGAGGAGGAGGAGGAGAAAGAGAAGAGGAACAGAGGAATATAGTTAAAGGAATAAAATGGCAATAAATACAAACCTATCAATCTTCACTTTATTTATTTGTATTTATTTATTTATCTTTATTGTTGAGAGTATTACAGATGTCTCTTATTTCCCCCCAATGCCCACATCCACCTGGTTTCCACCCTACCCCAGACCTTCACCACACTGTGTCCATGGGCTCTGCATATATGCATATAAATTCTTTGGTTAAAGTCTTCCCACCCTCCTTCCCCCTTCCTTCCGAGATTCCTCTGTACTATGCTTCCATGCTTCTGGACCTATTTTGTTAGTCAGTTTATTTTGTTCATTAGATTCCACATATAAGTGAGATCCCATGATACTTGTCTTTCTCCGACTGGCTTACTTTGCTTAGCATAATAATCTCCAGGTCCCCCATGCTGTCTCAAAGGGTATGAGATTCTTCTTCTTCTTCTTTTTTTAACAACTGCATAGTATTCTACTGTGTAAATGTAGTACAGATTTTTTTTTATCCACTCATCTACTGATGGGCACTTGGGCTATTTCCAGATCTTAGCTATTATAAGTAATGCTGCTATGAACATAGGAGTCGACATATTCTTTCTGATTGGTGATTTGGGATTTTTAGGATATATTCCTAAGAGTGGGATCATTGGGTCAAATAGGAGTTCACTTTTAAATTTTTTGAGGGAACTCCATATTGTATTCCAAAGTGGCTGCACCAGTCTGCATTCACACTAGCAGTGCACTAGGGTTCCCTTTTCTCCACATTCCTGCCAACACTTGCTGTTTGTTCATTTATTGATGATAGCCATTCTGACAGTGTGAGGTGATACCTCATTGTCATTTTAATTTGAATCTCTGTGATAATTAGTGACTTTGAGCACTTTTTTTTTATATGTCTCTTGATTGTCTGTGTATCCTCTTTGGAGAAGTGTCTATTTAGGTCCTTTACCCATTTTTTAAATTGGATTGTCTTCCTTTTGTTGAGTTGTATAAGATCTTTATATATTTTGGAAATTAAACTCTTATCTGATATATCATTGGCAAATATGTTCTCCCATACAGCAGGTTCCTTTTGCATTTTGTTGTTGGTTTCTTTAGCTGTGTAGAAGTTTATTTTGATGTAGTCCCATTTTTAAAAATTTTTCTCCTTTGTTTGTCTTGCCCTAGGAGATGTATATGTGAAAATTCTGCTACATGAGATGTCTAGTTTTGCTGCCTTGTTTCTTCTCAGATTTTTATGGTTTCATGGCTTACAATTAAGTCTCTTGTTTATTTTGAGTTTATTCTTGCATATGGTGTAAGTTGATAGTCTAGTTTATTTTTTTGCATGTACCTGTCCAATTTTCCCAACACCATTTATTGAAGAGACTGTCTTTATTCCATTGTATGTTCTTTTCTCCTTCACAAACATTAATTGAGTGTAATGGCTTGGGTCAATTTCTGGGTTCTCTGTTCTGCTCCATTGATCAATATGCCTGTTCTTGTGACAGTACCAGGCTGTTTTGTCCACAGTAGATTTAAGTATAATTTGATATCTGGTATTGTGATCCCTCCTATTTTGTTCTTCTTTCTCAAGATTGCTGCAGCTATTTAGGGTCTTTTTTGGTTCCATATATGTTTTTGGAGTATTTGTTCTAGATCTGTGAAATATGCTGTTGGTATTTCAATGGGGATTGCTTTGAATCTATAGATTGCTTTGGGTAGTATGGACACTTTAATGATGTTAATTCTTTCAATCCATTAATATGTAATATGCTTCTACCTGTTTGTATCTTCCTCTATTTCTGTTTCCAACATCCTGTCGTTTTCTGAATACAGGTCTTTTAGCTCCTTGGTTAAGTTTATTCCCTAGGTATTTTTGTTGTTGTTGTTGCAATGGTAAAAGTGATTGTTTTTATGGTTTCTCTTCAAGAGAGATCATTATTAATGTATAAAAATACCATCAATTTCTGCATGTTAATTTTGTATCCTGCTACTTTGCCAAATTCATTTATTAACTCCTAGTAGTTTCTTGGTGGATTCTGTAGGGTTTTCTATTACACTATTATGTCATCTGCAAATAATAACAGTTTTAATTCTTCCTTGCCAATTTTGATGCTGTTTTTTTCTTCTTATCTGATCCCTGGCTAGGACTTCCAGTACTATGTTGAATAAGAGCAGTGAAAGCAGACATTTCTGTCCTGTTCCTGTTCTTAAGGGAAATGCTTTTATTTTTGCACATTGAGAATAATGTAGGCTTTAGGTTTGCCATATTTGGCCTTTATTATTTTGAGGTATGATCTCTCATTCCCACTTTGCTGAGAGTGTATATCAAAAATGGGTGCTGGATTTTGTCAAATGCTTTTTTCTACATCCATTGACATAATTATGTTATTTTCATTATTCATTTTGTTTATGTGGTATATCATGATTATTGATTTGCAAATATTGCACCAACCTTGCATCCCTGGAATAAATCCTACTTGGTCGTGATGTATGATGTTTTAAATGTATTGCTGGATTTTGTTTGCTAATATTTTGTTGAGGGTTTTAGTAGCATCTGTTTTCATCAGAGATATTGGCCTACAATTTTTTTGTTGTTGTTGTTGCAGTGTCTTTATCTGGTTTTGGAATTAGAATAATGTTAGACTCATAAAAAGAGCTTGGAGGTCTTCTTTCCTCTTGAATATTTTGGAGTAGTTTGAGGAAGATAGATGTTAGTTCTTTGAATGTTTGGTAGAACTCCTTTGTGAAGCCATCTGATCCAGGACTTTTATTTGCTGGGAGTTTTTTGTTTTTTTTTAATCCTCAACCGAGGACATTTTTCCTCTTTTTTTTTTTTGTTCAGATAGAGTGGGGAGGAGAGAAAGAGAGAGAGAGAGAAACATCGATGTGAAAGGGACACATCGAGTGGCTGCCACCCACACCACCCAACCATAGCAACCAAGCTATGTGCCCTTAGCAGGAACTGAACCTGGGTCTCTCTGGACCACAGGCCAATGCTCTAACCGCTGAGCCAAACTGGCCAGGGCAGGGAGATTTTTTCTTACTGCTTCGGTTTCATTTGCTGTTATTGGTCTATTCAGATTTTCTTATTCCTCCTGATTGAGTTTTGGAAGACTGTATGTTTCTAGGAATTTGTCCATTTCTCCCAGGTTATCCAATTTTTAGCTTATAGTTGTTCATAGTATTTTCTTACAATCCTTTGTATTTCTGTGGCATCAGTTATTTCACTACTTTCATTTCTGATTTTCTTTATTTGGGTCCTCTCTCTTTGTTTCTAGAAGAGTCTGACTAAAAGTTTGTCAATCTTGTTTACCATTTCTAAGAACCAGCTTTTAGTTTAATTGATCTTTTGTTATTTTGTTGTTGTTGTTGTTTTAGTCTGTATGTCATTTATTTCTGCTCCGATCTTTATTGTTTTCTTCCATATACTTATTCAGGGCTTTTCTTGTTGTTCATTTTCTACTTCTTTTAGTTGTAGGTTTAGGCAGTTTATTAAGTTTTTCTTGTTCTTTGAGGTCAGCCTGTAATGCTATGGAGTTTCCACTGAGGACTGCTTTAGCTGTGTCCTGTAGATTTTGGATTGCTGTGTGTTAATTTTCATTTGTTTCCAGGAAGTTTTTTATTTATTCCTTGATTTCATATGTAACCCATTCATTGTTTAGTAACATGCTATTTAGCCTCCATGTGTTTGAATGTTTTGGAGTGTTTTTATCATAGTTTATTTCTAGATTCATGCAACTGTGATCCTAGAAGATGCTTGATATGATTTTAATCTTCCTAAACTTGTAGAGACCTATTTTGTGTCTGACATATGGTGTATCTTTGAGAATGTCCCATGTGCACTTGAGAAAAATGTATATTCTGCAGCTTTGGAGTGAATTGTTCTGTAAATGTCAATTAAATCCATCTGATCTAGTTGTTTAAGGTTGCTGTCTCCTGGTTGACTTTTTTTTTTTTTTTGGTCTGGAAAATCTATCCAGTGATGTCAGTGGGGTGTTAAAGTCCCCTACTATGACTATATTGCTATCAACCTCCCCCTTAAAGAACTCCAAGAACATTTTTATATATTTGGTTGCTCCTATATTGGTTGCATATATGTTTACCAGGGTTATATCATCTTGTTGGATTGATTCTTTTAGTATTATATAGTGGCCTTCTTTGTTCCTTGTTATGGCTGTTGTTTTGAGGTCTATTTTGTCAGATATAAGTATTGCTACACCTGCCTTATATTCCCATTTTAATCTGTATGGAAATTTTTTTCTATCCCTTCACTTTAATCTTGTGTGAGTCTCTTGGTCTGAGGTGGGTCTTTTGTAGACAGCATGTATATGGGTCATGTTTTCTTATCTATTCAGCTACCCCATATCTTTTGATTGGAGCCTTTAGTCCATTTACATTTAAGGTTATTATCAATAGGTACTTATTTATTGTCATTTTTACTCTTTTTTTTTTATCCTCACCTGGGAACATTTTTTTTTTAATCCTCACCCGAGGACATTTTTCCATTTTTTGTTCAGATAAAGTGGGAGGAAGAGAGAGAGAGAAACATTGATGCAAAAGAGACACAGTGAGTGCTGCCTCCCACATGACCCAACCAGGTTTGGGGACAAACTGCAACCGAGGTATATGTCCTTAGCAGGAACCGAACCCAGGTCTCTCTGGACCACAGGCTGATGCTCTAACCACTGAGCCAAACTGGCCAAGGCCAAGAACATTTTTGCATTCATCTTCAGATAGAGCAGGAGGGAGAGAGGGAGGAAGAGGAAGACAGAAACATCGATGTGAGAGAGACATACCGAGTGGCCCACATGACCTTAACCGGGGCCAAGGACAAACTGCAACTGAGGTACATGCCCTCAGCGGGAACCAAACCTGGGATTCTCTGGTCTGCGGGCCAACTCTCTAACCGCTGAACCAAACTGGCCAGGGCTTATTCTTTATTTTTATGTTCCTCTCTCTCTTTCTCTAGTTCTTCTTATTATTACAGCAGTTCCTTTAACATTTCTTGCACTTCAGGTTTCATAGTTATAAACTCCATTAGCTGTTTTTATTTGTCTGGGAAGGTCTTTATTTCCCCTTCAATTTTGAATGATAGTCTGGCTGGATAAAGTACTCTTGGATTTAGATCCTTGCTTTTCATTACTTTAAATACTTCATGTAATTCCCTCCTCGCCTGTAGTATATCTGTTTAGAGATCACCTGACAGCCTTATGGGAGTCCCCTTGTATGTAACTGACTGTCTTTCTCTTGCTACACCTTAAGATTTTCTCTTTGTTGCCTTGGCTGGTTTGGCTCAGCAGTTGGAACATCAGCCCACAGATCAAAGGGTCCCAGTCAAGGGCATGTAACTGGATTGCAGGTTTCATCCTTGGCCCCAGTTGTGGTTGTGCTGGAGACAACCAATTGATGCGTTTCCCTCACACTGATGTTTCTCTCCCTCCTTCATGCTCTCTCTAAAAAATTGATGTAAAAATATAATTAGGTGAAGATTAACAACAACAACAAAGATTCTCTCTTTGTGTTTAACATTTGCCATTGTAATTATTATGTATCTTGGAGTGATATTTTGGGTTTATTTTGCTTGGTGCTTTTTGTGCTTCCTGAACTTGTGTGACTTTTTCCTTCACCATGTTAGGAAATTTGCTGTCATTATTTCTCCAAACAGGTTCTCTATCTTTGGCTCACTTTTTTCCTCCCTCTTGTACCCTTATGATGCAGATGTTTATCTGTTTCATATTGTCCCGAAGGTCCCTTAAACTGTCCTCATGATTTTTAAGTATTTTTTTCTTTTTGCTGTTCTAATTGACTGTTTTTTCTACCTTGTTTTCTAATTCACTTATTCAATCCTGTACTTCAGCAAGCCTGCTTTTAATCCCTTCCAGCATATTCTTGATGTCAGATATAGTATTCTTCATTTCTGCCTGGTTCTTATTCTTGGTTTCTATATCAGTTTTCAGGCTGATGTGGTTCCCAGTAAGTTCCTTGTAGTTCCCACTAAGTTTTTTTTATAGTTCCCATTAAATTCCTTGTAGTTCTCATTAAGTTCCTTGAGCACCTTTATAACCATGACTCTGAACTCTGTGTCTGATAACTTGTTTACTTCCATCTCATTTAGGTATTTTTCTAGTATTTTCTCCCTTTTTTCAATTTGGGGGTTGTTTCTTTGTCTCCCCACTTTAGTTGTCTCTTTGTGTTTGTATTTATGATATTTTCTATGACTCCTAGTCTTTGTAGGGTGGAATTTTGTAGTAAATGTCCTATTAGATCCAGTGGTATGGTTTTCTTGAACTACTGAACTTGATGCTCAGCTTGTGGGTCATTGGGGCTACCCTGTTGTAATTGGGTCTTAATTATTGTTGTCCTGTTTGTGGATGGACTCTCCTCTCAGGCTGGCTAACTATAAGGCTCAGCCAAAACCACATCATGCAAGCTGTTGTACAGTTACTGACAGAGAAAAACAAAGCAAAACCATACAAACAGGAAACAAAGAAAAACATACAAAAGATCCCGACAACAACAACAAACACATCTACAAAAGAAAAGATAATTAGAAAAGAGAAAAGAGAACAAGAAAAATAAACAAAAAATAAAGAGAGAAAAAGATAATATTACTAATAGTAAAATAAAAAATAAAAGAATACTGGGAGATATAAGGGGTAGAAAAAAGATTCTGAAAGGAAAGAAGGGAGAGCAAAAAATAAGAGTAGACAGTAGAAAAATGAAAACAGTTAAAAAAAAACAAGACAGAGAAAGAAAGAAAAAAAGTTATGCAAAGGTAAAAGAAGCCCTGGCCAGTTTTGCTCAGCGGTTAGAGCGTCGGCCTGCGGTCTGGAGAGACCCGGGTTCTATTCCCGCTAAGGGCACGTACTTCGGTTGCAGTTTGTCCCCGGCCCTGGTTGGTTGTGCGGGTGGCGGCCACTCGATGTGTCCCTTTCACATCGATGTTTCTCTCTCTCTCTCTCCCTTCCTCTCTCTCCCTCCCACTCTATCTGTACAAAAAATGGAAAAATATCCTCAGGTGAGGATCAAAAAAAAAAAAAAAAAAAGGTAAAAGAAGATAGAGAATGGTAAAGTGAAAGAAAGAATGGAAAAGAAAAACAATGTAGAGTAAGAAAGGAAGGAGGCCAATAAGAGATATGAAAGAACTAAGAGAGAAATAAGAAATGTTAACAATAATAATACCAGAGCAATAAAAAAGAAAATATGAAAGAAAAAAGAAAAGCTAGCTAAGTGAAGTTCATTAAGACAAGTTATGTTGTCTGAGGCTCACCTTTTTGTGTAATGATTTCAGGCCTCCCAGGAGGTAGTTTTTTGTCGGCTAATGTCAGGAGCCCTCCAAGTTTGGCTCTCAGCATCTTGTTGTAGCTATGGTCAGTCTGAGGCTCTCTGATGGCTGCCTCCACCTGTCAGCTACTCTGCCTCCCCCTTGAGGTTGCATGGTCTTTCTCCAGTGTTTTCTGAAGAGTGTCTTTAGGGTGGAGCCAGGCCAGCCTAGCTAGGCTAGTGGGCCCCCTGCTTAGAGATTACATTCAATGAGGGGAAATTAGTCTGCTTCAAAGCCAAACTTGTCAGTATCTACCAGATACTCCAATTCTAGTTCTCCTAAGATGGCCTGTTGCAGGTTCAGGTTGGGTACAGCCTTCCATCTTTTCTTCAGGAGCAGTTTCAGCTGCCCTGGGCTCAGTGGGATTGATCAAAAGAGCCTGTGATTGAGAGTGTTGCCAACTGAGCCCATAGGAAGAGATAAGAATTTCTTCCTAGCTCCAGACAATAGCCTCCGAAGGTCTCTCTTTTGGAATGTCCTGCTCTGAGCTGTTCTCTTGACCTCCACCAAACTGCACCCAGTGGGAGTATCTGGAGCTTTAGAGAGTTGATCCAAACTGTCTCATGTTTGGGGTGGTGTTCCCAGCCTGCAGGAAGGAGAGACATGCTCTACCGCTCCTTCGAAGGACTGGCTAACTGAACTCACAGGGAGTGGATCAGCCTCCCCACAGTGCATTCACAAAGCCCAGCTCTCACTTTTCTGTCTCCTCAGTACAAGCCTTCCCTGGGGGATACTAGCAAAAAATCCCTGCTTTGCATGGACCGGGTACCTTTGCACCACAGGCCCAACCAGAAGGGGTTACAAGTCAGCACCATGCAGGACTCAGATCTCTCCTCATAGCTGGTCTCAGCATAGCAAGAGCCAAGAATCTTAGCTCTGCTCGCACTCCCAACTCTCCACTGTGCAGGTAAAATATCTCTGATCTGCCCTATTGACAATCCTGCAGGATGGAGCAGTCTGTGCAGCTCCACAGAAGAGGGAGGGATTCACACCCCACACTCAAGGTGGAAGAATCCTCTTCCCCTTCCTCACACCACACAGTTTAGTCACTATCTGGGGCTCTGCACATGCCTTTCAGAAAAGGAGAGGGTCCCTCAAAGACACTGCTGGGTGCAGACCTCAGGTCCCCTTTAACACCATAGCTCAGCCTTTCCAGTAGTCAGATCCCAGGGTGAACCTCTTTGGCTGGGGCTGCTAATAATAGGTTCACTGCTTCACTGGGAAAGTGCGATCCCAGCTTCCCAGGCAGACAGAGTTCCCCTTGTTCCCTCTGCCTGATGCTGCACAGGTTCTCCTTCTAGTTTCTGCTGCTCTGGGTTTGGGATCCCTGTTTAGGGAAACAAGCCCACACTCCCAAAAGAAGGGAGCTTTGCAGGCAATATCACTCAGACCTCTCAGTAGAGCACCAGCTCCAGGGGCGCTCCCCGTTTTTACAACTTCCCTTCTCTTACCAGTCTCTACATTGTTTCTTCAGTGCTCCTTAGATACAATATGCCCAATCAGCTACACTTCTCTTGTTTTTTCAAGTTGACCGTGCAGTATTTTAGCTGTAAAGCTAGTCCCTGGCTGGGAATAAGAACACACAGCCTCCTCTTATGCTGAAGCCATCTTGCTCCCCTCAATAATCACTTTAAATGTAAATGGCTTAGCCCTGGTTGGTGTGGCTCATTTGGTTGAAGCATCATCTCATACTCCAAAAGGTGGCAGGTTCATTTCCTAGTCAGGGCGCATACCTAGGTTTTGGGTTTGATCCCTGATTGGGGTGTATCCAGAAGGCAGCTGATCTGTTTATTTCTCTCTCTCTCTCTCTCTCTCTCTCTCTCTCTCTCTCTCTCTGCTTCTCTAAAATCAATCTAAAATTAAAAAATTAAAAAAAAAAAAAGTAAATGGCTTAAATGCTCCAATCAAAAGACATAGGGTACCTGACTGGATAAGAAAACAAGATAGATAGATAGATAGATAGATAGATAGATAGATAGATATAGATATAGATATAGATATAGATATAGATACACTGTCTACAAGATACCCACCTCAGAATGAAAGATACATGGAGAGTATAAGTAAAGAGATGGAGAAAGATATTTCATGCAAATGGGGAAAAAAAGCTGGGAAGCAATACTTACATCTGACAAAATAGACTTTAAAACAAAGGCTATAGTAGGAGACAAACAACATATGCATACAACATAGGAGCACCTAAATATGTAAAACAAATCCTGATGAACATAAAGAGAGAAATTGACAGTAATACAGTCATAGCAGGGGATTTTAACACTTCATTGACATCAGTGGATAGATCTTCTAGAGAGAAAAGCAACAAAGAAATGGTTACCTTAAATGACACACTAGATCAGAAGGATTTAATTGATATCTTCAGAGCATTTCACCCCAAAGCAGCAGACTATACATTCTTTTCAAGTGCACATGCAGCATTTTCTAGATTAGACCACATGTTAGGACACAAAGCAAGTTTATTAAATTTAAAATGATTAAAATTATATCAAGTATCTTCTTTGACCATAATGGTTGAAAACTATAACAAGAAGACAACTGAAAGACACACAAACATATGAAGGTTAAATAACATGTTACTAAACAATGAATGGATTAACACTGATATGAAGGAAGAAATCTAAAGATACCTTGAAACAAATGAAAATGAGAACACAACAACCTAAAATCTCTAGGACACAGCAAAAGCTGTCTTAAGAGGGAAATTCAGAGCAAAACATTGCACATCTTTAGAAACACAAAATTCTCAAATAAACGATCTAACTTTACACTTAAATGAAATGGAAAAAGAACACGAAACAAAGCACAGTGAGTAGAATACATAAAATAATAAAGATTAGAGCTGAAATAAGTAAAATAGAGTCTAAAAAGTATACAAAAGTTCAATAAAACCAAGAGCTAGTTCTTTGGAAAGATATACAAGATTCACAAACTTATAATAAGACTCATAATAAAAAAAAAAAGAGAGAGGACCTAAATAAATAAAATCAGAAATGAAAAAGGAGAAGTAACAACAGACCAAAAAAATACAAAAGATTGTAAGAAAATATTATGAACAACTGTATACCAACAAATTGGACAATTTGGTTGAAATAGATTAATTCCTAGAAACATACAATCTTCCAAAACTGAATCAAGAAGAATCAGAGAATCTGAATAAACAGATTATAACTAGTGGAATTGAAACAGTAATAAAAAATAAAAATAAAAAAACTCCTAACAGACAAAAGTCTTGAACTGGAAGGCTACACAGGAGAATTTTGCCTAACTTTCAAAGAAGAACTAACACTGATCCTTCTCAAACTATTCCAAAAAATTTCAAGAAGAGAGAAGACTCCCAATCTCATTTTATGAGACCAGCAATATCCTAATTCCAAAACCAGATAAGGAGACTACAAAGAAAGAAAATTATAGGCCCATATCCCTGATGAACATAGATGTTAAAATCCTCAACAATCTATTAGCAAACTGAATCTAGTAATACTTTAAAAGGATCATACATCATAATGAAGAGGGATTTATTCCAGAGATGCAAGGTTGATAAGTATCCAAAATTAATAAATGCGATACACCACATAAACAAAATGAAGGGTAATAACCATAAGATCATATCAATAGATGCAGAAAAAGAATTTTATAAAACCCAGCACTCAATTATGATAAAAACTGTCTGAAAAGTGAGAATAGAGAGAACATACCTCAACATAATAAAGGCCATATATGATGAACCCACAGCCAACATCATAGTCAATGGGCAAAAACTACAAGCATTTTCCTTAAGATTGGGATCAAGACAGGGATGTCCGCTTTAACCACTTTTATTCAACATAGTACCAGAAGTCCTAGCCATAGTCATCAGACAAAAAGAAAAAATAAAAGGCACCCAAATTAAAAAGAAAGAAGCGAAATTGTCATTATTTGCAACTGTCATGATACTGTATACTGAGAATCCTACAGAAGCCACCAAAAAAATACTAGAACTGATAAATGAATTCAGTAAAATAGCAGGATACAAAATAAATATCCAGTAATTGGTTGCATTTTTTAAATGTTTTTATTGATTTTGTTATAGAGACAGGAAGGGGGAGAGAGATGGAAAAATCATGTGAGAGAAACATCAATTGGCTGCCTTTTGAACACCCCCTACTGGAGATTGAGCCCACAACCCGGGCATGTACCCTGACCGGGAATCAAACTGGGACCTTTCAGTTCATGGGATGATGCTCAATCCACTAAGCCACACCAGCCAAGCTGGTTGCATTTTGATACACCAATAATTAACTATTAGAAAGGGAAAATGAGAAAATATTCCCATTCACAATTGCTTAAAAAAAAAAAAACACCTAGAAACAAATTTAACCAATGATGTAAAAGACCAGTAGTTGCAGGTCTACTCTAAGACAACAAAGAAAGAAACTGAAGAAGATACAAATAAGTGGAGGTTTATACCATGTTCATGGATAGGTAGAATTAACATGATTGAAATACCCATACCATCTGCCCCACTGGTGTGGCTCAGTGGGTTGAATGTTGTCCCATGGACCGAGGGGTCCTCGTTCAATTCCCAGTCAAGGCACATGCCCAGGTTGTGGGCTCGATCCCCAGTAGGGGCTGTGCAGGAGGTAGCTGATCAATGTATCTCTCTCACATAGATGTTTCTATCTCTCTGCCCCTTCCTCTCTCTCTAAAAAATCAATTAAAAAATTTTAATGTCCATACTACCCAAAGCAATTTACAGATTCAATGTACTTCTTATCAAGATACCAATGGTGTATTTCACAGAAATAGAGCAAATATTTCAAAAATTTATATGAAACCACAGAATACTCTGAATAGCAACAGAGATCTTGAGAAAGAACAAAGTTTGAGGAATCATGCTTCCTGATATCAAACTACATTACAAAGTCATAGTAATCAAAACAGCATGGTACTGGCATAAAAACAAACATATAGTTCAATAGAACAGAATAGAGAACCCAGAAATAAATACATGCTTTTATTGTCAATTAATATTTGATAAAGGTGACAAAAACATACAATGGGGTAAAGACAGTCTATTCAATAAATGATGTTGGGAATATAGGACAGATATAAGCAAACAAATGAAACTAGACCACCTTCTTACACCATACACAAGAATAAAGTGGATTAAAGACTTAAATGGATTAAAGACTTAAATGTTAGACTTGAAAACCTAAAAATTCTAGAAGAAAATATAGGCAGTAAAATCTCAAACATTTCTTGTAGTTAATATTTTTTGTGATATATCTCTTCAAGATATAGTTGGCATATAACATAATTAGTTTCAAGTTAAAATAATGATTTGATATTTGTATATATTGGAAAATGACTGCCACAATAAGTCTAGTTAACATTCATCATTAAACATAGTTACAAATATTATTTTTTTCTGATGAGAACTTTTAAGATCTACTATCTTAGCAACTTTCAAATATTCAATACAGTATTTTTAACTATAGTCACCACACTATACATTACATCTCCATGACTTATTTATAATAGGAAGTTTGTACCTTTTGATCCCCTTCACCCATTGTGCCTATGCTTCTCCCACTTGCTTCTGGAAACTATTAATCTGTTCTCTATATTTATAAGTTTGGGTTTCTTGTTTTTTTGTTTTTGTTTTTAGTTTTACATATAAGTATAGTAAACTCTCAATTTTGCAGACCTTGATTTAACGGACTTCAAATATAACAGACAAAATTGTGGTCCATACGTCATATGTGAAAATTAACACCCTTTTAAATTTTAAATGCTTTTAACCAAGATTTTCTTATAATTAAATTAACAGGTTATACTTTATTATTAATCAACTGTTATTTTAAACAAATGTTAGCAAATAGGCCATGTGTTGGAAAAAACATTGTAGTAATTTTGCCAACATAAATAAATATTACATATCTACAACTATAGTCTACATATTTATTTTTTTAAAATATGTTTTTATTGACTTTTTTTAGAGAGAGAGAAAAAGAGAGAGAGATAGAAACATTGATGTGAGAGAGATACATTGATCAGTTGCCTCCTGCACACCCCCTACTGGGCATGGAGCCCACAACCCAGGCATGTGCTCTGACAGGGAATTGAACCAGGACCTCTCAGTCCATGGGAGGACATGCAATCCACAAAGCCACACTGAATGGGCTATAGTCTACATACTTAAATACAAGAGTCACTGCTTATAAGCAATGTTTGGCAAGTAATTAGCATGTGATCACACCACATCACGCATGGTAATGTGTTCTGTTATTGAGTGGCGTGACTTTCTGCAGTAGTTTTTGTTTTTCAATTAAATTTATTGGAGTGTCATTGGTTAATACGATCATATAGGTTTCAAGTATGGATTTCTATGATACATGACCTGTATATTGCACTGTGTGCCTATCACCCAAAGTCAAATCATTTTCTGTCATCATATATTAGGCTCCTTCATACCCCACTCCCTCGGCCCTTTCTGCAGCAGTTTTATTTAGTATTCTGACTTGCGCTAAGCCACACCCCTGCCATGTGCATTTGTTTATTCATGCTGGCTGGTAAATACCTGCATTACTAGACCTATTCAGTATAAATTTAAAATTACAGTAATATTTACAGAAAACTTTTCTGTGAAATTAAACTTTTCAAACATACTTAATTTTAGTTGCATAAATGTGTCTACATAAGAAAAAAACAGATAAACTAATTTGACAATTTTTTAACATATGCTTTTAGAAAATCTACTTTATTATATAATGGACTTTCAGCTTTAACAGACATCCCCTTGCCCGAATTAGTCCGTTATATCGAGGTTTTACTGAAGAATCATATGGTATTTGTCTTTCTCTGTCTGACTTATTTCACTCAGCATAATACTTACTCTCAAGGTCCATCTACATTGTTGTAAATGGCAGGACTTCTTTTTTAAGGCTGCTTTCATGTCTTGTAAATAATGGTGCAATAAACATAGGAGTGCACATAGCTTTTCGAGTTAGTTGTTCTTTTTTGGATAAATATCCAGAAGTGGCATTAATGACCTGTGTAGCTGGCTCTATCTTTAATTTTTTGAGGAACCTTCATTCTCTTTTCCATAGGGGCTGTACCAATGTATAATCCCACCAATAGTGCACAAGGATTCTTTTTTCTGTACATTCTCACAAATACTTGTTATTTACTGTCTTTTGGATAATAGCCATTCTAACAGGTGTGAAGTGATATCTCACTGTGTGTGTGTGTGTGTGTGTGTGTGTGTGTTTTAATCCTCAGCTGAAGATGTGTTTTATTGATTTTAGAGAGAGAGGGAGGGAGAGAGAGAGAGAGAGAGAGAGAAAGATCGAAGTGAAAGAGAAACATCTATCAGTTGCCTCCCATACACAGCCCAACTGGGGTTTGAACCCGAAACCCGGGAATGTGCCCTGACTGGGAATTGAACCTGAGACCTTTGGTGCATGGGATGACGCTCCAACCAAATGAGACACACCAGCTCGCACTTGTGGTTTTGATTTTCATTTTCCTGATGATTAGTGATGTTGAGCATTTTTTCGTGTACCTATTAGTCATCTGTATATCTTCTTTGGAAAAAAATGTCTATTCAGATCTTCTGTTCACTTTTTAATTGAGTTTGTTTTCCTATTTGTTTGATTTCTGGATTTAACAAGATTATTCTAAAATTTATTTGGAATAATAAACTCATTAGAATAACTGAAAAAGATGAAGAAGTCGAGTAATGAGGGATAATTTGTCCTATCAGAATTATAGATGTAAAATGCGTACTGGTGAGATGAAAAAGACATGGGCTTTGGATCCAGTAAACTTAAGTTTGACACATTCTAGCTATGTAATCTTGGACAATTAACTTAATACTTAATATCCTTAAGCAAAGTGTGCATTATAGGCACTAATTATTTTACTCCCCCATCCAACCCCCATAATCACATCCTTGCGGTGGCCTCATTATGGATATAGCGTACTTCCCTGCCTCTTGGCTTTGGGTTTGGCCTTGTGACCTGGTTTGGTCTTGGCGTGCAGGGGGAAGTAATAAGCTTAGGCCTTAAGAAGCCTTTGCAACTCTGTTTGCCCTCTTGTACCCTCGCTGCCTCCAAGAGAAGAGTTTCCCCTAGTGATCTCCTGCTGCTTCATCTTGGGCCCCAGCTGCCCAAGAGACCCATGAGAATAAATAATTGCTGCTTTAAGCTATTGAGAATTAGCCAATAAAATTTATCAGTTGTTTCTTAAGAAAGATTCTCAAGAAGTGCCACTAACATTTCAGCTTACCCTTGTTAGCCAGAATTTAGCCACATGGCCAATTCCAACTGCAGAGGAGTATGGGAGGTGTACCCAGCTAAATTTGGTTTTCTATTACTGTGGAAAAAGGAAAAAATGGATTAGGTGGGACAACTAACTTACACACAGTTTTAGCAACAGGTGTGTAAGCCTTATTAATTTTTTAAATTGGAGTAAAATGCACATAAAATTTATCAACTAAACCATTTCCAAGTATACAGTGCAGTGTTATTAAATACATTTGTAATATTGTACAATCATCAATCATTATTAATTTTTTGTTGTTATCAATCCTCACCTGAGGACACATTTTTCATTAAATTCTCGAGAGAGTGGAAGGGAGGAGAGAGAGAGAGAGAGAGAGAGAGAGAGAGAGAGAGAGAGAGAAAGAGAGAGAGAGAGAAAGAGAGAGAGAGAGATGCACTGATTAGTTGCCTTCCATACATGCTCTGATCCCAGTTGGGGATCAAACCTGCAACCCAGACGTGTGCCCTTGACAGGGAATCAAAACCTTGACCGATGCTCTAACCACTGAGAAACACTGGCCAGGGTTATAAATTTTTTTTTTATCCTCACCCTAGGACATTTTTGCATTTATCTTCAGATAGAACAGGAGGGAGAGAGGGAGGAAGAGAGAGAGACACACATTGACTGGTTGCCACCCACACGACCTCACCGGGGCCAGGGACAAACTGCAACCAAGGTATGTGCTCTTAGCGGAAACTGAACCCGGGACTCTCTGGTCCGCAGGCCAATGCTCTAACCGCTGAGCCAAACTGGCCAGGGCAAACTTTTTAATGCCTCTCCAAACCTATATAACTACTTATTTCCTTTTTATAAATAAAATAATTCCTTCTGAGTATTCATCTATTAGCTTTTGTTCTCATAACTCTCTAAGAGATCTTTCTATGTCAGTAAATGTTGAGGCAATCAATTCTTCTTAACAGCTTTATATTTCCATAATATGACCATAACAAAATTTATTTGATTACATTCTCTTAACCTATTTTCATCTTTTCCCTAAAACAAACAATGCTAAAACAAAACCCTGTGGATCCACATTTGAATATATGCATAACTATTTTTGTTAGAAAGATTTTTAGAAGTGGGATTGCTAGTTCAAAGTGTATATGCATTTTCATTTCAAAAGATACTATAAAATTATCTCCCCAAAAGTCTTTAATAATTTATATTTCCAAATGAGTGTATAAAAATATCTTTTGGAAAGCAATTTTTGACAATAGTATGTCAAAAGCCTTAAACTGCTTATGCTTCTTGTCTCATTAATTTTGTTATGGACGTTCTCTTAGGAAATAATTCTAAAACACAAAATAAAGTCTTACAAATATATGCATTCTAGCATTATATATAATAGTGAAAAAATAGACACAACCTAAATTTTGTTATTTTTATTAATTTATTTTTTTAAAGTTCTCGACTTTTACTGAGTTTATTTTTTTATTTATTTTAAAAATATTTTTATTAATTTATTTTTGTTACAGATGTTTCTCTCTTTTTCCTGCAGACACCCTCCTCCCTATCCCATCTCCCTGCCCGCCCCCAAGTATTGTTGTCCATGTTCTTTGGTTACATACACATGCATATAAGTTGTTTGGTTTTTCTCATCCCTCCACGCGGCTCCCCTCCTCTGAGGTTTGTCAATCTGAACCATACTCCTTTTTATGTCTCTGTGTCTGTTTTGTTCATCAGCTTTTTTTTTGTTGTTGTTGTTCATTATATTCCACAAATAAGTGAGATCATGTGGTATTTGTCTTTCTCTCATTGGCTTATTTCGTTTAGCATAATACTCTCCAGGCCCCTCCATGTCATCTCAAAGGATAAGAGATCTTTCTTTCTTACACCTGCATAGTGTTCCATTGTGTATATGTACCACAACTTTTTTATCCACTCATCTACTGATGGACATTTGGGCTGTTTCCACATCTTAACGATTGTAAATAGTACTGCTATGAACATAGGGGTGCATATATTCTTTCTGATTGGTGTTTCAGGCCACTTAGGATATATTCCTAGAAGTGGGATCACTGGGTCAAATGGCAGTTCAATTTTTAATTTTTTGAGAAAACACCATAGTGCTTTCCAGAGTGGCTGCACCAGTCTGCATTCCCACCAGCAGTGCACTAGAGTCCCCTTTTCTCCACACCCTCGCCAGCACTTGTTTGATGATTTGTTGATGGCGCCATTCTGGCAGGTGTGAGGTGATACCTCATAGTCATTTTAATTTGTATCTCTCTGATGATTAGTGACATTGAACATTTTTTCATCTGTCTCTTGGCTATTTATATGTCCTCTTTGGCAAAGTGTCTGTTCAGGTCCTCTGACCATTTTTTAAATTGGATTGTTTGTCTTCCTTTTGTTTTTGTTTTTAATCCTCACCCAAGGACATTTTTCCACTTTTTGTTCAGATAGAGTGGGAAGGAGAGAGAGGAAGAGAGAGAGAGAAAAACATTGATGTGAAAGGGACACATCCGCACGACCCAACCAGGGCCGGGGACAAACTGCAACCGAGGTACATGCCCTTTGTGGAAACTGAACCTGGGTCTCTCTGGACCGCAGGCCGACGCTCTAACCGCTGAGCCAAACCGGCCAGGGCGCCATCCATTTCTTGCTGCAACCGAGGTACGTGCCCTTAGCGGGAACCGAACCCAGGTCTCTCTGGATCACGGGCCGACATTTTAACAGCTGAGCCAAACCGCTAGGGCTGTTTTCCTTTTGTTGAGTTGCATGAATACTTTATATATTTTTAAAATTAACCCCTTATCTGATATGTCATTGGCAATTATGCTCTCCCATGTAGTGGGTTCCCTTTACATTTTGATGGTTGTTTCTTTTGCTGTGTAGAAGCTTTTTAGTTTGATGTAGTCCCATGTATTAATTTTTTCCTTTGCCTCTATTGCCTTAGGCATTGTATCAGTGAAAATTCTGCTGCGTGTGATGTCCAAAATCCTACCTACATTTTCTTCCAGGACCTTTATGGATTCACTCACATTTAAGTCTTTTATCCATTTTGAGTTTATTCTTGTGTATGGTGTAAATTGGTGGTCTCATTTTTTTGTATGTACCTGTCCAATTTTCCCAACACCATTTATTAAAGAGGCTGTCTTTACTCCATTGTATGCTCTTGCCACCTTTGTCAAATATTAATTGAGCATAATGTCTTGGGTCACTTTCTGGGTTCTCTGTTCTGTTCCATTGATCTATATACCTGTTCTTATGCCAGTAACGGGCTGTTTTAATTACAGTGGCTTTGTAGTATAACCTGATAGCTGATATTGTGATCCCTCATACTTTGTTCTTCTTTTTCAAGACTGCTGTGGCTATCCAGGGTCTTTTTTGATTCCATATGAACTTTTGAAGTATTTGTTTTAGTTCTGTAAAATATGTCATTGGTATTTTAATGGGGACTGCATTGAATCTGCAAATTGCTTTGGGTAGTATGAACATTTTAATGATGTTAATTCTTCCAAAGCATGAACACAGTATATGCTTCCACTTTTTTATATCTTCCTCTATTTCTTTTTTCAATGCCCTGTAGTTTTCTGCAAATAGGTCCTCTACTCCTTTGGTTAAGTTTATTCCTAGGTATCTTAATTTTTTTGCCGCAATGGTAAATGGGATTGTTTTTTTAGTTTCTCTTTGAGTTCATTATTGGTGTATAAGAATGCCCGCCTTCCTTCCTTCCTTCCTTCCTTCCTTCCTTCCTTCCTTCCTTCCTTCCTTCCTTCCTTCCTTCCTTCCTTCCTTTCTTTCTTTCTTTCTTTCTTTCTTTCTTTCTTTCTTTCTTTCTTTCTTTCTTTCTTTCTTTCTTTCTTTCTTTCTTTCTTTCTTTCTTTCTTTCTTTCTCACCTAAGGACATTTTTCAATTTTTCTTTTGTTCAGATAGAGTGGGAGGGAGAGAGAAGAAGAGAGAGAGAGAGAAACATCGACGCGAAAGGGACACATCGAGTGGTTGCCACCCGCACGACCAACCAGGGCTGGGGACAAACTGCAACCGAGGTACATGCCCTTTGTGGAAACTGAACCTGGGTCCCTCTGGACCGCAGGCCGATGCTCTAACTGCTGAGCCAAACCGGCCAGGGCGCCATTGATTTCTTGATGTTAATTTTGTATTCTGCTACTTTGCCAAATTTGTTTATTAAATCTAGTAGATTTTTGATGGAGTCTTTTCTATGTACAATATCATGTCATCTGCAAATATTGACAGTTTCACTTCCTCTTTTCCAATTTGGATCCCTTTTATTTTTTCTTCATGTCTTATTACTGTGGCTAAGACTTCCAGTACTATGTTAAATAAGAGTGGCGAAAGCAGACATCTCTGTCTTGTTCCTGTTCTTAAGGGAAATGCTTTTAGTTTTTGCCTGTTGAGTATGATGTTGGCTACAGATTTTTCATACATGGACATTATTATGTCAAGATGTGATCTCTCTATTCTCACATTGCTGAGCGTTTTTATCAGAAATGGGTACTGAATTTTGTCGAATGCTTTTTTCTGTGTCTATTGATACAATAAAATGGTTTTTATCCTTCATTTTGTTTATTTAGTGTATCACATTTATTGATTTGTGAATATTGTACCATCCTTGCATCCCTGGGATGAATCCCACTTGGTCATGGTGAATAATTTTTTTAATGTATTGCTGGATTGGATTTGCTAATATTTTGTTAATTTTTGTATTTCTCCTTTTCTTCCCACTAACATCCTCCTCCCTGCTCCTACCCCTCCTTCACAGTATTGTTGTCTATATCCATTGGTTATGCATATATGCACATACGCTCTTTGGTTTATCTCTTCCTGCCCTCCCCCTCTCTTCCTCTGTGGTTTGTCAATCTGATCCCTAATTTCATGTCTTTGGGTCTATTTTATTTTGTTCATTATATTCCACAAATAAATGAGGTCTTGTGATATTTGTCTTTCTCTGATTGATTTATTTTGCTTAGTGTAATAAGGTCCTTCCGTGTCATCTCAAAGGGTAAGAGATCTTTCTTCCTCACAGTTGCATAGTATTCCATTGGGATACAACCTAAATTTTAAAGATGGAGCAAGTAAATTATTATAAAGCCCTGTGCAACAATGATAATGATTACAAAGACCGTTTAATAACATGAAAATGCTTATTATATAGTGTTACTTGAAAATCCCAAGATTTAATAAAAACTTAATCAAAATGTTCAAAACAATTGTGTTTTAGGTATATACCATTGATACTACTTTATTTTAATTACCTTCTTACTTTCTTTATCTCCCAATTTTTCTTATAATTTTTTTTTCTTTATTGATTTTAGAGAAAGAGGAAGGGAGAGGAAGAAAGACAAAAACATTGATGAGAGAGAACATCGACTGGCTGCCTCCTGCATGTCCCTCATTGGGGATCAGGGCCACATCTTGCGCATGTGCACTGACCAGGAATTGAACCAGTGACCTCTGGGTGCATGGGTCGATGCTCAACCACTGAGCCACACCAGCTGAGTAATTTCCCACTTTTTTCTTAATTGAAAGCTATATTTTTCTAATTTAAAAAATTAATCAGAGCACTTAGAAAAATGTTCTGCACTTGACAGGTTTTGTATTCAATAGGTTCCCTGATGACTATCTTTAAGGCATTTTATAAAAAGTAGCCAATTAAAAATATAATATAGCCCTGGCCAGTTTGGCTCAGCCGTTAGAGCATAAGCCTGCGGACCAGAGAGACCCGGGTTTGGTCCCTACTAAGGGCATGTACCTCCGTTGCAGTTTGTCCCCGGCTCCGGTTGGGGTTGTGTGGGTGGCAATCAGTCAATGTGTCTATCTCACACGATGTTTCTCTCTCGCTCTTCCTCCCTGTCTCCCTCCTGCTCTATCTGAAGATAAATGCAAAAATGTCCTTGGGTGAGGGTAAAAATAAATAAACTTAAAAAAAAACATATATATATACACATGTATATATGTGTATATATGTGTGTGTGTGTGTGTGTGTGTGTATATACATATATATATGTATATATAATATAGCCTTGGCCAGTTTGGCTTATCATTTAGAATGTTGGCCTGTGGACCAAAGGGTCTCAGGTTCGATTCCTGCTCAAGGGCACATGCCTGGCCCTGGTCTGGGTCATGTGGGAGGCAAACAAGTGATGTATCTATCTCACATAAATGTTTCTCTCTCTCTCTCTCTCCCCCCCTTCCCTCCCTCACTTCCATTCTATCTAAAAATCAATAGAAAAAATATCCTTGGGTGAAGATTAACAACAACAGCAGCAAATATGTGTATATATATATATATATATATATATATATATCATCTTGGGTTCATGCTGGGGTTGTACATACATATTGTTCTCATCTTAAACAAAATTGTGAAGGAAGAAAAATTAGCTTTTGTTTTCTACATTTTATGCCTCCTTCCGTTCAACTCTCAGGGTTTATATTCTGTGTTCTATTCTTAAAGGATCTTGTTTTATGATTGCTGCTACTGTGTAAATTGGTAATAGCATGTACAGTAATTTGTGATCTCTAGGAAAAAAATCTGACACTAGCCTGGCCGGTGTGGCTCAGTGGATTGAGCATCAGTCCCATGGACTGAGAGGTCCCTGTTCGATTTCTGGTCAAGGCACATGCCTGTGTTTTTGGCTGGATCCTCAGTGGGGGCATGTAGGAGGCAGCCAATCGATGTATCTCTCTCAAATTGATGTTTCTAGCTCTCTCTCCCTTCCTCTCTCTCTAAGAAATCAATAAAAACATATTTAAAAATATGACACTTAAAAGTAAGAAAATTAATGTAAAGCTCTGAGCACATAGTGAGTGTTCAGTAAGTGTTGATGATAATGATAGTGGTGATAAAGATGATGGTGCTGACCATGGAGAAGTCTTCAAGAATAAAATGGGACTTTTGGGAAAAAGTGATTATTTTCCATTATGGTACTTTCTAAATATTTGGAGTATGCTTGAAATTTCCTTCTCCATAAAGAATAAAAGTTTATGCCCTGACCAGTGTGGCTCAGTTGGTTGGGCATTGTCCCATGCACCTGAGGGTTGCCATGCACCTGTTTTGATTCTAGGTCAGAGTACTCGCTTGGATTGTGGGCTGGATCCCCTGTAGGGAAAGTACAGGGGACAGCCAATCGCTGTTCTGCTCTCACATTGATGTTTCTCTATCTCTCTTCCTCTCTCTCTAAAAATCAATTTAAAAAGAATAAAAGCACCCTGGCCTATTTGCTTGCTCAGTGGTTAGAACATTGGCCCGCAGACCAATGAGTCGAGGGTTCCATTCCGGTCAAGGGTGTGTATCTCGGTTGTGGTTTGTCCCCAACCCTGGTCGGGTTATTTGGGAGGCAGCCTGTCAATGTGTCTCTCTCACATTGATGTTTCTCTCTCTCCCTCCCTCTCACTCTATCTGATGATAAACAAAAACATATCACTGGGTGAGGATTAAAAAATAAAAAGAATAAAAAGCTTACAATGGACTATGGCCTATGATAATGCTAGAGATTACTATGATAATACTAAAATCATTATTAAATTTGTTTATAGTCTCCATATATATAATTGAATGTGTTAGAAAATTCCTTTTATAAGCCCTGGCCAGTTTGGCTCAGCGGTTGGAGCGTCGGCCTGTGGTCTGGAGAGACGTGGGTTCGGTTCCTGCTAAGGGTGCTAAGGTTGCAGTTTGTCCCCGGCCCTGGTTGGGTTGGGTGGGTGGCGACCACTCGATGCATCCCTTTCACGTCGATGTTTTTCTCTCTCTCTCCCTCCTACTCTATCTGAACAAAATATCAAAAAATGTCCTCGGGTGAGGATAAAAAAAGAAAAAAAAAAAGAAAAAAGAAAATTCCTGTTATAAGACATTAGTATTTTCTTTTAATAATATTAATATTGATTCTTGAGGCTTGACGGGGCATTGTTTTCTGCTAATATTTTTATATTTATGGAATACATTTAAATTAACCCTATCCATATTTGATGTTTGCCATGTCTTTATAAGTTAAAACATATGAAGCTATTTATTTTCTCCTAGGCACCATGCCTAGAATTTGGTGCCCCCAGGTAAATGGTTGAACTTGAACATGGCTGCATGCCCAAAGCTAGGCTTCCTCCAGCTGTGGACAACTAAGGCTTACAACCTAAACTTTTCCACAACTATATTTTTTTCTATTAAAATACCACTCTCTAAAGTTTGAATAAGTATTAACCAGTTACTAATCACCATCTCTTAATTTTTAAGGACAGATGAGATATTTAACACAAGTTTAAGAATATGCCCAGCCTTAAGGCCATTTATTGTCTTCCTGAATACTTTCAAGAGTATGAAAGCGAATCTAATTCTCTTTTTATGATAGTGCTTCACGACATCTTTTCCTATTCCTAGAGTCCAAAGACACTTGGAATTTATATAGATTTCCAATTCTGATTCCAGCTTTCTTTGTTTACATATTGCCTCATTTTAGAACAAGCCTTTGGGTGCCACCTTTCCAAAGAAGCTTACAAGATATTTTCCTAAACAAAGGTCGAAACTGTTTTCATCCTACCTCACTAAGTTCTGTATTAAGTTTTGTAGCATAGTTTACAGCTTGCCTCTCATAGGCTCCCTGAAGAGTGAGAAGCCATACATACTTTAATCTTACACATTAAGCTGCTTATAATAGATTTTAATTTTGTCCTTCGCTCATGCTTCTCCTGGCCATAAGCTTCAAGAAAGGCTGGTACCAGCCTCAGCTTCAAGCCCAGCTCTATGAGGTGAACCACAGTTGGTCTAAACAAAACATTTATTTTGCTAATTAAAAAAATTTATTTCAAAGAGAGGGAGAGAGAGATAGAAACATCAATAAGAGAGAAACATCAATGGCTGCCTCCTGCACGCCCCTTACTGGGGATCGAGCCTACAACCTGGGCAGGTGCCCTGACCAGGAATTGGACCAGTGACTCCTGGTGCATGGGACAAAGCTCAACCAACTGAGCCATACCAGCCAGCCTTTTTTTGTACACCATTTCCTTTCTCCGAGATGGGTCTGTGTTCTGGACAATGGGAAAGGGTAGAAGGACTTTTTGTTATTACTATTATTATTTTAATCCTTACCTCAGGACATTTTTCTATTTATTATCGGATGGAGTGGGAGGGAGGGAGAGAGGGAGAGAGAAACATTGATGTGAGAGAGATACATCAACTGATTGTCTCCTACACAACCCTGACCAGGGCCGGGGACAAACCCCAACTGAGGTACATGCCCTTGACTGGAATCGAACCTGCGACTCATTGGTCCGCAGGCCAATGCTCTAACCACTGAGAAACCGGCCAGGCTGCAGAAGGACTTTTAGGATAGGATTTTCTGCCATCTTAAACAATGATAGTCAGAAATAAATACCACTCTTCTGTTTCTGGACATTGCCATGTCTCTGCACGACGCCTGGAACTTTGGTAATCATCGTTTGAGGGGGACAGGTAGTCTGAGGAGACTGCTTTTCATAGCAGAGTAGGGATGAAAACAAACAAAGAATTAAACCTAGAAACACCATCTTAGGCTTCTTGCTTTAGAAATAATTTTGAGTTGTTATCTGTAGTTAACTGATATGCGAGATTTTGAGATGACAAATATGACTAAGATAGTGTTCTTATTCCAAGAGGCTTACAGTTTGGTTAAAGAAAAAAGTAAAATAAAAGTTTAAGGTTGCGATGATAAAAGAGGATAGTGGTTGAATTCAAATGCAACATGCTAGTTCCAGGCTAACTATAACATTAAGTTAGAAAAGAGAAACAGATCAAGAGAAAATGCTTTGTAAAATTGCCTCTTGAAATGAAACACTTCAGAATTTCATTGCAAATAAAAAGTTACATAGTGTAATATATTTGACCAGAGCTTTCTCTTTGTCCCAAACTCTTCCTTGCAATAGTAGAAAAGACTAACAGTTGTTAACTAGTATTACTTTTCAAATATAAAAATAAAAATAATAAAAACACGTAGTTGCAATAAATAGCAGCAACCAGCAGCAACAGGAAGAAAACTTTTAAAAAATTTTAATGTTTTTCTTCTCATAAAACATGGTGGTGGATGTATTCAGTGATAATGAACATACTTTTCTTTTTGGTATCAAATTACTTTATTTGAAGGAATGGTATAAATGAAAGAACACAAGTGGGTAACTTGGTACAAGTTATAGAAAATGTAAAAGTAACTCCAACATGCAGGTACTGCTTTGGTGACCAGGGAAGTAACCCCTGTGGCTATGAGCAGCCAGCCTAAGGCTTTACTCTCTTCATTGTCTCCCAGGGTGAGCTTATCAAAGAGATGCTCTGCCAGGCCAGTGTCAGGGGCCCCCAACTTGCCCAAGTTGGCTCCGTGGTCACCCAATTCTTTGATAGATTTCACCTGCTCATTCAGGTAGTGAGTCTCAATGAAGTCACACAAATGAGGATCATTTTTGTCAGTGGCCAGTTTGTGCAATTCCAGTAGTGACTGATTCACACATTTTTTCCAAGTGTAACACACACTCTATTGCATTCAGCCCATTCTCCCAGTTGTCATGGTATGGTTTCTTGATATCCTGAAGGAAGATTCGACCACCTCATTGGTTCTGCAGCTTCATCAGTCTCTCAGCATGTTCCCTCTCCTCATGAGATTGGTGAAGAAAATACTTGGCGAAGTTCTCCAAAGCCACACCATTGCAGTCAAGGTAGTAAGACATGGACAGGTAGACGGAGGAAGCATAGAGTGCCAGGTTGATCTAGCAAATGTACTTTTGTTATTAAAAAGGCACTGGGTCCCAAATTGGAGATTTCTCTTAGAGCATGCCTGTTGAGAATTCTGGTGAACTGTTTGCTAGTATAATTAAAGCAATATTTAATCTTGATTCCAATTGGAATGGTTGGAAGCAGAAACAGATTACGCTACTTTCACAGTTAAGTGGCGCTGAGTGACCCTTATCTGAATCTCAAATTTTCCTACGGCTTTTATTTGTTCCTGAATGTTGCTGCCTCTCATTTGAAGGTTGAATGATGATTTCTATGCTTACTTTTTTGGAATCTTCAGGCTGCTTTCCGCAGACAAATTAAAACAGAGACTTGATACTTTTTTCCCCTGAATAATTCAAGAGGAAAACAATTCCTTTTACTTAGTAACACATGACACTCCAGGCGCACTGGCCTTGGGACCTTGGTACTTACTGCTCCCTTGGCCTCAGTTCTCTTCCCATAGCAATCAGATGGTTCTCCCCACACCTGCCCTAGCCATGCTCTCATTAGGCTTTCGCTGGCCACTCTATCTAATTTCATTCCTTCCCCTCCACTTTATATTTCCTTTCCATATTTTATTTTTCTTCCTCACAGTTTTCAGCACCGGACATTATTGATTAGTTACTTATTATGTTTCACCAATCAGAATGTAAACCTCATGAGGGCACATATTTTTTGTCTACTTGTCTCATTATTATTATTTTTTACTGGTGAATCCTCAGCACCAAGCACAGTGCTGGGCATACATAAGTGCTTAGTAAATATTTATTGACTGACTTACATTGGGATAAAGCTTGGTTTTGGAGTAATAAGGCCTGGGTTAGAATGCAGATTTTCCTTCACCCCTTTGAACCTTAATTTCTTCACCTATAAAGTAGCAATAAAAGATAACAAGGCAATTTTTAGGGCTTAATGTAGGCCAAGTGTCTGATCTTACTGGAGTCATACAATAATTGTTAGCCCTCTCACTTTCAAATTGAGAGAAGACCTTGGAGACTTTATTGATATTATTCCTCCTTCCAAAAACCTTCTTTATGGGTATCTGAGTCAGGGTTCCAGTGAAAAAATTCTTTTGAAGTCGGGTCCTTTGAGGGAGGTTGAGGGCTAGGGGAACATAGGGAATAGAGGAAGCATCCAGGGAATAGCAGAGCAATCACCATCCCTAGGCTCAAAGGGATGAGGGGAAGAAAGGAGAGTGGGGCCCTAGGCAACCTCATAGGAAGGGAACCAGGGGAACAAATAGTATGATCTTACACTTCTTTCTTTCTCAGATGATCTCCTGCTAGGTCTCCCTGTCATCAGACCCAACCTCTTCAGAGGGCTGAGAGCTCAATGATGTCAGTCATACCGGTCAGCCCCCAGGGCAGAAAGCAGATGGAGAAGGATGGAGAGTGAATCTGGGGAATAAAAGGAAGCTATACAACTCAGTGACCTTACTATGTGCAAGGCATTTGCTGTGCAAGGGATAGAAAGAATGAAGACATAGTCCAGTTCTCAATAGCCTCAGAGTTGGGTTGGGATGTCAGTCAAATTAACAGAATTTAAATACTATGTGATAAGCATCATACAAAAGCCAGCACAGTGTATTTTGGGCACATATAAGAGGCATCTCTTTCACAAAAATGTCTAAGGTAGTGGGGTGGGAGTACTGGTGGTTTGACTGGGAAAGGCTTAATGGAGATTACGATTGGTAACAATTCAGAGTTCATTTTAAAGTAATACAATTTGAGACCATTTTAATATGTGATAATCTTTTAAAAGGATGAAATGACCTCTGAAAGAGATTTCTCTAATGAAATATAAGAAGATGAGAAAAAAGCATAGAAGAAAGGATAAGGAGAGACAGAATGAAATAATTTCAAAGGTTTTTCCTAGTTTTAACATTTTATCGCCTTAGCTTTTTTTTTTTTTTATCCTCACCCGAGGATATTTTTCCATTTTTTTTTGTACAGATAGAGTGGGAGGGAGAGAGAGAAAGGGAGAGAGAGAGAGAGAAACATCGACGTGAAGAGACACATCGAGTGGCTGCCACCCGCACCGCACGACCAACCAGGGCCGGGGACAAACTGCAACCGAGGTACATGCCCTTAGCGGGAACCGAACCCGGGTCTCTCGGGACCGCAGGCCGATGCTCTAACCGCTGAGCCAAACTGGCCAGGGCTCGCCTTAGCTTTTTGTTGTCTTGTTACTTCTGAACTGTTAGACGGTGAATCCTTAATAAATGCAAATGAATAAAAAATTCTGTAATAATCTCTCTCGTTCACAAAATTTGGCTTTAGGTTTTAGCAATGAATGGCTCTTACAAATTTAAAATTGCTAATTTAGGGGGTAATATAATTTAAGATACATTGTGTACGTTTATTACATAGTGAGACCTTGATGCAAAAGGAGGAATAACTGATAAAAGACAACTTTAATTTGGGTTAATGTTTATAAAGTTCCTTTAGAGAATATTGTCTTCATACTCTTTGTTCTAGTCTCCCCAAACTATAAGACACATCTTTACAATTTCTGTTAAAATTACAATCATTACATAACAGCTATATATGGTCATAAGAGGTATCTGTAGACAGAATTTAAGGTTAATGGTATACACACAATAGGAATGCATGAAGGAGTCAGATGGCAGTAGAACAGGTTGGAGAGAGGGTGACAAGAGAGAAGAGTACTTGAGTACTCTTCTATGTACCATAATTTGTCTAGTTTGCCAGGCTATTCAATTGAACAGGCAGCAAGACCACAGTGCACTGAATCCTGTGCACTGTGTAACGTCACTGCAGTAATTATTTTCTTTGTAATTAGACATAATTATTGTAAAATGTAGTGAGGAGCTTGTCCACAATCAAATAAAACAAGAATTTCCAGAAGCGTCCTTAGTACCGTAGCTACAAATGTCAAATGGCAGGGGGAAAACATAACCAATAATTATAAACAGAACTAGAGAGGGAAGCATGGGCAGTCAGCAGTACTTCAAACGCCTGCACAAGATGTTTGGGATGTATCCTTGGGAAATCCAGAGAAATGAATCTAATTGGAATGGGGCAAAAAAAAAAAGAAAGGCAAGTGAGGAGCATCAGCGCCAACGAAAGTACCCCTGGCTAGCCTAGGGAGGCTCTGGGTCCTGACTAGGCCTCGCGCTCTCTCTTCTAGTCCCCTTTCCTTTTCCCCACTCCCTGCAGTGCGGCCGGCCCCTCCCTCGACCCTGACTCCGCCCACCCATCCAGCGCCTGGCTTTGCTCACCGTGGCCCGACCGCGGCAGGCTCCGCCCACACTCCCAGGACCGCGGCCGACTCCGCCCACACTCTCAGGACCGCGGCCGACTCCGCCCACCACTCCAGGACCGCGGCGGGCGGCCGAGGGGCGGGGCGGGCCGGGAGGAGACACACTCTGGAGCCGGAGGGGGTTCCGTCGCGGAGTTACGGGGAAGTTGTTCCGAGTTCCAGGAGTTTTCCTCTGGGGTTCACTGGGCTCGGCCGGCGGGTGCCCCCGACTCCGTTCCTCCCTCAGGCCTTCGCCGTCCATCAAGTCTCTCCTCGCGCTCCGGGCCGCCATGGATCAGCCGCCGGCGCCCAAGAGGTAACGATTTCGGGAACCGGGAGCGCGGCGCTGGGGGAGGCGGCGCCGGCGGCCGCGGGGTGGGGTCCGCTAGGCCTGGCCGGACGGTGACACCATCCCTGCCTGCGGGCCCGGGGGCCGGGCGCGCCGGCGGCCGGGGACAGGCCGAGTGTCGGGCCGCGTCTGCCCCCGGGCCGGCCTGGCCTGCGCGCCTGCAAAGTCGGTGGGCAGCGCCGGGCTCCCCGCGGCCCGACTCCTGGGGCGGGCTGAGTTTTCCCTCGTGGCAAATTCACGAAGCCAGGGAGACGCAAAACTAGGAAATTATTGGGCTTCTTACAATCATGTAGGCTTTCTTGTCAAACGTTTTTCATAATGTTGTCCTTTCCTTAGAGGACAGGTTGTTTATTTACAGTTTAAGGAATTAAATATTAATAGCTACATTGTTTGTAAAACTTATCGTGGATATGCTGCACTGACAGGTGTTCCTCCCCCACTCCTCAAGTTCAAAAGTATTTATGGATGCAAGACAGGAATCTTAAATTAGAACCCCTCCCCCATATATATATATTTAAGTAAAAATAGTGATGCTTTGGTATTTACTGTTAGTCCATATTTAATCTTTGGCATATTGGAAGTGTAAGAGTACACAGTAGGTGCGTTGGAACTAATATTTGAAATGATCTTAGGAAGCTAAATCAAGATTATCCATTGATTTAAATTCCTAATGTTCATTTTCCCCCCAAGAATCGAATCAATCAACTAAATGATGTTGGATATTTAACTTTAGTCTTTTATTTTTAGTTTATGAAATAAGGGTACTAATTTCTCTCCTAGATACTGCTGTTATAAAGATTAAAGAGTTTGTGTATTTTGATACCTAGAGATCTTTAGATGAAAGGTGGTGTATTCAAGAACATGAAATAATTAAAAGGTAGGAATTTTGTGAGCTATTGTAAATAGGGTATATAGACATGTGAGCCTTGAGGCCTGGAAACCACCTGTTGAGGTGTAAATGGAGTGTTGTGGATGGGTTTCCAAAAGAGACCTATCAGACAGAGATCCCTTGATAAATTCTTTCTGGCATTTTGTAAAGTATCCAAATTCTGATATTGATTGGGCACTTAGTTTTAATACTATAGAAGAGAATTGGAAACACCCCCCCCCCCCTTTTTTTGTTTTGGAAGGACTGGAAGGGGCACCTTTGAGATAGCACCATAAGGCCAGCTTGAACAACTCTGAATTGAAGTGGAAGGTCTCTGTCCACTGATTAGCTGTACTTTAAATTACCAGAGCTTGGTTTTAGGTGTAAGAGAACCCCTGCCCTTACAGGAACATTAGAGAAACTGGAGGGGTCAGTGATAGGTGTGGGTGGCATATGTCACCATTCCATGGTGACTTACACTTTTTTTTATCCTCACCTGAGGACATTTTTGCGTTCATCCTCAGATAGAGCAGGAGGAAGAGAGAGAAACATCGATGTGAGAGAGACACATCGACTGATTGCCACCCACACAACCCCAACCGGGCTGCGGACAAACTGTAACTGAGGCACATGCCTGGGGAGCCGGGTCTCTCTGGTCCATGGGCCAATGCTCTAACCGCTAAGCCAAACCGGCCAGGGCGACTTACACTTTTTTAATATAGTGGTTGCCCATTTAACAGACTAATTTTTAGCTCTTTTAAGAAAGACATGTTAATCCAGAAGGCATTTCTAAAGAGCAAAAGATATGTGACAATCCCATATATTTGAAATATCTCTTAAATTGTTTTCATAGCATTTTTATTTTTATAATACCATTTAATCCTTATAGCAACCCTATTAAGTAGGTTGGATTGCAGAGAGTTTGCCCCATGGAAGGCTATGAGAGGGATAACTAATAGTAAGTTTTTGTATTGTCCCTATTAATCATTACCTTCTAATAATGCAATATAGCTACCATTTTTTCTGAGATTATACTGTTTGCCAGGAACTCTCTATATACATTCCTTTATTTTATTGTCGCAGGAAACAGGAATCTTGGTTCTGCAATTTACTAGGCTAGTTCTAAATTTAATTTCCTCCTCTGTGAAATGTGTTGTGAGGTTATATGTGAAGCACTTAGCACAGTGCTCTATAATGTGTTCAATAATGTTAATTGTTAGTTTATGTTTTCCTTATTAAATGAAGCTGGGAGAGGTTAAATAACTTGGTCATGTGGAGAAGGTGCCAGAACCCCGGGTCTGATTGGTTGCAAACAGAGGCTGTGTACCTTCTTATTTTGTGCAGTGATGCCTCTGTTTTGAAGCTCTTTCTTTCTTTCTTTCTTTCTTAGCATTACATGATGTGGTGGCCACATCTTTCCAGAATTTTCTGGTCTCCTTTGCTTGTTTTTTCCTTAATCCCTGTAAAAATGCCACTTTGCTTTTCTTCCTTGAGTAGCACTTTCTTAGGGCTCAGACATTTTTACATACATGGTCACATTCATGTTACTGATGCCCAAGTCTGTAAGACCAGTAGCTGCTGCTCAGTTAGTATTTTTAATTTCTTTATGTAGATGCACTCTTTCATTATTCCATCTAGTTTGTCACTAGAGCCTATCAAATTTTCCATCAAAAAGTCTGTGAAGTCATTCCCTCCCTGCCTTTATTCCCAATACTACTAACCTATTCCAGGGTTTTAAAAAATTTATTAAAAAATTATTTTTTTTCTTTAATGATTTAGAGAGAGAGAGAGGAAGAGAAAGGGAGAGAGATAGAAGCATCAGTTGGCTGCCTCCTGCATGACCCCCACTGAGGATTGGGCCCACAACCTTGGCATGTGCCTTGACCAGAAATTAAACCAGCGACTTCTTGGTTCATGGGTCAATGCTCAACCACTGAGCCACACTGGCCGAGCCATTCCAGGGTTTTATGACCCTCACACTTGATTTACAGCAGTGCCTTCCAACTGGGCCTGTAGCCCAGTGGTTTTCAAAAGTTTTTAATAGCAGAAGGGCTCTGTTTGGAGTGGGGCAGGGCACTAGAACCTGGTTCCCTTATCTCCTGTACCCCATTTGCTGTCCTACAGAATCTCATAATGATCCATGTTTGCTTTAGTTCATCCTGCACATGGCTTCTGATTTATTTTGCTAAAACAGCATTTTAGTCATACTACTCCTTTTTGGGGGTGGGGGTGGAGGTGGGGATTGAGGTAGGGGGGAGAGTTGGGGCACATTAGTCATTTTAGTACCCAGGGCTCCCATCAGTTAGTCTTGGCCTTAAACCCTAGCCTTCTATTACTACTTTTCAAGATGAATCTGTCCTCCTAAAGTTTCCCTATTCTTTATTTAGTTTGTAGGCTGTGGGGTACCCTAACTTTGCCTTTGGGCATGCTTTTCCTTTACAAAAATTTGTTATTTTTTGCTAGTAATCTATATTTTACTCTTCCTTCAAGACCTGCTGCATATAGAATCTTATTTGAGTACTTTCTAGCCTAAGATATTTCTCTGTATTTCTAATATGGTATCCATTTCAGTATAAACGCCATGATCATATTGGTTTTTTTTTTTTTTTTTTAATTATAAAATTTTAGACATCCCAAATATAATGTGAACTAATTTAATAAATATTTATGCATCACTACCCAGCATTGGAAATAAAATATTACAAATGCAGTTGAAGCCCTTTAATTATATCTGTTCTGAATTGCATTTCCTCACCATCCCCTAAAAGGTTGTTACTGTCCTGAATTGGGTATTTGTCCTTCCCATATGTGTCTTTATAGTTTTAACATGTTCCTGTATATCTGATGTGGCATTAGGCCTGGATGTTAGGCCTAGCTTTATATTCACTTTGAAATTTGCTTCTTTGGGTATCATTCTTCTCTGGGAGTTGGAGATTCCATGCTCAGCCACATCTCAGAATCATGACTGGATGATCGGTAAGGCCCCTTTTACTCTCACTTTATTGACTTGGTCTTCCCAGCAAGACTGGTCTATTGTCTAAACATAGACAATAGATGTGGCCACCCATGTCATTGACTTGAGGTACCAGAATGGCTTTTAGATTTCTCAGATTTCCTTAACAGGTCTTCAGAAGTCCTTACTAAAATGAAGCCCCTCTGGGAAGGTAAATCCATGAAATGGCTATTAATTATTAGCATTTTGTAATTTGAGTTTATCAGAGTCCTTTATAGGGGAACCTCTAGTTGAAGTAAGAATGACCACATAATAGGTAAGTTTTGATAGGTAGAAAGGTAAATGGCCAAAACATGGGCTCTTCACCAAGTAGAACATTCGTAGAAAAGAAACTGGATCTCTATGATACACAGCTGGGCAGCATTGAGAGCTTTGGTTGCTGGATGGTAGGTAGTTATATACAATACTTGTCAAAGAGAGAATAGATTATCATTGCTGGAGAGATATGCTTTACCAAAAAAAGATACTTGTTCCTCAGTCAGATTATGGGATTAATAGTCATTTAAAATTTATTGATTAAGATATATTTGGAGGAAAAGTTTGTGTGGAACTGAAAAAACTGGAAGGATAATAAATAATAAGAGAGTAAGTTAACTGAAGCTGCTCTTAAGACAGATGAAGAGAGTTCTTTAATTTAAACTGTAGTTGGATTTTGTGGCAAATTTTATATTTTTATAAGTGTGAAAAGTTAGTTTGGAGGAAGTAAAGTTGAAATAAAAATGTTGGGATTACAAAATACATTCACAAAAATGAAAAGTGAAGGTAGGGAAGCAATCATTTCATAAGGGGAAGTGTTACTAGGAATAATGGATTATCAGCCACAAGATAGACTGTTATGGAATGAAAAAGCAAAGAGATGAAGATAAAGAATGGTAAAGTAGAAAGTATTCATGTTTTCCTCAGCATATAGAGCCCACATTAGCCTGTAGGATCAGTGACTCTAACCTTAGACCAGAAATTAGGAATGGAGACAGTCAGTAGGGAACTCCCAACTCTCAGGAATTAAGTTGAATGGGACAAAGCAATAAACCAGATAAGTAGAAGTAGGGTATCAGGAAAACCATGAAGACATTGTAAAGAGAAGAGGGGTGGACTTAATATTAATGTCTATATTCCTAATTCATGTGTCCTTGGAACGTTAGAAAGTAAAATTCATGTGTGCTTATTATCAGAGAGATTCTCAAAGTAAGGCATTATTTTAGAGAAGTGAACTCTAAGAACTCTTTTTTTTTTTAAATCCTTACCAGAGGATATTTTTCTATTTATCTTCAGATAGAGTGGGAGGAAGAGGGAGGGAGGGAGGAAGGGAGAGAGAGAGAAAGACAGACAGACAGACACACATCCATGTGTCTCACATTGACTGGTTGCCTCCTGCATGACTCTGACCAGGGCTGGGTCTGCCAGAGGTACGCGCTCTTGACCGGAATCGAATATGAGACTTATTGGTTCACGGGCCAGTGCTCTAACCACAGAGCCAAACTGGCTTGGGCAAAGAACTCTTAAATAAAAGATAAAGGCAGTAGCCTCAGGAGGAGGCCCTGGGGTAAGCTTCCTACTTTAGAGGCAGGCAATTGTGGGAGTTGTTCTAAGTAGTCCAAGGGAAGAGAATTGCAAAAACAGGAACATCTCTTTGCTCATGTTCATGACTTGGTCCATAAACCATACACTCCCTTTGGCTTTTCTCGGTTAATTTGGAGTTGTACCAATTCCATTGGATTTAGGTCCTGTAGATGGGAATAGTCAGTTGGCTCTTCCTTGTTAGGGAGTGAATGACAGATAATAAAATTTGGAGCACTTCCTGGTGAGCAAATTTCAGTTACACATTAAGACAATAGATAAACTTAGTTTTCAGTCAACTCTAGGCAATGATTAATTTATCCACTGTTTTTAAGGGGCTGAGATTTGGCATATATTAGTACTGAATAATTTGTTAGAAATATAAAGACAAAAGTCAATATTTCTTAAGCACAGCTAGGTTGAAATTGTTTTTTTCTGATGTAATCTAAATGCTCATTCCAAAATTGTGTATCCATTAAGCTATAATAATAAAAGGTTTCCTTTTTGTTTGGATTGTAAGGGGAAAAGTGCTGAGAATTTATAATTTCTCTTTTCAAAGACATTTGTTGAACTAGAGATACTGTCTCTTCAGGCCATCATGTATTAGTGGCTTTCAAAAATAAAAAAAATAAAAATTGATGATGGACCCAATGCAGACCCATGTATATATAAAAACTAAAATGGAAGTTTCATAAAATGTACTATGTGTGATGATTTCCGGTATTTTTCTATTTTCTGTTCTATTTCATTGAAAAACTGCTGGTTATGATTCTCCAAATTATTTTCATGACCTATTATTAATGGGCTGTGATTGCAGTTTGGAGAAAAAACACTCTTGTACATAGTAGAGACAGCCAGGAATCTGATTGCATTTTCAGTTCCATCCTGATACTTAAAATTAAATGCTTGATGATGGCATTGCCAAAGGAATCCAGAGTGGTGTAATTGTAACAACCTATTTACACTAGAGATACTCTTTTTTTTTTTTTAATTATCTTTATTGTTGAAAGTATTATATATGTTTCCTTTTCTTTCCCCCACCGACCCCCTCCTTCCCGCCTTCACCACACTATTGTCTATGTCCAATGGTTATACATATATGCATATATGTTCTTTGGTTTATTTCTTCCTGTTCCTCTCTCCCATTAAAATTCTAAAAGGGGAGGAGGTGAAGGGGACAGAGGAAACTGTAATATAAAGGCTACTGTATTTTGAACACTTTCTATATGTCCCAATTAAGGTATGGAAAAATACAAAACTGTTATCTATAACATCTGATAGAGTTTATAAGGGAAAAGATTGTTACTAGGCAAAAGTGCATTTGCTTTCTGGTGTAGGATGACCCCACACACTGGAAACATCCAACTATAATTATGATGACCTCAATTTCTGACTCTCTACCAGTTCCGCCCTCTGTAACTAGCAAGGTCTTTAGATTTTTCTGCTAAAGAGAACATTTATACTATATGATAGAAACTTTCTTTTTCATTTGTCCCAAGTTTCTTTTTTGTTGTGATTTTAATTGAATTGCCTCATATGTTAGGATTATTGTAATCCTAAAAAGCTTTTATCTCTTAGAACAAAGATTCTATATTTGAGATGTCTTATTACAACTGTTTTTTTTTTATATAGAGTCCCAAGTTAAATAAATGAGAGTAACAAATATATAAACAGACATGTATGAATATTAAAAATAAGTTAATTGTTTGCTTATTAGCTGCAGATGACCTTAACAACTTAAAAGTACATCAAAGGATGTATCTTGAAAAATCACTGCAGCAAATGAGAATTATAGAAAGTTGTTAATATGATACCAGACATCTTAGTAAAGAGGTAAAATTGAGTAATTTTTTCAGCTATTTCAGATATCTTGATGTAAATATTAGTATCTTGATACACACACACACACACACACACACACACACACACACGTATAACATTGGGGAACTAATTGAGCATATGTGATTCCACGGATAAGGTAGTTTCCATATTCAAAATATAGAATATTATTCTCTGTCCAGATCATCTTTTCATTTTTAGGATGTTTGGTTTTCTGAAATCGTGGGACCTAGAGTCCTATAATTGGAAAGAAATGCCTGTTAAAATTATGTTTTGTAGTTTTGGTGAACTTTTTATATATTTGAGGAAAGCATAAATGAAAGAGATAGTAGGCAGTTAATTTCCTTGACTCTCTGGAGCCACGTGATCTCTCCTGTCTGTGCTGAGTTGCCCCACTATCCCGTTTCTTTCTAAAACCTGACTTTTTACTCTCTGATCATTGCTCAAGGCAGAAATTGACAATCAGCCTTGAGTTCATTCATTTTACTAATTTATTTGTATATTCAGTAATTAATAATTAACTGCCTTTTAAATGCCAGTGCTGGGAACACTGTTGAATGAAATAGATGGGATTTTTGCCCTCATAGAACATAGTCTAGTTGGAGCTTGAGCTATGAAGGCTAGAAGTAGCATGTGTTGATAGAGAAAAATGGTGAAACCTGCTTAATAGGACAGTTTCCCATAGCCTGGATTTTGCTGATTGTTTACTCCAGGTGCAGTTCAACATGCTCCTTTGTCTTCTATATTTCTTCCAAATGGACCACTGATCCAGAGAATGGATCAGAATCAAGTTTCATCCCTTAGGCATTGTTATAGGTGGTGTTCGGCAAAACTACAAGTCACTTAGTCTCTAATGGTCTCTCTGTTTAGTGATGTTAGTAGCTGTTGATGGTTAGTACTTATTTTTGCTAATTCATTGGGTGTTGAAAATGGTGAATTCTAAATACATAATTTTGTTTTTATTTATTAGTTGGAATGTTTTTATAAAAAGTCACTTCCCTCATCTTGTTAGGTTACCCAGTGGTATAGTTTATAAAGGAAAGACAGGATAAATGCTTGATTTTTTCCCCCCCTTTATTTACCCATTTCAAGATAATGAATGAATTCCATATTTTTCTCCAAAGGGGACCAATTCTTTATTTTTAAAAAATGTCTTTATGAGCTGTTGGATTTAGAAACATTTGATGGAGTTTATGTACTTATTTATTTATGTTTATTCATTAATACTCACCTGAGGATATTATCCCATTGATTTTTTTTTTTAATTCTCACCCGAGGATATCTTTCCATTTTAATTTTTTTCAGATAGAATGGGGGATGAGGGGGGAGAGGGAGAGAGAGAGAGAGAGAGAGAGAGAGAGAGAGAGAGAGAAAGAAAGAGAAACATCAATGTAAAAGAGACAGATCAGTTGGTTGCCTTCTGCACGACCCTGACCAAGGCTGGGGACCAAACTGCAACCAAGGTATGTGCCCTTGACCAGAATTGAACCTGTGACTCTTCAGTCTGTGGGCTGATGCTCTAACCACTGAGTCAAAACAGCCAGGGCTGTCCCATTGATTTTTATATAGAATGGAGGGGAGGGTAGGGGAGACAGAGAGAAACATAGTTGTGAGAGAGACACATTGATTGGTTGTCTCCTGCACAACCCCAACTGGGGTTGGGGATCGAACCTGCAACCCAGGCATGTGCTCTTGACCAGGAATCAAACCTGCAGCCTTTTCGGTCCATGGGCTGATGCTCTAACTGCTGAGCCAAACTGGCCAGGGCTATTTGATGGATTTTAATCCACTGCAGATACTACTGCTGAAGGTGTGTCCCATCTTTGGTTAGTGAGAGTCTCTTGAGGAGATAGCATGATTCTAGTTGTAGTTTCCTTGCTTCTGCTGTGATAAGATACACAGGGCTCATCTTGTCCATTTTCTGTCCAAGATCTAGATCCAACAATTTCTCTAAGAAACGCTTCTTTCTTTTTTTTATTGATTTAAAAACATATTTTTTAGAGAGATAGGAAGGGGCAGAGAGATAGAAACATGAATGTGAGAGAAATACATTGATCGGCTGCCTCCTACTGGGGATGGAGCCCACAACTTGGGAATCGAACCAGTGTCCTCTCAGTCCATGGGGCGACAGTCCACTGAGCCACACCTGCCGGGCAGAAGCCAAGCCCTACCTTCTTTTAGTAAGAAATGGTATAACAAGACCCTAACCTGGGCACTTATTTTTAAATAGCATTTTATTCATAGATAAGAGAAGTGATTCATTTGTTCAAATTAGGGGATATTTTATCAAAAATATGATGGCACTGGCAGTTTTGAGTTTCTTTCCCTGGATAATATCTTTACATAAATTTTTAATTTTAAGTTTGAGTCAGAAATTGGGCATATATAGACAAATTGTTTGGCAGACTCTTTAGAGTGGACTGTTATCTTCATGTTCTCCCTGTCTTACTCTGGTTACCCTTATTGTTATACTAATAACCAGCCTCACTTTCTTACTCCTAAATGTTTCAGGTGACCTAGTTTCTTCTTTTTTTAAATGAAAAAGATATAGAAATAAAAGAATCTAAGACAAATGACACCACTAGTGATAAGATCAGATTTCAGGCCTTATTTTTTAAGGTAAAACACTTAGCCTGCCTGTCTTGCATACAAACAAATGTATCTGCAGACAGACAAAATCCAAGGGCATCTTGAGGCTGCTTTGTAAATTTAACTGTGATGCAGTATGATGCATTGCAGAATGAAATGCCACGGGTTAAACCTTTTTATTATTGATACTAGCCTCTCTTGTTACGTATCATTGTGTTTTGAATAAATAAGTAAAATAAGTATTTGTCTCAGTGACACAGTTGGTAATTTACATTTGTCAGTGTGTCACATAACTTTTCTTTCTAGAATTAGTTTTGGTGTACTTAAAAAGACATTAGGTTGCATCTATAAGTATAGTCTGTCATTTTGCAATTAAATAGCAGCCAGTAACCATTTTCTTTCTTTTTTAAAAAATATGTTTTTATTGATTTTAGAGAGAGAGAGAGAGAGAGAGAGAGAGAGAGAGAGAGAGAGAGAAACATCAATCAGCTGCCTCTTACACACCCCCTACCGGGGATCAAACCTGAAACCTGGGCATGTGCACTGACCAGGAATTGAACTGTTACTTCTCAGTCCATGGGACGACCCTCAGTCCACTAAGCCACACCAGCTGCGCAGTAACCATTTTCTAATGATCACCTATTTATACATTTTTAATAATCAGTGAAATCTGGATCATAGAAAGAGGTTGGAGAGAAATGATGGCTCTTAATAAAATTTATAGTTTATGTAATTCCTACGAATTATAAGAAATAAATGTCACATTGAACAGTTCTATAGAATTCCATAAGGTTCCAGTGGAAATTAAAAATGTATATAATAATTAACTTTTGAGAAGACAGCAGTATTTTTATGATTTTTCTTTTCCTGGTTGATTGAGATTTCCTTCTGTGCTCTTGATTCCCATTATATACTTTCAAGGTTTTTTTTCTCTATTTTTTTTTTCTAGTAGAAGAGAATTCAAGTACCAAGCCAGTGATTAGAAAATGGGATTTCCCCCCTTAGACTCTCAGTACTTGATTAGTCATCTTTAATTAATTAATATCCATAGAAACTCATATGATGTGAAAAAGCCTGCCAAATTAGTGATATCATGAAAACTTTGAAGACAGCATCATTGGGAAGTATGGTATAGCATGTAATGGGTTGTCTAAATAAACGAAGTAAACCACTTTAAGTCTTATACTTTTAAAACATTTAGAAAACACTTTAAGGACAACTAGTTTTGATGGAAATCATTCCAAGATGAAGACACTTCACCAGTGTTCTGAGACTGATCATTTACTTTCTTGATTACTTAGTATTATTTTTATGAATTTTAGTTCGTAAAAACACAGAAACAGTTCATAGAACTGTTCATAGTTTTAGTTCATAGAAACTGTCAGGTGTGCTCTTCTGATGTGTTTGAAGTTTTGTTACTGCATGTAGTTTTTTTATTCCTAAACCTCATCTTGTCTTTTATTGTTATCTGTTATTTCTCATGTTATATCCTTTTCTAAACTGCTACTTATCTTGGGTATAATTATCTGACCTGACTGTAGCTTTCTCTTTCCCAGAGTACATGTTATTTGTGTCAGTTTTTGCTTACCAGAGGCCTTTTTTTCTTCTGGGCTCATAGTACATCTTGAAATCATCTTTTGACTAAGAAGAACATTATTGTGCAGCGAAAGAGAAAAAAAATATTTCAAACTTTTCTAAATTTCTAAAATGTACTAAAAAATAACCAATTTATTTTTGCATCAAAAAAGAACAGGATTTTTTACCTTTTAAAAAGCTTATAAAATTCCTAAGTTGAAAATATTTCTATCATTTTGGAGTGTTACTTAGATTTTGAAGAATTATAGTATTATCAAAGCAAATCAGTTTCGGAGGGTATTTATACCTGTAGTACAAATACAGTAACATTACTTCTATAGTGGTTTACTTTTATAGTAGTTTTTAAAAAATTTCTGTGGGTGAAGTATTTAGGCTATTTTTCTTATAATAATCTATCTTTTTTTTTCCTGTTAGATACGGCTGGGATTTTACTATATTATTTTCATTTATAAAAAATGAAAACCAAACTGGTAAAAACAATTCCATTTTAAAAAAAGGAAGAGTTATTTTCATAAAACACCAAAATTATAAGATGTTTCTCAGTCTCCTTCCCCTTGTTTACAAAGAACGAATGAGAAATACTAAGAAATGGCTTTATATGTGCTGTTGCTGTATAATCAACCTGCACTGAGAAATCAACAAAGTAGCGTCCATCAGTGCAAATAGCTGAAAGCAGCCACTGTCTCCATACCCACCCCCATCTCTAGTCATGAAAGCTTTGCAGAACTGAATGATACAAATGTTAATATTGGCAGAGTTTAAATTTTCCTTGAAGTTACATTTTTGTTAACTTAGTTACAGTTAATGTATTAAGGTTTGGGATTATTGCATTTTCTGGGATGAGAGTGAGGAGTTACGAGTGTATAGAGACCAAATCCTTATTTTATCATCACAATTTGAAGTGTAGGGAAATAAATAAGGAATGGTATGCATAAATCCAATTTTTCAGTGTATGTAGTATCTATGGCACAAGTCAGTGGATTTTTCTATATGGCAGGTATATGGGTAAACTTTGGCAAGTTTCATATAGAAGTATTTTATTTCACTTTTAATCAGTTAAAAATTCTGTTCCCTTTTTTAGTTCTCAACTCTAGGTATGGTTGTTGAATCTGTATGAATTGGATGAAAAGTTATGAGACTTACAGATCTGCATATTTCTTATAAATTTATTTTTAAATTTTATTTTAGGGCATAAATATATTGGAGCATTTTATTTTATTTTTTTAAAAAGGTTGTTGAGGATTCTTAATAATTTTTCTTTATTGATTTTTAGAGAGAGAGGAAGGGAGAGGGAGAGATATAGAGACATTGATGAGAGAGAACATCGATTGGCCCCTTCCTGCACGCCCCCCCACAGGGGATTTGGCCCAAAACCTGGGCATGTGCCCTGACTGGAATTGAACTGGTGACCTCTTGGTGCATGGGTTGATGCTCAACCACTGAGGCAAACCAGCCGGGCTGTTGGAGCATTTTAAAATGTGCTATTTTGCATTGCCTACCTTTTCTGGATTTATGTTACTTGAAAAGTTAGTTATTAAGAAAGTGAATGCAATAACATGTCTTTAAGTCAAGGGAGTGTGTTACAGCAGTTAACTTTGTAGGTTTGTTTTATAAGAAATTAAAAGGAATAATATCACTTTCTAGTTGAGGGTAAGTGAAAATATTCTTAGAAAATAAAATTAAAGACTGCAAGGATGAAGGAAGGAGAAGATCTCAGCTTCTTTTCCTTTAAAGCTCTTTGCCAGGAAACTATAATTTTAGAGTGCTTTTGGGCAAAGAGCCCAACCTGAGAGGAAATGGTATGATAGAATTGAAAACAAGACTTTCATTTAATTTAAAAAGTCTTCTATCCATTGTAGAGTATCTATTTTCTTAGGCAGATTTCAGCTCATTGTAGTACCAATAATTAATTAAACCCTCCTAAAGTTTGATACAATTTATAAAACTAAAATCATGAGATTATCAAATTATATCTATTTTACTATTAAAACAGTGATACTCTTTAGTGAAACAATTAAGAACCAGAGCTTTAGAGTCAGCTAGACCTTAGTTCTAACCTTAGTTCTGCCATTTACTGCATGCAAGGGTGGGCAAGTTACTTCATTTTGCTGTCTCAGTGTACTTACTACTTGAACCAAATTAAGCAGACAGAGTTGAATCATATATGATCCTTTATTCCAATAATGCTGGCAGTATGCGGAGAGCAGTCTGTCACCCTGTAAATTGTGTTCTGAGATGTTTCATTTCAAACAACTCTTATATAGGGTTAGTGGGTGGAAGAAATTTAAATTTAGTGAGTTCCCAAGGTCTGCCTTCTTTCATTGTCCTTGCATAGATTAGCCCTGGAATGCTGTCTCCCTTCAGATAGGTTCTATCCTTGATCTGGGCTCTGAGCTGCCTCATCTTCAGGGCCTCTTTCTTCTTATAACATGTCCTTCAGTTTCCCAGGGTCTGTAAGAAAATCTTTTCTTTATAGTGAGTAGCTATTAAACAATTTAGATTCTATATCTTTTTTTTGTTTGTTTTGTTTCTTTGTTTTGTTAATCCTCACCCAAGGATATTTTTCTATTGAATTTTAGATAGTGTGGAAATGAGAGAGGAAGGAAGGGGGAGGGAGGGAGGGAGAGAGAGCGAGAGAGATAGA
This sequence comes from Molossus molossus, assembly GCF_014108415.1. Taxonomy (NCBI): domain Eukaryota; kingdom Metazoa; phylum Chordata; class Mammalia; order Chiroptera; family Molossidae; genus Molossus; species Molossus molossus. The sequence goes on along the minus strand of NW_023425351.1, from coordinate 42,287,068 downwards.
AACATTGACATGGAGAGGTTGGTTGCCTTTTGCACGACCCTGACTGGGGCTAGAGATTGAACCTGCCACCCAGGTACATGCCCTTGACCGGGAATTGAATCTGAAGCTGACACTTCAACCACTAAGCCAAACTAGCCAGGGCAACTGTGTTTCTATTTCTATTATGTGCCCCTCCCCTATCACTATTAGTAGTCATAAAACTACCAATAATGTGATCACTAAAATATAGGGCAGTTTGTGGGAAGAGGAAAATATACTGAAAATTGCAGAGCTGAAATGAGGTAGAAGGTCTTTTATGAAGAAGGAATCTCTGTTCTTGAAGATAGTTTTTCCTCTTCTGTTGGATTTGCATTCTGGCCAGGTCTTCTTCTCCATGATTAGTTTTCTAAGAGATTGAGAGGGCATATGCTAATTATTCTTGACTAGAGATCTAGATCAAGTAGTGCAGAAAGCCTTTCTTTGTGTCTCTCTTTAAAAGTCTTTGGCCAGTGGCCTAGCTGGTGTGGCTTAGTGGTTGAGTGTTGACCTATGCACCAAGAGGTTGCCTGTTCAATTCCGGGTCAGGGCACATGCCCAGGTTGTGGGACCGATCCCCAGTGGGGGGCCACTAGATAGTCTCTCTCATCGATGTTTCTATCTCTCTCCTTTCTCTCTTCCTCTCCCTTCCTTTCTCTTTAAAATCAATAAAGGAAAAAAAAATTAAAAGAAAAAAAAAAAAGAACAATTTAAAAAATAAAATAAAATTGTTTGATAAAAACAAATAACCCATGTGAGAAATGAGCAAAGGACTTGAATAGACATTTTGCCAAAAAAGATATATAAATGAACAAAGTAATCATAAAAAGATGTTCAACATCACTGATCATTAGGGAAATATAATCAAAGTCATACTCCTTAGGATGGCTGTCATAACAACAAACAAACAAAAGCCCTGGGAAAATAACAAGTGTTATGTAGGATATGTAACAATTGGAACCCCTGTACATTCCTGGTGGGAATATAAAATAGTGCAGTCATTGTGGAAAACAGTATGGCAGTTCCTTAAAAAATTAAACATGCAATTACTATATGATCCAGCAGTTCCGCTTCTAAGAATATACCGCAAAGAATTGAAATCAAGGACTCAAAGAGATATTTGGACACCAGATTTTATTATCAACATTATTCCCAATAGCTAAAAGATAGAATCAACCCAGTGTTCACTGATGAATGAATGGATAAGGAAAATGTGGTATATACATACAGGTATATTATTCAGCCTTGAAAAGGAATGCAATTGTGATATATGCTACGACATGGGTGAATTTTGAAAACATGCTAAGTGAAAGAAGTCAGGCACAAAAGGACCCATATTGTATGATTCCACTTATAAGAGGCACTTACACTAGTCAAATGCATAGAGACAGAAAATAGAATGGTGGTTCCCAGGGCCTGGAGGGGAGGAGGAAGTGGGAAGTTGTTTAATGGGTGAAGCATTTTAGTTTGGGATGATGAAAAGTTCTGGAAATGGATAGTGGTGATGGGTATGCATATACTTAATGTCACTTAACTGTACACTTGAAAATAGTTAAAATAGCAAATTTTATGTTACATATATTTTACCATAATTAAAAAAAAACTTTAGCCAATAATAAGCAGCTTGCGGTGCTTTGTTTCTCCTGAACTTTACCTCATTCTCTTCAAAGCTAAAGTGACATTGTTAGCAAAAGTTACAACCTGTCTCCAAACTTGCAAACTGGTATTCCAAAGCTAGAATCAAAGAGGAAAGAAAGGAAGAATAGTACTTTCAATTTTCTACCTTTTATGACTGGGCTGTTTCTTATCTGGGGATAATTTGCATTTCAGTCTTCACAGACTTTTCAGAAAGAGTTGTAACTCCTGACTAGTTTCAGAGCTCCAGTCCCCTAAATTTCTATTTTCTTTTTCTGTCATACCCTTATGGTTTAAAAAATTTTTTTTCCCTTTATTGATTTTAGAGAGAGAAGAAGTGAGAGGGAGAGAGAGATAGAAATATCGATGAGAGAGAACATTGATTGGCCACCTCCTGCCTGCCCCCCACTGGGGATTGGGCCCACAACCTGGGCATGTGTCCTGACTGGGAATTGAACCAGCGACCTCTTGGTGCATGGGGCTCAACCACTGAGCCACACCAGCTGGACAAAACATTTTTTTAAAATCCTCACCTGAGGATATTTTTCTATTTATCTTCAGATAGAGTGGGAGGAAGAGAGAGCGAAACATTGATGTGAAAGGGACACATCGACTGGTTCCCTCCCGCAGGACCTGACCAGGGCTGGGGACGAACCGTAACTGAGGTACATGCCCTTGGCCGGAATTGAACCCGTGACTCATTGGTCTGAGGGCCGACACTCTACCACTGAGCCAACTGGCCAGGGCTGTCATACCCTAATGTTTTAAAAATAATTTTACACAAATGATTTCATCTACTTTGTAGAGAAGGTTGAAATTCTGTGACTGGTAGGAAGAAGAACTACCTTATGTACTTCATCTTAATTTTCTTTGATTATTGTTCCTACATTTTTGCTTCTATCACAGAAGGGAAATTTCTTCTTTTCACCCCATCTTTCATCTGACCTTTGAACATTTCCCTTCTCATAGTTTTTATGACTTTACTCCTATAATCACATTTTTGTTCCCCAATTCTAGAATCTTTAAAATCTAGTTTTTTGTTTTTATTTAATCCTTACCCGAGGACATTTTTCCATTTTTTGTTCATATAGAGTGGGAGGGAGAGAGAGGAAGACACACAGAGAGAGAGAGCAACATTGACGTGAAAGGGACATATCAAGTGGTTGCCACCTACACGACCCAATCAGGGCCAGGGACAAACCACAACCGAGGTTCATGCCCTTAGCGGGAACCGAACCCAGGTCTCTCTGGACTGCAGGCCGATGCTCTAACCGTTGAGCAAAATTGGTCAGGGCTGTTTTCAGTGGTTTTAAAGGCTGGATGTGCCTCTCTCTCTCTTTCTCCCTCTCTCCCTCCCGCTCTATCTGAAGATAAGTGCAAAAAAAAAAAATGTCCTTGGGTTAGTATAAAAAAAAAATACAAAAAATAAAGGCTGGATGTTTAGGGGAAGTCTTAGAGGAGGATCAGTAGACTATTCATTAGCTTTATGCTGATGTACCAAAATGAGATTTATTCTCTTAATTTGTCTGTCCTTGGGTGTGAATGGCAAATGGCACTAACTAGATTTCTGTTATCTGTTTTCTCAACTAGTGTGATTTAAGCTATTTATCATCTGGTTGGGGAGGAGAAGTGCAAACTATTTATTCTTAACTATGCTTGGTGTAGGGAAGATAGAATTTACTAGATGGCTGCAAACTGTTGTATACCTACCTGTCTTAGTTACCCTATTCCACTTATCCTGCTTTTTTCCTAACTTCTTACTGTCTTTAATCCTTTTTGAGTTCATTTTTGTGTTTGGTGTAAGGTAAGGGTCCAGCTTCATTCTTCTGCATATAAATATTCAGTTTGGCAGCACTGTTTACTGTCCTTTCTGCATTATTTAGTATTGGCACCCATGTTGAATATCATTTGGCCATATATCTCTTGGGGGTGGCAGGAATGGCAACAGGTGTTAGACTGATTGGGTCAGACTGGACTTGGGTTCAGCAACCTCAGTACTTGAGTTCTGGCTAGGAAAGAACTTAAACTATGAGCCAAGACTTAAACTATGAGAACATTTATTTATAAGATCACAGAGGTAGAAGAAGTAATTCATAGAAGAAATAGGCTTAGGAAACAAATTATAGAGGCAAAGGGAAGGCCCTTAGAAGTGAGGAACGTAAAGGGGAAGCACCACTTGGTGGGATGGGAGGTGGAGGGGGAAGGGAAAGGCATGGCTGGGTCCTCTGTCCTAAGGGTTTTAAGGGTGGAGATTTTAGGGGAGGTCTCAGGGGAAGATATCAGTAGAATATTCAGCAGCTTTCTAGGTGTGTCCTTTTAGAGTTGAGGTTTCCACTGATGGATTGGTCCGCGCTAGGGTAGGTGGTCATCATTCAATGCAGATGGTTCTGAGGTCAACTATGCTGTTGCTTGTCTGGTTTTCCTGCTTTTCTGGGCCTGGAGCTGAAATAAAACTGAGGCCTAGATGTTATCTCTAGGGAGGAAAGGTCAGGGGGTCCAAATGACCAATGATATGCTATGGAAGGAGAGGTCACCCTGGGATGAGGTCCCACCCTACATTTCTCCTTTGTTAGGCACCCAGGACTTTTCTCCCTGACCTTCTACATCTGGCCCATCGTCCCTGCTCTGCTCATGTCTGTCTAACTGCCTACCACATATGCAAGGGTTTATTTCTGGGCTCTTATCCTGTTCCTTTGGTTTATGTCTTTATACTAGTACCACAGTGTCTTGACTACTGTTGATTTGTAATATGTTTTAAAGTCAGGAATTGTGAGAACCCTAACTTTATTCTATTTTCCCCCAAGATTGCTTTGGCTCTTTGGGGGTCCCTTGAGATTCCACATGAAATTGAAGATTTTTTTTTCTATTTCTGCAAAAAAAAAAAAAAAAGCCATTGGGGTGTTGATAGAGATTGCATTGAACCTGTATGTTGTTTTGAGTAGTATGGACATTTAAACAACATGAGTCTTCCAATCAATCCATGAGCATAGGATATCTTTCCATTTACTTTTATCTTCTTTGGTTTCTTTTTTTTATCCTCACCCGAGGACATTTTTCCACTTTTTGTTCAGATAGAGTGGGAGAGAGAGAGAGAGAGAGAGAGAGAGAGAGAGAGAAACATCGACGTGAAAGGGACACATCGAGTGGTTGCCACCTGCACGACCCAACCGGGGCTGGGGACAAACTGCAACCGAGGTACGTGCGTGTCCCTAATGGGAACCGAACCCAGGTCTCTCCGGACCGCAGGCCTACACTCTGACTGCTGAGCCAAACTGGCTAGGGCTTCTTTGGTTTCTTTTTAAGCAATGTTTTGTAATTTTATTGTGTCTTTCATCTCCTTGGTTAAAGTTTTTCTTAAGTACTTTATCCTTTTTTTTTTAATACCATAATGAATGGGATTGCTTTCTTAATTTCATTTTAGTATTGGTCATTGCTGATATATAGAAGTGCAGCTGGTTTTTGTGTATTGATTTTGTATCTTGCAACTTTGCTGAAATTTACTAGTTATAACAGTTTTTTCTTTCTGGAATCTTTATAGTTTTCTACAGATAAAATCATATCATGTGTGAATATAGATAGTTTTACTTTTTTCCCAATTCTTCTTTGTATTTTATTTCTGTTTCTTGTCTTGTTGCTCTGTCTTAAAGTCTCGACTCTGTGTTGAAAAGTTGTGGGTATCCTTGCCTTGTTTCTGATCTTAGTGGAAAAGCTTGCAGTCTGTTAAGTATGTTGTGAGCTTTCATTACACTGAAGTAATTTCCTTCTAGTTCTAGTTTGTTGAGTGTATTTATCGTGGAAGGGTGTTGAATTTTGTCAATACTTTTTCTGTATCAATTGAAATGACTATGTAGTTTTGACCTTCATTTGTTAATGATTGATTTTCGTGTTGAACCAGTCTTATATTCCAGGTATAAATTTCACTTGGTCATGGCATATAATCCTTTTAATGTACTATTAAATTTTTTTTTTAATCCTCACCCGAGGGCTATTAAATTTTGTTTGCTAGAATTATGTTAAGGATTTCTTGCATCAATATTTATTAGGGATATTGGTCTATATTTTTCATGTTTTAGTTTTGATGTCAGAGTAATGCTGACCTTACAGAATGAGTTTAGAAATGTTTCCTTCTCTTCTAGTCTTTGGAAGAGTTTGAGGGATTTTGCTGTTCATTCTTCCTTTCAATGTTTGATAGAATTCTCCAGTAATCCACTAAATACTAGCCTTTTCATTGTTTAGAGGGTTTTAATTACTCCTTAAATCTCCATACTAGTTATAGGTCTGTTCAGATTTATTTCTTCATGATTCAGTCTTGATAGGCTATATGTTTCAAAGAATTTATCCATTTCTTCTAGGTTATCTGATTTGTTTATGTATAATTGTCATAGTTCTCTCTTATAATCATTTTTATTTCTGTGACATCAGTTTTAATATCCCCTCTTTCATTTCTAATTTTAGTTATTTATCTATACTTTTTTTTTTCTTAGTCTAGCTAAGGGTTTGTCAATTTGTTTGGTATTTTCAAAAAACCAACTCTTTGTTTTCTGTCTTAGTCTGGCTGCTATAACAAAATAGCACAGACTGGGTATAAACAACAGAAATTTCTCACAGTTCTGGAATCTTGGGAGTCCAAGATCAAGGTGTCAAGATGGTCACATTCGAATGAAAGCCCTCTTTCTGGTTCATACTGACAATTCTAAGTATCTCTCTTGGAGCCAGTTTTATTATTTTAATTTACTTTTTATCTTTTTAATAATTTTTTTTAATTGATTTTAGAGAGAGAAGAAGGGAGAGACAGAAACATTGATGAGAGAACAATTGGCTGCCTCCTGCGTGCCCCCCCACTGGGGATCAGGTTCACAACCTGGGCATGTGCCCTGACTGGGAATTGAACTGGTGACCTCTTGGTGCATGGGTTGATGCTTAACCATTTAGCCACACCAGCTGGGCTGGAGCCAATTTTATAAGGTACTCATCTCATTCATGAAGGCTCCACCCCATGACTTAAGGACACCGTCCACCCCCTGCCAATAGTATATATGTATGTTTTGGTAGGACACAAATATTCATACCATATCAGGTTTATTTATTTATTTTTTCTAGTTTCTGCTTGATGTATCTCTGCTCTAACCTTTTTTAAAATTTTGAATCTTCATTGTTGAATGTATTACAGATGTTCCTCATTTTCCCCCATTGACCCCTCCTCCCCACTCCCGCCCTCCCTCCCACCTTTTTCCACACTATTGTCTGTGTCCACTGGTTATGCATATAAGTTCTTTGGTTTATTTCTTCCCAACCCAACCCCTTTCCCTTTGAGGTTTGTCAGTCTAGCAATGAATTTGTACTTCTTAATCCCTTCAGCATTTTTACCCATTCCCCCAACCCCTCTCCCATCTGGAAACCAACAAAATGTTCTCTGTATCTATGAGAATGTTTCTGTTCTGCCTGTTCATTTTGTTTGTAGATTCCATTGTTGATAGATATGTATTCATTGCCATTTTGTTTGTTCATACATTTTATCTTTTTCTTCAAAAAGACCCTTCATCATTTCATATAATAACGGTTTGGTGGTGATGAACTCCTTTAACTTTTTCTTGTCTGAGAAAGTCTTTATTTGGCCATCGATTCTAAATGACAGCTTTGCAGGATAGAGTAATCTTGGTTGTAGGTTCTTGCTTTTCATCATTCTGAATATTTCTTGCCACTCCCTTCTGGCCTGCAAAGTTTCTTTTGCGAAATCGGCTGACAGCTTTATGGGAACTCCCTTGTAGGTGACTAACTGCTTTTCTCTTGCTACTTTTAAGATTCTCTCTTTGTCTTGAACCTTTTGCATTTTGATGATGATGTGTCTTGGTGTGGGCCTCTTGGGGTTCATCTTGTTTGGGACTCTGTGTGCTTCCTGGACTTGTATGTCTGTTTCCTTCACCAAGTTAGGAAAGTTTTCTGCCATTATTGTTTCAAACAGGTTTTCAATTTCTTGTTCTCTCTCTTCTCCTTCTGGCACCCCCAAGATGTGAATGTTGGCATACTTGAAGTTGTCCTAGAGGCTCCTTACACTATCCTCATTTTTTTTTTTTTTTGGATTCTTTTTTCTTTTTGCTGTTCTGATTGGGCGTTTTTTGCTTCCTTATATTCCAAATCAATGGTTTGCTTCTTGGATTTACGTACTCTACTATTGAATCTGAGTAAATTATTCTTTATTTCAGTTAATGCCTCCTTCATTTCTTCTGTGCATCCATAATTTCTGACTGGTCCTTTTTTATGCTCTTGAGGCCCTCACTGAGTTTACTGAGGTTCTTCTCACTGAGTTCATTGAGCATCCTTATAAGCAGTATTTTGAACTCAGCATCTGTTAGGTTGCTTATCTCCATTTCGCTTAGTTCTTTTCTTGGGGTTTTGTTCTGTTCTTTCATTTGGGACCTGTTTCTTTGTCTCCTCATTTTGGCTGCCTCCCTGTGTTTGTTTCTGGGTATTACTTAACGAGAGGTATGGGGCTAGCGGAGACCAGATGCTGCTTGTTTGAAAGAATTTAGGAAAACCTGAAGCAGGATCCAAGACAGGCCAATCCTATGGTTAAGCAAATGCCAACAGCTTGGGTGGGCCTGAAAGTTGGGTGGGGCGGGGCCTCAGGGAATCACCAGGGTGGGGCAACCAGTGTGAGCCAGGTTACTGGAGTCCCAGATATGGTGACTGTCTGCCGCCCCAGGGAAGGGCTCACCAAAGGAACAAAGGCCTCTGACAGCACGTTTGTCCCGGAGAAAGCCCCCTTTCCAGCCCTTGCTTCAGTGCCAAACAGTGCAGTTCTTCCTTGTATGTCTCTGGTGCCCCTGGAGCTGCCTCCCCTCCAAGCTTAGAGGGAGTGAGTTTGATAAGTTCCTGCGCAGGCCCTTTAGGGAGCTGCCTGGGGCTGCAGTCGCGTCAACTTCCCTGAGCCTCAGTTCCTGCTGGTTTTTCCAGCCAGAAGTTATGGGGATTCTCTTCCTGGCACTGGAACCCTGAGCAGGGCATCTGGTGTGGGACGGGGACCCCTTAGTCCTCAGGGAGGACCTTCCCAGCCGAGGTGTCCTGATTTTTATCTGCCACACGTGAGTGAGGGACTAGCCCATCACGCCTTCGCCCCTCCTACCAGTCTGGATGGGGCCTGCTGCTTTAATTTGGTAGTTGTGGGACTTCCAGTCAGCTTGATTTCAGGTGGTTTTGAATAATGGTTGTTTTGTAGTTTAGTTGTAACTTTGATGTGGTTGTGGGAGGACACGATACCACGTTTACCTATGCTGCCATCTTGACCGGAAGTCTGCTCTAATCTTTATTATTTCTATTCTCTGCTAATTTTGGCTTAGTTTGTTTTTCTAGTTTCTTGAGGTGTAAAGTTAGGTTGTTGCTTTGAGATCTTTTCGCTTTTTAAATGTAAGGGATTACTGTTATAAACTTACCTCTTATATTTTGATATGTTGTGTTTTCATTTTCATTAGTGTCAGGGTATTTTCTTAACTGCCTTGTGATTTCTTTTTTGACCTACTGGTTTAAGAGCATGTTGTTTAATTTCCACATATTTGTGTGTGTTTTTTCTTTCTACTGTTGATTTCTAGTTATATTCCATTATGACTAGAGAAGATATTTGGTATGATTTTAATCATCTGAAAATTATAAAAAATTTTTTGGCTTAACATGCAGTATCTTTTGGGGAATATTCTATATGCACTTGAGATGAGTGTATATTCTGCTGTTGTTGAGTGGAAGAAAAGTTTCTTTTTTCTGTCTTTACCTATATTTTTTTATTAGCTCTTGGTCTTTATTCTTTTGTGTAGATTTCTGTTTCCTTTTGGCATCAATTTCATTTAACCTGAAGAACTGTTTTTAACCATTTATTGAATGCTCATGCTTTTGTTTGAAAAGTTTTTTTAAATATACTTTTAATTTATTGAGGATATTTTCATTTCCTATAGAATTTTAGGTTAATTGTTTTCTTTTCCCTTTTCTCAGGGATATCTATTCTGAAATGCCTTATATCTAGTGTGTGAAAATAGCTGTTTCCTATATTTGTTGAGTTTTCTAGTTGTTTATAGCAGACAGATAATTCTGGATCCTGTTACTTGTGCTCAGAAGTAGAAATTCTGTAATTAACACCTTTACATCTTTGTTTGAACTTTCAAAAGCTTTTGACATGGTCAGGCACTACCTTCTTGTCCTAAATGACCTTATTTCTTAAATTTTGATGTTTTCCTGGGATCTGTTTTCTCTTTGATTCTTCTTTCTTCTTAGACATTTTCTTTATGATTTTATCCCTTCTCATGTCTTCAGGCTCCATCTATGTGCTGATGGCACAGAAATGATATTTTTAACTAAAATCTCATTTGGGATTCATTCATTTATATATATATATACACACACACATATATATATATACATATATATATATATATATATATATATATATGTACACTTGCCTACTGGAAATCTACATTTGGATGAATTGACTTAAACCCATAATATTCCCTTCCAAACTGTTTTCTTCTGGTGTTTGTAAGCTTGGTAAATGACATTTAAGCCAAAGGCTTAAGAGACATGCTCAACTCCTCTCTTTTCCTCATTACCCCATATTTAATCAAAACCATTCCTGGTTGATTATGCCTCTTTAATCTCTTGAATAGTTTATCTTCTCTTCATTCTTACTGTTAGGACAATGTTTTGTGAGTCCATGTATTGAATCAGCTCCTTTAGTGTCCCTTTTCTACTGTTGCTCACTGCATGCTCTTCCTCTGCATTACAGGGGAAGTGAGAGTTTTAAAATAGAGCTCCTTAACATGGTTTACAAGGCTTTTTTAACCTGACGCTGCTCACCTCTACATGCTGGTCATTTTTACTTGATTCATATTGAATTATTTTTGGTCCTTCATACATGAAGCTTCATTCATACTGAGTTATGTCTGTCTGTCAAATATTCCATGCATAATTTCTCTGATCTCTTTGCTTCCAGATACCTGCATGTGCCATACATGTGGGTGGTGTTTTTAAAAAAGCAAAAACAAAAACAACAAAAAGACATTTCTGTATGGAATACAATCAAATAGGCCATAAAGCTAAAAAGTCATAAGTGAAGTCAAAATACAAGTGAAAATATGTGCAACCTAAACAAAGACTAATTTATCTTGTATACACATAAGAAAAAGACCCAAAACCCAGTAGAAAAATGAGCAAAGAACATAACTAGATGGTTTAGTTCCATAACTATATTAGAAGATGCTCAACTTCACTCATAATAAGAGAAATGCAAATTAAATCTACTCTGAGTTATAAGTTTTCACCTAACATATAGACTAAAATCCAAATATTTGATTGAATACTCTTGGTGGAACTGGGAAAAGAGGCTTTCTCATATATTACTGTTAGGAGAGTAAATTGGTACAAGTCCCTGAGAGGGCAAATTGCTAATATCTGTTAATATACATATATGCTTATGTAACATTTAATTATAGTAGATAAAAGTAATATAAATAATTTTGATAATTATTATATTATGTTATATGCTGTATATAATTATATATAATATATGATAGTTATTATGGTGATTTTTTATGTATAGTTAAGTTTATATTATGACATGATTATACTTATATATACTTATTAATACATATACTTCTGTATTTGTGTGTGTATATGTGTGTGTGTTTGTGTATTTGCTTGACCTCACAGTTTCACTTCTGGGAATTAATCCTACAGATATACTAATACATGTATGAGTTGACTTATGTATAAACTCATTTATCACAGTGTTGTTTATAATAGCAAAAGGGAACCTAGGTATTCATAAATAAGGAATTGGTGAATAAGAGATGCTGCATCTTTGCAATAAAGTAGGATGTAGATGTAGGGACAAAAAAGAAGGATGATTTCTATGTACATATGATTTAGAGATCGTCAACATAAGTTACTTGTCATTAAGTGAAAACAGCAGTGTATACCAATATGGATAAAAAAGAATGTATGTAAAATGCTGTGTTTTGAAAAGGGAGAGAAATAGAAACATATTCATATGTGTATTAAGGTTTCATAAGAAGCTAAATAAAAGTGGTTATTCTTTGAGGTGTTTCTGGACAGAGAAGAACAGGGGTTGGAAGGAGACTATTTTCTGTATACTTTTTTATATTTGAGCTTTGAACCATTTGAATATATTGCCTCTTTAAAATAAAATAAAATTTTTTATTAAAGATCTTAAGGAAAATACTTTCTTCTTGTCTTTTTGTCACCAGTAAGCTAAAAAAGCTGAGTGAAGACAGTTTGACTAAGCAGCCTGAAGAAGTTTTTGATGTATTAGAGAAACTTGGGGAAGGGTAAGTACAAAAAATATGAAAGTGGCATTTAGATGATGATAGAACAATTATAAAGATACTGTATAATATTAATTATTCTATTTGCTTGAATTGAATAGTAATAGTATAGAAGGAACATACCTCAACATAATAAATGCATTATATGACAAGACCACAGTTAATATTATATCAGTGGTGAAAAGCTGAATGCTTTTCTTCTAAGATCAGTAACAAGACATGGATGGCCACTCTGGCCACTTTTATTCAACATAGTACTAGAATTCCTAGGCAGAGTAATTAGGCAAGAAAAAAGAAATAGAAAGTATTCAGATCAGAAAGGAAGAAGTAAAACTGTTTCTATTTGCAGATGACATAATATTATATAGAGATTGCACCAAAAAACTGTTAGAATTAATAAATGAATTTAGTAAAGTTGCAGGATATAAATTAATATATAAAACCCAGTTGCATTTTTATAACACCAGCTATCAGAAAGAGAAATTAGGAAAACAATCCCGTTTACAGTTGCATCAGAAAAAATAAAATACCTAGGAATAAATTTAAACAAGATGGTGAAAAATTTGAACACTGAAAACTATAAGACATTGATGAAAAAAAATTGAAGAAGACACAAATAAATGGAAAGATATTCTGTGTTCACGGATTGAGAGAATGAATATATTAAAATGTCCATACCACCCAAAGCAGTCTACAGATTCAGTGCAATCGCTATCAATATTCCAGTGGCTTTTTTCATAGAAATAGAACAAAGAATCTTTAAATTTATATAGAACTATGAAAGATCCCTAAAAGTCAAAACAACCTTGATAAAAAAGAACAAAGTTGGAGGCATCGCGTTTTTCAATTTCAAATTATATTATAAAGCTATAGTATTCAAAACAGTATGATATTGGTATAAGAACAGACACACAGACTAGAGAGCCCAGAAATAAATCCATGGATATATGGTCAATTAATTTATGACAGAGGAGCCAAGGATATATAGCCAGGAAAGGATGTCTCTTTAATAAATGATGTTTAGAAAACCAGACAGCTACATGGAACAGACTGATACTAGACTCCTGTTTTGCATCATACACAAAAATCAAGTCAAGATGGATTAAAGACTTGAATATAAGACCTGAAATCCATAAAACTCCTAGAAGAAAAGAGAGGGTAAGTAAGCTCCTTGATTTCTGTCTTGGCAATGAATTTTTCGATTTGACACCATAAATGAAGACAACAAAAGGAAAAATAGACAAGTGGGACTGCATCAAAACTAAGCAGCTGTGCACCGCAAAGGAAACCATCAGTGAAATGAAGGGTCATTTCATTTTATGTTTCTATCTCTCTGAGAAGGGATTAATATCCAGAGTACACGAGGAACTCATATAACTCAATAGGAAATCCCAGACATTCCGATAAAATAATGGTCAGAGGAACTAAATAGACATTTTTTCCAAGGAAGACATACAAATGGCCAACAAGTACATGAAAAAGTGCTCAACATTACTAAACATTAGGGAAGTGCAAATCAAAACCACAGTGAGCCCTGGGTGGTTTGACTCAGTGGTGGAGCATTGGCCTGCAGACCAAAGGGTCTCAGGTTCGATTCCTGGTCAAGGGCATGTACCTGGGTTGCAGGTTCGATCCCTGGACCTGGTTGGGATGGTTTTGGAGGCAGCCAGTCACTGTGTCTCACATTGATGTTTTGATGTTTTTCTCTCTTTCTTCCTCCCTCCTTCTCTCTCTCCCTCCTTTCCACTCTAGAAAGCAATGGAAAAAAATATCCTCGGGTTAACAAAAAGAAAACTATGAAAACAAAAAAAAACTCATTGTAGACTTTTTCTCTAATAGATAATGATGTTTGAAAGGAAAAAAATAAATGTCTTGGTTTCTTTTAGGTCTTATGGAAGTGTATTTAAAGCAATACATAAGGAATCTGGTCAAGTTGTGGCAATTAAACAAGTACCTGTTGAGTCAGATCTTCAGGAAATAATCAAAGAAATTTCCATAATGCAGCAATGTGACAGGTATGAAGAGATTTTATTTTTTTGTTTACCTTATTTTGATGAGTTTTGCTAATAATGTATAAGAAAATGTGTTCTTTGGTCATCTCTATATTTTCTGACTTCCTGTTGGAAGTGACACTAATCCTTTAAGGAAGATGAGAGTAGCTTTGTAGGGTTGCCTTTAGGAGTTATAGTTCTTAAACAGAAATAATGTTATAAAACAATATATGGTGATAGAAACTATTCAGTTTTCCCATTTTCAGGGCAAATATGAGGAAAATTATTTTTTGATGTTAAGGGGGGGTCATTTAACAGTTATTTTTATATTATTGTTTTTGCTAATTAAAAACAGTTTTATGTAACTCTAATTTGAGCATTCCCAGTGGCCTGGTATTGTGCCAGGATCTAGGAAAACTGAGAGAACTAAGATACTATTTTTTTCTTTTTTTTTAATCCTCACCTGAGGACATTTTTCCATTTTTTTGTTCAGATAGAGTGGGAGGGAGAGAGAGGAAGAGAGTGAGAGAAATATCGATGTGAAAGGGACACAATGAGTGGCTGCCACCCACATGACCCAACCAGGGCCCGGGACAAACCGCATCTGAGGTACATGCCCTTAGCGGGAACCGAACTCGGGTCTCTCTGGACCACAGGCCAATGCTCTAACCGCTGAGCCAAACTGGCTAGGGCCTATTTTTCTTTCTAAGTGGCTGGCTGGTGATCTAGTGAGAAGAGAGATGCTTAAAATAAATAGCTATAATAAAGCTCAGTCACTTTACTGACTGGTGCATGGGGTGATGTGAGAATAAGGAGGCAGGGTACCTATCTCAGTCAGGAAGTCTGGAATTCTGAGGAAGAGTTAAGTTGGTGAAGAAATGGAGGGATGAAAGAGAGTATAGAGAATTACAGGCAGAGGTGAAAAACAGCTTACTGGTATGTGCTGTCTGACAAGGTTTAGAATTACTGGAGTGGAGCCAGGCTGGTGTGGCTCAGTGGACTGAACGTTGTCCCATAGACTGAGAGGTCCCGATTCGATTCCCAGTCAGGGCACATGCCTGGGTTGTGGGCTTGATCCCCAGTAGGGGGCATGCAGGAGACAGCCGATCAATGTTTCTCTCTGACATCGATGTTTCTCTCTCTCCCTGAACAATCAATAAAAACATATTTTAAAAAAATTACTGGAGTGGAAAGTATGAGACTGATATTTGTGTGAACTAAGTTTGGATAGTAAATGGAGCTGATCATGCAGTGACTTCATACACCCTATTAAGTAGCCTGGTCTTTATTTGGGATGCAGAGTATATAAATTAGGACTATTTAGAGGGATTTATTATTCTCCCTTTACAAAAGGTCTAGAGGTAGGGCTAATATAGCAGCACCAGTGTAACAACTGTTCTAAGTTTCTTTTCTTATACTGTGCCATTCTTATCCTGTGGCCTTTGTTTTCATGCTTATTATGTCATGCTTATAAGAGGGCTGCTCCAGCTCCAGCCTTATGTCTACATTCCAGGCAGGAAGGAGAAGGGAAGAAGCAGAAAGGGGCTTTCCTAGAACCCTCCAGCTAATGTTTTATTTATTAAAATGGACACATAGTGACCTAGAACTCGTCATTTACGGGAGTTTGGACACAGACTAGTCAAAACAGGGCCCTATTAGTAAGAGACTATGGAGAACTTTCTCTTCTAACAGTATAAGATTATGTAAGCTCTTTGGCTCATGAAGTAACTAAATAATCTTAGAGGAACTTTGTTGCTTGGGTGTGTTGAATTTTGCTTTTCTTTATTATATGTGATATTTTAAGATTATGTTACATATTTTCCATTAAAGCTGTGTAACTGGAAATTCAAGTGGTTATAGAAAAATAATATATTTCCCACTACTTAGTCCCCAGAAGGAGGAGTTGGAGTTTTAAGAAAGCTGCTGGCCTGTTGAGGAACTATTTCCTGAGTTTGAGGGAGTGTGATGGGTAGAGGACAGTGTTTCACTCCCTTTCCCAGTACTGAAGACTGAACGGACATGGTCTCAGGCAGTTCTCTCTTTCCCTGGAGAAAGTTGACTCAGGCTGGCTGAGCCCTGGAGCTGTGCAACTTCTTGATTGGACACTTGGCTTTCTGGACCAATTCCTGGTATTGATTAACTACCTCCTCAGCATCAGTCTTTGATCCAATAATGAACCAGTTTGAATGATCACCTGTGGAAGAATGAGTTAGAAACATCTGGCTGTCACTTTATCTTCTTTACATGGCTGTATTTTACCATAGTAAAGTATATCACCAAGTGACTATAAAATGGTCAGCTTTGTTTTCTGATACTGATGACCAGCTTCACATTTAAATACATAATCACATCATGGTCTGTCCAGATTGTTGGTTGTGAGTCATCAGATTTGATAGACTATTCCACCTTAGCATATTTCTCCATATCCACTTCAGAAGGTATGGCCAAATCACAGAGACTCCATTTCCACTATCTACACTATTTCCTGCTTTAGAAAGTTTGAGGTCATAATGTTGACCTGCCTTTCTTGTCTTTTTTTTTTTAACCTAAGACATCAAGTTATTTTAGCTGAGGGAGAGGTAGACAATGAGACAGATCCTGTTTGTCATTTCAGAGAGGACCCGAAATACCTTTTGAAACACCTTTCATGGGACAGGTGTTCATCTTTTGCTTGTTATAGCACAGTCTGTTTGCAGTGCATGTCATGGCTATAGAATGACCCAGACACTGGTTCAGCTGTAGCTAGGTTCAGTAGCCTCTTGAGCAAAAGTTTGTCTTCCTGGGTCCATTTATGGTTATCACTTGTTATTGAATGTACACCACAGGTTAAAGTACGCATTGTTAGATGTAAGAGAATGTGCCTACTTTGGTAACCTGGAGATTTCATATTACTGGATGGCCTTTAGTTATTTATTTCTGCTATGACATATCCACAATGAAAAATATTAACTTGAAATTTTTCTAGGACATCAACCAAGATAGGAGGTAATTCTTTTGCATCTAAGTATTCTAGCAATTCCCCTTCTTTATAAGGCAGTCGAATAGTCTCAGGATCTGATCCATTTTTACCCCTAAACATTCAAGAATATCCCTCATTTCCTTGGTATTGGTTGATCACTAAACATGACAATGTCTTATGCATAACAAGCTTCTCTAATGAGTTCATATTTCTTCTTAATTTTTGCTTAACTTCAGGGTCCTTTTTGCATTCTTTTTTTATTTATTGATTTTTTTAGAGAGAAGAAGGGAGAAAGAGAAGGGGAAGGAGAGAGAGAGAGAGAGAAATCGATGTGTTTATTTGTTGTTCCACTTATTTATGCATTCATTGGTTGATTCTTGTATATACCTTGATGAGGGATTGAACCCGCAACCTTGGCATATCAGGATGATGATCTAACTAACTGGGTTGCCTGACCAGGACACATTCTTCAATATAAAGTTTTAAATACAGATTTTTTTCCACTAGATAGGTATTTCCTTTTAGGAGGTCTCTCTTGGGCACCCCACTTGATCCAAAGCTATTTGTAAAGCTTGTTAAATTGTGGTATAATAATGAACTAAACAAACTACTGAACAAAATTAACCCAGAGACATAGAGGTGGGGTACAGACTGACAACCCTAAGAGGAGGGGGGGTTTGTGGGGGAAGAGATAAATCACAGAACTTACAGGCATGTATGTATGACCAATGAACATAGACAACAAAGCTGGGGATGGGGTGGGGCGGGGGTGAAGGGGAGGAGGGTGTTAATGGGGGAAAAAATGAGAAACATCTATAACAAAAACAAATTAATAAATAAAACTTATTGGCGTTGATGAGTAGGGTGCAAACAATGTCTTTTTTTTTCTTCACCCGATGGTATTTTTCTTATTATCAGATAGAATGGGAAGGAGGGAGAGAGACAGAGAGAAAACATCTATGTGATAGAGCCACATCAACTGGTTGCCTCTCGCGTGACCCGGGGACGGACCGCAACCGAGGTTCGTGCCCTTGTCTGGAATCAACCAGCGATTCATTGGTCTGCGGGCTGACGCTCTGACCGCTGAGCCAAACTGGCCAGGGTGAAAACCATGTCTTTAATATCAATTTCATAGCACTCTGACCTGGTCCTGTCTCTCAAGCGTGTACTCTGCCCACTTTGGCCTGCCACTTGCATGCTCCCTGGCCTGTATGTTGCTGTTATATATTGTTATGGTTAAGAATAGTTAAAGTAATAGTGTTATGCTTTAGAGATTTTAATTGAGTGTGATCTAGGAAAGGCAGGATCTCAACTATTACCTATTATATATCTTTTCTCTAACAGTTGTGCATCTTGCTCAGATATCTGCAACAGCTTCTGGTTTGTTTACTTTGTCTTTCATTTTTGACTCCTCCAACCCATTTTCTTCCCTGAAGCTAGAGTGATCTCTCTAAAATGCAAACCTAATGAAGCCATCCCCTGTTTAAAACTTAAGTGGCTATTGCCTAGATAGATCCTGTTTCCTAGGGATGGCATATGAGGTTTTTCATGATCTGGCCAGTGCTTATGCTTACAGTCTTCTCTCTTACCTGAATTTTTCTTTTAAGTACATGTTTTGTTGCTTTCTCTGTCACCTGACTCTTAAATTCTTTGAGTTTGGGATTATGTCTTACATAAAACATATATCTTACAAAATGTAAGACAATTTCTTACTAAACTTGGATCCTGCCACATAGTAGTTATTCAAATACTAATGGGTATTTCTGATCCCTGTTTGGGCAGTTCAACTGGAATACCCGGAGGAACTTCATATTTAACATTCTAAGACCAAAATTTTAATTGTTGTAGACAAACTTTTCAAATTCCTTTTCTGTTAATTGCATCTTTTTATAGTCTTTCAGTAGCAAAACTGAGAATGATCTTTATTTCTTTTTCTGATACCTCTGATGACACTGTCTTATAGATTTTCTTCCTGAAATGTCCTTTCTGTCTTTATCCTTTTCTTCATTTCTTGAGAGGAGGAATCATATTTCTTAGCACTCATTACAATGACTAGCACTGTACTTTTTTGGTGAATGGATATGATCTGTATGAGTAGTACTGGGAAGAGCATTATTGATTGAGGGAACCTTAGGAAAATCTGTTCCCTGTTCATATTGTAAACTTTAAACCTCTAAGGGGAAAGAAAAATAAAGACTGAAAAGGGAAGAAAATGTGAATAAAATTCTAGAAATATTGTATCACTTTATAGCAGAATGCCTTGCACATAGTAGGTACTTCTCACATATTTGTTGAATGAAATAAGTAGATAATGAAACAAATACTGATAAAAAATGGTCCCTACCTTTTAAATTTCACTCTCAAATTCACACTGTATAAATGAAATAGTAAAAGATCAAAAAAATTAGTTGGTGAGAAGATCCTAAAAGTGCTAAATGATAGAGAAAGTGAAAAGTAAACTAAGAAATGATAGAAGGAAGCATTACATTTTAGTTACTGATTACTAGTGTTAATGTAGATATGTTAGTGAGAAATTGGTATGAAAGTAATAGATTCCCACATAAAACAGTGGAATTTTGGTTAGAGAAAATGAGATTTGTATTTTTGAAACTGAAATACTTTAATAAGTCTACTTAGCTATTTGGGCACTTGGTAAATGGTCTTGCTTTCTGCACTCAGAAAAAGAGACCAGGAGGTGTTTTAATTTTTTGTTCATTTCAGTGAATGTACAGGGTGTGGCAAAAGTAGGTTTACAGTTGAGTACATGAAACACAGTTCATTCTTGTATTATTATTTATTAATTAATGCATTTTTTTCATATGAACAACTGTAAACCTACTTTTGCCCCATTCTATATAATATTATTTAGTATTGTATTTTGCCATAAATATTTGAGGAAGCTCATCTGCATGGTTTATTGCTGAATTTTCTGTATCTATTTTGGTGCTGGCACAAAGTAGGCTTTTAATAAATGTTTGTTGACTGTATAAGTTATGGAATGTTAATACTAGACTGGACCTCTATAGGTCTATTAGTTTAGAGGTTTTCATATGTATTCTGCTTTAAGGAGGTGCTTGTTAGGGGTATCTTCCTCAAATAGTGAAGAATTGAGCAAATTGAGAAACTTAGCCATTGCTCTTATTATTATTATTTTTTTTTGCTATATTGAGACTCATTTTAAAGTTTACTTATTTTAATTCACTTATTTTTGTTACAGGTGTTTCTCTTTTTTCTTCCATTGACACCCTCCTCCTGATTCCCGCCCTCCTCCCCCAAGTTTTATTTAAGGAAAATGTTTCTGAAGCATATTTAAGAACTTTTTACAAGTACAGAAAATGAGGCCTAGAGATTTTACATGAACTGTCCAAGATCATATAACTAATTCACGACTGGGATGGTATAAGAACCCACATTTGCTGACTCCAGGGTCAGTCTGAAGAGTTCCAGCAGTTCATAGTGAAGCACTCTCAAGACATTGCTAGGGGTGGAGGCAAGAGTTTGTCAGTCATGCTTGTGAATACTAAGTGCTTGGTAATATGGATATAAGGGAACCACAGTTGACACAGCCCCTGTACTCCTGGAACTTATACTCTGAAGAAGGAACTTCTATCTAGACCAAGAGAAATGTATTGTTATCATATGCATCAGGGCACACAGTTATTTACCTACTTATTCATGCAACTAATACATATTCAGTTCCCACTTCTGAGTGTAGCCCTGTGTGCTATGCACAAGACATGTAATAATGAATGAATCTCACAGAGTTCAGAGGGACTTCTAGTCCAATGGAAGAGACAGATGATTGGACAGGTTGTTTCAGTATAATGTGATAAGAGCTGTGATGGGGGTAAATATGGGGACCTGTGTGGGTGGGAAGACATATCTAACACCTTGCCACTGGGGATTCAGGTAAAACTTCCCCATGAGGTCATACACAAGTTGAGTTTTGAAGGATGACTTAGATTTGTTGGGCAAAGAAGTGAGGTGATCCATGTAGTAGGAATAGAGCATTTCTAGAATACTGTTAAGATGGTAGAAGGATGTTAATGAACCTTCTGTAATGAAAAATAGTCATTTCTTTAGTATGTGCATAACAGGAGGTTTTAAAAATAGGTACACTAGAAAATATTTGCAAAAGACTTACTTGCTAAAGGACTCAAAATACAGAAAGAATTCTTAAAGCTCAACAAGAATACAAACAACCCAATTAAAAAATGGGCCAAAGACCCTTCCTTAATAGATACCTCACCAGAGAAGGCATACAGATAGCAAATAAGCATATGAAAAGTTGCTCCACATCATATGTCATCAGAGAAATGCAAATTAAAACAATGAGATACCACTGCACACGTATTAGAATGGCCAGAATCCAGAACTCTAATAACAGCAAATGTTGGAGAGGATGTCGCACACCAGGAACTTCCATTCATTGCTGATGAGGATGCAAAATAGTACTGCCAGTTTAGAAGTCAGTTGGCAGTTTTCTTACAAAACTAAAAATACTCTTAACCATACGATCCAGCAATCGTGCACCTTGGTATTTATGCAGAAGGAGTTGAAAACTTAGGTTCACACAAACACCTACACATGGATGTTTATAGCAGCTTTATTCACAGTTACCAAAATCTTGGAAACAACCAGTGTCCTTTATTAGGTGAATGTACAAACAAACTGGTACATCTAGACAATAAAATATTATTCAACACTAAAAAGAAATGAATTATCAAACTATGAAAAAAACATAGAGGAAACTTAAATGAATATTACCAAGTGAAAGAAGCCAATCTGGAAAGGCAACATGACATTTTAGGAAAGGCAAAACTATAGAGACAGTAAAAAGATCAGTGGTTTGGAGAGTTTAGGAGGTTGGGAGAAATGAGAATAGACAGAGCACAGAGGATTGTTAGGGCAGTGAAGCTACTCTGTGTGGTGGATACAGTTAGTATACATTTGTCCCAACCCATAGAATATACAACACCAAGAGTGAACCCTAATGTAAAGTATGGACATCGGGTAATAATGATGTGTCTGTGTAGATTCATCAGTTGTAGCAAATGTACCACTTTGGAGGGTATGTTGATAATGGGGTAGGTGGTGTATGAGAAATCTTAGTATCTTTCACTCAGTTTTGCTATGAACTTAAAACTTCTGAAAAGTAAAAGTCTATTAAAAAATACCTTTAGCCTGGCCAGTGTGGCTCAGTGGTTGAGCATCGACCCATGTACCAAGAGGTCGCCCGTTTGATTACTGGTCAGGCACATGCTCAGGTTGTGGGCAAATCCCCAGTGTGGAGCATGCAGGAGGCGGCCAATTAATGTTCTCTCTTATCTATGTTTCTATCTTTCTCTCCTTCTCCCTCTCTCTCTAAAATCAGTAAAGAAAAAAAAAAACCTTTAGTGGTACATAATTTTCTTCAATTAAGGTAAGTTCCAACTTAATATAAAAAATGTAAATTAACTATCTTTTAGGCAGGCAATAAAAATTAACACTTGAATTTCCATAAAAGCTTAAACATGATGATTCAGTCTAAATAAATTATACCATGAATAGTATTTATATAAAATGAAAATAGTTTGCAGTGCTTTTTCCATTTTTTCCCTTTGGTTTTTCTTATTACCCTTTGTATATTATTTTTATTTTTGTGTTGTGATTCTAGAAGAAGACTGTTAGGATAAAGGATTTAGGGGAGATGTGAAATGGAGACAGAGAAATGGAAAGGTTATGATCATGAGGCATGAGATGAGAGGAAGCCAAAAAAAAGGGGGGTGGAGATGAGGTGTAGTTGCATTGGGCTGAAGGTGTTATAGGGGAAGGGATGTAAGAATGGGACAGTAGAATGAAATGTTGGGGGTGGCACAGGGGAAAGGAATAGAATGCAGCTCATGATTGTCACCCCTGTTATCAAGGCATCATGCTTCACCATTGCTTCCTGGGGTATGCTGTAATTTGACTTGTACCTTTTTTATCCTTCCCCCCAGTGGAACTTTCAGGGTCATAGTGAACTATTTAACTGTGCTTAAAAGACACAGAATTGCTGGGTTCTCGTACCTCCTGTAAGTCAATATGGTGGCTTAGTCAAGATTCTTAGGCATTATGGCTAAATTAAAACTTTGTGTTGCTTAAAATTATATAAATAACACTGAGCTAGTGTTTTGAAAGAAGCTCTCTTCATCTCCTCTCTGGCTTTTAATAAGAAATGTGGTGGTTAAAAAACAGAATATCTAAATAACTGTACAGTTAGCTAACTTGCTGGCTAGAATGAACAGTGTCACCTTTGGTCTCTGAAAATCCTGCACAGGATAATCCTCTAAATGCTACTTGATTGAGTTATTTTCTTAAGTAAACTCCTTTAAGGGATCCCCATTGCCTGGACTGCCCTTTCTTCTTTGTCATTAGTCTAAAGTCTACCCATTTTTCGCCTTGGCCGGTTTGGCGCAGCAGTTGGAGTGTCGGCCTGCGGTACTGAGAGACCCGGGTTCGGTTGCCGCTAAGGGCACGTACCTCGGTTGCAGTTTGTCCCCGGCCCTGGTTGGTCGTGCGGGTGGCAGCCACTCGATGTGTCCCTTCACATCGATGTTTCTCTCTCTCTCTCTTCCTCTCTCTCCCTCCCGCTCTATCTGAACAAAAAATGGAAAAATGTCCTCGGGTGAGGATTAAAAAAAATAATAATAAAGTCTACCCATTTTTCTTCCTAGCATTGACCACTAGGCCATATATGTTGTTTAGTGAATGTTTATTGCTTGAACCATTTAAAAATGATCCATGAATGAATTTGAATTAATGGCATCTATTATCAGTGGAAGAAGACTGAATTAGAAGTCCCAGGTATTGAACTCTCTGAGCCTATTTGTATCTGAGTTTTTAATTTCTTTAAATGTTGGCTTTCCATTTTAATCTTTAAAGCTTTTAAAAGACCTACTGAATTATAACCTGTAAGGTCCGGGTCAGGGTGGTTCTGATGCACAGCCATGTATAAGAGCAGTACTACTCCCTGTGAAGGTTTCTACATAGGCACTCACACTCCAAAGAAATGTATGCAAGGAAGCTTCTTAGTGTTTCCCTTAAGTTGAAGTTCTGGATCTGTTTATTAGTTTCATTTGTTTATAAACCAGTACTTTTCTTAAATGGTTCAGTGAAAACTAGGAACTCCTCATATGTACTTTCTATTCCCAGTAACTAGCAAAGTTGAGTAGTATGTCTGTAAATTTAAGGTGTGAGATGGGAGTAGATGTGGATAGAGAGGTAGACTTTGAAAGGCCGTTTTTATGTGATATGAAGCAGTTAAGACATTTTTCTTTTGGAGCTTTTTTTTTTTTTTTTTCCCCTTAACTGGGAGAGCAATATGATCAGTTTATTTTACTTTTGATTTTAAGGGAGGTGACCTTGTCAACTCTATGAAGCATAAATTAGAATGGGGCAGAAAACTGTTTCAAGGAGATCTGTTGGGAAGGAATTCTGTGTAAGAGATAATGAGGATCAATAGGGGTAAAATTGAATTAAATTTTAGCCCTGTAGGTACCGGTATTAGTTTAAGCCTTTTAAGTGCTAACCAATCTGCTCTACCCTTGACTTTAAGACAGCTGAAATTATAAAGGCTCTGCTGAGAAATCTTTCCTGACTTCTCTTACACTGTTCTTTTGGTGGTCTCTTTATTTGGTCTTTTATACTACTTTTCATTTTTTGTTGTTTTTTACTTATATAATTGCTTGTCTTATTTATCTTACACTGATGATACTTTTCATGATAGCTGCTACTACATAGAAATATCTGTTGAACAAGTTGTCCCCTAAACATACCATTCTTAATTTTTCTTTTCTATTTATGTGCCTTTGCTCATGGCCTTTATCTTTTCTAGAGTGTTCTTATCTTTCTTCTCTACCCACATTTTGAAGTTTAACCCCTCCTCCCCTTTTTAAAAAATAATTCAGCTCTCTCCTTTACTACAGAGTTTTCTCTTTGCTCCACTATGGCCATGTCCCCTTTGAGTTCTCACAGCATTTAAGCTGTGTACTATTTAGTTTATGCTTCCTTGTATTTTCCATCTTTTTATGTGAATATAGATAGTCTGCCTCTTTGAGTTTTTGTTTTATACCTCAGTGTATGCAGCATACCCTTGATAAATGTAAGACAGTCATTTTTCTCTTTGTAAGTCTTCCTAAAACAGTTTGGTTATACACAGTTTATTCTTCTTCTGACAGACGTAAAACTTCGGTTCAGAAATCCTTGAAATTGTTAATAACTCCCATTATCTGAATTTAAAGCAAAAAAAAAAAAAAAAAAGTTCCAGAATTTTCAAAGGCTAAAATAAAAGAGAATTTTGAAAAGTTTTTTTTTTTGCCCCATTGAAATATAAAGTATTTTAACGTTGAGTGTTAATATTTGACTGATTGAGAATCCTTTAGAAGATTTATATTTAAAATGCTTTAAAGGAAATATTTTTATTTGTTCCTTATGTTAAATAGTAGTTTTTTGTTTTTAACCAAAACAAAGCCTTAGTTTTTTGGGAATCACTGAAAACATTTGGGGCTCCTCTGGTTTGTAATCCTGTTAAATTTCATTCATCAATTAAAGCCTACTTATACACAGTTGGTGAACCCTACATAGAGATAGTTCCATGTGTAATAGAAGTTTAGTCATTAAGTTTACTTATTGGAACATTATGAAATGTTGAAATACTTTGCATTGGGATTAAGAAATAATTTTATTTGGGAATTAAATTTGATTGTCTATATATTTTTCTGTAGCCCATATGTTGTAAAGTACTATGGCAGTTACTTTAAGAACACAGACCTCTGGATTGTTATGGAGTACTGTGGAGCTGGCTCTGTATCGGACATAATTAGATTACGAAACAAGACAGTAAGTATATTTAAATTGTTTTGTTAATTTCATTTCTAAAAATTCATATTTAGAATCTGACTAGGTAATATTTTGTTACAAAGGAAATATTAGTGTGAAGAAAGTAAAGGTTTTAAAGGTTTTAGAGTGTAAAGGAATCTAATTTGATGTATGAGAAGCAGCCATATATCTTTGCATGGCAAATTTAGGAGTCATATGATTGTTTAATTTATTTACTGGGATAATTTTTGGTAAGTCACCAAGAAACTACTATGGTACTCCTCTTTTTCATTTTGAATCATTCTGTATATTCTTTATTAATCTGAGTTCATTAAATTATGGTAGAATTTTATTTAAAGTTCATAGTATTCATGGCATTTCTTTAGTTTTCTATATTATAATCTATGGCTGGTAAACAGTTGAAGTTTTATATTTCTGAATTCTTAAAAATAATTGAAAAATAATTTTTGTCTTTATTTTTCCAAATATTGTCAGGATGTTTCAAAGTGATAGTGTTAGACTATAACTTTGTAAAAATTTTTGTGAATTCAGCTCTGTTATTAATGATAGCTTTTTATAGTTATATTGTAACCCTAAGTAAAAGAGCTATCTATTTACAGTTGTTTACTTTTGACCAGTAGTGCATCTAGTTTTCTTGGATAATTTATAGGGACAAGAGTGTCCTTTTTATCTGTGAATGACTAAGAATAATAATCAGTGAAATAATTTGTAATTCTGTAAAACAGTAACCCAATTACTATGTGACATTATTATATGTTGTCAGACATGTTTCAGTAGAATTCATTCAGAAAAATACTTTACTTGAATCAGTTTGTGGTTAACCAGTTTGATTGGGGATGTAAGTTGTAAGTTTATTCTACTAATTTTTTTTTCTGTTAGAGAAAATTAAATAGAATTTCCTTTGGCGGGAGTGAAACAAGTTTAATCTCTATTTTGACAGAATGGATTAAGTGATTTGTGACATTCTAGTTATATATTTGAGAACTTCTGTGGTGCTAAACTAACATTTATGTAAATCAGATGACTTTTGAGTGGCAAGATAATGCTTTAAATGAAAGTAATTATACTTCATTTAGAGATATGATTTAAACCATTTTAGGAATAAACTCAGTGCACTTGGTGTTTAAAATTACGAGGTAAAAATATGAAATAAAAGTGTGTGAAATGGAATATTTATTGTTTTTATTTTAAATGTTAATGTTACCATTTTGAGTAGCTAGAAAGTATTTGATCCAAGTACTTTATTTCTTGCTGTCAATAATTACAAACTGTGGAGGTGTACTATATAGTTCTATGAGGTGAATATGGATGGGATCCTTATCCTTTAGGAATCTCCTTCACCACTTAGGAAAGGAAAGATTTTAGTTTATATGCATTATTTTTTATTTTTATTTTTATTTTTTATTTATTTTTTTTTATCCTCACCCGAGGATATTTTTCCATTTTTTTTTTTTTTTGTACAGATAGAGTGGGAGGGAGAGAGAGGAAGGGAGAGAGAGAGAGAAACATCGACGTGAAGGGACACATCGAGTGGCCGCCACCTGCACGAACAACCAGGGCCGGGGACAAACCGCAACCGAAGTACGTGCCCTTAGCGGGAACCGAACCCGGGTCTCTCCGGACCGCAGGCCGACGCTCTAACCGCTGAGCCAAACTGGTCAGGGCTATGCATTATTTTTTAGAAGACGGAATCTACTGAACATGTTGAGGAGTCATACATTGGTAATAGTCTAATTGTTATTCTCATAGAACAGTGATCCTTGGGCCCAGGGTGTTGTGGAAGAATCTGATTCCCAGATGTAAAAAAGAACCCAGAGCTGCATGATACAGATAAGGAGCTGGAAGTATATTATCTCTGGGGGTTGCCTTGATCACAGCTCCTGTTAAATCTCAAGATTATTTGTATCCTACTTTTCCTTCATTTATGTATTATCTAAAAGGAGTGCCATTGTTATGAAGGTTAGCAATATATGGATATGTATCATCTCATTAAAAAAATGCCTTGACATTTGTAAATATTTGATCATTTTAGAGTGATAATCTTGATTGTCTGAATTTCAGTCATGGCTGTTACTGATTGGCTGGCTTTAAAAAATGTGACCAGTGAAATAGTTGTCCTTGATCTATTAAAACTTACTCTAGTAGTTATTGTTTTCATGATCACAGAACAATCAATCATTTCCTAATATTATGGGAACTTTTTTTTTTAGGTTTCTATGTTCTTTTGTTTTTGTTATATGTTTTGTTTCTTTTAATCTTATATACATTTTAAACAGCACAAGGCATTCTTATTGTTTTATATTTTCAGTGTTTATATTTGCTTATATATAGTATTTATGTTTTTTATTGTTCTTTATTCTTTTCTGCATTTCTCAGTTGCCTGAAGAACAATGTCCTTTAGAGTTTCTTTATGTTTGGATATGATGGTGATAAGATCTCAGATTTTTTTTAAATACAAAAATGTTATTTCACTTTATTTTTGAACAATATATTTGCTGGGTAAAGAATTCTATGTTGGTGCTTTCTTTTAGATATTGATTTGTTTTAAGAGGAATGACTTTTGGAAAGCTACCTAAGTAACCTACTTTTTGTAGAATTATGCTTCTCTTCAAAAGAAATCTTATTAGGGATGAAGTATTCTTGATTAATTATCAATTGTTATCTGTTTTTTGATCATTTTTTTTCTTGAGATTAAAGGCAGAGGAAAAAAACAAATTTGATTTGGTTACTTAGATTTGAAAAACCACTGAAGTTTGAGGAATTCCAAGATGGCTGCAGAGTAGGTGGAAGCTACACTCATCTGCTCCTGGCACCAAACCAGATTTACAGCTAAATTATAGAGCAATCAGCCTGAATAACCAACTGAAGTCTAGCTGAACAGAAGTATTATAACCAAGGATTTATAGAAGAAGCCACCTAGAGACTGGAAGAAGGGCAGAGATGTGAAAAGGACTGGCTACTGTACCCATGTGTGGCAGTTGAGAAGCTGGAGGGATATTTTGACTGCAAACCTCCCTTCCCCCAGGAGTGAGGGATTGCCAACCTAGAGCAATAGAGACGGAAAGAGGAGCCCACAGTAGCATCTGGTGGTGAAAAATCAGTGGGTGTTCAGTCTGCCTGGAGAGAAGGGAGTCTGCTAGAAACTCAGATGCCACCTCCCCAGGGTTGAGCACTCCTGTTGTTACAGCACCAGCCTGGAGTGTGCACTGCCCCATCCTCCAGCTCTTGGCAACACCATTCTGCGACGCTTGTGTCCTGCAGAGGGGTCTGCTGGCTGCACCCAGCAGGGACCTTTTGGATGTACTTTTTCTGGAGAAGCTCTTGGCAGAAACTCAGGCAGTGATTGAACTGTGTAGCTTTGGAAAGGGGACCATTCTTCCCCACCTTGAGTTCAGAGCTGGCCCCACCCCCTATTGAATTACTACTGAGTTTGTTTTCCCATTCTGTGGACCCACCCTGTTGAGTTCAGTTACACAGGGGTATCAGAGTGCCATGCAGAACTGGGGCTTTTGGAGTGTTTCCTGGGGAGGCTTTAGTCTGGGAATCAGAAGGGTGGGTGCTGAGTTGTTTGGCTACATTGTGGGGGAGTGGTGAGGCACTCCTCTTTCCCCTTTGAGCTCAGCTCATGCTATCCTGGGCGGGGGAAGAAGTACCTGCCCCCTTTCTACAAGCTTGCTGGCAACACCCCATGGGAGACTGTTTGGATCGGGCCTCCCACGTCCGGGTGGCCCTGCTTGGCTGAGCTCAGTTCTTCAAAGGGAAGGGGGTGCTATTCAGAGCTGGGACATTTGGAGCATGTCTCCCTCAGAGGTTCTTGTCTGGGACCAGGCCAAAGTGCTTGGCTCCCTCCTGTAGGCTCAGTCTGCACTGCCTCCAAAGGGAGACTTTAAAAAAATCCTCACCCAAGGATATGCTTTTTTAAAAATATTTATTTTAGAGAGAAGACGGGAAAAAGAGAGGGGAAAAAAAACACCAACATTGGTATGAAAAATAAACATCAATCGATTGCCTACCCTATGTGCCCTGACTGGGAATCGAACCCACAACCTTTTTGATGTACAGGATGATGCTCTAGCCAACCGAGCCACCCAGCCAGGGCCCAGTGGGAGACTCTTTAGATCTGTCCTCCCGAGTCTTGTTAAGCTTACTCCTGCAAAGAAGATAGCTGGCTGCACCCAACCTGAACCTGTGACATATTCCTCCTGGGGGAGCTAGAGTTGAAGACTCTGACGGAGCCTGAGTGTTTTGGCTCTGGAGTAGGGGTCACTTTCCCCTCATTAATTGCCTGATCATGTGACTCCACATCCCACTAGCTAGGTCCTTCCAACCCTGGTCACCCCATCCTACCCAGCTTGAGACCTGTGGAAGGGTTTGTGCATTGTAGCCAGCCTGTACCCACCCACTCTATAGTCTTTCTTTGGAAGGTTCTGGAGGAAAACCAGGCAACCTTTAGGGGAGGCGGAGTAGCTGACCTTAGGGAGCCTCAGATCTTTTATAGTTCTATTTCCATCTCTAAACTGGACAAAGCCAACCCTTGTACACAGATTGGCCCCACCTATGCACATTCAGGCCCAGTAGACACAGCCACAAACAGTGAATAGCATGGTAGCTCCAGACAGGTAGCTCAAGGCCTGTTATACACAATGTCTGACATAGACCTGTACCTGAACCCCAACCAGGTAGACCCAGAACCAACACAACCTGTAGGGCAACCCAACTAGCCAAGCAAGTGGTACACCCAAAGCGGGACTCCCGCAGGCACCAGAGCCTGCTGAGAACAATTTTGCCTCAGGGGAAAGCCCCTGCACAGCAACTCAAACATTGTGATTGAGGTTTATCCTTGTAGTCAGCCAGCCTGAAAGGTTAATTCCACCCGTGAAAAGGCCAACAGCAATCAAAACACAACTACAGCAGGAGGGTGCACATAGCACACAAGAAACATTTCTGGAGCTCTGAGCTCAGGTGATCTGGAAGATTGTGCCACTGAGCTCAACAAGAAACCTACATCGTAAAGCCATTATTATAATTTTGAGAATCATAGCAGATCTACTTAATACACAGAGACAAAAGAAATATGCCCCAAATGAAAGAACAGGAGAAATCCCAGAAAAATTATTAGAATAAATGGAAGCAACCAAAATAGCAGATACAGAGGTTTTTTTTTGTTTTTGTTGTTGAATTGAATTTAATGAGATAGTGCATGCAAAACAGCTGAGTGCCTGGGCCATGGTGAGGACTCCTGAGAGGGATCAGACTCCACAGAAGCTTAAGAGCCAAGAGCTGGCTTGGCCCTCATTTAGACACAGAAACTAAGAATGCTTGACTCTAGGATTTCTTTTGCAAGGGAATCACTCTGTCCTGTGGTTCCTTTAGGCCACTAAGCTAAATCAGAGAATACTTGCCTGACCAGGGATAAAGAGCAGCTGCTGTCTTGGGCTCCAGATAAAGCCCTAACTCCTAGGAATCCCCTCCTGAGGCTGTGAGGACCCTTGCTCCAGCTGGCTTGTGTCAGCATTGAACTGTGAACCACCCTGACCCCACCTGACCCCTTGAATATGCTTATAAGGATATTCAAGGACCTGAGGGGAAGAATGGATGGTCTCAGTGAGAACTTCAACAAAGAGATACTAAGCATTAAAAAGGACATGGAAGTCATAAGAAAGAACCAGTCAGAAATGAAGACTACAGTACCTGAAATGAAAAATACACTAGAGGCTCTGCTGGTATGGCTCAGTGGATTGAGCATCGTCCCATGGACTGAGAGGTCCCAGTTTGATTCCCATTCGGGGCACATCTGGATTGCAGGCTCGATCCCCAGGAGGGGACATGTAGGAGGCGGCCAGTTGCTATTTCTCTCTCACATCAATGTTTCTGTCTCTCCGTTCCTCTCTCTCTAAAAATCAGTGAAAACATATTTAAAAAAAGAATACACTAGAGGAATCCATTAGATGAAACAGTGCATTGAGTCAGCTCTTTAGAAGACAAGATAACAGTAAGCACCCAAACAGAGCATCAAAAAGAAAAGAGAATTTTAAAAAATGAGGGAAGCTAAGGATCCTCTGGAACATGGGACAACGTCAAGTGTAACAACATCCATATCATAGGGGTAGCAGAAGGAAAAAAAAGTGAGAAAGGGATAGAGAACCTGTTTGAAGAAATAAAGACTGAAAATTTTCCTAACCTGGTGAAAGAAAAAGTCACACAAATTCAGGAAGCACAGAGAGTCCCAATTAATATGAACCCAAAGAGACCCAAACCAAGACACATTATAAGTAAAATGGCAGATGTTAAAGACAAAGAGAGAATCTTAAAAGTAACAAGCAACAAGAGAAAGACAGCTACCTACAAGGGAGCTCCTGTAAGGCTGTCAGCTGATTTCTCAGCAGAAACACTTCAGGCCAGAAGGAATTGACATGAAATGTTCAGTGAATATAAAAGATCAATGAAACCAAGAGCTGGCTCTTTGAAGAGATAAACAAGATTGACGACTCTTTAACCAGACTCATGGAGAAAAATATGAGAGGACTTAAATAAGTAAAATCAGGAATGAAAGAGGTGAAGTAACTAGTGACACCACAGAAATACAAATAGTTGTAAGCAAATACTACAAACAACTATATGCCAACAATTGGGCAACCTGGGCGAAACGGATAAATTTCTAGAAACATACAATATTCCGAAACTGAATCTGGAAGAATCAGAAATTTTGAATAGCGCATTTACAACTAATGAAATTGAAGCAGTAATAAAAAAATCTCCCAGCTAACAAAAGTCCTGGACCGAATGGCTTCATAGGAGAATCTTACCAAACATTCAATGAACTGGCACCTATCCTCCTCAAGCTATTCCAAAAAATTCAAGAGGAGGACAGAATTCCAAGCTCATTTTATGAGGCCTAATTCCAAAACCAGACAAAGACACTGCAAAGAAAGAAAATTATAGACCAGTATCCCTGATGAACAGAGATGCTAAAATCCTCAACAAAATATTAGCAAACCGGATCTAGCAATACTTTAAAAAGGTCATATTCTTTGACAAAGTGGGATTTATTCCAGAGATGCAAGGTGGTACAGTATTCACAAACCAATAAATGTGATTCATCATATAAACAAAATAGAGTATAAAAATTACATGATCACATCAATAGGTATAGAAAAAGTATTTGTTAAAATACAGCACCCATTAATGATAAAAACTCTCAGCAAAGTGGGACTAATGGGATCATACCTCAACATGATCAAGGCCATATATGACAAATCCACAGCCAATATCAAACTCAATGGGCAAAAACTATAATTCCCCTAAGATTGGGAAAAAGATAGGAATGTCTGCTCTCACTGCTTATTCAACATAGTTGGAAGTACTAGCCACAGCCATGAGAAAAGAAGAAGTAAAAGGCATCCAAATTGGAAAGGAGGAAGTGAAACTGTCATTATTCACAGATGACATGATATTGTACATAGAAAACCCTAAAGTCTCCACCAAAAATCTACTAGATTTAATAAATGAATTCGGCAAAGTAGCAGGACACAAAATTAATGTTCAGAAATCAGTGGCATTTTTATACACCAAGAATGAACTATCATAAAGAGAAATTAAGAAAATAGTCCCATTTACTATTGCAACAACAAAAAAATAAGGTAGCTAGGAATAAATTTGATCAAGGAAGTAAAAGACCTGTACTCGGAAAATTATATATACTACTGAAGGAAATTGAGGAAGATACAAATAAGTGGAAGGATAGACTCAAACTATCATAGAAAGGTTATTTACAAAGTCACAAGAGGTAGATGTGAATTGTAGAAGAAATGGATTCAGAAAACAAGTTACAATGGCAAAAGAATGGCCCTTAGAGCTTAGAAAGAGAGAGGCAAGGAAAACAAAACTGGAGGGATGGTGGTGGGTAACAGCTCAAGGTGTGCGCCATAGAGAGATCTGCACTGGGTCCTCAGTCTTGAGAGTATTTACTTGGAGGTGGAGGTGGGGGGGATCCCAATAGAATATTCATCAACTTCCTAAGTGTGTCTTTTTAGGGTTGTGGTCTCTACTGATTGGTTGGTGCTAGGGGTCGTTAGTCAATGCACTCAGTCCTGATGTCAGCCATACTGTTGCATGTCTCATTGTGCTGCTTTTCTGGGTTTGGAGCTGAAACACAAGTGAGGCCTAGATTTATCTGATGCATGTCAGAACCTCATTGTTCTGGGGGCTTAATGCTTAAGGTCTATTCTTCTGCTCCTTTGTTTATTCCTCCTCTAAGGGGATCTAACCCACATAACTAGCAACACTCCAGGGGAGGAAAGGTCAAGGGAGGATCCACACTGCATGACCAGTGATATGAAGGGTCAGGGTGAGACAGGCCAGTAAACCAGGACAAGTGGAATAGGGAAACAGAGACAGATAGCTGAACAAACTGGCAAAGCAATTTACAGCAGAGTCAGAAGGTCACCTCCGTAGAAATAACATCTAGGCCTCAGTTGTATTTTAGCTGAAGACCCAGAAAAGCAGCAAAACCAGGTGAGTGACACGAGGAACAAGTTGTTGTGACTACTGACTCCCTGCCCTGACACTGACCTGATTAGAGGCTTTCAAAATGATCTTTGTATAGTTGTAATATTACACCTTGACATATGGAAATAGTCTGTGTCTTAGGTGTTTATTATATACTTGGAAATGTTCTAAGAACATGCCTGAAGTTACTTTCTTCCATTTTGGCCCATTTATTGATTGGAGTACTTACTTTGATTCAACCTAGTATAGTACGTTTTAGTTTTGGCTCTTTCACAAACTAGTTTTGTGATCTGGGCGGGCAAGTCAGTTAACTAACAAGGATCTCAGCTTCCTCATCAGGTAAATAATAAGTAATATTTGTATAGTACTTTATATTTAACTTGGCAGTTTTATTTACATTTTGATTGAATGGAAAGGTTCAAAACAATTTATTCAGTGCTCTGCACTAGGTACAGATAACTCTAACAAATGTGCTATTGTTGCATTGTTATACATTAGCTGAGTTATGGTAATATGCATGTAAAAAGCTAAATTCCATTCTTTGAATAAAATTCTTTAGGAGTAGAATAAGTGAAACACTTGGCATGGAAGTTCAGAGAGAGCATCATAGGGAGAGAGCATCATAGGGAGAGAGCATCATAGGGAGAGAGTACCCTTTCTCAGATTCTTGGTAGATGAAGTGTTATCTCTCATTAGAATGCAAGCTCCAGGATGGCAGGGTTTTGTCTTCTTTGTTCACTGTTGTATTTCTGCTCCTAGGACAGTGCCTGGCATATAGGAGTCTCAGTAAATACTTGTTACATGAATGAATGCGTGAACAAGTGAGTCAGAGAAGAGAGGGCAAAGGGCACCTTGAAAGAGGAAACAATGATCTAAATTTTTATCTCAAAGTCTAATGTCATACAGCCTCAAAGGTCACCTGATGGAGAATGTTTCAACATCTGGTTTAAATGGATTTACTTTTCTCATGCTAATCAATTGCTCAAAATTATTGCCACATTTTAGTTTGCTGTATCTATGTTGGGATTATGATGTTGTTACATAATTTTTTGTTTTTCTTGGAGCTTTTCTGATTTTTTTCATTTGAGAGAAGCAGCATATGCCATCTTTATAATTTTGCTAATAATGTCTTCTAGCTTCTTACTCATTTTGTCTGTTTCCTAGAATTTATGTGATTCTTCTTTGAGAGGACATTCTTTAGAGCTTCCTAATTTCTTGTTCTAATGTGGATTCATTGCTTTTTAGGTTTGCTGTACAGCTGCATCCTTGGCATTTCTTTTCACTGGACTCCTGGGTTAGTGCCACTATTTTCTTGTATATTTCCTATTTCCTTGTTTTTCACCCTTGTTTTGTATTCTTCCTAAACTATCTTCTTCATTGTACAGGAATAAGAGGTCAACTATTTGAGTCCATATCTGAAAATGTCTTTATTTTGCTTTCACACTTGGTTTGATAGTTGGCTTATGTAGACTTTTACAGCGAAAAAAAGTTTCTCTCAGAGCTTTGAGAGTTTTCCTCCATTATCTTCTACCCAGTGTTGCTCATGTTATAGCTAATGCCTGTCAGAGTCTTATTTGTTTGTAGGTTTCCTTCCCCATCTCTGGAACTCTTTAGACTTTTTCTTTTATCTTGATGTTTCTGATGTTGCAGAAGGAACCAAGGTATGCCTAGGTGTAGGCCTTTTTAAAAAATTAATTATGCTCAGCACTCAGTAGTTCCTTTCAAATAAGTATTTGTGTTTTTCTTCAGCTTTGAAAACATTTCTTTGATAATTTCCTCTCTATTTTTCTTTACTGGCTGGTGAATACCTTCAATTTTATTCTTTTATATTTCTCCTAGATTTTCTTTCTTTTTTTGCCTTTTTGAGGTGTATAGCAAGGGTGGTTTCTTTTTTTTTTCTGACTCTTTACTCAACTTTTCAATTTCACAGTTATATTTTAATTTACAAGAACTCTTTTGTTTTATATTATTCCTTTCTCATAATATCTTGATGCAGAGACATGGATGCAAAGCTTTTCTAATCACTGTAAGAATAATAAGGTTTTGACAAAGTTATTTTCTGTTTCCAGAATCATCTCTGTTTCCTCTGGGGTTATTATTTCACTTGTTCTATTTCTCCTGGTCTTTCCCAAGGCAGGGTTGACCAGCTGGAAGGCTGACTTGCTCTCACAGGAAGCATTGGGACAATGCTTTTGACCGGCAGGTATAATGTTAGGATGAATGGGCTGGGAGCTTGCTTTTAGGGGAAAGGGCCCTCAGAGGCAGTTTTATTCAGTTTCCCTCTTCCTGTCCTCCCCTGCCCCTTGGTTTTGGGATAAATGTCAGAATGCATGTAATCTGTGTGTACAGGGATGGGGGTAAGGGCAGAGTAGGGATGAGGAGCCAGTTCCTGGTCCATTTTCTTCTTTTCAGCCTCTTTGGTTTTTTTTTTTTTAAATCCTCACCCGAGGATATATTTCCATTTTTTGTACAGATAGAGTGGGAGGGAGAGAGAGGAAGGGAGAGAGAGAGAAACATCGACGTGAAGGGACACATCGAGTGGCTGCCACCCGCACGACCAACCAGGGCCGGGGACAAACTGCAACCGAAGTACGTGCCCTTAGCGGGAACCGAACCCGGGTCTCTCCGGACCGCAGGCCGACGCTCTAACCGCTGAGCCAAACTGGCCAGGGCTCAGCCTCTTTGGAAAAAGCTAACCACCTTTATTTTACATCCCCCTTGTTTCTCCTGCTCTGCCCACCCAATAGTTCTAACTTGGATTCCCTCTGGAGTTCACTGGATAATCACTCTTTTTGTTGCACACCCCTCTTTGTCTGCTCTTGGCAGTGACTCTCTCCATAAAAATGCTTCCAAATTTATTACACTCACTGTGTTGATTCTTTTGTTACTAGTTTATTTTGTTTAAAAAGTTCTCTATCAGTTTCAGGGGGAGGAAAGAAATAACTAAGCAAATTAACTACAAATTCAGGTTGATTTTTGAACCTGAATCAATAATATTCCTCCCCCCCTCCCCCCCTGCCTTATGTATACTTTATATACTTTCATACTCTTAGGAGTGTAAATAAGTATAACTGCTTTCAGGAGTAATTTGATCATCTCTTATAGAGTTGAATGTATGTGCCCCCATGGACCCATCCAGCAGTTCTCTGTCTGTACCTGACAGAAAGCTTAGCACAGCCGTACAGTGACTCATATACAAGGATGTTGTCACAACAGGAAAGTAGAAGCACATTTAAATGTTAATCAGCACTAGACCCTGAACTATGTATTGCTATTGTTTTTTCAGTCTCCATAATTTTGTAGCTCTTTGGTGAATACCGACTCAGAGTAGTATTCTGGTTGAAACCTTTTAGGGTACCTGGTACTCCAGCTGTATAGATGAGGCTGACATGAAAGTACCAAATAAATTTTGTGTCTTAAAGCTTATGGAAACTTTCAGTTTGGTACCGAGGAGAAATTTTTAGTATCTACTTTTATCAGGATGAAATATATTTCTGTGATACTGGCTGGGAATGGGGTGAGGGAACACAAAATAATGAAGAGGAAATTCCAGACTCAAGACAGTAACTTCTAAATTATGTGCAGAGTGGGGCAAAAGTAGGTTTGCAGTTGTTTGTGTGGAAAATAATACAGTAGTTAATGAATAATAATATGAGAATGAACTCTGTTTAATGTACTCACAACCGTAAACCTACTTTTGCTCCACCTTGTATATGTATTTTCCTGAAGGCTGGTGGTGGACTTGTTATTTCATAATAAAATATTTGGGGAAATCAAGTTGAAAAAATTTTTTTTTTTTAGTTCTCACTTGAAAACATGTTTTTTATTGATTACTTTAGAGAGAGGAAGAGGAAGAGGGAGGGAGGGGGAGAGATAGAGAAAAACATTGATTGGTTGCCTCCTGTGCACACCCCCACTGGGGACCAAACCTGCAGCCTTTCGATGTATGGGATGGTGCTCCAACCAACTAAGCCATGCCGGCCAGGGCAAGTCAAGTTTTATTTAGTCATCACTTCTTTATTTTTTATTTACTCCTTTATTTTTTTGTTAATCCTCACCTGAGGTGATTTTTCTATTGATTTTTTTCTAGATAGAGTAGAAGGGAAGGAGGGTGGGAGGGAGAGAGAGAGACGCACACACATTGGTTGATTGCCTACTGCATGCCCCTGACTGGGGCTGGGGATTGAACCTGCAACCCAGGTATGTGCCCTTGACTGGGAATCAAACCCAAGACCCTTCAGTCTGTGGGCCAATACTCTAACAATTGAGCGAAACTGGCCAGGGCTAGTCATCACTTCTTTAGAATTGTGAATGACATGTTAAGGCCATTCGGCTTGGTAAATTCTTACTGCTATTGATTCTTAACTCCAGTGACAGACATTTGGTAGATACTGTAAGAATACTCACTCATATAGTATTGCTATGTGTCAGGTACTGTTTTAACTAAAGACATTACATATATTCCTGCATCTAATCTTCAAAAAAGGATTGAACAACCGTATGAGGTAGGAACTGTTATTGTCCCATTTTCCAGATGAGAAACTGAATCATAGACTGGTAAAGTAGATTTGAGGGAACGAAAGGGCTGAAGTTATAGCTAATTGCTAAAGTTGAACTTGGAACACAGACTCTGGAGCCACACTCCCTGGTTTTGAATCCTAGTTCTGTGACATACTAGCTGTGTGAACTTGGGCAGGTTTTTAAACCTCTCTGTGACTCATTTCCTTAATCTGCTAAATGGGATAAGAAAACTACCCGACTTCATTGAGTTGTTCTGAAGTTTACATTTATGTAAAGAGCTAGGAACAGCACCTGGCACATAAAAAGCTCTATGTGTATTTGCTGTTGATATTGTCATCATCGGTCTATCATCCCACTTAGGTAGATGGGAGTGTCTTTGCATTGTGAACATTATATATCAGATGTGTTTGAAAATAATACAGAGGCCCTGGCCGGTTTGGCTCAGCGGTTAGAGCATCCGCCTGCGGTCCGGAGAGACCCGGGTTCGGTTCCCGCTAAGGGCATGTACCTCGGTTGCAGTTTGTCCCTGCCCCTGGTTGGTTGTGCGGGTGGCAGCCACTCGATGTGTCCCTTTCACATCGATGTTTCCCTCTCTCTCTCTCTTCCTCTCTCTCCCTCCCACTCTATCTGTGCAAAAAATGGAAAAATGTCCTCAGGTGAGGATTAAAAAAAAAAGAAAATAATACAGAGGACAATGGAATCAAGGATAGAATCCTAGTATTCACCATTAGCACTTTGAATTATCTTTGTTGATGAAAGGTAACACTGCATACGCTAGAACTTACATTTATAGGTTTAGTGAGACTTTCTTTAATAGAATCAGGCAGTTATTCAAACTGTACTAGGATATTTTATCGTAGTGCCTTAGAATTAATGCCCTGTACATAATAGCCTTTTTAGTAAATGCTTGATTTGTTGTATTTTAAAAATATGTGTTCTGCCTTGATCTTAATTAGGTACTACTTCAAACAGATTTTTTTTTTTCTTTTTTGGTGAAGGCATACCGATTTTTTATTGATTTATGATTTATTTGGAACTTCAAAGTTTCATAGGATTTCATTGTTAATAATAGATGTTTTTGATATGTGTGTATTTCTGTTCCATAAAGTGCTTTTTGGGGTTTACATTTGTGTCTGTGATATTGGACTAATTCATGTTTGACTTTCCTAATCACTTTGTTGCATGTTCCCCCTTTGTGTAATAGATACTAGTTCATATAGGATTTACAACTCCATATATATTGAGTGCTTTTTTGTTGTTTTCTGATCTCTTTTTCAGGAATCTTTTCATGTGGGAAAGGATTTTAAAATGTCTGCCCACTGACCATTTTCACAGTAGAGTATCAATTCTCTTTCTCTTCAGATCAAGGGATTATAAGCAGCGTGTATATATGTATATTTACATATGGTGTAAGTAGTGAAAGCTTTCATTTCGAATCAGTAGTTGTGGGACTTTGTGATAGATTATTAATCTTTTTTTTTTTTTTTTAAGCCAGACATCTGCAATCCAGATTTCATGAAAGACAACCTCTTTCTGCCCTTTTGTATATAATAATGGTTAAAATATTCTAGTTATGTTTCCTAATGTATGTACTTTGTATTGAGCAGATTTGTGTTTTTCTGGAAGAATCCCATAATTTTTTTATTGTTTAAAACCTTGGCTATTTTATATTCTCAAGCCTCCTTTTTTTTGGATGGGATGAGATAGAATGGTGAGGGATGGAAGGGAATTGTTGAGTTGCTCTGCTGTTTTTCCCAGTGTTTTTCTCATGTCAAATACCTGACAGCCCCATTAAATTCTTTTTCCCATGAAGAAGGAGTAACCAGGGGAGAAATTTTGGTCATAAAGAAGTTGGAATCTGAGGCTTGATGGATGTTCAGATAAAGTCTTACATGTAAGCTTATGTATTACTTTTGAGATTTAGGTATTTCAGAGATTGCTACTTAACTCCTCAAGTTTCTCTAAACCATTACTTTTTAGCAAGTGGTTTCAGACGGTCACTACTGTGTGATTGTATCATGTATGTCATAAAAACTAATGGAAATTGAAACGTTGGAGGATTTTTATAAAATGAGAAACCATAATGCAATATTAATACAATTTGGAGTAAATATTTATTAGCTGGGGGAGGCAGTACTAGGAAAATGAAGGAAAAGGAGACTTTTAAGAAATGTTTGTGTACTTCTTTTAAAAGGTGTTCCCTGCCCCTAGTTACTGTACCCCTTTCGTGTGGGGCAGAAAACAGAAATAAGCCTCAGAGATCTCATGCTATTAAATATCTGCAATAACTACTAGTGTTTCTACAACCTTTTTTCCAGGAACTTTCCCACTTTTTGGTATCAACAAGTTGATTGCATCAGTTTCTACTCTTGGTTATGTTACAGATAACCCACCCTAAACTGGCTTAAGCCAAAAAGGGAATTGATTCGTTCATGTACCAAAAGGCTTTGCAGGGCTAGTTTCATGTGTTCAGGGTGAAATGAATTGAATTCATCTCACCATTCTGATACCTACCTTTGTGTTGATTCCACTCTTGCTTCATGGGTGGATGGCTGCCAGCAGCTACCTGGATTATACCTTTCAAGTTGAAATCCACCAGTCTTGTACCTCACTGCTCCTGAATGGGTCATGTGCCTTTCTCTGAGAAAATTGTTGTGACCTTTGGAATGTGATGTGGTAACTGGCTTTGAAGTAGTGATTTCCTAAAAGGAAGCAGGAATATGTTAGCAGGAGAAAGGCAAATGGATGTTAAAGTGGCAAGATATAACAGCTTTTTCTATATGGTTACCAAACCCCAAATCAAAACAAAACATATCAGGAATTAATCACATTTTAAAAATCTTTAAAATATCTCCTGAAATGAATGTTCCTTGTTAGAAGACATATCTTGTGACATTGTGAATCAGAACTATTGGGTCCTTAATCTTTTTTTCTGTTACAATAAGGGACAATAAGGTTGATGTTTCTCAAGGAACTTGTTTGTGTTTTGTAGACAGTAAATGTTTGCTGTAAAACTTCCCCTGCAAAGTCTACTCATCAAGATTAAAGCCCCATGGTTTCCTTTAGACCAGGGTGGCCTGACCATGCTATTAGTTGTGGTGTCCATGGCTGCTTCTCTTACAAAGATTTTCTCAACTTAAGCAGGTACTATGTTCAGTGCTACACTAGAGTCTTAGGAGAATGAGTCCTTTTGTGTGGAAAGTAATTTTTTTTTAAATTTAATTTTTAATTTAATAATTGGTACAGATGTTTGTCCTTTTTTACCCCATTGACACCCTCCTCCCCATACCCCTCACCCTGTCCTTGGCTTTGTTGTCCATGTCCATTGGTTATGCGTACATGCATATAAGTTCTGTGGTTTATCTCTTCCCTCCACCCCTACCCCCTCTTCTGAGGGTTGTCACTCTGTACCCTGCTTCCATGTCTCTGGGTCTACTCTATTCCTCAGACTGTTATGTTTATTATATTCCACAAATAAGTGAGCTCATGTGGTATTTGTCTTTTTCTGCTTGGCTTGTTTTGCTTAGGATAATACTTTTCAGGTCCCTCCATGTTGTCTCAAAGGATAAAAGATCTTTCTTTTTTTACAGCTGCATAGTACTCCATTGTGTATATGTACCACTGCTGTTTTATCCATTCATCTACTGATGGACACTTGGGCTGTTTCCAGATCGTGGCTATTGTAAATAGTGCTGCTGTGAACATGGGGGTACATATATTTTTTTCTGATTGGTGTTTCAGGCTTCTTAGGGTATATTCCTAGAAGTGGGATCGCTGAGTCAAATGGCAATTTAATTTTAATTATTTGAGGTAACACCATAGTGTTTTCCATAGTGGCTGCACCAGTTTGCATTCCCAACAGCAGTGTACTAGAGTCCCCTTTTCTCTACACCCTCACCAACACTTGTTTGATGATTTGTTGATGGCAGCCATTCTGACAGGTGTGAGGTGATACCTCGTTGTTTTAATTTGCATCTCTCTGATGATTAGTGATGTTGAGCATTTCTTCATATGTCTCTTGGCCATTGGTATGTCCTGTTTGGAGAGGTGTCTATTTAGCTCCTCTGCCTGTTTTGTAATTGGGTTCTTTGTCTTCCTTTTTTTGAGTTCTATGGTACTCTATATATTTTGGAAATTAATCCCTTATCTGATGTATCATTGGCAATTATACTCTTCCATAAAGTGGGTTGCCTTTGCATTTTGATGGTTGTTTCTTTTGCTGTACAGAAGCTTTTGAGTTTGATGTAGTCCCATGTGTTCATTTTCTCCTTTGTTTCTGTTGCCTTAGGTGATGTATCAGTGAAAATTTTGCTGCGTATGATGTCTGAAATTTTGTTGCCTACATTTTCTTCCAGGATTTTTATGGATTCATGAGTCACTTTTAAGTCTTTTATCCATTTTGAGTTTATTTTTGTGTATGGTGTAAGTTGATGGTTTAGATTCATTTTTTTGCATGTAGCTGTCCAATTTTCCCAACACCATTTATTAAGGAGGCTGTCTTTACTCCACCATATGCTCTTGCCACCTTTGTCAAATATTAATTGAGCATAATGTCTTGGGTCCATTTCTGGGTTCTCTGTTCTAATCCACTGGTCTGTATGCCTGTTCTTGTGCCAGTACCAGGC
Source organism: Molossus molossus (assembly GCF_014108415.1). NCBI lineage: Eukaryota > Metazoa > Chordata > Mammalia > Chiroptera > Molossidae > Molossus > Molossus molossus. The sequence continues at coordinate 42,243,630 of NW_023425351.1, read as the reverse complement.
TGTTTTTTTTTTTTTTTTTATCCTCACCCGAGGACATTTTTCGATATTTTGTTCAGATAGAGTGAGAGGGAGAGAGAGAGAGAGAGAGAAACATCGACGTGAGAGCGACACATCGAGTGGTTGCCACCCACACGACCCAACCAGGGCCGGGGACAAACTGGAATCGAGGTACGTGCCCTTAGCAGGAACTGAACCCGGGTCTCTCCGGACCGCAGGCCAACGCTCTAACCGCTGAGCCAAACCAGCCAGGGCAGTACCAGGCTGTTTTGATTACAGTAGCTTTGTACATGTATAAGCTGATACCTGGTATTGTGATCCCACCTACTTTGTCCTTCTTTTTCAAGATTGCTGTGGCTATTCAGGATCTTTTTTGGTTCCATATGAACTTTTGAAGTATTTGTTCTAGTTCTGTGAAATATGTCGTTGGTATTTTGATGGGGATTGCATCGAAGCTATAGATTGCTTTGGGTAATATGGACATTTTAATGATGTTAATTCTTCCAATTCATGAACAAGGTATGTGCTTCCACTTTTTTATATCTTCCTCTATTTCTTTTTTCAATGTCCTGTAGTTTTCTGCAAATAGGTCCTTTATTTCTTTGGTTAAGTTTATTCCTAGGTATCTTAATTTTTTTTGCCGTGATTGTAAATGGGATTGTTTTTCAGTTTCTCTTTCCGTGAGTTCATCATTGGTATATAAGAGTGCTGTCGGTTTCTTGACGTTAATTTTGTATCCTGCTACTTTGCCAAATTCATTTATTAAGTCTAGTAGATTTTTGATTGAGTCTTTAGGGTTTTCTATGTATAATATTATGTCATCTGCAAATAATGACAGTTTCACTTCCTCCTTTCCAGTTTGGATCTCTTTTATTCTTTCTTCATGTTGATTGCTGTGGCTAAGACTTCCGATACTATGTTCAATAAGAGTGGCAAAAGTGGGCATCCTTTTCTGGTTCCTGTTCTTAAGTGAACTGCTTATAGTTTCTGACCATTGAGTATGATGTTGGCCGTAGGTCTTTCATATATGGCCTTTATTATGTTGAGATATGATCCCTCTATTCCCACATTGCTGAGTGTTTTTGTCAGAAATTGGTGCTGCATTTTGTCGAATGCTTTTTCAGCGTCTATTGATATGATCATGTGGTTTTTATTCTTTATTTTGTTTATGTGGTGTATCACATTTATTGATTTGCGAATATTGTACCAGCCTTGCATCCTTGGGATGAACCCCACTTGGTCATGGTGAATAATTTTTTTGATGTATTTGCTGGATTTGATTTACTAGTATTGTGTTCAACATTTTGGCGTCTATGTTCATCAGGGATATTGGCCTGTAGTTTTCTTCTTTGTAGTGTCTTTTTCTGGTTTTGGAATTAGAATTATGCTGGCCTTATAAAATGAGTTTGGAAGTCTTCTTTCTTCTTGAATTTTTTGAAATAGTTTGAGGAGAATGGGTGTTAGTTCTTTTTTGAATGTTCAGTAAAACTCCCCCGTGAAGCCATCAGGGCCTGGGCTTTTGTTTGCTGGGTGAGTCTTGATTACATCTTCAATTTCTTTTGTTGTGATTGGTCTGTTCAAGTTTTCTATCTCTTCCCAGTCCATGTTTGGAAGACTATGTGTTTATAGAAATTTGTCCATTTTGCTTAGATTGTCAAATTTGTTGCCATATAATTGTTCATAGTAGTTGTTAACGATCTTTTGTATTTCTGTGGTGTCAGTTGTTACTTCTCTTAAATTAATGATTTTGTGTATTTGGGTTCTCTGTCTCTGTTTGTTGGTGAGTCCAGCTAAGGGTCCATCAATCTTGTTTATCTTTTTGAAAAACCAGCTCTTTGTTTCATTGATCCTTTGAATTGTTTTTTTTTTTTTGGTCTCTGTCATTTATTTCTGCTCTGATTTTTACTATTTCCTTCCTTCTACTTGCTCTGGGGTTTACTTTTTGTTTTCTTTCTAGTTCTTTATGTTGTGAGGTTACATAGTCTATTAGAAACTTTTCTTGTTTCTTGAGGTAGTCCTGTAGTGCTATGAACTTTCTCTCAGAACTGCTTTTCCTGCATCCCATAGATTTTGTGTTGTGTGTTCATTTTCATTGGTTTTCAGGAAGTTTTTAATTTCTTCCTTGATCTCCTCAGTAACCCATTCATTGTTTAATAACATGCTATTTAGCCTCCATGTGTTCAAATATCTTTACATGTACTTGTTGCAATTGATTTCTAGTTTTATGCCATTATGATCTGAGATGATGCTTGGTATGATTTCAATCTTCTTGAATTTGTAGAGAGTTAGTTTGTATCCTAACAGGTGGTCTATCTTTTTTTTTTCACCCGAGGACATTTTTCAATATTTTGTTCTGATAGAGTGGGAGGGAGAAAGAGAGAGAGAAACATTGACATAAAAGGGACACATCAAGTGGTCGCCACCCACATGACCCAACCAGGGCCGGGGACAAACTGCAACCAAGTTACGTGCCCTTAGTGGGAACAGAACCCAGGTCTCCCTGGACCGCAGGCTGACACTCTAACCGCTGAGCCAAACCGGCCAGGGCACATGTGGTCTATCTTTGAGAATGTCTCATGTGCACTTGAGAAGAATGTGAATTCTCTAGTTTTGGGGTGTAATTTTCTGTAGATGTCTATTCAATTCATTTGCTCTAGTGCTTCATTTAGAGTCTCTGTTTTCTTGCTAATTTTGTCAAGAGGATCTATGCAGTGATGTCAGCGGGGTGTTGAAATCTCCTGCTATGATTGTATTGCTGTTGATTTCTCTTTGGAAGTCCTCCAGAAATTTTTAATATATTTTGGTGCTCCTATATTGGGTGCATATATGTTTATCAAGGTTATATCTTCCTGTTGGATAGATCCTTTCAATATTATGTAGTGGCCTTCTTCGTCTCTAGTTACGGCCTTCATTTTGAAATCTATTTGATCAGATATGAGTATTGCTACTCCAGCTTTTTTTCCTTTCCGTTTGCTTGGAAGATTTTTTTCCATCCCTTCACTTTCAACTTTCTTTTGTTGTGAGGTGGGTCTCTTGTGAACATATATATGAGTCATGCTTTCTTATCCAATCAGCTACTCTGTCTTTTTTTTTTCCTCACCCAAGGACATTTTTCCATTTTTTACTCAGATAGAGCGGGAAGGAGAGAGAGGAAGAGAGAGAAATATCGATATGAAAGGGACACATCGAGTGGCCGCCACCCACACGACCCAACCAGGGCCGGGGACAAACTGCAGCCAAGGTACGTGCCCTTAGTGGGAACCGAACCCAGGTCTCTGTGGACCGCAGGCTGACGCTCTGTTCGCTGAGCCAAACCGGCCAGGGCTACTCTGTCTTTTTATTGGAGCATTCAATCCATTTACATTCAAGGTGATTATTGATATGTACTTATTATTGCCATTTTTGTTTAGTGTGGTTATATTTTTCTTCCTGTTTTTTTCTATGAATTACAGCAGTCCTTTGAACCTTTCTTGCAGTATTGGTTTAGTGCTAATGTATTCCTTTCGCCTTTTTTTTTGTATGGGAAGCTCTTTATTTGACCTTCTATTTTGAATGATAACCTTGCTGGATAGAGTAGTCTTGGATTCAGATCCTTGTTTTTCATGACCTTGATTACTTCATGCCATTCCCTTCTGGCCTGTAGTGTTTCTTATGAGAAGTCAGCTGAGAGCCTTATGGGATTTCCTTTGTAGGTAACCTGTTGCTTATCTCTTGCTGCTTTTAGGATTCTCTCTTTGTCTTTAATTTTTGGCATTTTAATGACTTTGTGTCTTGGTGTGGGTCTATTTGGGTTCTTCTTACTTGGGGTTTCTGTGCTTCTTGAACTTGAGTACCTTCTTCCTTCACCACATTAGGGAAGTTTTCTGTCACTATTTCTTCAAATATATCCTCTAACCCTTGCCCATTTTCTTCTTCAGGCACTCCTATGATGCAAATATTATTACGTTTCCAATTGTCCCACAGTTCTCTTAAGCTGTCTTCCTGTTTTTTAATCGTTTTTTCCTTTTGGTTTTCTGATTGGTTCATTTTTTCTACCCTGTCTTCTAATTCAGTGATCCAGTCCTCAGCTTCTTCTACTCTGCTGTTTAGACCTTCCAATGTGTTCTTTATTTCTGATATGTCATTCTTTATTTCTTCTTGGTGGTTTTTAGTTTCCAATTGGTTGATTTTCAACATTCCTATGCCTTTACTCATGGTGTTGATGTCCTTACTTATGCTGGTGAGCTTTCTCAAGATCATGGCTCTGAATTCTAGCTATTTTAACTTGCTTAATTGCATTTCATTTATCTCATGTTCAGTAGAGCTCTCTTGTTCCTTCATATGGCATTTGTTCCTTTGTTTCACCATTTTGGCTATCACAGTGGGCTTTGGAGCCTGCCAAATTTTCCCTTTGGGTATTGGTGTTCTGCTCTTTGTGGCTCCCTCTACTGAGTTTAGATGAGTGTGCGAGGACCACGTTAAACACCACTGTCAAGTCTTACTTTCCTGGGCAGAGTTACAAGCCCAGGAATGGTTCAGTTATCCTCTAGCTTTTTGCCTGGAGGCTATTAGTCGAGGTTACTTGAAGAGCCTTGGCTTCTCAGTTGAAAGAAAAACTCCCTCAAATGTTTAGAGTAAGGGGATTTCCTGAGGGTGGGGCTGATGCTGGTTGTTAATGTGCCTCAGTTTGCATTTCAGTGGCCACTGGGTGGAGTTGAATCTCCAAGGGAGGGCCCCCTGCCTCTCCCCAGAGCCCTGGGAAGGAGTAAGATGGCCACCGTCCTGCGTGGCTGCAACTCAGCAAAAGCTCTGAGCGCCCTCCAAATCCCGAGTGTCCCCACAAAGTTCCAGTCCAGTCACCCTCCGTCTGCCAGAGCCCAGGGTGAGTGGCTGTGGCTATTTTAGCATCTGTCCTGGCTCTGTGCTGTGGAACCCCTTGGGATTTTAACCTCAAGGGCTGTGCTCACAGCTAAGACTGCTGCCGTTTGTGGGCTCCCAGACCCCATCTCGCGCTTCTGCAATCCTACTAGGATCGAGTCAGTGTCCCTGGTTATATGGTCTTCGCATGCTTCTTTTCTGTTGCTTTTTCCCGATGATTTGTCTTTATTTTAGTTGTAATTCCAGTTTGGTCCTGGGAGATGATCTGTGTATTTTCCATTCACTCTGCCGCCATTTTGGTAGTCCTTGGAAAGTAATTCTTGCTCCTTATTTAGTGTTTCCCATAGAGTGAGATTGGCTTCTAAGTATATTTCACACATGCCTCTTAAAGTTTCAAGCCACAGCATTAACACGACCATGCACTGTAGGATTAGACCTTTATGATTTTTCGTAGCAATCATATGCCTCGTCTTAATCTCTGATTAAATACATCATACACATCATGCTCCAGCACATCTTTTCTAAAGCTTTTGATTGGATTATAAATACTTTTCTTTATGATTTTTTTCATATTACAACACAGTCCTTCCAATAGCCTTTCTCTTCTTCTACCTTAACTAAGTAAATTAAGCTTACTTAGGTATTTCTTTGGCTCCCCTTATTGGTAAGCTGCCCAGTCTTCACCTTAGTTGCTATTCGACTTGGCATTTCTCCCAGTTCTCTTTCTCTTTCGTCACTCAGGCCCACTTTCATGCATTTTATTTTTATATTGTACATTCTTCTCCTGGCAGACTGCTTGTCATTGCCTGAGCCTTAGCACACCATGCAGTGGTTGTGCGGAGCCATGTGGCTTAGTGGAAAGACTTCTGGATGTGGAACCAGAGGAGCAAGCATCAGTTGCTGAGTTTTGACTTATTAGCTCTGTGACCCTGGGTACATTGTGCAACTCCTCTGCATTTCAGATACCTAATCCCAAAATGGAGCTGGTATCATATTACGTTCCTTACCCACCTCAGTGTTTCCTTGTGATGGACAAAGATGAGTATTAGAGCAGTTTATAATACAAAGAGTTCTGTACAAATGTAAATTACTGTTTTATTACTATCAAGGCAAAGACTTTAAAAAACAGTATTTAGTTTTTAATTTCTACTAATCTAAGAATTTTATATTTGTTAAAATAGTGGCTCTTTCCTAGTATAGTATTAGGAAAACATATTTAAAAATCAGTGTGTTTTATCCAGTAATGTCCTGTTTAATCTTAGGAAATCAAGAAATATGTGTAAGTTAATTTTCTAGATAATGGAAATTTAGCTAAGGGGTGCAGCAAATCTCTAATTTTAACAATTTTAGATAGAAGTCCTTGAAAATTGTTGCACACAATTTGTATACAGTTAACCCGAATGTACCACCCTCTTCCCCCTTTAATTATATAAATTAAGAAAAAATAAAAGTAATAAGAGCACATTGTAAAAATTCCAGATGGTACAGAAAAGGAACTTAGTGTCTCTTCAATCATTCCTGAATTTTCCTTCCTTAGGATAATGTCAGTTAATAATTTCTTGTGGCTTCTTTTAGCACATAGGTATGCATATATTGTTTTATACAATTGATTCATGCAATATGAGGTGTTCTGTACCTTGGCTTTTAAAAAAACTTCTGATATGTCTTAACTGTGTTCCCATTCAGCACATATAGGTTTGTGTGTGTAACAGATTTTTATTTTTCACTGCCTTGGATACAGTGAGTTCCAACTTTTCAGTTTTTGTTTTTATAATCAGCGCATGTATTGTATGTATATATTGGCATATTTGTGTTGTTATGGCCATCGGGTACATTGTGAGAAATGGAATTACTGGGTTCGAGGGCATGTTCCTTTTCAATAATAATTTATCTTTGGTCAACAGGGCACTACCTAAGCCATATATGATTTTTTTTTTTTTTTTAAGTGTTAGGGCAATTTCAGTTTGAACTATGAAAGAAGTGTGGATTTTTGCCTTTGGTGCCTTTCTGCTTCACTACATGCTCTGACTCCTTTTCTTCTTCTCTAATTTTGCTTAAGATTTATTATTAACTCCACCACAGAAATCTGCATTGGGATTTTGGGCATAGTTACATACCTGTTAGCTGCAACTAGTTGCTGCAGCTACTACTACTATAAATGATTTCGTTATTATACCTTCTGTACGAGCCTTCCTAATTCTCTAGTCTCTGGCTGAGAATCTGCTGTCAGTGTTTCCTCTAAAAGCTCAGATATGATCATATCATCATTCCACTTAAGAATTGGTAGGTATATAAAGCACAGTTTGGCCCTAATCTGCCTTCACATTTTGCACTGTTATCCCATACACATTACATTCAAACACAAAGAGCCATTCACTAGTACTGGACTTCATACATATTTTTATTTTTTCATTTTTTTTAATGCTCATTACCTTTACACATTCCTAGTATTTTTTTTCCTCTTTGGTCACCTCACAAACTTTGTTCATTCTTCTAAAATCAGCTCTAATGTCACCTCCTCTGTGAAGGCTTCCTAGAGTGGGGAGAATTGTGTGGTGAGATCATCAAAGCTGACAGGAACTGCACCATTCAAAGCCTTGAGGGTTAAATTAGATGATTTGAATTTTATTTTAAGTATACTGGTGTATAATCAACTTTAGGAACTGTTGCCCTAGAAGTGCTCCTATAGCTAATCCTATACCTGTTGGAGGTATCACTTAGTATTGTAATGTTTTTGTTTCTGTGTCCATTCCTTCATTAACATCACTGATAGGTAAATCTTGACTTGGAGAATTGGTGATTTCTTTTCTTTTCCCCTCCTCTCTTCTTTTTTTGTTAATCCTCGCCTAAGGATATTTTTCCATTGATTTTTAGAGAAAGTGGAAAGGAGGGAGGGTGAGAGGGAGAGAGAGAGAGAAACATCAGTGTGAGAGAGACACATTGATTGGTTGCCTCCTGCAGGCGGTTTGACAGAGGACAGGGATCGAACCTGCAACGCCCTTGACCTGGAATAGAACCTGAGACCCTTTGGTGCACGAGACAACGCTCTATCCTCTAAGCCATACTGGCCAGGGCTAGGGTGATTTCTTGAAAGAGGCAAGATCTAATTCAGGCCTTAAAAGACTGTGTAAGGCCCAGCTGGTATTCAGTGGTTGAGCCATCAACCCGTGCACCCAGAGGTTGCCAGTTCGATTCCCAGTCAGGGCACATGCCCATGTTGTGGGCCATATCCCCAGTGGGGGGCATGCAGAAGGTGGCCAGTCGATGTACTCTCTCATTGCTGTTTCTATCTTTCTGTCCCCCTCCCTTCATCTCTCTCTAAAATCAGTAAAGGAAAAAAAGAAAAAAGAAAAAAAGACTGTAAGGATTATATCAGTGAATTTCGATCAAATGGTTTTCAAGACTTTATGAAAAGTCACTGTGAAAGTTGAAACTTAAATTTTTATAATGAAATATCTATAGTTATCTGTCAATGACACTTGAAAGGGGGAACTGTGTTACTTTTTTTTGTTTCCTTAATATATAATAGATACTAAATATAGAATTAATGTGTTACTTTATATGCAAAAATAATTATGTCAAAAGCTAAGTTTAGCTAAGATTGTCAAAGATTCATTTTTAGAAAGTAAAAATTTTAAATTTTGTATGAACTTACAAAACCTCAATTTATTATTACGGACATAAAAACATTAGGGCAGTATGTGTATTTTTAAAACAGCTAGTGCATATACCCTTGAGACAAGTTGGTGGGTGCATTTTTATCAAAACCATATACACAGGGACATATTAAATGTATCATATTATTATACTAATCATATGACTCTAGAAACAAAAGTCTAAAGGACTAAACCAGAGGACTAAAGCCTATCAAAACCATCTTTTTGTTTTTGTACAATGAGATTCTTTTTAAATTTGCCAGTGAATTCATACCAGTATTGAAACCAGATGCAGACTTCCGTCTTTTAATGTATTAGCTCAGCTATAAAAGTCTCATTTTCATCCCTGATTGTTGAGTGTTTCATTCATGGTTTATTATCTTTTTCCCACCCTCTTTTATTTATTTATTTTGTTAAGACTATAAAATGTGATACAAATGATTTCAAAATGACATTACCCTTATTTGCATAGTGACAGAAACGCAATGAAACCTGTAATGTATTGAAGATAACCTAATTAAATACACAAATGAAGTACTTTGTTGGTAAAATTTTTCATGAGGAAGAATTCTTGACAGATATCATTAAAAGAAATTTTAGCTGTGATTTGAGAATGGATCTAGAAGTTTTTAATCTTAGAACCGAAATCTTAAGTTACCTCCTCCTATACAAAGCAGACCCTCTTTCCTGTGGATTATTTATCTTTTTCTAAATGTTTTCAATGTAAACTTGACCATTTTGAAATGGTTGGATATGGTTCTTTCTGGAGTAATGAAAAGTCTTAATTATAGAAATGAAAAAGAGTCCGACCAGTGTGGCTTAGTGGTTGAGTTTCGATCCATGCACCAAGAGGTTGCTGGTTTGATTCCCAGTAAGGACACATGCTCAGGTTGTGGGCCTGATCCCCCATGGGGGGCATGCTGGAGGCGGACAATCGATGTTCTCTCTCATAGATTTTTTTCTCTCTCTCTCCCTCTCACTTCCTCTTTCTGTAAAATCAATAAAGAAAAAAAAGAAATGAAAAAGATATTGCTTTAAATTTTACATACTATTGGGTCTAAGTAGTTCTTTCTGTTGTGAAATAGAAATCAAACCACTTTTGGTAACTGGCTGTGTTTAATATATCAATGAATTTTAAAAAACATTTAAAGGTTGTTTGAAAAACAAAACTCTATGTAGGAAAATGACTGTCAACTAACTACACAAATAAACTTAGCTCCCTCCCTCCCTCCTTTCTTTTCTTAAAAACAAAAAGGTCAATATATGTCTAAAAGATATAAAATAAACATCTTAATCAAGGCCTACTGTGTCTGTCCAATACGAGTTCCTGTCTCCTTCCTTTTTCATTCTTCTCCACTGTTGACACAAAATACTTACAGGGTGACTTAGATATTGATACAGATATTGTGCTTATCCAAAGTTCATTTGATACCATTGATATTTCAGAGAGACCAGGCAAATATTTATTTCTCCAAATTTGATAAGATTTACTTTTATTTTGGCACTTATAAGGCTGAAATTTTTTACAATTTATTTTATTTTTTAAAAATCCTCACCCGAGGATACTTTTTCATTGATCTTCAGATAGAATGGGAAGGAGGAAGAAAAAGAGAGAGATAGAGAGAGGTAAACATTGACATGAGAGAGACACATTTATTGGTTGCCTCCCACCCGACCCTGACCAGGGCTGGGACAGAACCACATCCGAGGTATGTGCCCTTGACCGGAATTAAGCCCGAGACTCTGATCTGTGGGCCGACGCTCTAACCACTGAGCAAGACCAGCCAGGGATATCTAGAGCTTTTTGAAAAACAATTCTTCATTCTTAGATCACTTTTACACATGGTTTATACTTTTCCTGTCTGTTTATACTTTTCCGTGCTGTTAATACTTAGCAACATTGTTACCCATATGGGATAATTTTATAATTGATACCTCATTGTTTTAATTTGCTTTTCTTTGATAATTAGTGCAGCTTAATATTTTCCATGTATGTTACCCAGCTCTATTTTTAGTTTTGTGAATTGTGTATTCATCTTTTGACTATTTATTGGGGTTTGATTATTTTTCTGTATACTAAATATCTTACTATATTTGCTCTGAATATTTTTCTGTTTTCTAAGCTTATAATTTTTATGTAGACAAAGGTAATAAATCTTCATAATTCTTTGCTTTAAAAAAAAGGTTTTTTTTAATTGATTTTTTTTTTTAGAGAGAAAGGAAGGGAGAGAGAGATAGAAACATCCATATGAGAGAGAAACATCGATCGGCTGCCTCCTGCACTCCCTGTACTGGTAATCGAACCTGCAACCTGGGCATGTGCCCTGACTGGGATTCAAACCAGGACCATGGAATGATGCTCATTCCACTGAGCCCCACTGCCTGAGCTCTTTGTCTGCTTTTTAAATTATAAACTATTCTTCTTGTCTACTGATTTAATACTTTGTCTTATATTTTTATTTAAATATTTAAAAAAAAGTCTAAATCATTGATCTATATTGTTTGTTTTAGTGGCATTAAACAATAGTTTTCAATAAAATACTCAGAAAACCACCTATAATGTCCTTAGTTAAGGTGACTTTTCAGGCTAGTTGAGCCTGCTTACTTGCAGAATTCACTAACAGGTATACTTGTTTTGGTTGACTGGCACACAATTTAAAGTAATGTAAATTTGAATGCTGAGATGAAGTAGATACACTGCCTGGTACTGTCCTCCTGCTGGTTTATGGCTGATATCCATTTTCACTGTTGTTAACCAGTGGTAGCTATTCTGATTGATTGATATTATGGCTGGTGACTTCTCATTAGACATTGCCTTTACTGATTATCAAATATTTTGAATACCATCCTTGGAACAAGCCTTGTAACTCTGTTTTCTTATATTAAGACTAATTCATACATTTATGTTTGTGACATCTGGAAGATAGAAGTGTAGATTGTAGAGCCAGAAAACGTGGGCTTTGCCACTTAACAGTTGTATGACATGTGATAGACCACTTAATTTCTTTGAATTATTTTCTCATCTATAAAAAGGGATGATGTATTTCTGTTTACTTAATTGAGTTGTTGTGAGAATTTCATAAAATACCCTTTATAATTGTAAAGTAATATAAAAATTTAAGACATTGTACCTCTGTGTTGTAGAAAATATTTCTTCATTTGATTATTGTTTAAATGATTTTATTGAGGGATAGAAAACTTTCATTTCATAATTGAAGTTAAAAGGCTTAAAGTACAGATACCACATTTGAGCATTAATGTTCAAATGGATTGTTAAAATAATACTGTAGCACAAATAATTTTAAATTAAGACATACCCATGTATTGATATGAATGACTGGATAGTACATCATTTTTTGATGAGGGAAGTGACCCCCTGAAGTATGAGGAGGGGTTTATTATAAAGAGAGAAGAATATAAAGATAGAGGGACTTTATAAACTTTATATATGTGTTTTAGATATGTCCTCTCCACCTTTAATAATTCAGGGCCAAATACAGGCTCTTCCCTGGGATACTCTTACAAGTTTCATAAGGACTGGGATTGTCAGTTTCTCACCACTGTATACTCGGCACCTTTAGCAGAATCTTTATGAGAGAGCTAGTGAGGTACAGGTATTTGTTGAAAGAATTAAAAAAAAATGGATGTCTACATTAGTGTGAATTTATTTAGTTGTTAAGTAAAGACTATGAGGATCTTTTTTTTTTTTTTTTTTTTTATCCTCACCAGAGGACATTTTTCCATTTTTTGTTCAGGTAGAGTGGGAGGGAGAGAGAGGAACAGAGAGAGAGAGAAACATTGATGTGAAAGGAACACATCGAGTGGCTGCCACCCGCACAACCGACCAGGGCTGGGGACAAACTGCAACCGAGGTACGCGCCCTTAGCGGGAACCGAACCCGGGTCTCTCAGGACCGCAGGCCGACGCTCTAACCGCTGAGCCAAACCGGCCAGGGCCTATGAGGATCTTTTAAAAATATGTTATAGAATCATGGAGTTGGAATGAATCTTTGAAATCATCTAGCAAAGCCAGAGAGTTCATAAGTCAGTATAATAAAATCTTCCTTTGGTCTTGCTGTGGGTTTGTCGAGTGGCACATGCTTTACAGCACTGAAATCAGATAGATCCTGAGAACCTGAAGTATAGTGAGTCTATTTAATTCTGAGATTTCTATAGTATAACTCTGAAATATAGGGTACAGGAGCAGAGATAACAAGTCAAAGAGTTAATCAAGGATTAGTGACTTATTGGTTGGAAATAGTGGGATATTAAGAAGATAAAATTCGAAGTTTAGGTAACTGAAAAGGTCAGCATTGAAGTAATTAAACATGACACAATTTTATGGACTGGTACTACTGTTGTAATGCCCCCCAAGCTCTTTAATTTTTACACAAGGATTGGGGAATGGGAGAGGAGAGAAAACCAAGGCATATATGACAATATCACCACCTTGCGCACCTTCTACAGTGGTGCAGTGCCGTGGCCCTGAACAGTACTTCTCCCTCCCCTTCCACTTCCTTGGTGGCAAACCATTGATTTAAAAAGACTGGCAACATCAGATGTAGTATCTTCTTTCTTTTCATGATTACAAGTCTGTATCCATTCATTCATTATTTAATGAGTGCTAAATGTATGCCAGGCATGGTCCCAAGAATTGCAGATACATTAGTGAACAAAACAAAGATCCCTGTTCTTGTAGATGGTTTTCTTAACACAGTGCTAATAGAAACATAAAATGAGCAGAAACATAAAACGTAACATATATAATTATATATTATAAAATATAATTTTAACTTTCCTGGTAAACATATTTAAAAACAATTAAATTATTTTAAGTGTTAATATATACTTAATAACAATGTATTATTACTATTAATTATGCTAAACATTAACAAATTTTAAAATATATAAATATTATTGAAAAGTGTAATCAATATACAAATTATTATTATTACTTTTTTTGGTACTTGCCCCTAGCGGGAACCAAACCCGGGACTCTCTGGTCCGCTGGCCGATGCTCCAACCATTGAGCCATTCTGGCCAGGGCTCAATATACAAATTATTAATGAGATATTTTACATTCTGTTTTTGTACTCAGCCTTGAGCTTCAGTATATATTTTATATTTCTAGCGTATCTCGATTTGGACTAGTCATGTTTCAAATGCTTGGGAGCTACTGTATTGGATGATACAGCTTTAGAGCATAGTGCTTGCTTTCTATGCATCATCAAGTCAGACCATCTGGTACAAGGTACAGAATAAATTCCTGAAAGTACTAGCATTTCCAAATAATGTAAACTCCACCTATGGCTTTTTGTAAAGCCTTATTATGATCTGGCCCCTGCCTGTCTCTCTGCATCTAGAACTAGCATCCTCCTGACTCGCTAAACTTCAGCCTTTCTTGGATGCAAATGTGGTAGGCTTTTTCTTGAATCATGGTGTTTTTATTTTTTGTTTCCTTTTGCGAGGTATGTTGTGTTTCCAGATAGTCAGTCACATGGTTGGCTTCCTCATGTCATTTAGACCTCAGCCAAAATGTCTCTCAGGCTTTTTTGGATTTCTACTCTAAAGAGTCTTTCTCAGTCATTTTCTATCAATAGTTATTTATTTTATTGTACTCATAGCAATTGTCACTGATACTGAAAAAATTTTAAAATGTTTTTTATTAATTTATTTTCCAATTGTATTTGATATATATTATATTAATTGCAGGTATACAACCCAGTATTTAGACATTTATATACCGTATGAATTGATCACCCCAATGAGTCTAGTACCCATCTGACACCATACATAGTTGTTACAATATTATTGACTATATTCCCTATGCTATACTTGATATCCCTGTGACAATTATGTAACTACCAATTTGTGTTCGTTAATCTCTTCAATTTTTTCATCCAGTCCCCAAACCCTCTCCCCTCTGGCAACCATCAAAATGTTCTCTGTATCTGTGAGTCTGTTTCTGTTTTGTTTGTTTGTTTATTTTGTTCTTTAGATTTCGCATATAAGGGAAATCATATGGTATTTGTCTTTCTCTGTCCGACTTACTTCACTCAGCACAATACCCTCTATGTCCATCCATGCTGTTGCAAATGGTAAGATTTCATTTATTTTTCATGGCTGAATATTATTCCACTGAATATTATATATAATACTTTGTTTATTCGTTCATCCATTGGTAGACATTTTAGTTTTTTCGACCTTTGGGCCATTGTGAATAGTACTGTCATAAACATTTATTTTTGAGTACCGGTTTTCATTTCTTTTGAGTATATAACTAGGAATGGAATTGCTGGGTCATATGGTAATGCTATGTTTAACTTTTTTTTAGAATGTTTTGAGGAACTAAATACTGTTTTCCACAGTGCTGTACCATATTGCATTCTCACCAGCAATGTATGTGAGTTTAATTTCTTCACATCCTTGCTAACATAGTTGTTTTTTATTTTTTATTTTTTATTATAGCCATCCTCGTGGGTGTGAAGTGGTACCTTGTAGTTTTGATTTGTATTTCTTAAGGGAAAATGATGATGATGTTTAACATCTGTCTTTTCATAGTATATTTTTGGAGAAATGTCTTTCAAGTTCTTTGCCTATGTTTAAATTTGATTGTCTTTTTGTTGTTGAGTTAGAAGAGTTCTTTATATATTCTAGATTCTAGACCCTTATCACATATAAGATTTGCAGATATTTCCTCTCATTCTGTAGGTTGTCATTTTACTTTAAAAATTTTTAATATTGCTGATTCAGACAAGTACATTGAGAATTTGACAGACACATACACAACTTTATCACAACAAGAGTCATGAGAAAGGGGGAAAATCAAAGGCAATATGTGTTTGGTGTCAAGTTTCTGAAAATGTCCCAACACATGTCATCCCTGCAGGCAGCTGGAGGTAGCCTGTGGTTTTCATTTTCTTCCCCCAGGATTCTGGGGAGAGGTCTGAAATGCTGCGACTAGGAGATTGATGAGCAAATGAGGACTGAAGCAGTGAGGAGGTGCATCTCTCAGCCTTGGGATTCCAGGCAATCAGTAGAGAGCATAAGGCCAATATCTCCTGTAGCTGAGGTCCCTGCCACATCCACTGTAACTGTAGCCCCAGCCGTAGACATAGGGGAATAGGTGCTGCCATAGTAGCCACAGCCCATGCTATAACCCAGGGGGTAGGCATAGTTGCCCCAGTATCAGACAGGGAAGAGGGCCCCAGATAAGTTGCTGCAGTAAAAGGTGTTGGAGTGGAAGGTTTAGGGAGGAGCAGAATGGCTTTCCTCAGTGTGATGATCTCATTTCACTTTCTTAGTAGTGATCTTTAACACACAAAGTTTTTAATTTTGATGAAGTCCAATTTATTAATTTTCACACTTGTTTCTTATACTTTTTATGTCATAATTAATGATCCATTGCCAAACTCAAGGTCATGAATATTTATCCTTATGTTTTATTCTAATAATTTTTTGGTTTTAACTCATATTTAAGTTGTTGATTCATTTTGAGTAAATTTTTATATGTGGTGTAAGATGGGTCCAACTTCATTTCTTTGCATGTTAAATTCCAGTTTTCCCTCAAATTGTTTTACTAAGACATGAACCACTGTGGAGTTGATGGCAACTTCCAGTAGTAATTTTCACATTCTACATAGTCTTTACGTTTTTATCTTTTTAATTTCCACAATATCTTTCTATTATCCCATTGTTGGGCATTTTAATTTTTTCTTTTTTCTTTCCTCATATAGAGCCGTATCTTCTATCTTCGTATAAATTGAGATTTTATTTTTGCCCTGGCTGGTTTTGCTCAGCGGTTAGAGCGTTGGTCCATGGACCAGAGAGTCCCGGGTTCGGTGTTTGCTAAGGGCACGTACCTTGGTTGCGGTTGGTCCCTGCCCCGGTTGGGGTCATGTGGGTAGCAGCCAGTCAATGTGTCTCTCTTGTGTCAATGTTTCTTTCTCTCTCTCTCTCTCCCTCCTGCTCTGTCTGAAGATAAATGCAAAAATGTTCTCGGGTGAGGATAAAAACAGACAAATAAATACATTGAGATTATTTTTTCTCTTTCCTCAGCTTATTTTTTGGGTTATAATTGGTGGTTCTGTTAGAGTGAGAAGTAGGTTTTAATATTCTGAGATTTTGATATCACTTGGATGTATTAAAAAAGAGGGTTTTTTAAATAAAAATAGCTTTAATAATAGAGTTGCACTTGAACAAGGTTTGTCAAGAGAGGCAGTAGAGCAAAGTGGTTAAAAGCATAGATTATGGCCCTAGCTGGTGTGGCTCAGTTGTTTGAGTGTTGACCTGCAGACTGAAGGGTCTTGGGTTTGATTCCCTTCAAGGTTACGTACCTGGATTGCAGGTTTGATCTCCGGGCCACCGGTCAGGGTGCATGCAGGAGGCAGTCAACTGATATATCTCTCTCACATTGATGTTCCTCCCCACCCTCTAAAAAAAAAAAATCAATGGAAAAAAATCCTCAGTCGAGGATTAGCAACAACAACAAAAAGGATAGATTGTGATCATACAGGAGTCACATCTTGGTTCACACTTGTGTGTGAAAAGAAGGAAGTTACTGAACCTCTACAACAACTTCCTTTGTTTGTGTTTTCATTTTCCTTGTCTGTCTCTGATGCTTTCATTTTTAAGTTCTCATTATTAGGGTCAGAAATCCATAGCACTGGCTGGCTAGAAGCAGGAGGAGCGTTATTGGTGCTTCATGCAGGAGTCCTTGGCAGTCCATCCTTTTGCCTTTCCTCTGCTTTATGTGAAACTGTTGGTTTTTATTTTCATCTAGAATGGCAGTGCCCTGGCAGATGTGGCTCAGTTGGTTGGGTATCTTCCTGTGCAAGAAAAGGTTGCTGGTTCGATTCCCAGTCAGGGCACATGCCCTTCCTCTCTCTCTAAAAATCAATAGTAATAATAATAATAACAACACCTTATTAAAAAAAAAAAAAAAGAATGGGAGGCATCACATGGAAGAGTGTGAATTTACTTTCTCGGGACAAATAGCTGTGATATTGCTACCTTATTATTTGAAGATGTAGAAAAAACTGATTTCTTAGGGTCTTGTTGATTCTTGGTATATGTTACCTGCTTTAGGAATAACATTTATAATTTTAAAGAAAGGAGACATTTAATGATGACATTTTATTTCATTAGTAAAATGTGTAATAAGAATGACAAAGAATATGTTTGGGGAAAATCAGGTTCTCAGTTTTTTACTTTTTAGCCTTTCCTAGAGTTTTGATGGTCATCAGAAAGAAGTGCTTATTACCATGCTCGCTTGTAAGAGTTTGTCTAACATGATATTTCAATCAAGTTTTTAAAATGTTTCTTTCTAGTTAACAGAAGATGAAATTGCAACTATTCTTAAATCTACTTTGAAAGGACTAGAATATTTACACTTTATGAGAAAAATACACAGAGATATAAAAGCTGGAAATATTCTTCTCAATACAGAAGGACATGCAAAATTGGCTGATTTTGGCGTGGCTGGCCAGTTAACAGTAAGTGTAATAATTTGGAAATACCTTTGGCTTATATGTCCAGATTTGATTGTGACTAAATTTTAATAACTTTTGGGGGTATGGAAAGAAATGTATAGCTTCCTTATTCTTGGGTAGAAGGAACCATAATTTGAATATTATTTATTACTTTTATTTACAACTTAAGAGACATTGAGTAAATACGAAAATATATGTAGTCATTGAAATGCTTAAATATTCGAAAAGGAAAGCTACATTGGTTCATGTGTGTAGCTTTCATTGTTTTAGTACTGTCTTTAATTACAGTAGTGGATATAAGTTACTTGTAGACTCAGTTATTTTAGAATTCAAAATTCCTAAATATGTCATGTCATAACTAGTTGAAATTTTAGGAAAATAGTTTACTTGATCTGTAATCTGTAGTATTTGAGGGTTTCACATGTATAGTTTCAATGTGCTGGCAAACAGATTCCTCCGTGTTTTTGTACTAGTATTTATGTCAGTACAATGCTTTTGCAGGACACAATGGCAAAACGCAATACTGTGATAGGAACTCCATTTTGGATGGCTCCTGAGGTAATTCAAGAGATAGGCTACAACTGTGTGGCTGACATCTGGTCCCTTGGCATTACGTCTATAGAGATGGCTGAAGGAAAACCTCCTTATGCTGATATTCATCCAATGAGGGTAAGAACATGATGGTTTTCTAAAAATATCAATGTTATAAGTGTTGGCAATGTTACAATGTTAATGTAAGTAAATAGAAAGTAAATTAAATAAGTTCATTTGAATTTAGGTTCTGTGCAAAAACGGTAAAATTATCTGTCAAAGATTAGTGACTTAATTCACCCTTCCCCAAATCCTTAACTGTGAGAAAGGAAGTGAAGGCTATACATTTCCCTCTACAATCACTGTTCTCTTCCCCAAAAGACATACCTGTGAAAATTCCCCTTGCTTTTTTATTTTTCTTTTTCTTTACTGATTTTTTTGAGAGGGGGAGAGATAGAAACATCTATGAGAGAGAACATCGATTGGTTGCATGCCCCTCACTGCGGATTTGGTCCACAACCTGGGCATGTGCCCTGACCGGGAATCGAACCTGTG
Organism: Molossus molossus; assembly: GCF_014108415.1. NCBI lineage: Eukaryota > Metazoa > Chordata > Mammalia > Chiroptera > Molossidae > Molossus > Molossus molossus. The sequence goes on along the minus strand of NW_023425351.1, from coordinate 42,224,544 downwards.
ACCTCTTGGTGCATGGGTTTATGCTCAATCACTGAGCCACACCCGCCGGGCTCCCCTTGTTTTTCAATAGAAGAAAGGGTTGGTAAGTTTACTACATTCTCCAAGTCATTGTTTTCTCTATGTGGCAGTGGAGGCATTGGAAGAAATCAGTTCTTTCTTTTCTTTTTTTTTCAAATCCTCACCTGAGGACATTTTTCCATTTATCTTCAGATAGAGTGTGAAGGAGAAAGAGAGAGAGAGAAACATTGATGTGAGAGGGACACATCAACTGGTTGACTCCTGCACAATTCCAACCAGGGCCGGGACCAAACAGCAATTGAGGTACGTGCCCTAGGCCAGAATCAAACCCGCGAGCTGACGCTCCATCCACTGAGCCGAACTGGCCAGGGCAATTCTCTTTTCTACTCACCCTGCAAGTTCTGCCTTTCTTTGTTTTTGTTTGTGTTTGTGTTTTTAATCCTTACTCAAGAATATGTTTATTGATTTTAGAGAGAGAGGAAGGGAGACAGAGAGAGAAAGAACTATTGTTTCCTGTATGTGCCCCAACCAGGATCGAACCCAAAACCTTTTGGTGTATGGGACAATGAACTGAGCCACCTGGCCTGGGGCTGCCTGTCTGTGTTTTTGTTTCTCCCCTTTTTCTTCCCTTGTCTGAGGCTAACATGTAAAAAATACTGATTTCTAATATTGCTATGTACTTGTAAGCAAATTAATCTTATTTTTTTAGTTAATGCTTAGTGAGAAAATGTACTGTCTTTTTATTGAAGATTATTATATGCTATGAACTCCTTTTCTGGCATGATTTTTGAATTTAGAGTATATACCTTGTATATTCAAGTCTAATTACCTATGCTTTAGGGTTTGTGATGATATAGTTTTTACATTTATTGTTATGTGAATCTCAATTCATTATAGATAAGTGTATTTATCTTTGTAAACTTATTGCCCTCTAGTGGCTGTAATCACCTCAAGAAGAAGGGATACAGGAATAAATTGCAAAGAGAAAGAGAGGGAAAGAGAAGAGTGTGTGTGTGTGTGTGTGTGTGTGTGTGTGTGTGTGTGTGTAAAGCAGAGAAGATGGTATGGTGTTCGAGTGACTGGAGAAACACATGAAGTAAATACTTGGGATGAAAAAGAATGCAGTATTTTAGAATATCTGGAGAAGAATAAATTGCAGTTATTTCAGATGTTACAATGTTGTTATGGATTGAATTTCAATAATAAAGGTTACAGTGTACTATACCTAAAATATTAAAAAAATCTGCTTACCACTTTAAAGAGAATTCTTTGAGTAATATAGTGGTATAGAATATGTATCTTCTTTCTTGTGCATGTGAATTCCTTTGCTAAAGTGAAAAAATAAAAATGACATGAATTATTTGTTTAAAATAACTTGAGAAATATGTACACGGTCAGCATAAAATCAGTAACACAGAATCTCATTTCTTATCTGATTATCTTATCATTAGTTATCTTTGATACTTATAGTTAGAATATTTTTAGGGTGATCCTCAAAATAGGTGTATTTGAATTAGACTTATGGAGGTAAATTAAATTACCCAAGGCAGTCTAGCTAAGTACCAGAAGTGGGACTTATTCCAGGACTTAGATTATTGCTATCTGCTTCCTCCTTGTATAAATCTTTTTTATTTTATTTTTAAATTTTTATTGTTGAATGTATTACAGATGTTCCTCATTTTTTCCCCATTGACCTCCTCCTCCCCACTCCCGCCCCCCTCCTGCCTTTTCCCACACTGTTGTCTGTGTCCATTGGTTATGCATATAAGTTCTTTGGTTTATTTTTTCCCACTCCCGAACCCCTTTCCCTTTGAGGTTTGTCAATCTAGCAACCAATTTGTACTTCTTAATCCCTTCACCTTTTTTACCCATTCCCCCAACCCCTCTCCCATCTGGAAACCAACAAAATGTTCTCTGTATCTATGAGAATGTTTCTGTTCTGCCTGTTCATTTTGTTTGTATATTCTCTTGTTGATAGATATGTATTCATTGCCATTTGTTTGTTCATATATTTTATCTTTTTCTTCAAAAAGACCCTTCAACATTTCATATAATAACGGTTTGGTGGTGATGAACTCCTTTAACTTTTTCTTGTCTGGGAAAGTCTTTATATGGCCATCGATCCTAAATGACAGCTTTGTAGGTTAGAGTAATCTTGGTTGTAGGTTCTTGCTTTTCATCATTCTGAATATTTCTTGCCACTCCCTTCTGGCCTGCAAAGTTTCTTTTGAGAAATTAGCTGACAGTCTTATGGGAACTCCCTTGTAGGTAACTAACTGCTTTTTTCTTGCTACTTTTAAGATTTTCTCTTTGTCTTGAACCTTTTGCATTTTGATGATGATGTGTCTTGGTGTGGGCCTCGTGGGGTTCATCTTGTTTGGGACTCTGTGTGCTTCCTGGACTTGTATGTCTGTTTCCTTCACCAAGTTAGGAAAGTTTTCTGCCATTATTGTTTCAAATAGGTTTTCGATTTCTTGTTCTCTCTCTTCTCCTTCTGGCACCCCCAAGATGTGAATGTTGTCCCAGAGGCTCCTTACACTATCCTCATTTTTTTGGATTCTTTTTTCTTTTTGCTGTTCTGATTGGGTGTTTTTGCTGTTCTGATTTTGCTTCCTTATATTCCAAATCGATAGTTTGCTTCTTGGCTTTACCTACTCTACTATTGAATCTGTGTAAATTATTTTTTATTTCAGTTAGTGCCTCCTTCATTTCTGACTGTGCATCCATCATTTCTGACTGGTCCTTTTTTATGCTCTTGAGGCCCTCACTAAGTTCACTGAGGTTCTCACTAAGTTCATTGAGCATCCTTATAAGCAGTATTTTGAACTCAGCATCTGTTAGGTTGCTTATCTCCATTTCGCTTAGTTCTTTTCTTGGGGTTTTGTTCTGTTCTTTCATTTGGGACCTGTTTCTTTGTCTCCTCATTTTGGCTGCCTCCCTGTGTTTGTTTCTATGTATTACTTAACGAGAGGTATGGGGCTCGCTGAGACCAGATGCTGGTCGTTTGAAAGAATTTAGGAAAACTTGAAGCAGGTTCCAAGACAGACCAATTCTATGGTTAAGCAACTGGCAACAGCTTGGGTGGGCCTGAAAGTTGGGTGGGGCGGGGCCTCAGGGAGTCACCAGGGCGGGGCTACCAGTGTGAGCCAGGTTGCTGGATATGGCAACTGTCTGCTGCCCCAGGGAAGGGCTCACCAAAGGAACAAGGCCTCTGACAGCACGTTTGTCTTGGAGAAAGCCCCCTCTCCAGCCCTCGCTCCAGTGCCAAACAGCTCAGCTCTTCCCTGTATGTCTCTGGTGCCCCTCGAGCTGCCTCCCCTCCTAGCTTACAGGGAGAGAGTCTGATAAGTCATGTGCGGGCCCTTTAAGAGGAGCTGCCTGGGGCTCCAGCTGCCTCAGCCTCCCTGAGCCTCAGTTCCCGCTGGTTTTTCCAGCCAGAAGTTATGGGGATTCTCTTCCTGGCACTGAAACCCTGAGTGGGGTGCCTGGTGTAGGATGGGGACCCCTCAGTCCTCAGGGAGGACCTTCCCCGCCCAGGTAGCCTCCTGATTTTTATCCGCCACATGTGGGTGTGGGACCAGCCCGTCTACCTCTGCCCCTCCTACCAGTCTTGATGTGGCTGCTGCTTTAATTCCGTAGTTGTAGGACTTCCATTCAGCTTGATTTCAGGTGGTTTTGAATGATGGTTGTTCTGTAGTTTAGTTGTAACTTTGATGTGGTTGTAGGAGGACACTATACCGCGTTTACCTACCCTCCATCTTGACCGGAAGTCCTCCTTGTATAAATCTTATTTTTCCATTCAAATATTCTGTTTAGCAGATAACAAAGAATTGTAATATATAGCCTCTACCTTTCAAATATCACTTCACAGTTTGAATTAACACATATGAAATAGTATGAATATACTTGAAAATATTTTATCTTTTTAAATTCTATCTAATTTGTCAATCAATCAGACTTTCTAGAATGCTTTCCTCAGTTTTTCTATCAATTTAAATTCTACCAATTTTTCAAGTCCCATCTCATTTTTTATGTCTAGGTAGAGCCTTCTTTGATAGTCACTACCTAAGTTGATTTCTCTTTTTCCTCATAATTTGCATATAGGCAACTCTTGACTCTACAGTTCTTCGAATAGTTTACCAAGTGTTCCTTTATGCATTTCCAAATACCATATGGTTTTAAGTTGCTATTTAAATTGTTATCATTATTTAACTTATCTCATGTTTGTGAATTACCCTACAAATCAGAGGATGAACAACAAGTGTTGGGACACTTTCAAGATCATGTGGTAAATACAAGTTTTCCAATATTTGAATCTTCACTTGACAGCTGAAATTTTATCACTGTCAACAAATACTACAGTTTTCCTTGAAATGATAGATTTACTTGCTTCATTTTTGAGAAAATTGCTTGTCAAATACCCAAGACTGAATAATTATGGTTTTTCTGTTTGTTATTCTTTCAAGTAAAATTGATGTTCCTTGAAAAAAGAGTTGCAGCTTGTTTTGCTTGCATTTCAGTCACACAAGTGCTTTTCCTTGAGATAATCATTGTTCTTCTGTAAGAGGGGCATGTACTTCATGTGTATTTCCCATTTTGTCACAAAGAATATTGATAAAAGTCAATAAATTTAACAATATTTACTGCTTCATCAAGGTTTGAATAGTTTGATTGGGATGAGGTAGGAAGATAAAAGGAAGAGCTGTCCAAGAGAGAAACATAATTATTGATGTCCCAGCTACAGATGGGAAGTGAGAAGTTATAGTGTTATCAGTATCAGTTTGTGGGCATTCCTCCAGGAATGCTCAGCAGTAGAGTGCAGTGCATTATGGCCTTGATCCCAGGTTTGAGTTTTAATGAATGAGTGTCTTGGAACGATGGGACTACAGTGCATTTAGTTCAGGTATTAGTAATGGGGTACCACCTGGAAGGGGAGGGGAGAGTATAAGGAAATGCAGGGTTCAAGGAGCTAGACATTGTTCTCTACTTTTGCTGCATAGCATTCCGCTGGGGAGCTTTAAAAAATTTCTGGTGCCTATCACAAACCAATTAATTCAGAATATCAGTCTTTTCGTGAGGTTAGAGAGCAGATAAAGTTGTAGTTAAGGTACGAGAAAGCTGGTAGGATATGAAACTAATTAGGGAGTGAAATATTAAAGTTTTCTTTTTAAATTAAAATTTCTTATTTTTTTAACAACTCAGTAAAATAAATATTTTAATCTTCATTATAATAAGTGGGTTGGATGAAATGGATATTTAAAGGGTTATGTTATTTGTTAATGTGACATAACTTGTAAGTGGCATCACTGAGATAGAAACTCAGGCTAGTCTATATTCTTGCCTAAACACTAAAGAAATTCTTCTGTGTTTACAGTTGACCCTGGAATAAGTGGGGTGCCAACCCCCAGGTAGTTGAAAATTTGTGACTCTTCCTAAACTTAATTACTGTTGATTAACACATATAAATAGTTGATTAACACATATTTTGTATGTTACATGTATTTTATACTTTATTCTTAACAATAAAGTAAGTTAGAGAAAAGAAAATGTTATTAAGAAAATCATAAGGAAGAGAATATACATTTCACATATTGAGAAAAATCCACACGCAGTTGAAACCTGTGCTGTTCTAGGGTTGACTATATATCGCAACTGTGCACACGGAGGAGTGGCTAGCAAAAATAGGAAATCTACAAATCATATAATATCATCATATAATTATTAATTTAAAATATGAGCCTTCTAAGTTTGTTCCAGAGGAGCAGCACATATAGACAGATTTCACTTTCTGTGTCTTTTGTTCCCCATCTACTTTTTGGTAGCAATATAGGCTTGAGATAATCAGTAGTCGACAAAGTTGTGACAATAGAATGAAGAAGTGATTGACAGAAAGACCACTACAACAGTTGGAGGTAAAGGAAGCTAGTTCTTTTAATACAAGTAAAAGATATTATATAATTTCTACATATAGTTGGCTATCTAGAAAAGGAGGCTAAATTAGAATGTGGTGGGCCAGCTTTCCTAGCCTTCACATCCTGGGGTGGGTGGGAGTCCAGCCACTGTTGATATTGCCTGACTGGAGTAAAGATTCTAACCAGTGTTTCTGAAATTACCTTTGGCCATTCTCACAAAAGTGTACCTCTTTCTACTGTGCCTGTCCTCTAGACGCTTGTAAATAGGAACAACTCCAGAACAGTGATCCTGACTCCAAGACTGAGTGAACTAGAAGTAGGTTTCCTAGTCATTTTCTCAGACATACCACTCTGTTTGAGACCCATGCTTGCTTAGGCCAGCAAAAATTAGGGACAAGAAGAGGTGCATCAACTTGGATAATTTAGAATGGAATTGCTTCTGCATAAATAGTCATTAGTTAATATTGTGCTTTTTACTGATTAAGCTTTTGAAAGATATATATATCTAGTGTATCATGGCCTGGGAGATGTGAAGAACTTAAAGATGATACTAAATTAGAAAATGAAAGTAGTTATATTAAATTGGAACTTGGCAGTTAATTTAGAGTAGGTCTTTTGAAGGTGTTAAGACTTGAGGCTGTTTTACATGCTTTTAGTTTATCATTTTATCAAATATTGGTACTTTAATCATTCCTGAGAGAGAATAAGAGGTATTTAGAGCATAGATATTCAAGGAGGAATTTCCTACTAAAAAGAGTTACTAAAAACACTGGATTTGTTTAATGGCAAGGGATGAATCGAATTTGTTAGTTTTGCTACAACTCTCTCTTTAAAAGAGAAAACTGTACTGTGTGCAAATCAGATTGTTACTATGGTGGACAGTAGTAATTATTTGTGTGGTAAAGAACACTGATGAAGCCCTGGCCGGTTTGGCTCAGTGGTTAGAGTGTCGGCCTGTGGTCCAGAGAGACCCGGGTTCGGTTCCCGCTAAGGGCACGTACCTCAGTTGCAGTTTGTCCCCGGCCCTGGTTGGTCGTGTGGGTGGCAGCCACTTGATGTGTCCCTTGCACGTCGATGTTTCTCTCTCTCTCTCTCTCTCTTTCCCTCCCACTTTATCTGAACAAAAAATAGAAAAATGTCCTCGGGTGAGGATTTAAAAAAAAAAAAAAGAACACTGATGAAGTACACACTAAAACATGTAAAGCTTTCTAAGTGGAGGAATGAAATGTGCTTATAAATTTACATCCAGCTATTGGATTACAATTAATGATTAATAGCAAATAGAAGTAAATATCTGCTCAAAATGTAAACAAATACATTTTATTAAAACCCAGTTTATTTTTAAAAGTTAAATATGAAGTCACCGAATTAATTTTGGTAAGTTAATTAAATAAAAGATTAAACAATTTTAATTTTTAATTCTGTTAACCACAGACTCCTGTAAAGAACAGTCTTCTCTGCCCTTTAGGAAATATAATTATAAAAAAACCAAGAAATGGCCCTGGCCAGTTTGGCTCAGCGGTTAGAGTGTTGTCCTGCGGTCCAGAGAGACCTGGGTTTGGTTCCTGCTAAGGGCACGTACCTCGGTTGCAGTTTTTCCCTGGCCCTGGTTGGGTTGTGCGAGTGGCAACCACTCGATGTGTCGATGTTTCTATTTCTCTCTCTCTTCCTCTCTCTTCCTCCCACTCTATCTGAACAAAAAGTGAAAAATGTCCTCGGGTGAGGATAAAAAAACATAAAACAAGAAATGAGTGAGGGGCATCATTTTTCTAAATGTCTATCACTGTATCCCTCCACCAAACCTAAGCACTTTTCTATAGACATCACTAAGACTTTACTGATTGTTAACACAGTTTTGCTTCTGTTCTTTTTGTTTTGTTTTACAAGCTTGTGTGTTTGGTTATCAGTTAGCATAGTGACATGGTAAGGAAAGAACTGTTTGAATCAGACTAAGGACAGCAAGCAGGCAAGGAACTACTGAGTTCTGACATCAACTGAAGGAAAGAAAATAAAAATAAAAATAAGAATTTTACTTTTGTACAATATAATGAATGTTTTACCTTTAAAAAATAAGATGTACAAATATATAGTATATCTTAGGAAAATTTATGTCAGATGTGACTTACGACAATTGGAGGCATTTTTTATTTATTCATTTAATAAATACTTTCATTATGTGAGCTAAGATAAGAGGGAGGAGGATTTGTTAGCCTTTCTGGGCCTTGGTTTGCCTCCGCTAGCACTCCAGCTCCTTGCCCTCTAGCACGCAGCCATCTGCTTGGCCACCCTGGCCTGGGCTTGAGCGATGCATGCAAGAAGCGCGTGCTGCCAGACTGCTTGCTCCTTGAGAAGACTGCTGATTTTGGTGTTCTTTTTCCTTTCATCATACTTCTGAATTTTCTTTGATTTTTGTTGTTGAAAGTCTCTTCCTTCTCAGGAGTCAGCTTGGCTCCTGTCTTGAGGCCCAAGGGCAGTGCCAAGTGGAGTCATACTTCTGTCAGTACCATGTGTGCCAGTGAGCATAATGCAGTTCTTGAGTAGGTTCTTGATGTGGACCATTTTGTTGTTGGTTGCATTGTAGACAACATCAAGGATCCTTGTTTTGCACATATAACATTCTGAACCCAAGGAGAAGCTGCCCATGTCCAACCTTAAGGCACCATACGTATTAACTTCCTGTGCTCAGACTGTGTGTGTACTGTGGGGGCCTGGAGATATTTAAATGGCAGTTTTTTTGAAATTCAACTTATATACAGCATGACAATTTCTGTTTAAGAGTAAGTTTGGAGTTATTTTAGACTAAAGAAGGTCTCTCTCTCTCTCTCGCTAAGAGAATACATATATGATGTTAACTTTCTTTCCTGAAGAACCTTTTCCTTAGTCTTGTTATTTTTTCCAATTAGCCTCTCCCCATCTCTTCCACATTTTTTTGGAGAAACATAGTGAAATAAATGCTCTAATACATGCAAGTTAAAAAAGTCATTAGACAAAAAGTCACTCTTTATAGTGCATATTGAAAAATAAGACACAGATAACATGGTATTTCTCTTCATAACCAAGTATGCTGCTAATTCAACATGATTTCTTAAAAAGAGAAGACATACAAAAGTAGTTACATATATATCTAAGGAGTAAAAACTGAATTAACCATTTTTTTTTAAATAAAAAAACAAAAATCCATGACCTCTTTCTTGTCCAATTAATAATACAATTTGATTGACACATTCTGGGAGACTGGGCTTAGGTCAAGGTAGGAGTCGAATAATACCACACCCAGGACACTTACACAACTTCCATTTCCCAGTCCCTGCGACATATGACTCAATAGACACCTGGTTCATCTTAGTGTGTGTCCATGGCACTTCCTCTTGGAAGATTCCTCACGAGTATTTAACATGGGACAGTGTATTTATTTCACCTGGGAATGAATGAAGGACGATGAGGGTGTTAATTCACATAATTCAAATTTATTGGTGGGAATGTCCTGGATGAAGACCTCTTTCTTAAAGCCTGAGATAGCAGGGGCAGCCTTTCTCTGTGGTCTGACATCTAGGCACCCCTGTATGGGTGCTGTGCCAGATTCCCAAGACATGGGCCAGGAGCATACGAGCAAACCACTCTTCTGCCCCACCCAGGATGGGGGCTTCAGGACTTGCCTTTGACACACATACTCATGGACATGGTATGGTTGGGACTACAGCTTAGTAGTGAAGCCTTTTTCTCTTGCTTTTCATGGATACATTTTGGCTTGAATGACATATTCAGTGCTTGTGAGGTCCACTTTTTTACTTTTTATTTTATCTTTTTACCCCTCATGGTAATTTTTTAGTGCTGTTGTAACAGTTACCACAAATTTGGTGGCTTAAAACAACAGAAATTTGTTCTCACAATTTTGGAGGCCAGAAGTCCAGAAATCAAGGTTTGACAAGGCTACATTCCCTGCAGAGGATCCATGTTTTTGCCTCTTTCAGCTTTTGTGGCTGCTTGTAATCTTTGACATTCTTGTATTGTAGCTGCATCACTTCACTCTATGCCTAGATCTTTTTTTTTTTTTTTAATTCTCACCCGAGGATATATTTTCATTGATTTTAGAGAGAGAGGACATTGATGTGAGAGAGAAACATCCATCAGTTGCCTCCTGTACATGCCCCTAACTGGAGATGGAACTCTCAACCTGGGTATGTGCCCCAATCAGGAACTGAACCTGTCTGTGACCCTTCAGTGTATGGATTGATGCTCCAACCAACTGAGCCACACCGGCCAGGGCAGAATTTTATTATTTTTTAAGACTGAATAACATTTCATTGTATGTGTAGAACACATTTTGTTTATCCATTCATCCATCCCTTGACACTTAGATCGCTCTTGTGAATGATGCCACTATGAACATAGGTGTACAGTGATCTCTTTGAGACTGTACTTTCAATTCTTATGGGTATATATATCTAGAACTTAGATTGTTGGTTCATATGGAAATTTTATATTTATTTTTTTTGGAACTTCCAGACTATTTTTTATAGCAACTGTACCATTTTACATTCACACCAGCACTGTACAAAGGTTCTAGTTTCTCCACAATCTTGCCAACACTTATTTGTGTCTTTTTGATAGTATCCACTCTAATGGGAGGGAAGTGGCATCTCATTATGGTTTTGATTTGCATTTCCCTAATCACTAGTGATGTTGAGCATCTTTTAATGTGGCTTGTTATTCATTTGATTATCTTCTTTGGAGAAATGTCCATTCAACTCCTTTGCCCATTTTTGAATTGGGTTGTTTTTTTGTTGTTGAGTTTCTGGTCTCATTTTTCTTGACTCTTCTATGGTATTGATTTGTTTTTTACTTTGTGCTGGTTGAGGCCCTAGTCCTTTAACTTTTACTGCCTCTGTTGTCCTTTCTGCTGTCCCCTATCACTTTTGCACCCTAATTCTAATACTAAGTCTAAATCTCCTTGTAATTCTTCCTTTGTAATCAGTCCTTTGTGAGGTCTTTGAGTCATATGGTTTTCACTCTCTGTTTATAACTTGCAGATCTACAAGTAGAGGATTACTCATTTGTAGTTAATTATATACTAAGAGGTGGGTAAAAGTAGGTTTACAGTTGTGAGTACAAAAATCAATTTATTCCTGTATTATATATTTTTTCATATAAACAACTGTAAACCTATGTTTGCCCACCCTGTATATTACTTTGCTTTATGCAGTGGATGTGCTCTGAACTTGTATAAATATTTTGTAGTTGTAAATCAGCATTTTAAATTCTTTGGATATTATTTTTAGAAAATAATTTTTAATAACACCTTAGTAATGAGACTAACACTCTTGAAACTTATGTGCCATGTAATTGTGTATATTTTTATGGTTGGACATAACTATGTTATTGTTAATACAAAATTTAGTTATTAATATTAAAATATTTTTGATTTAGTATTGATGTTAAAATGGAAGAAATGCATATTCTAATGTGGAGGGAAGTCAAACTTTGGATCAGTTGGAGAGTGTCTCAGCTGTCCTACACTGGTCATTTTATGTCAGAGAAACTAAATGCCATTTAACTATGGATGTTTGGTTTTTGAAGACAAGTACTCTGGAATTTTCTTTCTGTATTCTTGTACTTCCGTTCCTCTTTCTTTTATTTCTTTCTACAAATATTTAGTGCACATTTATCATGTACCAGCTGGACTTGGAGGATATAGTGGTAAGCAGAATGGACATGTTTCCTGTTTTCTTGGAACTTTGAGTTCAGTGATAACTAGAATTCTAATGTTAGAAATTTTTAGCTTTCCTTTTGTGGGGGTTTGTAAGGGGTAAATATATATTCAGTTATTTAGAATATTATATGTATGTATGTTACAGATTATATAGAATCATATGCCTATAGAAGAGAATTTTATTACTTTGTCATTTCATGCATCACTTGTTTTTCTTCTTTGAACTTATCTTCATCTTCCTTTTTTCTCTCTTTTTCTTGTTCCTGCCTTTCTTTCTTTGTTCCCTGTCCCCTGACAGCCTATTTACATGAATGCTTACACACTCCCCTTCCTGCCTTTGCTTTGCGTTCCTTTCTTTTATATTGCCTTTTTTCTTCGCTGTCTATTCCCTGCATTTTTCTGCCCGATTATTTTAAGTGATACCCTGATTCTACTAACCATACTTTAAAATCAGAAATAGCCAAGGATTCAGAGAAGTAGGGCAAATTGGATCATTGGAGAATTTCAGTACTACTTCCAGGACATACGGTTTTTCACTCTGTTTGAAAGTTAGAGTTTTTTTGCACTGCAGTCCTAATACATGTGGGAGTACCAAGCATTCCAACCCCTAAATTAGGGATTAAGGTTTATTTCAGTGACAGTTTCAACATATTTCTGTCCTGTTGGAGTTATTATTTTTGAAGAGATGAACAAGTGAGGAGGACAGAATGAACAGATCTCAGCTTCTCTTGGTTGAGCCTGCTGAGGTCATCCCAGAGGGTTTCACAGGGAAGACAAATTTCCACTGTTAATTTATATTCAAACCTTAACTATTGATATTGCCAAGTGCTTTGTAAACATGATTAGTTTGGTAACTATTGAGGAAACAATCATAACTTTCCTATTAACATACAAATTACATGAATATGAATTATAGTTTTGGAGATATATTTTTATTCAGTACTGTATTTGCTTATAGTAAGAATCACCGAGAAAGAATTACTCTAGAATCCATCATTTTAAGATTTTAATGTGGAATAGTGACAGAGACAATATTTCTCTGTATTTTGTGGGAGCATTTAAAAAATTATATGTTTTTATTGATTTTTTTTTAGAGAGAGAGAAAGGGAGAGAGAGAGAGAGAAACATCGATGTCAGAGAGAAACATCAATCAGCTGCTTCTGGCATGCCCCACACTGAGGATCGAGCCCCCAACCCAGAAATGTGCCCTGACTGGGAATTGAACCGGGACCACTCAGTCCATGGGATGACGCTTAGTCCACTGAGTCACACTGGCTGAGCTAGATCTAAGTTTTAAATGCAAGTGTTTTCCATTTAATATTTGTGTGTCTAATTGAACCTAGTAGAGATACTTCTCAGGTGTTAATATTGAAATCTGGGAAACTCTCGTTCTTCTTTATCACAATAATAAATTTTGTACTTAGAAAAAGAGTTAGTGAAATAAACTAAGAAATGAAAGTAAGTAAATGCTAATCAAATACAATTTGAAAGGTCTATCATCACTTAAAAGGGTTTGACTTTAAAACTTTTTCCAAGCACAGTATATTTATTAAACACTTAAATTTTAAACTGATATAATTCGTATACTTTTTATAGTACTTTAGATTTTGTTCCCTTGTTGAAGGAGATCAGAAAGACTAGTGTGTGCAACCTCATAGTGTTGGTTTTTTGTTTTTTTTAAATTTATTTATTTTTGTTACAGATGTTTCTCCTCCCCCCCCCCACTAATTCCCCCCCTCCACCTCCCTCCTTGCCCTGTCCCCAGCTTTGTTGTTCATGTCCATTGTTCATGCATACATGCATATAAGTTCTGTGGTTTATTTCTCCTCCACCACCCCCTCTTCTGGGGATTGTCAGTCTGTATCTCACTTCCCCGTCTCTGGGACTACCCCATTCTTCAGGCTGTTATGTTCATTGTATTCCACATATAAGTGAGATCATATGATACTTGTTTTTCCCTGTTTGGCTTGTTTCACTTAGGATAATACTTTCCAGGTCCCTCCATGTCGTCTCAGAGGATAAGAGATCTTTTTTTTCTTACAGCTGCATAGTACTCCATTGTATATATGTACCATAGCTTTTTTATCCATTTGTCTACTGATGGACATTTGGGCTGTTTCCAGATCTTAGCTATTGTAAATAGTGCTGCTACAAACATGGGGGTACATATATTCTTTCTGATTGGTGTTGCAGGCTTCTTAGGGTATATTCCCAGCAGTGGGATCACTGGGTCAAATGGAAGTTCAATTTTTAATTTTTTGAGGTAGCACCATATTGTTTTCCATAGCGGCTGCACCAGTCTGCATTCCCACAAGCAGTGTACTAGAGTCCCCTTTTCTCCACACCTTCGCCAACACTTGTTGTTTGATGATTTGTTGACAGTGGCCATTATGACAGGTGTGAGGTGATACCTCATTGTTGTTTTAATTTGCATCTCTCTGATGATTAGTGATGTTGAGCATTTCTTCATATGTTTCTTGGCCATTTGTATGTCCTGTTTGGAGAGGTGTCTATTCAGCTCCTCTGCCCATTTTTTAATTGGGTTCTTTGTCTTCCTTTTGTTGAGTTGTATGAGCTCTCTATATATTGGAAATTAACCCCTTATCTGATATATCACTGGCAATTTTGCTCTCCCATACAGTGGATTGCTTTTCCATTTTGATGGTTGTTCCTTTTGCTGTGCAGAAGCTCTTGAGTTTGATGTAGTCCCATGTGTTCATTTTCTCCTTTGTTTCTGTTGCCTTAGGTGATGCATCAGTGAAAATTCTGCTGCATATGATGTGCGAAATTTTGTTGCATACATTTTCTTCTAGGATTTTTATGGATTCATGAGTCACTTTTAAGTCTTTTATCCATTTTGAGTTTATTCTTGTGTATGGTGTAAGTTGATGGTGTAGTTTCATTTTTCTGCATGTAGCTGTCAAATTTTCCCAGCACCATTTATTAAAGAGGCTGTCCTTACTCCACTGTATGCTCTTGCCCCCTTTGTCAAATATTAATTGAGCATATTGCTTTGGGTCCATTTCTGGGTTCTGTATTCTGTTCTATTGATCTATATGCCTGTTCTTGTGCCAGTACCAGGCTGTTTTGATTACAGTGGCTTTGTAGAATAATCTGAAATCTGGTAATGTGATCCCTCCAACTTTGTTCTTCGTTTTCAAGATTGCTGTGGCTATTTGGGGTCTTTTTGGTTCCATATGACGTTTTAAAGTATTTGTTCTAGTTCTGTGAAATATGTTGTTGATATATTGATGGGGATTGCATTGAAGCTATAGATTGCTTTGGGTAATATGGACATTTTAATTATGTTAATTATTCCAATCCATGAACAAGGTATGTGCTTCCACTTTTTTATATCTTTCTCTATAATTTTTATTCTTAATTTTTTTTTCTATTTTTTCTTTCTTTCTTTCTTTTTTTTTTAAATCTTTATTGTTGACTGTAGAATGTATTGACAGATGTTCCACATTTTTCCCCATTGACCCGTCCTCCCCACTCCTGCCTCCCTCCCGCCTTTTCCCACACTATTGTCTGTGTCCATTGGTTATGCATATAAGTTCTTTGGTTTATTTCTTCCCATCCCCCCAACCGCTTTCCCTTTGAGGTTTGTCAGTCTAGCAATGAATTTGTACTTCTTAATCCCTTCACCTTTTCACCCATTTCCCCAACCCCCCTCCCATCTGGCAACCAACAAAATGTTCTCTGTATCTATGAGAATGTTTCTGTTCTGCCTGTTCATTTTGTTTGTATATTCCATTGTTGATAGATATGTATTCATTGCCATTTTGTTTGTTCATACATTTTATATTTTTCTTCAAAAAGACCCTTCATCATTTCATATAATAATGGTTTGGTGGTGATGAACTCCTTTAACTTTTTCTTGTCTGGGAAAGTCTTTATATGGCCATCGATTCTAAATGACAGCTTTGCAGGATAGAGTAATCTTGGTTGTAGGTTCTTGCTTTTCATCATTCTGAATATTTCTTGCCACTCCCTTCTGGCCTGCAAAGTTTCTTTTGAGAAATCAGCTGACAGCCTTATGGGAACTCCCTTGTAGGTAACTAGCTGCCTTTCTCTTGCTACTTTTAAGATTCTCTCTTTGTCTTGAACCTTTTGCATTTTGATGATGATGTGTCTTGGTGTGGGCCTCGTTGGGTTCATCTTGTTTGGGACTCTGTGTGCTTCCTGGACTTGTATGTCTTTTTCCTTCACCAAGTTAGGAAAGTTTTCTGCCATTATTGTTTCAAACAGGTTTTCGATTTCTTGTTCTCTCTCTTCTCCTTCTGGCACCCCCAAGATGTGAATGTTGGCACACTGGAAGTTGTCCTAGAGGCTCCTTACACTATCCTCATTTTTTTGGATTCTTTTTTCTTTTTGCTGTTCTGATTGGGCGTTTTTTGCTTCCTTATATTCCAAATCGATGGTTTGCTTCTTGGATTTACGTACTCTACTATTGAATCTTTGTAAATTATTCTTTATTTCAGTTAAAGCCTCCGTTGTTTATAATTGTGCATCGATCATTTATGACTGGTCTTTGTTTATGCTCTTGAGGCCCTCACTGAGTTCATTGAGCATCCTTATAAGCAGTATTTTGAACTCATCATCTGTTGCTTATCTCCATTTCGCTTAGTTCTTTCCTTGGGGTTTTATTCTGTTCTTTCATTTGGGACCTGTTTCTTTGTCTCCTCATTTTGGCTGCCTCCCTGTGTTTGTTTCTCTGTATTACTTAACGAGAGGTATGGGGCTCGCTGAGACCAGATGCTGCTCGTTTGAAAGAATTTAGGAAAAACCTGAAGCAGGATCCAAGACAGGCCAATCCTATGGTTAAGCCAGTGCCAACAGCTTGGGTGGACCTGAAAGTTGGGTGGGGCGGGACCTCAGGGAGTCACCAGGGTGGGGCTACCAGTGGGGGCCAAGTTGCTGGAGTCCCAATATGGTGGCTGTCTGCCGCCCCAGGGAAGGGCTCACCAAAGGAACAAAGGCCTCTGATAGCACGTTTGTCCTGGACAAAGCCCCCTCTCCAGCCCTCGCTCCAGTGCCAAACAGCTCAGTTCTTCCCTGTTTGTCTCTGGTGCCCCTCGAACTGCCTCCCCTCCAAGCTTAGAGGGAGTGAGTCCAATTAGTTCGTGTGCGGGCCCTTTAAGGAGCTGCCTGGGGCTCCAGCCACGTCAGCCTCCCTGAGCCTCAGTTCCTGCTGTTTTTCCAGCCAGAAGTTATGGGGATTCTCTTCCTGGCACTGGAACCCTGAGCGGGGCACCAGGGCTTGTTGTGGGACGGGGACCCCTCAGTCCTCAGGAAGGACCTTCCCAGACGAGGTAGCCTCCTGATTTTTATCGGCCACACGTGGGTGTGGGGCCTGCCCGTCTCACCAACGTCTCGCCGCTGTCCCTTGCGCCTCCAACCCTCCTACCAGTCTCCATGCAGCTTCTTTCATTCTGTAGTTGTAGGACTTCCATTCAGCTTGATTTCAGGTGGTTTTGAATAATGGTTGTTCTATAGTTTAGTTGTAACTTGGAAGTGTTTGTGGGAGGACACGATACTGCGTTTACCTACGCCGACATCTTGACAGGAATTCCTTCCTCTATAATTTTTTCCAATGATCTGTAGTTTTCTGCGAATAGGTCCTTTATTTCTTTGGTTAAGTTTATTCCTAGGTATCTTAATTTTTTTTTTGCCATGATGGTAAATAGGATTGTTTTTCTAGTTTCTCTTTCTGTGAGTTCATCATTGGTGTATAAGAATGCCGTTGATTACTTGACGTTAATTTTTTATTCTGCTACTTTTCCAAATTTATTTATTAAGTCTAGTAAATTTTTGATGGAGTCTTTGGCGTTTTCTACTTATAGTATCATGTCATCTGCGAATAATGACAGTTTCACTTCCTCCTTTCCAATTTGGATCTCTTTTATTTTTTCTTCTTGTCTTATTGCTGTGGCTAAGATTTCCAGTACTATGTTCAATAAGAGTGTTGAAAGTGGGCATCCCTGTCTTGTTCCTGTTCTTAAGAGAAATGCTTTTAATTTTTGCTCATTGAGTATGATGTTGGCTGTAGGTCTTTCATATATGGCCTTTATTATGTTGAGATATTATCCCACCATTCCCACATTGCTGAGCATTTTTATTAGAAATGGGTGCTGGATTTTGTTGACTGCTGTTTCAGTGTCTATTGATAGGATCATATGATTTTTATCTTTCATTTTGTTTATGTGATGTATCACATTTATTGATTTGTGAATATTGTACCAGCCTTGCATCCCTGGGATGTATCCCACTTGGTCATGCTGAATAATTTTTTTGATGTATTGCTGGATTTGATTTGTTAGTATTTTGTTCAGGATTTTGGTGTCTATGTTCATCAGGGATATTGGCCTGTAGTTTTCTTTCTTTGTAGTGTCTTTATTTGGTTTTGGAATTAGAATTATGCTGGCCTCATAAACCGAGTTTGGAAGTCTTCCTTTTCTTGAATTTTTTGAACTAGTTTGAGGAGAATGGGTATTAGTTCTTCTTTGAATGTTCAGTACAATTCCCCCGTGAAGCCGTCCAACCCTGGGCTTTTGTTTGCTGGGAGAGTCTTGATTAGATCTTTAATTTCTTTTGTTGTTATTGGTCTGTTCAAGTTTTCTATCTCTTCCCGGTTCAGTTTTGGAAGACTATGTGTTTCTAGAAATTTTGCATAGATTGTCGAATTTGTTCCCGTATAATTGTTTATAATATTTGTTAACAATCCTTTGTATTTCTGTGGTGTCAGTTATTATTTCTCCTCTTTCATTTTTGATTTTGTGTATTTGGGTTCTCTTTATTTGTTGGTGAGTCTAAGGGACCATCAGTCTTGTTTATCTTTTCAAAGAACCAGCTCTTTGTTTCATTGATCCTTTGAATTGTTTTTGTGGTCTCCATGTCATTTATTTCTGTTCTGATCTTTACTTTTTCCTTCCTTCTACTTGCTCTGGGGTTTTCTTTTTGTTTGCTTTCTATTTCTTTAAGTTGTGAGGTTAGATAGTCTATTAGAAATTTTTCTTGTTTCTTGAGTTAGGCCTGTAGTGCTATGAACTTCCCTCTCAGAACTGCTTTTGATGCATCCCATAGATTTTGTGTTGTTGTGTGTTAATTTTTATTGGTTTTCAAGAAGTTTTTAATTTATTCCTTGATCTCCATGGTAACCCATTTATTGTTCAATAACCTGCTATTTAGCCTCCATGTTTTCAAATGTCTTTGCATGTTCTTGTTGCAGTTAATTTCTAGTTTCATGTCATTGTGATCTGAGAAGACGCTCGATATGATTTCAGTCTTTTTGAATTCGTAGAAACTTAGTTTGTGCCCTGACATGTGGTCTATCTTTGACAATGTCCCATGTGCACTTGTGAAGAATGTGAATTCTGTAGTTTTGGGGTGTAATTCTCCGTAGGTATCTGTTAAATCCATTTGACCTAGCGCTTCATTTAGAATCTGTGTTTCCTTGTTAATTTTTTGTCTAGAAGGTCTATCCAGTGATGTCAGCAGAGTGTTGAAATCCCCTGCTATGATTGTATTGCTGTTGATTTCTCCTTTGAAGTCCTCCAAAAGATTTTTAATATATGTTGGTGCTCCTATGTTGGGTGCATATATGTTTACCAAGGTTATATCTTCCTGTTGGATAGATCCTTTCAATATTATGTAGTGGCCTTTTTTGTCTTTCGTTATGGCTTTCATTTTAAAATCTACTTTATCAGATATGAGTATTGCTACCCCAGCTTTTTTTGCTTTCCGTTTGCTTGAAAGATTCTTTTTCATCCCTTCACTTTCAACCTATGTGAGTGTTTTGTTGTGAGGTGGGTTTCTTATAAACAACATATATGTGAGCCATGCTTTCTTATCCAGTCAGCTACTCTGTGTCTTTTTATCAGAGCATTCAAACCATTCGCGTTTAAGGTGATGATTGATATGTACTTATTTATTGCCATTTTTGTTTAGTGTGGTTCTATTTTTCTTCCTATTTCTTCTACTAATTACAACAGTCCTTTCAGCATATCTTGCAGTGCTGGTTTGGTGTTAATATATTCCCTTAGCCTTTCTTTTTTTTTTTTTTTTTATTGTCTGGGAAGCTCTTTATTTGACCTATTTTTTTTTTTTTAAGAATTTTTATTTATTTTTTTGTTACAGATATTTTACCTTTTTACCCCATTGGCACCCCCCACCCCACCCCCCCTCCACCCTGTCCCCGGCTTAGTTGTCCATGTCCATTGGTCATGCATACATGCATATAAGTTCTGTGGTTTATCTCTTCCCACCCCCCCACCCCCCATCCCCTCTTCTGCGGGATGTCAGTCTGTGCCCTACTTCCATTTGTATGGGTCTACTGTATTTCTCAGACTGTTATGTTCATTATATTCCGTATATAAGTGAGATCATGTGGTATTTGCCTTTTTCTGCTTGGCTTCTTTCACTTAGGATAATACTTTCCAGGTCTCTCCATGTCGTCTCAAAGGATAAGAGATCTTTCTTTCTTACCGCTGCATAGTACTCCATTGTGTATATGTACCACAGCTTTTTGATCCATTCGTCTACTGGTGGACACTTGGGCTGTTTCCAGATCTTAGCTATTGTAAATAGTGCTGCTATGAACATGGGGGTACATATATTCTTCCTGATTGGTTTTTCAGGCTTCTTAGGGTATATTCCCAGCAGTGGGATCACTGGGTCAAATGGAAGTTCAATTTTTAATTTTTTGAGGTAGCACCATATTGTTTTCCATAGCGGCTGCACCAGTCTGCATTCCCACCAGCAGTGTATTAGAGTCCCCTTTTCTCCACACCCTCGCCAACACTTGTTGTTTGATGATTTGTTGATGGCGGCCATTCTGACAGGTGTGAGGTGATACCTCTATTTGACCTATTTTGAATGATAACCTTGCTGAGTAGAGTAGTCTTGGATTCAGATCCTTGTTTTTCTTGACCCTGATTACTTCTTGCCACTCCCTTCTGGCCTGTAGTGTTTCTGTTGAGAAGTCAGCTGAGAGCCTTATGGGATTTCCTTTGTAGGTAACTGGTTGCCTATCTCTTGCTCCCTTTATGATTCTCTCTTAGTTTTTAATTTTGGCATTTTAATTACTATGTTTCTTGATGTGGGCCTGTTTGGGTTGTTCTTACTTGGAGCTCTCTGTGCTTCTTGAACTTGAATGCCTTCTTCCTTCACCAAGTTAGGAAAGTTTTGTGTCCCTGTTTCTTCAAATGTATTCTCTCTCCCTTGCCCATTTTCTTCCTCTTCGGGGACTCCTATGATGCAAATGTTATTTATATTATGTTTCCCATTGTTCCACAGTGCTCTTAAGCTGTCTTCCCGTTTTTTAATTGTTTTTTTCTTTTGGTTGTTTTTTTTCTACCCTGTCTTCTAATTCACTGATCCAGTCCGCAGCTTCCTCTACTCTGCTGGTTAGTCCTTCCAGTGTGTTCTTAATTTCTGCTATGTTATTCTTCATTTCCACTTGGTTGGTTTTTAGTGTTTCTGTATCTTTACTCATGGTGCTGATGTCCTTACTCATGCTGTTGAACTTCCTCAAGATCATGGCTCTGAGCTCTACCTCTGATAATTTGCTTAGCTGCATTTTATTTATCTCATCTTCGATGGAGTTCTTTTGTTCTTTCATTTGGGATTTGTTTCTTTGTTTCACCCTTTTGGCTTTCTTAGTGAGGTTTGGAGCCTGCTAAATTTTCCCTGTGGGTGTTGGTGTTCTGGTGTTTGTGGCTCCCTCTACTGTGTTTGGATGAGCTTGAGTGGGCCTACGTTAGACACCTCTGTGAAGTCTTACTTTCCTGGGTACATTTGCAAGCCCAGGAAAGGTTTAGTTATCCTCTAGCTTTTTCCTGGTAGCTAGTAGTCTCAGTTACTCAGTGCCTTGGAATGTAGCCCTGGTGTTCTGCATAGAGGATTTCTAGAGGGTGGGATAGATGCTGGTTGTTAATGAGCCTTAGTTTGCATTTCTTTACCTCACCTGGGAAAGGCTGAATCTCTGAGGGTGGGGGAGGCTGCTGCTTTTCCCCACAGCTCTGGGAAGGAGCACATTGGTCACCATCCTTTGTGGCCGCAACTCAGTAAAAACTCTGAGTGCCCTCCAAATCTTGGGTGTCCCCACAAAGTCCCAGCCCAGTCACTCCCTCTGCCGTAGACCCCAGGTGAGTGTCTGTGGCTATTTTAGCGCTCTGTCCTGGCTCTCTGCATTGTGGATCAGGCTTGGTCTTTATTCCCCAAGGGCGCTGCTCACAGCTAAGACTGCTGCTGACTGGGGGCTCCCAGCCCGCCACCCTCTCGTGCCTCTGCAGATTCTATCAGTGTTCCTGGTTATATGGTCCAGTCTTGCTGATTTGCTGTTGCTTTTTTCCAAGGATTTGTCTTTATTTTAGTTGTAATTCTTGTTTGGTCCTGGGAAATCACCTGCGTAGTTTCTATTCACTCCATCTCTATTTTCTCATCCTCTATGCCTATCTTGTGTGCAGCTGGGTTGCACAGGCCTTTCTGGTGCCCCTGCACCCTGTAGGTCCCGCGGGTAACTGGATCGCACAGTTCCTTTGGGGACCTGGCTCTGTGCCTATTTTATGGGCTGCTGGGTTGCTCAGGCCTCTCTGGTGCTTCAGCACCCCGCAGGTCCTGTGGGTAATTGGATGGCACAGTCCCTCCTGTGTTGCACAGGCCTTTCCGGTGCCTCAGCAGTCTGCCGTTCCCGTTGGCAGGCAGCTGGATTGCACCAGTCTCTCTGAGGCTCAGGCTTCCCACTGCTCCTGTGGGCTACTGGACTGCAGAGGCCTCGGTGGAGCCCCAGGTTCCTCAGCTGGCAGCTGTGGAGTGCTGCTGCCCAGTGGGGCTCATCTCCTGCTCAGCTTTTGCTGTAGTTTTTGGGGATGGGTCTCAGCTGCTGGTCTGTGCTTTTGTTGTGTGGGGATGGATGTCTGCTCCCCTGCCTCTGTTGCTGGGGATATCTCTCAAATCTGATAGGGCTGCTACTATGGGGGATGGTGCTGGGCTCCAGGCTGTCTGCGGTTTTGTGACCAGCACCTCGGGAGCTCCACTACTGTGCACTGGTCTCTGTTGACACAGTGTGTCCATTGGTCCGATGGTGCCAGGTGCGCTGGTGGGCTCAGGTTGCTGGGCCCTAGCCGCTCCCACTGCTACCTCCCAGGGAAGACCAGGGATCTTCCAAAATGGTGGGACGTACCCGCAGCGCAGGGAGAAGCGTCCTGAAGAGCCACTTACCATGTTAGCCGGCTGCTCCTGCCCACAGCACAGGAACTTTCTGCTCTGTGGCTCTGCACTGTCTGGGTTTGGTCGTCCACCTTCATGTCCACTCACACTCTCTCACACACTCACCCTCCCTTCGATCCTGCCTGCCGCTATCTTTCCTACTGTTGGTTTTTGGGTGGTAGCTTTGGTTTCCTGATGGGGATATAATTGGTAAGCCTTGTTGAAGACTCATATTTAAAAGCAGTTGTATGGGCTTACTATATTGATCTTAGTTAAGTTTTTATTAATTTATTTGTTTCTTTAACAAAGCTTATTTTAATTTTTTTAAACTTATTTTTATTGTTGAATGTATTACAGATGCTCTCCATTTTTGCCCCCACTGTCCCCTCTCCTCTCCGCTCCCATCCCTCTCTTGCCTTCCCCACACTATTGCCTGTGTCCATTGGTTATGCATATATGCATATATGCATATAAGTTCTTTGGTTTATCTCCTCCAGCCCCCACTTTCCTTTGAGGTTCATCAGTCTAACAGCCAATTTGTACTTCTTAATTCCTTTGCTTTTTCACCCATCTCCCCAACACACCTCCCATCTGGCAAACAACAGAAAGTTCTTTGTATCTATGAGTCTGTTTCTTTTCTATTTGTTCATTTGGTTTATAGATTTAATTGCTGATAGATATTATTGTTCATATTTTTTATCTTCTTCAAGAAGACGCTTCAATATTTCATTTAATACTGGTTTTGTGGTGATGAATTCCTTTAGCTTTTTCTTATCTGGGAAACTCTGTATATGTCCATCGATTCTAAATGACAGCTTTGCAGAATAGAGTAATTTTGGTTGTAGGTCCTTGCTTTTCATCACTTTGAATATTTCATGCCACCCTCTTCTGGCCTGCTAAGTTTCTTTAGAGAAATTGGCTGACAGTCTTATGGGAACTCCCTTGTAGGTAACTAATTGCTTTTAAGATTCTCTCTTTGTCTTTAACCTTTGGCATTTTAATTATGATGTATCTTGGTGCGGGCCTCTTTAGGTTCATCTTATTTAGGACTCTGTGTGCTTCCTGGACTTGTATATCTGTTTTCTTCCCAAGTTAGGGAAATTTTCTGTCATTATTTTTTCAAATAGGTTTTCAGTTTCTTGCTCTCTCTCTCCTATCCTTCTGGCACCTGCATAATGTGAATGTTGGTACACTTGAAGTTGTTCCAGAGGCTCCTTACACTGACTGTCCTTGTTTTTTTGGATTCTTTTCTTATTTTTGCTGTTCAGTTGGATGTTTTTTTGCTTCCTTATATTTTAAATCCATGGTTTGCGTCTTGGCTTCACCTACTGATTCCCTGTAAATTATTCTTTATTTTAGTTAGTGTGCCCTGCATTTCTGACTGATCCTTTTATATGTTGTTAATGTTCTCACTATGTTCCTTGGATTTCTCCTTAAGTTCTTTGAGCATCCTTATAACCAGTGTTTTGAACTCTGCATCTGATTGATTGCTTATCTTCATTTCATTTAGTTTTTTTCCTGGAGTTTTTTTCTGTTCTTTTATTTGGGATATGTTTCTTTGTCTCCTCATTTTGGCTGCCTCCCTGTGTTTGTGTCTATATATTAGGTAGAGTTGCAATACCTTCTAGGCTTCTTAGGGTGGCTTATTGTATTAAGTGTCCTGTAGGGTCCCTGATCACCCCAGCTGGGCCCTAGTGTGGACTGTACACCTTTCTGTTGTAATGAGTCTTGATTGCTGTTGGCACATCAGTGGGAGGGATTTACTCAGGCTGATCAGCTGCAAGGACTGACTGTGCCCACTGCCCACTGACCTCTGACTACCTTGGAGGATCAGCTGTGCAGGGGCCCAACAGCAGGGCTCTGGTACCCACTGATTCCGCAAGTGAGTGTGTCAGTTGTGGAGGTAGTTGGATGGTGATGCTTCGATGTGCTCTGAAGCTGTCCACTCGGTGTGCTGGCTCTGGGGCAAGGTCAGCCACTGCCTGTGTTCTATCTAGGGCCACAAGGCATAAGCAAAAGTGGTCTGCTGATGGCTGCTTCTTGTGCTGGGCTTGGAGGTACCCAGGCAAAGCCAGTCTATGAACTAAGGCTGGCTGCATTTAGTGCCAGACCTGGGGCCACTTAGCATGAGGTATGGATGGAGTGGCTCACTGAGGCCAGATGCTGTTTGTTTGAGAAAATTTAGGAAAATCTGAAGCAGCATCCAAGACAGGCCAATCCTGTGGTAAATGCACTGGAAACAGCTTAGGTGGGCCCGAAAGTTGGGTGGGGCAGGGCCTTAGGGAATCACCAGGGCAGGGCAAACAGTGTGAACCAGGTTGCTAGAGTCCCAGATGAGTACCACTTGGGGAAGGACTAACCAAAGGAACAACAGTCTCTGACAGCAATCTGTCCAGGAGAAAACTGCCCTTCCATCTCTCTCCCCAGTGCCAAACAACTCAGTTCTTCCCCATATGCCTCTGGTGCCTTTCAAGCTGCCTCCCCCATGCTGGAGCCTGGAGGGAACGAATCCAAGTAAGTCTGTGCGTGGGCCCTTTAAGAACTGCCTAGGACTCTCTCAGTCTCAGCTTCCCTCAGACTCAGTTCCTGTTGGTTTTTACAACCAGAAATGATGGGGACTTCTCTTCCTGGCACCAGAACCCTAAGCTGGGGGCCTGGTATGGGACAGTGGGACCCTTTCCTCTCCACCCCTCCTACCAGTTTCATGTAGCTTCTTTAATTTTGTAGTTGTAGGGCTTCCATTCTGCTTGATTTCAGGCAGTTCTAAATGATGGTTGTTCTGTGGTTTAGTTGTAATTTTGATGTGGTTGTAGGAGGCAGCGAGTACCGTGTTTACCTACGCCGCCATCTTGCTCAGAAGTCAAGTTTTGTTTTGTTTTAAAAAAGTTAAAAAAAAAATTTTTTTTTTTTTCTTATTGATTTTAGAGAGAGAGGAAGGGAGAGGGAGAGAGTGACAGAAACATCGGTGAGAGAGAACATAGATTGGCCGCCTCTTGCATGCCCTCCTCTGGGGACTGGGCTCACAACCTGGGCATGTGCCCTGATCAGGAATTGAACCGGCAACCTCTTGGTGCATGGGTTGATGCTCAACCGCTGAGCCACACTGGCCAGGCAAGTTTTGTTTTGTTTTTAAACAAGCCACAGAAACTGTTTAGGGTAGAGACCTGAGCTGTCATTTATTTTAGAAGACAAATATCTAGAGTGTGACAGCAAATTTGACTTTTGAAATTATGGCTGGATATAGATTTAAAGAAAAAAAAAGAAGATAGAGAAGACATACCTGACTTTAAAGAATTGAATTTTAATTAAATTTTTGCAGAATAGAATTCTTTAGCTGTGTTAGAGGACTATATTAATCACAGATTAATGATTTGATTATGTTAACTTAGTTTTCAATAAACTTTTACATAAATAGAATCATCTTTATTACATCTGGGATCATTTAAATAACATAATTACATGTAGTTGGGCTATGTAATGAAAAGTAAGGGATAAATGATCAGAGGTGACTATAAGCATTGCAATAAGTGACTTATATACTGAAGGTCACCATTTTAATTGGAAGGTTTGTGAATCTCTTAAATTCTGTAATCAAATGAATGATATCAAAGGAAGAAGTAATTTAACATAACAATTGTGGCTTACACTGAACATATGTTCCTGTTAATAAGTTGCATTATGGTCTTTAAGGAATTGTACATAGTTAGTACATTTTGGTTCATTTGATACCCACAATTTTTCTTAATTTTTATTAGTGAATTGTTACAGTGGTTAACAAGAAATACACAGATTTAAGTTGCAATAGTTTTCCCAGGGTTATATGATCTAACTTCACAAGGTTCTTGGACATATGTAGATGCTTTTCTATTTTGCTTTAGTTATGACATACAATTGATATAGGCAAGCATGAAAGCTTGGGCAAATTTTCCCATTGCTTTTTCTGGATCTTGCTCAGGTTCTGTGGTATTTATGTAGAACACAATTTTGTTACTTGGGAATGCATGTTGAAATTATCATGTGCGCTGTTTTGCTGTAGGCCTGTTGGCACTGCCACAAAGGTAATACACTGCCAGTAGGCCATTTCCTTGTCGGCTGCATTTACAATTTAATAGAAATATTACATGACTTTTTAAACAAGTGTTTTGGCAGGGAGGAAATGGCAGATTCCATACAAACAAGCATAGCTTCCTTTCCTTAACCACACTCCAGCTACTCAAGAAATTGTACTTGGTTTTAAGTTTGGGGGTAGAGTGGGAAGTCAGGTTGAAACAGAAATGACATTGATATTTACTATAAAGTAGTTATGTATTTTTAACTGTTGGGTTTTATTACTACACAGTGAGTGACAGCCAATATATTTCTGAATTAGAGCTGAAGTTATTTTTATGCAGTTCACCTGACTGGAACTATCTGGTTTGATTGGTTGAAAAGGCCAGGACCATCAGATATGCTCTAAGATGGTCGTATTGGTTTTTGTAGTTTCTAAAATACTTTTGGCTGTGCTGTTTAAATTGGTCCTTTATGACCTTTGCCTAAGCACTACTTTTATGTCAACTATGAAATCATTTTGGGAATTAGAGAATATGGAAAGAAAATTTGTAGACTTGTTAGCCTTGACATAAAATGTAATGGATTCCCAGTCTTCCAAAAGATGGCCAGTTAGTTTTTGTTCCTTATTATATGTTTCAAACTTGAAAGGTCACGTTTGCAGTTCTTAAAACTTGGATGTTAGTCCATTGTATTCCACTCTTCCTATGGAATTTAATTCTTTGGATCTTAAATCATTTGTAGTTTTGGATAAAATACAGACCTTTTTAATTTAAAGTACTTTATAGTTTTGGAAACTGTCAAAAAAAATAAAAAAGCACTCTACTTTTCAGCCTTTATTGTGGCCACATTCTACTTTCTAGTGTAGATCCCAGCTTTTTTTATGCAGGGAAAGAGAACCGTTTATAGTTAGACCTTTCCTCTTTTCTTTTCTTATTGCTTCTGACTTCTTAGCCAACTTACCTGGCAGCTTTAGTAAGCTATGCTGCTGTGGTGTGGTAGAGACTGGCATTGGGTGTGTTCTTATAGCCATCACAACATTGGCTTTTGTTATTTTCCATGTTTTAGTTTGTTGGTAATGGACATATGGACATCATATGTTCCACAGAGTACTAGATGAAGCCAATTTGAACTGTTTCCATTTGCCTCAAGTCCAATCATGATATTTATTTTTCCATGGCACTTACCCAGATTATCCATACCTCCTGCTTAGCTTGTGTCACTGCCACCATGGACTGTAATTCTTCTGATTGCCTTCATTTTTTCACAGTATCTAATTGCCTAGTCCCTCTTAGATTTCTTTGCACAGCATTGATTGATGTTTATAAAATACCTCAAGATCTCTTAGATAACAGATACTCAGGTGCATAGTAGTATGCTATTCAGCTTGTTTTTGTTTATACAGAAGGAACATTTCATATCCAGCTTCATATACTGGAATTGAATTTTCTAGTGGAAACCTTAGATGAGTGACAGTATGGTTTTAGACAATATTGCTTACTTTTTAGTATCAGTGATAACAGCAATGTGACCAATCTTCACGAGTCCCTTTGATATATCAAATCAGGTCATAATTTTATTTCTAAATTTTGGAGGGATGATCCTAGATGCTTCCTTTTACGCTTGAAAAAATATGACTACATTATTGTGTACCACAGCTGTTCTAGCCACTGTAAAGTCATTTTAGGTATTGATTTTCAGGATAGGAATAAATGAGTTGCTATCATTTTAGGACATTCAGTGAGCCAGTTATTACTGTGACTGGGAAGCTTTGGCTTTACACAGCAATGCATTTATTCATTTGTTCAACAGAGATCTCTGAACACTTACTTTGTTTTAGGGACCATTCCAGGTGCTGAGGATGTAGCAATAAAAAAAATTCTTTTCAGCCCTGGCCAGTTTGGCTCAGCGGTTAGAGCGTCGGCCTGTGGTCCGGAGAAACCCAGGTTCGGTTCCCGCTAAGGGCACGTACTTCGGTTGCAGTTTGTCCCCGGCCCTGGTTGGTCGTGCGGGTGGCAGCCACTCAATGTGTCCCTTCACGTCAATGTTTCTCACTCTCTCTCCCTTCTTCTCTCTCCCTCCCATTCTATCTGTGCAAAAAATGGAAAAATGTCCTCGGGTGAGGATAAAAAAAAAAAATTCAGCTTATATTCTAATAAGGGAGAGGGAGATAATGCCATGTTAGATAGTAATAAGTCCTACAGAAGGAAAAAATACAGTAGGGAAGCAAGATAGGAAATCTCAAGGGTGGGATGAAGGGGTTGATGTATTGTCACTGGATTGCCAGTGAAGGCCTCACTGAGAAGATGACAGTTCAATACAAACTTGAAGGAAAAGAGGCTATTTGGGTGCATAATATACTAGGTAGAGGCAACTGACTGCAAGTTTGGTGGTTTTGAAGTTGGAGTGTGTGTGGCAACTCTTGGTACAGTCATGGAGGCTTGAAGTACAGTAAATACTTAGGTTTTTATTTTCAGTGAGATGAGAAGACACTGAGGATTCTGAGTACAGCAGTGAAATGAAGAATTATATTGGATGAGGATGTTAGAAGCAGTCTTCATAGTGAAAAGTAGTTGTTTTCTGGTATATTTTGAAAGCACATTAACAGGATTTGTTGATGAATGAGGTACATAGGAACATTGTCAATGATTAAAAGCTACTCTGCATAGCTTTGGACAATGGCTTTTTTCCACTCTGTCAAAATATGAGGCAGAAAATTGAATGGAATAGAGTTTGTTCTCCCAGGAAGCCCAACTACAAATGTATCATTTATAGTAAAAAGGAATGAAGGTATAAAGAAAGCAAGCAAAGTATAAAGAAGAAAATAAAAATCACTTGCACTTGTTCTACCTAGATATTTACAGTTAACATTTTTGAGCCATAAAATATTGAAAAAAAATTTGTTCTTTTTGCATTTATCTTTAGATAGTGTGGGAAGGAGAGAGGGAGGAAGACAGAGAGAGAAACATTGATGTGAGAGAGACACGTTGACTGGCTGCTACCCGC
Organism: Molossus molossus; assembly: GCF_014108415.1. Taxonomy (NCBI): domain Eukaryota; kingdom Metazoa; phylum Chordata; class Mammalia; order Chiroptera; family Molossidae; genus Molossus; species Molossus molossus. Next base: position 42,194,640 of record NW_023425351.1, on the reverse strand, counting down.
ACAACCCCAACTGGGGCCTGGGACAAACCGCAACCGAGGTACACGCCTTTAGTGGAAACCAAACCTGGGACTCTCTGGTCTGCGGGCCAGTGCTCTAACCGCTGAGCCAAACTGGCCAGGGCTAAAAAATTTTTTAAATGAAATGATTTCATATGCGTTATGCTTTTATGTTAAAGCTTTAAAATAACTAGATTTTTTTGTTTGTTTTTTTCCCCAAGGCAAAAGGGGATAATAACTTAGGCAAAGAAGCCATTGCTAGTAAACAATCCTGAAATGTGTAAAAATGTTCTTGGTCTTAATTTTTCATTCTAATAAATTACGATTCCTTAATTATCACAAACTATACTTTTAAAGACTATCAGCATTTTGACGAGTTTTAGATTAAATTATATCAGTTCTCTGGATTTTATTTTTCTGTTTCTTTTCTACAAATATTATTTTTATGTAAAATTTTAAAAATTTTCTTCCAGAGGAAATTGTTTTTGAGCCTTAAGAAACTGATATTTACATTGCAGTTTATGTATCCTATTTTTTTGCTTTGTATCAGTAAGCCGTCTTAACCAGCTGAACGATTGCATCGAGCCTAAATAATTGACCGTATCAGAAAACATGCAATTAATAATGAACAGATTGTTAGATATTTACTTCTAGCAGGGCAATCAGTTAAAAAAGAAAACATTCTAAATTTTTTTTCACTTAAAATGTATTTCACCTGCCAAAAAATACAAATGTGGTTTTCTTAACCTTGAACACTGATATATGCATGTATAGTAGGGAAGCATTCCTCCAGTTGCCAGCTAATTAGTTATTGGGATAAGTGGAATTGTTCTCCAATTACCCGACTTCTTCTGATGTCTTTTTTGTGTTGGTATTCTGCATAAAGCACTTTGCAAAATTTCAAGAAGAAAGGTTCTGAAAAATTCCTAGAAGAGAAGGGTAAAAAAGATGGACAGAATTACAAGTACACATAGTTGGGGTTTGGAGGAGGGAGGAAAAAGAAGTCAGAGAGTAAGAGAAATATTAGGAGAATGTGGTATTTCATGCAAGAAAGAAAATTTTAAGAAAAACAAATATTTGTCTTCTTTTTTTGCCTTTAGACCGGGTAGTAGGAAGAGGTTATCAGATTGAAAGTCGTGGTTAACTTCTAGGGGTGTGATTCACCTGAGTGGTGGAGCAGAAGGAATCGAGGAGTGAATGGGGGGGAGAGAAGTGGAAGCAGCCCCAGTGGACTCTGTTCGAGGTATTTGACAACCAGGAAAAGGAGAGAAGTTGGGGAACATGTTTGAAGGTATTAGAGTTGAGGAAAGGTTTTAATAGGAAGAGGGGACTTAATCTAATTTTAGGATAAGATGAAGGATCCAGGGAGAGGATTAAAGATGGAAGGAGTGGGGCCAATAACGGTAAGCAATGAAACAAGGCCCTAGTCAAGATAGAAGGGAATGTGACTGAGGGCGTAGTGCAGCCATTAGTTATGGTGAAAATGAATTTCAAGTATGTTCCGTTTATAACATGTTCATGCCTTAAACAGCACTTGTAGCTGCAGAATCAATATTAAGCATTTTATATGATTGCCAGATTTCAACAGGGTCACTGTGTTGAAGGGCTATATTACTTTTGCTAAGCAATGCTTGGTTTAGGAGTGCTGGTTAGCTGTAGTGGTGGTTCAGATGCTGACAAAATATTGAGAACTTCTTAGCAACACTATTCTGACCTGCTCTAAAAATAAGTAATTCAGAGTGAAATGAACTGAAAGATTTCACCCAACTTTTTAAAAAACAATTCTTGGAAAATACACGTAAGTTAAAATGTATAATTTTAACCATTTTTAAGTGGACAGTTCAGTGGCATATTTATTCACATTGTTGTATAGCCATCACTACCATTTTTTCCGGAACTTTAAAGGCTTTTTTCCTTTTTTTTTTATTGTGGTAAAATATACATAATATAAATTCACCATTTTAACTGTTTTAAGTGACAGTAAATACAATTTCATTATTCTGCAGCCATAACCACTATCCATCTCTAGAATTTATTTTTATCATTTCAAACTAAAACTTTGTATTCATTAAACAATAACTCTATTACTCCTTCTCCCCTGCCCTAAGTAGTCACCATTCTACTTTTGGTTTCTATGAATTTGATTATTCTATGCACTTCATATAAATGGAGTCACACAATATTGTCCTTTTGTGTCTGGCTTATTTCACTTACATAATGTCTATAAGTTTCATCCATGTCGTAGCATGTGTCAAAATTTCATTTCTTTTTAAGGCTGAATAGTATTTCATTGTATGTATATTCCTCATTTTGTTTGTTCACTTATCTGTTGATGGGCTCTTGGGTTGTTTCTACGTTTTGGCTGTAGTAAATAGTGCTGCTGTAAACTATGAACAGGGGTGTACAAATATCTGTTTGATTTTCTGTTTTTAAATCTTTTGGGTATATATCTAGCAGTGCAATTTCTAGATCATTTGGTAATTTATTCTATGTTTAATTTGTTTGAGGAACTACCATACTATTTCCCACAGCTCATCCAACTCTTATGATAATAGACATACAGATAAGAGGCCATAGAGAAAGCATAATATTTAAATATATTTATGGTACTCATGAGATGCAAGAAAATTCTATCTCTGTTTAGGGTGAATAACATTAAAATGTGATGATGGCAGAGGCTATTGTTCCTTTGCTGAGCCCTCCCTGCCACAGAGCCCACAGGCAGGCACCATATCTGAATCCCCATCAACCTGGTTCACACCGTTCACCCCACCCTGGTGATTTCCTGAGATTCACCCCACCCAATTTATAGACTCATTTAAGCTATTCCCAGTGGCTTTTCCATATGAATGGCCTGTCTTGGCTCATGCTTCAGACTTTTCCTAGAATCTCTCAAACAAGCAGCAGCTGGTCTCAGCATGCCAGTACCTCTCCCTAAGTGGCTTCAGGCCTGGCACTGGTGGCTGTCTGCCTTGGTTCACAGGTTGGCCTCTCCTGGGCACCTCCAAGCCCAATACAAGTAGCAGCCATCTGCAGATCTTTCTGTAGCTTGTGCTGGGTGGCCCCAGGCAGGGCACAGGAAGTGGCCTACTTTGCACCTCCTGAGAGTCCCCAAGAGTTAGTGTACCTGATGTTCGGCTTCAGACCATGCTGGATTACAACCCTACCACCTCCATGAGCGGCACACTCGTGGGATAGACCCATTGAGCACCAAAACCCCACTGAAGCAAGTCGGCTCCTTCACAGCAGCTCTTTGGCTGTAGTCGCAGTTGGTCCCCACAGCCAATTAACCTGGAGGTCAGTCCTTCCCAGTGATACCAATAGCAATCAAGGCTCAACTACAACAGGACAGTGCACACAGCCCACACAGGGTGTACCTGGAGTGCCCAGCACAGGTGACAGGGGAGACTGGGCCCTACAGGAAACCTACTACACAAGTCCACTCTACCAAGTCCAGGAGACATAACAGCTCTACCTAATACATAGAAACAAATACAGGGAATCGGTCAAAATGTGGAGACAAAGAAACGTCACAAATGAAAGAACAGTAGAAATCTCCAGAAAAAGAACTAAGTGAAACAGAAGCAAGAAAACTACCAGATACAGAGTTCCTAACGATGGTTATAAGGATACACAAGGAACTTAGTGAGAACTTAAGGAACAACATAAAAAAGGACCAATCAGAAATAAAGGATACACTAACTGAAATGAAGAATAATACATAGGGAATCAGCAATAGGGTAGAGGACACTGAGAATCAAATCAGCGATTTGGAATATGAAGAAGCAAAAACAACCAATTAGAACAGCAGAAGGAAAAAAGAATCCAAAACCATGAAGATAGTGTAAGGAACCTCTGGGAAAACTTCAAGCATACTGACATTTGCATCATGGGGGTGTCGGAAGGAGAAGAGAGGGAGCAAGAAATTGAAAACCATTTGAAAAGATGATGACATAACTTCCCTTACCTGGTGAAAGAAATTGACATACAATTCCAGGAAGCACAGAGAGCCCCAAACAAGATGAACCCAAAGAAGTCCACACCAAAACACATCATAATTAAAATGCCAAAGGTTAAAGACAAAGAGAGAATCTTAAAAGCAGCAAGAGAAAAGCAGTTAAGTTACCTACAAGGAAGTGCCCATAAGACTGTCAGCTGATTTCTCAACAAACTTTGCAGGACAGAATGGAGTGGCAAGAAATACTCAAAGTGATGAAAAGCCAGGACCTACAACCAAGATTACTCTACTCAGCAATGCTGTCACTTAAAATTGAAGATCAGATAAAGAAGCTTCCCAGACAAGAAGAAGTTAAAGGAGTTAATCACCACCAAACCAGTATTACATAAAATATTAAAGGGTCTTCTTCAAGAAGAAGTAAAAAAAAAAGATTAAAAATATGAACAATAAATGCTAATAAATACATATCTATCAGTAATCGAATCATAAACATACAAGAAGAACAGAAACAGACTCATAGATACAGAGAACATTTTAACGTTGACCAGATGAGAGGGGTGTTGGGCAGATGGGTGAAAAAGGTGAAGGGATTTAGAAGTGCAAATTATTAGTTATAGTGTAGTCATGGGGGTGTAAAATACAGCATAGGGGATATAGTCAATAATATTCTAATAACTGTGAATGGTGTCAGATGGGTATGAGATTTTTCAGGATGATCACTTAACAAGTTTTATAATGTCTAATCACTGGGGTGTACATCTGAAACTAATATAATATTCTATGTCAACTGTAATTGAAAAAATAAATAATTTTATAAAGTACTTAAAAAATAAAATAAATAATTTTTATAGTTGTAAAGTTCTTTCTCAACACATGCAGTTGTTGATGTGTGATGTAGAATGTTTTATTTGCCACAAACCTTGTTGAACTATTTTTATTTACAAAGCACTTAATGTGTCTTTTTCTTTAATTGTTAAACATTTGGCTTAAATTATTTTATTTAAAAATTTATTTATTTATGTTTTTGTTAATCCTCACTAGAGGATATTTTTTTTCTATCAATTTTTAGAAAGAGTGGAAGTGGGTTGGAATAGAAAGAGAGAGAGAGAAACGTCGATGTAAGAGACATATCGATTGGTTGCCTCTTGCATACATCTTGCCAGGATGGAACCTGCAACCCAGGTACATGTCCTTGACCAGGAATTGAACCTGTGATCCTTTGGTGCACAGGCCAATGCTCTAACCACTGAGCAACACCAGCCAGGGTAAAAGCTTGACCTAAACTCTGTGCTTTTGAACCAGTAAAGGTTGTATGGGTCATGCTCCAATTCTTGACTGATGTAAACATAAAGTATTTGTAAGTTTATTTCTGTAATTTAATTTTATATTAAAATTATTAATTTATTTTAAAATATGTTTTTATTGATATTTTAGAGAAGAAAGAGAGGGATAGAAACATCGATCTGAGATATATCCATCAGCTGCCTCCTGCATGCCCCCTGCTGGGGATTGAGTTGGAAACCAAGGCATGTGCCCTGACTGGGAATTGAACCAGGACCTTTCAGTCCCTGGGATGACACTCAATCCACTGAGCTGCACCGGCCGGGCAATTATTATTATTCTTTTTAATCCTCACCTGAGGATATTTTTTAAAAAAATTGATTTTGGTGAAAGAGTATGGGAGTGGGTGTGAGAGAGAGAGAAACATCATGTGAGCGAGAAACATTGATCAGTTGCCTCCCATATACACTTTGACTGGGAATTGAACACCCTGACTAGGAATTGAACCCATAACTGGAACCTGGGCATGTGCTCTGATCAAGAATTGAGCCTGTGACTTTATGGTGCAAGGGATGATACTCCAACCAACTGAGCCACACTGTCCAGGGCTCACTTTAAAATTATCAATGACAGTTTTATTTGTTGTTGTTTATAAATATGTACTTACAATTACAGTAGTCATTCCTAACAGTAACAATTCGACACATTTAATGGTAATTTATAAGATAACATCAGGCATGACAAAGAAAACAAAAAGGCAGCCTTATAATAGTAAAACAAGTATATAATGCAAAGAAATATAAAATATTAGCTATGCTCTCGCTTTTGGAATATTTCATGGTTTTTTTTTTTTTTTTTTTTGAGATATTAGTAGAAAGTGACACATAATTTCTTCTAGTAGCTTTTTTTTTTTAATCCTCACCAGAGGACATTTTTCCATTTTTTGTTCAGATAGATTGGGAGGGAGGGAGGAAGGGAAGGGGGGGGGAGAGAAAGAGAAAGAGAAACATGACATGAAAGGGACACATCGAGTGGCTGCCTCCCACATGACCCAACCAGGGCCAGGGACAAACTGCAACCGAGGTACATGCCCTTAGTGGGAACCGAACCCTGGTCTCTCTGGACCGCAGGCTGAAGCTCTAACCACTGAGCAAAATCGGCCAGGGCATCTAGTAGCTTTTTATTTGAGGGGAAGTATTTTCAGATTTGATCTCTTGGCTACTATAATGGATAGTTTGGGAGCTGACTGTGATCTCATTTATTGACATTTTCCCTAACTATAGGAAATGTGCTTCAAGTTTGGAATGTGGAATACTTCTTTCATATATATATGAAACAGGAAAATGAACTAGTGAGCTCTGATATCCATAAATATAGCCTTATGATTTTATGTCCCTTCTTTCTTTACATGCCTTGGGCCAATCTAGTTGTTAATTCCCATTTTGTCTTCCATTACGAAGAATTTTTCTAATTCATCACAAATTGAACTCTTTATTGCGTTCATAAATATATGTCTGAGTTCTGGTGCAGCCACTATGGAAAACAATATGGTGTTACCTCAAAAAATTAAAAGTTGAACTTCCATTTGACCCACTGATTCCACTTCTAGGAATATATCCTAAGAAGCCTGAAACACCAATCAGAAAGAATATATGTACCCCCATGTTCGTAGCAGCACTATTTACAATAGCTAAGATCTGGAAATTGCCCAAATGTCCATCAGTTGACGAATGGATAAAAAAGCTGTGGTACATATACACAATGGAGTACTATGCAGCGGTAAGAAAGAAAGATCTCTTATCCTTTGAGACGACATGGAAGGACCTGGAAAGTATAATCCTAAGTGAATCAAGCCAAGCAGAGAACGACAAATATCATATGATCTCACTTATTTGTGGAATCTAATGACCATAACAGTCTGAGGAATGGGGTAGTCCCAGAGACGTGGAAGTGGGGTACAGACTGACAATCCCCAGAAGAGGGGGTGGTGGGGGAGAGATAAACCACAGAACTTATATGCATGTATGCATGAACAATGGACATGGACAACAAAGCTGGAGACAGTGCGGGGAGGGAGGGGGAGGGGGAATCAGTGGGGGGAAAAGGGAGTTACATCTGTAACAAAAATAAATAAATTAATAAAAAAATAAAAAATATATGTCTGAGTCTTTTAGTAGTAATTTACATATTACATTATTTTAATATCTGATATAACAATATACTTACGATTTGTGGAGTTAAATTTATAAAATAGTTCTGTGTCATTTTCTGTATATTAATAATTTAGTTTCTTTTTTCCAGATAGTTAAATACATAAGTACTTATGTCAAAATGACATTTATAACTTAGATAACAAGGAACAATAAATATTCAAAGTAATTTTTTAGTTGCCATTTTGCATATATATATTTCTTGTATGAGTATCTATTAGGGGTGGGAAATGAGTTCCTGGTAGATAAATTACATAGTTTCATGCTGAATGTAAAAGAAACAAATTATTAAAATGAGTACTTAAAAGTAAACATAAAAGTTTAAAACTTTGTGATTTGAATTTATGGACTAATAAATAGTATCCTATGTATTTACTAGATTTTTGTGGCATAGATAATTATTATAGCTAACATTTATTGAACTTTTTCTGTGTGCTCACCATTGTTTTTAAATATTATTGAAAGTGTCAATAAATAGTTTATTATTAGTTTTTTGATCCTCACATGAGGATATTTTTACATTAATCTTCAGATAGAGCTGGAGGGAGAGAAGGAGGAAGAGAGAGAGAGAGAGAGAGAGAGAGAGAGAGAGAGAGAGAGAGAGAGAGAGAGATCAGTGTGAGAGACATACATCGATTGGTTGCCATCTGCACAACCAGGGGGCTGGGGATGAACCGCAACGAGGTCCGTGCCTTTGGCAAGAATCGGTCCTGGTACTCTTTGGTCCACGGGTGATGCTCTTACTGCCGAGCCTTACTGGCCAGGGCTTAATTTGTTTATTGAGATGAAATTTATGTAACATAAAATTAACCATTCTAAAGCAAACAGTTCAGTGGCATTTAATATATTTACAATATTGTGTAATTACTATCCCTATCTAGATTGAGCATCGACCCATGCACTAAGAGGTCACCAGTTCGATTCCTGGTCAGGGCACATGCCCAGGTGGTGGGCCCGATACCCAGTGGGGGGCATGTGGGACGCAGTCAGTTGATGTTCTCTCTCATTGATGTTTCTATCTCTCTCTCCCTCTTGTTTCCTCTCTCTCTAAAAATCAATAAAAAAATTAAAAAAATATTTTCATCACTCCAAAATAAATCTCAGAATTTGTTAAGCATTTTATTCTTCTTCCTTTCTTCCTCCAGACCCTGACAACTACCAGTCTGCATTCAATCACTGTGGACTTACTATTCTGGATATTTCCTATGAATAGAATTATGCAGTATGTGATCTATTGTCACTGTCTTCTTTCACTTGGTATTATGTTTTCAAGGTTTATCCATGTTGTAGCATGTGTCAGTACTTTTTTCATTTTTATGGTTGTGTTCCATGTATTTTGTGTGTACTAATTTATTTATTTATTATTTTTTTTAATCCTCACCAGAGGATATTTTTCCATATTTTGTACAGATAGAGTGGGAGGGAGAGCGAGGAAGGAGAGAGAGAGAGAAACATCGACGTGAAGGGACACATCGAGTGGCTGCCACCCGCACGACCAACCAGGGCCGGGGACAAACTGCAACCGAAGTACGTGCTCTTAGCGGGAACCGAACCCGGGTCTCTCCGGACCGCAGGCCGACGCTCTAACTGCTGTACTAATTTATTTTAATCCTCTAAACAAACCTGTGAAGTAGGTGTTACTGCTACTATCTATAGTTTATAGATAATAAAGATCAAGTATAGAGAGATTACACATAACTAGTAATTGGATGAACCAGGTTTAGAGTCCAGGCAGTGGACTCTAGGACATGTCCTTTTAACCTACATGTAAGATAGTATTGTATTCATTTATAATGTAGATACTAAGTATATACTGAACTACATCAGAAAGAGAATTCTGTGAAAAGGAGGCAGTTGGAACTATTTACGTGGTATAGCTGGGTGTCTGGGCAGTTAGAAAATTAAGAGGTCATGCATAAAATATGAAAGAACAAACACTAATTATAAGCATTACCTTTTTGATACTTTGGTATTTTTGGAGCTAAATACTACCCAAAGTCTATAATGTGCTATTTGTTTGAGAAATGCAGCAAAGTGTGGTAGCAGTTTTTTGGAGATCTGAAGCATTTCAGAAAAATTATATGGCTTTTCTTTATGTAAAATTTAAGCCTGCATCAAAAGTTCTTCAAGAATGTCGCCCCTCCCTCCAATAGTAATAGCTTGATGATGAAAATGTGCTGGAATTTGGCAGTTTCTCAGAATTCTGATCACTAACCTTTTACCACCTGACTTTCCACCTCTTTCTTTAAGAAAGTTAACTCATCTTAAATAACCCTTTGATCTTAAATTATATAGTTTGTAAATAGAGAAAGCGGTTTTTTTTTTTTTTTGATTTACTGAAGCAATTGCTTTGAAACATTTGGGGAAACAATGATTTTCTTTTTTTTTATCCTCACCCGAGGATATTTTTCCATTTTTTGTACAGATAGAGTGGGAGGGAGAGAGAGGAAGGGGAGAGAGAGAGAAACATCGACGTGAAGGGACACATCGAGTGGCTGCCACCCGCACGACCAACCAGGGCCGGGGACAAACTGCAACCGAAGTACGTGCCCTTAGCGGGAACCGAACCCAGGTCTCTCTGTACCGCAGGCCGATGCTCTAACCGCTGAGCCAAACTGGCCAGGGCAACAATGATTTTCTTTATAGGCTTTTTCTCTTGATTGAACCTTGAGTACAAGAAGACAAAACAAAACTTAAACCTCTTTCTTTTCTGGTTAGAGCCAGCGAAGGAGATGGTGATGTTGTCCAAGTAGTTAGCTTGACGACATGTAGATGAGGGATTTTATGTAAAACAGATTTTTGAGCCATAATTTTATTATAATGTCAGATATATGATATTATAGAAAAATTTTCACTCACGGTAATAAAAAATTTACATCCCCAAATCTCAACACTTATGTCAGAGAAGTTTATCAATGAGTCCTTAATCATTTTGTTTTACATAATATAGAAGCAGTTTTTATTTGCTATCTTTGTATGTATACAGATAACCACATTGCTAATTTCTTTTTCATGTGGACTATTTATCCTATTTACGGCAATTTGTTTGTAGTTATAATTAACTCTGTCTATGCTTTGCTTCTCCTAGAGGGAAGTCCCCTTTACCCCCCACCCCCCACCCCCAGATGGATTTAGACAAGTTCTAGGTGCAAAGTCTCATGTAAGAAGTTAGCCCTTCTTTCATACAGGCTGTCCTCTGTTTTCATAGGTATGTTTTTGAAAGTCAGACAGTTGACAGGAATAAGAGAAGGTTTCAGCCCAGAGAACTTTATTATGCATTCTCTAATTGTTTTTACCTTGTCAATAATATATTTCTAGCACTTTATATGTGTTCTTTAATATTGACTCTTTTACATTTAAACACATGTTGACTAGCTGGGATTTAGTGAGCTTCTAATTGAGTCTAAGAATTTGATGTTAAATCTAATGACTTCTATTTATGTCTAGATTGTTACTTCTTATCACAAGTCAGTATTTCTTTTTTCCTTTTCTATTTGTTTTTTTATACGTTGACATAAGTACTAATTTTCAAATATTTGTCAACATAAAACCTTTGAAAAGGGTTGAAAAGTAATATATCAGTATAGTCCTCTACTAGAGTTATAGATGGAAGAACTTATAGTTGAAGGATGCTGGGAGCTAGAGCCTTCTCTGAACATCTCTCCATTTCATCAGTGAGTTATGTCTTCTCTCATGTGAAGGGCATCCAGAATCTTTCCTGCCTTCAGATGCCTTTGATGGGCTAGGCCACAAGTAGAACAGTACAGAAGAAAGGAAGTAGACAAAGGAAAGGGAGGAGCAGGAGCTTTGTTTGACTCATATTGTAGGGAATGGGACTGTGTTACATACAGTTGTTTAATGTGCTCCTTGATTCTGTTGTGGGCTCTGTATTCTTTTACTTATTCATTGTTTTGGGGGGTAGTTCCTTGAGTAGGAAGCACCCTGAGAAGATACAATATAAAATGTCTTTTGTTCTAAAACTTCCACTTTTAGTTTTTAGAAGATTACTGCTTATTAGTAAAACAGAAATATTTTAGATTAATCTACTTCCCTTGCCTTTTTATTCTTTGAAAGGTTGTACAAACAGTGTTAGGCTATACAAAGGACAGGTCTTCCTGGATTTGAACCAGTCACATACACACATCTGAAACTTAGCTAAGGGTATTTTGTGGTTTTTACATCATGGTCATTTGGTGTTAGAGGAGGAGTCTTTCCTGGATCACAGGACTTTAATGATTGTGTTGTTGTAACATATCCTGGTTCTAGCTGTGAGAGTTATTTCTGGGAAAGCAATTCAAAATGAGAAATCTAAGCCAATAAGTTTGTAGTTTTTTTATGAAATAGTGGAGAATATAAGAAAAATAGAATTTCTAAAATTTGAAGAATGAAATATTTAAGTATTTATTCTTAGGTAATATATTGCTTAAGAGATAATAAGCTATTAATGAATTTAGGCTAATTTGTTTATAGTTAACTTGCTTGTGAATGGGGTCTTTGATTTAAAATAATGTAAACTTATTTGTAAAATACTAGACACTTCCTAGATAATCAAATATTCAAATCTTTTGATTTTAAGTCTATATATGAATCATAAGAAAAAGAATAAATTGGCATGTGTAATCGAGTAGCAGAAGCAGTTCGAAAACTGGACACAATTGAAATATAATGGGAATTAAATAGAAAACATTTATTTTATATTTGTAAATGAGGTTTTAATTAAAATAAAATTGGCTCATCTTTTTTGACATTTCTCTGAGAAGGAAATTCAAAACACACTTCAGTTGATGGTTGGCTTTCTCTGACTTTGATTAATCACTTCAAAGTAAGCAGTAGACCAGTACAGTAATTTTATAATTATACACAAGTGAGATTATTTGAAACTTTAACTAATATAACCATAAGGGAAGTTTTACATTGGTCAGCTTTATATAATACTGTGTATTTTTCTTTTATGATTTAAATACAAGTGCTAATCTCAAAAATATTCTATTTCGATTATTTTTGCAAATATAATTTAATGGGGGAAACTTTTGAAGTAGAAATGTTAGTTTCAAAGACATTTATCTATTAATACTGAAAACTTTTAGGTTTTTGGGAAGCTAGCTGATGAAATCCTCAATGTGGTTATGTATTGGAGAGAATCCAGCTAATGGAGTTGACTGTAAGTTTGGATTCCACACTAATGAACCAACTTGTGTTTCCTCAGAGCACTGCTAAAAATAAAACTATGAACTGTCTGAAAGATTTGAAATGACAATGAAATTTGATTATTATCAGAATGAAAGAACTTTCATCTATACCAAATAAAATGCATTTACAACTTAAAAAAATTTTTCAGTTTAAAAACTGATACAGAGAAATAACTAATTAAATTAATACTGCAGAATGTGCATTTTGTTTTACTTATATGTCTAGAATCTTCATCAGTAACAAAGAACTTAATTCTTTCTAAAAGACTCTTAATGTCTTCTCAAGAACATCAACCTATCTGCAATATCATCTATGTAAACATTTATTATAAGCTCATTTCTTATAATAAACCTTTTAACAAAATAAAGTGTGTTTTGTCATGGATACCGTATAAAACAAGTAAGAAAATGTTTAATATTCAATTGTACTTCTTAAGAGGCACTTGCTTTATCTCTTTTAGAAGTAAAAAAAGTGCTGTTTAATGGTAGAAGCCAAGTACTTATATTCTTTTCAATACTAAATACTAAGTCTAATAAAATAAAAGTTATTGGATATTTTATAGTGGAAACTTCATTCACTTTTTAACAATAAAGCTTAAATGCAATTAGATTTATGAGGAATGGCTCAACTTTTTATAGTGTTACTAATTATATAACATTTTCCTTGCATGTTGTGAATTTAAATTATTTTGTGCTTGATTTTTTATTTTAAAACTGCATAGATTCAAAACAAAGTAAAGTAATTCAGAAAAGACTGTTAAAGTTTATACTTGCTCTGTTTTATTATTTTGACCTGCCTTTTATTATATATTCATTCTATTTTTAAATGATGCTGCATATTTAATGAAAGAAAGTTTTTTTTGGTAAAGGAAGTGTTGCCAATCAGTCTAAATTTGTTACAGTTAAAATGTGATGGTCTACAGACAATTTATAATCCTTTTCTTGTTATAAAATATTGTCAAATTTATAATAGTATCAGTTAGAAAGTTTATGGAAACATTGTTTAAGGTGGTTTAAAATAGAACTAAATCTTTAATTTGAATTTGATGGCACCTGTTTTCATTTTGTTCCCCCGGCAACACCACTGGTACCAAAATTGCCCATAGACCACCCTGGTTTTTGAGAAGAATGAAATCATTCTGAGTTTTTTTTTTGTTTTTTTTTTTAAATTTTATCCTTTTACTGACTAAATATTTAAACAGAGTTATAAAACATCTGTCAGAGTTTGTGAACTCACTTTGGAGTAAAAGAGTTTAAGACACACAATTGAAAGTTTTGCACAAAAATCCCCAAGTAATTTTAGTTTGTCTTTCTTGGTTATGCTAAAATTTTTATTAGAATTAGAAATTAGAAAAGTAACTGACAGCAACAAGAAAAAAAGTATCTGGACTTTGAAAGTCATCTTGGAAAGCTATGGTTCCTTTCATTCATTTACTGACAATTGAGATTAAAACAAAAAAAAGGCAGTATAATCTTTTTTTTCTGGAAGGGTCTGAGGAGTCAAGGCTTGTGAAATAAGTTACATTCTTGGGACTCCTGTGGGAGAGTGATAAAGCTGACACAAATATTATCTTTTCTCATAGGGTCTGTACTTTTTTTTTTTCCTGCTCTATCACTGATTCATGTGTTTGGGACATCATGAAATTTCATTATTCTGTCTCTTTTAGTTGTGGGTAATTTAGATTTACATGCAGTAAAACAAGTGGCTGAAAATAATTAATTTTCCATGTCCAGAGACCAGAATTGAGTGTTTTGTAATAGGCAAACTAAGCCAGCCATGTTAGATTAACATGTATTCTTTTGACAATTTCCTTGATCAAGTTAGATTTATTTCTGTGTTTTCCAAAGGAAAATTCATGTGGGAAAATATTGGTTTACTTTGAAAGAACTGGGTGTGTAAACCAGAGAACCTTTGTTTTATTTGTATTTGACGGTCCTTTTTCATATAAGTTCTGTCTCCTGCCATGAAGGTATTTATAGGAATACCTAAACCCAACTTGATTAAGCACAGCTTTATATAGAGTCAGCATAGACACTAAATATTTGACATGTATTAAAGTTATATTCTGCGGTTCTTTTTTTTTACTATAAGATTACTTTTCCTTATAGTGTAGAAATACTTTTCTATTTTTCTTAATGAGAAGCATGTGGCAGAATAATTACCCCTCTCCCTCAATTTTTCTTTTTTACTGCTTTTTCTTTTATGTGTTATTAGGCTAATATAGAAAGTGTCGTTGGATGAATCAGAATTTCTCAGTATGATTTTTGACATTTACCAAAACCATTGTGTCAGGGTGAGGAGATTATTCTGGTGGAATAGAATGTTATTTGAATGGGGGATACATTTTCCATCATGTTTAAACCAGTTATTTATATAAATTTACTTCTTTACTCTGTTCATTTGTTTTAAGGGACTGGAAGAACTTGTGTTGACTTTCCCTATACATCTTGATGCCTTACATAACCAGCAACTTCACTGATATAGAAGTCCTGGTGGCATTTAAAAAAATTGGCATCTTCATTGTATAATAGTTTGATGGAATAGAAAGGACCGCCGTTGAAGTCAGACCTTTCTGTTTAGCTTTCTAATCTCTCTAAACCATGTACTATCTTTGTGACAAAAGCAAGTAGTAACCTCTTTGAGCCTCAGTTTTTGTGTTTTTTTTTTATCCTCACCCGAGGACATTTTTCCATTTTTGCACAGATAGAGTGGGAGGGAGAGAGAGGAAGAGAGAGAGAGAGAGAGGGAAACATCGATGTGAAAGGGACACATCGAGTGGCTGCCACCCGCACGACCAAGCAGGGCCGGGGACAAACTGCAACCGAGGTACATGCCCTTAGCGGGAACCGAACCCGGGTCTCTCCGGACCGCAGGCGGATGCTCTAATCGCTGAGCCAAACCGGCCAGGGCTGAGCCTCAGTTTTATCATCTGTAAAAAAGCAAATGATAATACCTCTCAAGGGTTTGTGAGAGTTAAATGAGAAACTAGATCAGAGTGTCTTGCCCAGTGTCTGACACACAGTAGTAAATTAATGTTAGTGCTTCATCCTTACACTCTTCATTCTTTTTCTGAATTTGCCTTCTTGGTGCTGAGTGCTCCAGCAAGAAAGTGCATGTAATTTTAAGCATGTTGTGTTCTGGTAGGATTTGGTGTAGGACTTAGGATCCATATTTTGAGTACTATTTTTAGTTAAACTATTTACTTTAAACACTTTGAAGAGCAATCCCAAAAGCCAGAGATTATTCTCTCACCTCTTTATCATTTATGCTTTTGTTGAATTTGTTAGTCCTTTTCATGTATTTTTAATCAATATGGAAAGCATTTCTTATGTATAGTAATATAAAATACCCTTTTGAGGTGTCCTTGTGTGCACCCAAACCAAATGAAATTGGGCTTAAAGAAGTCAAGACTTGTGGAGAAAAGCGGACTCTAGTACACTGCTGGTGGGAATGCAGACTGGTGCAGCCACTATGGAAAACAATATGTTGTTAACTCAAAAACTTAAAAATTGAACTTCATTTGACCCAGTGATCCCACTTCTAGGAATATACACTAAGAAGCCTGAAACACCAATCAGAAAGAATATATATACCCCCATATTTGTAGCAGCACTATTTACAATAGCTAAGATCTGGAAACAGCCCAAATGTCCATCAGTAGACGAATGGATAAAAAAGCAGTGATACATATACACAATGGAGTACTATGCAGCTATAAGAAAGAAAGAGCTCTTATCCTTTGAGACGACATGGAGGGACCTGGAAAGTATTATCCTAAGCGAAACAAGCCAAGCAGAGAAAGACAAGTGTCATATGATCTCAGTTATTTGTGGAATCTAATGAACATAACAGTCTGAGGAATGGGGTAGTCCCAGAGACGTGGAAGTGGGGTACAGACTACAATCCCCAGAAGAAGGGGTGGTGGGGGAGAGATAAATCACAGAACTTATATGCATGTATGCATGAACAATGGACATGGACAACAAAGCTGGCGACAGGGTGGGGAGGGGGAGGAGGAATCAGTAGGGGGAAAAAGGAAGAACATCTATAACAAAAATAAATAAATTAATTAATAAAAAAAAGAAGTCAAGACTTGGTTCTGAAAAAGGCAAGGGTGATCTGTGCTTAAAATGTGGAATATATATTTTCTGACCTTTTTATAGCAATGCTATTGACATATTTATGAAATTTTTATAAATAGTAAAATTTATGTATTTTCAGCAGACAGTTCTACATAAATTCTTTTCTTTAAGCCTCATAATTAAGCTTATACGATCGGATAGATATTGATATTTGTTAGATGGATGAAGAAATGGAGATCAGGCTGTGGTAGCATCGAATCAATTCCATTGGAGTTCAGGATTGCGGTTAAGTGGTGACCTTTTAGGGGGGCTGGGTTGTTATATTTTCATAGTACTTTACTTGTGAAGTTATTTATGAGGAATTTTTAGCAGAAAACTAGTGAAGTCTTTAGTTAAGTGAGAATCAGCAGAAAGAAGTAGGGATAGGTATGGTGGTTATATTAACAAGATTGCTCTAAGTAGTGTGCTGTCCTTTTCTTGAAGAACAGTCAACCGCTAACATTTGGGGACTTGGGCATTTCATAATAATTACAGTAATAATAATACCTAGACATTTACTAAGTTGTTACTAGGTACTAGGCACTATTCTAAGTGTGATATATGAGTTCTAGTTCTTTCAACAATCTTTTTTTTGTTGCAATTTTTACTCATTTATTTTTGTTATAGATGTTTCTCCTTTTCCCCCCAGACACCCTCCTCCCGATCCCCCCTCCTCCAGCATTATTGTTTATGTCATTGATTATACATACATGCTTGTAAGTTCTTTGGTTTATCTCATCCATCCCCCCCTGCCTCCCTCTTCTGAGGTCTGTCAGTCTGAACCGTACTCCTTTGATTGGCTTATTTCGCTTAGCGTAATACTCTCCAGGTCCCTCCATGTCATCTCAAAGGATAAGAGATCTCTTTCTTACAGCTTCATAGTGTTCCATTGTGTATATGTACCACAGTTTTTTATTTTATTTTTTATCCTTACCTGAGGACATTTTTTCATTTTTTGTTCAGGTAGAGCAGGAGGAAGAGAGAGGAAGAGAGAGAGAGAGAGAGAGAGAGAGAGAGAGAGAGAGAGAGAGAGAGAGAAACATCTACATGAAAGGTATACATCCAGTGGCTGCCACAGGGCCAGGGACAAACTGCAACCGAGGTATATGCCCTTAGCGGGAACCAAACCTGGGTCTCTCTGGACTGCAGGCCGACGCTCTAACCACTGAGCAAAACCGGCCAGGGCTGTACCACAGCTTTTTTTTATCACTTATCTATTGATGGATAGTTGGGCTTTTCCAAATCTTAGCAATTGTAAATAGTGCTGCTATGAACATAGGGGTATATATATTCTTTCTGACAATATATTCTTCAGGCTTCTTAGAATACATTCCTAGAAGTGGGATCACTGGGTCAAATAGCAGTTGCATTTTTAATTTTTTGAGGAAACACCATATTGTTTTCCATAGTGGCTGCACTAGTCTGCATTTCTACCAGCAGTGTACTAGAGTCCCCTTTTCTTCACACCCTTGCCAGCACTTGTTTGATGATTTGTTGATGGCAGCCATTCTGGCAGGTGTGAGGTAATACCTCATAGTCATTTTAATTTGCATCTCTCTGATGATTAATGACGGTGAGCATTTTGTCATTTGTCTCTTGGCCATTCCTATGTCCTGTTTGGAGAGGTGTCTCTTTAGCTTCTCTGCCCATTTTTTAATTGGTTCTTTGTCTTCCTTTTTTTGAGTTGTATGAGCACTCTATATATTTTGGAAATTAACCCCTGATCTGATGTATGGTTGGCAGTTATGTTCTCCCATATAGTGGGTTCCCTTTCCATTTTGATGCTTGTTTCTTTTGCTGTACAGAAGCTTTTTAGTTTTTTTTGTTTTGTTTTTTATCCTCACCTGAGGACATTTTTGCATTTATCTTCAGATAGAGTGGGAGGGAGAGAGGGAGGAAGAGAGAGATAGAGAAATATCCATGTGAGAGAGACACATCGAGAGGTTGCCACACATGACCCCAACAACCAGGGCTGGGGACAAACTGTAACCCAGGTACGTGCCCTTAGTGGGAACTGAACCTGGGACTCTCTGGTCCGCAGTCTGATGCTCTAATTGCTGAGCCAAACTGGCCAGGGCCAGAAGCTTTCTAGTTTGATATAGTCCCATGTATTAATTTTTTCCTTTGTTTCTTTTGCCTTAGGCATTATATCAGTGAAAATTCTACCGCGTCTGATGTCTGAAATTTTGTTGCCTACATTTTCTTCTAGGATTTTTATGGCTTCATGAGTAACGTTTAAGTCCTTTATCCATTTTGAGATTATTCTTGTGTATGGTGTAAGTTGGTGGTGTAGTTTAATTTTTTTTTTCTTTTTTTGCATATAGCTGGCCAGTTTTCCCAACACCATTTGTTAAAGAGGCTGTCTTTACTCCATTGTATGCTCTTGCCACCTTTGTCTAATATTAATTGAGCAAAATGTCTTGGGTCAATTTCTGGGTTCTCTGTTCTGTTCCGTTGATCTATATGCCTGTTCTTGTGCCAGTACCAGGCTGTTTTGATTACAATGGCTTTGTAGTATAACCTGATATCCAGTATTGTGATTCCTTTTACTTTGTTCTTTTTTTTCAAGATGGCTGTGGTTATTGGGGGTCTTTTTTTGGTTCCATATGAACTTTTGAAGTATTTTTTCTAGTTCTGTGAAATATGTTTTTGGTATTTTAATGGGGATTGCATTGAATCTATAGATTGCTTTGGACAGTATGGACATTTTAATGATGTTAATTCTTCCAATCCATAAACAAGGTATGTGCTTCCACTTTTTTATATCTTCCTCTATTTCTTTTTTTAATGTCCTCTAGTTTTCTACAAATAGGTCTTTTACTTCTTTGGTTAAGTTTATTCCTAGGTATCTTAATTTTTTTGCTGCAGTGGTAAATAGTATTGTATTTTTAGTTTATCTTTCTGTGAGTTCATTATTTGTGTGTAAGAATGCCATTGATTTCTTGATGTTAATTTTGTATTCTGCCACTTTGCCAAATTTGTTTATTAAATCTAGTGATTTTTGATGGAGTCTTTAGGGTTTTTTAATGTATAATATCATGTCATTTGCAAATAATGACAGTTTCATTTCCTCCTTTCCAATTTGGATCCCATTTCTTTTTTCTTCATGTCTAATTACTGTGGCTAAGACTTCCAGTACTGTGTTAAATAATGAGGTGAGGTATTATTGTTAACTCTATTTTATTTAATTATTTTTTAAAAAATGTATTTTTATTGATTTTTTTTTTTTTTAGAGAGAGAGGAAGGGAGAGAGAGAAACATCAATCAGCTGCCTCCTACACGTACCCCACTGGGGATCGAGCCCGCAACCTGGGGATGTGCCCTGACTGGAATCAAACTGGGAACCTCTCAGTTCATGAAACAACTCTCAATCCACTGAGCCACATTCCCTGGGCTGTTAACTCTATTTTATATGTCGGGAAAAGTTGAATCTAAAGGAGAGAATACTACACACAAAGGTACCTTTTCCCTACCTTAGAATACAACCTGAGATATAGCACATTATACATTTTCAGGTCTGCTGGAAATTTTGTAGCCTCAAAGTCTTTTTATTAATACATTTGCAGATTATTAATAATGTGTTCTCTAAGCTTTGTGTTTCTACTTTAAAAAATGCAAGTTTTTACTTTTTAATTCATAGCATTAAAAGCTATCCCTTTAATGTTAATTTGTACCATGAGATAAAGCAAGTTCATTTTTTATTTATTTATTTATTCATTTTATTTTTTTAAATTCTCACTCGAGGACATTTTTGCATTTATCTTCAGATAGAGTGGGAGAGAGAAAGGGAGGAAGAGAGAGAGAGAAACATTGATGTGAGAGAGATACATCAAGTGGTTGCTACCCACACCACCCCAACCTGACCAGGGACAAACTGCAACTGAGGTATGTACCCTTAGCGGGAACTGAACCTGGGACTCTCCGCCACAGGCTGACACTCTAACCACTGAGCAGAACCAGCCAGGGCTAAAGAAAATTTAATATATCTTTTTTTTCCACTTATAAAAGTTTACATATGAATCATAGGTTATGTTGCTTAATTTACTGCAAGATTTCTTGGGGATTCTGGATCAGAATTAGAAAGAAACTCATTTTTTTAATATAAAACTTTTGGGGAGGGTCTCTCTCTCTCTCTCTCTCTCTCTCTCTATATATATATATATTGCTTTCTCAAAATTATTTATTTATTTTTTAATTTTTTTTTTTTGTTACAGATGTTTCTCCTTTTTAACCCCATTGGCAACCCTCTCCCCACCTCCCGCCACGTCCCCGGCTTTGTTGTCCATGTCCATTGGTTATGCAGACATGTATATAAGTTCTGTGGTTTATCTCTTCCCACCCCCACCCCCAACCCCCTCATGAGGGATGTCAGTCTGTGCCCTACTTCCACGTTTCTGGGTCTACCATATTCCTCAGACTGTTATGTTCATTGTATTCCGTATATAAGTGAGATCATGTGGTATTTGTCTTTCTCTGATTGCCTTATTTCGCTTAGGATAATATTTTCCAGGTCCCTCCATGTCGCCTCAAAGGATAAGAGATCTTTCTTTTTTACAGCTGCATAGTACTCCATTGTGTATAGGTATCACTGCTTTTTTATCCATTCATTTACTGATGGACATTTGGGCTGTTTCCAGATCTTAGCTATTGTAAATAGTGCTGCTACAAATATGGGGGTATATATATTCTTTCTGATTGGTGTTTCAGGCTTCTTAGTGTATATTCCTAGAAGTGGGATCACTGGGTCAAATGGAAGTTCAAATTTTAATTTTTTTGAGGTATCACCATATTGTTTTCCATAGTGGCTGCACCAGTCTGCATTCTCACCAGCAGTGTACTAAAGTCCCCTTTTCTGTACACTCTCGCCAACACTTGTTGTTTGATGATTTGTTGATGGCAGCCATTCTGACAGGTGTGAGGTGATACCTCATTGTTGTTTTAATTTGCATCTCTCTGATGATTAGTGATGTTGAGCATTTCTTCATATGTCTCTTGGCCATTTGTATGTCCTGTTTGGAGAAGTGTCTATTTAGTTCCTCAGCACATTTTTTAATTGGGTTCTTTGTCTTCCTTTTTTTGAGTTGTATGAGCACTCTATATCTATTGGAAATTAACCCCTTATCTGATATATCATTGGCAGTTATGCTCTCCCATACAGTGGGTTGCCTTTTCGTTTTGATGATTGTATCTTTCGCTGTGCAGAAGCATTTGAGTTTGATGTAGTCTCGTGTTCATTTTCTCCTTTGTTTCTATTGCCTTAGGTGATGTATCAGTGAAAATTCTACTGCGTATGATGTCTGAAATTTTGTTGCCTACAATTTCTTCTAGATATTTTGTATTTATGTGTCACATTTAAGTCTTCTGTCCATTTTGAGTTTATTCTTGTGTAGGGTGTAAGTTGATGGTCTAGTTTCATTTTTTTGCATGTAGCTGTCCAGTTTTCCCAGCACCATTTATTAAAGAGGCTGTCCTTACTCCACTGTATGCTCTTGCCCCCATTGTCAAATATTAATTGAGCATATTGCCTTGGTTCCATTTCTGGGTTCTCTGTTCTGTTCCACTGGTCTATATGCCTGTTCTTGTGCCAGTACCAGGCTGTTTTGATTACAGTGGCTTTGTAGTATAACCTGAAATCTGGTAATGTGATCCCTCCAACTTTGTTCTTTTTCAAGATTTCTGTGGCTGTTCGAGGTCTTTTTCAGTTCCATATGAACTTTTGAAGTACTTGTTCTAGTTTTGTGAAATATGTCATTGGTATTTTGATGGGAATTGCATTGAATCTATAGATTGCTTTGGGTAGTATGGACATTTTAATGATGTTAATTCTTCCAATCCATGACCAAGGTATGTGCTTCCACTTTTTTATATTTTCCTCTATTTCTTTTTTCAATGTCCTGTAGTTTTCTGCAAATCGGTCCTTTACTTTTTTGGTTAAGTTTATTTCTAGGTATCTTAATTTTTTTGCCGCAATAGTAAATGGGATTGTTTTTTCAGTTTCTCTTTCATTGGTGTATACGAATGCTGTCAATTTCTTGACGTTAATTTTGTATCCTGGTACTTTGCCAAATTCATTTATTAAGTCTAGTAGATTTTTGATGGAGTCTTTAGGGTTTTCCATGTGTAATATCATGTCATCTGCAAATAATGACAGTTTTACTTTCTTCTTTCCAATTTGGATCCCTTTTATTTTTTCCTCATGTCTGATTGCTGTGGCTCCATTGAGTTTATTTTCAGCATCTCTATGTCCTTAGTCATGCTGTTGAGCTTACTCAAGACCATGGCTCTGAATTCTAGCTCTGTTAACTTGCCTAACTGCTCCACATTGATCTCATCTTCGGTGGAGATCTCTTGTTCTTTCATTTGGCTTCTGTTTCTGTGTTTTACCATTTTGGCTATCACAGTGGGCTTTGGAGCCTGTCAAGTTTTTTCTGTGGGTGTTGGTGTTCTGCTGTTTGTGGCTCCCTCTCCTGGGTTTAGATGAGCGAGGGAGGACCCATGTTAAACACCACTGTCAAGTCTTACTTTCCTGGTTAAAGTTGCTAGCCCAGGAAAGGTACTGTTATCCTCCAGCTTTTTGCCTGGAGGCTAGCAGTCGAGGTTACTTGAAGAGTTTTGGGTTGTCAGTTGATTGAAAAACTCTCTCAGGTGCTCCGCAAAAGGGGATTTCCCGAAGGTGGGGCAGATGCTGGTTGTTAATGAGCCTCAATTAGCATTTCAATGGCCCTCAGGGTGGGGTTGGATCTCTGAGGGAGGGGCTGCTGCCTCTCCCCAGAGCCCTGAGAAGGAGCAAGATGGCCACCGTCCTGGGTGGCAGCAATTCAGCAAAAGCGCTGAGTACCCTCCAAATCCCGAGTGTTCCCACACAGTTCCAGTCCAGTCTGCCCTCCCTCTGCCGGAGCCCAAGGTGAGTGGCTGTGGCTATTTTAGCCTTTGTCCCGGTTCTGCACGTTTGGGAGTTTATCCCAAGGGCGCTGCTCCCAGCTAAGGCCGCTGCCGAGCTGCTGACCGTTGGCTCCCAGCCCCCGTCTCACGCCTTCACAGTCCTACCAGGATCGAGTCAGTGTCCCTGGGTATATGGTCCTCGCAAGCTACTTTTCTGTTTCTTTTTCCCATTGATTTGTCTGTGTTATAGTTGTAATTCCAGTTTGGTTCTGGGAGACGGTCTGTGTAGCTT
Organism: Molossus molossus; assembly: GCF_014108415.1. Classification (NCBI taxonomy): domain Eukaryota; kingdom Metazoa; phylum Chordata; class Mammalia; order Chiroptera; family Molossidae; genus Molossus; species Molossus molossus. The sequence continues at coordinate 42,170,709 of NW_023425351.1, read as the reverse complement.
CTGTTCACTCCCTGGCCATTTTGGAATCTCCAGGTCTCAATATTTTCACTGAGTCCCACTTTTTTGTAATAGAAGAAATGTTTTGAAGAATGAGCTAGAAAAATGAAGAACTATTTTACAAATACTGAATTATTATATTGTACACCTGAAATGAATGTCAGTTTACATATCAATAAATAATTTTAGAATAAAACAAATATTGTAAAACTTTTATCAGTCTTTTTTTTTTCTTTGTAAATCCTCACCTGAGGATATTTTTTTCATTCTTTTTTAGAGAGAGTGGAAAGGAGTGAAGGAGAGGGAGGGACGGAGAGAGAGAGGGAGGGAGGGAGATAGAGAGAGAGAGAGAAAGAGAAAGAGAAAGACATCAGTGTGAGAGAGAGACATGGATTGGTTGTCACCTGTACATGCCTACATGCCCAACCAGGGCTAAGGATTGAACTTGCAACTGAGGTCATGCCCTTGACCAGGAATCAAACTGGAGACCCTTGGTTCATGGGCAGATGCTCTAACCTCTTAGCCACACAGACCAGGGTAACTTCATAAATCTTTAAAATATATGCCCTAGCCAGGTAGCTCATCTGGTTAGAGCATCGACCCAATAAGCCAAGGTTGCAGGCTTGATCCTCAGGGTACATACAAGAATCAACCAATGGATGCATAAATAAGTGGAACAACAAATCGATTTCTCTCTCTCTCTCTCTCTCTCCCCTCCTTCCCTCTTTCTCTCACTCTCCCTCTCTCCCTCCTTCCATCCCTCCCTCTTTCTCTGAATTCAAAAAATAAAAATTTTAAATCTTTAAAAAATCAAATAGTGATTATAAAAAATTAACTACATTATATTTTTTTATTTACTTATTTTTTACTTATATATAAAATTGGTAAAGATTAATATTGGTATTTCAGTTTTATTAGGTTATTGGCTTAGTTATAAAAAGTAAAAATGGGAAGCTTCTCCATAGGCCTCTTAATATACAGCCTGTTTCATCCTTTAATGCATTTTTTCAAATTTATTTTTATTGTTCAGTTACAGTTGTCCCCCATTTTCCCCCAGTGCTCACCTCCACCCGGTTCCTGCCTACGTAAACATTTATTAACCACCTACTTCATGCCAGGCCCTATGTGTATATGTAGGGATTAAATATAGCAATATAAATAATCCTTATGCTTCAATAACATACAGTCTATGGGAGAGATATACATGGACAAACAAGTGTTTATATTATATTTTGATAAGTACTATGGTAATTATGTCTGGATAATGATAAAACTCAGCATTATTTGAAATGGGGGTGAATGTAGGTATTGAGTCCTGAAGAAAAAGAAGTCCTGCTGGAATAGAGCTGTGGTTATAGAACAAGATCATTAGAGAAAGTAATATGTATAAAGGGAGATAGACAACATTCTGGGATCCTTAATAGCTTTCACGGGCAGTAACATGGAGTGTGGGTATGAATCATTTATATATGTGGTGGTGCTAATGCTGGAGAAAAAAGCAGTGGTCATGTCATGAAAGCTAGCATTTTATCCTGGTTATTTTAATTTATTATACCTGAGGATTAGGGAAGCCACTGGAAAAATTAAAGCAGAGTGATGGGATCTGAATGTTTTTTTTGTTTGTTTTTTGCTTGTTTTGTTTTTCATTACATAACTAATGGCAGCAGTGTAGGAAAGGGATTAGGGCGGGACAGGGACCAGAAATGAAGCTTCCAGTAATCCAGATGAGAGATAATGCCAACCTTGATTAAGATACTAGTTGAGGTGATAGAAAGAGATTAAAAAGATATAATGAGGTAAAATGAACAAGGTAAGGTTAGTGTTTTAAAACCAAATTGAGCCAAATTGTCACATTATAACTGTGTCAGCTATGGCGTAAAGAAGTATATAGTTCATCTACCACAGGTTTGTTTTGCAGCACTTTCTTCTTTTCAAAGATGCCGCTATTATATTTTCTTTATCTCTTCACTGTCTCCATTCCAGAAATGAAATAGAAAATCCACTTCTTGCAACAGGTCCACTAATTTGCCTGTTTAGCTTACTTTTGGTGTGGGGGAGGGTTGTAATTTAAATTAATGGTAGAAGTGCTACATAGAGTTACGAACAAAAAACAAATTTGTCTTTTAGATTTACCTGGGTAGTTACTTTTACTTTGCTCTTTATTTCATTGTGGATTCGAGTTCTCGTGTACTGTCCTTTCATTTCATCCTGAAGGACTCCCTTTAGTATGTCATATAGGTCAGGTATGCCAGCATTGAATTCTGTTTATTTTTATTTATCTGAGCATGTCTTAATTTATTCTTCATTTTAGAGGAGGGAGAAGAAGTCCTAAACAGCTGTGGCTTCTTAGTGATAACAGGAAAGAGAGGAGGGAAGGAAAAAACCAATGTGGTGTCTTGGCAAGTTGTTTATTGGGGACTGATTATATTGGTGACAGGCTTTGAAGATTCAGTTTGGAACCCCAGAACTTTGGTGAGAGGACGGATAGATGAGATGCTGAGGCACTAGTTCTAAGAAGTAAATTTGGTAGTACTTGTCAGAATTGATATTGGGAAAACCACTACATCACATGCATTGAACATCAGATACTCAAAATTGTAACACAGCAAATATGTTTTACCTGACAAGATTTCTTTGCCTGTAGGAAAAATTTTGCTATAAATCTTTTTTCACTCTCCATTATTAAAATAATTTTAATTGTGATAAATAAAAAACAACACTAAATTTACCATCTTAACCATTTTTAGTGTTAAGTATATTCACTTTGTTGTGCAGTGGATCTTCAGAACTTGATTTATGTTGCAGAACTGGAACTCCATACCTATTAAACAGCTTCCCATTCCCCCCACATACCCTGTTCCTAGTAACCACAATTCCACTTTCTGTCTCTATGACTTTGACTACTTTAGATATATCATATAAGTGGAATCATACAGTATTTGTCTTTTTGTGACTAGTTTATTTCACTTAGCATAATATCCTCAAGGTTCATCCATATTGTAATACATAACAGGATTTTTCTTTTTCAGGCTGAATAATATTCCATAATATGTTTATACCACATTTTGTTTATTCAGTCATCTTCTTTATTTATTTTTTAAGTATAACTTATCTTTCCTCTTCACCCACTAAGTTTCTTTATCTCTAGATTTTAGTTTATTTAGGGATATAGACCATTTGCTTGACTTGTTCTTTGGAAGTCATATTAATGGTTATATTTCCCACCTGTTTTGCTGCTTTACTGCTAATTTATATATTGCTATATTAATTAAACATTTAGAGATCTTTGACTACTTTGTTAGTTTCCTTAGACATTTAACTGATTGGAAGTTTTAAAAAAACCTGGGACTTTATCAGTTAAATAATCAGTAATGAGGCTAATAAGTTCTTTTCCAATAGCAATGCAAACTCTGCACTGCTCCGTTTTAGATTATAGCACCTAACACTGCCTCAAGGCTTATGACAGTGTAACTTTTCAACTGAAGAGTGCTTAATTTGTTATGAAAGTAAAAGAAATGTTAACTAATTCCATTAAAATTGTGCTGCTGACATCTGTTTCTGATAAAATTTTAGTAATATGATAAGAATTAAGAGCATTGTGTGATCACTGGTTTCTGATTTCCCGCGATAGTCAACTGCCGATGACTTGTATTTCCTCTGTGAATCATTTATTATATGTGAGGTGTTATTAAGTCCAAATGGAAAAGAAATGTAGTGCTGAGGGATACTGAAGCAATAACTGAGTTTTTTTTTTCACAGTAATATCCTTAGATTACCCATTAAATTTATCAAATAAGTTGCATTTTACTCCTTGAATTTTGAAAAATAATTTTAAAATGTATGAAAGAATTTTTAATATACTCAGCATGTAATTTTTTCTAAAATCATATAATATTTTAACATACACAGGTCAGTGTGTTCATTCCATTTTTCACTCTGTAACATAGGCTGAGTTGTTTAAAGTTTTCTTAAATTACTAGTGTTGTAAGAAGAAGTATGGCCTTTGAGATACAAATTTATTTGGAATAATGAGGGTGTATATGAATGCCCTTGAAACCAAACTCTGGTGGTGGGAGAGAAAAAAGCAATTCGAAAGGAGGTGCCTGATTATGGAAATGGAGAAAAAGAAGAGAGGTAATAGGGAAGAATCAGAAAGAAAGAGAGTCAAATAGGGAATAAAGAAAAGCAAGGTAGTTAACAGAGGGAAAAGTAGTTTTGCTGAGAAAAGGAGAAGAGAATGGGAGCACTTCGTGGCCATCACTTTCTTTTCTTGCCTTATTATTTTTTTCTTAGTTTTCAATAACTACTTTATATTGTATTTATTTATTCTTTTATGTTCTAATTGTTTCCCCTCAACTGGAGTATACATTCTTTAAAGGGCAATGACTCTCTTCTTCATGGTTGATGTATGTCCAATGCCTAAAAGAGGGCACATTACATAGTGTAAATTTTTTGCAAGTTAATGAGTGAATGAATGACTCAGCCAATTATTTCATTCACCTCTCAGAGTAAAAGATATTTTTTTCTGTATTTGAGGATTCATAGAATATAACTCTAATTTACCCCATATGAGGAAAATACTTGAACAGATTCTACCTAAACAGCAAATAAATCTTAACCAAGGCCTCAAGAGAAGACACAGTGATAAGTAATGAACCTTTCAATGTATGTTGCTACATTAAAATAACTAATGATAGAGAGACTAAAAGTATGCTAAATAAGAATTGTTGAAATGGAAAGGACATGCTGATAGCCTTGAACCAAAAATAATTTATTCTGAATGAATTAAAAAACTAGTGGACATAAAGTTTATCAAATCAAAGGAAGAAAATTAGTTGGTTATATCAATAGATGCTGAAAAAGTATCTTATAAAATTCAACAGTTTTTCTAAGTATATAAATATAGTAAATACTTATATGGAAAACAAACTTTTTGCCCTGGCTGGTTAGGCTTAGCGGTTGTAACGTCGGCCTGTGGTCCAGAGAGTCCCGGGTTTCCGCTAGGGGCACGTACCAAAGGAAAAAAAAAAAAAAAGAAAACAAACTTTTTAACAGATACTGAAATGTTAAAGCTATGTCTAATAACAGGTATGCCCTCTATTAATATTATTATTCAGTGTTTTGTATGTGCTAGCATGTACAGTAAGATAAAACAATGGAAAAATCAGTATAATATTAGAAAAGCAGAGAACAAAATATTTTTTGTGTTATTGGTATGATTGTATGTCCACAGGAATCAGTAGCCTTTCATGATGCTGATAGTAATCTTACTAAAGAAAAATTAGAAAAAATAACCAATTCAGGGTAGTTTTAAAAACTGGAAAATATTTATAAATGAATTTAATAAGAGAAGTACTGTTCTATATGAAGAATGTTATCAAATCTCATTGAATGATGTTATACTGAAACTGCAATAAAGGAAAAAGAATGCTGACTTTATAAAATAAATCTCCAATTCTTATGATAGTATGTTGCCACCTAAGAATACAATTGACCCTTGAACAATACACGGGTTTGAATTGCGCAGGTCCACTTACATGTGGATTTTTTTCAGTAAATACTGTAAATGTATTTTCTTTTCCTTATGATTTCTTAATAACATTTTCTTTTCTTTAGCTTAGAATATAGTGATAGAATATAGTATATAACATATAGGACATAAAAAATATGTGTTAAACATCCATTTATGTTGTCAGTAAAGCTTTTGGTCTATGGTAGGCTATTAGTAGATAAGTTTTGGGAAGTCAAAAGTTATACATGGATTTTTGACTGTGTAGGGAGGGTCAGTACTTCTAACCCCCATGTTCAAGGGTCAACTGTATATCATCATTTCTTTTTAACTAAAATTAAAAAAACATTGTACTTCTAACAAAATACCATCAGGGTTTATTTTGGAATTGGGTAAAATAATGTTAATTAATTAAATTAATTAACCAAGAAAATTAAAAAAAAAAAAAGTCTAAGGAGTAAATAGCCATACTAGACATGAAAATATACTCTAAAGTCACTATAATCACAGTAGTATGGCACTGATATAAGTCTGTGAATATAGAAGTCAGAAATTGATTCTAGTATAAATGGCAATTTAATTGATAAAAGTGAAAATTTCTATTCAGTGGGAAAAATGACAATCAAATTTGTCAAGACAGCATATATACAAAGAAAATGGCATCTTGGTCTCTTATAATACCCAAATAAATCTAGATGTACTAAAGACTTAAACAAATGAATAAAAATTTTACATTATATGTATGATTTAGAAGTTTGGGAAATGTTTCTGATGAACACAGGAAAACCTGAAGGTATGAAAGAAAAAATTAATCACATAGTAATGAGAAACTTTTGTATAGGATCCCATAAATAAACTCAGTAGGCAAACAATAGGCTGGGGAAAGATATTTATATCTGAAATGACAAATAAATGGTTGATATCTAAGATATAAAAAGTTACAAATTAATAACAAAAGGACAATCCAGTATTTAAAGAAAACAGATAAGAGGTATGAATAGATAGTTCACAGAAGAGCAAGTCTAAATAACCAAAAGCATGTGATCAGTAGTAGTTTGGGAAATACAGATTAAACAATGAGAGATCATTTTATATCCAAAGTTAGAAAGACTTATGATACTCATTGCTGGTAGGAAATGAGAAATAAAAGCATTGATAATAGAAATGTGAAGTTTAGCCCTGGCCAGTTTGGCTCAGCGGTTAGAGTGTCAGCCTGCGGACCAGAGAGTCCCGGGTTTGGTTCCCGCTACGGACGCATACCTCAGTTGTGGTTCGTCCCCGGCCCCAGTGGGGTTGTGTGGGTGGCAACCAGTCGATGTGTCTCTCTCACATCAATGTTTCTGTCTCTCTCTTCTTCCCTCTATCACTCCCACTCTATCTGAAGATAAATACAAAAATGTCCTCGAGTGAGGATAAAAAAAAAAGAAACGTGAAGTTTATAGCTTTTTGTTATTTTGGAAGCAATTTGTCAGTTTTACTCCCAAGAATCTATCTCATAGAATTAAAAGCACCAATATGTAAGTATATACATTTTTTAATGTAAGGATTTTTTTTTTGCAATGTTAAAAATAGTGGTAAATAACTGGAAACAAGGAGGGAAAAGTTGAATACATTTGATATATTTCAGCCATTAACAAGCAGCCATTAAAAAGAAGGGAATTATAATTGTACTAGCTGATGTCGATGTATTCCACTGCCTACCATGAAGAGAGAAAAATAAGATGCAGAGAAATGTATGTGGGAACATACATCAGGATACAAAACAAAATCCTCAAACCTCTGTGTATGTTTATGTTTGTATGTGATTGTACAAGGATGGAGAACAAGGTCGGGACCAAAGCTCATAGAGTTGTAGGGTAGGGTAAGATAAAGGTTAAGAATGGGAAAGTGGGGATTAGGGGAAAACGTAGTAGTTACAGACTCATCTTTGAACCAGGGCTTAGGACACTATCAGTGTAGTGATAAAGGGCTGAGGTGAAAAGGAGACTTCTTGACACACCCTGGGTTTAGTGTACACTTAAAAGGCATGGAATCATAACATATCTTTCCTAGATATGTTAGCCATAGTTTATTAAGGATTTTAAACAGATTGTTAGGAAAGAGGCCATAGAAAATGTATATTAATTATATTTAAATACATTCAAGGTGTATTTTCATGTATTCAACAACTTTTTACTTAATGACTACTGTGTGCCAGGTATTGTTTAAGGCTCTTGGGATTGATCAGATACTACATTCTATTGGGGGAAATAGATAATAAACAACACATATAATAAGTAAGTAATTTATATAGTATCTTAGAAAATGATGAATGCTTTGGAAATGAGAAAAAAACTAGAATAGGGTAAGAAGGATATAGAGAGAGGTGTTTCAAATACGGTGACTAGGGACACATTGAGAAAGTGATATTTGAGCAAAGACTGAAAGGTACCGGGGGAGAAGGAATGCTAATAGAAAGCCCTTGTGTGTTTCGGGAGTAGTAAGGAGATCACCAGAGCTGGAGCAGAGTGATTATGGAGGGAGAGAAAAGCAGGAAATAAGATAAGAGAAGTAAACTTGGGAGGAAAGGAAGGTCATGGTGGTAGTAGGTCAGATCAGTAGTGCCTTGTAGACACTCTTAGGCCCTTGCTAAGCATTGGGCAACAAAGTGATTAAGATCGGATTTATATTTTTAAAGGATTTCTCTGGTTTTGTTAAGAATAGAATGTGATGAGGGGTGGGCAAAGATAGAAGCAGAGAGACCCGTTGGGAGGCTAAGTGCAATAATCCAGGTGAGAGATAGTGGTGGCACACATTAGATTGGTAACAGAGAAGGTGGTAAGACCTGGTCAGATTTGGCTCTATTTTGAAAATAGAACCAACAGCATTTCCTGACAAATTGGAGGTAGATGTAAAAGAAAAGGGAATTAGGTTAGCTGGAGGGAACTATCATAACACAAAACAGAAAAAAGAGAGGGAGGGAGAGACGAGGATAAGAACCTCAAGATGAAGCAGGAGCTTAACCCAAGAAAATGTATCTCTGCTTTTAGTGTTTAGCTGTGTGTGTGTGTGTGTGTGTGTGTGTGTGAGAGAGAGAGAGAGAGAGAGAGAGAGGTGGGGGGAAGGGTTGGGATCATCTGTAACAATTAAATCACACCTAAAGCTCTCTGTTTTCTCTTTTGCATAAGGCTACTTATGAATAGGCAAATAATTATATTGGGTTGTTATAGCAAATACTAAAATATTAAATTAAATATGGAAAACTGGGTGTTTTGTAATTAGGTCAAATACAAATCGAAACCTGTATAGAAAGTGAAGTCAGGAAGGGAAAAAGGTAACAAGGAATTCTTGTCTAGAAAGGGTAAGATTAAGGAAAGGAATTAACAGTAAGAATGAAGTTGGAGAGAGTCTTTCTTGTTCCACCTGGTAAAGGACTTTGAAATAGGCAGCTAAATTTCAGGAAGCAAGAACTTCAATCATTCATTAACAAAAAGTGGGATTTAAAAAAACTTAGTACTAAGTAATAACTGTTGGACAATGATAAGGGTAAAGGGGAAAAACTATTATTGTTGATGGAGGTTGTATCAAGTTAAAATATTTCAGAAATTATATGGAATTTCTAACAAATTCCAGGTGCTTCTGGGCAGCATCTGGGACTTTAAGGGAAAAGAGAAATTATTTTAATTTTTTACCTTCTGGGAAAACGCCAAGAGTTAATTTGTCTGAATTATCTTTCCATGAACTGTCATAGGCCAATTTTGGAAGATAGTTCCAGTTGGGAAAATGAGAGAGCTAGTTTTTCCTTTTAGTATCTGGTGCAGTACTTCCTGGAGCAAGCTGGGTAACTTCTATGATCCATTGAAGGAAATTGGAGCTAGAATAATGAAGCCTGCTTTTCTTATTTTAAATATATACTAGGATCATTTGGGTTCAAAAGTTGTGTTCTGGCCCTAGCTGGTTTGGCGCAACAGTTGGAGCATTGGCCTGTGTTCCAGAGAGATCTGGATTCGGTTTCTGTTAAGGGCACGTACCTTAGTTGCAGTTTGTCCCTGGCCATGCTTGGGTTGTGAGGGAAGCAGCCCCTCGATGTGTCACTTTCACGTCGATGTTTTTCTCTCTTTTCCTCTCTTTCCCTCCCACTCTATCTGAACAACAACAACAACAACAAAAAAGGAAAAATGTCCTCGGGTGAGGATAAAAAAAAGTTGTGTTCTGTGTAGTTTAATATTCTTTAAATTTTATTGATTATTGTCAACAATATTGACTACATCTAGTTCTGCCACATTAAAGGGTAGAGTTATTTAGGAATAAACTTAATTTGGCTTCTATTAGTCTTCAGCTAGTATGTCTGTTTCTAGGCTGAACTAGATGAGTATTTTTCAGGATATAGTAGCCCTAGTTTTTTATTATAAAATTACAGATTTTTTTTTTTTTGCAATAAACATTTCTGAAATTTCCAATTGACTTCAAGAGTGGGAGAAGGCTTTAGGAGACACTGCTTGTAGGGATGGAGGATGGAGTGGGAAGGAGAGAATGAACAGGGTTAACGCTAGGTAATTTTTGACATTTTTCGAACTGGCCTTTTACAAACTCTTTCCCTCCTCTTTGCTTGATGTGGGCAATGGGTTGAGGTTGTGGAATTGAGATTCCATAGATGCACGGGGAAATTGACATGGTGTGGTCAAGCACTGTCCTTTTCGTTTCCTGTTAAGGCTTTTTTTAGCTTTCAGAGTTGAGGCCAAAGCGAGGTGATGGCAGGGACTGATGCTCTCAGTGCTGTTGTCCTAGTGCTGGAGCTGACAAGTACGACTTAAAAGGTGGATAGTAGTTCACTACCAGAAGATTTGAAGCGAACTAGGAACTAGGGATTTATAGAACAAACAAATCATCCTGAGGAAAGGAAGTTATTGTGTTCACTACAAAGAACAACTGAAATCCCAAATACTTAAGTATTTGGTTTTAAGGGGACCTTGTCTCTGACGTAGAACAGAGCCTTGCAGCTATACTTCTTACCAAAAATACATTGACTTTTTCTTTGCCTAACAATTGTCACTAGAAGGGGTAAGGAAAGGCAGGTAGCCAAGTAGTTTATCACAGTATAGCATTCGGAGAGTAACAACACTCAAGTTTTGTAATAACACTCTTGAGAGTACACTTAGGTCCATAGACTGACTGTTTATTTTTCATGTACTGTGCTTTTTACCTTCCTCGTACCATTGATTCTTAGGAGTTTATGGTAAATTTAAACTTTGTTGGAAAGGTACAGTTTTCTTTTTCTTCAAGTTAACATTGAAAAGTTGTGAGACTTTTTTCCCCCAGAAACTCATTATATTACTTTTTTTCTTTATGTTATATTTATTTGGGTATTCATTCAGTCAGTCAATATTTACTGAATATCAACTCTTTATTCAAGCACTGGTAATTCAAAGATGAATAAATCAGACATATTCCCTCTTTAAGTAGCTCTCAGTTTATGACATTATATGAGTACTTGCAAATATCCATTTGAATTTTTCTAATAGATTAATTTTACCTTTACTACAGTTTAATATAATTTAGTGTTTAGCAAGACAATGCTTCTAATGTACTATATGTGCGTCGTTTAGCCTATAACAGCTTTATACCCTCAAAAATATACTTATTTACTCCGTAGTATCTGAAATGTGCAATTATTTTTCAGACATTACATATTGCTTTAAACTGAAAATCTAGATTTGACATATTTTTGCTAGGCAAAATATTTTTTGTTTTGACATATTTTTGTTTACTCTAAAAGTGTTTTGAACCTAATACCACCATGCTTCCAGAGTCACCGCACCTTTAAAGGACACTATAATGAGCAAGCAAATGGCCACCCTGCTAAGAAATTAGTGGTGATTTTTTATTAGAAGTTGATACTTCAATCTCTGCATCTGGTTCTGTTGTTTAAATGAGACTGTCTGGTTCAACAGAGTAAAACAAAAATTGAAATGTTTGAAATAATCTCAGTACCTGTAATTGTCCATAAACAATCAATTCTAATTTTATGAACTTCCAAATCTGGTACACCAAGCTTGTACTAACTATTGTAATTGGTCTTTGTGGCTGTATGTTTAAATATTTGAAATGGGACTTTAATATGAACATGCAGTAAATCTTAACCACAGAGGCACACACAGGTTTCAGTATAATATGGTGCAGGAAAGAGACACATATAAACAGACATATTCCTCATCTTAGTATGTGGAGCCATACTTCCATGGAATTGCACTCATTGTTTATATAGTGAGAGCTGGCAATGAAAAACTGCTGTTCCTATGGTTTTACTATGTATTTTGATCTCTGGGTTATTTACTTTTTCTAAATGTGTAGGGATGATATTAAAAGATGCTGGTATCAGTTAATTATTTTATTGATATAATAAAAAGTTGTATAATAACTGTGAGGGAGGGTGTCTCCTACTTTCATGTACCTTAGGAGAGAAAGGTTATTGTTGAGAGAAAAGATTTTTAAATAATAATTTTGGATAATAGATTCTTTAATTATAAGTGACTTGGATAGTTTAATATGATGTGGCATTGTAATTTCTACTGCATTTAGAATATTTTATTCATGTGAATGTCTTATAATAAAATGTCTTACGTAAAGTCTCTCTACAACACAAGGAGCTCCGTTTTCACAGAAGCTTTTCTAATGATTTAGTAATATTAAACAAACACATCCAATACAAATTTATTTGGTGTCCATTTAATGTAAAGGATGCCATAAAAGAAAATCTTAATTTTAGTTCTTAAACTATGAATGTCCCTTCGAAAGGATTATGTGTTTATTAATAACAGTTTTTGGAAATGAGAGCTAATAGAGGTGTCTGAACAACTTGAGTGTCATTCAAACTTGATTTTTACAATCAAAGTTTTAGATTTCACTTTGTGTTAAACTTCTATAAAGCAATGAAAAATAAATACAGAGCTATACTTTTAAAGAAGCCATAATTAAATTCTACAGCAGTGATAAAAACTTACTCAGTTCCTCTTTGGGTTCTAAATAATAAAGTTCATTTATTCACTCAGTAAATATTTATTGAGTGCCAGGCAGTGTTATATGGGCATGGGATCTAGCACTGAATAAAACAAGATTTCCCGCCTTCATGGCATTAACATTCCAGTTGGATTAGACACATAATAAATGAAACAAAAATAAGTACAATATATAGTATTAAACAGTGATTCACATTTTGAAAAAAGCTAATGGGGAATGTGAAGATTTGGTTGCACTTTTGAATACAACAGGGGAAGCCTTGTAAAGAAGGAGACATTTAAGCAAAGGCCTGAAGGACACAAAGTAGCGAGCCATGTGCATATCTGGGGTGGGAAAACAGAAAATATAGTCTATGAAATGGGATATGTGGCTCTTTGAGTTTTAACTAGGAGTCCAGTGTGGCTGGAGTGAGCCGAAGGGGCAGTATTAGGAGATAAGGTAATTAATTATGATTTCAAGATATGCCTATTTCTTACTTAATTGTGCTTTTTGAAATAATGTAAGTCAAATAGCCATGTACCTGACACTGCAGACATATAAGAATATTTTGGAGTAGATTTAAACAATTTGGCCCCCAGATGGCCAAATCTTAATCTGTTTTAGCCTGATGAACTCTACTGGCCTCACCCTAATGACTCACTGAGACCCTGCCCTACCACAAAGTTCCACAGGTCCCATGTGGATAGGGATGGTCTTTGTGTACCCCTGAGACTTTCACTGAGTGTCTGTAGATCCAGTCCTTGTGCTAAATTTGAGTCTGTATCAACCTGGAGAACACCACTCACCCCTACGTGGTGACTCAAAACCTGCTCCTGCAACTTGGGTAGCACTGGAGGCTCTTTCAGTAGCTGAGCCTAATAGGCAGTTGGCAGGCAGAGGTGGATGTTAGGGTGCCTTGGACAATTTGCTGATTTACTTTAGGCTGAGTATTGGTGGAAGCTGGCCTTGCTACACAGCTTGGTCCCTCCTACATGCACCCAGGCTCAGCAAGGGCAGCCACCAACTGTGGATCATTTTGTAGCTCCTAATAGGTAATCCAGAGTTGCTCACAGGCATTGTCTGACATTGACCTATACTGGAGTCCCTTCCAAGAGGTCCAGAACCAATATACCCAGTGGCTGGCGTCAGACAACATCAGAGCATGACCTGATTAGCTCCACAAGCAACACACCCAAAGGGAGATCTAGGCACACACCAGAACCTGCTGGAGCGGATTACACTTCACTGGGTCAGTCAGCCCCTGCACAGCAGCTCGTTATAGTTGGGGTCAGTCTTCAGAGCCAGCAAGCCTTAGAGTTAATCCACCCACTGATGGGCCAATAACAATCAAGACTTAACTACATCATGCCATGGCCAGGTGGCTCAGTTGGTTTGAGTGTCCTCCTGTAGTCCAAAAGGTTGTAGGTTCAATTCTCTGTCAGGATACATACCTGGGTAGCAGGTTTGATCCCTGGTTGGGGCATGTATGGGAGGCAGCCTATCGATGTTTATCTTTCACATCAGTGTTTCTCTCTCTCCCTCCCTCCCTCCCTCCTTTCCTCTCTCTCTAAACTCAGTGAACATATCTTTGGGTGAGGATAAAAAAAAAGACTTGACTACAACAGGAACACCCACATAACTCACACAAGGGACATTTCTGGAGTGAGCACCTAGCTTAGGTGATCAGAGAGATTGCACTACTGAGCCGAAAAGGACACCCAATACATAAGGCCATGCTACCAAGACTGGAAGACAACAGATATACCTAATACAAAAAACAAATACACAGAAGCAGCCAAAATAGGGAGACAAAGAAACATGTCTCAAATGAAGGAGCAGGAGAAATCCCTAGAAAAAAACTAGATGATTTGGAGGCAAACAATCTGCTAGATAACAGAGTTCAAAACAATGGATATACGCATGTTTGAGAAACTTAGTGAGAACTTTAGCAGCATAACAAGGACATAGAAACCATATAAAAGAACCCGAAATGAAGAATACAGTATCTGAAATGAAGCATACACTAAAAGAAATAGTTTAGAAGAAGCAGAGAATTGAATCAGCAATTTGGAGGACAAGATAGCAGAAAAGACCCAATCAGAGCAGCAGAAAGAAAAAAGAATTTCAGAAAATGATAATTTAAGGGACCTCTGAGACAACGTCTGCATCACAGGGGTACCAGAAGGACGAGAGAGAGAGAGAGAGAGAGAGAGAGAGAGAGAGAGACAGACAGACACACACGTAGAACCTATCTGAAGGAATAATGACTGAAAACTTTCTAACTTGGTAAAGAAAAAGACACACAAGTCCATGAAGCACAGAGTCCCAAATGAAGTGGACCCAAAGAGGCCCACACCAAGACACATCATAATTAAAGTGGCAAAGATAAAGACAAAGAATTTTAAAAGCAGTTAGAGAAAGACAGTTACCTACAAGGGAACTCCCATAAGACTGTCAGTTGATTTCTCAACAGAAACACTTCAGGCCAGAAGGAATTGATATGAAATAGTCAAAGTGATGAAAAGCAAGGCCCTACAATCAAGACTTCTCTACCTAGCAAGGCTATCATTTAAAATTGAAGGAGAAATAAAGAGCTTCCCAGACAAAAAAGAGCTAAAGGAGTTTGTTACCACCAAACCTGTATCACAAGAAATCTTAATGGGACTTCTTTAAGAAATAGAACCAAAGGAGGAACATAATTATAAAGAATAAAATAACAATGAGCATGTACTTATCATTAATCACTTTAAATGTAAATGGCTTAAATGCTCCCATCAAAAGACATAGGGTAGCTGAATGGATAAGAATACAAGTCCCATATATACGATCTCTACAGGCGACACACCTCAGAATAAAAGACACACAGACTGAAAGTAAAGGGTTGGAAAAATACTTTATGCAATTGGAAATATAAAAAAAGCTGAAGTAGCAATTCTTATATCAGACAAAATAGACCTTAAAACAAAGGCTATAATAAGAGACAAAGGAGGACATAATGATAAAAGGATCAATCTAAAAGAGGATATAACTCTTGTAAACATTTATGCACACAACATAGGAGACGTAAATATATAAAGCAAATATGGTTCTACATAAAGGGAGAAATCGACAGGAATACAGTAATAGTAGGGGATTTTAACACCCCATCAACATCAATGGATAGATCTTTCAGACAGAAAATCGACAAGAAATCAGTGGTCTTAGACTAAATGGATCTAATTGATATTTTCAGAGCATTTCACCCCAAAGCACCAGAATGTACATTTTTCTCCAAGAGCCCATTGAACATTTTCTAAAATAGACCACATGTTAGGACATAAAACAAGTCTCAGTAAATATAAGAAGACTGATTTATCAAGCATCTTCCCTGACCACAATGGTATGAAACTAGAAATCAATTAAAGGAGAAAAACTGAAAAAGCACACAAACAAATGGAGGCTAAATAACATGTTACTAAACAGTGAGTGGGTTAACAGTGAGATCAAGGAAGAAATAAAAAGATAGCTTGAAACAAATGAAGACTGTAAACACAAAAGCACAAAATGTATGGTTCACATTGAAAGCAGCCCTAAAACGGAAATTTATAACATTACAAGCCTACCTCAAGAAACAAGAAAAATCTCAAACAATCTAGCCTTACACCTAAAGCTACTAGGAAAAGAAGAAACAAAGCCCAAATAGAGTAGAAGGAAGGAAATTATAAAGATTAGAGCAATTCTCTCTCTCTCTTATTTATTTATTTTTTTTTGGAGGCAACCTAATTTTTGGTGGCCTTGTTTCGACAAGGCTAAAAAAAGTAAGTAAGTAACAATAAAATAAAATAAAGATCAGAGCAGAAATAAATGAAATAGAGTCTGAAAAAATACAAAAGATCAGTGAAGCCAAGAGCTGTTTTATTTTGAAAGGATAAATGAGATTAATAAACCTTTAACCATACTCATCAAGAAAAAAAAGAGAGGTCCTAATAATAAACTGTCAGAAAGGGAAACTAAGAAAACAATCCTCCTTACAATTTCATTAAAAAGTACAGTACCGCCCTGGCTGGTTTGGCTGAGCGGTTAGAGCGTTGGCCTGCGGTCTAGAGAGACGTGGGTTCAGTTCCCACTAAGGGCACGTACCTTGGTTGCAGTTTGTCCCCGGCCCTGGTTGGTCGTGCAGGTGGCAGCCACTCGATGTGTCCCTTTCGCGTCGATGTCTCTCTCTCTCTTCCTCTCTCTCCCTCTCACTCTATCTGTACAAAAAATGGAAAAATGTCCTTGGGTGAGGATAAAAAAAAAAAAAAGTACAGTACCTAGGAGTAAATTTAACCAAGGAGGTAAAAGACCTGTATTTGGAAAATTATAGGACACTGAATAAAGAAATTGAATATACAAATAAATGGAAGCATATACTGTGCTCATGGATAGGAAGAATGAACATCATTGAAATGTCCAGAATGCCCCAAGAAATCTATAGATGTAATGCAATTACTATCAAACTACCAATAGTTTTTTTTTCTACAAAATTAGAATAAATAATCCAGATATTGATATGAAATTACAAAAGACCTTGAATAGTCACTCTTGAGGAAGAAGATCAAATTGGAGATATCATGCTACCTGATATCAAACTATACTACAAGGCTATAGTAATCAAAACAGCATGGCACTGGCATAAAAACAGACACAGAGCTCAATGGAACAGAATAAAGAGCCCAGATGTAAACCAACGCTTATAAGGTCAATATAAGACAAAGGAGGCAAGAACATACAGTGTGGTAAATAAATAATGTTGGGAAAATTGAGCTGATACATGGAAGGGGGAGGGGAGGACTAGATCATCTTCCTACACCATATACAAGAATGAACTCAAAGTAGATTAAAGACTTAAATGTAAGACATGAAACCATAAAACTCCTAGAAGAAAGCATTGGCAGTAAAATCTCTGACATTTCCTTCAGCAATATTTTTTTTGACATATCTTCTTAGGCAAGGGAAACAAAAGAAAAAATAAACAAATGGGACTACATCAAACTAAAAAGTTTTGCACAGTAAAAGAAACCAACAAAACAAAAAGACAACTTACTGAATGGGAGAAGATATTCACCAATAACACATCCAATAAGGGGTTAATATCCAAAATTTATAAAGAACTCCTATAACTCAACACCAAAAAAACCCAATCCCCCCCCCCACAAAACACTGTTCAATTAAAAAATGGACAGAAGATGGCCAATAGACATATGAAAAGATGGCCAAAAGACATGTCACTAATCATCAGAGAAAGGCAAATTAAAACAAAATGTTATATACCCTCACACCTGTCAGAATGGCTATCATCAGTAAATGAACAAACAAGTGTTGGTAAGATGTGGAGTAAAGGGAACCCTCGTGCCCTGTTGGTGGGAATGCAGATTGGTACAGCCACTGTGGAAAACAGTATGGAGTATCCTCAAAAAATTAAAAATGGAATTGCCTTATGGTCCAGCAGTTCACTTCTGGTTATATATCTGACAAAACCCCAAATACTAATTTAAAAAGATATATGCACCCGTATGTTCATTCTAATGTTATTTACAATAGCCAAGCTATGGAAGCAACCCAACTGCCAATCATTAGATGGGGGATAAAAAAGTTGTGTTATATATATACAATGGAATATTACTCGGCCAGTGAAATCTTATAATTTTCTACAGTGTGGATGGAGCTAGAGGATATTATGCTAAATGAAATAAATCAGAGAAAGACAAATGCCATATGATTTCACTCACAGGAGGGCAGGAATTTTTTCTTTCATTTACTAATGTATGTTAAACACTAGAATGGTGCTTGGCACATCGTAGTTACTTAATAAATACTTGTTGAATAAATGAATCTTGTATATCTAAGATAGAACCTTTAATATTTAAGAGTGTTTTTCTGGTATTAGATTGGGTCAGCTTGGGCAGAGTGGCCTGGAACTGATGCTCAAGTCAGCAGATGAGCTCCAGCAGGACCTGGGGCTTGAGCATAGCTCCTGGTTTGGAGGACAGGAACTTAGCAGTTTGGAGCTTTAGCTTAATAAACATGAAATGCTCAAAAGTCATTTAGCAGGAGAGAAAAATGGAAATAAAGACCTAAATATTTTACAAATTCAGTAACCATCTATGATTAAGTTAATATGTAAAACATTTTGTGTTAGCAGTCACTAGTAAGGGGAATCCTCTAGTGGGAAGGTATAGTGCTAGGAAACTTGTGAATTATAAACTACAGAGTTAAAGTAGTAAGTGTAGAAAATTAGGAAATGTATTTGGAAAGTTATGAAACTAAATTTATAGCATTGCTCTTAAACATTTAAATTGGTAAATAGTTTAATCATTCTTTTTGTTTCAATGAGCTAGAAATAGATTTTATGGTTAAACTTTATTGGAGAACATATGTTTTCTTTCTGAGAATAAAAATATATAAAAGCTTGATAATTTTAATGTTATACTTATATAGGAATTTGTTAGGTATAGCATATTTATAAAGCAGGAAACATGAGGAATTGACCCAGAATAATTAGCTGAAGGAAATTATATGGGAATATTCCTTTCAAGGAGGTACTTTGGGGTTTTTTGGGTTTTTTTTTAATCCTCACCCGAGGACATTTTTCCATTTTTGTTCAGGTAGAGTGGGAGGGAGAGAGAGAGAAACATCGATGTGAAAGGAACACACCGAGTGGCTGCCACCCGCACGACCTACCAGGGCCGGGGACAAACTGCAACCGAGGTACGTGCCCTTAGCGGGAACCGAACCCGGGTCTCAGGACTGCAGGCTGACGCTCTAACCGCTGAGCCAAACCGGCCAGGGCTACTTTGGGGTTTTTAATTTGATACTTTAATACTAACTGCAGGTTGTAAATTATAATGTTATTTATTGGCAATAATGAAAATGTTGAAGATAGTATTTTCATAAGTAAAGTGGTATGAAATAGATTGAGGATAAATCTAAATTTGTAGAAATGAATACTAGGAATGCTTCATTAGTGCATCATTAAATATTACATTAAAAATTTTTTTATTGATTGATTTATTTTAGAGAGAGAGAGAGTGTGTGTGTGTATGTGTGTGTGTGAGAGGGGGGGGGGCATCACTTTGTTATTTCACTTATTTATGCATTCATTGGTTGATTCTTGTATGTGCCATGACCAGTGTTTGAACCTGCAATCTTGGTGTATCTGGATGACGCTTTAACCAACTGGGCTACTCAGCCAGGGCAAATGCTACATTTTTTTATATCACTTTTTTCCCCCCACTAGATTAGAGAACTACAAAGGAAATACCTTCCTTAAAACCTTGATAATTTTAATTGCCCTACAGGGGATGTGAATTCTGTTGTCCACTGTATGATGGGATGGAGACTGGGAACAACAGAGAGAGACAGAGACAGACATATCACATTCACATATCTTTTATTACAATGTATTGTTCTATTGTGTGACTAGTTATTGTTTTTAATCTCTAACTGGGCCTAATTTATAAATTAAACTTTATCACTGGTATGTCTGTCTGTCTGTCTGGGAAAAACATAGTATATATAGTTGACCTTGTACAATATAGAGGTTTAGGGATGCTGACACCCTGCGGAATTGAAAACCCATGTAGAAGTTTTGACTCCCCAAAACTTGACTATAGTTGTTCCTCGTTATCTATGGGAGATTGGTTTCAGTACCCCAGCGGATATAAAAAATTTGTGGATGGTCAAGTTTCCTATAAAATGTTGTGTATGAATGCATACAGCTGGCCCTCTGCATCCTTGAACTCCCAACCATGAATTAAAAACAGTATAGGTATTTATTTGGGGGGGAGGGGGACTTGTATAGGTAGCCCCATGCAGTTCAATCCCCTGTTGTTCAAGGGTCAGCTATATAGATTTGGTTCTGTCTGAGGTTGCAGGCATTCACTGGGGGTCTTGGAACATATTTTCCATGGTTAAAGGGGAACTACTGTACTGCTTTAAATACGATTTTTACACAACCCGTATTTTATGGTATATTATTTCCAAGATTTGGGGAATAGTACATATTGATTTAATGAGCAAAGACCCTTCTACAAATATTTAAGTGAACTGACATTTTTTATTTTTTACTTCTTCTATACTCCATGTTTAGCTATTTTGGCTATTTGATAAAGTTTAAAATGTTTAGTTTTATAGTACAGCTGTGCCTTTCTAATTTATCCATACTGGTTTTCTAATCAGAAAAAAATCAGGTTGTTCTCACACTCTAAAATCACTACTTCCTCTCCATTTTTTGCTGATATTATTCTCCTCTACCCCTTTGCCTCTTGATTGTCACAATTCCTTATTCTTAATATGAATAGCCATCGTAATAGATGCCTACTGTTACTACTTTGTTTGAACCACTACTCTTTTGCCTCAGTGCAAGTATTTTATCAGTTTCTCAAGTTAGTTCATAATCAGCTGCTGCATGAAATCTTTTCCTCACCTGTTATAAGTAGATACATGAAATAAGCTATTGAGTTTCTAATTGTTTCTTTTAGAGGTTGAACATTTTAAAATAAATGACTTGAGTAAGATAAAGAAAGCATGTTTTTCAAACTTGCAGATGAAAAGAAGAAAAGAGGGGTAGTAAATATTATTAAATGACAAAATCAGGATATAGAAAATCTTGCAGGATGAAGCAGTAAGTTGAATCCAAGAAGATAAAGTTATAAACATATATTAGAATTGAATATTCTCTCACCCTTCTCCCAGTGAAGGGCGATAGGCAAGGAGGTCAGGCCTGGACAGAGACATGGATATAAAA
Source organism: Molossus molossus (assembly GCF_014108415.1). NCBI lineage: Eukaryota > Metazoa > Chordata > Mammalia > Chiroptera > Molossidae > Molossus > Molossus molossus. The sequence goes on along the minus strand of NW_023425351.1, from coordinate 42,149,461 downwards.
GCATTTAGGAGTTTTGGTTGATGGTGAATTCCATATGCAGAAAAGTGTATGTGATCTAGGGTTGCTTATAGACATACTGTATTATTATTTTTGTTGTGTGCATAATACATAGAGTTGACTTACAAAAGTGAATGAATAAACATGTCTTCTGTTAAGTTTGTATAAGGCATTTAAAATCATATTTCTTTAGAATATGAAGCACCTATATTGAAGAAATTTCTAATGGCATACTGTATTGTCAAGAGTTTTTTAAAAATTGGAGCTTAGGTATCTGGTAATATTATGCTATGCGAAATAAGCAGTCGGAGAATGACAAGTATCACATTATCTCGCTTCAATGTGGAATCTAATGAACAAAATAAACTGGCAAACAAAAGGAAGCAGGGAACAGACTGAAGAATCTCAGAGGGAAGGGGGGTGAGGAGGTGGGAAGAGATCAACCAAAAAACTTACGTGTATATATGCATAACCCATGGATACAGACATTAATGGGGTGGAGGAGGTCAATGGGGGAAAACGGGAATCTGTAGTACTTTCAACAATAAAGATAAATTTTTAAAAAGGTAGGAGCTTTAAGAATATGTTCTAGGATATAAATTCCTTTTCATGTGTAGTTCATTTTAGGATATTTATTTTCTCATGCTTTTCTAGGTAGGTAGGATGGACTTCCTGATCCTTTTTTTTTTTTTTTAATCCTCACCCGAGGACATATTTTTTTGTTGTTGTTGTTGATATTTTGTTCAGATAGAGCGGGAGGGAGAGCAAGAGAGAGAAACATAGATGTAAAAGGGACACATCGAGTGGTCACCACCCACACGACCCAACCGGGACCGGGGACAAACTGCAACCAAGGTATGTGCCCTTAGCGGGAACCGAACCTGGGTCTTTCCAGACCACAGGCCAACGCTCTAAGCAATGAGCCAAACCGGCCAGGGCTCCTGATCCTTTTTGATTGTACTTGTTGGCTAACACTGTTAACCCATACATGGGGCCATGCATGCTTCCTCCACCAACAGAGTACCCATCATTTGGCTGTATTCTTTCTTCCCTTGGGTAAGCTTGGTTCCTTGCCGGCCTTTCATAGTTCTGTGCCAGAGATAGTACTGCAGTTTCTTCATCCTTAACCACCAGCTAATGTCTGCAGAGAACATCAGCTTTGTTACAGAAACTATATCAGGGATTTATTATTACTGAATTATTTTATATAAATATAGGCTTTTTTTCTGTATTATTCTGTATATTGAATATAATGTTGATAATGTCCCAAGTTGGACCCACATTACTGAATGCCATAAAAAGTAAAAAATGCTCTTTAGTCTGTAGCTGTTGGCTACTTTTTAATATGAGATAGTGATAGTCTATTTTTTCAATTTGTCTAAAGAAGTCACCTTTACTAGTGCCTTCTATTCCCATTCTGTTTCAATAATGATTTGATTGATTGTGTCACCTGTGCAGTAGTTGAAAATGGATATGAGCAGACAATTTCAGGACCTCCCTGCTTCCTTATAGATCATTTGGCCGTATGTAAGTGATTTAACAGTCATGCAGTCAGGATTTTCAGAGTAAATAATTTCCATCTTCATTATTATATCTTTGTATTTATGAACACTTGCAGGACATAATATTCCTCTGTTAAATTTATACAAGTTAAAAAAATGGCTAAAAGTAAATAAACATTAAAAGCAGGCTAATTTGAACAGTTGTAGACTTGTGTTTTTGTAATGAGTGAGTGAATAGTTTTTCATTTAAAATACCAGTATTGATAAAGTGTAAATGTAGTGAGGAATTAATGTAGTTTTTGTAGGAGTGCAATCTGATTTGAAATTGTGATTTTATGTAAACTTTAACGTATAGTTATGTTGTCTTTTAAAAGTTTTTTATTTTTTAATGTGTGTATGTATGAACAGAGTTTAAAAGGAATAGTAAACCACATTTCTTTACATAATAGATTTATAAGAGAATGTTGAGTGCCAACTCCTGATCAGAGGTATTAAAAGTATTGCTTCTTGCCCTGACTGAGTAGTTCAATTGGTTGAAGAGTTGTCCTGTATACAAAAGGTTGTGGTTTGATTTCTGGTCAAGGCACATACGGAAGGCTAATTGAGTTTCTCACATCAATGTTTCTTTCTCTCCCTTCCTCTCTCTCTAAAAAATTAATAAAAAATATATCCTCGGGTGAGGATTATAAAAAATATATTGCTTCTGTAGTTATAAATATTTCTTCTTACAGTTTATCATGTGTCTAATTACATGCTCATTTAGATTGACTTAAGATTACAAATATTGATGTTGAAAATTCATAGCCTTGGAGCATCTATTTTTGGTATGTCAGCTATATTATGTTTTATTTACTCATTTATAACCATGATAAAGAAAAAAGATTTATTTTAAAAGTCATACATTTTTAGATTAGACAGTATGCAGATTCCATGTTAGTAGTTCCATAATAAAACATTTGAGTTAAAGTGGAAAACCAGTATTGTATAGGAGTGCTGTCTTCACTTTCACCAGAAAATGTACTTAAATTAGAATTTCCAAATGTGAGAAGTCTGAAAGGAATGAAAAATGCTAGTCCTTAATGTTAGCATATGGTTGATGTTAGCCAAATGAAGTCAGGCTGGGATGCTTTATAGCCACTGTATGACCTACCCAAAGGCAATCACAACACACTTCTTTCTCCTCTCTCTCTCTCTCTCTCTCTCTCTCTCTCTCTCTCTCTCTCTCTCTCTCTCTCTCTGTTTCTCTCTCCCTCTCTCTCTCGCTTTCTCTCCATACCTATCTCTCTCCCTCTCCCCTCTCTCTTTTTAACTAATTGGCCCATGTTGAGTTTACTGAATGTCATCTGGACTCAGTAAAAAGCAAGTGACCTGCATTGAATTAGTGTAATTGTAATACAAACAGAATATCACATAGTTTTGGTCTTATACAGGAAAGGAGAAAGTTGGAAAGATTTTTCAGTTTGATAAATAGAAATTGAAGATACGGGGATCCAGACCTGGTTCATACTTAATTTTACCTTTCATGTCTTTTTATAAGATCAGTGTTTGGATTTTTAGGCATTTCTCCTCTATAAAAAATATTGGTTTCCATTTGAAACTTACTATGAAAGTTTTCTTTTTTTTAGTGTTGCAAATGAAGTACATTAAGTCATGGATCTAATTCCTCTTTCATTTTAGAAAGTTAGCATTGTCCAAAACGAAAGTACTTTCCTGCACTACTATAATTGTCAGGAACTTGGCATATTATTTTACCTTTATCATGACTAATATTGCAAGGCTCCTTCAAATGCCATTTTATTAATTTTTCTCTAGTTTATATTTATTCTGTTTCAGAGAGGCAATAGTTAATTTATCAAGAGAATGAAGAATTGAAGACTTCTAATGTCATTTTAAATAATATGTTTAAAATTTTAACTGTGACTTTGATCTTATGAGTTAATCACTTAATTTGATTTTGAAAGTGTCATTATAAAATGGAGTTATTTGGCATTCTGAAGCTGATATTCTGTGTAACTTACACCATTGTATTAAGACTGAAGGTAAAGAAAAATAGCTATAGATGAGTTAGGTCTTCCTCTTATAATTGCAGAGAACCTTGTACTTTTTGTCTTAAATGTTTATTTATTGAAATATTTGTGATATTTTGCATTTTTTGTTTGTTTGTTTAGTGTCTGTCTCCCCCCACTAGATTTAATGTGTCAAGGGAGTAAGCACTGGGTCTTCCCTTTTTTATTAGGCATGCCTCAGCGCCTGACACAGTACCTGGCATATAATAAGCAAAAGTATTAGTTAAATTGTAAAAATAAATAAGGTAATTATTATTATTATTTTTAATCCTCACCCAAGGACATTTTTCCTTGATAGAGTTCAGATAGAGTGGGAGGGAGAGAGAGAGAAACATTGATGTGAAAGGGACACATCAAGTGGTTGCTATCTGCATGACCCAACCAGGGCCGGGGACAAACTGCAACTGAGGTACATGCCCTTAGCGGGAACTGAACCTCGGTCTCTCTGGACCACAGGCCGAAGCTCTAACCGCTGAGCCAAACCAGCCAGGGCAAATAAGGTAATTATTTATGTTAGTATTTAATTAAAAAATCTGTTATCTAAACAGCACTCAAGTACTAAGCTGTCTAGTAAGTGTTAGTATAATGTAATTGCCTGGCTCTTGTGTTTGCTGGTTTTATCACTTATGACAAATTTGACCTCTCCATATCTCATTTTTTTTCCACGTGTAAAATGAGAATAATTATAGTCTTTATCCTGAGTTGTTATGAGGATTAAATGAAATAATTAATGTAAAATTCTTGGGAAATGCCCCACAGATATTGATTGATATTTTATCATTGTTGTTTTCTCTCGTCATTTTAGAGGTAGTTTGGAATCGTGGGAGGAATGTGTGGCTTTATTAGAGAGAGCTGTAGTAGGGAAACCTTTAAAGAATAGGTAGTGCTTTAAAACATATTGAAAGGTGAGTGATAGGTGATGGCTCATGGGCAAAGAGATTCTGTCTGTAAGCAATGCCAAGGAGTTTGTACTTTATTTTGTAAGTGGTGGGGAAAGATTGGTTTGAAGTAGGGGATGATACAGAGATTTACGTTTTAGAAATGCTGCAGTTTTGCAAGCAGTATGGAGGAAAGACACCAGAGGCAGATACAGCTGGCAGGCAGATTATTGTGATTTTAAAATATATCAAAATATGTCAATTTTGTATTGTCTTTGAGTAAATATTGATATAGAAATCGAAGTAATTATGTAGATGATGGTAATCATTATCACATTTATTATTCATAATAATTATAGATAGCACTTTTTGCTTACCATATGCCATGTGTTTTTATATTTATCTCACTTAATTCTTACAGTTACTATAAGGTAATAGTTTTCAAGGTGTGGTCCCCAGACCAGCAGCACCAGGATCTTCAGAGCATGTATTAGGAATGCTAATTCTTGGGCCCTGTTTCAGTCCTGTTGAATCTGAAACTTTCTTGGTGGGGTTCAGCAGTTTGCATTTTAACAAGCCCTCCAAGGAATTCTGATACATTGTAACATTTAAGAACCATTGTATAGGTATGTTTTTATACAGATAAGAAAACTGTGCTTAGTGGTGTTAAGTAAAGGGTAAAGAGTCTTTTTTTTTTAAGTCCTCACCTGAGGATATTTTTCCATTTATCTTCAGATAGAGTGGGAGGGCGGGGTAGGGAGAGAGAGAAACATCAACACGAGAGGGACATTTCAACTGGTTGACTACCACAGGACTCTGACCAGGGCCAAGGACCGAACCATTCCCTTGACTGGAATCGAGCCCACGACTCTTTGGTCTGCAGGCTGATGCTCTAACTGTTAGGCATACTGGCCAGGGCAAGGGTAAGGTGTCTTTATGATATACTGTTAATTATCTAGGTTTTCTTATTTAATATATCAAAAGGAGCTTAGCAAGTTTCTGATCAGTAAACCCTAGTTTTCTCCTACTTCTATTCTAAAGTTAGAAGTATTTTTCTGATAGAAAATATATTGTCTTCAGATTAATTTAATGAATCAAAAGTATTTTATATCTATTTGTAGAGGAGGCAATATAGCTTGATGGTTAACAACATCAGCTTTGGAGCCACAATATGTGGCTTTAAACCATTTTCCAACTCTGTCCTTTATTTGCTGAGTATTTGAGGGCAAGTTATTTAACCTCACTATGTCTCTGCTTTCTGATATATAAAATGGAGTAATAATCCTTCATTGTGTGTGTTTAAAAATTTTTTATTTTTTGATTTTAGAAAGAGAGGAAGGGAGAGAGAGATAGAAACATCGATGACAGAGAACATTAATTGACTGCCTCCTGCATGCCCCCACTGGGCATCGGGTCCACAACCTGGGTATGTGCCCTGCCTGGGACTCAAACCGGTGACCTCTTGGTGCATGAGCAGATGCCCATCCACTGAGCCACACTGGCCGGGTGTGTTTTTGTTAGGATTAAAAGAAATAATTTTTGTAAAGCTACTTAGTACTTGCCATACACATTGTCTATGATACTAACAACAAGAATTGTTACTATGTATATGTAAGTGCATCAAAAATTTCATAACAAAACATTTAAAAAATAGTGCTAAGATAGCCTAAGAACAGGATGTTTATCATTAAAAAATGTTGGTTCAATGGCTGTTATGTGCCTAAACTTGAAGGGCTTATTTCTCTCTGTTTTGGTTTTAGGAGAAGGGCATGCTTCTCCCCTTCTTATCTTTCATCCTCTCTACCCATCTCTATTTCTTCTCTGTTACAGAACTTTACGGGCTTAGATTCTTCTCATTTTAAGAGATACACAGATTTCCTTTGGGCTCATACTGCTCTTGCCTCCCTGCCTCACACCTTCCTTTCAGAGCTATGTATAAAACACTGATGGATGCTTGCTGCCTCAGTTTTCTCACTTCCAACCCTGAACAGATTCTGGCTGTTTCTTCCCCTCTACTCTACTGAAATTGTTTGCAGTTTTTCTTCTATTTGGCACTGAAACCATTTTCTTCTCCTTAAATCTCTTTCCTCATTTGATTTCCAGGATATCTGTGTCTCCTGGCTTTCCTTTGATCTGTCTTGAGCTTTAGACTCATTTCTAGTTATCTGTTTAGATAATTATCTTTTCTATACTGTCTTTAGACACCTCAGATCCAATATCTTCAAATTGTTTTCACTGTTTTTTCATCAGGCTTTTACTTTTGTATTTTCTGTCTCGGTTGATGACACTACTATACAACCAGTTGCCACATTGAAAATCTGGAGAGCATCCTCCCTCTGTCCAATCTTTCACCATTAATCAATCATCAAGTCCTATTGATGCTGCCTCCTCAATTTCTTGTAATTACTTTGCTTCCTGTCCAGCTCCTCTGCCACTGAGCTAATTCAAGTTCTCATTCACCAGTTCCCATCCATGTTTCTTCCTTAATATCTCGCAAATGTATCCCCTTCTTACCTTTATAGCTTCCTCTCCTTATTTGAGACCTTATACTATTTTGTGTGGACTTGTACAGTCTCCTAACTGTTCTAATAGTGTTCCGTTTCATCCCTTTTCTTTCCCAAGTATCCTTCATAATATTACTAGATTGATCATTCTAAAATGAAACACATAATATTACTTCTTTACTTAAAATCATCCATTTAAAAAGAAGATTTTTTTTCCCCATTTGTCTCTAGGTTAAGACCCAGACTTTTTTTTTTTTTTTATCCTCACCCGAGGACATTTTTCCATTTTTTGCTCAGGTAGAGTGGGAGGGAGAGAGAGGAACAGAGAGAGAGAGAAACATCAATGCGAAAGGAACACATCGAGTGGCTGCCACCCGCACGACCAACCAGGGCCGGGGACAAACTGCAACCGAGGTACGTGCCCTTAGCGGGAATCGAACCCGGGTCTCTCAGGACCGCAGGCCGACGCTCTAACCGCTGAGCCAAACCGGCCAGGGCAAGACCCAGACTTTTAAGGGTGGTATACAAAGCCTTGGCCTCTGCCTCCCTCTTAGTCATGTAGTATCCCCTTTCCTGGAGCCATTCTAGCACTTGTAGATAGTTTAGGTTCTTACTACTGCCTTCTGCTCAGTGCTGCCTCTCTCTCCCTGCATTTTCTCCCATCTCTCTTCTACACGGTCTAACCTGGGAACTTTTTCTCTGGGTTCCCTTAGCATCCTGTGCACCCCAAGACCATAACATTGATTATACAGTATTATAGTTTACCTGATTTTTTTTTTTTACTAGATCATGAATTCACTGATACCAGCATGTGTAACTTCTGTCTTGTTTCTTCAGTGTTTCATACAATGCTTTGTGACATAGTAGGTATAAAATACATGGTTAATGCATATATATACATATTTTGAGTACATAAATTTTATTTGCATTTTTAATAACTAGTAAGGTTGAGGTGGACATGTCTATATTGTATATCACTAAATTTGGGAAAACTGTGAAAGGAAAGAGGAGCATCAGCTCTCTTTTATCCGTTAACAACTTGAGTGCTACCATGTGTTCAGCCTGGGTGAGACACTGCATGAATGAAATGAAAAGAAATAAGGGGGCGGGACTGGTGTTACATTTTTTTTTCTTTGAAAAAATGTTTCTTTAAATAATCCATTCTTTACTCATAATTCATCATTTTATTTTTAGTCCACTTTAGTTTTAGGGAAACAAAATAGAAATCCTTTAGGTTAGCATCTAAAATGCTAATTTTGAACTTTACTGAGTATAGTATGGCACAAGTCCAACACAATCTGTTAAAAATTTTCCTCTGGGTCAGATCTAAGTTGAGAAGAATGAGGTAACGTTAATGTGAACCCAGATTGTACTTCAGTCTTTCTCTCCACTGAGTTGCCAAATTCACAATTCCATTTGTATCTGGAATTGGGGAAGCTGAGTTTAATATGGATTTTTGCCAATGATAGCAAATCTTGGCAAGAATGTCTTGTTCTCTGTGCTTAATTATATAGTTTTATTATAAAGTTTTTCACATATTTATGTGGAGGTACCTCTCATATAGACTTTATTCTTCTGGTAGTTAATCATTTACTGTCAAATCTTTCTTCTTTTCTGAGAAGGCCAACTTATATTTTTATATCTTGCCATTAGCTACTTAGATCTGCCTCTTTGCTAGATTTATACATTTTAAAGCTGTGCAGGTATCTTGGGGGGCCATTACATATAAATCCCTCCTTTTGGAAATTGAAAAGCATAGTGAGGCTGAGAGAGACAGTGTTTGTTATATATTAATTCATCCCATATTTATTGAGTATGTACTTCAATACTATTTTAGGCATTGGGATGCAGCAGTGAATGAATTAAAGACTCAACCTTTTAGGTGCTTATATTATTGAGGGAGAGAATAAATTACACAAAAAGCTATAGCATGTCAGGTTCTGAGGAACTGGTATGTAAGAAAAATAAACCAGGATATTAACTCCTTATCAGAGGTGTTGTTTGCAAATGCCTTCTCCTATTTGGTTGATTGCCTTTTTGTTTTGTTGATGGTCTCTATTGCTGTGCAGAAGCTTCTTAGTTTGATATAGTGCCATCCATTTGCTTCCCTTGCCTTTGAAGTCAAATTGATAAAGTCCTTTCTTAGACCAAGGTCCATAAGTTTATTTACTACCTCTGATTTCTTTTATGTTATTTATTGTTTCAGGTTCTTATATTTAGGACTTTGATTCATTTTGAGCTAATTTTTATGTATGTCAAAGATTATTTGCCCATATGCATGTAGGTTTATATCTGGGCTCTCAATTCTGTTCCATTGGTCTGCGTGTCTGTTTTTCAACAAAAAACAAACAGTCCAATTAAAAAATGGGAAGAAGAACTAAACAGACACTTCTCCCAAGAAGATATACAAATGTTCAACAGATATATGAAAAGATGCTAAATTTCACTAGCTATTAGGGAAATGCAAATCAAAACTACAAGGAGTTACCACCTCACACCTGTTAGAATGCTTATTATCAGTAAGACAAGTAACAGTAAGTGTTGGAGAGTTTGTGGAGAAAAAGGAACCCTCATTCACTGCTGGTGAGAATGTAAAATGGTACAGCCACTATGGAAAACATTCTGGCGGTTCCTCAAAAAATCAAGAATAGAGTTACCGTATAGCCCAGCAAGCCCTCTTTTGAGTATCTATCTGAAAAATAAAATGAAAACATATATTTGTAAAAATGTATGTACCCCTGTGTTCATTGTGGCATTATTCATAGTGGCCAAGACATGGAAACAACTGAAGTGTCCTTCAATAGATGATTAAATAAAGAAAATGTGGTAATATGTACAATGGAATACTACTCAGCCATAAGAAAAGATGAAATATTGCCATTTGCGATAACATGGATGTATCTTGAGAATATCATGCTAAGTGAAATAAGTCAGACAGGAAAAAGTTAAGAACCATATGATTTCACTCATATGTGGAATATAAAACTGAAAGCAACAAGTGGACAAATAAGACAAACAAATAAAAATTCAGAGACACAGACAACAGTATGGTGATCACCAGGGGGAAGGGGTAGGGAGAGGTAGTAAAGAGTAAAGGTGGTCAAATATATGGGGACGGAAGGAGACTTGACTTTGGGTAAACACACAATGCAATGTACAGATGATGTATTATAGAATCATACACTAGAAACTTATATAATTTTATTAACCAATGGCATCCCAATAAGTTTAATGAAAGGAAAGGGGGGAAAAAGCAGGATAAGAGGGATATAGAATGACAGGGATGTTTGATAAAAATATAGGATGATCAGAAAAGGCCTGTTTGATAAGGTCACTTTTAGTAGAGATCTGTAGAAGGTAAGTAAATGAGCCATGCAGATTTCTGGCATAAAATTGGTCTAGTTCGGGAAATAGATTTGGCAGTGTGTTTGGTGTTTAAGGAACAGTGGGGAGGTTTCTGTGGCTGGAGCTGGGTATGAAGGGGAGAGAAGTAGGAGCTGCAGTCAGACAGGTAGCAGAAGACCACATTTAGAGCCCAATAAACCATGGTGAGTCTTTAACTTTTACTCTGAGTGACACAGGAAGCCATTGGAGGGTTCTGAGCAGAGGATTGATATGATCTGACATATAATTTGAAAGACTTCTTCTTTATTAAGAAGGGATTGTAGTAGGACAAAGATGGAAGCAAGGTGAGCAATGAGTAGGTTACTTCTTCAGTGGTCCAGGGGAGATAATGGTGGCTTAGACCAGGTTGGTAAAGGTAGACGTGTTGAAAGGTGGTCAGATTCGGGGTATATTTTGTATTTTGTATGGTATGTGAATTATGTCTCAATTAAGCTGTTATATAATAAATAATAAATGAAATTCCATTTGTACTTTGGAATTTTGCTCATGTAAATTTGTACAATGGAAAATTTAGGTAGATAGTATAAAGAATTAAATAAAAAAGGTAGATGAAATTCAGATTGAAGAAATTTCTGTGTAAAATTATTTAAAATTATCATATTATATACAAGACAAAAAAATTCTATGTACTAGATGTGAATATGGGAATATTGCTATAATAAAGATTGACTGCATAGAAAAAAAATAACAAAATAACCCTATTGTTACCTCTTTTTATTTTTTTAAATCCTCACCTGAGGATACTTTTCTCCCATTTTTATCTTTAGATAGAGAGGGGGAGGGAGAGGGAAACATTCATGTGAGAGAAACACATCAATTGGTTGCCTCCCGCACGACCCCAACCAGGGCTGGGGACTGAATCACAACAGAGGTGTGTGGCTTTGACCAGAATCAAACCTGCGACTCTTTGGTCTACAGGCCAATGCTCGCCAAACTAGCCAGGGCTCTGTTTGTTGTTGTTGTTTTTTAATGAAAACTTTAGATTTGAGCTTAAGCCACATAATCATTCAGGGATAGAACTGAGGCATAATCTTTTTCTGTTTTCTTCCTCATCTTTTCTCTCTTCATTCTGTCTGCTTACAGTCTTTTGTTCAATAAACATTTATTGAGAACCTGCTTATACTGAATATTGTGCCTGGAACTGAGGATACAAAAGATATTTGGAGCTAGAATAACCTGCACTGGGTGACCAAAATGATTTAAGTTTCTAGGTTGGGAGGCTGTTTTGGTGGTGATAAAGGAGAGAGAGGGTCTCCAGGAGGAGCAGGACTGGTGAGAGCAAGGAAATTTCTCTTTTTCCCCCATAGGTGCTCATGTGGTCTTTGTGTTTTCCTAGTAGTTAAACTGCTTTGAAGAATAGCTTATACTCATTGCCTCTACTTTATTAATATACATACACTTTCTTTTAAATTATTTAAATGTGTTTCTTTATATTTATTAAGGGATCACTTATCGTCAAATTCAGTGTCCTCATCTCTGTCCTCATTTGATACCTACAGGCCCTCTGAGGCAGGACCTTTTTTTTGTAAAGGGCCAGATAGTAAATATTTTAGTCTGCAACTTAACACGGTCTCTGTTGAAACCATTCAATTCTGCCATTGTAAAGGAAGTATTCAACTCTGCAGCCATAGACAGTATATAAAAGAATGAGCATGGCTGTGTTCTAATAAAACTTTATTCACCAAAATAGGTGGCTTGCCAGATTTGGCACATGAGCCAGAATTTTGCTGATTCCACTCTAAAGCATTTAGTAGTTTAATTGCATTAAAAAAATTTTTTTTGATGGGGAGTGAGTTTCTCTTTGTCAGTGATACTTTTTCACTTTTTCTCTTATTTATTGGCACCTCTTCCTATAGTCACTTCTTCATGTGGTTCTGTCCATGACTATTTTCTTGCCTTATATTACTACTTCTCTTAAGGCTTTCAGGTTGCAGGCCCTCTTTCTGCACTTCTCACAGGAAATAACTAAGGCCAAAGGGATCTGTTTATAGAATGCCCTTGGTCTGGTAGATGAGTATGAGCTGATGTTTTCAGGATAGTTAGGTCATCATTCTCTGTCTTAACTCTCCCACTTGAGCTTGCCATCAGGCCTGTCCTTCCAAAAAGTGCCATTCCTAGTTGTTTTGGGTATCTTTTCTGTGGTTTATTGTCTGCCTAAGGAAAGTTAGAGGAATGATGGGAGAGGTACTTAAAAGGAGGTCTTTGTGGAGAAATGACTACACATACTCCTTTTTCTTCCCCATAACTTTAAAATAGGGGTAAAAGAGTTCTCCTTGCCCTAAATTATCCCCTTCCACTCTGCATGAATTTTTGTGGAATAGATTCATTTGGATTTATAAGCAAAACAACTTGGGAGGTTTATGTATAGGTAAGATAATTATTATTCATGCTTGCCTTAATATGGGATAGCTTAATCAGGCTGCCTTTGTCTTACTAAACTGAGATACACTCAACAATTGAAGTTTTAAGGGGTGGGAGAGAAAGAAGAAAGGTTAGGAAGGGGAGAGAAATATGGAATTTGGGGCGTTTTTTTGGAGGATAGCCAGCAAAAGAGGGCTGGGGTTTTAGAGCTTGCAGAGGTGGGATTGGGAGAGAAAAAAGGGAACTGGGAAGACAAATGTCAGTTTAAAAATCTGCCTGTTTTTCAGGTCTTGCCTTTTTTTGCTATCTTTCTTTATCTTTACCTATAATGATGAAGGTGTGTGTGTTTGGGGGTGGAGGGAGGGACAAGGGAAGAAGGGGGATAAAGGAAAAAACCAGAGGTAGTTTGTCAGTAACTCTCAAATTGGAATTAAGGCCCAGACAGTTTAAGTGACTTCTCTAATGATACACTTTTAGCTGGTGACAAAGCCAGGGCTATTTAGTCTGGTTTTCTTTTACTTCTTGTTTCCCTGTTGTGTTAATGAGAAGTAACTGCGGATTTACAGTCTGAAAATCTCCTGAGGTTTCAATTCTGATTTCTGATCTTTCCATCTTCTCACTTCCTTGACTAAAATTCAACTGATCTTCAACCTCTGGCCATTTACTTTATTTTTTCCTCTAATTTCCTAGCTTGTTGGTTTTCTCATGGATTACTTTCCTCCCTGTATAGCCGAGACACTGCTCTATCACTTGACCACGTTCTTGTTTTTTGGTTAGTAGAGCAGACTATGTGAGGCTCCTTTTGTTTGAACCCATTGGCTTTTGCAGCTCCACGTCTGGGGTATATGAAGCAAAAAGAAAACTCGGCAACTCACCACTGATGTTCCTTGGGTCTCAGGGTCCCTAACTGGTCTGCTTTCTTTCTACCTTTCAGAGTCTTAGGTTTGTTTTATACAAAATGTCTGTGGTTTTTCGTTGTACTTAATGAATGGACTAAGGTAGATCTATTTCATCTTCCTGGAAGCAGAAGTTACACACAGTTTTTAAAGGGCAATGACTTTCAAGTTGATGGAATTTTAGGTAAAATACAAAGCACAGTGATATATTTATCTCAAGGAAAACAGCTTGGTTATTGTTGCCTAAAGCTGGCTCCTGAGTTAGTGAGTTTCATAGTTTCCCCTTTCCTCTATTTATGAACTCCCAGTCTCTAAAAATGGTGTGTTTTTCACACTAGCACCAAAGTTATGGGGATTTGGAAGTAGATACTGTGGGTCTGTACTCCTTACTTCGTACAGTGATTTTTGAGCCTTGCTTTATCTTACCCTCATCTAGAGTTAAAAAATATATACCTAATCTCCTTCCGGATCAGATTCGATGGGCTAGGTCCAGGGGATTAGTAATTTTCCAAGCTTCCCTATGGGATTCTGATCTAATGTGTAGCCAGTGTTGAGAACCATTGGCTGAGTATTTGGAATTGGTAGTTGCTTGTGAATTTTAAGGTTTTCTTAAAGAATATGAAGCCAGAAACTGTGTGAATATTTTTATCATTTTCACTAATTTTTGATAGACTCTGATGAGTTATTTATTTATTTTGCTCTCATTCATGACTCAGGCAGTAGATGAAAGTATTCTTTTTTCCAGGCAAGGTTAAGGGACCGTGTTGACAGATCTTTTTTCTAAAACTTACCATTTAATTCCTAAATTGTCATACTAAATTCCTGAAATCTATGATTTCTTTCAGATTATAGACTTTCTATAGTTTCAATTGTTTCTCTTTTGTTGTTCATATATTCTTTGTTGTTAATTTTAGTTTTTTTTTTAATAATTAAATTTTGTATTGGTTTCATTATGTAATATCTTCTTTTTGTTAGGTAGATTTATACTGGGCATTATACTGCTCTTAGGCCAGCACCTCATTTATTGAGTGACACTTTTGTTACTTTAGGACTAGTTTATTGTTTTATCCTAATTTGGTCATATGAACTCTATGATGACCTTTGCCTGCTTAGCTTTAACCTAGTTCTTACTATCAATTTGGGTTCACAGGCCTTTGTGTAAGCATCTGCCTAAGTTTTGCAATCACCATTATATATGACTGAGGATTGAGTGACTTGTTTATAATCAGTATTACCTTTATACATTTTGCTCTGTTTTGATTATTTGATTAACTGTCATAGATTCTATGATAACCCAGTCTTTGCACTTTGGTGGTAAATTGTGACATTATTTTTTCACTCTACTCGGTGATTTTATGCCAACTGATAATTTTAAGGTTATGTCAATTGTAGTTACTAGACTTGGTTAATGGAGTCTTTGCCCAGAGCTTGTGCCCTAGAAGGTTTCCACTCTGGCTTTGCTGTGGCCCTGCTACATCTCTCTCTCTCTCTCCTTTTTAAAAAAGATATTTAAGTAGTTGAGATGCAATTGTATGGTTGTGCCTTCTCTTCCTAGGTTATGCTCTGGATACCCAAGATCCCATAATTCTCTGTGCAAGTAGCCCTGAGCCTATGCAGGCATCTTTGCTGGAATTATCCTTGTGAGAGCAGACTGAGCCAGGCTAGGGTTAGACAAGAGACAGCTATTTCAGGGCTACCTAGTGGTGGTTGTAGAATCAGAATGGAGTCAAGATGTGTGTGCTGGGTGCTAAGGAGTCAGGTGGGAGTAAAAAATAGGTAAGCCATTGACCACGGGTCTCTGTTTGTGTTCTTGTCCTGGGCCCCACAGATGGTTGCAGTAAACCTGATATGATAGGAATGGATAGTATTGCTTTACTTTGGAATGATTTGAATTATTATTGTCTTTTGGTAAAGGTATTACTGCTCCATATAATATTTTGATATTTTAATAGTATTTCATATTCTTGTAAACTTGTCCTATGAGCACTTTTACTAGATAAGTGAAAGCTGCTAATGACTGAATAAATTTATTTCTCTAATCTTAGGTCAAATTATAGGAAGTGACATTTCGTGAATCTTTTGTACAGAATTTTCTATTTTCATTTTGCAATCATATTGTTTATTTCTGTATTGAAACATTTTCATACATTCTAGATAGTTATTTTGCCTTTCAAAGCTCTGATGTAATTTGTTCTTTTATGCCTACAATAATGTATTTTGAAAGTTTTCTTCTAGGTTTTAGATTTCATCATGCTTCTGAAATCATTTTGATAATGCATATGGTTAATTTGGCTAACATATATCAACTATTTCTAGCATTTTATCTTTCCTTAAGTTTTTGAATATACAAACCAGTTAATCAACCTTATTGTTCAGTTTGTTTTATAATGTTTTTATGTTAAACCTTCTTGTTTTCTTTAAACATGTATTATTGTTTCAATATTCATTCTACATAACAGTCTTAAATTTCATTTTATTTTTATAATGTGTAAATGTGTATTATACAGTACTTATTATTATAGCTAATCTGGAGTAAATTATAGTATATACTGTACTGTATTCCAGGTGAGATATTTAAGTAGTTGAGATGCAGTTGTATGGTTTAAATAGCATCCACAGTGTACTCCTTTTTTGAGGAGGTACCATATTGTTTAAAATGCCCAATATTATTTTTAAATTAAACATTAAAAGTTCTTATCTCCAACCCTGGCCAGTGAGGCTCAGTTGGTTGGGCATCATTCATACACCAAAAGGTTGCTGGTTGGATTCCTGATCAGTGTACCCACCCAGGTTGCCAGCTTGATCCCCAGTGAGGGGTGTGCAGAGGCAGCTGATAGATGTTTTGTTTTCGCATTGAATGTTTCTCTCTCTCTCTCTCCCTCTCTAAAAATTAATAAAAACATATTTTTAAAGTTCTTATCGCCAAATTTACTTCAAATTTGTAAATACTATTGATATTTATGCAAAACTCCTATTAATCTTTCTCATTACATTATTCTGAGAATATATGACTTACTCTGCTTTGTTACTAGCAGGGAACTCTTCTTTTGCCAAAGTGGAAATTTTAGTTATTAGTGATGTAGTGTGCTGTGGAAGGTCAGTTGACTACTCAGAGAACATCACAGGGGGTAGCATTTATTATTCAAACCTGACCCGTCAGCACAATAAATATGAAACTGTATCAAAGGAATATAAGAAATGTTAACCATGTTCACTGGTATAGAAACCAGAATTCCAATTTATTGCTTTAAAGTAGATATTTAATTTTTACACAAATAGGAATCACGTGATTGTTGGTTATCGTATTCCCTTTCTCCTCCCTCTCTCACCTCTCTCACCCTTTCTCTCCTTCCCTACCTCCTATGATCTATTTATATTTCCTATTTCTGCTGTAATAAACAACCACAAGCTTAGTCTATTATTTCATAGCTCTGTCAGAAGTTGAAACAGGTCTCACTGGGCCAAAATTAAAGTGTTGGCAGGCCTGTCTTTCTTTCTGGAGCCCCTTCCTCCATCTTCAGAGCATCAGGCGTGCCTCTCTCTGACCATAGTCACATCTCCCTTTGGTTCTCATTGGCACTCCTCTTCCACTTTTAAGGACCTTTGTGATTACATTAGGCCTGCCCAGATAATTCAAGATAATCTTCTAACCTTAAGATTCATAGCTTAATCCTATCTGAAAAGTCCATTTTTCCAGTTAAGTTCTAGGGATTAGGATGTGGACTGTGGATCTTTGAGGGGCTGTTATTCTACCAGCCGTCTATCTGGCTATCTATCTCCACCCTCCCCATGCATCCCATTCTTGGTCTGCTTACCTATCTGTAT
Source organism: Molossus molossus (assembly GCF_014108415.1). Taxonomy (NCBI): domain Eukaryota; kingdom Metazoa; phylum Chordata; class Mammalia; order Chiroptera; family Molossidae; genus Molossus; species Molossus molossus. Next base: position 42,132,027 of record NW_023425351.1, on the reverse strand, counting down.
TTTGTCTGTCTATCTTTTTTTGAAGTATTTGATACTTCACTCCTGAACATTTATTTCTGTGTCTGCATGCATCCTTGAGGGAAAAAATTCTCCTGCGTAAACACAGTACCATGATCGTTGCTAAGAATATTAACAGCGATTTTTCTAATGTTATCTACTATTTACTTCATATTCATATTTCTTTAGTTGACACATTGTATTTGGCCTCTTTTAATCTAGTTCAGCCACCATGTCCCTGCCCCCCAACATACACACATTTTGATCTTCCATGACATTGACGTTTTAAAATTTAATTAATATATTAATTTTTGTTATAGATGTTTCTCCTTTTTCACCCACTGATTCCTCCCTCCCCGCCTTGTCCCCAGCTTTGTTGTCCATGTCCATTTGTCATGCATACATGCATATAAGTTCTGTGGTTTATCTCTCTCCCTCTTCTGGGGATTGTCAGTCTATACCCCACTTCCACGTCTCTGGGACTACGCCATTCCTCAGACTGTTATGTTCATTAGATTCCACAAATAAGTGAGATCATATGATACTTGTCTTTGTTTGGCTTGTTTCGCTTAGGATAATACTTTCCAGGTCCCTCCATGTCGTTTCAAAGGATAAGAGATCTTTCTTTCCTACCGCTGCATAGTACTCCATTGTGTATATGTACCACTGCTTTTTTATCCATTTGTCTACTGATGGACATTTGGGCTGTTTCCAGATTTTAGCTATTGTAAGTACTGCTGCTACAAACATGGGGGTACATATATTCTTTCTGATTGGTGTTTCAGGCTTCTTAGTGTATATTCCTAGAAGTGGGATCACTGGGTCAAATGGCAGTTCAATTTTTAATTTTTTGAGGTAACTCCATATTGTTTTCCATAGTGGCTGCACCAGTCTGCATTCCCACCAGCAGTGTACTAGAGTTCCCTTTTCTTCACACCCTCGCGGACACTTGTTTGATGATTTGTTGATGGCGGCCATTCTGACAGGTATGAGGTGATACCTCATTGTTTTAATTTCAGTCTCTCTGATGATTAGTGATGGTGAGCATTTCTTCATATGTCTCTTGGTCATTTGTATATCCTGTTTGGAGAGGTATCTATCTATTTAGCTCCTCTGCCCATTTTTAAATTGGGTTCTTTGTCTTCCTTTTGTTGAGTTGTATGAGCACTCTATATACATTGGAAATTAGCCCCTTACCTGATATATCATTGGCAATTATGCTCTCCCACAGAGTGGGTTGCCTGTCCATTTTGATGATTGTATCTTTGGCTGTGCAGAAGCTTTTGAGTTTGATGCAGTCCCATGTGTTCATTTTCACCTTTGTTTCTGTTGCCTTAGGTGATGTATCAGTGAAAATTCTGCTGCGTATGTCTGAAATTTTGTTGCCTACAGTTTTTTCTAGGATTTTTATGGATTCATGAGTCACTTTTAAGTCTTTTATCCATTTTGAGTTTATTTTTGTGTATGGTGTAAGTTGATGGTCTAGTTTCATTTTTCTGAATGTAGCTGTCCAGTTTTCCCAACACCATTTATTAAAGAGGCTGTCTTTACTCCACTGTATGTTCTTGCCCCCTTTGTCAAATATTAATTGAGCATATTGCCTAGGGTCTATTTCTGGGTTCTCTGTTCTGTTCCACTGGTCTATATGCCTGTTCTTGTGCCAGTACCAGGCTGTTTTGTTTACAGTGGCTTTGTAGTATAACCTGAAATCTGGTAATGTGATCCCTCTTACTTTGTTCTTCTTTTTCAAGATTTCTGTGGCTATTTGAGGTCTTTTTCGGTTCCATATGAACTTTTGAAGTATTTGTTCTAGTTCTGTGAAGTATGCCGTTGGTATTTTGATGGGGATTGCATTGAATCTATATATTGCTTTGAGTAGTATGGACATTTTAATGATGTTAATTCTTCCAATCCATGAGCAAGGTTTGTGCTTCCACTTTTTTATATCTTCCTCTATTTCTTGTTTCAATGACCTGTAGTTTTCCGCGAATAGGTCCTTTATTTCTTTGGTTAAGTTTATTCCTAGGTATCATAATTTTTTTTGCCGTAATAGTAAATAGGATTGTTTTCTTAGTTTCTCTTTCTGTGAGTTCATCTTTGGTGTATAAGAATGCCATCATGAACAACTATATGGCAACAAATTCGACAATCTCAGCGAAATGGACAAATTTCTAGAAACACACAGTCTCCCAAAACTATTCCCGGAAGAGATAGAAAACTTGAACAGACCAATAACAACTAAGGAAATTGAAGAGGTAATCAAGACTCTCCCAGCAAACAAAAGCCCAGGCCCAGATGGTTTCACAGGGGAGTTTTACCGAACATTCAAAAAAGAACTAACACCCATTCTCCTCAAACTATTTCAAAAAATTCTAGAAGAAGGAAGACTTCCAAACACGTTCTATGAGGCCAGCATAATTCTAATTCCAAAACCAGAAAAAGACACTACGAAGAAAGAAAACTACAGGCCAATATCCCTGATGAACATAGACGCCAAAATCCTGAACAAAATACTAGCAAATCGGATCCAGAAATACATCAAAAAAATTATTCACCATGACCAAGTGGGATTCATTCCAGGGATGCAAGGCTGGTACAATATTCGCAAATCAATAAACGTGATACACCACATAAACAAAATGAAGAATAAAACCACATGATCATATCAATAGATGCTGAAAAAGCATTCGACAAAATCCAGCATCCATTTCTGATAAAAACGCTCAGCAATGTAGGAATAGAGGGATCATATCTCAACATAATAAAGGCCATATATGAAAGACCTACAGCCAACATCATACTCAATGGACAGAAACTAAAAACATTTCCATTAAGAACAGGAACAAGACAGGGATGTCCACTTTCGCCACTCTTATTTAACATTGTACTGGAAGTCTTAGCCACAGCAATCAGACATGAAGAAAAAATAAAAGGGATCCAAATTGGAAAGGAGGAAGTGAAACTGTCATTATTTGCAGATGACATGATATTGTACATAGAAAACCCTAAAGACTCCATCAAAAATCTATTAGACTTAATAAATGAGTTTGGCAAAGTAGCAGGATACAAAATTAACGTCAAGAAATCGACGGCATTCTTGTACATCAATGATGAACTCACAGAAAGAGAAACTGAAAAAACAATCCCATTTACCATCGCTCCAAAAAAATTACGATACCTAGGAATAAACTTAACCAAAGAAGTAAAAGACCTATTTGCAGAAAACTACAGGTCATTGAAAAAAGAAATAGAGGAAGATATAAAAAAGTGGAAGCACATACCCTGTTCATGGATTGGAAGAATTAACATAATTAAAATGTCCATACTACCCAAAGCAATCTATAGATTCAACGCAATCCCCATCAAAATACCAACGACATATTTCATAGAACTAGAACAAATACTTCAAAAGTTCATATGGAACCAAAAAAGACCCCGAATAGCCACAGCAATCTTGAAAAAGAAGAACAAAGTTGGAGGGATCACAATACCAGATATCAGGTTATACTACAAAGCGACTGTAACCAAAACAGCCTGGTACTGGCACAAGAACAGGCATATAGACCAGTGGAACAGAACTGAAAACCCAGAAATGGACCCAAGGCAATACGCTCAATTAATATTTGACAAAGGTGGCAAGAGCATACAGTGGAGTAAAGACAGCCTCTTTAATAAATGGTGTTGGGAAAATTGGACAGCTACATGCAAAAAAATGAAACTAGACCATCAACTTACACCATACACAAAAATAAATTCGAAATGGATAAAAGACTTAAATGTGACCCGTGAATCCATAAAAATTCTAGAAGAAAATGTAGGCAACAAAATTTTGGACATCATACGGAGCAGAATTTTCACTGATACATCACCTAAGGCAACAGAAATAAAGGAGAAAATGAACACATGGGACTACATCAAACTAAAAAGCTTCTGCACAGCAAAAGAAACAATCATCAAAATGGAAAGGCAACCCACTGTATGGGAGAACATCATTGCCAACGATGTATCAGATAAGGGGTTAATTTCCAGTATATACAGAGTGCTCATACAACTCCACAAAAGGAAGACAAAGAACCCAATTAAAAAATGGGCAGAGGAGCTGAATAGACACCTCTCCAAACAGGACATACAAATGGCCAAGAGACATATGAAGAAATGCTCAACATCACTAATCATCAGAGAGATGCAAATTAAAACAACTATGAGGTATCACCTCACACCTGTCAGAATGGCCGCCATCAACAAATCATCAAACAACAAGTGTTGGCGAGGGTGTGGAGAAAAGGGGACTCTAATACACTGCTGGTGGGAATGCAGACTGGTGCAGCCGCTATGGAAAACAATATGGTGCTACCTCAAAAAATTAAAAATTGAACTTCCATTCGACCCAGTGATCCCACTGCTGGGAATATACCCTAAGAAGCCTGAAACACCAATCAGGAAGAATATATGTACCCCCATGTTCATAGCAGCACTATTTACAATAGCTAAGATCTGGAAACAGCCCAAGTGTCCACCAGTAGACGAATGGATCAAAAAGCTGTGGTACATATACACAATGGAGTACTATGCAGCGGTAAGAAAGAAAGATCTCTTATCCTTTGAGACGACATGGAGGGACCTGGAAAGTATTATCCTAAGTGAAAGAAGCCAAGCAGAAAAAGACAAATACCACATGATCTCACTTATATACGGAATATAATGAACATAACAGTCTGAGGAATACAGTAGACCCAGACACATGGAAGTAGGGCACAGACTGACATCCCTCAGAAGAGGGGATGGGGGGTGGGGGGGTGGGAAGAGATAAACCACAGAACTTATATGCATGTATGCATGACCAATGGACATGGACAACTAAGCCGGGGACAGGGTGGAGGGGGGGTGGGGTGGGGGGTGCCAATGGGGTAAAAAGGTAAAATATCTGTAACAAATAAATAAATAAATAAATAAAATTTAAAAAAAAAAATAAAAATAAAAAAAAAAAAAAAAAAAAAAAGAATGCCATCAATTTCTTGATGTTAATTTTGTATCCTGCTACTTTGCCAAATTCATTTATTAAGTCTAGTAAGTTTTTGATGGAGTCTTTGGGTTTTCTATGTATAGTATCATGTCATCTGTGAATAATGACAGTTTTACTTCCTCCTTTCCAATTTGGATCCCTTTTATTTTTGTTCCTGTGTGATTGCTGTGGCTAAGACTTCCAGTACTATGTTAAATAAGAGTGGTGAAAGTGGGCATCTTTGTCTTGTTCCTGTTCTTAAGGGAAATGCTTTTAATTTTTGCCCATTGAGTATGATGTTGGCGGTAGGTATTTCATATATGGCCTTTATTATGTTGAGATATGATCTCTCTATTCACACATTGCTGAGCGTTTATATCAGAAATGGATGCTGGATTTCATTGACTTTTTTTGGCATCTGTTGATATGATCATGTGGATTTTATTTTTCATTTTATTTATGTGGTGTATCACATTTATTGATTTGCGAATATTGTACCAGCCTTGCATCCCTGGGATGATTCTCACTTGGTCATGGTGAATAATTTTTTTTGATGTATTGCTGGATTCGATTTGCTAGTATTTTGTTCAGGATTTTGGCGTCAATGTTCATCAGGGATATTGGCCTGTAGTTTTCTTTCTTTGTAGTGTCATTATCTGGTTTTGGAATTAGAATTATGCTGGCCTCATAAACCGAGTTTGGAAGTCTTCCTTCTTCTTGAATTTTTTGAACTAGTTTGAGGAGAATATGTGTTAGTTCTTTTTAAATGTTTGGTAAAACTCCCCCGTGAAGCCATCAGGGCCTGGGCTTTTGTTTGCTGGGAGATTCTTGATTACATCTTCAATTTTCTTAGTTGTTATTGGTCTGTTCAAGGTTTCTATCTCTTCCCCGTCCAGTTTTGGGAGACTATGTGTTTCTAGAAATTTGCTCATATCACTTAGATTGTCGAATTTGTTGCCATGTAATTGTTCATAGTAGTTGTTAACGATCTTTGTATTTCTGTGGTGTCAGTTGTTATTTCTCCTCTTACATTTCTGATTTTGTGTATCTGGGTTCTCTCTTTTTGTTTCTTGGTGACTCTAGTTAAGGGTCCATCAATCTTGTTTATCTTTTCGAAAAACCAGCTCTTTGTTTCATTGATCCTTTGAATTGTTTTTGTTGTTGTTTTTTTTTGTTCTCCATGTTACTTATTTCTGTTCTGATTTTTACTATGTCCTTCCTTCTACTTGCTCTGGGGTTTTCTTTTTGTTTGCTTTCTAATTCTTTAAGTTGTGAGGTTAGTCTATCAGGAATTTTTCTTGTTTTTTGAAGTAGGCCTGTAGTGCTATGAACTTCCCTCTCAGAACTGCTTTTGCTGCATCCCATAGATTTTGTGTTGTTGTGTGTTCATTTTCATTGATTTCCAGGAATTTTTTAATTCCTTCCTTGATCTCCACGGTAACCCATTCATTGTTCAATAACATGCTATTTAGCCTCCATGTTTTCAAATGTCTTTGTATGTTCTTGTTGCAATGGATTTCTAGTTTCATGCCATTGTGATCTGAGAAGATGCTTGATATGACTTCAATCTTCTTGAACTTGTAGACACTTAGTTTGTGCACTAACATATGGTCTGTCTTTGAGATTGTCCTTTGTGCACTTGAGAAGATTATGAATTCTGTAGTTTTGGGGTGTAATTCTCTGTAGGTATCTATAAATCTATTTGACCTAGCGGTCATTTATAGTCTGTGTTTTCTTGTTAATTTTTTGTTTAGAAGATCTATTCAGTGATGTCAGTGGGGTGTTGAAGTCCACTGCTATGATTGTATTGCTGTTGATTTCTCCTTTGAAGTCCTCCAAAAAATTTTTCATATATGTTGGTGCTCCTGTATTGGGTGCATATATGTTTACCAAGGTTATATCTTCCTGTTGGATAGATCCTTTCAATATTATGTAGTGGCCTTTTTTGTCTCTAGTTATGGTCTTCATTTTTGAATCTGCTTTATCAGATATGAATATTGCTACCCCAGCATTTTTTGCTTTCCTTTTGCTTGGGAGATATTTTTCCATCCCTTCACTTTTAACCTATGTGAGTCTTTTTTTATGAGGTGGGTCTCTTATAAACAACATATATTTGAGTCATGCTTTCTTATCCAATCAGCTACTCTGTGTCTTTTTATCGGAGCATTCAAACCATTTATGTTTAAGGTGATGATGGATGTGTACTTATTTATTGCCATATTTGTTTAGTGTGGTTCTATTTTTCTTCCTATTTCTTCTACTAATTACAGCAGACCTTTTAGCATATCTTGCAGTGCTGAATTGGTGTTAATATATTCCCTTAGCCTGGTTTTTTTTTTTTTTTGTCTGGGAAGCTTTTTATTTGACCTTCTATTTTGAATGATAGCCTTGTTCGTTAGAGTAGTCTTGGATTCAGATCCTTGTTTTTTATGATCTTGATTTCTTCATGCCATTCTCTTCTGGCCTGTAGTGTTTCTGTTGAGAAGTTAACTGATAGCCTTATGGGGTTTCCTTTGTAGTTAACCTGTTGCTTATCTCTTGCTGCCTTCAGGATTCTCTCTTTGTCTTTAAATTTTGGCATTTTAATTACTATGTGTCTTGGTGTGGGTCTGTTTTGATTCTTCTTACTTGGGGCTCTCTGTGCTTCTTCAGTTTGAATGCCTTCTCCCTTCACCAAATTGGTAGTGTTCTGTCACTATTTCCTCAAATATATCTATTTCTTGCCCATTTTCTTCTTCTTCGGGACTCCTGTGATCCAAATGTAATTACATTTTCAGTTGTCCCACAGTTCTTTTAAGCTGTCTTCCTGTTTTTTTCCTTTTGGTTTTTTGATTGGTTGATTTTTTTCTACCCTGTCTTCTAATTCACTGATCCGGTCCTCAGTTTCCTCTACTCTGCTGGTTAGTCCTTCTAATGTGTTCTTAATTTCTGCTAAGTCATTCTTTATTTCCACTTGGTTGGTTTTCAGTGTTTCTTTATCTTTCTTCATGGTGCTGATGTCCTTACTCATGTTGTTGACCTTCCTCAAGATCATGGCTCTGAACTCTACCTATGATAGATAATTTTCTTAACTGTATTTCATTAATCTCATCTTCAATAGAGTACTCTTGTTCTTTCATTTGGGGTTTGTTTCTTTGTTTCACCCTTTTGGCTCTCTCAGTGGGTTTTGGAGCCTGCCAAATTTCCCTGTGTTTGTTGGTGGTCTGCTGTTTGTGGCTCCCTCTACTGGGTTTGGATGAGCCTGAGTGGGCCCACATTAAACACCATTGTCAGGTCTTACTTTCCTGGGTACATTTACAAGCCCAGGAAACGTTCAGTTATCCTCTAGCTTTTTCCTGGAGGCTAGTAGTCTCAGTTACTCAGTGTCTTGGAATGTAGCCCTGATATTCTGCATAAGAGGATTTCCAGAGGGTGGGATAGATGCTGGTTGTTATTGAGCCTCAATTTGCATTTCTTTGCCTCATCTGGGAAAGGCTGAATCTCTGAGGGTCAGGGAGGCTGCTGCTTTTCCCCACAGCTCTGGGAAGGAGCACTCTTACCACCGTTTTTTGTGGCCCCAGCTCAGCAATAACTCTGAGTACCCTGCAAATCCTGGGTGTCCCCACAGAGTTCCAGCCCAGTCTGCCCTCCCTCTGCCGTGGCCCCCAGGTGAGTGGCTGTGGCTATTTTAGCGCTCTGACCCAGCTCTCTGCACTGTGGATCAGGTTTGGTCTTTATTCCCCAAGGGCGCTGCTCACAGCTAAGACTGCTGCTTTCTGTGGGCTTCCAGCCCACCACCCTCTCGCGCCTCCACAGATCCTACCAGTGTCCCTGGTTATATGGACCAGTCCTGCTGCTTTACTGTTGCTTTTTTCCAAGGGTTTGTCTTTATTTTTTGTAATTCTCGTTTGATCCTGGGAAATTGCCTGTGTAGTTTCCGTTCACTCCGCTTCTATTTTCACATCCTCTATGCCTATGTTATGGGCTGCTGCGTCACACAGGCCTCTTTGGTGCTTCAGCACCCCACAGGTCCTGTGGATAACTGGATTGCATAGTCCTTGCTGGGTCGCACTGGCCTTTCTGGTGCCCCTGCACCCTGCAGGTCCTGTGGACAGCTAGCTAGATCGCACCAGTCCCTCTCAGGTTCCGGCTTCCCACTGCTCTTGTGAGCTGCTGAACTGCACAAGCCTCTGTGGAGCCTCAGGTCCCGCCGCTGGTGGCTGGGGAGTGCTGTTGCCCTGTGGGGCTCAACTCCTGCTCAGCTTTTGTTGTAGTTTTTGGGGATGGGTCTCAGCTGCTGATCTGTGCTTCTGTTGCCTGGGGATGGATGTCTGCTCCTCAGCCTCTGTAGCTGGGGGTATATCTTGACTCTGATCTGGCTACTACTATGGGGGATGGTGCTGGGCTCCGGCTGTCTGCGGCTTCCCTGACCAGTACCTTGGGAGCTTCTCTAATGTGCACTGGTCTGTGTTGACACAGAGTGTTTACTGGTCCTATATGGTGCCAGGTGTGCTGGTGGGCTCAGATGCTGGGCCCTAGCCGCTCCCACTGCCACCTCTCAGGGAAGACCAGGGATCTTCCAAAATGGTTGGACCTCCCCGTGGTGCAGGGAGAAGCGCCCTGAAGAGCCGCTCACCACGGTAGCCGGCTGCTCTGTCCACACACAGGATCCTTCTGCTCCGCATCTCTGCACAGCAGGGGTTTGGTCGTCCACTTTTACGTCTACTCATACACTCTCACAAACTTATCCTCCCCCCGGTCCTGCCCACTGCCATTATTGTTGTTATTATTATTTTCTTTATCCGCACCCTAGGACACTTTTTCATTTTTGTTCTGTTAGAATAGGAGGGAGAGAGAGGAAGTGAGGGAGAGAGAGAAACGGCGACATGAAAGGGACACATCTCAGTGGCTGCCTCCTGCACAACCCCCACTGGGGCTGGAGACAAACTACAACCGAGGTTCGTGCCCTCAGCGGGAACCGAACCCGGGGCTCTCTGGACCGCGGGCTGGCGCTCTAACTGCTGAGCCAAACCGGCCAGTGCTGCCACCATTATTCTTTGTCAGAAACAGCTTTTCTTAAACTCTCTCTCTTTAAAATATATCACTATTACCCTGTCCAGTTTTGCTCAGTGGTTAGAGCATTGGCTTGTGGATCAAAGAGTCATGAGTTCGATTCTGGTCAAGGGCATGTACCTCGGTTGTGATTCAATCCCCAGCCCCGGTTGGGGTCATACAGGAGGCAACCAATTGATGTGTCTCTCTCACTTCTATGTTTTGCTCTTTGTCTCTCCCCCCCCCCCCCCCATCTGAAAACCAATAGAAAAATATCCTCAGGTGAGGATGAAAAAGAAACACTATAGACTAATTGATTTAATTTTATTCAGTATGTTATAATCAGTTATAGTTATTATTTTTTTATTTTGATGGTCAATTATCCTAAGTTTGGTGATTCTTGTGTCCTTTTGACATGATTCTGTTAATCTTTCAGTAACTATATATAATCTAACAAGATGCCCCAGGCTCACTTTGTCATTTCTCTCTCCTAGCTCTGGATTAAGTTGTTTCTTCACGGAGCTCATGTTTCTTTTGGTGAGGTATGACATTTTAGAAACTAAAATCTGGACACCAGGTGTGCTCATGGCTGCAGATGTCCCCTATCTTTAGGTGTATCTGGAGCTTCCAGTTCCTTAGCTTCTTGTTGTTGTTCTCTGATGGGAATTTATTGCTTCTCATTGATTTCCCAGATCTTTTGAGCCACTTAAGACCCATCAATCTACTTCTCTGTTCCCAAAATTTTATTGCTGTCTCACATATGCTACTGTCCCTCTCTCTTTGGAGTTTAAGCTTTTGAGAAAAACAAAAAAACAAAATATGACTGTTCGTGCAGGGTTTTTATAATGGAATTTAAATTAATCAGTACTGTCAAGTCACCACATTTAACTGTAAGTCTTTATGATCAGCACTCTCAATATAAATTTAGATTTACTGTTGCACACGTAACTTTGCTTAATGCTGTAGGGGATACAAACTTGATAGACACTTTTTGTGTCATCAGGTAGTGTCCATGTTATCTAGGGCATTTAGAGTCAGTTTATAATTAGTCAGAGTATAAGTTGAAATATGGAAGGTGCTGAAGTTGAGGCATATGGAGTGATAATACTCGCCTTATAGTATATGTTCTAGAATAGTGGTTCCCTGTGTTGGCTGCACATTGGAATTGCTTGGGAGATATACAAAATACTGTGCCTTCCCTGGCTGTTGTAGATCAGTTGCTTGGGCATGATCCTGTGCACCGAGTGGTTGCCAGTTTGATTTCCTGTCGGGGCTCATGCCAGGGTTGCCAGCTCTATCCCTGTGAGGGGTATGCAAGAGGTAGCTGATCAATGTTTCACTCTCACATCAATGTTTTCTCTCCCCCTCTCCCTTCCTCTTTCTCTAAAAATCAATTTTAAAAATCTTTTTAAAAAAATACAGTGCTTGGTCCTCACCACAGATCAATTAAGTCATAATCTTTTGTGGGTGCAGCTAAATTCTACAGGTTCTGAATTTCTTTTGACATGACTTGAATAGACTTTGAATGGTTCCTTGCTTTGAGTGGTACCTTTCTTTAAGGGCTGATTAAGATGCTCCAGGCTTACCTTGTAATTTCTCTGCCCCATACCTAAAATAAGTCCATTTCCCTCATAGACCCCATGGTATTTCAGACCTTACACCTTTGAACATGCTTTTCTCTTTTCTGTGCCGCATTAACTTAATCATTCTCTAGGACTAAGCTCAAGTCTAATTTTTCTTTAGACAGCATTTTGAGTTAAGCCATAATGCCCATTGTTGCCTATTTTAGCACTTAAACTATTTTGTTGAAATGATCTGTATGTATTGTTCTATCCCATAAGATTCTACTCTTCTTGAGGAAATTCTTTTTTGCAAGTTTGGATACATTGTATGTGCACAGAAAAGTTAGTTGAACTGATCACACAGGAAAGAATTCTAATTTGGGAGATCTGAGAGAGAGTGGAATGATAAAGTTTCTTAAGTGTTGACTCATGTTCATTTTTCATTTCTTCTTTAGCCATGTTTTATGAATATTTTAATTGGTGTAAAGGGACATTAAATTTCAGTTTTGGAAGATGGTTAAGATTTAACTGCATGCAATAGAAGGCATTGGGGTTTAAATTGTGCTGTGGCTGTAGGGCAGACTGGAATAGGCAGCTACTTAAGCGATGCTCTGAAATGAAGCCTTGGTTCAATTACAGATGTGAGTTTTAAAAGCTGACTATATATTAGCTTTTATTTATTTATTTATTTATTATTATTATTATTTTATCCTCACCCGAGGACATTTTTTCCATTTTTTGCTGAGATAGAGTGGGAGGGAGAGAGAGGAACAGAGAGAGAGAGAGAAACATCGATGTGAAAGGAACACATCGAGTGGCTGCCACCCGCACAACTGACCAGGGCCGGGGACAAACTGCAACCGAGGTACGCGCCCCTAGCGGGAACCGAACCCAGGTCTCTCAAGACCGCAGGCCGACACTCTGACCGCTGAGCCAAACCGGCCAGGGCCTATATTAGCTTTTATAATAAAGACTTTAAAATGAATCTTGTAGATAGTTGCTGCTGTGAATAGATAGTTTAAATTTTTGAGATTCTATACCATCTTTCAATCTTTATTGCTGTATACTTGTCATTTTTTTTAAAAATCCTCATCCGAAGATATTTTTTCGTTTATCTTCAGATGGGAGTGGGAGGGAGAGAGAGAAACATCGATGTGAGAGACCACATCGACTGGTTGCCTCCCATACGATCTCGACCAGAGCCGGGGGACTGAACTGCAACTGAGGTACATGGCCTTGACCAGAATCGAACCTGAGACTACCTGGTCTGTGGACCGATTCTCTAACTGCTGAGCCAAACCAGCCAGGGCACATACTTGTGATTTTTATGGGAAGTAACCATTCTGTATTTTTACTTTATTTTCACTAAGTATTTTACATGCATTTACCCATTTAAAGTTCAGAACAGCCTTGTGAGGTAGGTACTATTATTATTCCAATTTTTCAAATGTGTAAGCAGGGCATAGAGAATAAAATAGGTTAGATAGCTGCTCATATGTTGGCACTATTATATTGTGCCCAGTGCCATCTGGAGCTGGTTCTCTTATTCACGGTGTACTGCCAGGGCACCAACTGTACCCCTTCCCTTAATTTGGCTGATAGGCAGGCAAACTGGCCTTTATTGGCCAGATTAATGATTACTGAAGTTCCTGTAACTGGAGTTGGAGTGAATTAGAAGATCATGCTTACAATACTTGAACTCTGTGCTTATGTGGAAACTGTAGTGTAAGAGCAGGGTTCACTCTAGATTTCAGTATTTTCTTCAAAAGCTCCATCTATTTTAGCTTTGTTTTTGAGGGAGTGGTGATATAAATTTAGACGTGTATTTGTTGTTGTTGTTGCTAATACTTACCTGAGGGTATTTTTCTATTGATTTTTCTTTTTACATAGAATGGAAGGGAGGGAGGGAGAAAGAGAGAGACAGACAGACATAGATGTGAGAGACAAATTGATTGGTTGTCTCTCTCATGACCCTGACCAGGGCCAGGGATTGAACCTGTAACTCAGGTATGTGCCCTTGACAGGGAATCAGACCTGTAACCCTTTGTTCCATGGGCCAGTGTTCTAACTGCTGAGCCAAACTGACCAGGGCTAGATTTATATTTTTATATTTACATTGAGAAGGCTTTTTACACTTGATCTTAGCCAAAAGGCCGAGAAACGATCAGTAGGCCTTTTAACATCCTTCTCCCTGCCCATCTCCTTTCGAACAGTATAGTACTTGTCTAGCTATATTTACCTCCTAGATTGCTTAGGAAGTTAGAGTGCCAGTGTCTTTTAGACCCAAAAAGGATCCTGAAAAATATCTGGTGCAACTTCCTCACTTAACGCGAACAAACTGAGATTGCGCAATCAGTTAGAGGGTGACGTGGAACTGCATCCAAGTATTCTGACTTGGGTCCAGTGGTGGCTTCATTCCATTTACTGTTTGCTGTTGTTTGTAGTAGTCTTTTAAAAATATTATTACTATATATCCTTTCCAGAAATTACATATTTTTATTTGACTTAATAGCTTGCTACCTATTGTGTTTGCAATTAGGAAACAGCTATGTTTGTTTAGTTCTTTGCAGTTTTTTAAAGTGCTTTCTCGTCCTTTATCTCATTTAATTTGTTATGAAGATAACCTTTTGCCTGAGGTTTGAGTAATGGCACAGATTTCTTTGTTATTCCGGCATGTTCCTTGCTTCTGTACATTCACAGAACCATCTACCTTAGCTTCAGACATAGTGTTGACTCACTCCACAGAGTTGATAAAGTTCAGGCATTGTAGTTTCCCAACTCCAGTTCTTTCCACGTCTTCTGGGTGTTCCTGGAGAGTAAGGCATGAAATTTCAGGCATGAAGATAATTACTTGTTTTGAGGCACTTACATTTCTTGGCTTCTCAGGACTACTTGTGATCAGGGACTTTAAAAAAAAAAACTTAATCAGAGGTTCAATATGTAGTTAAGCAACACATTGTATAGAAACAAACACAAGGATAATCGTATCATTTATTGTACCAACATTCTTCAATCAAAATGGTGTTAGAGATAAGATAAATTATATGGCTGTAATGTGTGTCCATACGATTTGATTGGTGGCAAGGAAGGGAGTGAGTTGTTAGTCTAAAGCTAGCCACTGATTGCCAAAACTTTCTACAGCAGAGGCCTGTTACCTATTCAGCTCGGACAAAAATCTGGAGGGTCTTAAGAGGACCCTCTATAATTCATGATTAGGTTGAATTAGTTGAACAGAATAAAGTCTGTGATAAAAACTGTCAGTTTGTTACTGATTATCTAACATAAAAAATGGAAATAAAGGGTAGAGTGGTTTTCCTGGAGACTTAAAAGTCTCTACATTTTTGTAGATCATATATTAAGACTTATTTGTTTGAACTACATGCAGTTCAGTGCTTGTTTGAGAATAGGATGTGAACATTTAGGATCACTTTATGATAGTACTGGGTAAATAAAAGTTAGAGTTAAGCTTTTTATCCTTGGATTTCTAATAGCTACTGCTGAGGTGAGCTTTATATGTTAAGATTATCTGAAGATAAGGCTGCAACTCATTGTCTCAAAGTTCAAAGGAGAGCATTAGCTTCAAGGACATAAATCACTGAGTTGTTATCCATCAATTTGTAACAGAAGTGCAGATGAACAACATTTATCTAGACAATCTAGTATCGTTTACCTGCAGTTTGAGGTCAGTCTATATAGGGCTTATGTAGGTGCTTTGAACTGTTTTTGCAGAGATGAGAGCTCAAATTTATTTTTATTTTTTAATTTAAAGTAGCCAGTGGTTTTGTGTGCCTTTTCCACCAGCCAATATTAACCCCATTTTCTCCAACCTTAAAACCAGATTAGGTTCTTTGACTGTGGAGCTCTCTGAGATTAATTCGTTTATTTATAAAAGAATTTTATTTTCTAGCACTCCATTGTGAGAGCTTTCCAAAGAATTATATAGTGAATTGTTAGTATACCCTAGTGCCTTTTGCAATGAATGTGTCTGTTTTTTATGTCTTGAGTTCTGGTGTAGTCTTTTCTTCCTTTTTCCAACCCTGCCAAAAAAATGTTGTTAGGATGTACTCTTGGTTTTCCATTTTAGTATCTCATATCTAATTTCTTGATTTCATTCCTGTAGATATCATCTTAGTTGAACTCTTTATTAATCACCTTGGGACATCTGTACTAGTTCCTAACTTAGCCTTTTTAATTCCACATTTAGAGTGTCTCTAGGCTTTTGTTTTTTTTTTAAAAAATCTACTTCTTGGGCATAAACAGAGTGATTAACAGCAAAAACAAAAACAAACACATATATACATACTAGAAAAACAAAAACTCTTTCAGTTGTGCACTTTCTTGCTGACCAAAACCCATCTCCTCCATCCCCCTTCTAACTTTCTCATTTTCTTACAGGAAATCAGCTTGTTCTCTGTCCTCCCAGCAATCTCATTCCAAGTTCTTGCTCTTTCTTATGCTATTTCTTCTTCGGGGAAAGACGACTCATCTTTATGCCTTATATCATTTGTTCTGTTATTGTCGCATTCTTTAATTCCTTTACTGCTTGTCCTTTCATTACTAGACACATTTCCTGCTGTGTCTTTAAACTCCATGTAGTGCCTAACACCGCACTTTATGTACAGCAGGTATTCAACAAATATTTCTGAATTTGATTGTCACTTTATATTTTCCCTCACTCACGTATTTTTTTTTATTGTGGTAAAATATATACCATAAAATTAACACTTTTAATCATTTTTAAGTGTACAGTTTTATAAAATCAAGTACATTCACAGTACTGTACAGCATCACCACTATCCATCTCTAGAATGTTTTCATCCTCCCCAACTGAAACTGTGTACGTTAAACACTCAAACGCCTTCCCCCCAGCCCTGGAAACCCCCATTATACTCTCTGTCTCTATCAATTTGACTATTTTCGGAACCTCATAAAGAGGTATCAGTACAATATTTGTCCTTTTGTGACTGGCTGATTTCACTCAACATAATGTCCTCAAGGTTTATCTGTGTTGTAGCATGTGTCAAAATTTTCTTTTTCTTTTTTTAAAATTCTTTATTGATTTTTAGAGAGAGATAGAAACATTGATG
This sequence comes from Molossus molossus, assembly GCF_014108415.1. Taxonomy (NCBI): domain Eukaryota; kingdom Metazoa; phylum Chordata; class Mammalia; order Chiroptera; family Molossidae; genus Molossus; species Molossus molossus. The sequence continues at coordinate 42,115,348 of NW_023425351.1, read as the reverse complement.
AGAGAGAACATCGATTGACCACCTCCTGCATGCCCCCACTGGGGATCGGGCCCGCAACCTGGGCATGTGCCCTGACTAAGAATCGAAATGGCGACCTTGGTGCATAAGTTGACACTCAACCACTGAGCCACACTGGCAGAGCAAGAGTTTCTTCTTTTTAAAGTTTGAATACTATTCTACTGTGTGTGTGTGTGTGTGTGTGTGTGTGTGTGTGTGTGTAGTTTATCCATTCATCTGTCAATGAACACTTGGGTTACTTCTACCTTTTGGCTATTGTGAATAATGCTGCTATGAGCATGAGTGTACAAATATGTGTTCTACCTCTTCTTTTCACTTCTTTGTGGTATAGACCCAGAAGTGGGAATCCTGTATTCATATGATAATTCTGTGTTCAATTTGTAAGGAATTGCCACACTGATTTTTACAGCAGCTGCACCATTTTACATCTTTGCCAGTAATGCATGAGGGTTCCAATTGCTCTACATCTTTGTCATCACTTGTTACTATTTTAAAAATTTTTAACAATAACTATGCTAATGGATGTAAGTGGTATCTCATGGTTTTGATGTGCATTTACCTAATGATTAGTGATGTTGAGTATCTTTTCATGTGCTTGTTGGCCACTTACATGTCTTTTTTGGAGAAATAGCTGAGTTCTGTGCCCATTTATTATTTTTTATTAAAAAAAATTTTTTAATACCTGAGGATATTTTTTCATTGATTTTTTAAGATAGAGTAGGAGGGAAGGAAGGGGGGAGGGGGAAAGAGATAGAGAGTGAGAGAGAAACATCGATGAAAGAGAGACACATCTGTTGGTTGCCTTTTGCATGACTCCAACCGGGGTTGGGGATCAAACCCGCAACATAGGATGTGTCCTTGACTGGGAATTGAGCCTGCAACTCTTTGGTCTATGGGCTGATGCACTAACTGTTGAGCCAAATTGGTTTAATTGGGTTGTTTGTTTTTTTTGTTGTAGAACTATAGGAGTTCTTTATATATGCTGAATGTTAACCCCTTTGCAAAATTTTTCTTCTGTGAATTACCTTTTTACTCTATTGATAGTGCTTTGACGTACAAAAGTTTTTAAATTTTAAAAAACTGTTGACGCTATTACAGATGTCCCCTATTTCCACCTCCCCCTGTTTTACTACTTCTACCAGCACCTGTACCCCCTCCTTCTGGCCTTCACCACACTATTGTCTGTGTCTGTGGGATATGCATTTATGTTCTGGGGCTAATCTCTTCACCTCATTTTATCCAGTCCCTCTTATCCCCCTCCCTCTGACATCTGTCAGTCTATTCCATGTAGCCATACCTTTGGTTCTATTTTGTTAAACAGTTTATTTTATTCATTAGATTCCACATATAAGTGAGATCACGTGATATTTGTCTTTCTCTGAATGACTTATTTTGCTTTGCATAATAATCTCCAGGTCTGTCCATGCTGTTGCAAAGGATGAGCGATTCCTCCCCCCGCCTTTTTTTCTTACAACTGCATGGTATTCCTTTGTGTAAATGTACCACAACTTTTTTATCCACTCCTCTACTGTTTCCAGATCTTGGTTATTGTAAATAATGCTGTTATGAACATAGGGCTGCATATATTCTTTCTAATTGGTGTATCAGGCTTCTTAGGATATATTCCTAGAAGTGGGATTGCTGGGTTTGGTGAAGTCTAATTTATCTTAGTTTTTGTTGTTGTTGCCTGGATTTTTGGTGTATATTCAAGATATCATTGTCAAATTCAGTGTCATGTAGCTTTCCTCCTACTATTCAGAGAGTTTTATAGTTTTAACTCTTATCGATAGGTCATTGACACATTTTGACTTTTTTATATGGTGCAATATAATTGTCTAAATTCATTTTTATTGCAGTCTTTCCAGCATCATTTATTAAAAAGACTATTTTTCTCTACTAAGTAGTCCTTTTCTCATTCCTATTTGATTGAATCGTCTTCAACTTTATTGACTCTCACAGTTGTGATTGTAATAAGTTTTAAAATGTTCCTTCTCATTGTCTTAAGGCTTAAAAGTGGCTTATGCTTTCTTCCCCACTTGGAAATAAGAAGAGAACCTGGGAGAACCTATACATTGAAACAGAATAATCATTTATCATCTCTTTATCCTCTTAGTAGCTATTTGTTTAGATATAGTAACCTGCTTTGTACTTTACCTTTTTGCTTTTTGAAGCATGGTAGATGTATTAGAATGCTTTATTAATTTTTTAAATGAAGGGTCTTTTGTAGGTCTCAAATATTGTTTTTAAGTCGCTTATTCCTTCTGGGATTTTTATTTCTTTTCTGTTAAGTGATAAGATTGAGCCAAATAATCTGTCATATATCTTTTACAATGCAAATTCTATGATACTGAGAATTTAAGAATGACTTTTGAACAGTTAATAAAAATCCAATGGAAAGAAGAACAATTTTATTATATCAAAGGAATATATTAAAATTGGTATTCCTGCCCTGGCCAGTGGTTAGAGCATTGGCCTGCTGTCCGGAGAGACCCGGGTTCAGTTCCCGCTAAGGGCGTGTACCTCGGTTGCAGTTTGTCCCCGGCCCTGGTTGGGTCATGCAGGTGGCAACCACTTGATGTGTCCCTTTCACGTTGATGTTTCTCTCTCTTCCTCCCACTCTATCTGAACAAAAAACGAAAAAATGTCCTCGGGTGAGGATAAAAAATAAATAAAAAAAATAAAATTGGTATTCCCTGCCCTGACTGGTTTGGCTCAGCAGTTAGAGTGTCAGCCAGTGGACCAAAGGGTCTCGGGTTCAATTCCCAGTTAAAGGTATGTACCTGGGTTGCACTGGCCAGGGTCGTTCGGGAGGCAACCAATTAATGCATCTCTTTCACATTGATAATTCTCTCTCTCCCTTCCATCCCTACTACTCTATCTAAAAATCAATGGAAAAATATCCTCAGGTGAGGATTAACAACAACAAAAAATTGGTATTCCCCTCTCAAATTTTTTTTTGGTCTACAGTTTTTATATTTTCTCCATATATGAACAGAAGTTTTAAAAATAGGTATGATTAGTTCCTTTCGGTGGTAAAACTTTGTTTCTAAGTATTATTATAGTTTGTAGTATTACCATTTTAATTTTCTTTATGCATTAAGGAAAGGGACATAAGTTCATATATATGAAATTTGTTTATACATGAAGAGAAAAGACCACCAAAGGCCAGGTGAAAAACTGAGTGTAGAATAGAGATAGACACTGGTCCTCTGGAAAGTCAGATAATTCTGTCGTCTAGAAAGGGATGTTTTACATGTTTCACCTCTGAATACATCTTTGTGAGGCCCATGTTTGGAGGCTGCATGTGCATGTATTAAATAAGATCACCAAAAAGCCATTTGTCCTCTTTCACAGGTTTTGATTGTGTAATTATATAAGCTTACCTATTAAACTACAGTTAGTTATAATATGGCTGAATTCATTTTGCTTTGTAAAATTTTTGTCATTGCCGTGTTTGCCTCTTGTCTTTTCTATATTATGTGTAAATGAAAGTGATAATAGGTAATATTTATTGAGTACTTGATACATATGATTTAAATTTATTATTGTTTTCATAACTTTTCAAAGGAAATGATGTTTTAGTGATGGTATTTTATCAGGAACTATTCTAGATGCCCAAGAGAAAAGTGAATTCATTACATACAGTGATTTGCTAAGAACGGTAGATAATTTTCTTGGTTGAAAATGGGTGACTGGATAGCTAAGAGGACAGGGATGACAGGGAGACCTTTTAGAGCTTTTGAATTGTGAACTTTCTGGATGTATTATCATTAGTACTAAGTTATTAATGCTAAATTAAGTCATTAGTAATAAATCAAAGTGGTATATTAGCTTTAAAACTTTTCACTTGGAGTTCTGACATGTATATTTAGAAAGAGACAAGTCTTGACTCTATCAAGTATTATTTGAAATAATAGTAATATTTTTATTTATATGTAAATATTTTGGATTACAGAAGCAAATTAGACTGATGTAAACCATTTTGAGCAGCAGTACTTATATAAAACTGAAATGGGTACTACGTCTGCATGAAATAGCAAATTTGGGAATATATCTATTTAACTAGACAATGTCCTTCATTTGGTAAAAGGGTTAGAAATGCAATCTTCTTTGGAGACTGATTAAAAATAATAGATAAAATAAAGAATGATGTGCTCAATGAGCTACAATTCAAATAGAGGAAATTTAATGGGAAATGATTACATTAGTAGCAGATGGATTTGCTTCCTGAATTGCAATCTTACTGGAAATCCTAGAACCACTTAAATTTGTTTTTCAGATTTAGAGTCTGATAGAAAGATAAATGAAGAGATTTGTTTATTTGGTGTGCTATTGTGATTCTTACTGTGTCTTTTGGATATTTCATTTTTACTAGGCTATTTTTATGATTCCTACAAACCCACCACCAACATTCAGGAAGCCAGAACTCTGGTCTGATGATTTCACCGATTTTGTTAAAAAGTGCCTGGTGAAGAATCCTGAGCAGAGAGCTACTGCAACACAACTTTTACAGGTCAGTGCTTATGCCACTAAGGGAAGAATGTTTTCTTTATATATATATATATTTTTTTTTTTTTTTAGTTTTCTGGCATTAACTAGGATTGCTGTGCATTTCCTTAACTGATTTCTAAAGACATAAACCTCCTAGGAAATGTGGATTGATAGATACACATCCATCCTCACACCTACATCCACCACACCATTCTTCTTCTGTATGTTCTCTGTGTCTCTTTTTTTTTTTTTCTTTTTCCAAGTTTGGCATTCTCTTTTCCCTTTTTTTTTTTTTTTTTTTCTGTTTTGTTGTTGTTGTCAGCTCTTTTCCCCTAAAGTTGTTTTAAAACAAAACTTCCAAGGTTTTCATTTCAAAAATGAGCTCTTACCTCCATCATTACTATTTCTCATATTATTTCCCTGATGGATTATTCCTTGACCCAGCATTTCTTCTTTGACCTTCTGCCCTACTTTAAGATACATAAATATAAGATCCCTGAACTCTTTGAAAAGATCACGTCGTAAATATTAGTTACAAGATTACCTAAATGAAGAGTCTCAGTACCCCTGTTACAAACAGACTTTGTATGTAGAATGTCAGGAAGTTTTTTTTATCTGTCTTGAAATTTAGTGCAAGTAGAAATAATTTAATACTTTCAGTAAGTATTTGCGAGTCTTCATTTTCTCAACAGAATTGGCTAAGACCTCTAAGCTATTAATAAATGTGTCTCACATGAATAAAACTTGATACAGTATTTGGAAAATAATTCTTTTTAATAAATGAAAAAAGGAAAATAATTATTTTTAATAAATGAAAAAAGGATTCAAATTATGGTTCTTATAAAAAGTGGTTTTTCCAAATTACTGTTTAAACAAAAGTATTTGTTGAGTGGTATAAGAAACAGGTTTTTAAGTATAATGGTTATTGCTATGAAAATATCACTTAGTACTCATTCTCCATGGAATGCAATTTAGAAATGCCTGTCTTAAATAAAATGTGAAATACTCTTTGACACAGTAATTACACTTGTAGAAACTTACTCTGCAGAAAAATTTAACCATGTGTGAAATAACATATGTAAAAATATTCATAGAACATTGTAATGGCAAAAAGTTGGAAACAACATTAAAAATTGTCAACAAACTGGAAACAATTTAAGGTCCATTGAGAGGAGTGATTGGCAAAATATACACACCTATACATACATATATGTATATGTGCTTATGTCAGTGTTTCTAGTGGAGTGGCTCTGGAAAAAGAAGCTAGAAACTGGTCTCCAGAGAAGGTAACTGTGGCTGAAAAGCAGGAATGTAATTGAAACATAACTTTTTGCTGAGTGCTATTTTTGAGTCTTTTGTTATGTGCAAATACTACCTTTCAAAAATTAATTAATTGAAACATTTATTTTAAAATATTGTCAAATTTCAAAGGAATTTTGAACATAGAAATCAAAGCCCTGTTAGTATCGTTATATTGAGTATCTAAATTACTCAATCCCAAAGAAGGCAAGAAAGGAGAAAAACAAACAAAGCAAAAAACAGAAAAAGTGAGGCAAATAGCATAAAATATAATGGTGAAAGTAAATACAAATATATCTGATAACTGATTTTTGGATAATTTAACCAGTATTTCTTTCTAGTCTTTCTTCCATAACCTTTTCTAATCTTTCTAACAAAGGAAATTCTGCTGTTTTTAACTTAGAGTTTTTAGGATTGAAAAACATTTAAGAAATATTCTAGTGTAATTCTCTAATTTTTTGAATGAGGATACTGAAGCCCAGAAAGATTAAATGACACTGAAGATCCCAGTGATTAAATCATTATTCCAGGTTTATTCTGTTTGTCCCCTAGTCCCAGTCTTCATCCTTTCTCTGTTCTACTTTCTGCCCCAAAATTGACCTATATAGACTATATTAACAAGCTTTTATTCTCTTCTAGTTGGGTTTGGTCCAAGCCCTTTTAATAAGGGCAAATAATGCAACTGGTTTTGTATAGTACTTATGTACAATGCTTATAAGTTAATATTTTCTTTCTTGCATTTTGAAAGAATTGTACTATGCCCTGGTTGGGTGGCTCATTTGGTTGAAGTGTTGTTCCATACACCAAAAGGTTGTGGGTTCGATTCCCAATTCGAGCACATATCTAGTTTGTGGGTTTAATCCCTAGTCGGGACACGTACAGGAGGCAACTGATCAATGTGTCTGTCTCACATTGATATTTCTCTCTCTCTCTCTCTTTCTTCCTCTCTCTAAAGTCAATAACAATAGTAACAATAATAATAAAACACATATCCTTGGGTGAGGATTAAAAAAAAATGTTCACCATTCAAGGCCCTCTGTTATAATTTGGTCTTCTTGTCTGGCCTCCTAAGTGACTACTTTCCTTTTTTTCCTGTATAAATACTGAAATAATAGACTCATAGTTTCTTATACAGATCATGCTTTTCCAATTCTCTGTACATTTTTTACAAAATGTTTTTATTTAGTGATTTGAGAGAGCAAGAAAGCACGCACAAGAGAGAAACATTGGTTTGTTCTTCCACTTATTTATGTATTCATTGGTTGCTTCCTGTATGTACCCTGACCTGGGATGGAACCTGTAGCCTTGGTATATTGATACAATGCGCTAAGGCAGGGCCCTCTGTACCTTATTCTTACCCTGCTCCCCCACCCCCACACACTCTGCCCCAGTTTGAGCATTCCATTTCCCTTCACCAACAGGCTTCTTTTTACTCCTTATCTTATTGTTTCTAATTCAAATAGGGCGCTCCTCCAGAAAGCCCTCCCTTCATCCCTGTTTAGGCAAGTTGTTCCTGTAAGTTCACATAAGCACCCTGTGCATGTCTTTTACCATATTAGAACAAAATAACTCAGTTCTGTGTCATTGTCCTGGAGCAATGCTTTTTGGTGGGGGACTATTTTTGCACTCCTGGTATCCCTTGCTTAATACATTGTGAATTTAATTTAAAAATTAGCACAACAAACTTCTGACTTAAAAGTTGGTTTTTTGTTTTTTTTTTTACATTGGATAATTATCTTTAATCTCGTTAGAGTCTCATTGCAGTCTTGCTTTGCTGGACTCCTAGAAGCCATTCTGTTCCTTAGAGTTTTGCAGGTCTCATATGTTATGAGTTAAATTGTATTTTAACTCTCAGAAGACAATCTTACTACTAAGTTTTAGTGGACACATGTTTATAGCATATATGTAGAGATTACACCATATTGATTTGTAGACCCTGATAAATAAATAATTTTTAAAAGAAATTCATGCTAATTTTTTATAGTGGCTTATATTCTATGATACTAGATAGGTAAAAGAATCATAGACTGAAAAGATCCCTTAAGATTGCTTAGTTGAACCCAGTAGTTTTGAAAGAGGAAGAAATTGAAACCCCAGAGATATTATAGGACAAGGTTCAAATTTAACCTAGTGGCAATAGAGTTCCTGATCTGAAGAGGATCCTTATGCCTGCCTATGGGCAGTATAGAACCTGAAAGTCAGCTTCTGCTTCAGACTGGCCTCCTACAAGAATGTTAGGTTGACTAAGACTGCCAGTATTTGAACTTATCGTCAATACTGGATGTGGCTGGAACAGGTGGTATCATGGGTTATTGTATGAACTCCCATGGTGTGTGCCTTATTCTTCATTTTACCAGTTCAAATGAGGAATAAAAACTTTATTTGACTTGCTATTCCTCTGAATTTTAATATAATTATCTTAAATATTTTCTTTTAATACACTGATATCCATATCAGACAGTTAAAGGTTTGCTTTAACCTTTAAACAATTGAGAAAACTAAAGGAAATAAGGGAAATCTATTTCTGTTGTATTTACCCTATTTTACTCTTTGTTTTTTTCTCCTAATGTTTCTAAGTTCCTTCTTTATTTATTTCCTTTCTGTTTAGAGGAATTCCTTATATTCTTTTAGGATAGGTCTGTGTAACAAATTCTCTTAGTGTTCCTTCATCTCAGAATGTATTGTTTCCTCTTTATTCCTGAAGGATATTTTCACGGGCTATAGAATTCTTGGCTGACAGTTCTTTTGTTTCAGCATTTAAAAAATGTTGTTGCACTTCCTCCTGACATCACTGATTTCTAATGTCATCTGAATTGTTTTACCCTCTGTTCCTTTCAAGATTCTTTTTTTTTGTTTGTTTAATTTTCAGAAGTGTAATTCTGCTGCATCTTGGTGTGGATTTCTTCTGTTTGGGATTTGTTCCGCTTCTTGAATCTGTAGATTTATATATCTTGCCAATGTGAGGAAATTTTCAACCATTATTTTGTCAAACACTTTTTTAGCCCTACACTCTTTCTCTTCTTTTGCTATGACTTTATTGATGTAAATGTTAGATCTGTTGTTTTACTTGTACTGCTTCCTGAGGTCCTGTTCATTTTTACTCCAGTCTGGTTTCTCTCTGTTGTTATATTATGTGCTTTCTGCTGTTCTGTATTCTAGTTCACAGATTCTTTCCTCTGTTTTCATTCTGCTATTAAGCTTATATATCATTTTTTTTTTTTTATTTTGGTCATTTTATAGTTCTAAAATTTTAATTTATTTTAAATATTTTTTCTTTGCTCAGATGTTCTATTTTTTAATTTGCTTACATGCATGTTTGTGATTGCTCATTGAAACATTTTTATGATAACTATTTTAAAGTCCTTATCAGATAAATCTGACATCTGTGTCATCTTGACGTTGGTGTCACTGTCTTTTCCTATTTGAGACTATCCTGCTTCTCTGTATGGTGAGTGATTTTCATTGAAACCTAGACATTTCAGCATTATGTTATGAGACTCTGGATCTTAAATTTTCTCTTATAACAGGCATCCTCTGACAATGCTTCCGTGGAGTAAATGGGCACCACCTAATTTCTCACAGGGGTGAGAGCTCAGGCTTCCCAAGTGGCCTCTACTGGCACTGCAGGGCCTCATTATAGCTGGGTGATGATGAAGGTTTCTGACTCTACCAGGCCTCCTCTGATCCCACTCTAGCTGGGAGGGCGTGGGGTTTCTTTATTACTCTCTGGTAGGCATATAAGTACAGGTTCCCACATAATCTCTACCTGGTGCAGGTGAATGCCCTTGCTCTACACTTGGTTTTCTCTGACACCATCTCTGTAGAAGGATTGAATACCCTCCAGAGGGTAGAAGTCTAAGTTCCCCACTCAGCCTTTGCTGGTGGAGTTAGGGCCACTGTTTTCCCTGTTGTGTTTGGCTGGAGTATGATGGTTATTGTCTAGAAATTTTGTCTCACTAGCTTTCCCGTTCCTGATCTTTGGCTCAAGAGCAGGCTTTTGTAGGGGCTTTTTTAGTTTGTGTCCCTTACAGGTTCTGGGTTGCTGGCTTGTCCAGTACCTAGTCTGGGATATATGAGATAAAAAGAAAACCCATGGAACTCACAGCTGTGTCCTTCCTCACATCCCATAGTCCCTTCTCTCCATTTCTCAGAGTCTTTCTATGTTTGTTTTATGTATAATGTCCAGAGTTTTAGCATTTTAATGGAGAGTTATAGAGAAAAGTATGACTACTCAATCTGTCCAGAAGCATAAGTCTCTTCTTTAGTTCATTTTAAATTCTTTTTTCTTCTGAAGCTTTTTAGAATAAATCACTAATTTGAACTCTGTAAAATTCAGAAATTGATAATTTAGAATATGAACAAAATTTAAGAGGAAATAACTCAGATTTTAAAAGAATAAACTTTCAAATTACCTTAATTTTTAAAACACATGATTGGGAATTTGGTAGGGTGATTTGGGATATTTTCTATTTTTTATTCATTCAAATGGTTTCAGAATAGTAACCCTTTTTCAGTTTAGATTTTACTTTAGATACTTTTAGAAATAGTGAAAATATATGGTCTTTTAGAATTTGGTGTGCTAACCTTTTTCTTATTGATGTTCTTCTAAAAATTCTTCATATAATCACCCTCCTGTCTGACATAAATGTTACAAATGTAGCTTTTAGTTCATTTAAGTTTATGGCCATCATACATATTTAAGTTGTATATATTCATATTATCTTGTTTGTTTCTTTTGAGTTGAATGTAAACTTTTTCCTATGTTACCTTCTAGTTATATTTCCACTTTTTAAACTTTAATTTCTTTATTTATCTGGAATTTATTTTGATATTTCTATAGTAAAGATCTAGTTTAATTCCCCCCCTATATTATATCAGCACAACTTTTGATATAAGTAATTTTTCTCTCATTGATTAGAAATGCTATCTTCATAGTGTGTCAGTTTATTTTATATATTATATTCTGTTTCTGGGCATTATATTGTTTCATTGTTCTTTCCATTCCTCTGCTAGTATCTTGTGCTTTGATAGGCATTTAATAATAATATATAACTTCTGTTTATTGACTTTTCTGTTAATTCAATCTGATTATGTTTAGATTTTTATCTTCATTTTCTACCTATTTTATTTCTCAGTGACTGGAAAAGGAATATTAATATTTTCTATGTCTTATTTAGATCAATTTCTTATATATAGTTTTTGTTACATATCATAAGGCTATACTAATATATGTAGTTTATAACTGTCTTTCTTTATATTATATCCCTTATTAATATATATATATTTTTTATCCTCACCCGAGGATATTTTTTGATATTTTGTTCAGATAGAGTGGGAGGGAGGGAGGGAGGGAGAGAGAGAGAGAGAGGGAGAGAGAGAGAGAGAGAGAGAGAGACATCGACATCAAAGAGACACATCAAGTGGTCGCCAAGTGGTTGCCAACCACATGACCCAACCAGGGCCGAGGACAAACTGCAACCGAGATACGTGCTCTTAGCGGGAACTGAACCTAGGTCTCTCCAGACCGCAGGCCAACACTAACCACTGAGCCAAACTGGCCAGGGCTGTCCCTTATTAATATTAAATAGCATTTCTCATATACTATTTTTTGCTTTCAATTCTACTTTTTGATTGTGTTATTCTTTCTATCTTTTTATATTTGACTAATATTTCATTGCCTGTCTTTGAATTAAAAAAATTTTTTTAATCCTAACCTGAGGATATGCTTCCATTTATCTTCAAATAGAGTGGGAAGATAAAAGAGAGAGAGAGAGAGAGAGACATTGACATTGACACAAGAGAGACACATCGATTGGTTGCCTCTCTCATGACCCTGACCAGGGCCGGGGATGAGCCGCAACCAAAGTACCGGAATCAAACCCATGACTCTTTGATCCGCTGGGCCAACACTCTAACCACTGAACCAAAGCGGCCAGGGCCTGTCTTTGACTTTTAACCCAACTTCTTTTCATTATGCCTCTTGGGGAAACATGAGTTAGATTTATTTATCTCAAAAAAAAATTTTTTTTTTTTCCTCACCCAAGGACATTTTTCCATATTTTGTTCAGATAGAGTGGGAGGGGGAGAGAGAGAGAGAGAAACATTGACGTGAAAGGGACACATTGAGTGGTTGCCACCCACACGACCCAACCAGGGCCAGGGACAAACTGCAACCAAGCTACATGCCCTTAGCGGTAACCGAACTCAGGTCTCTCTGGACCACTGGCCCATGCTCTAACTGCTGAGCCAAACCGGCCAAGGCAGATTTATTTAAGTATATATCTCATGTAGAAAGCATGTGCTTGAATTTATCTTTGACATGTGTTTTTTAATAACTAAAATACTCTTTAATAAATGGAAATTCAGTCCATTTATTTACATTGGTATGCAAATAATATATATTTTTTTTTTTTTTATCCTCACCCGAGGATATTTTTCCATTTTTTTGTACAGATAGAGTGGGAGGGAGAGAGAGGAAGGGAGAGACAGACAGAAACATCGACGTGAAGGGACACATCGAGTGGCTGCCACCCGCACGACCAACCAGGGCCGGGGACAAACTGCAACCGAAGTACGTGCCCTTAGCGGGAACCGAACCCGGGTCTCTCCAGACCGCAGGCCGACGCTCTAACCGCTGAGCCAAACTGGCCAGGGCTGCAAATAATATTTTAATCACAATTGATGTGTTTTATTTTCGCCGACTTGTTTTCTCTGGTTTTTGTTCTCCTGTTTTTTTGTTTTTGTTTTTAATGTTGCTTTACATTGTTTAATTTTACCACCTGTTACTTTAAAAAAGACTTTAAAATATTCTTTAAGAATCTGCCAGTATGTCTGATAAAACTTCTCTTCTGACTATCAAGAATGTTAAAATAATATGGCCTTATTCTTCAAATAACCTTTTAACTTTATTAGCCAGTCCCTTTTTGTTGGTCACAGTAACATCCGTAGTGTTTATGTAGAAAAAAGAATAAGTACAAATGAAATCAGACATATAAAGATTTTGATATTAAGTACCTTAAACTTTATAGACTAATGGTAGCAAATACTGGGTAGTCAGTTCACTAGACTGGATGAACCATATATGTGCTTTGGTATTTCTTAAAGATAAAACTGTGGCTTGGAGGATTGGCTTGTAGTTTCCCCTGGAAAAATGAAGTATAGTACAATTTGAGATTTCTATGCTCTTTAAAAGATACATAATTATATTGTTTCCCAGTTTTTGCAGTGTTGATCTTCTGCTTTTAATGTATAGTCACTGTATCCTACTTAAGAGTACTTCTATCAGATTTACTTTTATCGATTGTGGCAGATATAAATTTTTTTTAACTCAGATTCTTTTTTTTTTGGTAAGTGCCCCTAGCGGGAACCAAACCCAGGACTCTGGTCCGCAGGCTGACACTTCAACCACTGAGCCAAACTGGCCAGAGCAGTTAACTCAGATTCTTAATAATTCACATCTTTATTATTAAAGTTTCTTCTCTATTTTTTTTTTTTAATCCTCACCTGTAGACGTGTTTCTATTGATTTTAGAGAGGACGGAAGAGAGAGAGGGAAACATCAGTGTGTGAGAGAGAGAGGGAAACATCAGTGTGAGAGAGAGAGGGAAACATCAGTGTGAGAGAGAGAGGGAAACATCAATGTGAGAGAGAAATATTGGTTGCCTCCCTTACATGCCCTGACTGGGGATCAAACCCACAACCCGGGTATGTGCCTTGACCAGGAATAGAACCCAAGACCCTTCTGTGTAGACCCTTTTGTGTACAGGATGATGTTCCACCCAACTGAGACACACCTGCCAGTGCTCTCCTCAATCTGTTTTGTTTCTACATTCTACTACAGGATTATGGTATCAGACATTCTTTTCCTTATATTGTTCTCTTGTTTCTGTAATTAAAGTGGCTCTCAGACAAAATTCAGGCATCTCATCCTAAGCATGTATCCATCTTGCCCCGCTGTTGCTTGTATCTAAACTCACTTAACACCATCTCTCTAAATAGTGTTTCTGTCTTGGCAAGGCAGATCTTCCTACTGTGTTCTAACATACATTCCCTGTCTTGGTGTGTTTGTACATATTGTTCATACTTTTCCTCCTCCCTGAAATGGTCTATTTCTTTTGTATGAGGCACCGGAGATTACCTCATCTATTCGTCTACTTTTACACCTCTTAATCACGTAGGCTGTGCTAAACCATCATAAATGTAACTTGTATGTCACATTGTAATTTTTTTATGTGTTTGTGTTTTATTCTTTATTCTAGATAATTTTTTTAAGGGCAAATAACATATTTTCAGTTGTTTTTGTGTGTGTGTGAGACTTTCCACCAGTGTTTCTCAAAAATTTTAATTGGAGGACTAAAGTTTCTTCCTTGTTATTCCACCATTCTCTAGGGCACAATCTTTGTTTTCTAGCTTGGCAGAGAGAGTAGAAGTCGTGGAAGAGTGCACACACAATGTTTTAAGGCCTAGATCAGGAATTAGACCACACCACTGAGACAGTTAATTCCATTTTGTTTTATTCCATTCCATTGACAGAACTTGGTCTCCTAGTCACAACCAGCTGAAAGGGAGACTAAGAAAGGTAGGATCTAGCTGGGCCTACATATATCTAGCTACCACTCTATTTTGGTGGAACTAGAAGTCTCCACCACAGCTATGTTAATGAAATTTAAGTTATTGAGTCATTAGTCTATAACTGTTATTAAAGAATTCATTGGTCTTTGTTATTGATACTATTACTTCTATAATCTGGTAAAATTCTTGCTCATACTTTCCCCAAATGATATATGTTCACCATGCTAAAGCCTCTTCCAAATGTCTGTAATTTCTTTTTAGCACTAAAATTCTTTTGTCTTTAATAATATTTTTGTGTTCTTTATTAAAATAACTTGGCTTTTACCTGGGTTTATCTACTGACATTTAATTATGAAAATTATATTTTGAAGCTGTATTATTGCCTCAGACCAAGGTTATCTATCCCAAATTATACTTTTAATCTTGCCCTCTACTTTCACACTTCTTTTATCTCAATAAAAAATCATCAAAAACCCAGGTCTATTCTGGTGGTTTCCATTATATTTATCAATATATGTAACAAACTCAGATATTTCAGTTAGATCAGGGTTGTATAAAAGAGGAAGTGAAAAGTTGTTTTATATGTATTATAGATATAAACTAATATTCATTTTCTGAAAAAATTGTATTGCCAGTTTTTACTTCTCCATTGGAAATTATTATATTTTCAAGACCTAATAAAATAGAAAATATGGAAAAGAAGTAACAAAATAGTTGCCCTTCTTTGGACCACTGATTCTGGCTGTCAGCTTGTTATGGTTGATTAAAATCTGTAACTGATACCAAATAATTTTATTTTTATATATAATGTAATCACCAGTCATTTTTTTTTAAATCTTTTTTTCCTACTTACTCTACACTTCCTTTGGACAATCATATCTTTTTTTTTTTTTTTTTTTATCCTCACCCGAGGACATTTTTCAATATTTTGTTCAGATAGAGTGAGAGGGAGAGAGAGAGAGAGAAACATCGACGTGAGAGCGACACATCGAGTGGTTGCCACCCACACGACCCAACCAGGGCTGGGGACAAACTGCAACCGAGGTACGTGCCCTTAGCGGGAACCGAACCCGGGTCTCTCCGGACCACAGGCCAATGCTCTAACCGCTGAGCCAAACCGGCCAGGGCTGGACAATCATATCTTTAAGGTAGTTTTCATTAATGTAGTTTTATCAGTAGGATTGCATTTTTGTGTTTGTACTTGAATGATTTTTAAAAACAAGTAAATCTAAAAGCCAAATCTTTATTTCTAATACAGCTGAAATATTCTCTATTCTTAACCTATACATTTAATTCTGGATGAAGGAACAATCATTGGAGTGTAAGATCCTGGTTTGCATTTGCATGTTGTTGTAATGATTTTTAGATATAATTTAGAGAAATCTTTTAAAATTATACCATTGAATTTTACTTTTCTAGCATCCTTTTATCAAGAATGCAAAACCTGTATCGATTTTAAGAGACCTGATTGCAGAAGCTATGGAGATCAAAGCTAAAAGACATGAAGAACAGCAGCGAGAATTGGAAGAGGAGGAAGAAAATTCGGTTTGTAATTACTCTCAAAAAATTGATTTTTTTCCTCTGAGTTATTTTTCTATATATTTTTTTCTTTAAGCATATCAATAGCACTTACTGTTTTATTATACAAAATATATTTTAAGTCTCAAAATATATTTTGTTTGCATTAAACATTTGCTATTTTTTCCTGATGTCTTAAGAATTAGTGATTGGTGGACTATAAGGTTCGCACAGCTTCTAGAAGTAGCACAGTGGAAGATGGGTTACTAGACAAAGCAGGAGGGACACTTAAGGACCTCCTTTATTCCATTTACTTTATATTGATGCATCAGTGCATTTTAATAACAAAATAACAAAATTTAATTATATCTATCACATTTTATGATGTCTGATGCTTCTGTTCTTTATCATAACTTTTTTCCTGATTTTAAATTATTAATTTTTTCTGGTTAAAGAAATAGAGATGGCTACCTCTTGGTATTTAGATAGTCACAAAATCTGAAGACAAATATTATAATTTTAGTTTTTACTGATTGAAAATGTCTTTGATAACATCATCTATATTTTTCCATAGAAGTTATATTTTTACTTATAATTTTGTATATAAATAGTATTATTTTGCTAACTCAAATTTAGTTTAATTCAAGACGAGTTATCCAATTGAGATTTCTTTTGAAATTCTTTTACCTTTTTCACCAATTATTAAACCTTGTTTCATATGGTGGCCCATAACAAGAACAAGTGTGCATCTTTGCAGACTGCTTTATAATCATTTTCTTGTAGATATTGGGTTACATCAGTTATTCATTTGGCAGTGGCCATGGACTGCCTGATAGATGCTTTAAGCTTATATTCTCGACACTAAGTTTTTACCAATGAATTCACCATTCAGAATTTTAAATAGTAGCATCATAAAGAATTTTTCATAGGTTTGTGATTGTGTATTAATTCTGTAAAGATAAATAAGTGATATGGGATGATGTAAAGACCTTGGCTCTTGCTCTCAAAGGGTTTTATAGTTCCCACCCTGGGTTCCCATGTAATGATAGATAAAGTTAGGTTTTGATTTCTCTCCGATTAACATTTGTAAACAAAGTGTTCTTTTTCCTAGTTTCAAAAGCACTTTTATCATATATTATTTCATTTGATCTTTTAAAAGAGTAAGATTGGTCATGTGTATATTATTACCCCATTTTTCAGTTGAGTGAAATTAGGTTCAGAGAGAAGTGAGTTACCAAAATTTACAAAACTGGTGAGGAAGCAAGATTAAAACTAGGATTTTTACTTTTAAGTTTTCTTGTTCGCTCACTTTTCAGTCAAATAATTTATTAGTACTTGTAAAAGTGAACCATATTGGCTTATCAGAGTTACACATTTTCTGATAAGATTATGTTCTCAGTGAAGTCTGGTCATTGTCCCTCTGCAGTGGTACTCATTGCCTTCTTCACCTTATGCGAGCTTCTTATGAGTACCGGGATAATAAATTGCCTTTAATTAGCTGCTAATGGACAGGTGATTTTTTTTTTGCTTTTATCTTTCTATACTTAATTATAGGCTGGTTTCTATTTCTGATAGGGAACCATTGACTATTCCAGAATTAACCAGTTTTTACTACTTTTTAAGGCCTTACTACAGTCACCTTTGATACTTTCTGCTAAGTTGGTGATATATTTCTTCACTATTTTCCTCTCCTTCTCTGGACTGCAGCTACATTGATCTTATTTCAGATTCCTTTTTTTTTTCAAACATGCCAAAGACCTTTCCTTACTTTGGGCCTTTACATGTGTTATTCCCTCTGCTTGAAACACTCTTCTTCCCAATAACTTATTAAGTGACTAGGTTCTTCTCATATTTTGGCCCCCAGCTTTAAATATCATATATCCCAAACTTAGCAGCTTAGAACAACACCCATTTATTATTTCATGGTATGTGTAAATTATTTCAGGAGTGTCTTAGTTGGATTTTTCTGGCTCAGAGTCTCTCATGAGGTTGTAGACTAAATGGTGCTTGGAGCTGCAGTCATCTTAAAGCTTGACCAGAACTGGAGTTCCAAGATAGCTCACTCATATGGCTGCCAGCAGGCTCCCTCAGTTCCTTGCCATGTGGGAATTTCCATAGGGCTACTTTAGAGTCTTCACACATGACAACTGGCTCCTCTCAGAGTGAGTGATTAAGAGAGAGAACAAAGTCTGGCCAGTGTGGCTCAGTGGCTGAGCGTCGACCCATGCATCAAGAGGTCGCAGGTTCAATTCCCAGCCAGGACACATGCCCAGGTTGTGGGCCCAATTCCAAATGGGGAGCATGCATCTTCTCTGTCATCGATGTTCTCTCTCATTGATGCTTCTATCTCTCTCTCCCTTTCACTTCTTCTCTCTCCAAAATCAGTAAAGGAAAAAAAAAATAAAACGAGTGAGAACAAGGAGGAAATCTCAATGCCTTTTATGACATAGTCTTAGGAGTTGCACACTGACACTTCCACCACATTCTGTTTGTTAAGTTACTGGTCATGGAAATGTTCTAAGAATTGGTGCCTTAATGGAAGGAACCATTAAGTTGGCAAAAACTGACAAACTTTTTCAGAACACTGAAATCTAATAAAAAAATTACAGCAAGAGGGAAGTGCTTAATGAAGAAAGAGGCTGCTAAATTTTGGTAAGAAAGTGCTGTAGCATTTTTGCTTATGTGCCTGCCATCCCGGATTTTCAAGTTCAACAGGAGCCATTGGAACAGTGGCAGAGGTAAGGGACAGGGTAGAAGAGTAAGAACCTTGTTCTAAAAAAAAAAAAGTTTTTGCATTTTGAATGATCTTGCAACTCCCTGAGGGACCAGCAAAGAGGCTTGCCTTTGTTTTGTTCTCTTTGAGCTGGAGCAGCTTCCTGGAAGGAGTTTGTCAAACATCTAAATCTTCTAGAGCTAATAAACAAGTTTAACAAAGTTGCAGGGTACAAGATCAACACACAAAATTCACTTATGCTTTTGTAAACCAGTAATGAACATTGCATAAAGGAAATTAAGAAAACAATTTTATTTACAATAGCAGCCAAAAGAAATTTAGCTATGGAGATGAAAGACTTGTAGAGTGAAAAGTACAAAGCATTACTGAAAGAAATTAAAGAATACCTAAATCACCCGGCCCGTATGGTTCAGAGAATTGAGTGTCCTCCCATGGACTGAGAGGTCCCGGTTCAATTCCCATCAAGAAACATGCCTAGGATGCAGGCTTGATCCCCAGTAGGTGGCGTGCAGGAGGCAAGCTGATCAATGTTTCTCACATCGATGTTTCTATCTCTTTCCAAAAATAAATAAATAAATAAATAAACATATTTTGAAAAAAGAATATCTAAATCAATGGAAGGATATCCCATGTTCATGGATTGGAAGACTTAATATTGTTAAGATGTCATTACTTCCAGAGCAACTCACAGAATCATCTAATCCCAGTGGAAATTTCAGTGCTCTATTTTAAAAAATGGAAAGTGAGTCTTCTAATTCGTATGAAACAAGGGGCCCCAAATAGCTAAACCAGTATTGGAAAAGAAGAACAAGTTGCAGATCTCACTTTATTGGATTTGATGTTTTCTTGGAAGCTTTTTCATCATTGCTGTCCATAGAGGCTGAGGATTTTTCAAGTCAGCAAGTCTTAATTCATTTTTTTGTTTGTTTAATTTTCCTATCTTAAGCTTTTCCCTCTCTTCTGCATTTTATTATAAGCAAAAAGAAGAAACTAGGCAGTACCTGAAATGCTCTGCCTGGAAATCTCCTTACCTAGACTAACCAGTTCATTAGGTACATGTTTTTTTTTTGTTGTTCTTTCCCTATCACCTTCCTAGTTACTACAGACAACAGCATTCTAAATTTTTTGCTACTGCATAACAAAAATACCTTTTTTTTTCAGTTTCCCAACATTTTCCTCACCTTCCTACAACCTCCTTAAAGGTCATCAGGCATCAAACATGTTTTTTGTGGCCCTTTAGGCTGCTTCTAACACTTTTCAAAGTGCTTCTAGCTTCTGCCAACTGTCAGTGTTCCAAAGCCATCCCATTGTTTTAGGTATAAGTTCCTTGGACCTGTGAACATTCAAGGGGAGGGAAATTAGGTTCCATCTTTTGAGGGGAGGACTTCAAAAAACTGGATAAATTTAAAAACACGTCAGGTTTTTATGATCTTTTTCTTTCAAATAAGCATTTGTTCTCTGAAACCAAGCTAGTGTTTCTTGGTAATACTATTGTGTTCTTTTTTGTTGAAATTGTACAAAGAAAAAATAAAGATCTTGGTAGAATCACACTTTGAGCAATATTTGCATGCTTTACTTTAGATTATGTTCTCAGGCAGTAACTTCCATCTTGAGATCATTTTATCAGTTGTTGCCCTGAATATGAAAGAAACACACACACACACACACACACACACACACACACACACACACAATGGTAACCAAACTTGAATTAATTTATATTCAAGTTTTTAAAAAACTTTTTAAAACAAATTTTATTTATTTTTTTAAAATATTTTTTTCTTTATTGAGTTTAGAGAGAAAGGAAGGGAGAGGGAGAGATAGAAACATCTATGAGAGAGAGCATCAACTGGCTGCCTCCTGCATGCCCCCCACTAAGGATTTGGCCCACGACCTGGGCATGCATCCTGACCAGGAATCAAACTGGAGACCTCTTGGTGCACGGGTCGATGCTCAACCAGTGAGCCACACCAGCTGGGCTTAAAACAAAAATTAAGTGACCAAATGTGTTTGGAAGAATTGTTAGAGTTTTTTATAAACCTACTTTAAGCTTACTAAAAAATGTATTTGAAGAAAGAAAAGGAAATTTCTTTTATTCTCATTCTTTTACTTCTTGAAATTAGATTACTAGGGAACATTTATATTTGAGATAAAAGTATTGATTACAACTTGAAATTCCTTAGAAAAGAATTGATTACTTGTTTCCTCTTATCTTCCCCATATAATTAAATCACAATTCTAAAAAAATAATCCCTACTCATTGTTTACTATAGTACAGTAATAACTATGTAAACACATTAATATATTATGATTTTATATTCTTTTTGTTATTTCTGGAACTGATAATTTTCTCAGCTTTTTTATTGTTGGTTACTGTTAATTTTTCTATGGACCTGTTACTAATTTGTTCTCAAATGCTACATTCCCACATTCTCTGCAAGCGCTGTAAACTCCTCTGTTCAAATGCAGAAAATATTAGTGTCATACTTTTTCCTTACTCATGCTTTAACCTCTCTCCTCTAAAATGAACTGATTGCTTTCTAGTCTTGAGCAGCTGTCATCCTCAGACTCCTCTTCAACATTATCCTGGGGATTTCTTTCTCTTCTCTTCTGTAATGGATCCCCTGTTTCCTGGATCTTGCCTTTCTCATTTTCCTTCCTTATTTTGATGGACCATATCTCCCAGGAGCTTCCCAATATGAGCAATTTTTTTTAGACCTTGCATTTCTGACCATGTCTCAATTCTACCTTTACTGTTGATTGACTATAAAATTCTGGTTGCCAGAAGGGTGGGGGGTTGGGAACTGGGTGAAAAAGCTGAAGAGGTTAAGCAGTACTAATTGGTAGTCACAAAATAGCCATGGAGATGTATAGCACAGCATTGGGGAATATAGTCAACAGTATTGTGATAGCTATGAATGATTCCAAATAGGTACTAGAAATATCAGGGGGAACACTTTGTAAAGTATGTGATTGTCTAACCATGATGCTGTACACCTGACACCAATACATAATAATATTGAAAGTAGACTAATTGAAAAATAAAATAATATAATATTAAGAAAAAAATACTGGGTATAAAGTTCTGCATTGGAAGTAAATAGTGTTCCCTTAACATTTTGAAGGCCTTGGTCTATTTCCTAACTTAGCACTAATGATGGCAAGACAGATGATATTCTGATGCCTAATCCTTTTAATGTTTTATGGAAGTTTTTTAGATCTAAACTTTCTCCCTGTTATTTAAAACTTTCATGATGATGTGCCTTCGTGTAGATCTTTTTCCATTCATTGTATGGAGTGTCTTTTGGACGATTTCAATTTGGAAATACCCTTTAGTTCTTTGCAATTTTATTTTTGCTATTGACTAATAAAGCAGTCTCTGGGACTACTTTGATTTGATTGTTACACCTCTTAGATTTATCTTTCAATTATCTTTTTTCCTGTTTTTTTTTTTCTTTCTCTTGTTATTCTTTCTTGGAGGTCTCAAGTTTATCTTCTAACTTTTCTTTTTTTTCATATCAAGTAGTTAATTTCCGAGATCTCCTGTTTTCCCTCATTGTAATCATTAACACTTTGAGTTTTCTTTTGCTTTCTTCCTTCTCTCTGTTTTCTTTGTGTTTGTTTTGATCTCTGTCTATTCACTTGATGGGTTTTCTTAAAATGTCTTGATTATGTCTGAGAGAAGCACCAAAGTTGCCTACTGGAAACTCTTTGTTAAAGAAAAGAACTAGTTAACTTTTGAACCTATCCTTTACACGATGTTCGGATTCACTGCTTTGGAGCCTGAATTTATTGCTGCTTGTGACTTCTCTTCTTGCAGGCTTATGTTTTGGGGTTTTCATTTTTGGTCTTCTGAGTGAGCTACTACTTATATATTTATCTGTTTTCTAGCTTCCAAATTTTTTGACATTTCTATTTGCTGTTGTCTTGTCCCCCATGCTCTTTGTCTTTATGAGTTTATCTCTTTTCTCTGACTTTATTATAATTTTGAAAGTGTTTTGGGAGGGATAAGCATAAACTCATGTGTTCAATCTTTCATTTTGAAATGGAAACTTGTGTTATTTGTCATTTCTTGAGTGTTATAAGTTATAAGTTGTAATTTTAAATATTGAGTTTTTAATGTGATTAATATATCTTTATAAATAAATTTATAAAACTCTTCATAAATAATAGACCTCATAAACCTCATTATATGTTACAATGATTATGAAATCCTTGAGTATTCATAGAAAAACTATAGTCTGTTCAATTCTGGTTTATTCTTGATAATTTTTAAAACAAAATGATCCAAGAAGGGAAGGAAAATTTATCGAAGATAACGTTAGAAGAAATCAAGGCAATTTAAGGCAAGTCAGACCAAATTAGTAGCATAAAAATAGAAGTAAATGGATATTTCTCTTTTTCTGATTTACTGTGTTTTTTATAAAATTATTTTCTTTAGATGGTGGAACAAAGGTACAGTCTTGTACCCTCTAAGCCTCTACCATATGAGAAGTGTAGAATTATAAGCCATTGATTCTGTGCTTGCCTTAACATCCATATCTCTGAAGTCAAGGTTGTAGCTTTACAATCTGTTCTTATTTTCATTCCTAATTCATCTTGGTTACATTTGACCCATGAAATTTAGTTCGTTTTTTAGAGGGGGAATTTGCTCCAATTTGGGTTTCATTTGGCAAAAACCTGGTAGGTATCCGTACTGGGTACTGGCTATCCTTTAGGATGTGACAGAATTTGGGTGGATATTTTGATATCCTAGTTGTTTAACTGAGACCCCCCCCCATTCTTTATTTCTTCCTTTTTTATTATTTCAAAGATAAATGATCTGTTTGGCATCATGCGATATCTGCATTACTAAGTTTTACTTCCACATTTATTTTTAGCCCAGAGGATCCGTTTTCTTTGACAGCCTTTATAGTAACTATCTTCAGTCTTGACCCCCGGATTGGTCTTTATCCAGTGACTGGGCTAATTGACTTGTGAACCTTACTGTAAAAGATGTTAGAAGTCACTGCTTTAGAAACTGAGTTTTCTTGCCAGTTACAGACCCAATTTGTCACTGGACCACTGAAAATTTTCATAAAGTTAAAATTTGAAATAATGTAGATTAATTTTTCCCTGATTTCAAAAGCCTAGATCTGTAAAATTCAACATATTGAGTTGCTTCATTGTAAGAGATTTATATTTGATTTAGTATTAATTCTTGAGCTCATTGTAGACCCTGCTTATTTCCATTTTGAGTGAATATACTTTTCAGAGAATTTGTGGGTTATACCAATATTAACTTATAATTTTCCAAATTTAATTTGATTCTACATAATTCAGCTTATTAAAGTTGGAGAAAAATATGTGACCTAAAATTAAATTGACATTTCCATCAACTCTCAATGAAAAGGAAACACTTTATGATAACCATTTCAAGATATGTTGTTTTTAAAAAGTTTAGTGCTACACACCTGTAGCACTGTTCTGGGTAACTATTATAAACAAACTTCTTTAAATATTTTTTTATTCAAGGAATCTACAGGACATGATTGGAAATAGTGCCTTATTAATTTGATTTTTATACTTATCATAGAAAAGCTTGTCTAGGGAGAATACATCTTGACAAACTAACATGTTTTGATAGGTGCTGAGGTAATTGTACAGATTTTTAAAATTAAACAAATTGCAAACAGAGATTTCTGCTGCAGGTTAATCCCAGTATCAAGGTCTTTGTGTTAGCTTACGCATTGCTAAACATGACAAAGGTCTTTTTTTTTTTTTTTTAGTATTTTTGAGCATGTGATATAAATTTTGTGCTGAGATAGGTCAACTGTATTACATAGTAAGAAAGAATTTTTTTCCTGGATATTAGTGGAAGATATTCCCAAATTTTTAGTGTTATTTGATTAAGTAACATAACTATATTTGTTCCTAGTTACTGTAGATACTCAAATTGCCTGTAGAAAGTCCACTTTTTAAAGTGTCTACTAACATAGTTTGTCTTTCTACTCATTACAACTTGAAAGTACAATTTTGTTGTTACCAAGGAGTATTCATAGAAGGGCATAAAGCAAATCTGAGTGAATTCTTTCTGCAACATAAGACTTCTAAAAATATTATATAATAAAGGATACTTAAAAAAATAGGATATACTTAAGGACTTCCCCCCCTTTTTCTTGAAAAGCAGGGACATACTGAAATTTACCAAGTACTTTCTAAATATTTTATTTTGAAAAGAGATTCTAACAAATTTTCTGGTTAAATAATGGATTACAGAGTTCTGTTCTTTCAATATAACAAATTGTATATGTAAATCCTTAAAAAGTCTGTATACTTTAGTTACCTGTAATGGAAAAATCATTCCTTGGGATATGCAGTATTTAATATAATATGTAGAACATTCAGCAGATGGCTAGATCATTTGTCTCTCTGTACATTTGAACTCCCTGAGTATTACCAGAGGGAAAAAACAACATCATTGTTTGGTGTCTACCTTGAGAAATTTCTGAATTTAATTGATATAGGCTGAAGCCCAGGCATCAGAATTTTTAAAAATCTCTTTAGCTGATTCTAATGTGGGTCAAAACCAGTAACTTATAGGTTCTAGCATTGGGTTTTATGATATAAATATTTATTCTGAAATAAAAATGTATTCAGTAAATGTTTATTCAAATAAAAAAGTTATTTTTTTCATTTTTTCTAAATTAAGATAATTTTTAATAGTTGTAGATTCATAGAATTTCAAAAATATTAGTTTCCATCTACCCCACATTCAGTTTCCTCTATGTCACATCTTACATTAGTATAGTACGTTTGTCACGGTTAGTGAGTCAATATTGATACATATTTTAAATTAAAGCACATACACTATCCAGATTTAGTTTTTCCCTAATGCCTTTTTCTGTTTTAGGTTCTGTCCAGGATGCCTTATTACATTTAGTTATCATGCTCCTTAGGGCTCCTCTTGATGTCACAGTTTCTCAGATTGTCCTTGATTTTGATGACCTTGAGAACTTTGAGGAATGCTGGTTAGGTTTTTATAAAATGTCCCAATTGGGATTTTGGGTGATTTCTTTTTCTTCTTCTCCTGAGGACACTGGGGTTATTGGTTTTTTGGTGAAGACCACAGAGATAAAGGCTAATCATATCACATTATATCAAGTGTACTAAAAGAAAACTTGTTTCTTCTACTCACAACACTTCTAACACCGAATGTGTGGATTTTCCATACCAAGCAATTTTCCAGTTCCCTGTGGACACTAACTGATGGTGCTACAACTTAATCCATTCTGACACTATCTACCCAGAGTTAGCACAGACCACAGGTTAAGGACTCAGGTCCACAAAATTGCTCCCCACCTCAGATGTCCACCACAAGTCTAGTGCTTCTTGTACTGACTATAAATAGGAGTTTTTCACAACCCCCTCTTCAGGTTTAGTAATTTACCAGAATACCTCACAGAACTCAAGAAAACACTTCACTTACTATTACTGGTTTATTATAAAGGACATGACTCAGGAACACCAAGTGGAAGAGATGCACAGGGCAAAGTATGGGGAAGGGGTGTGGAGCTCTCATGCCCTCTCTGGGCATGCAACCCCCCTAGCACTTAGATGTATTTCACTGACCTGGGAGCTCTCCAAACTCCTTTTAGGGATTTCATGCAGGCTCTATTATATAGACATGATTGATTAAATCATTGACCACTGGTGATAAGCTCAATCCCTGGCCCCTCTCTCTTCCCTCAAAGTCAGGGAGGTGGGCCTGAAAGTTCCAGCCCTCTGATTGCTCCAGCAATCAGCCCCTTCCCCCATCCCCCTTCCTTCCTGAAGAGTCACTTCAGGTATGATTGAAAGGGGCTTATTATGAATAACAAAAGATGCTCTCACTACCCAGTATCAGGAAGTTACAAGGGTTTTAGAAGCTCTGTTCCAGGAATTGGGGATAAAGAGCAAATATATATATATATACTTTTTTATATTACAGTATTATAAGTACATTCTTTAGACCTGACTTAACAACTGTTGATGTTACCCATGATCATCTGGCTGAGATAGTGTTTGACAGGTTTCTTCACAATAAAATTACTCTTTGCTTCTTACTATACTGTGCTTTTTTTTTTTTTCCTCACCCGAGGATATTTTTCCATTCTTTGTACAGACAGAGAGGGAGGGAGAGAAAGGAAGGGAGAGAGAGAGAGAAACATCGACGTGAAGGGACACATCGAGTGGCTGCCACCTGCACGACCAACCAGGGCCGGGGACAAACTGCAACCGAGGTACATGCCCTTAGCGGGAACCGAACCCGGGTCTCTCCGGACCGCAGGCCGACGCTCTAACCCCTGAGCCAAACTGGCCAGGGCTATACTGTGCTTTTTGGAAGGAAGTCACAATATACAGCCCATACTAAGGGAGTTGGGAGTTGTGCTCCTCCTTGAGGACAGTGTATCTACATAAATTATTTGGAAGTCTTCTACACAGATTTATCTATTCTCTCCACTTATTCATTCATTCTGATACACACACACACACACACTCATGGTTATTTATTTACACTTTCAGTTATAATCTAATACTACTTTATTTTTGTTGCTCAAATTGTTCTAGCTTTGGCTATTGAGAGTCTCTTAGTTGGCATCTTTGTTCCTTTGACATACCTTCATCATTGTTGGTTTGCCTTTTTTTTTTTTCAAGTATTTCCACACTGGCTGACACTATAAGGTACTCATCTTGTATATTTCCTGCCACAGTCCTAGAATCCTAGGAGCCTAGTCCCTTTTATTAGGCAGTGGTATTAGAAACCAAAATCAGGTGTGATTGTTGCTACTGTGGGATGTTGTCACTTACAGACCCTCTCAGCCTACAAAGGAGATGTGTATGCGTACCAACTTGTATATAATACGTATTTATAACTATGTATATGTATATATCTCCATCTATATCTATATTAAGTGAATCATGAGTTTATACTGATGTCTCTGACTAATAAATTACCATATGAATCATCCTGCCTCCCCTTGCTTGTTTATAACCCCCACTGCCATGGTGAGAAGCCTGGCTCCCACCATTCACCACCCATTTCTAAATGTGTTAGTTCCTATGTATATGTATAGTGGTTTCTGAGTTGTTAACCCATATTCCTGAAGGAAGCAACTTTATTGTGTAGAGCATTGTGCTTTTGTACAGTTCTTTTTGTTTTCAGTCTTACAGGCTCCATTCTTCTAAGGCTACTTAGGTTAGCATCTTTTCTCCCCACCTCCTTCAATGAAGTTCTTTCATACATTTGTAATGCAGTTAGATTTGTGTGTGTTTGTGTTTGTCACATTCTGCATTCTATACTGGGTTCCCCTGACCTAAATAGTTGTTTAAAATTTGCATATGTCAATGTTTACTTGTTATGGTATAAAATTCTGTGGTTTTTGACAAATGCATGGTGTCACATAGCCACCATTGTAGTGTGATACAGAATAGTTTCACCACCCTAAAAAATTATCATGCTTCACTTATCTAACACTCTTTCTCTACCCCTGAACCCTTTTCAGACACTCATCTGTTTATCATCTATAGTTTTGCCTTTTCTATAATGTCATATAATTGGAATCATACATAGGTAGCCCTTTCAGACTGGCTTCTTTCACTTAATAATATGCATTTAAGGTTCATCCATGTATTTCTGTGGCTTGTTAGCTCATTTTTTTTCACTGAAGAGTATTCCATTGCGTGGATGTACCACAGTTCATTTATTCATCTACTGAAGGACATCTTGCTTACTTTTGGTTTTTGGCAATTATCAATAAAGCTCTGTAAACATTTGCATACCAGCTTTTTTGTGCATGTAAGTTTTGAAATCAGTTGGATAAATGTCTAGGACTGTAATTGGTGGATCGTATGGTAGTTTAGCTTTATAAAAAAAAACTGCCAAACTCTCTTTCAGTATTATACCATTCTGCATTTACACCAACAGCGAATGAGAATTTCTGTTGCTAGCATCTTCACCAGCAGTGCATATTGTCAGGATTTTGTTTTTTCTTTTTTTTGCATTTTAGTCATTCTAATAAGTATTTAATAGTATCTTGTTGGTTTAATTTGCAATTTCTAATGACAGATGTTGGGCATCTTTTTATATGCTTATTTGCCATTTCTATATTTTTTTTACAAGGTGTGTGTTCAGTTCTCTTCCCCAATTTTAAATTGTTTTGTTTTGTTTATTTCCCTATTACTGATTTTTCAGAGTTTTTTGGACACAAGTCCTTTGTAAGATATGTGTTTGGCAAATATTTTCTTCCAGTCTGTAGCTTGTCTTTTCATTCTTTTAATGGTGTATTTCACCTAGCAGAAGTTTTTAGTTTTAATATCACCTGTCCATTTTTTTTCATGGATCTTGCTTTTGGTGTTTTATCTATAAACTCACCACCAAACTCAAGGTCACATAGATGTATCCTATGTTTTAGTCCAAAAGTTTTATATTTATAGTAAAGTCTATCTTCTATTTTGAGTTCATTTTTATTAAAGCTATGAGATCTGTGTCTAATCTAGGTTTTTTTCTTTTTTTTTTTTTTTGGTGTTTTTTGGCATGTGAATGTTCAGTTTTTCCAGCATCCCTTGTTTAAAAGACTATCCTTTCTCCGTTGAGTTGCCTTTATACCTTTTTCAAAGGTCAGTTGACTGTATTTGCATGGGTTTGTTTCTGGGCTGTCTTTTATGTTTCACTGATATATATGTCCTTTTTTGACTAGTACATTCTTGATTTACAGTAGTTTTATAGAGGCCTTAAAATTGGATACTGTGAGTCGTCAGACTTTATTTTTTTTATTCAGTATTATGTTGATTTTCATAGGTGTTTAGCCTTTCCATATAATATTAGAATTATTTTGTCAACATTTGCAAATTAGCTTGTTGGAGTTTTTAATGGGATTGAATTGAATCTATATATTAAGTCAGGAATAAATGATATTAAGTCTTCCAATCCATGAACATGGAATGTCTGTTTATTTAGAGCTTTCATTTGTTTCTTCAGTGCACATAGATTCTGTACATATTTTGTTAGACCTAAGTGTTTCTTCTTTTTAGTGCAATTAAAAATGTTTTTTAATTCCAAATTCTAATTGTTTATTGCTGGTATATAGAAAGCAAATGTTGTTTTTAATATTGTCCTTGTATCCTATGACCTTGCTATACTCTTATTTCCAGGAGTTTTTTGTTGGTTGCTTCCCATACGTGTCCCAACCAGATATCGAACCCACAACCTAGGTATGTGCCCTGACCAGAAATTGAATCCACAACCTTTTGGTATATGGGACAATGCTCCAACCAGCTGAGTCACCTGGCCAGGGCTAAAATACGTTTTTTAAAGGCAGTGTACACTAGTATATTTCTGAAAGGTACTGATAATATGTTTGTAAATGTAATAATCTGTTTTATATGAACATGTTTTATATATTTGTCTCCAATTGACTTCTAGTCTTTTGTCTTTGGTGCCCTCTTGTGGATTTTTTAAATAAATTTCTTGTAACAAAGTTTTAAAGGTGTTACTTTTATTTTAAAAGTTTGATTTTATAATCTTTATATTTTGTTAATCCTTTGACACATCTTTGGCTGTGAGAGAAAAAAGAAAAGTCATGGTTAAAATTGCTTTTACTTTTAATTTACTCTGTTGTATATTAGTATTGTGCACATGGGATGTAAGATAATCTTTTGTTTGGAAACTTAATATAATGCCAAGAACTTGTGCAGTCTTGCCTCATGGAGCCTCTGAAGTCCTGCCCACACGCCTTCTCACCATTTAGTCTTGTTGTGCTGATGAACAAGTCTTTTATGACTTTTGGAGATCCTGAAAGCTTTGATGTAACTTTAAAACATGCCTGTGAACATGCATAAAAGTTAGAATCTATGAAGGCAGAACTTTCTGTTTGTTAGGGGCAGGTATGTCAAAGACAGCAGCTGTATAAGCTCTTATGCTGCTTTGCAGTGAAACAGAAGGGGACCACCTACTTATAACAATGAGAAGAAAGTTCATTCTTTGTACAGATTTTCAGATACTGCAAATCATAGTAAGTTTTAATTGGTGGATAATTTATTACTTTTTTTCAGCCTGTCAAACATTGAAGCAATACTTAAGAGCAATTATTAGAAGGAGAATATTTTTTATGTTTTCTCAGTAGTTCTGAGCTCAGTTGGTTTGAATATGGTACTAAGACCAGAGTGAACCAGTTGATCTTACTGTGGGCCTTTCACTTGTAACATAAAAACAATAGATACTATGGGGTATATTGATAACAGGGCAATGGGGTAAATGCTGTCCTTTACCATATGTGGAAATAGAATTTGGGTCATGTCAATAGTGTCACCTTGCTGTACCAGAGAGTATTTTTAGTTTAATGGTACATAGGGTTCTTCCATGATCGGAAACTATAAGCAAATGTACAATAGGACCCTTTGAATTCAGCAGTTCTCAACCTGTGGGTTGCGACCCCTTTGGAGGTCGAACGACCCTTTCACAGGGGTCACCTAAGACATAACAGTAGCAAAATTACAGTTATGAAGTGGCAACAAAAATAATTTTATGGTTGGGGGTCACCACAACATGAGGAACTGTATTAAAGGGTTGTGGCATTAGGAAGGTTGAGAATCAAAGGCTTTTATACCTCAAGGAATAATTGAAATATATTATTGACACAGGTTAGCATATTAGTATAATCAGCAACCCCTGATTTAGTGATGCACAGGGAGAGAGGTAAAAGATTCCTGCCACAGTTT
The DNA here is from genome assembly GCF_014108415.1 of Molossus molossus. Classification (NCBI taxonomy): domain Eukaryota; kingdom Metazoa; phylum Chordata; class Mammalia; order Chiroptera; family Molossidae; genus Molossus; species Molossus molossus. The sequence continues at coordinate 42,083,980 of NW_023425351.1, read as the reverse complement.
CCCCCAGTTTTATGCTCATTTCCTTAAAGTTGCATTGCACATGCCTTGCTGATTTCTTATTTGACTCTTTTATCACAAATTAGTAATCAGATTTCAATGCCTTTATTGTATGCTGAAGTAGCAAATTTTATTGTCTTTTTTTGGTTACAAAAATTGGCATTATCAATTTTGTTTACTGTCTTCATCATTTCAAATTAGGATCTTTTACAATTTCTCTTTAGAGTCAGTTTGGTCTCTTTAGGTTCATAATATTGGAGTTATCTTTGATTCATTATATATTACTGTCCAGCAAGTTTCTAGACTATTTTAATTCTTTTTTCAGATTTGACTTGTCATTTCTGTTTCTGTATGACCTTTTTTAGTATAGGCTCTCATGACTTCAAATCTGGATTTTAGTAATAACCTTTGAGTCTAGTCATTCTGTCTCGAGTCATCTTCTCTCATTCATTCTTTAGTGTCCAAGGTTCCTGTCACTCCTCTGCCAGGAAATTTATGCTGTCTCACTCTGTTTAAAGTGCTCTAAGCTGTAGGCCATCCCTCAATGCAATTAAACTCGCTGCTTTCCATTCTGGCCAGAAGATTTCTACCTTTGTGCTTGTTATTTTTTAAAATCTGGAATGTTTTTTTTTCAAATCTATCATTTCCTATTTTTCTCCTAGAAATCTTTATCGTAGAGAGCGCCAGCTTTCTAAGGCGACTAATTTTCTAAGGCCATCTTAATTCTTTTGTTTCTTATTTCTCAGTAGATTGTTTACTCATTGTTTATCTTTTGGATTGTAAGCTCAAGTTTAGCTGGATTTTATCTCCGAATGATACTTCTGGGTTTAGGTTTGGTATGGGTCCCTCTAGGGTGGATTCTTAATTTGTTTCCATCAGGTACTGGAGTGCTTTCATACTGGGACTACATTAGGTTAAATTTTCAACACGGGGTTCCCCAGACCATGTAGATATGTTAGAACCACAGCCCATGTCTATACATTCTAAAGTGAAGGGTCCCGCTCCCACCCACTCCTCATCTTTACCCAGAGCCCAGGTGAGACAGACACGTTTGCATAGCATCCCCTTCATCTGTGAGTACATTTCTTTGTTCACCTTTTTACTAAGGGTGTAGACTTCCAAGATTCCCAGTCTTTTGTGGGGGTTTTAGTTCTACTTTGGAGAATTGTGTCTCTTGTTCCTCTTCATCCACTAAAATGGATACCCCATCACCACATGCCCCTAAGGCAGAGCCAAGGTCAGATTTAGCTTATTTTCACTCTGGTTCCCAGGTCTGTTTGAGGCTCTTGGGGATTTCCCTTATTAATTGAAAGCTCAGTTATGCATTTACAGTGTTTATTATGTTTGTTGTTTGTTGTCAATGTCAGCCCTGATGAGCACCTCTAAGAGGTTTTAAATCTAGACACTGTAGTATCACAACATTTTGTATAATTGGTTCACTTATATATCTTACATATTCATTTATTTCCTGAAAATAATTGTTTTATGCTGTAGCAGAATGCATACTCTATAGAATTGTTTAGTTGAATGAAAGCCATTAAGATCACCAGAGATTTTCAACCTTTATCATCTCATGGCATACATAAACTTATTACTAAATTTCGTGAAAGCACACCAAAAAAATATATTTTTTGCCGATCTGACAAAACAAAAAAATAGGTATAATTTTGATTGATTTACAAAAAAAGTAATGCTGATAGCAATTACCTACCCTTTTAGGTCCAAAGTGACATTTTAAAAAATGAGGTGCCTATACTTGTATATAAGGATTTCTGGTACCAAGAGTTAACCAGTCAGATGCAACCTTATTATGTGATATGAGCAATGAGATGCAACTCTATGGTGTGACCTGTATATTTATGGTTCAAGACAAGGCATTCACACCTGATGGCTACTGTTGTGTTGTCTGTTGACAATCTAAGGGAGAAGAGGTCAGTGTACTTGACTAAATAGCCAGGTATTGCATGTTTTAAAAATTTTCATGGCACACCAGTTGAAAATTGATCTCTGTACTGATAATGTGCTGTTAGGTAATTTCATTACCAATAAAGATGTGTTTAATAATATTTCAAGAAGAGAAATAAAATAATTAGAATATTTCCAATCAGAAAGATAACCTACTTAAGGATAGTTGAACAATCTCAATGTTGCAAGTGACAAATGCTTTCTGAAATGTTTGTGTAAATATCCTTAAAATCAGACAATAGTAGCTGCCAATTCTTTAAGGTAGTAGGTACTGCAAATGTAAAGATACCTAATGCAAAGTCTCTGATTATTTCTCAGACTGTTACAGCATAAATCTGTCTTAGCAATGGAGTAGGATTTCCTAATAATGTTTTCAAATATTTGTATTCCGTGTGGATTTTATGATTCATAACCTGGATTATCATCAGTACTCTGTTTTGCATTCCTGGCACATGATGACCACTGATTGAAAATGCTATTCTATTCCTTACTGGAATTGGCTGCTTTATACAGTGGGAAGCATCTGTGCTGCAGACCTTTTTCTATCAAGTATCAACATGTTTTTCTTCTGCTCTTCTGTGCGGAATAACAGAATACATATAAATGAAGTATAGTTTAGAAAAACTTTGTGAATTTCTGTTTTATTATAAAAATGTAAAGTATAAAATGAAATTTTAACAATAATGTAAAATATCAAGATTTTTAAAGTTAATGATTTTCAAGAAGTAAAAAGTGTTGCTGTGGTATTTTTTTAATACCATCACCAAATGAGTTTTCTAATTTCATAAAAACTAGTTCTTATTCCATCTGTATTTTATTAATTACTGTTTGAGTGCCATCGTTTCATTAGTGAATTGAGTGCTCATTACTTTTTTCATTGCTACATTTTTACTATCAATTTGTAAATTAGATTACTATCCTTTAGCAAAGAGACTATGCAAGTAAAAATAAGCTATAAAAGCGATCCTTTCCAAACTTGATTCAATATTTTTATAATTTTATAGATTATCTAAGCCAATTGTGTGAATCCAGAGGTGCAGCCTTCATTATCCCTTTGTAGATTCAACTCTAATACAGAACATAGGAAGACTAAAAGTATTATATCACACCAACCAGATGTTATGTTTCTTGTTAAGTTTAATGGTCACAGCATTGAATCTTATGAGGATAAAAGACAATGACTCACACATATAAAAATAGATTTAGTGTTTTGGGAATGAACTAGTTGTAACCACGATAAAATAAGATATTAAACCAGCAGTAAGTAGGTTTTTAAAAAGAACTGATAGAAAAATCAGCTTCTCCCCTCCCTCCATCCCTCTTCATTTCAGTGGGATCTACTGGAAAGAGTAAATCCCAAAGTTTTTTTTAACAAGTACAAATCAGTTTATTTGTGTATATTAGTTTGTTTGTTTCTTAACTTAGGAAAATGAAACATTTTGTACCTCTAACCTGTAATATAAATTATATTAGACTTGAGAAATTCTATAGATAATTGAAAAACTTCATTCAGTTGAAAGTTAGATCTCGGGCTATAGAATTAGAATGACCTGGTTAGAATCCTTGCTCCTCCACTTATTTGTTCTATGACCTTGTAAAAATTATTAAACCAGTTTGAACTTCAGGTGTATCATTTGTGCAGTGGGGATAATAATATATCACAGGATTAATAAGAGGATAAATGGGAGTAGCCTACAGTAATTCCTTAGCATAGTGCTTATCGCTCTTTAATGATTACTATTTTAGTCATTAGATGAATGATTAACTATAATTCTAGTTAATAATATTATTTTCCTTCCAAAACATTTTCAATAGCCACTCTGTGTTTTAAAATAATAAGTTGGTTTAAACAAAGTTTTACAGTAGAACCTTACATGACATTTTTCTTAGTTCAGTGCTTCGGCACCTTCCTCACAATGAGGGCTTTAACATTCATTTAATAGACTGTGTAATGAGAACAAGGCTTTGTACTGGATACTGGGAATATGACTGTTAACAGGATCTGGTTACTGCCCTTATAGATTTTAGAGACAATGGGGAGATTAGGACCAGTGAAATGTATGGACAACTCCAGTATTGTGTCCTAAGTGTATGATGAGCTCAAGTACAAGGTGCTGTGGCAGTAGAAAGTGTGACACTGCATTCAGGCTCTCATTTCTGAGCTGAAAGGGATGTCCAGTATAGTTCTGTTGTAAAAAAGAAGTTGTACTATAAGGCATCCCCTCAAATTTATATATATATATATATTACATATCTAGTCTACTCATCCTTCTAGACCTAACTTAAGGGCAGCCTCCTCTATGAGGCTTTCTTCACTTACTAAGGGCAGAGCCAGAGGCTCTGTTCTTGATTGTCCCATTGTACTTCCCAGCACTTTTCCTTCAACACTTAAAATACCTGGTAATTTGTTGTTCATATGTCAGTCAGTTTCTTTTAGACCTCAAACTCCTTAATAAAACAAAGTAAGCAAAACTGTTTCTAATTCATCTTTGTGTCTCAATGCCTGACTCATTATAAAATATGTAAATGTATAATAAATTGCTCACTGAATGAATTAATAAGAAAAAATATAAATTGATTCATTCATTAAATAAATTTTTGTCAAATGCCAACTATATGCCAGGTGTTCTAAATATTGTGGATTCATCAGTAAAAAAAAAGTCTTCTTTTATTAAACTTACATTCTAGTGGTAAAGAAGGCCCAGGTATGGGCTCTAAAGAATACAGAAGGATGAAAATATGATGAAAATTTCAATTTTAGATTGGTGACCAGAAAAAGCTTCAGTAAGGCGGTGACGTCTAAGGAGAGACTTGATTTAAGTAAAGGACAAAACTGGTGTGGAAGAGTATTCCAAGCTGAGAGATTAGCCAAGTTAAAAGCTCGAGGAGGAACATGCTTAGAATGCTCAAGAAACAGCAAATGAGGCCAGCATGGCTGGAACTTGATGAGTGAGAAGGAATGTGATAGGAGATGGGACTGGCAGATACTACTGGGCCAGATCACATTTGGCCATGATAAAGATTTTGGATTTTATTCTGAGTGTGATCAGAGGCCAAATGCAGGGTTTTGAGCAGGAGAGTAACATGATGTGGTTTGTCTTTGAAAGGATCAATCTGCCTTTTGTGTGGGAGACTAAAGGGGGCAAGAGTTGGAAGCAGTGAAAACTGCTAGGAGGCTGTTGTAACAGGCCAAGCGAGAGCAGATCGTGGCTTTGACTAGCATGGACCAAATAATTCGTGTGGGACTCTGGGAATAGGATGTCGTGGCGTAAACTGTTAAAATTATAAGCCTGAATCTCTAACTTAAGCATTCAAGTAGATCGAAATTTAAATGTAAGTACATGTATTTAGTGAAATAATAGATTAAGAAATAAAGGAACTAGTTTCTTAGTTCTAGTTCTATGGTTTTTATTTTGTTTTTCTAGCTCTATAAGGTACGTGTGTGACCTTGGGAAAGTTTCTTACTTTCAGTGGGCCTCAGTTTTTTTCATATATAAAATGAGGGCTTGAATTATTACTATCCCTGATTTTATAATTATGTGAAAAAGTAAATATATAACGAATGTTTACTGTATAATGGGATACTGAATGAAATACTTTAGTCAGTTCAGAAGTACCATAAGTTATTCTTACTATAGGATACTTATATTTATAAAGGATTTTCAAACAGTTACAATACACCATCATAAATTTAAATGCAAAAGTGTGTAGATTATAAATTCTACAGAAGTTTGAAAAAGAGGATAATTAATAAAGACTGAATTAGCCATGAAAGTGATATATACTTGATTTGGGACTGGGTAGGAGTTAATTAAAATGAATAGAGAGGAAAGAGCATTCTGGGTGGAGAAGACAACGAGCAAAGAGGAAGACTTAATGAGCATAGCATGATATGGGTTTTTGGCAGCTAGGGACTCAGTTAAGGTCAGCCTGAGTATATTGCAAGATATGTGAACAATGGGAAAACAGAATTTGCTAGACAAAATAACACAGAGGTCACTAAAATCTAGTTAGAAATGTTTAGCGTTTAATGCAGGCAAGAACTGCAAGTATTGTAGATTCTTCAGTACAAAACTATATTTTTATTCACACAGTTTTCAAAAAAGATTGGGATAGTATATGTACTTTGAAGTAGGCATGAAACTACCATGTTCCTAGTAGTATACAGGAATTTTGCATAGCTTTCCTCAATCATGATAACACCAATGAAAGAAAAAAAAAGTTCAGAGTTTAAATAGATAGCCTAAAAGTATTATGCTTAGCAATTGACTGGAGCCAGAATTTGAACTAGCATCTCTCTGATTCTAGAAAGTCAGGGTGGGAGAGACTCTTCAGTCAGGAAGCTTTATTAGCAGTAACCCAGGCATGAGATACTGAGAAATTTACTCAGTAGCAGTGGGAATGGAAAAGAAGTGCTGGAACTGAGAGAGAATTTTTTGAAGATGACTTTGTTGACTATATATAGGGGCTAAAAGAGAGAATAATCCTAAGAAGACATTGAACTTTTACTCTTAGATAGCTAATGAAGATCACTATTCTTTGTGGTGGTGGTTGGGGATGGAGGCAGGCAGGAGAGGCTAAAGGAATGGATAAAATATCTGATATGGGAATGTTGAGTTTTAAACATCATGAACTATTGAAATAGTAAAGTCAGGAAGATTTCAGGATTTAGGAGTCCTCAACATATTAGATAGTCAAAGGCCTAAGAATGAAGAAGTCTTCTAAAAGACAGAGGCTCATGACAGAAGAACAAAAGACTGAGAGATAGAATGCTGAGTTTATTGTTGGAGTAGGAAGAAGAGGGCTGTCAGACAGCCGAGTGACATGGATGTTCCTATTCTCCATGTTTGCATTCTAACCTCTTGTCAGACTGGGTCATGCTTGTTTCTTTCTACTTAAAGTGAAATAGATATTAATGAATTTCAGTTCATGATCACATTTTTCAAAATAGTGGACTGTTTGATCTCTCAAACCATTTGTTTATTTTATGCCCCATTTCCAGTTTATATTTTGGTGAACATTCTAAAGAGCATCTTTAGTTCATATTTTATTACTGACTTGATTATTCTGTAAATTTACGTTTAAAAGCTAATAGCTACGCCCTGGCCGGTTTGGCTTAGCAGTTAGAGCATCGGCCCGCGGACCAGAGAGTCCCAATTCAGTTCCTGCTAAGGACACGTACCTTGATTGCAGTTTGTCTCCAGTCCCTGTTGAGGTCGTGTGGATGGCAGCCACTCGTTGTGTATATCTCACATTGATGTTTCTCTCTCTCTCTTCCTCCCTCTCACCCTCCTGCTCTATCTAAAGATAAATGCAGAAAATAAATAAATAAAAGCTAATGGCTAGGATATTACAAGAAAAGTGTACATATTAATAGAATAAAAGGTAAATTGGATTTAATCAAACTTAAAACCTTTGGTGTATCAAAGGAACTTTTGTGAAAAGAAACCCAGAGAATGGGGAGAAATATTTGCAAGATTAATATCCAGACTGTATAATGAATTCCTACAACTCAACAATGACAAAAGCAACCTATTATCAAAAATGGGCAAAGGACCTAAAAACACATTTCTCTATACAAGAAGATATACAAATGGCCAATAAGCACATGAAAAGATACTCAGCATCACTAGTCATTAGGGAAATGCAAATCAAATCAAATTATTAGGATGGCTATTATAAAAAAACGGACATTAAGTGTTGGTAAGGACGTGGAGAAATTGGGCATGTGCACTGGTGGCGGGAGTGTGAAACGGTGGAGCCACTGTGGAAAACATTTTGGCATTTCCTCCAAAAATTAGAAATAGAATCACCATGGTATAGAATTGTAATTTTAGGTAGATACTCAAAAGAATTAAAAGCAGGGACTCCTATAGATACTTGTATACCAGTGTTTATAGCAGCACTATTTATAAGAAATAATTATAATAATAACAAACTATAATAACTAAAAGATGTAAATAACCTAATGTTCATCAGCAAATAAGTGAGTAAATAATATATATATACACAATAGAATATTCTTCACTCTTAGAAAGGAAAGAAATGCTGATACATGCTACAACATGGATGAACCTTTAAAACATTGTGCTAAGTGAAATAAGCCAGACACAAAAGGCTATAAATTGCATGATTTTACTTATATGAGGTATCTAGAATAGGCAATTCATAGTGAGAGAAAGTAGAATAGATGTTACCAAATACTGGGGAAAGGGAGGACTGAGGAGTTATTTTTTCAAGGATAGAGTTTCTATTTGGGATGATGAAAACGTTCTGGGTGTAGGGGATGATTGCACAACACTGAATGTACTCAGTATTACAGAACTATATACTGAAAAGTGACTAGAATGTTAAATTTTATGTTATGAATACTTACACAATTTTTTTATTATGGCTGTTATAGTGTCAACATGTTCTATCTTTAATGTGCTCTTTTATTTGTTTATTTTGTCACTATATTCTTTGTTATGCATTTGTTGATAATTTATCTAGCTTAGTCCTCATTTTAAAACTAGCTAGCAGCCTTCTATTTCATCAATTTCTGTTGCTTCAGCTTTAATTCCCCAAAGTTTTAGGTTATTTTGGATAACTTTGGCTTTTATGATAACATTTGTGTGTGTTTCCTTATATTAAAATTAGTAGTAATAGTATTTTTAATTATTAAAAAATATGTTGAGAATTAAGAAATCCAGCTGTCTCAGAAAAGTCTTCCTTCATTGCAGTGTTTTGCTTTCAGGATGAAGATGAGCTGGATTCCCACACCATGGTGAAGACGAGCTCAGAAAGTGTGGGCACCATGAGGGCCACGAGCACGATGAGCGAAGGGGCCCAGACCATGATTGAACATAACAGCACAATGTTAGAATCTGACTTGGGGACCATGGTTATAAACAGTGAGGATGAAGAAGAAGAAGATGGAACTATGAAAAGTATGTGGCTTTTTCCTATTGAATATTTTCTGTTTTGAAAGTATGCTTCCATAGAAACCATGATAGTTCTGTATTACTTTTTATAGCCAGTTGTGGAAATGTTTGTTTCTTTACTTTATTTGACAGTAAAAAAGGGAATGGCACAAATAAATTACAAAACTGTTTTTTTTTAATGTAGAAGAAAGCAGCACATCTCTAACTTAGGGTTATGGAACTTTTTTGTTGAAGGATGCTTACTCATAACATACTTTAATTGCAAAGTATTTTACAGATAAAAAGATAACTGTTTTTAAAAATATGTTTTTATTGATTTTAGAGAAGGGGAGGGGGGAGGTAGGGAGGAGGAGAGGAAAAAAGAGAGGAAGAGAGGAAGAGAGGGAGAGAGAGACAACCAGATACATTGATGTGGGAGAAACATCAATCGGTTGCCTCCTGTATGGACCTGGACCAGGGACGAAACAGGCGACCATTTGGTGCACAGGATGATGCTCAACCAACTGAGCCACACTAGCCAGGTCAAAGAATCCATTGTCATCAAATTGATGAGATAGTAGAGATTATTTATCTGTTGGTGACTCTGGGAGAGCAGTTGTTTCAGCAAAGTGAAGACTGAGCCTTTTACCCTTTTCAGCTCAGATATACTCAGCTGTGTCTCTGTGCTACAATTTTCTGGTCTTACACTGCAGCGCTGATTGCTCTGAGAGGGCTATCTTTTGTTGGTTTCAGATGAAGAACCACTCAGTTTAGAAGCTATGTTTCATGGCTTTAGCTACTCTCTTACTTATATCCTTACCTCATCTATTGGTCTTCCTTTCTGCCTCTCCTGGAATAATGTAACCATGGATCAATCTATTTGTCCATCTTGTTGCATCTTCACTGTGGCTGCTAAGTGCTGATGGAGACAGTCTCACATATGTACAGATGACGACCACCAGTTCATTGCCTTCAGCCCCATTTGGGCCTTCAGAATGTTTCTCTGCTCAGCTTTCTCATTCTACAAAAGGGCTCCTTCAGACCTTTGCTAAAAATCTCTTTCTGCCACCCTACCTCTCAGTTTCAGTAGATGACTTTGCTTCCTACTTCCAGAAAGGAATGAAATGTTATCATGTGAGAATTAGAGAAGCTATGTATGTGTTTTAAACATGGACTTTGGAGTAAGAGAGGAAAATTAGAGTTGGTCTTAACCTCTCTCTCACCCCCTCATTTAATTAACATCAAGTATCATGCTTCCTAATGGATCTCCTGCCTCCAATCTTGGTCCCCTACCTTCTATACAGATCTCATCATGTCTCTTTTTTGCTTTTGGTCCTCCAGTGACTCCCCATTGCTCTTAGCATAGAGCCCAATATGGATTAAAAGGTAGTATATTCTCTGGTCTCTGCTTACCTTTCTGTTCTCAGGTCTCACTACTCCTTCTTCTAGTTCCTCAGCTCTTAAAATACTCATCCTTACCTTTGGGCTTTTACACTACCCAGATCCCTCTGTTTTGTACTACCCAGTATCTCCCTCTGTTTAGATTCCTACTTCCTTGGCTAGTTCTCAGGCTCAGTTAAGAGGTTTGCTTCATCTACTGACCCAGGTTAGGGATGGGTGCCCCTTCCATAGACACAAATCTCACTTCATGCTTTTACTCTGAAAAACAATTTCACGCTCTATTATAATTGCCTATTTCTGTGTGATTATCTATTTACTCCCCACTGTATTCCCAGTGCTTAATACATACCTAACACAGTAGTAAGAATTCATTAAATGGTTTCTGAACAAATGATGTGGTGTAGTAAAAAGAGCATGGGCTCTAAAGTTAGACACTTCTAATTGTGTGTGACTTAACCATTTAGGGCTTCAGTGATGTATATCTGTCTGTGTATGTAATTATGGGTTAATTTAGGTAAATCCAGCACCTAGAAGAGTGCTTTCAGTACGATAGGTAATCAGTAAAGGTTAATATTTACCTATATTCTTTGTCAGTTTGTCCTTCCAACAACTTGAAAAGTTGGAGCATCTGGAGAGCCCAGCCCTGTTTCCCACACAGCGAGGGAGGCCTGATCTTCCTGGGACCGGAGATGCTGAGCCACTGAACAGTTCTGTTCTTTTCCTTTTCCAGGCAAACCCTTGCTCCAGCCTTCCCCTGCCTCCCCCAAGACCTTGCTCCATCTCTCCTTATTCAGTAAGATAGCCAAAGGGGATTCTGTAGAGAAGAATGATCTCCAGAGTGGACAGAGTAGCACAAGCATAAATGCGAGCGATGTGAATGGCAAGAGGAAAAAACAGTGAGGGAGCACCAGCTGATCTGATATCTCCTGACTAGGAGAAGACTGTGGTTAATAATGTGTATTGTGATAAGTTGCAGGTGAGAGAACTATTATATTTCACTGTTTGTGAAATCTGATATCTCTTTAGGAAAGTGTCATAGAAGCATGAAAGGGTAAATTTAAATTTTATTTTACTTTTTTTTTTTTTTTTTTTTTTTAGAAAAGAGAAAAGGTGAATTTCTCAGATTATAACTGTTAGTAATTGAGGGTCTAGTATGGGCCAAACATTATTCTCAGGACTTTCCATACATTATTTTATTGACTCCTCACAGGACCCTGTAAAGTAGGATTGGCACTACCACTCACCACTAAAGAAAGATAAATGACTTGTTCAAGATTTCATAGCAAGTCAGTGGTAGAACCAGAATATCTGTGTGTTCTTTAGGAAAGAAGACTTGGATTGTTATAAGTCAGCTTAGCTTAGTGGGAACAAATCATATCAGAATAATATAATTTCCTTTTTTTGACAGCATCACTAAAATTCTAGATTAGAGAAAATGTAGGGTTTGGATTTTGTGTTTTAGGATTCTGGAAAAGTATTTGACAAGGTCTTTGATGATATCCTTTTGGACACTATGTAATATGATCTAGTTGATAGTTCTGAGGATTGAACAGTTATATCCAAATGGTCTTGTGTCAGTCAAGGATTATTGGAGGAAACAGAAACTACTCTAGGTATTTTGAAAACATAGAGAGTTAAGTCAGAAGTATGGATATTAATAAAATCAGTGAAAAGGGCTGTGTAATCTAGTCCTCCAGGAATGACTCCCCCCAACACCACCAAAATGACCCTAATGCAACAACCTCTGTGATCAGGAACGGTGAATCCAGAGGCTACCATTGGCACTATTGAGTTCAGTAAACCAGAATGATCTCAATGACTATTGCTATGTGGGGATTAGAAAGCTACCCTGTCAAGGCAACCACGCCTTAGCACCTGTGAGGCTGGAATGCTGCTGTTAATGAAAAAAAAAACTCTTGGTAGATTGAGCATCATCCCATGCACCAAGAGGTTGGTGGTTTGATTCCCAGTCAGGGCCACATGCCCAGGTTGTGGGTTTGGTCCTCAGTAGGGGGCGTGCAGGAGGCAGCTGATCGATGTTTCTCTCTTATATAGATGTTTCCATCTCTCTCTTCCTCTCCCATCCTCTCTCAGACATCAACAAAAACATATTAAAAAATCAAACTCCGTTTCTTCATAACCGTGCTTGGCAGAAGGAAATAACTAAGGTAGCAGCCTCATGGCCTCATCCTCCTTTCTTGTTTTCCTGGTTGTGGAAGAAGTACATGTATCCAGGATAAGGTGCAAGGCATGCTGGGAAATGTAGTGTTGAGCTTCCCAGCCTCTACAAAAGGAAAGCTTCCCAGAGGCAGTGGCACGATGTTAAGTATAAATTGTTTTCAACCAGAAGAGTTCTCACTGTGTGCTGTAGGGTTTAGGCTTTAGCCCTGGCTAGTTCAGCATTTTTTTTTTTTATCCTCACCCGAGGACATTTTTTGTTCAGATAGAGTGGGAGGGAGAGAGAGGAAGAGAGAGAGAGAGAAACATCGACGTGAAGGGACACATCGAGTGGCTGCCACCCGCACAACCGACCAGGGCCGGGGACAAACTGCAACCGAGGTACGTGCCCTTAGCGGGAACCGAACCCGGGTCTCTCGGGACCGCAGGCCGACGCTCTAACCGCTGAGCCAAACTGGCCAGGGCTAGTTCAGCATTTTTAATAGAAACTTGATGAAGCTATAGAATGAAAGTCCATTAGAATTGCAAATGACATGAAGTGGAGCAAAATAAAAATAGCTGCTGAGACAGACTCAGGATCTTAAGAGATCTCCATAGGCTGAAGCATTGGCCTTGATTTATAAAACAAACCCTGGTTTGGGGTTCATGTAACTAACCTCACAAATGTTTATCATAGCCCCTCGGAGATGCTGGTTCTATAGACCAGAGACTTGGCATCTCTATTTAAAAATCAAAACAAAAAACGCTGTAAGTGCTTCTGAGGTAGAGCTAGGACTGATAACCACTTTTAGAATAAGGAAAGAAGCAACTTGACTCAGAGCCTAGAACTCATCTGGAGTATGTAGAAAGGATGGAGAGACATTGGAGCACTTGAGCAGAGAGCGAGCTGGCTGGTGAAGTAGGTGGATACAACATCATTACTCTACAGAGGTAATGATGTTGTATTAAGAACGGGTGGAAGAATAACTGCTCATGTTGACTAATGTTGTTTACTTATATTAACCTTTCATAACTGTGTTTAGTAATGATTAGATATTGAGTTAAATAATTTGAATACATATTTTTTAAATTTCTTCTTTGCATATACCTATAATAGTGATTTTAAAAATATATCACAGTTTATTGTTTCATTTTGGACAGTACATATAAGTAGTTTCACTTAATTAATGATAAAAGAGAAATTAAGATCTGCTTTAGATTTTTAGGAGTTTATCCTGGAAATAGATTCTAGATTGATTTAAAAAGGATTTAGGAGAAATAAGCAGGAAGGGAAGACTAACCATGAGGTATTCCTGCTCCCTGGTTCATCTAATGTCCCTGGACAAACTGTAAGTATGAGACCATTTGCCCTGAGCAACAGCTTTCATGTCCCATTGTGTGCTTGGTAACACCTCTCCAAGTTCTGGTTCTGGTCCTTTTCCTTCTTCTTTTTTCCAAAATGTATTTCAGAAAAGAATCAGATATGCAGAAGTAAAGTATTTAATAATGTCTAATGTTCATGAAATATTTACATTTTTTCCAAAAATTATAAAGCTTTGAGCCAAAGGAACAAATCAATAAGGATAGCCTTTGAAATGCCAAGAAACAACCAGGACAGCAGTGTGAGAGGCAATGGCTTTCCCATTTCTCCAGAGATCTTACCATTCTTGCATAAAAAACTTTTCTTTGCGACTTTAATTGGTAATGTTAAACTTGCCCACAACATGGCAATTTAAGTGAGAGCAGTAAACTACAGGTCCCACTTGCAGCTTGGTACAAATACCTGTAGTATTACCGGGCAATTAGAAACCCTTCATTTACTCTACAGAGGTACTAATGTGTGGCTACAGTGGTTTGGAGTCACTTCTAGGTACTGAATGTGGTCTGTTCCTCTGTGTTGGTTGGTCTGTGGAATATTTAATGATATTGTGACCCAGCTCAGGCCTGTTGGTGCAGATATTTTGATTTTAGGATACCTGTTTTACTAGCACAGAGTACAGACAAGTATATAAATATTAATTTTCCTTGTACAAATGAAAAGTTGTCTTTCTGGTAAAGGCGTCTAAAGAAAGGGTTTCCATAGACACCCAGTTGCTGTTACAATGTTCATTATTTGCACAGGAAGTCACTTCTTTTATTTGACTAAAATTCTTGGGCTTCAGTTTTGCCCTCATTGGAAATGGAAAACAGCTGGTCACTATTTTCTGGTCAAGAACCCTTTGGATATACTTGGATACTTACTATGTTATATCCTTAGACTTTTCTTTTCCTGGCTGAACAACTTCAGTCCCTTTAACCTTTGTACAGGTATTATTTTCTAAGTTTTTAATCTTTTTTATGAATGGCCTCTGGATCGTCTCCATGTTGTCTGTGTACTCCTTTGTGTTAAAATACAGTCTGATGAAGTTAAGAGAAAGCTGATGTCAGTAGCTTCTGTATTAACAGTCTATTTTTTATATATATTAATTATCCTCTTGGCAACAAATTAAAGGACACATTTCCAAGATCATTAATCAGGTGGATCACCCACACATCTTAAAATATTTTTAGAAGAACAAATTAGGTAATATAAGTCCTTTTGATGTCCAGATATATTATGCTAAAGTTATAATTGTTATTTCATTCCCTACACTTGACTGACTTTGTCATTATCATGCTAAGAAATTAAAAACTAAACAAATTATATTTTGTTAAAATGCTTTAAAAAATTTCTTTATATCTTTGAATTTCCATGAAAACTTTTCACCTGTTTAGAAGGCATGCAAATTATGAAAATTAATGAATAATTGTGGGTGGACTGGCATATTTTCTAAAGGTATTATATTCACACAATTTAATTTTCCTTGTATGTGTTTTGGGGAATGTGTGTAGGAAGGGGAAAACATTTTATTTTCTTTAAAATTTTGCACGCACAAAGGGATCGTGTTTGTGATTATTTTTTATTGCTAATGGATTTCTAGTTCTATAGAAGTGGTTGAAAGAATTGGGGACAAAATTGAGGAACGGGGTAATTTTGAACATTAAATTTATTATTAAAATAAAAAAATATTTTTATAAGTAGAGTCAGAATTCAATTGCAGCTGGAGAAATTGAAGTCAGTTTTTTGTGATTATTCTTTCTCTGTTTCAAAAAAAGCATTTGCCATAGCAACCATAATCACATATGACAGTGGTTGCTATCTTGAGAGTTCCTGCTTCACTCTCCTGTTGAAGGGCCTAGCATTTCTTTTTTTTTCTTTTTCTGTCCTACTCCTGTGAACATGCATCCATCTCACTGAAGACTCAACTGTGCACTGTGTTTAATATTGTGTAGTTAAATATGACTGCACAATTACAGCTGCCCCCTCCCATTAACTTTTAAAACAAATGTTACCTATTTTACTCCTTCAAAAGTGTTTTTAGCCCTGGCCGGTTTGGCTCAGCGGTTAGAGCGTCGGCCTGCGGTACAGAGAGACCCGGGTTCGGTTCCCACTAAGGGCATGTGCCTCGGTTGCAGTTTGTCCCCGGACCAACGGCCCTGGTTGGTCGTGTGGGTGGCGACCACTCGATGTGTCCCTTCACATCAATGTTTCTCTCTCTCTCTCTCTTCCTCTCTCTCCCTCCCGCTCTGTCTGAACAAAAAAAGTGTTTTTAAAAATTGTTTTCTAAAATCTTTATGTACAACAGAGATATACTCTAAATTTTAATACTTAGTTTCAAATTAAACAAATTATTTGGAGTTACGAGTACAAACATTTGAATAAAAAATTAGGTGTCAGTATATCTTGCTCTCAAATTATACAAAAAGAAAAATCGAATGGATTAGACTGCCACCTTTTATTTAAGTTGATTTTTATACTTTTTTTAATTTTTAAATGTTTATAACCTAGGAATGGGTCATTTTCCAAGTTTTTGAGTGTAGAACCCAACAGGCATTTTACCATAGGTTTTTAGGTCATCCTATAAAAGACCCTTAAAACTATAATACATCTGAACTGTAGTGATAATTAAACTACTATATAACAGTGGAGATTAAGTTTCAGGTTGAGGTGTTCCAGTAGTAAAATTAAAGATTGCTGCTCCTACCCATTCTTGCATCCTCCACTTGGGAGTAAAAAGGTTTCAGTTGGGGACTGAATTTAGCTATATGTACCAGAAAACCCAAATAACAGTGGTTAAACAAAATAGGATTGATTTCTTTTCTTATTTAACAAGAAATCCAGCAGCAGAATGTCCTGCATTTGTAGAATGATTTCATAATGTTATTAGATAGAGAATCCTTTCTTTCACATCATCTTTAAGGTATTATTCTTACTGTCATCCTGCTTGCAGCATAACTGCTAGATGGTCAGCCATTAAACTGCATTCCAGGCAAGAGGAAAGAGCAAGAAGAAATGGAGTGGTACCTATATCACGAAAATTGAGCTTTCCCAAAAGTGTGGTACATGGTCACTCCTTCCTACACTAGAAACACCTGTGACCTCAAGAGAGGGAGGGCCTATAGATGATAGGTAGGCTTTCACTTTGAGACTCTAGGGCATGATGGTGCCTTGATGGTGCCTTGCATGCCCTGGGCAGCTCCTGCTCGGGGTCGGGTTGGCAGCAGCCCAGGACTGCTGAGGATGCAACAGCACATTCCAGGAATGAAATTCCTAAGTAATTTCCTTTTTTTCTTTATTCAGTCTGGGGTTTGGTTTACCTCTTCCCTTTCAATTGCCACTACTTACTTCTGATTACACTTTTATATCTCTGACTCTTTGCAGAAAGAGTACTATCTGTTTTTCAGCCTTTACTTTCCCTATCTATAAAGGAAGTACTTGCTCAGTCCATCTTAATTTTTGTTGTGAGGATTTTTTGTTGTTGTTAATCCTCACCCAAGGATAATTTTTCCCTTGATTTTTAGAGGGAAGGGAAGTAGGAGAGAGAGAGAGAGAGAGAGAGAGAGAGAGAGAGAGAGAGAGAGAGAGAGAGAGAAACATTGGTATGAGAGAGACACATTGATTGGTTGCCTCCCAACATGTCCGGCGGGGATTGGGGATTGTACCTGCAACTCAGGGAATTGAACCCGAGACCCTTCAGTGCAAGGGGCCGATGCTCTATCCACTGAGCCACACTGGCCAGGGCTTGGTGTGAGGATTTTTTATAAAAGATTAAAGCTTTTCATATTTATTCTCTAGAGTGGAAAGGCAACTTTTGAGGTTTTATTTTCTCCTCCTTTTCTGTGCATGTTGCTACTCTTGAAATGTAGGTCATATTGGAGTTGCTGCTCTATAAATGTTAGTTTCCAGTAGGAAAAGATTAGTCTTCCATTTACTCAGATACAGGGGTCTGAATTAAGAGTAATTGGTAAATCAAAGATCACTGACTATTTTGTTATAGCACCATGGTATTAGTAAAGATTTGGGGTCAAGTGTTCCATACCCCCTAGTGGAGGAGAAAACAAAGAAGACTGTAATTAGAGTCTGCAGGGAAGCCAGTGCTGACTGGAGGGGAAAGTAATGGGAAGCAGTACAGGCCTGGCCTGGTGTGGGGGTTGGAGGGAGACAGCTTTGGTGGGGGGCAGTGGTCAGGGACTGCTGTTTTCTTCAATGGATTAGTAGTGCCATAATGTGTTTTTGTTTTGTTTTTACCAAAGCACTTACATAAGCTTAATTTATTTTTAAAAGAATGCTATATAGCCCTGGCCGGTTTGGCTCAGCAGTTAGAGCGTAGGCCTGCAGACCAGATAGTCCCGGGTTCGATTCCCACTAGGGGCATGTACCTCAGTGGCAATTTGTCCCCGGTCCCGGTTGGGGTCTTGTGGGTGGCAACCACTCAATGTGTCTCTCTCATGTCGATGTTTCTCTCTCTCTCTTCCTCCTTTTCTCCCTCCCGCTCTATCTGAAGATAAATGCAAAAAATGTCCTCAGCACCCTGGCCGGTTTGGCTCAGCGGTTAGAGCATCGACCTGTGATCCAGAGAGACCCGGGTTCGGTTGCCGCTAAGGGCACGTACCTCGGTTGCAGTTTGTCCCCAGCCCTGATTGGTCATGCGGGTGGCAGCCACTCGATGTGTCCCTTTCACGTTGATGTTTCTCTCTCTCTCTCTCTTCCTCTCTCTCCCTCCCACTCTGTCTGAACAAAAAATGGAAAAATGTCCTCAGGTGAGGATAAAAAAAAAAATGTCCTCAGGTGAGGATAAAAAGAAAAAAAGAATGCTATATAGAAATTTTCTTCAAAGAAACATTTTCTATACGTTTGTCAAATGCAGTTGATAATGGTGAAATTCATGGATTTCTTTCATAGGAGTTATTTCCCAACGAAACCATTTTTACTCTCCTCTCTGATTTTGAGTTCACTCTATAGACATTGATAACCTTTGTTGCACTAAATGTTAAAGTTTTTAGATATCTTTATGCATGTGACCCATCTTAAGACTAGCTGATTAAAATAAGAACTTACAACACGAATAAATATGCAATTCTATTATAAAATTACTGCTCTCTTAAAAAAAGAATATTGAGCAAAGGCTTAAAGGATTATCTCTCCACCCCATCCACCTTACCCCATGATTTGATTTGCTCAATTACTTTATAGAAAATTTGTTGAGCTACACTTATAATATTTTATTATTTATTCTCTTAAAAAGGTCAGAGGTGGAGAATAATTGAAGTTAAATTCCTGGACTCTGTTATGGAATAAAAGGTTGCCATAGGAACCAAATTTTAATTCTGAAGATAAAATATCTTCTAACGATGAAGCCCAGAGACAAATCAAGGGTTCTTAAAATCTGTTGAAAATGTTAATGGAATGTATGTGTCCAGTCCAAATGTCAGTAATGTAACCTTGTCAAATTAAGTAATTTCTTTATTTTAGCAATAGATTTTAGGGAAGAAAGTTGAAGTTAAAAGACCAGAAACACAAAATCTTTATATAACATTTATTGATCATTAAAATATTATACATTCCCTCTTATATATTTTGTTCCTTTATAACATTACTAGTAAAGTCTGGTCTGACAGGGAATCTAAAGGCAGCTTTGGCTGATATCTTGTGAAAGTCCTTTTTCATGAGTTTGTATGTGGGCTAAGGGAGTGTTCTAAGTTCTGAAAGTTTACTATGCATACTGGTGTTTTATTCTATCCTAATTTTTATTGAATGTGTAGTATTTTTTCGCTTGGTATCATTTGGGTCATAGTTCTGTTTTGTCATAGTTATATTTATATCTTCTCAAGCCTGAGCAGCTCTAATTGAAGAATGAGTCTTCAGGTAAACAGTTGGGTTTTTTTTTGTTTCTTTGTTTTTTGCTCTTTTTCCACTAATACATGCATATTCTGAATATCAGAATTCTTCTGACTCTATTGGGACAGATAATTCTAAAATTGTAGTAGTCATATGATTTTGTAAATGTATTATGCCAATACACAGTGCAAGTAATGCAATACTGGTAGCCTCTAATTCAAAAGTAATGATATTGAAAAACCATATACCATCTTATTAGCTCCTCCTCATGGCCATCAATGTTGAACATCTGTGTGTGGTCAAAACCACTCATTGATGGTCATAGTTATTTGTGAAATTATTTGAGTAAAGGATTTGGGTTCCTGTATTAGGGAACTTACAGTTTGACAAAAAGGTAAAGACAGACATTTAAAAGACATAATCCATGGGCTGAAAAGAAAAATAAATATATTACTTTTACCAATATTACTCATATTTACTTACATTGTATGATAATGATGTACTTGATTAGAAATTAGTTTCAACCATCAAAATACCCATAAGAAAATGCCTCTGTGTAGGTATTAAAAAATAAGATCTCTTGCATGTATAGAAGAAAACTAAGAATAGTTCATTTAAAAACATAATCAGCAGGGTCTCAAAGAGATATTTGTACACCCATGTTCATAGCAGCAGCATCCACAATAGCCAATAGATAGAAGCAACCGTAGTGTCCATTGACAGATGAATGGATAAAGAAAATGTGATACACACACACACACACACACACACACACACACACACGCATGCACAATGGAATATTGTTTAGCTTAAAGAGGAAGGGAATTCTGGCACATGCTACAACATCCTTGAGGGATGTTAAGCTAAGTGAAATGAGCCAGTCAGAAAAAGACAAATACTGTAATGATTCCACTTATACGGGATATCTACTCAGACTCATAGATATTGAAAGTAGAATGGTGGTTTCTGAGGCTGGCAGGAGGGGACAATGGGGGTTTTTATTTAATGGGTTTAGTTTCATTTTTGCAAGGTGAAGAAAAAGAAGTCTGGAGTTTGGTCGCACAACAATATGAATATACTTAATATTACCAAGCTGTACCTTTAAAAATGGTTAAATGATCAATTTTATGTTATATGTATAATGAGAAGCCAATAAAAACTTTATCTTGATAGGGAAAATCATGTCATTTTAAGGCAATGAAATGAAAAATTTTTAATGAATCAATACTGTCATTACCAACCTCTCAAATCTTTTTTTCTTTATTGATTTTAGAAAGAGAGTAAGGGAGAGGGAGAGAGAGATAGAAACATCGATGAGAGAGAACATGGATTGGCCACCTCCTGCATGCCCCGCAATGGGGATTTGGCCCAAAACCTTGGGCATGTGCCCCGATGAGAATCGAACCAGCGACCTCTTGGTGCATGGGTCAATGCTCAACTACTGAGCCACACCAGCCAGGCCCAACCTCTCACATCTTTTACCTGAGCAAATTCATCTAAATTCTTAGTCCACTAAATAATGCCCACAGAGATCTAAATGCTGGGAAAAGGAAATGGGTGATAGGGTGCTTACCTAACAACTTCTTTACCCCACCATTTTATTTTGATTAAAAAAAAATTCCAGACTTGCTGATTTACCACTTAGAGCAGGCATCAATTCAGTTTTATCCCATATTTCTAAAGAGTAAAAATAAAGGGTTTTTAGCATTGTATTCTTTTAACCAAAATTACTTTATGAGCCAAGAATGTTACTTATTTGTCATAATGTTAACTATAGTTTTAAGTTGCATTAGTACCATTTACAAATGCATTCTAGACTGGCCAGATCACTATTAGCAATATTACATCTGATTTTAGAGGATCATGGAGAGAATGGAGTGTTTCTGTAGGTGAGTAAACAAGATAACGATGAATCTGAAAAACATGACATATGAAAGGAACTAGGTATGTTTCACCTGAAAAAAAAGACATACCAGACAGGAGCCATTATGTGTGTCTTTAGATATTTGATGTACTGGTATATCAAAGAGGAATTTACTTGGAACATGAGTATAAATTGTAGAAGGACAGATTTCAAGTTTATTCACATTAAGAAAAAAAACCTTTTGTGACCTAGAGTTGCCCAAATATTCTTCTTTGTGGGGAGGTGTACTTCTTCACAGAAACTTTTTAAGAAAAAGGTAGGTAATTTAACTCTCTGGAGAACTGTATAGGAAATGCCTTTGTGGTGGTGTCTGGGACCTTTTAGAATTTTAGTTTTCAAACCAGATCTGTAAAGCCCTAACGATCAAGACCATACCAGCTAGATTTAAAAATCTAGTTATTCCAAATGTTTATTTTTCATTCTAATTGTTCGGTCTAGAAAATGAGGAGCCATTGAAAGGTTCTAAGCAGAAGAATGACATGGTTTGATTTGCATTTAGAAAGGTCACTGTGTTGTCAGTATGAAACTAAAACCAAAACTGGACGAAGCAGCGAGTCCAGTTTGGAGGTTTACAATGGGCAGCATCAGAAATAATTAGAAGCTAAACTAGGAAGGTAACAATGTTGGAGAGAGGAAAAAGAGTTGGGTTTAAACAACTGTATTGAGAAGTAGAATGGAAAAGACCCAATGATCAGTGTGGTATGATGGGAAGAGAGGAATCTGGGTTATTTCTCAACTTTATCACTTTAGGGATTGAGTAAATAATGTTGACTTTATTAGATAAGCAGTGAGCTGGAAGGGAAAGACCTTGCCCTGGCTGGTCTGGCTCAGTGGTTAGAGCATCGGCTCACAGACCAATGACTCGTGGGTTCAATTCCAGTCAAGGGCATGTACCTTGGCTGCGGTCAGTCCCTGACCCTGGTTGGGGTTGTGTGGGAGGCAGTCAGTTGATGTGCCCCTCTTACATCGATGTTTCTCTCTCCCTCTTTCCCACTCTATCTGAAGATAAATAGAAAAATATCCTTGGGTGAGGATTAAAAAAATAATAATAATTAAAAAAAAAAAAAAATAGAAGGGAAAGACCTTGACTTTAGCTTTAGAACTGGTAAGTCTGCGGTAACTAACTACCCTCAGATCCAGTATAGAACAGAGGAGCAAGATCTGGGCTTAAGAAATAGAGTCGAGAGTCACAGATATAAATATGACTGGTGAGACTAGGAGTCTAGGAGGAGGTGGAATTAGCCAAAAGGACTATGAGGAAGTAGGAAAATAAGAGAGAGCCTGGGTAAGTCCTTATAACTTCTGATAGCTGATAGTGTGCACAATGACAATAACAATAACAATTCAAGCTTAGCCATTTAAAATGAAACAGGTTTTAAAATTTTACTTTCTTGCCCTGACTAAGCGGTTAGAGTGACGGCCCTCAGACCGAAGGATTTTGGGTTCAATTCCTGGTCAAGGGCATGTCATACCTGGGTTGCAGTTTTGATCCCTAGCCCCAGTCAGGGTCATGCGGGAGGCAGCCACTCGATGTGTCTCTCTCATAATGATGTTTCTGTTTCTGTGTCTTCCTTCTTCCCTTCCCTCTCTTCTATCTAAAAATGAGTGGAAAAATATGCTTGGGTGAGGATTAACAACAACAACAAAATTTGCTTTCTTTGACAGATTTCAAATACATCTGAAATGATTTTAAATAAAATTATGATAAAGATTTGCCAACGTTCTGAAATGTTTCCACAATCTAAGAATTTATGGATCTTTGCCTGATCATTGGTTCAATTTTTGTTTGGTCTGGATATATTCATTTTTTCATTCTTGTCTTATTTTATTTTACTTTGTTCTTCATTAAATCGACTATATTGGCCTTGAATCTGACCAGTGAAAATGTATTATGTTGCTCGATAAAAATTATACTTTTTTGAATGTGAGGTCTTATACCCTCCTTATGTTGTTTGTTTGCCTAAGGAAATGCAACTTCACCACAAGTACAAAGACCATCTTTCATGGACTACTTTGATAAGCAGGACTTCAAGAATAAGAGTCATGAAAACTGTAATCAGAACATGCACGAACCCTTCCCTATGTCCAAAAATGTTTTTCCTGATAACTGGAAAGTTCCTCAAGATGGAGACTTTGACTTTGTAAGTACATTTGAATTCTCTCATTTATGTTTCTTCTTCTTTATTTTATTGCCAGATTGAGAAACATAGTCTTGTGTATGTATAAAATTGTAGACTGTATATTGACATTCTATATATAGTCATAAATGTGAGTAGGGGAATGGTGCAGTTGTAGTTTTCTTGTAGAAATGTATTTGCAGAGAAATGTAAATAATTGATATAGTTAAGTAAATCATAGCCCATGTTTAGAGAAATATTTAGGACTCTTTAAAATTAAAATGACAGCTATTTCAAAAGTTGTTTTTAATAATGCAAATATGCAATACTTCTGACAGTCAGTAAATTCAGTTTCCAAAACAAGTGAAACAAAGACATTTATGACATAGACTTAGAGAAATTTTCTTCAACTTTGAAAGATAACTGAATTTGATTTTACTTGAGTAGGTGTTAATTCCAGTTGGTTTGTCAGAAATAATAGTTCTATTTTTATCTAGTTAGCATATAAACTTCAATATTAAACTGTGCTTTTAACACCTCTTATGTTACATTTTCTCTTTTTTCTTCACCCTGCTCCTTTTTACTTCTTTTAAAGAATGCATATAATGCAAACAATTCTTATGCAACTATTTCCACATCTTGAAATAGTAATTTCTCATAATGATTTTTTTTAATGGAGTAGAAATTTTTATGAAGTAGCTTTTTGCTTTAACATCTTAAATAGTATGTTACTATTGAATATTATTCTGTAAGATTTTTTTCCACATGAAGTAACTATAACCCTCCATAGCTATACTTATTAATAAATACATTATTTGTAAGTAAATACAAGTTTAAATATATGTATATCTTTAAAATTTGTAAGTAATCTTAAGCCATTTTGCTTAGTGTGCCTCTGAATGCTTTGAGATTATATCTGTTTTTAGTTTAAGTACTTTACTCCTAAATATTTTGATTATTTAATTTTTTAAAATCAGATAATAAAGTTTTAGTATCCATTTTTAATAAATTTAATACTAATTTCTAGCAAATATTAGCAAAAGCACAGGTTAGCCTGAAAACATTTTGTTTTTTTCATTTTGAAGTTACAGATTAGAAAAATAAAATCTGTACTTCTATAGATTTTATAAGATTGCGTTTCAAGCTACCTACTTTTTAAAAAAATTATAAATTATTTAGAATGCTGACATTCAAGCTTTAAATCATTCATGAATATGATGAATTATGTATTTACCATCAAGTAATTCTGTCTTGTCTCAGAATAAATCTTAACAGCCTCTGGGAAACAGTATGAAATGGGTTACAAAGTGATGAATAAATTATTATAGTTAATAAATATTAAATAAAATTATTTAATTGTTTCAATTAGTATTTCTACCACCCCCAAATCTTACTGGCTTAAAATAACCCTATTTTGCTCACACTTTGGTGGATAAGCAGTTTGACCAGGTTTAGCTGATTGGTTCTTTTGCTGGCCTCACCTAGGGTGTTTCAAGTGGCTATGGTCATCTGACAGTTTGAGTAGAGCTGAATGACTTAAAATTACCTCAGTCCTGTGTCTGGTAGTTGTGCCAACAGTTAGCTAGGCCATATGACTATCAGGCAAGCCTGGGGTGTTTAGGTGGTGGTAGTAACCTGCTAAGAGGGTAAAAGCAATTGTAAGCCCTCTTGAGACCTGCACTTAGTGTTCATTTACAATAGCATTAAAAAGAAAAGACCACTTAGGGTCTTAGCCCATATATATATATATATATGTATATATATATAAAATTATATATTATTGATTAATTGATTTTAGAGAGAGGAAGGGAAAAGGAGAAAGATAGAAACATTGATGAGAGAGAACATTGATTGGCTGCCTCCTGCATGCCCCACACTAGGGATTTGGCCCACAACATGTGCCCTGACTGGGAATTGAACTGGCGACCTCTTGGTGTATGGGTGCATGCTCAACCACTGAGCCACACCAGCCGGTGGTAAAAGTATATTTTTAAAAATGAGTACTTAGGAAAAATCTTAACCAAGGATGTGAAAGACTTGTACACTAAAAACTAAAAAACACTGCTGAAAGAAATTAAAGCAGACACTAAAACATGGAAAGACATCTCATGTTCATGGATTGGAAGACTTAATATTATTAAGATGTGACTATTCTCCAAAGCAATCTATAGATTTAACATAGTTTCCATCAAAATTCCAATTACTTTTTTTTCAGGAATAGAAAAATCCATCTTAAATTCAAGAGACTAGGGAAATAAAACAATCTTGAAAAAGAGAAACAACGTTGGAGGTCTCATACGTCCTGATTTCAAATTTTACTACAAAACAGTAATCAAAACAAAAACTATAGTAATCAGAACACATAGCTATATAGACCAATAGATTAGAATAGAAAGCCCAGAAATAAATATATGTAGTCAAATGATTTGTGACAGTAGAACCAAGAGCATTCAATGAGAAAAGGGTAGTCTTGTCAACAAATGATGCTAGGAAAACTGGATATCCATATGCAAAATAATGAAGGTGGGCTATACCATATACAAAAATTAACTCAAAATGAATTTAAAAAGTCTAAACATAAGAACTAAAACTATAAAATTCCTAGAAAAAAACACAGGGAAAAGCTTTATGACATTGGATTTGACAATGATTTCTTGATACCAAAAACACAACCATCAAAAGAAAAAATAGATAAATTGGACTACACCAAAATTAAAACTTCATTGTATCAAGGGACACTGTCAGAGTGAAAAGGCAACCCATTGAATGAGAAAAAACATTTGCAAATCATGGATCTGATAAGGAATAACATCCAGAATATACAGGGTGGGGCAAAAGTAGGTTTACAGCCATTTGTGTGGAAAATAATACAATAATTAATAAATAATAAAAGAAGAATAAACTCTGTGTTTTGGCTGCTCACAACCATAAACCTACTTTTGCCCCACCCTGTATAAAGCACTTCTATAATTCAACAACAAAAGAACAACCCAATTTTAAAAATGGATAGCTATTTTTCCAGATAGATATTTCTCCAAAGATAAACAAAAGATAATATTATCACTAAGTGTTAGGGAAATGCAAATCAAAACCATGAGATACCCACTTCACACCCATTAAGATGGCTGTTATACACACACACACACACACACACACAAAGACAACAGTGTTGGTGAGCATTTGGAGAAATGTGAACCCTTCCTTTTGCACAGTAGTGGGAATGTAAAGTGGTTTAGCTATTGTGGTAAACAGTATGGCATTCCTTCAAAAAATTAAACAGTATTCCCATGTGTCCCAATAATCCCACTTCTGGGCATACACCAAAGGAAGTGAAAGCAAGGACTCAAACAGGTATTTGTCCATCCATGTTCATAGCGATATTATTCACAGTAGCCAAAAGGCAGAAGCAATGTGTCCTTTGATGAATAAAGAAACAAAATGTGGCATGTTCATACAATGGAATATTATTCAGCCTATAAAGGAAGGAATTACTGACACATGCCATAATATGGACAAACTTTGAAGATATCATGGGAATTAAAATAGTCACACAAGTACAAATACTGTGTGATTCCACTTACATGAGATATCTGGAGTAGTCAGATTCATAGAGAGAAAATAGAATGGTAGTTGCCAGGGGCTGGGGTAGAGAGGAGATGGGGAGTTACTGTTTAGTGGGTACAGAGTTTCAGTTTTGCAAGATGAAAAAAGTTCCTGGAATGGATGCTTGAGATTGTGGCACAACAGTGTGAATGTACTTCATGCCACTGAAACTGTACACTTAAAAATAGTTAAAATGGTGGATTTTAACTTATGTATGTTTTACCACATCACAAAATAAATAAATTGGGGGTGGGGGGATTTGCATAGTGTCACTTGTGCCATATTTTGTTAGTCAAAATATGTCATAAGACCAGTCAAGAGTCAAGATTTTGGAGACCTGCTATCTGAAAATTTCAAAACTTGTTAGTAAACAAACTAATTTAACAAATGTTTTGTTTTCTGCTTTAAGTTGTGCTAGGCACACATATATAATATTTATTAAATTAGCCCTGGCTGGTTTTTCTCAGTGGTTAGAGCGTCTACTTGCCCAAAGGGTCTTGGGTTCAATTTTGGTCAAGGGCACGTACCTCAGTTGCCGCTTAACCCCGGCCGTCTTTTTCACATCGATGTTTATCTATCTGCCTGTCTATCTATCTATCTATCTATCTACCTACCTACCTATTCTCTCTCTCTCTCTCTCCCCCCCCCCTCCAAAACTCAATGGAAAAATATCCTCAGGTGAGGATTAAATAAATAAATAAAATAATAATAATATTTTTAAATTAAAAAGTCAAGGTATAAAGTGACTATTAAATTGTAATCCAGAGCCCTGGCCGGTTTGGCTCAGCAGTTAGAGCATCGGCCTGCGGTCCAGAGAGACCCGCTAAGGGCATGTACCTCGATTGCAGTTTGTCCCTGGCCATGGCTGAGCCATGTGGGTAGCAGCCTTTTACATCGATGTTTCTCTCTCTCTCTCTCTCTCTCTGTCTCTTCCTCTCTCTCCCTCCCTTTCTATCTTAACAAAAAATGAAAAAATGCCCTCAGGTGAGGATACAAAAAAAATGTAATCCAGAGCAATAATTCTTTTATGTGGTTTTGCATAAGGAGGGGACTCAATAAAGGCTGGATTGGTTTATGAAATTATGCTGTTGTGGAGAGGGCTTTGAAAGATGGATAGCAGGAGGGAATACGCTACAGAGAACGATACGTGTGATAAAAAGCTTCAATATGGGAAAGCACAAGTTGTATTGGGTGGCAATGAAATCAGGTTCATTTGTGACAGTAAAGGAAACAAATGGAAAGGGTCTGATGGTGGGGGCCCAGAGTGCAGGACTGCAACGTCTGAATCTTTATTTCGTAGTAGAAAGTCATTGAAGTTTTGCAAGTTGGAGAGTGACATGATGAACTGTTTTAAGATATTACTCTCGATGGCAGCATGCAGGATTTGATTGATAGGAAAAGACTAAAGGTAGGAAAAACCAGTTACGTGAAATCGGCTTAAAATAATATACAGATGGTCCCTGACTAACAATGGTTTGACTTATGATTTTCAACTTTAGATGACATGAAAATGATATCTCTTTCTTCCTCTTTGTGTTTCACATTCAGTAGAAACCATACTTTGAATTTTGAATTTTGCCCTTTTCCCGGGCTAGCGATATGCAGTACAGTACTGTGTCAGGATGCTGGGCAGCAGCATGGGCCACAGCTCCCGTCAGGATGTGACCATGAGGGTGAACAGCCGATACTTTGCACTGCCCTGTGTTACCTGTGTTTTTGGATATATTGTTTCTGATCATGTTAAAGACAGATTAGGCTGAGCTATGGTGTTTAGGTAGTGAGGTGTGGTAAATGCATTTTGACTTGATATTTTCAACTTAGGATGGGTTTATTGGGAGGTAACCCCATTGTAAGTCAAGGAGCATCTGTAATAGTAAAATAGTGGAGAAAAATAAACAAAAACAGTGATAGATGTAGGATGCATTAGAAAAGGTTAATCAACAGAAATAGCCAACTTCCTAGATTAAAGAGTGCTGTTTTGGTTAAGGTGAGGAACTAATACAGTGGAACCTTGATTCTCGAACTTAATTTGTTCCGGAAAGCTGTTTGAAAACTGAAGCATATATTTTTTTTCTCCATTAGAAATAATGTAAATTGAATTAATCCATTCCAGACCCCCAAATGATTTCGTTTTTAACCTGTCTTATATAGTACATGTCTAATGTACTGTTTATAAACACTTTAAAAACAAAAAGGACATGAAATGTAAATGAAAATTGAATAATAATAAGCAGCAACAAAAGCAAAAAAACACAAATATTCACAACACAATTTCCAGAAGTGTTAACAGCTGTAAATTGACTCATGACTCCCCCATTCTCTCCTTTGTTTGTCACCTGAGAGACTCTGATTGATCGCATAGGTATCAACATGAAAGGATTGTCATGTTGAGAAGTGAATTGTTCAAAATGGGAGATGTTGGAAAACAGGTTTGACTGTAATAGAAAGTGAAAGAAACAAAAATGACATCACAAGAGGAAAGAAACTTCAAGAGAGCCTATGACTGGATTCCAATTTTGCAGGATTCTTTCTTTTCTGACTTATACGGGGCATGGAGCCTTAAAAGGGGAGAAGAGGAGGGACAGAGTAGCTAGAGCAGTTCTTCCTTCTCCAGCATTTACTGCACCTGTCAGCTGGAACTGCCCAGCCCTCTCATCGCTTTGTGGGAAGTGGAAGATGTTTGTAAATAGCTCCTGAGGATAGTGTAAGTGGGAATAAATTAGAGATGAACAGAGGCAGGATTGCCAGATAAATAAAGAATTGCTAGAAGTAGTAGTGAGTGTGGTAAAAGACAAAAGTGTGGAAGAGGGGCTAAAAGAGGGCAGGGCAAAATGTAAAGGAATTGATGGAAACAGGGCTTACAAAGTAAGGAAACTCACTAAAAGCAGACAGATTTCCTCCTAAGACACCAGCTGGTAATGATAAGGGAAGTCTGGCTTTATTCATTCCATCATACATTAGATATAGAATGTTAAAAATTTGACTCATCAAAGTAAATGGTGTGTAAGGTATGTTTATCTTCCCTCTTTATGATGTATCTCAGGGCTACCTTCCAAAAGAACTGGGCTTCATGTGATTCCTATATCTATTAAATAGAAGTTGCTTAAAACCTTAAGTTGTTTTGACCCCAAGATGTAGAAGTCTTATCCTTCTGCATAGAGGAAAATAGGTTTCAAGAGAGGAAAAAGAAAGAGAACACTTCATTATCTTTTGTAGTATTCAGAGCAGGTTCCTGAAAGACAGAACTTATTCAGAGACACCTGCTAGACAGATGTGCAGAGCAGGAAGTAATCTTTACCTTGAAGCCTGTCTGCATCATGATGTGTGTATTTTCTTTTAGCATTTGTCTTTTGGATTTTCTGTGAACTGTTGTTTCATATTATGTTCCTGGATGTAACGAGATGATGGGAGAATTAATTTATGTTCACCAATTTGGAAGTATTTTAAAGATAGGATAAAATATATTTGGGCTAATTGATCCAATTATTCGAACTCTACTAAGAAAATTCTGTTTCGGGTGTGCCTGTGAAGATTTATAAAACAAATGTAAAAGGCAAATCTGTTTATTATAGCACTAGTCTAATGTTTCAGTTTTTGTTAGAATTATTTCCAAACAGCCTTAGCTTCCAGATTGTTTGGTGTTAAATAGAGTGTGTCGATCATGTTTTGCAGAAGTTACAGTATCATTCTTAAATAGATATATTTTGGGTAACATAAAGATTTTGGAATAAGAACAAAAACTTTAAAAGCCATCTGTTAACCCACTATATTCATTCCAAATTTTTTTTAAAAAAGGAAATTGGATTCACAATAATTACCGGTATAAGAGGAATTAGGTAAATTAACCATTGTTTGTTTTTGACTTAAATTAAATTGTAAGTTAACATTTCTTGATTACTATGTTTCTTAAATACTCAATTGGTGATGTTTTTTTGAGCTAAGGGACATAGAATCTCCAGGGAAGCACTGGGAGACAAGTCTCAATCATTGTGGCAGAAAGAAAAATGTCCTCTCCTCCAAGTGTAAATTTGTCTTGGACTTTTCTACATTTTTTTACAGTCTTACCTCTGATTCCTGGATTGGCAAGTCAGTATGTTATAGGGAAACAATAAAACAACAACAAACCCTCACTGCTACAAAATGCAGAAAGCAGTAAACCCAGAGAAAGTACCAGCCCTGCTGCTGGAGCCACTGTGGGCATTTTAGGAATAGCGCCTTATTCTGGAGAAATGTTTCCTTCTCAGCATCATTCCACCCTCCTAGAGCAGCGAACACTTACGAAGGGTTTAATTAAGTGGAGACATTGGTGGAGCACAAGATCCCACAAAAACAGTTGCAGCCACACCAGCCCTTTGGAAAGCCCTTGGCAACACAGGCCCTGTGAAAACCTTGAGAGAAAAACTGAAGCCAGCAAGCAGCCTCTACCAGTGTAGCTGTCTGCTATCATCTGCTTTATTTACTTAAATACAGATAATGTGTTTGGAGATGTTGGTTAGAAGTTACCTTATTCAAAGAACAACTTGTTCTCTTCAGCCCCTCATTGTGTGAAATGAGGAAACCACTTCAGTTGAATGAAGTATTTAAATATATTGTCATCAATTAGCTTTGCATTAATTAAATGATTATTGTCAAGTATTTCCAGATGTTTGTGAGAGTGTTAACAAAGTATGAAAAGATAACTGTCGATATTTCAGATTTATTTCTTCTAGGGTAAAGAAGAAATAAACATAAAATCCCATGTTGTAGTGGATAGTCCTGGATAAGAGTTTATGATTACAGGTGTACCTGAGGCATGAGCTTGAGTGTGTGTGGCACATTGTGCTTTCACTACTCACTCTTTCCTTATTGAGCCAACAGGAAATTAAAATTAATGAGAAGCCTGCACTTTGAAATACTTGTAGAATTCTTGACTATTTTAGTCCTTTGCCAGCTCACGAAATCTGTACTGGCAGTCCTGTCCAACAGATGGTGTGGCGTGTGCACAGTTGTATCATATGATGTCTAGGTCCGTGTAGAATTTTTGTAAGATTTTGACCATCAATCTACCGAGGCATTTAAGACAGTCATAACCTTTGTCTTGAAAAGCGGGTGGCCTTTAAACATGCTTATAGGGGAAAAAATGTTGAGTTAATCACTGGGCAACTAAGCTGAATTTAATTGATTCTGTAGGGAGACAACAAAATCTTTAGTGACTCTGAACTGTTACACTGTTGTTTTTGTTTTTCCCCACTCAGTATAATTTAGTGCATTTGGCCACTTGAGGTAGAATGAGCATTTTGCTTTCTTGTTCCTAAATATGCTGTTTAAGTCTTCCATAATTTCAGAAATTTTTACTTGCAACATCTACTGAAACATTAAGCTAATTCTGCTTATTTAGGTAATTAATACCTTAAGTTAAAATGCACTATATCATCATTTCCTTTACAAATTAAAGTGAGCAGGCCTGTACTTATTGGATTAATTAAGACAGAAAGCACAGGTGCAGTATGTGGTTTCTTGTCACCGTGTTGGAATTTATTAAGATATTTAAAGCACATGGCAAAAAGAAAAATGGCTTACCAAAAAGAGTTCTAAAAAGCATAAACTTTTCTCAAAGTAATTTCTTCTTTTTAATATGCCATTTATTTGGAAGATTATTTTGAAAAAAATGACTACTTTAAAACAAAGATACTGTGCTCCAGGCATATGTTATGGCTAATGTTGATGTCTGAGGAAGTTATTTTGACTATGAGGGCTTTCTGTTCATGATCTCATTTTGAATGTTTAGTCAACAAGTAATGGGGAATAACATCAAAAGTGATATTAAGAACGAAGAGTGGACTTTAGGATCAAAGAGTGGACCATATAATTTATTACCTTTTAATTTCAGACTGATGCCCCAAGGTATTTCCTTCTCACATGGAGCCATGCAAATCCATGATGTTCTATTTCTAGGATCTCAGGGAATGAGTGGTTAGGAGGAGGAGTATGAGAGGTTCTTCCTATTCTCTCCTTCCCAGATATATTATTTCTATGGCCCAATTAGGTCTTCATGTGCAGGCTGCTCCATCAAGCCTCCCATCTGCAGAAGTATGTTTTCCCTTACCTCCTATCGCTTCCAGGGACATATGTCAAGTCTTGTAAGAACATTTTCACTAGGCTAAATTCTTTTTCAGTAGCAGCACCAGGGTAAGTTTGCAGATCCCTTATTTAGTAATCAGCTGGGAGTGAAATGCCAGTTTTCTCTTCTTGTAGGGACTCCCAGTGTCTGTGATGGAATATCTTGTTGCTTCTCAACTTGGCTTGAGTGAGGAAACTCATAAACACTGCCCCTCAGTGCTCTTGATTCTCCTGTACCCTGTTTGGGAGTTATAGGGCTCCTACAACCTCTTGAGTAACCTGAGGGGCAGTGGTTTGGCTTCATTTGGTCTGTGGATCTTCAGGATAGGGGGTGCTTGTGTCTCTTTGTCTCTACTGTGTGCCTTAGTCTTTAACTAAGGGGCAGACAAAAACTCCCAGTCAGCGTTCTTCTATAAGAATAAACATTACTTATTTGATAATATATTTTAGAGCATTTCATGTTTCTGTCTACAAAACTATTTCAGTTTGTTTCTTCATTCATCACTTATTCAGTGAACATTTTTTATGTCTATGCTATATGCCATGCACTTGTAATTAGATACATGATTTACACTCATAATTTTAACAAGTTGCTGCCCTGGAGAAGCCCCAAGACCACTGATGGGGATAGACATATGAACACTTAGTTACTTAATCACCCCTAGATAAATTGTCCAGACCCACCACCGATCTGAAAAATCTAATGGTGGTAAAACCAATAGGCTCAAAAATTATAACATGAAAGTGAAAATGTGAAATTTTAGTTGAAATTATTTTTCGCTACACAGAAATGTTTGACCAATATTCAGAATTCATACTATCTCTGATTACAGAATTTCTGGTGGCTTCAGGTACATAGAACCATGAATCACATGGACCAGACTGATAATTCTTATAGATCCTTTATTTGAAGATTTAGTTTGAAGTTTCTTTGAGAGGAATTTAAATAAAATAATAAAGTCAAGTTTATTTTTACCAGCTTTTTGCTATGAAGTTTTTAGCTTCATGCTAATAAAATATTAAGTAGGCACTGCCGATATCTTTGCACGTTTTTGTATGTATTTAGCTCTGGCTCATGCCATCCAGAATTCTACGAGACTTTAAAGTTTATACTTATCTCTTGTCTTCAAGGTAATATTTCATAATTGTTTGTCGGTTTACTCTACAAAAGTTAAGTCTGAAGATTTAACAGTGAGAATAAACAGAATTCATTTGAAAGAGCTTAGAAAAATCAGGTCAAACACCATTATGTCTGTTTATGGTTGTTATTCTGAAAGGTTAAAAAAAAATCACATCCATTTAACAACCTAAAGGAACCCAGCTGGTGAGGCTCAGTGGATTGAGCAGGCTTGATCTCCAGTAGGGGGTGTGCAAGAGGTGCCTGATTGGTGTTTCTCTCTCACATCAATGTTTCTATCTATCTCTCTCCCTCTCTCTCTAAAAAATAAAACTGATATAAACATATTTTTAAAATTTTCTAAAGGATTGGAGATTCCAAGATGATGGAGGATTAAGTGGAAGCTTAATCCTCTCAGGACCAAACTGGAATTACAACTAAAATACAGAAAAATCATTCTGAATAACCAACTGAACACTAGCTAGAGAGAACCCTTATAACCATGGACACATAAAGAGGAATCCACATCGAGACTGTGAGGATTGACGAACAAACAAATAAAACAGACTGTGATGTACAGCTTGGTCTTGTCCACACATAGTCCCAGCAAAGGGAGCAACAAGCTGTGGATCACTGATAGCTCCAAACAAGATCCTAGGGCATCTGTCATTGGCTTGCACCAGAGACCCTTTGAAGAGGCCCAAAACCAATAAACGCAGTGGCCAGCTTCAGACAACACCAGAACAGGATCCAGTAAGTTTCACAAGTAGTGCATCCACAAAGAGATATTGGCAGAATTCAAACCCTGCTGAAGCTAATTCTGCTTTGTATGAAAACCACCTGCATAGTAGCCTGCATGTTGTGTTGGGAGTTCAGTCTCTCTGTCAGCCTGCCTGAGGGTCAAGCTCATACACAAATGGGCCAATAGCAAGTAAGACTCCATTGTAATAGGAATTCCCACACAGCATGCACAAGGGACATTATTAGACACTCAGGTTCGATGATCAGGGACACTGTGCTACTGGGCCTCACAGGTCACCTACCAAGACTGGGAGTCATAGCAGATCTACCTAATACATAGAAACAAATCTGAACAGATAGCCAAAATGGAGAGACAAAGAAAGAAGCCTCAAATGAAAGAACAAGAGAATTCTCCAGAAGAGCTAAATGAAAGGGAGATAAGCAATTTATCAGATACAGAGTTCAGAGTACTGATTATAAGGATGCTCAACAGCATGAGAAAAGATATAGAAACTATGAAAAACAACCAGTTGGAAATGAAGAATGACATAGCAGAAATAAAGAATACACTGGAAGGAATGACAGCAGATTAGAGGAGGAGAGGCTCAGATCAGCAAATTAGAAGATGGTAGAAAAAAATCGATCAGAGAAATAAATAGGAAAAAAAAAAAAAACAATTAAAAACCAGAATGACAGTTT
This sequence comes from Molossus molossus, assembly GCF_014108415.1. Lineage (NCBI taxonomy): Eukaryota > Metazoa > Chordata > Mammalia > Chiroptera > Molossidae > Molossus > Molossus molossus. The sequence goes on along the minus strand of NW_023425351.1, from coordinate 42,048,060 downwards.
AAGGTAGCTGTGGGACAACATGAAACATAACAATATCTACATCATAGGAGTACCAGAAGGAGAAGAAAGTGAAAATGGAATAGAGAACCTGTTTGAAGGAATAATGGCAGAAAACTTCCCTAACCTGGTGAGGAAAAAGACACACAAGTTTAGGAAACACAGAGAATCCCAAGCAAGATGAACTCAAAGAGGCCTATACTAAGACACAACATAATTAAAGTGCCAAAAATTAAAGACAGATAATCTTAAAGGCAACAAGAGAAAAGCAATTTCTTACATACAAAGGAGCTCCTGTAAGGCTGTAAGCTGATTTCTCAACAGAAACACTACAGGCCTGCAGGGAATGGCATGAAGTATTCAAGGTAATACAGAGCAAGGATCTGAACCAAAGACTACTCTCTCCAGCAAGGCTATCATTCAAAATAGAAGGTGAAATAAAGGGCTTCCCAGACCAAAAAAAAAAACTAAAGGAATTTATTACCACCAAACCAGCATTGCAAGAATTGTTAAAGGGACTGCTGGAATAATAGGAAGAAACACACACACAGAGAAACATAGGCATAAAGAATAAAAAATGGCAATAAGTAAGCACCTATCAATAATAACGTTAAGTGTAAGTGGAGTAAATGCTCCAATCAAAAGTGGAATGGATAAGAAAACATGTCCCATGCAAGAGACCAATCTCAGAACAAAAGACTCACACAGGAGGAAAGTGAAGGTATTGACAAAAATGTCCCATGCAAATGGAAACAAAAGAAAAGATGGGGTAACAATACTTAAACAGTTGCCCTTCGTTTATCGCGGTTAACTAGTCCAGACTTTACCGCGATAAATTAATTTCCGCGAAGTAGGATTCTTTATTTATATATAGTGGCGAGGGAAGACTGTATCTGATAAAATAGACTTCAGAGCAAAGGCCATAACAAGAGACAATGAAGGTCACTACATGATACTAAAGGGATCAATCCAACAAGAGGATATAACCTTGGTAAATATATATGCACCCAATATAAGAGCATATATATACATATATATGTATATATATACACACATTTATATATATATATATATACACACACACGCACAGATACATATACGTGTGTGTGTGTGTGTGTGTGTGTATCTTGGAAGACTTTAAGGGAGAGATCAACAGCAATACAGTTGTAGTAGGGAATTTTAACACCCCACTGACTTCACTGGATACATCTTCCAGAGAAAAAATCAGCAAGAAAACAGTGACCCTAAATGATATACTGGTCAGATGGATTTAATTGACATTTATAGAACATTTCACCCCAAAGCTGCAGAATACACATTCTTCTCAAGTGCACATGGGACATTCTCAAAGGAAGACCATATGTTAGGACACAAACTAAGTCTCTACAAGTTTAATATGATTGAAATCATATCAAGCATCTTGTCTGATCACAATGGCATGAAACTAGAAATCAACTATAATAGAAACACTCAAAAGCATTCAAACATATGGAGGCTAAATAGCATGTTATTAGACAATGAATGGGTTACCAATGAGATCAAGGATGAAATTAAAAACTTCCTGAAAACAAATGAAAATGAACATACAACAACCAGTAGTGTTTGGGACATAGCAAAAGCAGTCCTAAGATGGAAGATCATAGCACTACAGGCCTACCTCAAGAAACAAGAAAAAGTCTCTAATAAACTATCTAACTCTACAAATAAAAGAATTAGAAAGTGAACAGGAAAAGCCCAGAGTAAATAGAAAGAAGTATAAGAGTGGAAATAAAATGACATAGAGTCTTAAAAAACAATACAAAAGCCCGGGCCGGTTTGGCTCAGCAGTTAGAGGGTCAGCCTGCGGTCCAGAGAGACCCGGGTTTGGTTCCCACTAAGGGCACGTACCTTGGTTGTAGTTTGTCCCAAGCCCTGGTTGGGTCGTGTAGGTGGCAACCACTTGATATGTCCCTTTCACGTCGATGTTGCTCTCTCTGTCTTCCTCTCTCTCCCTCCCACTCCATCTGAACAAGAAATGGAAAAATGTCCTCGGGTGAGGATCTAAAAAAAAATACAAAAGACCAATGAAACCAAGAACTGATTCATTGAAAAGATAAACACCTCTAGCCAGACTCATCAAAAAACAGAGAGGGGCCCGGCCGGTGTGGTTCAGTGGTTGAGCATCAACCCATGCACCAAGAGATTGCTGGTTTGGTTCCTGGTCAGGGCATATGCCTAGATTGTGAGCCCAATCCCCAGTGGGGGACATGCAGAAGGTGGCCAATTGATGTTCTCTCTCATTGATGTTTTTATCTTTCCTTTCTCTCTCTCTCTAAAATCAGTAAAGTAAAAAATACAAAAACGGGGAACCCAAATAAATAAAATTAGAAACGAAAGAGGTGAAGTAACATCTGACACCCTGAAATACAAAGAACAGCCAGAAAGTATTAGAAACAACTATATGCCAACAAGTTGGACAGCCTTGGAAAAATGGACAAATTCCTGGAACATACAATCTTCCAAAACTGAAGCAGGAAGATTCAGAAAACCTGAATAAACCAATAACAACTGATGAAATTGAAGCAGTAAAAAATTAAACTCCCAGCAAACAAACGTCCTGGTCCAGACAGCTTCACAGGGGAAAAATTACTGAATATTCAAAGAAGAACTAATATCTATCCTCCTAAAACTATTCCAAAAACTCTAAGGGGAAAGAACACTTCCAAGCCCTTTTCCTGAGTCCTGTATTATCCAAATTCCAAAACCAGATGAAGACACTACAAATAAAGAAAATTATAGGTCAGTATTACTAATGAACATAGATGCTAAAATCCTCAACAAAATACTACCAAATCGGATCCAGCAATACATTAAGATTATTCACCATGACCAAGTGGGATTTATCCCAGGGATGTTTTCACATATCAATAAATGGGATATGTCAAATAACCAAATGAAAGATAGAAATCATATGGTCATATCAATAGATGCAGAAAAAGCATTTGACAGATTCCAGCACCCATTTTTGATAAAAACTCTCAGCAAAGTAGGAACAGAGGAAACATACCTCAACATAATAAAGGCCATGTATGATAAACCTAAAGCCAATACCAGACTTAATGGGCAAAAACTAAAAGTGTTTCCCTTAAGAACACCGGAACAAGACAGCGATGTCTGCTTTAACCACTGTCATTCAACATAGTACTGGAAGTCTTTGCCACATCAGTCAGATAAGAAAAAAGTAAAAAGCATCCACATTGGAAAGGAGGAAGTGATAACTATCATTATTCGCAGATAACATTATATTGTACATAGAAAACCCTGAAAACTCAAGCAAAATATATTAGATTTAATAAATGAATGAGACAAGGTAGCAGGATACAAAATTAACATCCTGAAATCAGTGGCATTTTTCTACACCAATAATGAACTCTCAGAAAGAGCAAGTGAAAAACAATCCCATTTATCATTGCAACCAAAAAATTAAGATGCCTAGGACTGCACTTACCCAAGTAGGTAAAAGACCTGTACTCAGAAAGCTACAGGACATTGAAAAAAAGAAATGGAGGAAGATATAAACAAGTGGAAGCATATTACATGTTAATGGATTGGAAGAATTAATATTGTAAAAATGTCCATACTACCCAAAGCAATCTATAGATTCAATGCAATCCCTATTAAAATACCAATGACATATTTCACAGATCTAGAACAAATACTCCAAAATTTTATATGGAATCAAAAATGAGCCCTAACAGCTGCAACAATCTTCAGAAAGAAGAACAAAGTAGGAGGGAATCACAATACCAGATGTGAAATTACACTATAGAGATAGTGTAATCAAAATAGACTTACTTATAATTAATTTGATATAATTATCTTTTGTCTGGTGTTTTTTGTTTGTTCAAGTGTGAATTCTGGTTGTAAAGACTGGATTTAAATACCTTGTATAAGTTATTAATCGTTCTAAAGGATACTAGTTCATAATATCATTGAGAGCATCTATGAATATTCTAAAAATTAGTGAGGATTTATTTACAGTTAAAAAAATCCTTTGATGGCCCGGCCGGTGTGTGGGGAGCATGCAGGAGTTAGCCAATTGATGTTCTTTCATTTATGTTTCTCTCTCTTCTTCTCCCTTCCTTTCTCTCTAAAAATCAATAAAGAAAAAGAAAAAAATTTTTAAATCCTTTGATGTTAAGGGGCAGTAAAAAAAGAAGAAGAAGGAAAGTCTCTAGGGGTCAGGGTGCATAGGTCATTTGGCCTAGTACAAATTTTGTAATTATTTGCAAAACTGATTATGAAATTGGAAGGAGCCCTGGCCAGTGTGTGGCTCAGTTGGTTGAGTGTCAACCTGTGCACCAAAAGGTTGCCAGTTTGATTCTGATCAGGGCACATACCCAGGTTGTGGGTTCCATTTCTGGTCAGGGTTCCTTTGGGAGGCAGTTGATTAATGTATCTCACATCGATGTTTCTCTCCCTCTCCTGTCCTCTCTTTCTAAAATCAATGAAAATCATTTTTTAAAAATTGGAAGTCATATAGTATTTGTCTTTCTCTAACTTTTTACAATTAGCATAATACCCTCTAAGTCCATACATGCTGTTGCAAATGATAAGATTTCGTTCGTTTTTATGGCCAAGTAATATTCCACTGTGTGTTTTTTAATCCACTTGTCTCTTGATGGTCATTTGGGCTGCTGCCATATCTTGGCTATTGTAAAGAGTGCTGCAATGAACATGAGTGTGCGTGTATTCTTTTGAATTAGTGTTTTGGGTTTCTTCAGATATATACCCAGAAGTGGAATTGCTGGGTCATAAGGCAGTTCCTTTTCAAAATTGTATATGTATATTCTAAAGAACAATATAAATAAACAAACAAACCAGACTTATAGAGAACAGATTGATGATTGCCAGAGTGGGGAGGAGTGTTGGGGGACTGGGTGCAAAAGGTGAAGGGTTAAGACGTACAAATTGGTAGTTACAAAATAGTCACTGGGATATAAAGTACAGCATAAGGAATATAATCAATAATATTGCAATAACTATGTGTGGTCCAGCTGGGTACTAGAAATATCTGAGGGAACACTTTGTAATACATGTGATTATCTAACCATGATGCTGTACACCTGAAACTAATACAAAGTAATATTAAATGTAAACTGTAATTGAAAAGTAGAAAAGAAATTAGAAGGAGAAAAATAGCATACATAACGGTCTTCTAACATAGATAAAAATAGAACTTGCATATTTGTGGTGTGCCTCTGGATTAGGCATTAAATAAAATTTTATTGTTAAATAATACCTAAAAGAAGCAAAAGAAGATGGCTTCTAGTGTCCCTAGTAATCCTTCTTCATGATAGAAATTCATTGTGTATTAGAATAGTGAGTTATCAATATAATTTTTACATTTTGCTAGTTTTTGCTCTCATTTTTAATATTTGTTCGTAACCTGAACACAGATATATACAGGATTTATTTTAAAGCCTAGCACATTTCTTTTATTAAACCTTTCTTTTGAATTTATTCTAGGTTACCATTTAATAAAATGCTTTGATAATGGACCCTATAAAATTTCGAAGAAGAGAACATTTTTATTAAATAAAAAATGATTTGAATAAATGTCAAAGAGCAATAGATGTATTTCAAATAAATTCTTAGCAAGTGTTAGAAATGTATTAATTTCCAAATACATTTTTTATTAAGTAACTTCTATGAGTGAAAAAATAGAATTTTTGATAGAATACGGAATACTGACTAATATTAGTATGTATTTGAATTATTTAATATTGATAAATGTTAGGTTTACTATAATCTTGTTAAAAGGATATTTGCTAGTCACAGTAATTTTCATTCTATGTTTGTTTTATTTTCCAGTATATACTTTAATTTATGGTCAGTTTTAAGTTTGAAAGTCTTAATCTACTGTAAACTCTAAGCTTATAAGATCATTTATTTTATGCCCTTATTGGTAAAAGACCTATTTAATTACTAGGTAAGACTCTTTCAAATTAAAATTTAAAGTATGTCAAATTAATTTGCCTTAATAAAATAATTCCATTAAGATTTTTTCATTAAATTTACCAACCTATTAATAATCTACATAGCAATTATCTAAGTGAACAAGGTTCACAGAGTAGCTTAGATAAAATAGCCTAAATATTTTAAATGCTATGAATTAGATTTTTAATTTTGTATTTTTTAAAAATATGTTTTCAAGTGACGTTTTAGAGAGAGAGGAAGGTAGAGAGAGATAGAAACATCGATGTGAGAGAGATACATTGATCAGCTGCCTCCTGCACGCCCCCTACTCAAAATCGAACAGGCAACCCAGGCATGTGCCTGGACTGGGAATCGAACTGGGACCTCTCAGTCCATGGGATGATGCTCAATCCACTGAGCCACACTGGCTGGGCTGAATTAGATTTTTACTAACCTAAATTGGAAATTATAAGCCTAAATTTCATGTGTTGTTTTAAAAGTTTTAAAAGTAAAATGAAATTTTTATTGATGTGCCAAACTTAAGAAAGGTATTTTGTTCCTATAATTATTTTACTTTTCTCCAAGTTCCCTTTCATCATATGCTGAATCTCTAACAGGTTAGATCATTAAACAAACTTAAAGTCTAAGGTAGATGATTAGGAAAAGACTTGATTGGGCAAATTTGGGATGAGTTTTGGAAAGCTTTTTATTTTTTTAGATCAATTTCCCTGAGCTTTTATTTACTCATTTTATAAAGTATGTAAGAATACATCAATAGTTTTTTTTTTTACTTGAACTTTCCTAATTGTTTTGCATTTTAAAAGAGATCAAGACCATATGGTTAAAGTATTTGTTGGAACGAATTTTAGAATATGTGTACCAATAATGTTGCTTACTTTAATTTCTTTCAAATTGTCATAGTAATTCTTAGTCGTAAGAATTTTATTTTAGCCCTGGCCAGTTTGACTCAAGGGTTAGAGCGTTGGCCTGCAGACTGGAGAGTCCCGGGTTTGGTTCCCGCTACCTCAGTTGCAGTCTGTCCCTAGCCCAGTTAGGGTCATGTCGGTGGCAAGCACTCGATGTGTCTCTCTCACTTTGATGTTTCTCTTTCCCTGTTCCTTCCTTTCTCCCTCCCGCTCTATCTGAAGGTGAATACAAAGATGTCCTCAGATGAGGATTAAAAGAAAAAAAAAAAAATTTTTATTTTAAATTCATTTGCTCATATTTTTTCCTAAATTGTCTTGTTTTTAATCTAAAACATAATCAACCACAACTATTTTGTTTTATTTAAATTTTTTTTTCTTTATTGATTTTAGAGAGAAGGGAAGAGAAAGGGAGAGAGAGATAGAATCATTGATGAGAAATAACATCAATTGGCCACCTCCTGCATGCCCCCTACACTGGGGATCAGGCCCACAACCTGGGCATGTGTCCTGACTAGGAATTGAACTGACAACCTCTTGGTGCATGAGTCGATGCTCAACCACTGAGCCATAGCGACTAGGCAATTTTTTTAATTTTAAAACAACTTTAATGAGCTTTAATTCACATACTATACAATTCACCCATTTAAAGTGTACAATTCAATGTTTTTTTAGTGCATACACAGTTGTGTAGCTATTGCCACAATCTATTTTAGAATATTTTCATCACTCCCAGAGGAAACCTGTACCCATTAACAGTCACTCCTTATTTTCCCCCAATACCCCCTCCTTCTAGTCCTAGACAGCAACTAATCTACTTTCTGTCTCTATGGATTTGCCTGTCTTGACATTTCATATTAATGGAATCACACAAATATAAGCCACAACTGTTTTTTCCACCTTTCTACTAGATAGGTGATTACAACAGTAGGATGCCTAGAGTGTTTCTCTGACAGTAATTTGTGAACTTTAAGTATAATAACAGGTAGTATAAAGCATTTAAGCATTTTTAAGTACTTAAATTTCTAAACTGTTCATAAAGTATTTCTTAAAGCAGCATAGATATAACTTGAAATCTGAAATAAAATGTTAAGTGGATTTTTCAGGATCTTAAATACTATAGAAGTAAAATCTATTTTCTGTATTTAGAAATCAGTTGTAATTTATAGTTATGCCCCAAGAGCCTAGTCCATTTTGCATAAGAGTCTTGATTTTTACACTGTTGTTTTTCTTGGGTCTGGTTCAGGATGATAACTTCCTTACAATAGTCCTTTTTAAACCTACCTTGCGTCAGAACCTCCCCGATCTCTTTGTAGCCTGTTTAGAGTGATCACACTGCTTTGGTTTCCGGGACAGTTCTAATGTCACATATTCATTCCAATGTCAAATCACATGTTATGATTTTTTAAATTTAAACATTTTGATGACTGTATATCTTGTTGCAAAATTTGGCTCCACCCATCTTGGCCTAGTTAAACTTAATTCAGAGGTAATAAACTTAGTGAACTTTTTAAGCAAATATTTATTTTCTCAGAATATTCAGTGAATTTATTATTGATAACCTTTCACTTAGGTTTATTATTGTATGTTTTCCAAGCTTTCTGTTTGTCAAAAAATACATAGTCCCTGGATATTAGGTGATTGTATAGACATCCATTTGTGGGTGGTGCAGGCAGTAGTAGTATGTGGTAATGTAGGAAAACGTTCTCAGAAGGTGCTTGCTGAAGTATTTAGGTGTGAAGTGCCATGATGTTCCGCACATAGTTTTCACTGGTTCAAAAAAAATTGTGTGTGTATAGAAAGTAAGCAAGCAAGTACAATAAAATGTTAACAGTTGTTGAACCAAAGCAGATAATATATAGTTGTGCTTGTTATACTGTTATTTTAACTTTTCTGTGGATATTTGAAAATTTTCATCATAAAGAATTAGGGAAAATATATATACTCTCTTACTCTAAATTATGCTTCTTTTTGTCAAGGTATGTAGCACTTTGAAATATTTGATCCAAGATAACATATATAAATTATATTTCTGCAGTTGCTTTTATTTATATTTGTTTCTCCCATTACCTTTTATAAATTTAATATTTGTGTTTATATTTTAAGTCTTGCGCACCAAACATGTTTAAAGAATACACAAGTTTAAAGAATAATTCATAGAAGTATCCACTATCCTTGCTTTTGTGGTAATTATTCCCGTTCTTTTCTTTACAGTTTTACCAGTCACGTATATATTCTTAAATACTGTATTGTCTGGCCTTTCTGACTTGGAACTGTATATCGATGGATTATATTTTGTGTATTCTTCTGTGACTTGATTCTTTCGCTCTACAGCCTATTTTGGGGGGTCATCTATGTTGATGCATAAAACTGTAATTCATGCATTCTCACTGCTATGTAGAATTTCACTAATAACTTAGAAAATGTATATCTCAACATAAAACATTTTTATACATCCATTTTCTGTTGACTAACATTTGAGTCATTTCTCATTTTTAGCTGTTACAAACAATGCTGTTATGAACATATTTGTACATTTCCCAGGGAACAAGCGCAAGAATTTCTTTGGTGTATTTTCCTAGAAGTGTTTAGAAATTGCTAAAGGCTAAGGTATTTGCATCTTAAAAATTACTAGATTATGCACAGTTGTTTTCCAAGGTGTTGTACCAGTTTACACTAAGAGTTTGCATTGTTTAATACTCTCACTAACTCTTGCTATTTCCAGATTTTCTAATTTCCACCAATCCAGTGACTGTCAAACGGTATTTCATTGTAGTTTTAGTTCATATTCCCCTGATCACTAATGGGATTGAATATAGTTTCATGTGTTTCTCGTTGTTTTTGGCCATTCTCATTTCCTCTTCTGTCAAGTGCCTATTCAAGTCAAGTCTTTTAGTGTTCTATTAGGGTTGTTTGTCTTTTATTATTGACTTGTAGGAAGTATGTATATATTCTGGATAACGTGTGTGTGTGTGTGTGTGTGTGTATGTGTATAATTTATTTATTTTTTTTTAGTTACATGTGCTGCAGATATCGTCTCCCATTTTGTGGTTTGTCTTTTCACTCTCTGTAGTGTTTTTTAATGACAGAAGTTCTTAATTTTAATATAATTGAATTCATTATTTTATGTTGAGATATACATTTTCTAGGTTATTTTTAAGAGGACATAAATATATTTTATTTGTTGAATTCTATAGTTTTACTTTCCACATTGTTTTAATTAATTAATTAATTTTTTTAGAGAAGTTTAAGTTACAGAAAAATTGAGCAATATTCCTTCTCCCTCCCCTTCACCCCCATCCCTATTATAACATCTGGTGTTAGTGTGGTACATTTGTTACAATTGATAAACCGATAGTGATGCATTAACTAAGGCCTATAGTTTGCATTAGGGTTTACTCTTTGTGTTGTATAGTTCTGTGGCTTGAGGCTCTACCATCTGGGTTCAGTGCTCCACCCTTTGAGTCACACTTCCTTTTCTTGAAGGGTAGCACAAATTTGTAGGTAAGTAATAGAATTTTGGGAGTCTGCAGCCTTCCTTTGTTTTATCCTGTCCTTGTCCCTTTCAATCCAAGTAGGCAGTGTTTCTGCTGATATAAGATTCTCAAAAACCTTGTGGGTCTCCTATATATATGGGGTCTACACCATTAGACAAGAAGGTTCTCCACAGATCTTTTCTGGATAATCATCTCTCTCTCTTCCTTGCCTATATGTTGAGATGGTTGAGGAGATCCACGAGTTACACACTAATCACTTCAGCAATAGCAAAAGGTTGTCCAGGTACACCCTTGACTTTCTTGCTACAATATGCTTTCCTAACAGAGCATCTCTTAATTTGAACATTTTTTTTTTAATCTTCACCCAAGGATGTTTTTATTGATTTTTTTTTTTTTTTAAGGGAGAACAGGGGGAGGGAGAGAGAGAATCATTGATATGAGAAACATCCATCAGTTGTCTCCCATATGTACCCGACTGGGTATCCAACCCACAACCTGAGTATGTGCCCTGACCCTGATTGTGAATCAAGCCCACGACTTTTCGGTGTATGGGACAATGCTCCAACCAACTGAGTCTCAGCAGCCACAGCTTGAACATCTTTTGCAATCTGTACAGGCTGAAAATTTCCCAAATCATCAAGTACTGGTTTCTTTTTGCTTAGATTTTGTTCAGTTCTTCCCCTCAATCTCTTTCCTCTTACAATTTATTATAAACTGCAAAAGAATCTAGAATGTACCTTCAGTAATTTGCTTGGAAATTTCCTCTGCTAAATATCCAAGTTCATCACTTACAAGTTCTGCTTTCCACATAACTGCAGGACACAATTCAGCTAAACTTTCTGCCACCATATAACAAGAATCATCTTTCCTCCAGTTTCCAATAAAATGTTCTTCATCTCTTTCTGAACCCTCCAGAAACATCTTTCTGAGCCTTCACCAACCAAATTATTTTAGTGCTATTAGTTTCCTATGGGTGCTGTAAAAAGTATTACAAACTTACTGGTTTAAAACAATAGAATTTTACTATTTTAGGTTTCTGGAAGTCAGAAATTTGAACTAAAACTTTCAGGGCTAAATCAAGATTTCTCCAGGGTCTCAAGTCCTCCAGGGACTCTACGGGAGAATCTGTTTTTTTATCTTTTTAAGTATGTAGATAGAGCTATTGTCCTTGCATTTCTTATTTCATAGTGCCTTCCTCTAGCTACAAAACCAGTAGTGTAGCATCTTCTTCCTCTGACTCTGCTTCCATTTCTGTGTGAAATCTCCCTCTCCCTCCCACTGGTGAAACACTTGTAATTGCATGCAGGGTTCACCCACATAATTCAGAATAATATCCCCATCTTTAGGTTTCTAAGTTAAGATTCTTTACTTAATTACATATTCTGAGTTTTTGCCATAGAAGGTAACATTCACAAGTTCCAGGGATTAGAACGTGGTATCCTGAAGGACTGTTACTCAGCCCACCACAAGGTCTAAGGACTGATCCCCAGAGCACACCAACATTAATATAGTGGGGAACCCAACAAAAGAGACTGAGAGGGAACAACTAAGGCGGTAGGAAGGTAGGAAGGTATCCAGGAAAGTTGTGGTATCCTGGAAGCCAGGTGAGGAAAATGTTCTAAAAGGAAGGAGTGATCAACTGGCTCAGATTCTGCTAAATCCAGGAAGGGTGAGGACTGATCATTTACTATTGAATAGCAACAAAAAGGTCATTGGTGATCTTGAAATGTAATTTAGATTCATACTTTTTTTTTTCATCCTCAGCCGAGGACATTTTTCTTTGCATTTATCTTCAGATAGAGTGGGAGGGAAAGAGGGGGGAGGAGAGAGAGAGAAACATCATGTGAGAGAGACACATCGACTGGTTGCCACCCACATAACCCCAATCGGGGCTGGGGACAAACTGCAACCCAGGTACATGCCCTTAGCAGGAACTGAACCTGGGACTCCCTTGTCCATAGGCTGGTGCTCTATAGTAACATGAGATAATGATTTGTTTTATAAACAAACTCTTGTAGGGCAGGGCCATGTCATGCTTTGTGTAGTGCCTAAACACATGCTTTGTGTAGTGCCTAAACAAGCGGATACAACTTCAGGAGGTTGTCGTCTCTCATGGTGTTTCACAGCTTTGTTGAGATATAATTCATAATTCACTCATTTGAAGTGTGTAATTCAATGACATGTAGTATATTCACAGAGTTAGGCATTCATTACCACAGTTTTAGGACACCCCCAAAAGAAACCGGCACCTCTAGCCATGTATGTGCCTCCCCCGCCCCCCACCTCCCACCCCCATACTCCATTTCCACCCATAGGCAATCACTAATTTTACTTTCAATCTTCTAAATCTACAGATCTTCCTATTCTGGACATTTCATCTAAATGGAATATGTGATATAAGGCCTTTTGTGTCTCGTTTCTTTTATTTAGCATGTTTTCAAGGCCCATTCATGTTATAACATATATCAGAACTTCATTCTTGTTTATAGCTGAATAATATTTCATTGTACAACTATACCATATTTTGTTTATTTGTCAACTGATGGGCATTTAGATTGCTTCCACCTTTTAGTTATTAATAATGCTTCTGTGAACAATTTTGTATAGGTGTTTGGGTGGACATATGTTTTCAATTCTCTTGCAAAAAACACTAGAAATAGAATTGCTGAATCATATGATAGTGCTAGGTTTAAGCTTCTGAGGAACGGTCAGACTGCTTTCCAAAGTGTCTGTACCATTTTACATTCCCACCAGCAGTGTATGACGATTCCAATTTATCCACATCTTCAACACTTGCTATTATTTATACAGAGTGGAGCAAATGTAGGTTTTAATAAAAATTAACTCAAAATGGATCAAAGACCTAAATGTAATAGCCCAAAATATTAGACTCTCAGAAGTAAACGTGTAAATCTGCATGAATTTTGAATAGGCAATAGTTTCTTAGATGTGACACCAAAAACACAAGCAAAAACACAAAAAATAAACAAAGTAAAAACAGTAGATTTTATCAAAATTAAAATCTTTTGTACCTCAAAGGACCCCATAACAACAGTGAAAAGACAACCACAGAATGGGAGAAAATACCTGCAAATCATATATCTGATACACAACTTCATGTAGACTACATAAAGAATTCTTACAACTCAATAATAAAATTACCAAGAACCCAGTTGAAAATTTGGCAAAGGACCTGAATAGTATTTCTCCAAAGAATATATGCCAATGAGAAATAAGCAAGTGCAAAGATACATCATTAACCGTTAGAGAAATACAAATAAAAACCATAATGAGATACTACTTGCCACTCACTAGGATGGCCAAAATAAAGAATGTAGAGTGGGGCAAAAGCAGGTTTACAGTTGTTTGTATGGAAAATAATACAATAAATAACAAATAATAATACAAGAAAAAACTGTGTACTCACAGCTGTAAACCTGCTTTTGCCACACCCTGTAAATGCCTCGCCTCCTGCTGGTACATATCACACTATCTTGATTACTGTAACTATGTAGTAAGTCTTGAAATCAGGAAATGTGGTTTGTCCTTCAGCTTTGTTGATCTTTTCCAGGATTCTTTTGGCTATTTTTTAAAAGATATTTTTAATTGATTTTTAGAGAGAGAGATTGATGTGAGAGCAAAGTATTGATTGGCTGCCTCCTACATATACCCCCTACCAGGGACCAAGCCCACAACCCTGGCACATGCCCTGAATGGGAATTGAACCTGCAACCATGTTGGGAGCATAGAGAGAAAAGGCATAAATTCTCCTCTCAGGAAGTTTTGCAGTCTAGTTAGGGGACTGATCTTTAAACCAGTAAGCACAGTTCAGCATCATAAATACTGTGATTGAGAGAGAGATAAGGTGCTACGGTAGCACTGAGGAGAAGGGCTATTATACTGGGGGAAGTTAGGAAAACACCATATCTGAGTTTATACAGAGTTCTGGCTACTTTGTAAATGAGTAGTCACAGTTGTGATAACTTGTCATTTCAAGGCCACAGTGGTCTTGGATATTTAAAAATTATTGTGTTGTACTTTAGCTTTAAGATTTTTAGGTCTATCAAAATTTAAGCAGATTTGCATTAATATTGAGACAACACATGGAGTTTTCAAAGTATATACAGATGTTTGATTTTGTAGTAAATCTGTTGCTATAAAAGCATATGATCACATTTGGAAAATTGCTATTGCATGTCTTGGCAGTTTGCTGAGAACTGAAAACTTTTTAAACTAACTGGTGTTTTGATAGATTAAGTTCAAGGCCACCTTTTGTTTAAATGATGTTTTGTTTTCTGTAATTAGACCATGGTAGGTGAATTAAGTATGTAATTAAAAACAGAAGGTTTGGCTAATTCAGAGTGAATGAGTACAAAATACAAGGTCATTATCCATCTCCAGTGAGACTCCAGATGAACAGTGCACATGGAACTATTTATAAAACATTTTGCATGGTCAGAGCTCCTCTAGGTTGCTGTCCATGGCTTTTAAATTAAAGTATCCACAGGCTAAAAAAAATGTACCTGTGCTCATCTAAATGGAAAACCAAAAAAGATTAGAGTCTAATCTTCTATCTCAAATAAAAAAGTGAATTATGCTCCTCCTGCTTCAAAAGTGAACATGTAATATGTTGCTTGGCATACTGAGTTCATGATTAAAACTCTGATAACTTTAGAGAGTTCTGAGTCCCAGTTGGTTTCCTTTTCACACACCCTAGAGATGTGCAAGTAAAACATCTCTAATTTTATCTATTTCTTCCGTGCTTAATCACAGTGGGTACAATGGGATGGGAAGTCTGGGAAGAGTTTTAGTTAGAATAGTTTTTTCTTTTTTATGGCTCAGGAATGTGGTACTTTTAGAAAACAGGTGTTTCATTTAGAAGTTGGATTTATGAAGAAAATTAGAATTGGTTACTGAAAGCACTGAAAATCCTTTGAAAAAAATCCTCTTGAAAATCCTTTCACAGTTTGGCTCCTGGTGCCACTCCAGCCTTCTCTAGCATCACCACCTCTGTCATGACTGTCGTATTCAACACTGTATCCTAGCAGCAAGGGCGGTTCTGGACTAATAATAGTTGCTCAATCAATATTTGCTCAGTGAAATATTTGCTGGGTAAATGCTACAGATCTGTAATTTAAATTAGATTTAAATAAAAAGCAGTACATGTATTAAAAATCTAATATGGTAAGGTAAAAATAAGTGGTCTCTTAATCTCAAATAGTCTTTAATTTCAAATAGTTTAAAATTAATTAAAAGACCTTTTTTTCTGGGCATATGTTATATTTTTTAAGTTATGGGAATAGTTCAGTAGTATGCTACAGATCTGGGCTACAAGACCTATTTTTAATTTCCAAATCTAAGCCAGTTTAGTTAAGGTGCCCATGCAAACAGTTATGATGCAGTAAAGTTATTGTGTAATGGGAAAATCTTCAAAATTGCCGATTGAGAATGTACAAAGAACACCAATGTCTACCCAATAAAGGGGATGCTATTTAAAAAGTTAGCATTTAAACAGATAGCTAAAAATGGGTAAAAATGTACCATGTACAAGTGAGAAAATGGTATGGACAGCAGAATTGGGCACAGGCTAGCATGTTCAGTGTTGCTGGAGCATAAAGTTGAGGTGGACAGTGGTGGGACTAAGGAGAGTGGGCAGGTACATTTATACCACAAAAAGAAGTTGAGAGTTTAGCTTGATAACTGAGAGCCACTGAAAATTTACAATAAAATGATCTCCTGCAGAAACTAGATTGCAAGGGATTGATAACAGATAGAAAAATCATAAAGGAAACTTGCAGTATGACATAGTCCAAATGAGAAATGAATGAAGGCACTGGAATGGATGGAAAGGGATCATTTTGAGAGAATCTCTAAATCCTTCGAGATTAGATCTGGGAGGAAAGGGAAGAATCTCAGATGATTCTCAGGGTATTTTACTTGAACAACAAGGTGAGTGATGGTTTCATTTGCTAAGTTAAGGAATAGTGACTTTTTACAGGGGAACATGATGACTGAGCACTGGATGTATACCATTCAGAAAGACCTGGTTTTTAGACATATCCAGAATGGGAGCTCCGCAGAAAAAGCTATCAGGACTACAAATTTGGAATTGTAGGTCATTTCTGAACTGGTGTAATTCAAGTCATGAATATAGAGGGAGAGTAATAATAGAGTAAGATGAAATAAAGTCATTGTGTAATGGGAAAATCTTCAGAAGAAGGAATGTGATGTCTTAGATACTGAGAACAGAAAGCTTTTCAAAAAAAAAAGAGTAGGTGAATGTATAAAAAGCTTCAGCAAGATTAAATCATGAGAGCTAGAAACTGGAGTTTGGGTTTGACACTTAGGTCAATATTGCTTCAAGTGAAGCAGCCTTAGTGAGATGGTGAGACGCTAAAGCTAGGTTGCTTCAGGGTGAGGAGTGAATCAAGGGAAAGACGTAGCCTTCCTGTAGGGGTGGTTTGTGAAAAAAAATAGATATAAGATGTTAAAGGGGAATGTAAAGTAAGGTTTATTTTTAGTAAAACAACCTGAGGATTTTTACATGCTGAAAAGAATGGCAGGAGTTTGAAGATTGAGTAAAGATAATCAATGGAATGAAGTCTCTAAGGAAAGAGGGTGGATGACACCCAGAGCATTGATAGAAAAACCAAGTCTAGATGGGAAGAAGTGTTATTCTAAGTCAGAGCAATTAAGGAATAAGGGTGGGTGCTGGCTTGGAGACTGGGAACGAAGCAGCAGTTGGAGATGTCACCTAATAAGTACTCCCCTTTCCATTTATTAATCCTCTTGCCAAATATCTAGCAATTTCAAAACTAAGATCTATCACTGTAGGTCTCCCTGATTTCCCTACCCACAAAATCCATTCCATTCCCACCAAAAAAAAACCAACAACACTATTTTTAGGATCCCTTTCTTTAACCACCACACTGAGTGTTTTTCTCGAAACTATTTCCTCTGTAGATTATTATTATTTTCCATCTATTTACACTTGGTTTTTCGGCCTTTCTCCAACTTCACACCTCTTTTAAATTAACCTAGTTCACTATGTTCTTTCTCCCATTCCAATTTAACAGAATTCAATATAGTTCTGACAGACTCATGACAGCTAGAAAGACATAATTTACTTAAAACTCTATAAATCCTGCCTTTATGAAAAGATCCTTATGGAATGAATCAGAAATTACAGTTTAATTTATTTTTGATAGAGAAAGGTATTTTATTTTGCTTGTCGCTTTTATTTTTACGTTTCTTTCTTATTCTGCTCTGCCACTTCAACACTCTCCTAACTATCTGTATTGGACAATTTAGAATTATTCCTTTGCACTATTTAACAATCATTATTATGTTTCATCAAGCCTTTTGGAAAAGAAAGTTTATGAAAATTTAGTAATAACAAATGAATAATGTGATTTCACCAAAGTCATGACTTAGTCTTTTAGAATATAATCTTTTTGTTTTAACCAGTAATTTACTTTTCCCCCCTTTTATTGGCAGTTCTGTTTTAGAAATTTTTATTTTAGGGATGCATTTGAGTGCTACCTTTTATGTTTTGATAAAGCTTTATTAAGTGGAATCAGTTGAGCCTTAATTTTGCTTGTATATTAAAAATAGCTTTTATCTAAAAGATGAGCAATAGCTAAATATAAGTAACATCTATAATAGGATTTTTGTCGTCTTTTAATTATTTTATTATCTATACAGAAAAGAAAGCTCTATGTGCCATTTTTAGCATTTCTACATTATTATCCTTGTGGTTTTCAAGGTGCTGTTTTGATCTATGAACCCATATCCTTTGGTATAGTAACTTTACTTCTAGTTTTTGAACTTCCTAAATGAGTTTCCCAAAATTGTTTCTATACCTGCTAAAGAATTAAAAATGAAATGAAAATGTTTTTATACTTATTGCTATTTTTGTCTTTAATAAATGAGAAGACAGATAATTGGTTTTCATTTCTAATAAGTATGCTAAACGGTTCTGAGAGCATTTATATATTTTTTTGCAATAACATTTTAAATATACTACCACCAGTGTCACTCCAATGAATAAATAAATTAAAATTAAAAGGAAAAATAAATACCCCATCAAATTACAAAAAATGAGTTTGCTATTGTTTTTTTAAATTAATTAATTTATTTATCTTTGTTACAAATGTTTCTCCTTTTTTCCCAACTGATTCCTCCCTCCCCGCCCTGTCCCCAGATTTGTTGTCCATGTCCATTGTTCATGCATACATTTATATAAGTTCTGTGGTTTATCTCCCACCCCCCCTCTTCTGGGGATTGTCACTCTGTACCCCACTTCCACGTCTCTGGGACTACCCCATCCCTCAGACTGTTATGTTCATTAGATTCCACAAATAAGTGAGATCATATAATACTTGTCTTTGTTTGGCTTGTTTCGCTTAGGATAATACTTTCCAGGTCCCTCCATGTCATCTCAAAGGATAAGAGATCTTTCTTTCTTACAGTTACATAGTACTCCATTGTGTATATGTACCACAGCTTTTTTCTCCATTCGTCTACTGATGGACATTTGGGCTGTTTCCAGATCTTAGCTATTGTAAGTAGTGCTGCTACAAACATGGGGGTACATATATTCTTTCTGATTGGAGTTTCAGGCTTCTTAGTGTATATTCCTAGAAGTGGGATCACTGGGTCAAATGGAAGTTCAATTTTTAATTTTTTGAGGTAACTCCATATTGTTTTCCAAGTGGCTGCACCAGTCTGCATTCCCACCAGCAGTGTACTAGAGTCCCCTTTTCTCCATACCCTTGCCAACACTTGTTGTTTGATGACTTGTTGATGGCGGCCATTCTGACAGTGTGAGGTGAAACCTCATTGTTGTTTTAATTTGCATCTCTCTGATGATTAGTGATGTTGAGCATTTCTTCATATGTCTCTTGGCCATTTGTATATCCTGTTTGGAGATGTGTCTATTTAGTTCCTCTGCCCATTTTTAATTGGGTTCTTTGTCTTCCTGGAGTTGTATGAGCACTCTATATATATTGGAAATTAACCCCTTATCTGATATATCATTGGCAATTATGCTCTCCCATAGAGTGGATTGCCTGTCCATTTTGATGATTGTATCTTTTGCTGTGCAGAAGCTCTTTAGTTTGATGTAGTCCCATGTGTTCAATTTTTTCTTTGTTTCTGTTGCCTTAGGTGATGTATCAGTGAAAATTCTGCTGCATGTGATGTCTGAATTTTGTTGCCTACATTTTTTTCTAGGATTTTTATGGATTCATGAGCCACATTTAAGTCTTTTATCTATTTTGAGTTTATTCTTGTGTAGGGTGTAAGTTGATGGTCTAGTTTCATTTTTCTGCATGTATCTGTCCAATTTTTCCAACACCATTTATTGAAGAGGCTGTCTTTACTCCACTGTATGCTCTTGCCACCTTTGTCAAATATTAATTGAGCATAATGTCTTGGGTCCATTTCTGGGTTCTCTATTCTGTTCCTTTGAGGTTTGCTATTGTTTTGAATTAGTAAAAACAAACAAACAGGAAAACACACACAGACATGCACAAACACACACACACATGCACAACACCCTTATGTTTGTTTTATGTAAACAAGGAGAAAGGTGTGGAAGGATACCACTAGGCAGTTATCAGTTGTTACTTCAAGGAGGTAGAGATGAGAGATGAAGTTTTTCTTTATATATCTTGCTAAATTTTTCACTTTTGTGTATGAAAATATATATACAGAAAACACAGGGAAAAAATAAAACTCTGATCCCTTCTCTGAATTACTGTATAGATCAGTGATTTCCAAATCTGCATCTGTGTGCATCATCTAGGAAGATTTGTTAAAAATCAGATCCGTGGCTCTGAAACAGAACCTCCAAGAGTGGTGAAAACATTAGACTAGTGGTTCTCAAGCCTGGTAGATCGTCAGCATCACCTCAGAAGCTTTTAAAACATCTAGATTCCCTCCCTGTGAAGAGAGAATTTGTAGTTTGTAAATGGTTTATGGAACTTGCAGTCAGTTTTCTTCAAAGTTCCCATGTGATTCCAATGATTCACAAGGTTTGAGAACCACCTGTTTAATGATTTATTTTCTCTGTGCAGGACACTGTGCTGGGTGTTACAGTTATTTTAAAGATTATTAAAATACAGTATTTGCCTTCAAGGAATTTACAGTGTAGTGTGAAAAGGGGTGGAAAAAAAACTGATATGTAGCAGCTGTTACACAGGGCAAAAGAGAAAAATGCCCAAAGACGTAAAATCAGGAAATAAAAGGTAAGAGTGTCAGCTATTACCTCTATTAACTAGGATTTAATATTGTTTTGCAAGTTAATGCAATAAGACAAAAAAAAAAAAAAATTAAATCAAGTATAAATGTTGCAAAGGAAGTGAGAAATACCATCCTTATTTGAAATTGAAATTATTATTGCCTGACTAGAAAACCCAAGGTAATAAACTAACATTTATGAACATTATTAAAAGCATACCAGTCACATGGTCAGTTACAAAATAAAATCAAAAATCAATATTTCTTCTATATCAGCATGAACAGAGAAATATATTTTTAAAGCTCCTACTTACAATAATACAAATATAGAAAAAAATCTACAACCATACTTAAGTAGTTTGCCTAATGAAGTAAATTACAGAACTTAACATGAGCTAGACAACTAACTATACGAAGTAAACTATAGAACCCAACTAAAGAACATAAAAACAATTTCATAAATGGAGAAACAGTGCAGATTTGTGGATGGAAAGAATTAATGTTTTGCCCTGGCTGATTTGGCTCAGCAGGTAGAGTGTTGGCCCGCCAACTGAAAGGGTCTCGGGTTCTGTTCTGGTCAAGGGAACATAACTGGGGTGCAGGTTCAATCCCTGGGTTTTGCAGGAGGCAGCCAATTGATGTGTCTCTCACATTGATATCTCTCTCTCTCTCTCTCCCCCTCCCCCCTTCCACTTTCTCTCTCTAAAAGAAAAGAATCAATGGAAAAGTATCCTCGGGTGAGGATTAACTAAAAGAAAAAAAAAGAATGTTTTAATGTTATACATTGCCCTCCCCCCAGTTGCTCTCTATCATTTAATAAAACTCCAATAAATATTTAATGTTTTTTTATTTTTGCTAAACCTGACGATGTATATCGGAAGTTTTCTTGGAGGAATAAACCAAACATACTTCTTTTTTGGGGGGGATGTAGTGTGAATTACTTGTATGAGCGGGTATTATTTCCAAAGCCATGATAATCAGACAGTATTATTAATTTTTAAAAGTCAAAATAAAATAAAAATGGAATTCTTAATTATTAGGAAAAGAGATATTTAATATCTGTTATTAAATGTATTGAATCTGGTATAGGTATAGTTACCTAAATGTGTGTGAGGAAATTAACTGAAAGTAAAAAAGTAATAGGAAGGGTTTAGATAGATATATGTCTACAATTGATGTGGGGGAAGACTTTTTAAATGTATGATAGCAAAGGCAGGAACCACTTTTTAAAAGGGTTTGATTTGATTACATAAAGATTTGAAGTTTTTGGACTCCAACAAAATCAACTAAATTGAAAGACAAATAAATTGGGAATAAGTATTTATAATATGGTATCCACAACCTTAATATAAAAGGATATCATTAATATCCCAATTAATGATAAAAACATTAACTCCTAATATTGAGCTGAGAAGGAGGGAAGCACATGTAAATTTAAACTTTCAGAAGAGCAATTTGGGCATATGTATCAAAAACTTTAGAATGTTTTTAAATGCTTTATCTACTTCTAGGAATGTGATCTAAGAAAGTAGGTAATTTTAAGGCTATTTTTCACAGCATTGTTTAAATAAAATTGAAAACAATTTATATGTCTAGAGACCTACTCCTTAAAACTCGCCACTCACCATTCCTAGGGCACTGTTCTCATTTTCATGATTGAAGGTGGAGGCATCTCCATTCCAGGCAGCATGGTGGAGAAAAGGATGGAAAGGGGCATGCCCCAGCCATCTTTTGAGGAAGATGCCTAGGAGTTGCCATATGGTACTGCCCAGTACTTAGTGTCATGGCTACACCTAGCTGCAAGAGAGACTGGAAATGTTATCTTTATTCTGATTGGCTATGTGCCTAGCTAAAAATATTATTTCTATGGAGGAAAGATAGAACAAGATACTGGCAGTTACCACCAATCCACCATACTACCTCCTCCTCTGCATTTTCATCCTTCCTTCCTTAGTTTAGCCCTTATTTGAAGGGCACTAACTTATTGTGTCTCTACTTCTACAAACTGTATCCATGATCTGATCATCTAGGGGAGTGTTGACTCTTTTCTCATACCTGGGAGCTGCATATCTACCTTTAGTGTCACTCACTAAATTGCCTGTCAGTACGTTATTCTTTGAGACATGATGTGTTTTTCCTACCCAAATATGGGAAATTAGTTGCAGTGCCTAGCAGATGAGGTTATTGCTACTAAACATTACCAGCTGGTTTGTAACATTTGGAAGTAGGAAAAGAATCAACTCTAATTCTTCTGTTCTTCCTTTCTACTCCCTCCCTCCCTACTAAAAAACACTGTCAGCTTTATACT
Organism: Molossus molossus; assembly: GCF_014108415.1. Taxonomy (NCBI): domain Eukaryota; kingdom Metazoa; phylum Chordata; class Mammalia; order Chiroptera; family Molossidae; genus Molossus; species Molossus molossus. Next base: position 42,025,135 of record NW_023425351.1, on the reverse strand, counting down.
GCATTGTTTGGGAAAACTTCAGAACTTAGAGGAGCCATCCTTGTACCATTTTCTGTCTTTTAATGCATGTAAGACATGGTACAAGTTATAAACTGTATCTGAATCCCACTGCTGAGAATCTTTCTAGGTTTTCTTTTTTTTTTTTAAGAAAATGTTTGTGCCTTATATGATAGGCAAATATTTTTCAATATTTTATTTCCGTAAAACTGCTACACATAGGTCATCTGGTGAAGCCATGGCAGTTGTCTAGCTTGTCTCAATATTTCACAGCTGTCACTCGTTGATTGGTCTGTGTCAGAGAAAGAGAGAAATGGGAGGTGGGGGAGACACTCATCTTTTTCAGTTTTGTAACCTTTCCCTCAAATGATTCAATGCTAGCTTACTTATACATAGAGAAATTCTGTATTTCAACAGTTACACCAAACATTGTACCAATTTTCTTGTCTAATAGTTATTGGCTATTACATCCAGTGGGAGGCATGAAGGACATAAATATCCCATTTTCTAAATGAGCACACACACTATATAAATTAAGTAACTTTGCTCATGATCACTAGTGAATATTGAAGCTGGGATTCAAATCCAGGTCTACCTAATTCCCTTGCAGGACATTTGGTCCTGTCAAAACATCCAGCTGAGACATTTGGTCCATGCTCTTCTGCAAGATTCAAACCCTGATGCATCAGTCTCCATTACCAAGATAGGCTACCAAAGTAAAAAGGGTCTTTATTGGCAATACAGCCAGAACACAATTACTGGACCAATGAAACTGGATAGTATTTTTTTATGTATTAATATAAGTAAATATTATGGGCTATTTGAGCCTAGGGATGTTTTCTAAACATGGATGTTTTGACAGGACCAAATATTAAAGAACTTTTGACATGGACCAAATGTCTCAGTGGACATTTTGGAAAGGACCCAATATCTGCTAATCATCTAATTCCGATGCCTGCTCCCCAACTATGGTGATGTACTGAATCCCAAATAATAGAATGGAGACAATATTCATATATGTGAATAATGGTCATATGCCGACAGGATTACATATGTTCTGCATAACTCCAGACAGGCCACTGGTTAGAAATGAAGGCACATTTTAACTAAATATTAGAAGAGGCATTTTACAGCAAGTAAGACTTTATTCAGAGATGGAATGGGATGTGTTTAAAGTAATGATTGTCCATCACAAAGTATTCAGAACAAGGGTTTTGAAGGAGACAGTAAAGTAGTAGAAAGTACTGGACTTGCAGGTTGGAGATATCAATTCTAATTTTACATCATCTTATGTGCTTGAATTAGCTTTTTGAGTCTCTGGGCTTTCCTCTCCCAGTGAATTAAATGAAGGAGTTGGATTAAGTCACCTCAAAGTTTCATTGCCTTTTAGGTGCATGGCTTTTGTGTTGTATGTGCTCAGCATAGTCCCTTCTGTCCACATGCCAGTACCACATCCTTAACCTTCCCAGCTCAAAGTAATCTTCCCCTCCTTTGTGCTGTGTAGTATTGTATCTGTACCTCTCCTTGAATTTAACACTTTCTACTTTATGGCGAACTTACTTATAAGACTCTTGGTGGCAAGATCGGTATCATATTCAAACTCTTGTACTCCCCTCCCCCCCCCCCCCCCACTGTACCTTACACTGAGTATTCAGTAAACATTTGTTGAATAAGTTCATTAGAAAAAATTACCTGATATATGAAAGAATTGAAGGCAACATCTTTGCAACTATGTTTTTCTCTTTCTCTAGAAAGGTTATTTTGACTCTTAGCAGCAGACAATTGCATGCAAACAGTCTAAACAAATGTGTGTGTATTTGTTGCTTGAAGTTAAATTAAAACTTGTTTAAAAAGGGCATGACACTGATGTAGACACCTCCACTCAGCTTCACCTAAAAAAAATGTACTGAATGCCACCTGGAACTTGTTATATTCTTTCATTTGCATTTTGCTGCCTTGACATTATATCACTCTGGGAATCTAAATAGTATCTGGCTTTCTTTCAAATATTGTTTCCTGAAAAGGTATTTGCCTAAAATGCATTCATACGTATTCCTCTAATCCTTCCTTTCTCCTTTCTCTCTTTGCCCCACCTTTTTTTCTACCACTTTCTCTTGATTTTCTTTTCACCCTCTAAAATTCAAATGGCACACAGTATCCTAGGAGTTGTATAATATAATATATATGATAACGTGGAGAACCTGGTGATTCAAGGTGAAAATAAAACACCTCAAAATTGTAAGTAGCCCCATCAGATATCACCTCTTTGAAAACATCTTTAAATCCCTTCACCATTTTGATGACACAGCCTTTAATACCTTTACACAGTCTGTCTGTCTTTGTATTCCTGCTTGATCTTACTTCTAATACAGTACATTGTGTTATTGTAACTTTAGTTGTTTATATATGTTTCCCCAAACAGATAGAGGCTACATTTTATTCTTCTTTGTATTGTTATATATCGTTGAATAAAGAAGTGTATGGATATGATTTATCTACTCAACTTCCTGTGTTTCTCTTACAGTTTTTTCACACAGGCAGATGCATTATTCCTTTTTATAGTTGAAGAACCTATAGCTTAAAGGAGCTAAACTTGCCCAATGCCAGAAAACAAGTAGGTAGGGGAGCCAGAATTCACATCCCGGGCTTTTTGGACCCCAAGTTCTCTACTTGTTTCATTCTGCCTCCAAATTGTGTCTTTGAGTTTCTACTGCTACAGTCCTTCATCAGGTCTCATTCCCTCTTTCTTAGAGCTTTTTTGTAGTCCCCTCTTCTGTCTGCCTCATGTCTTCTTTTCATTCCGACTCATGCGTCATTATCTGATCATATCATTTCCTGTGAGAAATCTTTGATGGTTCCTCACTTCCTGTAGGATAAAAGCTGAACTTTTTGGTATGTAACCCCTCTGCTTCATAATCTGCCCCATCACCTCTCCAGCTTTATTTCCCTTTCCCACTCCTGCTTTCACTGTGCCTGCTGCACTCTGGCCTCAGCCCTGCGGCTTCACTATTGTCTGCGTGTCCCTGGCAGCATCCAGCTTCTTTGTCTTTACTTGTGTCTTTCTGTGTTATTTTGGAGCATCTTTCATTCCTGTTTTGCCAGTTGAAATTCTGCCTAGCTTAACCCTATCCCTTCCAGTAAACATTGTCCAATTTCCCCTTGGAATTAATCTCTTCTCTGTTTGCTGCATTTGTATTATACTTGTTTGTGACTATATATATTCCTGTGATACATTGGAACCCTCTGAGAGAAGGACTGTGTCTCCAGCTGGCTATTTTTTTTTTTTTTAATTTGTACAGTAATTAGTTTATAAAACACACTTCATAAGACTTTGTATAACTAAGATGAGTTGGCTTCTAGGGCAACAGTAAAGGTTCTGTGTAAAGTTCAAATTGACTGGTTGAAGGTGGGTTGTCTACTGGCCTGCCATTATAGCATTGGATTTATAAATAAAATTATTCTACGTAAGTCAAATGACTAGGCTCACTTTTACCAAGAATACCAGAAGAGATTAGATGTTATTCTGCAATATTTTGTATGCTATATAGTGTATAGTTTGTGTATATGAGTATATACACACGTACATATATATATGTATTATACATATGCACATATGAAAAAGAGGGTCTTAAATTTTTAAATCTTATATTTTTCTTTATGTGAAGTATTTTTTAGAGTAATTCTTATTAATGACACTAGTAAAAATCTAGTTCCAGTGTTATTTTCCTTATGTTTGCTTTCCAAAAAAAGCAAACAATATAATATAGTAAAATAGTTCATTCGCATGGAAGTACATATATTGGTATAAAAAGTTCGTAATCTTACATGTTTATATTCTAATTTCACGTGGACTGTTCACTCTTTACCTAGTTAACTGTTCTCTGGTCCGCAGGCCGATGCTCTAACTGCTGAGCCAAACCGGCCAGGGCCAAACTTGCAGGTTTGTATGTACAGATACACAAGGCTTTTTATGATAACATTCTCAAGTGAAATAAAAACAAGCTGTGGGACAGAAAATTGCTTCTATTTTTGGAAAAAATAGTGTGTGTTGGGAGAAGGTATACAACAAATCTGTTTTATGTGGTGGTGAGTTATATGGTTAGAATGGAGTCAGAAGTGGACTTTCATACACACACACACACACACACACACAGATACACACATGTTTTAAAATTTTTTAAAATTTATTTTTAGAGAGAGAGGGAGAGGGAGGAAGAGAAACACCAATCGGTTGCTTCCTGCACACTCCCTACTGGAGATGGATCCGGAAACCCAGGCATGAGCCCTGACTAGGAATCGAACCAGCAACCTTTCTGTGCACGGGATGACACCCAACTGAGGCACACCAGCCAGGGCACAAGTGGACTTTCACTAGTACATTTTTGTAATTGGAATTCAAAACCTTTTTTTAAATAAATGTGCACTATTTTTGTAATTTTTGAGTGAATAGTTAAATATTTTAGTGCTTCTGTTCAAAGTGCAAATTTATTATCAAACTAAAACTATTTTTAAAGACAAAGTTTGGCATTTAGCCCCCAATTTTTGTAGAAAAGAAATTATTTTCTTTGTTTAAATGTTTCCTGGTCCTTTTGAAAAATTGTAGGATGTGGAATAAAGTAGACTAGAGTAAATCTTTAAGCCGTGGTGGCACACATGTAGGGAAACTAACTCCCTACAGGGAGTAAGAAACTGACTAATTTTCACTGAACATAATCTTAGTTTTTCTGGAGCTATTTTACCCCCTGTTTTCAAACACACCCCTGGTTTCTCCTAGATAACTTAATTCCATGCCATTGAGCAGCTGGGCTTGATGATGGTAAAGTATTTCTTCTGAGCCCAGGCCCAAATGAAAGTACCAATTACAGATACCCAAGATAATTAACCACACCCTTAATTAAGTTGGTTATCCCACCCTTTACTTCTTTATCCTTTTTATGAAGCTGGAAAATGGTCTTACTAAAACAAGGTTTGTTGACACTTCAGAGTTTTGGTTATTTTAAGGTTGTTCCTAAAATTTTTTCACATGGTCCAGCTGCCAGGCAGATTGTACATCAGTTTCCTGCAGCATTTGGCAGGCCTGTGTATGCACTGCCTTAAAAACAGTTTGAATTTATTGATTTTGAAATTTGTGATTGCTTTCTAAAGTTTTCTTCCCTGATCTAAATTTACTTTGGAAAAAAAAAAATCTCTATAACAGAACACATTGGCCTAATTTTGTGCCAAGACTTTCAGGGAAATATTTTATATGATTAATATTGTGTGGCTAATCTGGTGTAAAAAATTGATTTTATCCATTTTAACTTATGAGAGCATGACCATCCTGTGTGAACTATTTAAAGAGCCTGTGACTTCACTAATCCAAATTTAAGTGTTTGTTGCTTTATGTGTTATATTAATCATTTCAATTAATATTAGGCCACACTTCTTAAGAATTGAATTATATCTCATCAGTAGATTTGTATTTTTCATTCCAGGGCAGTACCCTAACCTTGCCTTGGGCAAGCTGAAATTATTAGACCTGGACTTGGCTCAATGAAATACACAGTTCACGGTATCAAGCCATTTTGATAGGTCTGGATTCAGTTAGAGTACTTCCTCATCTTTCTGTTCCTTTAAACCCATTTGTCCTAAAAGGTTTTGTTCTCTCTCTTATTAATAATCAGAAGAGAAATAACATTATGAAATCTGTATGATGCATTCTATCAAACTCAAACTTTTAATAAAACATTGGACCATTTGTTACTCGGTGAGTACATGATTCTGAAAGCTTTCGTGTAAACACTTTGAAGAAACAAGAAATAGCCATTTATAATGCTATACAATACTCTATTATCCTTAGAGTTACAACACCTCACAAATAATATAACTTCCACCCAGGGAATAATTGACTCGCATGGAGGTCTGGCTTCCTTGTCTCATTAAATCTTCTAGAATTGCTGAGAGGTGGCTAGCAATTATTCTTCTCTGTTTGACATCTGTGGAGAGTTAGGCACCAAGCAGTTAGAGGTCATGCACAGAATATCTAAGGGGACACTGAATATTTGTCCTTGAGTCGCTGCTGAGCAAATATTGAGACTTAACTCCTGAGGGCCATCTCATAAGGGGATGCAGTGACCTAAATGCCAGAAAAATCTTCATGGACCATAGTAGGCATTGCCAATTCTTGCTCTTATTTAGAAATTATTATACTTTACATGTATATTTATGTCTTTATATAATTCTTCACAGGATTCATAAAAACACCTGTCTCTTATTTGTCATTCTTATTTTAAATTTAATGAAGAACATTTTAAAAGAGCTGTGTGAAATTGTTTTGAGAACATTTAGCTTTGACCTTAATTGCTCTTAAGATTCTAACTGTCTGATTTATTTTTATTGAAGGAGCAATAATGTTTTAAAAGTATAGAACTGATCTGTAAGAATGCTGTATTATTGTATCTGGGAGAATCACATGTCAGGAACATGCCTGCAGGGTGTGTTCTTTTAGAGCTCTTTGGAAAGTTGAATGCTATCGATGAAGTGACATTAGTATATGTTTACATTCATTTTAAAGTGTTGAGATGAGGCAGGCAGGAAAAGCCTTGACTTTTAATTCCTTCGTGACCTTTTAAGTTAATCTTTGATGCTAGCTAAAGGGAAGTGTGAGGAATGTGTGGAACTAGCTTCAATTGAATGAATATTACACTTCAGTGACTTTAAATTTTTTAAGGATGGAAGGACTAGGTGACAAGTACAGGAGAAACGTGATTATCAAAATTTTATTCTATTATTTAGAAAATACCAAATGTAGTCAGACCAACAGTCCTTCCAGATAATGTTCCCTTCCTCACTCAAGCCAACAGAGACTGGAAACTGAGACTCAATAACTGACCGTTGTACAACATTTATTCCCTATGCTTATGTATCTTCCTGCCTTTAAAGGAGGGGAGAGGGGAGTTAAAGGAAGTTCTTGATGTATTTTTCACTCATGGTAGGTTATATTTGGCAACAACCAACTGATCTACTGATTGTTCTCTCTGCTTCCATTCTTACCTCCCTGTCCTTCTGTCTGGAGCCAGGCTGATTGATTCACTTTCAGTGTGGCTCTAATTCTGTCCCTCTCCTACTCAAAACACACCAGGACCTTTTCACCACAGAAGCAGCCTGCGGTCTTTCCTGTACTGTGTGGGTACCGTTATGTTCTGGCACCCAGACATCTCTCTGACCTCGTCTCCTACCACTCTGCTCACTCAGCTTCAGCTACGCTGTCCTCCTTGTTGATCTTCAAGTCAAGTTTGCTCCTTCCCTGCAGACTATGCTTCGGCTGACACTGTCAGGAATGTTCTTCTCGCAGATATTCCCTCACTTCACTCAGATCACTTTCCAGTCACTCTGTTCCATACCCTGCTTTGTTCATATTAGTACTTAACATTATTCAACAATATGTTATATATTTTTGCTTACTGTCTTTCTTCGCTAGAATGGGTGCTAGGACTTCTCTTAGTTTGTTCACTACTCCATCTGTCACATAGGTTTTCAAGGAATATGTGTTGACCAAATGAATAGTAACTATCCTAGATGTTTAAGAACTTGGTAAGACTTCCACACTTTATAATCTCGAGACAGACATTTTTAACATAAATTTGGATTTTGTTTATCCTTCTGGATATTCTAGCAGTGGTTGATATATATCAAAATCATGTAAAGTTCCTTTTCAAAGTATGTAGCTGGTGCCCTAATATCTCCCTCCTCCAACATGAATATATCAAAATATGGAGGAAAGACAGGGGAGTATATTTTGAATTTCTTTTATGCATTGATTTTAGAGAGAGGAAGGAAGAGGGAGAGAAAGATAGAAACATTGATGAGCGAGAACATCGATTGGCCACCTCCTACATGCCCCCCCACTGGGGATCGGGCCCACAACCTGGGCATGTGCCCTGACTGGGAATCAAACTGGTGACCTCTTGATGCATGGGTCAGTGCTCAACCACTGAGCCACACAGGCCAGTCAAGGGGAGAGTATTTTGAATAAAGCTCTTCCAGCTAATTTTCTTCTTTTTTTTCATTGTGGAAATATTTCTAAAGCTGCAAAATAGTACAATAAACAAACATTTGCCACCTGGCTTCAACAAATATTAACGTTCTGCCATGTTTTCTTAATTTTGTGTATGTGTATATTTTTTTCCCAGCCAATTGTGATGCAACAGCATAATCTGAATCTTCCTCCCAAATAGAGAATTTCTGACTTAGTAGGTTCTTCCTGTTTCTGTTCGGTTTCATTGTGCGGGTGGGGAGACAGTGGTGGAGAGCTTACCTAGGTGGTCTCTGCAGTAATTGTGTATGCTGGTCAAGATTGTCACAGCGATTTTCAACCATTTTCGTCTCATGGCACACATAAACTACTGAAATTCTGCTACACACCAACAAAATATATTTTTTGCCGATCTAACAAAAAAAAAGGTATAGTTTTGATTCATTCATACTGGATGGCTATTGTTGTATTGGCTGTTGTCATTTTTTTAATTTGACAACTCTTATAAGGGAAAAGAAGTCAGTGCCCCTGACTAAATAGTCAGGTATTACATGTTTTAAAAATTCTTGTGGCACACCAATTGATAATCGCTGTTACAGAGAGACATTGTCATCTGGATTATCTGATACATATGAATTCAGTGCCATGGTACATTTGCATATGAATTTTGTTTGTTCCTGATGAGTGTTCTTTCGTTCTTTTTTTTTTGAAAATTATATTGTGTGAGCTAGGCAGGTGATATGCTCCTTCACACCCCCCAAGCCCCGCCAATATTAATATAGACACTCCAGTTTTCTTGTGTTTACTGTTTGAATGCTGTATCTTTTTACATCAATTTACTTTAACCTGTCTGTGCCTTTATATTTAAAGTGAAGTATGCTCCCCCTCCCCCCCCCCCAGAACATTTAACACGTGCCACTTGTCATATTTTCTAAAGAGAAGTCTATGATGATATAAATTATTATATACATGGCATATATTATGTCATTTTTCTCTGTCTACTTTTAAGTTTTTTCTTTATTTTTGGTTTTCAGCAAACCTAGGCATACCATTTTTGTGATTGATGCTGTTTTAATCCTCTTTATAGTTTATGAGTTTTTTGAACCTGTAAATTTGTTGTTTTACCAAATTTGGTAATATATTCAGTTATTATTTCTTCAGATTTTTGTTTTGCCCCATTTTCTCATTCTCCACCTCTGGGGCTCCAAATATAATACTCCTGTAAGACCTTTTAGCATTGCTCCAAAGGTCCGCGAAGCTCTATCCATGTTTTTCCATCTTTTATCTCTCTTCTCCAGATTGGATAATTTCTGTTGATCTTTACCAGTAGAGCTGTAGAAAGCTCCATTCTGCTGTTGTCATCTCCACTCTGCCCTCGAGCATAGCTGGTAAACATATTTTGTGGCCAGTAGAAATGGGATCCTTCCATGGGGTCACAAGAAAGCATTTCAGGGACCCATGCACGTGTAGGAGGATGAGATGTAGTGGTAAGATTTATTGGAATAGAAAAAACAAACAAACAATCAAACAAAAACTGACCCCAGGTTCCCAGTGTCTCATCTCCATCTGTCCCACTGTGAAAAAAGTCCAGCCTTGTCTTCATTCAGCCCAGAAAAAGGGTCAGGTTCCAAACATTCTGTGCCATTGGTTCTCAGTCCAGTTCAGCCTCTGTCTCCATCTGGCTAGCATGGCCTCTATTCCTGGCTGCGCTGCTGTCTCCACTACCCGGCTTGTATGGGAGCCGCTTGGAGCCTGCATGGCTGCCAGGCCTGTACTTGGAGCTGCAGCTGGGGCCCAGGGAGCTTCTATGGAGAGAGAACAGGGCGAACAAATGCTTGTTATAGGGTGGGAGTGGGGGCTTTGTTAAACTTTGATTGTATTACCTCAGGCTTGGGAAGAACCAGGCATTCTTCAAGTTCCCAATACTTCCAGGGTTTTTGCTGGGCCCTAACTAGTCCATTTCCTGGACCTTCCAGGGTTGTCTCTTATCCAGTCCGATTCTTTTCCCAGGCTAGAGACCTCCCCCTTATGGTGGCCAGCTTGGCTCCTACTGTGCATGCCTCCCCAGAAGGGCCTCCTCCTCTCTTGTTTTATCTCTCCCTGGGTCACCCTGGCTAATGCTTTGAGGATGAGGTCTCCAGGGAGGAGGATGCAGCAGTCCCCTAGGGAGCCTATGACTGCAGCAGCTTCCCTATGAAGCAGGCTAGTATCTGAGTCCGCTCCCTAGTTTATTATGTTTAATGTCTGATTCTCTCAGCTCTCCTCCTTTATTCATACTAACTAGCTACCTACCTAACAATTTCAGGTACTGAATTTTTTAGTTTTAAAAATTCCATGTGGTTGCCCCTAGCTGGTTAGCTCAGTCAGATAGAGTGTGGTCCCAGTTCTCCAAGGTTGCTGATCATCCCTAGTCAGGGCACATACAAGAATCAATCAATGAATGCATAAATAAGTGGAATAACAGATCGATGCCCCCCCCCCCCACACACACACACACACTTCCTCTCTCTAAAATAAAGAAAAAATCCATTTGGTTTTTTTGTTATATTTCTTATTTCTCTGCTGAGATTTCCCATATTTTCATTCATTATGAGCTTATTTTCCCTCACCTCAATGAGCATAATTATAGCTGCCTTAAAGTCCTGTCAGTTTCTATATATGTGGGTCATAGCAAAATTGGTCTGTGTTGATTGTGTTTTCCTTTGAGAGCGGATCACATTTTCCTGATTCTTGATATGTCAAGCAATTTTAGATTGCATTCCAGATATTGTAAGTGTTTATTGTGGAGAGAGAAAAAAAATGTGTTTTTGTTTACCCTTCAGAGACTCTATTAGTTGGTTTTTATATTTTGTCCACAGTTTAAGGTTGTTATCTGTAAAGTTAGTCTATTAGGAGTTTACTCTGACATCCCAAAAGCTGAACTCCTGATAGGCCTTTTTTTTTTTTTTTAAATCCTCACCCGAGGACATTTTTTGTTCAGATAGAGCGGGAGGGAGAGAGAGGAAGAGAGAGAGAGAGAAACATCGATGTGAAGGGACACATCGAGTGGCTGCCACCCGCACGACCAACCAGGGCCGGGGACAAACTGCAACCGAGGTACGTGCCCTTAGCGGGAACCGAACCCGGGTCTCTCTGTACCGCAGGCCGACGCTCCAACCACTGAGCCAAACCGGCCAGGGCCTGATAGGCCTTTTAATCGTTTGCTGCCTCTCAAGTTTCCTACTAAACTCCATGCCTGCACTATCACACAGAAAGAACTGCCTTCATGTCTTCACCCGAGTGGGTTCCATCAGAGCTGCCAAGGGTAAAACAAGGAACTTTTTTTGCCCTGGCCTGTTTGGCTCAGCGGTTAGAGCGTCGGCCTGCGGTCCAGAGAGACCCAGGCTCATTTCCTGCTAAGGGCACGTACCTCGGTTGCAGTTTGTCCCCGGCCCTGGTTGGGTTGTGCAGGTGGCAGCCACTCGATGTGTCCCTTTCACGTCAATGTTTCTCTCTCTCTCTCTTCCTCTCTATCTGAACAAAAAATGGAAAAATGTCCTTGGGTGAGGATAAAAAATAAAAATAAAAAAAAACAGAGACCTTTTTTCTGCATTCTCCCCATTGCCACCCTGACAGTGCACACTTTCATCACCAGAGATGAAGGAGTTGGATGCAGCTAGCAGCAAGTACCACTGCCACCTCATTCAGAACATTAGGAGAAAGGAAAATCCCGGAACAGGGTGACAGGAGAAGGGGAGACAGGAGGGCAAGAGCCAGCTGTACCGACCTTTGTGCTTGGCCTTCAGCATCGGTGGTCTCATGTGATCCTCAGAACAACCCTGTGAAATAAGTTATAACATTTCCATTTTACTTGAGGGGCTCAAAAAATAAAAGAACTCAGATGATTTTCTCCAAGTCACACAACTTAATAAATGACGAGGCAGGAAATAAAATATTCTTTTGCTTTCCTAAGGTTTGTTTTAGTTATCTGAAGTCCCTCTGGAAACACTGGGGAGCTGTAAGATTCTTTCTGGGTTCTGCAGCTTCTGCAGTGAGAACCCCAGGCGCCTGGCCTGGAAACGTGGGCTGTGACCTTTCCCGCTTCAGTTCTGTACTCCCCGCTCAGAAGCAAGCTTGACCTGCCTTAACCTTGGGTTAGCTGTGGTAAGGCCTTCTCCACCTCTCAGCTCCCGTCCTGCCCCATCCCACACTCGGTGTGCTTCCTGGTGGGCTCTGCGAGCCAGAGCCTAAGTGCAAGTGGGAGTGCTCTTCAGAAGACACAGGGCCCAGCTTGTCAGTGGGAGGCAGAGGATGGAATTCTTCCTTAGGAATTTCTCTCACTTCTTCTGACCTCTAGTGCCCTTGTCCTCAGTCTTGACTTTCCATCACATTGAGTAATGTTCAGAGAGTGGAGCATGTTACCAAGAGCCCCTGGCTTTTCCATGCACAACTCAAGTGTCTGAATTCAGGTCCCATTTTCTCCTTACTTTTCTTCTTACATCTCTCTGCACTCAGAGTAGACCATTGGTTCTCAGCCAGAGATGATTTTACCCTCCAGGGCTCATTGGGTAATGTTGGGGGACATTTTTGGTTCTCAGAACCGGGGAACAGCTACTGGTATCTAGTGAGTGGAAGCCAGGGTTGCTGTTACACAATGTACCAGACTGCCATCCATCATAAAGAACTTCCAGCCCAAATGTCATTATTGTTAGGGTTGAGAAACCCTGGAACAGACTCCTGGAGCCTTTTTTCTGTGTCCTTTCCCTTCTCTGTCACTTCCTTTTCTTCATTAGGGCCACTCCCTGGGTGTAATGATTTTTCTGTCGCAGCCATTGCAACTTTATACCCCAGAATTCCATTTTCCCAAGCCTGTCCATCAGTCAGAGCTGCAAGGGTAGGTCTTCCTGGGGGCGTGCAGGGATGGGAAGTAGCTGAATGAGCTGCTCATGACTCATGGAGGAATCCATGGGAGGGATTTGTGGAGGGAAGGAGTACAGGAACCCTCAGCCCGCAGTCATGGGCATTGCGGGCACACCTGGGCGGCTGGAGAACTGGAGCTATGACATGTCTTTTAAAGGCCATGCATGTGGTGATAGGGGAAGTCGTCAACAGTGATACAATCTCAAGATGTTCAGGGAACTTGGAAAATTTGGGGGTTAACATATAATCTTGGCTATGATTATTTTTGAAATGAAATCTATTTTGAGTAATTACCACTTGTCTCAGTATTTATTATTCATGTCATTAAAAATGCCACATTGATGAGGGAGGAGTAAGTTTTGTTTTATTGCAACAGTAAAATCTGTTGTGCAATTTGACTTTTTCATTCACAGGTAACCGTTTGTCAGTTCTCAGCTTGGGGGTGGCGGGGCAGGCCTCATTGCTCTCCCCTGGAATCAGTTGTTTTCCCCTTTTCTGTTGGGATGAAACTCCTAATTAAAATAGGGCCACACAGCCAGAACATTTTCCCATAGCCATTTAAGACTGCTGATAAACATACAGTCTAGCTCCATTCTAATGGCCTCATGTCGGTGCCCTTACAATTCTGATTAGTCCAGATCATCACCTTGACCTTTCATCACCTAACTAATATAATCCAAAACCTGCACAGTATTAGAGTTAGTGGGGCAGTAAAGCTCTCTGCCCTGGACTGAGGTGCTCCCAGGTCCTCAGGTCTGTAGAAAATCACTGCAGGATTCTTACCTTCCCCCATACCTCTGGTTTTGACAAGTTATCTGGGGGAAAAAAACAAGGAATTATTATGTTCAATACATGTGGAAAATAAAACGTTCCTCCCTCGGTAGTTTTAATAAAAACTTTAAATTTACATTAAGTACATGTGGATTAATTGTCAAATTTTGATGTTTTCTCTGCCCAAGATATCTGTCTTTGTCTTGAAATGGATGGTCTTTACAGTCCTAGATGGTCCACTTTGAAATGAACTGAAACATCATTACTCTGTTCACTATATTGAATCATGACCAAACAATTCAATCAGAGCTGCTTACATGGTGCCACTTGGGGATGGCACAAAGAGGAAGAAATTCTGGGGGAGCAACTAACGTTGTTTCAAATCTGACATAAAGGGGAGGGGATTATTAAATCTGCTGTTTACAAGATTCTTAAAGTTTTAGCCCACTGGGGCATGGTGGCAATGTTTTGTCTCACTTTTGTAAACGTGATGCTGAATTTTATCATGGTGTTGATGTCATAATGTTTTAAAAGAGTTCCTTGTGATATTTGTCTATTTTTATTTTAAAATATTTTAAATGCATGATGTTTCTGCTCAGACCTCATCTTTGTTATATTACATGGAGTCTGTTCTCTAACAACTAGTATTTAATCTTATTGTGGATTAATGTTTCTGATCATTTGATTTTTTTATTTTCCAAAAAATAGCAGTCTCCAGAAGAAAAATCTAGTAAAAAATCTATTGCAGTCAGCTCTATCACTGTGCTTAAGAAATGAAAGGCTTTTGAGGGAAGCTAAGATATGCCCAATCTCTGCCATCACAGTCTCTTCTCTAATTTTTTTTTTGTACAAGTGGGTGTTCTACATTCTGCTTCTCTTCTGACCCCTGTTCGTGGTGCTTTTGACCGAAGTGATACACCTAAGCACAGGCCTTTTCGGGCACATAGATCAGAGTCGACCAACTTTCTAGCTTCTACCCAGCAGTAAGATGTCAACCATTTGAACTGAGGTCCCTAATACAGCTTGAGAATTGTGCTAAAACATTGATAATGACATTTGTGCTCATTGAATGTGGATATGCAGATGACCTCTGATTTCAGGAAACTTCATCACTGTAACATCTTTAATGATTAATATTAATTTTTGTTGCCTTAAATATGCCATAGTGATGATAAACACTGATAAATTAGTAAACAGAATCTTCCATGGTGGTTTTTGAAATGTATGCTGGCTCTTTATTATTAATGTATTATTGATGTTTCACAGACTGGGTGATGATGAGCCCTCTTTTGTTAATATCTACTATTAGCAGATACTACTAAAATAGTAATATCTACTGTTTTGTCCTTGATAGCCAGCTCTTCTTTTTAAAAATCACATACTGATTTTTAAGAATTTAAGCTTTTTAGTGTCTGGCCAAGACAACATTTGACCTCAAAATTAAACCGGATCGAGATGAACTGTCGACCCTAAAAGCATTTTTAGAGATTTACAAGGCTTTTGACTATGGGGATATGTTTATGCTTATTTCTGTCTTTATTTAACAAGCATTTGTTAGGTACTTGTGAAATGCTGTTATCTAAAGAATAACAAGAAAGGAGTGGACAGAGTATAAGTGCAGCTTGAGAGGTCAAATAAGATATAAACTAAAAAGAATGTGTTTGACTTTGGTGACTCACCAAGAGTGGTTTGGAGAGCACGGAGGGACAGTGAGTTGAAGTGTGATGACCAAGTTAGAAAGTAGAAACTGTTTTCTCCACACCTCTGACAAGTCTGACTTTCAAGAAAATAGAACAAAATTGTGAAACCGGAGGGGTAGGTGGAAGTGAAGGCAGGGTTCTTTTTCTTGTTTGGTTTAAGATAGAAGATATTCAAAAGTATTTCAATGTTGACGCTAAAGACTAAGTAAGAGAGTTTGAAGGTGTATAAGAGACGGAAGAGAACCGTGTAGTTAGGTTTCCGAGCCCACTCTAGGGCAGTCTGACTGGATTCGAGGGAGGAGGATGAGTTCCCCATCAACCAGGTGTGGAATATGCCACAGGAACATTTTTGAACTGCCTGCTCTCTGTTCCAAAAGAATTTGGGGCTTTACCTTGTAATTAAAATCATAAGCTACTAAAATGCAGTGGTATACTTTCTAAGTACTTTTACAATGTTCTTGATTTGCCATGTAAAGGCTATTATGCCTCTCAGTTATCTCCTAGGGGTTATAAGAAACAGTTTTTTTAAGGTACTTTACAAAACTAAAGAATTACAAAATGCGGAGTACTTTGTGTAATCATTTTAACTTAATAATTTTTGGTCCATTTTGCTCCCAACTCAGGATGGATCTTATGACCCATACCTGTTTTTCTGTTTTCTATAGCATTTTGCTTTTTCATTTTTATTTCCTTCTTTCATGGATGTTTGCCTATTCTGCAGTGCAGTAATGACTGTTCAATTATTGTAGATAATGCAGAAATAAAGTGGAAACAAATTATCTAGAATAAGTAATATTTTCTTTTGCTTTATCATGAAAATTCTGATTTTTATTTTCTGTATAACAGAGGATAAAGATTATAGAAAGGCTAATTTAGTATATGTTCAGTAATTTGGGACATACTAGATTTTGAGGAAATCGTGTTACTTAAGGAAGATACTTAATCATTCTAAACCTTATTAATCTTATCTGTAAAGTAAGAATAATGCCTGTTTACAGAATTATCTGTCTCATTTCACATAATTATTATGAGGTCCATCTGAATCAATGCATATAAACATGATTTATAAATTGTAAAGTATTTTGTAATATATTATGACTTGAAAAATATTAGATCTCAGGCTCTCGTAGTTAATTATAAACTCCCCTTCTAGCATCCTAGGAAATGAACACTCAGCTAACAGGGTTTTAGTTTAGTTTTTAAGCATCATTGACCTGTAAGTCTCTATGTTAATTTAAGTCTAATTTAAAATATTTAAGAAACCCTTCTCTTTTTTTTTTTTTTTTGAGAAAAAACTACCATGGCTGATAAGCAGTGTGTCTCTGTAGTGTTTAAAAGTGTCAGTTCTGAAATTAGATTGCCTTGGATTCAAATCCTGGCCACATATTTTAGTAACTAAATGTCTTGGGTAAATTTAAATTCATGGTACCTCTGAAAATTTAAGCTCTAAAAAATGGTGGTATTAATAGTACTATTTCATAGGACTATTACCACTAAATAAGGTAATAATTAGTGTCTGCCAGTGCTGAGTACTCAAAACATGTTAGTTATTATGTGCCTGATATTTACAACAATATGAATCCATCTATAAAAGAATAGTTCATGTAAAGTAAGTGCTTCAAAGAATTTAATTTTAAGTAGTTATGTACTGACTAGATCTTTTCATTTAAATATCTTCACCCATGTGGATCTTAAACACATTCAGAGGAACATTTTCTCTCTTTAAATCATTATAATAGCTTACTTTTAGGATGTCAAATTTACATGTACCCTAGCCCAGCACTGCTAGTGGTGATTTCTTCCTTGACTAAAAATGGTTTTAAAATATACTGTGCTAACTTTTTTTTTTTTTTAAGGAAAGCAGGTATCTGCTCTTTAAAGGCAGAACATCTTTTGCCATCTCCCCACTCCCTCCCCTCTGAGATCTGTCATTCTGTCCCACGAATCCATGCCTCTGGACCTCTTTTGTTCATCAGTATTATGTCCATTAGACTCCATGTATGAGTGAGATCATGTGATAATTTGTCTTGATCTGGGGGGGAAGAAAGGCAGAAAATCTGTGAAGTAAAATCTGGCCACCAGAGGGTGCTGGATAGCCAGTGGCCCAGCCCTCACTTGGAGGCAAAGATCTCTTGGCCTTGTGAGAGGAGTTCAGGAGCTGCCTCTAATCCTGTGGGTGGAGTTCAGAGGCCTCGTGTTCTCTCAGTTCCAAATACTATTGATCTGATAGTGGCCCATCTCCCTACTCTCAGGAACCAGTCATCAGGCTGGAAGCTGTTCCCCTCTTTGATAAACCTTTAGACTCCTGATGCCAATAAAGCTTTTCCCTTCACCCCCTACCCTTTTCAGAAGGGGCCTGCTCATTCAGAATTCACTTTGGTTACAATCCAGTGCATTTAGGAGGATTAACTTTATTTCATTCTATTTATTACACTTTTGCTTCTATCCCTCAATTTTTCTATAAGTTAATTTCTTAATGGTATTTAAGAGACTTCATAAAACAGTTACCAATTATTCAATTTTGGTCACTCTGCAAGATTAAAACCCACCACTTCTGAAGAATCAATAAAAAGTGTGTGTGTGTGTGGTGTGTGTGTGTGTGTGTGTGTGTGTGTGTGTGTGTATATATATATATTTAAGAGTACTCAGAGCAGAGATTTGACAGAGGATGGGGAAACTTCCACTGCTAGCAACCTAGCAAAACCACCCAGGAAACCTCTCTCTTTATTATTAGTTGGTATAATTCAGGATGGCGCTCATTAAAGACCAGTGGAAAACAAAATTTCAATATTTGTCTTCTCTCCCTTCTTTTGATAGCATGGTTCAGACTGGCTGTTCTGACTATGGAGCGGTTGATGAGAGGGAAGGTAGTCTACTTAGAGTGTGTATGGGTGAGGCGAGGCAGTGAGCACACCTGTGAGCAGTAACGGGGCTCAGGCTGTGCTCATTTCTCACAGCCGCGGACGATTAGAAGAGCTGGTGGCAGCAGAGCTGGGGGTGGACCGACAGGTACAAGGTCATGCACTTTGGTTAGAAGGAAGATAGCAGGAAGAGATTCATTCAGATGGATGGTCCTAACTGAAAGTAGATTGGACGTCATGGGAATCCAGAAATGGGCAGTGTCGTATAGACCAGCTTGCAGTATTTGAGTCAGTTTGAAAGTAATTTCTTTGTGTACAGTATTTTTCAAAATTTCTTTATCCTTTGTGGTATTGCACCTTTATTCCAAATCTAAAAAGGCAAAGAAATTTCACTCACAATATTCTTGTTTAAGAATTCTTTGGAGAATTCTAGCATCTGTTGGTACTAGGTACTAGTCAAAGTTCTGTTAGGTCATTTATTCAGGATTGGGAGTTACATGATATTGTATGTTCATACAAAATAATTTCAGAGTAACGAATTATCCAGTGGATAGCTGCTCTGAATAACAGCGTGTATCAGTTACTTGCTAACCCCATCTATGGAAAGTTCCTCAAGAGTACATTGAATTGAACAGCCACATAGTTTTTTTGTTACTTTTCCACAGGAGGTAAACCAACAGTATGTCTTTCATTTAGTCAGTAATTAAAGATGCATTTTTCTTTTTAATCTTATTAAAATGGGACTTTTTTAAGGCTTAGCTGAAATTTTATCCTGAAAAATAAAATGTAAAGGTTTACTAGCAGAACTACTTCATATTAATGTATATTATTCAAACCAGAGCTCAAATTCTGATCCCTAAGTTTCCACAAGTGACCACAGTCTCTTGGCTTCCCAGTAGATGCAAAGTGAGATTAGCCACTCTTTGTCAAGTATCCCGTCTCAGTTCTCTGCCTCCGCCCCATGTCACACTGGCAGCGAAACCGCTCAGAAAGCAGGTGTTGGGCTTAGGGGAAGATGAAGCCAAAGTCTTATTGGCCCCGAGAGAGGTGGCAGCTTGGTCCAGCTCAGAGCTGAAAAATTCTGGGAATGTTTGGGAATATACTCATTTTCCAAGGTAGTATTATAGATACAATTTTGATGCCTTGTCCTCTATTAAATTAGTTGCCACCAAAAACAATTTTTAAAAATGTAATTTGCTGCCATTCTCAGATTTAAAAAAAAAAAAAAGGAACATTCATTTACTGTAGTCATCTAAGTGAAAATTTTAGTTTGTAATAAATGTTTACTTTAGGCTTGTTTGCAAATTATACTGGCCTAACTTTCTTATCTTTATTTTCAGTGATTAATATATATTGATTGTTCAGTCTAAGATGATGGCATAATGTTACCACAAACAGTATTATCTTCTCCCTAAAACAGAAAGTTTGACCCATGTACATTTGAAAGTTCATGCCTCTTCTACAAGACATTAAGCTCGTAATTAGCCAGTTTCATGTTTACTTAGCTCAGTTTCTGTTTTCTTTTACCTTAGATCAATAGCAGTTATGAGCATATTTTATCTTGTATTTTTTTAATTTGTTTTTATTGACTTCAGACAGAAGAAGGGCAAGTGGGAGAGAAATAGAAACATCGATCTGCTGCCTCCTGCACATCCCCCTTCTGGGGATCGAGCCAGAAACCCTGCATGTGCCCTGACTGGAAATCAAACCCACGATGTCTTGGTGCATGGGATGACACTCAACCATCTGAGCCACACCTGCTGGTGTATGACATATTAAAACATTGCCTTGGCCTGATGGCTCAGTTGGTTGTAGTGTCATCTCATACACCAAAAGGTTGCAGGTTCAATTCCTGGTCAGGGTAGGTACAGGAGGCAACCTATTGATGTTTCTACCTCTCCCTCTCTCCCTCCCTTTCTCCCTCTCTCTCCACTCAATAAAAACAGATCCTCAGGTGAGGATTAAAAACAAACAATTATTGAAAGAAGGGCAGAAGCAGAAGGGCAGAAGCTGTCAGCTTCAATTTTACTCAATTGGTGGTTTTGCTTTTCATTTTGTACAAGACTGATTGTTATTAAGGTAGGCAGGAATTTTATTTTATGAACAGTTTCATAGGATCCCTCCTATCCTTTTTTTACCTTCCTATCCATTTTAATTCCTGAATCTCTTCATGGGATTTTAATTGAATTTGTACATTGGTCTGTTAATATCCGGGAAATTAAAATTACTGTTTCAGCCACAAATCATGCCATTCTAAAGTTAATGAGAATGCTAAACTGTTTCTTTTTGGTGACTTATTTTCTAAGACTTGTGGCAGTATGGATGAAGAACTTTGATCAAAATTTATCATTGCTAAATTTAAGTTTCTAAAGAATATTTGCCATATTTTGAGTTCATATTATCATTATTTTTTATTCTCAGTTGAGGATATGTTTATTGATTTTAAAGAGAGGAAAAGGGAGAGCGAGAGAGAGAACATCAATTGGTGCCTCCCATACACACCCCCACTGGGGATTGAACCCACAATCTTTTGGTGTACCAGACGATGCTTCAACCAACTGAGCCACCTGGCCAGGGCATGAGTTTATGCTATTTTAGAAATTGATCCCAGACCATGATTCTTATTCTATGATGTTTTAAAAGAACGACAGATTTAGATACCTCAAAACTGCAGTGTTAGGAATCCTATTTATTTGTAGGTGTTGCTTCACAAAAAAATCATGTATTACGATTGAGTTGCATGATTTATGGTTTTCATGTGACCTCTATTTTATTTTAAAACTCTTTTATATCCCTGGCTGGTTTGGCTCAGTGGTTGGAGCGTCAGCCTGTGGACCGGAGAGGCCTGGATTCGGTTGCCGTTAGGGGCACGTATCTTGGTTGCAGTTTGTTCCCAGCCCTGGTTGGGGTCATGTGGGTGGCAACCAGTCAATGTCTCTCTCTCACATCGATATTTTTCTCTCTCCTCCTCCCTCTCTCCATCCCGCTTCATTGAAGATACATGCAAAAATGTACTTGAGTGAGGATTAAAAAAAACCCTCTTATATAGATTTGGCAAAGTAAATTTTGCATTTTTGTGATAAGTAAATTATGAATATAATTTTTGTGACAATCATAATTTAAGTTGTCGGAATAAATATGATATTGCTACAGTAAAAAATTGTGTAAATGGCTGTCCTCAGTGATGTTAGTAAGGAATATGCCCTCTCAGAGCACTTCATTCCATGCATGTTCACCAAAGGGGTAAACTACGGTGTTTGTTTTCATTTTGAACAGTCTTTTGACAGAAGCCATTTTTTTAAAAAGAGTAAGTCAAGATTGAAATAAATATATTATCAGACATGCAGAATAAGCATGTAATGGGACATGGGACTTTTTTATAGTGAAATCAATGAAATATGCTGGATAGTATTCTGATTTTCCCTCGTATTCTTTTTGCTTTACTTCATTTGCAAATGCATTTACTTTATACACCACACACAAACATACACACACACACACATACACACAGGCCCGCGCACACATGCACGTTTTTTTCTTTAGAGTTAACAGATACACACCACAGTGTTGAAAGGGACTTTCCCTGTTGATGCACATTGGCACTAGAGTCCACAGCTGAAAACAGCAGGCACTAAGTCCCCTGTATTCTAAAGAGAGCCACCAATATTTGAAAGCAGATACCTCCTTCCAGTGTTTATTTAGAGCCCCACCATTTTTAATTCATTCAGTTATTAGGTACCTACTATGTTCCATGCAGTGTTCTGGGCACTGGGGATGCACTGATTTACAAAAGTCTTTTTCCTAATGAAATTCACAATCTAGTAGTCTAGTGGAAGGGAAATCAAGTAGCTCTCTCCTTGCTTAGATAAAAATCACAAAGGGGAGGGAGTGGGCTTCCAGAGAGCCATTCACAGAGACTGGTGCTGCCTACTGGGAGACAGGCAGCTAGTATCCCAGCCAGCTGCTTGCTAAGCTGACTGGACCTGCAAACCCACTGACCTGCCACTAGAACGGAGCTCTGTAAGTTCCTGGAAGTCTGGACGATATATTAACATAGAAGATTTCTGCTTCTTTTCTAAAGAGCTCTGTAGGTAGGAGACTTCTGTAGACAGAGCCAAGGCCTGCAGGATAACTAAGGACCATGGTATAGGACCAGTGTGCTAGGAAAGAGGAGACTAGGGGACTTCTCTTGTTCCTTGAGCCCTGGTGGCCCCTGGAGAGTGTGGAAAAGGACCTCTGTGATTTCTATGGCTCTAAGAATGGAGGTCAGAACTCATAAGGCTGCCAAAAGGGCTTTCAGGCCAGAGGAGACAAGACCACACCCAGACGGCTGCCACTCTTCAAGAGGGTGAGCACCAGCATAATACCAACCACCACTTTGGGAAGCGCGTGCGTGCACACACACACACACACACACACACGTACCCTTCTCCTGTACACAAACCACCAGTATCAACCAAACCCAGAACGAGACCAGGGAAACATCGCCCCACTGACAAGTAACCATTTACATCAAAAGATCCCTGTCTCCTTCCCATCTCCCAACACCAGAGGAGCTAGACCTTGAAAAGAGATGGGAGAAGGTTCTGGATACAGACGTCATCCCTTCTCACTGCAGGTCTCTCTGTGTCTCTGCACGGGATGAGATCTATATTTAATATGAGACTGAAGTTTATAATTGGTCTTGACTTTTATTAGCTAAAAGTGATGAGAAATCAGTGAGATTGGCCCAAGATTCCTAAGGGATATGTCATGGAAATTTGGCATAGCACAGCTGAAAAAGCATGACTGGAGAAAAATTAAACTATTTTAAGTTTATATAATATTTGCACAGAGATTTGACTGCCCGGTAAGCTAATTACAGATATATTTGGAGGACTTTTTAAAAATATTTATGATCTTCCATAACTAATCATATACAATAAGTCTTTACTTAACTTCGTCAATAGCAAAGCTACATACAACAAAACAAGAGTTAAGTTTCTACAGCATAATTCTGGGCACAAAAACATCACCAAACTTCTAAATAAAGACCCAAAACACTTCTAATATTAAACATTGAAATAAATATGAGCTATACATACATTTAAGAAAGATTAATAAAAACAAGTAAGCAAATTCTTTTCCAACTCACTTATTACAGTTCAGGGTCATGGGTGGCCAGAGTCTATGCCCGTAGGTCAGGGTGCCAGGGGGAACCAACCAGGGACAGGATGCCCTTCCATCCCAGGGCCACTTACAAATATACCACACCCACTGTCACTCAGACAACAGTGTGGACACATGTGCACCTCTTTGGGATGTGGGGGGAAACTGGAGTCTCTGGAGAAAACCTACAGACATGGGAAGAGCAAACTCTACACATTGACCCTGGCCAGGAATTTATTTTACCCCCCTCATCAATATGATAATGAAATGACATTGAATGCAATGTTATTTGAGGACCTACTGTAGTTAATTTTTAAAGAAACAAAGTATGTAAAGCTAATCACTGAATTTGTCCATCCCTCATTTTTGGCCTTATCAGTATTTTAAAGTATTCAAACAAAGTGTTCATCAGAATCATTGGGATAAGACATCAGTCAAAGCTAACAGAACTTCTTCATCTGCCCCTTAATAGATCTGGAAAGATTTCATTACTGTTTGGTTTCAAGTTACTCATATTTTGTTGTTCTGGGCCTAGAATTTTCAAGCTGTTTACAGAGTAGCAGAGCTATGCATGAATTAACTTTTTCCTGATATTTTTAGCAGGCAAAACTAACTAGAAACTGAAAAGCATAAAAGGAATGGGTGTTCAACTGCCATTGAGTAATACAACTAAAATTTCATCATTTCTTTTTTATATGGGTGGCTCAGATTTCTCCAGGACAAGATAACTGTAGCAATGCATCTGCTTGTAGTCCATCTGCTAGATCTAAGCCCAACAGCAAGCCAACTATGGGACAGTCTGAATGGACACAGCCAAAACTCTTGTTTTTATGTCAAGGGGAGATGTGTTGTTAGTTTGATCATGGCATATCTCTTTTTACTGATAAAAGTATAGCATCTATTTCAAAGCACTATGTACAAATGTGCTTACTTTATTAGAGAGCTGATTAAATAGAAAAATACTTAATAAACATATGTACTTTAAATAGAAAAATACTTAATAAACATGTACTTATTTCATAAGGCCAATTATAGCTAAAACATTAATATCTTATAAGCAAAATACTTCAGTAGGTAAAACCTGGGAGGAAAGGTGAGATAAATAGTTTTTCTTTTTTCTTTTATAGCAAAGATTAAGCATATTTAGATTTGATAGAAAGAGTTTGAAAGAAGAAAGAATGATGGAATAAAGTACATGAGCAGATATAATAAAGTAGGATTTCAAGGCACAGAAAGAAATACTACACTTGAATAGGAAGTGACAACAGGAGTTGAAACGAGAGAAGGAAGATGGGAAAGAAAGGGTGACTTAGCAGACTTGGGTGGTTCAAAGTCTGCACATTCAACTTGAAGACCTTTTCGGCACTGGCCGGCTCCTAAAAGATAACCTCTAAGATTTTAGAATATTCTGCCTGATAAGATTGTTTTTGTGTACTTGAGAACTTGGGTTATGCTGTACCAGTTGGAGAAGGTAAGTTTATCCTGACGGTATGATTTATGGAAACACCTACTTTTGCTCCTAGAGGAGAGAGGTGGTGTCTGAGCAGCTGAGGTAAGGCACCTGCATGCTGCATGTCTGTGTGACTGGCCCACAGCAGGGACTGACACCTAGGCTCAAGTAAACGGCCCTGCTTGTCAGTACTTTCATGTGTCATCACACATCATTGCTGGTAGAAGTGAGTGCCCCTGTGTGGCTCCACAAAGGTAGGAGTTTTTAAAGCAGTGTGTCCCTGTTTTTAATCTGTTAAAAAACATTTGTGATAATTGGTTTGAAGTGATTTTGTAGTTCTTGGGAGACCCAAGAAACAGCTCTCAATGGGCTTCAATCCAAACTCATGTTAGTGGACTTGACGTTGTCTTTGAGTTGCCTGCATGAGACCTGAGATGGGTCACTTGGTCTGTGAGTGTCCTCACCATAAAATGGGGTTGGTAATGTCTACCCCATAAAGTTTAGTGGCTGCTGGGGTTAAATAACAAAGCTCAGGACCTAGGATAGTGTGTGACACCTTGTAAATGATCCATAACTGGCACTTTCTCCTTCTCTCCGCTGATATCTACAAGACTTTTTTTCTCCCTTTTCTTTGGGAATGAAAGGAGAATCTAAATGTCTTAACTTGACTGTAGATGCTATGAGGTCAAACAACTAAAAAAGATGCTTCATGGCAATTTCCAG
This sequence comes from Molossus molossus, assembly GCF_014108415.1. Lineage (NCBI taxonomy): Eukaryota > Metazoa > Chordata > Mammalia > Chiroptera > Molossidae > Molossus > Molossus molossus. The sequence continues at coordinate 41,999,572 of NW_023425351.1, read as the reverse complement.
CTATCATCCCAGAATAGTTACACTAATTCAGTCAGAAGACCGGGGCCACTCAGCTCAGAACAGATCTGCATGTGATCCTCCATCCAGACAGGTAATAGTGACTATTGGGAGGAAGGCTGTGCAGCAGACAATGTGATGACACTTTTACAAGCACATTTTATAAGCAACTTACAGTAAAGAGTTCAGCTTTTATTGTATAATGAAAGTATCAGAAATTATCACTGTTTTGTAAATACATATTGTAAATGTGTATGTAAGGTTTTCTGTAAGCAGGCTTCGTAGAAGTTTAGATTGATTTGAGAGCTCTTTTATTATACTATTTTCAGTGCCAGAAATTAAATCAGTGAATGCTTTAGTATATTGATGTTTTATTTATTTTTTTTACTTTACATCCTATTATTCCTGTTGTTCTGTCTTTTTGGCCGAAGGCCCTATACCTGTTTATGTACATCTGAACAGATCAGCGGACCTGAATGGGCTTTTGCTAGTACTTTGTTGCGTTTTCCACCTCATCATTAGTAAAATGAGCATGGCAGCATCCATGAACAGTGTTTTGTAAAACCAAACCAGATTCTGTTCAGCACAGTAAAAATATGAGCTAAAATGGAATATTAGGGGAAAAAGAAGTATGTCGCTCCAGGCCACATACAATTCAAAACAGTCTGAGGCATGCACTGGTAAATCTTACAAAATGCTATAGGCAATTCAGCATCAAGATTGCCATAGAAAATTATTGTTGTTAGCCATTCTGTTGATATTGCACATTGTTAAGAATTGCTAGCAGATGGGAAAATAGATGAGTCAGGGTACAGTATTAGCAATCCACATTTTTGTAATCATAGGCCACTAATAAGGTCTGTAGTATTGGTGGTTTATTTAAACTGTTGCTAAGAAGAGTTTGTTTTCCGAGTAAACACAGCAAACCTTGTGCAGGATTTCCCTGATTGACTCTTTGACTAACTGTGTTAACATTAACGTCTAAGACCATTGCTTCATTGTGGTGGTCTCTCGTTTATTTTGACAGACTGATTTTACTAGCAACTTCTGAACCCCTTGGTCTTGAAATATTGTCATATTCATGCATTTGAAAACTTTCTGCTATTTTTTGAGATTAAGACTTTTTAAATTTGTTCTCATGTAATTGTGACTATTTTTTACAAAACAAAATAGTGTAAAAATCTAAGTGTTTTCCCTTGGAGCTTTTACTTTTTTTTTTTTTTTTAATTAATTTTTGTTACAGATGTTTCTCCTTTTTCCCCCACTGATCCCCCCTCTCCCTCCCTCCCTGCCCTTTCCCCAATTTGTTGTCCATGTCCACTGTTCATGCATACATGCATATAAGTTCTGTGGTTTATCTCCCCCCCACCACCCCCCTCTTTAGGGGATTGTCAGTCTGTACCCCACTTCCACGTCTCTGGGACTACCCCATTCCTCAGACTGTTATGTTCATTATATTCTACAAATAAGTGAGATCATATAAAACTTGTCTTTCTCTGTTTGGCTTGTTTCACTTAGGATGATACTTTCCAGGTCCCTCCATGTCATTTCAAAGGATAAGAGATCTTTCTTTCTTACAGCTGCGTAGTACTCCATTGTGTATATGTACCACAGCTTTTTTATCCATTCGTCTACTGATGGACACTTGGGCTGTTTCCAGATCTTAGCTATTGTAAATAGTGCTGCTATAAACATGGGGGTACAGACATTCTTTCTGATTGGTGTTTCAGGCTTCTTAGGGTATATTCCTAGAAGTGGGATCACTGGGTCAAATGGAAGTTCAATTTTTAATTTTTTGAGGTATCACCATATTGTTTTCCATAGTGGCTGCACCAGTCTGCGTTCCCACCAGCAGTGCACTAGAGTCCCCTTTTCTCCACACCCTCGCCAACACTTGTTGTTTGATGATTTGTTGATGGCGGCCATTCTGACAGTGTGAGGTGATACCTCATCGTTGTTTTAATTTGCATCTCTCTGATGATTAGTAATGATGAGCATTTCTTCATATGTTTCTTAGCCATTTGTATGTCCTGTTTGGAGAGGTGTCTATTTAGTTCCTCTGCCCATTTTTTAATTGGATTCTTTGTCTTCCTTTTGTGGAGTTGTATGAGCACTCTATATGTATTGGAAATTAACCCCTTATCTGATATATCATTGGCAATTATGCTCTCCCATACAATGGGTAGCCTTTCTGTTTTGATGATTGTATCTTTCGCTGTGCAGAAGCTTTTTAGTTTGATGTAGTCCCGTGTGTTCATTTTCTCCTTTGTTTCTATTGCCTTAGGTGATGTGTCAGTAAAAATTCTGCTGCGTATGCTGTCTGAAATTTTGTTGCCTACAGTCTCTTCTAGGATTTTTATGGATTCATGAGTTACATTTAAGTCTTTTATCCATTTTGAGTTTATTCTCATGTAGGGTGTAAGTTGATGGTCTAGTTTCATCTTTCTGCAAGTGGCTGTCCAGTTTTCCCAGCACCATTTATTAAAGAGGCTGTCCTTACTCCACTGTATGCTCCTATCACCTTTGTCAAATATTAATTGAGCATATTGCCTTGGGTCCATTTCTGGGTTTTCTGTTCTGTTCCACTGGTCTATATGCCTGTACTTGTGCCAGTACCAGGCTGTTTTGATTACAGTGGCTTTGTAGTATAACCTGAAATCTGGTATTGTGATCCCTCCAACTTTGTTCATCCTTTTCAAGATTGCTGTGGCTATTTGAGGCCTTTTTTGGTTCCATATGAACTTTTGAAATAATTGTTCTAATTCTGTGAAGTATGCCGTTGGTATTTTGATTGGGGATTGAGTTGAATCTATAGATTGCTTTGGGTAATATGGACATTTTAATGATGTTAATTCTCCCAATCCATGAACAGGGTATCTTTTTTATATCTTCTTCTATTTCTTTTTTCAATGACCTGTAGTTTTCTGCGAATAGGTCCTTTATTTCTTTGGTTAAGTTTATTCCTAGGTATCTTAATTTTTTTGCCGCAATGGTAAATGGTATTGTTTTCTTAGTTTCTCTTTCTGTATATAAGAATGCCATCGATTTCTTGACGTTAATTTTGTATCCTGCTACTTTGCCAAATTCATTTATTAAGTCTAGTAAACTTTTGATGGAGTCTTTGGGGTTTTCTATGTATAGTATCATGTCATCTGCAAATAATGGCAATTTCATTTCCTCCTTTCCAATTTGGATCCCTTTTATTTTTTCTTCCTGTCTGATTGCTGTGGCTAAGACTTCCAGTACTATGTTAAATAGGAGTGGCGAAAGTGGGCATCCTTGCCTTGTTCCTGTTCTTAAGGGAAATGCTTTTAGTTTTGCTCATTGAGTATGATGTTGGCTGTAGGTCTTTCATATATGGCCTTTATTATGTCTAGATATGATCCCTCTATTCCCACACTGCTGAGCATTTTTATCAGAAATGGATGCTGGATTTTGTCGAAGGCTTTTTCAGCATCTATTGATATTATCATGTGGTTTATATTCTTCATTTTACATTTATGGATTTGCAAATATTGTACCAGCCTTGCATCCCTGGGATGAACCCCACTTGGTCATGGTGGATAATTTTTTTGGTGTATTGCTGGATCCGATCTGCTAGTATTTTGTTCAGGATTTGGCATCGATGTTCATCAGGGATATTGGCCTGTAGTTTTCTTTCCTTGTTGTGTCTTTTTCTGGTTTTGGAATTAGAATTATGCTGGCTTTATAAAACAAGTTTGGAAGTCTTCCTTCTTCTTGAAATTTTGAAATAGTTTGAGGAGAATGGGTATTAGTTCTTCTTTGAATGTTCAGTAAAACTCCACCGTGAAGATATCCGGGCCTGGGCTTTCGTTTGCTGGGAGAGTCTTGATTACATCTTCAATTTCTTCTGTTGTTATTGGTCTGTTCAAGTTTTCTATCTCTTCCTGATCCATTTTTGGGAGACTATGTGTTTCTAGAAATTTGTCCATTTTGCTTAGATTGTCAAATTTGTTGCCATATAATTGTTCATAGTAGTTGTTAACGATCTTTTGTATTTCTGTGGTGTCAGTTGTCACCTCTCCTCTTTCATTTCTGATTTTGTATATTTGGGTTCTCTCTCTTTGTTTCTTGGTGAGTCTAGCTAAGGGTCCATCAATCTTGTTTATCTTTTCGAAAAACCAGCTCTTTGTTTTATTGATCCTTTGAATTGTTTTTTTTTGGTCTCTATGTCATTTATCTCTGCTCTGATCCTTACTATTTCCTTCCTTCTACTTGCTCTGGGGTTTTCTTTTTGTTTGCTCTCTAGTTCTTTAAGTTGTGAGGTTAGATAATCTATTAGAGATTTTTCTTGTTTTTTGAGGTAGGCTTGTAGTGCTATGAACTTCCCTCTCAGAACTGCTTTCGCTGCATCCCATAGATTTTGTGTTGTTGTGTCTTCATTTTCATTGGTTTCCAGGAAGTTTTTGATTTCTTCCTTGATCTCCTCGGTGACCCATTCATTGTTTAATAACATGCTATTTAGCTTCCATGTGTTCAAATGTCTTTGTATGTTCTTCTTGCAATTGATTTCTAGTTTCATGCCATTGTGATATGAGAAGATGCTTGATATGATTTCAATCTTCTTGAACTTGTAGAGACTTAGTTTGTGTCCTAACATGTGGTCTATCTTTGAGAATGTCCCATGTGCACTTGAGGAGAATGTGAATTCTGTAGTTTTGGGGTGTAATTCTCTGTAGATATCTATTAAATCCATTTGGTCTAGTGCTTCATTTAGATTCTGTGTTTCCTTGCTAATTTTTTGTCTAGAGGATCAATCCAGTGCTGTCAGCGGTGTGTTGAAGTTCCCTGCTATGATTGTATTGCTATCGATTTCTCCTTTGAAGTCCTCCAGAAGTTTTTTAATATATTTTGGTGCTCCTATATTGGGTACATATATGTTTATCAAGGTTATATCTTCCTGTTGGATAGATCCTTTCAACATTATGTAGTGGCCTTCTTTGTCTCTAGTTATGGCCTTCATTCTGAAATCTATTTTATCAGATATGAGTATTGCTACCCCAGCTTTTTTTTTTTTTCCGTTTGCTTGGAAGATTTTTTTCCATGCCTTCACTTTCAATCTATGTGAGTCTTTTGTTGTGAGGTGGGTTTCTTGTAAACAACATATAGATGAGTCATGCTTTCTTATCCAATCAGCTACTCTGTGTCTTTTTATGGGAGCATTCAATCCATTTACATTTAAGGTGATTATTGATATGTACTTATTTATTGCCATTTTTGTTTAGTGTGGTTCTATTTTTCTTCCCATTTCTCCTGGTAATTACAGCAGTCCTTTTAACATTTCTTGCAGTGCAGGTTTGGTGCTAATGTATTCCCTTAGCCTTTTTTTGTCTGGGCAGCTCTTTATTTGACCTTCTATTTTGAATGATAGCCTTGCTGGGTAGCGTAGTCTTGGATTCAGATCCTTGTTTTTCATGACCTTGATTACTTCATGCCATTCTCTTCTGGCCTGTAGTGTTTCTTGTGAAAAGTCAGCTGAGAGCCTTATGGGATTTCCTTTGTAGGTAACCTGTTGCTTATCTCTTGCTGCTTTTAGGATTCTCTCTTTGTCTTTAATTTTCGGCAGTTTGATTACTATGTGTCTTGGTGTGGGCCTGTTTGGGTTCTTCTTACTTGGGGCTCTCTGTGCTTCTTGAACTTGAATGTCTTCTTCCTTCACCAAATTAGGGAAATTTTCTGTCACTATTTCTTTGAATATATTCTCTAACCCTTGCTTATTTTCTTCTTCTTTAGGGACTCCTATAATGTGAATATTATTCCGTTTCCAGTTGTCCCACAGTTCTCTTAAGCTGTCCTCCTGTTTTTTAATTGTTTTTTTCCTTTTGGTTTCTGATTGGTTGATTTTTTTCTACCCTGTCTTCTAATTCACTGATCCTGTCCTCAGCTTTTTTATGTGTTTTTCATTTCTGATATGTCATTCTTCATTTCTTCTTGGTGGTTTATAATTTCCAACTGGTTGATTTTCAACATTTCTATGTCTTTACTCATGGTGCTCATATCCTTACACATGCTGTTGAATTTCCTCAACATCATGGCTCTAAATTCTAGTTCTGTTAACTTGCTTAACTGCACCTCATTTATCTCATGTTCTGTAGAGGTCTCTGGTTCTTTCATTTGGCTTTTGTTTCTGTTTTTCACCATTTTGGCTATCACAGTGGGCTTTGGAGTCTGCCAAATTTTCCCTGTGGGTGTTGGTGTTCTGCTGTTTGTGGCTCCCTCTCTTGGGTTTGGATGAGCCAGGGAGGACCCACTTTAAACACCACCGTCAAGTCTTAGCTTTTCTGGTTAGTGTTGCTAGCCCAGGGAATGGTAGTTATCCTCTAGCTTTTTTTTGCCTGGAGGCTATTAATAGAGGTCACCTGAAGACCCTTGGTTTCTGAGTTGCCTGAAAAACTCCCTCAGGTGCTCAGTGTAAGAGGATTTCCCAAGGGTGGAGCAGCTGCTGGTTGTTAATGGGCCTCAATTATCATTTCAATGGCCACCATGTGGGGTTGAATCTCTGAGGGAGGGCCTCCACATCTCCCCAGGACCCTGGGAAGGAGTAAAATGACCACAGTCCTGTGTGGATGCACTCAGTGAAAGCTCTTAGCACCCTCCAAAACCTGAGTGTCCCCACACAGTTCCATCCAGTCCGCCTTCCCTCTGCCCGAGCCCAAGGTGAGTGGATGCTGCCAATTTAGCCTCTGTCTAGACTCTGTGTCCTGGAGCCACCTGGGACTTTTAACCCAAGGGCGCTGCTTCCAGCCAAGGGCGCCGAGGCTGTGGCACTCGTCGAGAGCGTTGCACTCAGCAGAAGCCCCAGGACTAAGCCACGGTAGCGGGACACTGCTGAGGTGGCAGCAGCTTCCAGCAGTCCGTGCGGCACCAGCCGAGGGCTCAGCCGGGGTCGCAGCTGAGGCGGCAGCAGCCTCCCGCCGAGTTCCCTGGTCCCCGCCCAGGCCACTGCGGCCCGTGGGCTCCCAGCCCCTTCTCGCGTCCTCGCAAGCCTACCAGGATTGAGTCGGTGTCCCTGGTTATGTGGTCCTCCAACGTGTCTTTCGGTTGCCCCTTCCTGACGATTTGTCTTTATTTTCGTTGTAAATCCACTTTGGTCCTGGGAGATGGTCTGTGTAGCTCCATTCACTCCGCCGCCATTTTTCGCCTCCCCTTCCCTTAGAGCTCTTAAAATGAAATCGTTTTAGAAAGCGGTTCCTTCTCACCACTCAAATGTGACAGTGTAGGTTCATAGTGGACAGACAGACAGATGAAAGAGTTCTGATTCTACTGAAAGCTCTCCCTGAGCAGTGATGAGCAGCCTTTCAATGTTCATAAAGCTCAGAATAATTCTAATTATTAAAACTTTGAACTGTCAGAATTATCAGTGGGTTGAATTATCTTATTTCCATCTTAACTTCTCCTTATTTAATTAGTTGTGTTGCTTTTTTATGGAAGAGCCAGGAAGTTATTAATTTGCGTATCTTTTACTTGGATTTTTTAAGGGACATTGAGAAGGATAACATTTTTACGTATTGATTTGTAATCTTGTATTCTGGGTGAAATGTGATAATCCAGGGCTGCCATGAACAAAATGAGCTGTTTATTCAAGCTGTCAGTCATGATCCAAACAGTACCACTTTTCAAACAAACTATTGACTCCTATTAAAAGTTTTTCTAACTCTCCCATTTAACTTACGAACATCTAATTATTATACCATCTAACTGTTATTGTTAAGAAGTTCGGGGGTTTTATTTAAAGTCTTTCATTTGTTTTAAAGTCGTCTGCCAACTGCCCCGAGCTTAAAGAAGATGGCCATTCTGCCTTTTGTTGAGCTTCTGCGGTGTATTCTTTTTTGGAAGATGGCTCTATAAAAATGTTCTATGTGGGGTTTTTCATTCACTGTGGCCTTAATAGCAGAACACTTAAAAACCTTTCCACTCCGGTTGCAGACCCCGGGAAGATCTCAGCAGCATACCTGTCATTTGTGGTGAACTCTCTGACATTGCTCGATTAAGAATGTCAAACTTGGTGCCCTGAAAAAAAACATTGACCTGCCCTGGCCGGTTTTGCTCAGTGGTTAGAGCGTCTTCCTGCAGATGGGAGAGTCCCGGTTCCCGCTAAAGGCATGTACCTCAGTTGCAGTTTGTCCCCAGCCCCGGTTGGGGTCCTTTTTTTTTTTTTTTTTTTCTTTTCTTTTCTTTATTGATTTTTACAGAGAAAGGAACAGAGAGGGAGAGAGAGATAGAAATATCGATGAGCGAGAACATCGTTTGGCCACCTCCTGCATGCCCCACACTGGAGATCAGGCCCACAACCTGGGCATGTGCCCTGACCAGGAATCTAATCGGCGACCTCTTGGTGCATGGGTCGATGCTCAACCACTGAGCCACACCGGCCGGGCCCTGTTGGGATCTTGTGGGTGGCGACCACTCGATGTGTCTCTTTTACATGGATGTTTCTCTCTCTCTTCCTCCCTCTCTCCCTCCTGCTCTATCTGAAGATAAATGCAAAAATGTCCTCAGGTGAGGATTAAAAAACAAAAACAAAAAAACATTGACCTAGAGGGCAGGTCATGTCTCTGCCATTAACCAGGAGTGTAAGTTTGAGCAAGCTAGCTCTCATTTCCTCACCTAAAATAAGGGAGTTAGAGTAGCTCATCTCTAAGGTTCTCTTTTATAATGAGATTCTAAAGGTTTAACTCATAGACCAACTTTATAGCCTATGCTTCTATTAAAGAAATGATTTGGTAATCCCAGATAATTGTAATAATCCCAGATCTCAAAATGTATTTCTCTCAGGTCCATGATTCAGTTTAACCGATGTCAGTTTAAACTCTGTTATGGAGTTGATTTTATTCTCTACCTTTAGTAATAGGTATTGACCCCTGATTTGACACTTCAGATATCTAAGAAAGATAAAAATTCTTGTTGGGGGGGGGGGGATGCATCAGGTAATAAAACAATATCATTCTGAAACTCATCTCTTTTTCTTCGGTGTTTTGAAGGAATTGTGGGCTCTGCTTCTTTCTGCATCCAGGTCCCTGCTCTCACTGCATGTGGCTCATCCATCCACGTGCTCAAGTTGCATGTCCTTAGTGTTTCTAAAGATTGTCAACCTACAGTATGTTTCATGATGATAGGCCTGAAGATTTAAAAACCATTGTTAGTTGTACAAGTTCTATTTTATCATTAAATTCAGCACTAAATTGTAAAACAAAATCCTTTTCCATATGAGTTGTTCATTTTTGTACATTTGTGCATTTACAGTAAAAACCACAAGGTATGCATATTCTAAAATCTTCTCTTCACTGACTTGACTTACCGAATTCTAAACTGACAAATTTACGTCCAAGACTTGATACTTTGGCTCTGATCTGCTGTGCACTTATTTTGGAATTAGTCAACTGGCTTATACTGTGGTAATGCAATTACATTGTGTTCCATGTATTGCAGATAGATGGCTCATAAATAGCAAAAAAAAAAGTGTAACTAAAATTAAGTTCTATTGATCTATGCTGATAGCAACTCTAAAGTAATCTCCTTTCCCTTTAATAAAGATGTTCAGAAAATCTGATTTTACTTAAGGAAACTTTTCTCACAATAACACTGATATTTATTCAGGAAGCTCAACTTTTCTTTCTAATATCCTTATTAGCCCTCAAAATTACTACCATTTGGATTAGCATTTTAAAAGGGTGATAGTGGATTGTGTGATATTATGGGGCCAATTTATCTTTATGAGTCTCCATAAAATTTTATCTGGTCTGTGAGCCTTTTTACTACTAAGGCATATTGAGCAATACTGTTTTCCAAGAGATCAAGAAAGCTACTTCTGCCACATTTCCTTCCCCAACCCTTTTTCATGCGTGTGGGAGGCTTGACAGCTATAGAAACAGAATGCTAAATATGTATTATTAGGGCTTAATCAGAAGTCAGAACCCATACCCACTGTATAAAAAGTGAAAAATTCTACCAGTAAACCTCACTTCTTTCTTTTTTGATCGAGATAACACCACAAGCTAGAGTTATTTAGAAACATACCGATATTTCTGCTTTATTAACAAAATTGGAAGAGCCTCAGACCACAAATGCTAAGGTTTGGGAATTATTTTCTGTTGAATATCATAAGACAAATCATAAGATCAGGGAGAAAACCTTTTCCTGGATAATCTTACCCTCATCCGGGGCTTTGGTTTTATCCTAAGTGCTGATGATTCATTCCCGTGGTCTGTGTCCCCTGAGCTCCAAACCCCCAAATTATATTCCCTATTTGACATCTCCACCTTGAAGCCTTTTCTCTCTCCAATTCAACAGGACTAAAATCAATTTCATTAACAACTTTATCTACCCCATTATCCAAGCCGAAGCAGGAAACATTTTAACCCTGCCTTTCTGAACCTTCATAATCAGTCAACAAAAGCCCTATGAGGTCCACCTTTAGGTCTCTCAGACGCCTCGCTCCTCAGTCTTCCACTTCCATTTCCCTGATTCCAGCCTCATCTTTCACTAGACTGTTGAAGTCACCAGCTGCCGGGGCTTCCTCCATTGTCCCCATGCCAATCTATTTCCTACAGCTGCCATTGGAGATAATTTTTTTTTTTTTTTTTGGTAACCCACACCCAATGATATTTTTTCCATTGATTTCTAGAGAGAGTGGGAGGGAAGGAAGGGGATAGGGGAAGAGAGGGAGAAACAGAGAGAGAAGTATCTATGCGAGAGAGATACATCCATTGCCTGCCTCCCCAACCAAGGCCAAGGATCGAACCTGCAACCCAGGTATATGCCTTTGACTGGAAATCGAACCTGTGACCCTTTGACATGCAGGTGGAGACTCTCACCGCTGAGCCACACCGAACAGGGCTGGAGATATTTTTCTAAAGCTCATTCATGTGTGATCATGTCACTATTTGTGCTTAGAATTATCTAGCATTTCTTTTTTGGTTGACAGGAAGTTTGCAGCAACATACTTAAGGCCCTTAGCAATCTGCACCCTCCCTTCCTGCCTCATCCCCTCCCCATGGATCCTTCCCATGGCACAGCAATCAGCCTCGTCTCCAAAGATGCCCAGCATTTGTGTGCCTTATACTTTCTGCCCTTAGTGTTTCCTTTCTTCCTGTCCTAGTTCTCATCTTCTCAGCTTACTCACCTTCTGTGAATGAGCTGTTCATGGGCCTGACTTGCCACCTAGATTACAAGCTGTCTGTCTGTGGGAGGCAGAATGTGTTATTATTCATCTCTGTATCTACGGTGCTTGGTCCATAGAAAATATCAATAAATATTTAATAAATGAGTCATCTAAAGCTCTCTGACAGCCCAGTTGAAAATGTAGCTATAAATGTAGCTTATGTGGAAGTCTGATTTCCTATAACCTCAGCCTTACACAGCCATAAATCTGAAATCACACCATAAAAATAACAACAAAAACACCAGCTTTAGCACTAAAACCATGCTCTAACTTTCCTAAGCAGTCTCTGGCTTTCACTCAGAGTCTGTTTATTCTTATTTAGTGAAATGCCTTATAAGATTATTTAATCGTTTTTCTGGTTCCCAATAGATTAACAAATTTGAAGTAGACAGGGATATAAGCCCAGTGTGGCCAGGAAAAGGAGCTGGTAGCACTGCCGGTGTGACTCAGTGATGAATGATGAGAACTGACCCACTCATCAAAGTGTCGTGGGTTTGTTCCTGGTCAAAGGCATGTGTGGGAGGCAGCCAATCGATGTGTTCTCTCACATCAATGTCCCTTCCCCCTCCATTCCTCCCTCCCTTTCGTTCTCTAAAAATCAATGGAAAAAATATCCTTCAGTGAGGATTAACAAGAAAAAGGAAGGGAGGGAGGGAGGGAGGGAGGGAGGAAGGGAGGAAGGAAGGAAGGAAGGAAGGAAGGAAGGAAGGAAGGAAGGAAGGAAGGAAGGAAGGAAGGAAAGAAAAGGAGCTGATAAAGAAATTGCCAAAAATGAAAGAGAAGCCCTGGCTGGTTTGGCTCAGCGGTTAGAGCGTCGGCCTGCGGTCCAGAGAGACCCGGGTTCGGTTCCCGCTAAGGGCACGTACCTCGGTTGCAGTTTGTCCCCGGCCTTGGTTGGTCGTGCGGGTGGCGGCCACTCGATGTGTCCCTTTCACGTCCATGTTTCTCTCTCTCTCTGTCTCTTCCTCTCTCTCCCTCCCACTCTACCTGAGCAGGAGATGGAGAAATGTCCTCAGGTGAGATTAAAAAAAAAAAAAAAATGAAAGAGAAAATTATCACATGCACAGATTAGTAATAAATGTTAATAATGATCATCATCATTATCAAGGAAAGGTCTTACGTCCTGCGTCCTCTGCTTTAGAAGGCAATATATTCCATAAAATACTTTATAAAGATTTTTCTGTTCAAAATCACTTAAAGAACTAAGATTTAGGTACTTTATGAATTTACCTAATTCCCTAACGATGCCAGATAATGGTTCTCCAACATCACAGACCTTGTTTTTCGTAAATTTTACATATTGAAAATATAAGTCTGTTAGAGGAGGAATATTTTTCTTCTAAGTAGCTTCTTTCCCTGAATTCAATTTGTTACTGTGATATATTTATAAATTATTGGCAGTTTGCCCCAGTAAAAGTAGTATAAGATATTTACAAGAATATCTTAATGCAAAAGAATTTTAAGTAATGATAATCGTTTGCTTTGTGAGATGTTGTTTCTCCTAATCTTAGAACAACCCATTCCCCTGAGTCGTCTGTTCTGCATTCCTATTCATCTACCCCACTTCCTGTCATGATACTTCGCAGTATAGTTGAATAGTTTCTAGTTGTGTGTGTACAGTCTCTAAAGTTTAAATATTTTGTGGAATATTGGGAGTAGAGACATGAAATTCGTGCATGAAAATCAATAATAAAATAATACGTGACTCTAGAATCAAATACTAATTGTTGCATAATGTGGTTGTGTTGTATAAAACATGAATGTTAAATAGAAATTCAATCATGGGCTGACATAGAGGCGAAGTGGACTTGGACCTATGTAGAGAGCACCTAGGCATGTCATTCTCAGGAAATGTGGCTGTGTGGTCTTTGCTGGCCCTTCATCTTGCCATCACCTGTTTATGCAATTCAGAAAGTTTCGAGGTTCCCTGTTGGCCTATTCTTTATCCCCATAAGGATTTGAACAGTACTGACCATATAACAGATGCATGGCCAATGCTTTATTAAAAATTAATGAAGAAAGTATGTAATACTGTGCATTACATGTAAACGTATATAATAGTACAACATAATAAGCATGACCGTTTGGGTGGTATACGACCAGAAGCTTAACAGCATGTCTCGCACATACCAGAACTGGCAGCAGAGATCAGGGCACCTTCTGCCGCCATCCGGGAGCTGCCTCCCCGCGGCGCTGCCATGCTGCGTTGGGGAGTCCTCTCCATCTCCCCGCGGCGCTGCCATGCTGCGTTGGGGAGTCCTCTCCATCTCCCCGCAGGCTGCCATGCTGCGTTGGGGAGTCCTCTCCATCTCCCCGCAGGCTGCCATGCTGCGTTGGGGAGTCCTCTCCATCTCCCCGCGGCGCTGCCATGCTGCGTTGGGGAGTCCTCTCCATCTCCTCCCCGCGGCGCTGCCATGCTGCGTTGGGGAGTCCTCTCCATCTCCCCGCGGCGCTGCCATGCTGCGTTGGGGAGTCCTCTCCATCTCCCCGCGGCGCTGCCATGCTGCGTTGGGGAGTCCTCTCCATCTCCCCGCGGCGCTGCCATGCTGCGTTGGGAAGTCCTCTCCATCTCCCCGCAGGCTGCCATGCTGCGTTGGGGAGTCCTCTCCATCTCCCCGCAGGCTGCCATGCTGCGTTGGGGAGTCCTCTCCATCTCCCCGCAGGCTGCCATGCTGCGTTGGGGAGTCCTCTCCATCTCCCCGCGGCGCTGCCATGCTGAGTTGGGGAGTCCTCTCCATCTCCCCGCAGGCTGCCATGCTGCGTTGGGGAGTCCTCTCCATCTCCCCGCGGCGCTGCCATGCTGCGTTGGGGAGTCCTCTCCATCTCCCCGCAGGCTGCCATGCTGCGTTGGGGAGTCCTCTCAAATTTCGTCAGAGTCTGTCACTCATTCCTTTCAGTATCTCCAGTGTTGACAAATCCTTTTCAGTTGAGAATGGATTTTATTTTTGGATCCAAGAGTCCCTTAGGACTAGGTATAGTGAATAAAGTGGAAGATCAAGCTGAAAAATGCTATTTTGTTTGTTTGTTTGTTTAAATTGACATGTGACTAAAGCAGTGAGCATGTTTTCTGGCTTGGCTTATAACTAACCAAAGATAGTTAATCTTCTTGAAACAAAAATTAAGCTGCGAGTTTCATCATTTTAAGACCAAGTCCAGATTACTCTCGATAATGTTCCTGCTCCAGAATTGATCACGGCTCCCCGAAGGGCCGCGGTGCTCTGCCTGGTGAGCAGGGCCCCTGCCCGGTCTGGCACCCTTAGGCCGTCCTCCTCAGCACGGCAGGCCCTCAGAGACCAGCGCAGGCCTCCCTAAAGAGAATCTTCTCGCCATTGAACCTATAGTGAGGCTCCTTTCTCTTTGTTGGGAATCTGTTTAAAAAGAAAAATGGTTGCTCTCGCCAGGAAAATGTACACATGAACATGCAGAATTCTGCACATGAGAAGTTGATTCCTGGATTTAAGAATCTTTCACTATAATTTGTACCACACAGTAGGAATTGCCTCAATTCCTAATTGTTTATAGTTGCTAATCTTCCCCTTCCCTTCTGACTCATTTGTAGGTTTCCTAAGGCAGGGAAACCGTTACTTGCTCTCCTTACAGCGCCTGCTAGGACGCTGAGCGTGGAACAGCATTCTGTAAACCATTAGGGTTTAAGAGATTTTTTTAAACCACCTGCCTGCCACCATTGCTTTAAGAGTCAGTTTCTAAAAGAAACAGAGTTTTAGATTTTTTTTTTATGTTAATAAGATTTTTTAAAATATTTGGTTGTATATCTCAGGGCATCCCACAAAGCCCTTAGACGACGTCCCCGAAGTAGTTTCTCGGGAGATGATCCCATCTCTTACTATTTTGACATACAAAGTTCAGGATGCCATTAGATCCTGACATAGAACAGATTTTATCCACCACACACGCATCCTCTCGTCTACTATTACACCGAAAACCAGTAAAGCATGTGCTGGCTTTGTCCCCAGAAGCCATCGTGATCAAACTAAATCATTATAGTCAAACTGTGTCATTTATCCAGTGATTTTCAGCCGGTGTGCTGCAAGAGTTTTTAGCGGGAACCGAACCCGGGTCTCTCCGGACCGCAGGCTGACGCTCTAACCGCTGAGCCAAACCAGCCAGGAGTCTGCAAGAGTTTTTAAACATGCAATACCTGACTATTCAGTCAGGGGCACTGACCTCTTTTCCCTTGGTTGTCAAATAAACAACAACAGCCAACACTATAATAGCCATCCAGTGTGAATGAAACAAAATTATACCTATTTTTTGTCAGATCAGCAAAAATATGTATTTTTTGGTGTGCTGCAGACTTTTAATAATTAGTTTGTGTGCCATGAGGTGAAAAAGATTGAAAATTGCTAATTTAGTCAAATCATATTATTATTGTCAAACCATAACATATACAGTGAATATCTTACAGGCACTTCATTTTCAAATTGGCCATACCCATGTCAGAACTTACATGACACTTACCAGGTTTGGGATGTTTCTTTCTTTTTTTTTTTTTTAATTGATTTTAGAGGGAGGGAGGAGGGAGGAAAGGTGGCCATTGATTTGCTGTTCCACCCATTCATGTGCTCACTGTTGATGCTTGTGTGTGCCCTGACCCAGGATGGAACCAGCAAGCTTAGTGTATTGATTGGGATGACACTCTAACCAACTGAGCTACCCAGCGAAGGCAAGTTTGGGATATTTCAGATCATAAATCAAAAACCCTATTTTATCAAAAATGCTTGGGATAAAATGATTCTAGATAATTTAATTTTCTTTTTTAAATTTTTTTCTTTATTAATTTTAGAGAGAGAGGAAGGGAGAGGGAGAGATAGATAGAAACATTGATGAGAAAGACATCAATTAGCTGCCTCCTGCAGGCCCCCCACTGGGATCAGACCCACAAACCTGGGCATGTGCCCTGACTGAGAATCAAACTGGCGACCTCTTGGTGCGTGGGTCGATGCCCAACCACTGAGCCACACCGGCCGAGATAGATAAATTAATTTTCTGACTGACTTTAGGAGTGCTTAAAATATGAACATTTGGTAAAATGCAGGATAGAACAGTTCATTTAACCTGTGTGCATTCTTGTCACAATCTTGGGTGATGTCTACAGGTGTCCGTGATGGCCTTGCACTCCGTAGCTGGCGAGGCTGTGAGAGATGAGAGCGCATGTATACGGAGCACAACCTGAAAGTCTGTTCGTTGGCAGTGGTGGATTTGTCTTTCTGCCTGTTTTAAAAGCAGATATATATTACCAGCTTATTTTTTCTCATTTGCTCTTTTCTAAAAGCAGAGTTTTTATTATTCTTTTGCAAATTACTTGAGAGTCCTGCAAGATGTGGTTTCTTGATTCTTCGTGGCAGGAATTTCTGTTGTAATTGTTGACCCACATTTCAAAGATAATGTAAAGAGTTTGCTGAAGTAGTTATGCTAAGACTCATTGGATGTTAACATATTGTAGGTAATTTTACTATGGTAATATCTTTATTTTTTCCTATATCTAGTTAAAAAATCTAAGTTTGGAAGAACTACAGATGCGGTTAAAAGCACTGGACCCCATGATGGAACGAGAAATAGAAGAGCTTCGTCAGAGATACACTGCAAAAAGGCAACCCATTCTGGATGCAATGGATGCAAAGAAAAGAAGGCAGCAGAACTTTTGAGTCTAATTTCTTCTCTGTTTGTTTCTATAACTATTCTGGAGACCAGGAAACCACAAAGAATTGAAGGAATAGTATGATTTCTTTTTTATTCCTAATATCTGTGCTAGATAACTAGGCAATGGTAAAAAACGGATTAGCACACACCCAGGTAAATTCCCAAAAAGACACAATTTACAACTGTATCCACTATGTTTTCATTTTTAAATGATGAAAACGGCAGACATGTATTCTTCTCTGTATCTACCAGTTACATACCAGCACAAAAACTGTGTTATAAAATGAAGGCTATGTTTAAAGACCTTGAAAATCCAAAGCTATTGTTTAATTGTATAGCACTGAAGGGCTTTATGTTACAATATTCTCTATTCTTATCTAGTAGCCTATTTATTATATCCCCGTAGGTAAACTTATTTATTTATGCCGTTTCACTTTGTTTGGTTTTTTTAAAGACAAGATCAGGATAGCTTTGGTGAAGGTAGGGATGTATTGATAGATAATAATGTTCAACCAAATTATACTTTAAGCAGGGAGCTATGGGGTACATTCCTTGATTTCCAGGATAGTTTTACAATAGAAGCAAAGCAATAATAGCAATAGTACCTAAGTGGGCCAGACATTTTTTATACTGAAGCAATAATTCCATTTTTACCTCCTGAAATTTTTAACTTTTTAATTCTTAATGTTTGGTACAAATAGAACTATATATATTTAGGTCAGACAGAGCTATAATGTTTAAAACCAAAGACATCAATAGAAACTCTTACATTAAAAAAAAAAGTGTGATAAATATTTTTAAAGAAGTAAATCCTTAAGACAAATGTAATTTCTTAATATTGTTTTATGTTTCATGTGTAGGTCTTATAGCTAAACTGTGTCAAACTGTAATAAGCTCATTAAATTTATTTCTGTGGAAATGTGCTCAATTGTCACAGGACTTTTTTTGTTGATTTCATTTATTTCCTGGGAATTGGTAAACATCATGTGCTTAACAATAACAAAACAGCAAAAGCATTTGCACTGAACTGTGCAAGCCTTGGGGAAAGAAAAATAAAGATTAAAACCATTAAAAAGAAACTTGTGTCTAAGCTGAAGGAACATCTGTGTGATTGAACTGGGACCAGTCATTTCCAAAGTTGCACCTGGCCATCATGACAGTGTTTGTTTTGTGCTTAATTACTGTGTGTAAATCATGAAGACAAATAAATTTCACTGTGACACCCAGCACATTTAATCTCTGTGTGTGTGTTTGTTTTCTTAACTCATCACTGGGATTCCCTTTCAGGGAAGAAAGGTATATTATTAGGCAGAACAGGCAAGATTGTTCAGTGATAACAACCCTGGAACTTCAGCGGTTTAACTAACAGGGTATTTCTCTCCTGTGCTCTGTGCTCGTCCCAGGTTGGCAAGGTGCCCTGCTCCTGTCACTCACCCCAGGGCTGCTGCTGATGGAGCCTCCCCGTCTGCAGTCACAGCAAGGGGAAGGGTACTGACAAGTCTCACACTAGCTGCCCCAGCAGCCACAAGTATCGGGTCCTCCACACCTGGTGTTCAGAACTGGTCACATGGCCACTCCTAATCCCAGGGAGCAGGGAAGAGCAGCCTTACTGTGGGCTTTGAGGAGAGAAGGGGGTGCTGGCGAGCTCACTGATGACAGCGTGGAAGGTATTTCCCCTCTGGGAAGCGTCCCCTCCTTTTTAAAATGGCATTTGTACCCCAGGTAATGCCTTAGGGTAACATTTCTCTCTGCTCTGTTGAGTTCCTACAAATAGTAAATTGTATGTATAATTGTATATAAATTGTAAGATTTTTAAAATAGTGATAAGTATTGAAAATGTCATAACAATTTTTAAGAATGAAACTGAATTTATAAATACACGTCAGCTACATTTGTATTAGAATCTATTTGGGACAGTCAGATGAGTCAACCAACTCAAAACCTGTCTTTTTTTCCTTTTTTGTTTTTCTTAGAGGGTAACCTGTCTAATACCTTGCCTAATTTGATGGAATCAAATGACTAATTTTCTATCATCTGAGTAAAACCACCTACATGAAATGACAAGAAACCTATGAAGATGATTTCTTCCCAGTTTGCTAAATTAAGAAATTTATTCAAGGAGACCTGACTTGGGGTGGTGAACACACAATACACTGTACAGATGATGTGTTGTGGAACTGTGCACCTGAAACCTGTTATTTTGTTAACCAGTGTCACCCCAATAAAAGAAAAATTTACACAAATTAATTTAATGAGACCTGTTAACCACTCTTAATTCAGTCTCAACAAATGTCCTCCTTTTACTAGTAACTATCAAATGTTTTAATCACATTGTGATTTTTATGTAACTAGACATTCCCTATTGTTATGTTTTTAAATATACACACACACAGCCCTGGCCAATTTGGCTCAGTGGTTAGAGTGTCAGCCTGAGGACCAAAGTGTTGTGGGTTTGATTCCCGGTCAAGGGCATGTACCTGGGTTGCAGGTTCAATCCCCAGCCCCAGTCAGAGTCATGCAGGAGGCAATAAATCAATGTGTCACTCTCACATTAATGTTTCTCTCTCTCTCTCCCCCTCCCTTTCTTCCACTCTAAATAGATGGAAGGATATCCTCAGGTGAGGATTAAAAAAATACACACACACACATTTTAGAGAATTAAGAACAATGGGTATTGTTTAATTTTAGAGTTTTAGGAAGCTTCAGGACATTTTAGGATAAAATTTTAAAATTGTTCTTATCTTCTCACTCTCTGTCCCCCACCAATCAGAAAAAAGGAACTTATCAACAATAAGTTTTGAGGAACCAAAAGCCATGAAAGAAATCTCGAAGTGTAGGTAAGCCTTGATTGATCATGATGCTTAGGAAAGAGAGTTTTCAAGTTATTTTAAGGGGTTTAAGAAGCAGCCTCTTCAGTTCAATGGTGATTCCACAGCTTATTGGATGACTCATTTCTACAGAGTTACAATACATGTAGCTTATTTTAGCATAAATAGTTTTATGTTCAAAATATGAGCTAATTTTACCAATACCTACTGGAGAACAATGAGTATTTATTTAAGTGGGGATTTCTAATAACACCCATTATCTAGGACACTTACTATGTCATACACTGTGCTAAACAACCTTACATGCTTTTGTGTTTCTTTTTTCTGCTTATTTACTGAGTCACATACCCAGGGTTTAAAATTACTCTCTACTCACTGAAGGATATGTAACTTCTCTAGTGGAAATTATATAATATATTAATAAGATGTTTTTAACTTAGTCTCAGGAAATCTTTGCAAATTACTGACACATTAGCATTCAATAGGAATGCTATTTTCCTTTCCTGTCCTGTATGTTAAAGATTAATGATGAAAATAAATCCTGATAATACTAATGAGACGACATTCTGAATAGAACATCATTTAGAAAAAAAACAATTGGCGTTATATTGCATTACTAAACTTTTATTAGGCACAGGCATGTAATTAGGTATTTCATCAAAATGCTGTTTTGGAGTACAAGATAGTCTCTGTTTGGCCCCAAAGCCCAGGAATCTGGGGTCTAATTAGAGAGCTACTTTTCTGTGCTGTTCAAGCAAGTGATCAGATCTGGACCCAAGGGTGTTTGTATGCTTTAGTTGGGTAGTCTGATACCACTGAATGGTGGCCTGTCTCCAGGGAATCGGTCAGCTTCTCCCTGTTTTCCATCCACAGAAAACACCTTCAACCTCAGCCAACACATCACTGAGTCCTGGAGAGACCCCAAGAGAGAAAGTAAATGACCAGCTCAGTTCTTCCACCAACCTTGGCAAAACAGGACCATTCCGTTCTCATAGTGGGCCATGTCACCATCCAGGCTCCCTGCCACCATGTGCCCACTCGATTAAGCTCCTTAAGTTAGAATTCTGATTTTTGGGTCACTCTTTTATTCACTGAATTTTACCTAGCAAGTGAGGAATAAACTCTGCCTCTTGGCATTCAAGACCCTGCAACTTGCCCTGACTGACATGACCTTGTCTCACATCACTGCCTTGAGTCCTCTCTTCCGCCAAACAACTGCTTCCAAACTATTACAATTATTTATCTTATGACTGGATTATAAGACTCCTAAAAGCAGAGACTTGGTGTTTATCCATCTTGTTTCTCCACAGTGCTTACCAGGATATTAAATTGGTAGTAAATAAAGTTTCATTAAATGAAATCAGCTCAAACAACAAAATTGTCATCATTAATCATACAAGCCGGTCTCTCTCCTTACATCCAGATAATCATGATAACAATGATAATAATACCCACCAGGTTTTGGGCATCTAAGCCCTGCACTTTGAATAACCTTCACAACAAGATGTGTAGTGTTTTTGTTTTTTTTCCCAGAAAATAAAGGATCAGAGAGAATAAATGATGTTACAAAGCTAATCAGTACCAGCATGAGCTTTAAACTCATTTGTATGTCTCCAAAATCTTCACTTTTTCCACTGACCGCATCGCTTCAAGAACATCGGAGGTCTGGCTTTAGCATGTCAGGGTTGCTGAGTCCACTGTCTTAGAAGGAGAAGCTTTTCAATTTGAACTTAGAAGAGGACCATTGCTAGCTGACTTGTACCTTTTCTCCATTTCAGGGAACCTACACTTTCTGAAATGCATCCTTTCTACGTGTAGTGGGGGAAGCAGGGTGCATTTACTTAAGTTTCCAAAGATGAGTTATACCAAAAGATTTTTTTCCTTCATTACTGGAGTATATTTGGCATTCTTTTGCCTTGAACACTCCCCCCCCTCCCCCCTTTTGCAAAGTAAAATAGGTTATATTCTTTCCCTTACTAAAGTCTATCTTTGTTCATGAGTACTTTAAAGAAATGTTAACTAGCACAGTGGAAGGTGTATGGACTCAGAAGCTAAACTACCTGGGTTCAAATCCCTTACACTCGTGTTGCCCTGGGCAAGGATAACCATTCAGCCAGTCTGTTTTCATGTTTTCAGAGCTGTAATAATGTAACAGCTGTGAAGATCATGTAGAATATTGAACCAAGTTCCTGGCATATGGCACATAGATAGATATTAGCTTAAAAATAAAATAAACTTCTAACCGATTTCAGTTTAGGGCATTGTTTTTGCAAGAACGAAGAAAATAACTTTTTTTTTCACTGATAGTGAGGTGACTGTAACTTCTGAAGTGCATTAGAGTCTCCTTTAACCAGGTGTGTCTTCCTTTAAGTGCCAGCCTACTCTCAGGTTGTGTTTTGCTCTGAGGAAACTCATATTCAACTTTTAAAGGCATTTCCTTTATTTTTTTTAAAGAATTTTATTGAGTTTGAGAGAGAGAGGTGTGTGAGAACGAAACGTCAGTTGGAGCCTCCTGCGTGCCCCTCACCAGGGATGGAGCCAGCGACCCTGGCATGTGCCCTCGCAGGGAATCAAACCAGCAACCTTCCGGCGCGCAGGGTGATGCCCAGACAACTGGGCCACGAGGCCAGGCCACAGCATTTCCTTTCTACCGGGGGCACAGAGGCTGTCAGGTTAAACTAAACTCTTACCTCTCTTTAAGACTATCCTTTCTATTTTAGGGATATTGTTAAGGTCAACATCTATGACCCCATTTGTGAAGACGCATTAGGAAATTTCAAATTGTGCCCCTAAAGTTTTGTTTCACTAAAGCATTCTTGGTCCTAAAAAATATGAATCATATAATCGCCTGGATTTCCTTATTTGCGTTGGTCCCGGGAAGCTCAAAATCAAATTTATAGTTAATAAGTAGCTTTATAGGGTTCTATGATCTGCATACTTACATTTCCCTGGTTTCATATTTATAAAAACTGAAAAGAGTTGTAAATAGAAAGTAAATATCTGGAGGTATAAGTCCTTCCACTATACTTTAAAGCCGGGGGAGGGGAGATCTTTTTCATGCCGAGGGCCATTTGGATACTTGTAACATTACTTGTGGGCCACACAAAATTATCAGCTTAAAAGTAGGCTGCTATATTTGGTCACACATCTAATTAACTCACCCCTAATGTGGGGGCTGGAACTGCTTCTGTTTGGTGAGGGGAGTAATGTCAGCTGGTACTGATTTCCAGGCCTTATGTGGCCTGAAGACCTTCCCCACCCTTGCTTAAAAGGATCTGATTCCTTATTGTGTAATTTTTATATCTTCTCACAGGGTTCTTGTGCATGTCAAATAAAGTAACGTGTGTCGAGGGATATGTTGTTCAGGTCCTGAACCTGGAACCCTGCTGGAATCGTCCCCATGTGAGTGTCACCACCAGGAAGGAGAGGGGGCTTACGGGTATGAGGTTCCTGTCCTTCCTCCTAGCAATGAACTAACAGGGAACACCAAAACGTCTGTGGCCCTCCTATTCTCTGCTCTCAGCAACCTGTTCAGATCACATTTACACAAAGACTGATTCAGGCTGACCAGGCAAGCGCCGTACCTCCAGCCCCAGGTCAGCCAACAGGTCAGAATCCCTAAAAGAATCTGTTGACTTCTCGCAGGTTCCCATTTTTATTGTTCTATTCATAAGTCACTTCATATTTATTCTGAATGCAAAGAGAAGGATATGAAGAAAATAAACGGAGGAGAGCAAGGGGAAATAGGTGTTCTTGGCATGATAGAAATGACAATTATAACCAAAAATCACAAGGCAGAGTCATTCCCGACATTTCCTCAATAGAAAACCAAGCCTACTTCATTTTATGAGAAAGCACTAAAAGCTAATGAGTTTTAATTTTTTTCTAGTAGAAAATTCAGTGCCTGCCCAGGTTTAAACCAAGCAACTAGCTGTGTTTTAAATGTTCAGAGAGTCCCAAGGTGAACTGTAATTAGTTGAGTTGGAAGCTAAATAAAACCTGATAGAAAGCTCTCAGCTTTGGAAGATTCTCTTTCTAATGTTCCCGTGTTTGCAGAGTGTGCTGATGGGGGCAGAGCTGCAGATGTGCATTACTTTCCATTTTTTTCCCGTGACAGCTTTCTTTGCTGCTTAAAAAGAAAATTTTCTAAGCAAAAATATTCAAATGAGAAGACAGAACAGCACTTGCAACCCAAGTCTTTGATGTGAAAAAAACATGCTGCATTGAGGAATCTGAAATGTAGCACGGTTTCATTATTAATGAATCTTGTGCAAATTCATGAATTCATTCTCTGTTGACCTTGCATAAAGTATAGAGAAGTTTATTCTACAGCACACCAGCTGATGACCATAAATCAGTTTGCATGCTTAGAATGTGGTCTTTGAAAATTACACCTGATATTAATGGACTCATAAACCTGGGACTTGACAAGTTTCAGCAAGGCTTTTCGATGTTGAGGTTAAATTAATTGCTTTAACAAGTTCAGTAGTGATTTGGGATGTGATTCAGATTTCAAACCTGGCAGGGAAGCACAGAAGTCCAAACAGTGCTTCTCAAGTTCTTAATGCAAAATTATTTGAATTTCACACCAATCTGATGGGTTGCTAGTTTCATATTCTTGTTCAATGAATCCTGAAGTCTTGCCAGGTCCCTTGACATTTACCAAAAAAGAAAAAAGAAAATATATATACACACACACACACACACACACACACACAAACAATATATATACAAATATTTACAATATTTGTCTAGAGTAACTATTTCTAACTTGGCTGAAAGGAAGCAACAGTTTCTTCTGGCAGAAAAAGCCAATTCTTACAATATACAATTTAAAGCAAATTCATTTCTTTAGATACTGAGATTGTTATAAAAGGACAAGAAAGCTTATGTCTTACAGATTGGAACTCCTCAAAGCTCTGTCACCAACTTGTTGCATGACCTTGGGTGACCTCCCCTTAAGTGTCACCTTCTTTATCAAACAGAAGACAGCCTCAGAGGGTTGTGAAAAGTGAACGAGACATGCACATAGAGCCCTTGGCGCACCGCCCAGGCCCTGTGAGCACTAGTGACTTGCACTTTCTTCACTCATCAACAAACATCTGCTGAGCACCAGCTATGTGCCAGCGTCCATGCTGAGTGTGGGAACACTGAAATGAAGATGACGTATTCCTGGCCAAGAGCTGGTGCTTATCCCTTGCTGCATGTGTAGGGCAGAGATGCACAGGTATGGTATGTGTAATAAGAAAGATATCAGCAGAGCCCTATAGTAGCAGGAATTGAGGACGGCTTCACTGAAGGGATATTTAAACTGGGCCTTGAGGCTCGGAGAGGCAGGAGAGGGAGAAGAGCCTGTAGGGAGGGCAGAGCATATAGAAAGTCAGAGAGATGAGACAGTGTAAACCTTTCAGTGTCCAGACCATCCGTCACACAATGACAGCATCTAGTGCAAATGCACCGAGGAGCATTTGTCTTGCTTGCTTTCTCTGTCTTGCAGTTTCGGAAGCCACAGAACTAATACGATCTGCTTTGTCCTTGTTTCTGTTTTCCCAAATCACTGAATGTTTTCTAGATAAATTCATTCCAAGTAGTGTCCGGCCTATTTCCTGGTGCCTATGTCTACCAATCACACTCATCTATACTCATTTCTATTATTTAAGTGTTATTGGTGAAAGTGGGGGAACCCTTTCCCCTCTGGGTTCTGGGTTTTGATATCTTGAGAAAAAAATTTTTCTAAGACTCACACAGGAGGATGACTGATATTTATTTGCATGGAAATTCATCCTTCTTTTTGCAAAGTCCCAGTTCCCTTAATCTGGTCCCGGAAGATCCACAGCTGGGGATACAGCAGAGCCAGAAGCAAAGCCAGTGCCTCGAGTTTCCTGTCCGTGGCCGAGCTGGGTCTGACACAGCACCAGGCTGGTCGCAGTCCATTAGTCCACTGTGTGGGGCAAATGCAGGGAGTGTGCTCCTGCAACGAGAGGGGACTCCTTTGTTCAGGAGCTTAAGTATCTTGGATTTTGCACCCTTGCAGTGGCTATGCCTAATCTGGCCAGTGACCTATTATTCCCAGTTGTGACTGACAGGGAAGTACCTTCCCTGTGCCACCAGACTTTACTGGGCATGCCTATAATATTCGGCCTTCCCTTCGCTCCTTTCCAGTTGATCACTAACTGGATTCGTTACAACGGCATCCACAGTCTCTAGAGAAACGATGTCTGCAGAGACTTGCGGAGGCTGAGTGTTGGGGCGAAGGGGCCAGAGAAGGGTGGACGAAGGTTAGCAGCAGCATCTAAAGAAATAGGCTTAAACTCACTCCCTCAAACCCGTTCACTAGCTCACTACCTCGAGGGAACCATTAACCCGCTCTTGGTCTGCAGGTCTCTTCTCAAAGACCTTTCACTGAGGCAACTTACAAAGACAAGGTGTGAAGTATAACAAAGTAGTGTAAATGAGGGCTGAGAAAAGATAAAGCACAGGGAGACAAAGGGAGGGAACACTCTGAAGCCCTGAGTCCTATTAATGGAAAAGTACTTACCGTGAATTTAGTCCGAAGCTTCCTAAAAGCCAGAGAAAAGGGAAACCAGAAACCAGTGTCTGCTCCCTGGCCCTTGCAATGTGGCTGGTCCAAAGAGGGATGAGCACCGAGTACAGAACACACATCGTATTTTGAAGATTTAGCACAAAATAAAAGGTAGAATATCTTAATCATTCAAAACCTTTTTTATATATTAAAATGATAATGTTTTGGATGCTGGTTTAAAATCTCTTATTAAAATCATCTTACGCGTTTCTCTTTGCTTTTTAAAAATGTAGCTACCCGAAAATTTAGAATCACTTATGTGGCTGGCATTTGTGCTTCACATTATAAATGCTTTGGACGGTGCTGGTCTATTAGATAAAAACTTTCAATCAACTGAAGAATGGACGAATAAAGTGTGGTACATCCAGGCCAGGGAATGTGGCCCAGCAGTAAAGAGAATGAAATAATGGGTGCAGAGCTCCTTCTGAGGGGCGATGATACTGTTCTGAAGTCGGCTGCGGCAAGGGTTGCATATCCCTGGGCCTATATGAAAAACCATTGAGTGGTAAACTTTAAAAAATGAATACTGTATATTTAACTATGTTATAATCATAAAATAAAAGTTTTTAAAATAGGAGGGGAAAGACAAAGCGTACTCTGTTGCTCAGAAAAACCTATCTATTCTCAGTCCCTAGACAAGAAGTGTGTCCAAGAACACACATCAATACTCATTGTCAGCGTTCTCAGCGTGCACACAAGGATGGCTTTTGCAGGTCTGACTTATGTGATTTCAATATTTGTCAATGGCATCGCACTCAATTCAGTAAACACCTATATGGGAATGGCTCCCAAATTCCTGCCTTCAGCCTGGACTTCTCCTTAAAATGCCACACCCAGACACTCTTAATGTCACACACATACCTCAAGGTCAACATGAGCAAACCCCATCCCCCTGTATTTTCTGCCCAGTTGGTGCTATCATCTATAAACTAGCCATCCTGCTAGAAGCCTGGGAATCCCCAATCTTCATTGTTTTTTGCACCACACCAACCCTCTGTCAATTCAGGCTTCCAAATAGTTCTGTAGTCTGTGTCCTCATGTGTGTTCTTTTTTGTTTGTTTGTTTTTAATATATTTTTTCTTTTTTTTTTATCCTCACCCGAGGATATTTTTCCATTTTTTGTACAGATAGAGTGGGAGGGAGAGAGAGGAAGGGAGAGAGAGAGAGAAACATCGACATGAAGGGACACATCGAGTGGCTGCCACCCGCACAACCAACCAGGGCCGGGGACAAACCGCAACCGAAGTACGTGCCCTTAGCGGGAACCGAACCCGGGTCTCTCCGGACCGCAGGCCGACGCTCTAACCGCTGAGCCAAACTGGCCAGGACTTAATATATTTTTTTATTGACTTTTTAAAGAGAGAGGAAGAGCCCTGACCGGGTTGGCTCAGTGGCTGGAGCGTCGGCCTGTGGACCAGAGTCTTGAGTTCGGTTCCTGCTAAGGGCACGTACCTCAGTTGCAGTTTGTCCCCAGCCCCGGTTGGGGTTGTGTGGGTGGCAGCCAGTCGATGTGTCTCTCTCACATCGATGTTTCTCTCTGTCTCTTTTCCCTCTCTCCCTCCTGCTCTATCTGAAGACAAATGCAAAAATGTCCTCGGGTGAGGATAAAAAATAAAAAAAATAAAGAGAGAGGAAGAAAGAGACAGAAACATCGATGTGAGAGAGAACAATCATTCGGCTGTCTCCTGCATGCCTCCCACTGGAGACTGAGCCCACAACCTGGGCATGTGCCCTGGCCGGGAATTGAACCAGTGACCTCTTGGTGCCTGGGTCAACGCTCAACCACTGAGCCGCACTGGTGGGGCCTCATGTTTGTTCCTTCTCCATGGCCCTCAGGCTTTCTCAATCACCTCTTAACTGGTCTCTGCTCCAGGCTTGTTTCCCTCAAATTGTCCCACCCCCGTCTGCTGGCACAAAAAAAAATCCAGAATGCCATGGATTTTCATCGCCTGCAGCATCAACCTTCTCAGCTCTCAACATTCCTTCAGGTGGCCTCTGTCTGCTCCTGTCCATGCCTCCTGGAATGGAAGCGGCCGACCCTGCTCGTCCATCCGAGTCAGCTCAGGACCCTCTGTGTGCCTGGACACTGTGACTGCAGCCTGCATGCTGCGTGACAGCACCTACGCCTCTCTCCCACCGAGGGCCAGCACCACGCCACGCTCATCTCACCCCTCAGCACCGCACGGCCCCCACAGCGACACCTGACAAGCCCTGTTGAGTAATGAATGAAACACAGGTAGAAGAAAAGTGATTTAAGTTTTGCATTTAGGCAAATGGCTAAGAAATCTTAAAAGCCTCATTTTTAAGCCCTGGCCGGTTTGGCTCAGCGGTTAGAGCGTCGGCCTGTGGTCTGGAGAGACCTGGGTTCGGTTCTCACTAAGGGCACGTACCTCGGTTGCAGTTTGTCCCCGGCCCTGGTTGGGTCGTGTGGGTGGCAGCCACTCGATGTGTCCCTTTGGCGTCGATGTTTCTCTCTCTCTCTTTCCCTCCCACTCTATCTGAACAAAATATCAAAAAAAAAAAAAAATGTCCTCAGGTGAGCATAAAAAAAAGCCCCATTTTTAAGTACTTAATGCCCTTGCTTTTCTCCACGAGGACGTGGATTCATGCCTGTTCTGCCCGTCACTGTGTTTCCAGGGTCACACGGTATTTGCTGGATGGGTGGATGGGAAGATAAACGAAAGATACAGGCAGAGAAATGAACTGAAAGCAAACTGCTTCCATGAGAACAGGCCTGACGGTCACAACTCTGAGACTGTGTCGTCTCCAGACCTGAGCTGGAGCCCTCAGGATCCAGCGCTTGGGAACCTGGGCAAGCATTCCTTTTGCCTTTGAACGAGTAAGTACCCAACTGAATGTGAAAATTCAGATGCCAAAGGCTGCATTCCCTGCATCCAATTACATGATAAGGCCCAAATGATTATGCCCAGCTTCTAAAGGAGTCGTGAGTTTCTTTATTGTCATTATATAGTGAAAATGGCCACCTCTCTGGAGTTGTCAACCACTACGTGTGTGATTAATATGCAAAATCCAAAGATTGATGTGAGAGCTGCCATCATCACCACACAAAGGCAGGGAGAAAGGTATTTGTAATGCTCTTAAAGGGCAAGACTGAGGAAAAAAGTTTCATGGTAAGAATTCTCCAGTCAGCTAACTGACACATTTTGGCATAGGAACCCGAAATCCTGCTTTGTCCTCATTCCTACTCTTTCCGCACAGCAGTGATGTGAAAGTGGAGGGCCTCGCGTGAGTCCCCTTGGTGGCTCGACCTAGCATCTCTGGGAACATCCTTGATGCTGACAAGCATTCAGCAAACATTCAGGGAATTGGGGCTCCAGGCATGTGTGCCAGAAACATTCGGATGATGGGAACATGGTCTGTGCCCCAACCAGAAATACTTGTCATCTCGAAACTGAGATACAGGCTGATGCAGGGATGGATCAGGTACTTTGGGGACCTGGAGGGCTGGGGAGGGGAGGTTCTGGACTAGTCCAGGGAAAGGAGCCGTGGGCTTGAATCGTGATGGGACTGGCAATGGAGAGGGGAGGGCAAGTCCAAGAACTGTTTAGAGCAGGGGGTGGTTGATGAAATGGATTAGGGGGTAAAGGAGAGTGAGGGGTCAAAGGGAGCCCACGATGGTGAGCCAGTTCATTGGAATAGAAGTGGATTTGAGAGCTGGGCTCTGAGTTCAGATTTAGACATGTTGAATGTTAGATACCTGTGACACACCCAAGAGGAGGCAACCTGCAGGCAGCTGGAAAGTTGAGTCCAGAGCTGGATGAGAGAGGCTGATCTGGAAATGAAGACTTCTGTCGTCAGGTAGAGGAGGAGACCACCTCAGAGACTGTGCCAAGTGAAGAGGAAAAGGGGAGGACCAAGGATAAACCCTGGGGATAGGCAAAGCGAGAGGAGTGACCCGCAGATTTTATAATAGGCAAAGAGGTATGAGGGGGAGCCGGAAGTCAAGAGAAATGGGGAGGGGGAGGTTCCCCACCACTTGCTGTGGCACATGTAGATGCTTAATAAATGTGGGTTGAGCAAACAAATGCAATCAGTACCTACTGAGTTCCTATCTGACTTTAAAGTAAATCTTTATGTTTGTGTTAATTTATACTGTAGTGGTTATGACTGTTGGCTTTGATGCCAGTTAAAAGTGGATTAGAGCCCAGCTCTGCCACTTTCCAGTTGGATGGCCTTGGACAAAGGACCCAGAACCCAAATGAAGATAATATTACTCATCTCACCAATTGATCTTCAGAAAGGGATGGCTAAATATACTCTGGTACAACCACAAGGAATGCTAGGAGCAACTGAAAAGAATAAAGTTGATTTTTATGAACTGACATGGAAAATATTCTCTGAGTGATACTGACACATTTCCAGAATGGAGCAATGGACAAAACTACTCTTCAATTCTCCAGGTATAAAGATCTATCTGTAAATAAACAGGAAGTTCTTGGAAGATATATACCCACGCAATTACTCTGTGGAAGGGACTGAGGTTAGAGAGTCACACGAGTTTGAGTTTTGAGTTCTCCCTATAAGGTTTGATTTTTGATGACAAATGTCTTCAACTATTACTACTATAATTGTAAATTAATTCACTTAAAAATACATTAGAAAATGATTTATCTTCTAATGTAGTGAAGACCGAAATGAAATAATAGCTATAAATCACATTCCCTGGCACCAAGGAAGCTCGTTACGGAGACTGTGTTCACCACACCTGGTAAGAAGGCAGCAGCCACCAACAGTCCTGCGTACCAGCTCTGTGCCTGGCACCTCCTCTGCAGTGCGCTGTCCACACGGGGAATGTTGTGGGTGGCCTTGGGCTACTCAGTCCTTTAACCCCTCTCTGCTTTAGTATCCTCATCTACAAAATGACAATAATAACAGAACCTTGTAAACAGGGTCACTGGGAAAATGAAGCGCCTGAATACAGGCCGAGCTCTCAGCACGGTGCTCAGTGAGAGTTATATTAGCAGCAGCATCCTTATAGTCTAGCTGAGAAGACAAATGTTAAAAAAGATGATGTTACCTAACCAAGTTCCCACAGCTAGGAAATATCTGACCTAGAATTTTAACTCAGATCTACATACGTTTTTTCCACTGGACCATGGCAGAAGTATTCTCCTCAACCCCCTCCGCCCCCCACCAAAACACCCCACACACGTGCATGCACAATAAAACCAAATGCAAAACTGATTATGGACCGGGGGCCGGGTGGAGGCAGGGAAGAGGAGTTGCTGTTTAAGGGGTACAGAGTCTTAGTTTTGCGAAATGAAAGATCTAAGACGGACAGTGCAGGTGGTTGTAGAACATTGTGAATGTGCTTAATGCCACTGAACTGTGCACTTAAAATGGTAAATTTTATGTTATGTATATTTTACCATCGTTTTAACTAATTAATTTTAAAAACTTGAATATTGGATAAATTGGCCTTAAGATTGCCAGTCTAGAAGCTGGGGCTTGTAGTCAAAGTCCCCGCCTGTGTTTGGACGCTCAGCCTCTGGCCACGGCCTCCCGCAGACCCGATCTGCATTCCCCCCAACTCCCCACTGTCCTTCCAGCTCTGTGTGACCCTGGGAGCAGCCTCCCGTCCGCTCTCAGCCCCTCATCCTGTCCTAGCCCGGCGGAGCGGGTTGAATGCTGGCTGTCCCTGCACCTTCCCGGATCCTGTCCTCCAGGAACCTGGGCACATGGTCGTCTTTCTGACGTCCTCCTCACACTGCAAGTCCCTGCTCAGACGCCACCTCTTCTCTGAAGACCAGAGGGGTGCCACTATGTGCCCAACATCTCAGCTAGTACAGGCAGACAAGTTCACCCTGGAAAGTTGCTCTTCCCACACCAGCAGCCCCACACCAGTACCCCCCCACACATACCAGCTTCATCCGTGTCCCAGCCAGCGAACCGCAGAGCCCCATCAATGCAGACAGTGTTTTGCGCAGCTAACCACAAAGAAGTCACACTCCAACAAGGGGTTCAGATTGTGGTTTGGGGGTTTGCTTTTTTGCTGCCCCTCTAACCAGTACAGAGTGATAATACCACCCCAACAGCAGCACCTCCAGTGCCCTCTGCTCTAAGGTTAACCATGTGGGTGGCCTCTGCTGACCCTGCCCTACAGAATGGGGTGCTTATGTATTGATGCATTTGACATTATTTACCTGCAGACTGGTTTGTGCATCAGCCACCAGCCGGTGGGATGTCTTGGCAGCCCTCCCTCAGCTCTGGAGCTCGCTCAGAAATGGACGCTGCAGGGAGGTTGCCCCTTCCAGGCGTGCAGGTGGCACTGCCTGACCAGCGTAGCAGAGGTCTTCAGCCGGGCGGATAACTGGGGATGTCCACGCAGTGACACCCCTTTGCGGGGGCCTCCCAGCCCTCACTTTAGTAACACAGCAGGTCAAATGAACCCTTCGGGACTTGTGATTTCTCTAGCGTCACCTGCAAGAAGAGGACCCCAAACCCATCCTTTTCCTGGACCTTCAGTGTGTTTCTCGTTAGTCAGCATTTGCTCTGTGCCAGGCACTGACGTAGGCGCTGGAATGAAGATCCCTGCGCACTGGAGCTTCCAGTTAGTGAGGGTGACAGACATCACCCAACAAATAAAAATGACAAATCACTGTAAGAACTGAGAAGGAAAAGTATTGCGTTCTGTGAGACAGAAGGGAGAGACGTTGGGTGGGAGAAAAATGTAATTTACCTTGGGAGGGTGCAGGGAAAGCCTCGCTATGGGGCGACGTCTAGTGGGGTCCCTGGAGAGAGCTGCTTTCACCCCTTTTAGCTAAAGGGTGAGGCTAGCCCTTTCAGTTCACCCCACATTCACAGGCACAGAGACCCAAACACGCCCACCCACACGCACCGGCTCTTCGGCGCACACACGGACACACACAGAGCCTCGTGCAGACACACAGGTATGCAAATCCAGGCAAATAGACACGCACACACACACATACACACACACACATGCACACACACGTATGCACCCCTCTGTGACATTTTGCACCTGCTGCGGAGGGCCCCGTGAGCTGCCTTTCCCCAGGGGCACGTGGGGAACACTGGGGGCTGAGCACACGGAGAAGGGGTTCCCATTCCACTCAGCACAGGGCTGGCGGGTGGCCTTGTGCCCTGCTGAGAACGGCTCTTGGTTGATTTCTCCTCTTGGTCCCTTTGCTGGCACCTGTGAGGCCGGCTCTCTAGTCCCCGGACGGGGCGTCGGCGCCTTGCAGTCTGCAGAGCATCTTGCTGGTGCGGAGCTTTGCTGACGTTCACATCTTCCCCTGCAGGTGAAAGCTCAGGTGAAGGAGAAGGTCAGCCTGGAATTTTTAATTTATTTTTTTTAACATGAGAGGGATTTTTGTTTTTTCTTTTAAACAAGGAGACTACTGGACAATCAGTGATCTCATGTTTTTAAATTGGCAAATTACAAAGTAATATATTTAAACGTCTTGCATGGTTTATTCCCAGGTTCAGAGTGAAGGGCAGGGTGGCTGTGACTTCCTCGCCATGACAAAGAACCCAAAATGACCCTGGGCCCCACTGGTTCCCACCAGCACCTCATTCCAAAGGCAGTCCCCAACTCCCGAATCTGCGAAAGAAAAGGGCCATCTGCCTTCCTGTTAGCACACAGTGTGGAGGCCCAGGGACACCCTTGGCTCTGTGCACTTTCCCTCCTTTTCCTCTCTTGTTCCACAAAAAGAAATGCAGGACGCGACCCTGCGACGCAGCCTTTGTGGTCCTGACCCTGCGCACGGGCTTCCTCACCGGCCCGGCAGCCCCATGGCCTGTGCCAGGAAAATCCATACGAAGCTGTCAGATCAAAAGTGAGTCGTGCCAGCTCCCCTCTTAGAAAATGGTTAGATGGGTGTCTGACTGCTAACACCTCAGTTCTTTTCATAGGAGGTCTGAAAATAGCTCCGAATTCTTTAAATGTCTGGAGATGTGGGCGACGAAAAGAGTTTGAGCAGGATAAAACCTCCCTGAGATCCCCCCGTTCTGTTTCTAGCATATTCCCCCAGAGCCTGCCTCATACCGCATCCCTGGATGTTCAGGGAGGACAGCCCAAGTCTCTTTGGGGAACAATCTGTCTAGGATTCAAGATTGGCCATCCCTGCACAGGTGGCAAGCCTGGTCACCTAACAATTCCGGCCCTTTGTGCTGTCAACTCTGTGTGTCCTTGTTATAATTCTCTTATGTCCCCATGACCTGTCCCTGGTTACCACACTGAAAGACAACTCCTTCCTAAATGAGCCCTTTTCTCTGACTTTAGCCTTGAGGGGCCCGTGCAGATGTCTCTCTTCCTCAGCCGTGACCCTTTGTATCTGCAGCCGTGTTCAATATAAGCATCACAGTAGCCAAAGAAGTTGCCAGTAGGTCTGAGGTGCAGGAAGGGAAAAGATGCACTTGGTAGGCATTGCAGAAAGGGATGGGTTGGACGAGGGGAGCCTGGGCACGCGTTCGTTGGAAATGAACAAAACAGGCGTTAACAAGGACTGACGTGGGGTGGAGCCTTTAGAATGGATACAAAGGGACCAACGTGAGGATACTGAAGCACCGATCTGACCTGCTGTCCTACTGGGTGTGGCAGTGAGGAGGGTGATAGGACTGCAAGGGTATCCCTGAGACAGTTTCTCCATGAGGGGTCTGAACGCCACCGTATCAAAATCACCTGGGAGCTTTTTAAGACTGAAGATTTCTGGGGCCCACCCCCAAGAGTTTGACTTTGTTAATGGAGTGATGCCCAGAAATCTATATTTTAAAATCTCCCCAGATGACTTCAATACACAACAAAGTGGCTATAAAGTCTATACTGCTTAAGAGCTATGAGCAATACTTTTTAAATGTATTTCCCTTATGTCTAATATGGCTCTTGGCAATTAGTCAGCTGTCAAGAAATGATTGCTGTGGTGAGTAAGTGGAACAATACATGGGGAGGGCTCAAAGATGACTGAGTTTTCACCAGCGTGGCTGAGGGCACTGTGGTCCATCGGCCGACCAGGAGAAGGAGGAATAGAAAGCACGGAGTGAAGGTTGGTCTGTTTTTAGACATGGTGACTTCCAACGCACATGGGTAATGCGTATGGGGCCCCGGAGTGATGTGGGGTCAGACAGGGAGACATGTGAGTCATTTGCACACTCGTTGAGGCTGTGGCTTGGGTAAAAAGTGCCGCAGGCTGCTAAGGACAGAAGTTTTGGGGAAATGCATGATGAAGAGGGTCAGGAAGACGAAGACCCAGAGGGGATGAAAGAGAAGGAAGCAGAGCCCGTGGAAGGGCCTGCAATGTGCAGTGTCCGGACATCCCAGAGGAGGGACCACAGAGAATTTAGAGGTTGGTCAGCTGGGTCAATGAATGTGGGGAGCCTGAGAACTGGGGAAGGGCCACTGAATTTGCTGTTAGGAATTAGGAAAGTGTTGGTGATCTTCAAGAGAGTGGTGTGAAAAGGGTGGTAGGAACAGGAGCTGCTCACACAGATAGAAGAAGGACATGGATCGAGAGGAAGGCTGAGGTCACCAGCAGAGCTCGCCCACTGGGTACTTCTCGGGGGAAGTGGAGAAATAGGGTAATGAATGGGCCAGAGAGAAAAGCCAGGCCTTGGACCTCACTCATCCCTGCAGCCGCCCCTCACATGCCGGTCTTCTGCAGGGATCCATCTTTCTTTCTTCCGTTTCTCTCTGGACCTTCCTGGGCCACCTCACTCATGGTCTCAATGTCAGCGCTCAGTTGATGACCTGGTCTCAGGCTTCCCTTGCCCTTCACACACCTCTATCTGTCTGTCCCACCGGCATTGAGGCAACACTACTCAGCCTCAGGGAGGGAGCCAAGTACTCCCTGTATCTCCTGGTGCCACCATCCACCCATCCACCCAGTCACCCATTAAGCCGGAAACCCAGAAGCCACCCCAGGGCTCCCTCTACTTCATACCCACATCCGGTCAGTCGTTGATGGAGTCCTGTAGAGTCCTGTAGAATCTAACTTGGCAACCGGCTCTGCCCCTTCTTCTCCTGCCAACACCCTTCCATCCAACCTGCACTATGGCAATGACCTCAAATAGGTCTGCTGGCCTCTCCCAGCCTCCAAGCTGCTGCCAGAGTCATGTTCCAACAGCTTTAATGTGGTCGGGATGTTCCACCCCAGTACAGAAGAACGAAGCTCAGTGGGAGCACGTGATTTTCTCGGGACGGCTGTGCCCTGCTTCTCTTCAGCCACACCGAGTGCAGGTGCCTCACACGTGCTGGCTGCTTGGGCTTCCTTGTCTTTTCTGGGCAGGTCCCCGGCCAGGAAGGTTTCTCCCCTCCCCCCATCTCTCTGTTCCGGACTCCCAGCTCCACGTCTGTCTACCCGACACCTGGTCCTCTTTCTGTCTGTAACCCAGACGTCTCCTCTTCAAGAGGAAGAATGTACCCTTCCCTTCCTTGTATTCGTACTGCCCTCTTCATCCAAAAGGCCTTTAGTAGTTTCCATATGTCTGTCCTACCAGACTGAACCTTTGCTGGGGGGGGGGGGGGTGCTGGGGCAGAGGGTGGGAGTCCGCTCCAGTAGTTACCTCCCAGGAGGCCTCTGGTGGACTAAGAATGTGCTGTGTTGACTGAAAAGGAAATGGATTCAATGAAAGGCCTCAAATAACTTCATTAAACATACTCTATCCCATTCTCCCAAGGTGATTGTCTTATCTCCCTTCATTGCTCTCTGCCTTTTCTCTCATTCACACTCTCCTTCTAATTCCTCGTTTCCTTTTCCTCTTTTCTTCTTCTTCCTGGCTGCTTGCTATCCCCTTTAGCTTCTGCAGACAGGTGCGCCAGCTCCTGGGCACAGCGGCCCTGGTCCTCCTTCGCTGTACCTCCCCTTGGCCACGTCTTTGAGGCTTTATGTCTACGTTCTAAGAGCCCCAGCTTGTCACCTGCAGACACTGCCGTTTGCTTTGGAGCATGCATCCAGGAAGGTGGTGATATTGACAAGTGAGGTCACAGAAGGAGGAAAATGATGCCGATTTTCTGATCAACTGGATGTAACACCCAGATAAGGTCCTTGGGTAAAAACCTTAGTTAAAAGTCCTCCTAAAAATAATAAGAAATAATAACCATGTGAGTGCAGTATTTAAGTTCTTCCCTTTCGAGGAGATGTTTGTTTTTCCTTTTAAGATGCTAGGCGTCCTGGCCCTAAAATATCCCTGAACATCCATGTATACCAGATGGAGGAGGAGATGCGCTCCACTTGGTGGCAATTCGAGGACTGTGGGAACCTGGTGTGCCTTCTCGGGCTGCACAGATGTCCCATGCTGCCTCTTCTTAGCTGCCATGAGACCGGGGACAAGGTTAACGCAAGTCGCCATGCCCTTTTGCAGATTACGCACAAGGGGACTCCTGCAGGTGCCTCTCCTCCTCAGCGAGAATTCAATCCAGGACAGAGACCCGCCTGACCTTATGCACTAAGGGACCCTGGGTGGGGCCCAGTCACCTCTTGGGAACAGGGGTGGGGGACCTGCCAGTCCTCACTAAAGAAACAAACATAAGTGGGTGAAGAGTTAGTCCTAAAGCCAGATGGGATCCTGTGCTTTTCCTCTCTAATGGCAGTTAATAATAGGAACTTGGGTTAGGTGTGAATGGCTTAAAGCCCACAGGAGACACTCACTGATTATTTTAAAACTCTCTTCACCTGACACAGACACCAGCCCAGGCCTTCCTCTGGTATTTTTGTCCCTGAAACTGCTGTCTGTGTGGTTGGCCACTGAAGAGAGAAATGAAAGCCACCAGAAGGTTGTTGGAGAGCAGTTCCTCTGCTCTGCTTGGAGGTAAATTTTGGATTTGGGATCTGCTCACCACTGTAATGAAGGTGTAGAGAGGTGAGCAGAAATTCTGTTTTTACATTCAGATTGAACTAGGCAGGGTTAATCCAACCTTGGCTCAGAGAGGCCAAGTGATACTCCTTGGATCCCAGAATTGAAAGCAAAACTGGGGGTAGGGCCCTGTCAGCCAGTGATCTTCCCATAAATTCCCGGCAGCCTTTGGAATGGCCTTTGGAATATCCCCCAGAAATATCCCCCAAACCAGCCAGGACACTCAGGTGATCTGGCACCGAGTTGCGCCGGGAGGAACTACGCAGCAGGGGCCCGGAGTCCGGGCGGGGCGGGCGGCCGTCCCTGGCAGGCCCATGGGTGCTGGGCAAGGCAGACAGAAGGGGAATCCGCAGGCAGTGACTTTCACAGAGGCTCCAAGAATAAATGACCATTCCTTCTACAAAGCAGGATGGGGGTTCTCGATCCTGGTGAAACGGGGACCCAGCTCTCTCTGCCTGCAAAGAATAACAGCTCCTCCTTCCCAACAATGCTCGCCAAGCCCAGCCTTTCTCAGGAAACCGGTCCCCAGCATTGAACGCCCTTGTGTCTGCCATTGCACGTGCAATGGAAGTGCCTTAAGGAAGCATGAGTAATGTTTCCCACCTAATCTGCACACGCTCAATCCTGAGCGTGTGTGTTCCTCCTCGTTCCCGGGTCCGGGCACGGCGGCTGAAGTGAGTCATCAGACATGATGGGGCAGCCGGTCACGTCGATGGGTGCACAGTCGTGTGTTAATGAATGTTAAAACCGACATGGCAAATACAGCGTTCTCAATTTTTAAATTACAACTCTGTAACAAGTCATGCTGTTAAAACATACAGAAAATACCAGTTAAGCCTTCAAGTAGATAACACACAGCCTGTGCAGATCACGGTCATCCCAAATGCACAGCAAATCATTTTCTTTGAAATGAGGCAAGAGTTAGCAGGTAGTTCAATTATTTGAGGACTAAGATAAGTAGAAATAACAAATCCAAATATTAAACACCAATTACTACGTTAGGAGCTACAGATCAGCTCGGCATTGCAACACGCCCCTCCTCGGGAGCAAACCCAGGAAATACGGGGTTTGGCAGAAAACACAAACCTATAACAAATATGCATCTATGCAATAAAGACACAGTATCACTTTCCAAACAGCACTTTCAAAATGCTCATCATGTACATTGTGAGGAAAGCCTGGCTCATATATTCGTCCCCATTGCTTTGAAAATAACACCTCCAAGTGTCGGGAGTGACACTGCTGTCAAACCAGCCACTGGCAATAAGTGACCTGAAGCTTCTGCTGTGGCCCCTAAAGGAGGTTTATGGGTCAGTTTGACCGCCCGGTGGCCAATGACATCATTTCATACATTTTTCTTAACTCTAGAAAAAGAACAAAGAATTAACCTGACCCTCCCTGATTGGCTCCAGTGACCAGAAGAACAGCTACATAAGATGGTATCTAGCAAGATCCATTAAAGCCCAACTCAGAGCACTTGGGAACTTCATACCTTGGTGGTACGTTAGGGGAGAGGAAGGTGGTTTATTCCTGGGTCACTGTGCAGTCTCCATCCTTTGTGAGAATTAACCCATGTTTAAGCCAGCTAAGTTGTTCTCTCTCGCTCTTATCTGAAACCATCGTTTGGAGAACTCGATGCTTTTGGGACAGTCTTATGCTCAGAAGTGACTAAAGTTCCAGGATGGGCAAAGTAACATTTTATACAAGTAGATATATGTACAAGAGATGTTAAAAAGACAGTCTCTAAAGCACTTTGGGATTCCCCTAATGAAAGGCACCAGATAAATGCAAGTCATTACCAAAATGAAAAGTCAAGTATTCCAGCTTCCACATCTGCAAAGAGTAACCACCATGGGTATCTCTTTTTTGATGGTGAAACCTGCCTGA
Organism: Molossus molossus; assembly: GCF_014108415.1. NCBI lineage: Eukaryota > Metazoa > Chordata > Mammalia > Chiroptera > Molossidae > Molossus > Molossus molossus. Next base: position 41,959,602 of record NW_023425351.1, on the reverse strand, counting down.
TTAGAAAGATACTCATGAGAGTGACTGAGTTTTACTCTGCCTCCTTTCTTGCTCCATTTTTCATAAGCTTTATGGTCAGGGACCACGGAGACCACACTCGGTGATCTGATACCATCAGTTCTTGCAAACTGAAGAGTCCTCACAAGTCTGTACCGTCACCTGACTTCAGTGCAGCTAGAGCTGATTTTGTAAACTCTCTGCCTTCCAGTGCTGCAAACATCAGCCAAAGCCAATGCTCCATGTGGAAATTCTAAACGATAACCCTGCTTTTCTAACTTGGTGGCCCATTGCCCCTAAGTCACCTCACCGTTTCCTAATGCCTCTGAGAAACAGACGCAGATGGTAGACCACCAGGCACTGGGATGTGGTCATCTCCCCACACTCTAGGAGGCTCCAGTCTGATGGCAGAATGTGAACTGGGGACTCAAGGGCATGTGTGACTAGTGCATTCATCCAACAAATTGCCTAGTCTGTAGTATCCATGGCAACTACAAGTACACAATGCCTTCTGACAAGATCCTCACCATATTTCCATAAGGTATGTATTACTTTCAACTAAGACACAAAATGGCCTGTTTAGGGAAGGCCCAAGCCATGGATAAAATGTTTGCCTAACTCCATGCCTAGACTCCTGGAGTCTGCAACCTTTCCAAAGACCGAACCATAGTGGAAGCCAACTGTAAAACCATCTGATTACCTAGAACATAATGGAGACCTATCCTGCAAAGGGGCCCGGGTTCCCTTTCCCAACGTTATGTACTAGCTAACTGAAGAAGAAGAGGGAAAGCATTTTAGAGAAGGAAGAATGAGTTCTCAACCTCCAACACAAGTTTAGAAGTTTAAAGGCCTTTGGAATAATAGGGTGTTTTTCAAGAAGTTTACAATGATTAATGACAGTGGCAACGTTTTGTTTTACAACTCTTTCCTTTCTTCTGCCTCTTCCCACCCTCCTCCAACAAAAGGCAGTTGAAATGGAAATAAGGACGACAGTATTTCCGTCCTGGTAAGCATCACAGCCTTCACACATTCCTGTGTTTTGAGTACATACTTTCACATCACCAGATTTCCACGCCACACCAGGAACTCCCAGGAAATTACATCACTGCATATAACATACTATATCCTAGAAGCAAAATGATCTAAGTAAATTCTGCTTGGCAGTAAAAGGGTTCTCATTTTACAAGCTTGCAGAACAGGCAACAAAGTTTCTAAGCTACTGCCCTTGCTGCAACCCGACAATGTTTGCTTCAGGGAAACAACACAACAGTAAACCTGTTTTCAGTTGAAAAAGACAACACGACCTTATTTCTAAACATTAAAAAAAAATATTTCAAAAACATGCTACTATCTAAAACACAGCAAAGTTGGGTCAAATGGCCTAAACCAGGAACCTCAGCTAGAAATGAATGCCTCCACGGGTACCCCAGGAAAGACAGAGGCCTGACTTTGAAAAGTCTTTAAGCACCCTATCATTTGACCTATGTTTAGCTGAAGCCCCTGTCCTTAAAGCATTTGTTCTAGGAAAACAATTTTCTATCTTCACTACATGTTTAACAGAGTAACATTCTCTAAAGAGCAACATTTAAGAGGTGAACACCCTCACACAGTGTTCTAAAGGCGACCGACGTACCCATGCAAGTCACAGAGCTACAGGTCATTCAGAAAACAACTCACAGACTTGAACTGGTCATGTGCTGAACATCACATTCTCTTTGTTTTGGTATTAAAACTAAATGAGAGCAATGAATAAAAAACAGAGATTTTGTTTTCACATGAGGTGAGCAAAATCCCATCATATCCTCGCTAACCCCATAGGATGTGTTTCCACTGGACAGACGTATAGGGGCTTTTTGTACAGAACTCACATGACAACCTTAGAAAAAGGAGCACAAAAACCTCACAGACAGTACTGGGTCACGAGCACTAGAGCAGAGTACATGGTGAACAGAAAAATTAGCATTCTGGGTGGTACTCATCCAGCCGAAATGTGAACATTGTATGCCCATGATGCAAACACCAGTGAGTGTCATTCACTGAAGCCGCAGAGGCATGGTGCAGACACACCACCCTCTAAAAGTGATTCTAAATACTGTGAAAGCAACCTGGGGCGCATATCCCATGCATCTCTCCCCTTTGGGGCTGGCCGTACTCCTTACGCCATAACCCTAAGGTGACTGGCCTGTGCCAGGGCCGCTAGAGGCAGCTCAACAATGTGACTTTGAGGCTGACAAGTCCTCTCGCTACTGTAGGGAATCATTTAAACTTAATTCGCTTGGTGAGCTCCTGCTCATGTTTGTCAGGCTTGCCATGAGGGATTTAACTTTATGGGCATAGTAGTCCCTTAAATTGACGGAAGGGACCTCCTTCATTCCGTCTCCAAAGTCACAACTGCGCATAGCACTCTCAAGTTGCTTTTGGCGCCGATAAAAGTGGGAGAATTTATTGAAGATCAAGGTGATGGGCAGTACCACTACTAGGATGCCTGCCAGGATGCAGGCAGAGGCAGTCAGCTTCCCTGCTGTGGTTCCTGGGACCACATCCCCGTACCCCACAGTGGTCATACTGACAGTGGCCCACCACCAGCAGGCAGGGATGGTGGCCAGGCCCTCGTTCTCCTCCTTTTCAATAGTGTAGGCCACTACAGAGAAAATGGAAATCCCCACAGAGAGGTAGAGCAAAAGCAGCCCTACTTCTTTGTAACTGTATTTTAAGGTAGCCCCCAGGGAGCGGAGGCCAGTGGAGTGCCTGGCCAGCTTTAAGATGCGGAAAATCCGCATCAACCTCAGGACCTGGGCCACTCTACCCAAGTTGGCCAAGGTAGGTGTGCTTTCCACCACCAGGTTCACCACCAGAGTGATGTAAAAGGGGACAATGGACATGAGGTCGATAAGGTTTAGGGCATTCTTGAAAAACTTGAGGAAGTCAGGGGCCACAGCAAACCTGGCCACCAGCTCAAAAGTGAACCAGGCGATGCCAAAGTGCTCCACGATTTCGAACCTGGGGTCCTCACCAGGGTTGCCCTGGCTGTCAGGGATCTGGAAGTCCGGCAGGCTGTTGAGGCACATGGTGATGATGGAACCCAACACCACCAGGATGGACAGGACGCTGAAGACCCGGCTCAGGACTGAGTAGCCAGGGTTGTCCAGCGCCAGCCACAGCTGCCTGCGAAAGTTGCCCAGGGGCTGCCCATCGAACTTGGAGGCGTCGTTGTAGAAGGCCAGGATCTCGTCGAAGGAGGACGTGGTGCTCTCTTGGTCGCTCTGCTCGTCCCACTTCTCCTGCTCAGGCTCCACTTTGCGGCCGTGGTAGCTGTAGCTGCAGCAGGAGTCAATGAAGAACTCGTTGATGCCCCAGTACTCAATCTCCTGGCTGAAGGAGAATACGCACAGCTCCGCCATGACGTGAAGCTTGCCAGTGTGGTAGAAATGCAGCACGTAGGGGAAAAGCTCGGGGTTGCGGTCAAAGTAGAACTCACGCTGGACATCGTCGTAGTCATCGCACAGCTCCAGAATGGCCTCGCGCGAGTGGCAGAGCAGCAGGCGGCCTAGGCGAGTCTCAGGGAAGCGCAGCAGCGTGTGCGAGCGCAGCCGCCTCTTGAAACCCCCTACGTTGATGCGGATATCTCCGTCCTCGACGTTGGTCTCCGACACATCCCACAAGCTCTGGCGGGTCATGCTGGAGACTTCCAACCGCCCGCGCACCGCGCGGGGGCGCTACACCTGGAATCGGAGGGAACCGCATCTGGTGAGCGCCGGGTGGTCAGGGTTTGGGCATCCCTCTCTTCCTCCCCACCCACCTCTGGAGGGCCCAGTCCTCTCCAGGCGGGTCTCTGGGTGCTGAAGGGCACTGAGATGGGAGGAATGCTTCTGTGGAGTTTGGCCCCCTCCCAAAGAAAGGCTGGGGGAGGGGTGTGTTTCCACTAGCAGGGCCGCGCCTCCACCCCCATCTAGGGGGTCCTGTCGGTTCCTTTATGCTTGCAGGAGTCGCGCCCCCACGGCTCTGCGAGAAAAGGTGGCTGCGAGCTGACCTTGCCCGTGGGCGGGCCGAGGAGATGTCCCCGCCCGCTCGCCGCAGACAGGCGGGACCGGAGCTGGGATGCGCACGGGCAGGGCTGGGCCGAGATGGGGGCGCGTAGCTTAGGGAGGGAAGCGAGGAAATTCACTGCGCGAGTCTATAAACGCGGGCTGGGGGAAAGGAGCCAGCCTGGCATCTCCTGTGTCCAGCCCCCACGACTGGAATCACCTCGACCCCCTCCCCAGGCCTCTCTGCCCGCTGGGCGCGGTGCCCCGGAGCCGCGTGCGCCGCGCGCGCCGCGCCTTACCCAGCAGAGCTGCCAGGGCTCGCCCTGAGCGTTCTGGAAGCGCTTACCTGCGAGCACTCGGGCCCGTGGCCAGGGCCGGCGGGAAACTTCCCCAACCTGCTGGCGAGCATCGCTGCGGCTGCTGCTGCGGGCTGGCTGTGCGTGTGCGCGCGGATGCGAGTGTGTGTGCGCCTGTGTATGCGCCCGGCGGGCCGGCGGGCCGGCGGGCGGGGTCCGCCGAGCGTCTCCTCCTGTCTCCGGCCGGAGATGCCACTGCCGCCCGCAGTTGCAGGAGGCTCACAGGTGGCTGCTGGCCCCGACGCTCGCGGAGCCACCTGTCTTAATCTGAGCGCCCCTCAGCCCTCAGGAGAAACAGCAGCCCGCGCCGCAGATGCCGGCGGGAGCCGGAGCGGCAGCGGAGTCCGCGCTCCTCGCAGTGGTGCTGAACGGACAGCTCCGCGCACCCAGTCCCAGGCGCGGCCGCCGCCCCATACTCCGAAGATGCCGCCGCCGCAGCTTCTCTGCTCTCCTCTGGCACGTCACGGCCACCTCTTCGCGCCCCAGGCTCCACTCAGGGCCGACACCTTCCCCAAGCTCTCACCTATCTCCTGGTGACAGCTGTTATTGCCACCCTCCTTCCTCCCAGGGCGCAAGCAGGGGACTGCCTACAATGACCATTACCCACTGGGTCTCAGGCAGGAACTCAACTGGAAAATGAGGGGCTGTTTGCCAGGACTGGAGGAACTCCGAGATTCCCCCTTTAGGGCCCTCATGAAAAGTTTCCTGAAGCTGAGGGTCCCAGGGGTGTTGGAGAAAGGCAGGTTCGGAAGGGCAGAAGGGGGCAGGGAAGCTTGAGGTCCGAGCTCGGCTTGCTGGGGGCGGGAGTGCAGGCCCCTTCGGCGTGGGAGGGAGTCACGGAGTTCTGTTTGGGAGCTCTGTGTGGGCGCTGTATGTGCACAGGCCAGTGTAGTGTGTGGGCTTTCGAGGAGTGGTGCATGGAGCCGTGTGTGTGTATGTGTGTGTTTGTGTGTGGTCTGAGGACAGTAGGACTTTCCACTGTCTGTGTGCAGCCTTGATAAGAATGGGAACTCTGAGGGGTGGGGAGATATGTGCAGTGTATGTACACATCCGGGGACTGAGAGCTGTTTGTATAGTGTGCTGTATACAGTGTAGTAGTATTCAGTAGGACAATGACAGGGTGTGCATGCTGACCGTAGAGATTGTGGGTGTGAGTCCGTGTAGATGTCCCCAGTACTGTGTCCACATTCCCCAGATCTAGCTCTTGGCCTCCCAAGTTTGCTCCTTGTGCATAGTCCTTATTTGCAAAGACTAGAGCATCGTGTGAGTTTAGCAGGGAGCTGGTGGGCCACAAGTCTTTGTCAGAAGTGTGTGGCTCTGGACTCATAGGGTAGTCACCATAGCCACAATGGAAAGCATATCCTTTTTTTTATCTGGACAATGCCATGCTAACTAGACAGATGCTCTGTGCAGCTCGAGTGCTGTGGGGTTCCTTGGAGAGCCTGGGACCATTGATCTGGTTTTATGTGGGGCTTTCTGGACCCAAGCCTGGCTTCACTTGCAGGGGTGGGCAGCATCCAGCCTGTGGGCCATATAAGGCCTGCAAAATCAGTACCAGCTAGCATCACATGCCTCACCAAATTAGCCTGACCAAATATAGTAAGCTAATTTTTAAGTTGATAATTTTGTATGGCCTGCAAATGGTGTTATAAATACCAAATGGCCCTTGGCAGAAAAGAGGTTCCCCATGAAAGCTGTCCCTGTGCCAGCCACCTGCCTCTGGGTATGTGTGTGGGAGTGTGTGCAGGTGTGTTGCCTGCTGAGAGGGCTCTACACCCATGTCCCTGCAAGTCTCTGCAAGTGCAGGGCATTCCAGGGAGGTAGGCCCTATGGGAGGGGAGGATAGGGTTGTGTGCTTCTTTTGCGTCCAGTGCTTTGAGAGAGAGAGAGAGAGAGAGAGAGAGAGAGGCACCAGTATTTGTTGTTGTCTCCCATCTTTATTTTTTTGAGGTCTGTGTTTGGAGCATGTTCATCTCATTTCCTACCTAGGTCTGCTGGATCTACCATTTCAAGTCTGTGGCTTTTCCCACACCTGGCTGGGACCCAGTGTCTGCACCTGACCTTTGCTTTTCCTGGGGTCTGGAGGCCCCTAGGTCTCTTTCATTCCCAAGGGAGTGTTGCTTTGAGTGTGCCAGCCTTTGCTGGTGTGTGTGTGTGTGTGTGTGTGTGTGTGTGTGTGTAAATACATGTGTAATCACTGTGTTGCTGCCACTTTCTCTCATTTCAACGTCCTGTCACACCTCGGGGGTGGTGCTGGCTATGAGACCCCCTGCAGGTGCAGTAGCACCTGTGGGGCAGGCTGCACAGGCCCTGTGACTCACTCTAGCCCTTCATCTGTCCTCTCACTGCCTGGCTTCCGGCCACCCCAGAGCTCTCAGCCCCTTCTGCTTCACCACCATATGTCAGTGTGGCTTCTGTGGCATGGCCACCATTCCCAGCCACTGCCATCCTTTGGCTCCATTCCTGACTCTTGCTTTAGCTCAGTGCACAAATCACCTTTTCCTGCTGCATTTAGAGGGTTCTTACTCCCCAAAATATTGGGTTTGATTATTCTGAGGTAGTCTGTTATCCTCCCTTTTATTTATCTGCCTGCCCCCTTCTGTTCCTGTCTGGTTTTGTTCTTGCTCATTCCTTCTTCCTTTGTGGCTGTGGGGAGTTTTCACCCATGGAGAAAGAGCCCTCTGCCTTCTGTTTCTCTTTGTTTCTCCCACCTCATGGCCACCCCATCTGCAGACCACCAGGGCTCTGCCCAGGGTCCTGGGGCGGTCACCCTTCTAATGGGGGCACTCTGTGCCCCCTCTCAGCTCTGCCCCCTCCTTCTGCCAGCCCCCCTCCACCTCCCTCCTTCCCATTCACCCCCCTTCCCTCTCTCTCCTTTGTCCCCTTCCACAGCCAACAGAGCTGTGCCAACATGCCCCAGCCTCTCAGGGGCCCAGTGTCCACACCTGCTGTGTGTTTGCTTTTCCTGGGCTCAAGGACAAGCCCCCCTGCCCACCTTACCTCCCACAGGATGGTGAACTTGGAGGCCACAAGGAGAAGCCCAAGTCGGACACATCAGGTATTTCTTGGAAAGGCTGAGGCAGAAGCTCTGTGGGTCTGACAGATGCCTTTGCAGAGGGTTAAGTGTATGTGACAGGCAGGGCCACTTGTTTATTTCCCAGTCACAGAGCCGAAGAGAAATGAAGCTGTCTCCCTCCTTCTGTCCTGGGGAAGCTGGCTGCGTTCGTGGTTTACTTAGAGGTCTGAGCCCTGATCTGAAAATGCAGCTCCGGGCTCCAGATGCACGTCAAGGCCTGCCCGGGGGATCGCCAAGTGGTGGGGCAGGGACAGAGGCCCCCTGGGAAGGGGCACACAGAGACCCAAGGCAATGGCCCACATCCTGGCCGCCGGAAGACTGTTATCTCTGCCTTCCCTGCCAACACTGATCTCAGTTGAGCCCACACATCTCAAAGCCGGCTTTTTTTCTGACAGGCAAGGGGGCTGCACTGGCGGCTTGGCTGAGGAAGCCGGGCTGCCTGACCTACACCCCCACCACAGAGGCGCGGAGCCTCATCCTGCCCCCGAGCGTGAGCACTGGGCGCCCACCGCCCTGCTGGGGTGCACTGCTCACCTGAGTCCATCCTGCTCCCCACAAGCCGTGCTCCTCAGCACAACCAGTGTCTCTGACAAACACGAGCCAGTCAGGTCATTTCTCCCTAAAAGCCCTCCAAGGGGCTCCTCTGGAAGCGAGAAGGAAGCCCCTCCTCACCACAGTTCAAGGCCCTTCACACGTGCCCTGCCCGGCTCGCAGACCTCATCCCCCCGCCTTCCCGCTGCGCCAGCCGCGTGCCCCTTCGCCCCCTGCCAGGGCCACTGCACCCGAGCTCTCTGCTTGTCACGGCAGCTTCACCCTGCAGGCTTCTCTTTGCCACTCAGGTCTCCATTTAAATGTCACCTCTTTAGAAAGGCCTGGCTGCCCAATAACTGGATCCCTGTTAGTTTCCATCATTTTTTCACAACACTTGTCTTAAATAGTTATGGAATATGGGATTCAGTGATGAACGAATGAGGCTCCAACTCTGATGTTATTCTGTGCCAGCCAGAGTCTTGGCCTGCCTCCTCGTCCTCCTGGTAGATCAAGGCAGCTAGAGGGGGAGGGGACGCTGTGCTCCGGGCTGTGGCTTGCAGCCCCCAGGCTCTGGGGTGTTCCCTAGAACAATTGATTAGCCTAATGGATGTCATTCCCTGCTGCACATTTGAATCACTTGGGGAGCTTTTAAAATAGCTAATGCCCCTGGATGCCTTGGGCTCACCTCAAACAAATTAAATCAGAATCTCTGGTGTGGGGCCCTGGGAATCAGAGTTTTCTTAAAACCCCCAGAGTTATGGTAATATGTAGCCAAGGCTAAGCCTGAGCACCTTGCCTTTGGGTGAGTGAACCCGGAGCTGTGTGCCTGAGCGCAGCTCAGTGGTCAGCACCAAGGGCAGGGGCTGCGTCTTAGCTCAGAGAAAACCCACCCCACCAATTCTAGGCCAGTGCCTACCTGGAGTGGGGGCACCATACAGGCTGGATGCCCTTGTTACTGCCTCCCCTAAATCCCCAATTCCTGTAGCTCTGCCTGAGCCTACGCTTCTCAGAATCATTTACCCTGGAGACAACTTGTGATAGAAACAGTGACAGTTTCTCCCCCTCCCCTTGCAAGGGTATCCGTTCCTAGGCCTATGTTATGCTGCCGGTGGTCACGGGGACCAAGAACAAGGCTGCTGGCAGGCCTGCCTGGGTGGGTGTACAGTGGAAAGGCATGGGGACACTGCAGAGGTGGGGTGCAGAGGCAGAAGAAAACAGGGAAGTGGGCAGGGGAGACCCTGAGCTGCGGAAACAGGTTCTCAGCCTTGGGAAGGTGATGTGGGGGAGGGGAGGAACAGACTGGTGGGGAAGATGAGAGCAAACTTGGGAAACAAAGGGTTTTAAGAAGTTTTGCTGCATTGTTTTCTTAAGAGGCAACAGAAAATATTACATAGCTTGTGCGTGCTTTCTGGATGCCAGAGTGAATTTATTATATGTGCGTTCTTGCCTAGGCCATTTGGATTTATACTCAGAAGCCACCCTCCTCTCTTCCTACAGCCCCCCATCCCTAGGTGCCCCTGCAGGTGGGTTGACAAGGGAAAAAAGGTTGTTTTTGAAGATCTTCTTTCTAAGTCCTTTAATAAAAAGAGGACCAGCTGCGCCATGCATTCTGGCATACACAGGGCCTGCTCCTACGAGGCTGGGCTTGAGGTCCTGCCTCATGCACCTCCTGCTCCAAGTCCCTTTCCTTGGGAGGCTCTCCCTTCAAGCCCCCTGGGTATCATTCCACTGGGGCCCTTCACTCTACTCCCCAGAACATTCTGGGACAAGGCTGAGATAATTAAGATAATCAATGGTTGAGCACTGGCCCATGCACCAAGAGGTCACCGGTTCAATTCCCGGTCAGGGCACATGCCCAGGTTGTGGGCCCGATCCCCAGTGAGGGGCATGCAGGAGGCGGTCAACTGATGTTCTCTCTCATTGATGTTTCTATCTCTCTCTCCCTCTCCCTTCCCCTCTCTAAAATCAATAAAGAAAAAATAGACAAATAAAAAGAAAAGATTAGTTTTAAAAACATAAACGATTAAATTTAGACTGAAGAGCACCCAGGGGAAATTAACAAGAGGACCGCATGGCTCTTTAGGTAGGGGCTTCTCAGTCTCGCTCTCGCTAGTCCCAGGGTCTGGCCATCTTCCCCTCTATCCCTGACCCGCCTGAAATCCCACAGTGGGCGTCTGAGCTCCAGAGACCCAGAGGTGTCTTCTCCATCTGCTTCCGGCATGTCTTCTGACTTCTGTTGTCCCTCGTCTCCTGATCCTCCTCTGTGTGACTGACAGCATACTCCATGGGCCCATCGGGACACCAGATCAGAACAGTCCTCCCTAAGGCCCTCACCTGTGTCCAGAAAGTAAGGCCGGTAGCTGGTGAAGATGAAGAGAGTGGAGAAGACAAAGCTGAGAGGGATGGTGATGAGGGTAGGAAGCCCCTGGATGAGTGAGGTGTGTGCCCTGGAGCTGGGCTGCCTGGGTGCCTGTCCATCTCTTCTAGCCACGTGTTCTCTGAGAAAACATTCACCCCCTTTGTGCCTTGTGACCTTTATCTTTAAAACCTAGGCTAGTCCCTAACTTGTGAGGTTACTGTGCAATTAAAAGACGCATTAAAGAGCTATAGCAAGTCCTTCAAATGTTAATCATGACTAGTACCCATTATTGAATGCTTATGATGTGATCAGCCCTGTGTTAAGCTCTCTGCTTACCTCCAGCCCTCTCGCGGGTACTATTATGACGCTAATTTTGCTGATGCCCATCAAGTGGGGTGTTTAGACTCAAACATGGCTCTCTGGTTTCAAAGTCTTCCCCTCTTAATGATCTCAAGTAGGTGCAAGATTAATTAGTGTAGATTAATTGTTGTAAAATCCTCCAATCTCAGTGGCTTAAATAAAAGGATCATTTCTCACTCATGGTACAGTCTAATCGGATGTTTGGGAGCAACCTTCCACATGGTAATTTCAGGACCAGGACCTTCCACCTAGTGCTCTGCCAGCTTCTCAGGCCTTGAAGTCCTCCCCGTCAACCCTCTGTAGCAAGATGGGAGATGAGGGAAGACAGCGTGGAGGAGGGCACGGCCGGTTTTCAAGGCCACGTCTGAAAGTGGCAGGCTTTACCTCTGCGCACATTCCTTCGACCAGAACTCAGCCATATGGCCCCATGTACCTGGGAGAGGTGGAGGAGGATGTAGGAAGAAGAGAAACGGGAACAATCCAATTAAAAAATGGGCAAAAGACCTAAATAGACACTTCTCCAAAGAGGACATACAGATGGCTCAGAATCACTGATCATCAGAGAGATGCAAATTAAAATGACAATGAGGTATCACCTCACACCCGCCAGAATGGCTACTATCAATAAAGCAACAAACAAGTGCGAGGGTGTGGAGAAAAGGGAACCCTAGTGCACTGCTGGTGGGAATGCAGACTGTGGAAAACAGTATGGCATTTCCTCAAAAAAATTAAAAATGGGCCCGCCCAGTGTGGCTCAGTGGATTGAGCATTGTCCCATGGACTGAGAGGTCCCGGTTTGATTCCCAGTCAGGGCACGTGCCCAGGTTGTGGGCTTGATCCCTGGTTGGGGGCGTGCAGGAGGCAGCTGATCAATGTTTCTCTCTCACATGGATGTTTCTACCTCTCTCACCTTTCCTCTCTCTAAAAAAAATCAATAAAAACATATTTTAAAAAATTAAAAATGGAACTACCATTTAATCCAGTGATCCCACTTCTGGGAATATGTCTTAAGAAGCCTGAAACACCAATCAGAAAGAATATATCCATCCTTATGTTTATAGCTGTACTATTTACAATAGCTAAGATCTGGAAACAGCCCAAGTGCCTATCAGTAGATGAGTGAATGAAAAAGCGGTGGTACATTTATACAATGAAATACTATGCATCTGTGAAAAAGAAGATCTCTTACCCTTTGAGACTGCATGGAGGGACCTGGAGAGTGTTATGCTACACAAAATAAGCCAGTCAGAGAAAGACAAGTATCACATTATATCATTTGTATGAGGAATCTAATGAGCAAAATAAACTGACGAACAAAATAGATCCAGAGACATGGAAGCATGGAACAGACAGACAAACCTCAGAGGGAAGGGGGTGGAATGGGAAGAGATTAACAAAGAACTTATATGCACATACGTATAACCAATGGACACAGACAACAGGGTGGTAAATGCCTGGGGAGGGATGGGAGCGGGGTGGAGGGGGCTCAATGGGGGAAAGAAGGGGACATCTGTAATACTTTCAACAATAAAGATAAATTTAAAGTAATAAAATTAAAAAATAAAATAGATAACAAAAATTAAAAAAAAAAAACATAGACGAGAAATTGGGGCACCAGCATTTTCTGTCACTGATGGGCAAGTAGAAGCTGGTAGACACCTGTGTCCGTTTCCCCCGAGGTAAGAAGAGGGAGCAAAGAACAGTCTTCACTCGCTGCCCACGAGAGGCTGGAGGTTTCCTGGCTGTGGGGACTTAGCCTTGGGACGCAGGCCCAGGGTGCCCTGTGTCACTAGGAGTCCTGAGCTGGCATGAGGAATGGTCTCTCAGTCTCACACAGGACTTTCTTTCCCTTTTCTCAGAATGATGTTTTCATCCTTGAACTTATCAACACCACACATCTGAAGAATGGGGTCAGGTCCTGGCTCTTGGTCACCAGCTTGTAATAAAGGATATTAGCCAGGTCAGACTCTCCAGCCTGAAACCTCACTTCCCCATCTCCGTCCTTAGAGCGCTACTTCTTTGAACTTAGCAAAAATCTGTCAGGGAAAGATTTCCTTTCAGACCTGGCCTTCTTGTTCTTTATTATGTCCAACTGTCTACCCTCAGACACGTTCCCAGCTCTCCGAACCTCCCCCAGGTCAGAGGTGCTCACAGGTGCTGCCCCCAGGCCCTCAGTCTTCTGTGAAAGTGACACCCACCCACCCAACTTCCCATCCTTCTCCCATCAATCCATCCATCCACCCACTTCCCCATCCCACACCCTGGATACTTCTGTGGGCTTCTGTTTCCATGGTTACTCCAGGGCCTGAGTCTGGGTTGCTGAGAGAGTCTCCACTCTAGGCTCTTTCCACAGCAGCCTTACTGCTGGATTCAAATCCTGGATTGCTTGGGAGGTCTCACCCTTCTAACAGCAGTCCCGTAACGAAGATCGTGTATTGCCTGTGCATTGGTCCATTAAGGTGACCAGCTTCCTGGATTTGACATAAAATTACCAGCTCTTTAGTACTGGAACAGAGAGATGCTCTTGGGATTAGAGCGTCTGGGAGTCTGCCCCAGGGAACAGGTGGGAGTTCCCAGGGTAGGTGGTGCCCTTGTCATAACAGCACAGGCTGATGCTTGCTGAGCACTGACCACCAGCCAGGCGCTGTTCTAAGATTTCAGGACTATGAACTAGGTTAATCCTCACAATAACCCCGTGGGCTATATATTGTTATCATCTGAGAAGAGACAGGTACAGAAAGGTTGAGTAACATGTTCAAGGTTATAGAGCTGACCAGTGACAGCTGGGATCCCACGTGAGTCAAGCAGACCCTAGAGATGTGCTCTCACATGTATTCACGGCCTCTACGCCGCCATCCCTGGAAGTTTCCCTGATGGCTTCTTAAAGACAGGAGTGGGTTTCTGAATGCCCCTGCAGCACTCAGCTCTGCTCTGCAGGCGACCAGGGCCCACACGTGAGACCCCTTTTCTACTCTTGGCAGAAGCTTTCAGTTTCTCAGAAGCCAGAGGGGCCACGACTGTTCCCAGGAGCTCCTTGACCCTACCCACCTTGAGCTGGTCTATCTGTGGGCGCCAGAGGTTTCTCCAGGTCGCAGCCAAGCTGCAGCTTGTCCTCACGGGCCTGCAGGAGGGTGGGAAGAAGCCATCTCACAGAGAAACCCAGCTGAGGGAAGACGCAGATGTTCCCCACAAATGACAGAAAACCAATTCACACTCTTCCCTGCAGCCAAAAAATTAAGCTAATTTTTTTTATTTCTCTGCTTATGTGCAACTCGACTAAACATAGGCATCTAGGAATGCAAACAATGACTAGATTTTCTTAATTGGGGTAGTTTTAATTAAATCTTGCTAAAATGATGAAGGCCCTGGGTATTTTTACCATGGTAGAAAGCTGTGTGATTTAGGAATAGGAGAGGTAGGAGACACATGCCTCTTGTCCTGGCCATCTGTCACCCTGGACTGGACTCCCAGGCCTGCCCCATTGAGCGTGTCTCCTGAGAAGTGATACAATACTCTTGGGGTTCTTGTTTTCTTTGCTCTTGTTTTTATTAAAAGAGACTAATTTCCTTACATTGCACTCTAATGCTAATGAACTGGAGTTGGAAAATCCAATTGATTTAGCAGAAAAAGAGTTTTAATTACAGGATTATTTTTGAGAAAAATTTAGACGTACCAGAAAATCCTAGTATAGATATTAAGAAACCATAATCAAAAGTCTCAAAGGTAGAGTCTTCCAGTACATACTGTTCACCCTGGTCAGTTCCTCTCCCTCTGGGCACACGGAAGGATGACAGTTCACAACTTTTCCTAAGTTTGGAGGAATTATGTGACTTGTACTGGCCCGTGAGCTGTGTCTGGAGATCATCTGTCCTATGTGGGTCAAGAGATGTCACGGGTTGTGAGGGGCTGCAGTGTTCTCTGTCCTGTCGTGAAAGCACGTATTGAGATGATGGCACCAGAAGACCACAGCAGCCTGCATCCCGGGGCTAGTCCTGCCGCACAGCTGCCTGGGGCCTCGGGCGGTAAGCAGGCCTGTGTGGCTGAGAGATACATCTCGGTTGGGTTTTATCACTGAGGTTTGAGGAGAGTGGGTTGTTTCCTACTGCAGAGTCTCTCCTATCTTATTTAATATAACAAATAATACTTTTCTAGTGATCGTGGACACTATGAGCACACTATTTTAATTACTTTATATTAGATCATTTTGGAATTTCAAAAACCATTTGTCCTGTTTGGTCTGGAACTGGGTGGAGTTTACTTGTGTCAGGACTAAATGAGCTAGTTGGAGAACTTATTTACCTGGTTTAGGTATAACATATGTGCCGGCAGGAAGGCTTTTACTTTTGCCAAAATTCCAAAGTAAGGTTAAAAGCCACCCCTCAAAATAAAAGTGGTTAGAATGGGAGGTAAATTTATGTCTCAGAGAACCGTGTGTGTGACCAGGTCCGTGAGTGGAATGGGATGGCAATTGAGTGGGTGGGAAGAAGGTGAGAATATATTTGAGGAAGAATATGAGAAATGTTTGCGTGTGGTGTGTTGCCCCACCAAGACGTGTCAGTTCAAGTCACTACAACTGGTATAATAAATAAATGTATATGACTTACACGTGATTGAGGTTTACTTCTTATTCACACAAAGTCCAAAATATTTGTTCTACACTGGTGGGCAGCTCTTCTGGAAGCGGTGATTCAGAGAATCGGGCCCCTTCCCACCTTCAACACGTCCTTCCAATGTTGCAGAGCACATTGGTCTTCAGCCAGGAGAACAGAAGAGGGTGCAGAGGCATGTGGAATGTTTTTACAGCGGAGGCCAAGGCTGGTGCACCTCATTCCCACTGGTATTTCACTGGTCGGAACCTAGTCACATGACCACTCTTGATTACAAGGGAGGCTGGGAAATGTTACTTAACTGTGTGGCCCGGAGGAGGAGGAGTCAGGTCTGGTGAAGACCTAGCTGGTCACAAAGGTCTTCATTCCTTCATGGATTTGAGCATGCGTTGAGAATCTAACCCCATGTAGATAGAACCATAAGTGGACCCAACTTTGTGATGGTTGTATTTTGAATGCCGAAGTGGGGTTTTGCCAAAGCACAGTTTTCTGTTTCTTAGATGAGAATCATGATCCTAGACCCGAGCCACAGCTGTACCTGTAGGATCGCCGACTTGTTGGAATTATAATAAACAAGTGTAGGTGAATCAGGTACAAGCACTATAGGACAGGAAGGCCTGAGGAAAATAGTGGAACCTACTCTGACATTAAAATTACAATTTTGGAGTTTCAAGATGACAGCAGAGTGGGTGGATCTTTCTTGCACCTCCTCCCAGAACCAAACTGGAAATAAAGCTAAATAGGGGAATATTTACACTAATTACCAACTGAAGGCTAGCTTAAGAGGATACTTTTAAACAGGGAAGGGCAGAAACCACCTCCGAGACTGGTAGGAAGGGTGGGGGCACAGAGGGGCTGGCCCGTTCCCACAGGTGGCAGCTGAGGGTGCGGAGGGCTGTCCCGGCTGCAGGGCTGGGGCGATGTATCCCTCAGAGGAGTGAGTCCTGGATCTCAGGCTGGGCTCCTCAGCCCAGAGCACCAGAGCTGGGAACAGTGGCCCAGCCGTGAAAGGTGACAGGGCTTCCATCAGCCCGGGAGAGAGAGCCTGCCGGGGACAAAGCCATGTTAGAAACAAACAAACAAAAGAGTACAGAATTTTAACTTGCAGCCAAGGGTGGAGAGTCTGGGGTGAGAGGCACTAGGCAAAGACCAGTGGCTACCAAGACACCTGCGCTCGGTCACCACCAGATACCATAGCAGCCATTGTTCCTGAGAGGGACAAGTGGCTCCCCAGCAGCCTGGGGAAAGGCAATTACCCTGCCCTCGGGGACACAGCTCACCCCACACTCAGGAACCCTGTCCACCCCACCCCAGGAAATCCCACTTGCCCACCCTGCATCTCAGCCCTGCTGAGAAGGCAGCAGCAGAGGCCAAGCCTACAACTCTGGGAAGTCTCGGGGAGTGTCAGTGACTGGCTTTGGGGCAGGGCCATTCCCTTTACGCTCCTGGGAACCAGACTGGCACATCCCCTCACGGGGGAGCTGATAGGAGCTCCCGGCTTCTGGCAGACCCCACCAGACTGCCTACCAGGGGCTCTGCCCTGCTGAAGTCAGGGAATATTCTGGAACAGACTCAGACGTGTGGCTCTGGGATGGGGGAAATACCCATGATCTTCCCTGAAGTCTGAATGCCACCTCCCTGTCATGGGAGGCCCAGAGGTTCTCCCAATTCCATCAAAAACTCTTTCAGAAACAGTCTTTTCAGTGACTAAGCCTGACAGCTGGCTAGCAGGAAGAGGTGGGTAGATGTGGGTCCCGAGGTACCTTGGGATGTTAGCTGACCCGCCCCTGGGCCCTGTGCTGCTAATAAGCCAGCCTTAGAGTGCAGCTTGTCCCCTCCCATGTGCAGCCAAGATCAGCCACAAACTGTGGATCGCTTGAAGTTTTGAATAGGTTGCCCAGAGCCAAACGTGGACAGCTTCTGACATTGGCTAGCATCAAAGTACCTCGCAGGAAGCCCAGAACCAGCATCCAAAACAGTCAATTTCAGTCAACATAAGAACAGGATCCAAAGGGAGATCCCAACAGGCACTAAACTCTGCCAAGATGAACTGTACTTTGTCTTTTGTTTTTCCTATTATTGTCTTAATTTTTTCTTTTTTAGTGCTTTGTTATTTTTTCTCTTTTTTCTTTCATATCTCTTCCTTTTCACTTTCTTTTCCTTTTTTATTAATTTACCAACTTAACCATGTTAAAATATTTTATATGATTTTTAGAGAGAGAGAAAGAGAAACACTGATGTGAGAGAGAAACATTGATTAGATGCGTCCCACACATGCCCCTACTGGAGTTCGAACCCACAACTTGGGTACGTGCCCTGAACAGAAATCAAAGCCATTTACTTTTGGTGCACATGGAAGTGCTCCAACCAACTGAACCACACTGGCTCTTTTCTTTTTAACTATTTTCCTTTTCTTGCTCTTTATTCCATTTTTCCTTTCATATTCTTTTTTTCCCCTCCAGTACTCTTTTTCAATTTCTTTTTCTTTCATTTATTATTTCTGCTCTCTTTTCCCACTCCCAATTCTTTCTTTCTTTTATGGTTGTTTTTGCCATTGTTGTTGGGGTCTTTTGTATAGTTTTGTTTTGTTTTGTTTTGTCAGCACCTGTACAGCAGCTCGCGTGATATGGTTGGGGTTGAGCCCTATAGTCAGCAGCCTGAGACTAATGAGACAACAACAATTAAGACCCAACTACAACAGGAGAGCACAAATAAACCACACAAGGAACATTCCTACAATATCCAGCTCAGGAGATCAAAGAGACTGTACCACTGGGCCCCACAAGACGTTTACTACATAAGGCCACCCCATGAAGACTGTGAGTCATAGCAGCTCTATCTAATACATAGAAACAAACACAAAGAGACAGATAAAATGAGGAGAAAAAGAAACAACTCACAAATGAAAGAAAAGGAAGAATCTCTAGAAAAAGAGCTAAATGAAATGGAAGCAAGCAATTTATCAGATGTATAGTTCAAAGTAATGTTTATAAAGATGCTCTAGGAATTTAGTGAGAACTACAAGGAACTTAGTCAGAACTATATTAGTATGAAAAGAAAATAGATACCATGAGTAAGAACCAGTCAGAAATGAAGAATACCACATCTAACATCAAGAATACAATGGAAGGATTTAAAAGTAGGCTGGGTGAAGTAGAGGATTGAATCAGCAACTTGGCAGACAAGGTAGAAAAGCACCCAATCAGAGCAATAAAAATAAAAAGAAATTTATAAAAAAAATGAGGATATTTTAAGGGAAATTTGAGACAATGTGAAAAGTGGCAATATCTGCATTGTGGGGGTACCAGAAGGAGAAGAAAGTGAGCAAGGAATAGAAAACTTGTTTGAAGAAATAATGACAGAAAACTTCCCTAACCTGGTGAAGGAAAAGGTCACACAAATTCAGGAAGCACAGAGAGTACCAATCAAGATGAACCCAAGGAAACCTATACCAAGACATATCAGAATTAAAATGGGAAATGTTAAAGAAAAAGAGAATATCTTAAAGGCAGCAAGAAAGAAACAGTTAGCTACTTACAAGGGAGTTTGCATAAGGTTCTCAGCTGATTTTTCTTTCTTTTCTTTTTTTTTTTTTTTTTGTTACAGATGTTTCTCCTTTTTTTTTCCCCATTGACACCCTTCTCCTCCTCCCTCCCCACCCCATCCTCAGCTTTGTTGTCCATGTCCATTGGTTATGCATACATGCAGATAAGTTCTGTGGTTTATCTCTTCTGGGGATTGTCAGTCTGTACCCTACTTCCACGTCTCTGGGACTACACTGTTCTTCAGACTGTTATGTCCATTATATTCCACAAATAAGTGAGATAATATGATATTTGTCCTTCTCTGCTTGGCTTGTTTTGCTTAGGATAATACTCTCCAGGTCCCTCCATGCCGTCTCAAAGGATAAGAGATCTTTCTTTCTTACAGCTGCATAGTACTCCATTGTGTATATGTACCACAGCTTTTTTATCCATTTGTCTACTGATGGGTACTTGGGCTGTGTCCAGATCTTAGCTATTGTACATAGTGCTCTCAGCTGAATTTTCAACAGAAACACTTCAGGTCAGAAAGGATTGGCATGAAGTATTCAAAATAATGTAAAACAAGGACCTGGAACCAAGAATATTCTATCCAGCAAGGTTATGATTTAAAATTGAAGATGAAATAAAGAGGTTCCCAAACCAAAAAAAAAAATAGCTAAAGGAGTTCATTATCACCAAATCAGCATTGTGAGAAATGTTAAAGGCACTGCTTTAGGAAGAAGAAATAAAGAGAGAGAGAGAAATACAGTCATAAAGAAAAAAAAGTGCAGCCCCGGCCAGTTTGGCTAAGCAGTTGGAGTGTCAGTCCATGGACTGAAGAGTTTCAGGTTCAATTCCCAGTCAAGGGCACATACCTAGGTTGCATGTTTGATCCCCGGCTTTGTCAGGGTCATATGGGAGGCAACCGATTGATATGTCTCTCTCACATTGATGTTTCTCTCCCCCTACACTCTCTCTCTCCCTTCCTCCCTCCTACTGTATCTAACAACAATAACAAAAATAATTGGAAAAGATCCTCAAATGATGATTTAAAAAAAGAAGAAGAAAAAATTGCAATAAATAAGTACCTATCAATAATTCCCTTATATGTAAATGAAGTAAATATTCAAATAAAAAAATAAGGTAGCTGATTTGATAAGAAAATCATATATAGGCTGTCCTCAAGAGACCCACCTGAGAACAAAAGATTCACATAGACTGAAAGTGAAGGGGTGGGGAAAAAATATTCTATGCAAATGGAAATGATAAAAAGGCCCAGGTAGCAATACTTGTATCTGACAAAATAGACTTCCAAACTAAAGCTGTAACAAGAGACAAAGAAGGTTACTACATAATATTAAAAGGATTGATTCAATAAAAGAATATAACCCATGTTAACATATATAGAAAGACCTAAATATATTAAAAAAACAAAAACAAAAAACTCTTGGTGGGCTTTAAGGGAGAGATTGGCAGCAATACAGTCATAGTAGGGGACTATAACACCCCACTATCATGACTAGATAGATCTTTCAGACAAAATAATCAACATGAAAAGAGCAACCTTAAATGACACACTGGATCAGATGGATTTAATTGATATTTACAGAACATTTTATTCCAAAGCAGTAGAGTATATGTTCTTCTCAAATGGACATGGAACATTCTCAAATATAGACCACATGTTAGGACACACAATAAGTTTTAACAAATTCAAGAAGACTGAAATTATACCAACCTTCTTCTTGGATCGCAATGGCATACAACTAGAAATCAACTACAATAAAAAATTCAAAAACTCTCAAACACATGAGGCTAAATCCATGTTATTAAACAATCAAAGGGTTACCAAGGAGATCAAGGAAGAAATAAAAAATTACCTAGAGATAAATGAAAATGAACACACAACATCCCACTCCTGAGAGGGAAGCTCTAACTCAAGAAACAAAAAAGATCTCAAATAAACAATCTAACCTTACACCTAAAAGAACTACAACAAGAACAAGAAAAGCCCAGAGTAAGCAGAAAGAAGAAAATAATGAAGATCAGAGTAAAAATAAATGACATAGAGTCTACAAAAATCACACACAATACAATAAATGGATGAAACCATGAATTGGTTCTTTGAAAAAATAAACAAGATTGATGAACCGTTAGCCAGACTCACCAAGAAACAAAAAGAGATCTATATAAATTAAACAAAAAATGGCCTTGGCCAGTTTGGCTCAGCAGTTAGAGCATTGGCCTGTGGTCCAGAGAGACCTGGGTTTAGTTCCCACTAAGGGCACGTACCTCGGTTGCAGTTTGTCCCTGTCTCTGGTTGGGTTGTGCGGGTGGCAACCACTCAATGTTTCCCTTTCACGTCAACGTTTTTTTTTCTCTCTCTCTCTTTCCCTCCCACTCTATCTGAACAGAAAGTGGAAAAATGTCCTCGGGTGAGGATTAAAAAGAAAAGAAAGAAAGAAGCAAAGTAACAACTGATATCACAGAAATACAAAGGACTGTAAGAAAATACTATGAACAATTATATGCCAACAAATTGGACAAACTAGGTGAAATGGACAAATTTCTGGAAACATACAATCTTCAATAACTGATTCAGGAAGAATCAGAAAATCTGAATAGACCAAGAACAAATAATGAAATTGAAACAGTAATAAAAAGACAAAAAACAACTTTCAGCAAATAAAAGTCTGGACCAGATGACTTCAGAAGTGAATCATACCAAATATTCAAAGAAGAACTAATACCTATTTTCCTCAAACTATTCCAAAAAATTCAAGAGGAGGGAAGACTTACTCTTTTTATGAGGCCAACATTATCCTAATTTCAAAATCAGATAAAGACACTTAAAGAAAATATAGGCCAATATTCCTGATTAACATAGATTCTAAGATCCTCAACAAAATTAACAAACTAAATCCAGCAATACATTAAAAAGAGCATATACCATGACCATGTGGTATTTATTCTGTGGATGCAAGGCTGGTGTAATTTCCACAAATCAATAAATACGATATAGAACATAAACAAAATGAAAGACAAAAATCACATGATCATGTCAATAGATGTAGAAAAAGCATTGGATAAAATCCATTTATGATTTTAAAAATCTCAACAAGGTGGGAATAGAAGGATCATACCCAATATAATAAAGGCCATATATGAAAACCTTACAGCCAATATCATACTCAATAGGCAAAAACTAAAATCATTTCCATTAAGATCAGGAAGAAGACAGGGATGTCTGCTTTCACCACTCTTATTCAATATAGGGCTGGAAGTCCTAGCCACAGTGATCAGACAAGAAGAAGAAATAAAAGGCATGTAAATTGGAAAGGAGAAAATAAATTGTACATATAAAACCTTAAAGACTCCACCATAAAACTACTAATCTAATAAATGAATTTGGCAAAGTAGCAGAACAAAAAATTAATATACAGTAATTGGTGGCATTTCTATACTCAAATAATAAGCTCTCAGAAAGAGAAACTAAGAAAACAATCTCATTTATTATTGCAGCAACAGCAATGACAAAAATAAGGTACCTAGAAATATACTTAATCAAGAAGGTAAAAGACCTATACTTGGAAAACTATAGGACATTGAAGAAAGAAATAGAGGAGGATACAAACAAGTGGAAGCATATACCATGTTCATGGATGGGAATAATTAACATCATTAAAATGTCCATACTACCCAAAGCAATCTATAGAGTCAACACAATTACTATTAAAACAGCAATGGCATATTTCACAGATCTAGAACAAATATTCCAAAAGCTTATATGGAACAAAAAAAAAATCAAAAATAGCTTCAACAATCTTAATAAAGAAGAACTAAATTGGAGGGATCACAATACTGGATATCAAACTATACTATAAGCCATTGTAATCAAACAGCTTGGTACTGGCCCAAGAACAGGCATATAAATCGATGGAATGGAACAGAGAGCCTAGAAATCAACCCATGCCTTTATGGTCAATTAATATTTGACAAAGGAAGTAATAGCATACAATGGAGTAGAAACAATCTCTTCAATAAAACGTGTTGGGAAAATTGGACAGGTACTTGCAAAAAAATGAAACTAGACCATCAACTTATACCATGCACAAGAATAAACTAAAGATGAATAAAAGACTTAAATATAAGTCATGAAACCATAAACATCCTAAAAGAAAACATAGGCAATTAAATCTCAGACATCTTGGACCAACATTTTTGCCAATATGTCTCTGAGGGTAAGGAAAACACAGGAAAAAATAAACAAATAAGACTACATCATACTAAAAAGCTTATACATAGCAAAATAAACCATCAACAAAATAAAAATGGACCCCACTATACGAGAGAATATATTTGCTCATGATTAATGTGATAAGGGTGAATCTCCAAAATATATAAAGAATTTATACAACTCAACACCAGGAAGACAAATAATCCAATTTAAAAATGGGCAAAGGACCTGAATAGACACTTCTCTAAAAAGAACATACAGATGGCCAATAGAAATATGAAAAAATGCTCAAGGTCACTAATTATTAGGGAGATGCAAATTAAAACTACAATGAGGTATCAATTCACACCTGCTAGAATGACTACTATCAACAAATCAATAAATAACAAGTGCTGGTGAGGATGTGGAGAAAAGGAAACCCTAGTGTACTGTTGGTGGGAGTGCAAACTGGTGTAGCCACTGTGGAAAACAGTACAGAGTTTCCTCAAAAAATAAAAAATGGTACTGCCTTTTGACCCAGCAATCCCACTTCTGGGTATATATCCTAGGAATCCCAAAACACCGATCAAAAGAATATATGCACCCCTATGTTCATAGCAGCATTATTCACAATAGCCAAGATCTGGAAACAACCCAAGTGCCATTGGTAGATGAGTGGATTGAAAAGCTATGGTACATTTACACAATCGAATACTATGCAGCTGTGAAAAAGAAGGAACTCTTACCCTTTGTGACAGTATGGGTGTACCTGGAGAGTATCATGCTAAGTGAAATAAGCCAGTCAGAGAAAGACAAATATCATATGATGTCACTAATATGTGGAATCTAATGAACAAAATAAACTGATGAACAAAATAGAACCAGAGGCATGGTTATATGGAACTGACTGACAAATGCAAAAGGGGAGGAGAGTGGAGGTGACTGGATAAAGGAAGGTGAAGGAATTAGCTAAAAAACATATATGCATAGCCCATGGAGAAGACAATAGTGCAGTGAGGGTCAAGGGAAGGGGGGAGGGGCTGGGTGGAGTGGGCAAAGTGGGGAGAAATGGGGGACATCTGCAATAGTGTCAACAATAAAAATTTAAATAAAAAAATTTACAATTTTGGAGAAGGACAGGTTGTACCTCACAGGAAATTAAGCCAATGCAGGCTCTGTGAATTGGTTAAATGGAGGATGCTTATAAGAACTCGCCCTTGAGATCACTAACTGGACATTAGCATTTAATCCAATCTGTTGACACCCAACTCTGTTTTAAGACACCAGACTTTTATGCAAGGAGTGAAGAAGTCAATGACAAGCACACCTGGACTAGTTCAAAGTTGTTGCCTTGCTCTAGCTGGGGCCAGCTGCCTGGGAGCACAACTGCTACTGCGAGGTTTGCAGTCAAGTGGGCTTTGAACTATTTATACAAGCTGATTACTAGTAGAAACATAAGAAAGTCACAGGAAGTTCCATACAAGGAACCATAGAAAAAGGACTTTGAGTTGTGTGAGTGGTTCTTGGAAGGTTTTAGGGGTGGCAAGTGCTGAAGGCAGAAAAGGCATGTTTGGATGAACTAGCAGAGATTATGTGCAGATCTCAAGCCACCAGGCGTCTGCTCTAGTGGCCAGCCAGCTCACTACCCTAATGGGAGTAGAGGGTAGACTGTGGAGAAGCTCAGATTCACATATTGAGTTTGTCCTTAGGATCCCGCCAACAGCGCACACGTTTTCCTGTGCTGTGGCTGGAGGAGCGGCTGGAGCAAGCCGGGGGAGCCATACAAGCTGGCTGGGATAATGAGAAGCACTTGGATCAATCCCTGTGGGAAAAAGATCAGCAACTTTTAAGGAAGAGTGGCTGAGCAATTTGAGATGTAATCTTAAATTTGGAGAAACTTCCTGAATTCTCTCTGTTGGTGTAGATAACCAAGCCTGAGGACTAAAAGGAGATAAGATGGCAGCTCCTGGGAGCCAGATGGAGTAATGGAATTCAAGCTGGGGCAGTCAGGTGGTGTAGGGCCAGTGTGGCTCAATCTGAGAAGCAAGACGGATGGGAGAGCAGCTTTCTGAATCCCATTCAGGAGACACCCCAGATTCAGCCCAGGACTTAGGCTGAAGATAGTACCACCAGAGGGGTAATGTTGGTCACATAAAAGGCACTTCTTAGACCCCAGCATGAGTGAAAGTGTGACATCCTCAGGCTGCCCCAACCTTGGAATAAGTGACATGTGTGCTTTATTTGTGGCGAGAAACAACAGTTGAGCTTGTAACTGCTAGGAAATGTGGTCTGTGGAAATTGCCAAGGGGCAGAGACTCCAGTGGAGAGGCTGAGTAGGTGGGCTCAATGTAAATGATGCAGTAAGTGGAGCGGGGACCAGGCTGGAGAGGCATGCCGAACCTTAAATGCCCGTGACTCCAAAACACAGAAGAGAAGGAGAAGAAAGGAGAATCTGGGTT
The DNA here is from genome assembly GCF_014108415.1 of Molossus molossus. Classification (NCBI taxonomy): domain Eukaryota; kingdom Metazoa; phylum Chordata; class Mammalia; order Chiroptera; family Molossidae; genus Molossus; species Molossus molossus. Next base: position 41,934,092 of record NW_023425351.1, on the reverse strand, counting down.
GAATGAGGGCATGTGATGAATGTGGGAGGGGACTCATTGGCCACAAGTCAATATTATATTCTGACCATGACTGTGTACTTCTGAAAGGAAATTATGCAATTTATTTGTTGGTTCTGCAAAAGTTGTAACAAGATGAAGGATTTTATTGCATTATATTCAAAGGCTATGGAATATTGGTTGGTGGCTTCTCATGGGAAGAGCAGTTAGAACAATGCAAAATCTTTATGCCACCTCTCCCTGAAAACCTATCCCCAAACCTCCATTATTCTTCAAGGGTGTAAGAGTTGAATACTTATTTCTTTTGACTGAAAGGGCTGAAAGGGCCATGAAGACACTCAAATTTATGTGGGTCACACTTAAAAGGCAAGTCAAAATGGATATGGCTGTTTGAAAATAAGTCTCATCTAAATATGTAAACTAAGTGGCCAAACGTTTTGGGTGGTGGTGAATACTTTGTTGGCAGTTAATTCATTGTAATAATTAAATGGCACTATAAAGGCTACACTGCTGGACATTATGGTCCCAGCCTCAGGACCTTGAGATGCACCAAAGCTTATGTTGTTCCGAGTGTAAATTATCAAGTGAAAAAACGCACTTGGAATTTCTCCCCACCTTTCTTCTCCCTCCTGGAATCTGTACGATGTGTGAACGGTTTTGTTATAGTAGATGCGAGTATGTGTATGTGTGGAGGAGGTAAAGTAAGATTAGAAAAGAGTACAGTGGGGTCATATAGGGCCATATCCAACACTATTAATGAAGTTGTAGATTGTCAGGAGAGAGGGGGGAGAGAGACTGGTGTGGGGTTCCCATCAACCATCGCTCTCAGTGAGTGAAAATGATTGTTCATTTATTTCCCCATATATCCGCCCATTCATACATGCATACCCAATTCTCTCCCAAAAAAACATTTGAGACAGCCAAATATGTTCTATTCCCGTTCTCTTTCCTTTATTTATTCAACAAGTATTCATTAAGGCTCATGTGCTTATGAAAATATTGCTTTGAGGGAGACAGACAAGTAAAGGGCTTTCAAGCCCCACTGTAGAGAACGTTCACATGTTAGGGATGCCTGGGATCCCCAGTCCAAAGGGGAATTCTCATCTCTCCAGCCTTATTTCCAGGATATGAAGTAAGAGGACAGCACTCACATGTCCCCAAATGTGTATTCCCGAGGGAGGGAGGCCATCCTGCAGCATTGCAGCTGCTCCTTAGCCTGTGGACTCTCCCAGCCTTGACTTGTACAGAGTTTGGGTCAGAGGTCACCTTCTAAGATCTTCCAAACCCATTTCAGCTGGCTGGTTTTTAATGCAATAACCACCAAGATATTCCATTATCTCTAGGTCAGTGGTTTCTAATTCTTTCCCTTTTCTAAACAGCCTAAATTAGAAATAATGTGGAAAAATTTAGGAACCACAAGTGCAGAGACATTAAGACTAATTCAATGGCCTTATATCCTAAACAAAACTGATCGTTGGCCTTTGACTTGGGTGAGTTCTTTCCTCGTGGATGTGTGGCATTCTTGGGACAAGGAGGGGACCACTGAGAGCGAGAGACAGGTTATTACTCCATCACTCAGCCTGGCCTAAAGAGGCATTTGGCAGAGAAGGTGCAGATTTTCCTGAGCTTGAAGACAGTTGTGAATGAGTCAGAATGGACGTAAGGCCAGTGCAAGGCTTCAGAACCACGCTGACCATATTTTCAAAGTCTTAAAATTGAAACACATGGTTTGACACATGAATTACAATAGGACAAAACAATCTGGAATTAGAAAATTCACACTGCTGGATGTTGTAGCTGAGTCCAAAGTGAAATTTGGAGGGTTGCGAGTCATCGAACTGATCACCCGTCTGTCAAACTCCAGGCACCTATTTACTTGGGAAGACACACAGGGCCTTTGTCAGCAGGAGGGCATGTGGAGAGTTGGTAGCAGAGTTGCCTTGGGAAGGAAGAGAGGGGGAGACTGAAGGATGGAGGAAATGGGAGAGGGTCAACTCCTCAAGACAGAAGAAAAGCCAATGGGGCTATTTTCACGAGGAAGTTGAGGGTCCTCTGGGTTCAAGCAAAGGGGCTTTGCGGTTCATGTTCAACACGCGAGACTTGCTGTTGTCCTCACTCTGCGTGGAACCCAGTCCTGCTTCTTGCATCTCGTGGGCCGGTAGCTTTAGATGCCTCAAGAGATGGATGGCTCCTCCCTCTCACCCAAAACAGCCAGTGTTCTCCAGCAGGCACCGTCGCTGTGGGTCCCCACAGAGCTTCAGCTGAGTGGATGAGAGCGCAGGGCTTAGTAGTCGATTTAGGGATTAGAGGTCCTGAGCGAGAAAATAGGGGCCGGTAGAGGAACTCTAGGTCGTTGGTGTTTATGAGGCTTGAAGAAGGCAAGCTGCATTACAGAAACAGAAGACCACAGAGCAAATGGGGACATTTTCTTCCAAACTCAAAATTGGGTCATCTGGTGGGAGACACCACTGGGTAACAGGATAGCCGATCTGAATTTGGGGCTTATCCAGAAAAATTGCCGAAGCGGTATCATTAACTTGACTGAAGGCTTCATTTGATTAGATCCCTAAACTCTGGGTATGTATGTTTATTAATCCAGCCTATTGTCTCAGCAGATGGGAACCCACGGTCAACTTTATAAAAGCAGCAGGGACGTTGCCAGCCAGCCTCTGGCTTTGGATTTTTTGTGATCCAACACTTGGAGGAGGTCGTGACACTGAGACGTATTTAGAATACAAATGATCACTTAACGTTTCTTAACGGCTTTAAGAAATATTTTAATCATTGAATCTTTCCTAAGCCCAGCAGAGTTATTTATGAATAAATTGTTGTGCCTTTGAGGCAACAGGAATTGGGCAGACGCACTGAATTAATGAACCTTCTCCTCTTGGGGTCCTCCTCATGGCCGCGGCGGGCTGTGTCTCCACTAGCTCTGTGAAATGCAGATGGAGGATAATCTCCCCCAAATTGATTTGTTCTACATCATTGAATTTCAGCTATTTGCATTTTTATGCCAGAATCAGATTTAGCTTATTATTATATTGTTGTGGAAAATAATTATAATCCTTTAATTGTCATGGCACTTGATAATTTCTTTTTTTATTTTTTTCCCCAACCCAAGGATATGCTTTTTATTGATTTTAGAGAGAGAGAGAGAGAGAGAGAGAGAGAGAGACATCAGTGTGAGAGAGAAACTTCAGTTGGTTGCCTCCATACCTGCCCTGACCAGGGATCACACCCACAACCCGGGTATGTGCCCTGACTGGGAATAGAACCAGCCACCTTTCAGTGTACAGGACAATGCTCCAACCAATTGAGCCACACCAGCTAGGGTGATATATATATATATATTTTTTTTTTAATCACAAATGATATTTAATTCTACCCTCACTCTAACATCAAATGTCCTCCAACTGCAAACTGCTCCTCTTTCCCAGATGGTGGAGTGAGATCCGAAAGGTGAGGCGACTAGCCCACAGCCAAGATCTACGCTGTTGAAGCAGGAACAGACTCCAGGGTGAGCGGCTCTGCCAGTCCTGAGTTCTGATCTTACCAAGCCCTGTTTTCAAAGTCTGTCATGTGGTTTGGTCATCTTTACCTTTCAGGCTGTGAGTGTGGTGTATGTGCCAGCACATGCCCAGCACAGGTGTGTGCTTGGGGCTACCTTCTCCTCCCATCTCCAAGCACGTGCAGGTGCCGTTCAGAGGTCCTGAAGCCGACCGGGGCTGGGGTGTGAGAGCATAAAGCCAGGGGGCTAACGGGTCAGCAGTCATACCACACGCACACACACATGTGCACATGATACACATGCATAAACCAACACACACAGGCATGCACTAGCAGAAGAGCTCCTCTCTGAATTTCAAATCCACAGCAGGTTAAGGGGAAGATAACTCTTCCCCATCTGCTACTGCTCTGGTCTCTAAGATCAGCTCCATAAATACCCCTCACCCCTGCGCACACATACCCAACACATACAGTCATGGCAACCCCCACTTCAGATCTAAACCTGCATTGTCAGCCCGGCCGGTGTGGCTCAGTGGTTGAGCATTGACCCATGCACCAAGAGGTCGCCAGTTCGATTCCCGGTCAGGACACATGCCCAGTCGAGGTTCTCTCTCATCAATGTTTCTATCTCTCTCTCCCATTCCCTAAAATCAATGAAGGAAAAAAAATGTTTTAAACTTGCATTGTCAGTCAGTTCTTACACTTGCCTTCTGACTTAAGCAAACTCTTTGGCTTCCTTCAATCCAGAAGCCTCTGCTGGGTGTGTCCTTACTCCCTTCCTGTCCGGTGTTCCTGTCACCCAAAAGTTTGATGAAAGATATAACAATAGCCTAGGATAGTCTCTGTTTGGACCTCGTGCCTCCTTGGGGCTCAGGGGCAGCTGGAGCTCCCGGGATGTTAACACTGTGGCCTCTTCTTCTCTGCTGGACTCCAGGGCTGGAGCCAATCTGAGCCGTTACCTGGTCCAACCCTCTTCTCTTGCAGAAGGGGTGTTCCAGGCTTAATTCTGGACTTAAGCTACCAAGAGAGATGTTTTCATTTATCTGTGGCAGGATAACTACATAAGCCATGGCTTATTTACCCCTCAGCAGATTCCTCAAGAAAGAATCACAGGCCCCCACCTGGTCTCAGTAAGGAGTCACATTCTTGTACAAGTAACAACAGACTCAACAAGTAGCCGGAGGTGGCCATCTGGGGACCCCTGTTCATGGCTCAAGTACACCAGGGCTGGCTTCTGTGTGATTCTCTCAGTCTTTTCCACAGTCTCAAGGGACTGATGTACCTCCAGGAGTGTGTCTGTATGTCAGCCAGGAAGAAGAAAGCAAGAGGAAGGGCACTGCTAGCCAACTGCTCCTCCTGTCTCCTTGGTCCACCCTGTGGCTGCTGAAGGTCTCCCCTGCAGAAGCCGTCTCTGTCTGCGCGTGGAGCAGCCAGAGGGGCACACGGTCACCCTCGCCCTCCCCATGGACAGCCCTTAACAAATCAACGGCTGACGATTCGAAGGAGCAATACCCTAGCTCCTGGTACCTGCGGGTATGGGAGGCAGGTGGATAACTTTGGGTAGCTTCGCCCAGAGTCTCCAGTAGGATTAACCTTCAATTTTTCCCACTTGCTTGATAATGCATCTTAGTGGGTTTGCTGTCCTTCTTGCCCACTTGCCTCCTGGTGCCTCCTGGGGTCACCTCCCAGTAAAACCACTTGCTCTCTCGGGGTATGCTTCTGCAGGGGAAACCAGACGAGGGTGACGGTGGACCCTAGGATCAGAGAAGTTAAGCAAACTGTACAGGGCTGCCAATTAACCAACAGGCAGCCAGGATTCAAATCTGGGGCTTACATATTCTAAACCCGACTTTGAAATCCTCCCTGTAAGTGTCTGAAAGCTCTGGCCGGAAAGGGGTCTCCAGCAAGGCAGAGCTGCGAGTGTGGGAGTGGAGCTGGAGAGGATCAGCCGCCCTTGGCCTCCTTCAAGTGTCAGCAGCTGTGGGAACAGCTGGAAGACCGACTGATAACTCAGTTTTGAATTCTCCTTCCCCATTAGCTCAGGAAAGCTGTCAAAGGAAAGGTCAGGCCCTCCCAGGAGGCTGTTCCTCCCCTCTTCTGGGACTCAGTGTGGGGTCTCCTACCTTGGCCTCCACCCTGGAGCCCTCTGGAAGGGAGTTCCCGACAGTTCAGATTCTGCCCTCCCGGAGCTCTGCTTGGAAAATGTGCTCATCGGGGAAGGTTGACAGAGAACACACTGCTCACAGGCTGGGGAATAAGAACAGACTGCCCCCAGGCATGTCCTCCGTACCCAGCTGGCCCTGCACAGATGTGGCCTTCACTACTCAGGATAAACATTCCCAGGTGGGGGGAGGCGGAAGTCACTGGAGGCCACCCCCAGACTCTCAGGGCCTCTTGATAGTGCAGAGACATGGAGGTAGAGGAGGCTCCTCTCTGGCCCTGCTCGGCCCCTCTTGTAGGGCCCAGACCCTCCCTCCAGGGAAACGAGCCAACCACAGACGCAGGGAGCCCTGAACCGGTTGGCTCTCTAAAAGAAGAGACGGCAGTTTGTCAGGACACAATGCAAGGCCAGCTAGTCTCTCCACAGGGTCCTTCGGCTTGGGGAAAGCATTCCGATAGGAACCTACGGTTCAGTGGAAGGAGCACAGGCCCTAGGGCTAGGCGGGTCTGGGTTTTGACCCCAGCTCTGCCTCTCACCAAGGTCCTTAGGAAAAAAGGTAATGAGACCACATCTTTTTTTTAATTTATTTTTTTCTCCTCACCCGAGGACATTTTTTCGTTTTCTTTTTGTTGTTGTTGTTGTTCAGATAGAATGGGAGGGAGAGAAAGAGAGAGAAATATCGACGTGAAAGGGACACATTGAGTGGCTGCCACCCGCACAACCCAACCAGGGCCGGGGACAAACTGCAACCGAGGTACGTGCCCTTAGCGGGAACCGAACCCGGGTCTCTCTGGACCGCAGGCCGACGCTCTAACCGCTGAGCCAAACTGGCCAGGGCTTTTTTTTTTTTTTTTAATTTTTCATGAAGTCTTCTACTCACTCAGATATGTGATGTGAGTGATTCTTGTCGTGGGGACTGAAATAGGGGCCGGACTTCATGTAAGAGTTAATGTGAGGTAGAAAAAAGGCAGCTGGTGAGGACACGATACACAGCAAACATCCACTTTCCCCCCAGGGATCGGGAGAAATCTCAAGAAGCCTTCTGAGCTCCATGGAGCATAGAATTGCTCAAGCTTGAGCTGAATTGTCCTGGTTATTGATTGCTGCACCACAAGCCAATCCAGACTTAGTGGCATAAAGCAACAACAGTCGTTTATTACTTTCTCACAGTTCCGGGAGTCGACAGCACACAGCTAGGTGTTTCTCACCTGGGACCCCTCCTGTGGGAGCATGCAGAGGGCACTGCAGCTGGAGTCTTTGGGAAGGCTTCCCCATGTGTCTGGTGCCTGGGCTGAGAGGCCCGGACAGCTGGGGCTCCTCGAGAATTCCTCTGGATCTCTCTGTGGTCTCCCCACCTGGTATCTCTAGCCAGGTGTCAGAAGAGGGGCTAGACTTCTCCCATGGCTTCTCATAGCTCCAAAGGCACGTGTCCTAAGAGATGAGAGAGCCAGGTGGAAGCTGCATTGCCTTTCTGACCCAGCTTGGGAAGTCAGTCACCTCTACTGTATTCTATCGGTCAAAGCGCTCCAAAGGCCCACCCAGGTACAAGGACAGACAATGCAGTCTCCATCTCTCCCTTTTTTTAAATCTTCCCCTGAGGATATGCTTTTCCTTGATTCTAGAAAGAGAGGAAGGGAGCAGGAAAGAGGGAGAAAGAAACAGATGTGAGAGAGAAACATCAATCTGTTGCCTCATGCACGCACCTCAACCGGGAGGTCGAACCTGCAACTTGGGTATGTGCCCTGATGGGAATCGAACCCACCACCCTTCGACCCTTTGGTGCACAGGATGACACTCAATCAACTGAGCCACCTGGCCAGGGCACAGTCTTCATCTCTTGATGGAGGAGAACAAAGCCTTGGAATGAGCTGTGGGATTGAAAATGTTATTGCAGCCATTTTGGAAAATTCAATCTGCCACAAGACATTTCACAGATGTTGAGGGACATGCACGGTGGTCCCCAGCTGATATCTGAGTTGCAATTAGGAAAAAACAAAACTATTTTTTTTCTTTATTTTTTAGAGGCAAAATACTAACAGAAGTAGATTTCAAGTTAAATCTAAGATAATTTAGAAGAACACAGATGATGAAGAGTGACTTTTAGTGTAGCAGATTTACTGGAATTGGCTGTGAAAATCATAATGAAAATGAACAAGCCAGAAAGAAAACTATTACTCTCTGTTCAAAACTCTTTCTGGATGGAGCTAGTGGTCCTGGAAATTGAACAGGAAAAGCCTGGAAGAGGGCCTGGGGGTCAGAAGGGTCAGGCTTGATTGTTGGCAGGGAGTGTGTGGATGAGCGTGTGGGAGACTCTGCTAACATGAAATGTGCAGGACAGAGCCTGGGGTGGCTGTGGGGAGGGAGAAGTTGAAGGACAGTTTCGCGCAGCCGGCACCTGCTTCTTCTACATGTGGGTTCCCCTGGTGGGGACATCTGGGGGCTTGGCCTTGGGGGCCCAGACTCTCTCGCCCCACTCTAGGGCTCCAGCAAGTGAGTCAAGGGCTAATGGGGCTCAACCTCTTTTCATCGCTGGAGTCCCTGGACTCTGATCCCTGTGATCATCTCTTGCAATTGAGGGCCCTTCACCACAGGGAAATCACTCCCTCTCCCGTGCTTTGCTTCTCACTGACTCTTGATACTGACTCTCTCTAGTCAGACCTGGACTCTCTGGTCCTGGACCTGGAGGAGCCCGGGCTACTCGGACCAGAAAGCAGCTCTCTCTCGCCTGTGAACCTGAGGGGTGGTCACTGGCTGTCGTGCTGAGAAGAATCCTGAGTTCGCGTTTGGACACACAGGGGAAGAGGGCCTAGATCAATTGGCAGTGGAAGGTGGAGGGGTGAGACGAGTTTGGAAACCATTTCCTGGCTGTTTGCAGTTTGGGAAGCAGGTACCTCTCAAAGCAGCTGACCATCTTACCTTTACCTCCCAGATTCTCAGGGCCAGCCTTTGTAGCCTCCTATTCCCATCTCTGCCTTCAGAAAACCACGCCCACACTCCTGCAACCCCATTCTCTGTAGATCTCAGCTGAGGGCATTTTGGTTGTGAATTCTCTTTAAATGAGCTGTCCCCCTGATCTTTTATAAACCAGGAGAGTGTAAGTCTTGCAAAAACCTTAGAGATCATTGAATTCCAGTTCTACCACCTCCTTTTACAGGTGAGAAACTGACCCCTCAGCCAGAGAAAGAAGACTTGCCTACCAGTCTCCCCACCAGCACCTCAACCAGAGTCTGCAAAGGGGCCCGCTTGGGGCACAGTGCAAGCCTGTTCCCCGTTGCCAACATCCCCATCCGGTCCCCTTTCCTGCAGCTGCCAGGCCATGCTGAGGACCATGCCAAAGAGTGTCAACCAGGAAAGCGTCTTCTTTCTTGAGAAACGTTGTGGATTAGCAGACAGGCCCCTCCAGACCCCAGCAATGCAGTTTGCTCGCAGCCCAACATACAGTAACCCAGAAACATATGTGGTGAGCAATAACAGTCATAAATTTTATGAGATTATGTGTTCCTAATGTGAGATTTCAGGCTGATCTGTTTGTTGAGTTATGCCAAGCTTCAGCATGATTCAATCAAGTTGTGCTTAATCTTCCCTTATTTACTCTGGGTGAGGGTGAGTCACAGAGTGTGTCTCTAGTCCAGTCTGCTGAACTAATTTACCCCAAAGAGTTTGATGGACTGGTGATTTGTTTTCTCTGAATGTCCAGGGTTTATTTACTTATATCATTAGATGGAAGCTGAACCATATACAATGAATATCTGTAGTCATGCAGAGGACCAAATTTTCTCTGGAAAATCACTAGGGGACAGAGAGAACCTTGGAGGTGTTCAGAGCTCCTTGTTTGTCCCAGCCATATCATGCCAAATGTTTTGCCATCTGTCCATTAACTCACTGATTTAGCTCTGTGGTCTTTTTATCACAGAGAAGAGCATTTTGGCCAATGCCTCGTGTACCTGGCCCTGGGCCATGTGGACCAGGAATGAAAGGGGAATATTGCCATCTCATGCAAAGATATAAAAGCTTGGACCATTTGCTTGTGGCCAGGATGACTCTAGCTGCCAAGTATCTCTATCTCCTGGGGTCCAATTTGTTGCATCCTCTGGGGAGATGGGAACATGCAGATGGAATTTGGGGGGCTGTGTCCTCGATGCCTTTTTCTCAGTGCTCCACAGGGATGTCATGTCCCCTTGTAGGGAGAACAGTCTGTAACCTGACATCAATGGCTTTGGGATCTCTAGGCACCCATGGGTCAGGAGAAATATGGGTTCTTCCAGGTTTGAGGCATGGAGAAAAGAGTCTCCCTCGATTTCTACTTTGATCAGGGTACCAACATCTGGGTTTGCTGGGGCCCGAGGGGGTCCCCAGAGTAAAGCCAGAAAAATTCTAGGCAAACCAGGATAAATTGGTCAGCCTAACTTCTGTGTCCCTTGACTTTGGTAAGTCAGGCTTTAAGATGCAGCCAGAGCTTTCGTTGGGGTGGAGGGTAATTCTTTCCTTTCCAAGCGGCTATTGCAGGGCCTCAGGCTCTGGGGAGACAGGTTCCCCATCCAGCCCCCCACCGTGAGCGTGGGAGTGTGGTCACAAGTCCTGCTCAGTTTCCCAGGTTTTTACCCCAAGGATTACCCCAGGTATGCGGTGCCCCTTTCCCTCTGTTGAGGTGGCAGCAGGTTTTCCTGCCAGCTGTGGGCATTGCCAGGCTCTTAGCCCAGCCTGGGGGGTAGAGAAATCCACTCTCTGCATGGGAGACAGAGGAGAAGCAGCTGCTGTTGTTGGTGTGATTCTGCTGAAGGGCAGGCTCTGAAGCTGGATGTCAGCCTTCCTGAAACTCTGAAGGTCTGAAGCAGTTATAAGTTAGTTTCAAGCTGGGAGTAGGTTCTGGATATATCATTTGGAAGGAAAATTGTGGGGGCTTTTTCCTTTTTAGGGATAAAAATTAGAACAGTGCAGTGAGCCCTTTGCTTATAAGGGCAGCACCCGTATTCCATCACACCCTGATTAAGGATGTAGACTCTGGAGCCAGACTGCTGGGATTAAGGTTCTGAATGCTGTTTAATTTGACCTCGCATAGGTAATAGTACTTCTCTGGGCCTCAGTTTCCTAATCTGTAAAATGGGCACACTGATAGGGTAGGTGTGAGGATTAAATCAATTCCTATACACATTGAATGTAGACTAGAGCCTGGCACGTAGTAATTACTCAGAAAAATATTTGCGAAACTGGACTGAATTGGCTGCCTCAAACATGTCCCCTCACCTTGTATGGTAGTGAACAAATTGTCTTTTTGTCATCAGAACTGCATACCAGTGGGAAGCTCCGTTCCAGGAGGTACGGTGGCCTGTTACCTCCGCCAGCTTTTCTCACTGCATCTAGTGCATCCTGGTTCCCTCTTGCTGCCTGGTCGCTGCCTGCCGGGCTGCTGAGGACTCTGCTCTTCCTGCTTCAGTGTGCACCAAAGTTAAGGCTGGCTGTAGAGTTTGACACAGTTCTACCAAAGGCCTGGTGTGACAGAGGTCTGTGCAGAAAACATCCCCGACACTGGCCAGCACACATGAAAACTCTGAGGTCTCACTAGCAAAGGCCCTTCGATAGAGGCCCCTCCTGGTCGGTCTCCTGCTTACCAGGCTGCAAGGCAGGCTCGCCTCCTCCCAGAAGGTAGCTTCAACCATACCTTCCCACCCTGAGTCCAGGGACAACAGCCTGCTCTAGGCTCCAGCAGGAGGAAACACACATTTCACCCCATCTTCCAGTCACCACAGCTAGCATCTGCAGGGACACGGCCTCTTCGGATGCTTCTTAGGGCAATATGCTGAATTTCAGCTCCTATATTGTTTTGGATATAGCACTAAACTAATTTTCCTTAAAGTATCTTGCCAAACTAATCTTGGGCAAATAAATGTAATAAGGAATGTTTTTGAAAGCTTACCTTTGGCTCGAGTTCTAAAATCTATGTCTTTATTAATAGAGCAACATTTTCTTAAAAAGAATTGCTTAGAGTCTCTAATTGAGTCTTAGTGCCACAATGGCATAAACTCAACTTTCCCATCGTGCATTTGACAATGTTTCAAATGGATGTTTGATAAACATGTCTTTAATACACAATGTTTCACTGAAGCTGAAAAGCAGTTGTATAGATCCTGGATGGTATAAAAAATTCAGTGGTGTCAGAGATTTTTATTGCACCATTAACTACCAAGATTAAAATATCTATGGTCAAGGAACAGAAAATACTCTAGAATTATCTCTTAGAATCAGCTCTTTTAATCTGTCATGTTTTCTGTGCATATTTGCAGTATTGTGATATCTGTGGCCCCTCAAATGGTTTATTCTTGATTGTTTTTGTAAGTGGTCTATTAACATTGTTTGTAATCCTCTCCAATTGTGTCATCTAGTGTGCGGAGGGATCCCCAAACATGTTTACAAATACAAACATTTGCATTTTAGGAATCTACAAGTCTAACAAAAATTGTTATCTATTCAGTTATATTCACAAGGGGTTGTGTCTGAAATACAACATCCAGTTTAATGAGTAAGATTAAGCTCTTTGTACCTTATTGCAACTGATTTCATTTCTTGCATCTGCTACAGTTTTAATTACTTAGTTTTGTATTTCACCCCCTAAATAGGTGCAATATTATTTGGTGTCAATATTTACATTATGCATAAATGTTCTGCCATAATATTATCAAATTTTTCTCTGACTTCTGCCAAATGGATAAAATTCCCATTATCATGTTCATGCTCATAAAGTTTCTTGGATGTTCTTTTAAACACTAGACCTTGCTTGCCAAAAAATAAAACCATGCATAATCTGCATTTGACAACAGCACAACAATTTTTTCTCATTTTTGTAACTTATTTGCAGCATCGATAGTTTTTTCTTTTAATTGGATTTTTTAAATTTCAGCTTTTCAATACTATTAGTCGGACTAGATCAGGGAATTCTTTGGGAACAAGCGATGAGTCAGGAGCTTGACACAACCAAAGTTGATTTCACATTTGTGCCATATCCACTAGAGGTTCAAGTGTCTTTTAGGGCAGGTGCCCTCCATGTTATGACTCAGTGATCCAGGCAGAAAGAGAAGTAACCATCCTGCATCTTTATCACCTAGGGCAAATGACCTCCTCAGTCGGTGTGGCTGGCAAGAATGATGGAGGGTCTTAGACCAACGATCAAATGCTTCAGCTCAGAAATGACAGGGTCACTACTGTTCACCACTCATTGACCAGACTTAGTCATGTGGCCTCTCATGACTGCAGGGCAGCAGAGAGATGTAATCCCCATGCTTGTTGCTGTGCACTTTATTTGTGTTTGCAAAGAATATGTGATAAATACTGCTAGTCTTCGCACCCATTTCTCATTTTTATTGTTAACTATCCCCAAAGACAAAAAAAAAAAAAAAAAGCTCCTTTGAGGAAGAATAAGATAACCAGAGTCTAGTGAATTTTTTTCACTCTTGGAAAGAACACGTATAATAAATATATAAGAACTTTCTATTTCTAATGTCTTTTGGGAAGTTAAAATTTCTTATTTGAGGTAAAAAAAAAATTCAACAAGCATATCCTCATATGTAATATTCAAATTATGTGGTCTCTCTGGCTCCAACCACATCTATTCTATAAGCCCTCCAGCCTCTTTATAGTTCTCCTAATATTTCTGGGAGTCCCTGGAGATAGTTTGAAGAGTACTTCTCGGATTGATCCCATAGGCTTCTATTTATTCCATTCTGCTCCTGCTCTGCTACTCTTATTACTGCTGGGTGCTGTGACAACAGCAGTGTCCCCAAAGGCATACCTTATAGTGCTACTAACTGTCATACCCATCCTTTCCTGTCTCTGTCTGAGTGTGCCAAAACTAGAAATATGAATGGATAGGGTTCCAAGTATACCAAGAGCTATCAAGATAACTGGATAGAAAAGAAAAAGCCCTACCTTCCCTATGCCTATAAGAATGGCCAGGCTTGAACAGAAAGGGGAGATGGTCTTCAAGACAGGAGTCCACCATTCTCCCAGGTCATGTGGCTCCTGAATAAACCTCTTTTCTTTTGCACCAGCACCTGCCTCACAAGTTTGGCTTTTGTTGCTGCAGACAGTTGAACCTCCATTTTTTTTCTTTATTGATATTTTAGAAGAGAGAGGGAGGGAGAGAGAGATAGAAACATCGATAAGAGAGAATATCAATTGGCCGCCTCCTGCATGCCCCCAACTGGGGATTAGTCTCACAGCCTGGGCATGTGCCCTGACTGGGAATTGAACTGGTAACCTCTTGGTGCATGGGTCAATGCTCAACTGGTGAGCCACACTGGCTGGGCAAACCTCCACTTTTTTTGTTTTGTTTTGTTTTGTTACATTGGTAGCTAGTACCCCAAAATTCAGTGGTCTAAACCAAGAATTTATTTTGCTCATGATTCTATAGGTTGACAATTTAGTCTGGAATTAAATGAGCAACTCTTCTGCTCTTGGCTGGGCTTCCTTTTGGGTCTATGGCCAGCCGTGTGTCAACTTGGCTGATCTTGACTGGGCTCTTTCACAATCCCGGGGTCTCAGATGAAATGACTGGGCTACCTACCACTCATTCATGTGGTCTGTTATCCTCCAGAGGGCTAACGCAGGCTTGTTTACATGAATGAGACAGAAATCCCAAGAAAAAGAGCAGAAGTGTATAAAGCCTCGTAAGGCCTGGACTCAGAATGAGCAAACATCTCTTATACTAGATTGTATCGGCCGAAGACAGTTATAGGATGAGCCTAGAATCAAGAAGATAGGGAACAGACTCTACCTCTTGAAGGGAGGAGCTACAAAGCCAGGTTGAAAGGAAGGAGGAAAGGACTGGCGCCCCCTTTGTAACACTGCACAGCCTCAGAATTGAGGTGGGAGCCCATAGCGATGGGCTAGAGGGTGTCTGAATGGCGGACACAGACTCACTCAGAATCACCTCCATGCCCAGCGCTGGTCTTTGACCTTGACCATGTTCAGACGTGCCAGTGCCATAGCAGTAGGCACAGCTAAAATTCACTCTCCGCCCAAGGAACGTGAGAAGGCCTGGCTGTGACTGCTGGAGCTCACCAGACTGGAAGAAGAGGCTCTTCAGCAGCCTCCTCGGTAGCTCTCTCCTTCCCGGCCTCCTGCTTATTGATATCACTTCCCCAGGACTGCCGAGGGTGACTAAGCCACTCTTGGGTAGATTCCTTCTTAGAGGAAAATGGTGGCCATCTTTGCTCCCTGAGTGTGACCGAAGGAAGGCGTGAAGGAAGAAGAGTTCCAGTGGGCTCACCCTGGCCTTGCTGTGATCGGGGCTCGTTCTTTCCCCTCTGTTTGAACTGAAAAGGGGGGCCCCAGAATGTAGATGAAAAACAAGAAAGAGGTGCAGTGGTCATCCTTCACATATGCCAGCTGAGGTCGTCTCTGTGGCTCATCTCTCAGTGCCCACCCAGGCGGAGATACTTGGCTTCAAAGACAGCAGTAGGAGTAGAGAGCCCCCTGAGGAGATAGGCCTACCTGTTCAGGAGATGAGCCAGATTAGAAGGGGTAAAAACTTTATTATGCTCCTCAAGTGACAGACACCCTCCAGCATCTCTAGGGGTTCCTGGATTCAAAGGAGATGGATAAGCCAATTATGGGCAGTCTGAGAAGACGGAGCTTGGTGGGGAAGTTCTACCCTTGGAATTCTTGGGGCGTGGGGCCCCAGAGGACACCTGGAGTTCTGTAGTGTGGCTTTCAAACTGCTTTTAGCCTTGGTGCAACATTCAAAAGAAGACAAAAATGTAAAACTGTTCATCTCTGCATGAGCAGGAGCAGTGTGGAAAGGATCCTCAAGACAGCCAGCCTTGGCTAGGTGCCAGGTTTCTCTTCTGCAGAGAAAGCTTGTTACCGTTCCTTCTTCACTCCCATCAGGTGTTTTTAGTATGAAATATGGAAATAGGCGTGAAAGCAGCTTTCAAAATAGAAAGCATTCCACAAATACAATATTTTTTTCATTTATTTGCTTGTTTATGCCTTGACTGCTTTCACACAGAATTTGAGGCAGTTCACAAGAGTAATATGGTGAAAATAAGTCCCCAAACTACTATCACAGAATGGCAAAAAAAAAAAAAAAAAAAGCCAAGTAATAAAATACATGAGAATGAGGAAAATCGTATCCAAAACACCAGACTAAGAAAGGTTTCTTCTACTAAGCAAAAAATTTAGCTCTTGGACGATAACAGGATAGACAGATAAGTACAGAGATCACCAATGTTTGCTGAGCGCCGTCTGTGTACCAGACATGCGCTTTGATTATGTGAGCCACATTATATTTTCTGAGCTCTTAAGTAACCGAGGTAAAGAGGGGGAATTAGCAGTCTAATAAAATAAATCTAAATACATTCACCACTAACTTTTCCTGACCTTGAGGTCTGAGATGAGTCTTTATGTAAGGAACATCCAGGAATTTACTGAAGCTGATCCTCTAAAGCAGCTATTGTGTTCATGTTCCAGGTAAGATGGAGCAAGATCACCCCATTCTGTCTCTGCCAGTGAAATGCAGCTATAAAAACTGGAGAGAATTAATGGGATGCTACTGGAGGACTCTGCAGCAGTCATAGGCAGAAGGGGAAAGAAGACCAGAATTTGATGTGCCATCAAACTGGCAGTGTGTTTACCACTTTCCCCCTCTGATCTTCTCACAGCTTGGACTTAATGGTGAGTGCGGTTATGGGGGATGCACAGCAGAGGAGGGTAAGCAAAGCCTCTGAGGTCTGAAAAGGGGGATACCAGGTAATTGAAAACTATCAAAGAGATAGTGGATAAAGTGACCATTTGGGAAACTGACTACATAAGGGTCTTTATGAACTGCAGGGTTTACCCTTGGACGGACTGCACATGTGTGAATCTGATCTTAAACAGCTGACCAAATGTTAATACATAGACCACTGCCCATACTGACCAATAGAGGGTACATATGTGGACAGACCTAAATATATTACAAAGGCGTTGAAAACTGAACTTGTGTTGGAACCACAGTCTACAGAAAACAGGCTGGAACTTGAATTCTGAATTTAATCAGGTTCATCATCTGTTATGACAAAAATAGCAACATTCTTTATAGGATTTAAACGAGATCCAAAGTTTCATAACATAATAATAAAAATGTCCAGCATACAACTCAAAATTATTTGGCACATAAAGAACCAGAAAAACGTCAACTTGCATTGGAAAGGACAAATAGGCATCAGCTAATATTCAAGAACAATTTCCTAATGTTGTCAAGTCGTCAGTTAACTTTTTTTTAAATTTTAGTTTTTGTTGAATTTATTGGGGTGACATTGGTTAATGAAATTACATAGATTTCAGGTGTACAATTTTATAATACATCATGTATATATTATAGTGTGTGTTCACCACTCCAAGTAGTCAAGAAATTTTCTTAATTGTCTTTTAAAATGTTTTGATGTATTTCAAAACTTTGATCAATATTCAAACAAAGTTCACACGTTGAATTTAGTTGATAGGTCTTACAGGTCTCTTTTTAAACCATAAATATAATGTTAGCCAACTAAAATGAAATCTGAATGTGAATTTTTTATTCTGACATTAAAGTTAGTCTTGATAAGAAAATTTTTTAAATCCACCTAGTTAAAAAAAATGTTATAGGTTTCCTTTCCTCTTTTCTTTCTTTGCAATTTATTAGCAACGTTCTGGATTTTGCAGACTTCATTACAATGATGTGAATTAACATGTTATTTTGTCCCCTTTATATTCTGGAAACTGGTTAGATCTTGAGGCTTGATTAGCTTTTGGTTCAATTTGGAGAAGATAAGTGGTATTGTATGCTTCCAAGTGCGTCACAACAGGAGGCACACAATGTTTAGTCATCTTTCTTTTTGTCATCTTAAGATTGGTCATTGGGTTCAGGTATTATCAACCTGACTCATTCACTATGAAGTTTCACTCAATGGTTTTAGCAGCCAATGATACTGAGATAGTATATTGGGATAGCAGCCACTGATATTGCCTACTACCATTATAACATTGGAAGCTACAAAATGGTGATATTCTGATTCTATAATTTATTCTTCATTTAGAGGTCTTCTATAAAGACCTTTCCCACATCAGTTATTTAGCAACCTGAGAAGATAGAATAAATGTTTAATCATTTATTTATAAATTGTTGGAATATAGTTTCCTAGCTTACTCCAAAGGTGACCAATTAGTCTATTATTATGAACTCATGCATTTTAATATTTTTGATATGTCTCAATCCATTGCAATCACTATTCATTTTTTTTTTTTATCCTCATCCGAGGAAAGGACATTTTTCGTTATTTTGTTCAGATAGAGTGGGAGGGAAAGAGAGAGAGAAACATTGATTTGAAAGGGACACATCGAGTGGCCGCCACCCACACAACCCAACCAGGGCCGGGGACAAACCACAACTGAGGTACTTGCCCTTAGTGAGAACCGAACCCGGGCCTCTCCAGACCGCAGGTCAACGCTCTAACTGCTGAGCCAAATTGGCCAGGGCACAATCACTATTCATTTTGATGCTTAGATTGTCCCATCTTGGGCAGTAAGAGCCTCTTCAAGCTATCTTCTGGGTCCTTTCAGCATGATCTCCACAATTCTGAGTATCTTCCTTGCTTTCCAGGCTCATCTTGTACATTTCCTGTGTTCATCTTGTACATTTCCTGTACATTTCCTGTGAAACCAGCCCTTTCCCAAGGAGCTCTGATTCCTTCTAGTGGAACATTATATTTAGAGGCAACAATCTGGGCCCTAGGGGTGCTCATTACTTCTAGGTAGTTTTCTGTCTCTAAGTTTTTTCAGCACACAGAGAAAGGAAATATGTTTTGTTTTATTTTTTAATCCTCACCCGAGGATATTTTCCCATTTATCTTCAGATGTAGTAGGAGAAGGGAAGGGAGAGAGAGAGAGAGACATTGATGCCAGAGAGACACATCAATTGGCTGCCTCCTGCACAACCCGACTGAGCCAAACCAGCTCAGGGTATAAGTTTTTTATTTTTTTAATTTATTTATTTTTATTTCTTTATTGATTTTTAGAGAGAGAGAGATACATTGATGATCAAGAACATTGATTGGCTGCCTCCTGCATGCCCCCCACTGGGGATTGGGCCCACAACCTGGGCATGTGCCCTGACCGACAACCTCTTGGTACATGGGTCGACGCTCAACCACTGAGCCACACCGGCAGGGCAAGTTTTTTTTTTTTTTTGAAGAGACAATATATCTCGGACTTGCACTGAGATTTCTAATTCAAATGTAAAACCTCATGGTTTTTATTTCTTTAATTTTATATTTATAGCTCTCTTCTCTTATTCTGAAAATCTTAAATCCTAAAGTAACTTATTTGGATTATTTTATAATATGTATATTTCAGAATAACAATAGAAATGTTATTAACAATATAATGACTAAAAACAGTTTAATATTTCTATTCGGGGTTTTTAAAAATATTCTTAGGCTATATATCTCACTACAGTTGTATAATCAAATTAGTAGTGTTGTGAAGCCAATTATAATTCTTCCCTATGTAATTAAGTCACTAAATTGACCCACAGACTTAATTGTTTTATTTACTTTCAATTTTTAAGGATTGCATTTTTCTATTTGATTTTGTTTTATAATTATGTAACATAGCTCCATTGTTCCTATGTAAAAATCTATAAAACAATGTACATTCAGAAAAAGTCTTGCTTTTATCCCTGTCTTCTCTATTGTATTTCTAATTTCATCTATAAGTAACCATTATTATTTTTGTTATCTTGCATTTAAAAAATATATAAGCACCCTGGCTGGTTTGGCTCAGCGGTTGGAACATCGGCCTGTGGACCAGAGAGTCCCGGGTTCGGTTCCCACTAGGGGAACATTCTATCTATCTATCTATCTATCTATCTATCTATCTATCTATGGAGAGAGAGAGAGAGGCAACATGTGTATATACAAATCTCCCCATTCTCAGATAAAATGTAATATAGTATACATAGTATTTTGTACCTTTTTTCTGTTTATTTTTATTTTATTTTATTTTATTTTATTATTTTTTTATCCTCATTTGAGGATACTTTTGCATGTATCTTCAGATAGAGCAGGAGGGAGAGAGGGGGAAAAAGAGAGAGAGAACCATCAACGTGAGAGAGACACATAGACTGGCTGCCACCCATACGACCCCAAGTGGGCCGGGGACAAACTGCAACCGAGGTACGCGCCCTTAGCAGGAACCGAACCCGGGCTCTCTGGTCCACAGGCTGACGCTCCAACCGCTGAGCCAAACCGGCCAGGGCCTTTTTTCCATTTATTAATATGTTCTAGAGATCATTCATTCCACAGTAGAATGTAAAGATATTTCTCATTTCTTTTTAAAGCTTCATGGTAATCTATTGTTTATTTTAATAATAATTAACTCAATAATTTACTTAGTCCCCTATTGATGGGCATTTCTGAGTTGCTTCCAATTATTTGCTAATATAAATAGTGCTGCAGTAAATAGTCTTGTGCACACATCCCTTCATAAGTTTGCCAGTGTATCCTTGGCACAGATTCTTCATAAGTGGGATAGGTTGTTCAAGGGCAAATGCATATGCACGTTTGCTAGATGTTACCAAATCCCTTTCCATAAGGGGTGTGCCGTTTTGCATTTCCAATGGTAATTTATTGAGTTCTTGCTTTTTCACAGCCTCCTAACAGAGCATGTTGTCCAACTTTTGAATTTTTGCTTGAAAAATGACACCTCAGTGTAATGTTATTTTATATCTTTCTTATTAAACTCCATTCAAGGTTTTTAATCCCCCAATATAGTTCCTGGCTTATTGTAGCTGTTCAATAAGTATTCTTGTGAAGTGGTGTTTTAGGAAGATTAATCTAGCTGCAGAATACAGAATACTTTGGAATATGGAGAGAATAGCGACGAGGAACACATGGATTTCAGGACACAAGCTCAATTCATAAGAGATATTACTTTATTTTTCTATAATTCTTATTGTACAATTTTTCTGTGGTTGGGGGCGGGCACTGATTTAATCATCTCTGTCAATTCAGATTTTGTTCATCCCCCTGACCCCGAGATTGTGTCTGAATTCCAGGGTCTTGGGGCATGGCTGCAAAGGTGGGCGAAGGGAGGCTGGAATGGGAGTCAGGCTCTTGGTCATCACTTGGCTACCTGAGCACCTGCTGAGACATCCCTCCTCCTGGCAGGTCCTCAGTCACTGGGCCAAGGAGACTGCAGCTAAGGCTGGCCTCTTTCGTCTTCATCCAGAGGGCTTTTTCGGTTGGCCCTAAGGAAATCTGGCTGTTCTCCCACACCTACTGGTGGCCACAGGAGTCTCTGGGGGATCATTCTGAGGTCTTCCGACAGCCTATGTAGTCATTGCTATTCCTTAGCATCTGGCCTGTACTGGGCTTTCTCCTGGCAAATGAGACATGTTTCCTCTGCTCTGAAATGACCCCCAAATCTATGTAGGGCTCAGCCTGAGTTTGGAGGAAGGCACAGTGTTTCTTCTTAGGAACTCACCAGTTTCTCCACATCTTATCCAACTCCTGTCATAGGAAATATCCTGGGGAAGAAGAGTGTGAAGGAGAACTTTCTCCGACTGAGCCCTTGGTCCTCAAGCCTGATCCCTGGCTATTGAATTTCAAACTGAACTTGATGGCTTTGTTAAGCTCTAACAACACTCTCTTGAAACAGTGGACGGATGCCTCACACTCTTCTTGGATGTGGGAAGGCCATGGGAAATAAAAAAGAATGGGCGTAGAACCCCAGTTAATATCTCCAAATGTTATGCTGCTTACATTAGTTAAGAGCAAAGAGCAACGGCCAGGTATGACGTGATGAGAGGTGGAATCACACATTGGCTAAGGGTTTGGGGCTGATTGATGAAGAGGGGAAGGAGTAAAGATTCAGGAATGAGGCTGGAATTTGGAGCTGCCCAAGCAGAAGAATGATAGCACAAGTGACTGAACGAGGCCAGCTGGAGGGTGGGTATGCTGATTCGGGGAGAAAGATGGTCAGCTTGGCTTTAGGCTTGGGTGAGGTGTGGAGGTGACCGTCAAATCCAGAAGAGGGGCTGAGAGTTCTGGAAAAGAAGAGACAGAGCGAGTGGCTGAGGTCCCAGGTCTTAGGATGCTTGCACAGGTAAGAGAAGGGGAGACAAAGGACAGTTCAGAGGCCAAGTCTTGGCAGGGTCAAGCGCTGTGTAAACATGTCCTTCCTCCCAGCATGTGGTCTCACCACAGATATTAAGGACTCATTTCAGAGTGTCTGATAAATATACCAGCGTCATCTATATGTGCGTCTGACTGTCCAGCTGCTGCCCCCGCAGGCAGCACAGGACCTGAGCCATTTGAAGGTATGTATCTTTAGGGATGTTTGAAAGTGTACCTCTTCCCCCTGCAAATACAACTGTTCCCGGAGCAGGGCTGGTTTACTTTTCATTTACTGTAACAAGCACTACATGCAGAGCACAGTGAGGTGCACTGTGGAACCAAAGTTGCAAACTGCTACATCTGAACCGAGGACGTCTATTGTTTCTGAGTCTGCAGTTTGTTTGTTTTGCTTTTATTTTTGATGAGTTGCCAGAATTTAAAAACCAGGCTGTTTCACCTAAAAGTGTGGATTTCCAGCTCTTCTTGAAAAATCCATTTGTCCACGGCGGGCCTGCATTTCCACATGGCACAATCAGCTGAGGGGTGGAGCACCGCTCCTTCGCACAGACAGACACCTGCCTTACTGCGGTCTGACTCCTGTGGTCCTTGGTGTCCGAAACCCCTGGCTTGTTGAGTCAACCTCAGGGCTCTGGTAATAAACAGAGGCAGTCTTAACTCTTGATGGGGCCACCTACAGATAACCTGGGGCAAGTTCCTTTACCCCCGAAGCCTCGCTCTCCCCATCTGTACAATCCTGATGATGACAGTGCCCAGTTCTGACCTCCCAGGTGAGGAGCAATAAGATAATGCAATTGTAGCAGAGGCAGAAGGTGCGAAGGGGGGAGGGTCTGTGCAGGGGAGTTAGAAACAGGCAGAGCCCCTCGGGCTGTGGATAGGGAAGGTTCCCAAGAGGAGGGAGCCTTGGGGCCTGGATTTCTTTCTTCTTCCATGGGAGGCAGGCGGCCCAGCTGGGGCCTGCATGGACTTTGAAACCCTGCCATGCAGGACGGAGCCCAAGCCCTGGGAAGGCTGGCCCCCGCCCTCTCTGCTGTGATTCCAGGAACTGGGCCCTATCAGTTGGGCCCAGTTTCAGGAGTCGAGTTTCTTGCCATTTCTCCTCAGTCATGTGGCCGCTGGAGTGGACCAAGTGGGCGGGAATGTGATTGGCTGTCAGGCCGCCGTCCAGGCAAGGGGAGTGGGAATGTCTCAAAGGGGAGAATGGTTAGACTGGGTGTCCTGGGTAAGCTGGGCAATGCCCTCCTCACCCAGGGCCCTGGGCAGGTTTCTCAGGTCAGAGAGCTAAGGTAGCCTCTCCCCAGTCAGACCCCACCTGCAATCTTAGAAACACAGACCACTCATGAAAAGACTTGTTCTGGGCTGGAGGAGGCAGCCTGAGCTTGGAGGCCTTTTTCTCCTACCTCCCTGGGACCGGCTAGTCTGACTCCCCCTACCTTCTGGGAGCCTGGGCTGGGAAGGAAGTGTGCCTTTTAAACAATGATATGTACACTGAGATAACGTGGAAGGCTGCTTGTGACTGGGTGTCAGAATCGTGTGCATTTAGCCCTGGCCGGTTTGACCCAGCGGTTAGAGCGTCGGCCTGCGGTCCTGAGAGACCCGGGTTCGGTTCCCGCTAAGGGCACGTACCTCGGTTGCAGTTTGTCCCCGGCCCTGGTCGGTTGTGCAGGTGGCAGCCACTCGATGTGTCCCTTTCACATCGATGTTTCTCTCTCTTTCTCTGTTCCTCTCTCTCCCCCCCCCACTCTACCTGAACAAAAAATGGAAAGAATGTCCTCGGGTGAGGATAAAAAAAAAAAAAGAATCGTGTGCATTTATACGCAACATCTTTCTTCTAAAGAAACCCAAGAGCGAGCATATTGAGCACCACGGTCATTTTCCAGCCCGGCTACAGAGGCAGGAAGGGGCGGATCTGCTACTGCCAGGCCCAGAGGCACAGAAAGGCCAGGCAGGCTGCCCAGCGCCACACAGATGGTCAACACGGGAACTGAGTGGGAACCCAGTTCTCTGAACCCCAGTCTGCACTCACATCAGCCTCACCCCTCCCCAGATTCCCACCTTTATTTCTTTGAAAAGGATGACGGTCATTCCCCTTTAGAGTGACATAAGTGAGGTACCCAGTTGGGCACAAAATTTTGGGGGAAGCAAAAAATTCAACACTGAAGAAAAATAATATTTTAATGCAATATATTTTTAAAGTAAAAATTAATGCAAAATTTTTAAATAAAGGCAAGTTTTAACCCTGCATTTGGATGGTGTCCCCTAGTCCCAACCCTGCCAAAGGGCACTGTGCCCAGAGCTTGTGTGGGCTGCAGGAAGTGAACTTTGGTGCCAACCAGACGACGAGTCCATTCTGCTGCTTACCTAAGGGGCGACTTTAGGTTATGTGACTGAAATTCTTTGAGCTTCCATACCTTCATTTGTAACATAGGGTCAATTAGTCAAGGTTCTTAAGAGAAATAGAACCAATGGAATGAAGATCGTGTGTGTGTGTGTGTGTGTGTGTGTGTGTATTTTTATATACACACACACACAGATATAAAATTTATACATATATAAAATTATATATATTTCACATACATAATATACATAAATGTGTATATATAAATAAATTGCTTAATTATAAAGAACTGGCTAATGTGATTATGGAAGCTGAGAAATCCAGACCAAGGAGAGCCAGTGGTATAGCTCCCATCAAATGCCAATGGTTTGAGTTCCAGTCTGACTTCTAATCTGAAGACAGGAGAAGACCAGTGTCCCAGCTCAAAGACAGTCAGGCAAGGAGAGACTTCTTTCTTAGTCCACCTTTTATTCTAGTCAGGCCTACCCACACAGGCCTACCCACATATGAGGCCCACCCACACTGGGAAGGGCATTCAGTCTATGGATTCAAATGTTAATCTCATCTAGAAACACCCTCACATATACACCCAGAAATAAAGTTTAACCAAATATCTGGGCTCCCTGTGGCCCAGCCAAGTTGACATATAAAATACACCCTCACAAATACCTACCTCAAAAGTTGTTATGAAGAATATCATATGATTTTGCTTATATGCAAAACCTGAAGAACAAAATGAACAAACAAAATTGGAACAGGCTCATAGACACAGAGAGCGGCCTCATGGTTGCCAGAGGGAACGGTTGCGGGGGACTGGGTGAAAAGGGTTAAAGAATTAAGAAGTACAAATTGGCAGTTACAAAATAGTCACAGGGATGTAAAGCACAGCATAGGAAATACAGTCAATAATATTGAAATAATTATGTATGGTGCCAGGTGGGTACTGGAAATATCAACACTTTGTAAAGTATGTCATTGTCTAACCACTATGCTGTATACCTGAAACTAATACAAAATAATATTGAATATAAACTGTAAAAAAAAACAAAACAGTTGTTATGAGGGTTACATGAAGAACAGTAGTCAAAATGCCCAGCACACAGCCTGGCACACAGGAAGTAGTCATTAAATACATACTGGTTCTCACCGCCATGGTTTCCCACCAAGTTTTTCCTCCTTAGCCTCACCAGAGACATTGTGAACTGTAAATAATCCACTTTAGCACCTAGCCCCAGTGACTGCACTGAGCCATGTATGTGTGTTAAATACTCAGATTGAATATGGAAAGAAATTAATCCAGAGCTATTAATGACATGATCTACAGATGGGGTTGAAAGAACTGTCAGGAACCTCGTCACAGGATAGAAATGCAGCTCTCGGGGACCCTGGAATAAAAAATGTGGACCAGAAAAGAGAGTAAAATTAAAATACACACAACAGTCTGGGGGGAATATCTGAAACTTATACAATAGAGAGAAAATTGATTTCCTTGTGTTTTGTAGTGCTTTTACAAATCTACAGGAAAAGATGAAGAATACCCAATGAACAAGACACAGGAAATTTACGATGAAGAAATGCAAATGGCCAAGAATCCCAGGAAAGCATGCTCAATTTACCAACAATGAAAGGAATGCAAAGTTTCCCTGTATCAAACCACAACGTAAAAAAACTCTAATTCTTGGGATAGTAAGGGTTTGAGAAAACAGGCAACCTCGTGCATTGCTGAAAGGAGAGTGAATAGAAAACTTTTCTGGAGGTCGATTTAAATTAAAAAAAGGTTTAAAATGTGCAAATTTTTTGACTCACTAATGACATTCTCAAAATAACATTTATCCTAAGGTAATCATAGAAGATGTCAGCAAAAACGTTAGCAAGAATTCTTTAGCAGGACGTAGAGCAAAAAATTGTTTAGCAGGACATTCAAAATAACCTGTGTCCAACAATAGATGAATATTATTTTTTTTAAGTATGTAAGAAGATAGGTATTATCCTGGGAAGTAAGAGAGTGTGGTGGGGGTGACCCTGCACCTGTGACTTTTGGAGATGTTGTGTCCAGTTCTCCAATCTCGGGCACTTGAAGGAGAAAAGAGGGTGGGGGAGATATCCAGCTGCACCACAAGCCATTGCTTGTGGGAGGAATTCACAAGGTCCAGGACAGATTTCTGCAGCATTTGGCTGACTTGAAGTAATAATAATAAAGAACAAATTTTATTTGTTTGTTGTTTTTATTCTCACTGGAGGGTATGTTTTTTATTGATTTGAGAGAGAGAGAGAAAGGGAGAAACGGGGAAGAGAAAGAGAGAGAGAGAGAGAGAGAGAGAAACATTGATCAGTTGCCTTCCTCGCGTGCCTTGACTGGGAATCGAACCTGCAACCTGGGTTTGAGCCCTGACTGGGAATCAAACCCATGACCCTTCAGTACATGGAATGATGCTCCAACCAACTGAGCCACACTGGCCTAGGCTAAAGAACCAAAACTTTGAGTAGAATAATTATATTATCTAATGCTACAGGGCCTAAGAAGAAACCTGCTAATAACTGTTTGAAGCTAAGTATTCCCTAAAGGTCATATAATGCTCATGTATCTCAGTGGCCATATTTAGGCCGATGTTACACTCTCTCTAAAAATCAATAAACTAATCTTTTTCAAAAAGAGTATTTTTTAAGTGATTTCACTATTTATTAGATTCAAATTTTTACTAGGCAATATATTCATACAGTGTACAAATATAAATAATATATGTTGGGCTCCAGTTCCATGTGAGATAAAGCAAGTATACGTCACCCCTTCTTTCCTACTGTCTGCAACTATAAAGCCTGAACAAAATATATGGAGGATGATTTGAAGACCATGAAAAGTAAATTGCAAAAGATTGTGAAAGAAAACCAGAATTCAAAATACCACTGAATCTTACCGGTGGTGAATTCACCATATTTTTTCCTTGACCTGAATTCAAAGCATCTAGTAACTCAAAAGCAAGCCCGGTTGAGCAGAGAGGGCTCCAGCTCTACTAGTAAAGAGCATGACTGGGATTTAAGCAGATACAGGTTTATGGGAGAAGCTGGGGCTTCTGGAAGTAGTTCTTGCACTCGATGTCATTGGGAGAACCCTACAGGAAGAACTCTGTTCTTACAATAAAGCTCTATGGTTGTAACTGTCTGTCCCCTCTACTTCCTTTTCCTTTCCATATATACTTCTTCATCTTGGCACGCGCTGCATGTGTACACATGGCTTGCCATGTCTGCATGGATTGGTTTGCAACCTTTTTCTTTTTCCTGTAAAAAATCCTTTTTGGTGACAAAACAGCTAGTTGACATTGTTATTCGGTCAACAAGCTCAAGGACCAAGCAAAGGAACTTCTAATGCTCCAGAAAGTGAGGAAATATTCCATTTTATTTTCTCTTACCTCGTTCTTTTGTGCCCTAGCCTCCAGGCAATCTGGTGGTTGCAACGGTAGTAGCAACTCATGAGGACCCGTGAGATTCAACATTCTAAGAGAGAGGAAGCTTTCTCTTTGGTAGAGCTGTAGTTCCAGGAGGATGGGACAAAACCCTGTTGCTTTTTACCCCTCTCTCTGTCCTCCCAAGATAGGGGCCAATTAAGGAAGTGTTTGACAAAGAGCAACCACAGTCCCAAGTTCTGGCAACAAAACCAAAAAGGAGAACTCCAGGGAACCGGAAAGTATCCTTGTGGAGGAGGAGCTTGGGAAAATGACCCAGTAAAGGTGTTTATGAACTCCAGAGCTCACCCTTGAGCTATACAGTGCGAATCTGATTCTGGTGAGCATTCCAAAGACTTTGAGAACTGAACTGACTGATAAACCACTGCCTGGTCCCAGAGTGACTCCTGGCTGGTACAAATCTGGGACAGAGCCATAGAGCAATACAAGGAATTTTGAGAACTGAACCTATATTGGACCATAGCCTATAAAAGATGGATTGTAAATTGCAACCTGAAATACATCAGATTAATTGTGTGTCAAAACGAAAATATCAACATTCTTCATGGAATTTAAATAAGACCCCAAACCTCAAAACACAGTATTCAAAATGTCCAGAATACAATCCAAAATACTCAGCATGTGAATAACTAGGAAAATCTCAACTTGAATGGGAAACAACAATCAACAGACACCAATGTTGAGATTATACAGTTACTGGAATTATCTGACAAAGACTTTAAAGCATCTATGATAAAAAAAAAAAAAAAAAAAAAAAAAGCTCTAAGAAGCAATCATCAATACTCTTGCAGTAAATGTTAAAACAGAAAGTCTTAGCAAAGAAACAAAAGACATAAAGAAAAACCAAATGGAAATAAAAATGTAATGGCAAGTAAACATCTCAGCTATCTGACTAGAAGAATAGCGGTAACATGAAACAGTCAATGAACTTAAATATAAGTCAATGAAAATTATCAAACCTGAACAATCTGTAGAAACAAATGTTTTTAAATGAATAGAGCCTCAAAGATCTGTGGGACACTGACAAAGGTCTAACATCCATGTCATGAGAGTCCCAAAAGGAAAAGAGAAAGAGTACAGTGAGGAAAAAGATGTGAACAAAAAAAAAAGGCTGAAAACTTCCTGAGTTAGATAAAAGACATAAACCTAGACACTCAAGAAACCAAGCAGATTCTTAAAAAAATCCATACCCAAACACTTTGTATTTAAATTACTAAAAACTAAAGACAAAAATACCTTGAAAACAGCCAGAGAAAAACTGTGTATTACTTCTACAGAAACTATTTGAATGGCTGCAGATTTCTCATAAGAAACCACAGAAGCCAAAAGGAATTCACACATCTTTTAAATGTTGAAAAAAAAATGTCAACCCTGAATTCTGTATTCAGCAAAAATATTCTTCAGAAATGTGGGCAAAATAAAGGCACTTATAGAGGAAGGAAAGCTATAAATGCATGCCAGCAGATATGCTCTAAAATAATTGTTAAGGAAAGTTCTTGGACTGAAGAGAAATGATATCAGAAGGAAAATGGAAATATCAAGAATGAAGGAAGAATAGGAATGGCAAACAAACAGCTAGGTAAATATAAAACACTAGTCGTCTTCTCTTGTGTTCTTTAAAATGTATTTGACAGCTGAAAGGGACATTTTGAATATTTTATGATGGAATTTTTAATATATGTAGATGTAATACATAAAGCAACTCTAGCAAAATGGGGGAGGGTAAAAGGACTTACGAGGTATTAAAGTTTCTGCATTCCAAATGAAATGGTGAAATATCAGTTCTAAACAGACTGTAAAAAGTTAGTGTTAGTTGCAATCTCTACAGTAACAACTAAAACAATCATACAAAGAGATAGAATCAAAATCAAATAGATAAATTAAAATGGAATGCTTAAAAAAGTTCAAATATCCCAAAAGAAAACAGAAAGGAGAAACAGGCAAACAAAAATAGAGAGCGAGCAAACTGAATTCGGCAGCATATTAAAAGGATTATACACTATGATCAAGTGGTATTTATTCCTGGCATGAAAGGATGGTTAAATATATGAAAATCAGTCAATGGTCATATACTGCATTAATAAAATTAAGAAAAAACTACTTGATTATCTCAGTTGATGCAGAAAAAACATCTGACAAAATTCAACGCCCTTTCATGAGAAAAAAAAAAAACACTTAATAAAATAGAATTAAAAGGAAACTGCCTCAACATAATAAAAGCCATCTATGAAAAATCCACAGGGAATGGTAAAAGACTGAAAGCTTTTCTTCTAAGATAGTAACAAGGCAGGTATGCCTGCTCTTGCCACTTCTATTCAAATAGTACTAGAAGTTATAGCTAGAGCAATTAGGTAAGAAAATGAAATAAAAGCCATTCAAATTGGAAAAAGAAAAGTAAAATAATCTGTTTTCAGATGACATGGTTTTATATATAGAAAACCCTAAAGAATCTACACTCACACACACAAAATTGTTAGAACTAATAAATGAATTCAGCAAAGTAGCAAGATATAAAGTCAACACACAAAAATGAGTTTTATCTCTATACACTAACAATGAATAACACAAAAAGGAAATTAAGAAATCAATTTCATTTATAATAGTATCAAAACTAATAAAATACTTAGCCAAGGAGGTGAAAGACTTATAAAAGAAAACTACACTTCCTGATTTCAAAACTTACTACAAAGCTACAGGTACTGGCACAAAAACAAAGATATAGGCCAATGAAACAGAATAGAACCCTGGCCAGTTTGGTTCAGTGGTTAGAGCATCAGCCTATGGACTGCTCAAGGGCACGTACCTGGGTTGCAGGTTTGATCTCCAGCCCCAGTCATGCAGGAGAAAGCCAATTGATGTGTCTCTCTCACATCAATGTTTCTCTCTCTCTCTCTCTCTCCCTCCCTCTCTTCCACTCTATCTAAAAATTAATGGAAAACTATCCTCTGGTGAGGATTAACAGAGAGAGAGAGAGAGAGAGAGAGAGAGAGAGAGAGAGAGAGAGAAAGAGCCCAGAAATAAACTCTCACATATATGGTCAAAAGATTTTTGACAAGGGTGCCAAGAATCTTCAATGGGGAAAAGGACTCTTCAACAAATGATGATGAGAAAACTAGATATCCACATGCAAAAGAATGAAGTTGGAACCTTATCTAACACTATATACAAAAAATTAACTCAAAATTAATCAAAGACCTAAATGTAAGAACTAGCACTATAAAATTCTTAGAAATAAATATAGCGCAAAGAGTTCATGACACTGAATTTGGCAATGATTTCTTGGATATGACTCCAAAGGCACAGGCAACAACCACAACAAAAAAGACAAATTGAACTTCATGAAAAAAATTTTAAATTGTTCATCAAAGACACTATCAACACAAAAAAAGGCAATCCACAGAATGAAAGAAAATATTTGCAGATCATATGTCTGATAAGCTATTAATATCCAGAATATACAGAGATCTAAAACTCAGCAACAAAAGAACAAACAAGCTGATTCAAAAATGGAAAAATGACTTGAATACACATTTCTTTAAAGAAGACATACAAGACAAATAAGCACATGGAAAGATGCTCAATATAATTAATCATTACAGAAATGCAAGTCAAAACTAAAATAAAATACCACCGCACACCTATTAGGATAACTGCTATTATAAAATAAAACAGAACAGAGCAAGTGTTAATGAGGATGTGAAGAAATTGGGACCTTTGTGCACTGTGAGTGGGGCTGTACAATGTATAGCTGCAATGGAAAACAACATGGCAGGTCCTCAATAATTAAAAATAGAAGTACCATATAATCCAGAAATTCCACTATTGGGTATATGCCTCAAAGAAATAGAAACAGGGTCTTGAAGAGATATTTGTACCTATGTTCATAGCAGCACTCTTTACAACAACTAAAACATGGAAGTAACCCAAGTGTCCATTGATGAATAAATAGTGAAAAAAAGAAAAAAGAAGTGGTGTATACATACAATGGAATACTATTAAGTCTTCAAAAGGAAGGAACTTCCTTTTTTTTAATCCCCACCCAAGGACATTTTCCCATTTTTGTTCAGATAGAGTGGGAGGGGAAGAGAGGAAGAGAGAGAGAGAGAAAGAGAGAGAGAGAGAGAGAGAGAAACATCGACATGAAAGGGACACATCGAGTGGCTGCCACCCACACGACCCAACCAGGGCCGGGAACAAACTGCAACCAAGGTACATGCCCTTAGCGGGAACCAAACCCCAGTCTCTCTGGACCATAGGCTGACACTCTAACCGCTGAACCAAACCGGTCAGGGCAAAAGGAAGGAACTTCTGACACATGTTACCATGTGGAGAATATTCAGAACATTATGTGAAAATAGCCAATCACAAAAAGACAAAAACTACATGATTCTACTTACATGAAGTCTAGTTCATGGAGACAGAAAGTAGAAATGCGTTTGCCAGGGTCTGGGGGGAAAGGAGAAATGGAGAGTTATTATTTAATGGGTATAGAGTTTCAGTTTTATAAGATGAAAAGAGTTCTGGAGATGAATAGTGGTAATACTAGCACAATGTTATGAATTTATTAATAGTGTATAAATTGAACACAAAATAAATAAGGTGGTAAATTTTGTTATATATATTTTGTCACAATTATAAAATTTAAAAACTGAGAAAAAACAGAAGGAATGAAGAGAAAACAAATAAAAATCGGTAAATCTTAATCTAAACATATCAATAATTATATTAAATGCAAATTGTTTAAACACACAAAAGACAAAGATTATCAGAATGAAAAAAATGACCCAATTATATGTTGTCTACAAGAACCTCACTTCATGATAATGATATAGATTAGTTAAAAGTAATAGAATGGAAAAAGACAACATATAAACACTAATCAAAAAGAAAACTGTATACGTTGCTTAAGGAAAGCAGTAGAAGTAAATTTTTGAACAAAGAAAATTACCAGGGATAAAGAGGAATAGTACATAATGATAAAAGGGTCAATTCATTAAGACGATATAAAAATCTTAAATGTGTATGTACCAAACAATAAAACTGCAAAATAAATTTAGCAAACACTAATAGAAATGAAGGGAGAAATAATCTTTGATTTTACTTGGAGATTACTCTCCTCTCAGTAATCAATAGAACAAGTAGATAGAAAGTCATCAAAGATACAAAACTGAACAATGACATTACCAAATGAATCTAACACACATTTTACAACATAGGCAAAAGTAGCCTTACAGTTATTCTTATGAAAAATAATGCAATAATTAATAAATAATAATACAAGAATAAACTCTGTTTCACATGCTCGTGAGTGTAAACCTACTTTGCCCCACCTTGTACAACATTCCACCCCAAACAGTAAAATACACAATTTTTTTCAAGCACACATAGAACATTTACCAAGGCAAACTGTATCCTGAGTCATAAAACAAACTTTGCCACATTAAAAACAGTTGAAACTCTAGCAACACTTACAAATAAAAAGAGAAACAACACAAATTATAAATATCAAAAATGAAAGCAAGGATATCACTACAGACCATTCAGACCTTTAAAGCCTAATAACTAAATAGTACATAAAATTTACACACACAAATTCCACAACTTAGATGAAATGGAATAATTTCCCCAAAGCCAGAAAGAACTAAACTTACCGAACGAGAAATTGATAACATGAAGGGTCCTATAACAATTTTAAAAATGGAATTTATTGTTAGAAACTTTCCAAAAAATAAATCTCTAGGCACAGAAGTTTTCATTATGAAATTCTACCAAATATTTAAAGAAGAAATAACACCAATACTACACAATCTCTTCCAGAAAATAAGAAGAGGAAGGGACATTCTTAACTCATTTTATGAGACCAGCATAACTCTGGTACCAAAACCAGAAAAAGAAGAAATCTACACCCAGTATCTTTCATGAATATAGATGCAAATGCCCTCAGCAAAATATTAGTAAATCACATCTAGCAATATATAAAAAGAACAATATACCATAATCAAAAGTTTTTTATCCTTGGAATGCAAGGCATTTTCTCTATAACATCCACCATATTAAGTCCATAAAAACAAAATATCACATAATGCTATCTGTAATGTGAAAAAAGCACTTGACAAAATACAATATCCAATCACCCAAAATATGCAAACTAGGAACAGAAGGGAACTTCCTCAACCTGATAAAGCACTCCACGTACAAGAAAAACCTCTATTTAACATTACACTTAATGGTGAAAGATTGAATTCTTTCCCCTAATTGTGGAAACCAGCACAAGATAAGGAAGATAGATAAAAGGCACACAGGTTTGAAATGAAGCACTCACCCTTCAAACATGGCATAATTATCTACCTAGAAAATCTTTAGGAACCTACAGACACAAAATCTCCCAGAATGAATATATGGGTTTAGCAAGGTTACAGACACAAAATCAATGTAAAAACCACCATACATTACATTAATACACTAGCAATGTACAACTGGAAAGCAATAACATTTAAAATAGTTCCAATAAATGAAATAAATCTAACAAAACACATACAGCATCATAATGCTGAAAACTACAAAATACTGGTGATAAGAATAAAAGAAAGCCTGAATAAGTGGACAGACATTTCATAATTATGTATTGGAAGACTCTACAGAGCAAAGGTATCAATTCTTCACAAATTGTTCTATGTATTTAATGCAATTCTAACAAATGTCCCTGCAGAATTTTTGTAGATATATTCAAGCTGATACTAAAATTTATATGGAAAGACAAAATAATCTAGAATAACTAAACAATTTTTAAAAGGAAGCATGAAATTAGAGAAATTGCACTACTTGATTTTAGAACTTACTATACAATAATCAAGACAGTGTAACCCTGGCCAGTTTGGCTCAGCAGTTGAGCATTGGCCTGTGGACCAGAGTCCTGGGTTTGGTTCCGGCTAAGGGCATGTACCTCGGTTGCAGTTTGTCCCCGGCCTGGTTGGTATTGTGTAGGTGGCAACCACTCGATGTGTCTCTTTCATGTCAATGTTTCTCTCTGTCTCTTCCTCCCTCTCTCCCTCCCACTCTATCTGAAAATAAAATGTAAAAATGTCCTCAGGTGAGGATAAAAAAATTTTTTTTTAAGTATTAAAAAAATAAAAAGACAGTATATAGGATAAAAAGACAGCAAAAGGATATATATATATGTCAATATAACAGGATATCCAAAAATAGTCCCACACAGATAAAACCAAATAATGTTTTATAAAGGCCTAAAAATTCAACAGCAAAAGAATCATTTTTTTAAAAAAACATGTTAGAACAATTGCATATTCATATGCAAAAACTTCCTGAACCTCAGAACTTTAATAAAAATTAACTCAAAATGAATCATAAATCTATAAAACTTTTAGAAGAAAACAGGAGAAAATCTATATGACCTTGGGTCTGGCAATGAATCAGTTTTCAGATTCATAGTGGCAGCAAAAACAATCCTTTAGCTCTGGCCAGTTTGGCTCAGCAGTTAGAGCACCAGCCTGTGGACTGAAGGGTCTTGGGTTTGATTCCTGGCCTGGGTTACAGGTTTGATCCCTGGCGCATTTGGGGTTGTGCAGGAGGCAACCAACTGATGTGTCTCACACCTATGTTTCTCTCTCCCTCCCTCCCTTCCACTCTATCTAAAAATCAATGGAAAAAACATTATCAGTTGAGAATTAACAATAATAATAATAATAATAATCCTCTAAAAAAAAAGAATGAGTTGGACTTCATCAAAACTTAAAACAGTAATTGAGAAAGACTGACAAGGGTATGGAAAGGCAAACTACAGTCTTGGAAAGAATATTTGTAAATCTCATATCAAACAAAGGTCTTGTATCCAGAATATGTCAGGAATTCTCAAAACTCAACACCAAGGAAACGACCAATCTAGATTTAAAATGGGTAAAACACATGTACAGACATTTTACCAAAGTGGTTATAAGAATGGAAAATCGGCAAACAGAGAAAGATGTTGAGCATCCTTAGTCATTAAGAAAATGCAAATTTAAAAACCACCATAACAGAGACATGGACGTAGGGAACAGACTGACACACCGCAGAGGGGGGTGGGAAGAGATAAACCAAAGAGCTTCTATGCATATATGCATAACCAATGGACACAGACAATAGTTTGGGGAAAGCAGGAGGGGGTGGGAGCGGGGCATAGGGCGTCAATGGGGGGGAAAAGGAGAGGCCATCTGTAACACTTTCAACAATAAAGATAATACTAATAATAATGTAATAACTATGTATGGTGTCAGATGGGTACTGGACTTATCAGGGTGATCACTTCGCAAGTTATATAAATGTCTAATCACTGTTGTACACCTGAAACTAATAAAATATTGTATGTCAAGTGTAATTGAAAATAAATTCTAAAAAAATATTTTAAAAAAAGAAGAAAACCACTGTAAGATACCGCTACCTATTGGATGTTTTAAATAGATACACAGACA
Source organism: Molossus molossus (assembly GCF_014108415.1). NCBI lineage: Eukaryota > Metazoa > Chordata > Mammalia > Chiroptera > Molossidae > Molossus > Molossus molossus. The sequence goes on along the minus strand of NW_023425351.1, from coordinate 41,898,015 downwards.
GCACCAAATGCTGATGAGGATATGGAGCAACTAAAATTCATACATTGCTGGAGGAAGTGCAAAATGATTCAGCCCCATTTAAAAAAATGTTCCAGATTTTCATTTAGTGAAACATACGTACAACCCAATAATCCCAACACCTGCATATCTACCCTAGAGAAATGAAAATGTATGTCCACACAAAAACTTACACATAAATACTTATAACACATTTATTTATAATTCTCCTATGCTGGAAACACACCAAATGTCCTTCAGCGGGTGCATGAGGGGTGGGGGTTGGGATGTGTTGCATCTATCCCTGAGCTAGTACATACTCAGAAATAGCAAGGAATAGACTTTTGATCCATGCAACAATTTGGATGAATTTCAAAGCTTTTATGTTCAGTGGAGGGGGGAGGGGCACAAAAGATTACATACCACAGGATTCCATTGACACAGCATTCTTGGGAAGACAAAATTATTAGCATAAAGAATAGATGAGTCGGATGTGAAAAATGGCGGCGGAGTGAACGGAAGCTGCACAGACTGTCTCCCAGAACCAAACTGGAATTACAACTATAACACAGACAAATCGGTGGAAAAAGCAACAGAAAAGCAGCTTGTGAGGACCATATAGCCAGGGACACTGACTCCATCCCGGTAGGCTTGTGAAGGCGCAAGACGGGGGCTAGGAGCCCACGGTCGGCAGCTCGGCTGCGGCCTCAGCTGGGAGCAGCACCCTTGGGTCACACTCCCAGGCGGCTCCACAGCGCAGAGCTGGGACAGAGGCTGAAACAGCCACAGCCACTCACCTTGGGCTCTGTCAGAGGGAGGCCAGACTGGACTGGAACTGTGTGGGGACACTCGGGATTTGGAGGGCACTAAGAGCTTTTGCTGAGTTGCTGCCACGCAGGACGGTGGCCATATTGCTCCTTCCCAGGGCTCTGGGGCGAGGCAGCAGCCCCTCCCTCAGAGATCCAACCCCACCCTGTGGGCCATTGAAGTGCTAATTGAAGCTCATTAACAACCAACAGCTGCCCCACCCTCGTGAAATCCCCTTATGCTGAGCACCTGAGGAAGTTTTTCAGTCAACTGACAACCCAAAACTCATCAAGTAACCTTGACTGCTAGCCTCCAGGCAAAAAGCTAGAGGAAAACAGTACCTTTCCTGGGCTGGCAACTTTAACCAGGAAAGTAAGACTTGACAGTGGTGTTTAACGTGGGTCCTCCCTCGCTCATCTAAACCCGGGAGAGGGAGCCACAAAAAGCAGAACACCAACATCCACAGTGAAAACCTGACAGGCACCAAAGCGCACTATGATAGCCAAAATGGTGAAACACAGAAACAGAGGCCAAATGAAAGAGCAAGAGACCTCCACTGAAGATGAGATCAATGTGGAGCAGTTAGGCATGTTAACAGAGCTAGAATTCAGAGCCATGATCTTGAGGAAGCTCAATAGCATGAGTAAGGACATAGAGATGCTGAAAATAAGCCAATTGGAAATTAAAAACCATCAAGAAGAGATAAAAAATGACATATCAGAAATGAAAAACACATTGGAAGGTTTAAAAAGCAGAGTAGAGGAAACTGAGGACCGGATCAGTGAATTGGAAGACAGGGTAAAAAAAAAAAAAAATCAACCAATCAGAAAACCAAAAGGAAAAAACGATTAAAAAACAGGAAGACAGCTTAAGAGAACTGTGGGACAACTGGAAACGGAATAATATTTGCATCATAGGTGTCCCCGAAGAAGAAGAGAATGAGAGAGAGGGATAGAGAATATATTCAAAAAAATAGTGACAGAAAACTTACCTAATTTGGTGAAGGAAGAAGGCATTCAAGTTCAAGAAGCACAGAGAGCCCCAAGTAAGAAGAACCCAAACAGCCCCACACCAAGACGCATAGTAATCAAACTGCCAAAAATTAAAGACAAAGAGAGAACCCTAAAAGCAGCAAGAGATAAGCAACAGGTTACCTACAAAGGAAACCCCATAAGGCTCTCAGCTGACTTCTCACAAGAAACACTACAGGCCAGAAGGGAATGGCATGAAGTAATCAAGGTCAGGAAAAACAAAGATCTGAATCCAAGACTACTCTACCCAGCAAGGCTATTATTCAAAATAGAGAGTCAAATAAAGAGCTTCCCAGACAAAAAAAGGCTAACGGAATACATTAGCACCAAACCAGCACTGCAAGAAATGTTCAAAGGACTGCTGTAATTAGCAGGAGAAATGGGAAGAAAAATAGAACCACACTAAACAAAAATGGCAATACATAAATACATAGCAATAATCACCTTAAATGTAAATGGATTTAATGCTCCCATAAAAAGACACAGAGTAGTTGATTGGATAAGAAAGCATGACTCATCTATATGTTGTTTACAAGAGATCCACCTCACAACAAAAGACTCACATAGGTTGAAAGTGAAGGGATGGAAAAACATTTTCCAAGCAAATGGAAAGCAGAAAAAAAAGCTGGGGTAGCAATACTAATATCTGATAAAATAGATTTTAAAATGAAGGCCATAACTAGAGACAAAGAGGGCCACTACATAATATTGAAAGGATCTATCCAACAGGAAGATATAACCTTGATAAACATATATGCACCCAAATATAGGAGCACCAAAATATATTAATAATCTTCTGGAGGACTTCCAAGGAGAAATCGACAGCAATGCAATCATAGCAGGGGACTTTAACACCCGGTTAACAGCACTGGATAGATCCTCTAGACAAAAAATTAGCAAGGAAACAGAGACTCTAAATGAAGCACTAGACCAAATAGATTTAATAGATATCTACAGAGAATTACACCCCAAAACTACAGAATACACATTCTTCTCAAGTGCACATGGGACATTCTCAAAGATAGACCACATGATAGGACACAAACTAAATCTCTACAAGTTCAAGAAGATTGAAATTACATCAAGCATCTTCTCAGATCACAATGGCATGAAACTAAAAATCAATTGCAACAAGAACATGCAAAGACATTTCAACACATGGAGGCTAAATAGCATGTTATTAAACAATGAATGGTTACTGAGGAGATCAAGGAAGAAATTACTTTTTTTTTTTTTTTTTTTCATCCTCACCGGAGGAAATTTTTCCATTTTTTGTTCAGGTAGAGTGGGAGGGAGAGAGAGGAACAGAGAGAGAGAGAGAAACATCGATGTGAAAGGGACACATCGAGTGGCTGCCACCCGCACAACCGACCAGGGCCGGGGACAAACTGCAACCGAGGTACGCGCCCTTAGCGGGAACCGAACCCGGGTCTCTCAGGACCGCAGGCCGACGCTCTAACCGCTGAGCCAAACCGGCCAGGGCTCAAGGAAGAAATTAAAAACTTCCTGGAAACCAATGAAAATGAACACACAACAACACAAAATCTATGGGATGCGGCAAAAGCAGTTCTGAGAGGGAAGTTCATAGCACTACAGGCTTACCTCAAGAAACAAGAAAAATTTCTAATTGACCGTCTAACCTCACAACTTAAAGAATTAGAAAGCAAACAAAAAGAAAACCCCAGAGCAAGTAGAAGGAAGGAAATAGTCAAGATCAGAGCAGAAATAAATTACATAGGGACCAAAAAAAAAAACCAATTCAGTTCAATTCAAACAATGAAACAAAGAGCTGGTTTTTCGAAAAGATAAACAAGATTGATGGACCCTTACCTAGACTCACCAATAAACAAAGAAAGAGAACCCAAATACACAAAATCAGAAATGAAAGAGGAGAAGAAACAGCCAACACCACAGAAATACAAAAGATCGTTAATAGCTACTATGAACAACTACATGGCAACAAATTCGACAATCTAAGCAAAATGGACAAATTTCTAGAATCACACAGTCTCCCAAAACTGGACCGGGAAGAGATAGAAAACTTGAACAGATCAATAACAACTAAGGAAATTGAAGAGGTAATCAAGACTCTCCCAGCAAACAAAAGCCCAGGTCCAGATGGCTTCACGGGGGAGTTTTACCGAAGATTCAAAAAAAGAACTAACACCCATTCTCCTCAAACTATTTCAAAAAATTCAGGAAGAAAGAAGACTTCCAAACACATTCTATGAGGCCAGCATAATTCTAATTCCCAAACCAGAAAAAGACACTACAAAGAAAGAAAACTACAGGCCAATATCCCTGTTGAACATAGACGCCAAAATCCTGAACAAAATACTAGCAAATTGGATCCAGCAATACATCAAAAAAATTATTCACCATGACCAAGTGGGATTCATTCCAGGGATGCAAGGCTGGTACAATATTCGCAAATCAATAAATGTGATATACCACATAAACAAAATGAAGAATAAAAACCACATGATCATATCAATAGATGCTGAAAAAGCATTCGACAAAATCCAGCATCCATTTCTGATAAAAACGCTCAGCAATGTGGGAATAGAGGGATCATATCTCGATATAATAAAGGCCATATATGAAAGACCTACAGCCAACATCATACTCAATGGGCAGAAACTAAAAACATCTCCATTAAGAACAGGAACAAGACAGGGATGTCCACTTTTGCCACTCTTATTTAACATGGTACTGGAAGTCTTAGCCACAGCAATCAGACATGAGGAAAAAATAAAAGGGATCCAAATTCGAAAGGAGGAAGTGAAACTGTCATTATTTGCAGATGACATGATATTATACATAGAAAACCCTAAAGACTCCATCAAAAATCTAGTAGACTTAATAAATGAATTGGCAAAGTAGCAGGATACAAAATTAACGTCAAGAAATCGACGGCGTTCTTGTACACCAATGATGAACTCACAGAAAGAGAAACTGAAAAAAACAATCCCATTTACCATTGTGCCAAAAAAATTAAGATACCTAGAAATACACTTAACCAAAGAAGTTAAGGACCTATTTACAGAAAACTACAAGACATTTAAAAAAGAAATAGAGGAAGATATAAAAAAGTGGAAGCACATACCTTGTTCATGGATTGGAAGAATTAATATCATTAAAATGTCCATACTACCCAAAACAATCTATAGATTCAATGCAATCCCCATCAAAATACCAACGACATATTTCACAGAAGTAGAACAAATACTTCAAAAGTTCATATGGAACCAACAAAGTCCCCGAATAGCCACAGCAATTTTGAAAAAGAAGGACAAAGTAGGTGGGATCACAATACCAGATATCAGGTTATACTACAAAGCGACTATAAGCAAAACAGCCTGGTACTGGCACAAGAACAGGCATATAGACCAGTGGAACAGAACTGAAAACCCAGAAATGGACGCAAGGCAATATGCTCAATTAATATTTGACAAAGGTGGCAAGAGCATATAGTGGAGTAAAGACAGCCTCTTTAATAAATGGTGTTGGGAAAATTGGACAGCTACATGCAAAAAACTGAAACTAGACCATCAACTTACACCATACACAAAAATAAACTCAAAATGGATAAAAGACTTAAATGTGACCTGTGAATCCATAAAAATTCTAGAAGAAAATGTAGGCAACAAAATTTCGGACATCATACGGAGCAGAATTTTCACTGATACATCACCTAAGGCAACAGAAACAAAGGAAAAAATGAACACATGGGACTACATCAAACTCAAAAGCTTCTGCACAGCAAAAGAAACAATCATCAAAATGGAAAGGCAACCCACTGTATGGGAGAACATCATTGCCAATGATGTATCAGATAAGGGGTTAATTTCCAATATATAGAGGGTGCTCATACAACTCAACCAAATGAAGACAAAGAACCCAATTAAAAAATGGGCAGAGGAGCTGAATAGACACCTCTCCAAACAGGACATACAAATGGCCAAGAGACATATGAAGAAATGCTCAACATCACTAATCATCAGAGAGATGCAAATTAAAACAACAATGAGGTATCACCTCACACCTGTCAGAATGGCCTCCATCAACAAATCATCAAACAACAAGTGTTGGCGAGGGTGTGGAGAAAAGGGGACTCTAAGACACTGCTGGTGGGAGTGCAGACTGGTGCAGCCACTGTGGAAAACAATACGGTGTTACCTCAAAAAATTAAAAATTGAACTGCCATTTGACCCAGTGATCCCACTTCTAGGAATATACCCTAAGAAGCCTGAAACACCAATCAGGAAGAATATATGTACCCCCATGTTCATAGCAGCACTATTTACAATAGCTAAGATCTGGAAACAGCCCAAGTGTCCATCAGTAGAAGAAAGGATGAAAAAGCAGTGGTACATATACACAATGGAGTACTAGGCAGCTGTAAGAAAGAAAGGTCTCTTATCCTTTGAGACGACATGGAGGGACTTGGAAAGTATTATCCTAAGTGAAATAAGCCAAGCAGAAAAAGACAAATACCACATGATCTCACTTATATATGGAATATAATGAACATAACAGTCTGAGGAATACGGTAGACCCAAAAACATGGAAGTAGGGCACAGACTGACATCCCTCAGAAGAGGGGGTGGGGGCGGGTGGGAAGAGATAAACCACAGAACTTATATGCATGTATGCATGACCAATGGACATGGACAACAAAGCCGGGGATGGGGCCGGGGTGGGTTGGGAAGGGGGGTGCCAATGGGGTAAAAAAGGAGAAACATCTGTAACAAAAAAATAAATAAATAATTTTTTTTAAAAAAGTATAGATGAGTCATTGCCAGGGGTTAAAAGTCGTGGGAAATAGTGACATTAAAGGGATAACATAGACAGTTTGGGGGGATAGTGGAATTGTTTGGTATCATGATTACAGTGGTATTAATATAAATCTATACATGTTAAAATGGATAAAACTATAAAAGGTCTCAAAAAGGGTCAATGTTACTGTATAATAATTTTAATAATAAAAACTTTGAAAGTATGTAATAAAGTCCTTCTCCCATTTGCCCCATTCCTACCCACCTCCCTCTTCCAGACATACCCACTTACCGTTGCTCATGCATCCTTCCAGTGTCTTTATGTATATACAAGCAAATATAAATACTACTTTTGTTTTCCTCTGCTTTCTTACAAGAATAACACAGTTGACACTGTATTTATTTTACTTAATAATATATCCTAGGGCTCTCCCCCTAGCAGTAAAGAGCTATTGTTTGGCTCCTAAATTCTGGGAGGTTTATTTGCAGCCTTGGGTTTCGTTTAGCTGATGGTTTTCACATATGGTACACAAAATCTTTGGGGAAGAAAGATTTGTTCTCCAGGACTGACAGGACCTTAGCGGCGGGCGGGGGAGGGGGTGTCTATTTATTGAAGTGTTCAGCCAGGTACATGGTACACACAGGCCTGCTACAACTGCCAAGGGCAAGTTACTGCCAGAAATAAATCCTGAGATTCAAACTGCTATTGTTTCCGACACGCCTGGCTTATCTGGTAAATATGTGTAGAATAAATGACTTCATTTTACTGTGGTTGGAAAGGAGCTCAGCACCACCATCCTACTCCCGGGCCCTGGCTGTCCATTCTGTTAAAGTCACTAGATGCCAGAAGCTGGTGCCTGGACCACTGGCTCAGAAAAATCGACCCTCCCCACAGCCAGGGCATCTTGGCTCTCCAGCACCCACCCACAATCAGTCAGACCAGACAATCCACATCTCCCCAACATGCTTCTCCCAGGACGGTTTTTGTTGTTGTTAATCCTCACCTGAGGATTTTACAGAGAGTGGAAGAAAGGGAGGAAGGGAGAAAGAGACAGAGACAGAAACAGAGACAGAGACAGAAACAGCCATGTGAGAGAGACATATTGATTGATTGCCTTCTGCATGTACTCCGGGATCTAACCTGCAACCCACAATCCCATTTCCCATTGCAACAACAATAAAACAAAATACCTAGAAACAAATTTAACCAAGGAGGTAAAAGACCTGTTCTTGGAAAACTACAGGACACTGAAAAAAGAAAACAAAAAACAGAGGAAGATACAAACAAGTGAAAGAATAGACTGTGTGCATGGATTGAAAGAATTAACATCATTAAAATGTCCATACTACCCAAAGCAATCTATAGATTCAACACAATTCTTAGTAAAATACCAACAACATATTTCACAGAACTAGAACAAATATTCCAAAAATTTATATAGAACCAAAAAAGATCCCAAATAGCTGCAGTAATCTTGAAAAAGAAGAACAAAGTTAGAGGGATCATGATACCAGATACCAAACTACTACAAAGCCACTGTAATCAAAACAACCTAGAACTGTCACAAGAACAGACATATAGATCAATGGAACAGAACAGAGACCCTAGAAATCGACCCACAGCATTGTGCTCAATTAATATATGACAAAGGAGACCAGAGCATACACTGGAGTAAAGATAGTCTCTTCAATAAATGGTGTTGGGAAAATTGGACACATACATGCAAAAAAATTTAATTAGACCAACTTACACCATACATAAGAGTAAACTCAAAGTGGATAAAAAAATTAAATGTAAGTCACAAAACCATAAAAATCCTAGAAGAAAAAACAGGCAGTAAAATCTCAGACACGTCATGTAGCAGAATTTTTGCTGATACCTCTCCTAGAGCAAGAGAACAAAGGAAAATATAAACAAATGGGACTACATCAAACTAAAAATCTTCTGCACAGCAAAAGAAACCAGTATCAAAATGAAAAGGGAACCCATGGTATGAGAGAACATGTCCACCAATGATACATCGGATAAGGGGTTAATTTCCAAAATACATAAAAAACTCATACAGCTCAACAAGAGGAAGATAAACAATCCAATTAAAAAATGGGTGAAGGTCCTGAATAGACACTTCTCCAAAGAGGACATAACAGATAGCCAACAGACATGAAAAAATGCTCAATGTCACTAATCACCAGAGAGATGCAAATGAAAACCACAATGAAGTATCACTTCACACCTGTCAGAATAGCTACTATCAACAATTCAACAAACCCACAGGTGCTGGCGAGGGTGTGGAGACAAGGGAGCCCTAGTGCACTGCTGGTGGGAATGCAAACTGGTGCAGCCACTGTGGAAAACAGTATTGAGTTTCCTCAAAAAATTAAAAATGAAACTGCCATTTGACCCAGTGATTCCTCTTCTAGGAATATATACTAAGAATCTCGAAACACCAATCAGAAAGAATATATGCATCCCTATGTTCATAGCAGCGCTATTTACAATAGCTGAGATCTGGAAGCAGCCCAAGTGCCTATTAGTAGATGAGTGGATTAAAATGCTGTGGTACATTTATACCATGGATTACTATGCAGCTATAACAACGAAGAATCTCTTACCCCATGAGACTGCATCAAAGGACCTGGAGATGATTATGCTAAGTGAAATAAGTCCGTTAGAGAAAGACAAATATCACACGATCTCATTTTTATGTGGAATCTAAAGAACAAAATAGATCCAGAGATATGGAAGCATGGAACAGACTGACAGATCTCAGAGGGAAAATGGGAGGGAGGGTAAGAAGAAATTAATCAAATCACTTACATAACTTATTTGATGCATAGACCATGGACACAGACAATAGACAGGTGAAGGCCTGGGGGGGAGGGAGCAGTGGAAGATGGGGGGAGTGGTTCAAAAGGGGGAACTGGAAGACATCTGTAATATTCTCAACAATAAAATAAACTTTAAAAAATTGTGAGGGCACGGTTCCTCTGTAGTGCAGAGGCAGGAAGGGCATTTAGAAGGCACTGTCTATACAAGAATATGGCAATCTTGTATTTGAAGCACCACATTATCTCATATGAAGTTTATATTTCTTATATTTGGAAAAGATGGTGATTCAGAAGCCTATCAGTGTCATTTTATAGAAACACGCTCCCCCTATTATACAAGCGCTACAGCTACCTTCTCTGCGAACCTCCAGTTAAAGAGCTGAGACCTATTTAAAAATGAAAGAAAAAAAGGGGAGAGAGAGAGAGAGAGAAAGAGAGAGAGAGAGTCGTTGGACAGAGAAATTTCTACCAACCTTTTTTCAGGTGATGTGGTGGCTTGGTGAAGTGTAGGGGTCAAGCATGCCAGACGGCCTGGGTTCAGTCTTAGGTCCATAGTGGTGTAACTTTGGGCAAGCTAGTTAATCTCTCTAGCCTCAGTTTCCTTATCTGTGAAAACTGGCATGAGTTGTGACAATCACGATAAAGAAGAGTAGTGCCCACATGTACGAAATGTTCAATTGGTGTTATCAGGAACCCAAGAGAATAAGGCAGCCCTTCTGTTGATGTCATGCCTGCTGACCTCCCATTGACCAAACAAGTCATGCAGGAAGCCTTCTCTGTCCACAGTGGAGGAAGTCACCTTGCACAGAAAAGGGTGTAGCTATATACTGTAATCCTATTACAGGGGAGTGAAGATTACCACGGGTACCTGGGACTTTGACCCTGGCTGGGGCAGAGGAGTTGTTAACAGCACTGATCTGATTCAGATACATGACCTCATAAACACCAATAACACACACAAAAAAATGTAATAACAACACCTGCCATTTATGGAGTACCAACTATGGTGGGAAGGGCTGTTCTCAGCAAATAGAAGTAGGAGCTGGGCAGACAGCTCAATGAATTTTCTTCCCCTCGTTTTTGACTCTCCCTAGGTTTCCCTCCTCATATAGTACCGTAATTCACAGTGGAGACTAAACCATTTCAGAGAAGTTAGTAATAAAGATGAAATATAACAACAATAATAAAATTAATAGTAATAATATTTATTAGTTACCTATGTGTCAGGCACTTCATGTGCATTATCTCATTTAAGCTTCATAATAACCTGATGGTGTGGGTGTTATTTTTCTCATATTGTAGATAAGGACACCAAGGCTTTGAGACCAAGTGGCTCTCCAATGTCACAGCTGGTAGGAAACAGAGCTAGAATTTGAACTGTTTGAGCCTGAAATCCATGTTCTTATTCTCCTACTCTTCCCCTTCCCTGTGCATCATACAAAGTCCCAAGTGCTTCTGTTCTCCAGGCCTAGAGTGGACCAAATGTTCTAGACCCTCCACCTACACTGAGGAAGTACATAAATAGTAGTAAGCATATTGGTGCTTATGTTAACAGAAAAATTTATTTCTTGAATTCGTGAAGCATGTTCTGAGCTAACGGTTGAATAAAAAGCGCACGGGGGAGAAGTGTGTCCAGGAGCGAAGTCTGTCTCGTCTCACAGGGATGCGCAGAAGGGGCTGGGGAGCGGGGGAGTCCTGGCTGATGGAAGCTGTGGTCCTGCCCCGCTTGCTCTAGAATTTGGAAACTGCCCACAAGAGCCCTCCATGTTTATTTCCCAGGGCTGACTTAACAAAGTAACGCAAACTAGATTGAAAAGATTAGACATGTATTCCCTCACAGTTCTGGAGCCCAGAAGTCTGAAATCAAGGTGTCAGTAGGACCACGGTTGCTCTGAGACTGGGTAGAATCTACCTTCCGGTAGGAACTGGCGATCTTTGGCATCGCTTGGTTTGCAGCTGGACCGCTCTAATCTCGGCTCTGTCTTCACACGGCCTTCTCACCATGGTGGTGTCAGTGCCCGAATCTCCCTCCTCTTACAAGGACAACAGCCACATTGGATTAAGGGCCTACCCTCACTCAGTATGACTTCATCTTAACTTGATCATGTCAGCAAAAACCCTGTTTCCAAATACAGTCATATTCACAGGTACTGGGGATTAGGACTTAAACATTTATTTTTTGGGAGACACAATCCAACTCATAGCACCCTCGATGGACTGGGACTTGGGTGGGGTAAGCATAGTGCCCCCCAGTGAGTACTGCTGTGGAGCCCTCAGTGCAGCTGAGACAGGGTTCTGCCAGGTGGCCCTTGGACAAATTACAAAGCAGAATCCAGAGAGGTCACTACACTGTTCCGTTCCCCTGCAGGTGTGGGACCATCCCTTGCTTTGTGACTGAAGACTTGCCAGGTCCTGGAAACATCTGGGAAGTGTTTTGCTGGGGAGAGTTGAACGTTTGAAGACAACATCAGCGAACATTCCTGGTGCACAGTTCTTGTCCTGCCTCCGCGGACGTGCGTGCTGCTGGCCTAGAAAGACCGCGGGCTTCTGAGGGAGAGCCGGGCTCTGTCACTCACTAGCTGTTTAATCTTGGGAGTATTATTTCACCTTTTGGTGCCTTGCTTTTCCTCATCTGTCAAATGAGACCATCAATACTTACTTGGAGTTGTGAGAATGAAAGGATAGAATGTTCGGGAAAGTGTCTACAGTAAATATTCAATGTTGTGTTCATTTCCTTTCTCTTCCCTGCCCATTGTCGATGGGCTCAGAAGGATGGATATACCAGTTATTACTTTACTAGTCCAATCCAATAAATTGAGCACCCAGTATATACCTTCCTTTGTGCTGGACCCAGGGGATACAGCACATAATATCAATTTTTGTTCTGTAGGAACACACAACCAAGTAAAAATATTAAGTGCCTACTCTCTGCAGGTCCCTCACATATCAAAGCCCTCATTTCTACAACATTCTATATGGTCTTAGTGTCCCCATTCTGCAGACAAAGGAACCGAGGCTCCTATGGAAAGAAACAGTCAAAAATCACACATCTGGGATTTGAATGGGCCTGACTGAACCCCAAGACCTTGTCTCCTGATGGATACCACTCACAATGTAAAATCTGTGACCCTAAGGGAACATGGTTATCTTTTTCCTGGATCTAAAACCTTGCCCAAAGGGGAGCTGGTTCTAGGAACAGGAGAGGCAGGGTTAGCATTTCTGGATGGTGTGTGGCCCCTCAAGACCACCTGGGAGGACAGCACACTCCTGAGTTCCCCCTCTGGCATGTCTTCTCGGTTTTAATCCTACTCCTCCCATGAGATATGTGCTTGATGAGTAGCTTCGAGATGATCAACTTTACCTTTGGTGAGATGATCAACTTTACCTTCGGAGCTGCCTGTTCTTATTAAGAGGCCTAGTCATTTTATCCTATAAGACTCTGAAGCTTGAGGTCAGTGTTAAAGCCAGTGTTCTTTAAACACACACACACACACACACACACACACACACACACTCACACACACTGCAGCACTGCAGCCTAGGAGGTCTGAGGTCTCAGAAAATATTTTAATAGGCTCCCCTAGTTTTTAAAAGAATGAAAGTCCCTGGTCCACTCACCTGAGGGTGCTGACTTCACTTCAGCCCCAGAACAACACTGAAGACGGGAGGCCCAGCGCTCCTGGGAGCTCGTGGTGTTAGGGAGGGTCTTGATAGGCCATGGAAACAAACGATGTATTGCTCCTTCCTGGCCTGTAAAATAGTCAAAATTCCATTTTTGACTTTTGACTGCTGACAGCTTTCAAAGCCCCTCACTGCCTTTCCCCTCTGCCCCATATCCGGGCAAGCGGGCAAGGACATCCAGGGCACCTTCCCTTGGCCCCAGCTGGAAGTTCAAGGCACAGGCCCTTGGCAGCAGGCGGTGGCCCCACCCCAGCCCCACACCCTAACCACCATGAAATCTCAAGTCATTTTCAGATCTTCCCAGGAGCCTGGCCTGATCCCCCTAGAAAGCTTCATGATGTGAGCAAAACCTTTTTTAATACCCCCTTGGTACATGTGTGGTGACATCAGTCTCAACATCTGAACTAGATTTTGGGTGGGGGTACATCTCATCTTTATGGCGTGACTCAACAGGGCCTCTTTGGGGATGCTACTCTAACAAGTCTGAGATGACTTCATCCTTCATTGGGCCCCCCTTCTCCCTACTAGGAGTTCCCATTACAGGGCAGGCCCTCACCAAAATTGTGCGGTATTTGAAGTTTATTTTCTGGGGTCCCAGTCCTCCCTTTGTTTTGTTTTTGTGTTTTTCCTTCAGGACATTCCTCTCATATCCCTCAGTAGTTAAGTCCCCAGCCTTCTGCTCCACCTCCAAACACCAACCAGCACACCCCACCCCACCCCACTCCATCCCAAGCCTTTTTTAAAAGGCACTAAAAAAAGGACCTAAATAGCTCCTTCCAATCAAGGCCTGAATGACTTCTGAATTTTAATACATGACTTTCATGGGAGGAGCCCTCAATAGTTTTAGCAGAAGAACTCCCTTGCTAACGGTAGGATTTTAGGCATCAACAGTAGGATAAGCCTCTGTGCTGTTAGGGTCCCTCACTCCCAAATGTCTTGCCCTTCAACTCACCAGTCAAAACTCACCATTAGAACTCCATTCCTCCGGTTCAAAACTTCATTCCTCTATTCAAAGGCAACTCCTCCTCCCTTTTGTGATTCATACCCAGTGTGCACACAATGATCACATCCTTTCTTGGGGGCAGACTTTTATGGGGAAGAGGTGGAGACCAGGAGGGTGTCTGATACTCAAGAAAACAGGAAGTCAACAGAAACTTCCATGGGGTGGGGGGAGTTACAGGGCTCAGCGAGAATGGTCAGAGGCCTGGACATTGTGGCATATCCTAATTCCCAGGGGCCGCAGACACGCCCCCGACGCGTTCACATGGAAGTATGCATGTGAACACTGCCGTGTGTTTGAGGAGCTGTGTGACGACAGGTGCAGGGGAGAACGGTGTGCTACCATGTTAGCCTCTCACGGAATGGGAGTCCCTTTGTCCCCCTATAACGAACAGCTTCTTCTTCAAATCTCTGCAATTTGAAACATAGGTTGAACGTTCCTCTTTCCTCTCAACCATAGAGAGAGGTTATGGGCCCAGGGTCCCACTTAGTTTGGAGGAATAGTAGAAACTGTTTCAGTCACCTTCAGAGGAATCCCATTGCAGTTAGTACCTGCCAGACCCCCAGCAAAGACAATAGGTTGTAGCCCTTTGGCATGTCTCTCTGAGTGACTTGCCGGAGTTTTCAATTCTTTTAGGACCCAACATGTTGCTTCTTGCAAGACTCAGGCAGGATTTCCAAATTAAGCAGGGAGAGAGGGCACCGTCCTCCTCACCATTGCTTTCCTGTTATTCTGACACCTACAGAGTGTCCTGGGGCCATGACCAGAGCTGTTAATGACCCAGTGCAAATGTGAGTGTGGAGTCAAAGAAAGCAGGTGACCAAAGTGTCCAGTCCACTGCGAAGCAGCGTGGAGATACATACATGTGTACATATGTGTTTGCTTCTCCTACAAAAGCTTCAATTAGTGAGAAAATGGCAAGTGACCATAATCTCCAGCATTAAAGGGAGCCGCATGCAAGCACTGGATTTCCCTAGGCAGTCAGCTTCCTTCCTCCATGTGGTTCCCATTAGCCAGGGAGCTGCCCAGAAAGGCTGTCTCATTTCACCTGCTTCTTCTGAGGGAGGCTTAGAGTTGCTTTGTTGCCATGGTAATCACTAAAGGGATGGCTGGCTGTAGTCCAAGTCCAGACAACCCAGAGAGGAAGGAAGATGACCCCCTTTGACTCTGGGTGCCCGGAGATGTGAAACCTGGGTCACGGTGGTCATTCCACAGACCAGCTTGCTGTGCAAGTCCAGAGCTACAGAATAGCTGCTGACCCTTCGCCCTGAGGTTCAGCGGGATTGAAGTAAGACTTCTGAGGTTTCCAATCCTTGCCAGCTTCCCCTTGTCCATCTCCCTGTTGCTCCTGGGACCCACTAACCAGAGGAAGAAGAGTGGAGAGGGGAGCCCTGCAGGACGACTTCTTCCCCTGCTTACTCATTCCCACCAGCTCTTGCCCAGCACCCACGGGGATGCAAGAGCAGGCATAAGTGGGCTGGGGTAAACTTTTACTTACTTTTTTAAACTTTGGCAACAATTGCATACTTTTTATTCAAATTCAGCTGATGTTTATTGAGTATCTATGATGTGTTAGGCACTGTGCCAACTGCTTTGACACAATCCTTAGGACAATCCTGCAAAGAAGGACTAATGTCCTCATTTTAAAGATAGAAGCTTTCTGAGACCAGATGTGGGGGTCTTCGAGGCTAGAAAATGGGAAGAGAGTGTCAAACCAACACTCTGGGAACAAACAGACCTGGGAGCTGGCCCCAGCTGAATCTTTCTCTGGCTGCGAGGCAGAAGCAAGCTGCTCAGTTTTGAGCTTCGGTGTCCTGATAGACAAAGCAGGGTTCGCCTTTGGGGGCTGTGAGGAATAGAGGAAATGTATGTAGTCCGCAAGCAGCCTCGCCCACGGTAGGCACTCCGTAACTTAGGTGATCATAATGATTCTTTGAAAGATAGGTCTAGTAGATGAGAGCAGGGCAAGATTAAAAAGGAAGATGTTAGAGATGGGGAGTAAAGGTAGGAAGCTATGGGTTTTATGTAACATTTTCAACAAGATTTGGGGTGGGGAAGGAACAGGGGTAGAAAAAAAAAACTATCAATAAAACAGAATAGAAGGCCCAGAAATAAATACAACATCAATTGGACTTTATGATACAAGTACCATTATAAGTTAGTGGAGAAAGTATGAGCCCAATAACTATGTTAGGACAACTGGCTTCCTAGGTAGAAAAAAATCACATTAGACCCCTACCTCACACCGCACCGCAAAATAAACTTAAGATGGCTTAAAGACCTAAATGCTTGAGAGAATGTTTTTATGACATGGAGATGGGGAGGGATTTATTTGTAAGACATGAAAGTCAGAAATAAAAAAAAAAGAAATATCAGAATTTAAAACTTCTGAAAAATAAAGTAAAAAGCAAGTCACAAAGAAGGATTAATATTTGAAATATATAAAGAAATTCTTTAAGTCAACTTTTTAAAAGGACAGAGAAACCAGCAAAAAAATGGGTAATGACTGTAAACCAAAAATTTACATGACAACTCTGAATATCCACTATATATGAAAAGATGTCTGGGCCTTACCAGTAAACAGGAGTATTTGACTTAAACAAGGAAATTCAATGTCATGTTTTTAGCTTGGTAAAAATGGAAATTGTGACAATATAAAGTATTGGTGAAAATTCAAGGAAACAGCCCTGGCCAGTTTGGCTCAGCGGTTGAGCATCAGCCTGCACCAGAGAGTCCCGGGTTCGGTTCCTGCTAGGGGCACGTACCACAAAAACATAAAGAAATAAAAAGTTCAGGGAAACAGGAATTCAGCAGGTAAGTAAAATTATTTTGAAGAACAATTTTGGCAACCTTAATAAGATTGCAAAGACACATACCCAATAAACTGAGCACTTCACTTCTAGGACATATCCTAGAAAAATTCTTGTACACGTTTCATAAACATTTCTTATATTTGAAAGCCACAAAATGCCCCCTCCCCCCCACTGAGAGTATGGATAAAATGAATAAACTGTGGAGTATCCGTAGCCATATAACAGAAAAGTATAGCGCAATCAGAGTGCATGGATCCAATCTATATGTAGCAATCGAGCTAGATTTAGACAAGACAATGTTGAGTGATGAAAGCAAGTTGATAAATATTATGTATAGGATGACATTATTCTTCATCCAAGTTTTAAAACATGGAGCAATGTTATGTATTATTTATCAGTACATGAGCATACACTAAAATGTAAAGACAAGGACAGGGACACATGGCATTCATCATGGTGGTCACTTTGGGACGGGAGGGAGGGGACCGAATCTGGTTCTGGTGTGAGAACATGGGGTATTTTAACTCTAATGTCTTATTTCATTTTTAAAAGATTTTATGAGATTTTTAAAGTAAGCATTTGTTCACTTCAGGTGGCAGGCACATGGATTCTTTCGGTTTGTTTGCTTGTTTGTTTGTTTTCTGTTAAAAATAAGCAGGTCTGGGATCACTCTGCCTCCGTCTCTCCTCCCAGGGTCTGGATCTCCATGCAGGAGTAGGAGCCAAGTGTCCCATCAATCATGGGAGAAACGTCTTGCTATTCTTGAGGGACCTTTTTGCCTTGTCTCTGAGAGAGTACCTTTTCTGCCTATGGCTCATGGATTTATTAAGGAATTTAACCAGTCTGGGGTTCTTCTAGAGTTTCTAGTAGGCATAATATTAAAAGCAAATCATCCACTCTAGTGATATTGGTGGAAAATTTATGTAATTTTAAAAGTTCAGAGAGTCAAAACCTACAGGGCTATTGCATCAGTATGGCCACAACAGGAACAGAATCGGCTCGGAGGCTATTACCGGAGCGTGGGCAGGGCTATGGGGACACCCAGGTGGTGAAGCACAGGAGTGGGAAGTCATTAGCCCCTAAGGGGAGGAGCAGGAGGAACAGTGAAACCGGGGCCCAGGGACAATGCCTCACTTCAAGGAGAGGCTACGCCAAACAGGAGAGGGTGCAGAAAGCTGAAAGAAACATCCCGACTTACCGTTCCTCCCAGCCTCTGACCTCTCCCCCATGCCTCCCACTGGCTAAGGGGTCCTGGGAGATGCAGTCCACAGGGTTCGGTCCCCTGGGCTCAGAATAGGCAAGAGCTGGTGTGGGGTGCGAGCAAATGGCGACGGCCCAGACTGAGAGCTGAAAGAATCCCAGTCATGGAGTTGGTAAGTAATAGCCACGTAGTTTAGTTTGGAAGAACAGAAAAAGAGAGCCGGGCCACCCTGTCTTTGGAGACAGGTCCCTGTTTCGGAAGTGGGAACTAGAGAGGAAAAGGAACGGGGCTTGGGATCGGGGCGTGCTGGGCCCCGGGGAAAAGAGGCTAGTGCTCCGCCCAGTGTGGGAGGCAGAAGGCCGGGCAGGGGGACCAGAGGGAGTTGGCAGACAGGCTATCCAACCCCATCTGCTTCCAAGTGGGAATTCATAGGTAGCTGTGCTGAGTGCACAGATGTGGAAGGAAACAGGCCGCTGATGGAAAGCAGGTGAGTGGGAGGGCGAAGGGCCTGAGCGAGGGGCCGTCTGCAGGTAAGAACTGGCAAGGCCACCCTCCAGCCTGCAGCTGCCTGAGGCCCAAGGGAAAGAGTCCTTGTCCCCCTGCCAGGCTCCAGGTGCTGGCGATAACCTCCGGGAATCCCCAGCCAGCTGCCTCCCCAGTGGCCCTTCAGTTAAGTGACACCTACCAACTCATTAAGAAGATTTTTCTCAGCTTCTGGCTTCTCAGCTAAGATCTGCTTGGCTTGACTGAAACACAGAGAGAGGAGCCCTAGGGGACAGCCCAGGCCAGGGCCATTTTGTACTCCTCTCCTGTCCCCATTAGCACTTTTGTAGTGTCTGGTGTGTGGGGGGGTGAATTTAGAAGCTCCATAGTTCAGCAATGGTGAGTGGGAGGAGGTGAGAAGGAGTCCACAGGCCCTCCTCTGGCTGTGACATTTCTATGGTGACATCACTTCCACTCACCCCAACCTGAGGCTGCCTTAGTCAGGGTGACACAGACCGTTAACCTCCTGAATCCTAACCCTGCGGCAACATCATCACCCATTCACAAGACTGCGTGCTCCTTGAGGACCCAAGCTCAGTTCTGGCGTAAATGTTTTCCTTTCCCCCAGCACATATCTGGCTGCTGGATTTCACCAGGTCCACACTCCCTAGGGGAACACAGGGCCTGAAGTAGAACCCCGCCCCCATTCCTAGTCTCGCTCTTTCTACTCTGGCAGCAAGACCCTCATTGCCGGCTAAGTGACTCCCTTGTGGGGAGAGTTTCCTGCAGGTGAAGGGCCTCACAGGTTTGCTGACTGCTGTTCCCCGCCACACACAGATGGTCTCTTCCTGGCAAGGAGCTGGGTGCCATGGAAAGCTCTGCACTCAGTTTTTATAGGAAAATGTGTGCTGCCAAGTCGGGCTCCCCGGGGAGCATTTTAGCTGCATGACTCACGGGGTATTCAGAGATCCTGCTCCATTTAAGGGTGATCTATTTACAAGCATGCGTAGGTTTTTAGAATTTTACAGTGGTTTGTGGGGAAGGTGGAGTATATATTCAGAATGTATGGACATTTCCTGGACTGTAAATAAAATCGTGTGTGTGTGTGTGTGTGTGAGAGAGAGAGAGAGAGAGAGAGAGAGAGAGAGAGAGAATGATTATGTAGGAGCTTTCTAGAAACAGATAGCTAAGTCTTAAGACCTGAAAGAATTTTTTTTTTTTTTGGTACATTAGACCTACTGAGTCTCCTTCCTGGTTGCCGAGGTGCCTGGCTGAGGCAGAGACACGGGAAAGAACTGCAGTTAAGAAAGTGAAGGGAGCATCCTCTCCCGTGCAGCCCTGGGCTTGACCGTGATTCTGTGACAGTAATTCAGGGGGAAGCATCACATTCTTTCTCCTCTTTACCCCAGTTTTTAAAACTGTACTACAGAACACTCTGTGGAAGGCAGAAGGAACAGAGGCTTGTCTCCTACAAGCAGCCTTTGCCCTCGATCTGGAAAGGGATGGACGTCTTCCCAACAACCCACCCGGAAAATTAGCTGGATATCCGCAGATTTTGCTGGATGGATGCAGACTTGACTCCTGGGGAGGGTGCCCCAAAGTGCGCGCCCCATCACCCTGACCTGTGGGGGGAGCTCTGAGGAGAAGGTTGAGGGGAGGGGCCAGCAGCACCACCACAGACACCTAGCTCATCCTGGAAAGCCACCCAGCTGTTGCAGAAAGAAGTCCTGGAGCCAATCTCTCTCCTCTCCCCATCCAATCTGCCAGCAGTCCTGCCAGTGCTGGTCCCCGTGAAGATCCCAAACCACTACTTTCCCTCCCGTCTTCCCACTGAGCTACCTTCATCCACTTCAGTGTTCTCCCAACCGTGCCCGTTGACTGCTCAGTGGGCTGTGAATTCCCTTCAAAGCACCGTCCTCTACTCTCTTCTAAGTACATCCTGGGTCAACCTACCTTCAAACACCCTGGAGAAAGGAACCCTTTTGCACAAGCCTCCCCAGAGGGTCATTTGACACCCACAGTCCAACCTAACCAGCTCCATTAAGGAGCTTGTGCGGCCTGTGCAAAACCAGCTCCAGTTTACAGAGGACTTGGGCCAGCAGCAAAGACCACGCCGAGGTCACCCAGCCTTTGGGACTGGCTTGAGTCAAACTGCCCTATTGTCTGAGCTGAGAAGCCACAGAACTTGCCGGTGTCTCCTTTTTCCTGAAACCCAGGGGCCACATTCTGAAAGCCTGTTCCCACAGCTCACTCCAGCCTGATCAGACCAGCAAAACCACTTCATTTCTAGGTCTTTACTGAAAGCCATCATGCCAGGCGACAAAACCTCTAATGTTCCAATGAAATACATACACCACTTACGTAAGATAGGCCGCTTTGTTGTTCATCATTGTCAGTGCAGCAGGGCAGCGGGAGGTGCGTATTTTGAGCTGCTATGACTTTAAGGTAACCCCAACATATATTAAAGCCTGTCCACTCTTCTTCCTAAGGTCAAACTTATAGCTCACATTTATTGGGTGCTTACCTCTGTCAGGCACTGTTCTAAGCACCTCATTAGTTAATCTAATCCTCTCAACAACCCTGAGAGAGATAGTGTTACTATCCCCATTCTACAGATGAGGAGACTGGGTCACAGAGAGGTCCCCCAAGGTCTACAAAGTCAGCATGTGGGTAGCTTAGCACCATAGTGTCTCTCTCTCTCTCTCTCTCTCTCTCTCTATATATATATATATATATATATATATATATATATATATATATATCTTATGCCTAGTTTGGAAAAGGAATGTTGCATCTCTTAGTTGCCCTAGCAGTGTGGGCAGGAAGCAGGGCTGAGCCTGGGCTGTAGGATGTGTGGACCTTGAACTCCCAGTAGCAGCTGCTCATGAGCTCTCATTAGAGTCAAACATATAATCTCTCTGTTGACCACTGTGGTTGGGGACGAGCAGTTTGGTGTAATCTAATTCTATGCAGGGCTCGGGGTCTACAGGAATCTGACATTAGCAGGTCATCGGGCTGATGAGATCAAAGGTTGACCCTGGGACTGACTGGTAACCTGCAACGTGTGGGTCCCACAGCTGTGGAAGGTGTAAAGAGTAAACTGAACATTTATTTTTGCCACTCTCTGACACCCCTGGAAAACATTTTAGCAATCCCTGCTCTCTATTTGTTTACCTGTCATTCTGCATACAAGTAGAGTTGAGAACTTATAATCACATAGCCTCAGCCCAGCTGGCCTGTTATCAGAGCGTCCCAATTGCTGGAATGACGAGTGAACCACGAGCCTTGACTGCTTTACTCTGACATGTAGTTAAACGGAGATGATGTCCTTAGAGCCTGAAATAGCTTCATAATGAAATATTAAAGTACTGGAGGTACCTGCACAAGAGAGCGCTCGAGGAAGAAGGGATAT
Organism: Molossus molossus; assembly: GCF_014108415.1. Classification (NCBI taxonomy): domain Eukaryota; kingdom Metazoa; phylum Chordata; class Mammalia; order Chiroptera; family Molossidae; genus Molossus; species Molossus molossus. The sequence goes on along the minus strand of NW_023425351.1, from coordinate 41,875,983 downwards.
TCCTTGTAGCACAGAAAACCCAGACTCATCTGTAAACAGATGCACCACTCACCAAACTGTGGCTTCATTAATAATAGATTTTACTTGATCAGAACAAAAAAAATGGCCCATAAAGGTAATATTGTCTTTGATAGCCTGAGGACATTTTTGCATTTATCCTCAGATAGAGTGGGAGGGAGAGAGGAAGGAAGAGAGAGAGAGAAACATCAACGTGAGAGAGACACATCAACTGGTTGCCACCCACACGATTCCAACCGGGGCTGGGGACAAACTGCAACAAAGGCACGTGCCCTTAGCGGGAATCGAACCTGGGACTCTCTGGTCCGCGGGCCAACGCTCTAACTAAGCCAAACCGGCCAGGGCGAAAGAAATATTTTTTATTTGGAAGATATTTTTGAGCTCCCACCGTATGACAGGCACTGGTCTAGGCATGGGGACACAGCAGGGGAAGTCCCACCTCTGTGGAGTTACAGTCAAGAGGGTCAGTGGACAGTGCTGCACAGTGTGCAAAGGCTACAGTAAGGGCAAGCCCAGGGCGACATGGAAGAGAGACATCGGGGGTGCCTCTCCTAGTCTTGGAGATCAGGAAAGGCTTCCCTAATGAAATAATGTCTAATTCAATTTTTGAAGAATAAACCAGAAATGGAGGGGTGAAAACAGAGCCCAGGGCATGTTCAAAGTTCCAGAGGGAGAGTGAAAACTATATGTTGCAGAGCAAAAGGGGGACAGAAGAAGGCATGTGTCCCAGCCTGCGGGGGGCCTCTCAACCATGGGAGAAGGGGCCACTTCTAGCCATAGTTAAGGAGAGAGGACCGGGGGTACATTACAATGCCCCAGCACCATTAACTTTTCCTGTGCCGGTCAAAACGTGGCACATCCTGGGAGCTACGACATTTTCTGAATGGCTAGAGCAGAAAAGGCAAGAGATGAGATCCAGGGATCTTTTCAGAGAACAGAGCATGGAGGGCCTCATAGCTTGTATCAAAGTGTTGGGGCTTTATCCTGAGGACAGTGGGGAGCCACTGACGGATTCTAGGCAGATTAAATTTAGAAGGATCCTCTGGTAGCGCTCCGAAGGGTTAAGTGGGGGGCAGACAGGGACCAGAGGTAGGAAACCCACTACAGCCACGCTGGAGAGAGATCACAGTGGCCTGACTCGTGTGGAGTATCCACTCAAGACAACACTCACTTCTCATTGTCATCACTTCCCCTTGGGCTCCTCTGCCTTTTGGAGCTCTCTGGAGTCAAGACATTTGCTTTTATTATCAGTATTCAGCAGGAATACAAGGACAGTGCTCAGTCTCTGCCCTTGGGAGCTCACAGCTTTTCCTGAGAATGCCGTGACCTTGCCCCCAGCACAGGGAGGAAATACGGTGTTCCCGGCTCTTCTTTCGGAAAAGTCACTCTTCATTTACTTCTGTGAGATGTTTGTCCCTGGACGGGCTTTGGATTCCTTGAGCCAGTGCGTGCGCTGCCGTCCAGCTGGTAGGTGGCTCCGCCTTTCTTGGTTTCCCGTTGCAGGCGAACTTCAAACGCTGCAGTTTCCTCCTGATGCTTATCTCCACAACCCATGTCTCAGAATGCCTTGCCCATTAGCTTTCAGACAGCACCATTTTCGGTGCCAAGTTGCTTGCTTCAAGGTTTGGAGCTTTACTGGAGCATAAAATAATAACATTTCTGACTCTGCCTCCCTCCCATTCCCCTAAATGTTGCTTATCTGTCCCCTAGCCCCCAACAAAACACAGCTGGACACTTCCTCAGAAACACCCCTAAACCTGAGCCAGCCCTTGGTCCCTAAAAAGTATTTGGTTTATAGGTCATCACTGTAACGCTTTGTAAGAGTGGTTGAAAGTGCAGGGGACACCATTCCTGGAAATGGATTGGGTATAAAAGACAGGATGACCCAGTACAAGCCCACTGTCTCTGAGAATCCGTCAGTGGCTACCCCCTGCTCTCAGGTTGTAACACAAACACATTGGTTGTCTGTGTTCTTTCGGACAGTGGGGTTCAACCCTGACTCCTCACTCTTTAACCCCATATGTTTCCATTGGGTAAAAACTGGGGATTTGAAGACACGTTAGCTGTCTGAACCAAGGAAAGAGCTCCCCCTCCTGGCGGGCAGCTCTTCTGCGCCTTAGTCCCAGTTGCCTGTGTCTCTCCCTCAATGTATTGTGTGTGTTCCTGAAGATTTGTGCATTAAATCAAATCATACGGGGAGTGCTCTTGAGGTGTGCATTTTTAAAAAGAAATCCATAGAAAATCCTGTTTGTGAAACGAGAAATCCTTTTGTGATGGGTTATAATCATGGCCCTTCCCCAACTCTTCAATTGTTGGAACTATGACTTGGGGGGTTTGTTGAAGGGGTTTTCTTGATGCTGGTATTCCTGCTGCAGATCCTGAGCATGGTTCTTGGAGAAAGGGCACGGAGCTGAAGCTGAACCAGGATGCCTGCACATCAGACATTTCCATGGTTGTTGAGGCTCCTTGTAACCCCAAGATTGTCTCTGTGAAGTGGATGATGCTTCTTGAAGCCTGACGGGGAGGTGGAGGGTGTTGTCCTCAAGGGCCCTCCTCTGGTTGATTCAGCTGGACCAATGCACACATTTGGAAATGGGTCAACTCCTCCTGTGGACCTCGGCTATAGCATGATCCGCAGGGAGCAGGAAAGAGAGGGCAAAGAGAAACATCCCCTCCGTCGGAAGGGTATCAACTCTTACCCAAAGGGATTGCGCCTGTCACAATTAGGGCTGTTTTTCCTGCCTCCAGATGTTGTGTGTTACAGAATCCTTTGTTGGTAAGCACACACATGGCAGCCTCAGAGGCAGCCAGTGCCAGCCTGAAGGCTTCAACAATGGGGGCTGCAATTGAGCATGAAGTATGATGTGCCAGGCACTGAGATATGAATGCTGTGTTTCTGGGAACACTATGCGGTGGTGTTCCCAAAAGCACAGACCCAGTTTTGCTTTGTGAACTCTTTGTCACCAGATATAATGAGGCCCCCATTTGAGCCTGGAGACTTGGCCTGAGGGAATGATTAATGGAATTAAGCTTCAAGGCTAGACCACTTTTGTGAGAACCCACCTTCAAGGCCAGCTTTGTGGTTTTACCCAGAGCCCCAGGAAGATGGGCCCTGGGTAGTTCCCAGACTAGGCTCCATGGAAGTCAAAGTCTAGAGGCTGCTTCTCTATAATTGGTTGGTGTGCTGGAAATCACCAAGGAGACCATCTTGTGGGATCCCTGCTAACCCAGCCATCAAAGGGGGCCAGAAACCACTGGCCTTGAAAATTATGTTCACGGCACCTTTAGCTTGGAGCATGAAGGGAAACCCGGGATAAAAAGCACAAAGACTTTTTCCTTCTTCAATCGAGAGGGCAGACAGGCTACATGAATTTGAAAGCAGTTATAAACACCAGACCCACCAACTACAATTTAGGAGGTCTTATATGTAATCTGCCCAGTCCCAGATATTTTAATTCTATGTTGCAGGGAAGTCGGTGCCAGCTGGCCGTTGACCGACCACGCTCAGGGTTCAGTTCTAAACAGCACTGTTTGGGAAAAGCTCAATCTAAAACAGACAGCTCTGCATGTGTTTAGGTTTTGCTTTCTTTCCACTTTTAAATATTAAAAATTGACTCCAGCTGTGGGGTAGAAAGTAACGCCTAACCTATAAAAACATTGACAAATAAATCACAATGCAATTTGCTGCGCATTTTTGTGAGGTCTAAACACCAGTTCTTGAAAGGAATTTTCCATTATTGCATCTTGGGAAGATAACTTCTTCATAAAAAATTCATTTGACTTTTATATTTCATAAAATCATCACATAGCATTCCCACGTTCGGATCTGCATGTGCGCTGGAGCACCCGTGCCTTCAGCCTGGCTTTCCAGACTCTCCTCCGTGACTTTTGCAGGAAGGAGGAGCGCATCAGGGGCCTTACCTGGTAGCATGAGATTATGCTGCATCCCCTCCCTGGGGCCCTGTCCTTCTGAAAACCAGGCTGAGTTGAGTCTCAACAAAGGGGCAGCTCTTTCTGAGTCTGAAGTGAGTGCCAAACTCCCCTAACCAAACTCTGCCCATGTGTGCACACCCCTGGGCATCAGCCCCTTCCAAGCAAGAAGCCCTCAATTGTATTATTTCTTGGTGGTATCACTAAGTACTGGGGAAGGATGAGGTGAGGATGAGAGGTTGGTGGTGGAGGCCTAGGACAGAGGAGGGGAGAGGGGTCTGTGTGACACGGTTGGTGTTCTGAGTTCATCTTCAAGTGCCTTTTCCCAGAAATGGTGCTGATTCCAGCCCAGGCCGCACGGTATCAGCCATGACCGCGTAGGCATGCTGCACTCACAAACAGCCCCAAGTCTGATGCCTTATCTCTGCTTCTATACACGTCCATCACAGGTCCACTGCATTGTAATGTTTATACCAGGATACAACTAATATAACAACCATAACCTGAAGCATCGTCAGTGTTCGTGGCAGAGGAAAAGGACCATCTTGGAAGGCTTTTCACAAGTAATTAAATGCTCACACCGTATTGGCCAGAGCCTGGCACACAGTACCATCCAACCTCAGGGAGCCCCAGAAATGAAATCCTACTTGCCCAGAAAATAGAGAGCTGGAATGACTTGATGAATGGCTTTGATGGATATTACATCCAACATGTCTACCTAACTGTGGAGGTCCTTCTACAGTTTCTGTACTAACCCACAACCTTTCTGGGTCCTGGGAGTATAGCCTTGGGAAGCTAGAATGGATCAACTATAGTCAGGCTTGTAGTGGACATCTTCTTGCAGTGTCTGGCCAGTCCCTGCACCTCTTCTCTGAGTGCTACACCCAAATTACCTACTCATAGGGGTACAGGGGTGTAGGGGTGGCTCCAGCAGTTGCTGTTATGTTGGCACTACACTGCTCTCCCTAGATCCAGTTGATTGGATCAGAGCAATGCATCTATCCAAAGCTGAGCCAATAGGATTCTCTGTCTCAGAAATTCAGAATTGCAGTTCAGAAATAGCTAGTCTTGGTATGGGGCATGTAATTTTGGAAGCTCTCCCAAGGACATTTTCTGCCATATGCATGGAGAAACTTACAAAGTTGAACTGCAGGGTAAGAAGATAGTGTCAGACATGCAGTGAGAAGTAAATACAAGAAACCACAGGGAGGGAGGGAAGGAGAGGAGAGAGAAGAGAAAGGAGAGAAAGGGAGAGGAGGGGAGGGGAGGGAGGGAGAGGAGAGGAGAGGAGAGGAGAGGAGAGGAGAGGAGAGGAGAGGAGAGGAGAGAAGAGGAGAGGAGAGGAGAGGAGAGGAGAGGAGAGGAGAGAAGAGAAGAGAAGAGAAGAGAAGAGAAGAGAAGAGAAGAGAAGAGAAGAGAAGAGAAGAGAAGAGAAGAGAAGAGAAGAGAAGAGAAGGAATGTTCTAGACACATAGGCACTTGATTCTAGTGTAAAATCAGCACTTAGGAGGCACGGGAGAATGAATGTTATACTGAAAAATATGAATGTCCACCAGAGATGATAATCACTAGGTCAAGAGCATTAAGTGTCTGAAAGTTTCCCGTTCAAATACCGAGACTTGTGAGAAAGATAACAGCTGACATCATTACCAGCCACAGACACCTTATGGTGGACACATTTAGCAAGTTAGGTAGCTGTTTGGTGATGTCTGTAGGATTACAGAGCTTTTATTAACCTCTCAAATCTGTATATTCTTTTATCCATGGTAAGATCCCTGGCTCTCAAGGTCACAGGGGATGATAGAATTAGAATATTCCACAATTACTCATTTGTTTTATCCCAAATTGCATACACAGCAGTCTCAGAATAACAATACCAGTCCTACCATCATTATGAGGACAATAATATTTTTTAAAATATTGTATATTATCTCTTCATTCCTCCTGCCTTTAAAAAAATAGTTCTACTATATCTACATTTTTAGAGCATAGGGCTATTAGATACTTTACCCTTCCTGTTAGCCTTCATTTAGTCTTAGTGTGACAAGTAATTACACATTTAGTGCTCCCCACAGTGTCTCTCTAGCCATTTTGATTGTTCAAAGTTTATTCTCTAGTCAACCTCTTAGGGAGGGCTTACAGTACAAGTTTCCCTGAGTTGTTGCATGTTGATAACAGGATGCTGTACTCTTTACACTTGAAAGTCAGTCTCTCTGCATACAAATCTTTGGCTTGCATTTTCTTTCCTTGAGTATCTTAAACATGTTATTCCACTTTCTTTGGGCATAAAATGTCACTGTCAAAGTCTGATGCTAATTTTTTTTTCTCTCTTTTATGCCACATGCTCTTTTTTTCTAGGTGCCTAAAATATAACTTTTCTCTTTCTTTAAAATCCTGTAATTTTATTAAAATATATTGTGGAGTTGGTCATCCAGGTCTATACTCCCAAATACATGGTGCACTTTTTCTTCCTGCCAAATTGATCACCTTATTATTATAAAATAGCCTTTTCATTCCTGGTAATATTATTTGCTCTGAAATCTACTCAGTGTGACATTAATATACCAATTCTAGCTTTCTTTTTTATTATTTTTAATTGTGGTAAAATATACATACTATGCAATTTACCATCCTAACTGTGTTTACATATACAGTTCAGTAGTGTTAAGTACATGCATATTGTGCAACAAATCTCCAAAACTCTTTTCATCTTGCAAAACTGAAACTTTATTCCCATTAAACAAAACTCTCCACTCTTCCTTCCCCTGGTACCTGGCAACAACCATTCTACTTTCTTTCTCTATTAATTTGACTGCTCTAGATACCTCATATAAGCAGAATCACACAGTTATTGTTTTCTTATGACTGGCTTATTTCACTTATCATAATATTCTTAAGGTTCATCCATGTTGTATCATATGTCAGAATTTGATTCCTATTTAAAGCTGTATATATACCAAAGATTTTGTTTATCTGTTAATCTACTAATGGACACTTGGGTTGCTTCCATCTTTTGGTTATTATAAATAATGCTGTAATGAACATGGATTAACAAATATCTCTTCAAGACCTTTTGGATATATACCTAGAAGTAGGATTGCTGGATCACATGGTAATTCTATGTTTAGTTTTTTGAGGAACCACCATACTGGTTTTCCATAGTGGCTGTACCATTTTACATTTCCACTACTAGTGTACAAGGAAGGGTTCCAATGTTTCCACATCTTCACCAACACTTGCTATTTTTCTGGTTTGTTGTTGTTGTTGTTTTAAATAATAGCCATCCTAATGGGTACAAGGTGGTATCTCATGATTCTGATTTGCATTTCCTAATGATTAGTAATGTTGAGCATCTTTTCATGTGCTTATTTGCCATTTGTATATGTTCTTTGGAGAAATGTCTCTTCAGGTCCTTTGTTCATTTAATCAGATTGTTTGTTTGTTTGTTTTCTTTGTTTTGAGTTGTAGAAGTTTGAATTATAGGAGTTCTTTATACATTCTGTATACTCACCCCTTATCAGGTATATGATTTGCAAATATTTTCTCCTATTCCATAGGTTGCTTTTTCACTTTGTTGGTTGCATCCTTTGATACATGGAAGCCCAGCATTTTTATGATTACTATTAGTATGATATATTTGTTTCCATCCTTTTGTTTTTAACCTATTTGCTTTTTTATCCTTTATGACAATCTCTGTCTTTTAAATGAGGGTGTTTAAACCATTTACATTTAATGTGATTATGGATATGAGTAAATTTTGTTTTTTGTTTCACCCAAGGATATTTTTACATTTATCTTCAGACGGGGGGGGGGGGGGGGGGGCGGGGAGACATTGATTGGTTGCCACCCGCATCACCCCAACCGCCGGGACCAGGCCGAGGATGAATCACCACTGAGGTACATGCCATTGGCTGGAATTGAACCCAGGATTCTTTGGCCCATGGGCCGATGCTCTAACTGCTGAGCAAAACCAGCCAGGGCATGAGTAAGTTTAAATCTATCATTTTGTTTTCTATTTGTCCCATCTGTATTTTATTCTATTTTTCTCTATTTCTGCCTTCTTTTGGATTAATTGAATATTTTTATGATTCTATTTTATCTCCCTTGTTTACTTATTAACAATACCTCTATTATTTCGTTGTTGCTTTAGGGTTTATATAGCATTTTATGCATATTATAAGACCCTTACTTCTATCCTCCCTTTCTGACCTCTGTGCTGTTGTTGGCATATATTTTACTTGTACATATGTTATAAGTCCTAGAATATATTGCTAGTACTTTGTTTAAATAGAATTATATTTTAAAGAGATTTAAATAATAAAAAATTTATATGCATACATGTGTGCTTATCATTTTCAGTGTTCTTTATTCCTTCGTGTAGAGCCATATTTCTATTGATTTTAGAGAGAGAGGAGGAAAGAGAGAGAGAGAGAAACATTGATGTGAGAGAGGGGGGGATTGAACCTGGGCATATACCCTGACCAGGAATTGAACCAGTGACCTTTTAGTGCACTGGACGATGCTCAACCAACTGAGTCACACCAGCCAGGGCTGCCTAAGACTTTCTATAATATTTCTTATAACGCAGATCTGCTGGTGATGAATTCTTTCAACTTTTTTTCTGGAAAAGGTTTTATTTCACAGTCTTTTAAAAAATATATTTTTGGGTGAATATAGATAGAAGTCTGGATTGATGTGATCTTCTCACTTGCATTGCTTCCAAAAAGAAATCGGCTGTCATCTTTATCTTGTTCCTCTGTATGTTAAGTAGCTTTTATCTCTGGCTGATTTTATGATTTTCTCTTTATCAGTGGTTTTGAGCACTTTGATTTTTGTGTGCATTCATATAATTTTTTTTTGTTTCTTGTACTTGGGGTTCGTTGAGCTTCTTAGATCTGTGAGTTTATAGTTCTCATCAAATTTGGAGGGGGGGGATTGGACATTACTTTTTCAAATATTTTTTTTCTTCTCTCCTTTAGGGACTCCAATTCCATATTTATTAAGGGCTATTGACATAGTCCCAGAGCTTGCTGATGCTCTGTTAACTTTTTAAAACTTTTTTCTATTTCATTTTAGATAGTTTCTATAGTCTTAGACATTGTAATTTTCATCTCTTGAAATCTCTTGTATTTTCTCTATTTCCTTTGAACTTTTTGAATAACACAGTTAGAAAAATTATATTAATGTCTTTGCCTGGTAATTCTAACATCTGTGTCAGTTCTGGGTTGGTTTCTGCTGATTGATTATTCTCCTCCTTGTGGACTGTGTTTTCCGGCCTCTTTGTCTGCCTGTTCAGAACAAGCACCATTTCCGGGCCCACGTGAGTGTCATGTACTGTTCCCTCTAATCCTTTTTAGGTGGTTCTTTCTCCAGCCTTGGATACCCTAAGAAGACCCCCTTCAGATTTCTGGAGTTCTTTCTCTGTACAGCTCTCTTCTCGGTAGTCTGTCATGTTAACTCTAGCTTCTTTTGGTCTTCCTGGACTTATAGCTTTGTCTCCTCAACCTGAAGAATCTGCTAAGAACCTCCTGGGTTTCCCTTCCCTGCACCACAACCTGGAAACTCTCACAAGGCAGCAAGTTGGGGCAATCATAAGTCTCATCTCGATTGTTTCCCAGGTCCCAGCACTGTGGTCCTCCATTGTTTCTTAATTTTTTTCCAGTTTTTTGGGTTGATTCATATTGGAGAGTAAATCCAGTCCCTGTTATTGTATCTGTGGCCTAAACACAGAGGAGTGATGTACTTTTCAATATGTGATTTCCATTTTTTTCAGGAATGTTTCCTTGAATTAGATATGTTAGTATTTTTTCGGTTCTCCTGCTTTAATTTTCATCTTCAGGAATTTCTATTAGCATACATTGCATATTCTTTGCCTGGCTTCAAGATTTATTCTTTTTTCTTGAATTCTTGTCTCATATTTTTTCAGTTTTCTTTACATTTTTCTTTTAAGTTTTTCCTCTTATTACTTCGATTTTAAGACATTATCTATTGTATTTTCACTCATCTTTCCTTATAGTTTAGTCTTTGTTTCTGAAATACTTTTTTCTTCTATTTTTATACCTTTCCTGAGTTCTGTCAGCTTATTTCTGAGTTTTTCTATTTCTGGTTTTTGTTTTCTTTCACATCTTAAATTATTTCCTTAATGTCTTTTGGTTCATTTTGAAGAGATCAGTTATAATTTTGAACTGTTTTTATGGACACATCTTTCTGATGTGTTTATTATTTGTAGGGACGTTATTCTCATTGCGTCCTAGTTTTAAGTAGTGACTTTGTATGGGCTTTGGCTACTGCTTATTGTTATGTGACTTCAGTTTTCCTAGGCATGTGGAATGGGCAGGAAGTGAGGTTCAGGAAAGCTTTCGTGTCTGCTCAGAGCTTCTGTTGTGAAGTGCCAGTAAATACATGAGCTTGCTTTCTGACGCTTCTAGGCTCTGTTCTTTCTCTCCACATTGGACTGGACTTTTTCTTTCACCTTTTTTTTATTGTCTTCTTTGCCTCTGTTCCCATTAAGTTTCTCCTAACTGTGTAACTCCTGTTCTAGAAGGGAGTTCTGAATTAGTTTTGCGAGTTCTAAGAACTAGGAAGATCCAGCATCTTCAGTCTTTCACACGGGCTGCTTTTATTCACCTGGTACTGGAAAAATCAACACCCTCCCAGTTTCAGATACCTTCTCAAAATGGCCCAGTGTGTATCTCTTGGCTATTTGTTCTTGGGTTTATCAAGCCCTCCCAGTTGCGTCTGTCTTCGTTCTCCTCTCCAGATTCTACCGCCAGGCAGGTTTTGTGACTATTGGTGAGTTGTCTCCAACTGCTTGTATTGTGAGGTTGGTGGGGATACCTCGTAATCTAGTTTTATTTAAATGTTGTCCATGAGTTTTCAGTTTTTCTATCTAGTCTAGCTGCACTGTCTATTTTTTGTTGTTGTTGAGGTGATTCAGACAGATTGAAAACCATGCTGCCATCAACATGATTTTCCAAAAGCCTGTATCTGGCATCCAGTATTTTGAAAAAGCTTCTTCCTTATTAGCAAAGCTCGAGACAGACCAAAACCAGGAAGGAAGAGTGAGAGATAGAATTCCTACTGGTATGAAACAGAGAAACGCATTAGAGGGCTAGTCATTGCCGTCAGTGTGGATGCTGAGTGTTGGTATCTGGAGAGCTTATTTTCCATTATCTGAGTTTGGGCGTGTATTGCTAGATCCAGTATACTTAGATTTCAAACTACTTCAGGCTTTGGAACTCACAATGTTTTGTTTCAAGTGAATGTTTTATTTACCACATTCTCACTGATATCTAGGACTTTCGACTCTAAATTTCTATGCTTCTAAAGATATCAGAATATTTGACCTACCTTTTCTGACCTTGGATATACAATTCAAAACTCTTACTGCTTTACCTTTACTGCCTTGTGTATCACAGGGAGAGGAAATGCAAGAGGTCCGGCTCCCTGCTCAGGCTCTCCCGCGGCAGCGGCTGCTCTCCCCGCGTGTCTATCCCCGGCTGGAAAGCAAACCTCGGCCGTCTGACGAGCGGAAGGAAAGAGGCAGTGATGGTGAGTATGCCTGAACTGTGCTGAGCACAGTGCCCCGTCCTTTTCCTTCTGGACTGTCGGCTGTCTTGGCAGCCTGGCTTTGTGGAGGTGCAGAGTATTTGCTATAGGTAACTGTGTTTTGTTTGAGCCAGAGCTGCGGGGAGCCGAGGAAGGAAGTGGGGTGGGTTCCCAGCGGAGGGGACTGTGGCATTGGCACACATGGTGGAACAGGGTAAACCTCACCTCCAGTGCCTTTCTAAGGACTTGGCAGGTGGTTCACAAAAAGCAATCGCATTTTCTTCAGTGGCCTGGGTCCCACATGGCCCCGTCTTTTCCAAAAATCACATTCAGAGAAAATGTACTTCAGAAACTAAAAGCAATTTTTAAAAGTACACTGGTGTTTACTTTAACCTCTCTAAGATGGGGATCGGATTTTTAATCCTAAGCAACACAATGTATAATCAAGTTTCCACTCATCTCCAACTCTCCCATGCCATGGCTACTCCACGGCAGCTACTCCACAGCTCTGTCTTCTCCAAAACCTTCCCTGACTTCCATCCCATGGGTCTTCACACATGATTCTCTCCATTATCATTCATCTCTGCCCTGACACCTCACCAGAAGTTGCCACTGGGGTTACAGCTACGAGGCTGCTCTAGGAAAGCGGGGGACCTCACAGCTCTGTGCCCCCCAGTCGTCCCCGGCTGCTCAAAGAGAGAAGCTGGCAGGAACCTTGGGGGTTATATTTTTTGCTTGCTCTGAATGCTTTTCTTGCAAGTAACTTTAGAGAAGAATAACTAATAAATAAAGCTTTCCTTCTTTACATATTTAATTAATAATCAAAAATCTCTTTGGAAACACTTCCCAATGAGCCCCTGGGGTCATAGGCTTATGAGGATAGGCAAAATCTGCCCTGGCCAGTTTGGCCCAGCATTTGGAGCATCGGCCCAAGAACTGAAGGGTCGAGGGTCCTATTCCAGGCCAAGGGCACGTGCCTGGGTAAAGGTTCAATTCCTGGCCCTGGTCGGGGTCATGTGGGAGGCAACCAATTGATGTGTCTCTCTCACATCTATGATTCTTTCCTTCTCTCTCTTTATCTCTCTCCCTCCTTTCTACTCTATCTAAAAATCAATGAAAAAATATCCTCAGGTGAGGATTAATAATAACAACAACAAAATCATGAATTGCCAACCCTGCGGATGGGCAGAGCTGCCAAAGGGCAGGCCTCTAAGGGAGGACTTGGCAATGACCCTGGTTATTGTGGAAGCAGTGTGTGTGGTCCAAACTCCCTGGCACCCCTTTAAGAACATTCAGGTTTGCTTATAATTATCTTACAAATGCTTCGGTGTCACCTAGGGTGGTGTAAATCTGGGGGACAGATGGGAAAAGTTAATGAAGTATTATGTAGTGACTTGGGATGATCAAAAGTTTACAAATGTGCTTAGAATGTAAGAGAATATGGCAGTCAGAGGGAGGCAGTATGGCTCAAGTAGGCAGGTGGTCAGCAACAGGATGGTCCCTCAAGAGCAACAAGAAAGTGGTAATTTTCTATTAATCTAGAAGGTTCTGGAGGACCTTCCAGTATATGGAACTTGTGGGCTATACTAAAAAGATCAAAGCAAATATTGTTTCCTGGAGAAATGGAGGTCCTGGGTATGACAGGCACTCAATGCATGGGCATTGGGTAAGGATGCAGTGACCAGAAATGGGGCTTAAAACAAGGAGTCTGGTCACAGAGAATAAGGAAGAGCCTAGATTTTAGAATCAGGAGACAAAATCAGAACTAGACCCTAGGAAAACTGAGTGAGACTGAACCCTCCAGGTATAAACTGTGCCAGGTGACTTCTCCTTCCTAAAAAGGACAGGGAAGAATATGGCTCCTTGCTTCGGGCTTCAGTGCTAACTATGCAGAGGTAATGGCTGGAGTGGAGGCAGCCATAGTGCAACCATGAGGGAGTGACACCAACATTTGTTAATGGTGGAGCAGAGAGGTGGGTGGCATTTGAGTCACTGATGACATAGTTGAGACACCAGACCACTTTTGGACTTCCCATCTCTCACACCATCTTTCAACATTAAATGTTAGATGCCTTTGTGGTTTAAGCCACTTCTAATAGGGCTTTCTGTTACTTTAGCCATATCCAACTGATACAGCTTTCAAATCTCAGTTGAAAATTCTCAGTCCTTAACTAGCTCCCCATCAGACTTGGGTCTCCACCCTTGTCCTCCCACCCTTCACCCATAAAAGCAGCTCATGAGCTTTAGTGCTCTGCCTGCCTGGCTTGTCTTTATTAGATCTGTGAACACCACTGAGGCAGGCCCCTGCTTTTTCTTCTCTGTGCACTCTGAGCCTGCACACAGTGGGCCTTCAGGAGAGCTCAGCAACCTGGCCACCGGTCCCTCTCCTTGGCAGGGAGCCTCCAGCCATAAAAAACCTGGGGAATCACTTTGACCCAAGTACTTCTTCCAGACTCTGGGGCTTATGTACCACTTCAGCTTGAAGTGTGAGGTCTCAGCTGTCAGACCTTACCTTACCTGAGCTTTCAAATGCTGAGCTGTTAATTTATTGCCAGCTCAGTCTCCCATGGCAGCCATAGGAGGCCACAATGCTAAGTAAGGATTACATAAACTGAGTGTCAACAATGGAGTACTATGCAGCTGTAAGAAAGAGAGATCTTTTACCCTTTGAGACGACATGGAAAGACCTGGGGACTATTATGCTATGTGAAATAAGCCAGTTGGAAAAAGATAAGTATCACATGATTTCACTTATTTGTGGAACATAATGAACAAAATAAGCTGCCAACCAAAAGAGATTCAGAATCATGGAAGTTGAGAACAGACTGACAAACCTCAGAGGGATGAGGGGTGGGAGGAAAGAGAAGAGATAAACCAAAGAATTTATGTGCATGTATGCATAACCAATGGACAGGGACACTAGGCTGGGGAAGGCAGGAGGAGGGTGGGAACAAGAAGGAGGGGGTCAATGGGGAAAAATGGGAACATCTGTAATATTTTCAACAATAAAAGTAAATAAATAAATAAATAAATAAATAAATAAATAAATAAATAAATAAAAAATAAATAAACTGAGTGTCAAGTGAAATGTAGAAGGGCACTGATGGCTATATCTCATTCAAAACTGGGTGAGGGTCTCTGCATATCCTGGAAAAGACCACTGGTGTGCAAGTGGGGAGTAGGGCCCCCCAGTGATAAAAGATGGAGCTCTCCCCAGGTATAGTGGGGGGTAAAAGCTCTTGACCTCCGCTGTAGCTGCTCCAGATGCCAGCCTGTGGATGGGAGCCTCCCATGTGGTCACACGTACATGACTGTAATTGCCAAGCAAAGCAAGAAGAAGAGAATTGGGGCATGGGGAAGCTGGGAGGGTGGGGTGGGGTGGGTAAAGGAAGGTCCCTTCCCCGTTCAGTGCAAATTGTTTCTGTGAGTCTTCTGACTGCCACATGTCAGTGACCAAGTCTCAGGCGCCCACTGTGCACTGGGTGTGGAACAGGATGCCTTAGACATGGTCATGTGGATGAACCACATCAGCGGCTTCCCAGAGGGCAAACAGAATGGGGGGGGTGTGGTCTGGCTTCTCACTTCCTCACTGTGGCCCACTCACCTCCCTTCTCTGAGCCTCAGTCTTGCCCTTTAAAATGGGGACATCAGTTGCTACCTTAACAAAGTCAATCCCATGAGGATTAATTTGGTTTAGTCTGTAGCCAGCCCTCAACAGATATTTCTTGAATCCATTCGGATCTCCACATTAAAGTGGAATCTTGCAGTGTTATTTGGAAGTTTTTCCCTGAAGCTGACCTAAATCCCTACTGTTGAAGTTCCAGTGTGATTCATTTAGCCAGCTGGAAGGAAAAGTCAGAATTTTTTTAAGTAACCAGGGACAGAAAACCCAAAGTGGCTTAAACAGGCAAACAATCAAAGCAGGAGAAAACAACTCATGTAATGCAGGTATCTAAGTGCAGATGGCTTCCAGCAAGGCTCTGTGAGGTCGGCAGAAATCTCCTCTCCTGACCACTCGGCTTCGCTCACTTCCCTGGGCCTTGTCATTCTCAGGTGAGCGCTCCCTTTATGAAAGCAAATGTCCACCTACAGCCACAGGCTGATACCTACCCCTCAGCTCTTCAAGGAGAGAACTTCTCTCCCTCCATGATGCCAACACTATAGACTGACTCATGGCACCTGACTGGTCACATTCCCAGCCCAGAGACCATCCACCAGGGAGGGTGGAATATGCTGACTGGCCAGTTTGAGGCCCTGTGGCCACCCACTCCACGGAAACTTGTGAGCTGTTCACCCTGTTTCTGGGGTGGGAGGTCTGTGATGCCTGAGGGAGTGAAGATGAGTGTCCAGAGTTCCTCTTTCTTAATTTCCTGGAATGTACCTGCTCATATCCTTTACCTGCAACCTACTGTATTCTGTTTACAGAAGAATCCACGCAGCATTGCTTCCCTTCCCAAGTCATATCAAAGAGAAGCGAGACCTCCTTTTTGAAGACAGAATTTAGAGTGCTCTTCAGCTTCAAGGACTGCTGTTCCACACCCATTACAAGCACTTGTTCAGTCAACGAACATGCACTGAGCACCCACTATGTGCTACTCTGAGTTTTCAGGACTGTTAATTATCCTGAGAAGTTCTGTCACCCAGGAGTCTTCCAAAAGAAACGAGTTCTGTCTGAGTAGGCATCCGAGGCTAGATTTGTCCTCTCAGGCCCTCACTGTGTGGCCCTGAGGGAATTCCCTCCCTTCTCTGGGCTTCTGCTTTCGCATCAGCAACATGAGGCACTGGAGTCAATGAGATCCCCTCAGCTCTGACATACTGTGCTCCTCGGAACAGGTCTCTCCAGCTGGGAGGCAGCCCAAGCAGAGGAGGAGCTGGGGCTTTCTGTGTCCGTGAGGACCCCAGGCTCCACGTTCCTGGGAGGCTGCCCAATGCTGCTCCTGCTACAGAAAATCTCTTGGGGTGTGTTTGTGAATCCGGAGCCCTCCCACGTGAGCTGCATTTCTTCACCACTACCGCCGCCCACCCCCCGGAGGCCACAGCGTGGCTCATCTCTTCTCTCTGCACATCGCTAGGTCCTTCTATCTTTTAAATCTAGTGGTTTCTCTCCATTTCCACTGCCATGATTCTAATCTAAAGCACCGTCCTTTTTGGGGGGGGGGGGGGGCGCTAGGGTTTGAAAACTGCAATGGCCTCCTGATTTTTCTCCCTAAATCCTTTCTTTCCCATTTCCATCTGTTGTTCTCGCTGTGGCCAGTGATTTATTACATCAATAGAAGGAAGGTATTTCTATTGGTACAGATAACATAACATAGCAATGCTAATTCTAAATGAGGTTTTTACTTTTCAGTCCAGTAGTCATCAGTCCACTAGTCATCATCACTGCTTTCTCGTTATCCCTGCAAACAGTTCTTTGGAAAACAAGGTTGCTGAGGTCCAGTCCAAGGGTCACTTGGCCCAGCTTGAGCATTCCAAAGGTTTGAGGCAGAAGATGTGCTAGGCAGTTCCTCTGGCATGGCAGCTTCGTTTTAAGGTGGCTCCGTTTATAATATTATTTACAATATGTGGTGTTAGGGGTCAGAGAGAACCACGCTGAGAGATAGGTACTTACCACTCCCAGTTTACAGAGGGGGAAACTGAGGCCCAGGGTGCTGAGGAACTGCCCCAAAGACACACTGGGAAGCAGGGAGCAGCCGAGCCCACCGTCCTGCTTCGTACCCGGGCTCCGAGCCCTGAGCCCGGGGCGGAGCCCTGGCACCACCGCATACCACCACCGTGACGCCAGCCGGTCGCTTTGCTCGGCTGTACAGAGCACACAATGGCAGCCCTCTCCGCACAGTGATTGTGTGGGGGAAGAACAAAGTGATTGAAATAAAGATCTTGGAACATACTGGGCACTTGGCCCACGCCCAGTAAGTGCTGGTCATCATGATTTCTGTTATTTTCATCCCCATCCTGGTCTACTCTGCACACCACTGCCGATGGCTGAAGAACCCTTCTGGAACATTATTTTTATCCTGTCACTCCTCTGCTCAAGAACCTGCCATGACTCCATACTGCCCCGACAACCCCAGTCACCCCTCACCCCTATGCTTTCTCAGCACTCCCTGTTTAAGTCCCACACATGACCTTGCTGTTTTCACCTCTTCTTCATTCAACAGCTGTTTCTGGAAGACCAGCCTACTGTGTGCCCGGCGCTGCTGCAGCAACTCCTGGCCATGGTTGCCTCTGTGCCCAGGCCTCCCCTCCTCCATCCACCGTGAGAGGCTGGAAGCTGAGAACCTGATGCCCCATGAAAACTCAGATAGTGAAGGAGGAAGGAAGAAAGTGTCCAGTAGTGTTTTACCCCGATGTAATCTGGACTGGAAGGAAGTGTTCTACTCACAGACATGGCTTCTGCATGGTGTGTGGACGAGTGGCTACTCTCCAGGACTGCAGAGCCAACTGGGAGCCAGGAAAGACAACCAGTTGTCATTCAGGGTCAGAGTTAGACCATGAAATTCCAAACAACAGCAGATACAGCACCACAGAAGCAGAACCGAATATCTCTGCAGATGACTCTGCTTCCTGCCACCTAGAGTTCACTGAAGTGGGGGAAAGCCTGAGGCAACATCCATCACTGTGCCTCTGTTGGGGCCACTGAGGCTAAGTCACCTATTATGTCTCCTCATCCCCATGTCCAAGGGAGAATCCCCTCCACAGACAGTTCCAGTGTTGGGCATGGACACATTGACTCACTTGATGACAGGAGTTCTGGAACACGCTACCCCTCCCTGCTGTGTGACTTTAAGCAAATCATACCTACTCTGAGTTCCCTACCTGTAAAACAGAGATATTAAAAAACAGAGAGGTAATCAGAACAGGCCCTGCCTCCTCCCCTGCCACACTCCCCATCCCTCCCCAGTGCCTCCCAGAATCCAGGCCTGTTGATCCATGTGTGCTCTCCTATCACACCCTGCCCTCTGTTTCTTCACTCATGCTGTCCCCACAGCCTGGCACAGACTTCCACCTACATTCGCTAAACACATGTTTATCCCATCTACTATGCACTTGCTGGGCTTCAGGAATATAGTAATGTGAGCTGGGATTTACCCAGAGGCTCCAGCGGCTCATCACCAAATAAGCTGAGAGCTGCAGGAGGAGCAGGCATTATCTAAGCCAAGATAGGAGTGAATGTTGGGGAAGAACCACCTGTGCAAAGGTCCTGAGGTAGCCTGTTTGAAGCACTATAGGAAGTCCATATGAGTTCAAGAATGGGAAAGAGGCCATCCTGTGCATTAACTCAGGACCAAAACCTGTCCTTTCCCACCTAATCTTTTTCCTAAGCTGACTTTGGAGTAGAGGGCTTGACTCAGAATCTTGGTTCTGTCACTGTTTATAGTTCTGTGACTTGGCTGAATGAAATTCCCTCATGAAGCCTCAATTATCTCATCTGTAAAGTGGGGTGAGAGGAGGCTGTGCAAATAATTAGACCAACTCACAAGGCTTTGGAGATGTCTAGATGAATACGTATGACACAACTGAAACACTACCGTGATCAGTACTCAGTGTGCACTGCTACTTTCTATTGTGATGATTCTTATCTCTCCTTTTCAAAGCTGATGTGACTTGTGGAGACAGTGAAGACTATTGGGTAAGGGCACAGGTTTTGCTTTTGAACTTGGGAGTTAGGTGTTTTCTGTTGTGTAATCTTGGGCAAGTCAACCTCTCTGAGTAGTATTTTCCTTATCCACAAAATGGAAAGGATAATTCCAGAGAGCCTTCGGATATGTGCTTGTATGAGTTGGCACAAGGACAGACCGTATACCTGAGACTGCTGGCCTTGGTTGTACCAGGAGAAAGGGAATGGAGCAGGGATGGAGAGAGAGAGACTGGCAGGCACACGGGAGACTGTGGACCTGCTCCTTATGTAGCTCTGAACTGTTTGATTTGTCCTTTGGAAATTAAAACAAAGAAACCCAGAAAGTAGAAAAATTAAATGAAATAAAGGTACTACTTTCCTCCTAGGGTATAGTGAGCATTAAATGAGTTACTACATGTAAAGTGATTAGAACAGGGCCTGGTATGTATAAGTGCTGAGTAACTGTTAGTTGTTATAATAATAACAACAACCATTATCATAATATTGTATTGCCATCACTATTACTTTTCAATTAGCTCTCGGCAAAATTATGAATGTTTGTCATGTAACTCCAGAGAAATGGGGGTCCTTTTAATACAGAGGCAAGGGATACCTGAAGACCCAGGGATGCTAAGAGTAACCTGTTCCAGGTAAAAAAAAAAGTTAGAAGCCCCCAAGGTGGTTCTGAACAGGATGCCAGTGCCCCACACGACCCCCATGCTCTTGTCTAGTGCTGCCAGCTTTGGGGGCTACTCTGCACTGGTGTGAGAAGGGCAAATGTTCCCTTTAGTCTTATGACTGGGATGCTCTTGAAAGTCTGAGAAGACCAGGGGGCCAGGGAGGACATTTCTGGGTGGAAACTGAATCAGGGCCAAGCAATTAAACAAACAAAAACCCTGGAACTAAAGACTACCATGACCGAACCAAAAAATTTAAGAGAGCATCTTCAGCAGACTTGATAAAGCAAAAGAAAAAAATCAGTGAACTCAAATACAGATTATTTGAAATTAGTCAGAGAAGCAGGGGAAGAAAGGAGTGAAAAAGAGTGAAGAAAGCCTATGAGACTTATGGGACATCATCAAGAAAAGCTATATGACATAATGGGAGTTCCAGAAAGAGATGAGAAAAGGGGGGAAAGCTTATTTAAAGAAATAGCTTAAAATTCCAAGATTTATGAAGTCCAAAAGACCCAAAATAGGCTAAACTGAAACAGGGCCTACAGGGAGACACATTACAATTAATGTATCAAAAGTCAAAGACAAAGAATTTTGAAAATAGCAAGAGGAAAGTGATATATACATACAAGGGAACCCAATATAATATTCATCAGATTTTTCAGCAGAAACCTTAAAGTTCATGAGATAGTAGGATGATATAGTTAAAGTACTAGGAAAAAACCCCTACCAACCCAGAATATTATACCTGACAAAACTGTCCTTTACAAAAAAGAGAAATAAAGACTTTTCCAGACAAACAAAAATTGAGGGAGTTTGTGATTCCTAACTTAACAAGTAGTTAAGTTGGAAATGAACAGATACAAAACAGCAACACAAAAGCATATAAAAATATAGATCTCACTAGATGAGGTAAATATATAGACAGATACAGAATAATGTAATACTGTCATAGTGCTACATAAATCACCATGGTATAATAGTTAAAAGTGAATTATTAAGAATAACTATAACTAGAAAAATTTGTTCATGAATGGCTGCACAATAAAAAAAAAGATGTAAATTGGCTTCCTCAAAAAATTAAAAATGAAATTTCCATTTGACCCAGTGATTCCACTTCTAGGAATATATCCTAAGAAGCCTGAAACATCAATCAGAAAGCATATATGCACCCCTATGTTCAATGCTATTTACAATAGCTAAGATCTGGAAACAACCCAAGTGTCCATCAGTAGATGAGTGGATAAAAAAGTTATGGTACATTTACACAATGGAATACTATGCAGCTATAAAGAAGAAAGATTTCTTACCCTTTGAGACGACATGGAGGGACCTCTAGAGTATTATGCTGAGCGAAATAAGCCAGTCAGAGAAAGACAAGTACCACATGATCTCACTTATTTATGGAACATCATGAACAAAATAAGCTGTTAACCAAAAGAGATCCAGAGTCATGAAAGTAGGGAACAGACTAACAAAACTCAGAGGGATGTGGGAGTGGGAGGGGTGGGAAGAGATAAACCAAAGAACTATATGCATATATGCACAACCAATGTACACAGGCATTAGGCTGGGGAAAGCAGGAGGGGGGTGGGAGCAGGGAGGAGGGGTTCAACGGGTATAAAGGAGGGACATCTATGAAACTTAGAACAAAAGAAAGAGAGAGAGAGAGAGAGAGAGAGAGAGAGAGAGAGAGAGAGAGAAAGAAAGAAAGAAAGAAAGAAAGAAAGAAAGAAAGAAAGAAAGAGAGAAAGAAAGAGAGAAAGAAAGAAAATTGGGACATCAATAACATAAAATGTGTGCCCAAGACCAGATCTTCACAAGTGAATACCATAAAACATTTAAGGAAGAATTAATACTAGTTCTTCCAAAAC
Organism: Molossus molossus; assembly: GCF_014108415.1. Lineage (NCBI taxonomy): Eukaryota > Metazoa > Chordata > Mammalia > Chiroptera > Molossidae > Molossus > Molossus molossus. The sequence continues at coordinate 41,854,321 of NW_023425351.1, read as the reverse complement.
TGTTCAAAAATAAATTTAAAAAGAAACACTTGTGAACTCATTTGCAAAGTCAGCATTACCCTAATCCCAAAGCCAGACAAAAAATTAAAAATAGAGTTACTGCCCTGGCCGATGTTGCTCAGTGGTTAGAGCATTGGCCTGTGCACCAAAGGGTAACAGGTTTAATTCCAGATCAATGGCACAGACCTGGGTTGCAGGTTCAATCTTGGGCCCCAGTCGGAGTGCGTGCAGGAGGCAACCAATCAGTGTGTCTCTCTCATATTGATGTTTCTCTCTCTCTCTCTCTCTGTCCCTCCCTCCCTCCTTTGCAGGCTCTCTAAAAATCAATGGAAAAAAACGTCCTCAGGTGAGGATTAACAAAAAACAAAAAAAAATAGAGCTACCATTTGACCCAGCAATTCCACTTCTGGGCACATATTTAAAGGAATTGAAATCAGTATCTCAAAGAGATATCTGCATTCTCATGCTCATTAAAGCATTGCTTGCAATAGTCAAGTCATGGAAGCAACCTAAATATGAATAAATAAAGAAAATGTGGTGTATACACACAATTGCATATTATTCAGTTTTAAAAAGAGTAAAAATCTGTCACTGGCAACAAAATGAATGAACCAGGAGGACATTATGCGAAGTGAAATGAGTCAGACATGGAAGGACAAATACTGCATAACACCACTTATATGAGGAATCTAAAATAGTCAGACTCATAGAAGAAGAGAGTAGAATGGTGGTTGCCAGAGCATGGAAAGAGGGAAATGGGGAGATATTAGTCAAAAGGTATAGTATCAGTTATTCAAGATGAGCAAATCCTAGAGATCTACTAGACAGCATAGTGCCTAGAATTAATAATGCCTTATTGCTTTCCTAAAACTTGGTTTAGGTGGTAGCTCTTATAGTAAGTGTTCTTATCAAAATAATAATAACACTAAAATAAATAAAGAGCATGGATGAATATTTGGAGATGATAGATGTATACATGACATAGATTGTGGTGATGGTTTCACAGCTATATACTTGTCTCAAAAGTCATCACACTGTATATTCTAAATACATACAGCTTTTTGTATGTCGATTGTAACTAATGGGGTTTTAAAAAAAAGTGGATGTGGTTAAAAAGAGAATGGATGGAGAAAACCCTGATTTGGTCTAGGGAACTGAAGGTTTCATGGACAAGGCCACTGGGGAATGTTTATAATCCATGTTAAGTGAGCAAAACTGGCACAGAATGATATAAACTGTGCTATTTTGACCATATTGAAAATAGATAGAATTCAAAGCCTAGAAGTAAACATGCAAAAATATTATAGCAATTACCTCCAGGTAGTGGAATTGCAGATAATTTTTACATGTTTTTTTATTTCTCCACACAAAGAAAACAATGGAGGTGATTTCAGAATCTAAATTTGTAATAGTCACAGTGCTTAGTTGTGGGTGATAGAATCCACCCTTTCTGGTTTGAGCAGGGGGGAGATTTATTCCTGGTTGTTAGGACTGAAATTCTAGGACTATCAGGGGACCAGGCTGGATGCTCTATGACCAGGGACAACATAGCCTGGACAGTCACTTAATCCAGCCCAAAACTGTTGCTATGGAAACATCACTAACTTGATGCTCAGGCCCAGAAACTGGAACCTGCTGTTGGGGAAGAACCAAGCCCCTCTGTTCCCTGCCAGCAAGTAGCCACATCCCTCTACTACCCTCGATTTCTCACTTCCACATTTTAAGTTTTGAACAGACATTTGTCCAGAGTAGCTGAGGTCACCTGTACAACCCTAGCTGCAAGGGAGTCTGGAAAATGCAGACTTCAGTTTTACAGACTCTAATGTACAGAAAGGCTTGGAAAGATGGTGTTGGTGCACATATTGAACAAGTCAGTCTGTAGGATCCACCAGAGAAGAAAACAAAAAGAGGATCACTTGCACCCTTGATATTTTGAAGGCCACACTGAAGCTCAGTTACCCACTGTGTTATAATTAACAGCCAGAAGCTCTCTCTCAGTCCAGGAAACACCAGCTGTCAGAGCACTAGGCCCTCTCCCTAGCCTACACAGTGCACACCGGCCTGACTTCCTATCACTAGCACTTCTCTGCCTGGGGACTTTCCTTACTGCTGGAGATCCCGTGGCCACCTGTGGCTCAGGCTGCAATGTAGAGACTTACCATCTCCCCATAGGAGCATAGTCATCTGCCTCTCCCCTTGGGTGGTAGAACTCTGTACTACTCTACACTAGTTCCCAGGGCTCCCTGGTGGACCAAGATCCTGTAGCCCACAGTGGTCGGCTCTCACAGTGATGGGCTCCCATAGCCATGGACCAGTTGATAACTGCCATTTATTCACTGCCTTCTCTTCCTTCTCACTTTCCTACGCTCCTGCCTTAACCTGCAAATAAACTCCTTGCACCAGAATCCTTATCTCCAGGTGCTTCTGGGGAAGCTCAGTCTAAGGCTTCTCAGTCTATTCATGTAAAGCCTCATCCTGGGTCTGGAAGACCAGCTGGAACAATCCTCTGGATAGTGGATTAGCATGTGTGAGGGTTGCTTGTGTGACCTCACATCTATTCGTGCCAGTTGGGAAAGTCATCCTGTTCCTTCTCATTCTCATTGACAGGAAGAGAGATTGGGCAGTTTCTTGCTCTGATCTCATAAAGCACCACTGTGATGCAATTACAAACAACTCCTATATAAGGCCCTTGCTGGACTGAGGTTTTTGTCCCTATAGCCCAGGAAGCTGATTTGCGGTAACCTGTCAGACTTAGACCTCTTAGCTTGTTTTCTCATTTATTTCCATTTATTTTTTCTCTTTTGCTCATTTTTTCTTTTTGGCTATCATTTTCTTTATTATTTTAATTGTTTGCTCATTTTTCTTTTGTCTGTTTCTCATTTTTTAATTTTCTCAATTTTTATTTTTCAATTTTCATTATTTCCTTTCCTCATTTTTTCCTTTAAAATTTTTTTAGCATTATTAGCATTTTAGTTAGCATCATTAGGACAGTTAGTATAGACAGTATTATTGGTATAGTTAGTGTTGTTAGCATAGTTAATATAATTATTGTTTATCAGCATAGTAAGAAGCATAGTTACCATTATTATTAGTATTAGCAGAGTAAGTATTGTTTGTTAGCATCGTTAGTAAGCATAGTTAGCATTGTTAGTATTGTCAGTGTAGTTAGCAAGTCACCATGTGCCATGAACTTGCAGCCATCTCTACTAACCAAGAGTCTCATAAGAGTTCCTGACGACCGCTGGCCAGGGAAGCTAGGCAAGGTGCGGGGGGCTGGCACATTCTGACCAAGAGAGAGGTGACTGTCAAAAGTCATTCATCAGCAGGGCTCTTCCAGCTCAGAGACTTCCACTGTGGGAAGTCCAGTGCACAAAGGGACTGAATCACCCGAATACAGTCATGTTGTTCAAGGTGACTGACACCAAGGTAAGATTATTCCTTGCTATGGAGCACCTTAGTGGAGGGGACATGTCCAGTTACCTGGAGGACCACTACCACGTGATCGAGAGTGAGGCCCAAGGCTTTTCCCATCAGCCCCTGGGTCATGCAGCCACCAGGTGGGGCACCATCCCCAGGGACCTGAAGCCACAGAACATGCTCTCTGATGCTCATAGAAGCATAAGAATTGTGGATTTTGGACTCAGCACTCAGTTTACTGATAATACATTGTGCTTGTTTTATGGCACCCTCTCTGATGCTGCCCCAGAACTCTTCCTAGGCCAAAACTATGATGGCCCTGAGCTAGATTACGGAGCCTAGGAGTGGTCCTTTATAAAATGGTCACTGGGACCCCCCCTCTTTGAAGCAAAGAACTTCAGGGAGATGCTGCAGCGGTTACAGAGCAGAAAATACCCCATGCCGTTTTCTCTATCTTTAGAATTGGAAAGACTTTAAAGAAATAGTTAACCCTCAACCCCAGGGACAGAGGACATTGAAAAGAATTCTCAGGGGACCCATGGTTAACATGGGCCAAGAGGAAGAACACAAGAGCCGCCCTGTGATGACATGGACCCCTGGATGACAAAGGAGATGATGACCCTGAGGTTTCAGTGGGACCAGATCCAGGACTCCTTACCACACAGCAAGTATGACTGGGTGATGGGCACATACTTCATCCTGAGCAGCAAGTAGCCAGAAATGGAGTGCCACACCTTTGTGGTAAGGTCCTTCTATTCCCCTGGCCCCAACAGCCATAGTCCCTCCCCAGCTCAGGAGGTTCACCCAGAGTTCCCCGGGTTCTAGCAGCACATCAGCAGCCTGTGGACCAGGTGTCAGGGCAGAAGGCCAAAGTACCAGTCCCCCAGGCAGCTTGGAGTGAAGGACTGCCACCTCTAGCCCAGCCCCCCATTGTGGCTCCAGAGATGCTCCTCCACCCACAGCACCAGCAGCAGGGGATCCCCGCAGAGAACCAGCCACAGCCAGCAGGGAGTAGCTAGGAAGTTCTTGGACTTTATTTGGAAAAAGCTCTGCCTTAGGCTGTCTGCAAAGCTGCATGGCAGATGGAACAGGGTAAGCCCATATAAATAGTGGATAGCCAAGGCACAGACTCTGGGGAAGTCAAGCGGGGCTTCCTGCATTTTAAATGCTGACTCAAATATGCTGAGCTCCAAGGAGCGCAGTCACATGGTGCAGAGGAGATAGGACATAAACCACAGCAGGTGGCAGCTGTGCAAGAAGTACACAGTGTGTGCAAGGACCCCTGGATGAGAGGACTTGGTCCAGTGAACAATGGAGGTGTGCAAATAACTATGGAGGTGTGTAAATGACTGTGGCGTTCTCTGCACAGGATTCATGTCAGGAGGACACCTGGCATCTCTGTGGCCTTCCGTGGCATCATACCCAAAATACCTGGTGAGCTTGGAGAACAGCCTGAAATGCCCTTGGGAACCCTAGCTACAGGTTCACCACTAGGCTCCCACTTGGGTGAAACTTAAGAGACTTATGATTTCACTCATGTGGAATCTAATGAACAAAATGAACTAATAAGCAAAATAGAGACAGACTCATAGATAGAGAGGCTGTCGGAGTGGGGGAGGGTGGGTAGGGGTAGGTGGGAGGATTAAGCAAGAAAGACAAAAAAGAGACAAAACTCATGGACATGAACAACAGTGAGATGATTGCCGGGAGCAAGGGGGTGGGAGGTGGCGAGGAGGGTGTAGGAAGATAAATGGTGATGGAAGGAGACTAGACTTGGGGTGGTGAACACACAGTACAGTGTATGGATGACGTGTTGTAGAACTGTGCACTTGAAACCTGTATAATTTTTTTAACCAGTGTCAATCTCCTCAAAAATAAAAAAGATTCACATTTAAAAAGTTTTAAATAAATCCTAAACTTAGGACACACAAAACCTTACTTGGAAATAGAAAACAGTGAGAGAAACCTGTAGTGAGGTAGTGCCTGCTCCTAATCAGAACAACTAAGTGGGAAAGAGAAGGATGGTGACAGAGCACGTGGTTCTGAGGGCGCTGGGCAGCAGCAGGGGGCAAGGCAGACCTGCGGCACCTTCCCACGCTCACGCCCCCTGCGTCTGCAGAGAGACCGGGGCACTTTCCATCCTGCGGCCTGTGCGAATTACGGCCTGAGTGCAGCTGTTTCCTGACTGTAATACAGGAGTCGCCCTTTCTCCTTTCCCCTAGAGAAGGAACCCCGAGTGTGGGTCTGATGCAGGAAAACGCAGAGCAGGCGCGGGGCAGAGGCCGGCTAGCGTTCCGCAAACATCTCGGCTGAGTCAGAAGGGCTGCCCCTTATAAAGTCTTACGGTGGCACGGTAGATTGGGAAAGACAGGATTTCGGTTCAGATTCTATCCCAACAACTCACCAGCAAACCGCTTACCCACTTTCAGCCCGTTTTCTCCTCTGTGAACTAGGACACTGTCCCCTTCACCCTCAGTAGGTGCTTAACAGCACGGGCTCAGTTAGAACCCCGGCCCTCTGACCTTTCATTACTGTGACTTCAGAAAAGTTAGGTAATCCCAGTCCAGCGTCCTGTCTCTAACAGGGGACTAGTAATTCCCACCTCACAGAATAGTTGTGGACACGGCAGGCACCATTGTTTTCCAGCATTGGTACTAGATAGTACAGTTGTAAAACATACTAGCTCTTCTCTTCCTATCACCACCATCGTCACCGTCATCATCATCATCAATCGAATCTCACCCACCTATTCAGTACAGGACTGGCCCCAGAGACTGAGCGCTGATTCTGCAGATGAGTGTTGGAGAGATGTAAGCACAAAATGCACACACGCATACAAACAGGATGTCCCCAACTTGCTCATGTTTGTAAGGCAGCTGTTTGCCACTTTAAACCACTGTCCATGAAAGCTACACTGCGAACAGTGGTTGGGTTGCGAGGCTGAGTCACCAGGCCTCTTTGTTCAGAGGAAAGCCCAGAGATCATCTTGGCAAATTGCACCAAGCCTCCCTCAGTAGAAGCCCAGATGTTCCAGAGTTGAGAGCTGGGGAGAAGGGGGATGGCTGGGCCTTATTTATCTTCTTCACTATCCTCATTCTTCCCTGCTCCTGCTGAAGCAGCTCCAGTATTGGGCTCATCTGTTCCTGCCATTTGCCAGCTGTTGTAAGAGAATTAAAAGCCCCATCGGAGGTTATGATGAACAATTTAATGATGTGGCTGTGAATTAGGGCATAACAGCAGAATTGTCCCTTCATATTCAGGCCGCCATTAGTTGAGCTGACTTGATGCTGCCTGACCAGGAAATGAGCCCTGCAGTGAGCTCTGTGCAGGGGCAGGTGGACCAGGAGGGCGAGGAGGAGGAGGAGCAGCCGTGAACTTGATCGGGTCTTTCAGATGCAGAGGAGAGGCAACAGGAACTCTCAGATTAAATGGGAACTCGGGCAGCATTACCCAATTTGTTCTGAATTGTTGGAGAAGGAGGAGCTCTATGTTAATGCATTTTTTTAAGACAACTGACAGCAAATGCTTTTTCCCCAAAATGGAAACTTCTAAAAGCACATTCATCACTGTCCCAAGGAGCTTTTGAGGCATGTAAGGTTATTTGCCCTGGCACTAAATGAGTCCAACTAATGTGCTTTTCTATTTGGGGACTCTTTTGTCTTTTTTTTTCTCTTGCTGCCAGCTACTACTTCTTCGTATGTCATCTCTCAACATTTCCCACTCTGCTTGCTTGTCTTTAAACTGCAGGAACTATAGGTTACAGGGGGAAATGAGAAAATCATCTGCTAGAGCAGTATCCATATATTCCATTTGATTCTGAGACAATAGAGTTAGACTAAGGATGGTTCTTCCACTTCACCCTCGATTTGTCATTGCTGTCAGCCGCCTCCCAAACACACACACACACACACACACACACACACACACACACACACCCCACATTGAAGATCAAGGCCCTGACTCACAGCCTTTCTCTCCATCCCCATCCTGCCATTGCTGCCTTTTCACCTCGCCCACCAGGGCTTCTACCTCGAGCCCATCTTCTAGAGGACCCTGCTCTGGCCCTCCGACAGCCATCCTCCTCCTGGCTGGAGGGTGTCGGTGGAGCTCGGATGTGCAGGCTGAGGTCACACAGGCATGAGAGCAAGCCCTTTCCCCACCTGAGAATGGACCAGTTGGGAAGAGAAGGGAGGCAGCTCCAGTCCTTCTCTTGCCAAAGCTGCACAAATCTTAGGGGTGGAGGAATCCCTGCTTTATTCTGGGATATTTCAATGACTTTAAGGATGGTCCATCCAATACACTCTTAGCCTTTTGGGTTCTTTGCCTTTTATTTATTTATTTATTTATTTATTTATTTATTTATTTTTATTTGAATTGACTGTGGTGACATTAGTTAATAAAATTATATCGTACAGTTCTATAATGTATCAGCTGTACATTGTACTGCGTGTTCACCACCCCAAGTCAAGTCTCCTGCCACCGCCATTTATCCCCCCCTTTACCTTCTTCTACCTCCCCCCACCCACCCTGCCCTCTGGTAATCACTATGCTGTTATTTGTGTCTATGAGGGGTTTGGGGGGGTTTTCTTGTTGCTGTTGTTGTGCTTTGCTTAACCGCTTCACCTTTTGGCCTTCTCAATTTTAGGTAACTTCACCGGCACTCCAGATCTTGGCATTGTCCTGAACTTCGTGAGTGCTCCCGGACCTGCTGGTGTTAAGCACATCAGATATAATTTGCTGACTCAGGCCATTCCCCTCCTGGCCTCTGCCATCTTAGACGCACTGAATTTAGAAAACCCAGGCCTCCGCCCCTTTTAAACGATGGATCCACTTTCCTTCCCATTTCTGCAGCACCACCATTTGGGCAAACCAGCTGCTCTCTCTTTGATATCCAACTTTACTTCTTTGATGAGCTCAGAGAACTTTAAAAACACAAAGGCCTCTATAATATATATATCTGCAAGATAGCTTATCTTCTCTACCTAAAAAACAAACAAAAAGCACGTAAATCTGAGAGTAGCACAGGGGTGATGGAGAAATACTTTCCAGATTGAACAGATCAGACACCTCTCTTAAAGGCACCCAACCATCCATGGGCTCTCCCTTGCTCAGAGGGTTTCCATTGTAGTTCAGTCTATTCTGGGACATTCTGCTCCATTTCTTGACTTTGTACCTTTCCTACTTCCATGATCAAGAGCACCTCTTCTTGAGTGTGATGTCAGTCTCTCATTTGGCCTCCGTTCTTTAAATGTATGCTTTATGCTGCAGCAAGACACAAATCAGGCTGCCGTGCCCTTGGGTCTCCACATGCAGAATCCATCCTCCTTCGTAGGAGTGCCTGGCGCCCCATGACTTGGCCTCTTCAGCTCTTCAGACTCACCTCCCATCATTCCCTTTCCCAGCAACATCAGATCATATGTAATTCCCCTCCCACATCTTGCCAATACCTGCTGCTGTAGGTTTGTTTATGTTGTTCCTTTTCCCGGATGACCCTTGCTGCTACCTTACTCCTTCACTGCCCACCCCCTTCACATGGCTAGCTTCTGGTTGTCTCTGACTTTCAACTCAGGAATCACATCTTCCGACCTTGCTCCGACCTCCTAGCAAAGGCCAGGTTGATGCCGTTCTACTGGTCTCCCACAGCACCGGTTAAGCCCCTGCATCTAAGAATGTACCACATTACATTGAAATCATCCACTGATGTGCCTCTAACTGACTTTAAGTGACTCAAAAGTAGGGACTTCATGTTTTTCACCTCTGTGTCCCAGACCCACTGCATCAAGCACTCAATAAATGTTCACTAAACAGATCCAAACTGAGAAGAGTATGGGATTCACTGGTGAGCCACACAAAGATGCCTGCCTAGAGGTCTGTTTACTTGTTTCTGGGTTCCCAATGACTGAGGCTGCTAGAAGTCTACTAGTTGATCAATCTTAATCAGTCAAATAGTTTATTATACATTTATTGGGCACCTACCACCTACCAAGCGTTGTGTAGAATTATACAATTATATACAGAGGAACAAAACATCGTCGCTGGCTTCAAGGAGATTACAACCTTGACCATTTTTCTGAAAATTAAAATATAATTTACAATAGAGTATTGTGAATGGACAGGACATCAGAAAATTCTCTTTGCCCTTTTTAGTGTCTGAAAATGCTCGATTATTAACTAAGGTTCCCAAGCCACGGGGCTACGGGTTGGTTTGGCAGCCATGGTCTGCCTGAGAGAACTGCGACCATCAAACAAAGACAAAGTGTTATAGCGGAATGTGTATGTCAGGCAATAAAAAGACTCTAGACATTAGCAAAACAACTATAGACTGAAGGTGAGAAAGGCGAAGACCTGTTTCTTTTTTTCTTCTCCTGGGAAAATAAATCAAAATGACCCACTTAGACTTTGTGGAATATGTTTGTTCCATAGCAGTGACAGTGTGGCCTATGCCAGTGCTTCTCAAACGAGACATTTGCCCCTCGGGACATTTGGCAATGTCTGGAGACATTTTTGGTTGTCACATTTTGGGAGAGGGGTAGTCTACTGGCATCTGTCTATCAGATGGAGCCACAGATGCGAGGACAAAACCCTACAACAAAGAATTCTCTGGCCCCAAATGTCAATAGTACTGAGCTTGAGAAATCTGCCCTACATATTATGAGGTGGGATTGGCACTAACTACAGTCAATATTCCACAAAAACAACAGAACACAAAATGGTTCGTGGTAGTCACCAGCTTGACCTTTGGGTGGCTCTGATTCATCCATAAGTACAAAGCGGGATGTGACAGGGGCCAGAACAAGGCTCTTGCATGACTTTTGTGCTATAATTAGTTTTTAAATACTTTCACCCCCTTTTCCTTCCCCGACACCAACTGCCCTTTTTTTTAAAAAAAGGAAATTAAACAAGAACAATCCCTAAAACACCCTTTATGTCATTGGCTTTTTTCTTTGCTGATGAAGTAAAACACAATATATTGGACAAAGAAAGTATCGTCAAAGGCTGCTGCTAAAGATTAGTGGTAGCTCACGGAACACAGCAAAAGCCTTGTTTATGGGACCTACTCAGAGCAAACGCCTCTGATGGAGGTAAAATGCATGGGTGGAATGTGATCATCCTAATTTGTTCATTGCGCTTTCCCCACAGTAGATATTTCTGGATTATTTGTTTAAACACGGTGGTATATGTTTGAAGTATGAGTATTCCTATCCATATTGTTCTATTTTCCCTGAGAGGGTCATATTTCTTCTGTCAATAACACAGGCTCGGTTCCCCTTGAGCCCCAAATTACACTTCCTCATAAGGGATGAAATGCTGTATTTTTCTTGAGATCTTTATTCCATATGACTTGACTAATGACTAGAGTAAAATTGAGAAGTTCAGGAAAAGGAAATCTCCCCCTCCATCAAAGGGAGTAAACAAACCAAAGGAAAACAAGACGCCAGAAGCTAAACGTGCAGAAGGTTTAAATATGTTCCATCAATCTGGAGGCTATCCTAGATCTATGGTCAGACCTCCTGTCCTGTCCATCAAATTATCCCTACAACCTACAACCATGTCATATGGCCAACACTGACAAAACCACTTTGCCATTTTGTTGTGGATTGTTTTTCTCTTGGCATTGAAAAGATGTAATGCTATGAAATCTCTTCAGTCTCACCTTGCCTCTTGTTTCCCACCACCACCCCTGACTTGTCTGTACCCGATGTCCCATTAGCATGCTAAGTCACATCTCCAAACCCTCACACACAATATCTTCCCTACTTGTCCACCTGAAGAACCTTCCCCTTCCCAGACTGTGTTGAGACAGCCCCTGTTTGGAGGATTTTGTGATCTGCAATACCTTTCTCTTCACCTCCCCATAAATTTCTGTGTCCCTGTAGCAGGTGTTGTCAGTACCTCACTCATTCCCTGGGACAACCCCAGAAGCCACCTGGAGGTTCCGTAGACAATTCCTGTACACGTCAATGGCTTTATTTCTCAAGCACTTGTGTCTCTTGATTTGAGAGCTTTCTCTCACCACAGGAGCATATCATCCCACAGGGAGTTAATGCCCCAGGACCAATGAGGGGCAGAAATACATTGATAAACACCCCAGCTTCCTTATTTCACAGTGGGACCCTTCTGACGGGTGCTGTCCACCTGGTTTCAGAGGGTTCCTGGTAAGTGAGCCACTGCTGCCCACGGCCTTTACCTGTATATTAATACACTCTTGACTGGCTTTTCCTCCTCCTCTGTTTCACTTTCTCACTCCTCACTGTGCTTGTGGATCACCTCTCCAATGAGTGAATGGCACCCACATCCTTTTCACAAGGTCTAGTTCTTGGGAGAATCCAAATTGAGACAGTCCTGTACAAACTTCCATTATCATATAACTGCTCTGCGTTGTATTTGTTTGTTTCTGTTTGTCTCAGATAGTTCCTTTGAGGGAAAGCATTATTTGTTACTCATCTGTATTGACCCCTGTGCCTAACAACTAGAAAACCCTCTGTAAATGCTTGTTGAAGTGAACTGAAGGAGAAACAGAGTGACAGGCTTGAGGAACCACGCGTAGAAGACTTGAAAGGATGGACTTATGGGCACAGGAATGAAGAGGAGAAGGAATTTACTTAAACTGAATTGTGAGGAAAAACCAGACTCATAAGTGAATCTTGAGAAACTCCCAGAAACAGCAACCAGAAAACGAATCTACTGAGGGGACTTTTTCAAGCAGACAAAAATGGTATGATAAATGAATGGAAGGTGGACCCTAGCGGGGAGGAAGCCACATTGGCATTTGGGTGACCAAGAATGGGGATTTCCAGCTGTATGGAAGGGTTAGAGGAGACTGACCTCAGAGTCAAGGTGAATGGGTGACCTGGCTCTTTTTGAGGAGAAGACTCCATATATGTTTGAGCCCAGACTGATGTGTCACATGGCATCAAGGTTTAGCCCTCTGAATGCTTGCCACCTGCTTGCGTATTAGTTTCTGTTCAGCAATGAATGTTAACATGGTAGGAAAAATATCATTTGCTTTTCTAAGCATGTGCTGAGCATTGTGGAGCAGTCGGTGGAAAGAAGGTAAAGGGGGAAGACAATGCTCTGGAGACCAGGTGCCCCAGGTGCCCGGGTGTGGGGAGTACAAATCCCCAGGAGCAGAGCACTGCTTATTTGGCAAGAGGGGTGCATTGTTTCATCACAATGCTACTGCTTTCCTTGTGTTCTCTCCGAACCCTCCAGTTGCTCATTTGTGACGATGCAATCCAAATGAACATCTCAATGGATGTGGATGGAGAAGCGATGGGAAACACCGTATTCAAGTCAACAAACGTTTATTGACAGTCTACTAAGTGTCAGGCCCTGTGCCAGGAGCTAAGCTTGCAGTGGACAAAACATAATCTCTACCCTCAGGACCTTACAATTTAGCAGGAGCCTATTTATAGTCTTGCCAAATATACTGTATACATAAATAACACCATATTTCTAGAATAACACAAAGAAAGTTATGCTCATTCCACAGAAGGAGCAGGGCAGGGATGGCTTTAGAAAAGAACGGAGGTCAAAGCGAAATTTTGAAGCAAAGCAGGTATTTCAACAAGAAGTGAGGACAAGGCAGGCATTCCAGATATTCATTCATTTGTTTGCTTTCTTTGCTGGACGTTTATAGAGTTTCTACTTTGTGACAGGCATAGTGAATGAAATGACAGCCCTGCTGTTAGGGAGTGCACAGCTGAGTGTTGGAAGCTGACAAGAACGAGGCTGTGACCTAACATGGGCAAGGACAAAAGTGAGTAGCTAGCACAGAACGCTATGGCACAGCAAAGCTTCAGCCCAGAAGACGTTAGGTAGGGGCCAGAGTCAAGGATGCTGTGCCAGGAGACGACATCCCAGCCGAGACCTGAAGGTTGAGTAGGTATTACCTGGCCAGGTGAGGACTGAAGCAGAATATTCTGGGCAAAGGGCCTTTCTGGGCAAAGGCCTAGGGGTGAAAGGGCCCATTCAGGAGGACACAGAGATGACGACTGAAGATGTAAGTTGGGACGAGGTCATGAAGGGCCCTTTGAAGGAATTTGGACTTGATTCCTTTGGCAAAGGGGGACGTTATTGAGAGGCCTAAAGCATGGGCATGCCATGTTCAGCTTTGCACTTTACAAAGATGACTACTGCTACCAAGTAAGTAAAGAATGAATTGGAGGGGAAAGGGGGTGTGGCAGGAAGACCAGTTGAAGGATGGTTGCAGGAGTCCAAGTGAGAAATGGGTGTTCAGGAAAGAGCGGCACTGGCAAGGCAGAGATGGAGAAGTGACCGAAGGAGCACATGCACACTCTGGGGGCACCGAAGAGCGTGGTGGAGCTGAGAAATGCTGTGTTACCCAGTCACAGCTCAGTGAGTGGAAGGAATGGATGGGAGCTGAGGCCACCCAAATGTTGGTGGACCTCCAATTTCATGCAAAGAAGTTTGGAATTCACTCTAGAGCAGCGGCTCTCAACCTGTGGGTCGCAACCCCTTTGGGGGGTCAAAGGACCCTTTCACAGGGGTTGCCTAAGACATAAGAGTAGCAAAATTACAGTTATAAAGTAGCAACAAAAATAATTTTATGGTTGGGGGTCACCACAGCATGAGGAACTGTATTAAAGGGTCATGGCATTAGGAAGGTTGAGAATCACTGCTCTAGAGGAAATGATAAACCACTGATGGATTGAAGGAAAAGAAAATTGTAAATCTAGTATCTGAGAAGATGCAATGGTCATCATTTTAGAAATGAATACAATATTGCAAATGTAAAAAACAGGAACTTGAAAATTCCATGTAATAAAAAGAATCTAGGCTAGAAAGAAATGACTTTCACAAAGTCAACTCTCCTCCGTGTTTGTATTCTATTCAGACCCTCAGTGGATTGGATATTGCCCACCCATATTAGGGAGAGCCATCTGCTTTACTCTGCTCACAACAAAATGCTAATTTCTCCCCAAACACTCTCAGAGATACACCAAGAAATAATGTTTAGCAATATATCTGGGCCTCTCCTGGCCCAGTCAAGTTGATACATAAAATTAACCATCACTCATAGTAAGCACTTGTTGTTAACCTTATTGGCTTACTTATTGTTGTGAGTAGAATTCAAATGAATAATGTTTATAAAGTTCTCAGCAAAGTGGTGGTCCATACTAAAATAATAGCTATTACTATTAGTTCTATTATTTTATTATTAATTTTGAAATTATGAACTAGTACAATGACAGTGGAAAGCCATCAGAGGAATTCATATCAGAAATCTCATGCTAAACAAAAACTTTGATTAAAACACTTTTCCCATTGTACTATTTATACATTATACCATTAATCCTCAAACATCCCCAATACTTTGTATTATTTCCATAGAACGAAGAAACCAAGGCCCTGAGCTGTAAAGTTACTTGCCAAGAACACAAAGCTGGCAAATAAGAAAACAGAACTTCTGACTCAAAGTAAAGGGTTCCTTCCACTCATAACTTCTACTTTATGTCTTTGAAAATGGCTTGGGATTTTGGAAATAGCTATAAGTCATTTAGACTGAAGTCCTGTTAAGTAAAGGGATCTTCAATCAATGGCTAATGAAGAAATGTTGAATGTGCACTGCACGTAGAATGGCCCATGTATGTACTATTTGAGGAAATCATCAGGTGAATAACTAGTGGTCCTGCTATCAGCAATTTAGGTAATGCTAATCTTTGGTCAAAAACTGAGGCATTACTTCAATGTAACAAGACTGACTCTGTGTGTGGGGGGGGATGTGTGTGTGTGTGTGTGTGTGTGTGTGTGTGTGTGTGTATTAAACCTGCAATGAAAAAAACAAAACAAAAAACACTTTCCAAAAAAAAAAAAAAACCAGAAAGAGATTCTTTTTTCATTGTATCACAACAGTTGTAGGTAAGAAAGCCGGCCAATTTACTTTGAAATATGATATGATTAAGAAAAATAGGCGTATGGTGAGAATGCTTTGATAGGTTTCAAACTTCTATACTGAGTATCCTCCTTTTCTTTTCAATGCATAGACTATATTGTCAGTGCAAACTGTTGCAAAAGTCAGTCATTTCTTTTTAGCCTAAATTCACTTTCTCACATGGCGCTTACAGAGCCTGCCTTTTTGGGTCAATGAAATATCGGTTGATTATTTTTTCCCTGCACACAGACGTGTTTTGTTTTTTAATCCTTGCCTGAAGATATGTTTTTATTGATTTTTATAGAGGAATGGGGGGGGGGGGAGAGAGAGAGATGAGAGAAACATTGATTGGTTGCCTCCTGTACGTGCCCCAAACAGGGACGGAACCTGCAACCTCGGTATGTGCCCTGACCGGGAATCAAACTAGAAACCCTTTGGCGTACATGACGATGCTCCAACCAACTGAGCCACCCCACCAGGGCCACAGGAGTGTTTTTACCCCCAAAACAAAACAAAGCCTAAGATGGACAGTATCTGAATTCTCCGGTTCTGCTCAAGGTGCTCTCTGACAGCAGCGCTGCGGCCACCTGGGAACAGCCACCTCCTATAGAAGTCACCCTCCAGAGTGATGCGAAGACTAAGACCTGAGTCATTCATAACCAAAGGACTTGCAAAGGGACCAGCCAGAGTGAGGCCTCATCTCCCGCACAGACTATGCAAACACACACATGAATAAGTGCTTCTCTTCCATTGTATCAGAACAGCTGGAATTTTTATGAAGATCTGAATATCCCTTGAAGGATCCGTTGGTGAGTGAACACCAACCATGATGGTATCTTATACTCTGTAAATTTCCCCAGCAGAAAGTAATAAGTAACACTTGTGCAATCCTGTCAAATTATTTTCCTTTCCACTCCACCTGGCTTCACATGTTCTCCGTGCACCCGGGAACAGATTGGTGGCCATTAGGCTGAGAGTTCACTCAGCCAGTACTGGTATCCTTCAGGATTCTCTCTGACCCAATATTCTGGGATTTTTTGAGGACTGTTTCCAAACTGGCCCCACAGAGGATCTTATTACTTTTCCAAAACACTGAGGATCATCATTTAGATGCCAGAATAGAAACTGCCTCAATCATCCTGTTAAAAACAAACAGAGCTCTCTGGTTAGGAAGGAGGCTCATTTCCCCTTGCTCACTCCGTAGTGAGGTCTGCTTGAACGCTTAGTACCACTATGTCTATTGAGACTCATGTTGAATAAACAAGACTGAATTTTAACATACATATAAATTTTTGACCCTAACCTTGTTGAAGCAATATAAACTTTACATAACTTGATAATAAAATCATCAGGGTATAATGAACTCTTATTTTTCTTCTTTCTCTTTCTTTTGGAAATGATGTTTTAAATTAGAGATGAGATATGGAGAAAGATGAGCCACAGAGTAGAAACAGGACATTTGGAGCACCGAGCCAACATGAGGGTTCTGAGTCCCTGTTCTCTTTTTATGCCCCATTCAAACTAATTCATGAGCACACGGAAGCCTGCTGACCATACCTATGGCAAGTATCTGTGTTTAAAAGCACATTTGAATGGCTTTCCTTGCTGGAAATTTTTTACATTTAATTTCCTTGGTGATATATGGACTGTCCTCAGGGGGGGTTACAGGTTTCAAGAGAAAGCAAACCAATCATTTAGTTAAGATACTAAGCATATGGAATGAATCAGGACCAGCAATAAAAGAGAGAGAAAATGTTAGGACATTGTTGGTTAGTGCTAGAAGTTGTACTGCTGGACTTTGTAAAGAAGATTCTGATAAAACATAATCCAGTACATTGGCACTGAGTTTCGTCATGTAATTTATCTCTCATCATGTAATTTTGGATAAGTAACTTAAACAGAAACATCTTGGGCTGAACAGAGAACATGGTTTCTGGAATCAGACAAATCTGGGTTTCCATCCTGGCTCTGCTATTTAAATAGAGAGTGACCTTGGGCACGTTACCTTTTCTAAAATAGTTTCCCGGTCAGTCCATTGGAGAGGTAATCTCTACCTCATATGGTTTTGTGAAGAATAGATGAGATGATATGTATAAATTGTCTTCTAATTCTTCTTATTTTCTTTTCCCAGCTTTAAAGATGAATTATAGCCCTGGCTGGTGTTGCTCAGTGGTTAGAGTGTCAGTTGGCACACCAAAGGTTCTCAGGTTCAATTTCCCAGTCAAGGACATGTACCTGGGTCTCACAGATTCAATCCCCAGCCCAGTTGGAGAGTGTGCAGAATGTGACTAATTGATGTGTCTCTCTCACATAGATGTTTCTCTCTCCCTCTCTCTCTCTCTCTCTCTCTCTCTCTCTCTCTAAAAATCAATGGAAGGAATATCCCTGGGTAAAGATTAACAACAGCAAAAAAGATGAATTATACCTGCTATTACCTGTCAAATGACCTATTAGGAAAATTTATTAAGATTAGTTAATGCCTAGAAACCAATGTTAGTGAGTAAAATATATTAGCTTACAATAAAACTGTTATTATTAAGAATTAAGTAAAGCAAATGCCCAGGAGCCTGAGAGTAAGTGGGATTCATTTGGCTCTTCTGACCCTGAGAAGAGCAAGTTACTCCTCTGAACATCGGTGTTCTCCAAAGCAGGGCCCAGTGGGCTGGAGCAGTGGTTTTCCTACCACTGTGTGGCTGCTGAAGTCCTCCCTAAGGGGAATGACCTTCAGTTCAATCAATGACTAACTCTGTTGTTTGTGGAATGCGTTTTTATAGGAGAACATTCCAAGACGTGTTGAAGAATGACTTTTGTAACATCTTTTCAGTTATTAGCTAAAACTTTCTGATGTCTAAGGCTTTGCGATGGTACGTCAATGTAGATATTTAAATGTAATGACTTTGGCGGTCTGTTTCATGAAATGTGTATGTTCCCAAGTTAAAATTCCCTGTTTGACATTGACCAATAGAGAGTCCTTAACTATTTGGTCAGCCACTTCTATGCACCAAAGAAATAATACGAGTGAATGTGCATTTGGGGGGAAGAGGGATCTCTATAATGAATATCATAAACATTTTAAAGTCAGTTAAATAAAAATTATTAAAAAAAAACTCAAAGTCAGCCCTGGCCGGTTTGGCTCAGCAGTTAGAGGGTTGGCCTGCGGTCCGGAGAGACCTGGGTTCGGTTCCCGCTAAGGGCACGTACTTCGGTTGCAGTTTGTCCCCAACCCTGGTTGGTCGTGCAGGTGGCAGCCACTCGATGTGTCCCTTTCATGTCGATGTTTCTCTCTCTCTCTCCTTCTCTCTCCCTCCCGCTCTATCTGTACAAAAAATGGAAAAATGTCCTCAGGTGAGGATAAAAAAAAAAACCTCAAAGTCATCTTTGCACAAACACAATTGCCAGTGTATCAATGTTTTTGTAAGTAGAGTCTGATAAAATTTGTCAGGATTTTCTTCTTCTTGTCCTAAAGGACCAAGACTATACCAATTTTTCTCATGCTAAAGATTAATATTTGAAAGGATATCTCTTCAAGGGTAAAGCCTATGAAATATCAACTTCTAGGATAGAAGCAGAGGACCTTTCTATTCCTAAAATAAAGTGCACGTTCCTCATGACCCAGCCGGAAGCCTGGAGCTGCCTTGCAGTGCTGTCCCCAGGGACCATGCCCGGGACCATCCACAGAGACTTTATAATGTGAAGTTCCAACACGACCTTGTTTATATTTGTATGTTCATTTTTTTTTCTGAAAATATAGTGAAGTGCAAGGAACTTTGAACATGTCTAAAACTTGAAGTTACCAAAATGCATATATATCTAATAATTAAAAGCATATTGTTAAGTAGCCTTTAAAATTTTATCTTTTTACTTTTTAAAAAGCCTCTCAGATTTATCTTGTTAAAAAATAGTTGTTGCGCCCTGGCCGGTTAGGCTCAGCAGTTAGAGCGTTGGCCTGTGGTCCAGAGAGACCCGGGTTCGGATCCCGCTAGGGGCATATGCCTCGGTTGCAGTTTGTCTCCAGCCCTGGTTGGATGTGCAGGTGGCAGCCACTCGATGTGTCTCTTTCACGTCGATGTTTCTTTCTCTCTCTCTCTCTTCCTCCCACTCTATCTGAACAAAAAAATGGAGAAAGAAAAAAAAAAAAAAGTCCTCAGGTGAGGATTAAAAAAAAAAGTTGTTGCACCCTGACCAGTTTGCTTGGTGGTTAGAGTGTCAGCCCTCAGACCCAAGGGCCTCAGGTTTGATTCCTGGTCAAGAACATGTACCTGGGTTGCGGATTCTATCCCCAACCCTGGTCTGAGTCTGGTGGGAGGCAACCAATCTATGTGTGTGTGTGTGTGTGTGTGTGTGTGTCTCTCTCTCTCCCTCCCTCCCTTCCATTCTCTATAAAAAAAATTTTAAAAAGTCAGTGGAAAAATATCCTCGGGTGAGGAGTAACAAAAAATAAAATAAATAAATAAAAATTGTTGTTGCTTAATAATAACCTAAAAATGCAAAATAAAAATGCAAAATTTCATCAGTTTGACTAAGACTTTTAATCTTTTGGCCACAACATCACTTTTGTTAACTGAAATGAAAGTTCTGAAAGGCTTGAACTCTCAGCTTGTCTTTAACATTGTCAAAAAGTGATGCAATGTTAAGCCTGCAGGGAGGGCATTTTGAACTTTCTATTTCAATGTCTTATTGTTTCAATATGATAACACAGGGAAAAATCCTAGCACATATCTAGGCATTCTGTAAAAGTTATCTTCTTTGCTAATAAAAATTCCCCTTAGAACACTGATGGCCTCTTTAGTTTAAAAGCCAAATGCCAACAAGACATTTCTCTAATGGAAGTCAGGTCAATAGGCTAGAAAAACACAGAAGTAGAGGTCCAGAGCTGAGCCAGCCGAAGCTGTGCTCAGTTTATGTCCGTCCACGTGCTACTTGAGCTCTAAGACCAGACAGCACTCTCAGAGTATGGCACTCCTAATTTCAAGAACCTCAGTGCCAAGATTTATTGGGAAGTTGGAAGTTTGCATCTAAACCGAGGGGCCCTTACCATAACGTAACCAGTGCTGAGGAATAGGATTTATAATCCTCTAGCCTAGAGAGACGTAATTATTTGGCCACGACATCATTTTCATTAACTGGAATGAAAACTCTGGGTGATGTTGAGAACTCAGTGGTAATCACACAGGATATGCTGACATCTGGTGGCATTGATTAAGCAAAGACCTAGGACTTAATAAGCAGCATTGTAATTAAAATTATTGACTGCATTGTTTTTAAATTTCAGAATTCCTTTGGAGCTTTCCTAACCTCTATTTTAAAAGGCTTTGCTTTTTCCCTGTAATACTTGCCATCTGGCCTAGTCCATTCAATAAAGCCTTCGGTAAAACCTTATTATTTTAACTCAAGGTTAATTAGTCCTAGATTCATAATGATAGGTGTGAACTGTTCCACTAATTTAGGACTCCAATTTTAATAATAAGATCTAAATGGTAATTCATTTTTATGGGTTTTTTTTTTTTTTATTTGTTTCAAGGAATAACTTAACATGAAGTAAATGTGATTTTTTCTAGTTTCTTGCTTAGAAGCCAAGAGTGGAGAGCTGCCCACAGTAAAAGTGGGCTATGGTGTGTACAATTTCATGCTACTAAATCATTTGACCTTTCAAAAATATATCTAATCAAATCTAGGAGAGAATTACTGTCTCCTTATTAGCATGACTCTCTCCAGAGTTGTCTATCAAGAGAAGTATAACAATAGTTTCCACCCTGCTTTGCAGAGTAACGAATGAAAACAGATTTTGACTGGTCCAAAGTCAGTGTCAAGTCCATGAACAGAATCCGGGAGTTGCTAAGTCTTGGTTCTTGCCACCTTTTGATGTGTGTTTCCATTTAAGATGAGTGACATGTAGTCAGTTGTCATGGTGTTTAAAAGATTTCTGTAAGGTCTGACTTTTGCATCAGATTCTAGACTAAAATCATGTTTAAATTTTGTTTCCTCTCATCTTTTCCTGGTTTTGATTATTTTTTAAGAGTAGTTGATGGTCTCATGACACGAGCCTTCTATTTTGTATTTTAAGTCTCGTGTTTTGAATTTTATGTGAAATTGTGGGTTTGATCTTTGACCTCTGTTTACTATAATACTGATTTGCCACTAATTTGATAGCAAGCCATAGGGATCTACTGTAAACAGGCTGCTCACTTTACACAGCTCTGTTTTACTCTTAAGTGAAGAAACATGTGCGTAGAATGTAATTGAAAGGCTCTTGCAGAAGTAATAAAAACCACGAACGTTCTCAACTTCCCAGGTAGCACTCAGATTAATCACTTTCTGTGACAGAAGACCTAGTAAATTGAGAGGCAAGTCATCAACGTAAATATAACCTTGCATTTAGGTTTAGCTTGGTCAGTGTACTCATCCAGAAACAGGGAAACATGGTATAGACCCCTCAGCCCTGCCTGGAAGGTTGGGCTCTGAACCCAGAGACTACCGCTCACAGGTGTGGTCAGTGCAGGAGGCGGGAGTAACCCTGAATTATTTCATGCACTGATCCTGAGGGAGACGGGGTCAGTGCAACCCGGGAGGACTGCCCAACACAGCGACCTGGGGAAGAAGCACGGCCTGTGACAGCAACACAACAAGGGCCTGGGGCTTGGTCAGACTTGCACCGCTGGAGGCCCCGAACCTGTGAGCTAATACTTCTGTGAGTTTTACTTCCCGTTTATCAGAATTTCCCAAGGCAACTCTGTTGAGTTTCAATCCCACGACCAAAGGTAGTTACAAAATAGTCATGAGGATGTAAAGTACGGCATGGGGAATATAGTCAATATTATTGTCATAACTCTGCATGGTGCCAGGTGCGTACTGGGAACATCGGAGGGGACCCTTTGTAAAGTATATGATTGTCTAACCATGATGATGTACACCTGAAACTAATACAGAATAATATCGACCATAAACTGTCATTGAAAAATAAAATAAAATTGAAAAGTAAAAAAGGAGAGGGAGAGAGAGATGAGAAAGCCTTGGCAAAGCTCCAAGGACGAGCCTGCCTCATCGCAGCTGCAGCCCTGAGCCCCGGCCAGGAGAGCGTGGCACAGCCCTGGTTTCGGGAAGGTAAGGACACGGCAAGGCCAGCATCTGGGGAGGAAAACACTTTCTTTCTTTCTCCCTATTATGCCAACTGCCTGTGAGTTGCTGGCCTAGTGTCTCATTGGTTCATATTCCAAACCTTAATTTCTTATGGGCTGGTTTATGTTATGCCCAGTTTGAGATCACTCAGCCCTTAGGACTCTGGGCTTTGGCTGAACATGGAGCGTCGGTTGCTGTCCTTGGAATACTTTGATTCAATACTAAAGAATTTGCTATTAAAAACACATTGATGACATTCAACCTGGTTTCCCTTTTCAGTTTCATCTTACTTCTTTTAATCATATTTAGAGATAGCATGAGAATGAATGAGTCTGTCCAACAAACATTTACTGGGCCCCATGCACTGCTCGAGGCATCATGGAAGAGGAGAGAAAAGTGCTCCTTAAAGAGGAGCTCCGTCATGCAGCTGTAAGAGACATGGGCACACATGTGCGAAGTTAAGGAGCAATTTAAGAATCTCACTGCACAATACAAGCACCCAACGAGGTGAGAGGTGCCACAACGCCTGATAGGATTCTAAGGAAAAGGAATGGTGTCAACAGAAAGTGTGCGTTCAGAGGAGGAGAACGAGAACACTAACTACTGGAGCTGAGGGAAGGTTTACTGGCAGAGACAGGAAGTGAACGGGGACTCAGAAGCTAGCATTCCACATGGAGAAGGGGGTGGAATTCCAGGGTCAAGAGCAAACGAGAGGTAGGTGAGCACTGGCGTGTTTTGGAAACAAGTCTAACTTAGAGGGAAAGGTTCATGAACGTGCCACATGGTGCAGGAGACACGAATTCTAGTCCTGACTCAGACCTTTGCTGTTGTGTGACCCTTAGCCAGTCTGTTATGCCAGCTATCATTGAGCTTATTTATCTACATGCTGCAAACAGTACCTCCTCCTCTGACTTGTATGAGGGTGCTGTAAAGATCAAATGACGTAATAGGCATGAAAATGCTTTGTGATACCAGCATGAGGGGCAGATCAGAGAACGCCAGAAATGCCAGCCAGGGTCTGACTTTAATCCTTTAGGCAATAAAAAGTCATTGAAGATCTTTGAAGAAGCAAGTGAATGACATGATGAACAAGGTGTAAGGAACCTAATTCCCTTCTCCAACTCCCTCCTGCCACCCGGCAATCAGTCTCTCTTCTTCGCTGACAATTTTCTGTGATGTCAGTTCAACATCTCCTGCAGGCCCTGGGAGGAAACTACATCCCAGCTCTTGGGAAGAGCTGTGCACGCCTTGAAACAATCATACTATGTAAATCAAAGGCCTTACTGCAGCTCAGGCCTCCCATTCACTTGAGCATATCTATTGTTTTTGGAACTTAATCAAATTTATTCACATTTCAAGATGCTGTGTAGAGAGCATTCTTGCACCGTATCACCAGAAAGCATCCTTGGTTTACGATGTGCTGTCTTTGGCTAGGTAGCTCTGCAGATCATTAGCGCTTTTCCCCATTTCACTGCTTTGCTGACTCCAAACACACGTCTAATCCCCTATAATCTCTTAAATTTTACCTACCTTTTGAGGTGAGTAGGTTTACTTTTTTTAAATATTTAAATGTGACTTCAATCATTGCTAAAATTCACGATATTACAGAGTTCAATTTAGCAATGAGTCATTTTGCAGCAACAAGTTGGAAAATCATTAAATATCAAAATCTTAATCAAATATAATTAATTTTTTAAAACATATTATTTAACTTAGTTTTTCCTTTCTCTGTTTGAAACCATTGAAAAGTTTGGAGAAAATCGAAAGACAACATCTACAGTCCCTTTTTAACCCCATGAATGTTTCTATGATTTTTAGATCCTATATGTTCAGGTGAATGAATGAATGAATGAATGAACAAACGAACAAACTGAAATAACTAGATCTGGAAAA
This sequence comes from Molossus molossus, assembly GCF_014108415.1. Lineage (NCBI taxonomy): Eukaryota > Metazoa > Chordata > Mammalia > Chiroptera > Molossidae > Molossus > Molossus molossus. The sequence goes on along the minus strand of NW_023425351.1, from coordinate 41,829,999 downwards.
GTGTATTTACTTTTATATCATTCATCTCATTCAGGAGTCAGCAAACTTTCTCTTTAAAGGGCCAGATAATACCTATTTTCAGGTTTGTGGCCGAAAGGTCTTTGGCACAACTACTCGACTCTGCCTGGTGATGAGAAAGCACCAGGGACCACAGTAGACAATGATGGGTGTGTCTGTATTCCGATAACATAGTATTTAGAAAAATGGGCAGTAGGCAGATTTGGCCTTTGGACTGGTCTAGTTCACTTGTTCTCAAATTTAGGTGTGCATCAGAATGACTTGAGCAACCTGTGACAAAAAGATGCCCTGACCCCGGATTCTGATTCTGGGGGTTTGGGCTGGGGCTGGGGCTCCTGTGATTATTCTGATGTACCAATGTTTGGGAACCTATGCTCTTTTCCTTAAGAAATGCAGCTCCAAAGTCATATAAGTCATATATTAACTACCCAAATTTTGATAAGAGACTCATAAAAAGACAGGAGAATCAAAGTTGGACCAGTGAAAATTAGCATGTTTTAAATTGGAAAAAATAAAACAATTTCTGGAAATTTTAAGGACGAATAATTCTGATCCATATCCTAGCCAGTATCAGTTTCTGTGAATCATCTAAACGGTGATACTCAAATAAATTATAGAACTAAAGCTATAGCCAAATAATTTTGTGGATTTAGTCCTTAAGGGGTAAACTGAATTTAAACACCCTCGACTGATTTTAAAAGTTTTATCATCTTTCAGCCTCTAAAATAGTTTACTACTATGATTATTAAAATTATCACAACCAAAAAAAATAACAATACTAAGAGCTTTACAGCTCATAAAATACCTCATTGTTTTAGCACAGCGTCAGTTGATACTTTATAAATCTGGATCCAGACTTTTTCCAAAAGCTTGTTGAAAGCTACTCAGCAAAGCAATGAAAAGATAGAAAATATTTTTTTTCATATAGAAATTGAGGGGAGCATGGGTCCCACCCTGTACAAAAGCATTTCTCATACAAAGAAAAGACACTCAAATTATAAACAGATGACCAATCTCATGGCAATCAATTAAAATGTATCAGGTGAGGTCTGGTTCCAAATTTGAATTCCATTTTTGTTGGCTAACCCCAAGAGCTTCCTCCGCAGTGGGACGAGCTGCTACGTGGAGCTGCCCGAGCCCCTCCCCGCCCCCCTCCCTGCATGGCAAGGCCAGGCCGCCGCACAAGCAGAGAACTTGGCATCGGAGGAGGCCTGCATTGCTCTTGAGCCCATCTGCCAGCTGGTGGTGATAGATGGGGGAGTGAATGTACCCCTTCTTGGCTGGTAGATGAATTTCCACTTGGTGCTCCTTTGTTAGTCAACTCAAAGCTAATAGATTTTTTTTTATTATTATTTCATTATTTTCCTTCTTTTCTTTTAACAGTATGCTGCCTGCCTGGCATACTGTGCAAATATAGACCAGATTTTTTTTTAAAGTCAGAGTTCAAGTCTTGAATTTTAAATCCTAGATTGATGACTATATAGGCACAAATTGTCTCATTTCCCTGCACCTCCATTTTTGATAAATGAGAGAATAACACTTTTTAATGTATTCAATTATATCCCAATAAATAGGTTAATCTTGGCTGTAAGAAAGTTGGACATTAGAACAGAGAAAATTCAATAATCTGATATTTTAAATCGGTTATGTAAGTGATACAAAGCTGTTTTAAATATGTGGTTAATGATGAAAGACTTTAATGCCTGTATAATTAAGAATTGATTTTTTAATTGAATTTATATGGGGACATTGGTTAATAAAATTGTATAGTTTCAGGGGTACAATTCTATAATACATCATCTGTATATTGTATTGTGTATTTACCACGCCAAGTCAAGTCTCCTTTCATCACAATTTATCCCCCTTTTACCCTCTTCTACCTCCTCCCAACCCTTTTCCCTCTGGTAATCACCATACTGTTTTCTGTCTATGAGGGTTTTTGTTGTTGTTGTTGTTGTTTTGCTTCATCTCTTATTCACCCAGTCCCCCTACTCTCTCCCCTCTGATAGCTATCAGTCTCTTCTCTGTATCGATGAAAAATGATTTTTATATTTGCATTTGGCAAATGTAAACTAACTTATAAATGCTTAATAACATAGCAATGATCCCTGTGTGTGTCTCAATGATGACACATTTAGTGCTCTCTGGTTTTTATTTTGAAAAGCTGCTAATCCTCAGCTTGTCTTCACTGAAGTGAGTACTGGTGATCTCACTGGTTTCACTGGTTTCTGAAGCCTTTGGTAACAATTCTCAGCAATGACTGAGTGTCCACCACATAGTTGCTCACCCTGTTCCAGTGCATAGTATTCTGGAACTGATTCTTAGAGGTCAAACTTGTGACTGTATTTTCCCCAAAGATAGTGGAATGAACTGCCTTTATATTTGCTTGATTTAATTTTTTCCCCCAAAAGAACCAACATCATGGCCCAAGAATGTTGGTTTACTACCAAACTGATATTTTATCTTAAAAGGCACAATACACTTAAACGATTTATTCCTCTGAATAGTATTCCCTCTGTGTCTCTTTTCAGTTTGAAACCAACCCCTGCAGTTCTCTCATATTGTGATCCAAGATGCATATTCATATCACAGCTAATCCATGCTTCCCAGGCATCCGCTGCGGGCTGTTCCATTTTGATCTCTAAGTTCAACAACCAGCTGCCTCTTTGTACCTCCTGCTTGTGGAGTGGGGGATCTTCATGTGGCTGCTTAACTGTCAATGTAAAGTTATTATGTAAAACACCTTAAGAATAACATAAGGAGCATCTTGTTGAAAACTTTTGGGGTATATTGCAAAAATGAAAGTGAATAAAGTAAAATGATAACAAAACAAAACAAAACCATTCGTCGTAATGGAAGGTTCTTCCTATACATGTGTACTTTCCCATTCTCTTTCTTCTTCCATCAAATACCAAACTATTGAATATTAATGTCTGCATTCCAAAACAAGAATAGGGGGAACGCAAGCATTCTCTCCTGGAGGAATTTATGTCTTCAATTCTCTCCTCTCCAGAAGACAAAGCATAATTTTTTTTGAAGTCATGGATTCTTCCTCCGCTATTGTATCTGACAAAATCCTACTTATCCTCTGATACGCTACTCAAGTTTGACATATTCAATAGTGCTCTCTAACTTCCTGCAACCAGACAGCACTCATTTGGACTTCATGCCGTTCGGACGATATTTTGCAGGCAGGTTAGCTTCAATTGTTCTCCCACGGTGTCCTGCCTGAGTTTTGCAGCTTGCCCAAACAGCAAATGCCGATGAGGAATGAGAACCCATGGCTGCTGGCTCCAAATTCTAGAATCTTTCTTTCTACATCTTGCATTTCCTTGAACATTGTTCTCTGCTACTCTTTTCTCAGAAGAAGGGAGAGGCTGTTCTTTTCCAAAAGGACTGTAACTTAATCTTTTACATGCTGTCAAATGACTTGGCCCCTACAAGTTACCTAGGTCTCTGCTCCTTGGATTTCTGCTTCTGTCTCCTTGAGGGGTGCCTCATCCTCTTTTTACTCTTTCCAGTTTCCAAGTGTCTTAAAGTTGATCTTCAGCCACATTCTTTTTTGGTGTCTCTGCATCACTGACTTCATTTTTACCCATGAGTTCAAAAACTGCTCAAGTGTCGATTACTTAGCTCAAATCTCTAGCCCTGTGCTCTCTCAAGATACACTATTATATTTTCTAGTACCTGTTTAACATTTCCCATGTATTTTAAAATTATTTCTCCTGTATCAGCTCCTCCTTATATCTTACCAAATTATCCTAAGTGAGAACCTCAAAATCACCTTTTCTTCTGTATCCCCACTGTGAGACAAATCTTAAGGGTCTCTCCCTTCTTTGCCATTCCCGGTGGCATCTCTCTAATTCAAGATCTCTTCACCTCTCTTCTGGACAACTACAATAGATATCTAACTTTTTTTTTAATTCATGTCTCCAACCTTTCCTACACATTGCTTGATGCTGGGAAGTAAATAATACCAAAGCAGAGGACTCAAGACTAGATAGGTCCTTGACCTTAACAGAGGAAACCCCAATATTTAAGGAGCAAGGTAAAATAGATCAATAGATCAACATTTCTAAAATATTGAAAAATATAGATACAGGGTAGAGAAAGAGAGAGAGAAAGGAGGAAAAAGAGAAGAGAGAGAATGAGAAAGGAAAGAGAAAGAGGGAGGGAGGGAAGGAGGGAGAGAGAGAGAGAGAGAGAGAGAGAGAGAGAGAGAGAGAGAGAGAGAGATCCCAAAGGAATATCCTGAAAGCCTAGAAGAAGCAGGGAGGGGCCAACCACTGAAGAGGGCATTCTGATACATTCCACTTTGTTACCATCTATCTTCTTAACATATCACCAAGAATATATATTATATAGCATTAAAGCAAAACACTCAAAATTGATAACTTTATTTTGGGTTTTACAATTAGTTGCATCTGTCAGAGCAATGATGTTCGAAACATTGGCAGAATAGGAAGTCAGAGCAGTGTAAAATAGAACATAAACCCAGATTCTGGGAATGTACTATAGAGTTCTTTTTTTGAGAGCAATAATTACTACCATACCCATCTCAATACAATCTTCTTTATAAGGTTGGATTGTGTATATTTAGCCACTAATGTTGAAGACAAAATGTTGGGGTTTTTTTAACCCCAGGTAAACATTTAGACTTTATCAGAGAAAATAAAATTAAAAAGGTGCTTTATGTAATAATACATACATTGCATCCTTGAACAAAATCTTTCTCATTTAACCACACTTTTAAATTATTTGCAACTGAATCAAGAAATGGCAGAATAAGCGACTATTAAAAACCCCTGGGTTCTCATTTAGTCTCCAGCCAGAGGTGGTCAGCCTTTAGGAAGGCTTATACATTACAAAATGAAAGCATCTTTATTTGAGCAGATTTTTACCATCTGTGGTTTCCAACCCATTAGTGAGTTGTGAAATCAATTTAGTGGGTCATGACCAACATTTTTAAAAGAAATGAAAAGGGATAAAATAAAGATGTTAAAGTGTATCACAATTGTAAGGGTATTAATTCATTCAACTTTTATTTCAGTAAATATAGCTGTATATGTGTGTGCACTACGTTACAATGTAAAAGATATATCTTTATATGTGTTACAATAAAAAAAAAATTAAAACTGATTTACAGCAATATAGTATGCTTCCTGCTCCTTTAAGAAACAACAAGCCTGGCCGGTGTGGCTCATGGTTGAGTGTTGACCCATTCACCAAGAGATCGCATGCTGGAGGTAGCCAATCGATGTTCTCTCTCATCAATGTTTCCATTTCTCTCTCCCTCTCCTTTCCTCTCTCTCTAAAATCAAAAGAGAAAAAAAATTTTTTTAGAACACAAAAACAAAAACAACAGCAGCAAATTCCATCCAATTTTACTTGCCCTCAGTATTGCTGAAGCAGCTGCTTTACAAAGACACCTCTCCTCGCTCCTGTGCTCCATCTGCAGTGCATTTCTTACATCAGAGATTCTCAAAGCATTGTCCATGGACTCTGAGGCCCCTGAGGCCCTTTCAGAGAGTCTACACATTGAAAACTCTTTCATTGTAGGACTGGGACATTCTTTGCCTTTTCACTGTGCTGACTGGCGTTGATGGAGCAAAGGCCATGCACGTGCAGATTTTCCTTAAAGTGCCAATTTCATTTACAATGGCCTTAATAAAGCAGTAAAACGTATTCATTTTATTAAATGTTGACCCTTGAGCACACATCATTTTAATATTCTGTGTGAAGAAACGGAAAGTTCTCATGGAGACCTCAATACAAAGCAATTACAATAGTTGTCTCAAGGAAAAATCACATGTTGTGAACGGAGCTCACTGCTTTTTAGTGGAATACCAGTTTTACTTGAAAACAAATGATGCTTATTCAGATGTGGGTATTTGGCAGACATTGTCTCTGAAATGAACAAAGTGAGATGATCACTTCAGGGAAAACAACTGAAAGTATTTATTGCCGGTAATAAAATTCCAGCTTTAGAGTGAAAAACAATTTTTTTAACTTGACGGTATACCAATACTTAAAGAATTTTATGATGAAATACGTGGTGGTGTTAATGAAAGTGATTGTTTGACATTGTATAATGAAATATGTCAACATCTGGAAGATCTGCATAGCTCAGTGAATCAATATTTTCCAAATGACCAGCACACAATACCAGAGAGACCAATGCATTTCAGAGCAAAGGAGTACAAAGTCATTGACGTGTTTTCAGAACCCACCAACTTTAAAGAAAGCGGCCTTTAAAAAATGACTACTTGTTGAGTTTGGGTGTCAAATCAAAAAGGAACATCCACAATTATCTGAAAAGGCTGTTAAAATACTCCTTCCTTTTCCAGTTACATATTTGTGTGTAGCCAACTTTTCTTCATCTATGTCAACAAAAATGATGTATCACATCAGACTGGATGCAGAAGCAGACACGGAGCTAGAGCTGCTTTCTTTTAAGATGGACATTAAAGAGACTCATAAAAATGTGAGACAGTGCCACTCTCTCACCCTTTCTTGTTAAAAGTATCTTATTTATGCTATGTTATTATATGATGGAATTATTATTTATGATAAGTTAATTTAAATTTTTTTTCTCAGCTTTAGTTTCCAGTACAATAAACATTAGTAGATATAACACATCAATAAAAGTTCTTTGGGGTTCTCAATTACTTTTAAGAATTTTTTAAAGGGACTCTGAGACCAAAATGTTTGAAAACCACTGTCCTAGACCTTATTTGATTCCACTGTGAAAAATCACCAAATCCAAAATATAAATACATATTACTGACATGTATGAATTTGGGCTATTTGAAGCTATTCTGGAGTTTAAAAATGACTTTTCTAACTGAATAATATTTAATAAATATGTCATATAGGCAAGGAAGACATAGGACACCAAATAAGACCCTTAATGTTTTTCTTCTGCTGGTCTTGATTTTAAAGTATTTACTTTCGGCCCTGGCCAGTTTGGCTCAGCGGTTAGAGCGTCAGCTTGTGGACCAGAGAGTCCCGGCTTCAGTTCCCACTAAGGGCACGTACGTCGGTTACAGTTTGTCCCGGCCCTTGTTGGGGTCGTGCGGGTGGCAACCAGTCAATGTGTCTCTCTCACGTCAGTGTTTCTCCCGCTCTATCTGAAGATAAATGCAAAAATGTCCTCGGGTGAGGATAAAAAAAAATAAAATTAAAATTAAAAAAAATAAAGTGTTTACTTTTAATTACTAAACTGTCAAGCTGGCTATCACATATAAACATAACCTTTATTCATCAGCAGAAACCATAATTCTAATCTGACAGTTTAAATGCCTCGTCTCACCTGAGATGCACATCACACACGATGTAAAAATGCCTGCCACAGTGCTCCCAACATCCAGAGCTCTCCTTGATGAAATGCCAGCCCAAGAATCCATGCCCCAGGTCAGACATTACCCTGCAATGAAAGTCCGCACGAAATCAACATGACTTAATTACATTCATCACACTGCAAATCAAATTCTATGCCAATGATACATAGCATTTGGAGCTTATTTTACAAACATTAACTAATTAATCTCAAACATCCCTGAGAGGCAAGACATAATGATATATGAGCTGAAAACCTAATTACGTGTAATTATTCATAAGATTTCCCCCTTCCTAGTGTTTTCTATTGCAGGTTCGGAGAAGCAGACCTGCTACATGCGTAAATCAGATGTGGAAAATCAACCATCACTTATTCCAGCCAGAATTCTCCTCTTACAATGTGCCCACACTTTGTTTTAGAACAGATCAACCTGTACCGTTTTTCACTGGCACAACTCACAGAAACCCCCAAACCCCAAAATGTTAATCTAGCGCTCAACTCATAGTTCTAGATCTTAGACAACATTTACTCCTTTTTACTCCCAAGCAATTTTTATTATTATCCCAATTGTTTGGACCAATTTTGCTCTTCTGTCCTCTTCTCTTCCCACAGGATCTGTTTCCGCTGTAAAGATACAGACACAGGCCCTACCGTGTGCGAAGTTTCTTTCCTCCAGATATTGGGATCAGAAGGCCAACACAGCCTTTTCAGTGATTCCGTGCCTGTTGCCTCCCTGGATTTGAACACTTCCTGGCTCTCCTCAAGCTCTCCCCATTCCCGAATTTCTCATTCCACTTGAAGTTAGGCAACTTCATTCCATCAGATGGTTCTGCAGCAAGATGGGTCTTAAAAGTGAATGCCACATGTTTAAAAACATTGCTAGAAGACATGTTTGTAAAGTGGGATGTTACTATTTGTGGAAAAGAAGGTATTATACAATGACGCTGTAAAATGTACAGATTATTTCAAGAATGGGAAATAAATTACAATACTTATGAGAGCTGTATTAGGGTTCTCCAGAAAAACAGAACCAATAGGAGATAGAGAGAGAGATGATAGATAGAGAGAGAGAGAGAGAGAGAGAGAGAGAGAGAGAGATTTATTTTTAGATGTGATTAGCATTTAAATCAGTAGACTTTGAGTACAGTAGATTACCCTTCTTAATGGGGATGGGCCTCATTCAATCAGGTGAGAATCTAAGGGATTGACTCACATAATTTGGGGAGTGATAAGTACAAAATCAGCAGCGTAGGCTGGTAGGCTGGAAATTCCAGTAGGAGTCACTGTTGCTATCTTTATTCCAGAAGCACAATTTCCCCTACTTGGGGGGAACCTCAGTCTTTGCTCTTAAGGCCTTCAACTGATTGAATGAGGACCATCTCCATTATGAAAGGCAATCTACTGTACTCAAAGTCTACTGATCTAATGCTAATCACATCTAAAAAATATCCAGCATCTACACTGGTGTTTGACCAAACAACGGCACACCATAGCCCAGCCAACTCAACACATATTAGCCTCACAAAGGCCTACCTTGTTTGAGAAAGCTTTTAAGGTGGCTGTGTGTTTCATCTTTGCAATCTTACTGGCTAACAAAGTACCTCTTATGCTGGATGTTCAGTAACTGTTTATTCAGTGGTCAAGTAAAAGAATGTGTGTTGGACTTGTGCTTCCAATAAAATTGTAAAGTTGAGGGATGATATTTCTCTTGCGTGCCCTATAACTGTGGTGATCATGTAACCCACGTTTTCTAGGGTAGACCTGATTTCAAATGCGTGGTCCCATTGTCACACCGTGTGTCCTGATTTTTAATTGTAGAAAACATGGTTACCAGACCTCTAATAAGTAAGCAGTTTCATGCTGAACACAGTCCTTAAATCTCACTAAATACTTACTGATTGAAATGGAATTTCCAGCCAATGGACATTTTGTTTAAAATATGACAAAATACAACTGGGAGAAATTATCATCGTTCTTCTCATTTATTCCTGAGACACAAAATGCAATCTGGTTCTCGTGTTTTAAATTTTCCATGTCCAGTGTTCAGGGTGTGGTTATAATGAATTGTCAGGCCAATATGAAGTAAGATTCTTTGTAATCAAGGGCAAGTTCAAACAGTGTCGAACATTTTTTTAGTGTGAGCAAACAGGCAGGTAATGTATCCAGGAAAGGGCTTGTATAGAAAGGGAGGGACACAATTGAACAAATAAAATTCCCTGTTTATGGATTCTCTGGGCAGGTAATAAAACCTGATGATTTCAGGAGGAAGGTTGATGAATTTATTTTAAAGACATAAAAAGACAGAATCAAAAAAATAAATAAATAAAACATTAAGGACTGTCTTTTTTCCAACAAAAATGACTTGGGGCTTTTCTGGACTGCTGAAATTATTTTCCTACTTTATAATCTGATGTGATTTTTAAAACTGCTGTTTTGTTCCAAAATGATATCTCAAAGGAGTACAAGTTATACCACTTGGAGTTTAGATAGCCTTGGCGAAAATTTAAAGCTATTATAGAAAAATGAGTGATGAATTATCTTCAAGGAAGCCAGAAAGTGCTTGAACCAAAAGCCTTCAGATATTCAGTTAAAAAATTAGCAAGATTAGTGTCATCCTGGGTACAGGGAGTGAAGATATGGAAGGGATGAAAGATGTCTTAGCTGTGGTAAGAGACTAGAATTGTGCTGATCTCATTATGACAGACAAAGAAATTAGGACAGAGAACCAGTTTGGAATATTTAGTAGAGGAGCAAAGGTGACGAGTGCTTTTGAGCAGGTTGAATTTAAGTGAAAAATGAGAATGCCCTGTAAGCAGCTGGAAATGCAGAATAAGAAGGTAGGTGAGAAATCAGAACCAGAGCTGAAGTTTCAAGGATCTTTAATATAGAATGTAAGTAAAGTTCAAACTATTGGCCACAGTTAACTCTTGCCTCCCCTACATCTATCCAAGCCACGAATGTACTCTTCCTAGACTCCAGCTGGGTGGGGTGATTAGCAGGCTCCTGCAAGTCCCTGCACCCTCTGAGACATGGGATTGCTCTCCCTCCCTTCCACTCCATCTAAAAATCAATGGAAAAATATCCATGGGTGAGGATTAACAAAAAAAAAAAGAGAGAGAGAGAGAGAAACAGGTGAAATTAATTTTAACAATGTATTTTAGTTAACCCACTAATCCAAAATATTATCATTTCAATATGTAATCAATATAGAAGTTATTAATTAAATAACCTTTGTACTAATTTTGGATCTGGTGCGTGTTTTACACGGCAGAACACCTCCATTCAGACCAGCACACTCTAGTGCTCAACAGACATGTGTCTAGTGGCTGCCGTTCTGGAAAGAGCAGCTCAAGAAAGCCAGATCAAGCCTCTCCTTCTATCATCCTCAACCCCCCCACCCCCCACCCAGTTCCACTTCCTGTATGAGGACCCACTTCTTTCTCAGGTGGCTTCTTATAAGACACACCCACCATCCACATGGATGTGTTTTGTGCTTGCATGTCTCACACCAAAACCACATCAGAACGCAACACCATAACCTCAGCATCCATTCCACAATATCCACATATACAACAGGGAATTAATTTTTCAAAGCACTTCTGAACTTGTCATTTGAAGTATCAACTATCATCCTCGTCCCACACATGTATTCAAAGAGCTTTAATTAACTACTCTGATCTTGCTTATATTCAACCCTGTCTGATAATCCATTTGTTCATTTAATTTACTGAGTGCCTACTATGTGTAAGGGAATTAGAAATACAAAAATGAGCAGGAAGGATGCAATGCTTGCCCTTGGGAACCTTGGGCTTGAGATGGGTGGGCAGATGAATAAGCAGAATTGATTACATAGTGCATTGGGGGAACTAAATACTACATATTCTGGAAGTTAGGCAACTAACCTAACACAGAAGTGTATGTGTGTGTGTGTGTGTGTGTGTGTGTGTGCGTGTGTGTGTGTGTGTGTGTTAAAGGGGGCAGTAACACCTGAAGTTTGAGGTGAAGAGTGAGAGAGAGAGAGAAACATTGATGTGAGAGAGAGATACATCAAAGGATTGGTTGTCAGGAATTGAACCTGAGACCCTTCCATCTGTAGGCCAATGCTCTAACTCTTGAGCCAAACTGGCCAGGGCTCACCTGTTTCTTTTTAATGTGGCTACTAAAACTTGTAAAATTCCATATGTGGCTCATATTATATTTTTATTGGACAGTGCCAGTCTATACTTAAGAGATCTCTGAATGTCCTCCTGGGTGGAGCTGTGTGCTAACCCAGAAGATAGAAGAGGTCTGCCATATGCTGGGCACTGTCTAGGCAGGTATTGGAGTGACAGGACAAGCCAGGTGCAGAAGGCCTTGTCCTCATCAAGGATGCTATCCGGGGACATGGTTCACCCCTCTCCCCAATCAGGAGACTTTCCTTTCACTATGCCGTCTTTGGGGGAAAGAGGATGGTGGGAAAAAGCACAATGATTGTTGTTATTATTTTGTTTGTTGTTATGATTAAATTTGTTGACTGTTTTACTCTGTATCAGACATGAGCCTGCTTCCCTGAATATTCATTAATAATCCTACAAAGCAGAAACTATTATTATTCCCATAAAGAGAAAGAAACTGAGCCTTGGGGAAGTAACTTATCTTGCTCAAGGCCACACAGCTGGTTGGGAACAAAGGCCAGATTGAAACAGCTCTGCCTCAGTCCAGGGTCCCATGGCTAACCTCCATGCTCTGCACTTCATTTCCTTGCAAATGTGGATGAACAGTCACATTAAGGCTCTAGTTTGTGGAAATTTACTACGTATAGCCACTGTCCTAAGGACTTCATACTTACATATTTAACCCTTACAATAACCCTAAGGAGTATTGTCTTTGCTGTTGTTTTATTATTCCTGTTATATAGGCAGACTTTAGAGATAGTATATGTTAGGTTCCAGACCACTGCAATAAAGCAAATGTTGCAATAAAGCGAATCACATGAATTTTTTGGTTTCCCAGTGCATATAAAGTTATGTTTACCCTATATTGTAGTCTAGTAAATGTGCAACAGCATTTTATCTAAAACAAATGTACATACTGTCCGATGGCCTGGGGAACTGGCACCAGGCAAAGTGCTCGACCATTGTCTCCTTGCTCAGCCTTGTCTCCCACCCTGAATGGCCTGCCTCGAGGCTATAGATTAACTCCCATCTTATCTATTCATATTCCATAGGCTCCATGCATAGCCCCCCGCAGGGCCAAACTCTAAGAGACAAATTCCAGCTGCAACAGGCAGATATAAAAGACACAAGCCCCTACATTGAGTGCGGCTTCTAGGACTCGACCCCCGGAGTCTGTGAACCCGCCCGGAGTGCACCCAATAAAGCCTGATCCCTGTTTATTCGGCTGATTGGCTCTCCAGTCTCTTCTCTGTTTTATTCGGCGGCGCCCCCGATTCCTTACACATACCTTAATTAAAAATACTTTATTGTTCAAAATGCTAATGCTAAAAATCACAGGGCTGCCACAAAACTTCAATTTGTATAAAAAACGCAAGATCTGCAAAGTACAATAAAACAAAGTATGTCTGTACACAAATGAGGGATCTGAATCCCAGAAAAGTGAAGTAACCTGTGCAAGATCATACAGCTACTAAAGTGAGGCATTCTTTTCCTAGCCTACAGTTGAAATTTCTAACTATTCTCTCTCTCTAAAATTCCCATAAAATACATATATGTATATATTTTTTTTCGTCATTGATTTGAGAGAGAGAGGAAGGGAGTGGGAGAGAGAGATAGAAGCACCCATGAGAGAGAACATCGATTGGCCGCCTCCTGCGTGCCCCTCACTAGGAATCGGGCCCACAACCTGGGCATGTGCCCTGACTGGGAATTGAACTGGCGACCTCTTGGTGCTCAACCACTAAGCCACACAGGCCTGGCTAAAACACATATTTTTAAATGTGTTTGGCAGGTAAAAGCCAACTCTCAATGTTTAGAAATTTTCAGATACCCCCAGACACTTTAGAGGGAAGGGTTAGTGCCTCCTAGAATCTCTCTCTCTTCTCTTAGGGGGAGAAAGAAAACTATTGGCTGACAGGTGGCAAAGCTTACAATGTATCTTCACACATGCAGTTTCCATGTGTCCCCAAAGCACTCAGGAAAAACCCACATCCTGTGCAGCACTGAGCAGTGCCCTGCGAGAGAAGTACAGACCTGCCCCTGCCTTCTTTATAATCCAGGGCACGCTAGTGCTGTGCACCCAGGTAAGCAGGGCAGACAGTACAGAAACAGCATTAGCTCCGCTCATGAAAACAGGCAGCCTTCTTTCCTTCCTTTTCATCTGTGCAAATCCAGAGGGCTTTTCAGAATACTGCTGTGTAACTTGGTAGAACAGCAGTGGCCAGCTAGGCAGGTTTAAGAAGTCGTGTTTGGGAGAAGACGCAAATGACACTCCACACTGGTCCTGGAAATTTTCACACACATTAAAAATCATTTTAATTAGCAATCTGGGCCTGAGTCTGTTTCTGGATGCTGTTTCAGGCATCAAGCTGTTCAGTGGCACAGGTGACCACTCAGCCATGGCTCACTGCCTGTCCCTGCACACACGTGGCATCTTTCCCTTTTGTTCAGGGTTTTCTCTGCTCCTGATGTCGTCTCTCCTTCCCAACGCTTGTTTTGGTCACACTCTTCCCTCGGGTCCTGCCCAAGGATCACAACCTTCTTGGAGCTTTTCAAGACCATGTTCGGCCTGCCAATCGGCCCTTTTTCTGGAATCTAAGATTGATGTCCTTCTGCAGTCAGCACTTAGTTACCTAGTTCATACTGTGTTTATACTTCTTTATGTACATGTTCTGTCTCCTAAACTGGAATGAAGCCACCTGAAGTAAGAGACAGATCTAGTTTCTTCTGTGAACTACAAATTCCTTCCTGGTACAGAACTATGTGAGCCCCAGGCAGTCAGTAACCCTTGGATGTTGATGACCATAATGGCAGTGATAATGATAATGAGGGTGGAGAAAAGGGAGCAGGAGAGGAGGAGAAAGAAAATAAATTTAATTCAAGTAAAACACCAATCAGGAAGAATATACGTACCCCCATGTTCATAGCAGCACTATTTACAATAGCTAAGATCTGGAAACAGCCCAAGTGTCCATCAGTAGAAGAATGGATAAAAAAGCGGTGGTACATATACATAATGGAGTACTATGCAGCTGTAAGAAAGAAAGATCTCTTATCCTTTGAGACGACATGGAGGGACCTGGAAAGTATCATCCTAAGCGAAACAAGTCAAACAGAGAAAGACAAGCATCATATGATCTCACTTATTTGTGGAATCTAATGAACATAACAGTCTGAGGAATAGGGTAGTCCCAGAGATGTGGAAGTGGGGTACAGACTGACAATCCCCAGAAGGGGTGGTGGGGGAGAGATAAACCACAGAACATATATGCATGTATGCATGAACAATGGACATGGACAACAAAGCAGAGGACAAGGTGGGGAGGGAGGGGAAGGAGGGTGTCAATGGGGGGAAAAGGAGAAACATCTGTAACAAAAATAAATAAATTAATTTTTAAAATGCCCTGAAGTGCCTTGGCCAGTTTGGTTCAGCGTTTAGAGCGTCGGCCTGCGGTCCTGAGAGACCCGGGTTCGGTTCCCACTAAGGGCGCGTACCTCGGTTGCAGTTTGTCCCCGGCCCTGGTCGGTTATGCAGGTGGCAGCCACTCCATGTGTTTCTTTCATATTGATGTTTCTCTCTCTCTCTCTCTGTTCCTCTCTCTCCCTCCCACTCTACCTGAATAAAAAATAGAAAAATGTCCTCGGGTGAGGATAAAAAATAAAAATAAAATATAAAAAATGCCCTGAAGTGAGAAATATAGGGTTAGATAAATGGCCACACATTTCCCTCCAGTTTGTAGTTATAAACACTCTCACATCTGTTATTTCACTTGATCTTCACAGAAACTTGTCAAGTAGGCAAAGCATTTGTGTTTCTTAAAAGTATTTTCAAAATTTGCATTTTTAAAAAAGCAACAGCAAAAATTTCAACTTAGAGAAGCTAGATTCCTTATCTAATGTTCACTGCTGGTTTGTGGAGTCAGGACTGCTGCTGGGTAAGTGGGTATATTGGTCGGGGTTCTCCAGAGGGACAGAGTCACTAGGATGTATATATATTCTCTCCTCACCTCCCCTCCCCTCTCCCCCCTGCCCTCTCCTCTCTCTCTCTCTTTCTCTCAGACCGAGAAGTCCCATGCAGACCCGGGAGAGCTAATGGTATAGTTCCAGTCCGAGTCAAAGACCTGAGAACCAGAGAGCTGATGGTATAAGTCCTAGTCCGAAAGCTGGCAAGCTTGAGACCCAAGAAGAGTCAATTTTTTTAGTTCAAGTTTGAAAAAAGAAAAAGGTCAATGTCTAGCTCAATGGCCAGGCAGTGGCAGTTCCCTCTTACTCAGTCCTTTGTTCTACTCAGACCTTCAACTGTTTGTATGAGGCCCACCGACATTAGGAAGATCAATCTACTTCACTGGGTCTACCAATTCAAATGTTACTCTCACCCAGAAACACCCTCACAGACATAACCAGAATAATGTTTGACTAAATACCTGGGCACCCTGTTGACACATAAAATTAACCATCCCAGTGAGCTACTCAAGGAAGAAGTCAATCTTGTTTTGCATTTAATTTTGATAGAATGGCTTATAGAGCCAGCTGTGACAAGTGTCAATACCTAAAATGCAATGTTTTATTCCTAAATGTAAGATTCTTATCTAACTTCCCTCAATACCTTCTACAGTTCAGGACCAGCCTCATCCATGACAAACCTGTTATGTGGTAAAATCTGAGGGGCAATTTGCATGCCCTGCCTCCATCTGCACAAATTCTTAGTCCTTTGACAAAATTACTCCTTTGGGCAAAATGTCATGTTACCAGGAAAGTCCATTTGGAAAGCAAATAGCACAGGAGAAGATCTATGATGTTAGTCCCTTGGCATGGATTCATTCCCAGATGCCTCTTTGAAGGTAGAGAACAAAGGAATAAGAGAGAAAGGGAGAGAAGGGGGGGGGGGATACATATATCCTATTGACAGTACAATTAAAGATGAGGCAGAGGGAGACATGTTAGTATGCTGTTTGGGGAGGACCTGGCTGGGTAGGACACTGCCCTGGAAAGTCCTACACAGCCAGATGTCAATAAAGGCCGGAGGGACAGGGTGTAGAGGCACAGGGGATGGGGAAGGGGAAGGAGAGAGGTCTCCACAGATGTCAAGAAAAGGTCAGCGTCCTAAAAGGGCACTAGATTAACATGTTGTCGATTGAATACTTGTGTTTAGAGCTGGCTCTGTTTTTATTTCTTCAGGCCTGAGACCAGACATTCTTATCAGCTCTTTCCTCCCTTGGCCTCTCTCACTTCCCTTGTGATCTGTCACTAAATCCTGCTGTTTTAAATTCCACGTTGCTTGGATCCTGCCTTCATGGTCACATGGTTCCCAAAGATGCAACTCAATGTGCTGCAGGCCCTGAGGGTCACACTAGGACTGTGCTCCACCTTGCAGCCTAGATCCACCCTGGAGGGATCTCTCCCACTTCAGAATCACCTCCCTCTAGTGTGGACAATCCCAACACTCCCCTCCCCAAAGCCTCCTGTGGCTTCAAAGTGATGCACAAATAAATAAAACTCCTGGCTCTCCCTTAACAGACTCCTAACCTGTTCCTCTTCTAAGGTCCTTCTTAGTAATAACTAGCATTCCTATAGTAAATTTTAATTAATTGATATATTATTTTTAACTATAATCTGCCAGTCACCCCAAGATTCAACTGAACTGTTCAGGAAAAAAATCATCTATGACTTTTATTGGTCATTATTGCCAAGCCAATAAATTCATTTGATTTCTTTCCTAGTCGTCCTTTATGCTGTCGATGGCATTATTTAACACACTCTCATCTGTGTTCCTCTCTCTTGCCTACGTTTTCATGCCACTGCTCTGTGCATACCACAGTACTGGCTATTGCTTTTGTCTGCTCAGCATTTCTTCTCCTCACCTTGGCAACTACCCCCCACCCCGTGGGCACCTGACCCAGGAGGGCCAATTATAGTACCAAACCTTGGTTCTCAGTAACTGATGCAGAAATGGGTCACACGTCCCAAATCAGGTCAGAGTTTTTCACCAAGATTTTGTAAATGAAGCTGGTTGAGAATATCCTTAATCCATCAGTTTTGCTGTGTAATAGTCTCAAAATTTCAGTGGCTTATAACAACCAATATTTCTTTTCTTGTCTACATGCCTACAGGTCAAATGTGCAAAGACTGGCTCCAGGTGTGCCTCACAGGTTTCTTCATTCTCTCTGGACCAGTGGCCAGTCGGGGCATACTCTTCTCAGGATGGGGCACAGACCAAGCAGAAACGTGAAACCCTTAAGGCCTCGGCCCCAAACTGTCACATTGTTGCTCTGTCCACATTTCCAAAGCAAGCCATACAGCCAAACCCAATATCACTGGGAAGAGCAGAATCGTAATGAAGATGTCCTTGCACTGGGGGGCATCAAGGACTGGGAACAATCTGCCACACTCCCTTTACCTTTCCGAACCTAGGCTCTAAGTGTGGACGAAAGAGGAGTGCTGAAATAAATCTAAATAAAGTAACCTCACAGGGTGACGTGATCATAAATTTTTAACTGTGCAGGTCATGGTGGTAATCGTGCCCCACTCATATAACTTCTTTAGTAAAAGGTTGATCTTTGCTTTAAGGAACCCTATCCAATGTTTTTGTGTGTCTAGGTGAGCACCTCTTTGAAATGCCTCTTTTTCAGACCCCTTGGAGTCATGTATATATTTTGGATGTGAATCCTTTGTCAGTCATATGTGTGACAAATACATGCTCTCAGTTTGTGATTTATCGTTCATACTTTATAATCTATTGATGTATAACAGTGTTTAATTTCATTGTAATTGCAAGTATCAATCTTTTCTTCTGTGGTTTGTATTTTTTGTCTATTTGTTTAAGGAATCCTTCCTTATCCTAAGGTTATAATGGTAAAAGCCAGGACTTACTGAGTACTTTCTATATTTCAGTATTCACTGTCTCCCATTTATAGATGATAACTGCAAGGCACAGAGAAATTAAGCAACTTGATCAAGAATTAATCTTGCCCTGGCCAGTTTGGCTCAGCGGTTAGAGCGTCGGCCTGCGGTCCGGAGAGACCCAGGTTCGGTTCCCGCTAAGGGCATGTACTTCGGTTGTGGTTTGTCCCCGACCCTGGTTGGTTGTGCGGGTGGCAGCCACTCGATGTGTCCCTTCATGTCGATGTTTCTCTCTCTCTCTCCCTCCCACTCTATCTGTACAAAAAATGGAAAAATATCCTCTGGTGAGGATAAAAAAAAAAAAAAAGAATTAATCTTTACTGTAATAACAACCTTTCCCCTTGGACACTCATCATTAATGAAACTAGTGTTGACTGATTTGTGCTAAAGGTGAATTTAAAAACAAAAAAACGATTGTGTGGCTGCTGCAAGAGGTCATTCTAGGCAACATGGGCAAACTGTAACCTGTTCTCTAAGCTCACCATGAAGCCCAACTTCAAATGCTGTGGCACCAAAATAGAATTCTTTAGTTAACTGAGGAATACAGACCTCTACCTTTTCAGCACTGAGGACAAGATGTTGATCAAAGGCTTCGGGCTTCTGCAGAGTGAACGTGATAGCCCTGAAGAAACCCCATCAAGAGGTAGAGGCCATCACAAAGTCCTGAACAGCCTCCAGCTCTGCCTACACTCTTGGGACCAAAATAGCTCATGCCATGCGCTGCTACTTCCTTGTGAACTGTGTGGGAAGGAACACTGGTCACGAATTCTCTGTTTCAACCACCCCCGCTCGCTAGGACAGCCAGAGCAACAGCAGTGGCCTCTGGGAATCCGGAGAAGAGCTCGTCACAGGCTACACATCATACCTATTCTGCACCAAGTGCTATCTTTCTCTAGAATTAGAGGTTTTAAAACAAATACCAAGAAACTGAAAATAATCTTTTTTTAATTAAAAAGTAAAATGGGAATGAGCTGAGTGTAGCAGAGTCTGGGGGCCAGATCATAAAGGGTCTTCAAGTACCAGGCTTAGAAAAGTATAAACTTTATTGCATCAATGGGGAGGTTTGGAAGCATTTTAAACAGGAAAGTAACCTGATCCAGTTATTATTTTGCTTCTTAGAGACTATATAACTAGTTACAATCTGGCGGATAGAATAGACTGCAGAGTGGCTGTGCCAGGCTCTGCTGGGGCTGCCCTCCCACCACGTCCTGGTCCTTCCTTGCCAGCATAGCTCACTTCCCACTCCCAGGGCTGAAGATGCCCGAGTCACTTTCCCAGCCTCCCTTGCAGGTAAAATACGTACATGTGACCTAGTCCTGGCTAATGGGACCTCAAAGGGAAGGCTGCGGGGAGGATTCTGAAAAAGGCTTTCCTGTCTAATAAAAAGATGCATAAGAAGAAATGCCTGCTTCCTTTCTAAATGCGTCATGTATTTATGTGATACCTGGAGCTGCCACCATGAATAGGGACAAGGCCCAAACCTCAGGGATGGCAGAGCAAAAAGATGGAAATGATGACATCATAGAACCATAAATAGCCACATTCCCCTAGGAGATAACATGCTTGTGTAAGCCACTTTTATTTGGGTATTCTGTTACCGGGCCCCTAAAACATCTCAACAGAAAGAACCATTAAGAAAATCACCAACACAAATTCATGTGGTGTACAGAAAATATTAAAAATAGACACTTTCAGATATTTATTTGAAATAAATTAGCCTTTTAAAATTGGAAATATCTACCATATGAACTACTCACTAAACATATTGGGTGCTCAAGCAAGAAACTATACAACGTCTGAGATGACATGTTTTGTTTTCTCTCTATCTGAAACGACTTTCTCATTTTCTTCTCTCATTTGCACATTTCTCCCAAAAAACATTGGAAACTCCCTCCCTGTTTCCTGTTAGACAGCAAAGCTCTTTTCTTGAAGGTCTCTCTTTCATGAAGTCACGACAATCAAAGTACATTATATAAGAAGAATCTCAGCTTCATGCAAACAACCAAAAAATTGCAAGTTCCAGCACTCTGGGCCACAGTCCAGAACCACAGAAATCTGAAGTGAGAGCAAGCTTGCAGATCCTTTGTAGTAACACAGCAGAACTGGAATACAGGTAAATCCAGAACATCAGGTCACAGTTCCTTAAGACCATTAACAACAATGATCTCCCATCCGAAATTATTACATCAGTAGCTGGCAACTTTTCAGGAAGTCCTTCTGGTTCTTTTCGAAGGAAACCTCCTCCAGTCCCAGGCACAGGTTGGGGTCCCCCAGCTACCTCTGGAGGTTCTTTCCTTCATTCCAGGAAGGATCTATCAAGTGTTGGCACTGAGATTTAACCTACCCCATCTTTACTCTCGGGTTGCTAACAGTATTTTCGAGAACTCGTGACTTGTCCATATTCAAACAACTTAAAAATACAAGTGAGAAACACGACATATGCGATGGAGAGCTGGAACTGCCAGGTGCAGACAGGTGAAGACAGCGGCTTTGGATTAGCCTCCTCCCCTTCCATTCCCGCTCCCCTCAACCAGTACCCCCTAAACGCCCGCTAGAAGGGCTGGAAGGGCACTTGGCAATGACCTCGGTGTCGCCCTGACGGGTGCGAACACCCGCGCAGGCCGGCGCGGTGATCAGCCCCGGACAGCGTGGCCTGCGAGGACGCTGTGCCCGAGGCCCCGCGGCCGGAGGCTGCCGAGAGCCCGGCCAACCCGGAGCCGAAGCCAGCGGGGCTCCCCAGGGCACCAGGCGCGGAGGAGGGAGGGAGGGCGCACCGGGAGGGGGCGGGGCGGGCGGCGCACCTGCGGCGCGGGGGCGGGAGCCAGGTGGCCGGGGCACCCGCCCGGCGCGGGCCTCGAGCAGGAAGTGGCAGCGGCCGGGCGCGGCCTCGGCGGGCGAGCCTCCTGCACCGAGCCTCGCGGAGCAGCCGGCCGGGAGAGGCCGAGCCCGAGCCCGAGCGCCGGGGGCGACGCCCAATGGCCGCGCTGGACGAGCTGTCCGGGAATTTCACGTACGGGGCGCCGGGCGCCGGCAACGGCTCCCTGTCGGGCGCGTGGTACCGCAGGAACCAGGTAAGGGCCGCCCGCCGCCCGGTGCCCACAGCGCGGGCCTCGGCGCCACCTGCTCCGCGGCCGCCCTCCCGCCAACTCTCAGACGGACACCCGGCGCCCCGGGCCGAGCTGACCTGCTGTTGGCTCCCGCTGACTTAACTGCCCCTCACTTGGGAGAGCGGGCGGGGGTGGGGTGCCCTTGGCTTCCTCTCCGGGGCCTCAGCCGCCGCAGTGGGTCGCACAGGCCCGCGGCTCTGCTCTCTGAGGGGTCAACCTGGGCCTCTGGGTCCCCAGCAACCCCGCCTCTCCAGCCCGAATCGGCCCTTTCCCCCCGAAGGATGTCTCTTCCTCCATCCATATTCCCCACAGGATCATTTCACGGGTAAAAACAGTGAGCCCCTTCTCAGAAGCAGGGGACTCATTCGGGGCAACCAGGTGTCACCCTGAGCAGATGCCCTGTGTGTGTCCCAGGGTCCCAGCGAAGTTCTCCGTTTCCCTGTGAGGAGCACTGACACTCTCAGGTGACACCTGCGTGACTCTCCCTTTCTCTCACCTGCCCTTTGGAAAAACATGGACAGCCTAAATAACGCCAGTTTAGCTGGAAATAGGTATTCACCACCACCAAAGGGGAGTGGAGCTGCCCTCTGATTTGGAGCTAGGTTTAAGATGACAAAAAGAGATTTGATGGCCCTTCCTCTACTTTGCTTTTATCATCTTTCTAGTGGAGTCAAGTGATCCTGATATTGTGGATTGCAGGCTTCCTCCTGTGTTACTTTGTTCTGCTTCTTTATCAAATCCACCGGCCTTTTTATTTTACCACAATATAATCATAAAATATCTGTTGCTGTTGGTCTAAAGCGGGCTTTTTAACCAGTAAACAAATGTCTAGAATCCTTTTATGCCTAAAAAGTGTTTTGAATGTCACTTTCTGAAATGTTAAAATATTGTTTTCAAAAACTTAACACACGATTATATCAAGACAAAGTAAACACGTTCACCTTCGTTTTCAACAGAGAGGGTAATATTGCTTTAAGTCTTACCACAAAATATACTAAAACAGGTAAAATGTGGGGTCCCGGAGCCTCTTGATTACTGTATGTAACCTGTTCTATTTCTCCTTTCTTCTACTCACAGGAGTTACAAAGAACATTGCTTTTTATGGGAAGTTCTTTGAGAATATATATTACATTATGCTAATATTGGTATGTGTTATGGGCATGTTATAATGTGCTTATGCTAAGAGCACTCCTAGTAAAAGTTTAAGAATGAATTTTTCTCTTTTGGTAACAAAATCAAAGTGTGAAGTAGATGTGAGCTACCATGGCATCATCCAAAACAGGAGAAACCATTGTTTTCACAGTGGAAACCTCTGTCGTCACTAGTTTTCCTTTAATGTTTCCTGGAATTCAAGACTGTCTTGGCGCTCTGACACCTGAAAGCAGATTATCATGTAACATAAATGTGAGGACTTGGTTTGCAAAGCTTTACTTGCCTTTCACAATATATTTATACAGGTTATACAAAATATGCTACTTGAAATTACTCAGCTGACATTTATACTATAGCTACTTTGAGGTAAGACTGTAATAACTTTTCCCATTATTGTACAAATATGCTGTCTTATAAGACTATCATATTTTACCCTTTCAGTAATTGCATTTGTTTTTAAGCAAAAATAAACATTGATTTTTTTATTCATTCAGCAAAGAGTTTGTTGAATGCCTCTAGTTCTGACCAGGCCAGTAAAAGTAAAATGGAGTTTAATTTTTCTTTTCTTTTTTGACACTAACTGAAAGGCTGAAGAAAAACGAAATGTGAGAAAAAAACTTTAGCCTTGGTTACTGGAAAACCAGGGTTTAATCAACTTTATCACAACTTAAATATTTGGACAGTGTCTATTCACTGATAGCTCAGCTCTCTGTGTCTTTCCAAGTGATCACCATCAGATCTGATAAATTAACCTTACTCGTAGAAAAACACCAACTTTCCCGAAACACTTTTATGTTATGTAAGAGATGAATATTTAACAGAGGCCTCATAGAATCAGTGTTGTCTAAGGCTGAGATCTGAGTACTTTAAAGGAGGAAATCTTAAAGCAAGTAGAAAGAAGTGGGGGGGGGGATAGTAGTGGGGAAAATGTTTTGGGGAGCCAGAGAGGTGGGGCCTTTGCCCCTTTGCATCACTCAGGAATCTGTCTATAAAAGTACAGATGCAGTAGAGTTCTACAAATATATTTTCTTTATGTTTGATCCACAAGTTTTCAGTATGAAAAAATAATGTCTCTAAAATGATTATTGAGCCCCCTGCTTTGTGCAAAGCACTGTGAGGACATTCAACATACAGTAGTCTCCCTTTATTTTCTGGGGACATGTTCCAAGACCCCCACTGAATGCCTCAAACCACAGATAGTACCGAATCCTATACAGTGATACCTCGGTTCTCGAACGCCTCGGTTTTCGACCAAATCAGGATTCGAGAAACTTTTGTCTCGAAATCCGAACAAATATTTGGAACTCGAACTTCCGAGTTGAGCCGAATGGCGTTCATTCGGCCCAGCGCGCCTTGCTTGCGTCATCAGTGTGAGTGCAGAGAGAGAGTCACGCTTTGTGGAGTCCGCTTTCCTATTGGGGTTTCATTGCTTCGGTTCTCGAACAATTCGGTTCTCGACCGTCCTCCTGGAACGAATTATGTTCGAGAACCGAGGTATCACTGTATATACTACGTTTTTTCCCTAAACATTGATGCCTATGATAAAGTTTAACTTATAAACTAGGCACAGTAAGAGATTAACAACAATAACATAACAAAATGGAACAATTGTAACAATATACTGTGTTAAAAATTATGTGATGGTGGTTACTTTCTCAACATATCTTATTGTAACTATCTCTTACTTGAAATAAATGGCTTGGTGTCACATGTCTGGGGGCTCCTTTGCTGCATGCAGTCTTCATAGAGCAGTGGTTCTCAACCTTCCTAATGCCGCGACCCTTTAATACAGTTCCTCGTGTTGTGGTGACCCCCAACCACAAAATTATTTTCGTTGCTACTTCATAACTAATTTTGCTACTGTTATGTCTTTTTTAATGTTCATTGGTTGATTTTTTTGTTTTATTTTTTCATTAATTTATTTTTGTTACAGATGTTTCTCCTTTTTTCCACATTGACACCCTCTTCCCCATTTCCCCCACCCCTTCCCCAATTTTGTTGCCCATGTCCATCAGTTATGTATACATGCATATAAGTTCTGTGGTTTATCTCTTCCCTCCCCCTCACCCCCTCTTTTGGGGGTTGTCAGTCTGTACCCTACTTCCACGTCTCTGGGTCTACCCTGTTCCTCAGACTGTTATGTTCATTATATTCCACAAATAAGTGCAATCATGTTATATTTGTCTTTCTCTGCTTGGTTTGTTTCGCTTAGGTTAATATTCTCCAGGTCCCTCCATGTCATCTCAAAGGATAAGAGATTTTTCTTTCTTACAGCTACATAGTATTCCATTTTGTATATGTACCACAGCTTTTTATCCATTCATCTACTGATGAACATTTGGGCTGTTTCCAGATCTTAGCTATTGTAAATAGTGCTGCTACGAACATGGGGGTACATATATTCTTTCTGATTGGTGTTTCAGGCTTCTTAGTGTATATTCCTAGAAGTGGGATCACTGGGTCAAATGGCAGTTCAATTTTTAATTGTTTGAGGTAACACCATAGTGTTTTCCATAATGGCTGCACCAGTCTGCATTCCCACCAGCAGTGTGCTACTGTTATGTCTTAGGCGACACCTGTGAAAGGGTCATTCGACCTCCAAAGGGGTCGTGACCCACAGGTTGAGAACCGCTGTACATAGAGGCTCAGTGCTTTCAGGTGCAACATGGTGCTGCCAGTTGGAACACATCTTTTCTGTCTTCCACCCATAAATTTAATACTCTTTCCATCTTAACTAAGCACTTAAAATGCACTGTGGCCATAACTTTTGCAGTTTGAGGTGTGACAGCAAAATAGCACAAGTTTCTTTTTTTTTTCTTCACAATTTCATAAATAGAAGATTCATTCTTATTATAGATCTCAGTAACCTCAGCCTACACGTTTTGTTTTTTTTTCCTTAAGTCAAAAATGTTCACCTTTTCATTTTAAGAAAGCATTTTACGGCTTCTCTTTGGCATATCTAAATTTTCAGCATCACTACTCTTGCACTTTGGGGCCATTGTTAGGTACAATAAGGGTTACTTGAACACAAGCATTGCTCTACTGCAACAGTCCATCTGATAACCAAGATGGTACAAGGTGCCTTCTGGGCAGGGAGCATATACAGCATGGATATGTGGGACAAAGGTATATTCACGTCCCAGGTGGGATGGAGCGGGAAGGCCAGAGATATCACTGGGCTACTCAGAATGGCATGAAATTTAAAACTTATGTATTGTTTATTTCTGGAATTTTCCATTGAATATTTTCAGAGCATGGTTGACGGCAAGTAACTGAAACCACAAAAAAAAAAAAAACCTTGCCCCTGGCTGGTTTGGTTCAGTGGTTAGAGCATTGGACCAGACTGAATGGTCTCAGGCTCAATTCCCAATCAAGGACACATACCTGAGTTGCAGGTTTGATCCCAAGCCCCAGCTGGGGTTGCAGGAAGCAACCAATTTATGTGTCTCTCTCACACCAGCGTCTCTCTGTCTCTCCCTCCCTCCTTCCCTTTCACTCTCTCTAAAAAAAATCAATGGAAAAATATTCTCCGGTGAGGATGAACAAAACAAACAAACAAAAGGTAAACCCGAGGATAAGGGAGGACTATTGTTATCTTCAGACCCAAACCCTTCTTTCCAGGAGAGTTATTATGTGCTTGGGGAAGTGAGCTGTGCAGGTAACTCCAAAATAAGACAGTATGTGGTTGGTGTCACGTGAGTAAAATAAAGTCCTATGGAAATTCAGAGCAAGATGGCTTTAAATAGGGACCATCAGGGATGTTTTGTGGGGAGGTGGTATTTGAGCTGGACACTTAATGATGGACAGAATTTCACTGATAGGAGTAAACAGATGGTTGGCATTTCATAAAAAGGAAAAGTCTGGTCCTGGCCAGTCTTGCTTAGTGGTTAGAGCGTCGACCCTTGGATCAAAGAGTCATGGGTTCAATTCTGGTCAAGGGCACATACCTCAGTTTCGGTTTGTCGTGGCCCTGGTCGGGGTCGTGCAGGAGGCAACCAGTTGATGTGTCTCTCTCACATTGATTTTTATGTTTCTCTCTCTCTCCCCCCCCCTCCTCCCACCCTCCTTCCCACTCTACCTGAAGATAAATGGAAAAAAATCCTTGGATAAGGATTTTTTTAAAAAAAGAAAGAAAGAAAAGGAAAAATCTGGGGACCAAGGAATATCCCACATGGCCTGGGCATTGTGTATCTAGAATAGAAGAGAGTGGCCATTCTGGTTGCAGTAAAAGATGGAGACTGACTGTAAGGTGGAAATAACGTTTGGGTCTTAGATATAGTCATGGATTGCCTCAAAGGACTGGTCAAGGAGTTTGGATTTTATCTTGTAGACAATGGGGAACCACTGAAGGGTTTTTTGAGCAGGGAGTTTGAGAAAGCAAATTAAATAAAATAAATTAAATTAGGATTAGCAGGATGCAGAGGCCTCAAACTGGACAGCTGTGGACCACATCCAACCCATAGAGGTCTTGTTAGACCTATAGAAAGGTTTAGAAAATGTTTAATGCATTGCCAGTCTTCAAAAATGAATGGATTATATATGAAGTTTCAAATTTCCATGATCTCTTTAAATGTAGATGTTCTAGCCACACTCGCCCTCTTTCCCACATGCTAACTGTGAGCTGGAGTTCACAGTGTAGAACGGCTGTGCTCCCCACTTAAGCTGTTCTTTTTTGCTCTCATCTCTTGCCCACTGGCTCCTGTAGGGAATTTGCAGTCAGTTGTTAAAGGCCGTTGTCTATTCTTTGCTGTTAATTAGTTGAGTGTACTTGGGCAAGTCACTCAGCTTCAGTTTCTTTACCTGTAAAATTAGGTTTGAAATGGAAGATCTCCAGGCTGCTCTCTGTTGCTATCTGGTTGAATAAATAAATGCCAAACCAACAAGGTTTTAGAGGGAATAGGTGAATGTGTGAAGGAGGGGTTGTGCTGCTGATTCTTTAAGTTTATGCATAGCATATTGACAAATATGTAAATTCACAAGGACATTGTCAAAGATTTATTCTGCATGGGGTGAATGAAAATTCAGGATTTTTGCCCTGGCCGGTTTGGCTCAGCGGTTAGAGTGTCAGCCTGCGGTACAGAGAGACCCGGGTTCGGTTCCCGCTAAGGGCATGTACCTCGGTTGCAGTTTGTCCCCAGCCCTGGTTGGTCGTGCGGGTGGCAGCCACTCGATGTGTCCCTTCACGTCGATGTTTCTCTCTCTCTCTCTCTTCCTCTCTCTCCTTCCCACTCTATCTGAACAAAAAATGGAAAAATGTCCTCGGGTGAGGATAAAAAAAAAAAATTCAGGATTTTTGATGTCCTTTATTTGAACTTTTGATTTTCAATGGCTTGAATTTTTAAAGTCAACAAATTTAAAGGAAAATTGATACAACTTGGCAGGCAAGAGGTGAAGTGAAGGGGCTGACATTTGTTATGCATTTACTATGTGACACTTTACAGCTATTATCTCATAGGAGCCCCCAACAACCTCGTAAGGTACATATTATCCTCACTGTTCATGTAAGGAAACTGGTGTTAAATAATTTGCTCCAAGTTCTTACAGCAAGTAGGTTTAACTGCAAAGCCATTTTTATTCCATGCCTGAAGGCCATTGCTTAGAAACTAAGGCTTGAAAAGAATGTGGTGTAAATGGGGGGGCGGGGAGGGGAAATACTGCTTGTCTCACTGCTCTAAATAAAAATTGCACTGAGTTTCATTTTGCCCCTTTATTGATTATACTTTATCTCCATCTTTCTCTTTTCCACTGGTAGCTGCATCAGACTGTCTCTTAAAGAGAGAAAAGTGCCAAACTTGCAAATAATCAAAGGGCCAGACAGAGGTTGCTGAACCCCTCCATTTCCTTCCCAAGAAAAATCCCTTTTTTGTTTTGTTTATGCATATTGTTGGTTTTTTGTTTGTTTGTTTGTGTTTGTTTGTTTGTTTGTTTTGGCCTTCCTTGTATATACAACGTGGCACATTCCCTTTACCAGATATTCTTTTTTTTTTTGTATATGCCCCTAAAGGGAACTGAATCCAGCACTCTCTGGTCCACAGGCCTACGCTCCAACCGCTGAGCCAAACCGGCCAGGGCCCTTTACCAGATATTCTGTGAGATATATATGTACAAGGCAGCAAGAAGAGGAAAGGAAGAAACAGATTACCTCAAAGCAACTATATCCAAACTTTAATAATAATAATAATAATAATAATAATAATAATAATAATAATGTCATCCCATGGTTCTTATTAGAGGAACAGAGTCTTAATACTCTTGTTAATTTGGCAGACCAGGTGTCTGCATTTAAATCTACTGGTTATCCTCTTTATGGCTTGATTCATACTAGTATGAATATTTGCATTGATGCAATCAGCAAAATTCAGGCTACGGGCAGCTTTGCCAGTTTGTGGGTTTACAAGGCTGTTTCTTCATAAATTATTTTTACAAGAAAAACAAATGTAGAGAATGAGTGGAGAGAGAATCTAACAGTTCCATCTGTAATTGAGGTAACTCCATACTGCTTTACACAGTGGCTTCACCGATGTGCCTTCCCACCAATATTGCACAAGGTTCTCTTAATGATTCCACTTCTGGAACTATATCCAAGGAAACCCAAAGCATTAATTTAAAAGAATATATGCACCCCTATATTATTGCAGTGTTATTTACAATAGCCAAGATTTGGAAGCAGCTCAAATGCCCATCAGTAAATAAGTGGATAAAAAGTTGTGGTATATTTATAAATGGGAATACTACTTGACTGTAAAAAAGAAGGCATTCTTACCTTTTGCAACAACATGGATGGACCTAGAGAGTATCATGCTAAGTGAAATAAGCCAGTCAGAGAAAGACAAATACCATATGATTTCTCTTACATGTGGAATCTAATGAAAAAAATAAACTAACAAATTAGAAACAGATTCATAGATACAGAGAACAGACCAACAGCTGTCAGAGCAGAGTGAGTAGGGAGGTGATGAAAAATGGGAAGGGGTTAAGCAGAAAACAAATAAAAAAACAAACACCTCATAGACAGACAATGGTACGATGATTACCAGAGGGAAAGGGGGCTGGGGAAGTTAGGAGAGGGTAAATGGGAGATAAATGGTGATGGAAGGAAATTTTTTTTTTTTTATCCTCACCCGAGGACATTTTTCCATTTTTCGTTCAGATAGAGTGGGAGGGAGAGAGAGGAAGAGACATAGAGAGAGAGAGAGAGAGAGAGAGAGAAACATCAATGTGAAAGGGACACATCAAGTGGCTGCCACCCACATGACCAACCAGGGCTGGGGACAAACTGCAACCAAGGTACACCCCCCTAGAGGGAACCGAACCCGGGTCTCTCTGGACCGCAGGCCCATGCTCTAACTGCTGAGCCAAACCAGCCAGGGTGACTTTGCTTTCTTTAATCTACAATCACTGACTTCTCTATACCTCATGTCTTCCTCACTTGCTCTGATGTTTGCCTCTCCTTCACTCTTCAATGTGTTCACATTTCAGAACAATTCCCAACTGCATTAATTTTCCAATTGGAATACTTGTTATCTTGAAGTACTATGGTAAGGATTCTTCACAAGTCATCTGCCATTTTCCAGGCCTCTGGGTTGGGGATATAGGAACAGCTGACAGTTTCTGGTGGCAGTAGTGGGATAATATCTTCCGACACCAGCTGTAGTCTAACCACCAGCAGGACCAGCACTCCTAGCCTGGGAAGACTCATACAGTGTTAACATTAAGGCTTTGGTGCCATTTATTTCAGCTTGGGGTTTTGGGGGGGGGGTTCCCGAAAGTCCAACATTCCTCTATTCAGTTTATACCTCATTTAAAAATTTTTTTCTTTATTGCTTTGAGAGAGAGAGGAAGGGAGAGGGAGAGAGAGAGAGAAATATCAATGAGAGAGAACATTAATTGGCCATCTCATGCATGCCTCCCACTGGGGATTGGGCCCACAAACTGGGCATGTGCCCTGACTAAGAATTGAACCAGCGACCACTTGGTGCATGGGTCGATTCTCACCCACTGAGCCACCCTGGCCAGGCCAGTTTATACCTTGATAGCCTGTCCCCACTGCCCTGTGTTTCGTCTAACAGACTTACACTTTACATAAAGTAAAAGCCCTTTACCCAGTCTATCCTGAATCACGAGAGTGTCACAATTGCCTGGGGACTGGCAGATAACACCCTATTGCCCCTCCACATAACTCTCATCATGTGCACACCTGTTAGACATTTGCCTCACCTTGTCACTTGCCTGAAACTTTGGTCACTCCCAGTATGGCTAACATATGTTTAGTTATGAGCTCCCCACCTCACTGAAGATTGTGTTTGTCCTGGCATGATTCCTCAGAGACCCACCCTGGTCTTGACAGGTCACTCAGAGCTCTGCCTAAAATGAAGGTCCTGCTGCCTGCTGCCAGACTCAGCCCTGGTTTCCTAAATCACCTACTTAGCACATCTCAAATCGTTTTCTACTTTCAGTACCTTGGACCACTGGCCTTACTTCTTCTTCTTCTTCTTTTTTTTTTTTTTTAAATCTTTATTGTTGAATGTATTATAGATGTTCTTCATTTTCCCCCCATTGACCCCCTTCCTCCCCACTCCCGCCCCCCTCCCGCCTTTTCCACACTATTGTCTGTGTCCATTGGTTATGTATATAAGTTCTTTGTTTTATTTCTTCCCACCCCCTAACCCCCCTTCCCTTTAAGGTTTGTCAATCTAGCAATGCTTTTGTACTTCTTAATCCCTTCACCTTTTTCACCCATTCCCCCAGCCCCCCTCCCATCTGGCAACCAACAAAATGTTCTCTGTGTCTATGAGAATGTTTCTGTTCTGCCTGTTCATTTTGTTTGTAGAGTCCATTGTCGATAGATATGTATTCATTGCCATTTAGTTTGTTCATATATTTTATCTTTTTCTTCAAAAAGACCCTTCAACATTTCATATAATAATGGTTTGGTGGTGATGAACTCCTTTAACTTTTTCTTGTTTGGGAAAGTTTTTATATGGCCATCGGTTCTAAATGACAGCTTTGCAGGATAGAGTAATCTTGGCTGTAGGTTCTTGCTTTTCATCACTCTGAATATTTCTTGCCACTCCCTTCTGGCCTGCAAAGTTTCTTTTGAGAAATCAGCTGACAGCCTTATGGGAACTCCCTTGTAGGTAACTGCTTTTCTCTTGCTGCTTTTAAGATTCTCTCTTTGTCTTGAACCTTTTGCATTTTGATGGTGCTGTGTCTTGGTGTGGGCCTCTTGGAGTCCATCTTGTTTGGGACTCTCTGTGCTTCCTGGACTTGTATGTCTGTTTCCTTCACCAAGTTAGGAAAGTTTTCTGCCATTACTATTTCAAACAGGTTTTCAATTTCTTGTTCTCTCTCTTCTCCTTCTGGCACCCCCAAGATGCGAATGTTGGCACGCTTGAAGTTGTCCCAGAAGCTCCTTACACTCTCCTCATTTTTTTGGATTCTTTTTTCTTTTTGCTGTTCTGATTGGGCGTTTTTTGCTTCCTTATATTTCATATCAGTGGTTTGCTTCTTGGATTTAGGTACTCTAGTATTGAATCTGTGTAAATTATTCTTTATTTCAGTTAATGCCTCCTTCATTTCTGACTGTGCATCCATTTGACTGGTCCTTTTTTATGCTCTTGAGGCCCTCACTAAGTTCATTGAGCATCCTTATAAGCAGTATTTTTAACTCAGCATCTGTTAGGTTGCTTATCTCCATTTCACTTAGTTCTTTTCTTGGGGTTTTGTTCTGTTCTTTCATTTGGGACCTGTTTCTTTGTCTCCTCATTTTGGCTGCCTTCCTGTGTTTGTTTCTGTGTATTACTTAACAAGAGGGATGGGGCTATCTGAGACCAGATGCTGCTTGTTTGAAAGAATTTAGGAAAACCTGAAGCAGGATCCAAGACAGGCCAAACCTATGGTTAAGCAATTGGCAACAGCTTGGGTGGGCCTGAAAGCTGGGTGGGGCGGGGCCTCAGGGAATCACCAGGATGGGGCAACCAGTGTGAGCCAGGCTGCTGGAGTCCCAGATATGGCAACTGTCTGCCGCCCCAGGGAAGGGCTCACCAAAGGAACAAAGGCCTCTGACAGCACGTTTGTCCTGGAGAAAGCCCCCTCTCCAGCCCTCGCTCCAATGCCAAACAGCTCAGTTCTTCCCTGTATGTCTCTGGTGCCCCTCGAGCTGCCTCCCCTCCAAGCTTAGAGGGAGTGAGTCTGGTAAGTTCGTGTGTGGGCCCTTTAAGGAGCTGCCTGGGGCTCCAGACGCTTCAGCTTCCCTGAGCCTCAGTTCCCGCTGGTTTTTCCAGCCAGAAGTTATGGGGATTCTCTTCCTGGCACTGGAACCCTGAGCGGGGCACGTGGTGTGGGACGGGGACCCCTCACTCCTCAGGGGGGACCTTCCCAGCCAAGGTGTCCTCCTGATTTTTATCCGCCACACGTGGGTGTGGGACAGCCTGTCCGCCGCCACTCCTACCAGTCTGGCTGTGGCTGCTGCTTTAATTCCGTAGTTGTAGGACTTCCATTCAGCTTGATTTCAGGTGGTTTTGAATGATGGTTGTTCTGTAGTTTAGTTGTAACTTTGATGTGGTTGTGGGAGGACGCGATACCGCGTTTACCTACCCGCCATCTTGACCGGAAGTCCTCGCCTTACTTCTTTAGCTTGCAGTAAGAGTCCATCTTTCTTCTGACCTCTGTCTGCTCTACCAAGAATGCTTTGTAAGTAAAGAGGCTTAATTTGCAAGTCACAGAAAACCTAAAATATAACATTAACTGGCTTAAATAATAAAAGAAATTAATTCGTTTGGATGACATAAAAGATCAGAAGAAATCTGGGTTCACATAAACCTTGATTTAGAGGCTCTAACAACATGGTGAACACTCTGTTTCTCATTCTCCTCTTCAACTTTTGTTCCTTAGGGTGGTTGATTCCACTTTTAGTAGGCTCACTACTCTACCCTACATTTTCCCTTTCATTTCCAGGAGAGAAAGCTCAACTTTCTCAACCAATGAAAATACTTGGGCTTTAGTCTGACTAATGAGATTAGGTCCATGTCCTTTTCTGTGGCAATCACCAAGGCTAGAGTTACTGGGATTGGTGTCCCCAAAGAACATAGGAACCCTTGGGAAAGGCTGGACGAAAAAAGGTCCTGCAACCAAAAGAAAGGGATGCTAGGTGGCCCTAATGCAATTCACACCAGGTGGGCTTGATTGCTCCTGCTGTAGAGCAATGTCTTCTTGGGCATCTCTCAGGCTAACACCCCTCCCAACTCATCCAGGATCTTCCCGTCCTGTATCCTGACTCACACAAGCAACCCCTGAAATACAGCTCTCTATTTAGCCTTTCTTGTCTTTGTGAGTGGCACCTGAGCCATAATCTCCTTCAAAACTTATAGGATCTAGTTCTGAAATATTTTTACTGACATCATCTCTAAGCAGTTTAAA
Organism: Molossus molossus; assembly: GCF_014108415.1. NCBI lineage: Eukaryota > Metazoa > Chordata > Mammalia > Chiroptera > Molossidae > Molossus > Molossus molossus. The sequence goes on along the minus strand of NW_023425351.1, from coordinate 41,795,911 downwards.
TTCTAAACTTATTGCCACCCCACCTTCCCCGACACACACATAAAAGAACTTCTACAAAGGCCTCTTGTCTTCCCTACTAATGCAAAAGTCAAAGGGAATTAGCTGGCAAAGGCAGTGTCCCTAGCTCAGTCCCTATCTTGCCTCTACCTGCTTAGCAATATTTTTTGTTGTTAACCTTCAACCCAGGATACTTTTCCATTGATTTTTTAAATAGAGTAGAAGGGAGGGAGGGGAAGGAGAGAGAGAGAGAGAGAGAGAGAGAGACATCAATTGGCAGTCTCCCGCACAACCCCAACCAGGACTGGGGATACAACCTGCAACCCAGGTGCATGATCTTGACCGGAATTGAACCCACAACCCTTCAGTCTGCAGGCCCATGCTCTAACCCCTGAGCAAAACCAGCCAGAGCTAGCAATTTTTTTTTTTTATTATCAACAACCACCTCTTTAGTAGATAGGAATGTCTTAAAAGTTTAGTGAATTTAGGTGAGATAAGTATAGTATGTCAATGCAACACTGTATAGAGTCCTAGAAGCCATTTAGCAATGCCAATGGCATTGACGTTCAAAGTGAAACCTGTGAATTCTGGGGGTTCTTTATTTCTTTAGGCTCTGGACTTTCAGAGCTCTGATTGTTCCAGGGCTGTTTGGAGGATAGCTACACTGTGTTCCCTCTTGTCACAGCCCACATTAAGCTTCATCAGCTAATTGACAATAAGGGCCTGAATGCAACCAACATTCGACTCAATACAAATCATAAGCAGAAAGCCTTTCTCAACAGAGCACTGTTGGGAAGTGATATCAAAGAAATCAGAAAACATGGACTGTGTCCTCAAAATGTAGCTATATATATGTGATATATAAATGTGGGCCAGGGTAGGGGGAGAGAGGGAGAGAGAATGAGAATTAATGCTTTAGAAATACTTTAAAAACAACATTTGAAGGACTGGTGTGAAGCTGCCCTTTCTTATATTATCTGATGGACTGTTTATATTTAGCTTCCAGGACTAACATGGTACAATTATGTAATTATAAGTAAGTGAGCCAAAGAAGACGAGGAAATACTGTAATATACCTTTGGATACGGCAGCCTGAGCCACAGCAGTGGAGAAATGCGTGGTTCTCTGTGAGCAAGGTACAAGCAGGCCTCATGTAGCAAGCAGCTGCCACAGTCATAAAGTAGAGAAAATTGTATTACATGTAAAGCATTTTATTATACTTATGAAATACACTTGCAGATCCAAATCACAATCACCATCGATGAGTTCTATGGGTGTCATATGTGGGTTGACCATCAGGTGTTTTGTGACTTGGCTGCTAGACCAGTGGGATGTGAGAATTTAGCCAGGAATGGGGGGCTTGGGGGATAGAAGATATTATCTTGGCTCTGAAGACTGGCCCTTTAGCAGCAATAAAGAGTCCAAGTCACAATGCCCAAGAGGTGTAGAAAACTTGAACTTGATTCCTGCCTTGATATCAGAAAGATCTGGTCTGGTGGGTGGTGAGGGCCACAGGAGTCTCTGGCAGAGGTCTGTCAGTGAGTGGCAATGTCATGGCCCGTCCCCCATATTGAGGCAGAAACTCACCCAGTGGCTGGGCCTGATGTGGACAATAGAGTTCAGTCCCAGGGGCATGGATCTGGCAAAATATAGCTAGAGTTCAAGGCAGGCATTGCTTTCAAAAGGGACATGTACTCCAGAAACCCGGACAGGTGTGGAGAAAGACTCGTCACTCAGCTAGCTCACAAGTTTCCAGCTTTAGGGTAGAAAGGCCTCGTCTAAACCCTGGGCTGGCCCGACCTACAAAAGGTGGCCTGCAGTCTGCTTCTTTGGAAACAAAAGATTGCAGATTTTTAAAATGATCACTATGAATATGTTCTTACAAAATTTGGAAGTTGTGGGAACTTATATTGATCTGGGTGCAAACAATAGCATTTTTTGTGTTCAGAATGTCTGTCCTTGTTTCAGAGATTCCCTTTCCATTATGTGGGGTTGATTTGTTTTGTAATAGAATCAAGTTTAAGACTTCCTTAACGGATAGCTCACCTTTCTTGACTATTGTTGCTCTCCTTTTAACGAAGTGTTAAAAGCCCCCAAAGGATGTGTCATTAAATGTTTTACTTTTCCCATAAATTTGTTCTGCTGAAACTTAGATTTCTCAAGAGCAGAAACGTGGTGGCTTCTTAGTATGCTTTGTAAGGCTTATCCTCAGTGGAGTTCAGTTTATAAAAATAATGAATGTACAATTATGTAAGTAAATGTGTTCCAGAGTAAAAGAGAAAAAAGTAATGGTTCTTAATTATATGGGGAGGCAAAATGTTGGACTTTTCTGCCTCTGTTTTAAGGCTTGTAAAAAATTGTCATGGAACAGTTGTTGAATAGAGTAGCATCGATATACTGTGTTATGTAACCCTGAGCTTTTCTGCTGGCTCTAAATCACCAGAGTTGGATTCAATATCATGAGACTTTCTCAGGATAGAAAGGCAATAATCATACTGTTGTCTGTGTCTGTGAGTGTTTTGTTTTGTTTTGTTTTACTCATAGATGCAGACAATAATATGGTGATTATCAAAGGGAAAGGAGGTGGGGGAGATAGAAGAGGGTGGGTATCAGGGGATAAATGGTGAACACACAATACAATATACAGAAGATATATTATAGAATGGTACACCTGAAACCTGTACAATTTTATTAACTAATGTCACCCCAATAAATTCAATAAAAATAAAGGGACCAACCAAAGGAAGGACAATGAAAAAATAACAACATAAATAAAACAAAACCAAAAAACCAGCAGAAACAACAACAAAAAGAAGACAACATCAAGGAGAAAATGCCTTAGAGTTTGACTGCAAAGTGGGGAGGCACAACTGTCAGAAGTATTAGAATCTTCCATCTATAAAAAGGATTGAACTATCTCACATGGCACCATCATAGTGATTCATAGATGGACTCAAACCATCTCACATGGCACCATCATAGGAATTCATAGACGGATGCTGCTTTGAGTTTCTCAAAAGAAAGGGCTAGATTCTAGCCCCGTGAACATCTCCAGAGAAATGTCTATGGTACGAACTCCAGAATCTCCAGTAAGCTAGCCGTTCCCTGGGCTAGAAATGCTCTTCCCTCCTCTGCCCACAGTGGACTTCCCTGTGCTCCTATCCCAGCTTACATGCAGCCTTCTCGGTGGCCTTCCTGGGCCACCCACCTAGCACCCTCTATGACATTACTGTATGGTTATCTTCCACTTTTTACTAGATTCATTTTCTTGTTTATTTGTTGTTGATCTGTCTCTAGGGAATGGAAACTACATGAGAGCAGAAACTGTCCAACTTGCTCACTGCTGCATCCCATAGCTGGAACTCAGTTATAGTAGATACTCAGTAACTATTTCTTGACTAGATGGACGGGTGGGTGGGTGGATGAATGAGCAAATAAATGATTTAAAAGTTAAAAAAGAAAGACAATAATCTTACAGCATACAATAATCAAGATAAATAAAAAATCTGTTCCTGACTGAAATTTTTTCTTTCTTCTTTTTCACATATGGGATTTTAGTTTTAACTCAATTGGATGAGTGTTGCAGACAACTCAGTTATATACAAGAGCAAGGAGATCAGTGGTAAGAATAGTCCAGCCCATTCAGTAATCTAAAAAGCATTGCATATTTCAGGTTGTCTCCAACGTGTGCTGCTATGGATGTGAATAGTGTTCCTTTACAGCCCTGTCGTAATTAACTCTCCTCACTGTCCCTGCTTCTTCTCTGAACTCCTGAAGAAGTCTCCTAACTGGTCTTCCTGTTCCCTGTTCTTGCTCTCCACCTGCCTACCCTCCATACTGCAGCCAGGCAGAGTCTTCTAAAAAGTCAGCTCTGGACCTACCCTTCTCTAGAGTCCTTCGTCTCATGCACCACCTACAGATCAGTGGCATACTGCCTGCCTCTCCAGTCCAGCTATCCCAGCATCTTCTGCGTCAAGGCCCTTCAGTGTGCCCCTTTTACTGATGATGTGATTAAGTTAAAACATCTTGAAATGGGAATTTTTTCTGGATTATCTGGATGGACCCTAAACTCCATCACATGTATCTTTATATAAGAGGGAGGCACAGGGAGATTTCACACAGAAGAAGAGAAGGCAGGGTGGCCACCATGGAGACAGAGGTGGAAGTGACTGAACCATAAACCAAGGATGTGCCAGCAACCACCAGCAACCGGGAGAAGCAAGGAACAGATTCTCCACTAGAGCCTCCAGAGGGAGTGCCACCCTGCCATCTTTTTTTAATCCTCACCTGAGGACATTTTTTTTTGGCATTTATCTTTAGAGCAGGAGGGAGAGAAGGAGGAAGAGAGAGAAACATCAATGTGAAAGAGACACATTGACTGGTTGCCTCCCACACGACCCCAACCGGGGCCGGGGACAAACTGCAACCCAGGTACGTGCCCTTAGCAGGAACTGAACCCAGGACTCTCCAGTCCGTGGGCCAACACTAACTGCTGAGCCAAACCAGCCAGGGCCACCCTGCCATATTGATTTTGGAGCAGTGAAATTGATTTTGGGTTTCTGGCCTTCGGAACTGTGAGAGAATAAATTTCTGTTGTTTCAAGCCACCAAGTTTGTGGTAATTTGTTACAAAAGTCTCCACACTAGGCAGATTTGCACTCTCTGTCCCTTCTGTTCCCATGGGTTCTATAGAGCACACCTCTATTATTGATTTAACACATGGTAGTCTGTTATTGGATGCTTTTCCTACTTCTGAGCTTCTGCAGGGTACTTTGCATCTTCAGTTCTTCACATCGGACCTAATATTTAGCAATTGCTAAATGAATGCCAAATGGATGCATCACTGAATATATAGCATCTGATGTGAGCTTCTTCAAGTTGTCTGTCTCCCATATCTGTCATTTTCTCTTTGATAATTTTCATTTCAAGTCCTTTTCTTTCACACTGTGTGTTTTTTCCCCAGTGTCTAGATGTGGTTTTAAGTTGTACAATGGGTTTATTTTCTCCTTATTATCTTTCCTTGGATCAGCCAGCTTCTTTCTATTTCCTTTTTTTTCTTCTTTCTATTTCTTAGTTTTATTTCTTTTCTCGTTATCACTTCTCCTTTTAACTCTTTGAAAATCAATACTTGTTCTCTAGAATCTCACTGAGTCTGTAAAACACATTTTCTAACTTCTTACTTTGATAGTTTTCCAACCTATAGAAAATTAATAGTACAGTAAGTACTATATGCCCTTCACCTGGAGATTCACCAGTTGTTAACACTGTGAAACCCTTGTTTGTTCTCACTCTGTGTTCTTATTGTATGTGCATATACCACTTGAAAGTAAGTGGAGTGCATTATGAGTCTTCACCCCAAAATACTTAAAGTTGTATTTGGATGTCCTGTCCTTTCCTAACTTTCTGGAAGTGATATATGTGTCTACCTGTTTAGTAGGTGCCAATTCAAAACAACCCCAACTTATTCCTAAGCGTTTCCTGTGAGATGGGGTGAACTGAACACCTGTTTCTTAGACATATCATCCCCTCACAGGTGCAGGCTCTTCAGGTCATTCCTGCAGCGATTAGTTGACCTAAATCTCTCAGCCTGTGGTATTTCTAATACTAAAAACGAGATCTCTCATTTCCATGCCCGAGCATATTTTACTTCCTAGAACAGGAGATAACATTACTCCATTTGCAAGTTCAATATGGCTATTCCAGTGTTCAAAACTAACTCTGAATGTATGGTTCATCTGAACCATGTCCTAGCTCCATTGGGGTCTGATTCTGAGTTTATATTTTGAAGGTAGAGCCAGGAATGTGGTTTGAGTTTGAAGCCAGAACTGGGACAGACTATTACCAATCCCACACACCCTTGTTATCATATTCCATCTCCATATGGCCAAACCGTCCCACCCCATGGATTATATAGGTCAATAACTTTATGCAAAATATCTAAAGAACATTCTGGCACCAAAAAAGTAGGATAAAAGATTGTTATTTCAAATAAAACAGAAGCAGCCTTAAAAGTTATCAATGCTGATATTTTGAACCTCATTTTAGATAAATTGTTTGCTGTGGGTTCCACCATCTATTTGCCAAGATACCCTGGGAGAGCCAGTAATTAAGCTATAGTGGGGACAAGAGTGAGCATCTCAAAAATTAAGGGCATCTTTCTGTGTTTCTGGCCTGACTTCTAACTGCATTATTAAGCTGTGGAGCAACCCTTCCTTCTATTATGTTTGTTTTATCTTATTTGCTCATGGAAAGAAACAGATTCTGCTAATTTTTAAATTGTGGTAAATTGACACTAACTAGACAGGTTACCTGTTGCAGTCTATGAAAAACGGTAATTGAGACATAAGCTGGGTGCCCTGGGGCCAGAATTTGCCTGCTATGTAGCTGTGTGACGTTGCACAAGTCATTTTCCTTCTCTGGCCCTCTGTTCTCTTCCCTAAGCAGTCTCCAGGTCAACAAGGAGGGGAGAAAGGGTGGTAGGGGAGGAGAGGAGCACTAAGCTTCCACTAATTCTGAAATGCTAGGAAACAGATAACACTCTGAATAAAGTGATGTTGTAAACTACACATCTTTAATCTAATTTAAATGGCAAATTTACAAGGGCCTGCTCACTGTATCCAGTGATACTTCTGATTGCAGATGAGGATTTTGTTGTCATCAAAGCACACATACCAGAGCCACTAATTGGAAACAGCACTTGGAGTGGTTTCCTCAAGTTACTGTATGTCCTTGAAAGTAACTAGACCACCTTCTGTTAGAAACACTGCAGATGTGAAGCTTCCCTCCCCAATAGTTAGTGAGGATTAGTGAGGATTTACTGTGTCATTACTATTTACAAGTATGTGCTAAATGAATTTAATGAGCATGCAATCAACCTTGAATAATTAGGTAACTTTTCGGAAAAATAAAGACTATGATATACCAGTTTATCAGGAAACTGTTATTAATACCTGCTTTATACCTATAAATGTCTTGTTCTTTTTGAATAATATGAATTAGCCCTGGCTGGTTTGGCTCAGCGGTTAGAGCGTTGGCCTATGGTCTCTAGAGACCCGGGTTCGGTTCTCACTAAGGGCATGTACCTCGGTTGCAGTTTGTCCCCGGCCTTGGTTGGGTCATGTGGATGGCGACCACTCGATGTGTCCCTTTCACATCGATGTTTCTCTCTCTCTCTCTCTCCCTCCCACTCTATCTGAACAAAAAGTGGAAAAATGTCCTCGGGTGAGGATAAAAAAAAAAATAGAATAATATGAATTAACTAGATTTTAGAAGTCAGCAGGCAACTTTTTATTGCACACCCTTAATTGTCAAAATCTGAATTCTGAAACAAGCTTGTGCTATCAAAAAAAATGAATGTTTGGAATAGTCAAACCCCAGTTGATTATGAAATACTCCCTTTGAGATCTTCCTAGAGCCAAAGGTCAAAATCTATTATTTCCAGACAGTTTATCCTCACTTTGGTAGTAGTTCAGTTCAAATAGTATTTAATAAATAATTTATTTGTGTCAGATCCTTTACTGGTCATTAGGATTCCAAAGATGAATTGATGAGTAAGTCACAGCATAGCTCTGCTCTCAAGGAGCTTCTAGTCTAGAGGGGAAATGAACTTGTAAAAATAATTATAATATAGTATAATATATATATACCAATGGAAGTTCATAAAGACTCAGTTCAGAAGAGGGAGGTCAGAAAAGCTAAAGTAGAAGATAGATCTAAAGAAATTATTCGTAATTCAATACAAAGAGATAAAAAGAAAATATGAGAAACAATTTAGGAAACAAGAAGGATATAATGCAAGAGTCTCAGATACTTGTAAGAGGAGTTCCATATGGAAAGTATAGAGAGAACAAAAGAGAGATGACAGTCAAAGAGCTAATAGTTGAGAACTTAACAAAAGTCCTCAAATTGAGGAAACATGAGTCCTAGGCAGAAAGTAATTCACATGTAGAAAAATGTAGTGAAACTGCTAAAAACCAATGACAAAGAAAATCTTAAAAGAATCCAGAAAAAAATGACAGATTACCTTACAGAGGAGCAACAATTAGATTGACAACCTACTTCTCAACAATAAAGGCCAGAAGACAATGGAATAATACCATCAAAGTTTTGAATGAAATAACTGGTAGCCTGTATTTCTGTGTTCAGGGGGAAAGATGACATGAAGATATTTGCAGAACAACAAAGAACTTCAACTCAAAGAATTTCATTGAAAGGTCTACTAAAATTTCTTAAGGAGGAACACTGAACCCAGAGTAAAAATTGAGATACAATAACATAATATCCCAAAAGTAGGAAAACCCAAATGTCCATCAACTGATGAATATATAAATAAAATGTGGTATATCTATAAATAGCCATGGTAAGGAATAATACATGCTACAACAAAATGAGCCTTAAAAACATCGTGCTAAGTGAAGGAAACCAGACACAAAAGGTCACATATCATATGAGTCCCTTATATATGTCCAGAATAGGCAAATCCATTCAGACATAAAGTAGACTGGTGGTTGCCAAGGACTGAAGGGAAGAGAAAATGGGAAGTGACTGACTGCTAATGAATTTGGAGTTTGTTTTGCGGGTGACAAAACTGTTCTGAAATCAGATAGTGGGGATGGTTGCACAACTCTGTGAATATACTAAAAAACTATTGAATTTGCATACTTTAAAGAGGTGAATATTATGGTATGTAAATTATATCTCAATAAAACTTTTTAAATAAAAAGAGCAGTGATATACAAAGAAATAGATAAATATGAATAAATAAGGCAAGTATGGGCTGTATAAAACAATAATAATGACCAATTTGGATATAAAAAAAAGTAGAACTAATATACTAAATATGTAAGATAGGAGAGAAGAGACTGTAGCAAATGAAAGTTTTTATAATGTTCAAGGGGATGGGAATATTGATTAGCATTAGAATTTATATCAGGAATGCATGATAAATTTAACAGTGGAGAAACTGTATCACTTACACATTGCTGTTGGGAATGTAAAATGATACAGCTGCTATGGAAAATACTTTGGCTCTTCCTTTCAAAACTAAAACTGGACTTACCACATGACCAAGCAATTATACTTTTGTGCATTTACTCCAGAAAAAAACTTATTTTCATACAGAATTTAAACACAAATGTTCATAGTATCTTTATTCATACAGCCCCAAACTGGCTGTCATTGTTTTAACATTCACTGGCACCCACTGACTGTCAAATGTCATTCAGTGGGTGACTGGCTAAACAAATTGTGGTATATCTGTACCATGGAATACTGCCCAGCAATTAAAAGGAACACACTACTCATCCAACAACTTGGATTAACCTCAAGACTGAAGCCAACTTCAAAAGGATACATACTACGTGACTCCATTTATGTAGCATTTGTGAAATAATATAGTTATAGATATGGAGAACAGATTAGTGGTTGCTAGAGGTTAGGGATGGGGAGGGGAGGAAGATGGGTATAACTCTAAAGGCAATGGTGATGGTATGTTGTGATGGCACAGAAGAGTGTCTTGATCACACACACATGCACACATACACATGCAAGTTTAACTAGTGATATCTGAAAGATCTTTACCAATGCTGATTTCTTTGTTTTGATATTTTACTGTATTTGTATAAGATGTGAACATAGAGAAGAGGGCTGGGGAAAGAATGCATGGGATGTAATGGTACATTTCTTTACTACCTATGATGAATCTATAATTATTTCAAAATAAAAATTTAAAAGGGGACATAGAGACTAAAAGGAAAATACTAAAGATCAATGAATCCAAGAAGCTAGTTCTTTGAAAAGATAAGCAAGATTAGCCAGACTCATCAAGAAACAGAGAGAACCCAAATAAATAAAATCAGAAATGAAAAATGTGATATAAAAACTGACACCACAGAAATGCAAAGAATTGTAAGAAAATACTATGGACAACTATATGCCAACAAACTGGACAACCTGGATGAAATGGACAAATTCCTAGATACACAGTCTTCCAAAACTCAATCAGGAAGAATCAGAAAACCCGAATAGGCCAATACAACTAATGAAATTGAAGCCATAATCAGAAATTTCCCAGCAAACAAAAGTCCTGGACCAGATGGATTTACAAGAGAGTTTTACCAAATATTCAAAGAAGAACTAACACATATCCTCCTCAAACTATTCCAAAACATTCAAGAGGAAGGAACACTTCCAAGGTATTTTTACGAAGCCAGCATTATGCTAATTCCAAAACCAGATAAAGACACTACAAAGAAAGAAAATTACAGACCAGTGTCCCTGATAAACACAGATGCTAAAATCTTCAACAAAATATTAGCAAATCAGAACTAGCAATACATGAACAAGATCATGCACAGTGACCAAGTGGGATTTATTTCGGGGATTCAAGGCTGGTACAATATTTGCAAATCAATATATGTGATACATCACATAAATAAAATGAAGGATAAAAATCACAGAAAAAGCATTTGACAAAATCCAGCACCCGTATTTTATTAAAACTCTCAGCAAAGTGGGAATGGAGGGATCACACCTCTACATAATAAAAGCCATATATGACAAGCCTACAGCCAACAACATACTCAATAGGCAAAAACCAAAAGTGTTTCCCTTAAGAACAAGAACAAGACAGGGATGTCTGCTTTCACCACTCTTATTCAACATAGTACTGGAAATCCTAGGCACAGCGATCAGACAAAAAGATAAGATAATAAGCATCTAAACTGGAAAGGAGGAAGTAAAGTTATCATCATTTGCAGATGACACTTTATTGTACATAGAAAACCCTAAAAACTCCACCAAGAAATTAGATTTAATAAATGAATTCAGCAAAAATAGCAGGATACAAAATCAACATCCAGAAATTGATGGAATTTTTATATACCAATAATGAACTATCAGAAAGAGAAACTTAAAAAATTCCATTTACCATTGCAACAATAAAAAAAATAAGATACCTAGGAATAAACTTAACCAAGGAGGCAAAAGACCTGTTCTCAGAAAACTACAGGACACTGAAAAAAGAGATAGAAGATATAAATAAGTGAAAGAATATACTGTGTTCATGAATTGGTAGAATTAACATCATTAAAATATCTGTACTACCCAAAGCAATCTATAGATTCAACGCAATACCTATTAAAATACCAATTACATACTTCACTGAACTACAGCAAATACTCCAAAAATTTATGTGGAACCAAAAAAACCACCAAGTAGCTGCAGCAATCTTGAGAAAGAAGAACAAAGTTGGAGGGATCACAATAGTGGATATCAAACTATACTACAAAGCCATTGTAATCAAAACAGCATGGTGTTCACACAAGAACAGGCATATACATCAATGGAACAGAATGGAGACCCCAAAAATAGACCCACACCATTAGAGTCCATTAATATTTGACAAAAAAGGCAAGAGCATACAATGGAGTAAAAACAATTTATTCAACAAATGGTGTGGGAAAACTGGACAGGCAGTCCTGGCTGGTTTGGCTCAGCAGTTGGAGCGTCCGCCTGCGGTCCGGAGAGACCCAGGTTCGGTTCCCGCTAAGGGCATGTATCTCGGTTGCAGTTTGTCCCCAGCCCTGGTTGGTCGTGCGGGTGGCAGTCACTCGATGTGTCCCTTTCACATCGATGTTTCCCTCTCTCTCTCTTCCTCTCTCTCCCTCCCACTCTATCTGTACAAAAAATGGAAAAATGTCCTCAGGTGAGGATAAAAAAAAAAAAAAAAAACTGGACAGGCACAGCAAAAAGATAAAACTAGACCACCAACTTACAGCATACACATGAATAAACTCAAAATGGATAAAAGACTTAAATGTAAGTCATTAAACCATAAAAACCCTAGAAGAAACCATAGAAGAAAAAACCCTAAAATCTGAGACATCTCACATGGCAGAATTTTTGCTGATACATCTCCTAGGGCAAGAGAAACAAAGGAGAAAAATGAACACATGGGACTACATCAAACTATAAAGCTTCTTCACAGCAAAAGAAACCATCAAAATGAAAAGGGAACCCACTGTATGGGAGAGCATATTTGCCAATGATATATCAGATAAGGGGTTAATTTCCAAAATATATAAAGAACTCATACAATTCAACAAAAGGAAGACAAACAATCCAATTTAAAAAATGGGCAAAGGACCTGAATAGACACTTCTCCAAAGAGGACATACAGATGGTCAAAAGACATATGAAAAAAATGCTCAAAGTCACTAATCATCAGAGAAATGCAAATTAAACCCACAATGAGATATCACCTCACACGTGTCAGAATTGATTTATCATCAATAAATCAACAAGCAACAAGTGCTCTCAAGCATTGGAGAAAATGGAACCCTAGTACATTGCTGGTGGGAATGCAGACTGGTGCAGCCACTGTGGAAAACAGCATGGAATTTCCTCAAAAAATTAAAAACGCAACTGCCGTTTGACCCAGCAACCCCACTTGTGGAAATATATTTTAAAAACCCTAAAATATCAATCAGAAGGAATATGTGCACCCCTATGTTCACAGCAGCATTATTTACAATAGTTAAGATATGGAAACAGCCCAAGTGCCCATCAATAGACGAATTGATAAAAACACTGTGGTACATTTACACAATGGAATACTTGCAGCCTTAAAAAATAAAAATCTCTTACCCTTTGAGATGACATGGATGGACCTGGAGATTATTATATCCAATGAAATAAGCAATTCAGAGAAAGGCAAATATCACATAATCCCACTTATTTGTAGAATCTGATGAACAAAATAAATTGACCAACAAAATAAGTCCCGAGGCATGGAGGCATGGAACAAACTGATGTATCTCAGGGTGGGGGTGGGGATGAGAAGAGATAATCCAAAAAATTCATACGCACATATGCCTAACCAGTGGGCAGAGACAATAGTGTGAATAGTGTGGTGAAGGACTTGAGTGGGGGGCTGGGTGGAGAGGGGAAAATGGGGGAAATTGGAGACATCTGTAATACTGTCAAGAATAAAAAATATATATTTATAAAAAAGGAAAAAAATTAGCACTGGCCAGTTTGGCTCAGGGGTTAGAGCCCGCAGACCAAAGAGTCCTGAGTTTGATTCTGGCCAAGGGCATGTATCTCGGTTTCAGTTTGTCCCTGGCCTTGATTGGGGTCATGTGGGAGGCAACCAATCGATGTATCTCTCTCACATCAATGCCTCCCTCTCTCTCTCTCTCTCTCTCTCTCTCTCTCTCTCACTCCCTCTCTCTCTCTCTCTCTTCTTCCCTTCCTCCCTTCCACTCTATCTGAAGATAAATGGAAAAATATCCTCGGGTGAGGATTTTCTTAAAAAATAAAAAATTTAAATGAGAGATATCTGTAATACTGTCAACAAAAAATAAAAAAAATATATTGATAGTAATTAGTAAAAGGCTATAACTAAGATGTATATCTTCCTAGCCAGAAGAGTAGGGGGAAGAAAAGAAAAAGAAAACTCAATCCAACAGGATTCAGGAAAAGAGAAAATAGAGAGCAAATAAAAAGAAAGATACCTACACACAAAAATATATTTGTATTCAAAATAAACAACATGGACTAAAATTCCCAGTGCACAGAATGTCTCAGCATTGTTGTTTTTTTTTGTTTTTATCCACTTATTTTGTATGTATAAGAGGCCTGGCTAAAACATAATGACAGAAATGTTGAAAGTAAAGGGAGGTGGAAAGTTGCAAATATTAAAAGAAAGCAGTCACATTATATTAATTCAATGAAATAGACTTTAAAACATTATCGAGATTCTAAAAGTCAATACATAATGATAAAAAGGAACAATTAACTGGGGAGACAACATCACTAATCATCAGAGAGATGCAAATTAAAACAACAATGAGGTATCACCTCACACCTGTCAGAATAGCTGCCATCAACAAATCATCAAACAACAAATGTTGGCGAGGGTGTGGAGAAAAGGGGACTCTAGTACACTGCTGGTGGGAATGCAGACTTGTGCAGCCACTATGGAAAACATATGGTGTTACCTCAAAAAATTAAAAATTGAACTTCCATTTGACCCAGTGATCCCACTTCTATGAATATACCCTAAGAAGCCTGAAACACCAATCAGAAAGAATATAGGTACCCCCCATGTTTATAGCAGCACTATTTACATTAGCTAAGATCTCGAAACAGCCCAAATGTCCATCAGTAGACGAATGGATAAAAAAGCAGTGGTACATATACACAATGGAGTACTATGCAGCTGTAAGAAAGAAAGATCTCTTATCCTTTGAGATGACATGGAGGGACCTGGAAAGTATCATCCTAAGCAAAACAAGCCAAACAGAGAAAGACAAGTATAATATGATCTCACTTATTTGTGGAATATAATGAACATAACAGTCTGAGGAATGGGGTAGTCCCAGAGACGTGGAAGTAGGGTACAGACTGACAATCCCCAGAAGAGGGGTTGGTGGGGGAGAGATAAACCACAGACCTTATATTCCTGTGTGCATGAACAATGGACATGGACAACAAAGCTGGGGACAGGGCAGGGAGGGTGGGGGAGGGGAAAATCAGTGGGGGGAAAAGGAGAAACATCTGTAACAAAAATAAATTAATTAATTGACTAAATAAAAAAAATAAAAATAAAACAGTCCTAAACTTGTATGCACCCAATGCTATTGTCTTAAAATATGTAAAGCAAAACTTGATATATTTAAAAGGAAAAATGAATAAATCCATGTTTGCCATAGATTTTTAATATACCCCCTCTTGGCAATTGATAGATGAAGCAATTCAAGATTTAGTAAGAGAATTAAAGACTTGAGCAAAGAATTATGGAGGTAGAGAGATGAATAGATAGATAGAATATATAAAATAGATTAACCCAACAATTATATACTTTCTTTTCCAGCATACATGGAACACTTATAAAACTTGGCTATACACTATGAAGTCACAAAACAAATTTCAATTTATACCACATACTAGGTCAAGAAGCAAATGTTAATTTACACACAGCATATTTTCTCCCTCCAACTCAATAAAATTAGAAAACAGTACCAAAGTGATAACCAATACTCCCTTTGTTTAAAAATATTTTAAAGCATGCCTCTGGATAGTATAAGGCTCAAGTATAAAAATAATAAAATAAGTAGAAAATATTTAGAACTAAATGCCAGTGAAAACTCTACATGCCAAAACTATGCAAGAAAACTTGGAAATGTATGGCCATACTTGCATATATTATTAGATAGAAAGAGGAAAAGATCATAAGAGTCCAAATAAAGAAGATTAAAAAAGGAAATTTGAGTATACAAAATAAAGATAATGAAAATAAATCTAGAAAAGAAAGAAATATATCAACTTCAGAAAAGTTATTTATCTCCTGGAGGGAGAAGAGACTGAAATACAGATAGCTACATTTGTAGCATTTTATTTCTCTGGGCAAAAAACAAAGATTTAACTGCTATGTGTTTTTTTTTAATTACTTTATTTTTTATAACAACTTTATTAAAATATAATTCATATACCTTACAATTCCTCATTTAAAGTGTACAGTTTACTGGTTTTAGTATTTTTACCGAGTTTTGCAACCATCACCACAATCAATTTTGGAACAATTTCATCACCTCAAATAAAAACCCTCCACCCTGTAGCTGTCATCCCCAAGCCATTTCTAGCCCTAAGCAACCACAAATCTGCTTTCTGTCTTTATAGATTTACCTGTTCTGGACCTTTCATAGAAATGGAATCATAGATTTTTTTCACTTAGCATAAACTTCTCAAGGCTTATCTAGATTGTAGCATGTCCATGCTTCATTCCTTTTTATTGCTGAATAGTATTCATTGTATGAATATATTACATTGTGCATACTCACTAGCTGATGGACATTTGAGTCCTTTTCACTTTGGGCTATTATGAATAATGCTGCTATGAATATTTGTGTACAGGGTTTTATGTGGACATGTTTTCATTTCTCTTGGATATATTTCTAGGAGTGGAATTGCTGAGTCAAATGGAAAGCCCATGCTTAACTTTTCGAGTCACTGCCGTTTCCAGTGTGCGTTCACCATTCTGTGTTGCCATCAGCAGCGTATGAGGGTTCTGATTTATCTTCATTCTTGCTAACACTTGTTATTATCTGACTTTTTATTTTAGCCATCTTATGAGGTATCAAGCAGTGTATCACTGTAGTTTTGATTTCCATTCTCTGTTAACTGATGATCTTGAACATCTTTTCATGTGCTTATTAGCCATTTGTCTTCTTTGGAGAACTGTATATTGAGATCCTTTGCCCATTTATATTTGGGTTATTTGTTTTTTTAGTATTGAGTTATAAGAGTTCTTTATATATTCTAGTTACAAGCCCTTTATTATATATATGATATACAAATATTTTCTACCATTTTATGGGTTGTCTTTTTACTTTCTTTATAGTGTTTTTTGAAATAAAAAAGTTTTAAATATTGAGTAGATCCAAATATTTTTTTTCCTTTGTTGGTTGTGTTTCTGATGTCTTATCTATAAGAATCCATCGTCAAATCCAAAATCATGAAGATTTATTCCCATGTTTTAGTCTGAGAATTATATAGTTTTGGCTCTTACATTTAGGTCTTTGACTGATTTTGAGTTAATTTTTGTACATGGTGTGAGGTCAACAGCTGTACCATTTTACATCCTCAGCAGCAAAGCACAAGAGTTCCAATTTCTTCACATCCTTACCAACATTTGTTATTTTCTTTCTTTCTTTTTCTTTATTATAGTCATCCTAATGGGTGTGAAGTGATAGCTCATCATGGTTTTGAATGGCATTTCCCTAATAATTAGTACTGTTGAGTATCTTTTCATGTGCCTGTTGACCATTTGTATATCTTCTTAGGAGAAATGTCTATTCAAGTCCTTTGCACACTTTCCAATTGATTTATTTTTGTTGTTGTTGAACTATAGGAGTTATTTATTTATTCTGTATATCAATCTTTATCAGATATGTGACTTGTAAGTTATTTCTCCAATTGCATGGGTTGCCTTTTTATTCCATTAATAGTGTCCTTTGATGCACAAAGATTTTAATCTTAATGAACTCCAATTTGTCTGTGTTTTTTTCTTCTTTTGTTGCTGTGCTTTTGGTGTCATATCAAATAAATCATTGCCAAACCCTGCTATCAATTCTAAACACTTGCTCTGGTGGCATTTAAACTACTCAGTGAATGGTTTAAAGAATTTTGAAGTTGTATCTATTTATCAATTTACTTTTGTGATTATGGAAGATTTTCATAATTGTTCATTTAATCCCAAACCCAAATTTTATCTGAATCTTTTATTTTCCTGATTGCTGACAAATGTATTTAATTGGAAATCAAAAGCATGGAAATAGCACATTGTATTATGATACAGTTGTTCCCCATGAGGAATAGTGATCAAAATTATTGCCAACTGCCTTTATTAGGAAAAGAAAATTCTCAACTGATTAAAGACTATGGATATTATATATCAACTATTAAATGGGTTTTCAACTTTCTTGCTTCATTATTTAAAAATACTAAATTTCACTTCAGCACATATAATAAAGTTGTAAAACTTCAAAGACATTTTGCATTTTGAAAAGGATTCCTTATGGTTGTAATGTTCATTTGAAATTCAAATAACTCCTTGGAATTTGAAGCTAACTAGAAGTTTTATGTACTATAAGAAGAGGGGAAAAGATTCCTTAAATCATTGCTAATTTATGATGCTAGAAGATATTATAGCTTTGTATTTAAATAGGAGCTGCTAATGCATCTTTTGAAATCATGAAACAATAGATGCACTACCTATAGTAAACCTCTTGAGCAATGTGTAAGAACTAATTTTTAACCTATATACTTCTTGTTTTAAACCATTATACACATTTCCAGGCAAGTATTTTTCAAGCTCCTAATTTTATACAGAAGATAATGTCAAAGACCCAATAGAAGTCTAAGACATGGTTCTCTTCTCTCAGATCGTTTGCCATCTATTTGTGGAGCCTAATGATACACATGACAGTGCAAAAGAAGGACTAAGGGATTGTTCACTGTTTAGAGTCTGAGAAAGTAAAGATGGGCTACTAATCCTAATGAAATCATTTTTCATGTTCCAGACAGCCTTCACAAATGGATGCTAAGTAAATATTGGCTGAATGAATGAATGAATGAATGAATGTATCAACTTAAAAATTTTTGTTTTGGGGGTTTTTCTTCAGTAAATATCTTACAAGTGCTATTTAGTGTACCACCTAAAGAAAACATTTTCTTTTTCAGTTGCATCTTTTTGGAGTTTTGCTGGCCATTTTAGGAAACTTGGTAATCAGCATTTCCCTAAATATTCAGGTAAGAAGAGCTTACTTTTCTAACTCTGAATTTTTCTTTTAATTTCTTTTACTTTATTTTATTTTCTCCATTACCATTTATCCCCTCTATGCCCTCTTCCACCTCTCCGCCCCGCAATCACTGAACTTTTCAAACACATGACTTTAATAAGCCACTAGCACTTTTGCCTTCTTGGGCTCTTTCTCCATTAAAAATATAAAAATTATATTTTATGATCTCACCAATATAAACGTAAATATAACCCAGCGGAATTACCTTCATATTTTTTCTTCTTCTGATTTTAAGAGATTAAATGTTTTTGTGGCCCTCTTAATAGTATCGTGTACCCTAGGCAAGGTGTCTAGGTGGCTTATGAATTTGTAGCACCCTTAAATCTTTTTTTTTTTCCTCACCCGAGGACATTTTTCCATTTTTTTGTTGTTGTTGTTCAGATAGAGTGAAAGAGAGAGAGAGAGAAACATCGATGTGAAAGGGACACATCAAGTGGCTGCCACCCGCACGACCAACCAGGGCCGGGGACAAACTGCAACCGAGGTACATGCCCTTAGCGGGAACCAAACCCAGGTCTCTCTGGACCGCAGGCCAACGCTCTAACCGCTGAGCCAAACCGGCCAGGGCGAATTTGTAGCACCCTTAGACATTCATAATATTTTTATTTTATTTTTTTATTTTTTATTTATTGATTTGAGAGAGAGAAACATCAATGAGCGAGGACATCGACTGGCTGCCTCCTGCATGCCCCCTACTGGGGATCAGGCCCACAACCTGGGCATGTGCCCTGGAATCGAACCAGTGGCCTCTTGGTGCAGGGGTCGATGCTCAACCACTGGGCCACACTGGCTGGGCAGACATTCATAATCTTGGCATAAGCTAAGATTTTCTTTAATGTTCTGTTTTCTTCTAGTACTTTTATTATTTTCTTAAAAGTAATCTAGAGTTGTACATACTTTTTATAAGGAAGTTTAGTAATCATTAAAATCAATAAGGAGATAGGGCTTTATTCAGTGGCCAGTTTTTCAGGGATTTATCTGTTTAAAATACAAAGAAATACTCAAACCAGATATAAATAATTCTCCCCTCAACCTAACTCCCTGCCACCAAAGCATTCTCCCCTGCTGTGTTCATTGTGGTAGCTACTTGGATTCACAAATTTGAATCTCTTTTCAAAGATTTTTCTGTAGTAATTTATTAAGTTTATTTTATTAATGTTTATTTTGGCACCTGGACTTTTTGATATTCTTAAATAAGTGTTTTGGGGCAACAAGATTGCTGCAGAACACAAGTGTCATGAAAGCCACCACTAAATCAAATCAAAAATGGGAAAGGAAAAGACTCCTATCAACATCGTCATCATTGGACACGTAGATTCTGGCAAGTCTACCACTACTGGCCATCTGGGCTATCCACATGCGTGGTGGGATTGACAAAAGAACCATCAAAAAATTGGAGACGGAGGCTGCTGAGATGGGGAAGGGCTCCTTCAAGCATGCCTGGTTCTTGGATAAACCAAAAGTTAATGTGAGCGTAGTATCATCGCTGATATCTTCCTGTGAAAATTCGAGATCAGCATTATGTGACCATCGCTGATGCCCCAGGAGACAGACACTTCATAAAGGACATGATTATAGGCCTGTCTCAGGCTGACCGTGCTGTCCTGATAGTTGCTGCTGGTGTTGGTGATTTGAAGCAGGTGTCTCCAGGAATGGACAGACCCTGAGCTTGCCCTTCTCGCTGATACACTGGGTATGAAACAACTGATTGTTGGTGTTAACAAAGTGGACTTCACTGAGCCTCCTTACAGCCAGAAGAGATGAGGACATCATTGAAGAAGTCAGCACCTACATTAACAAAATTGGCTACAACCCTGACACAGCTGCATTTGTGCCATTTTTTGGTTGGAATGGTGACAACATGCTGAAGCCAAGTGCTAACACGCTTTGGTTCAAGGGATGGAAAGTCACCCATAAAGATGGCGATGCCAGTGGAACCACACTGCTTGAAGTCCTGCATTCTGCCACCAACTCTTCCGGCTGACAAACCTTTGATTCTGCTTCACCAGGATGTCTACAAAATTGGTGGTACTGGTACTGTCACTGTGGACCGTGTGGAGACTGGTGTTCTCAAACCCGGCATGGTGGTCACTTTGCTCCAGTCAATGCTATGACTGAAGTAGTCTGTTGAAATGCACCACAAAGCTTTGAGTGAAGCTCTTCTGGGGACAATGTAGGTTCCAACGTCAAGAACGTGTCTGTCAAAGATGTTCAGTTGTGGCATTGTGGCTGGTGACAGCAAAAATGACCCACCAATGGAAACAGCTGGCTTCACAGCTCAGGTGATTATCCTGAGCCGTCCAGGCCAAATCAGAGCCAGCTCTGCGCTGGAATGTCACACAGCTCATATTGCTTGCAGATTTGCTGAGCTGAAGGAGAAAGTTGATCATCGTTTTAAGAAAAAGCTGGAAGATGGCCTAAAGTTTTTGAAATCTGCTCATAGTGTCGTTGTCGATATGATTCCTGGCAAGTCCACATATGTTGAGAGCTTCTATGACTATTCTCGTCTGGCCATTTTGCTGTTTGTGACATGAGACAGACAGTTGCTGTGGGTGTCATCAAAACAGTGGACAAGAAGGCAGCTGGAGCTGGCAAAGCCACCAAGTCTGCCCAGAAAGCTCAGAAGGCTAAATGAATATTATCCCCAATACCTGCTGCCCCAGTCTTAATCAGTGGTGGATGAACTGTCTCAGAACTGTTTGTCTCAATTGGCCATTTAAGTTTAATAGTAAAAGACTGGTTAATGATTACAGTGCATCATAAAACCTTCAGCAGGAAAGAAGAATGTTATGTGGGCCATTTGGATTTTTCGTGTGTGTGGCAGTTTTTAAGTTATTAGTTTTTTGGGGTTTTTTAATCCTCGCCCAAGGACATTTTTCCATTTTTTTGTTCAGACAGAGTGGGAGGAAAAGAGAGAGAGAGAAACATCAACGTGAAAGGGACACATCAAGTGGCGGCCTCCCACACAACCCAACCAGGGTTGGGGACAAACCGCAACCGAGGTACATGTCCTTAGCGGAAACCGAACCCGTCTTTCTGGATCGCAGGCTGACCCTCCAACCGCTGAGCCAAACCGGCCAGGGCTAAGTTATTTGTTTTTAAAATCAATACTTTTTAATGGAAACAACTCGGCCAAAAATCTGTCACAAAATTTTGAGACCCATTAAAATAAAGTTTAATGAGAAAAATAAAATAAAATAAGTATTTTGGTAGTGGACCTAAAGGTCACTTAACTCCCTCACGTATACCTCATCTTTAGATAGTACTGATACGTATTTTACAGAGTTGTTATGAGAACTAAGCAACACTCATATATGAGAAGTCCCTTTAAACTATAAAATGCTCTATCAGTGTGAATCATTTTTGCTGTTAGTATGTTTGGAACAAACACAAAACCATACTAATTGCTGTACAATTATCTGAAAATAAATTTTAAAGCCATGATGTGAATTTATAGGGTAAAAAGATTTAAAACAAGTTTTGACTGGGTAGAAATATTTTCTTATTCTGATTTACTTCTAGAAATACTCTCATCTTCAGTTGGCACACCAAGAACACCCAAGGCCATTCTTCAAGAGCGTGTTGTGGTGGGGAGGAGTTCTACTGATGGCCATGGGAGAGACGGGCAACTTCGCAGCCTATGGATTTGCCCCTATTACTCTCGTCGCTCCGTTAGGCTGTGTGTCTGTTACAGGTGAGCCATTTTTCTACGTTTTGACAAATGGAAATTTTAAGAGATCAGAAAGTTGGTGGAAAACACACAACTTAACATAGGTACAAAGAAAGATCAATTTTCTGTTTTCTTAGCATGTTAACTTGGAACAATTATACTACTCATTTCAGTTATCCACTGTCATGCTGCCACATTAACCATGAATAAACTTGCATTTTGTAGCTATAATGCTATGTATAAAAGCCTAATTCCAAGTCTGAGTCTTAATAAATTAGCAGTAAAAGCAAATGTTATACTGTGCTTTTTAATCATTAATGAATCATCTAAAAGCATTTGTAATACAATTTATATTCTATACATATGTTAAACTGACATTACATGTACTTAGATTAGACCCTTTGATGCCTGATCTTGACCCCATAGTTTAGTATCCTTTTTACATTAAGAATGAAATATTTGTTACTTTAAAAATTTATACTATTTACTAAAGACATTTAGAAAAGAGAATGTAAGATGTAGCTAAAACACTAAAAAAAAAGAGCAAAAATCAATGCAAAAAAAGGAGAACAGATTCTCTAAACCTTGTTAAAATCAATAAGATCTTTTTATTTTTACTCTCTATTTGCTGCTATGGAAACAGCATGTCTCTAAATTACTGTGAATTTGGGAACTTCATTGAAATAGAAACAAGTTGATGGTTATTGTCTGGTAACAACCAGATCAGGCATAACATGTGCTTACATATCCCAATTTTAATATTTCTCCTAAAAAGTAGAAGATGATCTTAAAGAACACATCACTTTAACTGAAATAATGTGTATTCAAAGAGAATTTTATTTTGTTTTTGCAAGTAGTTTCCCCTTCTTAATCATTTAAATATTTAAAATGCACTCATGATATCCAATAATAGAATATTTGGCAAAGGACACTTTTTGAGCTTTCTAGAAATTTCTCATTTAAAATCACCATGCAGTTACTACTCTGAATAGGCTCACAACTTATGTAATTCTTCACCATTTTTAACATTCAAAGTGAGCAATTTGAGTATATCTTATCTTCTATTTAGTACTTGTACTATGTTTGAGATTTTATTTTACTTTCAAAATCTGAGAAATAACAGATAAAAGATCTAGTTATATGGCCAACCTGGGATTTCTACAGGCCCCACTTCCCCAGTTGTTCTGAAACTGTTCTATTGTTCTGCGTGATGACTGGCTATTCAGAGCTGATCTTCAGCTTTCTGCTCAGTTTCCATGAGATAGCGCCAGAAAAGAAGTGTCAAACAGTGACCTGGGGGAGGGTTGAGTGTTAGCACATTATATTGAAATTCTCTCTTTGTCTCAAGACTCCCAGTCCTAGGAAATCATTTTTCTGGGAACAAGAAAAAGAGAGCTCCTCTAGCTAGAGAGAAAGAGGGATGTGGCTGGATGTATTGTGAAGATCAGAGATTTCACAGGAATGAAATACAGCCAGGGCCTCTTGGGACCTGAAGTGAAAATCCAGAAGTTGCCAGAAATTTAGGGCCAGCCTTGACCTCGCAGACCCTCAGTGAAGCTGCCTGTGTAAGTGCTTGTTTTGGCATGACTTGCTCGAAGCCCCCAGTCACGGAAAGCTTCCTGGGTCCCACCTGCCCCTCACAGCATCCTGTCTCCCCAAGTCCTCCCACTCAAACCCCACGTCCACTGCCTCAAAAGTGAGCTTTGCTTAATGCTTCACGTCATTTTTGTGGGGGTGAGCTTAGCCCCAATTAATGTTTCAACTTTAGAACATTTTTAGCAACCTTCCTCTCTGCCCATTTAAAATGATTCAAAGAAGTAAATTATAGCCTCAAACACAAATCATTTCCTACTTTACAATCTTTGAAAACAATAATATAGGCTCAGAAATAATAGCCCCACAACACTCCTGAGCTGAGTTGAAATGTTGTGAAAGGCCGTAGGTGGGTTAGGGACTACTGGTGATTGAGAATTTTCTCCAGAACAGTCCCCTGCCATCCTGAGGTTCTTTATAAAGATTATAGAAACTCTGGAGAATTCGAAGTGAAGGGGAATGTATTTTTAAAACAGACATACCTTATGACTGTTTTTACAGATGACAGGCAGAAGGGTGTCCACACGTTTCTTTGCTGGAACTTTTTCCCCCCTATTATTTCTTGGAAGCTTCAACCAGAAAATCAACCCTCCTTTTGAATTAAGAAAAAAAAAGATAATTTCTGTTGCATTGTTGCATGGAGGTTGCATATTTTTTTCTGGCTTCTTTTTCTTATGTTGATTTACAAATTTTAAAAAAAATTAAAATCTAGAACACTTCAGAAAGTTTAGCTCTTAAGTCCAAGTAAAGGGTACTTTCTGCCACGTCCTCCCTCCAGTCTGCTTCTCACCACTACACTCTCTGTTCCTTTCTTCTCCAGAAGGAAGGAGCACCTTTGCGGTGATTGTGTGCTAGGCTAGTCTCACTACACAGTCCTGCTGTTTTGTCTTTCATGATCCGAATCCCCGCTCCCTTTATACCCTGCAACTGAACAGGTGATTTTGGTCGTCGTTGTGTAAGTTAGGACTAGTGTGTAAGAAGCGCCGTGGTAAGCATTATGGATATTTCCATTTGCGCTCTCCCCACATTCCTGCCTCAAACCGCCTGCGTTTCTATCCTTTCGTACCCTCTGTGTGTCCTGCTTCCTCACTGACGTGCTCTGCTGAGACAGTTTCTCAAGCAGTTGTTCTGCTGCTTTCAGAGGTGTCCTGAGGATCAAAGAATTCCACAAACACGTTTCTGAAATACTAGATTTTCAAAGTTACACAGGCGTTGCTAGTGTGGGGTTCCTGGGGCCCCAGGATAGGTCCAGGCACAGGGTCAGTCTTTCAGAGGCAAAAGCAATAGGCCAGGTTTCCCAAACCTATTGACCACAAGATGCTTTTATATGAAGCATCTCTAGAAACAACAGTTGTGCTGGGGACCCTCTAGGTAATTCTTAAGCCAGTGCTCACCGGCAGGCACAGCATCTAGAGACGCAGCCCGATAGGTGCCTGGCCGTGCCTGGCAGTGGGTTGGATAATGGGAAATAATCCTGGTGCGTAGGCAGATCTGAGAGGCCAGGCCTGGGTCCCGCTCTGGCCAGCGTCAGCCCTCAGGTCCTCTTGTCACTCTGTACTTTTACTCGACTTTTCTCACTGAAGGCCTCTGTCAGTGAATAATAAATAGGTCTGAAAGCTTATTCCGCCTCAAAGGCGGGTTGTACTGGCAGTGTGGTCAATTCCAGATGTTGACTTGCGTTTGTATTTCCATAATTAAAAGCTTAATGGATGGTTTTTCCGTTTCATCTGGAGCCAAGGCTGGCACTTCCCCAGTAGCCAGGCAGGAGAACAGTCCAGAGCACGAGCTCCAGGGCGCACTGCAGTGTTCGAATCCCAGCCCTGCCCTGGCCAGCTCTGCGACCTCAGGCAGGTCGTTTGAACTGGTTTACGCCTCCATTGCTAATCTGTGAAATGGGGATAAAAAGAGTGCTTCCCTCGGAAGTTGTCACGGGGAGGTACTGGGTAACCCTGGCCGTTGAGCAGTGCGCTCTGCAGTAGCGTCTGACACTGTGGCAGCGCGGCTCTCGCTGTGATTTATCCTCGTTGTTATTACATAAGCAAACTTCACAATTCCTGCTGATGGAGTCTGCTTTCATGCCCCACGGGTGGCTGGTGGTTAAGTGTTCTAAAGTGAACAAACAAATTCAAGAGATGCTTGTTATTGCTCTGGTCCTGCCAGGGGTAGCTTTCAGGGAGCTGGAAAGAGCATCTTCACAGCTCATCTGCGCAGCCAGGAAGCACGAATTACCCTTTGACTCTTCCCCGTAGTTCCCACCGAAACACGTTGGAAAATACCGGAATTTCCAAGTAACCTCCCAAGACAAAATACATGTAGAAAACAGACCCCAAAGCTTGCCAGAGGAAACATGCTACCAGCCTAAGATGTGCGTGCACCTTGGTCTCTTCTGCTCGGCTCAGAGTACTTCCGTTCACTTCTGAGTCACTTTAGGGAAGCTGAAGGGCAGGTTCTGTCGGGCCTAACTGCAACGTAAGAATGTGTTTTCTGAAGAACTATTTACTCTACCAGAAACCTAGTCAAAGGAAAGAAGTTGGGTAGTCTGTGGAACTTGTACGAAAATATTAATCTTCTGCTACTGCTGCCTGTCCCCAGGACACCCTCGTCCTCAGGAGCCCGTCCTGCTCCTCCACTCAATTCAGCAGGCCGGTCCCTGCTCCCTTCACCCCGTGGGGGCCCTCCTCTCACCCGTCTGGTGCCTTTTCGTAAGTTAGCAAAAGCCAGCCTTTCTCATGATACTGTATTTCTGTCTGTCTGCAAATCGTAAAACATTGGCTTTATTAAAACAGGATACTCTTGTGCCGTCTGTCAGAAAACTGTCCTGGGAAATATACAGATCAGCAGACTCTGAGGCGTGGGTGGTCCCTCCTCAGATGGATTTAGTGCTTCTGTGCCCTGCCCAACCTGCTCCGCTGCACAGGTGGTCCTGACCTTCCCCTTCCCCTTGGGCAGTTCTCACCACGTTCTCAGTGACTTGTCTACTGTCCATCCTGGCTGTTCAGCTGAGACCCAGGAGACGGGGCTGTGTGTGTCTGGTTGCCTGCCCTCTACTCTTCCCAGGAGAGTGTGGCATGGGGCAACCACACAGGACAGCCTCGTAGAATTGGTTTGAAACTGAATTTTGATAAAACGAGGATAGGATGTTTCATTCTAGGGTTTTCGAATAGGAAAAAAAAAAAACCACTTGTTTGAAAGATTTCAATTCCTGATGAAATACAATGGTTAAATATTTCTTCGCAAGGGACTCGTGACTATTCACCATTGTAAATACCTAAAGGTTTATAAGTCTGTCCTTTGGGGGTGTCCTTCATTTAACATTTTCTTTTTTCTGTTCATCCCCATGACTGTGATCTGTGCTGTGCCTAAGCATTGAGAGATTATTTAAAATAATAAAGTTATCAACACTCCAAAGAGTTGAAGCCACATAGAATTAAGAAGATGCATGCTAGACCTACTCAGGATAAAATTAACTTGTCTAGGCGTGGCAAGCGAGGGGGACACGAAGGGAGATTGCTGCAGGGACAGGGAGGGTGGAACCAACAGAACATGATGGACATTTTTCAGTTTTATGCCTCCAAGTATACTTATTGAAAGGGATTAAAAAAGAGTTCGGTGAATATATCATCTTTTTCCAATTAAACTCGGGCAATACTTTAGAACTAGCTAAAGGTAAGACACTGATAATGTGCACCCAGGATACCAGGTACCATCTGAGTCAATGACCTTATTTTACTTCATTATTTCCAAGGTAAATATAAGTGAGTATTAAATAGATTATATTTGCGATGAATTATATGAGATCAAACACTTGGAATATTAAATGGAACGATAAAATTAATAGCAGCTAAGTCTCCTTGGCCCGGGAATAATTTCCTAAGAGAAGTAGTCACCCTCATCATGGGCTAATTTGGATTAAGATTGAGAGTTAATGCACTGAGAAAATGAGAAGAGAATGAGACATATGACTAATAAGTCTTTTCCATCTCTAATTTTCCCTAACATGTTGGCTTTTGCTCAAAATGAAATTCATGATGTGGAATATATGCTGCTCCGTGTATTTCTGGTGTGCTGTCAGGAAGCCCGAAACTGAAACGTGTCTGTAATCCCTTAGATGATGGTCAGAGCCCAGCCAGAAAGCCCGTCTGAGGCCTCTTGGAATTCCAAAGAAGTCATCTCAAGCAGAAACTTTGGTCTCCAAGATTTTTATTAGAAACAAATGAAAGAAAACATACACAGACCCATGAGCGAGTGACCGGTCATGTTCCACAAACCTACATACTGCGAAGTGCCCCAGCCAGTCAGAGCCCTGCGCTTAGGGCCTGGACGAGCTCACCGGAGCGCCAGGCCTCACGGGCAGCCTGTGACGGGGGCACTTCACATTTACGTTCATTTTCACGTTGGAAACATGCAAAGAGATCCTTTATCTCAGTGACTTACTGGGCTGTCTGCTTTAGCACACTGTCCCAAAGCCAGCCTAAAGAAGATGCATGAAATGAAACCCGGAGGTTCTCACCGGGTCTGTCTGCTCGGGCACCCAGCTGAGCATTCGGAAAACCTAAAAACTCCTTTCGAAGTGCCTTTTCCATCCCTCCTTACTGCTTGGGAATGCCATAAAGTATTTCTACAGAAATTGCTGTTAATGACGTAATGCACATTTAAATTTATAATACAAGGTTAATCTTTCCAATGATAGCATTTTTACTTTTTTGGAGGCTTTTCAAGTTTAATCACTAATGTGTGTCCAAAAAAAAAAAAAATTGTAGAAAAGAAAGGATTCTTAATTCAGGTAAATTTCCTCATTTGAAATTATGCAAATAATCTATGAACAACCTTTTCATTATCTTCAATAAATGACAATAGCAATTTTTTATTAAATCGAATTACTTCACACTTTTATCCCTGCCATTATGGATGGTAGGCCAACTTTTCTCTCTGCAAAGAAACATTTATCAAACAGTCACGTCCTCCGATCATCAGATCCTAACCCCATGGAGTACATTGTAATTGACATGCTTTTCCATTACAATCCTACCACTAACGGAAGGATAAGCACGGAGCAGCCCGTTCGTGCCTCAGTACGGAGAGTTGATGAGCCTGTGAGCTCGCTCGGTGTGTCCATGTGCTTGAAGCTTGTGACTGACATGAAAGTGCTGTTGTGGTTTGCTTTTGAGCAGCACAATAAAGCTGCCATTATAAATGGTCAGAAACCACAAGCCAGATATTTACATGTGAGGATCTGTTTGTAGCATTGTTATATAAATATGTTCCTTTCATGTCATGGTTTATTTATTTATTTTTTTTTATAAAATGGAGTTTTCTTTACTACGTTGTCTTCCACTTTCCTATATTATAAACATATACCCTGACTTCTCTTCAGATCCTAGACACTAAACAATAAATCAAGCTTCCAGGAAATGAAAGTGGAAGACTAGATCCGTGTTCACAAACTGGTGGACTGTCGGCCAGATCTGGCCTCTGCTGTGTTTTGTTTGGCTCAAACAACGCTTATAAGAATACAAATTATTTTCCCATGTTTCAAAACTGGACCATGACACACAAGAACTGGATTTTTGTCCAAAAGAGTCAGATTTGGTAGCCCTGGACTTGCAGTGTGCGAGGGCTGAATTATGACTGCCACCTGTCACTGATCTCGTGCAGCCCGAGTCACCACAGTCCCACTGTGCCTCATTGCTGCAGCCCACCCTCCGGACTTCTTCCTCTTTAAGGATTGCCTAACTGGCCACTGTGGGTATATGAGTTTGTGACCTGTGGACCAAAGGTTCTTTTTGTTTTTTCTTTCTAGTTGGATCAGATAAGAATATCATCTCGTAATTACATTTAAGTAACATGTAATTGTTTTTTTCTTAAGCTTTGGATTAAATTTGTCTTTTAAGAAGTGGCCAGAGACTTCCGGTCAAGATGGCGGCGTAGGGAAACGCAGTATCGCGTTCTCCCACAACCACATCCAAGTTACAACAAAACTACAGAACAACCATCATCCAAAACCGCCTGAAATCAAGCTGAATGGAAGTCCTACAACTACGGAATTAAAAAAAAAGGCAGCTACATCCAGACTGGTAGGAGGGGCGGCGGCGCGAGGGGTGGCGGCAGCGGCACGGCGGCGGCGCGGCGGGCTGGTCCCACACCCAAGTGTGGCGGATAAAAATCAGGAGGCTCCCGAGGCTGGGAAGGTCCTTCCTGAGGACTGAGGGGTCCCCGTCCCACACCAGGTGCCCCGCTCAGGTTTCCAGTGCCAGGAAGAGAAGTCCCCATAACTTCTGGCTGGAAAAACCAGCAGAAACTGAGGCTCAGGGAAGCTGACCTGGCTGGAGCCACAGGCAGCTCCCTAAAGGGCCCGCGCACAGACTGGTCGGACTCTCTCCCTCTAAGCTTGGAGGGGAGGCAGCTCCAGGGGCACCAGAGAAATACAGGGAGGAACTGAGCTGTTTGGCACTGGAGCGAGGGCTGGAGAGGGGGCTTTCTCCGGGACAAACGTGCTGTCAGAGGCCTTTGTTCCTTTGGTGAGCCCTTCCCTGGGGCGGCAGACAGTCGCCATATCTGGGACTCCAGCAACCTGGCTCACACTGGTAGCCCCGCCCTGCTGACTCCCTGAGGCCCCGCCCCACCCAACTTTCAGGCCCACCCAAGCTGTTGCTACTTGCTTAACCATAGGATTGGCCTGTCTTGGGTCCTGCTTCAGGTTTTTCCTAAATTCTTTCAAACGAGCAGCATCGGGTCTCAGCGAGCCCCATACCTCTCATTAAGTAATACACAGAAACAAACACAGGAAGGCAGCAAAATGAGGATACAAAGAAACAGGTCCCAAATGAAAGAACAGAACAAAACCCCAAGAAAAGAACTAAGCGAAATGGAGATAAGCAACCTAACAGATGCTGAGTTCAAAATACTGCTTATAAGGATGCTCAATGAACTCAGTGAGGGCCTCAAGAGCATAAAAAAGTACCAGTCAGAAACGATCGCTGCACAGTTAGAAACGAAGGAGGCTTTAACTGAAATAAAGAATAATTTACATAGCTTCAATAATAGAGTACGTAAATCCAAGGAGCAAACCATCGATTTGGAATATAAGGAAGCAAAAAACGCCCAACCAGAACAGCAAAAAGAAAAAAGAATCCAAAAAAATGAGGATAGTGTAAGGAGCCTCTGGGACAACTTCAAGCGTGCCAACATTCGCATCTTGGGGGTGCCGGAAGGAGAAGAGAGAGAACAAGAAATCGAAAACCTGTTTGAAACAATAATGGCAGAAAACTTTCCTAACTTGGTGAAGGAAACAGACATACAAGTCCAGGAAGCACAGAGAGTCCCAAACAAGATGAACCCCAAGAGGCCCACACCAAGACACATCATCATCAAAATGCAAAAGGTTCAAGACAAAGAGAGAATCCTAAAAGCAGCAAGAGAAAGGCAGCTAGTTACCTACAAGGGAGTTCCCATTAGGCTGTCAGCTGATTTCTCAAAAGAAACTTTGCAGGCCAGAAGGGAGTGGCAAGAAATATTCAGAGTGATGAAAACCAAGAACCTACAACCAAAATTACTCTATCCTGCAAAGCTGTCATTTAGAATCGATGGACATATAAAAACTTTCCCAGACAAGAAAAAGTTAAAGGAGTTCATCACTACCAAACCGTTATTATATGAAATGATGAAGGGTCTTTTTAAAGAAAAAGATAAAATGTAGGAACAAACAAAATGGCAATGAATACATATCTATCAACAATGGAATCTACAAACAAAATGAACAGGAAGAACAGGAACATTCTCATAGATACAGAGAATATTTTGTTGGTTGCCAGTTGGGAAAGGGGTTGGGGGGGTGGGAAGAAATAAACCAAAGAACTTATATGCATAACCAATGGACACGGACAATAGTATGGGAAAAGGTGGGAGGGGGGCGGGAGTGGGGAGGAGGGGGTCAATGGGGGAATTCTTTTAATAAAAAAATTAAAAAAAAAAAAAAAAAAAGAAGTGGCCATAAAAAGGTAAAAAATGGGAGAAGTAAATAAATGTGAACAAAATCTGTTTAAAATACCCATACTATAACACATTTAAATAGCTATTGAACTTTCTTCTGTGCTATTAAAATCTTTAATGAAAAATTATTAGGAAGGTTAGAGAATTTAAATAAAATGTACCTAGGTATCTTAATGTTACAAATTAAAAAAGGTAATGCCCATTTGCCTATCATTCTACAGACAAATAATCTAAAATGATATGTAATAATCTACCCTTGTGTTTAATTGCTAACACATAGAAATGTTACCAAACTCAAGGAGTTTGCCACTTAGGATGTTCTTATTTGAGAACAAGACATGGTTGTCATTAGTTTTATTTACTTGCAGCAAATAAGACTCACATCCAAAGCTCTGTCTTCCCAAAGGGAGGCATGGCCATTGCTTATATATACTCTTTGGTTCATTACTTGTCAGTTTCTTCTTTGCAGTTGGCAAAACCTACCTAGTTGTGGTTCTGGTCAAGCTCATCCTGTTGCAGCTGCAGCTGCGGAATACTGTGCATTTTATTTAACACCTAGCAAGAACAGCATTGAGAGCCACCGAGATCTTGAGACCCTTGTCCTATCTAAGAGAAAACTGATGCCTAATTTCTGAGTTACTAATTCTCATTAGTATCTATTACAGAAGAAAATCCAAATCGAGTTTTTACAACCTATCTGAATTCTCATGCACCAGATTAATTTATAATAGCTTTTTCTCTCTCTCTCTTACTTGTGGCCTGCTATGAATCTTAGAACACCAACCAACTCTTGACCACATTAAGCTAAGTAACTCTTCCATAATAATAACCAGGTTTTAGACCACGTCTGAGTGATGTCAGAGAGGAGGTAAATGAAGAACAAACTCAGGGTTTATTCCTAAATAA
Source organism: Molossus molossus (assembly GCF_014108415.1). Classification (NCBI taxonomy): domain Eukaryota; kingdom Metazoa; phylum Chordata; class Mammalia; order Chiroptera; family Molossidae; genus Molossus; species Molossus molossus. Next base: position 41,763,395 of record NW_023425351.1, on the reverse strand, counting down.
CCGGGAAGCATTAGGAAGCGCAACACTGGGACACATACCTACGCCTAGGACTAGCACAGTCCCCATATCTATATATTCAGCTGAAGCCACCAGAATCTTGCTTGGCCTTTATCTCTTTTCATCTGGAAATCCAAATCAGAATGCCCATATCTAAATTTCCTTATGTCAATCCTGGCCAGAAAGCATCTTCATTCTGATTGCCGACCTTAGTGACGCTTAATGGTCGAAAAGAGTATAGGTGACTCACCAATAGGAGTCAGTCCATTATAACTGTCACTAAGACTCTCTGTGGCCACGAAGCACTATGTTCAATGCCAAGTGAACATATTGGTAAACTTCCCCATGGGAGTACTATTTGAACCAAAGAAAATACCAGAAGTTTTTTTGTCCTTTTCCCTTATGAATAATATTTCTGCTACTTTTTCCTCCCATGATTCCTACATATACCACTGTTTGGATTTGGGTATATTATCTTTCATATGCTGCTTTTCACCTTTTTTAAATGTGTTATAGTCATTCATAGGCCAGTGTCTACCTCTGGAGTCACTGTGTGATACAGTGTCGTGAATTTAACCCCAGTGTCCATGAACACTCATGTAAACCTGTGTCTGTGAGCACTCTGTGTAGACCAGTGACTGGGGGCACGCTCTGTGTAGACCCATGTCCTGTGAAGGCCAGCATGGAAAGGGGTTCATGAACCTCTGCCCAAATATGCCTGCAGTCCAGTGAATGCTCACTAGTAACTGTAGTTAAGCATACCTAGCACGAAACTGTTTCATTTGCAAGTGTGTTCTGTTTTAATACTTTTTAAGCTATTGATCTTGAATTGTTTTTCTGCTGTTGAATCTTAAATTTTACTAGAAGAATAAAAGTGTAATAGATTTCCCCCTTTCTAAGTGTTCATTAAACAACGGTTGTGGTTATAGCAACAACTAGACAGGGTTGAGACAGACCTCTGACTGCCAGTGTATATGGGAGCACTCCAGTTTATTTTTTTCTCATCTTAAAATTTTAGTACTCTATAGGGAACAGACTGACAAACCTCAGCGGGAATGGGGGCAGGGGGCAGAAAGATAAACCAAAGAACTTATGTGCACATGTGCACAACCACTGCATACAGACAGAAGTGCGGAGAAGGCGGTCCATGAGGGGGAAGAGGAGGGACATCATAATGCTTTCAACAATAAAGACAAAATGTTTAAAAATTTACTACTCTACTCATGTGATTAGCTCTTGCTCAGATACTGTTTTTGCTCAGCGCGGCTCTCACTTTAACAATGTTTACAGGATGAATGAGTTAGAAGTAAATGTACCTTAAGATAGAATGTCCTTTTTTATTGCTGTCTCTGCTAGATAAATAAAACTTAAAATCTTCTTATTCTCATATATAAAATATTTATAGAAAATCTCGTGTTCTCTTAAAACAGAAAGCTGAGTACATAAGTGCATCAGACATAATATTTTTCAGAAAGTAAAAAGAGCATACTTATGTTTCATAAAACTCTGATAACTATTTCACAGCAATTTATATGATTTGATGCATTAGTGTAGTTCAAGCTTATTGTTACCAATTATGTCTTTTTGCTTTTAGCAATGAAATCATCTCCTACATAACATCTTCCCCTATTCTTTCTGAAAGTGAAATTATTTATGACACTGTGGTTTAGCAACAAAAAGAAGGAATATGATGCCTTTCTTACTTCAAGGCAGAAAAGGGAGTGTAGTGTACTAGAAAGAGCTCTGGACTGGAATAAGGAAATACGGGTGCTGGTTCCAAGTCTGCTATAGTATGAATATTTGTTAGATGAACAGATCAATGAATAGACAACTTTTTTGGACCTCAGTTTCCCAGTTATAACATTTAGGACCTGGAGTAAATTATCTATCTCTATGTCTCCTACCAGCTCTAAAAGTTTCTCCTTCCATGTAAGCATTGTCTCCCTTCCTACTGGACTCCTTTGCTGTGAAGCAGTCACCTATTGTTACAATGGAACGCATTTGGTGTGTGTTACTGTAGCAATACTTTGCCTATTTTTTATTGTTAATCTGTCTCCCTCTGCCTGGAAACATTCTTATCTCATTACACAGGAAGTCAGTGATGGCGGTGAGAATGAGGTCTTGGTTGTTATACATTTTCTAATGCTCTAACATGTGAAATTAGTTGTCCTGAATCATTTTGGTCCGAACTCAAAAGAGAAAATTTTCATACATTTTTACATCTGTCCCAAACTCAATTCTTAATGTAATAGACTATGTATCTATAGATTAATTTAGCTACAGAAAATATTGTTTTAATGTTTTAAAGATATACCACACAATTAAACTCATGTTTGATAGATATTTCTCATGCTCTGTTTATTTTGTACGAATCCTTCATTCCTAACCTGCCCAGGCAAAGTTTGCAAGAACATAGCTCAACTTGAATGAGAGAGAGCTAGGCTGAGAAAAAGATGGAGGGCATATATGAGGACCCCACTTTATCTTAAATGACAGTTTCTGGTGTAGATTTGTTATTTTGTTTTAAATCAGTTGCCAGAATACTAGATTTAGTTATATTCAAATTTAACTGATTTAATGGATTATTATACAGACTCGTTAAAATGATATCTGTGAATAATTTTTAATGACATGGCAAATTGTTTGTAAGATAGTAACTGAGGAAACCGAGAAAAGAAATTTTGCATTATAGTTGATCTCAACTAAAGAAAAATAAATACCTAAACATACTAACTGTAGTTTTCTCAAATGATGAAATTATTTTATAATGACTTTTTCCCTGTATTTTTACTTTAAAAAACTCTGCTAAAAATTTTGGTTAAACATTTAACATACAAATTATGTTGTGTTTTTGTTCTTTGTATTATTGCAAGTTTGCCCTTTCCCACACCTCTGCTCATAGAGGAATGGCTCCGTGAGAGGAAGAGCATAGGGGATCCAGCTTGCCCACACACCTGAGCATAGCAGCAGGCCGTGGCTGAGTTATGAGGGTGAGAATTCAGTAGCACCAGAGTCAGCAAATGCAGGACCGAGATCCCACAAACACTCTTTTATTTATGTGCTAGGCACTAACTGCACACCAGAGATCGTAGAAGAATAAGATATATTTCAGAGTAAAATGCACTGATAGTCTTCTAGGGGAGAAAAGCAAATCTTAGGTGTGATGAAAAAGCTATTATTATAAAAGGTAACCATGCATAAGGGCAGAGGGGTCAACCTGGTGGTGGGAATGGGCCAGGGAGGATCCAGAGGTGATGCTTTAGTCTAGAGGTGCTCCAGAGGATGGAGGCAGAGGTGCATAGGCAGTGGCACAAATTAAAGTCCTGTAGCATGAAACTAAATGGTGGTTCTGGCAATTACGATGATGTTACTAAGAGTGAGCATAGAATATAAAAGAGATCAATGGCACCTGTGGCAAGGAAGATCAGAGATGGCTGTCTTTGAATGGCAGGCTTTGTCCTGTAAATGAGAAGAAGCTATTAAGAGGTTTTTAAGCTGTGGATTGATGTTAGATTTGCATTTCAGAAAGATTACTCTGTTGGTGCTAAGGGGAAGGGGTGATGAAATGGGAGGCCCCAGTGGGGAGCTGTGATAGCAGCCTGAGCCAGAGGCTACACTGGCCTGAGCTGGGACAGTGACAGGGAAATGAAGGGGGGAGGAGGGTCTGAGAGAGAAATTCAGAGTTAACAGACCAGTAGCCTGTTGGATGTGTAGTGTGAAGGAGGGGCGATTAAGGGGAGTACTAGGATTCTGGTGATTGATAGAGGTACCATAGGAATAAGGATTATAGGGGGAGGTAATGGAAAATAATGAGATTCAGTTAAGACTTTCTTCTTTCCACCCTTTTCTCTTCTCTTCTCTTCTCTTCTCTTCTCTTCTCTTCTCTTCTCTTCTCTTCTCTTCTCTTCTCTTCTCTTCTCTTCTCTTCTCTTCTCTCTCTTTCTGCTTTTTTGCCTTCCCATCCCTTCCTGCTTTTTCTGCCTTTCTCCCCTTCCTTTCTTTCTATTATCCCTCCTTCCTCCTTCCCTTCCTTCCTTTCCATTCATTCATTTCATTATTAGGCTGTCACTGTATATGGGGCACTATCCCAATCATTGTCCTAGGGCCATTGTCAACTAGGCCACTTTCCATGTACCCTGAGCCATGAGGGGGAACGAAGTCATTTTTTCAGCCACAGCAGCTGGATGTCTCTGACCAGGACACAGCTAGTCAGGCCTAAGACATAAACTGCTTAACTCCTTCCGATGGCATTACATAATATATGTTTTTATATTGGGGACATCACTAATGGCCATTTTTATTCTAGGTAGTGCCTTTATTTCTGTTATGTTTCTGAAAGAAAATTTGAGAGCTTCAGACTTACTAGGTAAGTAATTCTTTAATTCATCTCATTATAGCACTGCTTGATCAGGAAATAAAGAGTAGTATCCATAGAAATTATGTGCTTTAAAAACTGGGAACAAATTACTGAAATGGGTCTGATCTTGGAGCTGCCATATGCTCGTCCATCTTCATCGAGCCCACTCCGCAGACTACTGATCACAGCAGATTATTATTTTTCAGTGTCATTATTATGAATTTTATGAAAATTTTATGAGCATAATAAAATCCGGTAAATTCCACTTCAAGGGATGTATTTGTTAGACCGTTCCATAAAAGTATTACATAAAAGGAAAACCACACACAAAAATTGGATGTACCAGTTAACTACCTGATTTGTATTTTGCCCCCTCCAAAGGTAACCTAGAACATTGCTCTTCAAAATTTTATTTAGAAATATAGCTTTTAGTGGAAAATAACAGAAGCCTTCCTGGCTGTAAGAAAGATTTGTTCTATAGCAAAGCCATCATGTATTGATTGTATCTTCCACCTCTTGTTGGACATATCACTGGGGAGAAGAATTGTGGAGATCCGTATTCTCTTCCTTGGCAAACTCCTGTCTGCATTGCTGCTGACATATGATAATGAATGTGACATGTTAGGTACTTTAAGTAGAGGAATGTCAACTCACTTCCAAGGAGATCACATTTATTTTTAAAATTTGAGCTTTAAATGTGACCCCAGGTGCTCTGCTGATTCTTGGTTTTCTCTGGTCATGTTTCCCTTGAGCCTATTGTCTTGAACGTGGCTTCACTTTTTCTTTTTCTCCTTTTGTGATTCTGCTAGTAAAGTTTCTGGTCAACATTGTCAAATTTTTCATGGTTAAAATGTTTTTCCAAATGCATTCACATGTGAACTGTATCTTGTCAAATATATCATTTTTCCATACTGTTTTTTAAAAATACATTATGGTTTGTTCAGTCATTTGGGGAAGTTGTATGGAATCAGAAATAAGAATGAGCAATGTCTGCATTTTATAAATTTAAAAACTTAGGTCCTACATTATTTTTTTAATTTATCTAATGTCTTCAGGAAACTTTTAAAATTGTTTTATGTAAAATATGCTGTCAGCCCTGGCCAGTTTTGCTCAGTGGTTAGAGTGTTGGCCCGTGGACCAGAGAGTCCCGGGTTCAGTTCCCGCTAAGGGCATGTACATTGGTTGCGGTTCATCCCCGGCCCCTGTTGGGGTCGTGTGGGTGGCAACCAGTCGATGTGTCTCTCACATTGATGTTTCTCTCTCTCTCTTCCTCCCTCTCTCCTTCCCACTCTACCTGAAGATAAATGCAAAAATATCCTCGGGTGAGAATAAATAAAATAAAATAAAATATGCCATCATTTGTTATTAATGGTTGATTGATGTTTAAATTAATCTAGGGCATTTAATGAAGTAATACAGATGGATGTAAAGGGAGACTTGCTAATTATTGTGAACATTAATGGTAAAAAGGTGACTAATTAAGACAGAATCCCTGCCCTCAAACGATACAGTTGATGATGATGATATATATATATATGTGTATATATATATATATATATGTAAATTTTTTTAAGCAGAAAGTAATATGTATCATAAGGCCTTAAGCCTTTAGTTTAGAACAGGATTTCTCAGCCTCTGCACTACTGACATTTTAGGCTGGATAGTTCTTCATTAAAGGGAGCTGTCCTGTGCCCTAGAGGGTGTTTAGCAGCATCCCTACTGGCTTTGACAGATTAGATGCCCGTAGAACCCTCTGCATCAATTATGACAACCAAAAATGACTTCAAACATTGCCAAATGTTTCCTTGGGGGTAAAATCACTCCCAGCTGAGAACCACTGGTTTAGCGTAAAGAGAGATTACTCTATCTGGGAAGCTCAGAGAGAATTTTTACAGCAAAGGAAACATTTGAATCCACTCTGCCAGCTCGATGGGACAGGCATGGGCCACATCCAGGCATTTGGAGGAGGGCATACAGAGGGCATTGCAAAGGTGCAAAAGGGAAGAGAAGTTTCTATTTAATACAACAGCTGCCAATGAAGGTTAGGAAAAGAACAAATGAAAGTCATAAACTGTGGAAAGGAATAGTAACATGAATATGTACAGGTGATTTGATCATATACTTAGAAAACCCAAGATGAGTTAAGTATTACTAAAAGCAATTAATTGACTCAACATCGAAGTGTATGAATTGAACTCGCTCTCATGGGTTCAAATCTGGACTCAGCTTCTGCTGTCAGCTGAGGCCAGTGTGTCCCTTCACTTCTCCAAGCCTCAGTTTGCTGACAAATATTAGAGACTGTTTTAAGGTTCAAACTGAATAATTCACATAAGCACTTTGAGAAATGTAAAGTCCTATTAATTGTCATCATTTCTATGACTAATTTTATTGCTAAGAGGTAACTAAAAAGGGTCATAAGGGGGGAAAAAGGGGGTCATGAGGACTAGAAAACATGCACACATACACAACTATACCAAACAAAATAAAACCTCTATTAATTTTTTTATTTTTTGTTAATTTCTCTTATTTTAATAACAGTTAACCTTTATTAAATATTTATTCTTTCCAGGTCCTGTAAGTGTTTTGAATGAACTATCTTATTTAAATATAGGAACAACTCACTTACAGAACTGATACTTAGGTTAAATAACTTGCCAAGGTCATATAGCTAGGAAGTGGCAGGCCAGTATTCCAAGCCCGGCAGGCTGATAGAACTACAGTGCAAGGGCTGAGGGTGTGTCTCTCGTGTCAGAAAGCTGTGAGACCTTTGCAAGTTACCTCATCTACTTATTTTTGGGGGGAGGTTAATCCTTATCTGAGGATATTTTTCTATTGATTTTTAGAGAGAGTAAAAGGGAGGGAGGGAGAGAGAAAGAGAAAGATCAATATGAGAGAGACACGTAGATCAGTTGCCTCCTGCACAACCCCAGCCAGGGCTGGGGATTGAACCTGCAACCCAGGTACATGCCCTTGACCAGGAATCAAACCTGTGACCCTTTGTTCCAAGGGCCGATGCTCTTACTGCTGAGCCACACCAGCCACGTCTACTTTATTTCTTTAAGCCTCAATTTCCTCATCTTTAAAATGGAGATAACATGACCTATCTCATAGGATTGAATGAGTTCATGTATGTAAAACTCTTAGTACAGGGCCTATCACATGATATTATTGTCATTGCTACTGCTACCACTGTCAGCCACCACTGCACTCTACTGGTTCATCAGAGGAAACCTTGACTAGGATATTTTTGCAAAAGTTAGTAATCCAGGTGACATTTCCCACAGCTCTGGTTGGGATCCGTTTTTTTGCCGTTCTAACTTGAGGCATTTTGAGAATGCAACTGATATCACATTTGCTGCATACTATAGTTAAAAGTGATCAGTTTTTACTTTAAACTAGTACCATAAGAATAAGGAAGGATTTAGTCACCAATTCATACCCACATCTCCAACAGCAATATCATAAGGTTATCGTGATCTAAGGTGTAATCGCCCATTTCATACTTAGGGAAAGGATTTTCCTCAACCATGTGTTAAGTTACATGTATTTTCTTTTGTCCTGGATTGCTGTTGCCTTGAGAAAATCTGGCTATTTCTGCTAAAAGCTAAAAACATATTTTTTTTTCCTTCGCAGACACTAAAACCAAACAAGGAAAAGAAAAGTGATATTTTTTAAAAGATTAACATATAAGCATGCTTAAAATTAAATTGTCAAAATGTGCAAAAGAAAAGCATTTATTTTTCCCTACTTGAAGCAAATGAAAGTTTGTTTTGCATGATGGAACAAATGAAGATCTTTGGACCATGTGGGAACAAGCTGAGCTAATTTATCGCCAAATGTAGCTCTGTGACCATGAAGCTTTTCACCACTAGCCTCAAAAAATGACCTCACAAAAGCTATGTCTGAAAGGACTCGCCAACTATTATTAACTCAATGACAAGCTTTGGCCTGTGTTCTGATTCTTAGTGGATTAATAACTTTAAATTATTTTAATGATTTTTTTTCCTTTTGAAAAAAGCACCAGATTTTTCTCCCCTTTAATCAGCCAAAAATGATAATATGTTCCCCTCTCTTCTCCCTTAGTCATCAAAAGTACAGAATCTAATAGTCTGTGAGATCCTAGCTGATTCAAGTCCAGATAGTATTATTATAAAAATAAAAATTGCAGTCAATTCATCAGCACTCTCCAGAGACTAGTCATTTAATTACTTCAAGTCACCTATTAATGGTTTCTCCAGATAGAAAGTCAAGAGATTAATTGTGAGATGAAGACCATCTCCTTCCTTTTTCCTCCCACACCAGAGGTCAACTTGGTTTGGGGCCAGTATCTAGAATACTAATCTAGCCAAACAAACATTGTATCTGGGTGAGAGGACAGAGTGCTCTTTGGGTTCCATCGCTGCCCCAGAAGTGGCAGGCTTTCCGATGGTAGGTTCAGGACTATTTGTATTTGCCACATCACTGAGACTTCTCAATCCAGGGCTGCTTCGGGATTTAACTGCCATAAACCTGAGAATCTGGAGAGATTGGACTGAGGGGAGAGAATGTCCCAAATGGCTTAGTGTTAATGTCCCAAGTGGTTGGGTCCTGGTATCTCACAAAAGTAGTAGCTGGGATAGAATAAAGAGCCCAGGACGGAAGATGGCAGTGGGCAGGACAGGTGTGAGGGTGAGTGTCTGAGAGAGTGTGAGTGGACGTGAAGGTGGACGACCAAACCCAGGCAGTGCAGAGCCACAGAGCAGAAAGTTCCTGTGCTGTGGACAGGAGCAGCCGGCTACCACAGTAAGCGGCCCTTATCCCTGCTCCACAGGAGGTCCCACCATTTTGGAAGATCCCAGGTCTTCCCTGGGAGGAGGCAGTGGGAGCAGCTAGAGCCCAGCAACCTGAGCCCACCAGCACACCTGGCACCATCGGACCAGTGGTCACTCTGTGTCAACACAGACCAGTGCACACTAGTGGAGCTCCCAAGGTGCCATCCCAGAAGCCACAGACAGCCCAGAGCCCAGCACCATCCCCCATAGTACCAGCTGGATCAGAGTCGAGATATAAGCCCAGCAACAGAGGCTGGGGAGCACACATCCATGCCCAAGCAACAGAATTGCAGACCAGCAACTGAGACCCATTCCCAAAATGCTGAGCAGGAGTTGAACCCCATGGGGTAGCAGCACTCCCCAGCCACCAGAGGCAGGACCTGGGGCTCCACTGAGGCCTGTACAGTCCAGCAGCTCACAAGAGCAGTGGGAAGCTGGAGCCCAAGAGGGACTGGTGTGATCCAGCTGCTCATGGGTCCTGTGGGGTGCTGGGGCACCAGAAAAGCCTGTGCGACCCAGAAGCCCACAACAGTGGTGGAAAGCCGGAGCCCAACAGGGATTGGTGCAATCCAGCTGCCTGCCCACAGGACCTGCAGGGTGCGGGGGCACCAGAGAGGCCTGTGCGACCCAGCAGGGACTGTGCCATCCAGTTACCCATGGGACTAAAGCATCAGACAGGCCTGTGTGACCCAGCAGGAACTGTGCCATCCAGTTACCCACAGGACCTGTGGGGTGCTGAAGCACCAGAGAGGCCTGTGCAACCCAGCAGCCCATAAGACAGGCATAGAGCCGGGTCCCCAGAGGGACTGTGTGGTCAAATTACCTGTGGGACCGGCAGGGTGCGGGGGGACCAGAGAGGCCTGTGCGACCCAGCTGCACACAAGAGTAGAGGATGTGAAAATGGAGGTGGAGTGAATGGAAGCTACACAGACAATTTCCCAGGACCAAATGGGAATTACAACTAAAATAAAGACAAATCCTCAGAAAAAAGCAACAGTGAAGCAACAGGACAGGACTGTATAACCAGGGACACTGGTAGGATCTGCGGAGGTGTGAGAGGGTGGCGGGCTGGGAGCCCCCAGTCAGTGGCAGTCTTAGCTGTGAGCAGTGCCCTTGGGGAATAAAGACCAAGCCTGCTCCACAGTGCAGAGAGCCAGAGTAGAGTGCTAAAATAGTCACAGCCACTCACCTGGGACTACGGCAGAGGGAGGGCAGACAGGGCTGGAACTCTGTGGAGACACCCGGGATTTGGAGGGCACTCAGAGTTTTTGCTGAGTTGTGGCGACAAAGGACAGTGGCCAGGGTGCTCCTTCCCAGAGCTGTGGGAAAAAGTAGCAGCCCCCCCCCCCACCCCCACCTCGGAGATTCAGCCTTTCCCAGGTGAGGAAAAGAAATGCAAATTGAGGTTCATTAATAACCAGCATCTATCCCACTCTCTGGAAATCTTCTTATGCAGAACACCAGGGCTACATTGCAAGGCACTGAGTAACTGAGACTACTAGCCACCAGGAAAAAGCTAGAGGATAAGTGAACCTTTCCTGGGCTTGCAAATCTACCCAGGAAAGTAAGACTTAACAGTGGTGTTTAATGTGGGCCCGCCCAGGCTTATCCAAACCCAGTAGAGGGAGCCACAAACAGCAGAACACCAACACCCACAGGGAAATTTGGCAGGCTCCAAAACCCACTGAGATAGCCAAAATGGTGAAACAAAGAAACAAATCCCAAATCAAAGAACAAGAGAATTCTATCGAAGATGAGATCAATGAAATGCAGCTAAGCAAATTATCAGAGGTAGAGTTGAGAGCCATGATCTTGAGGAAGCTCAACAGCATGAGAAAGGACATCAGCACCATGAGTAAAAATATAGAAACATTGAAAACCAACAAAGTGGAAATGAAGAATGACATAGCAGAAATTAAGAACACATTGGAAGGACTAACCAGCAGAGTAGAGGAAGCTGAGGACCGGATCAGTGAATTAGAAGACAGGGTAGAAAAAAATCAACCAATCAGAAAACCAAAAGAAAAAAAAAAAACAATTAAAAAACAGAAAGACAGCGTAAAAGAACTGTGGGAAAACTGGAAACATAATAACATTTGCATCATAGGAGTCCCCAAAGAGGAACAAAATGAGAAAGGGTTGGAGAATATATTTGAAGAAATAGTGACAGAAAACTTTCTTAACTTGGTGAAGGAAGAAGGCATTTAAGTTCAAGAAGCACAGAGAGCTCCAAGTCAGAAGAACTCAAACAGGCCCACACCACGACACATAGTAATTAAAATGCCAAAAATTAAAGACAAAGAGAGAATCCTAAAGGCAGCAAGACATAAGCAACAGGTTACCTACAAAGGAAACCCCATAAGGCTCTCCGCTGACTTCTCGACAGAAACACTACAGGCCAGAAGGGAGTGGCATGAAGTAATCAAGGTAATGAAAAACAAGGACCTGAATCCAAGACTACTCTATCCAGCAAGGCTATTATTCAAAATAGAAGGTCAAATAAAGAGCTTCCCAGACAAAAAAAAGGCTAAGGGAATATATTAACACCAAACCAGCACTGCAAGATATGCTAAAAAAGACTGCTGTAATTAGTAGAACAAATAGGAAGAAAAATAGAACCACACTAAACAAAAATGGCAATAAATAAGTACATATCAACCATACCTTAAATGTGAATGGTTTGAATGCTCCGATAAAAAGACACAGAGTAGCTGACTGGATAAGAAAGCATGACTCACATATATGATGTTTACAAGAGACCCACCTCACAACAAAAGACTCACATAGGTTGAAAGTGAAGGGATGGGAAAAAATATTTCAAGCAAACTAAAAGGAAAAAAAAGCTGGGGTAGCAATACTCATATCTGATAAAGTAGATTTTAAAATGAAGGCCATAACTAGAGACAAAGAAGGCCACTACCTAATATTGAAAGGATCTATCCAACACGAAGCTATAACCTTGGTAAACATATAGGCATCCAAGATAGCAGCACCAACATATATTAAAAATCTTCTGGAGGACTTCAAGGAGAAATCGACAGCAATACAATCATAGCAAGGGGCTTCAACACCCTGCTGACATCACTGAATAGATCTTCTAGACAAAAAATTAACAAGAAAATACAGACTCTAAATGAAGTGCTAGATCAAATAAATTTAATAGATATCTACAGAGAATTACACCCCAAAACTACAGAATTCACATTCTTCTCAAGTGCACATGGGACATTCTCAAAGATAGACCACATGTTAGCGCACAAACTAAGTCTCTCTACAAGTTCAAGAAGATTGAAATTATATCAAGCATCTTCTCAGATCACAATGGCATGAAACTAGAAATCAACTGCAAAAAGAACATGCAAAGACATTTGAAAACATGGAGGCTAAATAGCTTGCTATTGAACAATGAATGGGTTACCATGGAGATCAAGGAAGAAATTAGAACTTCCTGGAAACCAATGAAAATGAACACACAACAACACAAAATCTATGGGATGCAGCAAAAGCAGTTCTGAGAGGGTAGTTCATAGCACTACAGGCCTACCTCAAGAAACAAGAAAAAGCTCTAATAGACTATCTAACCTCACAACTTAAAGAACTAGAAAGCAAACAAAAAGAAAACCCCAGAGCAAGTAGAAGGAAGGAAATAGTCAAGATCAGAGCAGAAATAAATGACATGGAGACCAAAAAAACTATTCAAAGGATCACTGAAACAAAGACCTGATTCTTTGAAAAGATAAACAACATTGATGGACCCTTAGCCAGACTCACCAAGAAACAAAGAGAGAGAACCCAAATACACAAAATAAGAAATGAAAGAGGAGAAATAATAACTGACACCACAGAAATAGAAAGGATTGTTAACAAATTTTATGAACAATTATATGGCAACAAATTCGACAATCTAAGCAAAATGGACAAATTTCTAGAAATATATAGTCTCCCAAAACTGAACCAGGAAGAGACAGAAAACTTGAACAGACCAATAACAACAAAAGTAATTGAAGATGTGATCAAGATTCTCCCAGCAAACAAAAGCCCAGGCCCAGATGGCTTCACAGGGAAATTTTACCGAACATTCAAAGAAGAACTAATACCCATTCTCCTCAAACTATTTCAAAAAATTCAAGAAGAAGGAAGACTTTCAAACTCGTTTCATGAGGCCAGCATAATTCTAATTCCAAAACCAGAAAAAGACACTACAAAGAAAGAAAACTACAGGCCAATATCACTGATGAACATAGATGCCAAAATCCCGAACAAAATACTAGCCAATCGAATCCAGCAATACATCAAAAAGTTATTCACCATGACCATGTGGGATTCATGCCAGGGATGCAAGACTCAATATTCGCAAATCAATAAATGTGATACACTACATAAACAAAAATGAAAGATTAAAATCATATGATCATATCAATAGACGCTGAAAACGCATTAAACAAAATCCAGCACCCATTTCTGATAAAAATGCTCAGAAATGTGGGAATAGAGGGATCATATTTAGACATAATAAAGGCCATATATTAAAGACCAACAGCCAACATCATACTCAATGGGAAAAAATTAAAAGCATTTCCCTTAAGAACAGGAACAAGACAAGGATGCCCACTTTTGCCACTCTCATTGAACATAGTACTAGAAGTCTTAGCCACAGCAATCAGACAGGAAGAAAAAAATAAAAGGGATCCAAATTGGAAAGGAGGAAGTGAAACTGTCATTATTTGCAGATGACATGATACTATACCTAGAAAATCCCAAAGACTCCATCAAAATTTACTAGACTTAAGAAATGCATTTGGCAAAGTAGCAGGATACAAAATTAACGTCAAGAAATCAACAGCATTCTTATACACCAATGATGAATTCACAGAAAGAGAAACTAAAAAACAATCCCATTTACCATCATGGCAAAAAAAATTAAGATACCTAGGAATAGACTTAACCAAAGAAATAAAGGACCTATTTGCATAAAACTACGGGTCATTGAAAAAAGAAATAGAGGAAGATATAAAAAAGTGGAAGTACCTACCTTGTTCATGGATTGGAAGAATCAACATCATTAAAATGTCCATACTACCCAATTCAATGCAATCCCCATCAAAATACCAACAACATACTTCACAGAACTAGAAGAAATACTTCAAAAGTTAATATGGAACCAAAAAAGACCTCGAATAGCCACAGCAATCTTGAAAAAGGAGAACAAAGTTGGAGGGATCATATTACCAGATTTCAGGTTATACTATAAAGCCACTGTAATCAAAACAGCCTGATACTGACACAAGAACAGGCATATAGATCAATGGAACAGAATAGAGAACCCAGAAATGGACCCAAGGCAATATGCTCAATTAATATTTGACAAAGGTGGCAAGAGCCTACAGTGGAGTAAAGAGAGCCTCTTTAATAAATGGTGTTGGGAAAATTGGACAGCTACATGCAAAAAAATGAAACTAGGCCATCAGCTTACACCCTACACAAGAATAAACTCAAAATGGATAAAAGACTTAAATGTGACTCATGAATCCATAAAAATCCTAGAAGAAAATGTAGGCAACAAAATTTCAGACATCATATGCAGCAGAATTTTCACTGATACATCACCTAAGGCAACAGAAACAAAGGAGAAAATGAACACATGGGACTACATCAAACTCAAAAGCTTCTGCACAGCAAAAGATACAATCATCAAAATGGAAAGGCAACTCACTGTATGGGAGAGCATCATTGTCAATGATATACCAGATAAGGGGTTAATTTCCAATATATATAGTACTCATACAACTCAACAAAAGGAAGACAAAGAACCCAATTACAAAATGGGCAGAGGAACTAAATGGACACTTCTCCAAACAGGACATACATATGGCTAAGAGACATAGGAAGAAATGCTCAACATCACTAATCATCAGAGAGGTGCAAATTAAAATAACGAGGTATCACCTCACACCTGTCAGAATGGCCGCCATCAACAAATCATCAAACAACAAATGTTGGCGAGGGTGTGGAGAAAAAGGGACTCTAATACACTGCTGGTGGGAATGCAGACTGGTGCAGCCACTATGGAAAATAATATGGTGGAAAACAAACTGCCATTTGACCCAGTGATCCCGCTTCTAGGAATATACCTTAAGAAGCCTGAAACACCAATCATAAAGAATATATGTACCCACTTGTTCATAGCAGCACTATTTACAATAGCTAAGATCTGGAAACAGTCCAAGGGTCCATCAGTAGACGAATGGATAAAAAAAGCAGTGGTACATATACACAATGGAGTACTATGCAGCTGTAAGAAAGAAAGATCTCTTATCCTTTGAGATGACATGAAGAGACCTGGAAAGTATTATCCTAAGCAAAACAAGCAAAACAGAGAAAGACAAATATCATATGATCTCACTTATTTGTGGAATATCATGAACATGACAGTCTGAGGAATGGGGTAATCCCAAAGACGTGGAAGTGGGGTACAGACTGACAATCCCCAGAAGAGGGGTTGGTGGGGGAGAGATAAACCACAGAACTTATATGCATGTATGCATGAACAATGGACATGGACAACAAAGCTGGGGACTGGGCGGGGTGGGGGGGTGAATCAGTGGGGGAAAAAGGAGAAACATCTGCAACAAAAATAAATTAATTTTTTTTTAAAGTAGTAGCTGGACCTCCATTAATCAGGAGACATAAGGACCAAGAGAATCACACATCAATTTTAATTGGAGTCTGGTTAGCTGAATATTATAAAAACTCTTAAGGCTACCAGAAGTAAGGTCAAGTCATATTCCAGAAGCTAGGCAATAGACAGTTAACACTAGCTAGCATTGGGCTGGAGAGGGGGGACAAAATTAAAGGAGATCTCAGGGTTTAATTAAGGAGAAGGGTGCACTGGGAAACCGGATGTCAGTTGAGGAAGACCTGTGCTCGTAGATCTTGGGTCCAAGGCTTGCAGATGTGAGGAACTCAGCAGGCTAGAAGTGCAGTGAACAGAAGCATCAGAGGAATCTGATTCTAGGCCGTTTTCCCTTCAACCACTTTATACTTCATTTTCAGTCCACACGTTTCTGCAGGAGCCTTTTCAACAGGGTGGCCGCAGCCTTCTGAGACAGAGGCTGCAGTCTTCCAGCTGCGTCCAGTTCAATGTCAGACGTTCCCCAAAGTATGAAATACTCCTTGCAGCACTACTTCAGAATGCTGTCATGGTCAAATATGCTTAGAAAATGTTACAACCATATCCTCTTTTGGAAGATTCACAATGAACACCAACACATTGAGGACCTGAGGGGTCTTCCAGTAAAAGGACTATTTAAGCTTGTTTAACTCCCCTCCTCCCAAGTAAATTTGACTTGAGAACTTTTTTTGGTGGATTGTCCACGTTATGAAACTGGTTCTAGTCTGGAGACGCTCTCCTGAAAGAACGTCAGGGCTGGTCAAGGCCCACTGCCAGGAGAGGTCGGTGCCCTGTCCCCACTGGGGATGCTGCGTCTGGCCTCAGGTTATGCTCTGCACAGCTCCTGGGTGCCACTTGCTGAGACTACAATGTCGGGGCGGAGCTGTCCATGCGTCAGCGTGGTCCTTCATGCATACAGGAGGCAGGAGAGTGTGGTCAATAAGAAAGTCACTACCTGGGTTTCCATCCAACTTCTCCACTTAGCTAGAAAATTCCAGACAAAATAGTCATTCCCTCCTTGACTCAATTTCTTCATATGCCCAATATGGAGAGTAATATTTTTATACAATATTATATATTATGCATATATATATATATGATATATATGGTGTATGTTATAATACTATAATACCTTAATAGTATAATTATTTTTCACATGTTTATTGTAAGGATTAAGTTAGTTATATATAAAACATTTAGAATTGTGCTTATAAGTATTAGCTATTACCATTATAGTTATGATTATCACATTGTAGTATCATGGTAATCAAAATGTAACTCATGTCAACTGTACTTGTCTATGAAATCAACAGTTTTAAGAACATCACTTTTAAAATATTGATTTTCCTGCCCTGGCCAATGTGGCTCAGTGATTAGAGCATCAGCCAGCACACCGAAGGTTCACAGGTTTGATCCTTGTCTAGAGCACATACCTAGGTTGCAAGTTTGATTGGTTGTGTGTGGGAGGCAGCCAATCAATGTGTCTCTCTTACATTGATGTTTCTCTCTCTCTCTCTTTCACCCTCTCACTTCTCCCTCTCTTCCACTCTCTCTAAAAAAAATCAATGGAAAAAACATTCTTGGGTGAGGATTAACAACAACCACAGAAAGATTTCTCTCCCTTGACATATGCCCTCCCACAACACACCTCATCTATAAAGAGCAGAGATGAGTTTGTTTACCTGTTTTTCACATATGACAAGTTTATAGGAAGAGATTTTATTAATATTTGTATATTGTGTCAAGTTAAATCTGAAACTCTCACCAGATTTTGGTAGACTCTTAAGTGACTTGAGTTGTATTTAATGAGAAAATGTGTTTGCTGCAGGTCTAGGCATGAGGGTGGCAGGTGGGGCCACATCCCTATATCTCGGTCATGTCCAGTCATTGACTCTCGCCAGCAGCTTACCCACACTTGCTCCAACTTTGGTCCCCGCCAATATCCAGATGTTGGTGCTCTGCGCACCAGTTCCCTGAGAATAGCAGTGGGTAGCAAATGCAGGGCTGCTGGTTTTCTTCTTCTCTGTTAGTTATGTCATTTCCTTTGCTTCTTTCTTCTTTTAAGACTAATGAGAAGTCTTCACTCAGCGCCAGCCGATTCCTTCCCATCCAGCCCTTCTGTTCTCAGATTGGATTGCTACCCCTTAGAGATAGCCCCAGCCACAGTCGCTGATGATTTCTGGACTCTCATAGTACAGATACAATTTTGAACTAATTTTTAAGCTTAACTCGGATGGCCCTTAACTGGTGGCAGTCAGCATCCTGAGGTCCCTGTGTCCCAGGGTCCTCTGTCATATCAGGCCTACTTATTTACAGGCGAGATTCTCAAACATAGTATCTCAAACTATCTTGCAGAGCCAGATTCCTGGAGTCTCGCAGGTATGACAGTTAATTTGTACCTAGAGATGAGAAGTCTGAGTCACAGAGGGACAAATAACTTCCAGCTAGCAAGTAATGGTGAAATTTGAATTCTGTGGGAGCGGTTTCGGCTTAGACTAGACCCCCACAATCAGTTCTTGACCTGAAATGTGACCGTTTCCACGAGCAAAGTCAGGGCAAGGGCTGCTTTCCTCCCTTTACCGTCTCTCTCCCAGACACTCCTGGGCAATGACCAGCAGACGGTAAACAGCAAGTTTCTAAGCCAGAAATCTGTGTCTTTCAAAAGAGGGACTTTACTGAAATAAAACCAGCAGGAACTGACATCGCATGGCACTTTTAGAAAGAAGTGGGATACAAATACATTTTAAGGAAATCTATTTAAGGAACTGCCAACGACTGTCTGCAGCACTTAAACACTGATGAAAAGTGTGCACATGATTTATAAAGGAGACAGTTACATAGAAAACAATGACACCAAATAAGCAAGCATATAACAGGTAGCAGCGATCCAGGCTGCCTTTGTCATTGCTGGAGGTAGCTGAAATTAAAATTACTAAGAAGAAAGAATGTATGGTCTCCTGAGCTGCCATAGAACTACTTAATGGACTCACAGTGATGTGATGCTCAGATGAAATAATGCATATGAAGAAGTACTTTGATCTCACGTATTTGTGGAATAGAATGAACAAAGTAAGTTGACAAACAAAATAGATTCAGAGACATGGAAGTAGGGAACAGACCGAGGGAAACGGATTGGGGGACTGGAAGAGATAAACCAAAGAACTTATTTACATATATGCACAATCAATGGACACAGACAGCAGTGCAGTGAAGACAGGTGTCGGGGGGAGGTGGCGGTGAAGGGTGTCAGTGGGGAAAAAATGGAGGGACACCTGTAATACTATTAACAATAAAGATAACTTAAAAAAAAAAAAGAATGAGTATTACAAAGTTTTGTACAATAAAACTCTGGCAAGTTCAACCTTAAAAAAATTATTTTGAAAGTATAATTGCAGAACCATTAGTCACTTTGTTTTTAAGGAGTTTTGAAATGCAGTGAAGATCTGCATTGGTCTAAATGGGCACTGAATGCAAATATAGAGACAGATGTGAAGTGGAGGAGGGGTGAGTCAGGGTGTCACACGGGAACGTACTAGAAAGTTAAGTAAGTAGCACTCCCTCCATATAATGGAATACTATGCAGACTTGAAGAGAACGAGGCCGCCGTACATATACTGAAACATTCTCCAAGATGTTCTGTTGATTAGAAATAAAGTGCAACACAGAAAAGTGTGTATAATATCCTTTGTGTAAAAAACAAAACAAAACGCATACATACCAACACACACACATGCATAAAATATCTCAGAAGAGAAAACCTCCAGAACTATTTGCAGGAGTTAACCTGGAGGGGGGGACTGGGAGGCCGTCAGGGTCTAAGAGATCTAACTCTTCGCTGATCACCCTTGTGTGCTTGAGAGTGTTTTACCATATACATGTGTGACCCATTCAAAAGTGAATTTTAAAAAAGAAATGTCAATGACACTAGGTACAGTTAGATGAAATAAAAAAAAATAACTAGCAGAGAAACTTAATATAAATAAGGATCTTGGATTTCACAAAAGAAAGTTGGAAGTCTCTGAGACTTTTAAATTGTATTCAGTGCTTTTATTCTACTTTACTATACCAAGTTTACACAACTTTTTTTAATATCTTCTTCCTAGGAATCTAATATTGAGTAACTGTAAAGATCTCTTTTTTTTCCTGAAGAAAGGACAAGACCAATAATTTTTCCCAAGTTCTTATATATGGTTTTTATTATTTTCCTTTTATTACAATGCTTAATAATGTATGTTGTTTTTATTTTTTAAATCTCATTAGAAATAGCTTTTAAAATTGTGTATATAATTTCTGTCTTCACAAAGCATTGCAGAATAAATTGTTACTTAGATGAAACTTCTTTTACCAGTTCTACAATACCCTGAATAGCTATTGTTTAGCTTGTGTGAAAAATCAAATGCTCTTTGTTCTCAGAAACTAGAGTTCAAAATCCTAAATCATTTGGTTAAGAAGAATAGGAAATTGGTGTCTTCGAACTGTGAGATTTTATAGACAAACCGAATGGTTCCAGCCTGGAGTCAATGCTGGTTGTAAATTACGTACACAACATTGCTGACCTCAGTGATGAGGCAAGCTGAATTATGTTTTTGCGGGTGCTACCTGAAAAGTGCTACATATATCACTTTCTCTGGCTGCTCATTATTAATAAATAAGTAGCTCTCAGTGTTATTTGGAAGCATTCTTCCTTTACCCTCCTTCCATGGCTACTCGCCCCACACACGTGCCCTTCCTCCAGTATTTTAAGTAATGTTAAAATGGTGACGGTAGCACATTCCTTACATAGGTGTATTATGCAGTATCTTACTCAGCTGTGCCTGGAATTCTAGATTCTAAATTGTACTAACTAAATCTTGCAGCAAAGTCAGTGTTCACCTTCGTTATTTCTGCTGAAGGGACTCCAGTAAATGGCAATGATTAAGGTGCTCATTTACCAGAGTTTCAAAGTGTAAAATCACCCGTGTGTGTGTGTGTGTGTGTGTGTGTGTGTGTGTGGTGTGTGTGTAAAGGCTCCCAAGATGAGTAAGTGCAGAGTGGATGGTCAGGTGATGGACTCCACCCTCTGGGCCCCACCCTCTCGACCTAGATCTAGGTCCATCCTGCACTTACTGGCCCACATGTCTCCATATGCACATGTTCTGCTCTTCTCCATCTTGGGGAAAGCTTCTCCAAGGAGAGGCCAGGATTCATCTAAACAACAGAGAAAAAGCAGAAGTTGTGTCCTGCCCCATCCATTCCTTGCCCTTATCCCTCTTTAAAGGTAATGCTGTCGGGTGAAAGTGTGATGCTATCTAGGGGTGCTTTGATGAGTCATATTTTAATAGGGAGGGACTGCAGCACTTTTACAGCAATGCTCAGTCTGTAGGGAATGTTTACATCAACAGAAAGACTGAAATGTCCCTTTTCAACTTATTTTGTCTTTTCAATTTTATTTAAAGGTATGACATTGGCATTTGCAGGATCATATTTATTGGTGAACTTTGCTCCAAATATAACTCAGGCTATCTCTGCAAGAACAATACAGTATTACTTCGTTAGCTGGCAGTTCCTGATCTATTTGGTAAGAATTCTAATTACTATGGCAGAAACTATGTTATCTAGACCACTGGTAACTCAGGTGTTAGAGAACTAATATAATCTTTTCTCTCAGCATTAATATCACATTAAAATGTAAATATATTTTATTAATATAGAAGTATTTGAAACACTAACTCAGCAATAGAAGTCCCTCAGTTTCCCAGGTATCCTGTCCTTGGGGGTGACCTGTGACTGGAACTATTTTCACAACATTTAATCTGGCAAATTTCAGAGCAACATCTTTTAGGACAACTCAAAATAAAAACAAAGAAACCTCTCTTCCAAGGCCAACGCAAAGTACCTGCAGACATATTTTACTTCATTGAATTTTATTCAAGATAGATATTCTCTCATAAACGTTCTCATTGACACCAGTGGTCTGTGGAGACACAGACAGCCGTAAGACAATGCCGAGAGAGGTGTAAAAGAAAGGACGGAACGAGCTGATACAGGGATTGGGAGCCACTAATTGGGATGTTTTATTTGATGCAGTGGCTGTATCCAGTGGGTATAAAGAAAGGACATGATTGAAATGGTTGGTATGTAACCTGTTACAGAAGTTGGTTTAGATGGAGAATAAGAATATTCTAGGAAGGCAGGTGATAAGAGTAAACCTGGGATAGTTGAGCATTAAACCAAGAACTGAATTGGTCAAATAGTTGTGAATTCAGGAAAAAGGATCAAAGCACACAGAATCATGTATTTTTAGGATTAGACGTGATCTCAAAAAGCTATCTGCTCTAAAACCACAGAACTTATATGCATGTATGCATGAACAGTGGACATGGACAACAATCTGGGGAAAGGGCAGGGGGGGAGGGAGGAATCAGTGGGGGAAAAAGGAGAAACATCTGTAACAAAAATTAATTAAAAAAAAAAGCTATCTGCTCTAGCCCTGGCCAGTTTGGCTCAGCGGTTAGAGTGTCAGCTTGTGGTCCAGAAAGATCCGGGTTCGGTTTCCGCCAGGGGCACATGCCTCAGTAGCAGTTTGTCTCCAGCACTGGTTGGTTGTGCGGTGGCAGCCACTCGATGGGTCCCTTTCACATCGATGTTTCTCTCTCTCTCTCTCTCTTCCTCTCTCTTCCTCTCTCTCCCTCCCACTCTATCTGAACAAAAAATGTAAAAATGTCCTCGGGTGAGGATGAAAAAAAAAAAAAATTTATCTTCATATACTATACACCCTTTAATGAACTATCTTATTTCCCTTCCACTCACCACCAAAATGTATTCCCCTCCATTTTCTCAGATCCTATTCACTCACCATTTGTTATAATCTAGTGGATCCCTCCCCATGAATTGCCAAATGAAATTGCTTTTTTTTTTGCCCTGACCGGTTTGGCTCAGCATTTAGAGCATCGGCCTGTGGTTCAGAGAGACCCGGGTTCAGTTCCCACTAAGGGTATGTATCTCGGTTGCAGTTTGTCCCTGGCCCCAGTTGGGGTCGTGTGGGTGGCAGCTAGTTAATGTGTCTCTCTCACATCAATATGTCTCTTTCTCTCTCCCTCCTACTCTATCTGAAGATAAATGCAAAGATGTCCTCGGGTGAGAATAAAAAAATAAAAAAAGTAATTGCTTTTTTTTTGGTCTTGATTCTTCTTGAACCTTGTGCAGTGTTTACTTGTGACCCATCATCTTCTCCAAGAACTGCTCTCCTCCCTGCTGCCTCGGTTTGTTTTCCCTGTTTCTCCTCTTCCTCTCTGGCTATTTCATCTCAGACTCTTGACAGTTCCTTCTTATCTTCTGCTAACCATGCTTACCTATTCATGCTAAATATTCCTCCAGTGTTTTCTAGGGTGACCTCATTGCCTACCCCACCATCATCCTTTAGAAGGACTTCCAAATCCACACCTACATTTTCTTCCCAGGCCCCTTCTGAGCTGCAGATCTATGTTCCTGTCTGCCCACTGATTACTTATCCTGCCTGGATGTCCCATAGGTTCTTCAAATGTAACATCTCAAAAACTGAACTCAGTATCTTCTCTCCTAACTCACTACTCTCTTATATTGGAAGGCTCCCCTTGCCCCTGCCCTCCATAAGCCTTTAGGACTGGGCTCCCCGACTCAGAGTAGCCTTCCTCAGTCCACCATACTTTGTGTCTCTGCCTACCTCATTGTGACTTCCTACTTATTCTTCATACCCACTCCGTTAACTATCATCGTTGTCATCAATCAAATCTGAGAACTAGAAGGACTTGTTGATAGCCTAGACTTGGAGTCCTACCAACACATTGTTATTCTTTGCCTATAGGCAAAACGAATTCTTCATCCAGTGAGAAGAGGGACACATAGTTTATGACCAGAAATTAATAGCCTAAATTGAATCCTATGGAGATTAAAGATGCATCAAGACTTGTTTTGGGGGAATAAACAGCATTGTCTGATAGTGATGTATCTTATACTGTTTTAACTCCAGAGAAAACATTTTAAAAAAATAAAACTACTTTTGATATACCTTATATTTCCACCCCCCCAAAAAAAAACAACTTCTAAAATTAATTGCATTTTCCAAAGTGAACTCTTAAATTCATTCATTCATTTATTCACTGATTCATTCAATTTATTAGTCACCCTGGGTAAAGAGAGGAATTTCTGTAGCAGGAATTTCACAGTCCTGAGAGAGACCCATAGTCCCATAAAATAATGAAAGTATATTTGAAATTAAATGCCACCAAAATATGTAAATAATTCCAGATATTTATGATAGACTAAAATAAACCTTTAATAAAGTCACATTTGAATATCTCTATTGGCATTAGACTCTGAGGGAAATAGATCTATATTATCTTAGTTTGAAATTTAACCTGTTATATGTTACATCTCTAAAGATCAGAAGTTATCAGTTATATACTAAGATCTTAAACTAAAGTTTGGTTTGGTTTAAATCTGTTAAACACCTAAGTAATTAATACTTAATCCTTGGATGTGGCAGATTCTGTGCTTTTTCTGCAAACCATGACTGCAAAAATCATAAGTACAGTAATTAAACTATTCTTTGGCCCTGGCCGGATGACTCGGTTGGAGTGTCATCCCATACAACAAAAAGGTTGTGGGTTCGATTCCCAGTCAGGACACATACCTAGATTGCAGGTTTGATCCCCAGTCGGGGCGTGTACGGGAGGCAATCTTTCTTTCTCTCCCTCTCCCCCTTCCTCTCTCTCTACAAGCAATAACACATATCCTTGGGTGAGGAGTAAAAAAACTCTTCTTTAGAGTGTCATCCATCTAATTGTGTGTTACACTGAGTATGAAAGCAGGGCCTGCAGTGCCTTTCAGACCTGATTAAAAAGCTAACAAAAATGAATATAAATATTTAAAGTCTGAAGAAGTTTTATATTTCTCAAATGGGACTGTAAACTTGCATTACAGACTGGCTGATAGCGCCTCCTGTCTCGCGGGTTCACCTGCACCAGGTGGATATCTGTTTCACCGTGAGGCCTGCAGGAAGGGCCGGCCTCAGACAGGCCCGGAGCCTGTCCTCTGAGCTGCTTCTCTTTGGGGTGGGAAGAGATGTGAGAAACCTGGGTCCACTGGCCAGTAAAGAATGAAGGGCCCTTTGCTCCCCCACGGAAACAGCCTTTCTTCGCCTATATTCATAGAGGAGTAGTCCTACCTGGTGCTTGCCAAAAAGCAAAGCAAACAATCTGAGTGGATTTTCAAGGTCAAACTAGCCTGGAGAGATGCTGTGTAACACGGCCCCCTCTGTTAGCATGTAAAAAACTAGAAGTACTTTAGGAAAGAGACCCCGAATTTTGTTAATCCTGCATGCCCCCAGCCTCTGTGACCTCGGAGCCCTTTTCTGGAAAGACCTTTAGTTGATTAACACCTATTAGCTGGGTCTGCAGACCCACCTGAGGAAATGCAGCCCTAGGCCTCAATTACTTCACGCTCCTTGGCAGGCTTGACTGTAGTCTCTTTGCCCACCCATATTTTCCAACCGACTATTCAAACTGAAACCTCGGTTTCAAGCATAGAATCCTTCACAAAACAGTCTGCTTGGTGCTCATTTTCTCGCTGCCAGACGAAAATTAAATCAGCAGAAGCAGGGGCCGAGTTTGTCATTTAGTGTAATTATCTACCCCAAAGCGATTAGCAAAACAGCCTTTCTAGCAAAGCTGCTTTAAAACCCACCACCAGGTGTGAAAAACCTGAATGGAGAAAACCGAGTTTGTAAGACCTCGTATCTATTGCCTGAGGTCCGTTTGCTCTGCTGTCTGAATGCCGTCAGGTCAGCTCGTAGGTCCCCTGGGCTCACTTCTGCAGTAGCAGTCGCCAGCCCTCACCGAGCAGGCTGACCTGTCCCTGCCTCCGACTACATTCTGTCCTTTACCTGCACAGCAGCCCTGGACATCGGCAGATGGGAAACCTGAGGCAGGGAGGTTCAGTAACTGGCCCCAGGTCACATACACACAAAGACAGAGCCACCAGGCAGTCCACTCCCCGCGCACACTGCCGTCACCTCACTGAGCAGGCTCATGAAAGCTGACCTCGAGGATCAGATCTCCGTCCAGACTTGGCCTTAGAGAGAATCTTTGCAGAGCTCATTGCTCTCTCTCTTTTTTTTTTTAATTGATTATTTTAGAGAGAGAGGAAGGGAGAGGGAGAGAGAAATATCAATGTGAGAGATAACATACATCAATTGGTTGTCTCCCATACGTATCCCAACCAGGGATCGAACCCACAACCTGGGCATGTGCCCTGATTGAGAATCAAACTGGTGACCTTTTGGTGCATGGCACGACATCAGCCAACTGAGTCACACCAGCCAGGGCAGAGCTCATGTCTTTTGGACCAGGAAGTTATATCAAAGAAAGAACTCAAGAGAAGATGAGGTGAACGGAGGCTCAGATTTTCATACTGAAAGTGGGGCATCCGTGGAGAAATTATGTATATCGCTCTTGTCCCAGCATCCCATGACCTGCCAGTGCTCTTTTGACCACTGAAAACTGGGCGACAGTGTCTTTCAATCTAATCCGATTAGAGAGCCAATCCAGAAAACCCAGAAGCAATTCCGAAAACTCATCCTGAACATTCTGGAGCTCTGGAAAGGCTTCAGGCACCAAAACCTATCAATCTCTTATTGCTTCCATAACAGACTGTTGCAAACTCAATGGCTGAAAACAGCACACGTGTATTCACTCACAGTGTCGGAGGTCAGAAGTCCAGCACAGGTCACACTGGACTGAAATCAAGGTTAGCGGCAGGGCTGTATTCCTTGCTGGTGCCTCTAGGGGGGATCCGTCTCCTTCTCCAGCTTCTAAAGGCCACCAGCTGGGAAGGTTCTCTGCTTTTAAAGCCTCTGTGATTACACTGGGCCCACCTGGATAACCCAGGCCTCCCCCCATCTCAAGTCATAGCCTTCCATCAGCAAAGCCCCTCTGCCATGTAAAATAATATATACAAAAGTTCCAGAGATTAGGACATGGACATTTTAGGGAGCCATTATTCTGCCCACCAGAGCTACATAACCCCTCCGAGCCTTGGTTTCCCCGTCTGTAAAATGGGGATAATAAGAGGGCCTACTCCAAAGGTGGTTGTGAAGACTCAATGAATTAGCACCAGAAATCATCTAGTGAGCGCGCAGGAAGGGCTGTTACTATGTCTGACCTCTGAGATAGCAGCAACCCACAGAAATCACAGCTTCTTTGATACTGATATTTTCAGAGAGGGGGAGAAATGCCGCTAGAAAAAAATAACATGAATTCATCATGCTGCTTGACTATTTTATTCCTGGGAGCTCTGTGATATTTTGCCACCAGACAGAACCCAGGGCAGCTGCAGCCATTCTGTGAATAAAAGGAACTCCTGTTCTATTTACCTGAAGCCTCGGAGGTGGAATTTACAAAAAGTCATACATTATTCTTTTAGACTTGATAACTACCCTCATCACCCCCTGCCCCCAAAAAATCAATATGCCCCGTGTTAGCGTGGGAAGAGCCGCCATCTGTCAGTGAATACTGGGGTCCTGTGTCATGTGAGGAGCAGAAACCTGCGGCTGAGCAAAGACCAAGCCAAGAGGGACGTTCCTGCGAACAGGGATGAGTCGTACAAAGGTTGGGACACCCAGGGTTTGATGGCAGCTTTCGGGAAGGCAGAGATAGGAGTGTAATAGCTTCTGCAGTGCTGCGTGATTGAGCCAAAGGCCAGGCAAATGCGTCTGATAAGGAAGAGTTAAAATCATTGGTTTAGTTTACCAGGAAAAGAAGACTAAGGAATGGCTTAATTTTCCATATTAGATGGAAAGATTATTAAATGAAGAAGATTTGGTCCTGCCGCTTTCCGTGCCCACAGAGGATTAAAGGAAAAAACAAGCCAACAAGCAAAACCTTGAGTGCAAACAGCGGAGACTTATGTCGGCGTAGAGAGGGCCCCGCAGGTGCAGCCGGCCCCGAAAGCGGTGAAGCCGTGACTCGGGTCATTTTTAAGGAAAAAAAAAATACTAGTGTTGGTATTTTTACTTGTCTGGTGTCAGAAAAGTAAACATTCATATTTATTATCTCAGTTCATGGACACTGTCTCTTTGAAAGAAAAACAGAGTGGCTTCAGGTAATCTTAAGGACCGCCCAAAATAAAAAAGTTAAAATAAAATTGAGAACTCAAACTTAGAGTTTTCTTAAAGGTATGAAATTTTTAGACATTCAGTCAATTAATTGAACCTTCAGTTTATTAGACATTAGGTCTGTCTTTTGGCATGTTGTTCATAATAAATTTGAGGTATAATTTACTCATTAATTTCCTAAATACTTACCGAGTGACAGAACAAAGTGGCAAACGGCAGAAAAGGTCCCTGTTCTCCTGGAGCTGGTGCGCTAGTGGGGGAGACAGGCAGGGAGCACACCTGATGTGGACGAGAAGCATGACCGATGACGATGAGATGCTCACAGGAGCCACCTGCAGTCCGGGGTGAGAGAGGATGACTGGGTGGCTTGTCAGATCAGAGTGGTCTGGGAAGAACTCTCACAGGAGGTGACGTTTAAGCTGAGAGCTGAGTGACTAGAAGCAGCCGCTGTGCGAAGATCAGGGAGAGAGCTCCCAGGCAGCACCATTAGCGCAAAGGCCCAAAGGCAGGAGCAGTCTGAGGACGGCCAGGGACGAGGGAGGGGAAAGGCCACCTGAGGCTGGCGCAGGCTGGACCACAGGTGAGGTCAGAGAAGTCTGCTGGGGCTTTATGATCCAGGAGGGAGGTGGATTCTAGTCTTAATGTGATAATAAGCCGTGGGAGATGTAAGCAAAGGAATGGCTGGATCTAATTTATATTTTTACTACATGTATCATCCTGGATGAATCTCGTAAACATAATCCACGGTGGAAAAAAAGCAAGCAAGTGAAAGCAATATGACCCCACTTGTATAAAGCCCAAACATATGCAAAAATGAACAGGGTATTATTTGTGGATACATAGAAATGTGATAAACTGTAAAGAAAATGAATGGGAAACACAAAGTTCAGTGCAGTGGTTCCTGGGGAGGTCGTAGGAGAGAGGAGGCAAAGCGGGGAGGGGCACACAGCAGACTTCAAAGGTATTGGTTGGTTCTATTTCTTAAGTTAGGGGCACATGAGTGCTTGTCCTGTCACTGTAAATATCTGATATGTATATCATATGTATTCTCTATGAATAAAATACTTTATTATCCAGACTGTGTTTTTAAATGATTCCTCTGGCTACTGAATGGCTGGATTGTAGAGAGGCAAGAGTAAGATCAGAGATGAATGGGAAGCTATTGCAGTGGTCAGGGCGTGGCAGAAAGTGAGGGAAAGGAAGGAGTGTGGTGATGTCACCTTCTGAGGAGGTGAAGACTCCAGGAAGAACAGGTAGGGAAGGTAAATACCGTGTGATGTGGCTATCAAACATGCATGTGGAAATGTCTAGTAGAGAGCTGGGTAAATGAGACTGGAGTTGCAGGGAGGTCAGGTCTGGAGATCTGAATTCTGGCAACATTGGCATGTGGGTAATGTTAAAGCTTTGGGTCTGGGCAGCTGAGGTTTCTTATATTGTTCCCATGTATTTATAATTGTCGTTAGGAACTCTCGTCACCTCACCCTCAACTCTCATATGAGAACTTGCAAAATCAAAGACGTGTGATATTCTGAAGACTGTATAGAATAACTTACACTTTATTCTTTTTATCTTTTTTTGTTTCTAGATTTTAGAAATATTCATTTTCTGCATTCTCCTATATTTCTATAAAAGAAAAGGAATTAAGCACATTATGATTCTACTAACCCTGGTGGCACTTCTAGGTAAGGATATACTTTGTTTCCTAATTTTCTAATCCAGTCATAAAAGATTTGAAGGAAAATACTTGAGCATTCTATTCCTTTCTCATTGTTTTTACTTTTCAACTCTGATCTATAGAAAGCAACCAAGTCTCAATTATGCAAACTATACTTTGTATGTCTGTTACTACAATTGATTTATACTCAATTCTGTAAAAAATATATTTAGCAATTTTTGCTTTGGGGTCATTTTATTTGCTTTCTGACAACCCAAAGAATTTTTTTCTTAGTTAATAATTGAGAAGTATAAAAATAAATTCTCAAGACCTATCCTGTTTACATTGTTAGACTTTTAAATATGGCTAATATGAAAAATAAATGTAAGCATATGGTTTTCTTATATACATTTCTTTCATTCATTGTTTACCTACTCATTTCTTTTTTTCCCCCCAGAGGCACCTGGCACCCTATAAGATTAAAAACTGATGCTTAGATAAGTCCACTATATATTTCTCTCTCTCTCTCTCTCTCTCTCTCTCTCACACACACACACACACACACACACACACACACACACACATACTTTCATATATCTCAACACTAGAAAATCTTACTAATCATTTGGAAAATTCCTTT
This sequence comes from Molossus molossus, assembly GCF_014108415.1. Lineage (NCBI taxonomy): Eukaryota > Metazoa > Chordata > Mammalia > Chiroptera > Molossidae > Molossus > Molossus molossus. The sequence continues at coordinate 41,733,136 of NW_023425351.1, read as the reverse complement.
TTTAAAAAAATTTATTTACAATTCTGTCTTTGCCTCTTCTTTGCCAATAAGATGAACTATACATTATGTGGTATTTGCTGACTTTGTACCTTGTACTTATACTGTAACTGATGCAACAAAAGCCAAACTTGTGAGATGGGTGCTAGAGAGAAGGAAAGCAGTTTATTCAGGTGCTGTGACCTGAGAAGATGGCGGACTCCTGTTCTCAAAAACCACTTCAACATCTCAGTGCAGGCAGAGGTTTTTACTGGGAGGGAGAGGGAAAGCAAAACAAAGAAATCAGGGGGAGGGGATTTGAAAGTTCTCTACATGTAAGTCAGCACAATCCACTTCGATGATTATCTCGAAACTGGTCAAGCGGAGGTCTGGTTTTTATGGTTGCGAATCAGCAAGTCTCCCGGAGCCAGAATGTCCGGTTGCTGGAGTCAGCCTCCTTCCCCGAAGCTAGTTCCTGTAATATGCTCAAAAGGCTCTTAGCGATTTATGGCAGGCATGACAAACCAGGCCTTTGTTTGAAGGCCTACATCCTGTTCCCTGATTTGGAGAGAAGCATTGTTCATTATATGTTATTTAATTAAGAAGTTTATTTTGTCGGCTAGAATAAAATTTCATGTATCCTCTGTAACAGTATCACAGGGGCAGGTTGCAGCCACCATGTCATTGTGGTTCTGGAGTTTTCGTTTTTCCATTTCACCAGCTAGTTCTGTCCTTTGAACAGAAAGATTTGTATTTATGATAGATACTTATAGAAACAAATTTACTCTCTACCATAGTTCAGTATGCTGTTGGTCAGAAGAATAGAAAGGGAACTTTATGTTTGTTTTCTTCTAAATTACCAGATAGGGAGAAACAAAAGCAAACAACTAAGAGATAAAGATGTACATTATATAGGAAAATATTGAAGGAAAAGAGAAATCTAAATAGGAAAGATAACAGATTAAGAGCATACATATCAGTTATGAGTATACATGAGAATGGGGTTAGTTTACCCAGTAAAAAAGAAAGATCCCCAAATGGACTTCATAAAATTTCCCAAATGGATTTTTAAAAAGATTCTGAAACGGTGTCCATCCAGTTCGCTGTGGTTCGGTTCCATGAGAGTTAGCAAATAGCACCTCTTCTGGCGGGCCCTTGTTAGTGGTAAAATATTTCGACTTCATTCATACATGTCATCTAAAAGAAGATAATTCAGATTGAAAGTAAAAGCAGGAGATCACCATATTACTATCTAAGGTAAAATCAAGGCAGAAGCCTTACGTGCAACAAAGGATCCCGGAGGTTTCCGTTCACCTTTGGTTGCTCATCATGGCAGGATGGGGATTGGGAGGAGGAGGCACCAGCTGACATGCTCAGGAGCCGGGCAGCAGCTGTTTCTAAAACGGTGTTAACAGAAATGTAAGCGTAGGAGACTTCGCTTAGCTCGTGGGAGATACGTAGACAGAAAAATATGTAAAGATAGAGAAACTGAATACCTAAGTTTGATCTGGCAGCTCTAATATTGAACTCTAAATCCTGAAAACAAGAAATACCAAATTTGATCATATAACTGGCCACAAAGAAATCCTTGATGAATTCCAGGAAATTGAAATAATACAGACCACATTCTCAGATCACGGCAAAGTAAAAACAGAAAATAATAACAAAAATAGAAAGCAGTAAAAGCATACGACCTGGAGATGTTAACACTATTAAACTGCAGCTGAGCCAAAGTAGAAACCAAGATTTCATGGCAGTGTATATTTTTTAAGTTATTGTGAAAACATTTAATATTAAACCTATAGTTTATAACTAAAACTGTATTCAGAAGAAAATTTATTGTTTTAAATGTAAGTCGATCAGTCACTCAACCTAAGAAGGGGAAAACACTGAAAATCTTAAACACCAAGTCGGCCAAATATTTTCCCAACAAAATGGGTTTATTCAGGAACAACAAAGAATTGCAACCTGGAACAGGCAGCCACGTTCAAGTCCCATAAAAAAGCGGAGAGGAAACTCTTTTCCGGAGGGAAGAGGAGGTGGAAGGATGTTCCACTTTTACGGAGAGTTCTCCATGCTTCATGACCATGACAGCTCCCACCTCGGCCTCCCTACTTTATTTTAAATCAGGTTTCTGTTCACAAACTTATTTTATTAAAATAAAGCCGAGACAAGCAGAAAGGAACGATGAATAAAGATAAAGGGAAGAAAACAGAAATGGAACGGGTTGATAAATCCAAGAATCAGTCCTTAAAAGATAATAAAATAGATCTACCATAAGAAAAAAAGGGGGAAATCTCAAATACCTAAGATTAGAAATCATATATATATATGTGGAAGATAAATAGAAAAACTTGAATAAACTTTATTTTTAAGTGAAAATAACTATGGAGGGGAAACAGAGGAGTTTTAAGAAAGCTATATCCTAAAAAGAACTAAGCCTAGCTAGACTTTCTTTGACTTTCATCTTAGAAGGTAATGTCTGTAAATCTTTAAGAACATATAATTTTTAAGGATATTTTTTTTTCTTGATTTTTTTAGAGAGCGAGGAAAGGAGAGAGAGATATATAGAAACATGGATGAGAGAGAACATCGATTGACCGCCTCCTGCAGGCCCCCCACTGGGGATTTGGCCCACAACCTGGGAATCAAACTGGCGACCTCTTGGTGCAGGGGTCAATGCTCAACCACTGAGCCACACCGGCTGAGCAAGAACATATTATTCTAATGTTGTTCAAACGATTTGGGGACATGAGAAGAAAGCTTTCACTTTCTTTTTTAACATAAATACAGATCCCAACTATCACAAATAAAGAATACTGTGAACTAATGTCCCTACTGAATATTGATGTAAAAATCTCAAATAAAAACTTACAAGTAGGATCCAGGCAAATAACACTTCATGACCAGTGGTGTTAATGAAACCAGTTCTTTCCTTTGTAACACTTGCAATAATGTTTGCTTACATATTCTACTTAATGGTATAGAAAATACTTAATGGCAATGGAAAAAATGTTCCTAATTTGTACATACTGTATGGTTCACATATTACAATATATATTCATAGTCAGAGATAGAAAAATAACTACAAAAAAATTTCCCAAATGTTAGAAATAATTTGGAAATGAGTGTTGAAATTACAAGTGATTTTCATTTTTCTTTCCAGGCTTTTCTGCATTTTCCAAATTTTCTTAAATGAACATGTATACTTTTCTATTTTAAAAATTATTCATAATCCCAGTGCCTAGAAATAACCACTGATAAAATCTTGATGTAGTTTTTCCTAGCCTTTTTTCTGTGTATACATAAGTACTATTTATATATATATATTAGAATGAGACTGCATTGCAATTCTGTATTTCCACCTGTCCTCATCAACCACCCTCCCCACCACCAAAAAAATCTTAGAACTTGATACCAGTCTAGACATAACTTTCAGAGTTATAATAAATAGTGATTAATCAGTTGGTGATTGTGCCTGGTTTGAAAATATCATGATTAATTTTAGCAACTAATAGTTGGTTTAGCTGTTTAACAAAGAATTCCAATTTTGTTCTTATTTTGTGTGTAAGTATCATTTAACATCAGATGGCGGTTGAATTAGAAGATTTGTAAAATCAGATGACCCTGAAGGGCCTTTGCAATCCCGAGGTTCTGGGGCTAATGGAAGTGTGTCCAGCTGCTTCTGCGTCAGTGATCCCTTTGGGAAGCCAGGCTGTGGACCGTCCCCACACTGTGCCCTGATTACAAGCAAAGTCTTTGGGAGGAAATCAAGATCCCTCAACAACTAACCTGACAAACTTCACCCATCAAGTGATACACCTCTCAATGGACACTTACTATTCTTAGATTTGCTGAGATATGACTATTGTCATAATCTGTAGATAATATATAAAAGGATCAGGACAAAAGACATTTTAAAATGAAGAAGTGCTCAGTTGTAAGGGCCTCTTTGTTCCGATTGGGTGTTTGTTCTTAGAATTTATCACCGGGTCTCCCCTGGTAGCTATGACTTCTAACACAAAGAAAATGCCTAATTTGAAAGGGTGTCCTAGTACCCTTCGAGTTAAAGTATATTTTCAGTTTTTGGAAAAGGAGATTATGGAACACGTTTCCTGGTTGGAACACGTCACCTGCTATTTTAAACACATAATATATATGTATAAAATCACCTTTTCAAAGCCAAAAGGCATAAAGTTCAGATATATTGATGAGATATCAACAGCAACAAAAACAGTTTTTCTCCTTCACGTTGCCTTTGACTTATATTTGGTTTTATGTAAACCTTATTTTTTAATGTTTCTGGTTTCAGCTAATTTATGGAATCATAGGTAACAGCAATTTCAAGGGACTTAGGACAAAAAGAGAACATTGTCATCTTCCCACAGAAACATGGTGTTTCCAGAAAATGCTTTCATATTATTATAACCTTGTCAAGTCACTTTTTCTTCAGTGCTATTTGGAACCTAAGAACAACATGTTCCCATGTGGCAGGTTCCTCTTTCGCACAGAAAATGAGTAGACAGGCTCATTAAATCTTAGATTTATGATTGACTCTGGGAATGAATACTCAGCTCTGGTCCCACTTCCTATTAGTGTCTTCTTTAAAAAATATCTTTAATGAAACTTCTAGGCATGTATTAATGAAGGGTTCATACATAAACTAAGTACAACTCTTAGTATACTCACAGAGCGAGTTGCTTTTCTCTTCCCAGTCTTCTCATCTATTTGGCTTTAACCTTTTCAATATAGCTTAACAGTTATTTTCCCATTAATGTCACAAGGAAATCTCATTTTTGTTATCTCCTCCCTTCATTGTTTTCTACTTTCCCATTTATTAGTAATTATGACCTCGGTAGCATCCTTTCAGCAGTTACGGCTGGAAAATAAGCATGTTGCTCCAAAGATAAAAAGCACATCACACAGCAGACCTGTAGCTGGTAGAAGCAGCTCTGAAGTCCAGTCCAGCTTGAACAGCAGGGCTACTGCTCAGAATCTTCCTGCTTAAAGCATAATTGGGGTATTTACTACTGTACCATGTAAACATAAGATATTTATTTGTAATTCTACCTCAGGTATGTATTTTATTTGTGTTCCTTTTTTTTGTTTTTCAGCCTCATTGACTGTTATTTCAGTAAAAGCTGTCTCAGGCATGATCGCTTTTTCTGTGACGGATAAAATGCAACTAACTTATCCCATTTTCTACATAATGTTTATCATCATGATAGCATCTTGTGTTTTCCAAGTCAAGTAAGTTAGCTTCTATACCCTCACCCGTCTTTCAACATCCCTTGTGCTTCTCCGGGCATCAATCTTTATTGGCTTCAGATGATAATTAAAATTAGGTGCAACTGATTCGGAAGGGTGAAGGGTCTACAGCTTATCCTCAGCTAACATGCCTTGCAATAGCCTTCACATCCAATAAGAAGTTTTTACTGAGCATTGCCTTCACATCTAGTGATTTCTAAAGTGCAGCCATAATCCAGCTAAGTGCACTTTGATACTTTCCTGATGCTGTTCTGCTTGTAATTAATATCCATCGTACACAGGTTGTCATTAGCAATAAATCAAAGGGGCAGGTCCACATCCAGGATTTCATTCTAAGTATAGGAAATACATGAACCCTTCACCTTCACTTCTTAGCTCATGCTCATTAATTGCCCAGAGATGGACAAAACCAGACGTTTGGCCGGGAGGGAAATCCTTTCCCCAGAACTTTGCATCTTTGGCCAGAATTTGCTTCATACCCTAGGGACTGAGGAGTGATTGTTTTATGTTTCTCTTGGGGCCTAATAGTGGTGACATGGAACATTTTTAATTTCTGCTCTTCTCTACCCACCCCCACCATCTGCTCCGATCGCTTCCTCGCCATTTCACATTGAATATGCCTTTGCCTGCGAGACTCTCTTGAGTGAACCAGAAAGTTTTCTGTTTACCCCCAAATGCTATGCAGAGCCACCATCCCAGTGCCAGAAAGGAAGTCAGAGCTCAAACACGGGAAGAGCCTGGTTCCTTCCTTAGGTCCTAGTAGTAAAGTCTTCATTGTCCTGGTTTGGCTGCAGGCCCTGTAACAAGGAGTGTGGACAGTTACTGGAGAAGCCCAGTGTTTTGTCACTGTTTCACTAGTCATTTCCTTATAAGACAGAGTGTGTTTCTAATACTTGAATCTTGCTGTTTTTGTCTCATCTCTTTCTTCTTCTGAATCAATCACTGCTGCTCTACTACCCTTTAGAAGTCATTCTCTTTAAACTATGCTTTATGCTTTTTTTTTTTTTTTTTTTATCCTCACCCGAGGATATTTTCCATTTTTTGTACAGATAGAGTGGGAGGGAGAGAGAGGAAGGAGAGAGAGAGAAACATCGACGTGAAGGGACACATCGAGTGGCTGCCACCCGCACAACCAACCAGGGCTGGGGACAAACTGCAACCGAAGTACGTGCCCTTAGCGGGAACCGAACCCGGGTCTCTCCGGACCGCAGGCCGACGCTCTAACCGCTGAGCCAAACTGGCCAGGGCTATGCATTATGCTTTTAAGAGACAGATACAATCGAAGGTGAACTGCTTTCTTATCACCTTGTCTCAATCCTTGCATCTCTCACACTAGAACTATGTGGCTTTGAGCCCTGGCTGCCATTACAACTACCTGGAGAGGTTTGAGTATGCATGTATATGTGCCTACAGGGTGGGGCGAAACTAAGTCTACAGTTGTGAGTACACGAAACAGTTTGTTCTTGTATTATTCTTTATCAATTATTGTATTTTCCATACAAACAACTGTAACCCTTATTTGCCACACTCTGTATATGTATACACGTATGCATGCATGCACAGACACACCTGGGCTCTGCCCACACAAAATTGTTTTTTAGTTGCTCGAGAATAGGACCTCAGCACTAGTGCTCTTTGGAAGCAGCCAGGCGATGTCAGCGCAAGGCGATGCTTTAGAAAGCGGTCTCGTCCCTGGCCAGGCGGCAGTGTGGGAACCTGAATTACGTTGGTGGCCAAAGTGAGAGGCTGAGTTCCCACATGTGCTCTGCAGCTGGGGTCCTAAGCATTGTTTTTGAAACATTAAACATTCCTTTACTTCTCCATCTTCTTTCTTGGCACGTGGCATGTCAATGCATAGCTATACTATTCCCTAGATATGATATTTAACAGATTCGAGGGTCTACCGTAATGAATCAGCCGCAGTGTGATACCGGTCCAGCAGCTTGAATTGCTTCCAACTCAAACTTCTGTGGCCTCAGAATATGATTAATTGCTTTTCATTGTTACTGTTGTTGGTTTAAACAGACCATAAAACCTGACATCTGATCTCATACATCAGATGCATATAAGCTATGACTGCTGATTGGAAATGCCCTTTCACTGCACTTCCTCTCCCTTTGTAGTCGTAGCTAAAGAACATGCATTTCTCGATGTTACTGTTAACTTGTTGCTGAGCATCTCTTAGAGCCAGGGCTTCAGGAAGTGCCTTCTGCTCTAGGTTCCTGCATCAAGCCACGAAACTCTACAATACAGCCGTGGTGGTGCCAGTCAACCACGTTTTCTTTACAACCAGTGCTATCATTGCAGGTGAGTCTTGGCTTTCTGTGCATAGGTGTTCTACCCCCACCACTAACATGGGAGCAAATCAAGGAATCCTTGGGTTGTGGGATCTGTGTAGCCCATATCCTGCCAGCCTCCACCCCGTGTCTGAATTTCCTCCATCACATCCTCGAGGACAGGTTTTTCCACTTTGTGTGAAAGACAGCTCAGCCCCATTTTAGATTACTGTAATTATTTAGAGTTCTAGTTATTAGAAAATGTTTCCTTATATTGGACTGAAATTAGCCTCCCTGTGAATTCAAGACACTCATCTCAGTTCTGCTTTCTGGAGTCTTCTCCTGCCAGCCCTTCTGGTAGTCAGAGCAGCGGAAGGGTCCTCTTGTCTTTGGGCCAAACATCCCCAGTCCCATGCTCTCCCCTCTCTGGCCTTTACCACCTTGCCAGGGAGTGGGGTCCCAAACTGAATCCAGTGGTCCAGGGAAGGCCAGACAGAGGAGAACAGAAACTACTACGTTTGCTGTTCTGGCCTCTATTTTTCTACTGTTACATTCTTTTATTTTTATGGGCAATTTTAATTTTTTTAATTTTTTATTTTCTTAATTTTTTTCTTTATTGATTTGAGAGAGGAAAGAAGAGGGGGAGAGAGAGATGGAAACATCAATGAGAGAGAACATCAATTGGCCGCCTCCTGCATGCCCCCCACTGGGGATCCGACCCACAACCCAGGCATGTGCCCTGACCAAGAATCAAACCAGTGACCTCCTGGTGCATGAGTCGATGCTCAGCCACTGAGCTACAATGGCCAGGCATTTTCTGGGTAATTTTTTAAATATGTCAGACACAATAGTGTTTTTTTAAAGAGTATGAAATTGAAACTTCTTTCAAACCAAAATACAGTAGATTCAGGTGTATCACTCCTAAGTTTGGTACTGGTGTGCCCTAGTTCTTTGGTTTATTGGACAAATGCACCACCTTCTCATAGTGAGACTTCATTTCCTATTGCAAAATGTATGTATTTTGGAGGTAATTAGGGATTATCTGTTTCCTAATTGGCTCATCATTTTGTTTCATGGCAAACAATGTGACTGCCAGTGGGCAACTTTTAAAAGTAACTAATACATTTTCTGTTTTTCAAAATTGAGCCATATTTTTAAAGAGAAATATTATATCCAAGGACATCTATTTTTAGCATTTCATGCCTATTGACAAAAGAAGAGAAATTTGCACATTTGTGTGCCCTAGAATTATTTAAAAAGAAACGAGGTCAAAAAGAGTTATAGATATGACACACAGCCTAATGGTTAATATGAATGTGCTAAAGATATATTTTTTTAAATGTAGTTCCCTTCAAAAGAAGTTTTTGTAGGAGGACCCACAGGCGTGGACCTCAATATTGAGCACACAGAGTAACTATTTGATGTCACTGAAGTGATGAATGGAGGTGAAGCTTCTTGACTAACTTCTCCTCTTTGTCCCCATTGAAAAGTATATAATTATGATACCATATTTTGCCTACTAACTTAGTAGAGTTTTTTGTGTGCAATAACCAGGCTGACAAGGCTGCAGTATCACAGGCACCTTCCTGGAGTTTTGGGGAGCATACTACCACCGTCCTAGAACCGAGTTGCATAGTTTTTTTTTTAAGCCTCACCCGAGGATATATTTTCCATTTTTTTGTACAGATAGAGTGGGAGGGAGAGAGAGGAAGGGAGAGAGAGAGAGAGAAACATCGACGTGAAGGGACACATCGAGTGGCTGCCACCCGCACGACCAACCAGGGCCGGGGACAAACTGCAACCGAAGTACGTGCCCTTAGCGGGAACCGAACCCGGGTCTCTCCGGACCGCAGGCCGATGCTCTAACCGCTGAGCCAAACTGGCCAGGGCGAGTTGCATAGTTTTTATCAAAAAAACCTTTAAAAATGTTTCTATTCCTTGTTCTTACTACTCTACAACAGCAAACAACCCAATTTAAAAAATGGGCATAGGACTTGAATAGACATCTCTCCAAAGATGTACAGATGGACAACAAGCACATGCAAAGATACTCAACATCACTAATCACTAGAGAAATGCAAATCAAAATCATGAGGAGATACTATCTATTTATATCCATTAAGATGGCTACTAGCCCTGGCTGGTTTGGCTCAGCGGTTGGAGCGTCCGCCTGCGGTCCGGAGAGACCCGGGTTCGGTTCCCGCTAAGGGCATGTACCTCGGTTGCAGTTTGTCCCCGGCCCTGGTTGGTCGTGCTGGTGGCAGCCACTCGATGTGTCCCTTTCACATCGATGTTTCCCTCTCTCTCTCTTCCTCTCTCTCCCTCCCACTCTATCTGTACAAAAAATGGAAAAATGTCCTCGGGTGAGGATAAAAAAAAAAAAAAAAAAAGATGGCTACTAGTAAAAACCGTAACACAGAAAATAACAAGTGTTGATGAGGATGTAGAAAAATTGTAACTCTAGTGCGCTGCTGGTGGGAATGTAAGTGGAGTAGCCCTCTGGCAATTTGGGTGTATGTTTAAAAGAACTGAAAGCAGGGACTCCAACAGATATTTGTATGCCTAGTTCATAGCAGCATGAGTCACAGTAGCCAAAGGGTGGGAGCAACCCAGGTGTCTGTCTACAGATGAATGGATAAAGAAAATGCGGTCTGTACATACAATGAGATAAGAAATATGTATATACCAGCCTCAGAAATGAAGGAAAGTCTGACACATGCTACAACATAGATAAACCTTGAGGACATTATGCTTAGGGAAATAAGGCAGCATAAAAAGATTCCTATATGATTGCATTTATACGAGGTATCTGGAATAGTCAAACTGATAATAATGGGAAATGGAATGGTGAGTGCCAGGAGCTGGGGGCAGAGGAAATGGGGAGCTATTATTGTTTAACACGTGTAGAACTTCAGTTTTGCATGATGACGAAATCCTGGAGGTTGGTTACACAGCAATGTGAATATACTTAACACAACTGAACTGCAAATTTAAAAATGGTTAGGATGGCCCTGGCCAGTTTGGCTCTGCGGTTAGAGCACTGGCCCAAGGACTGAGGGATCAAGGGTTTGATTCCTGGTCAAGGGCACGTATCTGGGTTGCAGGTTCGATCCCCGGCCCCGATTGGGGTCATGCAGGAGGCAACCAATAGATGTGTGTGTCTCTCTCTCCCCCCCCCCCCTCCCTTCCACTCCATCTAAAAATTAATAGAAAAAATATCCCCGGGTAAGGATTAGCAACAACAAAACTGGTTAGGACACTAAATTCTATGTTATGTGAATTTTACTACAATTCTAAAAAAAGAAAATGCTCCACTCTTTAAAACAGAAATTCCACTTCAAGCAACAAAAAAAATCCTAAAATTCTGGGGGAAAATGTGTACAAAGTAGTTTATTGATACTTTACTAAAGAAAAAAAAAATTGAAACAACTTAAAATATCCTTAGAGAAATGAGTATTGTTCATCAGCTTATTAAATAACATGAAATCATTAAAATGGTTACAAGGAAGTCGAACTGTTCAGAAAATATTCATTAGACTTGGACATGGTCTCTTCCTGTAAGCAGTGTGTTCTCTAGGTGAGGGGACCGGCTTCAGACTGAGCGTCCTTGCGTATAGGACTTTGGCTTGTTCTCCATGGTGTCTGCAGCACTGAGAACAGTGGCTGGCACATAAGACTCTCAATAAATATTTGTCAGCCAGCTAGCAAGGCTGACATCACACCACAAAGATTTAATTTCAGGTAATGTATAATTTAGAGATGTCTTATTTAATAAAAATTCTATGAAGGCTTTGGGATCTTAGACCAAGAAGAAATCATTGAGACCAACAAGGAGAGAAAAAAAGCTCCTTAGAGTAAATGACACATTGATGTGTTCCTTTACCCAAAGGGAATATCGGAAAAGGATATGGGACAGGGGGTTGGCAGTGGGCAATGGGGTTGGGGTAGCATGTCCGATGCTCTAGTATTCTCCAGTGCCTCAGTGAGCATGTGCAGACCAACAGACCACGGGACACTGCCAAAAGTGACGGAATGGGCAGCAGCTGCCCTCCAAGGTGAGTGCTATGTCCAAGGCCCCCGAGTCTTCCCAGACTGTCAGGTTAGGCTTGCTGACCCCTGGCCTAAAACTGCAGGTGGGAAATGTCACTAGAGTTTTGTTTTCATGCACATGCCACTCAGACATATCCTGGACTGGGTAAGAAATTTCTATTTGCAAAAGTTATTTCAATTGTGTTGATTTTATAATAATGATGCTCACATTATATAAAGTCTACAAACCTATGTTCTTTTTGAAATCATTGAAAATGTAACTATGGTATGCAAAGATTTTTAAACTAAGCTACTGAATGTGCATTTTAAGGCTACCTATATTAGAAAAATATGTATACAGTAGTCCCCCCTTATCCACAGGGCTACCTTCCAAGACCCCTATTGGATGCCTGAAATCGAAGATAGTAGCAAACCCTATATACACCATTTTTTCCTATACATACATACCTTTTCAATTAGAAGGAAGCATTTTGTGGCTTCTCTTTTGCATTTTTGAATTGCCAGCATTACAACTCATGCTCTTTGGGGCCATTATTAAGTAAAATAAGGGTGACTTGAACACAGGCATGGCACTACCACAATAGTCAGTCTGATAGCCAAACAGCTGCTAAGTAACAGGCGGGGAGTATATACCGCATGGACATTCTGGACAGAGGGATAACTCATGTCCTGAGGGTGTGGGGTTTCATCACGCGACTCAGGACAGCATGCAATTTAAAACTTATGAATTGCTTATTTCTGGAATTTTTCATTTAATATTTTTGGACCAAAGTTGACTGTGGGTAACTGAAACCACAGAACGTGAAACCGAGGATAAAGGGGGTCTCCTATATTAACATAATTCGCAAAACAGTGTGTAGCTATTGTAAATATTCTTACCCTAAAATTACTTTTGTCTTCCGTTCCTGTTATAGGTATCACGTTTTATAAGGAATTCTTTGGTGCAGCTTTTCTCACAACATTTATATATTTTTTTGGGTGAGTCTCAGCGGTGGTAAGGTATACAAAATTCTATTACTTTTTTTTTTTTTTAATCCTCATCCAAGGATATTTTTCTATTGATTTACAGATAGAGTGGGAGGGAGGGAGGGAGACCCAACCAGGTTCGGGGATTGAACCTGCAACCAAGGTATGTGCCCTTGACCAGGAATCGAACCTGCAACTCTGTGGTCTGTGGACTGGCACTCTAACTGCTGCGCTGAACCAGCCAAGGCCAAAATTTTATTACTTTTATGTAGGATTTTTGGCATTGTACCTGGGGCATAGAAAACTGGAAAATAATATAAGAAACAACCATTTCCTGAGCTCCTAAAGGGAACATTTTCCAATTTAACTCCCTACCCAAGGCTGTGTCTTTGACTTTGTTACTTAGGTATCTGAGGGTTCTGAAACACTGGGAATTTTCAGTTCCAGCCAAAGTCAAGATAAACCCACTGGCTCCTAAAGCTGTTTCATGGCCTTTTCATACTATATCAGACCTGCCTTGCCCTTGGGAACCCCTAGGTTAAAGATCATTCAGGGAACCATGGATACCTCTAGGGTCACCTAGAATAAAAGACCAAGATGGGCAGATCTCATTTTGGACTTAATGACACCAGAGTGGTAACATCCCTTTTCTGGGTCTGGGTGCTTAGCTTTAACCCTTGATTGCTGGGCATCATTGCTGACTCCTTGCAGAGAACAGAACTTGGACAGAGTATCACCACTGTATAGGATCTTCCGCTGGTTCCAAATGGCAGTCCATTAATGCTTAGCTGATTGTTGATCTGGTATTCTGCATGATCGTTGTTATGCGAACTTGAGCCCAGACTACTTTCAGCATAGAAAACCATCTATCTTGGAAATTCAATTTCATAAGATATTTGGGCAAGGCTAAACTTTTGGGATCTGGAAACTGTGACTATTCTTATGGCCAAGGACAACTAAATTTCTTAGAAAATTAAAAAATAAATTATTTTTTTGCTTGTGTTGCATGCCAGTAATGGGTCTGGGCCTGCATGGATAGAAAATGAGACCTAATGTCTACCCAAAGGGTTTAGAGCCTGAATTAGTCTCCAGATGGTAAAAACCTGGGGCAGAGATTTATTGGAAGCTCTCCAGGGCTTGGTTCTGAGGACAAATATTATTGGCTGCAGCAATTAAGACAAGTTTTAGGCAGCTTACCATGAGAAACAGAGAGAACAAAACCTGTGGAATTTATGCCATCGTGTAGAATGTGGAGCTCAGTTACTTAATACTGTGAGTTGTTTCAGCATTCTGTGTTAATATTATTCTACAGGTGTTTTCTGTCATTCCTTGGTGTGTTTTTGGTCACAAGAAATCGAGAAAAGGAACATCTGCCACAGTCTTACATTGATTTTGGAAATATTCCTGGTAAAACTGTGTATTCTTTCATTTATAATAGAAAATGTTATCCTCATAAATTGATAGTTGCTGGTATTGTTTTGGGTGTTAAATTAATATAAAACATACTTCTTCTTATCTCCAAAAAATATACACTCAGTGATAATACCAGAGGTGATGTGTTAACCGTAAATGTCAATAATCATTTATTTGGATGTCGAGTTTGCCCAGAGGACTGGAGATGTAAGAGAACTGGCCCTGTTCTCTCGATTTGGGTGATGTTGCAAACTTCCTCTGTGAGTTTCCTTAAATTGGCAAAGAGTCAGAAAGGAACAGGAAGGGCTTCCAGCAGCAGCCCCGATGCTCAGGGAGCCTTTGAGGAAATATCTACAGACAGAGGCCAGGCTGCCAAGGAACAGTGTTCCTGGGAAGGCTGCGGTGGCCTGTGCGCTGTGGCCAAGAGTGACATTCTTCCCAGACACCAGAGCATGAGTAGCTTCTTCCCTCCCCCTTCTCTCACTCATCCTGGTCGGTTTAACACGCATCATCTCTCCAGTCGGTTCTCCACTCTCGCTCGCTGTGGTCATGTAGACAACGGAGGCAACGTCCAGAACACAGGAAACACCCCGATGTGTCCTCCCCCGCCCACCACCCTCAACAGTCTCCAGCTTTGCTAGGGATTGGAGGTGACCTATAGGTGTCTAGACAGGAGTAGTGACGTTCTCACAGGTTCCTCCACCATTCTGTTAGGACCAGGCCTTTGAAGCAAAAACCATGAAAGCCTGCGCCCTAGACGGAGAGGATATGGCCGTGTGAATTGTGTCCTCTTTCCCGTTTGAGGCTGCTGAGAGGCCAAGAGCATCCAGGGTCAGAATCGGCATCCGTGGCAAGGGTACGCGGTATAGGTGACCTGTGTGGTTAGTTCTTTGGTAGGAAATGAAGTGTACTTATTTTTAACCCTCTTTCTCATTTCACAAAGCCCCATATCTGGGATTAAGAACAGCTTAGAAGCCACTATGAAAAGCTGTTTTTCCATGTTGTTACGTGTGTTAGACTCAACATGGAAAAGGAGACAGGACACTGGGGAGAAAGCTTTGGAGATGAGCGAATGCTTCGTGTTAACCTGCCGGCTGCCCCGCCTGATTTCCACGCACAGCGCGGCGGCGTGGCGGGGAGACGCCCTCTCACCTGGGCAGGGCTGGTCACTTACGCAGGGACCTGGAGTTGCCAGGGCCTTTTCCCCCTTGACATTTTTCTCTTCTGTTTAGAGGTTGGCCACATAGTATCAAAAAAGAGAGTAAAATGTGGCCTAGATAGAGGAGAACTTGTTAGGACTTATTCTTCTACGAGAGCTCCAAAGAGTGTGTGTGTGTGTGATGATTATCTCCGCAGGGGAACGAAAGCTGGATAAAATACAACCAGATTCAAACGGCTTATCCTATGGAACTCTGCCTGATGGAAGTGACCCAACAAAGAGCCCGAGTGGAGGGAAGAAAGAGGTCTGAAGTGCCCGGAGGGATGGCTGCCGGCCTGTTATTCGATACCGCCTCTTAGAAACTGCACATGTTCAATTTGTGTCAGCAGCTATTTGTCGCTGACATGTGCGAGCGCTCATGCCAGTTCTTCCCCGCCCCGCTCCTGGGGACGCGCAGGCCTCCCTAAGCTGTGGCCGTCGAATGTTCTCGTGGAATGTAGCTTGAAGTGCCCCCCACACCGTGGACCTCTCGCTGGTGATCAGCTGGCCAGCTGGGTCTTCCCCGAGCCTGGCTGCCCGCGCAGGGATGTCGCAGAGAACACGCCCAGACACCCGGCTGTACGCACGCTGCTTCTCCGGCCGCCCAGATGTCAGTATGTCCGTCACTCTGCTTTAGAGACACTTGACCTCCCAGCCTTACTCCTGAAGCAAAGGCTTGAGCGCATTCATTTATTCAAAGTATTTTCTTAATCGGCCCATAAAGAACTCACTTTTCTGTTCCTAAATGAGAACGGTGAGTCATCTTTTCTGAAAACTAGTCCTACTATAACCCTCCTTTAAAAATTAAGGGTGGCCCGGCTGGTGTGGTTCAGTGGATTGAGCATCGTCTCATGGACTGAGAGGTCCCAGTTCAATTCACGGTCAGGGCACATGCCTGGGTTGTGGGTTTGATCCCCAGTAAGGGGCGTGCAGGAGGCAGCCAATCAATTGTTCTCTCTCACATCAATGTTTTTATCTCTCCCTTCCTCTCTCTCTAAATCAATAAAAACATGTTTAAAAATTAAGGGTGTCTGCCTTGGCTGATGTTGCTTAGTGATTAGAGCATCGGCCCACACACCAAAGGGTCACAGGTTTGATTCCTGGTCAAGGCCAGGTACCTGAGTTGCAGGTCAATCCCTGGCCCCTATTGGGTGTGTGGGGAAGGCAACCAATTGCTGTGTCTCTCACATCAACCAGTCTCTCTCTCCCCTTGCCCTCTCTTGCACCCTCGCTAAAAAAAAAATCAATGGAAAAAAATATCTTTGGGTGAGGATTAAGAAAAAAAAATTAAGGGTGTCTTTGAAATTAGAATGTATAAGTGGTATTCTGTGGTGGGACATACCAAAACTAAAAGACATTGGCTGGTGGACTTTTTAAGCAAGAAAAAATGTAAGAACTAGGACCAGTTTTTAAAATAAAAATATAGAGTGGTGACATTTTCTTCAGCTGTGAGATCCTTTTATATTTTAATGGAAACTGAAGAAAAAAAAAGTCATATTCTATGCCTACATTTGTTGAGATGTTATAATTTATCAAGTGGGTTTATATGTTGTAACTCTTAACACATCTCAAAAACCATATTTGGATTCTTAGTTATATTTTCACTAACACACCATTTTTCCCCTAAGTCATTATTTCAAGCTTTATAAATTTGTCTAGTATAAGTTTAGAGAAGTGGACACCAGCCATTTAAATATTAGACAAAGCACACAGCCAAGTGGGCCACCTGAGTCTAGAGAAGAAACCCAGGGCCCCTGTACTCTGAATGGCTTTTCTGTTGCAACTAGTCACAAATCTACTAAGATAACATTTGCAGGTAGAGTCCATAATCATGTGTTACTTATAATCTACCTAATATTTAAATGAGGAGAAAAGACTTAGCCTTCATTGTAACCAACATCAAATAATAATCCCTATCCTTAAGGACCACCGCAAAACCTTCAGATCACCTGTGACATGTCAGGACAATGAGGTTTCAGCCAATTGTCTTGCAGTTGCTGAGGTTGCTTAAATCAGACTTATTGAGACTGCAGTCTTCATTGTCGCAGGTCTTTTAGCTTTGTTCTTTATCATATCCTGCACTCCTGACCAGACCAACCAAACCTAGCCACAGAGGCAAGATTCGAATTCATCTCCAAATGTATGAATAATAACCTAGAGCCCATGTCTGGTTTTTTGAACTCTGGGTAAGAATTCCTGTGACTGTGGAAAGTGTTCCATTAATTCAAATAACACAGTCATAATTTATGGCATGTTTTCCTGAATTGGTCCAGCATGTTGGCACTGGAAGGCTCGGCTAAGAAATGTGTCTGGTGTCTTAAACTACAGATTTCTGTGACTCTCAGAACTGGTTCAAAGATTTGGAAAATAATTAGACCAAAGAGTTTTACTTGAAGTAGGACGATATTTATAGCTATAGCACATGGTTTTGAGCATTGTAGAATTTTGCACAGACAGAAGACAAGAACAACACCAATACTTTAGGGATCACCAACATTTGCATCTTTTTAAAAGTTTTGAGAAATGACATTGACTTTAAGCAATCTAGCAATCCTTTAGAAGTCCAGGTAACATACACACTATATCCAGACCTAATTTTACTTTCCATATTGCTGCTCCAAGATAAGATGACTAGGAATTTCAGTTGCGCTGCCTTGTAAAGACTTTTTAAAATTACACAGTGCATGACAACATCCAAAGCCAACCCAGCCCTTCTTTTGGCATCATGAGTTGGGGACATTTAGCCAACACTTGACTCATCTGACTATTTGTCTAGACCAAGGGTCTGCAAATTTTTCCTTTAAAGACCCAGAGAGAAAATGTTTGGGGTTCGTTGGCCATACAGTGTTGAAACTGCTCCACTCTGCTGTGGGAACATGAAAGCAGCCATAGACAGTACGTGAACAATCAGGCATGGCTGTGTGCCAGTGAGACCTTATTTACAAAAGCAGCAGGCCCGTCCTTGGGCTGTTGTCAGCCAACCTGGTCTAGATTCCTCTGCCCGTGCCCTTCAGCTTCTTTCTAGTTCCTTGGGCACTCAGCAGCTTAAACAGCAACGGTTCATGGTTCATGACAAACTAAATATTCTTGCTATTTCAGCAGGATCTTCTTGCTTATATAAGATACAAATGGTAGCCATGAGTTCATTATTGGTGCTGAAGCTTGTCTCTTAAAGGCTGTGGTTCTTTGTGTGTACTGCTACCTATACTGGAAGAGTCTGTCCGAGCCCACACTCCAACTCGGTAATAGCTTCAGAAATGACTAGTAGTTACCTCTCCTGTGGTAGATCAAAGCAGAAGTCTTCACTATCTGACTGTTTTCTGTTTAAACATTTTCTTGCCCAGGAATACTTTCGCTACCTTGAATCACTTGGGGAAAAAAAACAACAATAGAAAAGCTTCTCAAGCAGTGACTCAGAAGGTATTTTTCAGCCCCCACTCCCCACCCCCCACAAGCTCCTGCAGATCCTATTTCATGGCAGAGAAAGAAAGGGAAAGAAACAGATTTCATAGATTAGTGCAATTTAGTGCTATTGAAGAATAATAGTGATAATGTGTAAGTTTTGCTCCAAAAGAAGCAGGTGCAACAGTGGACATGACTCAATGGATGGAAACAAGGAGCCAAATTCCTGAAGCCAAGAACCCTCTTTATGCTTCTTGCTTCCAAGCACACAGCTCATCCAGGAATGGTGACTATACACGCTCAGCCACGCCAAAAGCCGCTCCACGCTTGCCAATGTAATAGTGATATTATGGACATAAATATAGCCATTACTAAATTCAACTTTCCAACACCCTTCCAGACTGCTTTGCTTAAATCCTGTGGTTGGTTATAGAGGCAGTCCCTGAACTGGGCAGCAAGCTGCAGCCCTCGTACATGTGTCTGGCACCAGCAGAAAGGATCGCTTCGGTGAAGTTGCTAGATAAACACACATTTTGAACTTTCAGAACCAAGATCTCCAAACTGAACCTAACATGATGGTATGGGGAATTTAGAAGCTGCTTCTAATTGTTACAGTCATCAATAGTCTGGCTATGATGGTCCTCTTGAAGTAAAAAATAAAATAAAATTCCATACATTAACAGTTTCCATGCAAATATAGACCTGCCTTGGGCTATTAAACACAGTTTTAGCAGTTGTGCTAAATGCAGGGCGAAGCCTTCCCGTCCAGGAGTTTTTGGTCTGCCCCCTGTCTCACGAGCCTCGGGTACCACACAACAGGCTGTCCTATGCCAGGACAGCAAGTCAATTACAGGATCTGCGGCCCATCCAAGGAAACTTTTTTTTTTTTTTTTTTTGCTAGAAAGGGAGGAAACTCCTCCTGCAATGTTGATCTTTATTGGGAGTTAATGAAACCCAACCACAATGTAAAAGAGGAATATCAATCCCAGTATCAAAGAAATGTGTTTCAGGGTGCAACCCACCTGGGCCAGATGCTGCCAAGAGCTTCGTGGAGTTCCAGAAAGATGTAAGATAGCCTCCGAGTTCTGGGAAAGAGTCTCCTTCCCAGGGCGCTGGCAAGTGCGTAACCGAGAGGGAGCCCAGCTGTTCCTGACGGGACCAGCGTGCGTGGACCAAAGCCACTTTGCACATTTGAGCTGCTGCTGTCCAGATGCGAGCTAATCCTCCCGGCGTGCACGCATCCCTCTTTGGGAGCATTTTCCTTCATGCTTCTAATTTGAAAACCAACCTCAGAAATTTACTGAGGCTTGGGCTCTACTCCTTCCATCCAAAGCACCTCACCTAAACCCTCTAAACACGAAACACGAACAAGGAAATGAATCAGCTCAAGAACTCTTGATCTTGGGGCTTGCAGCTTGAGTGGTTTGCCTGACTATAGACCACTAACCCCATCACCATATGCCTCGAACTTAGCACATGTTCATTAATTCACTCAAACATAATTGATCACATACTATTTTCAATGTAATGTGCTTAAAGTTATTAGGAATATAAAAATGAATTAGACATGAAGGCCGGCTCTTCGGGAACTCACTGTCTGCTCAGAGAAATGGCAGCTTCATTTACTGGGCCTCAGCTCTGTGCCAGGCATCGTGCCGAGTCGTTTCTTCGTCTGCTCACTGAATCCAGACAATTTCTCCATCAGGGAGGTCACTAGCCCTACCTTACAGATTTAAAACCCAGGGCAGAGGCAGGGTGGGGACTAGGGGCAGGTAAGAAGGGCACAAACTGTCAGGAAGCTTGCAAAAATCTCAGCGTCAGTGGTGAGAAGGCCGGTCCTGCAGCTGCAATTAAATTCCGTGGCACCTCCCTGCATCCTGGCCCCCTGGCACGTGGTTAAGTGACTTGGCCAGTGCCATTCAGCTGACAAGTGGCAGAGCTGGGATTTGAACCCAGGACTTCTACTTCTGCAACCCACACTCTTACTACTAGTACCAACATGTCTACACTGCACAACAGAACAACAAAGGGGCCTTAAGAGACTCGAATAAAGGACATGGGAG
This sequence comes from Molossus molossus, assembly GCF_014108415.1. Taxonomy (NCBI): domain Eukaryota; kingdom Metazoa; phylum Chordata; class Mammalia; order Chiroptera; family Molossidae; genus Molossus; species Molossus molossus. The sequence continues at coordinate 41,712,524 of NW_023425351.1, read as the reverse complement.
CCCACAGAGGAGAGAGGGCACCTTTGGCTAGGGACTTCTTCGAGGGAATTGGGGATATAGTGTATTAATTGTTGCCCCTCTCCAAAGATACCGCTTAACTCCCAGAACCTATAAATGTGACTTTATTTGAAAAAAGGGTCTTTACAGATGTCATTGAGTTAAGGGTCTTGAGATTGATAGTATCTCAGATTATCTGAGTGACCCCTTAGATTCAACAAGTGTCCTGATGAGAGACAAGAGGAAACAATACCAGCACAGAGGCCGTGCTGGGCCAGCCTCAGCCACGCTGTCCAAACCTGACTGGGAGACGCAGAGCCGGGCCGGAGTGGAAACGCCGCTGGCCGCCCGAGGTAGCAGGGCACGGCTGAGGGCCACACGCAAGCCGCGTGAGCAGTGAATGGAAGTTATAAAGGAGAAGGGATCGTGAGAGTGAAAAAGCTCAGGGCCTCGGGCTGAAGGAGGGGAAGTGGGCAGACACCGTGAAGCAAGGGCTCCAGAGGGCCGCCCAGGAGCTGTGGCAGCACCGCCGGGCGCTGGGCTCCCTCCGCTCAGGGCCATGTCGACAGTAACAGCAAACCCCTTCCCCCCCCCCCCCCCCCCCCCGCTGCTGCAGAGACTGTCTGTTGCCAGTCCCCGAAAGGGCCTCATTTTCACAGACATTGCGTTTCCAAAGACATCAGATGGGGCTGCTAGCACATAAGGGGAAGCATGAGCCCATGTGAGAAATGCTTCATGAAAACGGGGATGAGGAATGTTCTTTCGAGTATTCACATTACAGTGCGGAACTGTTCAGACCGATAGGGGGCAGTCTTTAGATCAGAGACGGGAGAAGGTGGGCCCAAGGAAATGACCGGAAGTCACCGGTTGATCCTAAGCTCAATCTTAATGAACATCCTCACCTTGTTCTTTTTCAGAAGTGCAGTCATCCTGATAAGTGGTCATTTAAGGATAGCCAAGGCTGAGTGAGAAAGGAGACCGAGAAAGAGGTGCCAAGGGGGACAGGAGACACCATGTGAACCGTTCCCACTGTGGACAGAAAGATCAGTCGCCCCAGCCACGCAGGGGAAAAGCAGGGGGCTCAAGAGCAACAGAGCCGGTTCAGCACCTCAGCCCTCTGCTGTGCGCCCACCAGGGACTGCAGACCTGAGCAGGTGGGCCTGCAGGCAACACCAGAGAAATGACCTGGGGTGAAGGTAAATGTCTCCTAGCAGTGCCCCCCCAGGCTCTCTCCACACCCCCAAGCCAAACGAGGAATCCTAGAGCAAGTTTGCTCTGCCTTCAGGAGGGTTGCGGCATCCTTACAGCCCACGTGCGCATGGCGACCTTGCCCGTTGGCGGGAGGTCTTCAGCATATTAGTAGAGACGCCCCCTCCCAAGTTCTCAGCTGCCGTTGGGAAAGCGGTGGCGAAGGAGAGACATCGTCCCTGGGCACGGCGCTCCCTCCCTGGCCCTCCGGGGGCTTTTCTCTAAAGCAAACCACCTGCTTCCTGCCCCGCCGCCCCAGCCTTCCAAGGTCCCTGCCGGGCAGACCAGGTCCCAGCCCGGCAGAGGAGCGGCGGCCCTGGCCCCACCTCGCTCCTGTTCCTTGTTCACTAAGCGGTTTCGTGGAATCCAGACTCATTTTCCACCGCAACCAGGGAAAGGAAGGACAGTACCAAATAAAAATAGACGCCTGGCGTCTCCCGTTTCCGCAGCCCCCTGCTCTCGCGCCGGCGGGGCTCCCCGGACACCTGGACAGGCGCTGCCTCCAGAGGACCCTGGAAAGGGACGGCTGTTTCCTCCGTGCTTCTCCCTCCTTTCCTTTTGTCGCGTGTAGGTTGACTGCAGCGAGTCTGCTGGGTTCGTTTCCGAATCCCCTCTTTCCAGCCCTGTCTAGAGACAGACGAAGGAGCGGACGCCTGTGCCGGTGATGTCTGGCCTGCTGGCGCTCAGAGGAAGGTGCGAGAGCAGGGGGCGACGGAAGGCGACTGACTGCGCCGAGATGCCCCGAGACCTCCAACCCTCCTCCTCTCGGAACATGACAGGTCCACGGCAAAGGCCCAAGGTGACAAGACAGAAAAGGCTCGTCCCAGCAAGCTGAGATGTGCCAGACAGCACAGGAGCGATTCCATCCTGTCTGAGAGCCCGGGGACGGCAGGACGTGTGGAGGAAGGTCTGACTGGGGAACCAGCCCTTCCTGGGTGGGCCGGGGGCTCAGGTCTTTGCTACAAATTGGTATTTGGCCCCGTCACAGTCCACGTGCCGAACATGTTCTCTCCGTCCAAGAGCAACGAGAACAGCCTCGCTTTCCTGACTGGTTTTTGCACCACAACAATAAAGTTAATAATGAAAAAAACATTTAGCCCGTGGCCAGGGACACTGCACAGGCAGGGCCTTGGATCTACCATCTATCAACAGAAATCGCTGAGAGAGACTGAAGCTTGTTAACTGATTTATATGAATAATTGAAACAGCAAAGCAGATTTATTTAATTTCCATATTTAAAAAATTGACAATTTTGTAAATACAGTTTTAAAACCAGCAGGATGAAAACCGTTCTACTGTTGAAAGGAAGAGAAACGGGGCGAAGTTAGAGCCAAACCAACACACTGCTGTCAGGACGGCAAGGGGCCGAGTTGTGTCCCCCGAAGATGGGTTGGAGTCCTACCCCCCACGAATGGGACTTTATTTGGAAATAGGGTCTTTACAGAGGTAGTCAAGTTAAAAAGGAGGTCACTAGGGTGAGCCCTGATGCAATATGACAGGGGCTGTAATAAAAATGGGAAATTTGGACGTGAAGAGACACACACGAGAGGAAGGCGAGGCGAAGACACGGGGAGCGGACAGCCGGGTGCAGCCAAGGAACGCCGGAGGCTCCCAGAAGCCAGCAGAGGCCGGAGGAGATGCTCCTTCTAGCCTCAGAAGCAGCCAGCTCTGCTCATACCTGATGTCAGACTCGACACCAAAACTGGGAGACCACACATTTCTGGTTTTCTGCCCCCTGGTTTGTGATACTTCCTTGCAGCATCCTTAGCAAACTAAAGGAACTTTTGTCTCTTAAGGCTCCCAGCAGGGGCCCCCCTGCTGTGTTGGGGAGCCCTCATGGTGCAGACCGTGCTGGGAAGCAGAACCCCTCCCCATACTTGTGCTGGGAAAGCAGAAAGGTGAGACTCCCTGTCCCCAACCCCTGAAAACGGATGCTCCCTCCCAGAACACGGAGCCTGGAGCAGGGGGCAGTTTAAAGTCTATTCTTTTGCCACCAGCAATAGTAGCATTTAATATCCAGTTCTAACAGCTCCGGTGACACCACCCAGTTCTCGCCAAATGCCTGACCTTGGCCATAGGGCCAGCCATCTGGTTTCACTTGGTTCCTGTCCCTTTTCCAAGCCTAATCCTGCATCTTCCCACCGGCTCTGTGAACCCCCCAACAAACGAATGGGTACGATCCACAGAGAGCTGAGCACGGCCACTACCCCTTGATCAGCATTCCCAACCCCGGCTTGACCACTGCCCCTCGGACATCGCCCTGTCAGTGTGTCCATAGGCACTCCCTTTCTCCTGACTCCTGACTCCCTCTCTGTTCTCCCTCTCCTCCACCCCTGCCCCCAAACTGCTGGTAGTGGCACCTCTGTGCTCCCTGTGCCCAGGATGGGCCTTGGGGCATCTCCAACTCCTCCCCTGGCTATGACCCGTCTCCCTGGCATCTCACCCACACTTTCCCTTCATCCCAGACCCAGAGCCACTGCCTTTGTTTTAGGTCCTCACCTCCCCCCTGAAATGCTATTCCAGCTTCCTCACTACTTTGCCCAATTGTCTCTGCCCCTCGGGTTCTCATGTGCACCATGGGCGGAGGCTGAAGGGCCAGGATAGAGAGAGAAAGGCCTGACTTTGCTCCTTTCCCACCTTCATGCTTTGCCCAGGCTTCAACTCCTGCCCTAACCACCCTCCCAACACTGCTCCCAAGTGGCATCCATCCTCCAATGAAGCCCATTGCTAATATTTGAAAATTAAGTGATTTAATCAGCCAGACAAGTTCCTTCTTCCTTGGAATCCCTTCTACTTCTTTTTTAGAGCAGCTCTTAGGTTATTGCTCCTTGAGTTTCAGTCACTTGCATGCTTATCTGATGCCTGGTATCCACCTGCAATACTTTGTTGGACAGAATTTGCCCTGGACCTGTCTCCATCTCCTCTGCTACCAACATCATCTCTCATTGGATTATTCCTGTAGCCTTCTAACCAATGGTTCTGTAGAAAAGCCCAAGTCAAAGGACCTGATGTGATCTGATCTCCACAACCTCTCTGTCCTGAAGGCCCCCTCCTCCCTCCTTCTCTTACTCCCTTCAGACCTCACTGCCTCCTCCTTGTTCTTTAAACACACCAGGCACACTCCTGCCTCAGGGCCTTTGCACATGCTGTTCTCTCTGCCAAGCTAATTTCTGAAATTTCTCTAAGTCTTTGCTCAAATGTCACCACTTTACTTAATATTGCAACCCACCTGTTCTCCACCCAGCACTCTTAGTCCCCACTACCTCTTTCTCCCCATACCATGATGGCTCACCACCTAAAATGCTGTGTCATGTACATATTTATGATGCTTATTGTTCATTGTCTGCCTCTTCACCCCCAATCACCACAATGTGAGCTCCTCAAGAACAGGGATCTGTCTGTTATGCTCACTGATGTATTCCCTGTGCCTGGTGCACGGTTGATGATCCGTAAGTATTTGTTACTTAAGTGAATTCTATGTTCTGCATACACAGAGCTATGACAATCACTAAGTTCCCAAATCATGCTACTTTTTTTTTTTTTTTTTTTTTAATATAATGGCTCGGTTGCTTAGCTGCTCTTCCCTGCGTTGCTATGGAAACTGACAACCCAGGGACAGGTTGCTTCTCAGCTAGTCAGGCAATGTGTATTCTCGCCCACAGAACACAGGGACATTGCCCCTGCCCTCCACAGCCTGGGGACCGATACAGTGGCCAGTCAGCTGAAAGTATCCAGGTTGCCAGTGGCCCTGGGACCAGCACCCCCCACACTCAGGCAGCCCTGGGCACCTCCTGCAGGGCGTGGGAGACTCCCAGGAGGGTTTACCTCTCACTGACTGTTCCCACGCAGACCACTTCTGTTCTCAGGAGATTCTCAATTCCAAATGTTCCCATTGCCTTCCCAGGCATCGTTTTTTCTCTGTCTCCAATAACAGCAGGCATTTATGAAGCACTTACTATGGACAAGGCACTTAACACATTATCGCCAAGCCTCACAACGTGCAAAGTAATCACGGTTGTTCCCTCTCTCATAGCTGAGGGAGCTGAGGCTCGGGACGACAGATCAGCCTCAGTTCACAGAGCAAGCCGGTGGTCAGTGGGCTTGAATCCAGGCACCAAATGTGCAGCCTTTCCACCCCGCCCTGCCCACCCCGTCTGCACTCCACTGGACGGTCTCAGACCTGTGTCTGCAGAAGGGGGGCAGGGGCAGGAACCATCCTGGAACCCTGCAACACGCCCAGGCGGTGCACACAGCCCACGGGCTTAGGAAACAGTGCGTCACCAGAGCGGGTTTCCCGAGGAAACGGTGCGTCACCAGACCGGCTTCCCCAGGAGGCTGAGCTCTCTCCGGAGGTCTTTAAAATATAACCACAGAGCAAAGAAAATTCCCTCTCTCTGGAATGACGTAAGTGCGGTCCTGGCTAAAAGCAGAGATTAGCTGACCCCTGATGGTCCCGGTTAGCTCTATGACCACGATGAACCATTACTGGACAGTGGGCTCACTGCTCGGAGCATTACTAAATCTGTTTTTAATAACGTCGCCAGCCCAGGGCTAGCCCGACCCGTCACCGCAGTGAAGATCCGGCATCACTGGAGAGAGCACTGGCCACGGAGGGCGGAGGTGGGAGAGGGCCCGCCAGCTCCTTCCTGAGCTTGGGGCTTCGGGAGTCACAGACTGGCTCCGGGAGGGGCAGAGGGCTTGAAGATGTGTGTCAGATGAGGTCCCCAGAATAAAGAAATGTCCAGGAGACATGTCAGAGCCGCAAGGATAACAGCCCAGCTTGCAAACCGCTCGGGAAAGGCCATGGAGACACTTGTCGTCAGCATGCACACCGTATGTACATGTGCAGACCACAGGCGCACAGAGAACACTAAGGATTGTCAGACAGAATTGTCTCGGGCTGTCTCCTGCCATGACTCAGACATTAAACTGAAGGCCTACCACGGGCGAAAACTCTGGTAGAAGCTGAATAAACAGATGGGCCCACAGAGGACAATGGGACCCAGTACCCACCGTCCAGGAGCTGCAGCCAGTCATGTGGACACAAAACGTGACAGGAGGAGAGAGGAGTGGACAGGCTCTCAGGGGCAGTAATGCCGGGAACCACACGCAAGCCTCCCAGAGCATCGTGCCAGCTGGCCCGGGCCCTCAGACATGGCTGGTGTTGCCACCCCTCCATCGCCTCCCAGCCCCACCAGTGCATGCTGGGCAAAAGGACAAGATGAGCAGAGGAGGGTCCTGAGTGAGCACTCAGACAGGTGCGAACCGAGCCCAGGGGTGCTGCTTGGTGGAGAGACCAGGCTACCTGGGTCCCATTCAGTGTGGCTTGCATAGAATTTTTATGGGCAGGGGACATGGCCTCCTTCCTGGGCCTGCCCAGCACCTGTACTTGCCCAGCTCCCAAAACCGGGGACCTAGGAGGCCCACAGTAGTGCTCACGGGGGCTCCAGCAGCAAAGCAATGGGAGCTCCAAGTGGCTCCTCACGGTGCACGTCTGGGACTGGAGCTGGAGAGCCCCGTCCGCCTGCAGCCCTGCCGAGCCTGAGGCCCTGGGGGAGAAAAGGCTGAAGAGCCTGCGTCAGCAGACGGGGACTGGGATTTCAGATTCCTGCCCCCATCTGCGAGGGGACTCGAGGGAGCAGGAGACACAGGCAGGGGTACTGTACCCTGCAATAAAGGCTCTGGTGCTGAGGATGCCACTGCTCCTCAGCTCACCACAGTCAAGGCAGAGCCCTTCCTGCTGCCTCTCGCCCAGGACCACGGTCCCCTACCTGGTGCTGCTCAAACCGCTCCACACACCGGCTTTGTCTCATGAAAACTCCTGGGTGCTGCCACCTCCAGGCCTCTGACTGCTCCTCTGCCTAGAACCCTCCTCCCCCAGGAGCCCCAGGACTCAGCCCGCCCTCCCTCAGGCCTTCGCCCAGATGTGGCCTGCTCAGCGTGGCCCTTCCGATCACGAACGAAAACCGCAGCCGCGTCCTGACACGTGGTCTCCCACTTCTTTCTCCTCTCTGTAAAGCTTGCTGTCCAGTTGAGCAGATTTCACTTATTGTGGTTATTGTCTACGTCCCCAAGGAGAAAGTGAGCTCTCTGAAGGTAGGATTATTGTCTGTTCTATCCCTGCTGTGTCTCCAGTGCTCACCATGCCTGGAAGCTGGTCCTTACATGTGCATCGTTTTGTGAGTGAGGGAGGGAGTGAGTGAGTGAACGAACAAACAAATGAATGAACGAACAAACAAATGAGAGAAAGGGAGAAGTCACACAGTCCCTGCCTCCAAGGCCCTTGTCCTCTGGCTGAGTAGGTCCTACCGCTCAGAACAATGTAGGAGCAACACAAGCTCATCTCTGGTGTAAGATGTGTTAAAATGTTGCAGCGTTGGAGGCCTGCCCTCCGATCCCAAGCAGACAATCTCATCTATCTATGTCCTTTATTCTACAACAGCCATGGCCCATGGCCGAGACTCTAAAAGGACTCAGGAGGAAAATCATTGGTTGCTTTGAGGTCCTTACCCAACCGCGGGGCTAGGGGCCGAGGCACGATGCCGAGAGCTGGCGAGTGGCGGGCGGGCCCTGGGGGGTGCTGGCAGTGCCAGGCGTGGGGATGCGGAGCGAATCCAAGGGCAGAGAAGGCAGCAAGGTGACTTTCAAATGCTCCCAGGCCACACAGCACTGGCCTTACTTCAGGACTGAGCAGCTCAATTCAAGGACGGGCCTTGATGTCTGAAATTCTACCATTTGAATCCTGTCTGTGTTCATTAGCTAATGCTGGGAAACAAAGCACTCTAAAGCTTAGAGACATAAACGCAAATAATCATTGATTCTCTCACCATTCCTGAGGGTCAGGAGTTCAGGAGTGGTGTGGCCGGGCAGCTCCTGCGCAAAGTCCATGTGACGTCATGGCTGGGTGACGGTAAGGCAGCAGCGTCCCACGGCGTGGCTGGGCCTGGAGCATCCACTCCCAAAGTGGCTCCCACACCTGACTGGAAAAGCGGTGTTGCCTGTGGCCGGGGCCTCTATTCCTCCCCACAGGGGCCCCTCCACAGCACCAGAGTCGGCTCCAGGCCCGGCAGCTGGTGTTCTCCACGGCACGTGATCCAAGGACCAACGCAGAGGCGGCCTGCCCCTGTCACCCACCCTCGGGAGTCCCCCACCATCACTTGCACTGCAGTCTATTCATCCGGGCCAGCCCTGAGTCCATGTAGAGGGGGCCACCCACGTGCAAACACAGAGCAGAGGCTCACGGGGAGCTCTCTTGGAAGCCAGCTACCACCATGTCTTTCCTGGGTGCGCGCGAGGGCCCCTGGGTCCCAGCCTGGGCCGGGAGTGAGGCTTGTGTCGCTGTGTCTTCCAGAGCTCCTCCCCTGGACCCCCTCTGCCTCTCGTGACGCTCGCCTGGGAGTTCCAGGGTTAGGTTCGGCCCCAGCCTCGTCTGCTGAGCCGCCATCAGGGAACACCACGCACTGGGCGGCCTGCACAACAGACACTCGTTCCTCTCAGTGCTGGGGGCTGCGAAGTCCAAGACCGAGGTGCCAGTGATGCAGGGGTTACTCCGAGGTGATTCTCTTAGCTTGTAGGTGGCCACCATCCCTCTGCATGCTCACTTGACCTCGCTGTGTGAGCGTGAGCAGTGCCAGCAAGCCTTCTGGTCTCTCCTCTGAAGGACACTAACCCCGTCATGAAGGCCCCACCCTCATGACCTCATCTGACCCTTATGTACTCCCAAAGGCTGCACCTCCAGACACCATCACATTGGGTGTTAGGGCTTTGACATAGAAATTTGGGGTTGGGGGGCACCAACATTCAGTTCATAACAGTAACTAAGGAGTCCCTGTGTGCCAGACGCTAATTTATTTTATTTTTTTATCCTCACCCGAGGACATTTTCGCATTTATCTTCACATAGAGCAGGAGGGAGAGAAGGAGGATGAGAGAGAAACATTGATGTGAAAGGTACACATCGAGTGGTTGCCACCCACACGACCCCAACCGGGGCCTGGGGCAAACTGCAACCGAGGTACATGCCCTTAGTGGAAACCGAACCCGGGACTCTCTGGTCCGCGGGCCGACGCTCTAACCGCTGAGCCAAACCGGCCAGGGCCAGATGCTAATTTATATACCTCCTTACCTCACTCTGCCCGCATCACACCCCTGCAGGTGGCGTGTGCAGACAGCTGTGTGGCTTACAGCAGTCTCAGGAACCAGCTGCCTGACATACACTGAGTGCTTGGCCAGTATTCGCCATGACCTGCTCCACTTTACAGAAAAGGAAACTGAGGCTAAAGAAGTCAAGAAACTTGCCAGAGGGGTGAGCTGGGCCTGGATCAGGCTCCGACTCCAGGCTCCACGTGGAAGCACCCGGCATGATTCCTGGTGCAAAGTAGATACTCAGTGAAGGGCATTTCTGGCCGCTGCCCCTGGCAGACCCCACAGGACGCCCCCCCCCCTGAGGCCACGCCCACCTCGCTCAGCTGCTGACTCGCCTCATCCTTCCCCACTCCCCGTGGCCACGGCCCAGCTGCAACGCTTCCTAAACCAGTGCTGACATGGGGCTTCTGATGGCCAAGGAAGTCAAATGTCGCAGCATGCAGAGTGGCCATGGCCTGGCTCCAGCCTCCCTCCCGACCTGTCCAGGGACTTCCCCTCCGGAGTCAGCGGCACGCTGGGCCAGCTCCTGTGTGCTTCTGTCTGTGCTCTTTCCATCAGAGGGCTAAGTCGTGCCCATGTTCCCAGGCCTGGTCTGAAGACTCCTAACCACTCTCCCTGTGCCGCCCCCTACACACACACACACGCACACTACACATGCATATACACATGCACACAGTGCATGCACACAGTACATACACACACACCATGCATGCATACACATGTGCCCGGTGTGGGATCTCCGACCTCCCTCTTCGTGGCACAGTTATTAAAGCATGTGTGTTCTCTCTCCTGCCAAACTGCAAGCTCTCTGTAGGCAGAAACCAAGAACATTGTGTTCTGAGCGGGGCGAGGCTCCAGGCCCCCAGCAGTCTCTCCAGGAATGTTTATCAAACTGGATTGACTTGTACGAGTGAAACCCAAACCTCCGGGGGAATCTCGTGCTCGCCAGAGCAGGGCCAGAAGCGCTCAAGTGAAAGAATGTCTTTGTGTCCCAAACACTCGTCCGGGCATCCCCCAGGAGGGGACGGAGAGATCAATCAGCGCCAAGGGCTTAAAACCTTTGCTCTTCTTTTTCTTTTCCTTTTCAGGCATGTTTATTGTTATAATGGGCCCAAATATTTTAATTCCCATAAAGATGTGTCACCTCCAGTCTTCGTAATGTCAAAATGTCATCGGGTAACCTCCCTAAAGTCGCTTTTAGCTTCTGTGTCAGCCATCAACACCCACGTGGCAGGCCCCGCACAAAGCCAGTTAGGCAGTGGGCGTGGTCACCCCTCTCCCTGTCTCTCCTGTTTCTATATATATGCAACATGGTTATAAGAAATAAAACAATGGTCTCTGTGCTCAACTAAATCTTGCAAACATTGTCTTGCTACTCCCTCTGTACAGCACCCAAGCAGGGCTTGTCTCCAGCACTGCTCCCCTCAGACACAGAGAACATCATCATCTCTGCATCAGGCTTGTTTCTCATCGCTCTTTTCCGTCCTGAGCTTAATGTTTTTAAATAATGGTGGGAGGGGGCTCTTCGGTAAGAAATGCAGCCTTTTTAATTTCTCAGCACACAGATGATGATGATGATGATGATGATGATGATTTGGTTAATCCTCACCCAAGAATATTTTTCCATTGATTTTTTTAGATAGAGTAGAAGGGAGAGAGAGAAAGAAACATCGATGTGAGAGAGACACATTGACTGGCTGCTTCCCAGACTGAGACCAGGGAACAGCACACGGATTATTTTACATATGTCCTTTTTTCTGGACACATGATGTTCTGCAGTTTGTGTCTATGTAGGTCATTCCATATTTAGTACTTGTGTTGGAGCATGAGTCGTAGGTGTGTACTCTCAATTATGTGCATACGTATGTCAATGTGTGTGCGTTTGTGTAGACATGGATGTAAGCACGTGCGGCGGTCTCACGGCAGATTTGAAGTGTTCCCCAAACGTGCATGTGTTTATCACGCTTCCCAGCTCTCCCTGCCTTTATATTAGGGCAACATGGCTAGTTTTGGCCAATGAATTGTGAACAGAAGTGACTGAACAGTTGTTAATGGACTAAATGTGCTCCCCTCAAATTCATATGTTGAACTCCAACCCGCAAGGTGATGGTATTTGGAAGTGGGGCCTTTGCGAGGTGATTAGATTTAGATGATGTCATGAGAGTGGGGCCCCCATGATGAAATTAGAGTCCTTATAAGAAGAGACACCAAAGAGGTAGCTCTTTCTCTCTCCACCCCCACCCCCACCCCCATCATGTGAGGACACAGCAAGTCATCTGCAAGCCAGGAAGAGAGTCCTCACCAGGAACCAAATCTGCAGACATCTTGACCTTGGGCTTCACATCCTCCACAACTGTGAGAAATAGATGTCTAGTGTGTAAGCCACCAGTCTGTGGGACTGGGTGATAGCAGCCCACCCTGAGTAAAGAGGCAGTCTTGGAGAGACACACTGCAGATGAAGTAGCTTCGAGGTGGAAGAAGGCTGTCCACCACACAGCAGACAGTGAGGTGAGATATAACTTCTGGTGAGTTAAGTTAGAGATTTCAAGGTTTAGCTCTTACAGCAACACAGCACCTCATCTATACAATAATACAGATAATACCAAGTGCATAGGGTGTTGTTAGGATTAAATTAGGTAATAACTGTTAAAAATCCTGTGCGCACTCTGGCCGGTTTGGCTCAGCGATTAGAGCGTCGGCCTGCGGTCCGGAGAGACCCGGGTTCGGTTCCCGCTAAGGGCATGTACCTCGGTTGCTGTTTGTCCCCGGCCCTGGTTGGGTCGTGCGGGTGGCAACCACTCGATGTGTCCCTTCACGTCGATGTTTCTCTCTCTCTCTCCCTCCCTCCCACTCTATCTGAACAAAATATTGAAAAAAATGTCCTCGGGTGAGGATAAAAAATTTAAAAATCCTGTGTGCATTCTCCCTCGGGTAACCCATTTAAATTAAACATGAGCCTAAAGAGCACATTCCACGTGCCTGGCATTGTGCTGGGCACAAGCCCAGGGACACTGCCCGCAGGGACCTCGCTCTTACCCAGCAGTGCAGACCTATAACAGATCACTGCAGATCATGGTAAATGTCCACTTATTGGCGGGTACACAGTATGGAAGAGGGAATGGTTGATTCTGGAGGATTCAGGAAAAAGTGATACACCGAGGGCAGAACAGGCTGCTCTTTGAGGAAGAACCAGAGCTTCCGGGGTTGACTGAGGCAGGGGCCTTCCCCAGGGGAAGTGGGGGTTGGTTGTGAATGGTGGGTGTGCTAGTGACGAGGGCCCTCGACTGGTCTTCAGAGCATTCATCTGAGCCCTGGGAGGCTCAGGCTCCGCTCTCTATTGGGCACGTGTTGCCCCGTGAGCAGCCAGGGACAGGTGAGGGTTTGAGGCAGCATGATGTTCTCATTTACTCTTATAATTAGTAGAAATTCTAATTTTTTCTTTATCCTCGCCTGAGGACATCTTTTCACTTTTTGTTCAGATAGAGTGGGAGGGAGAGAGAGGAAGAGAGAGAGAGAGAAACACTGACATGAAAGGGACACATCGAGTGGCTGCCACCCGCACGACCTAACCAGGACTGGGGACAAACTGCAACCGAGGTACATGCCCTTAGTGGGAACCAAACCTGGATCTCTCTGGACCGCAGGCCGATGCTCTAACCACTGAGCCAAACCGGCCAGGGCCAAATTCTAATTTTTTTATCCTCACCCAAGGATATGTGTTGGGTTTTTTAAATTTTTTACTTTTATTGATTTTAGAGAGAGAGGAAGGGAGAGAGAGAAAAACATCAATTGGTTGCCTCCTGTACATGCCCTGATGGGGGATCGAACCCCCAACCTTTTGGTGTATAGGATGACGCTCCAACCAACTGAGCCACCTGGCCAGGGTACAAATTTTACTTTTTTAAGACCACAAAAAGCTGTCCTGCTTTCTTTGCATTGAAGAGAGCAATGGTGTCCCTGCCTGTCCTCCCAACACACACACGTAAACTGTGGTCTCCTTGGGGACAGGAACAGACCTGGTCGCATATGCCCCTGGCTTCCCCAAGCCTAGGCCTGATCTGTGGCTGGAGCTCCACACACACCTGTGGGCACGCACTTCACCCGGTCCTTGGACTGCAGCACTGACCACAGAACCGAAAGCCTCTTCTGAGGTGCTTTCCTGAGCCTCCTCAAATTCCTGCATCCACACAGGTCTGGAACCCAACCGAGGCTCCTTTCCCTGAACCTCTGGGAGCGTCTGCGTCAGTCCATGGCGCCACCCCGTGGCCTTGTCGGGGACCTGCACCATCGCGGGCTGCACGGAGGCCCTTCTCCTGCCATCATGACCACCCTTTCATTCCCCCAGTTTTAAGAAAACAGGATCCTGAGCTGGTTCTCCTCAGCCCCTCCTCCTTCCCCTACAAAGTCTCTGAGAGTGGACAGGCAAGTCTTGGCTATTGCCGGTGGACCATGGCTATTCTGGTCTATTAAAGGGAGGTCACTGTGAGCCACACAGAGAAGATTTAAGGACATTGACAGATACTGGTTTGATCCCAACTAGGTGTGTGACCGCGGGTAGTACCCTCACCTCACTGAACTGTTTCCCTTTCTTTAAAACGCAGATTAGCCCTGGCTGGTTTTGCTCAGTGGTTAGAGCGTCGGCCCACAGACCAGAGGGACTCGGGTTTGGTTCCACTAAGGGCACGTACCTCGGTTGCAGTTTGTCCCCAGCCCCAGTTGGGGTTGTGTGGGTGGCGACCACTCGATGTGTCTCTCTCACATCAATGTTGCTCTCTCTCTCTCTTCCCCCCTCTCTCCCTCCCACTCTATCTGAAGATAAATGCAAAAATGTCCTCGGTGGGATTAAAAAAACACGCAGATTGTAAGACTCAGAAGTGCTGTGAGGACTAGACATAATTCACATGTATGCTGAGGTGCAGTTAGGAGCACACAGCAAATGCTCCACAAACAGAAATACAGAGCATGTTCGCTTCTGCACTGCACTGAGTCTGTTTCAAGACGGAGTGGACGTCAATATTACTTCCATTGTATGGAAAAGGATCCTGAGGGTCAGACCGTGTCAGTGACCCGCGAGGCTGTTCAGCCGGGTAATGGCAGGACCTGACGTTGAGCCTTCTGCTCCTGCCGCCACTCCAGGACGCTCCCTGACGACCCCAGGAGGGCAGAACTGCTGGAGAACAGTGAGGGACCTCAAAAGAGGGAGAAAGAGGAGATACAGAACTGACGCAGCATAGCAACCCGCCCTCTTCCTTGGTGGATTTAGCCTCTTTCTAAAAAGTGCTTTATTCAGGCTGGCCGGTGTGACTCAGTGGACTGGGCAACCTCCCATGGACTGAACGGTCCCGGTTCAATTCCTGGTCAGGGCACATGCCCGGGGTTGTGGGATCGATCCCCAGTAGGGGACGAGCAGGAGGCAGCTGATCAATGTTTCTATCTCTCCCTTCCTCTATCTCTAAAAAAAAAATCAATAAAAAAATTTTTTTTTTTAAAAAGTGCTTTATTCAGAAAGTTGGTCCTGAGAAGCACCTGGCCCTTTCAGGGGACCTGGGCTCTGGCCCCCGCTGTTAGGAAGCTGCTGGCTGACTGGCTGACTGGCTGACTGTGGACTCAGGCCTTCCCCTTTGTGGCTCAGCTTCCTCCTCAGCAAAAGGAGGGGGGCCTTTCGGCTCCCAACCCGTCACTCAACAGGCCTGCCGCGGAGGGCTCTGTGGGAGAGCTGCCCACGGCCACACTGCACAAGTGCACGGGAGGGGTTGTCACCATTTGCCCTCGGAGACCTCTGGGCAGGAGGAAGAAAGGACACAACTCTGGCCCGAGGGATGTCAGATGGAAAGAATCACTCTTGACTCAATCACATGAACAGGGGATTAACACTAATCCTCGCTGGGACTGAGCGCCTGGGCCCAGAGGCCCGCACAAGCTCCGAGTGGTGCAGAGTGGGGAGCTGGGCAGCGGATTTATGGCAAGATTAACGAAGTAAGTGAGCAAGGCTTCCAAGACCACGCTGGGCGGAGCAGGGCGAGGGCAAGTGGCTGGTGCCGGTACCCACTCCTTTCTGGTCGGAGGGGCGGCTGTGTGTCATTGTTTTGCTTTTGGCTGTTTTAAACACAAGAGGGCCAACTGGGAGACGTAACCACGGCCACTCAGAAATGCCTAACGAGGGCGAGATGAGTGGTTTTGGGTGGTGCTCGAATGAATAACAGCAGCGTATCAGGACAAAGTTGACACAAAGAGAAAGGCACATGGAGTCAGTCTGTCGGGACTCTCCGGGCCGTCTTTCCTAGGAAAACAGCGGGCTGAGAAAGACCGGAGACCTACGCCAGACCCCACGCCCAAGGCCTCGTTCTCTGCACGGGGCACCGGAGCGGCGAGCTGTTGACCTTGAACTGCGTAAGGACAAGTGCGCAGGTGCACACCCAGCCGCGTTGGTGCCTGGTGCCTCCGGGCCTGGCGCAGAGCTGCCCACCGCCTCTCAGGCCGGAGTGGGCGGAAAACGGAATAAACAGCGCAGGCTGGGACCACCGGCTCAGACCAGGCCCATACCCGAATCCGTGTCTCTCCAGCAAAGTACTGAAGGTCTCTAGACCTCACTTTGCACACCCGTAAGTGAGGACAACAGTAAGAGTGTGGCTGTCGGTGTCACAGGGAATACTGCAGTGACGCCCGGTGTGTAGTGAGTGGTCAGTGATCCCTCTTCATTACTAAGAATGCGAGCTGGAAACGGAAAACCATTCCACCGGCCAGATAGAGCCAATGTTTCCCACACCCCGGGAGATACATGCTGAGGAGCTGCTAGTGACTGTAATGAGGGGGTGTCATGCTGAGGTTCGGGGCTCTCTAGCTGTCCCTGCTCCTGGCTGGACTCCCCTTCGTCCCCTCTCCCTCCCCCTTAGACTGGGGGAAGTGTCCCCAGGTTCAGCCTGGGGGAGAGGAGGACATGCCCCCCACAGCCACCCTCACCTCTGGCCTTTGAGTAGGATGGGGAGCGGCAGACCCAGGAACAACCCACCGCCACTGGCCCTGCTGAGGGCCAGCTTCCCCTTGTGGCTTCCTTCCCCGTGTGTTCACCTGAATTGGTGACGCGCTTTGTGGGTGCAAAGCTCTGCACTTGGCGAGAAACCATCCCTACCTTCTGCTCCAAAGGGATCGCTCGAGGCCACTGGCAGGCGGAAAACAGTGGATCATAAAGGCATTTTCTCGGGTGAGATATTTAGGCTTCTCGTGAGAGCTCAAGTCCCAGGACTTCTAAAGGAATCCTTTCTGGTTTGGCACCTTCTGCCACCGTGTCACCTCTCAGGCTGGCGGAGTGCCCGAGGTCTCTGGCGCTCAGCTTTGGCCCCTCGTGAGGGTGAGTGCCGCCACAGACGCCCTGGCCAAGGCCCCAGAGCAAAGGGTTGGGGTTACTTTCTGGAAGGCACGCAGGCTTTCGTGGGTGTGATGCGGGTGGACATGACTGACCTGGGGACATCCAAGACGCCGAGACCAAATGCAGACACACACTCTGACTTCTCTCTGTAGACGCTTCAGGCTCCATCTCTCAACAGCAATACGAGGGGTCAGGACCTGGCATCTCAGACACATCCATCAGCGCCTGACGGCTGAGGGGCTGACGGAATGCCATCCCAGGTGCCACCTGAGCGTCCCCAAAGTGTGAGGCTGTGGGAGCTCGCAGGGCCTGGCCAAGTGCCCGTAAGTTACTTAAAGGAACATCTATTAGATGTTGGAAGAAAGACAAGTCCTGACTAGAATAGTCAGCAACCAGAAACTAGCTCTGTTTTTTAAAAGAAGAAAAACCTTCAGCCCCACATTCATAATCCCCAAAAGACTGGCACTCAGATCTGTAAAGTCAGTGGCAAAAATATTAGAATTTTAGAAGTAGAAAAAGAATCCCCAAAGATCATCCTGGTGATTCTCATACGTGATCCTATGAATGGCCGGGGTGGGAATCATGAAGGGAGCTTAACAAATATTACAGACTTTAGGGCTGCACCCAAGATGCTCAGAAATATGTTTTTTGCCAGTTCTCCAGATGCTTCTGATAACGAGGTTCAGAAAGCACTGCCTCAGTCCCCAGCTCCTGCAGCTCCCCTGGGATGCGAATCCCTTGCAGACCTCTTCAAACGCTTTCCTCCCGTGGATGCTGCTGGTCTAGGACCACACTGTAAGTAGCAAGACTGTTCTCCAACCTGCCCCCCTTCACTGAGGAAGCACATGGCTGCGCTGCAGGGGGCGGAGAAGATGGGGTGGCCAGGGGTGAGCAGAGGGGAAGCTGGAAGCTAGTTGGGCAGGAATGCTGGGAAACCAGCCCCAGAGCCTGCAGAACATTTCCACCGGGTCATTTTCTGACCAGACAACAGTCTTGGGACTTGTTTCCTCCTGACAGTTGCAGGCATACAATGGGCAATATTCTCAACTGCACCAGGCAGCGCCCTCAAGAGGGAGGGAGGCTCTCTGCATAGAGGCCTTGGTCTGAGCGCTTGCTGGGCGGCTGGGCCATAGCGGCTCCTCTTTGGCAAGATCGACTTTACAGTGTGCATGCCAACAGCTTGCTGGCACTTACTTCAGAGTGCTCATCAAGTACCCTGACATCTCCTACAGCCCCTCCTACACACACACACACACTGCGTGGCTCCTCGGAAGTGGCAACAGGAAACAGTCACCCTGCCTCCTGAGGGCTGTGCTAGGCGTCTTTCCTCCCATCTCACATTCCCTCAGCGCACTTCTGTTCGGCCCTAACCACGGCAACCCGGGAACAGGGGTAGGCCCACAGCACGTTGCCTTAGCGGCACCTTGTTTCCACCCTTAGGGCCTCTCGCTGGCCTTCGTGGGAGCCTCGCAGAGCGGTCAGCCGGCCCACCTGCGCACACCTGGAGGGGCAGCCCTTGCCCAGAGGAATGGGAGCTGGTAAACGCAGGTTCGCTCTTCCGGGCCTCACGTGGACAATGCGCAGGTGCATTCACTTGCCCCCATGGGGGACCAGTTGAATAATGCACGCTCGGACTGGCTTTCTCTTCTCCCCCGGTTCACTCTGCCCCATCTCCTTAGATAAACCACCTGCATGTAAGCCGGCCCAGGCTCTGCTTTTGAGAACCAAGCCCACACCTGCCTCCAGCAGTAGCAGCTGTACCCTGCAGAGTGCGGGAGGAGGAGGCTGGAGATGAGGGGCCACAGGCGCTCCCTGTCAGCAGCCCCGGCCAAGGCTCCCACAGCTGTGCAGGGTTGTTCTGAGAACAAATTATGTCTTGTCCAAAAAATAACTTAAGACCCTCTGTGAGATGTTGGAAACAAGAGAAGGAAAGCTAACGAAATGAGGCTTGTTTAGCCTGGAGAAGAGGAAAAACAAAAAGCTAATAACTGACTTTCTAAAACTAAAAGGCTGCTTCTCACTGTTTGCTGACATACGTAAGTAAGGTGGGGCTGGAGGCAATTCACCCAACAGTGTGCTGCCAAGGGGCAAATGGCAACTGGGTGAAGTAATGAGTTCCCTGTCATTGGAGGCATTCAGCTCATGATGGGTAAGCAAACTTATCGGGGATGATGTGGATGGGACTCATTAGATAGGAGCTTTAAAAGTTGTTTCTTCTCTAGTGTCCTCTTTAAAAATCAGAGCCTTTTAAAACTAGGATTTTGGTAGGATGGGTCTGCCTCAAAAGAGCGAATATTAATTGATCTGTAACCTCATAAACTCCCCCATTCCAACAACATACGCGACTGAATTGTCTTTTAGTTCTGATGTTTTTCCAGAGCACGCTGTTTTCTCATGAGGTCTTGGTACCACCTAGTGGCTAACTTGTGCATTACAACAGATGCCTGTGCTGAAACAGTTGTTAAACTCTGCTGTAACAGAGTTTAATACAAACAGCAACCAATTTGATTACTACATCAACAGAGATATATTAAACACAAGTTGTGGGTTAGGCCCTGTGCTAGACTCTGAGGAACAACAGTGACCCAGTAAGACACAGTCTCCCCTTCAGGAGGCTCACAGCCTAATGGACAATAAACAAGTACACAACAACGTAATGAGTATATATTGCGATGTCATCAGAAAATAAACCCCTTGTGATAGAAAATAATGTTGGAGGAGGAGGCCTCTCTGGGAAACAAAGTTAAGCTCGGAAGGACGGGATGAGAGGGGACAGGTGAGCAGGAGTGTAGGGAGCACAGGGAGGACATCCCATGAAGGCAGGCTCAGCTCAAGCCCCGTGGGCACCGAGAGCTGGACTCTGTCTGCAAGGACCTGAGAGACCAGCACGCTCACAGCAGGGAGTGGGGCCGAGGGGTGTGATGAGATGGCAGGGTTCCACTTCGCACACATTTCTTTAGTGAAAGCACATGGACGGTTAGGGTGGGTGCTCCCGGAACAGCCCCTGGTTAAATTTTAACTTTTAGAAAGCCAGAGAAGGGAAATGCCATTAGGTGAACATAGCTGCTCAGATCCAGCAGGACCCTATCCAGGGGCATCCATCAGTGACAGCTACGTACCCCACTCAAGACAGCCCACACCTGCTCCCGCCCTGCACGGCTCCCCATGACGTAAGTTTCTGTGTCCTTGGCTCATGAACACTGGAATCTCATATTAAATGTCTAGAACAGTGGTTCGCAACTTGGGCTGAAAGTCACCTGGAGCTCGCAAGAACCCCAATGTCCCGGCCACGTGCCTGGCCAGCGGAGTCAGCATCCCCGGAGGCGGAACTGGGCTCCAGGGCTGGGAAAGCTCCCGGGTGACCCCAACGTGCAGCCAGGGTTCACAACAGCTGATCTGGTCTGGCAGGATGCTCCCCCAGGGAAAACAGAGAAAACCTCATTTCCCACTCCCCAGTAATCAGGGTTAACAAGTAATGAGCGTGTTCAAGACCAGGCTCTTCCCAGGTGGAGGTGCTCGCCACCATGCTCTCGTGAAGCCCCACCTGGCTGCTTCACAACAGACCCTGTGAGCCTCGCCTGCTAACAGCGGAAGAGTTAACAGCTTCCCCTGGCCTTGTTACTCATTCACTTTCCCAAAGTGCAGGGGGTCCAAAGAGCCAGGCCTCTTAAAGCCACAGTCCCCTGCCCCGGTCACGCATCAGAACGGCCTGGGAGCTTCTAACACTGATGCTTGGGCCCAGCCTGGGACTGGGGGGACGTCTGGGCTATCAGGGGATTCTCATGTGCAGCCAGGAACGAAAGCCGTCGTCAAGGGAAAGACTGTACCTGTGGTCCTCGGTGTGCTGGGTGACGGCACTGCTGCTCCGTCACCCGCAGCTGCTGGTCTGTTACCTTCTGTCATCTGCTAGGCAGCACAGTCCTGGACCTGGCGTCTGTGCTCCCCAGGCCTCAGGCCACAAGGACATCCGGTAAGGCTGTATGGAGTCCATGCAGCCTCAGCTGCCCCTTCCTGTCCCACCGGCTGGGAAGAAAGAAGCCACCCTGCATGTGCAGCAGACGAGACGGGCAATGCCACATGCAGGACTAGATGCGCCTGCGAACCTCCCACTTCCATGAAAAGCAGCATGAGCGTGAGGCTTCCCACTAGTCAAGCTCCATGAGGAACTGGCGACCTGCACTTGGGCTGCACGTGTGTTCCACAGACGTTTTTTGTTTTTGTTTTTTTTAATCATCCTCACCCGAGGACATTTTTCCATTCTTTGTTCAGATAGAGTGGGAGGGAGAGAGAGGAACAGAGAGAGAGAGAAACATTGATGTGAAAGGGACACATCGAGCGGTCGCCACCCGCACAACCAACCAGGGCCGGGGACAAACTGCAACCGAGGTACATGCCCTTAGCGGGAACCGAACCCGGGTCTCTCCGGACCGCAGGCCGATGCTCTAACCGCTGAGCCAAACCGGCCAGGGCCCACAGACGTTTTTATATAAGCAGTTACTGATGCTGTTTTCCTTAAAAGGAAACAACAACACACATCTCAAAGCCTAGAAGGATGTGTACCGGAAAGGTACAGTGGTTACCCCCGGGGAGGGGAGGTGAAAATCCAGGTGATTTGTTACTGTTGCTTATCTGCATTTTCTAATTTGTCTATGATGAATATAGGTTATTAACATAAAAATATGACTTATATAATGTAAAACAAACCAGAGTGTAACCACACCGAAAGAATAAATTCTGTTTCACACACAACTCAGGGGTGGAGCTGGTCTCTGGGTGTTCAGATCACAAGTCTGCTTTTTTGGACACTCCCTGACTTTATGAACTTTGCAAGCCCTGCCCCTCGACAAGAGGGCAGGGGCCATGCTGTACTTATTTGGTAGCTCAGCAGGCATCTAGTAGGATCAAACTAAACACGTCCAGTATATTCCATGAAACTAGCGTTCTCTAGACAACAGCTAGGCAGAAAAAAGGAAAAAGAGCGCGCGAGCGGGCAAGTGGGAAGGGTGCCTGGGAAGGACATCTCCCTCCCGCAGGAAATGCAGAGCCTCGAGCAGACTAACAGCCGCTGCATCGGCGATGGAAGGATGCGGCATACGGCATCCCCCCACATTTATTTAGCTGTGAAACACGTTCTTCCAGGAATATGTTTTGGGAAATGCTAGTCTATGTTTCAGCACAGTCTGACCTACCACCGCAAAGCAAAGCACGGCCTGTCCCTGTGACGAGCACGGGCAGCAGGCCCCAGTGACGCACAGCACACTCAGACTCCTGTCATCAAGGGAGCTAGGCACAGATGAAGTGGCCTGGAGCCTAGAAAACAAACGAGGGACGCTGCAATAAATATCCACGAAAGAGCGTCAGGTGACATTCTTATTTATTGTTCACAGACACCACTGAGTTATACTGTTGTTGTTGTTTTCAGTCTCCTTTGGGTTGGACACAAATACACCTAGAGGTCTGGGGAGAGGGAAACACCAGACACTTCATCAGCTGCTGTAACACTTCTGTATCTCTCCCCAACTCATCACTCCTAAAGGTATTTACTGACAGATGCAACTGCAAAAACCCAGTGCATTTACAGGAAATAATGCCTAACTGTACAATTTAAATTATAAAAAAAATCCCACTCAAGCTCTGCTAGGAATTTACGGCAGGAAAATAAGGGACTGCGGGGATGGGTGAGACATACACGGTGACTTAACGTTTATGAGCACCTAGTTTCTCTGCAAGTGAAAAGAAGCAGTGATGACCCCACTCTTCCTATGGGACAGGACGAGGCCTCTTTTACGCTCTGCTCAAGATGTCAGATGGACAATGTGACTGCACGGATGTTGAAAAGCAGCTCGTCATTGTCACCATCACCTTGCGGAGTAAGTATCGCACAGTACGGCTACATTTCCCAAAGTACACCCCTGAGAACACAGGTCCTACACAGCGCTCCTTGCAAAAAAGATTTAGAAAACACCATAGACCACTACCTGCTTCCTGGAGATTCACAATGTACACATGAAGGTTCTAGAAGTCCTTTAACCCAGAGTTTCCACTCTGTCCTTGGAATCTCTCTTCATTGCGGGGGGGTGGGGGAGGGACACATTTCACAAAACATGTTTTTGAAATGCTCCTCTATGGCTTTGAAAAATTCTTTGCAGAAACAAAAAGCCCAGAAATATTTAAGTAACTCCGAGGATCGTGTGTTGGTCAACAACAGAGGACAGGGGCGATAAAATCAGAGACCCCATTGTAATTTCACCCTAACACTCACCACAGGCCGACCCGCCTGCAAAGGGGCAGCAATAAATTTCCCGTGACTTCCTCCTTTATGGCGTCAAGTGTCGGGCATGCTGATTACAGCACAGAACTGAACATGGCCAGGTGGGGGGGCCCACATTTCAGGTACAAAGGCCAATGTTTATAGTCTTTGCCTCTTCTGTAACAATCAAATCATTAAACCATCATTGCTTATCACTGGACTACAAGGTTTTTACACAGACCTGACAGCCCTTTGTTTCTAATAAGAAAGGGGACAAGAAAACAAAGCTTCTACTTGTTTCCAGCAAGAATGACACAGACCTAGAAATCGTAACAGAAAAGCTTTGGGCTATATATGCCAAATAATTTCACAGTATTACAGCAAGGAGAAAGAAACATGGAAATGAATGATATTATTGGAATGATGTAAACATTTCATCCATTTGCATAATACGTCTTTTTTTATTATTATTCTTGTTTCCAAGGAATTTCACGATATTTCAGAACAGAAGATGGCAAACAGTTACCATCTGTCCCCAGCAAGGACGCAGACCAGCATTCACACCTCAATGGCCATCCTGGCAAAGCGATACTGCAGAGAGGCTGGAGGCCTCAGTAACACCAGGCCCCTCTCCGCTGCTGGCTGGGAGGACAGCATATCCAGCAAGCCTGTCAAACTAACAAAGCCCAGGGCTTCTCCACAGCCCACAGCCATGGAGAAGTCGCCCTGTGTGACAAAGCCCAGGAGCACTCTGGAGCAGTGAGAAGTCACATCGGGAAGTGGGCCTGGCCACAGGCCCTGGGTCGGAGCTGGATGCCCTGCAGTGGGGCCCCTCGCTGTCAGGCTCTCAGACGCAGCACACCCGCGGCTCTGCCTCTTCTCTATTTTCTTCTTCTCTTTCTGTTTCCGGATCTTGCTCTTGAATGGGTCACTGTGCTTGGATTCCTGCGGCCCGCAGTAGAGCGGGTCTTGACTGAGCTGCAGGAGGTCCTCCTTGGCTGGGACACAGATCATAGTGTGTGGCTCAGGGCTGCCCTTCCTGAGCAGGGACAGGCTGACCCACACCAGGGCCCTGGGGAAGCGGGCCAAGATGGACAGGCAGGCCTCTGGAGTTAGCTCTTGCTGCCCCCTGCTGGAAGTTCGCCGGGCTGCCCAACTGTCCCCAGGTCCGGGCCCACACCAGGCTGACAGCTGCTTCAGTGATGGTCTCCTCCTACATGTTTGAGGATATTTTGTTCAGGGAGAAAATATGCAATTAGAAGATCAGACATTACTATAGTTCGTGTAATTTTTTATACTCTGTGTGGGAAAGGATCAAAATTCCAATTTTTAAAAAAATTAAAAATGAACAATGCATTTTTGTAATTATATTTTACTTTTTTTTTTATCCTCACCCGAGGGCATTTTTTCCATTTTTTGTTCAGATAGAGTAGGAGGGAGAGAGAGGGAAAGAGAAACATCGATGTGAAAGGGACACATCGAGTGGCTGCCACCCGCACGACCAACCAGGGCCGGGGACAAACTGCAACCGAGGTACATGCCCTTAGCGGGTACCGAACCCAGGTCTCTCTGGACTGCAGGCCGACGCTCTAACCGCTGAGCCAAACCGGCCAGGGCTGTAGTTATATTTTACTTTTTATGTGTCCACTATTCTGAGGCAGAAAGACTAAAGGTTTAAAAAGTTGAAGGCAAAGAAAAATAAGACAGTGGAATGGCATCTAAGGCTGTGCTCACAGTGAAGGGATTAAAGAGGAGCTGATATGTTCATTAAAAAAGAAACTAAGGGAGTTACATGAAAAAAAATAAGTATAAGGCAAGAGGGGTGAGCACTTTATAAAAAATCAGAGCACAAGATAAATAAATAAGAAAAACCAGAGCACAGAACAAAGGGTAACTGAGAAGCAGACGCGAATGGCCTGCAGCAGTACTGAGCAGACACATTTTATATGGCAGCCTCTATGATACGACAGCACAATGAATCGGCACCTGATTGGCCACAAATTCAGATCATTCAAAAGGAAGGAGAAAAACATCTGACTCAGTGATTTAAAGCAAAGAGTGCTCGCTAGAGTTTGCAGGTGTTCTTCATTACCTGAGATACACTCATAAAGGTGCTGCTTTGTGAGCAGACTCAAGGAAATAGGTCATTTGAAAAACTGTCTTGGTTTAGGCCTCTGGATGACAGTATTTCAAATCATTTCATCAGGTAGTATCATCCCCAAATCAGATATGCTTTAGCTGTTTCCATGGGCTCTCTCTATGAAAGTCCAAAAATTCACTTGGGCTTTGCCTCAAGGAACAATAACGTGCAGTCTGGTCAGTATTAAGAGAGACCATCCAAAATGTATCCAGAAGTCGAGTGCACTTACCTAAGAACGCAGAGGAGACTGCCAGTGGCATCCTGGCCCGATCCCCACTCAGTCCCCGCCTGGGCCAGGCCCTCTGTGTCCATCACTCCCTCGGGCTCATGGGAGTCGTGTAGGGATGAGTCCACCTCATCGGACACCTGACGGGTTTTTTCAGGCGTGGGAGCACAAGGCACCCAGTCTCCTCTCAAGTCATTCTCCCCACCACTCCGAGAGGGCGCTGCAGACGATTCCTCTTGGGCCTGGACTCTTGATTCCCAGTCTCGCGTTAACTGCTCCCAGGGATAGCAGAAAGGTGCCAGAGTGCCCAGCTTAACATAGTTGGGCCGTTTTGCAGGAGGGCATCTAGTGAAAACCAAAGAGGAGAGCCAATTTTGAATAATTTAGGATGAGGCAACTAAAATAGTTATGGTCATTGTGCTGTATCTCTATTTAAGAAAATAAACATACCAAAGAAGATTCCTAAGAAATATAATAAAGAAGAATAACCAACTCTACAGGCCAAGCTTTTCTGTTTCTTTCAGTTTTTATTTTAACGATGCATCCACAAAGTAGCCTCATGTGGCTACTGCACAACTCCAGGGAGTGCCATTCCCAAAGACTGCAAGGAAGTGGCGTCCCTGGAGTTGTGCGGTGATGTCCACACACATTCACAGGGTTCTCAGTTCAAAGGCGACAAGAGGTGTGATGAAGTTTTTCTCTCACTCTTGACCTCTAGTGACCCAGCTGCCCTCCACAGAGACAGCAAGTACCATTATCAGTTCCTCATAGAGCCTTCCAGAGATATTTCATGTACACAGAAGCAGATATGTACCTATTTCTTTCATCTTTTTTTACCCATTTTTAGACAATGGTGGCACACCAGACACAGTCCTTTTCACCCAACTTTCCTTTTTTCACTTAACAAAATAACTTAGAGATCATTTGTATCAGTACATCAAGAGATCCCGTTTTGTGAGTCCTCTATTGTGGGGCTGTTTGCTTATTGTCAGGCTTTTGCTTCCACAAGCAGGGCTACAATGAGTGACCCTGAACATGCTGCCCAAGTGCACGTGGACACAGAGGGTCAATTCCCGGGCGTGGAGGTGCTGAGGCAGAGTATTTATTATTAGCATGTGCAATTTTGACAAATATTTCCAGACTGTCCTCCACAGGGGTGACACCAACTGACCTTTCCAGCAATGTCTGCATGAGGGAGAACCTCTGAGAAGTGCCCCAAGCTGCGGAGAACCAGGGTCTGCTCTGGTACTTACTGACCCTAAGAGGGAGGACGCGGCCTGGCTGCTGGCCACTGTGGGCTGGAGGACTTTCAGGGAGTCCCAGACTGCGTCCTCAGACTGAAGGTGTCCCCTGGGACAGGCCGACATTCTTTCCCCCATTTAGTTCTCACTCTGTGGCATGCCCAGAACCCCAGATGTTCTCCCACACCCCAAGAAACTGGTGAAAAACATTCCAAGGGTGCTTGTCTCATCCAGAGACCTTTAACACACTTAAAAATACCCAACTTCACTAGTAAGCAAACAAACAAAAATTACTACAATAAGTTGTCATTTTTTCACCTACTAGTTTTGTTAATATTAAGACAGATAATAGCCTATGTTAGCGAGAGTGAGGAAAAAGAGGCCCCCTCAGAACTACAGGTAAAATCCTAAATTAGGACAAACAGCAATCTGTCAACAGAATATCAAATCCTTAACATGTGCATCTTTTTTTTTTTTATCCTCACCCGAGGACATTTTTCCATTTTTTGTTCAGATAGAGTGGGGAGGGAGAGAGAGAGAGAAAAACATGGACGTGAAAGGGACACATCGAGTGGTTGCCACCCGCACGACCAACCAGGGCTGGGGACAAACCGCAACCGAGGTACGTGCCCCTAGCGGGAACCGAACCCAGGTTTCTCTGGACTACAGGCCGACGCTCTAACCTCTGAGCCAAACCAGCCAGGGCTGCATCTTTTTTTTATCTAAATCATCAACAAAATGCAAAGGCAACTCTTGAATGACAGAAGTACAAATAACATATTCAATAAGAGGTTAATACCCAAAAATTTATAAAGAACTCATACAACTCAACATCAATAAAACAAACACTACAATTAAAAAATGGGCCCAGCCCTGGCCAGTTTGGCTCAGCGGTTAGAGCGTAGGCCTGCGGTCCAGAGACACCCGGGTTCAGTTCCTGCTAAGGGTGCGTACCTCGGTTGTAGTTTGTCCCCAGCCCTGGTTGGTGGTGCGGGTGGCAACCACTCGATGTGTCCCTTTCATGTAGATGTTTCTCTCTCTCTCTCTCTCTTCCTCTCTCTCCCTCCCACTCTATCTGAACAAAAAATGGAAAAACGTCCTCGGGTGAGGATATAAAAAAAATGGGCCCGACTGGTGTGTCTCCGTGGTTGAGCGTGGATCCATGCACCAAAAGGTCGCTGGTTCAATTCCCAGTCAGGGCATATGCCAGGTTGTGGGCCTAATCCCCAGTGGGGGGCATGCAGGAGGTGGCTAATCAATGTTCTCTCTTATCGCTGTTTCTATCTCTATTTCCCTCTCCCTTCCTCTCTCTCTAAAATCAATAAAGACAAAAAATTTTAAAAGTGGGCAGATTCGCCCTGGCCAATTTGGCTCAGTGGTTAGAGCGTAAGCCCAACCAAAGAGCCACGGGTTCGATTCCAGTCAAGGGCATGTACCTTGGTTGCGGTTTGTCCCCGGCCCTGATCAGAGTCATGCGGGAGGCAACCAATCAATGTGTCTTTCTCACATCGATGCTTCTCTCTCTCTCTCTCTCTCTCTCTCTCTCTCTCTCTCTCTCTCTCTCCCTCCCTCCCTCCCTCTCTCCCTCCCCCTCCCACTCTAACTGAGATAAATAGAAAAATATTATTGGGAGAGGATTAAAAAAAGGGGGAGGCAGAAACCTGAACAAACATTTCTCCAAAGAGGACACACAGATGGCCAACAGACACATGAAAAGATGCTCCACATAACTAATCATCAGAAAATGCAAATCTAAACCACAATGAGATACCACCTTACACCTGTCAGAATGGCTATCATCAAAAAGACAACAAATAACATGTTGACAAGGATGTGGAGAAGAGGGAACCCTTGTGCACTAGTGGTGGGATTACAAATTGGTGCAGCCACTGTGGCAAACAGTATGGCGGTTCCTCAAAAAATTAAAAATAGCCCCAGCCAGTTTGGCTCAGCGGTTAGAGCATCAGCCTGTGGTCCCAAGAGACCCGGGTTCGGTTCCCGCTAGGGGCGCGTGCCTCGGTTGCAGTTTGTCCCCGGCCCTGGTTGGTCGTGTGGGTGGCAGCCACTCGATGTGTCCCTTTGGCGTCGATGTTTCTCTCTCTCTCTCTGTTCCTCTCTCTCTCCCTCCCACTCTACCTGAACAGAAAATGGAGAAATGTCCTCAGGTGAGGATAAAAAAAAAAATTAAAAATAGAAGTACCAGGGGACCCAATAATTCCAATTCTGGATCTATTTTAAAAAAACAAAAACACTAATTCAAAAAGATATATGCACCCCTATGTTCACTGGCATTATTTACAACAGCCAAGATATGAAAACAACCTAAGTGTCCACCAATAGATGAATGACTAAAGAAGATATGGTACATACAATGGAATATTACTCGGCCATAAAAAATGACATCTCATGCCCTGGCCAGTGTTGCTCAATGGTTAGAGCATCAGCCCACACACCAAATGGTTGCAGGTATAATTCCTGTCCCCGGTCAGGGTTGTACAGGAGGCAACCAATCGATGTGTCTCTCTTACATTGATGTTTCTCTTTCTCTCTCCACCTCCTTTCCACCCTATATAAAAATCAATGAAAAAATATCTTCAGGTGAGGATTAAAATAAAATGTGTGTGTGTGTGTGTGTGTGTGTGTGTGTGTGTGTGTGCGCATATAAAAGCTCAACGAGGGCAGGCACAGACATAGCCTGCCTTCTACTGCTATAGCCCCAGTGCTTAGAAAGGTGTCTGACACATAATAGGCTCCAAATAGACATGTGCTAAATGAATGACTAAATCAGACAAACATGTAAAGATGCATATGGATGGCTGTTCACAGAAGCACAAAGCAAACAATCAGAAATTACCTAAAGAGCCACTGATAAATTATAGTATATCCATACTGGAGTCCTGAGCAGCCATTCAGTTATATTTCGAGCAAGAGATGGCCAACTATGACTCACAGGCTAAACCTGGCCCACGGTCTACTTTTTATGACCCATGAGCTGAGGATGGTTTTTACATTTTTAAATGGTTGGAAACAAACAAAAGAATAATACTTTATGGCACATGAAAATGATATAAAATTCAAATCTGAGGGTCCATAAAGTGAGACTGGAACAAAGCCGTGCTCATTCATTTATGTATCTCCTGTGGCTGCTTTTGCACCACAATGGCAGAGCTGAGCAGTTGCCATGGAAACCAAAGGACCCACAAAGCCAAAAATATTTAGCGTCTGGCCCTTATTGATATGAGAAAACTATCTATTATATAACATTAAATGAAAAAAGCAGGTTTTAAAATAGTATATGTAATATTTTTTAATTGTATTTATGAAAAAGTTGCATGCATAAGAATCTAAAGAGTAAGAAATAAGTATGTATTATTGTCAATTATTACTTAACAAACACATAGAAGACCCTCAGCTACATATTATAAGGCCCACAAGGACAAATAATGCATGATCGCTGCCCTCAGAACTCATGAGCTAGCAATCCAGCAATGTACCCTGTTAATTCACTCACTCACTCATCCATCCATCCATCCATCCATCCATCCATCCATCCATCCGTCCATCAGTCAAGCCGTTTGAAAGCCAGGTACTGCCTGTCTCTGTGGGTGCAGCAATGAACAGGAAAGCACAATTGTGGCACTCACAATCAAGAAACTACAACATTTGCCCTGGCCAGTTTGCTCAGTGGTTAGAGTGTCGGCCTACGGTCTGGAAAGATCCAGATTCAGTTCCTGCTAAGGGCGCGTAATTCGGTTGCAGTTTGTCCCCGGCCCTGGTTGGTCGTGCGGGTGGCAGCCACTCGATGTGTCCCTTTCACGTCAATGTTTCTCTCTCTCTCTTCCTCTCTCTCCCTCCCACCCTATCTGAACAAAAAATGGAAAAAAGTCCTCAGATGAGGATTAAAAAAAAAAAGAAAGAAACTACAACATTCAATTAGCCCACTGTGCACCAGGCACTAGCTAGATATCACAGATGCCACAACAAGCAAGTGAGTTTCTGTGCTTCCGAGAGCCGACAGGTGATTGGAAATACAGGTTCCTGATGTTAGCATGGACTTCACAGTATAAAGGAAAAAAAGTCCCTCATTGTTCACTCCCCCTAATCACAAAAGAAAAGAAAAAAATGTCTAGATGGACAGATCCTAAAATGTCAAGACAGTGCTTATCTCTCTGAATGAAAGAAATACACCAAACTTCAGAGAAGGGGGGCAGAGAGGAGGGATGAGATAAACCAGAGAACTTATATGCATGTATGCGTAACCAATGGACATAGGCAACAATGCTTGTGGGGGGGGGGGTATGCACAGGATAGGGAGGAGGGTGTCTGGGGGAAAAAGAAGAAACATCTGTAACAAAAATTAATTAATTAAAAAGAAAAAAAGAAATGTACCAGTTTATAAAGTATTTTATGGCCCTGGCCAGTTTGACTCAACGGTTAGAGCATCTGCCCATGGACCAAAGACTCGCAGGCTTGATTCCGGTCAAAGGCATGTACCTCAGTTGTGGTTCAGTCCCCAACCCTGGTCGGGTCATGCAGGAGGCAACCAATGGATGTGTCTCTCTCGTGTCCATGTTTCCTTCTCTCTCTCCCCCTCCCTCCCACTCTATCTGAAGATAAATGAGAAAATGTCCTCAGGTGAGAATTTTTTAAAAATAAAATATAATTTAAAATATAAAGTATTTTATGTTTTCATAGTTTCATTAATATGTCATATATATAGACCAGTGGAACAGAACAGAGAACCCAGAAATGGACCCAAGTCAATATGCTCAATTAATATTTGACAAAGGGGACAAGAGCATACAGTGGAGTAAGGACAGCCTCTTTAATAAATGGTGTTGGGAAAATTGGACAGCTACATGCAGAAAAATGAAACTAGACCATCAACTTACACCCTACACAAGAATAAACTCAAAATGGATGAAAGACTTAAATGTGACTCAAAAATCCATAAAAATCCTAGAAGAAACTGTAGGCAACAAAATTTCAGACATCATACGCAGAAAAATTTTCACTGATACATCACCTAAGGCAACAGAAACAAAGGAGAAAATGAACACATGGGACTACATCAAACTCAAAAGTTTCTGCACCGCGAAAGATACAATCATCAAAATGGAAAGGCAACCCACTGTATGGGAGAACATCATTGCCAATGATATATCAGATAAGGGGTTAATTTCCAATATATATAGAGTGCCCATACAACTCCACAAAAGGAAGACAAAGAACCCAATTAAAAAATGGGCAGAGGAGCTGAATAGACACCTCTCCAAACAGGACATACAAATGGCTAAGAGACATATTAAGAAATGCTCAACATCACTAATCATCAGAGAGATGCAAATTAAAACAACAATGAGGTATCACCTCACACCTGTCAGAATGGCTGCCATCAACAAATCATCAAACAACAAGTGTTGGCGAGGGTGTGGAGAAAAGGGGACTCTAGTACACTGCTGGTGGAAATGCAGACTGGTGCAGCCACTATGAAAAATAATACGGTGTTACCTCAAAAAATTAAAAATTGAACTGCCATTTGACCCAGTGATCCCACTTCTAGGAATATACCTTAAGAAGCCTGAAACACCAATCAGAAAGAATATATGTACCCCCATGTTCATAGCAGCACTATTTACAATAGCTAAGATCTGGAAACAGCCCAAGTGTCCATCAGTAGATGAATGGATAAAAAAGCAGTGGTACATATACACAATGGAGTACTACGCAGCTATAAGAAAGAAAGATCTCTTATCCTTTGAGACTACATGGAGGGATCTGGAAAGTATCATTCTATGTGAAACAAGCCAAACAGAGAAAGACAAGTATCATATGATCTCACTTATTTGTAGAACATAATGAACATAACAGTCTGAGGAATGGGGTAGTCCCAGAGATGTGGAAGTGGGGTACAGACTGACAATCCCCAGAAGAGGGGATGGTGGGGGAGAGATAAACCACAGAACTTATATGCATGTGTGCATGAACAATGGACATGGACAACAAAGCTGGGGACAGGTCAGGAAGGGAGAGGAAGGGGGGAATCAGTAGGGAAAAAAGGAGAAACATCTGTAACAAACATTAATTAATAAAAAAATAAATGTCATATGTATTATCTCTATAATCAGTTATAAAAAACTCAATTTCCATTTTGAGGGGGCAGGGTTGAGAGTGGAAATCTACTAATAAGCACCTAAAAGCACCTAAAATGGTGTACACCATTATCAATGTAAGCAAATGACCAAGGGAAGGGTTTGTAACCTGGATGAGCCTATAAACACCAGACATAAGACAACCTCCTGACTTAATTATGTCTCAGTAATGCTGAACTTAAGGAAAGGTCTGTGAAAACTCCACATTATAGAGTAAGAGTCACCGAAGCCAATCCAAACATTATTGGCCAATGTGAGTAAGCGCTCCTCTTCCTCTTCAGACATTATCAACTAGAGAAGCCAATTTCTTACCTTTTGTACTTCTCAAGAAGATTCCTGGCTTGTTCTTCAGCAAACAGAATCCCAGCAGAGCAGTCTGGGAAATCACCTGGGATGTAAGGTGACCTTTTATACTGAGAATGCACTATAGCTTCTTTTAATCCTCCCACTCTTGCACCTCGATAGATCTGAAAGAATGTCCAAGAGATCCTGTCAATATCCACATTAAAGGAAAACTGCTTCATTGTTTGTATGGGGTAAATGGGGAAAAAACCTAAATGACCATTGAAAAAGAATGGATAGCCCTGGCCAAGTAGCTCAGTTGGTTAGATCATCATCCCTACACCAATGTTGTAGGTTCAATCACTGGTCAGGACACATATAAAAATCAACCAATGAGCCCTGGCCAGTTTGGCTCAGCGGTTAGAGCGCCCGCCTGCGGTCCGGAGAGACCCGGGTTCGGTTCCCGCTAAGGGCATGTACCTTGGTTGCAGTTTGTCCCCGGCCCTGGTTGGTCGTGCGGGTGGCAGCCACTCGATGTGTCCCTTTCACATCGATGTTTCTCTCTCTCTCTCTCTCTCTTCCTCTCTCTCCCTCCCACTCTGTCTGTACAAAAAATGGAAAAATGTCCTCGGGTGAGGATAAAAAAAAAAAAAAAAAATCAACCAATGAATGCATAAATGGGTGGAACAGCAAACTGATGTTTCCCTCTCTCTCTTTCTCGCTCTCTCCCTCCCTTTCTCTCTGTCTAAAATCAATCAATAATATTTAAAAAAGAATGGATAAATTGTGAGGAAATCCTATAATGAACTACCTACCATACAACAGTAAAAAATAAATTAAATCAACCTTATATAAAGTGAGGTATATAAAGTGTAAGTAAAGCTTCATCAATCAATGTAGAAAAATCTCAATGCTGAGTCAATACAGCAAGCTGCTAAGCATATATACAGTGAGGTATATGAAGTTTAAAAACGTCAAATATGTCATTTTATTTTAGGATACTTTAAAGAGCTATAAAAACATGCATGGTAGTGACAAACACCAAAAACAGAACAGTGATTTAGGAGGAGGGAGGGAGAAGGAACTGGAGAGGGCTACAGAATGCTTCCAATGGATCTGTGATGTTTTATTTCTTAAGCTGGATGGCAGGTGAAGGGAACACAAGAGTTATTATTCAGTATGTATACTTTTTTGTATGCCCGACACCTTTCATAATTTAAAAATCAGAATTATTTAAAAATATTCCCACTCCCAAATAATTAGCAGAATATCCCTTGCACTAGTCATAATCAAATTATCTGCATAGATCTACCAGCTTTTGTGTGTCTTTTATACTCTCTAGTTCAAAGTAATATTTAAACTAACCCCCCCCCCCCCGCCAAAAAAACCCACATATTAGATTGTAATAAAAATGTTTAGTTAATAGCCCTGGCCGGTTTGGCTCAGGGGTTGGAGCATCGGCCTGCGGACAAGAGAGTCCCAGGTTCAATTCCCGCTAAGGGCACGTACCAAAAACAAAAAATGTTTAGTTAATAAATAGGAGTATATGGCCAGCACTTTCAACAAAAATATATTCTACTCATCTATAAAAATTAGAAAATTAGAAAAACTGCTTTAAAACTAACAAATTTCTTCAAGTAAAAAAAAAAATCAACATTTTGTTGCCACTACTATTTAAAAATCAGGCCACTCTTAAAACTTCAGAAATTCACAGTATGTCAGCACAATTCTTATTAATAAACCCTGGCCCCAAGGACGTTATGAAGTCTCTTGCATCAGGACAGTAGCTCAGAGGGCAGAAAAATAACTCCATTTCAAAGCTGTGCATCAGGTCTGGAACATTGTCAGCACTTGGTATTTATTAGGAATGTATTTTAAACGTTGCAGCTCTTAGTCAGAATCAGAACGTAACTTACAAATGGAATCCAGAAAGCCATGCCCCAGCCCTTTGGGAGAAGCACATCCCAGCCGCTTCCCCAGCCTCGTCGGTCATCACCAGTCACTTTTCCTGGCTGTTGGATCAAAAGGAGAGGTATCTTGGATTCGTGGGGACCTAAAACAAGCTGTGATCCAGGCACCAGCAATTCACTTCTCTTCCGGTTTAAATCCTAAAGTGGAAAAAAATAATTCAAGACAAACAACCCTAGTCTTCTGGGAGATTCTACCGGGTCTCCCTATTAGCAGCTTTAGAAAGTTACATGCGCTTTTAAAAAGGAAGAAAAAAGTATTCTCAATAAATAAAAGTGACACATTTTAAGTAAAAGGTATTTCCTCCTATGATGATTTTCTCTGTGTAGGTGCTTTGATAGAAAATACCAAATTAGCCCTGGCCGGTTTGGCTCAGCGGTTAGAGCACCGGCCTGCGGTACAGAGAGACCCGGGTTCGGTTCCCGCTAAGGGCACGTACCTCGGTTGCAGTTTGTCCCCGGCCCTGGTTGGTCGTGCGGGTGGCAACCACCCAATGTGTCCCTTCACATCGATGTTTCTCTCTCTCTCTCTCTCCTCCTCCCCCCCCCCCCCCCCCCCGCTCTGTCTGAACAAAAAATGCAAAAAAAAATGTCCTCGGTTGAGGATTAAAAAAAAAAAAAATAGAAAATACCAAATTATCTTAAATATGGGGAAGAATATACTAGATGATTCAAAGTTATAAAATGTATATTCATTCCACTAATTTATTTTATCAGGATTAGTCTTATTTTTTGATACTCTGTCCCTACATTTATTTTGGTTAAGATCTGTCATGAAGTAAAAAACACATAATTAACAACTTCTCCAGGAGGCCCAAGTGGAACAATACTCTGGCTCTCAAGAAAATTTCTCACCCAGTCTTAAAATAGAAGATGCTATAAAGTATTTGTTAAGTGGACTATAGGGAGTAGCTAACATTCTTTCTAATGTTTCTTGCCTGCTGTGCAGAGATGAACAGGTAGGGAGAGGCTAACCACTCTGAGAAAACTACCCAAGAGCCTGCCTCCAGGCTACAGTCTGACGGCTGCCTCACAGATGCCTTCAAGCCATGACCAAGTCCTAATTCTCCTTTTTCAAGTCTTCCTTTGTGAGTTTCCAGGGATTGAAACCAGCCTCCTGGACATCTGCTGTGGGAAGTCCCAAGGCCCTTCCAACCCAGTTTATCCAAGATTAAACTCATCTTTCCCGCTACACTCACTTTCCTCCTGTAGTCCCCACGTTAGCTAAATGGTGCCACAATGCTCACAGTTCATTCCCTCATTCACTCATCCATTCAAACACTTTCTGTTCATTCCTTTAC
Source organism: Molossus molossus (assembly GCF_014108415.1). Taxonomy (NCBI): domain Eukaryota; kingdom Metazoa; phylum Chordata; class Mammalia; order Chiroptera; family Molossidae; genus Molossus; species Molossus molossus. Next base: position 41,676,210 of record NW_023425351.1, on the reverse strand, counting down.
TCATTCTTTCAAATATGTACTGAGCACCTGTTATGTGCTAAACACTGTTCTAGAACTTGGGAATACAGCTGCGATAAGGCAGACCTGGCTTTGGCTCTCTTTTAGCTGGGCTCCTAAACCCAATCTAGACCCAGGAGCTAACCCACAAGTCTCCTTTCTCACCACCCATCTTCCAGTCAACCACGGAGTCTTATCAATTTTACCCTCCAGGAATAGGGATTAAATCCCAGCCACACTACCACAACTCAGGTCCCCATCATGTCCTACATCATAGACTATTTCCAGGGTCTCTTTTAAGGCCATCCAACCACAAGTCCTCTCGCCAGCTCCTCCACCCAAATCCCCATCCGTAGTCTCATCTACCCTCCACTGTGCTGCTGGAGAGAAATGTGATCATGTCACGGCCCATTAAAACCTTCAATGGTGCCCTACATCTTCAGTCCAGATCCTTAAAATCCCATGTCTTTTATGCTCTGGCCCCTATTTATCACATCAGTTTCATCTCTTGCCCCACCCTTGACTCCAAGCTCCTGATCTACTTGAAAATTCCTGAACACACAGGCCTGTTTGGGGCCTGGGCCCTTACACATGCTCACTTTCAGCAAACCTTTCTCTACTGCCGCCCTGGCCCCAAAAAGTCAGGTTAATTCTAACTGCCCGCTAAGAGTCAGCTCAAATACCAGCTCCTCCATCCAGGAAGCTTTCCCTAATTTCTATAATCTGGACTTAGCGTCCCTTCTTTGGGCTTCCTTTGTACCCTGTACTTCTCTGATTGTATCTAATAGTCATCTACCCCATCATCTAAGACAATGCCTGGTTCTAGTAGGACCACAATCAATGTACAATTAAAGATAGGAGAGCACATAAATTAATAAAGAAAGAGAACATTTAATGAGGAAAAAATGAAAGAAAAACATGTATTTAAACCATAAGATTATCATTTCAAGAAAAAGTCTCTGTGTTAACTTTTTCTAGAGATTACTCTTTTCTAAGAACAGAAAACAAAATAAAACCCATAGTATGTATCATAAGTAAGGGACCAGTAAATTGTTTGAAAACAAAAAGTCTATGTGATTCTATAAAGTACAAAGTAACTTTTATGTTCTCTCAAGTGATGAGTTTCAACCTGTCTTCATAACTTTACCAACAATCCTTACACCGTTAGTTACCTGATCCGAGATTTTATTCTCTGTGACACTCTTACAGATAGCTTGGTTCCAAATAAAGCTATGCGTACATTCCACAGGCACACCCTCCAGAAGCAGCTGTCTAACTTTCTCATTATCTAAGAGGGAAAAGAAATAGCCTTCAAACCACATCCTTCAGATCAATAAAGTCAAAGTCTAAATGTGGTCAGTTGACCTTTGGTTACAAGAAAATATTTCACAGACACTTCTGTAGAAGAATATACTTGACTAGAAATTAAATTATTTTTACAGTTGGTTGCATAATTTGTGAAATAGCAAAGACTCCTAACTTAGTTTTTGAACATTTATTTTTAGTGAAGAAAATACAAACATCACATATAATTGCCATTAAGTGACTGCCTAATTCCAGTTAAGATCATCAAAGTCTAGGCACCATTGCAGAGGCAAACGACAACATGCAATGACAGCACAAGCCCTGTGTTACCTAACACCGTCTTCTGGGCTCTTTGTAGTATTCCTGGCTCAATGGTGGTGAGACAACAGATACCGTCTTCTTCTTCAGCCCTACTATTTCAAATCTCTGGTAACCCTTTCTTATTGAACTATTTATTCCTTTCTATAAAACATTTTTTTTCCATTCCTTTAAACTGAGCATATTCTCTGTGAAATATATTCCTTTAAAGAAGCCACACCATGCCAAATAGTACCTAGTGGGAAAGGAGAAGGAACTTTTCCAGTTATAAACATACACATTGACAGCAGAGACTTCCTACATGCAGTGTTTTCATCACGAGGGGGGTTTAAAAATCTTCCATATCTACTTCTGATTGACAAATTAAAAGAAAAAAATCAGACAATTCATGAGTTTTGACTATGGTCCTAAAATGCCAACAGAGGAAGGTCATTCAAAGGGACACACCTGTGTGGGTCCAATGGCTGGAAAGAAAGAAGTTGGAAGTGACTGGGCCATAATGTGACAGATTTCAAGGGAGAACAGTTAGAAAAAATTAAATTGATTAACAGATCTGAGAAAGAAATGCCCTTAAAAGCAGCAACTGCTTCTAGGACACTGCTCTTCCTCATGGGCACAGCCACCAACAGTGTCTCAGTTAACAGTGCTGTTTGCCGCGAGCTCACGTGGCCTCACGAGGCGCGAACCAGCTCCACTTCAAACAGCCTCTGTCCACCCAGAACGCTTCCCTGTGGGGCGCCGCACTGATCTGAGCGACAGAACTGAATTTTATCCAGACTGCTGCAGACAGAGATGGCTGACACTTAGGGTGTAAAGGCACAGGAAAGCAGGACCTCATCTTCAAATATGCTAACAAGTAATAACAAATAGATAAAACAAAGTGGATGGTACATCCAGACAACAGAACATCATTCAGAAAAAGAAATGAGCTGCCCATACTGGCATAAAGCTGCCTCCCACCACCTCCCAGAGTCTGCAGGAAGCCCCCAGCTAGGGCTCCTCGGCCTGAAAGTTCTGTCCACCTTACCCAGAACAGGGAAGGGCAAACTCCCACCTAACACAGCAGTATTTTTTTCTCTTCAGAGCAAGTAAGAAATAAATTGTCTCAGTAATTTAGGAAGGAAGGAAGGAAGGAAGGAAGGAAGGAAGGAAGGAAGGAAGGAAGGAAGGAAGGAAGGAAGGAAGGAAGGAAGGAGGGAGGGAGGGAGGGAGGGAGGGAGGGAGGGAGGGAGGGAGGGAGGGAGGGAGGAGCTATCAAGCCATGAAAAGATATGGAAGAAACTTAAATGCATATCGCTAAGTGAAAGAAGCCAATGTGAAAGGCTATATACTATAGGATTCCAACTATATGACGTTCTGGAAAAGGCAAAAAACTACAGAGACAGTGAAAGGATCCAGGGCTGAGGGGAGGGAGAGAGGGATGAATATGTGGAACACAGCAGACTTGAACAGTGAAATTCTGTATGAAACAACAATGAGGTATCAATTCACACCTGCCAGAATGGCTGCCATCAACAAATCATCAAACAAGTGCAGGCGAGGGTGTGGAGAAAAGGCTACCCTAGTACACTGCTGGTGGGAATGCAGACTGGTGCAGCCCCTACAGAAAACACTATGGTGTTTCCTCAAAAAGTTAAAAATTGATCTGTCATTTAACCCAGTGATCCCACTTCTAGGAATATATCCTAAGAAGCCTGGAACACCAATCAGGAAGAATATATGTACCCCCATGTTCATAGCAGCACTATTTACAATAGCTAAGATCTGGAAACAGCCCAAGTGTCCATCAATAGATGAGTGGATAAAAAAGCTATGGTACATATACACAATAGAGTACTATGCAGCTGTAAGAAAGAAAGAAATCTTATCCTTCGAGACTACATGGAGGAACCTGGAGAGTATTATGCTAAGTGAAACAAGCCAATCAGAGAAAGACAAATATCACATGATCTCACTTATTTGTGGAATATAATGAATAAGACAAACTGATGAACAAAATAGACCCAGAGACATAGAAGTAGGGTACAGACTGACAAACCTCAGAAGAGGGGGTCGGGGGGGGGGGGAAGGAAAAGATAAACCACAGAACTTATATGCACGTATGCATAACCATGGACGTAGACAACAATGCTGGAGATGGGGCGGGGGTGGGGGGGATCGGGATAAGGGTGTCAATGGGGTAAAAGGAGAAACATCTGTAACAAAAATAAATAAAAAATTTTAAATTAAAAATAAATTCTAGCCCTGGCCGGTTTGGCTCAGCAGTTAGAGCGTTGGCCCGCGGTCCAGAGAGACCCAGGTTCGGTTCCCGCTAAGGGCATGTACCTGGGTTGCAGTTTGTCCTGGGCCCTGGTTGGGGTTGTGTGGGTGGCAATCACTCGATGTGTCCCTTTCACGTTGTTTCTCTCTTTCTCTCTCTCCCTCTCTCTCCTTCCCACTCTATCTGAACAAAAAAAATGTCCTAAAATGTCCTCGGGTGAAGATAAAAAATAAATAAATAAATAAATAAATTCTATATGACGCTACAATGCTATCATGTCATGAAGCATGTCACTGTATAATGATAGATACATGTCAATATACAATTGTCCAAAACTATAGAATATGCAACACCAAGAATGAACCCTAATGTAAACCATGGACTTGGGTAATAATGACATGTCCGTAGCGGTTCCTGAGTGGAAACAAACACACCACTCTGACGCAGGATGTTGATAGCACGGGAGGCTGTGCATGTGTGGGGGCAGGTGGTAAATAGGAACTCGCTGTACTTTCCACACGATTCTGCTGTCAACCTATAAACTGCTCTAAAATATAAAGTCCATTTAAAATAAAGTAAAGTATGTCTGAAGGCAAAGGGTAAGGTCCTTTTAGGCCAATAGTCTTCACTAGTGAGATAAAAAAACATTACCTGCTAAGTTAGCATGCACCTCAGTGTACCCAGAACAGCATGAATTCTGAATGCACTACTAATTCTTTCCCCCAAGACTCTTATAAAGCATATTCTTTCCGACCCAGACAAAAACCTTCTCATTGACTACATAACTCCAGAATTATGACCTTAAAATTGGAGAAAATAGCTTTTCTCCTTTCTTAAATATATGAAGATCACCAAATTTTAAATTAAAACATTCTGAGTAAGTTTTACTTAGAGAAGCAAAGAAAACTAATTTTAAAAGCCTTAAGCACTTGGGAATTGAATAAACCAAAGTTACAGCCGTCAAATATACTCCATTTTTAATTGAATATGCAGAAATAGGGGAGCCCTTTAAAGGGACCCAAATAAAACTGTTAGAAGGTTTTTTCTCCCAAAAGTAGAAACTGAGAAGTCATGGCAAAATGACTGCAAATTGGCCCTGGCCGGTTTGGCTCAGAGCTTAGAGCGTTGGCAGGCAGACCAGAGAGTCCCGGGTTCGGTTCCCGCTAAGGGCACGTACCTCGGTTTCAGTTGGTCTCCAGCCCCGGATGGGGTTGTGTGGGTGGCAACCAGTCGATGTGTCTCTCTCACATCGATGTTTCTCTCTCTCTCTCCCTCCCACTCTATCTGAAGATAAATGCAAAAAAAAGGTCCTCGAGTGAGGATAAAAAAAAAATGACTGCAAACTGGGCACTTCTGAAAGTCGAGTGCAGATTGTCAGCACTCTAAAAATGCTTACAAAAACTATCAAAAGTGAAGTGACCCACTATCACACACACTGTTCCTGTGTGTTGGGTACATGCTACCAAAGAGTGTGTGGAGAGAAAGATTAAAAAAAAAAAGCCCATGAACACAATATATGTTCAATATTTTCTAAAACAGATTCATCTCTGGAAGACAAAGACTAGTTAAAATAATATATCAAATCAAATTAGCAGATGATAAGGAGAGCAAATACTAAAATAACAGAGATTATATTGTAAAGCCTCCCCCAGAAAACCAGGTACTTAGAGAAAGGCTATGGTAATGAAGTTGAAAAGATTTGCAAAAAAGCATATTAATTCAGATGCATGAACCAAATGATCAAGTAAACTTTCTCAAAGCATCTGAGAATATGCATCATCACTGAGGTTCTTCACTGAAAGAGAAAACTGTTTCCCTCTCTGTACTGTTACTACTGAAGCCAGGGAGTTAATAACCACCTCTCTCAGAAAATATCTTAAATTTTAAAAAAAAAATAGTTTTGCATGCTAGTTTGGACTAACGGCCTCAAGGAAGTCACATAGTACCTGTTAACCACTAGAGAGACTGTTTAGCCCAGGGCCTGTTAGACTGCAGAAAAAATAAATAACCAAGACAGCAGAAATAATAGCATACATTGAGTAAGAGTCACACGATGTACACCTTCTACCCCTGCACATCAAGACAACCTAATATATCATTAAAATGTTCTTCAGCCCACAAAGTGAATGAACAATTGAAACTGAGTCCTGACTTAATGTATGATTTTGAGTTAATATGTAGCCCCAACACTCTCTTCCGTCAGTCAGTTTGTTCACAGCATGCCTGGTAAGCCTTAGCTCACTAGTCATTAACCTCCTCAGGTAGCCAGAAACAATGGCCAGGCCTTGATTAAGGGCCACAAGGTATGGGTTTCTGTTAAGCTCAGCTGTGTTTTAGCTCCTGAGCCCTAAAGCAGAAGGACCCCTGGTCACATCCTCATGACACCAGACTGAAGAATACAGAAGCTGACCTCAAGACTAAAACAGTGATACCCCGAATAGCCACAGCAATCTTGAAAAAGAAGAACAAAGTAGGTGGGATCACAATACCAGATATCAGGTTATACTACAAAGCGACTGTAACCAAAACAGCCTGGTACTGGCACAAGAACAGGCATATAGACCAGTGGAACAGAACTGAAAACCCAGAAATGGAGCCAAAGCAATACGCTCAATTAATATTTGACAAAGGTGGCAAGAGCATACAGTGGAGTAAAGACAGCCTCTTTAATAAATGGTGTTGGGAAAATTGGACAGCTACATGCAAAAAAATGAAACTAGACCATCAACTTACACCATACACAAAAATAAAGTCAAAATGGATAAAAGACTTAAATGTGACCCGTGAATCCATAAAAATTCTAGAAGAAAATGTAGGCAACAAAATTTCGGACATCGTACAGAGCAGAATTTTCACTGATACATCACCTAAGGCAACAGAAACAAAGGAAAAAATGAACACATGGGACTACATCAAACTAAAAAGCTTCTGCACAGCAAAAGAAACAATCATCAAAATGGAAAGGCAACCCACTGTATGGGAGAACATCATTGCCAATGATGTATCAGATAAGGGGTTAATTTCCAATATATATAGAGTGCTCATACAACTCAACAAAAGGAAGACAAAGAACCCAATTAAAAAACGGGCAGAGGAGCTGAATAGACACCTCTCCAAACAGGACATACAAATGGCTAAGAGACATATGAAGAAATGCTCAACATCACTAATCATCAGAGAGATGCAAATTAAAACAACAATGAGGTATCACTTCACACCTGTCAGAATGGCCGCCATCAACAAATCATCAAACAACAAGTGTTGGCGAGGGTGTGGAGAAAAGGGGACTCTAATACACTGCTGGTGGGAATGCAGACTGGTGCAGCCGCTGTGGAAAACAATATGGTGTTACCTCAAAAAATTAAAAATTGAACTTCCATTTGACCCAGTGATCCCACTTCTAGGCATATACCCTAAGAAGCCTGAAACACCAATCAGGAAGAATATATGTACCCCCATGTTTATAGCAGCACTATTTACTATAGCTAAGATCTGGAAACAGCCCAAGTGTCCATCAGTGGATGAATGGATAAAAAAGCTGTGGTACATATACACACAATGGAGTACTATGCAGCGGTAAGAAAGAAAGATCTCTTATCCTTTGAGATGACATGGAGGGACCTGGAAAGTATTATCCTAAGTGAAATAAGCCAAGCAGAAAAAGACAAATACCACATGATCTCACTTATATAAGGAATATAATGAACATAACAGTCTGAGGAATACAGTAGACCCAGACACATGGAAGTAGGGCACAGACTGACATCCCTCAGAAGAGGGGGTGGGGGCGGTGGGAAGAGATAAACCACAGAACTTATATGCATGTATGCATGACCAATGGACATGGACAACGAAGCCGGGGATGGGGCGGGGGTGGGGTGGGGAGGGGGGTGCCAATGGGGTAAAAAAGGTAAAATATCTGTAACAAAAAAATAAAATAAAAAAATATATATATTAATTGAAAAAAAAATTAATAACAAAGTAAAAAAAAAAAAAAAAAGACTAAAACAGTGATAGACTGCCCTGACTTCACTCCTGACCAATCAGCAAGACCAGCGACCCCAAACCCCTTACTGGTGATTTTTGCTCTATAAAACCCCTTGTCTATAAACCACTGGGAGTCCCGGTTTCTCCTGCACAAGATGCCCCTTCTCCGTTGTGTGGTACTATACAATAACCACCACTTTTTCTCACTGCACCTGGTGTCAGCGTAACTGGCTATCCAGTGCAGGGTGGACAAACTCTGCTTGGTTACACCACTCAATTCCAAGTGTTCAGGTGTTTTTCTGACAAAAAGCAATTCTCCAACATCAGCTGAGTGTCCTACAATTTATCTCAATTCTAACACTATCTACCTAGAGAGGGCAGATCCCACAGGCTAGGGGCTCAGTTCAACAAGACTGCTCCCACTTCAGATGCCAACTGCTATACAGGGGTCTGATCCAAGACCCCCCCAATACCCACGTTCAATAATTTTCTAGAATGGCTCCAAGAACTCAAGAAAACAGTTTCCTTACTACAATACTGTAAAAGGATACAGCTCAGGAACGGCCAAATGGAAGAGATGAATAGGGCACAGCATGGGGGAAGGAGCATGAGGGTCCTGTGCCCTCCCTGGGCACTCCACCCTGCCAGCACCCCCAAGTGTTCAGCAAACCAGTAGTTCTCTAAACCCCATTGTTTAGTATTTTTAGGGAGGCTTCACCACCGAGGTACGATTCATCATTGGCCTTTGGTGATTAAACTCAATCTCTAGCCCTCTCCCCCCAGGAAGCTGGGGGCTAAAAGTTCCAACTCTCTAATCCCATGGCTGGTTCCCCTGGCAACCAGCCCACCATCTTGAGGGGCTTTCCAATCATTAACATCAACTCAAGTGCAGTTAAAAGAAGCTTGTTATAACAAAAGACACAAGACCTTCCTTTAGCCCTTTAAAGCTCTTACTACTTAGGAAATTACAAGGGTTTTAGGAGCTATATTCCAGGACAGGAACATGTGGACAAAGACCAAAATATATATGTCTTATGATATAACAATGTCACAGTCATGTAACTTCTCTTTTCAGAGCTAATTCCCAGTACACATAAGATTAAGAGTTCATTAACCAAATCAAGTGAACCCTTTTTTATGGTTTAAGTAGCATCAGAATTGGTCTGTCTTTCTAACTCAAAACAGGCAAGGAATGACTTCAGTACAGAAAGACAGACTGGCAGTACTTCGAATAATAAGGTTTTAGATCATTGTGATAGTGAGATTCTTTCATCTTTTATCGTCTTCCTAGATGATACATTACCTGTCTTAATAATATCGGTATAATACAACATCCTTAAAAAGTTTGCTTTTTTTCTTTCCTTTTCATTGAATTTATTGGGATGACACTGGTTAACAAAATTATATAGGTTTCAGGTGCACAATTCTACAACACATCATCTGTATACTGTATTGTGTGTTCACCAGCCCAAGTCTAGTCTCCCTCCATCACCGTTTTCCCCTCTATCCTCCTTCACTCCCCCGCCACCCACCCCTGCTACCCCCACAGCAAGCACCACAAAGTTGTCCGTGTCCATGAGTTTTTTTTCTTTCTTTCTTTTATGCTCAATCCTTCCACCACCATCCTTGCCCCCTCACCCCCAAAAGATGTCAGCCTACTATCTATCTATCTGTCACCATTTTGCTTGTTCACTTTGTTCATTAGGTTCCACATATGAGTGAAATCATATAGTATTTGATTTTCATGACTGGCTTTTTCCACTTAGCATAATATTCTCCAGGTCCATCCATGCTGTCACAAAGGGTAAGATTTCCTTTAGTTTTTATGGTCGAGTAGTTTTCCATTGTATAAATGTATTACAGCTTTTAATCCAGTTATCTGCTGATAGTTACTTGGGCTGCTTTCAAATCTTGGCTATTGTAAATAACGCTTCAATGAACATAGGGGTACATATATTCTTTCGAATTAGTATTTCAGGTTTCTTTGGATAATTTCCCAGAGTGAGATCACTAGGTCCAAAGGCAGTTCCATTTTTATTTATTTATTTATTTGTTTCGTGGGGTTTTTTTTCTTTGTTAATTTTCAGAGAGAGAGGAAGGGAGAGGGAGAGAGAGATGGAAACATCAATGAGCGAGAACATCGACTGGCCGCCTCCTATAAGCCCCCCCACCGGGGATCAGGCCCACAACCTGGGTATGTGCCCTGACCAAGAATCGAACCAGCAACCTCTTGGTGCATGGGTCGACGGTCAACCACTGAGCCACACTGGCCGGGTGGCAGTTCCATTTTTAATTTTTTGAGGTAATACAATACTGCTTTCCACAGAGGCTGCATCAATCTGCATTCCCAACAACAGTGCACAAGAGTTCCCTTTTCTCCATATCCTTGCCAACACTGTTGTTTGTTGATTTATTAATGATAGCCATTCTGACAGATATGAGGTGATATCTCACTGTGGTTTTGAACAGCATTTCTTTGATGATTAGTGATGTTGAGCATTGTTTCATATGTCTATTGGTCATCTATATGTCCTCTTTAGAAAAGTGTCTATTCGGGTCCTTTGTCCATTTATTAACTGGATTGTTTGGGCTGAGTTTTTGGTGTTGAGTTTTATAAATTCTTTATAAATTTTGGATATTAAGCCCTTATCAGATATACCGGTCAATACATTCTCCCATTCAGTGGACTGTCTTTTCATTTTGTTGCTGGTTTCCACCTCTGCAAAAACTTTTTAGCTTGATGTAGTTCCATTTGTTTATTTTTCTTTTGTTTCCCTTGCCCAAGAAAATATATCAGAAAAAAATACTGCTATGAGAAATGTCCGAGATTTTACTGTCTACACTTTCTTCTAGATTTTTATGGTTTCCAGTCTAACATTTAAGTCTTTAATCCATTTTGAGTTTATTTTTGTGTGTGGAGTTAGAAACTGGTCTAGTTTCTTCTTTTTTTTTTTTGGTACGTGCCCCTAGCAGGAACCGAACCCGGGATTCTCTGGTCCGCAGGTTATGCTCCAACCGCTGAGCCAAACCGGCCAGGGCTAGTTTCACTTTTTTAAATGTATCTGTCTAATAGTCCCAACATGATTTGTTGAATAGACTATCTTTACCTCATTGTATGTTTTTGACTCCTTTGTTAAATATTAATTGACAATAAAGGCATGGGTTTATTTCTGGGCTCTCTATTCTGTTCCATTGATATATATGTCTCTTTTATGCCAGTACCATGCTGTTTTGATTGCTATGGCCTTGTAGTATAGCTTGATATCAGGTAGCATGACTACTCCAACTTGTTCTTCTTTCTGAAAATCACTGTTGCTATTTGGGGGTCTTTTGTGGTTCCATATAAATTTGGAATATTTGGAACTTCCTGTCAAGATGGCGGTGTAGGTAAACGCGGTATCACATCCTCTCACAACCACATCAAAGTTACAACTAAACTACAGAACAACCATCATTCAAAACTGCCTGAAATCAAGCTGATGGAAGTCCTACAACTACAAGATTAAAGCAGCAGCCACATCCAGACTGGTAGGAGGGGCAGAGAAGGACAGGCTGGTCCCATACCCACGTGTGGCGGATGAAAATCAGGGGGACACCTCAGCTGGGAAGGTCCTCCCTGAGGACTGGGGGTCCCTGTCCCACACCAGACGCCCCGCTCAGGGTTCCAGTGCCAGGAAGAGAATCCCCATAACTTCTGGCTGGAAAAACCAGCGAGAGCTGAGGCTCAGGGAAGTTGACGTGGCTGAAGCCCCAGGCAGCTACTTAATGGGCCCGCGCATGAACTTATCGGACTCTCTCCCTCTAAGCTTGGAGGGGAGGCAGCTCAAGGGGCACCAGAGACATACAGGGAAGAACTGAGCTGTTTGGTATTGGAGCGAGGGCTGGAGAGAGGGCTTTCTCGGGGACAAACGTGCTGTCAGAGGCCATTGTTCCTTTGGTGAGCCCTTCCCGGAGGCGGCAGACAGTCTCCATATCTGGGACTCCAGCAACGTGGCTCACACTGGTAGCCCCGCCCTGCTGACTCCCTGAAGCCCCGCCCTGCCCCACCCAACTTTCAAGCCCACCCAAGCTGTTGCCACTTGCTTAACCATAGGATTGGCCTGTCTTGGATCCTGCTTCAGGTTTTTCCTAAATTCTTTCAAACGAGCAGCATCTGGTCTCAGCGAGCCCCATACCTCTCATTAAGTAATACACTGAAACAAACACAGGGAGGCAGCCAAAATGAGGAGACAAAGAAACAGGTCCCAAATGAAAGAACAGAACAAAACCCCAAGAAAAGAACTAAGCAAAATGGAGATAAGCAATCTAACAGATGCTGAGTTCAAAATACTGCTTATAAGGATGCTCAATGAACTTAGTGAGGGCCTCAAGAGCATAAAAATGGATCAGTCAGAAATGAAGGATGCACTGTCAGAAATGAAGGAGGCACTAACTGAAATAAAGAATAATGTACACAGCCCTGGCGGTTTGGCTCAGCGGTTAGAGCGTTGGTCTACGGTCCTGAGAGACCCAGGTTTGGTTCCGGCTAAGGGCATGTACCTCAGCTGCAGATTGTCCCCGGCCCTGGTTGGGTTGTGTGGGTGGCAACCACTCGACGTGTCCCTTTCATGTCGATGTTTTTCTCTCTCTCTCCCTCCCACTCTATCTGAACAAAAAATGGAAAAAGTGTCCTCGGGTGAGGGTAAAAAAAAAAAAAAAGAATAATGTACACAGATTCCATAATAGAGTAGGTAAAGCCAAGAAGCAAACCATCGATTTGGAATCTAAGGAAGCAAAAAAATACCCAATCAGAACAACAACAACAAAAAAGAATTCATAGAAATGAGGATAGTGTAAGGAGCCTATGAGACAACTTTAAGCATGCCAACATTCACATCTTGGGGGTGCCAGAAGGAGAAGAGAGAGAACAAGAAATCAAAAACCTATTTGAAACAATAATGGCAGAAAACTTCCCTAACTTGGTGAAGGAAACAGACATACACGTTCAGGAAGCACAAAGAGTCCCAAACAAGATGAACCCCAAGAGGCTCACACCAAGACACATCATCATCAAAATGCAAAAGGTTCAAGACAAAGAGAGAATCTTAAAAGCAGCAAGAGAAAAGCAGTTAGTAACCTACAAGGGAGTTCCCATAAGGCTGTCAGCTGACTTCTCAAAAGAAATTTTGCAGGCCAGAAGGGAGTGGCAAGAAATATTCAGAATGATGAAAAGCAAGAACCCACAACCAAGATTACTCTATCCTGCAAAGCTGTTATTTAGAATCGATGGCCATATAAAGAGTTTCCCAGACAAGGAAAAGTTAAAGGAGTTCATCACCACCAAACCATTATTATATGAAATGTTGAAGGGTCTTCTTGAAGAAAAAGATAAAAAATATGAACAACGAAATGGCAATGAATACATAGCTATCGACAATTGAATCTACAAACAAAATGAACAAGCAGAATAGAAACATTCTCACAGATATAGAGAACATTTTGTTGGTTGCCAGATGGGATGGGGGATGGGGGAATGGCTGAAAAAGATGAAGGGATTAAGAAGTACAAACTGGTTTTTAGACTGACAGACCTCAAAGGGAAGGGGGGTTAGGGGGTGGGAAGAAATAAACCAAAGAACTTATATGCATATATGCATAACCAATGGACACAGACAACAGTGTGGGAAAAGGCAGGAGGGGGTCGGGAGTGGGGAGGAGGGGGTCAATGGGAAAAAAAATGAGGAACATCTGTAATACATTTAACAATAAAGATATAATTTTTTTAAAAAGGCTCTATTTTGTTTACTTCTGCTCTGATCTGTATACTTTCCTTCCTTCTACTCACTTTGGGCTTTGTTATTTTTTTCAAGTTCCTTTAATGTAAAGTTAGATTGTTTATTTAAAATTTTTCTTATTTTTTGAGATAGGCATGTTTTGCAAATTTCCCTCTTAGGACTGCTTTTGCTGTGTCCCATAGATTTTGGGTTGTGTTCTCTTTTTATTTGTTTCAAGGTACACTTTGATTTCTTCCTTGATCTCACTGTTAACCCATTCACTGTTTAGTAGCATGTTATTTAGCCTCCACATCTTTGTTTTTCTTGTGATTGATGTCTATTATTATGTTTCATATCATTATGGTCAGAGAAGTTGCTTGATATCATTTCAATCTGAAATTTACTGAGACTTGTTTTGTGTCCTAATATGTGGTCTATCCTAGAAAATGTTCCATGTGCACCTGAAAAGAATGTATATTCTGCAACTTTGGGGTGAAACGCTCTGAGGTATCAATTAAACCCATCTGATCTAGCTTGTCATTTAAGGTTGCTGTTTCCTTGTTGATTTTCTGTCTAAGAGACCTATCCATTGATGTCAATGGGGTGTTAAAATCCCCTATTATAACTGTATTACTGTCAATATCTCCCTTTATGTCCTTCAAGATTTGCATTACATTTACATTACATTACATTACATTTACATTTAGGTGCTCCTATAGTGGGTGCATATATGTTTACAAGGGTTATATCCTCTTGTTAGATTGCTCCCTTTATTGTGTAGAGTCCTTCTTTGTCTCTTACTATAGCCTTTGTTTTAAAGTCTACTTTGTCAGATATAAGTATTGCTGCCTCAACTTCCTCCCTGCCTTTCTATTTGCATGGAGTATCTTTTCCCACCCCCTTAAGTCTATGTGTATCTTTCATTTTGAGTTGAGTCTCTTGTAGATAGCATTATATATGGGTCTTGTTTTTTCATCCATTCAGCTACCCTATGTCTTTTGTATGCAGCATTTAAGCCACTGACATTTAAAGTGCTTATCAGTAGATACATATATATTGCCATTTTATTATTTAAACCATGTTCCTCTGTTTTGTCTCCTTCTTCTTCTTAAAACAGGCCCTTTACTCTTGTAATACTGGTTTGGTGGTGATGTACTCCTTTAGCTTTTTCTTGTCTGGGAAGTTCTTGATTTCTCCTTCAATTTTAAATAATAGCCTTGATGAGTAGAGTAGTCTCTGTTGTAGTTCCTTGCTTTTCATCACTTTCAATATTTCATTCCAATCCCTTCTGGCCTGAAATGTTTCTGTTGAGAAATCAGTTGACAGTCTTATAGGAGCTCCCTTGTAAGTAACTAACTACACTTCTCTTGAGGCTTTTAAGATTTTGTCTTTAGCCCTGGCCGGTTTGGCTCAGCAGTTAGAGCGTCAGCCTGCAGTCCAGAGAGATCCGGGTTCGGTTCCCGCTAAGGGCACGTACCTCGGTTGCAGTTTGTCCCCGGCCCTGGTTGGTCATGCAGGTGGCAGCCACTCGATGTGTCCCTTTAGCAGCGATGTTTCTCTTTCTCACTCTCTTCCTCTCTCTCTCTCCTACTCTATCTGAACAAAAAAATGGAAAAAAAAAAAAAAAAAAAAGTCCTCTGGTGAGGATAAAAAAAAAAAAAAAAAGATTTTATCTTTAACTTTTAGCATTTTAACTATGATGTGTCTTGGTGTGGAACTCTTTGGGCCCATCATGTTTGGGACTCTGCATGACCTGCACTTGTGTGTCTTTTTCCTTTACCAGGTTAGAAAAGTTTTCTGTCATTATTTCTTTTTTTTTTTTTATCCTCACCTGAGGACACCTTCTCATTTTGTTGTTCAGATAGAGTGGAAGGGAGGGAGGGAGGGAGGGAAGAAGAGAGAGAGAGAGAGAGAGAGAGAGAGAGAGAGAGAGAGAGACATCAACGTGAAAGGAACACATAGAGTGGCTGCCATCAGCACAACCCAACCAGGGCCGGGGACAAACTGCAACCGAGGTACATGCCTTTAGTGGGAACCAAACCCGGGTCTCTCAGGACTGCCAGCCAACGTTCTAACCGCTGAGCCAAAATGGCCAGGGCTTGTCTTTATTTCTTCAAATAGGTTCTCAATCCCCTGCTGGCTCTCTTCTCCTTCTGGTACACCTATGATGTGGATGTTGCTATGCCTTATGTTATCCCAAAGGTCCCTTAAACTATCCTCACTTTTTAAATTATGTTTTTCTTTTTGCTGCTCTAATTGGGTGTTTTTTCTACCTCATCTTCCAAATCACTGATCTGAACCTCTGCTTCTCCACCCTACTGTTTATTCTTTCCAGTGTATTCTTCATTTCAGATATTGTATTCTTCATTTCTGTCTGGTTCTTTTTTATGGTTTCTATGTCCTTTCTTGTACTATTGCACATTCTTTTTGTTGGTTTGTTTTGTACATGCCCCTAGCGGGAACCGAACCCAGGACTCTCTGGTCCACAGGCCGACACTCCAACCACTGAGCCAAACCAGTCAGGGCATATGTTGCACATCCTTATAACCATTCCTTTGAACTCCATATATGATCAATCGCTTGCCTCCATTTCATGTAGGTCTTTTTCTGGAGATTTCTCCTGTTCTTTCATTTGGGGCTTCTTTGTCTCCCCATTTTGGCTACTTCTTTGTGTCTATTTCAATTAGCTAGATCTATTAGGACTCCCAGTCTTTGTGGGGTGGCCTTATGTAGTAGGTGTCCTGTGGGGTCCAGTGATACAGTCTCCTTGACCACCTGAGCTGTGTGCTCCAGGAATGCCCCTTGTGTAGGTTATGTGGGCCCTTTTGTTTTAATTGTCTTGGTTGTTATTGGCCCATTCATGCATGGGATCAACCCTCAGGCTGGCTGACTGTAAGGCCAAACTCTGACTACACGGTGCAAGCTACTGTGCAGGTGCTGATCACACAAAGCAGAATTTGAATTTGCCTCAGCAGGGTTTGGTGCCTGCCAAGATCTCCCTTTGGATATGCTGCCTGTGAAGCTTATTGGATCTTACTCTCATGTTTTCTGATACTTGCCACTGGGTGTTGGTTCTAGGCTCCGTGGGAGGGACTCTGATACAGGCTTCCATCAGACGTACCTGTGATTGGGCATCCTGTTTGGAGCTAAAAGGGATCCATAGTTTGTGGCTGCCTGTGTTGGGCCTTGGTGCATGCAAGAAGGACCGAGCTGTGCACCAAGGCCACCTATTACCAGCACTGGCACCAGGGGCAGGTTACCAAAAGTCCCAAGGCAACCCAAGATCCGCCTTTGCCTGCCTTTGCCTGCCAGCTGCCAGTTAAGCTCAGTCACTGAAAGAGCTTCTGGATATATTCCTCAGCAGGGCATAAGCTCCACAGGGTGAGGTGAGAGGGAGTCCACAGGGTAGGCTATTACTTTCCCCTATGCTGATGCCACACAGTGGGGAGTGCTCCACCAAAGGAAGATAGCATCTGTGCTGTGGGAGATGGACTCAGCACAGTTGTCCCTTTAGCTCTTTCCCCAGAGCCACAAAACCCAGTCTCTCCTTATGTACCTCTAGTCCACTCCACCCTCCCTGCCCTGGAACCCAGGGTTAATGGTTGCAAAATTTTGTGCACTGGCCCTTTAAGAAGGTGCCTGTGTCTATTTCTGGTGGACAGAAACCCCATTGCTTTTCACAGCCAGATGTTATGTGGGTGCCTCTTCCCAGCTCTGGTGCTCTGGGCTGGGGATCCTGGCAGGGGTTTTAAACCCCATGCATCTCAGGAAGAACCCTGCTGTAACTGATATATTCCTCCAGAACCTCAGCCACCGCCCAAGGGAGCAGGGCCAGCCCTTTTCGTATCTCTGCTTTTCCTGCCAGTCTCAATGTGGCTTCTTCTATAAATCCTTGGTTGGGAGACTTCTCTTCAGCTAGTCTTCAGTTGGTTATTCAGGATGATTCTTCTATATTTTAGTTATAATTCCAGTTTGGTCCTGGGAGGTGAGTGTAGCTTCTACATACTTTGTCATGATCTTGGATGTCTCAAAAGTTTACTTCTTTATGTAGCTCACATGCCAATCAATACTTCGTCAAAGAAATTACTTAAAACAGGTTTCAATGAAATTCCACAATGACTAACAGGATGATAAGTTTTTAAAACAGAAATTAAATCATGTGTTTTGAGAAAGATTTTCATTTTCCTAGAACTGATTCATATTAACATAAAAGCCTTAGAAAGGATTTAATATAAAACTGCCTTATTCCAAAGAAAGAATTTGAGGCAGCAAGAGAAACTAAGAAGAATTACATTGCAGCTTTAAGGCAGTTATGGCAGACAACACTCACTGGTGTAGCAGACGCTGCAGCTTTCATGGCTGCACCAGACCATACTGCTACTCAAAAAGAAAAGGGCAACACCTCACCAATTAAAGTTTGAGACCCCATGATTAACTAACTTACCTATATATCTTCAAAATCCTTTCATTCAATCCACCTTTCATGTGACATTCTGACAGAATCATTTACTGACCCCTTCATAAGTTATCTAACTACACAGAGGTTAAAAAAAAAATTATAGTCATTATGACACACACCTTTATTTTTTCTCCAAAAGTTAACAAGCTAATTTAAATTCTTCCAAAAAACTATACTTAAATGATAGAAAATACAATAAGACATTATCACAACTGCTGCAAATCCCCGATAAGACTAAAATTTTAGCCAATCCTACCCACCCTCCTATGTCACTCCAGCTGAACAACTCCCTCAGGTCACTCTGCTGAGTCTACCCAAAACACCTTACCCTTCAGCACCTGGGATGGCCTTGCCAGGATTCGAACCTGGATCATCTGTATGGTCAGACAGAGGCTTCCAATGAGCACAAGACCAGCTGCAGGTGCATATCCCTTCCTCATGTGAAAATTCCAAAATGCCAGGCATTTTCAGAGAACCCACTTGGTGGAAAGACAGGTTTTACTAGACACTATAAATAACATGAACATAAGGATCATGTTTCACAGCTAAAAGATACTCCCACATACACCATCTCCTGTGATCATAATCACCTTGAAAGTAGCCAGGTAATAATTGCCCTAATTTCCTAGAGGTGAAGTTACTGCACAGGTGTCACAAGTACTAGACTGCTCAAATTAATAAGGAAAACCAGGGACGTTTCAAGACTTTACCTTGGCATTTTTCTGCATTGGGAAAAACTCTGGACCTCTTTTGAGGCAAATTTATTCGAGGATCTCCAACTGTCAGTCCCAGAATAGTACCTGCTGGAATTTCTGCTGGTGATGTTATTCCTTTAACAGCAAACAAACAAAAATATCCAAGTTTAATGAGAGTCATTCACAATGTATACATATTTGCTTGTATTTTCCATTTTTTCTAATGAAATTTTTATCTTGGGCTATTTATTTAAAGACACGTATTTTGCCCTGGCCACTTTGGCTCAGCGGTTAGAGCGTCGGCCTGCAGTCCAGGGAGACCCGGGTTCGGTTTCCACTAAGGGAGCGAACCTCGGTTGCAGTTTGTCCCCAGCCCTGGTTGGGTTGTGCAGGTGGCAACCACTCGATGTGTCCCTTTCACGTTGATGTTTCTCTCTCTCTCTCCCTTCCACTCTATCTGAACAAAAAATGGAAAAATGTCCTCGGGTGAGGATAAAAAATAAAGATACGTATTTCATTTATTTCCCACTGAGACTTTGAGAGAATAAATTAACATTCACAAAGAGTAAAGTTTCTTACAGAAAAACATTAATTTAACATTACAGATTATTTTACAACAGGGATGGGGAACCTTTTTTCTGTCAAGGGCCATTTGGATATTCATAACATCATTCGAAGGCCATATAAAATTATCAACTTAAAAATTAGCCTGTTATATTTGGTGAGGCGTGTGATGTTAGCTGGTACTGATTTTGCGGGCCTTATGCGGCCTACAGGGCGGACGTTCCCCGCCCATTTTACAACATGAACTTATACATTTCTATCATTGATAGCTACAGTAGCTTTACACAAAAGCACTCATGTCTAGTTAAGAATAAATTTCAGTGGAGTACCTGGTATATGCATTTATTTATATCAGAATGCCAGTTATTTAGAATACCAACATTTCATTTGTTTATTGTTTCATAAGCAAACTCAAATAGTGTTTACACTATTCACTCTCTGACTTTCTTCCTTGCCATATGATAACAAAGAGTTACAGGTTAAACAGCACTGTAGACATAGGTAGTCGAACTACAAAACATTCTTTTCACCCACTTCCCACAGCACCCTCCTTTCTCAGTACAACCCAGCATCCCCACCACTTACCTCCCAACAATTCAAAAATGGATTTTTGTTTGTGGTGAAGAGAAACGCTATCAGGGTTCTTACAGGCTTCAATCCACCAGTGGTGAGGTGTCTTCTCTGTGTCCTCTCCCTCCTGAAAAATAACAACTCCTGTTTACCAGACAAATAATGAGTCAGACTTAATAATTTTGTTATGGTTGTGATACTGCCCCCGCCTTTTCTGTATGTGGGAATGAACGTTTTAAGGGACGAACCAAGGTAACTGTCACTATTTTTCACACAGTAATTAATACCAGACTATTCTTCTAATTAGAGGCAAAGACAGAGTACTACATTTCTCTCAAGATTTCACATACGGCTCCAGCCAGTATAGTTCAGTGGTTAGAGCACTGGCCTATGCACCAGAGAGTCACGGGTTCAATTCCCAGTCAAGGGCACATACCTGGGTTGCAGGTTCGACCTCATGCCCCAGTGGGGGCCCGTGTGGGAGGCAACCAATCAATGTGCCTTTCATATCAATGTCTCTCTTTCTCTCCCTCCCTCCCTCTTTCCCTTCCATCTTCTCTTAAAAAAAAATCTGCCCATTCAGTGTGGCTCAGTTGTTCAGCATCATTCAATGAACTGAGAGGTCCCGGTTCAATTTCCGGTCAGGGCACATGCCCGGGTTGTGAGCTCGATCCCCAGTGGGGGACATGCAGGAGGCAGCCAATCAATGTTTCTCTCTCACATTGATGTTTCTCTCTCTCCCTTCCTCTCTCTCTAAAAAAAATCAATAAAAACATAAGTTTTAAAAAAAATCAATGGGGCCCTGGCCGGTTTGGCTCAGCGGTTGGAGCGTCGGCCTGCAGTCCAGAGAGACCTGGGTTCGGTTCCTGCTAAGGGCACGTACCTCAGTTGCAGTGTCCCTGGCCCTGGTTGGGATGTGCGGGTGATGGCCACTCGATGTGTACCTTTCACGTCGATGTTTCTCTCTCTCTCCCTCCCTCCCACTCTATCTGAACAAAAAAAATGGAAAAATGTTCTCGGATGAGGATAAAAAAAATCAATGGGGCCCTGGCCGTTACGGCTTAACGGTTAGAGCATCAGCCCACGGCCAGAGAGTGCCAGGTTTGGTTCCCGCTAAGGGCAAGTACTTTGGTTGTAGTTTGTCCCTGGCCCAGTTGGGGTCGTGTGGGTGGCAACCACTTGATGTGTCTCTCTCACATCAATGTTTCTCTCTCTCTCCTGCTCTATCTGAAGAGAAAAGCAAAAATGTCCTCGGGTGAGTATAAAAAAATAATTTAAAAAAAATTAAAAATCAATGGGGAGCCCTGGCTGGTTTGGCTCAGCGGTTAGAGCGTCGGCCTGCGGAACGGAGAGACCCGGGTTCGGTTCCTGCTAAGGGCACATACCTCGGTTGCAGTTTGTCCCCGGCCCTGGTTGGGTCGTGTGGGTAGCCGCCACTCGATGTGTCCCTTTCACATCGATGTTTCTCTCTCTCTCTCTCTCTTCCTCTCTCTCCCTCCCACTCTATCTGAATAAAAAATGGAAAAAATGTCCTCGGGTGAGGATAAAAAAAAAAAAAAAAATCAATGGGGAAAAAATATATCCTCTGATGAGGATTAACAACAACAACAAAAAATGATTTCACATACTAAGAAAACACCCATGATATTCAGAGAGACTTAAGCTACTTCACACTGAGATCTCTGTGCACGGCGCCCAAGAGCACCTTGCTCCTCTCCCTCTATTGCCAACTTCATCACCACCAATTTAAGTAATAAAACCTTCCTCACCAAGGGAAAACCAAACCAATACCTTTTGAAGAAATCTTCAGCAAAAGGCTATATTATGACTATAGTACTTCTAGAAATTTCAAATAAGATACACAAGTATTTTACTTATATTTTTCCTGACAGAACCAAGAACTGAGCAAGGTTTCAAAAAGTACTTTAAGTATCATATGCATGCCAAGGAAGAGTGTCTACAGCCAAGATTCATACCGAACTGAAGTTCATTAAAATAAGAGGCACTCCTAGATTCTAAAGCAATCTGTAACATGTGCCATTTGTCTCACAAATACTCAGGCAGCATACCTTAGTGGTTTCAAGTACAGGCTCTGGAAACAAACTTCCTAGGTTCAAATCCTTGCTCTGCAACTTATTTAGATGGAGTCGAGCACCTGGTCTGTGCCAGGCAATGTGCTAAGCACTGGGGACAGAGTAAAGAACAGAACTGACCCTGTCCTTGCCATCATGAAGCTCACCATCTAATGAGACACACAACACTGTATAAATACACAAACAGATACAGACATACAAACTAAGGAAATGTGCAAGATGCCACATAATTTACAGGAGAGATAGAATTTACCATGAGTGATCATGAAAGGATTTTGTAGGAAAATGAGACAGATGTTGAAACCTGAAGTTTTAGCCAAGCACAAAGTAGTAGAGGCAGAATAATCAAGTGAGGGGAAAAAAGCAGGTGCAAAGGCTCTAAGAGAGATGACATCTCAAACTGAAAGTAGGCCAGTGTGGCCAAGTGCAGAGATGAGGCAGAAAGGCACGGATTACACAGACACGTTAGGGGCTTTGGAATTTATCTCAAACACAATTTAAAAGCTTTTAATCACAAAGTAACACCATGTGAATAAATTAACAAAAGAGTACTCTGCCTCCTGCACAGAGAATGGGATGAAAAGGGGGAACAAAGGGGAAAGTTCAGATTCTGCCTCAGCCTTCAGGCAAGAGACCAGGGAAAAGAAGAAGTGGTTGAGGCTAATGTGGAAGCAATGGAGAGAGAGAGATGCTGCCTTTGTGTTAAAATATTTTTCTTCTAAAAGCTCAAAAGCTGTTCAGATCTATCATCGTATTTGACCATGTCAAGTCTGTGAGAGGCACAGGCCCTGAAAGGCTCATTGCACTAATACAGCAAAATGAACTGAATGTGAATCCAGGCTGTCTCACTGCCAATCTAGTCTCTATCTCTAGACCTATGCTGTCAACATGGTAGCCACTTGCCACAGAGTTATTCGAATTTAATTTTTAGTTAATCAAAATTAAATGAAGGTACAAATTCAGTTCCTTAGTCCCACTAGCCACATTTCAAGTGTTCAATTGCTATATGTGGCTAGTGGCTACCATACTGAATAGCACAAAGGAACAGCGCCCTCACAGAAAGGTTTACTAGACAGTACTGCACTGGACACATTGCTAACCCTTTAGGGAATCACAGAACCTTAAAATTCACCCCAGAAAATATGCATCACACAAGTATAAACAGAAAAACTGCTATACACCTTCAGGGATTTTAAGGGCTCTATTACCTGTTTATGGAGCAGAAGGTAAGACCCTTCTACAAACTCAAGGGCTGCAAGAACAACTTGTACTTAAATAGGAACAAGTCAGTTTACTTATTACATTCATTTAGATTTGCTCATCTAAGAGAAGAAATGACAACATCCTTAATAATAAGCATAAATAGAGAAATAAACATGTATAGGCCATGGCCCAAAATGTAACCAAATTATATGTTAAGTTTCACAAGTTTAGGAAATGCATGACTAGGATAAATCATTACAGTCACATGTAATCTTACGGCGTGGACAGAAGCAGCTTTTAGTGCCTCAGTTAGGATGGAGTGGGAGAGTGGACCAATCAGGCGGAATCTGTTTATCTCCATCGTCAAATCACTGAAAGAGAGAAAAAGTCTTAAAATGGAAACGTCCATGATATATGATATCTATACCACTGGCAAAACAGAGGAAGCCTTCAAAAAAAATGTTCTGAGAAAATTCAACCTGTACCTGATTATAATGTCAGTGGTTGAAGAGATCCAAGAACATGGTTGATGTGAATCTCTAGTTCCATCTCCAATAAATTTTTTAATTGGTTTAGCATTTTCTCCATCGTCTCTCCATTTTCTTTTCTTGTCAATTTTCTCATCAGGCAGTTTAGTTTGGCTTTTTTCTTGGGATGGTGTCATAAGGGGGTCAGGGATGCAGATAGTTGATTTGACGGGTTCTATACACTGGCACATTACTTTTATTTCCTCTAAAATATCCTAAGGATATATTAAAATATTTTACTTTTAAAGTCTGAAATGTAAACGCATTACAAATTTAATGTGGTTTTAGTTTGTTATTTTTTTTCTCTCCCTTTAAAAATTTACATTTTTATTCTTTCACAAATTAAACTAAATTCATCATCATCAAAATGTTTTTTGGTTCTTCTGAGTAGTGCATGGCACTTGGAACAAAAAAGGAACTCCTCAATATCAAAGATTAATGAAAACAACAGACTACTCTGACCAAATTTTTAAAAATGAGTTTAAAGAAGACATTTACAGTCTACCATAAGAAAGCAGTAAGAATGCTAAAAAAGACAGAGAGAGAAAAGCAAAGCTAAATGCAGTGTTAAAAATCTTAAGAATTAATCAAAACTTATCATCAAATAGGCTTTAACAAGCACTCGACACCAAAGGACCAATTCAGGCATAGTGGAAGCATTCATCCAAAGGCCACATTTCAAGCTATTTATATAATAAGGTTGGTTTTCATACCTACATGTGGCCTACCAAAGAGAGAGAAGTCAAGTTTGCTTTATTTAATATTCATGCAACTTTCCTCCCTATATTCAAATACCAAGTAACCAACCAAACTTTTACACCATTTAAATCTCTATGGTATTAAGCTCTGGCCGGTTTGGCTAGCGGTTAGAGCATCGGCCAGTGGATCAGAGAGTCATGGGTTCGATTTCCAGTCAAGGGCACATAACTCACTTGCAGGTTTGATCCCTGGCCCTGGTTGGGGTAGTGCAGGAAGCAACCAATCTATGTGTCTCTCACATCGATGTCTCTCTCTCTCTCTCTCTCTCTCTCTCTTCCCCTCTCCCTCCTTCCCTCCCTCCCACTCTATCTAAAAATCAATGGAAAAATATCCTCGGACGAGGATTAAAAAAAATGTCTATGGTACTGATTTCCAACAGTCATCAAGAATGCAGTAACAAGTGATGGGGAAATAAACTCAAGGATTATACCTGTTTAAGAGCTGGGTGAAGCCAGATCCACAACTGCCTGCTCTCAGAAGTGTCACCAGGGGTCCTCTCAGGCTTCCAAATAAATGTAACAGGCCCCAGCATGTCTTGGGGATATTTATTCGCGCGGTAAAGCATGAGACTACCTTGGCGCTTTCCAGACAAGCAGTGAACTGCTGCAAAAGTCAATCCTGACGTAAACAAAAACAACATGCCATGATTTCGAGTACTGAGACTGCAGTAGTATTTCCTGACAGCCATACAGTTGTTTATTATCTCTCTCCATTAGGGATGAAGTCTAGGTTTTGGTCACTGCTTAAATCAAAGTGACACTCAGTACATTCTCAATAAATACTGAATGAATGGTTTAATGAGTTTTGAGTTTCTTCCTGCCTAAATTCACTCCACCAACATAGCATAATGGTTCTCTCACTTTACACTTGACAATGTTAGAAATGATTTAAAAGCCACTTCAAATTTTCCTTTTATTATCATACTCATTGGACACAAAAACTGTCTCCTGCATTTTTTTTCCTGCATTTTTATATATGTTTAAATTCCTAAATGCTTACAGCTGACACTTCTTCATGAAATGAATAAATAATCAAATATGAAAACAGGACTCATATTTGAAACCAGTTTACCTGTGTCTGTGCTACACATTGGAGAAAGTGCCTTTAGTATTTCTTCCTCTTTGCCCTTCAACTCCAAACAACAGTAGTAGGATAAATCCTGCACAAAGAGAGACATCATCAAACACTTAGCAATTTACATGGAGGAAATTGCAAAAGCCAAAAGTCACATCAGAAAAACTTCCAGCCCTGGCCAGTTTGGCTCAGCAGTTAGAGCGTCGACCTGCAGTCCAGAGAGACCCAGGTTCAGTTCCCGCTAAGGGCACGTACCTCGGTACCAGTTTGTCCCCGGCCCTGGTTGGGTCGTGCGGGTGGCAACCACTCGATGTGTCCCTTTCACGTCGATGTTTCTCTCTCTCTCTCTCTCCCCCTCCCACTCTATCTGCACAGAAAGTGGAAAAATATCCTCGGGTGAGGATAAAAAAAAAAGAAAGAAAAACTTCAGAGTCCAAGACACAGAACAAATTGCTAAAGCTATCATTTCATAAGTCAAAATCTGAACCTTGTCTATTTCTACTAGCAAATATTCTTATTCAAATTTGAATCCAAATAAAAATAAATTTCGATTTAAATATGTTACAGTGTCCTATTTTTTATAAAGAAAATCTGTATTTTATCCCATACTCAAAGACAAGCTCTAAATAGAATGTAAAAACTGCTGCCTCTAAGAAAAGAATTATTCTTCCCTGAAATCCACCTAAGGTAAGAAATGATGCAAATAATTTGTACATTACTTCTCCCATGCTCAGTCTTTACAATAATATTCAACTTTGACTAAGCACTGTACAAGAAAACAATGAGAGTAAGACCTTACCAATTAAATAAGATAAAGACAGATCAAATGAGCTAGTAAAATCAGTATGTTCCAGAACTCTAAGTTTCTAGTCAATGAAGAGTTACCAACTGCTAAGGGCTGGGCTAATTTCTTACATGGACTGTCATTTAATCTTCCCAACACCTGGTGAACCAGGTACTATTTGTTATCTTATTTATTTCACAGATGAGGACACTAAGACAGAGACTGTTATTAAACAAAGCCATATAACCAGAAAGTGGAGAAGCCAACATTCCAGACAGGCTCACTGACCCCCAAGCCAACCCCTCTCCATGGCACCTTTAAGTAATTTCAGTGCACTCAGTGACTAGAACTAAACGGCAAAGTATAGCTAAGGTCCTGACAAACTCACATTAATCAATGCTATCATTCACACACAGAACTCTTCCCAGGAACAGGGATCCACTCTCTGTTGTCAGTGGCCAGATGAAACTCGCTCGAATTTTTATAACTGGTGACATCAGAGAATTATGCTTAATAGCCTAGAACTCTGGAGTCAGACTACCTAAGCTCAAATCTCAACTTCACCACTCACTGGCTGTGTGGCTGTGGGTAAATTACCCTATTTCTCTGTACCTCAGTTTCCTCATCTGTAAAATGGAAATAATGATAACTACTTACCTTGTAGTGTTGTTATAAGAATTAAATGAGTAAACATATATAAAGCACTAAAATAGGGCCTGGCATAAAATAAGTATTCAAAATTATTTGTTATTATCAACTATTATTTTTATTACTTAGGACTGATTTAATGTTAAGAAAATATCTGATAACCTCAGTAAAAATCTTGCCCAGAATAATAGTAGTCAAATGTGTGTCTTAAGATTTGAGAGAGAGCAGAACACAGTATGAAAAAAAGCACAGGCCAGAGGAATTAGATGCCCAAGTGTTACCTAGGCCACCACTTGGCCCTGGACAAGTCATTTCATCTCTCTGGATCCCAGTTCCCTCAACATAAAAAGAATTTTACTATAATCTATTATTTCTGCTGTTGAGTATTCAAGTCAAAACATCTTGCCCTGGCCGGTTTGGCTCAGGGGTTAGAACATCAGCCCTCACTTGTCATGTGGAATTCACTTCAATTCTTCCCTGCTATCTGGCTTCCTTCTGCCTCCCCCACTCTCCCATTTTCTTATTCCTGTAATAAGAATGCTCATAGTATTGTATATATCCCTTACAGTTGTATATTTGGCTATTAATGTCAGTCTCCACTAATACTTTTAGGCTGCTTCATCTCCAGTATCTGGCAAAGTGTCTCAAACTCAGTAATTATTTTTTAAATAAGTAATCTCAGAGATAGGGCTTTGGCATACCATGAACTATTCTAAAAGTCTCTACCAGAAACGGTCTGAAAATAAAAGAAAACCAATTGGAAAGCATACCTGAAGGAGGCAACAGTTTGTCATAGCTCGATAGCAGGCTCTGTGGCTCTTGGCTGTTGGCCTCTCCCCAAGGCAGTAGCCCCACTTCTTGACCATGTGGAACCGTTTGGCATGCCAGATGTGAGTTTCTAACCATATGTTCTTCTTTTGTCTACGGTTAAACTCTAGCATGCGGTTTATGTGACATCTTCGAGCTTTATGGCATTTATTCTTTGAATGTTCTTTTTTCTGATGCACTGCTTTCTCTGCCTATAGTTTCAAGAAGAGAAGCAGAACCAGTTTTCAAACATTTCAAAACAAAGTTATTAGGAATTCAAACATTAACTTTAGATTAACTGGAGCACATTACAGATCCCATTTGTTTGCTTAATTTTTTAACTTGGTGATTTCTCCAATGAAAGTAGAGAGGGGACAACAGAAGGAGTAAAGATTTTAGAGGTAGGCAAACCTAAGATAGAAGCATGTCCTATCACTTATTAATTGGCAAGCTTCATGGACTATGAAGATTGGAATATTAATTTTTTTATTGTGAATCCTCACCTGAGGATATTTCTCCATTGACTTTTTTAGATAAAGTGGGAGGAAGAGAGGGAGAGAGAAACACCAATGTGAGAGACACATGGATTGGTTGCTTCCCACATGACCCCAACCAGGGCTGGGGATCAAACCTACAACCCAGGTATATGCCGCTGTCATATCCAACTATCTGCTAATTTGGTGGATGATGGGGTGGGATGGGAATAAATGATTAAAATAAAGCATGCAAAATGAGCATGCTGTTCTTGGTTTCCATTGTAACAATTTTATTAGGTTAACACTTCCCATTTTCTTTTAGGAACTACTAACCTCATCATTTATACCAAGTAAAACTTATACCTCTTTCTGAGCAATCTCCTGCAACCGCCTCGGAAGGCGTTTGACATTGTGGCTCATGGCTCGTCGTCGCATGTGCCGAGGCAGAGTCTGGAAAACCAGTGAATTCGAAGACTTCTGAGTCACTGCTTTCAACATAGCACTGATTTCAGCAGCTCGGGCCTGAGCAAAAGTAGATGCTATCGAAGGAAAGAGCACTGTCATTAAAAACTAGTCTTGCATCAACACTTTTCTGGTACATCTCAGAAGGAAAAAATATTTGAAGTACATGACCTTACAATTCACCCACTACCCTAACCCCCTATTAGATTAATAACGATAGTGGTTATTTCTGTATTATAAGATTATAAAACTTGTCCGGCCAATGTGGCTCAGTGGTTGAGTGTCGACCCATGCACCAAGAGGTTGCCAGTCTGATTCCTGGTCAGGGCACATGCGCAGGTTGTGGGCCAAATCCCCAGTGGGGGGCCTGCAGGAGATAGCCAATCAATGTTTTCTCTCATCAATGTTTCTCTCTCTCTCCCTCTTCCTCTCTCTCTCTCTCAAATCAATAAAGGAAAAAAATTGTTTTTTAAAGATTATAAAACTATTGTTCAACTTTCATTTTTTCAAGTTTTCTACAAGGATTCAGTGTCACTTTTCTAATAAAAAAAAAGTTTAAAGATAAGATTACAAAAAAAATTTTTAAAACAGAGAGCTACATGCAATAAAATAACCATTTTTAAGTACAATAATCACACAAGACAACAAAAGAAGTTCAATCCCAGCTTTCAGCACAAAACAAATAAACAAACAACAAAGAAAAAACAAAATTTTAACAATGGTTTTGACTCCAAGGGTTTTTTTTCTTAATATTTTCTTCTTTTTCCAAATATGTGACCATACAGTTAATAGTTTTCTTTACTGAAAAATACTCTTTATTTTGCAGAGTAAATAGAGTGCTAGGGAAATTTCAGCGAATTCCCCCGAGAAGGTATAAAGAGACCGGAAGCACCCACCCCGAAGGTGTGCAGAAGGAATGTGGGGTTATGCGGTAGTGGGGATAAGAGTGGTGCGGGTGATGGGAGATGAAAGTGGAAAAGACCTGGAAACAGGTACTTAAAGGGCTTGACTCCCTTTAGAGTGCAGTAAATTTGGTTTCATTTTTGGAGAATGCCATGCTGAAGAGTGTAAACGGCATTTTATATTTTTAAAAGGGGGTTGGGAGAAGATTGTATGAAGTGAACAGTTCACAAATAAGGACATGTAAGAAGAGAGGTAAGAAAAAGGAGAGCAATTGAAGAAGGGAGAGCAATCAGGCCCAAGTTCAAACGCTGCAGGTGAGAAGGGCCTAGGGCAAAAGGAGGAGAGAGACTGGGGGGGCAGGGAGGGCCAAGAAACACAGAGGGCATTAGACATCTGGCTGCATTAGAAACAAAGAGCTCAGAGTACAATCAAACCTCACCTCTTTACCAATACCTACCTGTTATATACTTAGGAATCTCCTGAGACGTGCCCTCAGAACCTGCTTTCCATCCTCCCTTTTTTTTAAACATTACTTTAGAGGAAGACTGCTCATTCACATCAGGCTCAGATGGTGAATAGTGGGTCATTTTGGTTTGCCGCTGTCGGGAAATTCCAGAAGAAGGATCTAGTATATTAAAAAAGAGAGAGAGAGAGAAATATGTCACTCTTATCAGGAATAAGGATTACAGTGGAGAACATCTGTTAAATGGCAACACTGATATTGTTTTCAATCCTATAAACACCCTGTAAGGTGGCTATTACTATCCTTTTTGTAAAGAGGAGGGATCTTGGGTAGGGAGGTGAATCAACTTGCCCAAGGTGACAGGGCTAATAAGCAGCATGCTAGCTAATCATATCAGTGTGACACATAAAAGAACCTTGGATATAACTGATATAAGAGAACTTTCCTCCATATAAATAGTGCAACATGGATTTTAAATCTAAGCTCTCTTAAGTACTACGGTCCTCAAGACTTTGTATATTCAGTCTTTTATAGTAATTCTCTGGCACGCTCAAGTTGGAAGCCTATGCTAAATTTAAAAAATAAATAAAAGCAAAATCTCTACAGATGTCTGGACATTCAAACCATTATGATTTCAAGACAACATCAAATCCTTGCCTGTGAATAGAGAGATCAGTAGAGAATTTTATGGATTCCTGCTTACTTACATTATGGTGTTGATTACTAAGCCTCTACAAACATGAAGCATGTTATAAGACAGATCACTGCAAGGTTAAAGTGAGATAATGTGTTGGTTTATCACATGTCATGGTAGGCATCAACTGCTGGATCTGAATCAAGAGCTTCCGAATATGAATCTAAAACATACTTAATCAGACACAATACACACTATTCTTTAAAGTGTTCCCAAAAAGCTCTTGGTCACCTGCTTACTGTCTTCCCACACTGGCATTTTCTGTTGCTGCCCAATGAACAATATCACCTTCATATCAGCTTATGAGGTTCTAAAATCAGCAAATTAAATGAAGATAAGATGACTGCAGTGTATTTCTTTTAGGAAATACAGAAGTATAATTTAATAATAAATGATGTCAAAGGAGACATAAAATGTCAACTCTAAAATAAGTACAGCCAATTCCATTTATTCCCAGTAGTTATGTTCTAAAAAGTCATAATACAGAACCAGTTTCTAGGGGACTACATATATCACATAGACTATACTCTTTTTTTCTTTTTCTTTTTTTTTCTTTTTGTTACAGATGGTTCTCCTTTTTCACCCCATTGACACCCTCCTCCCATTCCCCCTTCCCCGTCCCCAGCTTTGTTGTCCAGACTATACTCTTAAATCATAAAAATAACTCATCCCGGTAGATTCGATTTTCTTAATGTTACAAAAGAAACACTGAGGTTCAGAAGCGTTACGTGACCTGTCTGAGGTCACCCCACAGTTGGAAATCAAACCCCAGTTAGAGCTGGAGCTTCTTGCACTATGCTGCACTGCCCACCCACTGTCTCCATCCTTCAGCCATCTCTGCAAGAAAGCTGAAACAAGAAGGCAGCTGGGGATGTCCACATGGGGCAAGCTGAAATTTTTCCCACTCTACACACATCCATGAATGACCATCAAAGTGTCATGAGTATTAATTTTAGGGTTACAAATAAACTTTTGCAACTAGGTAAATTTGCAAATACAAAATTTGCAAATAATAAAGGTTATCTGTATCTGTTTTAAAATCAACTCATTTACTGCCCTGGCCGGTTTGGCTCAGCGGTTGGAGTGTCGGCCTGCGGTACAGAGAGACCCGGGTTCGGTTCCCGCTAAGGGCACGTACCTCGGTTGCAGTTTGTCCCCGGCCCTGGTTGGTCGTGCGGGTGGCAGCCACTCGATGTGTCCCTTTCACATCGATGTTTCTCTCTCTCTCTCTTCCTCTCTCTCCCTCCCGCTCTATCTGAACAAAAAAAAAAAAAATGGAAAAATGTCCTCAGGTGAGGATAAAAAAAAATAAAATAAAATAAAATAAACTCATTTACTATTTAGATGACAACTATCAAAAGGTGCTGATGAAAGCAATTTGCTCCAAATGGGAATGGAGAGAGCACTGTGTGTATCTTACCTAGTCTTTGCGCTCGGAAAGGTTTTCCACCTCCATTATGGTGCTTTACACCTTTATCAGCCACAAAGCCGGAGAATAAAGTCACATTGGTGGGCTGGTTTCTCATTTTCTTAGCATGTTTTCTTTCCTTTGCATTAGACATTTCTGGAAAGAAAGTAATAAATTTAGTACGGGGAAAGGGAATGCTCATTCAAAAATAAAAATAGCCCTGGCCGATTTGGCTCAGCGGTTAGAGCATTGGCCTGCGGTCCAGAGAGACCTGGATTCGGTTCCCACTAAGGGCATGTACCTCAGTTGCAGGTTGCAGTTTGTCCCCGGCCCTGGCCGGTTGGGGTTGTGTGGGTGGCAGCCAGTCGATGTATCTCTTTCACATCGACGTTTCTCTCTCTCTCTCTCCCTCTCGTTCTATCTGAAGATAAATGCAAAAAGTGTCCTTGGGTTAGGATAAAACAAACAAACAAAAATAAAAATAAATATAATAAATATTCATGTGACTCAATATATAATAAATCTTTATTATAGGTGGATTAATGATATAAAAATATTACAATAAGCCCTGGCCGGTTTGGCTCAGGGGTTAGAGCGCCAGCCCGCCAACCAGAGAGTCCCGGCTTCAGTTCCCGCTAAGGGCACGTAACTCGGTTGCAGTTTGACCCCGGCCCCAGTTGGGATTGTGCAGGTGGCAACCACTCAATGTGTCTGTCTCATATCGATGTTTCTCTCTCTTCTTCCCTCTCTCCCTCCTGCTCTATCTGAAGAAAGATGCAAAAATGTCCTCAGGTGAGGATTTAAAAGATATATATATATAACAATGATATTGATTTACAGCAGAAATTCATAACCAGGGCATGCAATCTCTAGGGGAGCCATGAATGGTATTAACACTAAAAACCTAAATCAAAAAAAAAAAATTCTATTGTTGGAAGAGACTATATTAGTACATCCCAGTTTGCACTTTCAGTAATTAAATCATAAACCAATGCTGACACTGCAAAGAGTCTGTTGAAATAATGAAAAAGGAGGTGCCCTGGCTGGTTTTGCTCAGTGGTTAGAGCGTCAGTCAGCGGTCCAGAGAGACCCAGGTTTGGTTTCCGCTAAGGACACGAACCTCAGTTGCAGTTTGACCCCGGCCCTAGTTGGTCGTGGGGATGGCAGCCACTCGATGTGTCTCTCACGTCGATGTCTCTCTCTCTCGCTCCCTCCCACTCTAACTGTACAAAAAATGGAAAAATGTCCTCGGGTGAGGATAAAAAAAAAAAAAGAAAGAAAAATGAGGTAAGAGATAATATCCCTATGCCATGAAAAAATTACTTTAGCGAAAACATGTAGTCAAAATTCTTAGGTGAGCCCTGGCCAGTGTGCCTTAGTTGGCTGGGCACTGTCCCATGCACCAATAGATTGCCAGTTAGATTCCTAGTCAGGGCACATGCCTGGGTTTCAGGCTTGATCCCTGGTGGGGGGCATGAAGGAGGAAGCTGATGAATCTTTTGCTCTCACAGCAATGTTTCTCTCTCTCTCCCTTCCTCCCTCTCTAAAAATCAATAAAAATAAATATCAATTTTAAAAATCTTTAAAATAAAAAAATTCTTAGGTAAACATGAGCCACCTGAATCAATGAAATATAAAACACACTATTCTGATATGATAATCTCTACAAAAACTGAACATAAATTATTGAAGTTTTCATTTCTACTACGGAGACTAAGGCCAGCTGCACCTTTAATTTGTAACAGCAAAAAGATTTCAACTTGAAGGAAGAAGAATAAAGGACAAAAAACCTGGTGGAGGGAGCCCTGAAGAATTTATTCAGTAATTCTCAATTCTCAAACCTGACATCCCCCTGTTTTCTCAAGTTTCGAACACCCGTTTTCTATTTTGAACTGAAATTCACTAAAAACATAACCTACCAGACACATAACTTTTACCAACACATGCCCTACCATTATGTGCCCTAACTGTAAAGAAAAAAATAATTTTAATATGTATTTCAATATTTCACACCTGTATTAGGTGACATTATGAAAAAATTCTGAAAGTTCTTGAGCCAGAAGTAGAAAAACCAAAACCTTAGCAGTATGTAGGACAAAAACGAGGGGGAATAAACAGGACTTTCTTATTTTACATTTTAGAAGCAGGGTAGGAACGGGATCTTGTCTTTTTCACTACTGCATCTCCAGCGCCTAGCAGAGTGCCTTGCACAGAGGAGGGGCTCAATATCAACGAGTTGAATGAACAGGAGCACACATAAATGAAGGAGTGGAGCGTCCTGTAATGCATTATAAACAGAATGAAAAATATGTAGCCAACCAAGCACCACCCCCTCTGACACAGCATGACTGAATATCTGCCAAGAGACCAGCCCTGAGGCCATTTGCTGGATCCAGATCACTACCTTTCTTTTTGAAATCAGATGCCAGTCACTAGGGCTCAACTCAGATCAAAGGGGAACGCCTAGAAGAGACCTCTAAGAGCTGGAGGAGCACTCCGGAGACGGAAACATGGGAGGGGCTGGAGGGTGGAAAACGCCCAGATGTCAGCGTGGTCCCAGAACGTCCCATCTTATTGCTTTTAGGGCAGCGATTTTCAAGAATTTTTAAAACATGTAGTACCTGACTATTTAGTCCGGGGCACTGACCTCTTTTCCCTTACTTAGACTGTCAAATAAAAAAATGACAACAGCCAACACAATAGCTATTCCATATGAATGAATCAAAATTATACCTTTTTTTGGTCAGATCAGCAAAAAATATATATTTTTGGTGTGCCACAGAATTTTAGTAGTTTGTGTGTGCCATGAGATGAAAATGGTTGAAAATGGCTGCTTTGGGGTGTAAGGAGAAGGGGTACAAGCCCGTTCACAGAACGGCCTCTGCCGTTTTGTGTGGCAGAACACAAAATGACAGGCTCAGGGAGCTCGAGAGCAGGGGCCCAAGGAGGTGCGGAGGGCAGGAGAGGCCCAGGCGCCCGCATCAAGGTAAGAGGAGGAAAGAGGAGGTCGGCTGGGTCTGAGGAGAGGAGATGGGGGTGCGGCGCAGTGCGCGGGTGCCAGGCGAGGCCCGCCCACCCACACTCCGTCTCCCCACTCGTGAACACCACCAGCCCCTCACGACCCACCTGCCTGACGCTCTGCGGGAGAAAGGTAGGGCTTCCCGGGTCAGAATGACAAGGCTCTGCCACAGTTCCTTCCCAAACGACGTGTGCTGCGAGCGAGCTGGAGGGCGCATGCGCCAGTGCCGCTGCTGCCTCCACGTGGCCCGGAGCCGCGCGGAGACTACAACTCCCAGAATGCCGAGCGAATCCGCCCCGCCCACGCTTTTCTGTAGTTATTGCCTTGGGGCTGGTTAGTCCGGTGAGACGCGGACGGTGCTAGTGTACGGGATTGTTCTCTCCGAGGGGCCTGAAGAGGAAAGCGTTAGCCATGGCGTCCTTAATCAGAAAGGTGATCAGCACCACGAAAGCCCCAGGAGCCATCGGTCCTTACAGGTAACTCGACAAGTGGACCGCGGAAGGACCCCAGGCGTGCGTGGTCGGGGCCACAGGGCTGACCATCCGGAATCAGAGCTGGGGTGGGCCTCGGGTTCACCCACAACCTCGTCAAACACGGGAGGGAACCTAACCCGGGAAAGGGGGCGACGCACCCGGAGACCCACAGTGACTTGAGAGCACCATAGGACGGGGAGCCTACGCTCCCGGGAACTTTGTCCAGACCTGGGGTGCCTCCAGCTAGAAAGTTCCTCGGGTTAGAAGTGGCCTGTGTTTGAAATTTTTTTCTTCCTTTTTATTTTTTGTAACAGAGTTATGGAGCTATAATTCAAATACACCCCAAATGCAGTCCTTTATACAATTAAGTGATTTTTACTAGACTCACAAAGCAGTGTAGCCATCGCCACCTTGTAATCTCAGAAAATTTTGGCCCCGGGAAGATACCCAGTACCCATAAGCAGTCCTCCCGAATCACCTCTTCCCCCAGGCCCTGGCAACCACTAACCTACGTGCATCTCTGGAGAGTTGCCTGTTCTGAACATTTCCTATAGTAAATGGAGCCCTACAATATGGGGTCCTTGGTAACTGACGTCTGTCACTTAGCACAAGGGTTTTCAACCTTTTTCACCTCATGCTACATAGAAACTAATTACTAAAATTCTGCGGCACACCAAAAATTATAATTTTTTTGCCTGTCTGACAAAAAAAAAATAGGTATGGTTTTGATTCATTAACACTGGATGGCTATTATTGTGTTAAATGTTGTCTTTTTATTTATTTATTTATTTATTTTGACAATCTAAGGGAAGAGGTCAGTGCCCCTGACTAAATAGTTCTAAAAATTATTGCACACACTGATTGAAAATCGCTGACTTAGTGTAACGTTTGGCTAACCCACTCTTAAAGTATAGATCCCTTCCATAGATGCTTAGCAGATCCCTGCACATCTACCCAAGACACTAATTTTTTCAGCACTATGAATTCATTTGCTCATGTTTATTTCCTGCTAATAAAGTCAAATACAAATCATAGTGAAGATCATTTCTAACATTGCCCCACATGCTTTAGCTAAATATACATATGCTAGACAGAAAGTCTGTCCTGTGTTTTTTATTTTCACTTGTCAGAGCACTGCTAAGTAGAAAAGTTCATTTCTTTTTAAAAAGACTTTATTTTCTTAAAATGTCTAACCTTTAAACTATTGGCTCTTATATGCATTCTTCTAGGCTTTTGTTTTCCTAATATAATTTTTGTTATTTTTAATTCTTGAAGTATATTCTATAAACAGTTTTGTTTTTTTTTAAATAGTCTGTAGTGTCTTTTCACTGTTAAAAGAACTACAGCTTGAAACTTCTACAGCTGGAACATTTGAACTATGACAGACATGTATTGAGTACCTACCATCTGCCAAGCACTCTAAGGGATACAAAAATGTATGAGAATCAAAAAACATTTTAATTTAGTGCCTGCTGTATGGCAGGCACCATGACAACCACCTTCTTCCCTAAGTCCCAGCCCCATTTTACAAAAAGAAAACTGAGGCTCAGAGTGAACTTGTACAATATCAGTCTGTAAGTGAAAGGGACAGCTTGTTTTGAACAGGTCCTAGCTCCCTCTTCTATATACCACACAGTCATGAAAAATATCACTGCCCGACCGGTGTGGCTCAGTGGTTGAGCATCAACCCATGCACCAAGAGGTTGCTGGTTCAATTCCTAGTCAGGGCACATGCCCAGGTTGTGGGCCTGATCCCCAGTAGGGGGCATGCAGGAGGCAGCCAGACCATGTTCTCTCTCCTCGATGTTTCTGACTCTCTCTCCCTCTTCCTCTCTTTCTAAAAATGAATAAAGCAAAAAAAAATTTTTTTAAATAGCACTTATGTGTAGCAGAACAGTAATTGTCATAGTGGGGTTAGAAATAAAATGCAAAGAGAATGAGGGGGTACAGAAAGTAGGGCATGGGGTGGCAAAAGAGGAAAAGAAAGAAATTGATGCTAACTTTTAGGAAGAAAAAGATTTAGGAAGGTTCCTCATGAGAGATAGTCCTTGAATTGGGTTTTGAAGATTGGGTTTGCCATTTACAATACTGTTGTCAAGTTTGATTTTTAAATTATAGTTGACCCTTGAACAACATGGGTTGAACTGCGTGGGTCCACTTATACATGGCTTTTTTTCAATACTGTAAATGTATTTTCCTAATAACGTTCTTTTCTCTAGCTTTATTGTAATAATACAGTATATAGTACATATACAAAATATGTGCCAATCATCTGTGTTATCAGTAAGGCTTCTTTTGGTCAACAGTAGGCTATTAGTTAATTTTTCAGAAAGTCAAAAGTTATGTGTGATTTTCTGCTGTTGTGGGGGTGGGTTCTCCTATCTTTCACATTGTTCAAGGGTCAAATGAACTTTGTTAAGGACTTCAGCAGGAAGTCATGGGGTGAAGGGCATTCCAGTAGAGGGAATGACTTCAGGCATAGAGGTAGAATATACAGCATAAAGATTTTCTGATCTTCTCTCTCTCTCTCTTTTTTTTTGGGGGGGTGGGGGAGGCAACCAAATTTTTGGTAGCCTAGTTTCGACAAGGCTGGAAAAGAAAAAAGATTTTCTGGAGGATATTTTAGTAATCCAAGTATCCAACTACCACTTTTACTCTTCGTTTTGTTTGGGTTTTTGTTGTTGTTGTTGCCAAATCTGTATATCACCTATATTATACTTAACACTTTACTTTAAGATGGCTTACTTTATTTAATAAATTTAAAAAGGAAACTTGACAACAGTACTCTAAATAGGAAACAACCCAGTAGAAGGTAACAGTAAAAAATAAACTCAAATAAATAAACAATTGTTATTAAATTCCAGCTAGATCCTGCAAATGGCTCAGAACCCAAGGCCTGCTCTCTGTTTGCTAAAAGTGATAGGTTTCTTTAACTTTTCTAAAAATGATATTTTTTTCTCCATGTAATCAGAGGATTGAAGTTCTAATTGCTAACACTTATTGATGCTTTCCCAGCACTGAGCACTGTTTTAATGCTTTACAGTTACTTTACAGACCCCATTTTTCGGATGGAGAAAGACTTGAAAAGGAATAATTTCCTTACTGTGATTCAGTGTTTGTGTATGACCTACAGTTTAGGAAACAGTGGTTAGGAGATGGACTTTGAATTTGAATTTTTGTTTTGCTTCTGGATAAAAATTAGCTTTTAACAAAATCTGGATTGTGATGGTTTTCAATTGTGATGGTTTTCAATGATAAACTAAAGAGTATAAACTTTATTTTGTATGCAGTGAGGAGCCCTTAAATGTTTTTGAGGAGGAAGTGACATGATCAGATCTTTCTCTCTCTCTTTTTTTACTTCTCTGAAGGTGACTGGCCTCAATGGCTAAGTTAGTCATGCTGCTAATTTACCTCCACAGGTGTGTTGAGCACATCAGAAATATATTTTCTCTTGACAGAGATCAGATCTCATTGAAGAAGAGAATTCTGATAGTAATTTAAGAAGACATTAAGAATAGTTAAGAGGGTATTACATTGAAAGTAAAAATCAGTCATCTTCTGCCCTGATCCTTCTCCCTCAATCAGCCAGAGGTTTTACTTCAAAACAAAAATGACCCTTAACAAAAACAAAGTGATTATAGAACCTGGAGCATACACCGTCCTCAAGTATGTACTTTGTTCCAAAAGAGCATGAGAGTAATATCCCTGGTTGACTCAGAGGTGGGGGTCAGCTACCTTTGTAAAGCTGCAAGCACAACAGAAGGGCATCCCTCTATGAAAATGCCAACATGGCAAGAGGAGAGCGATCAACCAGCTTCATTGTGTGGAGACTTTTCAGGACACTGTGCCTCTTGTGCTTTTGTGTATCCAAAGATAGCCCTGGCCGGTTTGGCTCAGCGGTTGGAGCGACGGCCTGCGGTCTGGAGAGACCCGGGTTAGGTTCCCACTAGGGGCACATACCTCGGTTGCAGTTTGTCCCCAGCCCTGGTTGGTCGTGTGGGTGGCAGCCACTCGATGTGTCCCTTCACGTCGATGTTTCTCTCTCTCTCTCTCTTCCTCTCTCTCCCTCCCGCTCTCTCTGAACAAAAAATGAAAAATGTCCTCGGGTGAGGATAAAAAAAAAAAAAAAGATAAACAAGGCCAGTAGAAATGGTACTAACTTTCAATATTTTATGAAGAAAAAAGCATATTCCAACTAACTAGTTAATATCCTGATGAAGTGAATTAGACATGTTTTATAACCATTCGGAAAAGAGTTTTTGTGCATGTGGTTAGTAGTTAGTGCACCTTTTGAAAATTCTGGGTGCTCTCCAGGAGGAATTCAGATGTGTTGAACTCTCAGTCCCTGGCACTGGGAAGGATGGGGTGTTGTCACTAATTAGCTAATCAACTCAGCACATTTCAGGGATAACCCAGAACAGAACCTTGACAGATTTCGACATCACATTGCTGTTGCAGTGCTTTCCATTTTGCTAGCATACCATCCCAATAGTCATAAAATTTTGAAATGATTGCCCAGATAGCATAGATTACGGTGTGAGAATTATTACTGGGATGCTTTTGAAGAGTGTTATTACCCTGTGTCCTGGACGCAGAACAATAAACTTTTAAATTTTCTGGAGCCTAATTACTTGTCTATGAATAGTAGGATTCTTATGCACAGGAAGTGTCAACTATCCATTTATTTTTGTGAACCTCTACTAATAAGATAACTGACAAAGCTCAGATAGACTCAGAAATCCAGGGCTTACTTTTAATTTTTGGAGAATAAATGAGTTCCTTTTTACGGTGAAAAAATTTTTGATCAATGATAATGCAAATGGACTTGAACTATTGTTTCAGATATGGGAAAAGTTAAAGATACTTTTCAAAGGGCCAAAGGTAGCCTAATTCTACACAGAACAGGACAGTGTTAGCTAATAGTACTGTTCAACCTGAGAAAAGCTGACACATTAACAAACTCAATAAATAGTTATCTATTTGTGGGCTAGGGTGAAACCAGATAGTGGAAAAGAATTCCTAGACTTTCTAAATCCTGTTACCAAAATTGAATTCACTGTCTTTCGTTCTCCAAAACCCATACCACAAGCCAGGAGGTCCTCCAGAAAAGATATTTATTGACAGCCAAAGTTGTTTAAGCAGCTAAGTGGTTAGAGAGCAACACATCAACAAGAACTTACTATGTGCCCACTATGTGTAAGGATTCGCCTAGGCCCTGCACAGCCTTCAGGGAGTTTACAGTCTGGCATACCCCAGGAGTTAGGGTAGGGACAGAAGTAGCTATCCTGTGAGGCAGGATCCTGTGCCTGGTGTAAAAAGGCTCCACCAGAGGACCTCTGAGGCTCAGAAGAAAGAAAGGCTTAGTTACTTACTCAAAGGAAGGGGTGTGTGTGTGTGTGATGGTTTTCAGTGTAGTTTTGTTTACAGTCACAAAATACGGGAATCAATGTGACTAGTTAAAAGACATCCATACATTGAAATGTGCCACTATCAAAAGAATGAGGAAGCCATCTCCATATATTTATGGAGAGATCATGATATACTGTGGAGTGAAGAAAGCATACCATATGTTGTGTATATGAGGAGAGAAAATTTATATTCACTTTTTTCATATTTGCATGAAGAAACTTTGGAAGAATATATAAAGAAGAGCAACGGTTATCTGTAGGGCTGGGAACTGAACAGACAGGATAAGGATAGAAGAGAGCCCTGGCTGGTTTGGTCCAGCGGTTAGAGCGTCGACCTGCGGTCCGGAGAGACCCGGGTTCGGTTCCCGCTAAGGGCACGTACCTCGGTTGCAGTTTGTCCCCAGCCCTGGTCGGTTGGTCGGTTGTGCGGGTGGCAGCCACTCAATGTGTCCCTTTCACATTGATGTTTCTCTCTCTCTCTCTGTTCCTCTCTCTCCCTCCCACTCTACCTGAACAAAAAATGGAAAAATGTCCTCAGGTGAGGATAAAAAAAAAAAAAAAAGGATAGAAGAGAGACTTTCACTGTGACTCTTTGTATATTTTCCAGAGTTTTGAACCATGTGAATGTTCTCTTGTTCAAAAAATTATTAAGAAAAATATTATAAATTTTATATTTAAAATTATAAAGGAAAAAAGTTTTAGAACATTTCTACCACCACCACCACCCCCCAAAAAATATTTCCCTTGTACCCATGGCCCCAAGCAGCCTCTAGTCTACTTTCTGCTGCTATTCTTTTGTTTTCTAGAACTTCATGTAAAATCAAATAATATGTAGTCTTTAGTTGAATTATCTGTGGGTGCTTTAAATTTTTTACTTTTTGCTGTTATAAATAATGCTGTTCTTAATATTCATGTAAAGTTTCATTTCTTTGGGATAGTTGCCTAGGAAAGAAATTGCTAAATTGTATGGTAAGTATATGTTTAAATTTTTAAGAAACTGACAAACTACTTCCCAAAGTGTCTGTACTGTTTGCATTCCCACCAACAATATATGAGGATTCCAGTTGCTCCACATTCTCACCAATACTTGTTATCAGTGATGTCCTGTTATCTGTGGTGGTATCTTACTGTGGTTTTGGTTTGCATTTCTATAATGGCTAATAATGTTGAGAATCTCTCATGTGCAGTACTCCTTAGCTCTTATATCTTCTTTTGTGATGTGTCTGTTCAAATCATTTGTCCACTTTTTTTTGTACTTAATCTGTTTATTAAAAATATCCATTACTGGACCTGGCCAGTTTTGCTCAGTGGTTAGAGTGTTGGCCTGCAGGCCAAAGAGTCATGGGTTTAGTCCCCAGTCAAGGACAGGTTCAATCCCCCGCCCTGATGGTCAGTGTTGTGCAGGAGGCAATCAATCGATGTGTCTCTCTCACATCGATGTCTCTCTCTCTCTCTCCCCCCCACCCCTCCCTCTCTCCCTCTTACATTATCTAAAAGAAAAAAAAGGAAAAATATTCTCAGGTAAGGATTAAAAAAAAAATCTATCACTTGATCACCCATGAGTTCAAACATTTTATCAAATTTTAACTTAAAAGTCATAACAAAGGAGAATATCTAATAAATGACGTGGGAACAGCATGCAAGGTCTGATCCCAGGTAATGTTGGTGCTGAGGATTCAGGAACTACACTTGGAGAACCACTACCTTAGATCATGGCAAAGAGTCTTTCTATAGAAAGATTTGTTTAAAGAAGTATTACATAATCTTTCTAGAATAGTTAGATATAATCTGGACATGCCTGAGATGGTCTTGGGCTTTGACAGACTCCTCATGGTCAACAGGAAACGAGAGCTCAGTGTGCCACTCCATATATGTTATGTGTGTATTTAAAAAGAGCACTTGAAGTCCTTGGGTAGACTAAGCAGACAAGCAATCAGTAAGAATTTAGAGCTCTGGACATATTATACACTTTAACATTTACAATAGCACTCTGGAAATCTGAGATGGAGAAAGAAAGTTCCTTGTTTCAGAACGCTTTGATTCCATTAGAAAATAACTCTTGTTTTCAAGACTCTTTCACTTCCCCCCTCTTATTAAGCATTTTTTTTTTTTTTTATTCCTCACCTGAGGATGTTTTTCTACTTATTATCAGATAGAGTAGGAGGGAGGGAGGGAGAGAAACATTGATGTGATAGAGCCACATCGGCTGGTTGCCTCCCGCACAACCCGACCAGGGCCAGGGAGTGAACCGCAACCGAGGTACGTGCCCTTGACTGGAATTGAACCTGTAACACATTGGTCTGCGGGCCAAAACCAGCCAGGGCCTGCTAAGCACATTTTAAATGGTCAGTCTGAAAAAGACAAAAAGGAAGATTCCTAGTTGCCAGAAACAGAGAAATTGAAATTGAATCAGAGCCAAAAGAATGAGCTGATATATATAAAGTCCATGAGGATTTGAGGCCTGGATAGAAGCCCTAGGAGCTGGAGTTCTACATGCCCACTTAAAAATAGATGATGTGCCCTGGCTGGTTTGGCTCAGCGGTTAGAGCGTCGGCCTGCGGTCCTGAGAGACCCAGGTTCGGTTCCCGCTAAGGGCATGTACCTCGGTTGCAGTTTGTCCCCGGCCCTGGTCAGTTGTGCGGGTGGCAGCCACTCGATGTGTTCCTTTCACATCGATGTTTCTCTCTCTCTCTCTTTCTCTGTTCCTCTCTCTCCCTCCCACTCTACCTGAACAAAAAATGGAAAAATGTCCTCTGGTGAGGATAAAAAAAAAAAATAGATGATGTCCTAGGTGTATGAGTTTGAGGCATTGGAAAGAGACCCTCCACAGAGCCTAGGTGAGAAGTTGGTGAAAAGAAGACTAGACGCTATCCACTAGCCTGGCAAAGCAGTAAGAAAGGTTGCTGTATGTCCTGGGCTTTGTGTTGTACCATATGCAGAACACATCAAGGCAAAGAGAAAACTTTACAATCAGACAGAGAAAACATGACCTAGAAAGGCCAGACGTCACTGACAGCAGACACATCAGCAATAACCAAGGCCAGAGGGGCGTTGAGAAATCTTCAAAGTGCTGAAAAAACTAACTTCTAATTCTATATCCAGCTAACTTATATTTCAAAAGTGAGGTCAAAATAGACATTTGTTGTCAACGTCAAAAATGTTGTTAGCCCTGGCCGGTTTGGCTCAGCGGTTAGAGCGTTGGCCTGCGGTCGAGAGAGACCCGGGTTCGGTTCCCACTAAGGGCACGTACTTCGGTTGCAGTTTGTCCCCGGCCCTGGTTGGGTTGTGCGGGTGGCAGCCACTCGATGTGTCCCTTTCACGTCAATGTTTCTCTCTCTCTCTCTCCCTCCCACTCTATCTGTACAAAAATTGGAAAAATGTCCTCGGGTGAGGATAAAAAAAAAAAAAAAAAATGTTGTTAAACAAGCCCCTGCTGGAAACTACACTAAAAATATACCTCAATAAGGAGTGTGTGCAAAAAAGAATCATGTAAGTAAATCTAAATAAGCATGACAGTAAAGACTCTAAAAATATACAAAGTTGGGGCTGGGGGTTGGGGAAGAGATTAAGTGAAAACAGTAGAACTAAAATAACAGGAGGGGAGAGCTGAG
Organism: Molossus molossus; assembly: GCF_014108415.1. Classification (NCBI taxonomy): domain Eukaryota; kingdom Metazoa; phylum Chordata; class Mammalia; order Chiroptera; family Molossidae; genus Molossus; species Molossus molossus. The sequence continues at coordinate 41,631,491 of NW_023425351.1, read as the reverse complement.
TTCAAGAGTTCCGAAGTCCTCATACTTTCAGAGGAAGCTGGCTAAATTTGACAATTTAAGTCACATATGTATGTAAAAATGCAAGAGTAACTACTAAATTAGAAAGAATATAAGTTATTTCCAAAACAAGTTTAGGAAGTAAGGAAAACTCAATAAATATTTCAGACGTCAGAAAAAGAAGGGGAAAATAAATCAAAGCATGAAACATGGAAAAGTTGAGAATAAGATAACAGGAATAACTCCAAGTATATGAATAAACACATTAATTTAAACAGATCAAACTCTCCTAATTTAAAAATGCTTAGATTAAAAGGAATATTAAAGTTAAAAGAAAATTAAAATTCCACAGAAATCAACATCAATTAGAAGATTGCTACTGTTTCTCTTGAATTAAGAGCTAGAACAGTAAGCAGAATGGTTTTTAACACGCCAGTGGCTTTAACAATCCCATAGACTACTGTAAGCATTCTGAACACCCTGATTCACGAAGTTATATAAGCAGCATGTGGCATCTGAATTCCACAGTGCATTAAGGCTTGTTCTTTGGAGAATCAGTGAACTTTTCTGCAATAAAAAACAACTTGATATTCTACTCCCATTTCTCAAGAGAAACTCTTAACACAACAGTGATTCAGAGGATAAAATGTGACTTTTAAGAGACATTGGACAAAAATTCTTTCATAATCTTTGGCACAGTCTTTGATGTTAATGTAAAAGCAATGATTCATAGCAGCCTATAGAGAGCTCCTTCCTTCACCAAAGCAGCAAAACCAGATGTTTACTAGGTACTCCAAGAGTTTTAAAGGCAAGCTACTTTTCACTGTTTTATCTCTCCGTGGTCTTTCCAGCTTTCAAAATGGGTTCACAAAACAAGAATTCTTGATGGCATCAGCATTCTCTTAAAGGACAAAAAAGAGAAGCTAGCTTGACTAAGAAACATCAGAATTTCATTTGGTTACATGCCGGAAAAAAAATGGCATAACGTTTACGATTCCTTTAAACCTTGTGATTTGAGAGACTGCAAGAGAAAAAAAATGCCCATAATTCTGGAAGAATAATGTCATCTGAAAGAGGCCTTCATTGTTCTGCTCCTGGTCACAAACCATCCAGAGTTCAGAGAGCTTCACCAAGGCCTCTCCTATCATATTAATTCTGCTTACAAGATCTTGTAAAATAAGGCTTTTGTGTTGAGGCAAATCCAAATTTAGGGAAGGTTCCAGCCTTTTTCAAATTAAGAAACCTTTTTATCAAAACAGTTTACAATGTCCACTATCTTTTCTGACTGGGCAGACATAGAGGCTTCTTCTGCTTTGTTGGCTTCTGGCTTCTATTAGCAAGAACCTTGCCAGACAAAAAAAAGTATGACTTTATATCCCTGCATACTCGATCTTTAGAGTAAGACAATCTTTTGTCCTACCTTCCTTGTCTTTTTTATTGTATTTTTAAAATAGTTTTCCATTTAAACTAGACTTTGCATAAATACAGATGGCATGGAAAATTTTCCTTGATTCTTATCAACAGGAAGCTGATATATCTCCATATGTAGCAACAATGAAAACTATACATAATCAAACTAAATACACTTCATTTGCCCACTTTTTATTGGGTTATTTGTCTTCATATTATTGGGTTATGAGAGTTACTTACATATTCTGGATACAAGTCCTTTGTTAGATATATGTTTTACAAATATTTTCTCCCAGTCTGTGACTTGTGTTTTCATTTTCCTAAGATGTTTTTCAACAAGAAAAAGTTTTTTATTTTAATGAAGTCAGTTATCAGGTTTTTTTATTTTACATTTTGTGCTCAATGTATCCTAGCAAAGAAATCTTTTAGCAATGCATTTTATATTTCTGTTTTCTGTTTATTGCAGTCAAGCTGTGTTAGTCGACAGGACCATTTACGTTTCAGGACAGGTGGGCTTGGACCCTTCAAGTGGACAGCTTGTGCCAGGAGGGGTGAAAGAAGAAGCTAAACAAGTACGTCACTTTCCACATTTGAAGTTTTCTTCTCTACTGCTTATAGTATTGAGGAGTATTAAAAATCCATGTGGCTGATTTGTTTTAGAGAGATTACCAGATAAATGCTTTTTAAGTTACTTACTAATTGATTTAAGACAACTGTATGTCAGTATAAAGTTGGAAAAAATATTTTAATTGATTTTAGAAAGAGGAAGGGAGAGAGAAAAAAAAAAAACATCTGTTTGTTGTACCTGTTATTCATGTATTCATTGGTTGATTCTTGTATGTGCCCTGACTGGGGATCGAACCCTCAGCCTTAGCATATAGAGATGATGCTCTAACCAACTGAGCTACCCAGTCAGGGCAAAAGTTGGACATTTAATAAATCATTTAACAACCAACCAACCAACCAAAAAAAAAAAGATTGTTCCTTCCTAAGTGACTTGAAATCTGAATTATTGGCTCTTAACTAAATTGATGATAATCATTTTACAATATATGCTTCTATAAAATTATGTATATATCTAAAACTAATATGATGTTAATATATCAATTACATCTCAGTAAAACTTGGGGGGGGGAGCACTGAACTATTGAAATCAGATAACACCTTGCCACTTCCTCGAGGATTGGGAAATTTTTTTATCAGGGTCACTGACCTGCACAAACAACCCTACCACCACAGAAGTAAAAGTCAACATTTGTTAGTAAGAGAGAAATATCAAAGATTACATGCAGTACGTTTTTCTAAATAAGACTGGGGAATACAATCTAATCCAATAAGTAGAATTAAATTACACTTTAAGCCCTGGCCAGTTTGGCTCAGCGGTAGAGCGTCAGCCTGCAGACCAATGAGTCGCAGGTTTGATTCCAGCCAAGGGCACGTACCTTGGTTGCGGTTCGTCCCTGGTCCTGGTCAGGGATGAACCATGTGGGAGGCAACCAGTCAATGTATCCCTCTCACATCAATGTTTTTCTCTGTTCTTCTCCCACTATATCTGAAGATCAATAGAAAAATCTCCTCAGGTGAGGATTAAAAAAAAAAAAAAAAGATGGTTGACTGAATTGAATTAAAATTTTAAGATAACATCCATGCCTTAGGCCTTCTTGCCTTGGTTCACAGGCTCTTACAAACATGGGTGAAATTCTGAAAGCTGCAGGCTGTGACTTCACCAATGGTGAGCAACTTGATATTACTTCAGTTTCTGTTTGATATTTCTTTGCTCTTTTTGAAGAACACATGGCATCCAGTAATATGTTATGCCATAGTTTTGTTGCTTTATAAAATAGTTTTAATTTCAGTCCCATTTTAATCAAAGTCATAGAACCATATACTCTTTTTTAAGTAATGTTTTGGATCAGACCAAATAGCTAAACCTAATAACAATGTATGTATCTTCTAGTGGTAAAAACAACTGTTTTGCTGGCTGACATAAATGACTTCAATACTGTCAATGAAATCTACAAACAGTGTAAGTAAATTGGCTTTATTACTATTTTCCATATTAAAGAGAAATGAATCTATTAACTTTAATAAGTGTGCATTGTTAATTAAGAGTGAGAAGAAATGCTAAAGAAGTAGTCCTAGAGCCCTGGCTGGTGTGGCTCAGTTGGTTGGATTGTTGCCTTGTACACCAAAGAGTTGTGGGTTTGATTTATGGTTAGAGTACATACCTAAGTTTGGGGTTTAATCCCCTATCAGGGCACATGTAGGAGGCAACCAATCGATGTTTCTCTCTCTCTCTGTTCTCTTTTGCTCAAAATCAATAAAACATACCCTCGGGTAAGGATTAAAAAAATAAATCTTGTCCTAAGAGAATGGATACTCTGATTGGACACATATAGTGTGCATCCGTGAAAAAGATCCAAAACATTTATATTGTATTCCCTACAATAATATACTACAACCCTACAAATTCATTTTCTTAAAGCTTGGTCTAGTTATACCCTTCTAAGGCTTCTTAATCCCTCCTAGTAGTTGTTTGTTTGTCTTTTCAACACAGGTTGTATTTACTATTGCTATAGTAAGGTCTAGCCACCATCTCTTTTCTGGCTCTCTCAGAATCATTAGCTAGTTAGTTACTTAATATTTCTATGCCTTGATTTCCTCATATGTAAAATTGGGATAAAACCTTGTAGGGTTGTTGGAATGCTTAAATGACTTAATACAGCTTGTAAACACATTAGAACAGATGCTAGTATGTTGTAAGCTCTCAGTAAATGTTATCTATACTTATTAAAGTGGGGGAAATGGGTGTCCCTACTAGCTGTAGAGATGAGACAAAGGTGTAACATGGAAAAAGCATCATCACTTACTCTGTGCTGCGGAGGTGGCTAGGGCGAACTGAAGTTAGCAGTGAGAGCACCTGCCAGAATTGCTGGAGATGGGCAGCTGCTCTCTATTTAGATCATTATTTAATAAGTATAACTTTAAAAACAACACCCCCTTCATAGTCAACAAGATCAAAGTATCAGAGTACATGAGTATTTTCATTTTTTTCCCAGAAAGCTAAGACATTTTTAAAAAGTATTAAATATATATATAGGAGTCATATGGCAAAATATTTTATCAAGGAAATATGAATGTGAGCTTCTTTTTCTCAATATTGCTTATATCTAAGAACTGAAATCTATGAAGCACTGTCCAAAGTCTTGATTATGCAGTGTTGAGTAACACTGTAGTATCTGAAAATTAAAATGAAATTCTTTTCAATTTAGATTTCAAGAGTAATTTTCCTGCAAGAGCTGCTTACCAGGTTGCTGCTTTGCCTAAAGTAAGTACACTTTAAAATGACTAATCTACACAATTTTAAATTTCTACATTGTTTTCTGAATAGAACAAGCTAAGCACTGTAGCAGGAAATTTCTTTTTTTAAAAATAGTCCCAGGGACTTACAGTCTAAGAGGAAACACTCAATAGTACATGCACAGGGGGGAAAATTAAGAAATGTTAAAAATTAGTCTTAAAAATTCTGAAAATTAAAAATTAAGCCCACACATAATACAGCAGAGTCAGAGTACTTAAACTGTGAGAAAGAGTAAAATAGCAGCGATAGTGTTTTAATGTTCCTTAGAGACTATATAAATTGAGCCAGATTTGTGAGTGGTTATTTTAATTACTTTAATTAGTTGTTACTTGGAATAATCGGTGTATCAAACTTATTAAGGTATTGGGTATAGCAGGAGCTCTGAACTTGGAATCATAGGATGTGGGTTTGAACCTCTACCATTTAGCTTTGCGTCCTGGGACAGGTTAAATAACCTTTCTGAGCTTCACTGCATGAATCTCTGAATTGAGGAGAGAACACCTGTCTAATACAGCTGCTGTGAGAATCACGTGAGCTAATGTACATGAATGTGATAAGCCTGGTAACGGGGCCTATCATAGGTTCTTCATGAATGTTTCCCTCTCCTTTCCTTCCCTGAAAGTTTAATGTTAAAAATGCTGCACTGCTGTATGTTTTTACTAGGTATTATGGAGCTCTCTTAATTTGTAAAAAAAAGATCTAGCCCGGCCAGTGTGGCTCACTGGTTGAGCATCGACCCATGCACCAAGAGGTCGCTGGTTCGATTCCTGGTCAGGGCACACGCCCAGGTTGTGGGCCAAATCTCCAGTGGGGGGCATGCAGGAGGTGGCCAGTCAATGTTCTCTCACATTGATGTTTCTGTCTCTCTCTCCCTCTCCCTTCCTCTCTCTCTAAAATCAATAAAGAAAAAAAAAACTTTTTTAAAAATTAAAAAAAAAAAAGATCTAAACATTGCTTCATTGTTTCCTTCTAGGGAGCCCGCATTGAGATCGAAGCGGTGGCTGTCCAAGGCCCTCTCACAACAGCATCACTCTAAGTGGGCCTGGTGTTTTTCAGTCTGGAATTTTAATGTTTTTAAATTAACATCTTAATTTTTATAATCAATGTTGGAAAGTGTAAGACTGACAAATATCTGAAGTATTATGGAAATGCCACTTAATGATGGCAAATGAACATGAATTAAAAATGAGATGATGGCCCTGGCCAGTTTGGCTCAGCGGTTGAACGTCGACCTGCGGACCAGAGAGTTCCAGGTTTGGTTCCCGCTAGGGGCACGTACCACAAAAAAAAAAAAAAAAAATTAAGTGATGAATCCAGTTACTGATATTATAAATTTCATTTATGTACACTGATTACTGGATGTGAGGGGGAAAAAAGTATACCTAATTCAATTAAATCCTTTAAATTTAATGTTGTGAAATATTGAATTCTCATGTCAAATATATGATTCTGCTTTTACTTGAATAAAATTAGAGATTTAAGTTTGAATGGTTGAGTTACAGGAGAAGAAAGTGGACCAAAATTCTATATAACTAATATTTTTCTAATAGAAATAAAATAATATGCAAATTTTTCTGTGGTGTGATTTTGTTCACTTATTTATTAATGGTTTAATTTGTACATTAGAGCACATTACCTAACTAAAGATGGGGAGCCATGAAGTTAAAATGCCAACTTTTTTTTCCCAAAAATTTATTTCTGACTTCGTACATTTTTACAATGTTGTAATCAGACTATGTGTAACCACTTTGTGTTTGTTCTTTAAAGTCTTTTAACATTTTTAGGCAACTACTAAATGAATATCTCCATGTTGTAGAATAAATTTCAACACAAAATTATACAGGTTAAAAAGTAAAAGTCTCGCCCAGCCGATGTGGTTCAGTGGTTGAATGTCGACCCATGCACCAAGAGGTCACTGGTTCGATTCCCAGTCAGGGCACATGCCCAGGTTGTGGGCCCAATCATCAGTGGGGGGCATGCAGGAGGCAGCCAATCAATATTCTCTCTCATCGATGTTTCTATCTCTCTCTCTCTCTCTCTCTCTCTCTCCCTTTCTCTCTCACTAAAATCAATAAAAGGGGGAAACTTTTTTTAATAAATAAATGAAGCTCTTAGAATGTCTGGCACATAGCAATGATGATGATTAAAGTCTATTATTTGTCAATAAAAATAAATGAGCTATCAAGTCACAAAAAGACGTGTACGTTGCTAAATGAAAGCAGCCAGTCTGAAAAGGCTACATACAGCATTATCCCGATTATATGACATTCTGGAAAAGGCAAAAAAATACATATATATTAGTGCCAAGGGTTTGGGGTATAGTAGGGGAAGGATGAGTAGGTGGAGCACAGGAGTTTTAAGGCAGTGAAAATTTTCTGTATGATACTGTAATGGTGGATACATGGAATTATGCCATTGTCAAAAACCATGGAATGCTCTCTACTTCCATCTCTCTGGGTCTATTTTGTTCATTAGTTTAATTTGTTCATTAGAGTCCACAAATAAGTGAGATCACGTGATACTTGTCTTTCTCTGACTGGCTTATTTCACTTAGCATAATATTCTCCAGGTCCCTCCATGTCATCCCAAAGGGCAAGAGAGACTAACAAACCTCAGAGGGAAGGGGGTTAGGGGGCAGAAAGAGAAACCAGAGAACTTCTATGCATATATGTATAACCAATGGACACAGACAACAGTGCTGTGAAGGCGGGGAGGGGGGCAGGAGTGGGGAGGAGGGTGTCATTGAGGGAAAAAAGACATCTGTTATACTTACAACAATAAAGATAAATTAAAACAAACAACAAAAATAACATTGAATGTACAACCCCAAGAATGAAGCCTGATGTAAACTAGACACAAGTTAAATAATAATGTGTCGATATTGGTTCATCAGCTGTAACAAATGTACCACTCTAATGAGAGATGTTAATAGAGAAACTGTGCAGTGGGGAGGGGAAGTATATTGGCACACTCTATGTAAAAATGCCCTGTAAAATTTAAATAATTTAGTAATGCAGTCTGTGGTAGAGTCTTAAGTGAAAGGTTTCCTCTTCTGTTAAAAACTGTTGGTATCTCCTAAAAGTATAAAGACAGGAAAATCAGTAAGTGACAAACACCTCCTCGCACGAAAATGTGCTTAGAAAAATATTGATAGATGATGAAATTTGTCTAGGATAACACCTGAAATTAAGTTACCCATCAAATCTGGTTTATTATTAACTATTTCATGCTTATCAAAGAACCTATATAATTTATATTCAGGGTTTAGAGGATAATGAAATTAACACCTACAAGTCCAGTTTAAGGAAGGACCACCACCAATACTTTCGAAGACCAACATAAGCCATTCTCAGTCCATGATCCTCACGTTCCCCAAAGATAACTGCAGTCCTAAATTTTGTGTTAATCGTTCTTGCTTTTCTTCATAGTTTTGACACATACAAGTTATGCATATAAATCATCTAGTGTTGCCTGATTTTGAATTTTATATTAATAAGACCATATTGAATATATTTGTCTAGTTTGCTTTTTTTCTCTCAGTATGTATTATGGTTTTAAGACATTTTTTTAACACTGAGTGAATACAAAAGGATGTGGACTACCCACATTCCTACAACACGGTTTGAAAAAAGAACATTCTTACTGCAGAGGAACATTCTTATTGTAGAAGACCTGATATGATGTTCCAATCTGTCCCCCTCCCTCGCCTCACAGGGAACCAATACCCATAATTCTGCGTATATCATTTCTTCTTTCTTCTATGAGTTCCTTGATCTATGAGTTCGGGGCACACAGTTCCTGAAACAGGGTGGGAGTTTAGGTTGGGTAAGCGAGGTGATGGCTGAATCATTAAATAAAATATTGTTTACCTTTGCAAGTTTCTGAAGTAAAAATAAAAAGGAAATATTTCTTTTTGTTTGTTTTGTTTCATGTATTTATTTTTTTATCCTCACCCAAGGACATTTTTCCATTTTTTGTTCAGACAGAATGGTAGGGAGAGAGAGGAAGAGAGAGAGAGAGAAACATTGACGTGAAAGGGACACATCGAGTGGCTGCCACCCACACGACCAAACAGGACCGGGGACAAACTGCACCCTTAGCGGGAACTGGACCCCAGTCTCTCTGGACAACAGGCCAACACTCTAACCTCTTAGCCAAACTGGCCAGGGCCATTTGTTTTGTTTTAGAAGGAATACGTTTACACATAAAACAGGAACACACTTTAAAGACATGCAAGTGAATTTTATCTTCTATATCCAGCAGGGTCACATTTCTCTGTAATCACCCTCCAAAGTAATGAGATAGGAACTTTCATAAGATGCAGCTTAATACTCTCTATATCACCATGCTCTCCACTAGCTTGTTACTGCCATACCCACTCCTCATTGTGGGAGCCTGTAATTAAAAACCAGCAGCCACATGGAGACTGATAGGAGTCACGGAGGCCTGGTCCCATACCCATGCGTGGTAGATAAAAATCAGGAGGAGCCCTGGCCGGTTTGGCTCATACCTGGGTTCAGTTCCCTCTAAGGGCATGTACCTCGGTTGCAGTTTGACCCCGGCCCTGGTTGGTCGTGCGGGTGGCGGCCACTCCATGTGTCCCTTTCACATCTATGTTTCTCTCTCTCTCCCTCCCTCCCACTCTGTCTGAACAACAACAACAAAAATCAGGAGGACACTTCAGCTGGGAAAGTCCTTGTAAGGTAGCCAGGTGCCGCCGGTGGGAGGTGGGAAGAAACCGAAGAGCCAAACAGCCGAATAAGCAGAAATCAGGCTTTATTGGGTACACTCCGGGCGGGTTCACAGACTCCAGGGGTCGAGTCCGAGAAGCCGTGCCCGATGCTGGGGTCTGTGATTTTTATATCTGTGCCTATGGCAGTGGGAACTTGTTGTTAGGGTTAGGTCCTGAGGGGCTACGCATGGGAGCCCCTGGAATGTGAGTCTATTGTCCCGGAGCAAACAGTTCCTGGACTAGGACAGGAGAATGGGACAGGAGTTGATCTATGAGTTCGGGGCACACAGTTCCTGAAACAGGGTGGGAGTTTAGGTTGGGTAAGCGAGGTGATGGCTGAACAGTTTGCCTGGCTCCAGTTCCCAGGCTATCGGACAGTCCTCCCTGAAGAGTGAGGGGTCCCTGTTCCACACCAGGCACCCAGCTCAGGGTTCCAGTGCCAGGAAGAGAATCCCCATGATTTCTGGTTGTAAAACCAGTGGGAACTGAGGCTGAGGGAGGCTGAGGCTGCTAGAGCCCCAGGCAGTTCCTCTTAAAGGGCAGACTTACTGGGACTTGCTCCCTCTAAGCTCAGAGGGGAGGCACCAGAGACTTACGGGGAAGAACTGTGTTGTTTGGCATCGGGGCAAGGACTGGAGAGGCAGCTTTCTCCAGGACGGATGTGCTGTTGTTCCTTTGGTGAGCCCTTCCCCCACAGGGCAGAGAGATTGTACCATACCTGGGACTCCAGCAACCTGGCTCACACTGTTTGCCCCACCTCAGTGATTCCCTGAGGCCCCGCCCCACCCAACTTTTAGGCCCACCCAAGCTGTTTCCAGTGGCTTTACCATAGAATTGGCTTGTTTTGGCTCCTGCTTCAGATTTTCCTAAATTCTCTCAAACAAGCATCATCTGGCCACAGCATGGGGGGAGGGGGGGGAGAGAAACATAGATGTGAGAGAGACACATGGACTGGTTGCCTCCTGCACAACCCCGACCAGGGCCAGGGACAAACTGCAACCAAGGTCCGTGCCCTTGACCAGAATAAACCTTCGACTCTGGTCTGTGGGCCAACATTCCAACCACTGAACCAACCCAGCCAGGACCAGAAGCATATATTTTGTTCATCTGTGAGACTGACTTCTTTTCTATAAAAACATTTATCACCCTGGCCGGTTTGGCTCAGTGGTTAGAGCGTCGGCCTGCGGTCCGGAGAGACCCGGGTTCGGTTCCCGCTAAGGGCACGTACTTCGGTTGCAGTTTGTCCCCGGCCCTGGTTGGTCGTGCGGGTGGCAGCCACTCGATGTGTCCCTTCACGTCGATGTTTCTCTCTCTCTCTCCCTTCCTCTCTCTCCCTCCCACTCTATCTGTACAAAAAATGGAAAAATATCCTCGGGTGAGGATAAAAAACAAACAAACAAAAAAAAAACATTTATCACTGTAGCCCAGCTGGAGTGGCTCAGATGGTTGGAGCATCATCTTGTGCACGAAAAAGTTGCCAGTTCATTCCCAATCAAGGCACATACCTGGGTTTCCAGTTTGATCCCTGATTGGGGCACGTCCTGAAGGCAACCAGGCAACCGATCAAAGTTTCTCTCTCACATCAATATTTTTTTTCTCTCTCTCTTTCTCTCTTCCTCTCTCTAAGCATGTCCTCAGGTAAGGATTAAAAACTAATAATAAAAATTTTTAAAAATGTTTATCATTGTAAATATCTATCCTTCAATGTTTGACAGAATTTACCTATAAAATTGGGCTTGGTGTTTTCTTCGGGAAAAATTTTTTAAACTATTGATTACGATTTCTTTTATGGTAAAAAAAAAACACACACTCAGATTTTCTAGTATTTTCTTCAGTCAGTTTGGTCATTTACATTGTTGTAGAATGTGTGCACATCATCTAAATTTTCACGTCTGTAGGTATCTTTTTTATCTCTTCTATCTATATTCAAGTTTCCCCTTTTCATTTCTTCCTCTTTCTCCTTCTCTTCCTCCTCATCTCTTCTTCTTCTTCTGTTAAATCAGTCTTGCTCAGCAGTTGATCAATTTTAAAGAACCATTTTTTGGTTTGGTTGATCCTATTTTATTGCTTTTATCATTAATTTCTGCTCTTATACTTATTATCTTCAGCTCACTTATGACACCTCTTTTTATTTTTATCAAGGCTTTTATTTGTAAATCATAAAGTCTACTCGAACTAGTATAAGCAGGGGAAACAAAGAAATTCATAGGCTCATGTAACAGAGAAGTCCAGAGTATAGCTGACTTTAGGCATGCGTGCCTCAGAAACCTCATGGCACCATCTGTCTCTTAGGGGAAGATGCTGCAGGCCCAGACATACAGACTACCAGGGTACTAGCTGCAGCAGAAAGACATCATTTCCTCATCTCTCTGGCTGGAGAGTCTTGAAGAAACCTCTGATTGGTCCAGCTCAGGTTAGGGGCCCATTCTTAAATCAATCACTGTAGCCAGGAAATTAGATACTCTGCCTAGGCTGGGCCTAAGGGGCATAGTTATAGATAGGTCATGACTTCAAATTCAAACCCTAGAGTTAAAGAACTAGAAATAAAATGCTGGTACCCAAGTTAGTTGACTTGTTAGTGGCTGGGTTGGGATTCTGAGTCGTCTTTCCACACTAAAGGTGAATCACTAGATTTTGTTACATGTGAAAAGGATCACTTACATTAGCCTTTCAAACATACAGAAATAGATCTCTTTGAAGTGTGTTATCATTAAATAAATGATCATGAGATGTCTAAAGAGTCCATATTTCCCTGCTATTGTCATATTCCTTACCTTTGACGATGTGTAATTTAAAGAATGCTTTTTTTTCTGAAAGACACAATGAGTCAGAACTTCAGATGTTTCTATACAAAAACTCAGATAAAAATACTATACTGAGAAAAGCTTTCAAACACTTTATTGTTTCCATTTATTCAAACAAAATTGTAAATATTGAACTAGCAGTACAAAATTTTAGTAAAAATTTGGCCATATTTTTCCCTACAGCCAGTGATATATTCAGTACTGAGAAAATTATCATGATTATATAAGAATAAAGAGTACTTGTCACCCACAAATATTTACAGAGTGCCAAACCCTTCAAGGCACTTTTCCTGCCTTCTGAAGAGCTTACAATCTTTTCTCTAGCATTTGGTCAGCAATCAGAAAGTATGAAAAATAATTCCAAATAAATATTTAGTTTCCGTGTTTCTTCCTGATATCAAAATTTATTTATCATAAATTGTGGCCAGCTAAGTGCTAATACACTTGGGCATAAGTTGCCCTCTCTATAGCACTAGTCAGTACTGACTAATGTAGCGAGTTTCATTGGTACACCCTCTTTTACCTCCTCTCTCCATAGACTCCAGTGAGGAAAATCCACAAGTGCTCTTCTCAGCAACTCAATAGACTTAAGGTTCTGTTAATAGTTGTGCTTTGGCTAACTTGTTATTGCAACACTAATAATAATAATAAGTTCTCATATGCATCAACATGGCTTGCAGATCTCTGTCCACAACCGTTGACAGTGTGGACTGTTTATTCATGTCAGTAGAACATTATTAAACTGAAAGGGTTAGATGAACAGAATATGGACTGGCCCTTTGTCCACCTTCAAAAGTTACTAAGCCTGGGTTTGACATCTGCAGACTTCTTTCAGTAGGCACAGAAATAACGATAGTATTGTTAGCTTCAATATCTCAAATACTATCCATTAAATTAGCTGAGTAGTAGTTCTGAAGTAAAGCTGCAGGCCTCCAATTTTACTCTATGTGAATTAATAATACCAGGGAGTTCCCTAACTTTTGTTGATAGTAACAAGAACTGAAAAGAGAAATTCCACACCTGTCAGCTGCTCTCTGAAATTACACTGATTCTGTTTCTGCAATTAAAACCTTGAAATTATAACCAAATGCTCATTAACTTTATAAGCTCCAGAGAGAAGAGAAGCTGACAAAGTTTTAGATGAAATGACATCCTGTAAGTAAATGCTTTCAACTTTTCCAACACAGCTATGCCTTGCTGTTTGGTGTGGGGAAAGGAGGAGATTATTATTCTCTTACCTCACAGATATGTGTGGTTACATGAATGGCTTTATGGTGGCATTTGTGGAACAGTTCAGAATTATTTGGGTCACCAAATTACCTTTATAAAACTGAGATGCTTATAATGTTATATGCTCTAAGAAACGATTGCATTTGCCAATGAGCACAGATGTAAATCCAACTAGGGTTATTTGACCATGACCATCCAACACTCTTTGACTAGTTAAATGTGGAAAAAAACAGTTTCCTTTAGAAGCCATTGTTAGTCCAAGGCCAAGTGTGGAATAAAGTGTTTGTTAAAAGTGATGTGAGCCCCGCAGGTGTAGCTCACTGGTTGAGCCCCATGCACCAGGAGATCGGGACACATGCCCAGGTTGTGGCCTGATCCCCAGAGAGGGGCATGCAGGAGACTGCCAGTTGAAGTTCTCTCTCATCAATGTTCTATCTCTCTCTCCTTTCCTCTCTCTCTAAAATCAATAAAGAAAAAATATTTTTTTAAAAGTAATGAGTGTTTTGACTGCTCAAAGGCTATTAGCTGTTCTAGGAGCTCTTACTTCAAAGTGTAAGTGAGAAAGCAGTAAGGTCAGTATCCTGTGGGTCCCCTAGGAGGCAAGATACAGAGCATTTCCAGCCAAGAGTTCTGTAGTCTGGACTGGTGAGTTCCTCCCGTGGCAACTGCACCCTCTGCTGGTAAAGGCAAACATTCTCTCCCTACTAGGGATGCTAGCTGGCAAATCATTTGTTCACCATTTCCCTCCAGTTAGGAGTAGAAAATACTAAAATTATCTTAATATAACACAACCTGGGCTACAAAGTAGCTATACAAAACCCAGGATTGGAAAATCCAGCCCTGACAGTAGTTGTCCTATTAATTCATTATGAACAACTCAAGCCTCTGTCCAACTCATACATTTTGAATCTGGGGTCAAAATTGATCATCTCTTCTCAGAGTCTGGGATTAGGATTAAAATGCATTTTGCTATGCTAAGTCTATCAGTCTTAGGCAAAAGAAAAACACTCTAACATAGGAAAGGATAGGTTAGTGATTTCACAAGCACTTCTTACAACACAAGGGCTATGTAAATTGTCACTTGTGTTTTTAAATGTAGATATGTAAATGCACACACATTTTAGCATATACATATAGCCTGGCATAGACACTACCTTCTTGTGGATGTATACACAAGAAACTTTGCCCAGCTGGTGTGGCTCAGTAGATTGAGCATCATCCCATGGACTGAGAGGTCCCAGTTTGATTCCCAGTCAGGACACATGCCCGGGTTGCGGGCTCCATCCCCAGTAGGGGATGCGCAGGAGGCAGCCAATCCATGTTTCTCTCTCATTGATGTTTCTATCTTTTTCTCTCTTCCTCTCTCTGAAATCAATACAAACATTAAAAAAAAAAAGAAAAGAAACTTTATTACTTTTTGTAGAAGGACTAAGGGATACGGGAGGGAGAAATTCACTGCTCATTTTATAACTTCCTGTGTTATTTGAGTTTTACTACAGACATTTATTACTTTAATTTTGCTTTTAAAAATTAATTAACATATTATTTAGATGGAATATTTAAATTTTGGAATATTCAAATATTATAGAACATTTTAATTTTCTTTTTTTTCCATTTTGAACATTTTAATTAGAAAGTTATAAAACATCATATTTCTTTATACAAATTTTGCATTAAAACAATTTAATAAAATGCAAAGCAATGTTTATACATCTTTAGCTGTCTTTCCATATTCATCACCTTTACATAATTCAGCAACCAATTTTCATTTAAATCTCAAAAAAATTTTTGGTCATATAAATAAGCAGCCCTAAATTTTAAAAGAAAAATCAGAGGGACCACTGTTAGAATATTTGTGTGCTTGAATACTTCAAAATAGCTTTGTTTCCAAAATACTTTTAATTTTCTATATAAGTTCTTAATTTAAAAACAATATTATCTAAAAGAATAAGAACAATTTCTAAAAAGGGGTTAGTAACTACATTTAAGGCCAAAGATAAAAGTAATAGAAAGTACCATAAATGTGCACAAATTTTCACATTTTTTAAAAAATGTTTTATTTTTTATTTTTAGAGAGAGAGGAAGGGAAAGGGAGAGAGAGAGAAATAGAAACATCGATGAGAGAGAACATGGATTGGCCGCCTCCTGCATGCCCCTCACTGGAGATTTGGCCCACAACCTGGGCATATGCCCTGACCAGGAATTGAACTGGTGACCTCTTGGTGTATGGGTCAATGCTCAACCACTGAGCCATACCAGTCGAGCTAAAAGTCAATTACTTTAAAACACCTTTAATGTCAGTCAAAAGGGTAACACCAAATGAACCACCTCTCATTACTGTAAAGTCAACACTTGATTCAAAATGGCACCACATGGGAAGTGTGTGGCCTTTCATTGTGAAAATGCCTAATCTTGCAACAGCACCAGAGTTTGAATTCCTTTGACAAGGATTTTGTTAACATATTTAGCATAACATAAATGAATACAGCTCTCCAGCAGTAGACAGACTTAAGAGGGGAAGGTAACTGGATGACATACTTTCTAAGGTTTCTACCAGCTCTAAATTCTGTGCTAGGAAAGACATCCTAGGTATTGTTTGCACCATTTTGTTGTTCATTCTTATTCCATAGTAAGTATAACTGTGTGACTTTATTGTCCTGAGCTCCCTAAAATGTACTAACTCCCTCCTCCAGCCACTCATACCGAACGATTTATACTTCCATTTTAGGGTCTCGTTTTCTTTACTGAATGGACCCATTGCCACAATGAAGAAAACACCCTCAAACTGTTTAATGATCATAAACTCTGGTTGGCTATTGTCATTTTAAATGTATATTCTAAGTAGCTAAAGAAACTGTTAACAACTTAGCAGTTTTATGGAACAATGTAATCAAGAATATGAAAATCACCCTCCTTGTATAAAACATGGAGACCTTGAAAGATAAGATCTGTAACCACAAGCCTCACCACATTTTTTCTGTCCTCTGTGATGACACTCTGTCCATCACCGTTGTATCACCACACCTATCTATGTGGCTGCTGAAAGATCTACAGCTTCTCCTGTTTCTTCTTTTGTTTCAGCTCCTTCACTTACTTTTTCCATCTCTGTTTCAACCTTTTCTCCTGTCTCACCTGGAAAAGTAACCAAAGGAGATAATAAGAGACACTTATTTAGCATTAACAATAAGGTACCCACAGCTGGTTTCCAATGGGCACAGCTCTTAATCTTTAGGTCTAAACAATACGTTTTTCTGGTGGTTTCAAGAAAGGTGTTTGCCCTAATTCTCTCAGATCCTCTGAATGCCAATGACAACACTTCACATACAAATCTGGACTCCGTATATACAAATCTGTTTCCCAAGAAGTCGGTTTGGACAACACTGGCCCTCGTGCTCCTGGGTGGAGCATGCCTCTTTTCATAGGACTGTACTCCTATCCACCGAGGCCTGCCTGGGCTCCGTGTGACATTCCATGTGCCCCTCACTTAACTCCCTGTTGTCATCCTAGGCCCTAAAGACTTGCATTTAACAAATATATGGTCTAACAAATCTCTGCTTTTTCCTGCCTCTCCCTTGTTATTCCCAGAGTACTTTTACATACCTTCACTAAAGTGCTTACCTCAACAGACTGTGATCATTTGCTTAAATTCTGCCTTCTTGTCCTGGCCAGTTTGGCTCAGCGGTTAGAGCATCAGCCTGCAGACCGGAGAGTCCCAGGTTCGGTTCCCACTAAGGGCATGTATCTGTTACAGTTTGTCCCTGGCCCCGGTTGGGGTTGTGTGGGTGGCAACCACTCGGTGTGTCTCTCTCTCTCTCTTCCTCCCTCTCTCTCTTCCACTCTATCTGAAGATAAATGCAAAAATATCCTCGGGTGAGGATTAAAAAAAAAAAAATTCTGCCTTCTTCCCACTAGACTGTGGCCCCTTGAGAAAAGGACTTATCTTCTTACTCCTGCAGGTTAGCACCTAGCATACAATTAAACACGCAGAAACTGCTGTGTGAATCGTGAAAGAATTAAGAAACAGGTGGATAAATGCTTCACTTAATTATAGTGTGAAGCTAAAATTTGCCAAAATGTAAACCATGCCCCAGAAGTGTTCTTTTTAAAAAATATATAACTCCAATAGAGTATAGTATAGATATCATTTGTTTTTTGCTGGTAAAGTACATTTAAAAAACACCATATGCCAAGACAACACATTTTCTCTAGTCTTCTCTTAAAGGTAAAAAGAGGAGAGGAGGACAAGGATAAACCTGGCAAAGATGAAAATTACACTCTAGGATCCATTATTTGTGTATTTTTGCATTAGAAGGTCAACTGTTCCATTAACCATCTATCCATCTTTACTTTGGATTCTCACACCACACATGGGACCTGGTAAAGCATGAACTTGGAAAAATTCAGAAATTTTAACATGTTGCCTTCGATATTCGTTTCTATTCAATGATGAAACTCTAGGTTAAAAATTTGGACACAGACTATGCTTTCGGAAATTTTGCTGGAAAGCCAAACGCCTGTTTTCCAGTTAGGAAAGACTTTTTGGTTTGGGTCACTGAACTTCAACCACCTGTAATGTCAGGCTCTGCCTCCCCCCGAAGATGATCTCTTACGGAGTCCATCTCAACACCCTGAATCTTTAACAGCATAACTCTTACCTTCAGTGTGTTGGTCCTCTTTGTTAGTGTGCATTTTCCTGACCATTTCCATGTTTGTCCCTGTTTCCGGGGTTCCTGCTGGATGCTCCATGCTCCCAGCTACTCCTTCAGGTTGAGTCTGCTCCATGTGTCCTGGACCTTCAGGAGTTTTGTGTATCAGATCATTCTTGACAGCTGTTTCCACAAGCTGCTCTCCTTCCCATGTTTCCAGAAATCCTTTCTCTCTGGGCACTGTTTCTTGAAACTGGAACGGTTCATCTCTTCCCAGTGTTTCTTGAAGTTCATGTTCTTCAGCTGTTTCAACAAGCTGACTTCCTTGCAATATTTCTGGAGATTCAGTCTCCTTGGGAACTGTTTCTAGGAGTTGGGGTTTTCCCACTGCTTCTTGAGGTTGTGACTGTCTACCCACTTCCAGAGGTGGACTTTTTTCAGCTGTTCTTAGAGGTTTCATCTCTTGGGCAGTTTGCAGAATCTTGGTATCTCCCAGTTTTCCAGGAGAGTCCCTCTCTCCTGCTGTCCTCAAAGGCTGGCGCTTAGCTCCTGTTCCTAAAGGTTCAGTCTCAGCATTTCCTTCTAGTGGCTGGGCCTCTGACACTGCTTCTGCATCTTTCTTTCCTCCTGCTCCTGGAGTATCATCTTTGCTGCCTGGCTGAACTGGCCCAGACTCCTTGGGTCCCAGAGGCTGAGTCTTCTCCGTGGAACCTGGTGGGTCTCCAGCATCCTTTGCCAGGGGCTGCTCATGAAGGGATGCCACACCATTAGCTGTAGACACTGCTGAAATCTTGAGCTTATCTAATGGAGAAAGGCTTCCCTTTTGTACCTTATCACAAATAGTCGAGTCTCTTCCCAGTGTACGTGGTTTGGGTTGGACAAAGCCGGACTCACTTCCTTCTGTGGTTGAAAAATACATATTTGAAGTTACTTTTTGATCATTCATTTGAAAAATAAAAAGAAAATACAGATTATGGTTTAGTTTCTATCTTGAGAAAGTATATTGTTATCAAGAAGTAGATTTAACAGTCCAAAACAGTCCCGGGTACAATCGAGTACAGAAAGACCATCCAATGACCCTAACACTCCCCAATTCAAGTCTCTTTGCCATCTTCAGCTCCAACATCTCATGTTGAACCTTAAGATCCTCCAAAATCACAACATTGTTGTTTTTCTTCCTGCTTTCCTTTTATGTACCTGCTCATGGCTCCTACCCCATTTTCCAACTTAGTACATTTGTTTTCTCCTGGTCCTGCCCCTGTTCCACCCTTCCTTCCTTGTCCTTAGATGTAGTTGAAGATTTCACCATATGTAGTCCTTGGCTGCTTGACATGTCTCACTTTCCTCCTACAGTAGAATGACCCTCAGTGAAAGGAAGAGGCCCCATGACAGAGAAGCCCTGCCAGGTGAAGACTAAGACGTCTGGGAAGGGGAGGTGGCATGTTCAATGCAGCCTGGACTTCATTTAATTTTGGGGACACGATAGGAAGAGAAGTCAAGACAGAGTTGGGAAACAAGCATTTTAATGATGGCTCTTCCTCCAACTGTGTAACTTGGGGAACTTAGTTCCCAGTGACCTCCTCTGTAGAATGGCGATGACTCTGTCTCTCCTACCTGTCTCAGAGTTGCACGAGCTGTCACCTCACATGCAACAGAGAATGAAAAGTCAATATGGCTGCACATGTTTATGTTCTTTGACCCAGTGCTCCTACTTCTAGAAATTTATCCTGAAAGCATAAATGGCAGAAAAATGCTTTGGTGAAAAGTATATCATCCCAGTATTCTTTATAACAGCAAAAGCTGGAAAACAACTTAAAAATCCAAAAATTGGGGAAATCTCTCTTCCTCCTGCTCTATCTAAAGATAAATGCAAAAATGTCCTCGGGTGAGAATTAAAATAATAATAATAACAATAATAATATAAAAATTAAAATTGGGGGAAAGATAAATATTCCTCTGGATGAAATATTACTGTACCATGAAAAAAGATGATTATGAAGACCATATGCTAAAATAAAAAAATAATTATGATATATAACTTAAAAAATCAGCACTCACAGTTGGGTTAATCAAATTAAACAATGCATATAAAGTATTAATTAGAACAAGTTCTGTGCAATTAAGAGCTCAAGCAGTCAGCTATCAAATATATTAAGAGCTCAAGCAGTCAGCTATCAAATATATATTTGGAAGGAAGGAAAGTCAAATCACAAATGGAGGAGAAATACTGAAAAAAAAATAAACCAACACATTAAAATGGGCCTCTATGTGATATATTTCTTCTTCTATTCTTCTTTCCAAAAATACTTTTTCTTTTCTTATTTTTTCCCTAAGTTACCCTCTACCCCAGCTATACATACATATGTTAAGAATTGTCTGCTTACTGAAGATAAGATATACAACTAATACTCAGGTCTCCTCTCAAATTTCCCCTTCTCTAAGAGCAAATATTTTCATTCTTTTAGCTACTTGGAATATTTTTTCCTACATCTCTAAGTGAAGAGCTACTTCATGATTTTTTGGTTTGGGTATTTCAATTAACTCCCACTATAGAAAACAAAGATCTAGCTCTTTTTACTCCTTTCTCTGTCACCCTCATTCTCTCCTATACACATTCACATTTCCTTGCATTCATAGTAATCATGTTGTAATCTGGGTTATACCTAGATTGTTATATGTACATATAACAAGAATATCTGCTTGAAAGAACTGAGCCATATAGTAAGCTATTACTTTCTGTAAACATCTTTTTGTTTTTAATAGTTGTATGGTTCTTCACTTCCCTGGTTTGTTATCTTTAATTTAACTCATTGCCAACTGTTTCTCTTACTACATTTATTCATGTCAAGGCATTTCCCACCATGCCTCCCAGACTGGAGAGGATCAGAGCCTGAGGCTAGAGAAGCAGAGTTTAGGAAGGGTTTTGTGAGATGCAGGGCAGCCCACTATGGGCCCCAGGGGTCCACACGACAGAACTGGAAGGAGGGCTACCTTTCACCTCCCCTCTGGCCTCATCATGAACAAAGACTTCAAGTTAATAACATGCAAGGTAACTTAACCAAAGTGATTTCTCAGGTCTATAAAGAAATTCCTTATGACAAGACAATTCATTTATACCTCTCACAAAGGATGTTCTAGAAATGACTGCCATAGGGAATTAACAGGGAAATGTGTTAATAAACTAATCACAAACACCTGCCAAATTATAGTTTCTGGTAAAACAGCGATTAGTACTGTCCTTTAAATCCAGCTGTTCCAGCTGTGGTACGTTCTAAGCATCATTCTTCTGGAGCAGAAAGCAGTGGGGGGGATGTGTTGACACACCCAAATCATAGCCATGTAATTTTACATCTGAAAAAACATATTATGCTATCAGTCTAAGTCAAGCTTCTCCCCCAAGGCAAAAACTTTTTGAAAATTTATTATCTACAAACGTTGTCTTTAGTGTCCAAGAGATCTGTCTATTTTTACCATAACTAGAATTTACGCCCATGATCACAGTATCAATTTTCATTCTTATGTACTTTTTCTAATCTTTTTTTTAAGTATATATTTTTTTCTTTATTGATCTTAGAGAGAGAAGAAGGGAGAGGGAGAGAGAGAAATAGAAACATCGCTGAGAGAGTAAATCGATCGGCCACCTCCTGCATGCCTCTCATTGGGGATGTGGCCCATAACCTGGGCATGTGCCCTGACCGGGAACAAATGAACTACAACATTAAAGGACCTGGATGAAGGGTCACTTAACCACTATAAAGCTGTCAGTGTTGACCTATAAAATTCTGTTGTTACAATAATAAGTTTTAAAACATGATTGTTAATAGATAATGAAATAGTATTCATAATGTCAGCCATAATTTGACCGAACTTGACTAGCAATAAATAGTTTTTATATAAATAAATATGTTTCATTGTTGGCTTTGATTTCATTTCATTCATCAGATATTTATCAAGTGCCTCCTGTATGCCAGCTCTGGGCTGAGAACAGGGGTTACAGCAGTTAACAAGGAAGATCTGGTCCCTGCCATCCCAGAGTTTACAGTCTGCAGGGAAATTCAAATAACAGCTACTTCCCTCGCTAAGCCCACTTGGTACCTATGCATTACATCTTACCCAGGATCTCCACACATGCTGTCCCATGGTTTTGTGATCCCCGACACACCTCCTTGAAGTAGAAGAAGGTACTACATCATTTCTTCTAGCCCTCTAACTTGAAAAGCAGTGAGCTCTTTTCCCCACTAAAGGAGACCTTCTATGCCTAATTTGTATTATTTCATAATAAACATTGTGGACAGACACATTGTTTCTACATCCAAAGTTGTTTAAAGATGGGTCTGTTTTCCGAACCCTAAAATTTGATGATTTTATCAAATCATACACTGCTTTGGGCCTAATCCTTTGGTGCTCATTATCTCTGGTTTCTGCTGTAAGTTGGTCCGTGCACAGATTTGTAGTGACAGCTGAACTCACAGGAGCTGGCTGCAAGCACTGTTGTGATAGGCACACAAAGAAACTAAATACTGGGCAACATTACAAAAAGGATTAGAAATAGAGCTAACATACCTGAAACTCACATTGTGGTGGAATCTTTTCAACTCAGTCCATTACCCTAATCAGAAATGAAAAGTTTCCACCCAGCAAGGAGAAAAACTTGAGGTCAGTGTTTCCTACCCTGTGGGTAACATATATCAGACATCCCAAAGACCTCGCTGGCCTGCCTGCAAGGTTTTCCAAAGAATCAGTGAGAAAGGGGGAGCTTGGTATTTTCCCTGTTGCCACCATTTCTAGATTCTCGTAGCTTTCGAGCTTTGGGAACCAGGGATGCAGCATGAATCAGCTCCAAGGGAAGAGCCCACTCATCTTCCTTCTCATGTTTTACTTTGCTCTCTCCTCAGTCCCATTCATTTATCTATCTGTTCACCAAACAGACATTTGTGGGGCTAACTGTAGTGCTACGCCACATATTTTTGCCCCTTTCCCTCATCAAAGAATGTAGACATACTGTCCTTGTGTGACATGTCACACACACTAATCCCCGGAGCTGCATTCCGTTAGCTGATGGAGGACAGCAAGGCACTCATTTTGAAGAGAGGTGAACTTAAGCAATACCCCATGTACTGGAAGCACGAAACCATCAGCCAAAATAAATCCATTAGAGGACAAATAAAAATCAGACCACTTTTCTTTTTTTAGTAGAAATACCTGAATTTACATATTTAAAATTAGTTTTGACCATCACAAAGTAAATGTCATAAAGTCCAAAGGTAAACTGAATGTTTAAATGTAATCACAGAGAAACAAGGACATGTAGTTGGAACGGTACTTCGGAGCCCTTGGAAGGCACACGGGGATGTGGGGCTCCCGCCTTCAAGAGCTACAGAGCCCATCATCTGGCCATGACGTAGTCACCTGAAGATATGATTTTTCCAATTTCATTTTCTTTGATTTCTTTTAGTCACCTATAAGATACATTCTTATATCAAAAAAGATATTGCATAAAACATCACTTTTGAAATGACCAACAGTATTTGCCACTACAAAGGACAAGTTTCATTGATTGGTGGTCATTATTAGCACATGGCAATCCAATATGTGGACAGAAATCTAGTCTACAAAACCAAGGGCATCTCACTGAATAAGAAAGAGGACAGAGAAAGTGAATATCAGGTCTCTGGTATATACAAAGTGTGACACTTGACCAACCTAAACAATCCTCGCCCACCTTGCTTCTCCGAAGATCAATGGCTAACATTTATTGAAGCACTGTGCCTAGAGCCCTGTACAGAGTATCCCATTCAGTCTTCCCAACCATTTCACAAGGTAGGTCCGTTATGGGCATACCCTACTTCATTGTACTGCACAGACACTGCATTTCTAACAATCTGATGGTGTGTGGCAGCCCTGCTTCAAGCAAGTCTATCGGTGCCATTTTTCCAACAGCATCTGCTCATTTCATGTCTCTGTGTCACATTTTAATAATTCTTACAACAGAAAGAAATCTCTTTCAGATTTTTAAATTATTTGTTATGGTGATCTGTGATCAGTAATCTTTGATGTTACTAGGACAACACCCTTCATAAGCAAAAAGATTAAAAGTTGCTGAAGACTGAAATGATGATTAGCATTTTTAGCAATGAAGTATTTTTAAATTAAGATATGCGCATGTTTTATACATAATGCATTACACCCTTAATAGACTACAGTATAGTGTAAACATAACTGTTATATGCACTGGGAAACCAAAAAGTTTGTGTGACTCACACTATTGAGATATTTGCTCGGCTGCAGTGGTCTGAAACCAAACCCACAAAATCTCCGACGTATGCCTGTATTATCCCCATTACACAGTTGAGAAAAAGATGGCACAGAAAGATTAAGAACCTTTATCCCAGGGGGTCACACAGCTAGGAGCGGCAGGGCTCTGATTTGAGCCCAAGGAAGTGTGATTTCACCTTGAAGATTATTTTTTTCTTACTAGATCACTGGTTTAGTGTAAAAGGATATCATGCAGGAACAGCCAGATGGGGGAGATGAAAAGGAGAAGGTAAATGGGAAGAGGCATGACGCTTCCATGTCCTTTCCTCGCAGGCCATTGTCCCAGCACCTCCCTGTGTTCACCAGCCTGGCTCCCTCCTCCGTGATGATTTAGGTGCTCTAGTACAATTGTGGTCCCACAATCTACTCCATCAATATTACCCGGGAGTTTTGTTGTTATTGTTGCTGCTGTTGTTTTAATGCCGACTTGAAAGCCTCACCCCAGTTCAACTAAACCAGAATGTTATCTTAACAAGATCCCCAAATGGTTAGGTTATATAAGGCAGCACTTGGGTCATCAAGAAACGACACAAAGGAGCTAGTTAGGAGAGACCAAAGTGGATGACGATCACACAGGACTGCTGGGTGTGGGTGTCCCTTGTTCTCCACAGGTATTGCTGCCCGTTGTCAAACATCTAGTGTGCTCTCTGTCCTCGTGCCAGCACGCCAAGGTCAGCACCGTGATGAGTACGTTGATTTAGCAATGAATCGAGAGCCTGAGCTGGTCTAAGAGAGCTCCACCCAGGGGAGTGAGATTTTTGTCCAGCTCCCATCATTTCACGTGGCTGGGTTTGCTAAGCCTTCGCCTCGGCTAGGTCAGGAAAAGGAGGTGTTTCCATTTCTCACCTGAAATTAAGATTAATACTTGCTGTCCTGTGCTAAGACAATGAGCATGTGGCTACACTGAGATGGCTGGTCCCTCATCTTAGCTGCTGAGCCTGTGACTGATTCAGTCAGGGTGTAGTATACAAAGACTTGTGGCCAAGAGCTGGTGTCTGTGCTTACGAAGGGAGTATTCCCGGCAGCAGTTAGCAAATCTGTGGCTGGGATGGAATACATTTCGCAACAGAGCAGTTACATTCACATCAGACATTTGGGCCTCAAGGCTGGTGGTCAGTGCACCCTGAGGGACCCCAGGACCAGAAAGAGCAGTGGTCAGACCAAGCAGGATTATGACCCCAGGTCTTTCTGTTGACCGCTGCTGCTACTCTCTTGGGTCAGGGATCCATATGAAATGCAGATGATTTGGCTTCCATGGATAGTACAGACCACAGTAAGGGGAATGGAGGACCTTCCGTCCAAGAATGAAAAGACACTCATAACAAAGCAAAAGCCTTCCTCTCACAGGCCTGTGCACCTGTGAGACCAGCAATGGGCTTTGGGCACAAACAATTAAAAACGGAATTGAATGAGCTTCTTCTCTTCATAAGGCAAAGCATAAGAAAAAGCTTCAATCTAGAAAGAAGCACGTTTGACCAAGAATCATGGAAATGAGTAAACTGAAAGATTTCATTAAGATCAGAGGACAAAACAGACTTCTACTCTCAACCTTCTTCCAGTGTCAGTCTCCAAAAGGAGGCAGTGACGAATCATGTTGATAATATGTACCCTTGATATGATGTGATAAGAGGGCTCTTTACCTCTATGTTCTTCCTACCAAAACCCATAACCCCCATCGCATCATAAGAAAAACATCAGGCCTTGGCCAGTTTTGCTCAGTGGTTAGAGCTTCAGCCTGCGGTCCAGAGAGACCCGGGTTCAGTTCCCGCTAAGGGCACGTTACTTCAGTTGCAGTTTGTCCCCGGCCCTGGTTAGGTTGTGTGGGTGGCAGCCACTCGATGTGTCTCTTTCACGTCAATGTTTCTCTCTCTCTTTCTCTTCCTCTCTCCTTCCCACTCTATTGGAACAAAAAACGGAAAAAAGAAAGAAAGAAAAACATCAGACAGCCCCACCGGTGTGGCTCAGTGGTTGAGCGTCAACCCATGTACCAAGAGGTCACCAGTTCAATTCCTGGTCAGGGCACATGCCCAGGTTATGGGCCTGATCCCCAGTGGGGGACATGCAGAAGGCGGCCAACCGATGTTCTCTCTCATCAATGTTTCTATCTCTCTCTTCCTCCCTCTCTAAAATCAATAAAGAAAAAAAAAATTAAAAAAAACATCGATGTGAGAGAATAGTGATTGGCTGTCTCCCGCACACCCCCTACTGGGGATCAAGCCCACAACCCTGGGCATGTGCCCTGACCGGGAATAGAACCAGCACCTCTCAGTCCATGGGACAATGCTCAATCCACTGAGCCATACCAGGTGGGCTGTTACCTGTATTTTTAATTGTCCCTTTCCTTTAAGAAATTTATCAAAAAGAAAAATGTCAGGAAATCAACAAATTTAGAGATATAGAACTTAATCTTGGGGGGGGGGCTAATCTTGAAAAAGTAATAAGAAAAAATGAATTCACTAAAATTGATATTAATGACAGAATTTTATTGAGGACCTACTGGACAATATTCTGAGCCAGGGGTCAGCAATTTTTTCCTGTAAAGGGACTTACAATAAATATTTTCAGCTTTGCTGAGTAGAGGGTCACCACTGCAACAACTCAGTCCTGAACCCTGCCAGTGTGGCTCAGTGGATTGAACCACTCATGGACTGTGAGGTCCCGATGCAATTCCTGGTCAGGGCACATGCCTGGGTTGCGGGCTCGATCTCCAGTAGGGGGCATGCAGGAGGCAGCTGATTGATGTTTCTCTCTCACATCGATGTTGCTATCTTTCTCCCTTCCTCTCTCTCTAAAAAAAATCAATAAAAACATATTTTTTAAATCCTCACCAGAGGATATTTTTACATTTATCTTCAGACAGAGTGGGAGGGAGGGACAGAGGGAGGGAGGGAGAGAGAGAGAAACATCGATGTGAGAGAGACACATTGATTGGTTGCCACCCAGGGACAAACCACAACCGAGGTATATGCCCTTGGCCGGAATCAAACCCAGGACTTCCTGGTCCACAGGCCGATGCTCTAACTGCTGAGCCAAACTGGCCAGGGTTAGATGCATATTCTTTTTTTTGAGGACATTTTTGCATTTATCTTCAGAGTGGGAGGGAGAAAGGGAGGAAGACAGAGAGAGAAACATTGATGTGAGAGACACATCAACTGGTTGCCACCCACACAACCCCAACCAGGGCCAGGGACAAGCTGCAACCGAGGTACATGCCCCTAGTGGGAACCGAACCTGGGACCTTCGGTCCGCAGGCTGACGCTCTCACCACTGAGCCAAACTGGCCAGGGCCAGACGCACATTCTTAATCAGCATTCTAGACCATCCCTCAGTATGTTGCAACTCTCTCTCGAGGACTCGTCTTCCCTCTCTCCCTCTCTCTCTCATACACACACACACACACACACACACACACACATCTGAGGTGTAGTCACAGCCTCTCAAAGCCAAAGGAAATTTGCCATAAGAGACCAGCCAGTGTGGCTCAGTGGATAGAGCATCATCTCATGGACTGAGAGGTCCTGGTTTGATTCCCCATTTTGGACTCGATCCCCAGTAGGGGGCATGCAGGAGGCAGCCGATCAATGTTTCTCTCTCTCTCCCCCTTCCTCTCTCTCTAAAAAAAAAAAATCAATTAAAACATATTTTTAAAAAAGAAATTTGCCGTAAGAAACTATGTGGTTCCTATCAGACTTAGGAAAATGGAAAAGAAGAGGCCAAAAAAACACAATCAACTAAAGATTATTATCATCAATGAGAGTAAGGGAAAGAAAAGAAAGAAGCAGGAGGATGGTTTGAGAAGAACATTTCTTTTTTTTTTTTTTTTTATCCTCACCCGAGGACATTTTTCCACTTTCTGTGCAGATAGAGTGGGAGAGGGAGAGAGAGAGAGAGAGAGAAACATCAATGTGAAAGGGACACATCGAGTGGCTGCCACCCGCACGACCAACCAGGGCCGGGGACAAACTGCAACCGAGGTACGCGCCCTTAGCGGGAACCAAACCGGGGTCTCTCAGGACCCAGGCCGACGCTCTAACTGCTGAGCCAAACTGGCCAGGGCGAGAAGGACATTTCAATGGAGGTCCTTGCTGAAAGCAGATGTTATGTCCAGAAAGAGAAACTACTAGTGGAAACAATGCAGCATTTGGAGTGAATACCCCAGAGGGGCATGACACACAGGACATGGCATTTGTGCAGCACACTGTGGGGTGGAAGAAGGCACCTAGAGGGCAGACCCTGCCCAGCTGCCCTAGAGATGGAGAAACGCGGGCACACTGTGAGCCATTCCCACGGGCTGGGAAGCTGATACATGCAACAAAGGAACAAATGTATTTCTGTTGCCACAAATAGTCTAGCACAGCATTAGCTGGGCAAGGCTGAGGAGATAATGAGATGAATCAGGGTAGTCTGCAAAGTGCCCAGTATTCTCATTCTGCAGAGACCCTTTAGGAATTTTTTTTTCTTTTTATTGATTTTGAGAGAGAGAAAGGGAGAGGGAGAGAAAGATAGAAATATCGATGATAGGGAACATTGATTGGCTGCCTCCTGCATGCCCCCCACTGGGGATTGGGCCCAAAACCTGGGCATGTGTCCTGACGGGGAATTGAACTGGAGACCTCTTGGTGCATGGGTCGATGCTCAACCACCGGGCCACACCAGCCTGGCAATCCTTCAGGAGTTTAAAGGCAAGCTACTGAAGAGAGCAGAAAGGGCCTCTTCATTGGGAGAGTCAACTGTATTACAGGCTTGACAAAGTATTGTCCTCAAATGATTATCCTGGTGAAGGGAGCAGACAATTCATTGATAGAACAAACGCAAAAACAAAAACTTGGTTTGATGGCACATCCTTATGACTGTAGGAGAAGGAAGGACCTTTCTTTAGTGAAGAGGTGGCAGGTTGATTACTGGCGGGGAGGAGCCTGTGGTGGTGGTGGGGGGAGGTGTGTGTGCTAGGACAAGTTCTGGGAAGGCCTCTGGAAGGGCTGCAAAGAAGCCAGGAAAGGCTGGGGGCTCAAGTGACACAGAAGGTTTGCTGAGCAGCCTCTTGGCAGGAATCATTTCACCCTTTGGCCTATTAGGTCTAATTCTTTTTGTAATTATCTATCTTAGATGAGGTTAATTGGTGCTATTTTGATGTCCTCTCTGAATTATATGGTCATGGCCACAACTATTGTATGTAAATGAAACATGACTGTTGGTGACCTGGAAAGTAGACAGACAGACAGAGATGTCATTTTGTTGTCTACTGATGCTTGCTCCCTGACCTTGCATCTTGACTTTCCAACTTAACATGCATTTGGGCACTTCATTTATCTAACTGGTCTAATGTGACGCGCTCATCCTAACGCAAGTTAAGTTGTACCACTTTAAATGTCAAGAGGTGTCGGTATGGATAAAGAGCATGTTATCAATCCTGATGGTCTTATGTGTTATTAGAGAAGCCAGACTGGTGGAGAGACCAAAGGGACTGTTAAGAAATAAAGGTCATCCATCCCTCCTAGGTGTGGGGCTACAGCCACCCAGTCCCAACCCAGCCCAGTTATCCTGTGGTCCCCACAGCCCCCTGGGGAAGAAAGTGGTGTCAGCTGAACTTTCCCCTATGATACAGGTTGCCCTTTCTTTTCTCTTCCTATTTCCAATGATCACCCTTGTTTCTGAGCATACTAGCTTTGCCTACCTTATATCACTACCTTCCCATGGAATTTCAACTGCTATAAACCATGTGGCTTTTTTTTTCAATTTTCATCTTTAAAGGGAAAAGCTCTGACACCCTTGAATATAAACAAAAGAATGAGCTCTGGAGCCTGACAGCAGTTCCCAAGGAGGGGTTCAAGAAAGAACAATAGAACAGCCCTGGGACAGTCAAGAAGCTTCAAGGTTATTATGGGGTTTTCTAGACATTAACACTCACTTGAAGCGCTTTAGTCTGGTGTTCTGACTTTAAGAAACCAATCCTTACCCAGTACTATCTACACTTGTACACGCCAGGGTTTGAAGCCCAGCCAAGTTTGATGCTTTTTATCAGTTTTGGTGAGGCTTTCAGTAACCCCCAGCAAGTATTAAGTTTTTATTTTAAACTTGATGTTGTAAAACATTAACGTAAGTGAAACTGGACACAGGAGCCGGGACATGTGGCAACCTTACAGAAGCATGATTTAACAGAACACAATAAAACTTTGTTTCGCTGTGTTGACCTTTTCCTGTGTGACTAGGAGACCCTCGTAACAACTCGACACTTTCTTTTCAAGCCCATCTTGACCAGAGTTACCTTCCAATTTCTGTTATTCTGTGGAATTCCTATTCTCTCTCTGCTTTTCTAAGTACTACTCTCACCCCGAGTCCCATCTCTGTTGACCCATTCATTCAGCCATCATCCACCCACTCTACAGAACAGATTGCATTTCTCCTATGTATAAGGTGACATGACAAGCTCCGGCAGAACCAGACCTAGACCCCAGATGGAACTGGAGTTTGTGAGAAGAGGGGGGGCTTCAGAGTCACAGATATGAGGCTTAATCCCCACCCAGCTCCATCACTTGCTAGCTCTGAGACCTCGGGCGAGTTACTTATCCTCACTAAGCTGCAGTTTTCTAGCTGTGTTTGGTTATACTGTTTGCTTTGTGTATGGCTCTTGTGGAAATGAAATGAGATCATAGACTAAAGTATCTAGAACCAAGTGGGTGCTCCCATTTTGTTTCCTGACTCCTGCTCCATGCCCATGTTTTCATGCAGCTGCACTGAAACCTTCCATTTTAGAAAAAGATTTATTGTACTGTTGATGAGAGTGCAAATTGGTATAACCCTACGGAAGGCATTTAGGCAGTTATCTATCAAAATTATAAATGCGCATACACTTTGACTTCATAATGCCATTTCTGGGAAACTCGTACAGTTACGCTTGCACATATTCAAAATGATGTGTATATGAAGGAATTCCATAGCAGCCATTTGCAACAGGAAGAGACTGAAAACAAATCAAATGCCCCTCAATAGGGGATTGGTTAAATAAATCATACAATGTATTAGTAAACAAGTGTAAAAAAGGAGAAAGAAGTTCTCTATATATCCATATAGAAAGATCTCCATATTGATAGGTGAAAAATATAAGGTGAAGCCTAATGGTTATAATGCACTAATTATATGAATAAAGATGGGAGAGAAATAATATTTGCAATGTATAAAGAAACTTTGAAAGAATATACAAAAAAACAAAAATAATTTTACTCTTGGGTGAGATCAGAACTAAGCAGATGGTAGGGCTGAGGTAGGAGGTATGATTTTCATTGCATGCATTTTTCAAATGTTTTCAATTTTTGAGCTAGGTGTGCAGTTCTTATATTCCTTATTTATTTATTTATTTATTTATTTATTTATTTCTGGTTAGTCCTCACCCAAGGATACTTTCCACTGATTTTTAGAGAGAGTGGAAGGGAGGAAGAGAGAGGGAGAAACATGGATGTGAGAGAGACACATCGATTGGTTGCCTCCTGCACGACCCCAACCGGGGCTGGGGAGTGAACCTGCAACCCAGGTACGACATGCCCTCAACCAGGAATCGAACCCACCACCTTTCAGTCCGCAGGCCAAGGTTCTAACCAATGAGCCAAACCAGCCAGGGCCTTATATTCCATTTTAATTAGCTGTACATAATAACCAAACCTACCACAAACACTTACCAAGCATTCTCTGAGGGCTAGGCTCAAGAGGTGACACGAAGACATATAAGACTCAGTCTAGAGACTTCTGGCGTTTAAAAGAAAGAAATCCCATTTACATAATATCAAGAAAAAACTATAAAAATTCATGTTAGTGCCTTGGCTGGTTTGCCTTAGTGGTTAGAGCATCAGCCTGGGACCAGTGAATTGTGGGTTCGATTCCAGTCAGGGGTACATACCTCAGGTGCAATTTGTCCCCAGCCCTGGTTGGAGTTGTGCTGGAGGCAGCCACTCGATGTGTCTCTTTCACAACGATGTTTCTCTCTCTCTCCCTCCCACCCTCCCTCCTACTCTACCTGAACAAAGATGGGAAAATGTCCTAGGGTGAGGATAAAAAAAAAAAATCATGTTAGCCTTAGTGTTTGTTTGTTCTTCAATTACACACACACACAAAAATGTCTATTTAGGACTAAAATTCACTGTGTGAAAATACTGGTTGAAGACTGAAGGTATCTCCACAACACAAAGAACAATTGACATAACTGTGTGAAATTCAAGCCTCACACTATTGCCTAGGCAGCAGAGATTCCAAGCAGCTAGTGAGGGTTCAGGCTAGAACAAACAAACGACCAGCTGGCGAAAATGTACACATTAACCTAGCAATGAATTTGTCAATAATTACCATCTATTTACTTTGTCTACTTTGGTGCTTAAGCTGTAAAACCTCAGGAAGAAGCCTGCCATAGACGGATGGCATCTATTTTAGGAAAGAGTTAACCATGCACAGGGGGCTGGAAGCACTGGGAGGAGGGTTCCGGTGCCAAAGCGCTGGAGACATTCAAGTCCATCACAGTCTGTGAAGTCAACAAAACCTTTGTGTTCAGATTCCATCAGCTACTAGAGGCACTGAAAAGAACAGAAATTGCCCTAAAATTTACAACTTGCTTCCACAAACAAGAAATTCCAAACTCAATCTAATTGTCCTTTTGGAAAGAAGAAAAAAAAAAAAAAAGCCTCTTTTCTCACACATTTCAGGGCATTCAGTAAAAATCTGTGTGATTACCAAGTACCAGCTCTGATTCCTAAGAAGCCCCATAACCTTGGGCAAATTATTTACTCTTATTTGTAAAATGGGGAAGTAATATTGCTTAGTCATAGCACTGTTGTAAGGATTAAATAAAGTAATTCATTCACCAATTATGTACCAAGCATTGTTAGGCGCTGGGGGTAGGGGGTACAGTAGGTAAATGTATGTACAGGACATTGAATAAACTTGAACTGTTTCTATCTTAAAGCACATACATACTTGAGATTTTATATAAAGAAGTTCTGAGCTGCAGAAACAGGAATGAATTATTTATTAGTCTCCAATATCATGGAGGTGAAATGGTGATGAACATACAATAGTATCCAATTACATGAGAGTATTGTCTGAATGAGGCTCAGAAGCAAAATACCTGTTGATTGATTCAATGTGTGCTGAGTGCATTATGCAGCACATTAATTAATTTTCTATGCACTAAAACTGATTATCAGGTATTTTAACATTTCTTTCAAAACAACATCTGTGTAAACTTAGAACAGTAATGAAAATATGAATAAACACTGAAAGGGTATGTGTGACTCATGTATGGTTATTAATATTAGTGATAAAAAATTTTTTAAAGGTCATTCACTATTTTATGAGAGAATTAAACACCCCATTCCATCTATTGGATACTTTTGCTCCTCCCCAAGGGCAACATTCCCTTCGATACATGTGTTTATCAACATAAAAATCTATAATGATGACTTAATGCTCTGCTGTTTAAACCAGGATGCTACTCCTAGGATACTTGGGACATGGCAGGGGATAGGAAGCCAAAATAATATGGTGTATCTTCCTAAAACTTTTCCCATTTTTCCCGATTTTCATATTGAAATCAATAAGGATTTAACATGAAACAGAATGCACTATCGACCTGATTTCACAAAATAAAACATGAAACATAAAAGAAATTGTTCCTTGCATTGGCCTTTTGAGAGCAAATTTGGGGTACAGAGGCTCTTTGGGAGAAAGATCAGCAAGATTAGCAAGCAATGTACATCAGGAATGGGTTTTTCATCTTTTCACATTGTATTCTGTCACAAGGGGTTTGGAATCACTTTCATATATGGCTTTAGTTGTTTGCCTATTTTCAAATTTTTTACTGCTTTCTGTTATCTATTGAAGCCAGAAATAAATTCTCATAGACCATGAAAATGATGAGTGGGACTCAGTGCCTGAACTTTGAACTAGAATTCATGGAAAGCATGTGCCCTCACTCTACTGCAAAATCAGAGAGGACGATATTTCTTACCGGAATAACACAAGGTGCTAAAAGAAGACCTGTGAAAAGGAATTAATCAGAGTATAAAATTTCCCCTAAAGTTAGTCTTGAAGAAGGCTGTAAACTAGCTTGAAGGAATCTGCTTAACCTTCAGAGCTTTGTCCAAAAAGTTAGCCATTCAAAATCTAAGAAGTGAGTCAGCTGTAAAACAGTCATTCTCTACTTCATTAATCTGCCTTTCTTTTCACAGCACTTATCACTGACAGAAACAATCTCAATCATTTGTTTAAGTTGTTTATTGCCTGTCTCTTCCACCTCCAAGCTCTAAAAGTAGAATCTCTAGCTTCTAGCCAAGCACCTGGCTATTATACAGTATACTTGATGTTCAAAATATACTTGTTGAATTTCTTTATAAGATTCCGTGATGGCCACTTTTTATCACGTGTGGATTGTCAAGAAATACTTAAGCCAAGGATTGGGGAAAGTGCATCTGACCTCTTCAAAAGCGCAGGGACCTATTTGAAGCAGTGACTGCCCATCTGTTATTTCTGCACCTTTGCCATCGCCAATGCTGACACGCAGACAGAAGGGCAAGGCGGAGAAGGTCTTGACTGAAAACAGGTACAGTATACACCTCTCCTTACGACTACAAACAAATGGTTCTCAGTGAATCTGCACCTTTATATTAAACCTGAAGTTTCGTACTTTGGGGAAATTAAATAGCACCTATCGTTAAGGACAGGAAGTTACTCATCTGTTGAAGAGAATGTGGCACCTCGCCGCGTTAGGGATCTAACGCCCGGAGCACACGGGCGGCCAGGGTATCCCCAGCCCCGGGCCCCAGGCCCCGCGCGCGGCGCGCACTCAGACCGCCGCCCTGGGTCCAGAAGCGCCGCTCCAGACTCCGAGAGGGAAGCGCACTGCGCTCAGGGTGCCACTCCCGTCCTCAGGCAGGAGCCCGCCCCCTGCCGGGCGGAGTGGGCACGAGCCGCACCTTTCGGACCCCCCGGGGAGCGAGCCGTCCCGAAACCCTTGGCCCCGGAGGGGTTGGGGCCGGTTCCCCTGCTCACCGCTGCGGAGCCTGCCGCTGTCGCCAGCCTTGAGGGCGCCGCTGGAGCAGCCCATCGTGGCGCCGCCGTGGCGGGCAGGAGTGCGGCCCGGGGGGCGAGTGCAGCCCCTGTACCAGCCCCACGAGGTATGCGCCCGAAGGCTGGACCCCGGACCCCGCGCGACGGCCTCTGCAGCACAGAAGTTCCTCTAACTCTGGCGGTTCGGCGCCCGCGGCCAGAGCGCAAGCGCACAGAGGAGCACAGGCTGCGGGTGCGCACCTGGAGAGGCAAGGAGCCGCGCCGAGGGCTGGGAGCCAGCGAGCGCAGAGCCGGCGAGAGAAAGAGGACGGGGACAGGGCCTGCAGAGGGGAAGGTGGACGGTGTCCTAAAGGCCGAGAGGAAAGCAGGAATAGAAATGATGTTGGGGAGAGGGTGGAGGGATCATCTGAATCATCACTGAATAGCTGGGGAGAGGAGGGGACGATTGCGGCCAATGGCTATTGATGGGTAGACTGCATTTGCGATGCCAGTCTTAATCTTACATAACTTCAGTACAGTTACCGCAAGGAAGTTTAACGTTGATACAATACTATATAAATAAAGAATCCTACTTCGCGGAAATTTATCGCGGTGGAGTCAGGAACTGATTAACGGCGAGAAACGAGAGCCACATGTACTATTTAATCCACCCTCATGGTCAACTTTGGTCAATTGTCCAACCCAGGACTACATATTGCATTTAGTTGTTTTATGTCTCTTTAGTTTGCTTTAATCTAAAGTCGTTACCTCAGATCGGGGGTGGGAGGGTGGGAAGAGATAAACCAAAGAATTTATATGTATATATGCGCAACCAGTGGACACAGACATTAGGTTGGGGAAAGCGGTAGTGGGGTGGGAGCAGGAAGGAGGGGATCAATAAGGGGAAAAGGGGGACATCTGTAATACTTTAAACAATTTTAAAAAAAGGAAACCAAAAATAAATAAATAGTCGTTCCCTCAGTCTTTGTCTTTCATGACCTTAACATTTTGTAAGAGAACAGGCCATTTATTTCGCAGAACGCTTCTCAATTTGGGCTTGTCTGATGTTTCCTCATAATTACATTCAGGTGACGCAGTTGGAGCCAGAACACACAGACATTATGTTGTCTGTGTATTCATGTGAAGAGGCACATAGTTGAGGCAGTGTCTGCCAAGATTCTTCACTGAAAAGTTACTTTCACTCTGTAGTTCATGAGGAGACTTTAATATCTTATTTCTCATCAAATTTTTATCTGCCACTTTCAGCATATATATTCTTGCTTATGATGGTTATGAAATGGTGATTTTTCTAATTATATTATTTCTTCTGAATTCTACTTTAATGGAGCACTTTTCCCTTTCCTCCTTTTATTATTCACTTATATCAGTGAATACTTATGAATTTTTAGTTTGTTAGTTTGTTAGGGCTGCCATAACAAGGTACCACAGATTGGATAATTTAACAGAAATTTATTTTCTCACCATTCTGAGGATAGAAGTCCAAAATTAAGGTGTCAGTAGGGTTAGTTTCATTCAGAGGGCTCTCTTCTTGGCTGGTACATAGCAGGCTTTTCCATGTATCTTCACATGATCTTCCTGCCATAGGTGTCTGTGTCCTAATGTCTTCTCATAATGACACCAGTCATATTGGATTGGGGCTCACCCGTATGACCTCATTTCACCTTAATTACCTCCAAAGGCCCTTACCTCCAAATACAGCTACATTATGAGGTACAGGTGCTAGGACTTCAACATGAATTTTGGGGTGACAAAATTCAGCCCATAAGACCATCATTATTTTTATGCTCAAACTAAAATGTCTTATTCCCCTGTAAGAGTCATGGGATACAATGCTATGGTTTTTTACCATGTTTACAGGTCTCTCCTCTTCCTCCCTCCTTTCCTTCCTTCCCTTTCTCTCCCCATTCTGATCCACTCTTTCCTTTTTCTTTCTCCCTTTCCCTCTTGCTCTGAAGGCCTGACAAAGCCTTGGCCACTCAGTACACTGTTCAGAGATCCCTTCAAATACACAGGAGATTGGAGACTTTTAAGGAAGGATCCTTCATAACATTACACATAAGTTATCAATTATTTTTTATGGGTTGCTTGGGGAATTGTACTTTTCGTCAGATATAATTTGCCAAATCGTCATGGGTGTCCTGTGGATGTTAGGAAGTCTTTCTCATGGACTACTTCAGTTTTTGCTCTGTGGGCTCAGGAATAAAGTGACTATACAAATGGGGACAGCAGTCAGGGATGAGCTCAACATCATGTTCCTCCACTTACCAAACTGGGATGAGTGTTTTGCCAGCAACAGCAAGAGTGACCAACTGTAAACTTCTGAAATGGTACCCATTCCACCTCATGCAAGATTGATTGGACCTCTTTAGGGACATTAGATAATCTTTACTGTAATAGACACTAGATTAGATTTACTTTTCCTGCCCATTATGCATTCACCAGCACTATCCATTAGTGAATGGTATGTCATTAAGAAATCACAAAGCTAGCCCTGGCCAGTTTGTCTCAGTGGTTAGAACGTTGGCCTGTGGACCAAAGAGTCATGGGTTCAGTTCTGGTCAACACTACACACCTCGGTTGCAGTTTGATCTGGCTCTAGTTGGGGTCACGCAGAAGGCAACCAATCAATGTCTTTCTCACATCGATGTTTCTCTCTCCCTCCCTCCCACTCTATCTGAAGATAAATGGAAAAATACCCTCAGGTGAAGATTTAAAAAAAAGACATCATGGCCGGCCGATGTGGTTCAGTGGTTGAGCTTCAACCCATGCACCAGGAAGTTGCCGGTTCAATTTCTGGTCAGGGCACATGCCCAGGTTGTGGGCCCAAATCCCAGTGGGGGGCATGCAGGAGGCAGCCAGTTGATGTTCTCTCTCATCAATGTTTCTCTCTCTCTCTCTCCCTCTCTTCCTCTCTAAAATCAATAAAGAAAAAATATTAAAAGACAGCACACAGATATCAAGACATTACATTCAGCATTGTACCTTATCAAGTAACTTTACTTTGAGACAAGCATGGAAATCAGTTCATTTCTATGTGATTTACCGATATTCCCATATACCTTACTATCTAGCAGAAGCTAAGCCTATAGAATGCTGGAATGGCACATTAAACAGTGTATGGCACCAGCCAAGAGTAAACACCTTTGAAGGTTGGGGTGCTGTCCTGTGGTTTGCAGAGTGTTCTCTGAACCAGGGACTAATAAATGTGTCTGCTTCCCCCGTGACCAGTATATGCATGTCTGAGGTCTTGCTCTCCAGGCTTGTTCATTTGGTGAAATATAAAATAAATTCCTTTTCTGCTTAATTGAGCTAGTTTGTTTCTGTTGCTTACAAAAGTATCTAGACTAATATTCAATGCAGGTGTCCCCTACCTCCCTCTTCCAGACCACTCTCATTCTTAGCAATTATCTGTCCTGTCTTATTCCTATAGTCTCAATAATAACTAATCAGAACTGATTATGTGATTTTAAAGGCCAATAAACCTTGATGTGTTTTACCTGGAAGGCAGTAATTTATAAATCTTTTCTCCTCCAAGGACTCCTTTTATCATTTTTCTTTGACATACCCATGTGTTGATGTTGCCACAAATTTGAACTTTTATTATCTATTTCTCCACTAAGAAATCAGTGACATTTTCTGATCAGTATCACATGGAGTGTTGCAGTATTAAATTGATTAACTCTGGTTAAAAGCAAAACACATGTCTTAGTCTGTGCAATTACAGCTTTATTAAGAATAAAAGTACATGGCAGGCTTTTCAAGTTATTGAAAATAATATGTAAAATTTCATACTTTTGTGGACACCAGGATCCCCATTTATACTAACACTCACAAAACTGGCTCTAAGAAATATAAAATAACCAAAAGACCAAACTTTATAGACACCACTCTACTTTCTAAAAGTGGGAAGTGGGAATTACTCCTCCACAGTAAAATTGCGAATAAAGTACTCTGAAGTTCTTTGTATGCAAGCATATAAAAAAATTTCCTTTGATGGAAAAGTGGTTAAAAATATGGGAGAAAGTGTTTCTCTGGTTTATTTTTAATCCAGTACAGTCTGGAGCATTCCCAGGCCAACCAAAAAGAGTATAGAAGTACTTCAGATTCTTTATTATTGTGGAGGCAGAAAGGGTGGAGATAAATAAGTAGCCTTCATTCCCTCTTGCCCTCTAAAGGTTGAGAATTCTTGTGCAGGTGTATGTGTGTAGCTAGCTGAAAGGCCATTAACCTTCACTGGGTTTATAGGGTCTTTTCAGTGGGATTCACTGTCCCTCCCTCACTCCACCGTTCGTGGGCATGCTTAATGTCTGGAGTGACTTAAGAATGTGAAGGCTGAGTTAGATAAACAGGGCTCCAAATTATTAATGGGCTACTTTGCAATCTGGACACTGAATAAGTAATAGTTGATGACAATGAATATGATTGTTTTAATTGCTTAACAATAAGGGGATGGGTTAATGAGTATCAGATGAACTTGTTAGTATATTCTCTAACAGGGACTGCAGCATGTCACTTTTACTGCAGGTAAAAACCAGAAGCACAATAAAAAGCAGGTGCCCGGTGTTTTCAGAAACTTGGAGCAATGATTTTGGTGAAGGAAAACTGGAGAGGCTTACATTAATTCTGTCCTACTACCTTTGCCTGTTTGTATTCTTTCAAGATCACTTGGAAATGCTACAGACTAGCATCCAGAAAAAAATAATGTTGGCATTGCAGAGTCCTTTCTCAAAGTATATACATCTCCCAACTTTCTAGTATTAAGATTTTAAAACTTACATAAAGTTGGAACAATACAACGAACACCTATATACCCTCCACTTAAAATTAACAACTGTTAACCCTTTGCTGCATTTACTCTACCTGTTATCTACATTTTAAGAATTTTAAAATAAGTTGTAGATATCATGACACTTCGTCTGTAAAATCAACATACATCTCTTTAGACTAAGAACATTCTCTGTATGACTTAAAGTAGCTATTTCTAATAATAATAGTAACCTTCCAACACAGGGGTCAGCAAACTATGGCCTGCAGACCAAGTCCAGACAGCTGTCTGCTTTTGTAAATAATGTTTTATTGGAACACAGCCACATTCATTTACATATTGTCTAGGGCTGCTTTTGTGCTACAATACCACAACTGAGTGGTTGCCACAGAGACCATATGGCTCAAAAGGCATAAAATACTGTTTGGCCCTCTTACAAAAGTTTGCTAACTCCTGCTTTAATAAATACAAGTATGAATTATATTTTAAAAAACTTTCATGAGCCAAAGGATTTGACTGTCATTTTTGCATGGCAAGTGTTTTTTCCTCTAGCATGTAGGTTTTGTGATGCTGTGTATGACTTCAGTTGTGGGTGGGTGGCTGTGATGGGGAGGTTTGGGAGGCAGCAGTGGGATTGGGGAAGGAAAGTGACATCCACTACACACTTGTTCTGTATAAGGTCCTGTGCTAGGTGCTCTACACACTATGTTTATTGTGATCCTCACAACAATACTATCAAGTGGACAGTATTATTGTAGAGGTATTGATGAAGAAACTGAGGCCTGCCCAAAGACATACAGGTATAAAACAGAAAAACAAAGAACCGAAGTCTGTCCCAGAGACAGCAGAATCAGTTAAGATTCCCTAGGAAGAATTCTCAAGCATTTTGTGGTCATGATTCTTACAGAAAATGAGTGTGATGTGCCTCTCCGGCTTTTAGTACAAAACACATAAAGATTGCTGGGAGAAAGCATCTAAGCTTTTCTTAAAAAAATTTTTTTTTTCTTTATTGATTTGAGAGAGAGAGGAAGTGAAAGGGAGATAGAAACATCAATGTGAGAAAACATCGACTGGCCACCTCCTGCATGCCCCCCACTGGGGTTTGGGCCCACAACCTGGGCATGTGTCCTGACCGGGAATCAAACCGGCAACCTCTTAGTGCATGGGTCAACGCTCAACCACTGAGCCACACCAGCTGGACAATCCTTTCTTTATAGTAAGGACATATACTAAGGACCAGAAACTTGGTATCATGTAATGAAAAGCATCTCAGGAAAGTAACCTCTAGTGCTTTAATCATTCACTCTCTAAAATGGGGGTAATATCCTGATTACCTTGGGGGAAGTGAATATCAAAAAGCTTTGAAAATATAGAGCTCAATATCAAAGTTGTAAGGCATCATTTTTTGGTTTATATCTCTAAGAAGGCATGCCTCAAAACTAATTTGGCTCGCCCAGGCCGGTTTGGCTCAGCGGTTAGAGCATCAGCCCGCGGACCAGAGAGGCCCAGGTTCGGTTCCTGCTAAGGGCACGTACCTTGGTTGCGGTTTGTCCCCAGCCCCGGTTGGGGTTGTGTGTGGGTGGCGACCAATGTGTCTCTCTCATGTTGATGTTTCTCTCTCTCTGTCTCCCCCACTCTATCTCAAGCAAAAATGTCCTAGGGTGAGGATAAGAAAAAAAAAAATCCTATAAAATTAATTTGGCTCATTCTTATTTTTCTAATTCTCAAATTTTAGTCTTGATAAGAATCATCAAGACTACTTATTAAGATTCCAAGGCCCCACAACCAGAGATTTATTCTACAGACCTGGGTGGGGCCCAGAAGTCAGAATTCAAGGTGATACTGAATCAGGTGATCTGGGAGCCATGTTGAGAAATACCGCTTTAAGATATCATTGATGTTTCACAAGATTTATTTAAAATAACCACTTTGTTAGCAAAACAGCTAATGCATGCTGTAAAATAATTTAATGTAAAACAATTCAATCAGTACTAAAATATATAAAGTAAATATCTTCTCCTTACCTTCTACTCTTCTCATCTTTCTTCCAGAGAAAAGTTTGATAATTAGCTTTCTAGACTTGAATTTTCCATGCATATACAAACATATATATTGGTTAAGAATGATGAGTTATTGCCCTGGTTGGTGTGGCTCAGTAGGGTGGGCATCATCCTGCACACCAGGAAGTTGCCAGTTTGATTCCTGGTCAAGAGTGGTTGGAAGAATGTTTCTTTCTTTCCCTTCCCCCCTCTAAAAATCAGTAAACTATTGTTTAAAAAAATAAAAAAGGCCCTGGCCGGTTTTTTTTTTAATTTATTATTTTTATTTATTTATTTTTTTTATCCTCATCCGAGGACATTTTTCCATTTTTTTGTACAGAGTGGGAGGGAGAGAGAGGAAGACAGAGAGAGAGGGAAACATCGATGTGAAAGGGACACATCGAGTGGCTGCCACCCGCACGACCGACCAGGGCCGGGGACAAACTGCAACCGAGGTACGCGCCCTTAGCGGGATCCGAACCTGGGTCCTGGCCGGTTTGGCTCAGCGGTTAGAGCATCGGCCTGCGGTCCTGAGAGACCCGGGTTCGGATCCCGCTAAGGGCGCGTACCTCGGTTGCAGTTTGTCCCCGGCCCTGGTCGGTCGTGCGGGTGGCAGCCACTCGATGTGTTCCTTTCGCATCGATGTTCCTCTCTCTCCCTCCCACTCTACCTGAACAAAAAAAATGGAAAAATGTCCTCGGGTGAGGATAAAAAATAAAAATAAATAAATAAAAAAAATAAAAATAAAAAAGAATGAAAAGCTACTGATGTTGTTTCTAATTTTTTTTGTTTAGCTTTTAAAAATAATGTTGAAATATCCTTGTTCACAGGTTTTTGAGCAACTGAGACTATTTCTGTAGTATAGATTCCTAAAAGTTGAATTGCTGGGCCAAGAGTCAAATAGCACAGATGGAATAAAATAAGGTGTATCCCCACCTCCTTCCATCTTTCAATCTCACTCCTGAGAGGAAACTGCTGTGATCCTGTGTGTCCCTATGCAAAATCCTTATGGGGGGAAGGTTCTTGTTTTGCCACATTGTCAATCTGTCCCCAACCTGTTTTATATCTAATGTTAATCTCTTTGGTGATAATTTTAGTGCCTTCATTGTTTTCAAGCCCCATTAACAATGAAATCATTGATCAGCATGCTGCTTCTATTAATGCTGAAAACTTCGGGATCTTCTCCCAAGGGCTCTTCAATCATAGATGAAGTCTTCAGGGATTTAAATATATTTCTGGGTAGACAAGCCTCTGAAAAAAAAAATCTGAGCACAAAGTGGTTTCTTAAAATTCTACTCTATTTTTTTTTTTTTTATCCTCACCCGAGGACATTTTTCGATATTTTGTTCAGATAGAGTGGGAGGGGGAGAGAGAGAGAGAGAAACATCGACGTGAAAGCGACACATCGAGTGGTTGCCACCCACATGACCCAACCAGGGCCGGGGACAAACTGCAACCAAGGTACGTGCCCTTAGCGGAAACCGAACCCGGGTCTCTCCGGACCGCAGGTCGACGCTCTAACCGCTGAGCCAAACCGGCCAGGGCATACTCTAAAGTAAATTTAGATAATGATAACATTTGAACATATGTTCCATTTTTTTCTCACCATTCCCCTCCATGAATGCCATATTCCAGCCAAACTGTGATATCCACTCTCTGATCATACTCCTTCAGCTCTGCTTCTGCTCTTCTCCAACTAAAATGCACCCCCTCCGACCTCAATTAATCCTGCAGAGGACTCGACTTCAAATCTCAGCCCTGATCTGTCTTAACATCTACTAAATTATTGAACTACTTTTCTCTCTAGTTTCATCCTCTGTAAAATAAGGATAATGCCTGTGAGGTTATTGTAACCATTAGTTAAGATCTGTGAAAATTACATTAAAGTCTATATAAAAGTTAATGGTTTTTATTTTATTAATTTTTGTTACAGATGTTTCTCCTTTTTTCCCCATTGACACCCTCCTCCCGATCCTGCCCCCCCCACCACCACAGCCTTGTTGTCTATGTCCATTGGTTATGCATATACACATATAAGTTCTTTGGTTTATCTCTCCCCTTAATTATTGTTTTTTTAATGTTTGTATTTTTATTTTTTAGGAGAGAAACATCGATGTGAGATTCCGATAAGCTGCCTCCTGCAGCCCTCTACAAAGGATCGAGCCCAAACCTGGGCATGTGCTCTAACCAGGAATAGAACTGGCAACCTTTTGGTGTACGGGACAATGCTCCAACCGAGCCACACTGGCCAGGGTGAAGTTAATTATTCTTAATATTACCTTCCTGTAAGGCCCAGCTAGATGGTAGGTGCTTTAGGAACAAGCACCAAATTTTATCTCTGTATATTTATAGTGCCTAGAGTGATGTTGAATTTGTCAAATATATTTGTTAAATTGAATAAACTCATTATGTTATTTATGTCTTCCTCCAGGCATAATCTGC
This sequence comes from Molossus molossus, assembly GCF_014108415.1. Taxonomy (NCBI): domain Eukaryota; kingdom Metazoa; phylum Chordata; class Mammalia; order Chiroptera; family Molossidae; genus Molossus; species Molossus molossus. The sequence continues at coordinate 41,586,701 of NW_023425351.1, read as the reverse complement.
AAGGTTTGTGAGGGCATATTACATGACTAGGGCCTAAGGGCCTAATATAGGACCTGACAAATGGTGAACAATGAAAAGTCTGTAACCATTTCATACTTCTACATGGCAGTTAGATTTATTCATATTAAGTGTCTTTTTATAGGTCTTGTCTTCTCAACATGACTGTTAGCCCCTTGAGGGTAGGATGTATTATATAGTTCTTTCTTTCTTTTTCTTTTTTTTATCCTCACCCGAGGATATTTTTCCATTTTTTGTACAGATAGAGTGGGAGAGAGAGAGAGGAAGGGAGAGAGAAAGAGAAACATCGACGTGAAGGGACACATCAAGTGGCTGCCACCCGCACAACCAACCAGGGCCGGGGACAAACCGCAACCGAAGTACGTGCCCTTAGCGGGAACCGAACCCAGGTCTCTCCGGACCGCAGGCCGACGCTCTAACCGCTGAGCCAAACTGGCCAGGGCTATAGTTCTTTCAATATCAAGAGTCTAACAAGAGTGTTTGATGATAATGAGGGGAAAATGTATACCTGAATGTCTAATGTGAGTGGTAAACTCTAAACATTTCCAAATTGTTCCTGCAATGAATTGTAAAGTGCTTCAATTGTTTATGACAGGATGACAGCCACAAATGAAACACTGACATGGATCAGAAAAGAACACAAAATTAAAAGAGGAGGTGGGTGTTCTAGCTTGCACTCTAGGTAGCAGAGTCACAGACGCTCTAGGTCTATTTCTTCAACTTTAAATCAGTAAAATTAGTAAAAAAAAAACAAAAAACAAAAAAAACAGCTTAATGTTTTAGAACTAAATTAATAGAGAAATGCAAATATCTGAATTTGCACAATGTTAAGTAATTTATGCTTAAATGTTAAAGGAAGTCGTATGATAACCTAACTCTACTTGGTTGGTTAATTTCAAGTCAAAGTGGGGCACATCTTTGAGTAAACTTCAATTGTGAGGTGACCTTCGGTATAAACCTGGGTACCGCATCGGCCCTAGCTCCAACAATACACTAGATATGGAATCTTGAAAATAAAAACGTTACTTATCTCATAAAAATTTTTGTCACTGTTAAATAATAATGTAAATGGTTGTCAACATAAGAACATCCAGACACGTAGAGGATTTTTATAAGTTGATTTGAGCCCTGGCCTGTGTGGGTCAGTTGGTCAGAGCATCATCCCGTACACTGGAAGGTGACAGGTTTGATTCCTGGTCAGGGCACATGCCCAGGTTGCGGGTTTGATCTTCAGTTAATTGATGTTTCTCTCTCACATCAGGTGTCTCTCCCATCCTCTCTCTATAAAAAAAAAGGGGGGGGTGGTATTTGAGCCAAACTGACATATTCAGGGAGCAAGATCTCAAATGCTCCCAAGAATAAGTTTTGCAGCTTCTTTCATGCATTTGAAATTAAGGATTGGAGGTAAGGGAAGATTGGAGAAAGCAAGGCAGTGATTGGATTACAAGACAGTTAAGATCTTGAGGGTTAACACCCCCTTGGAAGGGTATTACTTCTGATATTTCAGAGATGTGTTAACCTAGATGTAAAAGAACAATGGACAGGACTGGCTTAAAACCTTTCACTAAAGAATTTATAGACCTGGGCAGACTACCCACCATGATCTGCCCAGCTAGGAATTTATAATCAGATCACCCTGTGAGGTTACCTTCCACAGGACTCTTTTTCATTCACACCAGGCAGTACAGTTCCTGGCACAGTTCAGTTAGCCTTTTGGTTCCTCCTCCTCCTGACCTTCTCCAGAGCACGATGACACGCGGCATAGCTTACCTACAGGGTTGCTTTTACTCACAATCCATAACTGGGCATTTCTATTAAGGTCCAGTGTTCTCAACAAAAACAATTTTTTACATTAAATCTGTCTATACCTCTCTGTGTGCAAATTCGCTTACAAGATGACACTAACAGCCCCCCCCCCCCAAAAAAGGGGGAGCGTGAGTTTGGGGAAGCCTGCGCCAGGCGCCACCGTTCTCCGAGGAACCAGCAACTTGGGCGAGGGCACCCGCGGCTTCAGCCCCAGCGGAACTGACGGCACTGACGGCGGGGGTAGACCCGGCGCCAAGGCGCACGGTTATCCTCCCAAGTCTCCCAGAGCCCTGGGTGCGGGCAGCGATGAGCCCAGCACCGCTAAGACCGTGGTCCAGCCGCGGCTGCCTCTTCTCACCGCTCCTCCCGCCTCACCTTCACTCGGCTTCTCCAATTCCCAACCAGCTCGACCGCCCCCAGTGCCTCAGTCCGCAGCTGGAAGCAAGAGTAACGTAGGACGGCGAGGCCTAAGGCTCGCAGCTTGGTTAAGCTTACAGCACCACCGCCACACAACGCAGCGGTACCTATAGCCACCGCCGGCGGTCCTTGTCTTCTTGCCCCGCCTCTTCCGCTTGCGGTTTGCTTCCGCTTCCGGTCCCGGACCCCGGCGGGGCAGTGAAGAGCTTTGCATTGTGGGAACTCCTTCTTTTCTTGCTGCCCGGCCATCTTAGCAGCTGCTCTTGGTGAGTGCACCTCAGCGGGTGCAGCTTTGGGCCACGCGGGGATCCCAGCGGGTCGCCGTTGGGGCCTCCGTGTCCTAAACTTCCTGTCCTGTCCTCTGTATGTTCTAGGTTGGGGACCGTCCCGCTGCTAAGGCAGGAAAATGGTGGCCGCGAAGAAGACGGTGAGTGAAGAGGGCCGGGCAGGAAGCCGATTCACGTGGAGAGCTCAGGGCGGGCAGATCTGAGCACCCTGGGGAGACAGCTTGCCCGGTGGCACTTCGAGGGTCCCAAAGAAACCCGAGAAGGCCCTTCGCTGCCTTAGGACCCTCGCCTTGGGAGATGTTATTAGTGGTTTCTCCTTTTAGAAAGCTGGGTCCAGTTTTGAGGCGGTTACAAACAAGGCCTTCAGATACATGTTAAATGTTTGCTTTGTAGAAAAAGTCGCTGGAGTCGATCAACTCTAGGCTCCAACTGGTCATGAAAAGTGGGAAGTACGTGCTGGGGTACAAGCAGACTCTGAAGATGATCAGACAAGGCAAAGGGAAGCTGGTCATCCTCGCCAACAACTGTCCAGCCTTGAGGTACCGGGAAGAGCCCGAAGTGCGGTCGCCCACGGCACAGTCGTCCTGGCGGATGTGCAGTGTAAACTTGCAATATGAGTAGCATAGACTCGATTTTATGTGAAATCTGTTCTACAAGTGAACACTTGACAGGATGACTTACGGTTGCTAATGTGATGTTCGCTTTTGACCACCCCCCCCCCTCCCCTCCCCAAGCATGTTTTCTCGTTGTCTAAGCTTATCTTTTGGGAGAAACGTAGCAGAAGTGGTAAAAACCACAATGTCAAAAGTTTGAGGGGGAGCACATACACGTAATTTTCTTTTTACATGTTTTGTCCTAGCCTTTGGTCATTCTTTTAGCTTTGAGATGCTTTAAAAGTGCTTCACTGTAGGAACTAGTTTTAGTGTAGAAAAGCTAGATAAGAAAAGTTCACGCCCTGAGTTTGGCTCAGCGGTTGGGGTGTCAGCCTGCGGACCAGAGGGTCCCGGGTTCTGCCGGCGCTAGAGGCACATACCAAAAAAAAAAAAAAGAAAAGTTCAGGCTGACAAATGGAGTTGTAGGCTATCATAAAATCACCTAATTCATCTTACTATGTCATTTCTTAGCCAAAGTTTTTACACGACTGTTTTAAAATTGAACTTAGTGGGTACTGTAAATAAGAAACTAAGCCATGATTAATCCCCTATCCACACTGATTTTTGATGATGATGCATAACCTTAGAGCATTGTAGAGGTTGTCTGTGCTTCCCAAGTGCTCTTTCGTCCATCCCATAGCTTGGTTTCAAACATTGCTTTCAAGCCTGCCGTCTAGCAGTGCTTCTCAAATGTGAATGTGCACATAGTCACATGAGTGAATGCAGATTCTGATTTGGGGTCTGGAATGGGGCCTGATATGAAAAATTTCTAACAGTCACCTTATGACACTAGTGCTGGTCTGTGGTTCCACACTTTGAGTAGGAGCAAAGTTCTGTTAGAATGCCCCTCAAATTTGTATAACCATTAATACCTACTTAATTGCTACAAATGTTAATTCTGGGTAAGAACTGTCCCTCCTGATCTAGGACTCAGCATCAAAGAGTGATGGAAATGGACTGACCGTCTTTTAAAGGCAACACGGGTTTAAATTCTGAATCCTCGTACTATTCTGTACCTCAGTTTCTTCATTAGTTTAAAATAAATGGAGTACAAAAAAATTAAAGGTTGTGGGAATTGTGTAAAGTGTCTGGCATGCAGTAAATGCTAAGTAAATAATGCTTTGATTTTGCACTCTACCCTCTTCTCCTTGAGCATAGGTACCATCTTAAACGTAGGTATTCATTAGATTTTTACTGCTGGGATCCAAGGAAAGGATGGTTTATATTGGCCGATAGATATCATAATAGTTGAAGAGTAATAACAAAAAAATGATGATTGGCTTTATTGTTGGAAGGCCTTACCAACATTAAAACTAATGAGAGGTAGTAAATACTTTGTCAGTTACTTGGTATGGCATTTATTTGCCCTTTTTTGGTTCCCAAAGGAAATCTGAAATAGAGTACTATGCCATGTTGGCAAAGACTGGTGTCCATCACTACAGTGGCAATAATATTGAATTGGGCACAGCGTGTGGAAAATACTACAGAGTATGCACACTGGCTATCATTGACCCAGGTATGCTTTTTAAATCATATTTTTTCCCCTTTATAATGTAATACAAGTGCTTGCTATACAAATATCTTTGGTTCCAGAGTTGAGATGGTGAGAATTTGGATATATTAAGGGATACCAATTTCACAGAGAATTGATAATGAATGTCAGTACTTTGGTTTTGTTATAAGTTATTTTTATTTTGAGATTGTGTATTTCATTTGCTCTCTCAAATAATGATTTAGGACCTTGGTAAAAGATGAAACTAGGAAAGGGAGAATAATCAGATGAATAGAGGAATGTAATCTTTACTGGCTGCTTAAACAGAGAGGTAAAATTGGTTGAAAGAAGTTAACTCTTGAACAACACAGGTTTGAACTCCATAGGTCACATATACAGATTTCTTTCAGTGGGTTTCGCATCCATGACAACTACAGAACAAAGACAGTATTTTCAATCCATAAAGCTGACTTAAGTTATACACGGGTCAGCACCCTTAATCCATGAGTTGTTCAAGGGTCAACTGTACACATGTTGTTTTGAACTTAGGAATTTATAATTCATAAAATACTGCGAATATTCTCGCTGTTCTGATTTTGTAGTGATCAGGGCAGGCTAAACATTCGCTATATTAAGACCATGCATGTGTCCCCAAACCTAGTTCTTGCCCTAGGTCTGGTTTTATAAATGCTGGTGATAAATCAAATCTTGATTTATATGATGCATCTTAAGTCACTCTAGGTGACTTTGATCAACCTCAGGAAATGACAGCACAGCTACAATAACTTAACGATAACTACAGCTAATTTCATGATTATCAGTTGCCATTAAATGAATTGTAAAATTATTACTGTTTTATTTTCCAGGTGATTCTGATATCATTAGAAGCATGCCAGAACAGACTGGTGAAAAGTAAATCATGCAAAATTTTCTTTAATAAAACTGGCCAGAACTTGGTTTAAAAACTGCATTCATTTTTGGTTATTTTTATCTCTCTCTGTTTCAGTACACTCTCTAAAGATAGGATTAGAGAGGATGAGGTAGCTAGATGTGGTGACAAGACTTTCAGGTTAAGAGCCGTAAATTCCAGTTTCCACACTGAGTTCCGTTCCTGTACTGGATTTTTAAGAGACTCAATTTTCATAATTCCAATCTCAGGACATTAGTGGCATTTTATATTTGAATGTGTTTGAGAGGCAGCAAGGTTCAAAACCCAAAATTTAACCAGAATTGCAATTCATAGTTCAGCTTAAATCTACCAAATCTGAATGGCAAAGAAAATTAAATGAAATATGTTCCCTCCACCCCAACTTTTGTTACTGCGTATTATATTTCCCAAGTATGTCCCATGCAACCCTTTTCCCACATCTGTTAATATCCCTTGGACAAACATTCAGAGGAATTAATTGGGGATGGGTACTGATTTATATACATCTTGATTTGCAGAGCTGAATGGTGCTGGTAAGGTACGCCCTCCAGTCTGCATGGGCTCTAAGGGAGGTTGCAGAAGTGTCAGAAATGAGCATGAGTTTAGAACCAAGCAGTTCTGTCAGAAAGGTTTTGATGGTAGATGAGTGAAGACGAGATGAGGGTGCCTTTAATTATCTAGAAAGTCAAGTATTTACTGAACTGGAGTCAAAAGACTCCCTCTGATAATAGTTGTATGACAGCTGTGGGTGGTTCAAATTCCCAGTTTCACAAGTGAGGGAATTGGCCTTTTTCAGTCTAACATTCAATGATTTTTGTGTCTGAAGTTAATCTGAGTTTGGATATAGTTTGAAGATAAGCTGTTAGGAACTAGTTTTCTTACTGGTTGTTAAGTTAACTCAGTATTTCTCAATTTGGGAGCACTACTGACATTTCAAGGGGATGATTCTTTATTGTGGAGGGCTGTGGATACTGCAGGACATTTCTTATTCCTGGTTTTCTATGTCATTAACAAGTGTCATCCCACAATTTCAAAGTAGCATCTCTTGTGTAAGAGCCACAAGAGTTACATAAAAATTTGTAAATGTCCTAATGTGCTCATATTTGCATATCTAAACTGGCGTGCCCAAGGTGGTGTAAAATGTTTGAAATCTTGATCCTTGATAAGAATTGCTTGGCATACTGCTGGTTTAATGTTATTAGTCTGTTCTTTTAGTTAAGGAAGTTTATGTACTTTTCTACCTACTTCGTCAATTTCTCCTCTTAGCTTGAACTTGCAGCTAGTTAGGTTATTTGTTCCTCTGGGTTGACTAGTTCCAAATTAATTTCTTAAGGGGTGGTGACCTGAAGAATACAGTATTGTAGGTGCCAGGGTACCATTTCTTTGCAGTGGTTCTGTTGCATGACCCGAGCTGGAGGCATTTTTAAATTAAGGATTTTAGAAAATACTTTGATTCCTAGGGTATTCTCCTAGGTGGTGATAATATGCTATAAGATCATCTGGCTTTTACCTTTTTATATGTGCTTGTGTACTCACCATTGTTTTTAGCAAGAAAGGATTTTAAAGTTCAAGAAAAAGTTTAAAGCAGTAGACAGAAAACACCTAATTTTGGTCTGAGGCAGCTGTGATGAAATGCCATTCAAGTGTTGCCAGAATTTAAAAATGCCAAGATCTGGGAAGGTCAAAGGTAATATGTTTAAATGTTCACTTCTTATTATAATAAGGGTAATGTTTGGCTGGAACGCTCTAGTATGTATGGGAAGGAAGTTCCAGCCTATTAAATTTAATCCATACCTATGCTGAGAGACTAAAAGAAGATATCCCAAAGAAAAGGTTGAATTTTGAGTGTTACTTGTAATCCTTATGGTATGGTAGCAGGAGCAAAAGGTAAAGAAGAAACCAAACTTGAGGCTGATCGTCATTGTAGTTAGTTGGACATTCTGGAAGATGGTCATCTGGTTCATGGAAAACAATCTCTTGTGCAGTTCTTCATTTCCAATTTAGATTTACTGTTCTCTGTGGTTGCAGAAACATCTGGTTTCCTTCCCCTCTTTCAGGTTACCTCAGCATCCTCTTCCAGTCTAGATTGGGTGCCTCTGAGTTACCATAGCATAGAACCTCATTTATGGCATTAATCACATTTGTCTCTCATTAAACTGAGGTCTCAGAGCACGGGGACTTAACATTTTCAACTTTTTACCATTTATTATGTGACTGGTACATAATAAAAATTCAAAAAACCAGAATGAATGATGACTTTCAGGGCTTAAACAGTTACTTAATTCTCATTGATATGCTTGTGGCTTTTTAGTCCAAAATTTTATCTTCATCTTGTTGGTAGCAGATCTTGAACGTCTTGTACATTAACCATTATTTAATGTACTATCTTCTACCTGTTTGCTTCAGAAGATAATTTAGGGGTGGGAATCTGCCCAAGTGCTTGACTCAGATAAGGTAATCAAAGAATTAATTCACTCAACATACACTTACGTGGCACCATCTTTGTGTCAGATACTCTTTACTGCTGAATAAAAATAAGAGCTAATGAGCATTTAAAATGTGTTGTAATCTTAACCCATTTGATCCTCTTGACAATCCAATAAGAAAATACAATTAGGGCTTGCAAAGGTCACAATAAATAATGAAACTGGAGTGCAGAATTGAACATGATACATACAGATAAGGGAAATGGAGAAAATTTTCCAGTTTTAGATAATCTTCAAGTTAAATATCTTGGATTAATCTGTAAATTTGATGAATTGGTTGGAGTCCTTTGTTTCTTGTGAGGCACTTTCCTCACCACATAGGAAAAAGTTGAAAATCCTCTTAATGAAATGTGTTTAATAGCTTAAAAAAATGGGAGCCAGGGCAGTCTAGAGCCACTAGTGGGAGCCAGAACTCAACAGAACATGAAGTAGAATAGAGCCAGTTACGTCTTGAAAGGTAATGCCAACCCAAGTCGATCCTTCCTAATGATATTTTGTTTTCTGGACCAAGTGGATGACTATAAATATAAACTAAGGGTTTTAGACTTTGAATCATACCTTTTATACTTGGAAAGAATATTTTCAGATATGATGTGAGGCCTAGATGTTCTTCCTACTGTAACATTGCCCTTTGGGAGGACATTCTGATGGAAATGCTTGTCTTGAAATATTTAAACATAAGTTTATTCAAAGTATTTTGTTTGTAAGTCATCATCTGTCCTCCAAAATCCATGGGAGGATGACATCTGGGTGTCTTCATTTCATAGTGAAGTTGCCATCTGAGGTTTGCTGCTCTAGATGCCTTGACCTGACACACCTGAAGTCTCCTTTGTCCTTGTCCCTATTCCCACTTCCTCATTTCCCAGGGACAACTGCTATTGTGCATATCCTTCCAGAACATTTCTTATATAGTAATGTTTGTGAGTTTTCTTTAAATTTACAGAAATGATACTCTAAACACACTTTATTGTTTAAATTCAACTTTGTTTTTTAGTTTAACCATGTATACATGTAGATGTAATGTCTTCTCTTCCTTTTAAATGCTGTATATTATTTCTGAGTTATGGATTGTGCCACACTTTATCGGTTACCCTTCTGATGATTAGGTTATTTCTAATTTGTTACTTTGAGAAACTCGCAACATTTGCATTTTCACTAGCAGTGTGCAAGAGCCCCAGATTGCCACATTCCTACCAACACATGTTACAGACAGACATACTCATTTTTGACAAGCTGCTGTTTGAACCTGCGTTTTCCTGATTACCAGTAAGATTCAACATTTTTTTCATATGCATATTGGCCATATCTCAAGTTTACATACCTTGCATTTAAAGTTAAATTAAGAATTTTACACAGAATACCATTCTCTGAAATGAATTTTAATACTGTATTTTAAAAAACCCAACTTGTTACACAAGTATGTGTCCTATGATTTTATGCATACATCCATATACATATATCAAGGTAAAGTCCACTACAAAAAAAATAGCTTCTCCTATGGCCAGTGTTCTACAGAAGTAAGACCGTGCAAACTTTACTCTGTAGTCAAATGTGATTGCAACACTCTAAGGCAGGACATGGCAAAAGCAAATCATGTCCACAGTATGTTACAGATTATCTTGCGTAGCTTCTTTGTTCTCACATGGAAAATTCATTTTAGGATTCTTTATCTCCTTAAGTTTATACAAGATAGTGTCTACTTTTTTGCCTTTGTGCCAAAGCAAACCAGCTTTCTCAGTGCCAATTATGTTTACTTGATGACCTTACAGAATTAGCATAGCCTGAGCTCGGGCTGTGAACTGCTTTCATTGTAACCCTTGATCCAATGGCACACAAATACGGAGTACTTCCAGTCTTCATCTGTATCTCAGGCGGTTTTCCAGGGCTTCCATCCTCTGTATCATTTCTTCTAGTATATCAAATTAAGGAAGAGGAATCCCAATTGCCTATTTTTGTTTACATTTAAATATAACTTGATTTGCCTACATAAAAATTTGTCCTAAAAAATATAAGGCTTTCCCCCCCCATTTCTGTTAAGTATTTTAAAACCCTGACTTGTAAGTTTATAGTAACTATTTAACACGTTCTACCAAGCCTATAAATCTTTTTTGGAGTTAAACATCAAAGCGGGATAACTCAGTTCAAATTCTTTTTACTTTCTAATTTCAGATCACACCTCTGTTGCTTATAAATTAGTTTGCCTCAGCACACCTCTTTGAGCCAGAATTGATAATGTTGCTAATGTGGTAAAGAGAAAAAAACAAGGGTTAGGTCTTGGAAAGTAAGATATGAAATCAGGAGAGAGATGGGGAGTTTTCACTTATGATGCCAGATAAGGCCAAAGGGTAGCAATCTTGAAGACTGCTGACATGCTCTTTTATATGTAACTCCCTTAGTCTCTTGTGAAACAGACCCTCAGAGTGGGAAAAGGAAGAGGGAGAGGTGCGTTGGAATAAGCATTTGTCTTCCTCCCTATAAACTGTAATACCCTCCACCCACCCCGTTGGTGGCAGAAGAGAGCCCAGATTCATCACCTGTGTTACCTTCCAGATTATTTTTTTAGGGGGCCATAGTTCCAGTTTTCAGGAAAGGAACTGCTATATGCTGTTCCTGGTTATATAAACCCATTGGCACATAGATAGTTCTGAATTAAACTATGTATTTCCTAGTTGATTGATCCGTGTTGAGATAGATACAAGCCAGCTTTAGTAAACTGACTAATAAGTTCAGAGCAGTTGGCAGGCTGTTCAGTGTGTAAAAGTGCTAAATCTTCCTTTCTCCATTATCCCAAAGCATTGCTTTTATGTATAATATTGTTTTAATGAATCATTGGATCCCGCTGTTCCCTTGGTGGAATGTTTCATCATAGAGTGCTGATATAAAAGATCTTTGCTGCCAAACCCAAAACAAAAAACCAACCCCAGTCCTCTAGAAACTAAACACTGACCAAATGTGGCTACAATGTGGGTTGGGGCCAAAGGAAACGTTTGGCATTTAGATGGAGTTTGAAGCCTCTTCATTCTACATCCTTTGCTCCTAATACTGTACCTTTGGTATACTTCAGATCAGTACATATCTTCCATTTTCCCCTAGCAGACAGGGAGTTAATTAAATATGTCTGTTCCTTTCCTTTGCACACTTGACTGGCTGGCCGGCCTTATTGTTAAACCCTCTAGAACAGCAGTCAGCAACTAAGTGTTTGACCCTTGCCACTAAGCACAGCTTGCCTTGGCTCTCAAACACCTATCGGGCTGCTTACAAAAAAAGCCTCTCCTGGAGTTCACTATTCTTGACCTTATGAACGTGACTTCATTTGGTACATACCCACATAAAGTACTTGTGACGTTTCGATTAGTCTTTGCATTTCATAAAGAAGCGCAATACTAGAAAAGGATATAGCGTTGTGTTAATTTTCTTACTTCTTCATTTGCAAGGTTCTGGAACATTATAAGGTTTTCACATTTGCATTGATCGGGGTTTTCTTCCAAGGGACTTCCTGAGAAAGCAGATGGAAAGTGTTCACCTCTATAAACCCACCAGATTTCCCAGATGCATAATAATAGGACCTAATCAGCATATGGAGGAAACCACAATGAAAGAAATAAATGTTCAACTTTTCCATGCAGCCAGAGCCAGTAAATCCCAGGAAGGGCTTCCAACACGGAAGTGGCCTTTATTGTGGATTGGGGGAAGACTACTTCAGTTTTTTGTTTTTAGTTCTCACTTTATTTAAGTTCTTCTCTTTTCCCCATCCTATTTCCTACTTCCTCCTTTCCTTTCCGTTTTTTAAACTGAGTTTGTTGGAGAGCCAGAGGATGGTATCAAATTAACCTACAGTAATATTTCACTGGGAATTACCTGAAGATTTGGTGGAATGGAACAGTTTTTGTGTAGACCGTGAAAGACTGTCTTCTTCAAACAGATATCTGTGTTGCACTGCAAAATTAGAACAGGAAAGTAGGTCTTGGATATTTATGGTGACTGGCTCAGATTCTGTAAAGAGAGAGAAAACCGAAGTCAAACCTGCTTAACTCGGCTGTGGTATAAAAAGCCACTAGCTGTCAGAGCAGGGTACTTGTTGTTCCTAGCATGCGGTACACTACTTCGGGCAAAACTGTGGCAATAAGTATTAGAGAGGCTATTACCAGATAGGGCTTAAGGTGTACAGTCAATGTTTCCTATCTGATTGAGGGAAAAAAGCCACAGTTAATATAATTCAAATCTTTCATTTCTTTACAACTTTTGTCTTGGGGGGGACCATGGTGGAAGCATCCACTAAAGGTTCTGAGAACACGGCTTTTTAAAATTTACCTGTCGGCTGGTGAACCCTCTTTGGCAATTCCCTGGCTGGGGAGTCCTGACTTCCACCAGAGTCTTCCAGAGCTGAGAGGAGAAAGATGACCAAAAGGAGTGACAGTTGTGTGCATGCACACACGTGTTCTTTAGGAACGTGGTCCCAGACCAATCCTTACCTACCTGCCATAACCCAGGGTATTTTGGTTTTACTGGTAACACCACAGATTCAAAAAGCAGTTGATTACCAGAATAATCCAAGACCACTCTAGGGCAGTTCTCTACTGAGGGAAGAAGCCTGGACCCCTTAAGTGCATCATATTTAAAAATGCCCCCCAAATATGTCTAGAAGGTGGGAGATAAAGTTATTAAAGTTGTCCAAGCATTAATTAGCAGAGGCCTTTAAACTTGAATGAAACAGTCTAGAGGCAAAACATCATCTATTAATATTAGAACTCTGAAAGGCCTTCCCTCCCGGTCTCCCTTCCTCTCGCTGTGTTTTTCTTAGAGGAGTAAGATATATCACTTAGACTGGGATTGTATTGGTGATTGAAACTGGGACATGAGTAAAAGGGAAATGGGCAGAGCTGCTGTATGTCAGCATGCCTCACAGAAGCACAGTCAGCTGGAGAAATGATAGGGGGCCCTTGTGCATAACGAAGTCTAAATTCTAAAGCGCAGTCGAATGTCCTGTAAGCAGAGGTAGCCCATGTAGGGAGACATTCTTTAGTTTTAAACAGTGGGCTTGATAGGACTACCATCCCTTTCCACTCCAATAAAGGCATATCCTGAAATGCCGTACCAGCTCTCCTGATTTATATAAAAGTTGTTTCTTTTTTTTATTCCTCACCCGAGGATATTTTTCTATTTATCATTAGATAGAGTGGGAGGGAGGGAGGGAGAGAGAGAGAAACAGAAAGAAACATCAATGTGAGCGAGACACATCAATTGGCTGCCTCCTGCAACCCGACCAGAGCCAGGGATGAACCGCAAGTGAGTTATGTGCCCTTGACTGGAATCAAACCCTAGACTCATTGGTCCACAGGCCGACCAATGCTCTAACCACTGAGCCAAACTGGCTAGGGCATAAAGGTTGTTTCTTTTTGTTTGTTTGTTTTTCTTTATTGATTTTAGAGAGAGGAAGGGGTAGGAAAACAAACATCAACGAGAGAGAACATTAATTGGCCACCTCCAGCATACCCCCCACTGGGGATCAGGCCCACAACCTGGACATGTGCCCTGACCAGGAATCGAACCAGGGACCTCTTGGTGCATGGGTCGACACTCAATCACTGAGCCACACCGGGCAGGCAAAGGTTGTTTCTTAAATAACCATCTCTATAGGTTTTTCTATAAGGATTAAATACTCCGGTGTGTCAAAACACTATTACCCTGCTCCGCACAGCAAGCACCAAGCAGTGTTGGCTGTCACTTTTGTCTTCTCTCTCCCCTCCTCCACCTGCTGGGCTTAGTGTTTACAGGTGTCACTGGCCCTGCACTCCAGGGAAGCACTGTTTTGAGTATTTTGAAGGGATGGGTTGATAATTTCTCACTCAGGGTTCATGCTGCCCCGTTTGCTAAGATCTCTCCTAGACATAAGCTACAGTACCTTCACATATGCCTTTCTTTAATTTTTCACTTATCTCGCCCATTGTGCTGAAGTCTTCGGCATAGAAGAGATGCTTGTCTGTGGGCTTAGAGGCAATCTCTTGCAGTTCTTCCTCAATGGCTTTCCCTACCCCGACAGCATACATGGTTATACCTAAGGTGCAGAGCAAAGAACAAGGTAGTTAGAGTTGTGTTCCCACGAAGTTGTATGTCTTGAAGTTGTGTGTACTGCACCCAAAGCCAGCTAGAAGGTAAGAGGTGTGATTTCCATGTCAACCTCACTTTATTTTTTCACCATGTTTATTTTGGCTCTGTAAGCAAAAGACAGGGACCGAAGAGAGGAAGGTGAGGCATCTAGGAGAGTGGGGGAGTTAGACCATCCATCCACCTGTTGTTCAGCTCTGGGCAAGGTCATTTAACAAATCTGAACTTTTCCTTGACTTAGCCTTGTGGATAAAACAGAAAAGAGCACTATCTTGAGGCACTGAATGGGGATCTTTTCTGGGAGAAGTCTAAGAAATAGGCATTTCATGACCTTATAACCTAGTTTCTATTTCTCAAAGGTATAGGACTGCAACCTTAAGTGGCCTGGGGTGAGGTGAAGCTGCAATCTGCCCGCCCCTCTTGGGAAGACATAGCCCTGTAAGGAGGTGCTCAGCTAAAAAGGAGAACCCACAGACCACTGGATCCCCAAAGACACAAAATAACAAACAAACCCAAGAATCCACGTTAGATATCAAAAGCAATAGATTGCTCCAAAAGCTTTTCTAAACAATATAAATCATTAGGCTCGCCTTCCCCATATAATCTTTATTTGAAAGTAAAGCATCAAAACTTAAGTTCTACTTGATTGTCAACATTTTTCAGCACTGATATTCTGGCTAATTCGTTAGACTAAATTTTTAAAAATACACATAAGAATGGCTCTTTAAGCCAAGGGGCAAGAGTTATGCCTTGTTCTAAGTCTGTGTAAGGTCAATAGCCAAGTTCAGCATATTTGTCTAGGAGCCCAGAGAGTTTATGTACAACTTCCTAAAAAGGATAACTATTATTTTAAGATTGTGTTAGCTATCTATAGGAATAATTAAATTCATTAGAAGATATCACTTCAGATACATTTGTTGGTTCAAGAACCAAATAAACATGTGTTTCTCCCACCACCTGCCTTTGGGTGATGTGGAAATGTGAGCTGGGGAAAAGTAAGGTAGGCGGATATCAGTGTGACAAATAAAAGGGGTAACCACTGTCTTTGGAGACACGATGTTTTCCCCAGCATTTAAGAGTACAGGCTGTAGGGGCCTATGGGTTTGACAGGAGCTTTACCAGCTCGTCTAGAAGCAGAGGAACTGGACTGAGCAGCCACCCAGGTGATGGAGGCAGGAAACTTTTTTGTGGCCACCACTCTTGGGCTCAGAAAAAGGTTGTGAATAGTGAGAGAAGCAGTATCAACAATGGCCCCTTCACAAAGAGTGTTGGATGCTGATGCGAACCAGCCTTTCTGTGGAGGGAACGGAGTTCATGAATGGGATCGCTAGCACCTTCCCTCCTTTGCTCATTCACTCAGTGCAGTCACGCAAGAACTACGTGCCCGGCACTGGGTTCAGACAGTCCTGGATGAAGCCCTGGCCGGTGCGTATCCTTTCCTGACTTGTAGGACCCGCTAAAGCAATGTGCTCTCTACAAGTTCCTAAAGAAAGTGGCTTTTAAGCAAGCTGCTTCACAACCTCAAGTGTTCTCCTCTCCCCAAGGAATCCAGACACTCTGCCTTAAGCTCTTTCTATCAACCATCCTAGCTTTTGGGTTTTCTCTCCCAAGGGCCATAGTCCTCTGCCACCCTTAACATCTACCTACTAACGTACCCTAGTCTCTCCTGCACTATATACAAGGCGACCTCAGGGAAGAGGTGAATTCTATTGAACAACGAGAGCTTAGAGTCACAATCTCCTCCAACAGTTTGCTTTTCTCAGCAGCCAACTTCTGCCTCTTGCAAACACAAGAATACTTGCTCTCCTAAGGCTGTTGTGCTTTCAGTGTTCACTTGCAGTATTGGTTTTTTAAAAGGTATCAGTAAAAGTTCATCCCACCAGGGGTCTATTTTTACCAGTGTTCGGGGACTGTTGTGTGTTTATCTGTGGTAAATAGCACTTGCAGGATTGACGCTCTCCACTGGAGACCACACACTGGCTGATGAGGTGCAGAGATGACTCAGGTGTGGTCTGTGTCTGCAGTCAATCGCCTGGTCTGCAACACTTGCATCCTTCCTGTCCCGTAACTCCCTGCAAAGCCGCTAGATGGCAGTTCAGTAAAGGTGTCTAACAGCGGTTAGGGGCCTTTCTGTGCTCAAAGAAACTCACTCTGAGCAACCTGAACCATGAGTGGTGAAAGGCCCACCTCCATCCCATATTACCATTGGCCTTGGCTTTACTGGCCCACTCGGAGACGTCGTCCTGAGCCCGTCCGTCTGTGAACACGATGGCCACGCGGGGCACCCGTGCCGAGAGAGGCCTGGCCCCTTCTGCTTGGGTAAAACTTCTCTCAAACATGTGTTTCAGGGCCAGCCCAGTCATAGAGCCCTTGCCCATGTATTTCATGTGGGCCACGGCCTTCTTCATGTCCTTGGCCGAGCTGAAGTTTCTCAGGGTGAACTCTGTGCGGACCTGCGTGGAATACTGGAGCAGCCCCACTCGAGCAGCTTTGGGGGAAATCAGCAAGGAATTTATAATTCCAGTGACGAACTGCTTCACAATCTCAAAATTATCTTCTCCGAGGCTCTTTGATCCATCGATCACAAAGACCAGATCAATTGGGCCTTCGGAGCATCCTATAAAAATGAAAGGAAAATTGAGATAGATAAATGCTTTAAAAAATTTATTTATGCACAAGAATAAGAAAATTATGCTTCAATTGGAGGCATCACCACTTTGGAGAAGCACCTTTGTTCTTTCGATAACATACAGACAGGAGGTGTTGGGAGAGACGCACAGTAGAGGCATAAATTGTCTAGGGAACCAAGTGCACGCTACCTGGGCCACTGACAGCCAGTCTGGGAAGGACTGTGTGTAAAGTGCGCTGAAGAGTCTGACAGCACCCACAAGATCCCTGTAACTTTACTCCAGGAGGGTGACATCACCCCAGTGCTGGCATTCTGACAGACAACAAAGAAGGAAATTCTTTTTTTTTTTTTAATCCTCACTCAATATTTTTTCCATTTATTTTAGATAGAGTGGAGGGGAGGAAGGGAGAGAGAGAAACATTGATGTGAGAGGGACACATCGACTGGTCGCCTGCCCGCACAACTCTGACCAGGAGCAGGGACAAACCACAGCCAAGGTACTTGCAGGCCCTTGGATGGAAACAAACCCGCGACTCTTTGGTCCGTGGGCAGATGCTCTAAGCTCTGAGCCAAACCAGCCAGGGCAAAGAAGGAAATTCTTAAAATTCAGCTCAGCCATCACCTTTTCCAGGGGACTTCACAGTAACCCAGCTTGTATTAGTTACTCTCTGTGTACCCCTCGCACTCCAAATTTATTTTTAAAAATCTGCTTATTGAGCATGTGCTCCATGCAGGGCAGTAGGCGCAGCAAGACTGCAACAGTGACCAGGATGAAATCCTGACACCAAGTCACTTATCATCCAGTGCACTGTGCAGTAGCTGATCATGTCTCCTCACCTGGCCTGCCAGCTCCTCCACATCAGGCCAAATCTCATTCATTTCCGTACCCCCAAACCTGGCACACCTCAGGTATTCAATAAATGCCTGTTGACAGAATAAAGGAGGTGCTGTCCATTAGGTAGCACACCCTACTGACCTATTAAAACTTAAGAATGAATTATCACTGTGAATTCTGTATCTACCCAAAAGCTTTCCAGGCAACTCAGATGGTTGACAGTAAAAGCTTTATGCAAATACTTAAGCAATCTGGGTGTGGAGAGATTTTTTTTTGTTACTTAGGGCTGCCTAAGACATTTACAGATCCCAAATGGATGATCTCATAACACTCTCTTTTATATATCAAGCAGCTGTCTAATCTTTGAATGTGAAGTACAACAATACAAGCGAGTAAAGGCACACTCGTGCAAAAATAGTTCTATGCCTGGCCTGAATAACATACTGAGTAATTGTGTGTGTGTGTGCAGGCACACATGTGCGTTGGGGGGTTGGTTCCTCTCTTTCTCCATTAAGTGCTTGTCCTCATTACTCAACTTATTGATTCGTTATTAGTGAAAGAGGAAAAGGCCAATTCAGAGCTTCATTTACATTCACAGCCTGTTCCTGAATCAACCAAAAAAACCAACCAACCAACCAAACAACCACTCAGGTAGAGTGCGTGTGGACCTCTGGCAGATGTCAGAAATCCTGGAATGACTTTCTAGCCATGAGTCTGTTTTCTCCTCTTCTTGCAGAACAAAACCAGCAGGCTCCCCGTACAGAGGGGCACAGAAGGCTTCTCCAGGAGAACGCTAGGTGGAGTGAAGGGCATCAGGATGAGAGGTGCCAGGCTTCTGCTGTCAGATCCAGGAAGGATGCAGTCCTGCTTGTTGGCTACCTCTTTGCAGGAGGGTCATTCCAACTTTCCTTGGGCATTTTCTTTGGGGTAGTTAAGTCCATTGATTTGCTTTCAGGACTTACTTTTCACCTAGTTCTAGAATTTCAGGGTTGAATAAGACCTTTAAAGGTCATCTAGTGCAGCTCCCCGGTTGTGTACATCTTTACAACAATCCTACCCAGCAGCTGGGCCTCTACACCTCTCCCCTGATACCCCACCATGGATGACGGTAGCTGTCATTGGTCAAGCACTCAGAATGTGCCAGCACTGGACTAAGCACCTTTAAATATATGATCTTATTGATTCCTCATAGATGAAAAAACTGAGATGCAGAGAAGTTAATCTGTCCAAATTCACACACACGTATGAATGGGGATTGAAATCCAGATCTGTCTGACCCCAAACTCTAGATCTTTACTAAGTAATCACACAGCGACCCTGAGAGAAATGCTGAGTGGCAGCTTCTCCTGTGTCCTTTCCTTCCTGGGGCAGGCAGAGGTCACAGAAATCTTAAACGAGGTGACGGTCACTGTGGTGTTGGAATGGTATAGTACCTCAAGTCTTTTTTGCTACAAAAACCCCAGTTTCTTCCTTTATTTTTCACTTGTCACCATACTGAACTTTCTCACCACAATGCTTTCTAAATTTTGTTTCTATCCTTTATCTCACATTTTTTTCTATAAAATAATACATGCACATGGAACAAAACTCAAGCATTACAAAAGAGTACATATGTGTGTGTGTATCTCTCTCTTACACACACACACACACACAAAATATATCAATGGTAATATACTATAAAAACCATTCAGCTCCATGCTTTTTTCACCTAAAATGTCTTGGGTATACATCTAGAGCTGCTTCATTCTATTTACTTATTTGTTTATTTATTATTTTTGGTTAACCCTCACCTGAGGATATTTTTCCATTAATTTTTAGATAGAGTGGAATGGAGTGGGGGTTGGGGGGAGAGAAACTTCAACGTGAGAAAGACACCATTGATTGGTTGCCTCCTGCATGACCCCAACCTGGCCTCAGGGATTGAACCTGCAACCCAGGTACATGCCCTTGACCTGGAATTGAACCAAGACCCTTCAGTCCTCAGGCCAATGCTCTAACCAGACTGGCCAGGGCTGCTTCACTCCTTTTAACAGCAATATAGTATTGGGTATAGCTGTACCATAATTTACCCAATCGATTTCTTATGGATGGACATTTACTTTCTATCCAATTTTTTGCTGATACAAATAATACTACACAAAACATTCTGATACATATAGCTTTGGGAATACATGCACATATTGGTAGGATAAATTCCTACAAGTTGAATTGCCTTTAATAATTGCCAAATTGCCCTTCCAAATGTTGTACCGATTCAGAGACTCAGTGATAAACTTTGTAATCACCTATTATAATATACCTTTGCCAACATAAAGAATCACCAACTTTTTGATCTCTGATAATAGGTTTAAAAAAAGGCATTGTAGCTTTAATCTCTTACTATTTCCCCTTCTTTGCTTTTATGGCTTTTATGTTTTATGTCATATTTAGAAAGGTTTTCCCTATCCTGAGATTATAAAATAATTCTCTTAAATTTTTTTTCTGCTGCTTTAGTGGTTTTACTTTTTTACGTTGAAACTTTTGATGCACCTCTCTCCTCCTAACGTGCTCAGAACTGAATGTCATTCTCCAGCACAGGGCACAACACAGGTCTCAAGAGATTTCCCACACATGCTGCAGAGAAACTCCTCCCGGTTCTCTACTTATCACATGCATTTGCCTCACAGGGGAAGCAGAGGTGAGGATTTGTTCCCTGAAAATACTCCAAAAGACAGTTACTCCTGAACCAAATTAAAGCAGAAAGCCAAGTTCAGATCACTTACTCTTGCACCGTCTCCCATCCTCTGCCAGAACAAATCCCTCTGAGCATTTGCAGATGTAGGAACTGCCATGATTAATACAAATGTGTTCACAGCCATGGTGGGTCGACTTGCAGACATCCTTCCCTGAGGGAAATGTAGGGGTGAGCAATCCCATCAATGTAGAAATGAGCTGGTTTGCATAGTCAGGTCAGGAGAGAGGGCGAAGGAATCCATTTTCCATCTCTGTTCACACCTCCTCTAAAACATCCCTTTTCATGCTACTATTAGGACAGGGCATGGTCCCGGGCACGCTCCCTCAGAAAGCTCTCACACCCTCAAGCCTGAATAGTAAGGTGGGTGATTGGTGTCCTGAATTTATTATTCGTTTTTCAAATTGTTCAACCTGCATTCAGTTTTGATTTCCCCCAAATACTGATTTTTTCCATAGACATCCCAAACACTCCTGTTTTTTAAAAAATTATTTTGCGAGAGTGAGGAAGGAGAGAGAGAGAAACATCAATGTGAGAGATTAAAACTTTGATTAGCTGCCTCCTGATGCCCCCTTCTGGGGATGGAGCCTGAAACCCGGGCTTGTGCCCTGATCAGGAATTGAACTGGCAACCTTTGGGTGCACAGGAGGATGCCCAACCAACTGAGCCACTCAGGCCAGGGTGAAACACTTGTTTTAACAGTCTAATGAACATTTCTCATAAAACTCTTCAAAGTAGTTACAGCCCTTCAATCTTTACAACACCCTGTGACCAGAGGAAGGCAGGAATAATTGCACCCAACTTACAAATGAAAAAACTCAGGAAGTTTCAGAGTTGCAGCAAATCGATGACACAGAAGAGGCACGGTGTCTGGAGGTACTCCTCCGTGGTGGGAAAGCCTACGGTTCTTTTCTGTCATTAGCTCCCTAAGAGGGGAAGCTCCCCACAAAGTTGCAATCAGTGTACTACAGAGCCCTCTAGAAAGTGGGAATGGAGGGATTTGATTTAGCAATTCAATTCCAGAGGTAGAAGTTGTACCTACTAAGCAACACATGGGTTGAATGAATAAATGGTGCATGTGTATATGCTTACATTGATAGAAATAGAAATAAAAGCATGGACAAACGGCTTGGGAGACATGGTCTCCACAGAAGGGACGCTGCAAAGTGAAGGTGAAGCAGGATGTTCAGGGAGCCCCGCAGAGTTAGGCCAGGGTCCCACGGGCCTCTCAGTAGTCAGTTCTCGCTAAAGGTAGGAGCCCTTCTTCCCGGGGAAAGATGAGAACAGTGAGTTCCATCGAACCCAGCTTTGTTGACACGTTGAGTGACCTCGTTTATCTCAAAGAAGTATGTGAGGAAATTCCCCCAAACCAACCTCAAAAGCAAATCAGTTTATTTTGCCTTAACTAAAAAAGGGCCATTCTGCTCACCGGAACAGAGTGTTACAAAAGCAGGTGGACAGTGTTGACCCCTCCCTACCCCACCCAAAGTAGGGATGAACAGCTCAGAATCCCACAGTGGAGAAATATCCTTGCCTGTGCTCTTTGTTTTTTCTCACCTGAGGATATGTTTATTGATTTTAGAGAGACAGGAAGGGAGAGACAAAGAAACAACAGTGTGAGAGAGAAACATCGATTGGTTGCCTCCCATATGTATCCTGATCAGGGACTGAAGTTGCAACCTAGGTATGTGCCCCGACTGGGAATCAAACCTACAGCCTTTTGGTGTACAGCAGTCTAGATGTTGCAATTAAGGTATTTTTCAGGTGAGATTAATATTTCAATCAGTAGACTTTGAGTAAAGTAGAATATTTTTCATAATGTGAATGGACCTCACTTAATTAGTAGGTTTTAGGAAAAAAAGACTGAGGTCCCCCCAAAGAAGAGGGAATTCTGCCAGCAGACTGCCTTTGGATTGAGCCACAACATCAGCCCCACCTAGTACTCCAGCCTGCTGGCCTACCCTGCAGACATCAGACCTACCAAACCCCATATTCCTTCCTCCTTTCCTCTCTCCCTCCCTTCTTCCCTCCCTCCCTCCCATCTCTATCTCTCTATTTCTCTCTCTCTCTCTTTCTATCTTTCTATTTATCTATCCATCCACACACACATACATCTATAAATGTATGCATGTATATATACACACATGTGTGTATAGATGTGTGTGTGTGTATATGTGTGCGGGTATACATATGTGTGTACACACACACACACGTACATCTTACAGTTCTATTTCTCTGGAGAACCCTAATACACCTAAGTAAACTCTCAGAGTCTGTTCTGAGTGATACATAGAAGCAAATGGATCAATTAAACCCACAGAAGACCCCTTCAGCCCCTCTACCCTGACTTCTAAGGGCTTCAGAGAAGAAAAAGCACTGTAATTAACCTCTGATCACTGTGACTGCTCACAGAGATTCTAACTCAGTCCCATGACAAGCTAGGCACTGCCAAGGCTCTGAGCATCCACAGAACTCCTGTGAAGAGGGACAACAGCTGGGAGAAAATGAAAAGAAGCAAAGAACCTGACAACTCAGGACCTCGGAGGGGAAATTCCTAACAAAGAGTCTACTGATCATTAGAAAACACTTGGGAGTGCCCATGGCAGGGGCTTGTAATTGTGACCTGGATTGCAAAGAAATATTTTAAAGATAAAATGAAGCTACATAACCAAGTCCCACAGATAGACAAGTTCATCTCTTCGTGGCGGTCACTCACTTCTGCAGCGTTTCCCGTCCTCGGCAAGCCGGAACCCCTCCAAGCACTTGCAGATGTATGACTCGCCACTGGTCACACAAACGTGCTCACAACCATGGTCTACTGCTTGGCAGACGTCTTTCCCTGAGGACAACAGAGCAAGTTAAGACCATTTCATCAACGTAACGTTTCCCTGGGCTTCACCTCGGAGGATCCATTCATCTCGGCCCCCGGAATCCAGAGCCCTTTGAGCTCAGTGATCCATGGGGAAGAGGGTGAACTTGAGGATGAGGTTCAGGGACTCTGATTTGAGCTAACTCTTCAAACCTCCTCACTATCATCACCATCCTCATTCACCAGAATCTAACTCAGTGTCTCATAAAAATGCAGTCCATCACCAGCTTTCTGTAGATGTAGCTTCTGATACCAGATGGGAAACACTTTTGGTATGGTTACTTAGGAAATCAAACCTCCCTTTAGATTAGCAGCACTGAAATCTAATTTTGGCTTTGTCCCTCCCATACTAAGTGATGCAGGAGAAGCACTTAGCCCCTTGGAGCCTTACCTTTCCTGTCTGAAAAATGAGAGGAATAATTCCAGCCACCCTCACTGCAATCACGAATTGCCCTTTGAAAAGTGCTTTGAGAAGCTGGAGAACAAGGTGATTGATAGGGATGGAAATCACTTGCTCAGGGTCACACACTCCACTTTGATCACACAGAGATGTGTCTTGGCCCCACCTAAGAGGCTTTGCATTTTGAGACGTAAGAATGGCCTCATCATAAAGTGGTCTCTGAGGGATTTGTGCTCTCAGAAACAACAATATTACTAGAAATAAAGAAACAAAAGCTCATAGAGTTTCAGCAACTTGCCCAGCTAATAAGTGGCAGAGAGAGAAGTTGACAGAATCTTGGGTTTCAGACGGAACATCTTTTCACTAAACCATTCTACTAACCCACTGCTTCTTGCCACGGGGTATAACGTGCAACTTCAGAGGTAGCTCTGGCTGTGACTTTTTCATTTGTGCATTTGTTTGTTTTCTTTTTTTTTTTATCCTCACCCGAGGACATTTTTCCATTTTTTGTTCAGGTAGAGTGGGAGGGAGAGAGAGGAACAGAAAGAGAGAGAGAGAAACATCGATGTGAAAGGGACACATCGAGTGGCTGCCACCCGCACAACCGACCAGAGCCGGGGACAAACTGCAACCGAGGTACGTGCCCTTAGCGGGAACCGAACCCGGGTCTCTCAGGACCACAGGCCGACGCTCTAACCGCTGAGGGCTGTTTGTTTTCTTTTTAATGGGCTTTACTGTTTAGGACAGTTTTGGATTCACAGAAAAATGGAAAAGATAGTACAGAGAGTTCACATAAACCTCCTTAGCCAGTTTCCCCTATAACACTTTCCATTAGTATAAACATATTATAATTAATGGAAAATATTGATACATCAACAAGTATCAATTAAAGTCCATAGTTTGTTTGCCCTTCCTTAATTTTTACCTACTGTCATCTTTCTGGTCCAAGATCCCACCCAGGATCCCACATTACATTTGGTGGTCATATGGCATTGAACTTGAGAGTCACTGACTCACACAGAGATCGGGATGGTGGATCTCATACAGGCTCAGACACACTGATGTGAGCCAACTCCAATAAAAACTTACTTCTGCAGGTTTTTCCATCTTCACGGAGTGTATACCCTTCAAAGCACTGGCACACAAAAGAGTCTTCATTGCTTACACATGAATGTTCACAACCATGGTCCCCCAGAGCACAAGAGTCCAATTCTGAGAACCGAGGTGGAATTAGAGAAACAGAAGAAGGAAATGATTCAGACACTAGTGACTTATTCGATCTTCAAAGACACATCAGACACCTTAAATTAAAACATAGTGCACATTTCAAACTAGAAAGCATGTCTATGAGCAAAAACTTGCAAATGGTAAAGAGCACATAAATTAAACAACAGTGTCATCTTCGTAGGAAAAAATGAAGAAAATACATGAAAAGACAGTTTACAAAAGGAGAGAAACAAATGGCCTATAAATATTAGAAAAATAAGTTCCACTTAATTGGTTATCATATAATATAAATAACGTATCTACACATCTACTTAAATATGCATGTATGTATCACACTTAGGTAACCCATTCGTTCATCTGTGCATTTAGTTAACAATATTTCACAAGTCAGGCATTTTCCTAGGCTGGAGATACATCAGTGAAGAAAACAAAGTTTCTGCCTTTGTGAAGCTTACATTTGGCAGCTAGGGTGGTTCCCAGGGAAGTAGGGGAAGACAATCAATAGACAAACAAATATATGTCACACAGGGGAAAGTGCTGCGGAGGAAAAGCAGGCCAAGGGAGGCAGAGCACGCCTGCTGGGTTGGAGCACAAGTTCCTCTCGGACTGGAGGTCACTCACTTCTGCAGCGTCTCCCGTCCTCTGCGAGCCGGAACCCCTCCAAGCACTTGCAGATGTATGACTCGCCACTGGTCACACAAACGTGCTCACAACCATGGTCTCCTGCTTGGCAGACGTCTTTCCCTGAGGACAACAGAGCAAGTTAAGACCATTTCATCAACGTAACGTTTCCCTGGGCTTCACCTCGGAGGATCCATTCATCTCGGCCCCCGGAATCCAGAGCCCTTTGAGCTCAGTGATCCATGGGGAAGAGGGTGAACTTGAGGATGAATCTGTCATTTCACATGCTGCAGTCAGATAAGGTGACACTGAGCCGAGCCCTGAAGAAAGAGATGAGTGAGTGTGTGGCATCTGGGAAAGAACAGCACCCCCAAGAAAAAATTTGCAAACTCAGAGGTAGAAGCATGCTTGGCACGTCTCAGGAAAGGCAAAGCGACCAGTGTGACCCAAGCAGCGCGGGCCTGGCCAGGGAGGGATCAGGGACACATCACCCGGGATTCACAGGCAGCGGTTGGATCTAAGTGAGAAAGGGTCATGGGGAGTTTGAGCAGTGGAGTGACATAATGCGATCTGACTTCTTTTCAAAGGGAAGGCTGTGCACAGAACGGGGCATAGGTAGGGACGCCGCATGGAGGGCGAGGGAAAACCAACAGCAATGATCGCAGTGTTCAGACCAGGCTGGGGGGAAGTGGTCAGATGGTGGCCCTAATTTTTTTTTTTTTTTTGGTTTATCTTCACCTGAGCATATTTTTTCCATTGATTTCCAGAGAAAGTGGAAGGGAGGCAGGGAGAGAGAGAGAGAAACATCGATGTGAGGGAGACACATAAATTGGTTGCCTCCCACACGAGCCCTGACCAGGGCTGGGGATCGAACCGGCAATCCAGGTATGTGCCCTTAACTAGGAATTAAACCTGAGACCCTTCAGTCCACAGACCAGCACTAACCACTGAGCCAAACTGGCTGGGGCAGATTGTGGCCCTGTTTTAAAGGTAGAGCCTACAAGATTCGCTGATGGTTTGATATGAAGAGTCCATCTTCATATGGACATGATGCATTTCTGAGCATCACCTCAGCCATTTCAGATGGAGCGAGAGTTCAACAATGGATATGCACTGAGTTATGAAGCAAAAGCTCTAAAGATCATAATCGCTTTTAGAATCAGGCACAGACCATACATTTTTCTCTGAGGCATTTTTGCAGTATTCTGTTTTGGAGGGGAGCCCTGAGAACCACCCCCTGGGTCAGTTAAGGTAACCCCTTGTATTCTCATTCACCAGTGAGGGAAATGAAGGTTAATGCTTGCCAAGACCAGTTGCTAGTAAGTGATAGCATCGGACTAAAAGTGTAATCTTCTGACAACGAACCCTCTGTTCTCCCCAACTTCGCTGCATTGCTGCATTCTCAGGTAAGCTTGCGAACAGGAAGGGGATTCTGCCTGTCTTCCTTTGAGCAGAAGCACAGCCAAACTTCTTGAACCATGGGAAGCACGAAGTGAATGGAAATGATAACTACAAAAGAGAGTCGAACGGAGTCGGCCCCTCCTGTTTGCTCTGAAACAGCACTTGCTGCGCTAGGCACTCTCGAGTCATTATTAATTCAGAACATTTTCTCACGTAGTCTTGAGTGGAAATACAATTGAGGGATCCGCAATACAGACAGCTGGCTGGCTGTGGAGGTAAGCATTTTTTCCCCACCATGAATTTATATTAAGAATACTCTATTTTCCAAGGTAGTAAAATAGCTGTAACTCTTTTGGGCCAGCCTTGTCAAGCCATAGTCCAGACAGAGCTCCCTGAGCACATCCCTTCTTTCTAGTTCCCCCATGCTCCGGGCTGTCCTCTTAGCTGCAGCTCACACTTTCACCTTAAAGAGTGGGTGAGTCTTCCCACAGAGACCCTGAGGGGCCACTTACACCCAGGCGTTCCGAGCCATGGTCTGAAGCTGACCTGGCTGCAAAGCACTGTTTCCTTCAGAAGCCTGCGGAGCCCCAGCCGCTGACCACAGGGTCATGTCTTCACCCTTGGCTACCGGTAACCCGGGAGCTCCCAGCCTACTTGCTGAGTTCTCCTGGGCTTTCACATTAGCAGCTGTTTGGAAATTTTGTTGTGTGCATGCTGTAAAAACATGTGGAGGGTTTGGGTTTTTAACCTTTCCCCTCCTGGTCCCCTTCAGAGCACCTGATCAAGAGAGAGTAGCACAGTTTAGTTCTCAGCCTCAGACCAGCATTCAGAATCCCCTGCAGAGACATTTTATAAGGCAAAACAGGCCTGATTCGAAATTCAAACACAGTAGAGGGCAAATTTCCCCTATGGAGGGGTTTCTGGCAAGATTTACCCAAGTTACAGACCATGCCTGTGACCCAGCACCCCACTCCTGGAATTCCCTCCTACAGACGGCGCTCCCACATCTGGACTCGTGCACCGTACGAAGGGCCAGCAACAGGGGACGAGCTAGACAACTGTCCGCGGTGACATTACACAGCTGTGAGGGCGAGGGCATGCTCTCCGAACGACGGGAAGAAACCTCCAGTAAACACGATTGCGTCAAATAAAAAAAGGCATAACCAATGGACACAGACAATATTTGGGGGAAAGCAGGAGTGAGGTGAGACAGGGAGGAGGGGGTCAATGGGGGAAAAAGAGGGGACATCTGTAATACTTTCAACAATAAGGATAAATAAATAATGTGATTTGGAAACTAAAAGAAAAAATGGTACACCATTTTTGTCTGTGTATGTAAAAGGAGGAAATAAGACTATATATTTGCATTTGCTTTTTTTCACCTAATGAAACATGAAAGATAAGTAATAAACTAACAAAAATGGTATGTTAGCTATCTGTTGCTATGTAAGAAGTGACCCCAAAATGTAGCGATTTAAAACGACAAACATAACCCCACAGTTTCCAAGGGTCTGGGACCCAGGAGCGGCTTAGCTGGGTGGCTGCGGCTCAGTTTCTCATGAGGCTGCAGCCAAGCCCTCAGTGGTGCTGCAGTGAGCTCAGGCTCCGCTGCCCTGGAGGAACTGCTCCCGAGCCCACCATGAATTTACTGGCAGCCTCTGCTCCCCACTGGCTGTCGCCTGGAGACTTTAGTCCCTCTCCAGGTGGGCCTTTCCAGCATGGCTTCCCCTGTAGGGAGTCATCCAAAAAGTGAGAGCAACCAAGTGATACACCAGCATTATTTCCATATGCTATTGGTCACACTGACCAACAGCGGAGGGGACTAAATAGGTAAGTGAATACCAGGAGATGGGGATCACTTGGGCCATCTGGGGGGCTGGCTGCCACCAGTTACTGATAGGAGGTGGAAGGAGGGAACAGAACAGGAGGGCGAGAGTGGAAGCAAAATTTCTTAATTCATCTTTTGGTTTTAATTTTTAACCATGTAAACCTCTTACCTATTCTAAAATTAAAATAAAAATTCTTAATGGGAAACAAAAGATTCAGTTAAAAGTACATCTCTCTCTCACCTTTGATACCCTCCATCATTTTAAAAAAATATATATATTTTTACTGATTTTTAGAAAGGGAGGGAGAGGCAGAGAGATAGAAACATCAATCAATAAGAGAGAGAAACAGCCATCGGCTGCCTCTTGCACGCACCCTATCAGGGATCAAGTCCACAACTCAGGCATGTGTCCCGACCAGGAATCGAACCAGTGACCTCTTGGTGCGTGGGATGACACTTAACCACTGAGCCACACCAGCTGTGCCTCCATCATTATATTTAAAGGCTGCACCACCATTCATATAGCCAGTCTCTTACTGGATGGGCATTTAGGTGGCTCCTAGTCATTTGCTGTTACAGACACTATTGCAGTGGGTATTCTTGTTTTGCAAACAATGTGAGGTCATATCTGAAACATAAACACCCTAAAGCAGTAATGCCTAGTTAAAGGGTTTGACCATTTAAAAGCTGATAAATATTTTCAAATTGTCCTCCAAGGAGGTTATAGCAATTAATGTAAGATAATTTCTGTATCAGGGGATCCAGGGTGCTGCCAAGGCTTTGGATGATTTCAAAGCCTCATGGATGATTCCAGTAAACTACGAGGGGTGAGAAGCTGGCAGTGGACCTGGACCTGATGTTCAGAGACCTTCCCAAGTGTCCAGATTATTCTGTGCCTCCACCATCATGAACTAAACGCCATCATCTTTGCCTTGGGCTGTTGATCACTTACTGATGGGTTTCTTTTTCTTTTTTTAAACCTCTTTTTTTTTTCACCCAAAGATATTTTTCCGTTTATCTTCAGATAGAGTGTGAGGGGGCGGGTTGGGGGGGTGGAGAGAAACATTGGTTGGTTGCCTCCTGCATGACGTGGACCGGGGACCAAACTGCAACCGAGCTGCGTGTCCTTGACCTGAATTGAACCCGCGCCTCTGGTCCACAGGCTGACGCTCTAACTGCCGAGCCAAACCGGCCAGGGCAGTTACTGATGGGTTTCTGCACACCACTTTCATCCCCTCCAATCCACTGTCCCCCACTCCGACTCAGTCTGAGTCCTCCTTCCATCCTGGAATGCTTCCTGAGAGTCTTGGATGAGAGAGAATGCTTGCAAGATTCGCAGGAACCCTGCACCTCATCTGGCCGCTCTCCCCCAGTTCCGAGTACTTTCAGACGTCAGCACTTCAGTACTGAGCCAGAATTCCTCCCATCACAGGGCTCTGCACGGCCACTCCTCTGCCTGGGACACTCCTTCCTCCATTACCACTCCCAGATGTCTCCACAACCTCCTGGCACAGGACCTCAGAGCACCAGGCATCTGCCCCTCGGTCGTGTCACAGCTGTCACTCAACAGTTCATATGTGGTTGGTTTGGTTTGTGCCCGCCTCCTCCCGGAGCGTGCTTACATGGGCTCTGATCTCCAGAGACCCTGGCCTGCGTGTGCCCTTCTCTCCTGCACCTCCCAGCGCCAACTTAATGCCTGGCACTCAACAGGCCCCCAGTAAGTACCCACTGAGCACAGTGAAACATTCCTGTTTTCCACTCTGCAAAGTGAGGGTAACAGACCCACCTCCTGGGGTTTTTGTGCAGATGTTTTACGTGAGAACCAGCGGGGTGCGGATGTTGGCAGTCCGCTGGGCTCCGCACTCTCTCCCACACACCTGCCTTACAGAGTGCACACTTCACATTTGTTCAGCCAAGTGTGGGGTTTCTGCATGTCGGGGATGTTCTGGATCACTCAGAAATTAAAGAGCCACACGTGGTGGAGTAGAGAATGCCCAAGTTATACTGTCGCTAACTTCCTGCCCACAGGCTCTGGCTGCTTTCACTCACCGAGTCTGGAGCCAACTCGGAGCCAGCTTCTCCCACAGCCTCCCTGCTAGGAAAGTACTTCAGTGGGTCCCCACCAGGCAAAGGGAGCCACCACCCCGACTCACTGTGATGGGGAGCCTTAGCCCGGGCAGAACCGTGGGCACCCCAGCGAGGAGTTCGTCCATTCAGTGTTGACGGAGCACTTCCTCTGTCCCAGGCACTGCCTTCACTTTCAGGCTGAAAGGGACCTCGGAGAGGAACTGGGCCAACCCGTTCGTTTCGGGGTTGAGAAAACTGATGGCCAGAGCGGGGAAGTGACTTTCCCAGGTCCCTTAATCTGCAGAGGCGAACGGTCCGCTGAGCAGTGCCAGAGGTGTGGTGGGATCACAAGTCTCTCCCCGCCATGTCCCCTGGTCCGGCTGCACCTCCAGTGGTCATTCTGGGTTAGTAGAGTCTGCTCAGACGCACTGTAGATTCTCAGAAGACAAATTACAATCGTTTTCTCAAGGGAGGCCAGGCCTCCAAATAGTTTACTGTAACTCTAACCACTGTAGGTGATCTGTCCCGCCTGCTTCTCCAGCCTCCTCTCTCACCAGCCTCCCTCTCTAACTCCAAACTCAGTGCTCAGTGCACTCGCCAGAACCTGGGCTTCCACGTGCTGTTTCTGGTGCCTGGGAAGAGCCCTCCCCTCCCCTCCTCGTCCGTGGGCGGCTTGTAACAGTAAAACGTGCCGATCGCAGTTGTGAAGGCTGGAGGTCCAAGATCAGGGTGCCCAGGTGGCTGGTGAGGGCCTCCTTCCAGGTCGCAGACGTCTAGTTGCAGCCTCACACGGCAGAAAGGACAGGGAACTCTGTGGGGTCTCTTTCATACAAGCACCAATCCCATTCATAAGGGCTCCATGCTCATGACCTGATGGCCTCCCAAAGTCCCCACCTCCTAATGTATGACCTGTGGGCAGTTAGGTTCCAACATATGAATTGGGGGAGGACACAGACATTTGGTCCATAACACCCTCCATCTCTGGCTCGCTCACTCCATCAATCTCTAGGCGTCAGATGAAACAGCTCTTTCTCGGGAGACTTTCTCTAGACTAGGTGATGGTCCCCCTGTCACGTGCTCTTGTGACACCTCTTCCCACATCACAACTCTCATCACATGGAATGGATGATATGTCTTTACTCTCTTTCTTCCCTGAGAAACTAAACTGTGTTAGGACAGAAACTGAGCCTGCATATACCCCAGGCATGCCCGCTGCAGAACGAGGAAACCAGACCCAGCTTAAGGAAATACCTAGACTCAAATCCAGAGACCAGAGGGAGGGCACACTGGACTGCGAGCCACCACTGAAGTGAAATGAATGAGAGGACTTCTGAGGAGTCTCAGGATGCAGGACGAAGACAGTTCCTTCTAAATGGGGGTCCTCTTGCCCTGGCCACTTTGGCTCAGCGGTTAGAGCGTCGGCCTGTGGACCAGAGAGACCCGGGTTTGGTTCCCGTTAAGGGCATGTACCTCGGTTGCAGTTTGTCCTGGGCCCGGGCTGGGGTCGTGTGGGTGGCAGCCAGTCGATGTGTCTCTCTCACATCGATGTTTTCTCTCTCTCTCTTCCTCCCTCTCACCCTCCCGCTCTATCTGAAGATAAATGCAAAAATGTCCTCAGGTGAGAATAAAAAATAAAAGTTAAAATTAATAAATCCTTTTTAAAAAGGTGGGGGTCCTCTTCCTCTACACACTGAGGAGGCGGGTCCACATATTTAATGAAGCCCTCATCATGGGTGGGGTCTGCCATCTGGGATCAGGATGATCAGAAGTTTCAGGACACAGTGCAGGTTTTTAGGGCCCCTTCTGGCAGCCCTGCATGCTGATACAGACTGTGCTCCCCACATCTGGATTCCACATCTGGTGAGACACATACGTTGGTGGTGT
This sequence comes from Molossus molossus, assembly GCF_014108415.1. Classification (NCBI taxonomy): domain Eukaryota; kingdom Metazoa; phylum Chordata; class Mammalia; order Chiroptera; family Molossidae; genus Molossus; species Molossus molossus. The sequence goes on along the minus strand of NW_023425351.1, from coordinate 41,554,017 downwards.
GGCATTAATGGGGTAACGTGTCCTGTGGCCTCGCACCTCTGCGGCGATGACTGACAGCATTTCTGTGTCTGGGGCTCCACGTAGGAGGTTGTTAAAACCCACCCCCTCCACAGGGAGAAGGCCACAGTGGCCACCTGGCTAGAGGGTAACCAATGCCAAGAAACAAAATGACACTGTTTTCTGGCTTTCCTTGTAATAAAACTAGGAGCAGCCAATCATTTGCTAACTCCCTGGACTCTGGGGCCTAGAGGCTTTGACTCAGACAAATCAAGAAGCAGCTGAACTCACTCGGGGCAAAAGATCCCACTGACCCCTGGGGCCAGCCTGGGGGTGCCAGTTTCCTACCTGTGCTGTTTCCCACAAAAGGAAAGGGAGTTCTCCAAGCTTCCTTCTGTTTCATCAAACCTACAATGTGGACTGATCCATACGTTGAAGTCCTACCCTCAATGTGATGGTCATTTGGAGGGAGAGCCCAGCTGGTTTTCCAAAATGTACAGTCACATCATCAGGACCTTTGTCGTCTGCATGGAGCAGGGAAATGAAAATCCCAGCCCGCAGTTAATCATGGCCACACGGAAAACACAGCCCGTTACTGCAGGCAGGGCTGAAGCATCCTGGGGCAGACAGAAAGTCTCAACTGGGAGAACAGCTTAAAACATAGGTATCTGCTGGTGGGGAAAATGCATCTCTTAGGATAATTCTTAGGACCATTCCCTGAGGATAATTCTAACCCATCTGATGATCTCATAAGTTTTCATATAGTCACAACCATATATAACACACACGTATCAAAATTCACGTCTAATTATACTGTTGAACATTTACTCACATGGATGACGTCATGACACCATTAGTTACAAACACACTTTAAATGAGAAAATGGGCAAGGTTTAAAAGTGTCAGTGGCATAACCCAGATGTGGACCTGGGGAGGGAAGGAGAGGAGGTTTGTGATTTTAAGGAAAAGGGGCAACATTTGTTTGCAAGGGCCATGAGAATTTCTCAGAATTTCCCGCAAGCATTTTAGAGTCAGCTGTTGGTAATCACAGTAAGAGGGAGGACAAAGGAAGGGCATAAATAATCTAAGATGATGGGAATTAAAATACACCAATAGAAAACCATGCATCTGGCTTTGGCACGTTGTCAGATGTCGACGCAATTTGACACACCCATGTTCTTTCTGCATCCCCAGTGCCCATACCCCAGGCTGGAGCAGCAGTCCGGGAGGCAGCTGGGCAGGCAGCCACAAGCAAACTGTAAAATGAATAATCCACTTGCCAACACTCAAGAATCTGTCTCAAACTAGGGAAACATTTCTCACAGGCTGCACACTTAGGGCACACCCAGCTCACCTTCCCACACAAATGCACCACATAAAAAAGGTGGATAAGTTAGGTTGTGGCCACAATTATTTTCTTTTTTGTTGTTGTTGCTTTTCTTTTTTGTTTTTTAGAGAGAGAGGAAAGGTAGAAAGCAGAAAGATAGAAACATTGACGTGGGAGAGATATATCCATTGGCTGCCTCCTGCATGCCCCCTACCGGGGATCGAACCCACAACCCAGGGATGTGCCCTGACCAGGATCCAACTGGGACCTCTCAGTCCATGGATGGTGCTCAATCCACTGAACCACACCAGCCAGGCCGGTTGTGGCCACAATTGTATCAGTGGTTTGATCCTATAACCAGAAAGACCAGCAGGATGGGGAAGGTAAATGATAGTCATTTTCCTCCATTTCTGATCTCTTCTCTCAAAATGACTTTTTAAAGTTTTTATCTTAAAAATAGGGTTGCAGGACAGAAAACAGCATATTTTTGAGAGAAAGATCAGCTAATGGATACTTAAGTTTTTTTTAATTAATGGGATAAGCTGCAAGGAAGAATGTACCCAGGACACAACATTGCCAACCTCACCATCTGAAACCAGATTATCATGGTGTGGGAGGGGAGGTTTCTCAGGTCTCCTCTGTAGGGTTGGGGGTTTTTGTTTATTTTTTCTTTCATTTTTTGTTCAGATAGAGTGGGAGGGGGAGAGAGAGCGAGAGAGAAAAACATCGACGTGAAAGGGACACATCTAGTGGCTGCCACTCACACAACCCAACCAGGGCCAGGGACAAACTGCAACCGAGGTACGCACCCTTAGGGGGAACCAAACCCGGGTCTCTCTGGACCACAGGCTGACACTAAATGCTGAGCCAAACTGGCCAGGGCAGAAGATGGACAGTTTTTAACCTTGAGATAAGCACTCTCAACCTTGTGTTAATGCATTCTTGGAATCCTGGCCCAGGGGAAGAAACCTGGCCTGCCCAGGTGTCTTGGGTACTTCATTTGCATGTGAATAAGGGTTTGTTATCTTTTAGCTTTAAGGTCTCTTCCCATAAGAAGCAAGAGACAAAGCTAAGGTGTATGTTTGCAGTAATGCCATCTTAAGGAAATAATTTACTTAAATCCACTTATGACCTGGGGGTACCAATCTGCAAATAAATAGATGGGACTGCATCCAGAAAACTGGAGCATTTGCTACCTTGCAAAGCTCCCCCTCACTCCAAGCAGCGTGTGCTTGTAGTTTCATTACATTGTACCGATCCCCGCAGGCTAAGAGACAGCACTCCCTTTCTCCCAGAAGTGACTCTGGAGTCACATAGAACCGAGTTGGAACCTACTACCATAACAGCTGGTAACCTTAGGCTCTTGAGTAAATCTGAGCTGCAGATTCCTCAGGCAGGATGGGGTTCCACGGGGCTGCGGGAACAGCAGAATGCCTGCCTATGTTTAACAGAGTGCCAGAATAAAGTCAGCAGTCAGTAAGGGGGCCATGGTATTATTATTCTTATGCAACCCCCGCTGGCTACCACTTTCAGGCTGATTTCGGGTTAGAGAAGTGAGAGTTAAGAAACAGGGCTCGCCCTGGCTGGTTTGGCTCAGCGGTTAGAGCATCGGCCTGCGGTCTGGAGAGACCCAGGTTCGGTTCCCACTAAGGGCACGTACCTCGGTTGCAGTTTGTCCCCGGCCCTGGTTGGTCGTGCGGGTGGCAGCCACTCGATGTGTCCCTTTCACATCGATGTTTCTCTCTCTCTCTCTCTTCCTCTCTCCCCCTTCCACTCTATTTGTGCAAAAAATGGAAAAATGTCCTCGGGTTAGGATTAAAAAAAAAAGAAAGAAAGAAACAGGGCTCTGGGCAACCTCAGAGTGATGGCAAGGCGCACTGTGGCTAGGAAAAGCCGTCTCACGGTGCCGGAAAGGAAGGTCGGGGCGCGGGGAGCAGCACCAGGGCTCACATACCTGAGTGAGGCCTTCTGGCACATTGACCCTGCCCAGGGAACCCGGGGCCGTGCACAGCCACTCCCTGTCCGACAGCGCACTGCATAGGGATGCCCATCGCCCGGGGATCGCCCATGCCAAGGCCCACTTGGCGCCAGACGCGCAACACTCACTGGCACAGGTCTTCCCATCGCTGCGGAGCACCTGTCCCTCCGGACACTGACAGGCAAAGGATCTGTCCGTGTTGACGCAGGCGTACTCGCAGCCGTGGTCGCTCAGCAGGCAGTAATCAGCACCTGCAAACCCAAGAGCCAGGTGAGGTGGTCAGCGAGGCGCTGGGCTTTCCTACCCCACCTCGCCCCAGGCCTGCCGTCCCCCGAGGACACCCCTGATCTCCCTGGAGCAAGGGCAGAGGAAAGGGGCATGGCCGCCGCCCTCACGGCACGCCCCTCCCTGGCGGAGAAGTGGGAGGGCACTCACGGGAGCAGGTCTTGAGGTCCTCGTTGATGAGGAAGCCTTCCGAGCACTGGCAGACGAAGGACTCCCCTGTGTTCAGGCACAGCTGCTCGCAGCCATGGTCCTGCTGCGCACAGTGATCCACCGCTGCGGTGGTCACCCGAAAACAGAAAGGAACGGTAGGGGGCGCCCTGCCAGCCGCCGGGCATTAAACACAAAACCTCCCGGCAGGAAGCCCCCAGAAGCCATTTCCCCTTATTTTACCCCAGTGACTGGCCTCTCTGGAATATGTCTGGTGTTGTCTCTTCCCATTTCTTTGAAGAGTAAAAGCAAGTGTTAAAGACGCAGCCCTTGTCCTGACCAGTTTGACTCAGCGGTCAGAGCGACCGCCCCGGACCAAAGAGTGGCGGGTTCAATTCCAGTCAAGGGCATGTACCTCCGAGGCCTTGGGTCCTCGGCCCTGGCCGGGGTCATGTGGGAATCTCTCTTACCTGGATGTGAGAGTCTCTCTGTCTCTCTCTGTCTCTCTGTCTCTCTCTCTGTCTCTCTCTGTCTCTCTCTCCCCCTTATACTCTATTGAAGATAAATGGGAAAGTATCCTTAAAAGTACCCTTGGGTAAAGTATCCTCAGGTGAGGATATAAAAAATAAAAAAAAAAGACGCAGTGGGGGCCTGGCACCATCACCTGAAATCCTCAGGGCCATGCTGAGAACAGGTGCGGCCGTCCCACTGGGAGGAAAGCAGGCTCAGGACACCTGCGGCCCAGCGCCACACAGCTGACAGAGTGATGCTGCAGAAGGAGGGCCCTGGCATCAACTCCTCGGGATCAAATCCCACTCCACCTCTTCCTCGCCACGGATGCTGGGCAGTCTCCTGGCCTCTCTGCCTTCGTTTCCTGCCATCCTTTCCCGACTTGAGAAATGGGGACGAGGCCGGTGCTTCCTTAGAGGAATGTGGTGAGAAGCACAGGAGCTGATATATGTGGACTCCTCAGAACAGCAACTGGCACACTCTCCACTTAATGAACACTGATTATTATTAAGTAGTACTACAGTGCATTGTATACCTTCATTTCTATCTGAAAATGGAAAAGAAAACGCCCCCCACCTCGTAACCAGGACACCGAGATTCAGAAGACACACCAAGGCCCCCTGGCACCCGGCTGTGTGGCTGGCCGCGCTGGGAGTGAGCCGCGTGGTGAACGGCTCCCACACACCCTGCAGGCTGCCTCCCAGATTTCCTTGATGAGACAGCGCAAACCCAGAGACTGGAGAGACACTGGAGTCCTTGTGCAGGGCCAGGGACTGATGCCTTCTGGAACATTCCACTGGTGGATGTGCCTACTGCGAACATCTGCAGGATCTCGGAGCCAGAGGTCTGTATTCACATCCTTGTGCTACCATTTACCAGTCACGTGACCCCAAGAAAGTTACTTAAGCTTTTTGTGCCTCAGGTTCCCAGTCTTTAGACAGGGATAAGAATGCAGAGGCCTTATAAGGCTGATGTGAGGATAAAGTGAGTGAACCCCTGGGAAATGCTCACAGCAGTGCCTGCCCGGAGCGAGCGCCCACGGGCTCCTTGTCATTGTGCCCTGGGGCTCCCTGAGCCCTCAAGGGGAATAGGATACCACAGCTTTCTCGGGGACCCCTCGGAAGAATTGGGTTGGTTTATACTTTCCTAAAGCTGAGTAGGTGGTCCTTCTTAATAGATGCCAGAGAAAAAAAATGGCCCAGTCTCTTCTGGCCTCTCCTCTGAGCTCTTCTAGGTCTCCCAAGGAATGCTGGGAGGGAGAGGCAGGCCATGGCCCTTGGGGCTCCAGGTGGGCTCAGCCAGGTGGTGCCCAGCCTGCCCGAGACACCTGCCAGGGCTTGTCAGCTGGCAGAATGCACACTCCTGGAAGAAGGCAGAATGGACTCAAACTGTCTTCCCCAGGGCATCTCTTGTCGAGTGGAAGACTTCCTGCTCCCCATTCGCATCTCACGAGGACTCAGACACCCAGGGGCAAATGCATGGCAGTGCCAACCTCTGGTTCAAAAGTTCTTTGACCTCTGAGACCAGTCCTCAGAAGGCCTCATCGAGGCACTGTGTTCCCTCCGAAGACTGAAGGGGCACATTTTCCTGAGGACTGCTCTATACCTAATACTTCATCTGTGAAGCCTCGGCCCCCCGCAGTTTAAGGTCCAAATGCTGAACAGCTGCACTGTTCTCATTCACAGTCTATCTCTGTCCCCAGAGCTGGAGCAGATGTGGGGCTTGCTGGGTGAAAAGCCACACAAAAGGCCCCTTCTTGCCGGCCTTGTCACCAAGCCCCTCTCCCAGCACACCAGGGTCACAGGCATCTGCTGCGATGCTCGGGCGCCCCCTCCCCTGCTGGCCTGGACCAGTGCAGACTGTGCTTCATAAAAACGACAGAACCGTCCAGCTGGCAAAACTGGCAAGTTTCTGTGCGTTTACATCACCAAATGGAGCTTTGTTGTGCCTCTTACACAAGAAAATTAGGAAAAGGCTTCACAAAAAGGCCCATGTTTCGCAGCTCTGCCCTCAGATTAGCTCTGTGGTGGCCCAAGTGCTTTCCGAGCTGTCCCTTCTGCCTCTTGTCCCGAGCTGAGGCCAGCACTCGTCACTCTCCCGGGCTCCGTGATAATAATGAACTATTATCTGTAACTGTTTTCCCTGTGCCGGGCACAGTGCTCAGAGGCGGAAATGGTTCTGATTATTTTCCCTAACAACTCTAGGAGATAAGTCCGTTGTTATTTTCACTTTTTCAAACAGATGGAGAAATCAGAGCTTGGCGAAGTTAAAAGTAAGTGCTCTGATCACATGTCCAGTGTGTGGCAGAGCTTGGACTTGGCTTTGGGACGGTCTGACCTAATCAGTGCTTTCAACAGCAAGTAATAAGATTAGCTAATATTTATGAGTGCTTATTACATGTTTAGCAGCACTTTTCGAAGTGTTTTATATGTACTGATTATTTTAATCCTCAGAACGCAATCTAGGAGGTAGGTAGCATTAATAGTCCCATTTTACGGATGATAAAACCGAGGCAAAGAAGGTTAAGTCTTTCAGACCATCAGGCCCACAGGAAACCCAGGAACTTTAGAAGTAGTTGGCTGCTTGTGATTCTGGGGGCCTGGTGTGGCCTGTTCCCTCCAGTCAGCATCCCTGCCCCTGGGCACACTTACGGCTGCAGGTCTTGCCGTTGGGGTCCAGGGTGTAGCCCCGGCGGCAGCGACAGTAGTAGCCCTCCTCCGTGTTGACACATTCGTGCTCACAGCCTGGCTTCTTCAGCGCACAGTAGTTGATCCCTGAGGGGAATAGGAGAATATCCTGCTTCAGGCTCCGGGTTCTCCCAGGGCTGTGAGGTCAGCCCTGCACAGGAAATATTCAGTAAAGGTGCTCTGCAGGGCACAGGAAAACAGCGCTTGCTCTCCAGAGCCTACGTGAAGGAGAACCTGGTACTTGAAGTGCACCCCTGGTCTCTCTAGCATGATCTCTCTCCTTCGATGGCCAAAGAGCTAAAAAATGGGTTGAGGGCCACAGCCCCCAGCTCAGCCTCTTCCAAGAAAAATGGAAAAACTGAGAAAATCCAGTAGTCTCTTCTTCCAATTAACCTGATCACTAGGACTCCCGAGCATGGGGACGTCGGGCAGCACAAGGCAGAATAACAAAAGCTGATCATGTAAGATAGCCAGCTACTTAGAAGAGGAAGGAAATGGCAGTTACATTAAGAAGGGCCCAAATGCGTAACCTCACTGAGTGAGACCATGATGGCCTCCACCTCAGGAACCAATGCTGTCCTGGTTGTTGCAGTTTGGTTCTATGGAAACAGTCACCCCATCCAAGCTATTTAGCAGTTTAGATATCTAGCAGCCAATTAGCAGTTTCATTTCCGGGTAGCAAATGTTAAAACCACAAGGGCCCACACAGAGCAGGTCATGGGAGAGACGGAGAATGGTGTAAGGGAATCCAGTGAGCTTGTGGAGGGCTTTCATGAGATTGGTGCTGGGGGAAAGGTCACCACCAACCTCAGTGGCTGGGCTGGATCACTTTAACGGCATTGTTCTTTTTTCTGAAGATGTGACAAACTCTGTTGGTTGCCTTGCCAACAACCACTACTCTGCCTTCTTGAGACTAGAACCCTGATCCTCATGAATCAGGGCTGGTCAACCGTGTTCTCCTTTGTCAGTGATTGGTCTAGGGGTGGGACTATGCCCCAGTTCTAGCCAATGAGGCATGAGGAGACGTTGATTGGGGACCCTAGGAAATTTTTTTCTTCCTGAAAAGGCAAAGATGTATAAAGAGAAATGCCTTTCTCTACCCTCTTTCCTTTCTGTCTTTGGATCTACTTGTGTGAGGTCAAGACGACTGGAGCTGCAGCAGCTGTCTTATGGCCACAAGGTGACATGCGTGAGGATGAAAAATCAACATGCTTTAGCAGAGTAAAGGGACAGAAAGAGTCTGAGTTCTTGACAACATCACTGAGTCACTGAGCTGGCTCAGGATCAACCACCTCCAGATCTGTTAGATAAAAAGTAAATGTCCTTAACTGGCTTCAGACACCATTAGTTGGATTTCCTATTTTGCATGACCGAAAGCACCCTAACTGATCAGGGGACATGATCTGAAACCATGAAGTAGTGAACTAAGAAAACACACATTTTATTTTTATTTATAGTATCTCTGCCCAAAAAGGATTTGAAGAGGCTTACATACACAAATAACCTGAAAACAGAACACTCATCAATCACCTCCTTGCTTCACTGTCCCCTCACTGTCCTCATTAACCTCTATCTTCCTTCACAGTCAGAAAAACATTGTTTCTTCAATGACACCTTTGGCGAAACCTGCCTGATGAAGTCAGATCTTTCTATGGGACCTCTCTCTTCTATAGAATTCATCACAGTGACCACATAGCATTTGTGTATGCGCGTGTGTGTGTGTGTGTGTGTGTGTTCTCAATATCTGCTTTTTTCACAGACTGTGAGTTCCACAAGCAGGGACCATGTCATTTTTGTCTTTATTATGATGCATCATTATCAGAAGTAGTACAATAATAAAGTGACTGATGATAATCATAGTTGCTACCATTTCATAAGCACCTGCTAAGTGCTTAAGAATTTCATTTGACGTTTCATATGTGCTATTGTTATCCATATTTTAAAGATGAAGAAACGGGTTTAGAGAGGTTAACTTACTCAAGATCCTACAGCTAGTTAAAACGAAGCTGTGGATGGAACCAGGGATCCCAGGCCCATCCTGTAAAGGGGTCCATGATGTGCCCTCACAGGTGACTGGTGGAAGGAACTTCACATCACGGAGTCTGAGAAGAGGCTGCACACTGAGCACATGGAGAGACTCCCACGACATGCGGAGGCTGGCCTGGGAGACGAGATGCCACTCCAAGGGTCCCAACCCCATGGCACCCGTCCGTGTCGCACAAGGTGAGGCAGCACATTGGTAGCTGCACGCAGCTCAGTGCGTCAGCCTTGCGCATCAGCAGCCTTACCCGTGCAGGACAGCCAGAACGCAAGGCAGAGCTCCAGTAGCTAAACACAGGCTCGGCAAGAAAACACTGTCCATGCACACAAGCAGCCAACCAACCAAGCAAACAGACACAGAGCACAAAGGGCCCACAGTCTGGGGCCACTAGCTGGGTCCGCAGGAATCACTTCATGACACCATCAGAGAAAAGTGAAATTATCTTCAGCAAGATAATTTTTTTTAAGAAGCTAGCATTCAGCCACTATGGAAAACAGTACTGAGGTTCCTCAAAAATTAAACATAGAATTACCATACAATCCAGCAATCCCACTTCTGAGTATATACCCCCAAGAACTGAAAGCAGGGTCTGAAACTGATAATTGTATATCCATGTTCACAGCAGCATTACTCACAGTAGCCAAAAGGTGGAAGCAACCCAAGTGTCCACTGACAGATGATGGATAAACAAAATGGAATTTCATACAATGGAATATTATTCAGCCTTCAAAAGGAAGGAAATTCTGACACAGGCTATGACACGTATGAACCTTGAAGACATTATGCTAAGTGAAATAAGCCAGGTCACAAAAGGACAAATATTCCACTTATATGAGGTACCTAGAATAAGAAAACTCATAGAGACAGAAGATAGAATGATGGTTGCCAGGGACAAGGGGGAGAGAGGTATGGGTGTTACTGTTTAATGGGTACAGAGTTTCAGTCTGGAGAGATGAGGGAGTTCTGGAAATGGGTGGTGGTCATAGTTGCATAATAAGGTGAATGTACTTAATGCCACTGAACTAGACACTTTAAAATGGTTACAATAGCCCAGCCAGTGGCTCAGTGATTAAGCATCGACCCATGCACCAACAGGTCGCTGGTTCAATTCCCGATTAGGGCACATGCCCAGGTTGTGGGCCCGATCTACAGTGGGGGTACGTGCAGGAGGCTGCCAACTGATGTTCTCTCTCATCGATGTTTCTATCTCTCTTTCCCTCTCCCTTCTTCTCTCTCTAAAATCAATAAAGACAAAAAATTTTAAAAAAATAAAATGGTTACAATAGTAAATACAATGATAAATTTTGTTATGTGTATTTCACCACAATTTTTATTTTTTATTTTTTATTTTTTTTTAATCCTCACCCGAGGACATTTTTCCATTTTTTGTTCAGGTAGAGTGGGAGGGAGAGAGAGGAACAGAGAGAGAGAAACATCGATGTGAAGGGACACATCGAGTGGTTGCCACCCGCACAACCGACCAGGGCCGGGGACAAACCGCAACCGAGGTACATGCCCTTAGCGGGAACTGAACCCGGGTCTCTCAGGACCGCAGGCCGACGCTCTAACCGCTGAGCCAAACCGGCCAGGGCTCACCACAATTTTTAAAAAGCTGGAATTGTCTTTAAGAAAGAGACACACAAAATAAACAAACCAAAAAAGAAAAAAAGCCATCTAGATTTTTAGAGAGGTTATCTCAGTTATTTGGCAAAAAGCAATTTAAAAGTGACTCTTCTCCAAATGGTTCCTTATAGCAGAGGTTTAACTGCAGATCTCTGCCTTATTCACATGCTTGAGTCACATTCCTTCACCTGTGTTACTTAGTTATTCATTTGCTTATTTATTCATCCAGGTTTTTGTTTTTGTTTTTTTATCCTCACTCGAGGACATTCCCCCCCCCCCCATTTTTTGTTCAGATAGAGTGGGAGGGAGAGAGAGAGAAACATCGACGTGAAAGGGACATCGAGTGGCCGCCACCCACATTACCCCAACTGGGGCCAGGGACAAACTGCAACCGAGGTACGTGCCCTTAGTGGGAACTGAACCCGGGTCTCTCTGGTCCGCAGACTGGTACTCCAACCGCTGAGCCAAACTGGCCAGGGCATCATCCAATCAGTTTTATTGAGTAGTTACTTGCCAGGTCTCATCCCTAACTGTGAAGTGCTACACATAGGCCAGGCTAGGGTGTAGCTTAATCTAGTAAAACCCATTGTGTCCAGTAAGTCCCTATGAAGTCAGATGGCAGAATTGTCAGATAACAAATCAGACAGCGCTTATGAGTTGGAGACCTTGCTGAGAAGGCAAGACATAAAAACACGAAAGACCCGTGATCCTACAGAATGAATTATAATGCCACCTGAGTGGTACAGATAGTTTTGAAAGAATTGGACAGTCTACAGACTATTAAAGCAGGAAGTCATGTTCCTTTGGTTTAGAAAATCCAGGTACTGAAAAGTAAAGCAGTCAGTCCAAGATCACACGGCCAGTATGAATGACACTGCCATCACATCCCTCAGCTCAGTCCAACCTGTGGACACCAGCCCGCCTCTTCAGAGTGTGATGTCTCCGGCTATAGGGATACCAGCTGTGGCACCAGCACAAGCAACCCTGGAGCCCAGCACCTGGGTCACACTCCCATCTGACTCCAACCTGGGGCCCAGCTAGACAGCCAGGCCAGTCCTGATTTCTGTGCTTCATGCAGCCGCCTTAATAATTTATGCCTTAAATCGATAACAGCACTTTTCAGAAAAAAGAAATTGTGCCCAGATGAGGAGGAAGGATGAATCCTGGCCAAGCGTCCTTTCTTCAGCAGGATTATGCTTGAACTTTTTTTTTCTCCCAGTTTAATTGGATGACATCAAATTCCTTTGAAAAACAGATTTCTTATTAGTCTTGAAAATAACCCACATCCATTAATCGCCTATTAAATGTAAATGGCTGGCCCCTTAGCTCAAGATTTGTAATGCTCTTGAGATCCTCAGACTCCTAATAACAAAGTCCAGATTTTAAAGCCAATTTCTTTGCTTCCTTCTTCCACGTAATGCTCCGGAGAGACCGTGAGCACTGCTTCCGCTAACAGCTGCCCGCAGCGGACCGAGCGCCACATGAATCAGGGCGGCTCTCTGAGCCGGCTCAGGAGCCAAGGGCTGGGTCTGCAGCGAAGACACTGGAAAATGTAACAATGAGGCAAGATGTTGGGAGGAGGGCTGATGAGGACATTGGGTTTTAGGAACAAATTCCATTTTTCTTGGATGAAAAAGTAGAGCACCTGGCTAAGAGGAAATGGAACTATAATCGCTGAATATACTGTATTAATGAGCATTCGGGACTCTGGACCGGGCTACAGCCTGCAAACAGGCCCATCCGTGGGCCGATTTGTGGTAGTCAAACTACTCCTGGATGGTCACTTCCTCTCCACTCGCCTCCGGTTCTCGGCCTCCCTCCTCCCTTGAGAATGATGTGTGCGCTGCCTTGGACCCTTCTTTGATTCTACGTGCCTCTCCAGGCAGGATGTGGAGGGAGTGGCACGGGTGGAGGGAACCTCAGATGACTGGTATGAGGTACAGAGCTTCAGGCAGATCCCTGCCCCGACAGCCACAGGCCTGACTTGTGTGCTCGTCCCTCACAGTAATGTGATGAAGCTTGCGGTAACACAATGAGTGTCTGAGTTGAACCAGATCTGATTGTCCCCCACATAAAAACTTTTGTTCCACAAATATGAGTCCACCTGTGAGTGATTTTCCCCGAGTGTAGTCAGTGCTTGACACATTTACCCTCCACCCCCGCGAAAAAAAAGGTGTGAATAGCAGAGAAGAGCAGCCAGGCCAGAAAAGTTGGCCTTCTGACATATTGTGTGCATGTGTGGTCTAATGGAAAACATTTCATCTAATTGTTTTTACATTCTGTACACTCTCAGTTGAAATTCTCATTTCATGCTAGAATGTTTCCAGGTTTACATGCAGGCAAGGCAATGGGATGTATCTTCCATAAGAGAGCCTCAGTTTCGAGATATGGGCTCTGCGACCATCGGCCAGAGTACAAGGTTTAACGCTCATTACAGTGAGTATGTAAGTCAGTATATGCTGTAAGCAGAATGTGGCTTGTCTGGATTTAGTTATATAGCCTACAGTTCTTTTCAAAGAGATATGGTCAAAGCTTTGAAAACTCAGTCCTGGCCCTGGCCGGTTTGGCTCAACAGTTAGAGCCTCAGCCCGTGGACCAAAGAGTTAAGGGTTTGATTCCAATCAAGGGCATGTACCTCGGTTGTGGTTTGGTCACCGGCCCTGCTCAGGGTCATGCGAGAAGCAGCCAATGGATGTGTCTCTCTCATGTCAATGTTTCTCTCTCTCTCCCTCCCACTGTATCTGAAGATAAATGGAAAAATATCCTCGGGTAGGGATTAAAAAAAAATTATCATCTTTCCAACAAGACTGAGTAATTCAAATAATAGTTGCAATTTCTCGATTGACAAATTTCAGAGATTCATTTACTCATTCATTCATTTAATAAATACTGTGTCACACTTACATGTGCCAAAACTTGAAGTTGTTGAGGATTCAAGAACGGGAAAAAGATAAGAATCTCTGTCCCTGTGGACTTTCCAGTCCAGTGGTCTATCAGGAACAAGTCTCGTTTGAAAAGATCCCATTTGGGGTCCCTGCCGAGATCCCCAGAGAGGCCCTTTGAAGTGCCAGATGGCAGGCAGTTGAGTCACTCAGCACATTAATATCATCCTGTTGACACCGTGTACCCCTTGAATGGCATGGGGCTGCCCAGAGTCTTATTTCCTTCATATCAAAGAGGACAGAGTTGCAATTTCCCCCTTTCAGCAGCTACCAAGTGTCTTACCTTGTGGGACTGGAAGAAACCAGCTCCTTTTACCTCCTGTCTCTGGGTCCAGCCTTTTCTTTCTCAAAGTCCCAAATACATGTTGTGAGAGTAAGAAGGAGGGAGAGTGCACCCCCACTTCAGATAGGGGAGGGCTTCGGTTTGGGCCTCAACATGGCTAAATGAATCCAAGGGGCAGATCCAGTCTACTCAATCTCTAAGCGTCATCCCCATCACAGGATCACGAGACAAAGATGGAGTAAAGGGCAGAATAATATTAGAAACATGAATGCTACCTACAAGTATATCTGGCTTGAGATTTGCAAGGAAAAGGAAAACTAGTGGTGCATTTAGCAGAACAAGCCCTTTTCCAACACTGAGGGCTACTTACTTCGGCAGGTTTTCTTATCTGGATTCAGGGTAAAGCCTTTTAGGCAGCGGCAGGAATAGGAATCATGTGTGTTCACACACTCGTGCTGACATCCGTGACCAGGTAAGGCACAGTAATCTATCTCTGGAAGACAGAAAAAATCATATTAATAATGAACAAAGCAATACATCTAGCAGAGGGAAACCAAGGGATTTTCAGTCTTAACTTTTCCTAAAGAGATAAAACCCTTGACTTCCAGTCAAGATGGCGGGTAGGTAAAGGCAGTATCACGTCCTCCCACAACCACATCAAAGTTACAACTAAACTACAGAAAAACCATCATTCAAAACCGCCTGAAATCAAGCTGAATGGAAGTCCTACAACTATGAAATTAAAGCAGCAGCCACATCCAGACTGGTAGGAGGGACCGCGGCAGCAGTGGCCCGACGGGCTGGTCCCACACCCACATGTGGCGGATAAAAATCAGGAGGCTCCTGCGGCTGGGAAGGTCCTTCCTGAGGGCTGAGGGGTCCCCGTCCCACACCAGGTGCCCCGCTCAGGGTTCCAGTGCCAGGAAGAGAATCCCCATAACTCCTGGCTGGAAAAACCAGCGGGAACTGAGGCTCAGGGAGGCTGAGGCGGCTGGAGCCCCAGGCAGCTCCCTAAAGGGCCCGCGCACGGACTTATCGGACTCTCTCCCTCTAAGCTTGGAGGGGAGGCAGCTCGAGGGGCACCAGAGACATACAGGGAAGAACTGCGCTGTTTGGCACTGGAGCGAGGGCTGGAGAGGGGGCTTCCTCGGGGACAAACGTGCTGTAAGAGGCCTTTGTTCCTTTGGTGAACTCTTCCCTGGGGCGGCAGACAGTCGCCATATCTGGGACTCCAGCAACCTGGCTCACACTGGTAGCCCCGCCCTGCTGACTCCCTGAGGCCCCGCCCCGCCCCACACAACTTTCAAGCCCACCCAAGCTGTTGCCACTTGCTTAACCATAGGATTGGCCTGTCTTGGATCCTGCTTCAGGTTTTTCCTAAATTCTTTCAAACGAGCAGCATCTGGTCTCAGCAAGCCCCATATCTCTCATTAAGTAATACACTGAAACAAACACAGGGAGGCAGCCAAAATGAGGAGACAAAGAAACAGGTCCCAAATGAAGGAACAGAACAAAACCCCAAGAAAAGAACTAAGCGAAATGGAGATAAGCAACCTAACAGATACTGAGTTCAAAATACTGCTTATAAGGATGCTCAATGAACTTAGTGAGAACCTCAGTGAACTTAGGGAGGGCCTCAAGAGCATGAAAAAGGACCAGTTAGAAATCATGGATACACAGTTAGAATTGAAGGAGGCATTAACTGAAATAAAGAATAATTTACACAGCTTCAATAATAGAGTATGTAAATCCAAGGGGCAAACCATCAATTTGGAATATAAGGAAGCAAAAAATGCCCAATCAGAACAGCAAAAAGAAAAAACAATCCAAAAAAATGAGGATAGTGTAAGGAGCCTCTGGGACAACTTCAAGCGTGCCAACATTCGCATCTTGGGGGTGCCAGAAGGAGAAGAGAGAGAACAAGAAATCGAAAACCTGTTTGAAACAATAATGGCAGAAAACTTTCCTAACTTGGTGAAGGAAACAGACATACAAGTCCAGGAAGCACAGAGAGTCCCAAACAAGATGAACCCCAAGAGCCCCACACCAAGACACATCATCATCAAAATGAAAAAGGTTCAAGACAAAGAGAGAATCTTAAAAGCAGCAAGAGAAAAGCAGCTAGTTACCTACAAGGGAGTTCCCATTAGGCTGTCAGCTGATTTCTCAAAATAAACTTTGCAGGCCAGAAGGGAGTGGCAAGAAATATTCAGAATGATGAAAACTAAGAACTTATAACCAAAATTACTCTATCCTGCAAAGCTGTCATTTAGAATCGATGGACATATAAAAACTTTCCCAGACAAGAAAAAGTTAAAGGAGTTCATCACTACCAAACCGTTATTATATGAAATGATGAAGGGTCTTTTTGAAGAAAAAGATAAAATGTATGAACAAACAAAATGGCAATGAATACATATCTATCAACAATGGAATCTACAAACAAAATGAACATGTAGAACAGAAACATTCTCATAGATACAGAGAACATTTTGTTGGTTGCCAGTTGGGAGGGGGTTTGGGGGAATGGGTGAAAAAGGTGAAGGGATTAAGAAGCACAAATTCATTACTAGACTGACAGACCTCAAAGGGAAAGGGGTTGGGGGGGGGTGGGAAGAAATAAACCAAAGAACTTATATGCATAACCAATGGACACAGACAATAGTGTGGGAAAAGGTGGGAGGGGGGCGGGAGTGGGGAGGAGGGGGTCAATGGGGGAAAAATGTGGAACATCTGTAATACATTTTACATCCAACAATAAAGATTTGAAGAAAAAAAAAAAAAGAGGGGCCCTGGCCGGTTTGGCTCAGCGGTTAGAGCATTGACCTGCGGTCGGAGAGACCCGGGTTCGGTTCCCGCTAAGGGCATGTACCTCGATTGCAGTTTGTCCCAACCCTGGTTGGTCGTGCGGGTGGCAGCCACTCGATATGTCCCTTTCATGTCAATGTTTCTCTCTCTCTCTTCCTCTCTCTCCCTCCCACTCTATCTGTGCAAAAAATGGAAAAAAATGTCCTCGGGTGAGGATAAAAAATAAATTAATTAAAAAAAAGAGGGAAAGGAAAATAATTAATTAATTAATTAATTAATTTTAAAAAATAGATAAAACCCTTGTGACCTCAAACACACATTAAAGAGATCTCTCAGTGAAGCTACGTCCATGTTTAGGGATATGGTTCCCAGGAAGAGAATCTTCTTGACATATTACAACAAATAAATTTATAATATGCTTTCCTTGTTTTGATTCATGTATGAGCTCCTAAAATGAAAGAGTGTGATGGGGTGTTGTTTTGCTGGGTAAACGGAGTTTCGTAAGTGCTTTATAAAATTTATGCAATTAAAACAATGACATCTTCCCAAAGTAAAACTCCAAACCACTTAAATTCCTCAAACACAGAGCCAACCAGTAGGCTACAAAATCATGTCCTGGGAAAAAGAAGACTCCACCCACATTCTAGGTATGAAAGGCCTAGATATTCTGAATGCAAAACACCTCTCTTGTTACAGCTGGACATAAACAGAATCATTCTCTAGGTGTACATTAATTTAAAACCAAATGTTTAGAAAAAAGTTTACATGAAATTTTTTATAATGGGAGTCTACTTAGGTAAGTGTTTTTAGATATGGGAAGAGACTTCTATTACATTTAAGTTTTATGATCAAAGTATTTTGCTATAGTGGTTTCATCTATACTCTCATCTATCACATTAAGTTTCTATAGTACTTTGAAGCAATCCCAGATATAATATAATTTTATCCATAAACATTTCATAATGTCCATAAAGGACTTATACTCTATTTTTTTAAATTATTTTTTCTTTATTTGTTTTAGAAAGAGAGGAAGGGAGAAGAAGAGAGAGAACATTGATTGGCCGCCTCCTGTATGCCCTCCACTGTGGATTTGGTCCATAACCTGGGCATATGCCCGGACCAGGAATCAAACCGGTGACCTCTTGGTGCATGGGTTGACATTTGACATTTAACCACTGAGCCACACTGGGCAAGACTGGTACTCTTAAAAATATAACTATAATACCATAATCAGATATAAAGATATTAGCACCATTTGTTGAAGACATCATTATCTTTGCCCTCTTGAATTACCTTAGCACCTTTGTTGCAATTCACTTCACCATATATGTGTGGGTCTATGTCTGGGCTCTATTCTGCTCCGTTGATCTGTGTCCATCTTCACACCAATGCTACATTGTCTTGATTACGTTGCTTTATCATTAGTCTTAAAAATTAGGCAGTTTAAGTCTTCCACCTTTGTTTATGTTTTTCAAAATTTGACTTTTTAGTCCTTTGCACTTCTACATACATTTTGAAATCAACTTGTCAATTTATACAAAGTAGCATGTGAGGGTTAAGTGAGATACTGTTTTGATCTTTAGATTAATTTCAGTGTGCAAGTCTTTTGCACATCTTTTGTCAAATTTATCACTGGGAATTACATATTTTTGGTGCTATTATAATTGGCTTTTTAATTTTAATTTTTTATTTTCCATTGAAGTTTGTAAAAATACTTGATTTTTTAATATTAATCTTGTATCCTGAAACTTTGCTAAATTTGCTTAATAGTTCTAGCACTGGTTTTTCTCTACCCCAAAGGTCTCTCTTCCTCACCTCCTTCAAGTCTTGGATCAAATGTCACTTTCTCGTTGAGACCTGCATCCCACTCTTATCTTGCTCCAACAGAATGTAAGCTCTGTAAGGACAGAGGTCGTTTGGTCTGTTTTATTTACTGCTTTATGTCATTCCCACAAAAGTATCTGGCATATGTTATTAGTCTGTTTCTACAGTTTAAAATGTTTCAATTTTTTAGTTAAGAATGCTCAACAAATATTTGTTGAATGAATATATGGTTATTGGGATTACTCTTTTTTTTTTTATTCTCACCCAAGGACATTTTGCCATTTTTTGTTCAGATAGAGTAGGAGGGAGGGAGGGAGAGAGAAACATTGACGTGAAAGGTACACATCGAGTGGTTGCCACCCACACGACCCAACCAGGGCCGGGGACAAACTGCAACTGAGGCACATGCCCTTAGCAGGAACCGAACCCGGGCCTCTCTGGTCTGCAGGCCAATGCTCTAACCGCTGAGCCAAACTGGCCAGGGTGGGATTACTCTTAATAGAGTGTTTTGTGAGGGTTTAGATGAGCAAACATTGCCCACCAAGTACCAGTGAGGATTCCTTGAGACTTCCTTCCACCAGGCTATTTAAAAAATCTCCCTCTCCATAAGGACCTCAGTTCAGCAGTCAGCATCCTCTGGGTTCAGACATTCAGCCAGTTACAAACTCAACCAATTAGTCTTTCATCCAGCACACATTTCTCTATCTGGTCCATGGAGCATAGGCTTCTCATTAGCTAACTGGCCAAATGCTTATTACAGTCTAGATAGTTGCTATCATATTTTCCAGGCCTGGCTAGTCTACTAAATGAAATAAAGTTATTCTGATATGACTCATTCTTAGTGACCAAGAAAATCGGAAAAGTTTAATTTGTTCTGTTGTGTCTCAAAGTACAAGGAAGTAAATATCAGCTCAGGTTAAGGAATCACTTTCAAAGAGTTAGAGCTGTACAAGGTGCAATGCACTGCATGGAATATAGTGAGTGTCTGTCTAGTCAGTGGGGTATTCAAGTGCAGGCTGGAGGTGACATGGTGGGAATATTGTAGGATGGGTTGTTGAGCTAGAACTAGGTTGAACTTTAAGTCCCTTTCCAACTGACAGTCCCCTCCCCCCTTTATTAATTTTAGAGAAAGAGAAAGAGAGAGGGAGAGAGAGAAACATCGATGAGAGAGAACATCGACTGACTGCCTTCTGCATGCCCCCCCACTAGGGATTGGGCCCACAACCTGGGCATGTGTCCTAACTGGAAAATGAACTGGTGACCTCTTGGTGCATGGGTCAATGTTCAACCACCGAGCCACTCCAGCTGGACTGACAGTCTTTTTTTTTTTTTTTAATCCTCACCCGAGGACATTTTTTGATATTTTGTTCAGATAGAGTGGGAGGGAGAGAGAGAGAAACATCGATGTGAAAGAGACACATCGAGTAGTTGCCACCTGCATAACCCAACCAGGGCTGGGGACAAACTGCAACTGAGGTACGCGACCTTAGTGGGAACCGAACCTGGGTCTCTCCAGACCGCAGGCTGACGCTCTAACCGCTGAGCCAAACCGGCCAGGGCTGGACTGACAGTCTTTGATTCATGTACACAAACCTCACATGTGACTTATTATAGGCTATAGGAAGATAGTGGGACTCAGCATGTTAATGGTTAGCTGGCCAGGAAACCCAAAGACCAATACATTCAAGTTCTTCTGTTGCTGATTCAGTATTAAATAATTTCCTTTTTCTGTGTTTAATTTTTTTTTCTAATCCTCACCTGAGGATATGTTTTTTATGTTGTTGTTGGTTTTTTTAAATATCTTTTTTCTTTATTGATTTTTAGCAGGAACCGAACCCGGGTCTCTCTGGACCACGGGCCGACGCTCTAACCACTGAGCCAAACTGGCCAGGGCTCTTTATTGATTTTTAGAGAGAGAAGAAGGGAGAGGGAGAGAGAGGAAAACATCAATGAGAGAGAACATTGATTGGCCTCCTCCTATATGCCCCCCAGTGGGGATTGGGTCCACAACCTGGGCATGTGCCCTGACCAGGAATTGAACCTGCAACCTCTTGGTACATGGCTCGAAGCTCAACTACTGAGACACACTGGCCAGGCATTTTTGTTTTTGCTTTAGAGAGAGACAGAAAAACATTAATGTGAGAGAGACACATCATTCAGTTGTCTCCTGTACATGCCCCAATTGGGATTGAACCCGAAACCTAGGTATGTGCTCTGATCAGAAATCCAACCTACAGACTTTTGGTGTATGGGACAAAGCTCCAAACAACTGAACCACCCAGACAGGACCCTGTGTTTAATGAAAATGCAAATATTCACTTAATACTCTAATGCAAAGCATTCCTTTTTGAAAAACAAGGATGGAAATGTCTACCAAGTTATTAATGGAGTCTGAAAAATAATGGGTATGATGATATGTAAGTCAGTAAATAATAAATAACAACATGAAAAATATGTCTACCAATTGTCTTTATTCATCAATTAATGATTAAACATTAGACAAGAAACTCACAGTCTCCTTGAAACCAAAGACATGAATCCCTGTCCAGTGGACTGAAGTCCTCTATCTTTCCTGTGTAAATACCCTGAACATCTGTCTGAGAAAGTTTTCATGCCTGGTTCTGGAGTACAGTTTCAACTTAGATCTCATAAAGTCTTGCCACCACATGATCCAGCAATTCCACTTCTGGATATGTACCAAAAGAACTGAAAGCAGGAACTTGAACTTGTATATTCATGTTCATACAGCATTATTCACAATAGTCAAAAGGTGGAAGCAACCCAAGTGTCCATTGACAGATGAATGGATAAACAAAATGTGGTATACACAGCCTTTTTTTTTTTTCTTTATTGATGTTAGAGAGAGAAGGAGGGACAGGGAGAGAGAGATAGAAACATCAACAAGAGAGAATACTGATGGGCTGCCTCTGGTATTCCCCTTACTGGGGATCAGGCCCACAACCTGGGCTTGTGCCCTGACTGTGAATCAAACCAGTGACCTCTTGGTGCATGGGTCAATGCTCAACCACTGAGCCACATCGGCTGGGCTTAGTCAGCCTATTAAGGAAGGAAATTCTGACATACACTACAATATGGATGAACCTTGAAGATTTTATGCTAAGTGAAATAAGTCAGTCACAAAATGACACATTGTACAATTCCACTTATATGAGGTGCCAAGATTAGTCAAATTCATAGAGACAAAAAATAGAATGGTGGTTGCCAGGGGCCATGGGGAGGAGAAAGAAATGGAGCGTTATTATTTAATGGGCACAGAGTCTCAGTTTGGAGAGATAAAAACGTTCTGGAGAGATTCCAAAATGGCATCAGAGTGAATGGAAGCTACACAGACCATCTCCCAGGACCAAACTGGAATTACAACTAAAATAAAGACAAATTGCCAGGAAAAAGCAATAGAAAAGCAGCTGGAGAGGACCCATATAACCAGGGACAGGAAAAAAGGACACTGAATTGAGCCTGGTAGGATCTGCGGAGGCACAAGAGGGCTGGCTGGGAACCCACAGACAGCAGCTGTTTTAGCTGTGAGCTAACCTCCCTCAGGGTTAAAATCCCAAGCCAGCTCCTCAGTGCAGAAGGCCAAGATGGAGCACTAAATTAGTTACAGCCACTCACCTTGGGCTCTGGGAGAGGAAGGGTGGACTGGACTGAAACTGTGTGGAGACTTGAGAGGGCATCGGAGAGCTGGGAGGGCATTGAGAGTTTTGTGCTGAATCACTCCCTCACAGGACAGTAGATATCATACTCAAAGAGCCCCTGCCCAGCCCTGGCCGGTTTGGCTCAGCGGTTAGAGCATCGGCCTGCAGTCCTGAGAGACCCGGGTTCAGTTCCCGCTAAGGGCGTGTACCTTGGTTGCAGTTTGTCCCCGGCCCTGGTTGGTTGTGCGGGTGGCAGCCACTCGATGTGTTCCTTTCACATCGATGTTTCTCTCTCTCTCTCTGTTCCTCTCTCTCCCTCCCACTCTACCTGAACAAAAAATGGAAAAATGTCCTCGGGTGAGGATAAAAAAAAAAAAAAAAGAGCCCCTGCCCAGAGCCCCAATGAGAAACAACAGCCCCTCCCTCAGAAATTTAACACCACTCATCTGGGCTAGAGTAATGCAAATTAAGGTTCATTAAGAGCGAGCATCTGCCCCACCCTCTGGACATCCTCTTACCCTGAACACCTGAGGGAGTTTTTCATTCAGTTAAGGGCTACAACCCAAGGTTTATCAAGTAATTGAGACTAATAGCCTCCAGACAAAAAGCTAGAGGATAACTGAACCTTTCCTGGGCTTGCAAATCTACCCAGGGAAGTAACACTTGACAGTGATGTTTAACATGGGTCCTCCCACACTTATCCAAACCCAGTAGGAGCCACAAACAGCAGAACACCAACACCAACAGGGAAAATATGGCAGGCTCCCAAACCCACTGAGACAGCCAAAATGGTGAAACAAAAAAACAAATCCCAAGTGAAAGAACAAGAGAACTCTGAATACTGAAGACGAGATCAATAAAATGCAGTTAAGCAAGTTATGAGAGGTAGAATTCAGAGCGATGATAATGAGAAAGCTCAACGTCATGTGTAAAGAGATCAGCACCATGAGTAAAGACATAGAAATACTGAAAACCAACCAAGTGGAAATGAAGAATGACATAGAAGAAATAAAGAACACATTGGAAGAAATAACTAGCAGAGTAGAGGAAGTTGAGGATCGGGTCAGTGAATTAGAAGACAGGGTAAAAAAAATCACCCAATCAGAAAACCAAAAAGAAAAAACAATTATAAATACAGGAAAACAGCTTAAGAGAACTGTGGGACAAATGGAAATGTAACAACATTCGCATCATAGGAGTTCCAGAAGAAGAAGAAAATGAGCAAGGATTAGAGAATATATTTGAAGAAACAGTGACAGAAAACTTCCCTAACTTGGTGAAGGAAAAGGCATTCAAGTTTAAGAAGCACAGAGAGCCCAAGTAAGAAGAACCCAAACAGGCCCACACCAAGACACATAGTAATTAAAATGCCAAAAATTAAAGACGAAGAGAGAATCCTAAAGGTAGCAAGAGATAAGCAACAGGTTACCTACAAAGGAACCCCCAAAAGGTTCTCAGCTGACTTCTCAACAGAAACACTACAGGCCAGAAGGGAATGGCATGAAGTAATCAAGGTCATGAAAAACAAGGATCTGAATCCAATACTACTCTAACCAGCAAGGCTGTCATTCAAAACAGAAGGTCAAATAAGGAGCTTCCCAGACCAAAAAAAAAAAGGCTAAGGGAATACATTAGCACCAAAGCAGCACTGTGAGAAATGTTAAAAGGACTACTGTAATTAGTAGAAGAAATAGGAAGAAAAATAAAACCGCAATAAACAAAAATGGCAATAAATAAGTACATATCAATAATCACCTTAAACGTAAATGGATGGAACATTCCAATCAAAAGACACAGAGTAGCTGATTGAATAAGAAAGCACGGCTCATATATGTATTGTTTACAAGAGACCCACCTCACAACAAAAGACTCACATAGGTTGGAAGTGAAGGGATGGAAAAAAATCTTCCAAGCAAATGAAAAGAAAAAAAAAAGCTGGAGTAGCAATACTCATATATGATAAAATAGATTTCGAAATGAAGGCCATAACTAGAGACAAAGAAGGCCACTACATAATAGTGAAAGGATCTATCCAACAGGAAGATATAATCTTGATAAACATATATGCACTCAATATAGGAGCACCAAAATATATTAAAAACCTTCTGAAGAACTTCAAAGGAGAAATCAGCAGCAATACAATCATAGCAGGGACTTCAACACCCCGGTGACATCACTGGATAGATCCGCTAGACAAAAAATCAACAAGGAAATGGAGACTCTAAATTATGTACTAGATCAAATGGATTTAATAGATATCTACAGAGAATTACACCCCAAAACTGCAGAATTCACATTCTTCTCAAGTAAACATGGAACATTCTCAAAGATAGACCACATGTTAGGGCACAAACTAAGTCTCTGCAAGTTCAAGAAGATTGAAATCATATCAAGCATCTTCTCAGATCACAAAGGCATGAAACTAGAAATTAATTACAATAAAAGCATGCAAAGACATTTGAACACATGGAGGCTAAATAGCATGTTATTAAACAATGAATGGGTTACCAAGGAGATCAAGGAAGAAATTTAAAACTTCCTGGAAACTAATGAAAATGAACACACAACAACACAAAATCTATGAGATGCAACAAAAGCAGTCCTCAGGGTGAAGTTCATAGCACTACAGGCTACCTCAAGAAACAAGAAAAATTTCTAATAGACTATCTAACCTCACAACTTAAAGAACTAGAAAGCAAACAAAAAGAAAACCCCAAAGCAAGTAGAAGGAAAGAAATAGTAAAGATCGGAGCAGAAATAAACAACATTTCTAGGAACCATAGTCTCCCAAAACTGAACAGGGAAGAGATAGAAAACTTGAACAGACCAATAACAACTAAGGAAACTGAAGAGGTAATCAAGACTCTCCCAGCAAACGAAAACCCAGTCCTGGACAGTTTCACAGGGGAGTTTTACCGAATATTCAAAGAACTAACACTCATTCTCCTCAAAATATTCCAAAAAATTCAAGAAGAAGGAAAACTTCCAAACTCGTTTTATGAGGCCAGCATAATTCTAATTCCAAAACCATACAAAGACACTACAAAGAAAGAAAACTACAGGCCAATATCCCTGATGAACATAGATGCCAAAATCCTTAACAAAATATTAGTAAATCAGATCCAGCAAAACATTAAAAAAATTATCCACCATGACCAAGTGGGATTCATCCCAGGGATGCAAGGCTGGTACAATATTCGC
Source organism: Molossus molossus (assembly GCF_014108415.1). Lineage (NCBI taxonomy): Eukaryota > Metazoa > Chordata > Mammalia > Chiroptera > Molossidae > Molossus > Molossus molossus. The sequence goes on along the minus strand of NW_023425351.1, from coordinate 41,528,708 downwards.
AAATCAATAAATGTGATACACCACATAAACAAGATGAAAGATAAAAACCATGTGATCATAGCAATAGACGCTGAAAAAGCATTCGACAAAATCCAGCACCCATTTCTGATAAAAACGCTCAGCAATGGGATCATACCTCAACATAAAAAAGGCCATATATGAAAAACCTACAGCCAACATCATACTCAATGGGCAAAAACTAAAAGCATTTCCCTTAAGAACAGGAACTAGACAGGGATGCCCATTTTTGCCACTCTTATTTAACATAGTACTGCTTACATATTTTAAATGACACTATGTGTCCAGGAACATAAAGCTCTATTATGTACACTTTGGCTTAATCATAAATTAATCATGCTCAGTATATTACATCTACTGGTCTACCTTATTTTATTTTATTTTATTTTTTATTTTTTTTATCCTCACCCGAGGACATTTTTCCATTTTTTGTACAGATAGAGTGGGAGGGAGAGAGAGGGGGAGAGAGAGAGAGAGAGAGAGAGAGAGAGAGAAACATCGACGTGAAAGGGACACATTGAGTGGCTGCCACCCGCACGACCAACCAGAGCCGGGGACAAACTGCAACCGAAGTACATGCCCTTAGCGGGAACCGAACCTGGGTCTCTCCGGACCGCAGGCCGACGCTCTAACCGCTGAGCCAAACCGGCCAGGGCTGGTCTACCTTATTTTAAACAACAATGGGTGACATTAATTAGATTAGCTTTCAAGTATACTTTTGGGTAAAAAGAGAGACTGAAATTTAAGGAACTAAGTATCTTTTATTCTTTTTTCAGGTTTATAAGAAGTGGGGAAAAAAATTTTTTATTTTATTTATCTTTCATCATCACAGCAGCAGCCAGGCTGACTTGGCTGGAAACTGTTGTGATGCCCCATTAATCACTGACAGGATTCTGAGCTTCTGCCTCCATCCCATCCTTTAACTGGTCTCTATTTACCAGTTCTTGTTCTTGTTCCTGCCAGGATCTGGAGCACTATCCAGTGGCCCGGTTCTTGCAGCTGGACTTTGCCTATTGCTTACTCTCACAGCATTCCAACTACGCTAGTGTCCCTTTTGTCTGCATCACAGTGCCCTCCCGAGGTCTGGCTCCCTACCCTGCCCCCAAACATGGTTGAAGGGGGCCCTTCTTCATGGGGACACATCTCCCTGCCCAGACCTCCCCGAGTGCCCAGCCTTCTCTGCTCACCTGTTGGGACGGCCCACTGCTGGGTCTTGACTCTGGGCCCAAGACTGCTGAACTGCTAGGCTCCATGCCCCGTTGGTGAGAGCTCACAGTTGGAGCAGTCCCTCCCCTGACTCCTCTCCAGCCCCCTGCACTGCAGTATCTACTTCCAGGGTCTCCTGGGCTGCACCAGCTTGGGGCTTGTAATTCTCCATGTCCCAGGAGATTCTGGGATAGGAGACAGGCAGAGCCACAGTGTGGGAGTGATGGTGAGGCTCTGGGAACTGGGCTAGGGGAAGAAATCAGGTGACTCCCGCCAGAAAAGGAATTCTGTCCAGGCAGGAAGGGGACTGGATAGGATATGTGTTCTCCTCCCAGGGAGGCTGCAGCATCTCCACTTGTTCTAGTGCAGCTGGTCTCCTTCCCTGAACTCCTGTGGTGGATTTTGTCTGCATCACACTGTGATCCCTCAGTCACATAACACTTTGTGTGGTGACTGAGCTGTTCTGTGTGCTTGTGTCTCCAACCAGCTTCCGGGAGAAGCCTGGGGCCAAGTCTTGAATTTTTTATGCATTGTTAAACTTAGCTCAGGCTCATGGTATATGCTCAATAAATACCAATTTAAAGTCTTAGGAGCCAATATCTCCCTTAAAAGAATTTGCTCAGCACCAGGCAATTTGCTAAATCATTTATATGGATTAGCTCATTTAGTCTTCAAGACAACACTATAAAGACAAGGCAATATTATCATCCCCTATTACAGCTGAGGAAACTGAGGCATAAATTACTTGCCCAAGATCACCCAGTGAGAAAGCAGAGAAGCTGGAATTTGAACTGAGGCCGAGGCTGCCCCTTTGATGGAGAGAACTGACTCATCAGACCAGCAACCACAATTCCCAAGCCATTACCACAGTGCAGGCTGCTGGTTTGTAGTTCAGAATATTCAGAAGGGAAGGAAGACCAGGAACAAAGAGGTCCATTCATTCATTCCCTTATTCTCTCAATAAACAACTGTATGCCAGTTATGTGCTGGTTGTGGATATGAGCCTGACTGACTCATATCTTTGCACATCTTTCCTCCTACTCACTACCCCCAGCTCACCTTTTTTACCTGGTGATTGACAGCTCTGCCTTCAAGACTCAGCCAAGGTCTCAATCCCTCTAGGAAGAACCTGGCCTTCTTCATTGCTATTGGCACATGGTTAGGGCTCCAGAAAGGTATGTTTTGACTTAATGTGTTCCTTACAGTTCCAAACTCCACCCCTGCCTCCAGTTCTTGTGTTTGTAAGCTGTCGCTATAGGGACTGGCAAGCAAGTTTATGTTTTAAGAGTTTGGGGATATGCTTTATAAAACAAACTGTGCAGGTATGTGCTGCTTTACATAACAGATATAGTTTAGAAAGATTATGGGTACATGAACTTTTTATAAAATGAAATCCTATTTTATCACTGATAAAATTTTAGAGATGACTTATTTTAAATTGCTATTAAATTTCACTTTTAGCCCTTGCCAGTTTGGCTCAGCTATTAGAGCATTGGCCCACAGACCAGAGAGGCCCGGGTTTGGTTCCCACTAAGGGCACGTACCTCCGTTGCAGTTTGTCCCCGGACCCCGTGTGGGTGACAACCACTCTATGTGTCTCTCTCATATCGATGTTTCTCTCTCTCTCTCTCCCTCCCTCTCTCCCTCCTGCTCTATCTGAAGATAAATGCAAAAATGTCCTCAGGTGAGGATACCAAAAAAAAATTTTTTTACTTTAAAAAGATTCTGGGACCCAATACTTTAGGAATAAGCTTCTCTCAAGCAAACCTCTCCGTAGAAATTTTATAATTGATACACAATCCCTAAAATGTTGTGACATAACTTTACATTTAAAAGAACACTTTTGCATTTCTCCTAAGAACAGGAACAAGGCAAGGATATCTGCTTTCACCACTCTTATTCATGATAGTATTAGAAGTCCTAGCTACAGCAATCAGACAAGAAGAAAAAATAAAAGGCATCCATACTGGAAAGGAGAAAGTGAAATTGTCATTATTCACAGATGATATTATATTGTACATGGAAAACCCTAAAGAATCCACCAAAAAATTATTAGATCTAATAAATAAACTTGGCAATGTAGTAGGATACAACATTAACATTAACACTCTTGAAATTGATGGCATTTTTTATACACCAATAATAAACTCTCAGAAAGAGAAACTAAAAAAAACAACTCCATTTTCCAATGTAACAACAAAAAATTTAGATACTTAGTAATAAACTTAACCAAGGAGGTAAAAGACGTACACTTGGAAAACTAAAGGACATTGAAAAAAAAAGATAGATAAAGATATAAACAAGTGGAATTATGTACTGTGTTCATGGATTGGTAGCATTAACATCATTAAAATGTCCATACTACCGAAAGCAATCTATAGATTCAATGGCATATTAAATACCAATGGCATATTTCACGGATCTAGAACAAATACTCCAAAAATTTATATGGAACAAAAAAGACTTCAAATAACCACAGCAACAAGAGAAAAAAGAACAAAGTTTGAGGAATCAAAATACTTGATATCAAGTTATATTACAAAGCCCTATAATCAAAACAGCCTGGTATTGTCAGAAGGACAAGCATACAGACCAATGGAACAGAACAGAGAACCCAGAAACCAACCCTAGCCATTATGCTCAATTAATATTTGACAAAGGAGGCAAGAGCATACAATGGAGTAAAGACAGTCTCTTCAATAAATGGTGGGAAAATTGGAAAGGTACAAGCAAAAAAATGAAACTAGACCACCAACTTACACCATATACAAGAATAAACTCGACATTCCAAAATGGTGGAAGAGTGAATGGAAGCTACACAAACCATCTCCCAGGACCAAACTGGAATTACAACTAAAACACAGACAAATCAACAGGCAAAAGCAACAGCAAAGCAGCTTGCGAGGATCATATAACCAGGGACACTGACTCGATCCTGGTAGGATTGCAGAGGAGTGAGAGCGGGGCTGGGAGCCCACAAATAGCAGTGGCCTTAGCTGTGAGCAGTGCCCTCAGGTTAAACTTCCAAGCAGCTCTACAGCACAGAGCTGGGACAGATGCTAAAATAGTCACAGCCACTCACCTTGGGCTCTGCCAGAGGGAGGGCGGACTGGACTGGAACTGTGTGGGACACTCGGGATTTGGAGGCAGTTCAGAGCTTTTGCTGAGTTCCAGCCACACAGGACATTGCCATCTTGCTCCTTCCCAGGGCTCTGGGGAGAGGCAGCGGCCCCTCCCTCGGAGATTCAACCCCACCCAGGTGGGCCATTAAAATGCAAATTGAGACTCACTAACAACCACATCTGCCCCACCTTCAGGAAATCCCCTTATGCTGAGCACCTGAGGGATTTTTTCAATCAACTGACAACCCAAAACTCTTCAAGTAATCTGATAGCCTCCAGGCAAAAAGCTAGAGGATAACTGTACCATTCCTGGACTAGTAACTCTAACCAAAAAAGTAAGACTTGACAGTGGTGTTTAACGTGGGTCCTCCCTCACTCATCCAAACCCAGAAGAGGGAGCCACAAACAGCAGAACACCAACACCCACAGGGAAAACATGGCAGGCTCCAAAGCCCACTGTGATAGCCAAAATGGTGAAACACAGAAACAAAAGCCAAATGAAAGAACAAGAGATCTCTACCAAAGATGAGATAAATATGGAGCAGTTAGGCAAGTTAACAGAACTAGAATTCAGAGCCATGATCTTGAGGAAGCTCAACATCATGAATAAGGACATAGAGATGCTGAAAATTAACCAATTGGAAATTAAAAACCACCAAGAAGAAATTAAGAATGACATATCAGAAATAAAGAACACATTGGAAAGTCTAAACAGCAGAGTAGAGGAAGCGGAGGACTGGATCAGTGAATTAGAAGACAGGGTGGAAAAAATCAACCAATCAGAAAACCAAAAGGGAAAAACGAATAAAAAACAGGAAGACAGCTTAAGAGAACTGTGGGACAACTGGAAACGTAATAATATTCGCATCATAGGAGTCCCGGAAGAAGAAGAAAATGAGCAAGGGTTAGAGAATATATTCAAAAAAATAGTGACAGAAAACTGCCCTAATTTGGTGAAGGAAGAAGGCATTCAAGTTCAAGAAGCACAGACAGCACCAAGTACGAAGAACCCAAACAGGCCCACACCAAGACACATAGTAATTAAAATGCCAAAAATTAAAGACAAAGAGAGAATCCTAAAAGCAGCAAGAGATAAGCAACAGGTTACCTACAAAGGAACCCCCATAAAGCTCTCAGCTGACTTATCAACAGAAACACTATAGGCCAGAAGGGAATGGCATGAAGTAATCAAGGTCATGAAAAACAAGGATCTGAATCCAATATTACTCTAACCAGCAAGGCTGTCATTCAAAACAGAAGGTCAAATAAAGAGCTTCCCAGACAAAAAAAAAAGCCTAAGGATATATGTTAGCACCAAAGCAGCACTGCAAGAAATGTTAAAAGGACTGCTATAATTAAGAAAATAAAATAGAAAAACAAATATAACCAAACTAAACAAAAATGGCCATAAATAAGTACATATCAATAATCACCTTAAAAGTAAATGGACTGAATGCTCCAATCAAAAGACACAAAGTAGCTGATTGGATAAGAAAGCATGACTCATCTATATGTTGTTTACAAGAGACCCACCTCACAACAAAAGACTCACATAGGTTGGAAGTGAAGGGATGGAAAAAAATCTTCCAAGCAAACGGAAAGAAAAAAAAAGCTGGAGTAGCAATACTCATATATGATAAAATAGATTTCAAAATGAAAGCCATAACTAGAGACAAAGAAAACCACTACATAATAGTGAAAGGATCTATCCAACAGGAAGATATAACCTTGATAAACATATATGCACCCAATATAGGAGCACCAAAATATATTGAAAATCTTCTGGAGGACTTCAAAGGAGAAATCAGCAGCAATACAATCATAGCAGGGGACTTCAACACCCCGCTGACATCACTGGATAGATCCTCCAGACAAAAAATTAGCAAGGAAACAGACACTCTAAATGAAGCAAATAGATCAAATGGATTTAATAGATATCTACAGAGAATTACACCCCAAAACTGCAGAATTCACATTCTTCTCAAGTGCACATGGGACAGTCTCAAAAATAGACCACATGATAGGACACAAATTAAATCTCTATAAGTTCAAGAAGATTGAAATCATATCAAGCATCTTCTCAGATCACAATGGCATGAAACTAGAAATTAATTGCAAGAAAAATATGCAAAGACATTTGAACACATGGAGGCTAAATAGCATGTTATTGAACAATGACTGGGTTACCATGCAGATCAAGGAAGAAATTAAAAAATTCCTGGAAATCAATGAAAATGGACACACAACAACACAAAATCTATGGGATGCAGCGAAAGCAGTTCTGAGAGGGAAGTTCATAGCACTACAGGACTACCTCAAGAAACAAGAAAAATTTCTAATTGATTGTCTAACCTCACGACCTAAATAATTAGAAAGCAAACAAAAAGAAAACCGCAGAGAAAGTAGAAGGAAGGAAATAGTAAAGATCAGAGCAGAAATAAATAACATAGAGACCAAAAAAACAATTCAAAGGATCAATGAAACAAAGAGCTGGTTTTTCGAAAAGATAAACAAGATGGATGGACCCTTAGCTAGACTCACCAAGAAACAAAGAGAGAGAACCCAAATACACAAAATCAGAAATGAAAGAGAAGTAACAACCGACACTACAGAAATACAAAAGATCGTTAACAGCTACTATGAACAATTATATGGCAACAAATTCGACAATCTAAGTAAAATGAACAAATTTCTAGAAACACACAGTCTCTCTTCTCTGGACCGGGAAGAGATAGAAAACTTGAACAGACCAATAACAACTAAGGAAATTGAAGAGGTAATCAAGACTCTTCCAGCAAACAAAAGCCCAGGCCCAGATGGCTTCACGGGGGAGTTTTACCGAACATTCAAAAAACACCCATTCTCCTCAAATTATTGGACTATATCAAACTAAAAAGCTTCTGCACATCAAAAGAAACAACCATCAAAGTGGAAAGCAACCCACTGTATGGGAGAACATCATTGCCAATGATACATCAGATAAGGGGTTAATTTCCAAAATATATAGAGTACTCATACAACTCAACAAAAGGAAGACAAAGAAACCAATTAAAAAATGGGCAGAGGAGCTGAATAGACACCTCTCCAAACAGGACGTACAAATGGCTAAGAGACATATGAAGAAATGCTCAACATCACTAATCATCAGAGAGATGCAAATTAAAACAACAATAAGGTATCACCTCACACCTGTCAGAATGGCTGCCATCAACAAATCATCAAACAACAAGTGTTGGCGAGGGTGTGGAGAAAAGGGGACTCTAGCACACTGCTGGTGGGAATGCAGACTGGTGCAGCCACTATGGAAAACAATATGGTGTTACCTCAAAAAATTAAAAATTGAACTGCCATTTGACCCAGTGATCCCACTTCTAGGAATATACCCTAAGAAGCCTGAAACACCAATCCGAAAGAATATATGTACCCCCATGTTCATAGCAGCACTATTTACAATAGCTAAAATCTGGAAACAGCCAAGTGTCCACCAGTAGACGAATGGATAAAAAAGCAGTGGTACATAAACACAATGGAGTACTATGCAGCTGTAAGAAAGAAAGATCTCTTATCCTTTGAGACGACATGGAGGGACCTGGAAAGTATTATCCTAAGTGAAACAAGCCAAGCAGAGAAAGACAAATACCACATGATCTCACTTATTGATATAATGAACATAGTCTGAGGAATAGGGTAGACCCAGAAACATGGAAGTAGGGTACAGACTGACAATTCCCAGAAGAAGGGGGGAAGGGGAAAAGGGAAGAGATAAACCACAGAACTTATATGCATAACCAATGGACATGGACAACAAAGCTGGGGACGGGGAGGAGGGAAGGGAAGGAGGATGTCAATGGGGTAAAAAAGGAGAAACATCTGTAACAAAAATAAAATTTAAAAAAAAAAGAAAAAAATACCAATAATAATAATAAACAAGATTGTGTAGGGGAAAAAAAAAAAAGAATAAACTCAAAATGGATAAAAGACTTAAATGTAAGAAGTGAAATCATAAAAATCCTAGAAGAAAATATAAGCAGCAAAATATCAGACATCTCACATAGCAGAATTTTCACCGATAATACCTCCTAGGGCAAGAGAAACAAAGGGAAAAATAAACAAATGAGACTACATCAAACTAAAAAGCTCTGCACAGCAAAAGAACCAGCATCAAAATGAAAAGGGAACCTACTGTATGGGAGAATATATTTGCTAATGATACCTCTAATAAGGGGTTAATTCCCAAATATATAAAGTACTTATACAACTTAACAAAAGGTAGACAAACAATCCCATTAAAAATGGGCAGAGACCCTGGCTAGTGTTGCTCAGTGGTTAGAGTGCCAGTCCATGTACCAAAGGGTCATGGGTTCAATTCCAAGTCAAGACCACATACCTGGGTTGCAGGTTTCATACCCGGCCCTAGTCAGGGAACATGCGGGAAGCAACCAGTTGATGTGTCTCTCTCACATTGATGTTTCTCTCTCTCCCCCTCCCTCCCTTCCACTGTCTCTAAAAATCAATGGAAAATATATCTTTGGGTAAATATTAACCAAAAAAAAAATGGGCAGAGGACCTGAATAGACACTACTCCAAAGAGGACATACAAATGGCCAAAAGACATGAAAAAGTGCTCAAAGTCACTAATCATCAGAGAGATGCAAATTAAAATGACAATGAGGTATCACCTCACACCTGCCAGAATGGCTACCATCAATAAATCTACAAACAACAAGTGCTGGCGAGGATGTAGAGAAAAGAGAAAAAGGAACCCTAGTACACTGCTGGTGGGAATGCAGACGGGGACAGCCGCTGTGGAAAACAGCAGTGGAACTTCTGGAATATATTCTAAGAATGCAGAAATACCAATCAGAAAGAATATATGCACTCCTATATTCATAGCAGCGCTATTTACAATAGTTAAGTTCTGGAAACAATCCAAGTGTCCATCAGTAGATGAGTGGATAAAAAAGCTGTGGTACATTTACACAATGGAATACTATGCAGCTGTAAGAAAGAAAGATCCCTTACCCTTTGAGACAGCATGGAGGGACCTGGAGAGTATTATGCTAGGGGAAATAAGCCAGTCAGAGACAGACAAGTATCACATGATCTCATTTATCTGTGGAATCTAATGAACAAAATAAGCTGACGAATAAAATTGATCCAGAGACATGGAAGTAGGGAACTGACTGACAAACCTCAGAAGGAAGAGGTGGGGGGAGGGGGCAGGAACAGATAAACCAAAGAACTTATATGCACATACGCACTGCCCATGGACAGAGACAATAGAGTGGTGAAGGCCTGAGGTTGGGTGGGTACTGAGTGGGGTGGGTACTGGGTAGTGGGGGTCAAGGGGAAATAAAAACGGGGGAGATTTGTAATACACTCAACAATAAAATAAATAAATAAAAGAACGCTTTTGGAATTCTTCTGTGATCACCTTTAGTTTATAGATTTTTATGGTTAGATCTTGGAGGCTCAAATTAATTCTAATGTGTGTGTGTATAGTTCCAATCAAATAGAACTACAAAGCTAAAACAAAGAATGAGCGATTCTCTGCAAGCCACCCTCCCCCACCCCAGAACAACCACATTCAACCCCTTTGGCTCAGCAATTTTCCTGCACTCCTGTGGATTCAGAGTTGAAGCCCGCAAGCCACAAAGCTTCAATGAAAGTCTTTCCTAAGCCCCATTAACGCTGATGGGCACAGCCAGGCTGAGTCAGCACGAAGTGAGAGTCTGATTGTCAGCACGCTCAGCAGATGCTGGACGCACACTCCCACACGTGGTCTCTGATAAAAGACACCTTCATTAAATGCCTTGAAGGGTGGCACTGAGACAGAGTGGGCTACATACTGTCTCCAGACAAGTTAAGAGGCTTGCAAAGGAGGAATAGAGACAGAAGGTATTAGACACCTCAGCACATAACCCTATGCTTCTCTACGCTTGGAAGATGTCCATGGCCACAGTGCCCAGAGCAATACCATCCAAAAACATTTTTTTTGGTTGTTGTTTGTAACTTACTTGTGCATGTTTTTTTATCTGGGTTAAGGGAAAATCCTTTAGGGCACCGGCAGGAGTAGGAGCCATCCGCATTGACACACTCATGTTCACACCCGTGGTTCTCTGAAGCACAGTAGTCCACAGCTGTAAAGGGTAAAGTACGGAGTTTAAGTAGAAGCACAAACGGAGGTAAAGGGATGGTGGGATGGAAGCACATTTACAGTAAATACAAATAGGGATTCATATTGTTGCCAAACAAACAGTATGAATACATAAATATGAAACCACGGCCTCCCTCCCTCAAACATAAAAAACCAGGAGACTAGATCAGGCCATTTACATCAGAAGATACACTAAAGAACATATAAAACATTGTATTTAGCCCTGGCCGGTTTGGCTCAGCGGTTAGAGCCTCAGCCTGCGGTCCAGAAAGACCCGGGTTTGGTTTCCACTAAGGGCATATACCTCGGTTGCAGTTTGTCCCCGGCCCTGGTTGGTCGAGTGGGTGGCAGCCACTTGATGTGTCCCTTTCACGTTGATGTTTCTCTCTCTCTCTCTTCCTCTCTCTCCCTCCCACTCTATCTGAACAAAAAAATGGAAAAATGTCCTCGGGTGAGGATAAAAAAAACAAACAAACAACAACATTGTATTTAAAAGGTAAATGCAAACCAAAACTATCACACTTACATCTATTAAGCTGCAAAAATAAAAGCAAGATAAAATCAATGGTGGTGCCCTGGCTGGCGAGGCTTGGTTGGTTGAGCATCACTTGTTCTTGCATCATGTTTCTCTCTCCCTCTCCCTTCCTCTCTCTCTCAAATCAATACAAACATATTTTTTTTAAAAAAAAATCAATGGTGGCAAGACAGCATGAAAACAAGAGTCAGAGTTATTAATGGTAGGCAGCATTATAAATTGTTAAAAACATTTGGAAAGGCATTTGACAGTGTTCCCTCTGGAAATATGACCCAAAAAATGGAAAAAGGGGGAAATTAACTAGGTGGAATAAGCTATTTTTAGCAGCATTATTTACATTGACAACAACATTCTGGAAAATAAGGTGAAATTTAATGAGGGCATATGGGTTAATAATTCATAAGGAAATACACTGGCCTATTTCTCATTAATTCTTCAACTATTTACTGAGCACCGACTCCGGGCCTGGCCCTATTTTAGGTGCTAAGGATAGAGCAAATAACAAATCCGACAAAAAGTTCAGTGCTCACAGAGTTCACATTTGGATGGTGGTGGTGGAGAAAAAAAATTTTAAAAATAAAAAAAATAAGTAAATAGCATTGTGTCTTAGAAGGTGGAGAGAGTTTGGGAGAAAAATAAAATGGCGACAAGGAACAGAGTCCGTGGGGATGTGGGCACGAGGGCGTGATGTCATGAAAGTGTCAGGAAATGCCTCGGAGAAGGTGGCAGTTGGGCAGCTGATGAGGCACGAGCCGTGAGGATACCTGGCAGAGGGATCCTGAGCAAAGGAAGAGCAAGTCGAGGCCGGGAGGGGGAACCTGCCTTGTCCTGTTTGGCACAGAGACCAGGGTGCCTCCAGCAAAGAAAGACAGGAAGGAAGAGGAGAATGAGTGCCCGTCAGGAGGGACCTTGGACCAAAGCAAGGGCTTTGGCTTTAACTCTGAGTGAGTAGGATGTCACTGGGGAGTTCCGAGCAAAGGAATCGACACAGGTCATAGAGGGCACATGTGACCGTAGAGAGCCAGTCAGGAGAATTCAATAATGCCAGTGAGGAATGGTGGAGGCTTTAGACCAGGGGGCAGTGGTGTTCTAGGTGTTGCGGTTGAATTGTGTTCCCCTGCACAGATACGTTGAAGTCCTAACCCCCAGTACCTGTGAATGTGATCTGATTTGGAAACAGGGTCTTTGCAGACATAATCAAGTTAAGATGAGGTCATTAGGCTGGGCTCTGTTTCCATATGTCTGGTGGCCTTGTAAGAAGAGGGAGATACCAGGTGGGGGCAGAGATGGAGAGATGCAGCTAAAAGCCGAGGAATGCCAACAATCCACAGCTCCCACCCTAAGCAGGGAAGGATCCTCCCCTCTGAGTTTCAGAGGGTTGTGGCCCTGCGGGTGCCTTGATTTCAGACTTCGCCCCCGAACGGTGAGGCAGTGATTTCTGTTGTGCTAAGCCACCCAGTCTGTGGACTTTGCTGTGGCCATCCTAGAAAACGAACGTACTGGGTCACGTTGAAGGTGGGTTAGAGGTGCGGTGGGATGAAGATAGGAGCTGCGGCTGACTCAGGGATCTGGGTGTGAGCAGCTGAGCGGCTGTTCACTGAGAGGGGCAGGCGCCTCTGCGGGCTCTGGGGGAAAGGGCAGGCGTCCCCTTACGTTATAATTCTAATACAATGGTAAACAGGAGACAAGTAAAATTTGGTGAAAAAAGTGAATATTAGAATTGTATATTTAGCCCTGGCCGGTTTGGCTCAGCTGTTAGAGCGTCGGCCTGCGGTCCTGAGAGACCCGGGTTCGGTTCCCGCTAAGGGCGCGTACCTCGGTTGCAGTTTGTCCCCGGCCCTGGTTGGTCGTGCGGGTGGCAGCCACTCGATGTGTCCCTTTCACATCGATGTTTCTCTCTCTCTCTCTGTTCCTCTCTCTCCCTCCCACTCTACCTGAACAAAAAATGGAAAAATGTCCTCAGGTGAGGATAAAAAAAAAAAAAAAAAAAGAATTGTATATTTACAGTGATTCTATCCAGAATAAAAAATACTTGTGTGGGCCTGGCTGGGTGACTCGGCTGGTTGGAGCATCATTCCATACACCAAAAGGCTGTGGGTTGGATTCCCAGTCAGGGCACACGCCTGGGTTGTGGCAATTGACTGATGTTTCTCTCTCTCTCTCCCTTCTATAACATTTTAGACTATTTTAATATAAAAAAACTTATAAATAATAAGAAAATGAAAGATACACATGTACAATTTTTTAAAAAGAAAAAACACACACGGAGCAGATAGTCACACACTTAACATGTAACGGAAAGAGAAAAGCTGAAGCTGTTTCAAGGGTCATAACCTGTGCTGTCGTTATGCTTTTGCTCTAGGCTTCATTGAGTTTCCGTTTCAAGTACCACTTTTGTAGCTTCACCTCCCCAAATAGTTCCAACGGCACCTAGCATTTGTGGGTCTAATACACAGGGCATTACGGTGGGAACAGGGCATTCACAGTTTCAGGGTCTGAATGTCATGGGGCATGAACCAGTCACTGGAGTTGACTCATAACATAAATATTGAGCTAGCACCAAATCTTTCTACAAGTTAATATTTCATCTTTCAAGAACCAGTGGGTCATTACACAACTAATTGGGGACACCGAGGACACTGAGATCAAGCATACCAAGCCCTGGCAAATGGCCCGGTCATGTCAGCATGGTGGGCTGCAGCAGCAGGCCCTCCCCCCTCCAGCCTCCTCATGCTGCGCCTGACCCTCCGTCTTGAAAATCTCCCAGCCCCTGAGGTGGGTGTCTGCTGTGTCAGCCAGTCCAACCTCTGGCCACCCACTTCTTAGCATCCCCTCAAAAGAGAAGGGTTGATAATCTGACTTTCAAGTTTAGGACATTGATGGCACCACAATGATGAGTGGACGGGTCATTGTACATAAAAGTCAAAAACTCGAACTCAACTTCTCTTGAACTTCCTCTTGCACTTCCTCTTCCCCCAGAGATACAATTGAGTATGCTGGCCCCATGTCAGGATGAGAAGAGGTTGGAGGCTTTGGTTAGGCCTAAAATCTAAGCCACATACTCCAAACTAGGCTTTTCCCAGAATGCTCTGGAAAACAGTTTCCAGTGTTGGATTAGGCATTAATAAAGTTGTACAGAAAAAGCACTTTTGATTGACCTTCACTTAACCAACTCCCGGTCAATCCATGCTTTTTATTATCTCTTAAAATGAGACCCAGCCCTGGCCAGTTGGGCGCAGCAGTTAGAGCGTCAGCCTGCGGTCCAGAGAGACCCGGGTTCAGTTCCCACTAAGGGTGTATACCTCGGTTGCTGTTTGTCCCCTGATCTGGTTGGTCATGCGGTGGCAACCTTTTATGTAGATGTTTCTCTCTCTCTCTCTCTCCCTTCCACTCTATCTGAACAAAAAATGGAAAAATGTCCTCGGGTGAGGATAAAAAAATAAAAATAAATAAAATAAAATGAGACCCAGATGCCCAAAGCATGTTAAAATGTCAAGGCTGTTGGAACACCTGCACACTTCTCCCAATGAATGACTGTATGCTTATAAAGCAGCCTTGGTGGAACACCTGTGCTCTAGAACACCTGCACACTTCTCCCATTGGCTGATTGTTATAAAGCAGCCTTAGTGGAACACCTGTGCTCTAGAACACCTGCACACTTCTCCCATTGGCTGGTTGTATGCTTATAATGCATTGGTTCTTAAAGTGTGGTCTGTGAGCCAGCTGCATCAACCATCATTTGAGAACTTGTAAAACAAATATACAAAAGTAATACAAATTCTCAGGCCCCACTCCAGACCTACTGAGTCAGAAACTCTGGGAATGGAGCCCAGGAATATGTGTTTTCACAAGCCCACCAGGTGATTCTGATGCATGCTAAAATTTGAGAACCACCATTATAGAGTCAACGCTGTTTTTGTTTCTAAATCTACATATGCCATTTGTACATGCTACTGTAATTCAGTACTATGAAAACCAATAAAATATAAGCATTAAATATAATTTTTTTTAAATAAAAACTAAATTGAAAGCTTTGTATAGACTTAAGGCAATGTGATAATTAAAATAGCTATAGAAACAGGCACAAGTGAAAAAAGGGCAAAAGATTAAGGAAAATTTCATAAAAATTTACAAGTATTCTGCCCTTAGATTGCTTTACATTAGTCTTCAAATTCTTGCTGCAATTTAAAGAAACCAAAATGAAAAACAGCAGACTCATAGACACACAAGAAAACCGACTGACAGCTGTTGGAGGGGAGGGGTGTTTGGGGCCGGGTGAAAAAGGTGACGGGATTAAGCAAAAAACCAAACAAGCTCATAGACACAGACAACATTATAAAAATAAATAAATTAATTAAGTAAATAAAGCAAACTGAAAATCATAGATAACACATTATGGGTATGGTTTATGCAATAAAAATATTTTTTAATCATTTTTTTTCCAAATGAACTTAAAATCGGGCATTTTTGAAAGTGTAATTAAAACTAATTTTTTAAAACTTTTATTGCATTTGTTGGGATGACATTGGTTAATAAAATTATATAGGTTTCAGGTGTACAATTCTATATTACATCATCTGTATATTGTATTGTGTGTTCACCACCCAAAGTTAAGTCTCCTTCCATCACCATTTATGCTCCCCCCAATACTCTCTTCTACCTCCTGCACCCCCCTTTCCCTCTGATAATCACCATACTGTTTGTGTCTATGAGTTGGGTTTTGTTTGTTTTTGTTTTTACTTAGTCTCTTCACATTTTTTCACCCGGTCCCCAACCCCTCACCTCTCTAACAAATATCTGTCAGTCTGTTTTCTATCTATGAGTCTGTTTCTATTCTGTTTGTTACCTTATTTTTTTCATTAGATTCCACATATAAGTGAAATCATATGGTATTTGTCTTTCTCTGGCTGGCTTATTTCACTTAGCATAATATTCTCCAGGTCCTTTCATACTGTAGCAAAAGGTAAAATTTCCTTCTTTTTAAAAGCCAAGTAGATTCCCTCGTGTAAATGTACCACAGCTTTTTTATCCACTCAACTACTGATGGGCACTTGGGCTGCTTCCAAATCTTGGCTATTGCAAATAGTGAACATAAGGGTGCATATATTCTTTCAAATCAATGTTTTGGGTTTCTTCAGATATATTCCCAGAAATAGAATTGCTAGGTCAAAAATAATTTTTATTAAGAGTACATTTATATTTTTAAATGAAAATAAAGTGGTTAAGTTAGGTTTATATGTTGTTGTTTTGTTTATCCTCACCCGAGGACATTTTTCCATTTTTTGTTCAGATAGAGTGGGAGAGAGAAAGAAGAGAGAGAAACATCGATGTGAAAGGGACACATCGAGTGGCTGCCACCCACATAACTCAACCAGGGCCGCGGACAAACTGCAACGGAGGTACGTGCCCTTAGTGGAAACCGAACCCGGGTCTCTCTGTACCGCAGGCCTACGCTCTAACCGCTGAGCCAAACTGGCCAGGGCTATATGTTTTTTTGATTCTGCTCTTTGAATGACATTCTCCATCAATCAGCCAACCACAGGCCCAGTCTCATGGGATACGAAGGCTTCTCTGGGACTCTGGCTCTGGTGCTGGTTTTGTTTTTTGTGTGCACAGCTCGCTGGGAACCTAAGGGGGGAGAAGAGAAATTGGCAAGACAGGATTCAGGCATTCCTGGGTCCTGAGACCCTGGCCTGGAAAACCCCAAGGTGGCAAATCCCACCTGACCTGAAGGCCTCTCACTGGGGACAGCAGATAAGACCATCTGTACTGCGTTAAACGTGGAGTAGCCAACTTTCAGGCATGTGAACCTAAAAGCTTTTTAAGGCCATGAGAGTTCCAGTCCGTTCAACTCTGACATCCTTGGATGCATGTTTGGGTTCTTTGCATAACTTCCTTGGTTGCAAAATTGTAATTGTGAAAAGAGAGGCCCAGTTTAGGGGGCAGATGAATGAAGGTGATTTATGTGTATAACCCAGAGATGCCTCTGTTATTCCAAGTCCTCATCAACATGAACAATATCCTTCCTTGGTCATTTGTCTGAAATTTCTACACTCTCCTTTACAAATAGAACGAGTACAGTGGTCCCCCTTATCCACAGGGAATACATTCCAAGACTCCCAGTGGATGCTTGAAACCGCAGATAGGACCGAAGCCCGAACATACCATGTTTTCCCCTATACATACACACCTACGATAAAATTTAATTTATAAATTAGGCACAGTAAGAGATTAACAACAATAAAAAATAATGAAATAAAATAATTATAATAATTTACTATAATAAGTGTTATGTGAATGTGGTCTCCCAAAATAACGTATTGCACTGTACTCCTGAGATGTGGTCATATGATACAATACCTACACATGAGGCGAAGCGAGGGGAAGGACGTAGGCACTGCAACACAGCGTTAGGATACCACTGACTTGACAAGACGGCTACTAGGTGACGAGCGGGTGGGGTGCATCATCAGCACGGATATGCTCCCCAAAGGGATGATTCACGTCCCAGGCAGAAAAGAACGTGACGCCTCAAGGTTTTATCACGCTACTCAGAATGGGATGCAATTTAAAACTTATGAATTGTTTATTTCTGAAATTTCCAGTTAGTATTTTCAGACCATGGGTCACTGACACCGTGGAAAGTGAAACCACGGACACGGAGTAACTACTGTAATTCCCTGACTCTAGCTCTTCAACCCTCCAGATCACAAACTGCTAAGATCTCGGGGTCAAAGCCGGTCTCAACATGGTCAGGCTCTGCCTAATACGTGAAAAATCACCCAGCTGTCTTCAAGGATAATACTTCAGTTCAAGGTAATTGCCTGAGATTGACCGTTGCTGACTAACAATCTGGTCACGTTCCCACGTTTTCTCAGCAGGGATCAGTCTGCAAGGGGGTGGCGTCAGCAGAAGCAGTGTATTTTAGAGAGGAACATTTGAGTTTTAAAGTTTGTTCACAGAGTGAGAAAAACCAAACTTGTCATTTAGAGAAACGATAGAACCAATTTATTTGCTAAGTATGTATTAGACACACATATAGAGTAAGATTCACAAAAACCTCTCCTCCTCAAGGCATAACTGGATTTCTTTAAGCAGAATTTTAAAACTCAGAGAAAGTTTCTCATTGACTTTGATAACAATAGGTATTAAGGGCTGAACTGTATCTCCCCATCCCCAAATTCATATGTTGAAGTCCTAATCACTAGTCGGTCAGAATGTGACTGTATTTATTAAGTTAATATGAGGCCACTAGTGTAGGTCCTAATCCAATCTGACTGCAGTCTTTATACGATGAGAAAATTTGGGCACACAAAGAGACATCAGGCCTTGGCCAGTGTGGCTCAGTTGGTTGAGCATTGTCACCTGTACCGAAAGGTCACCAGTTTGATTCCCAGTCAGAGTACACATCCAGTTGGGGTGCACATGGGAGTCAAACAATTGATATTTCTCTCTTGCATCAATGTTTCTCTCTCTCTCCCTCTTCCTTCCTCCCTCTCTCTAAAATCAATAACAATAAAAAAAACACATTTTTTTAAAAAGAGAGACATCAGAGATGCTTGTACACAGAGGAAAGACCATGTGAAGAGGTAGCAAGAGGGTGGCCACCTGCAAGTCAAGGAGAGAGACCCTCAGTAGAAACCAAACCTGCTGACACCTTGATCTCAGACTTGTAGTCTCCAGGCGGGCCAGTGTGGCTCAGTGGTTGAGCATCGACCCATGCAACAAGAGGTCGCCGGTTTGATTCCCAGTCAGGGCACATGCCCACGTTGTGGGCAAACCCCCAGTGGGGGGCATGCAGGAGGCAGCCAGTCAATGTTCTCTCTCATCGATGTTTCTATCTTTCTCTCCCACTTTCCTCCTTTCTCTATAAAAAAATAAAGAAAGAGCCCTGGCCAGTTTGGCTCAGTGGTTAAAGTGTCGACCTGCGGTCCAGAGAGACCCGGGTTCAGTTCCCGCTAAGGGCACGAACTTCAGTTGCAGTTTGTCCCCAGCCCTGGTTGGTCGTGTGGGTGGCAGCCACTTGATGTGTCCCTTCACATCGATGTTTCTCTCTCTCTCTCCCTTCCTCTCTCTCCCTCCCACTCTATCTGTATCTGTACAAAAAATGGAAAAATATCCTCGGATGAGGATGAAAAAATTAAAAAAATTTTAAAAAAGAAAGAAAAAAAGTTAAAAAAAAACAACTTCTAGTCGCCAGAACTGTAAGCAAATAAATTTCTGTTGTTTAAGTCATTCAGTCTGTGGTATGTTGTATGACAGCCCTAGCAAACTAATACAGAAAGGCATCTAATACTTAACATCTTGGGGGTGAGGGAGATCATGCTCCAAATGGGAGAAGTTAGCTGATGAATTAAAAATCTGACCTTTCAATATAAAAATCTATCTTCCCATCCCTTGTCCCCAACTTAAATATCAACCACCTCCTACTCATTGAGGGTACCTGATATAGAAGAATATAGGAGAAAAGCTTTGAAGATAGTAGCAATGCTATGTTAAATTTCCATGCCATTTATCATTCTGCATATAGACCTCAATATGATTTTTAAATGTACCAGATATCTGACATATTATTAAGTGCAAGCATTGTAAGACAAAAAGTCATAAAGGATACAGAAATTCAGATTCAACTAATGTTTATCAGTTGTCCATGTATCAAACATTGTAATGATAGTAATAATATTAACAAACACACAGCACTGTTGTGGGTGCTTGACATGTATTAACTCATTTAATCCTCACAGCAACCCTTTGAGGTAGCTATTATTGTTATTCTCAATTTAAAGTTGAAGTCACTGAAACATGGAGAGGTTAAGAGACTTATAAAATATGAATAACAATAGTACCTATCTCAGGGCTATTGTAATTATTATATAAAATATTCAAACAGATCCTAGGATTTAGTAATATTCAAAATGTAGTTTTTATTTATTATCTAACTGCCTCCCTAATCAGATAAGTTTGAATTTGGGGGTACACAGCTACCTTGATGCTATTCATTTGTTCCACAACCATGTATTGGGCAATTACCATGTGTCAGGCATGTGCTAAACCTGGGATGCTTATGACAAGCAAATACTATTTGTAAGACACCTTAGAAGAAAGGCAGGAAGGAGAAATCAAGCTCTTAGCAGTTATCACCTAGGAAGTGAAATTGGGGAGGAATAACTTTCAGGTTTTGACTTCATACATGTCTGTACTCTGACTTTTTTGTAGTAATAAAATCCCATCAAAGGAAAAAAAAAATTTTTTAATGCTTGAGATTGTAATCAATCACAACCCAGTCAATGATTGGGAAAAAAAAGGATGGTAAATCCACTTTTTTTTTTTTTTTATCCTCACCCGAGGACATTTTTCCACTTTTTGTTCAGGTAGAGTGGGAGGGAGAGAGAGGAACGGAGAGAGAGAGAGAGAGAGAAATATCGACGTGAAGGGACACATCGAGTGGCTGCCACCCGCACAACCGACCAGGGCCGGGGACAAACTGCAACCGAGGTACATGCCCTCAGCGGGAACCGAACCCGGGTCTCTCCGGACCGCAGGCCGACACTCTAACCGCTGAGCCAAACCGGCCAGGGCGTAAATCCACTTTTTGAAAGATGAAAAGTGCAGTGGCCTCTGTCTTCAAGGGTTTACTATCTACTTGGGCAGATAAGATATAAAACAGGACCAAAGTTACCCTGAAAGATAAGGCTGTCAGTAAACACCAGGTGAGCAGGTACTGCAGAAACTTCACCCTCAAAGGTATAAATAAATGGTCTTTGAAAATGTACAGTTTGACAGTAACAGATGATTCCTGGACCTACTAGGGTGATCACTTCATAAGGTACATACATGTGGAATCACTATGCTGTACACTTGAAACTAACATAATATCGGATGTCAACTATAATTAAAAATAAATTTGAAAGCATTTTTACATGTACACTTTGAGATGGAAATTAACATAGCTATAGTGGCAGCTGATGGATGACAAATACAGGAACTCAACTAAAGCAAAAGGAGGGCCTGAGTCAATAATCCACACTTGATCATCTGAATGCGGAAATAAATTCAGTACTTGCCACAGGAAAATGAGAAGTTATGGGGATGAGACATTGGCACTCAAATTTAACCTTCTACTAACTCAAAAGTATGGAAATTCTATAAGTCTTGAGTTTGGCTAAGAACTGAATTTCCATGCAGGTCACAGTCATAATTATGGGATGGATCAAAGTGCCAGAACCACGACCATGGAAGTGTTGGACCTGAAAACCCACTGCGTCCATCCACCCGCAGCTAAACAGGGGGAATCTCTACCGACCTCCTTCCAATGAACTGTTGAGATTTGCTGTCCCCGCCTTCTTCATCACCCATTTCCTGCTCCCGACATCTGCCCCTCTGGATCGCAGTGGTCTCCTGGTCATCTTTATGCCCCTGATGCCCAGCAGAGTGTCTGGCAGAGAGTTCTGAAATGTTTGCTGAGATGAATCCATTACTCAACTTGATGGCTTTCTAAGTTTTGTTCCCTCTGGCCTCGCTGGAGCATGACATTAATACAGACCTGGCCCGGAAATACTTTTTTCCCCTCCCTTTATTGATCTTAGAGAGAGAGGAAGGGAGAGGGAGAGAGAGATAGAAACTCCCCTCCCCACCTTAGACTGTTCCTTCATGGATACTTTTCCTGCCCCCACTTTTCCCTCCTGCTTCCTACACGTGGCTACAACCCAAGGCTCAGACCTTCACTGTTTCCTCACTCCACACTTCAGATATGCAGGAAATTATGATAATAATTTGTATAGTAGTAGTGGTAGTAGTAACAACAACAACAACAACAACAACAATAAACTGCCTGGTGTGTGTTAGAAACTTTACTCATTATCTTATCTAATTCCACAAAACCTCCTTACTCCATATTATGGATGAGAAAACTGTAGAAGTTAAATGATTTATGCAAAGACCCATGACTAGCAATAGCAGAACTGGATGTAAGCCCAGGTCTTACTGTATTGAAGGCCCAGATGCCTTCAAAACAAACAAAAATGCATAAACATTAAAATGAAGAACAGATGGAAAAGAAAATTTAGAAAGAAATGGACTGTGCTGCTTCTTGACTGCATTTCGGTTCTAACCTTGTCCCGTCGTGTGAGTGCTGTGTCCTGCTCCCTCTTGACATGTCCCGTTGGTGACCCACCTCAACTTCAGATTCACTGTGTCTAAAACTACTCATTGTCTTTTCTAAGACTCCGTCCCCACCACTCCTCCATCACTGTTGCCATCACTCTAAGAGTCATGGAAGCTCAAACTCAGCAGTCACTAGTGACTTTCCTTCCCACCTTCACTTATAGCACCTTTCCCCACCTGTTCCTCCTCCCCTCTGCATTCCTCCAGTCACTACTCAGACTCTGGCTCTTGTCCCCTCTCCTCTGATGATGATACCATAGTCTCTCACTGGCCTTTCCATCCCTCGCCATCTTCTTCCTAGAACCCATCCTGTGGTTGACTACAAGGTTAAGTGTCCCAAGAGGAGGCTTTGCATTTGTCCCTCCCGAATATAAGTCCTTCAATAGCTCTCCTCTCAACTTCTCAATTTCCTGCTCTGAGTCAAATAGCTGGGGGTCCCCTCCTTTGACAAGCCTCTTCAGACTGGTATTCTCGGGTGAGGCTGCCTGCTTTGCTCTCAATTTGGTGTTCTCCCTGTGAGTCTCCTCCTGATCCACAGTTCCCAGGAGCAAGACGTGCCCCTCCTAGCCCAGCCTCAGGCTCTGAACTTTGAGAGCACCACCACCTCCACACCATTATTGTCCTTCATGTCTCCTCTTGCCCTGGACATCTGTTCAATTGCCACCCTTCCTTCCTTGCCCAGATCTTCCCCACGTGGCCTAGCCATCAGGATGTCCCTTCTGTAGCCTCTATTATGTCTGTCCTTTGCTTTGCACTAAGCACAGCCCGACTGAGCAGCAACCAATCTTTTGAGAATTAGTTCAGTCTCTCTAACCAAGATCACTGGCAACAAAGGTCCACTATCACTTAATCATCACACTCTCAGCCTCCAACAGGTCTGGCTCTTGGTTGAGGAGGAACACCTGATGGATAAGACCTGGGTCACGCATAGTCCCTCCAATTTTCCCATTCTTCTGCTTGGACTGCCCCTCTGAGGAAAGGCAGACATTCTTAGATGCTGATAACAGCAGCAAGAGAAATACCATCTCTAATAAACACAGCCCACAACAGCTCCCTGGCAACCACCGCATCTACTTTCATGCTTGCTGCTCTTCAATAAATGTCAAATTCCAGAAGTTACAGCAAAGCCCTTGGAGACACAAAGGTTCTCTACTACATAGGGACAATAAGGCAATTATTTGGCAACACTCAGAGAACTGGGGTCCTCACTGCCATCCAGTTTCCCAAGGCCTCCTGCTCCAGCCATGGCCCTCATCACCCTGTCCTGTCTCCCCACTGTCTCCCTCATAGGCTCGGGGCTCTGCCTACCCCTCTCCTCAACCTCAGCTACCAGACACCCGCACCCTGTTTCCTAAAGCTCAGCCACTGGTCTTATTCCCAATGGCCTCGTTTCCTTCTGACCCTGTAGCACCTGAAGTTTCTACTCATTTAACAACTGGTAAGGGGAAAAAAGATAGCACGACCTCATTTTGTTAAACATTAACACAATGTTTTGAGTATATATTTACATGGGGAGAAGTCTGGCAGAAAATACAACAAACTTAGTAATTTTCTTATCTGTTTAAGTTCCTCAACAGCAGTATATTACTTACATAATAAAAATCAATGAAGCAAAAACCATAAGAGTTGGTGTTTACTACATTATTTCCTCTTTTGCCCATGTTAGTGGGGGTGGTACCATGTTAGTGGGGGTGGTACCTGCCACCTACTGTGGTCACCACGAGCAGATTAAGAAAAACCACTCTAACACTTAGGAGACCAATTCCATCTGTGAGCCTCTGTTGAGGGAGGTTTTCATCCCCATCAGTATGTAACAACAACCAACCAAACAAACAAACAAACAAACCAACCCGTGACACTCTCATCCCTCACCTGCAAAGAGCCGACCATGGCCTCCACTTTATGTTTTGTTGCTTTTCTCCTTCCGTATCCTAACCTAAAATCAAGGTAGCTGGAAAATGTAATTTCTATGTGCAAAAAATTTCACTATTTAGTGGGGAGCAAGACATAACACTGGGATATGGAAGAGAAAATGCAGGACTTAGAGTCCAGTTCTGATACCAGTGGAGTCCTTTTCCTTCCAGATTTGCTGCTTCATAAGTTGTCAGTTCGGTTTCTTTAACACCCACTATTTGCTGGGCACTGTTTGTTCGTGGAAGAATGAGACTGCAAGTTTCCAGGGCTTTGCAGACAGGCTGGGAGGTGCCGTTAGGGATCTGCGAGCTGGAGAGACCCACTCTTCATCGCTGAGAAATCAGATGTCTCGCCTCCCTCTCACCAGGTGTGGAGCAGCCCAGGTGAGACACTGCTCAACCGATGGCAGTTCCCTGCACTGCCCCTGACACTCCTTAGCTGGGGCGTGCGTTTGAGGCTACTTTTTGTTTTCCCCGACCCTGGTGCCTTATTGCATATGGCTGGGCTCCTACACCGGGCAGTTGCTTGGCCTGCCCCTGAACTGCAGGTCCAATACCTACTTAGGAGGAAGGCTGCCGGCCCACGTCTGAGAGGGGCCACTCAGCAACGCAGCACGCCAGCAGGTGACATTTATGCGTATGACACATGAGCTATGTTTAAGGCAGGCTGTCCCAAACATACCCTCCCATTTTCACTTGATGGAAATCTGCCCAGTCCTTTTCAAGGAGTAACAGACAACTACATTTACACAGATGATCATCAATGTGCCTTTTGCTGAGGACCCAGATGAGAAAATGTTAACCTCAGCCATAAATGAAGTCTTTCAAGTTCCACAACTAGACCAGAGGACTGAGCACTTTGTTAAAACTCGCAGGAGAGCAATTGGGTGTGGGGGCCTCCCCCTCCCTCTTTCCTACGCATAGCTTGTCCTTCCTCCTTAAGCAAGGCTGGAGGGAATACTCACCCACACACCTCTTCCCGTCCTCGGCCAGGGTGTAGCCACTGTAGCACTGGCAGACGAAGGAGCCCAGCACATTCACGCAGAGCTGCTCACAGCCATGGTCCTCGGCCGCGCACAGATCCTGGACTGAGGCAAAGTGGCACCGTTAGAACACAGCTCTGAAGGAGGCGGCCCTCAGCACAGCGCACGGACAAGCAACCTCACAGCGCTTGCTAAAACAGCTTTTGGAAACACTGCAAGCTTTGACGAAGGATCATGGCGGAAATTTCGGAAAACAAAAATCCATGAAAGAAAATCCACCTGTAAGCCCCCATACACGCGATCCCACCACCCAGAGGCACTGCTGTGAACATTTTGGTGAGTATCTTTATATATATTTTTCAAAGTTGAAATTATTTAATTATTCTATTAAATGCATTAAGTAATTCAAAATTCACATCGGTTTTTATTTATTTATTTTATTTATTTATTTTTTATCCTCACCCGAGGACATTTTTTGATATTTTGTTGATAGAGTGGGAGGGAGAGAGAGAGAGAGAGAGAAACATCAACATGAAAGGGACACATCGAGTGGCTGCCACCTGCATGACCCAATCAGGGCCGGGGACAAACTGCAACCGAGGTACATGCCCTTAGCGGGAACCGAACCCGGGTCTCTCCAGACCGCAGGCCAATGCTCCAACCAGCCAGGGTGTATTTTTTATTTATTTTTAATCCTCACCAGAGGATATTTTTCCATTTATCTTCAGATAGAGAGAGGGAGGGAGAGAGTGAAACATCGATGTGGGAGTTGCCTCTGGCACAACCTCAACCTGGGCCAGCCCAAGCTGCAACTGAGGTACGTGCCCCTGCCCTGAATCGAACCCACAACTCTTTGGTCCTCGGGCCGGCACTAACTGCTGAGCCAAACCAGCCGGGGCTCACATGGGTTTTTATTTCCCAAGTCACAGAAAGTGCTCTGAGGACATTTTCAGCGAACTGTGAGTTACCACAGGCGGGCATGTGCACTTGTCGGCATCCAGTCCGATCACTACCCTTGGAGAACAAAGGGCTCTGTGGTCAGTCTCAGCAGTGGACACAGAAGACATCTGGCACTGTCTCTGACATGTTGCAGATGGCGAAGCTGAGAGAGGGTACAGAGGAAAGGCCCGCTACTCCACCACAATCATGGCAGGTCTAAGAATAGCCCCTAATCCCCAAGTCCGCATCAGGCCCTACTTCTCATCCCATGTGTCTACCAGAAGGATCTTTGCACTTTATGTATGCATCCCAGTAACAAATGAGGAAAAGGGGGAGCCAGAGGAGGTTAAGGAGGTAACAAAAGTTACTAAGGAGAAACTGATGTATGGTTATTAGCGATGGGTCTTATTTTGATAAAATATCATATGTCCACAAAGCACTAAGCATTGGCTATTTATTCAAATGCAACGGAAGAATGCACTGTAGGAATGTATTTACTGCAGCGCAACTAGAACACATCAGAGGATGAAAAAGTTAAAGGCATTTTCAATCTATCACTGATTTGGTCTCTCCTTCGCAGAAACAGATGAACATAATGACATTGTTTCACAGCAAGGAGAATGGCTTAGTTTCGTAACTAACTCTTCCAGTAACTCTACCAGTAAAGTTGGAGAAAAATCAGTGATAATTAAAGGGATTGACTATATTAAAAATAATTTTCTCAGGTTAATATGACAGCTATGGTTAAAAACTCAGTTAACTAGAAAGCTTGATGAATCTCCGAATCCAATAGCTATACTTTAATATAATTTCCTAGGTCTTTGAGTTTTATAGTTTATTACACTTATGCTTTAGATAAATATAAAATATCAAATTGATAAAAAGATAAAAGCTGATTAATTCATTACTTATTAAATGTATTATATAATTTTTAAAAATAAAATTTGCATCATAACATTAAAATGCCTTAAGTCTAAGATCCCTCAAATAAGGATTCCAGTTTTAAAATGCTAAAAGACACCTGTCAGAATGGCCTCCATCAACAAATCATCAAACAACAAGTGTTGGCGAGGGTGTGGAGAAAAGGGGACTCTAGTACACTGCTGGTGGGAATGCAGACTGGTGCAGCCACTATGGAAAACAATATGGTGTTAACTCAAAAAATTAAAAATTGAACTTCCATTTGACCCAGGGATCCCATTTCTAGAAATATACCCTAAGAAGCCTGAAACACCAATCAGAAAGAATATATGTACCCCCATGATTGTAGCAGCACTATTTACAATAGCTAAGATCTGGAAACAGCCCAAGTGTCCATCAGTAGACGAATGAATAAAAAAGCAGTGGTACATATACACAATGCAGTACTACGCAGCTGTAAGAAAGAAAGATCTCTTATCCTTTGAGACTACATGGAGGGACCTGGAAAGTATCATCCTAAGTGAAACAAGCCAAACAGAGAAAGACAAGTATCATATGATCTCACTTATTTGTGGAATATAATGAACATAACAGTCTGAGGAATGGGGTAGTCCCAGAGACGTGGAAGTGGGGTACAGACTGACAATCCCCAGAAGAGGGGGTGGTGGGGGAGAGATAAACCACAGAACTTATATGCATGTATGCATGAACAATGGACATGGACAACAAAGCTGGGGACAGGGCAGGGAGGGAGGGAGAGGGGGGGAATCAGTGGGGGGAAAAGGAGAAACATCTGTAACAAAAAATGAATTAATAAAAAAATACATATTCTATAAAAAATAAAAATAAAAAAATAAAATAAATAAAAAATAAAATGCTAAAAGAAATATTTCATTCCCAAATCAATAGAGTATATGAAAAAATTATAGATGCAACTTCTTTATCTTGTACCAGAATATTTGTATCTTAGATTTCCAATTGGGAACTCCAATTGAGATTTCCAATACATTTAGATATAAGGAAAACACCAGTAACCAAAAAAACCTTCAGCTTATGCAAAAATCATAGTGAATAATTAAAGAACAACAAAATCTACAGTTAGTTACAAGCCTAGGCCAGAGACCTAAGAACAATCAGAACTACAGGATACTCTTCATTCATTCCAGTAAGGAAGCACTTACTTGTCCCAGGCACTGGGGAAATAGTGGTGAACCAAACAGACAAAGTGGTTCCTGCAGTCACGCAGCTGTGTTCCTGGCATCAGTACAGCACATGCAAAGGTCCTGTAGAACAAACTAGCCCCATCTGAGGCCTGGAAAGGCCAGAATGGCTAGCAGATGCACCCTGAATAACTAACACACAAGCTGGAACATGCTAGACAGCCGTAAGAGAGCTGCTGACAACACAGTAGGAGTTCAGAAAGGGGATGAATTGTCACCAGTCAAGAGTGGATCTGAACTGGCTGGCAGGTAAGCCTGAGAGCACGCAGAGGGGAGTGGCCCTCCGGGCTGAGGGACCAGCCTGAGGAACTGCAGAAATGGAGGGACGAGGACAGCATGGCAGCTGGATGGCACTCCAGGCCGTCCAAGGGCAGTAGCAGGAGAGAGGATCAGAAGGACAGTTGACACCAGACGGCAGAGGCGTGACCACAGACTGAGGCCTCTGAACTCCCTTCAGCAGGCAGTGGGGACAACTCCAGGTCAACTCCTTAGAAAGGGAGATTTCACCTGAGTTGTACTTTCTAAGGATAAATCTCAAAGTATCACAGTTTCTCTTGCTCGGGGAAACAAAGGACTTCTTGCACAGTTCAGTGAAGATTGTTGCTTTGTTGGGGAACAGCTATAGTTTTTAAAATTTCAGGCTGAAGAGCTTTGGTTTGCTTGCACGCTGATGGAAAAATTAACCTCTTGAACCGAGGACCTTCAACTGTTCTTCAGAGCTTTTGGCCTCAGCCACCAGCTGTCAGCACACCCCAAGCTTTTCCCTCTTGGCGTATCTCAGTTAATCACATAGGCCTTTCTGTAGTGACTGTGTCTCCCTTGCTAGGCTCCAAGCTCCCTCGATGGGAGGGGAGCCTCCCTGTACGAAGGCTTGGTGGCTGGAAAATGGTACCCCAGCACACTGGAACAACCTACCCCCCAAACCCTAAGCTGTCTTTGGAGGCGGAGGCGGGGACAGGAGCTTCTCCGCCTGGGTCCTCCCTCCCTTCTCGCTCCGGCTGCTGCCACCTGAGTCCAGCAGGAAGCTCTCTGGGAGGAGTGGCGGGGGCACAGGTGACTTGCAGTCTCTTATTCATAGCTATGTGTTTTCAAGTTCTCTAACAAGAGTTTATAACAAGAACTTTCATAACAAAGAAAAAAATAATGTGACAAAAGAACCCCTTTGAAATGAGCATTTCAAAAACAATGAACCAGAATCTTGAAACAATGATCTTTGTTTCCAAAAGACACCCCACCCCATTTCCCCCCCACCCACCCCCCAGGGTAGTTACAGAGAGGCAAAGAAATGTGTATTCCTTTCAGGACAGGGCTGGACACCCTCCTGCGAATAACTGCAAGGTCCCGCTGCAGAAACAGAAGTGCCCATTAGAACCATCTGGGGACCTTTTGAAAATATCAGTGCCCAACCTCCACCGACCCCCCTACATCAGACTAGTGGGGGTAGGATGCCGGCAGCTCCCAGATAACTCCAGTGGGCAGCCAGGATGAAAGTCATTGAATCTACTGGACAAAAAGTCCTCACAGTCTTCTCAAGGGAAGGTGACAAGAACCCAGAAGTCAGTCCCCCAGTTATTAACCAAGACCAGCAGGCTCAGTTCCCTCCTTCAAACAAACCTCAGAATTACTGCTGTGCGTGATCCCTTCGGACACTACGTGAGGGGGCTACGTGTGGTAGGAACAGAAGGATTAGGGCTCAGACTCCAGGAGAACAGTCCGGCAAACAGCAAGCTTGCCAGCTGGCTTCATGTCTGTTGTCCTTTCTAGATCGCTGGGGATTTTTGGCCACTAGTGACCTGTACTGTCCCAGGGGAAACCATTGAAGGATACATAAATTAAACAAAGACCAAGGAAGAAATACAGACTAGGTTCTGACAAAACAACTGTTGTTTTTTGGCAGCGGTCAGTTCCATTTGAAACAAATACAGATGTTTTTGGATGATTCCTTATGCTTTTGAAAAAAAGCACTTTTTCTCACAGCCTGGGAGGATTTCATTAAGGGTGATAAAACCGTGGGAGGCGGCAAACACACTGGATTCAGAGTTCCCATTACCCTCTCAGGTCTTTACCTGGTGACCCCATTCATGGCTCACAACTTCGATCCAGTGTCACCTCCTCCAGGAAGCCTTCTCTAGGTTGGCTGGGCTCCTTCCTCGGACTCCCGAGCGCCATACGCACGGCTCCACTCTAGCACTTCCTCGTTTCCCACGGTACTGCAAGGACCTGATCAGTCTGTCTGCTGCACTGGCACGTGAGCTTGGCCTGCCCCCGTTCGGACTCCCCAGAGCCTAGCGCTGTGTCCTAGTGCATGTAGTTGGTGCTCCATACGTGTTCATCTGCTGAGTGAACAGCGGCAAAGGCCCAGCCCCCTGCCTCCCAACTCTAGGATGTCCCTAGAGTCCTAAAAATACTCTTCTCCATCAGAAATGGGGTCATGGGAAGATGAGTGAGATGGAAACAAGACTCTCCCCTCGCCTCATCCCCAGCAGGAGGTATTCCTCATACCAGAAGAGAGCTCAGAGCACAAGGACATCTGGGGACCAGCCCCCAGTTGCAGACTCCAAGAATTCTCACGACAGCTAAGGACCCGCTGCGTTGCTGGCTGTGGCACCCCCAGTGCCTAGCACAGTGCCTGGCACATTGCAGGTGTTCACTAGGCACTTGTGAATGGACAATGAACTGATGTCCATGTTACATAAACATAGGGTTGACCGGTGTTCCTCCCTCACCAATCTTACCTAGGCTATAAGCTCTGAGATGAACAAGATGTCTTATTTTACCTCAAGATGCTGTATAATACCGTGCATTTCATACAGTAGGTGCTTAGTGGACATTTGTTGATTTGACTTGATAGCCACCAGCCTATTAGAGGTCCAGGTCCCCCCACTGTTTCTCTTACCACAATTATAATTTAACACCTAATTTGCAATTGATTAACTTAATGTCTCTTTCCCTTATCACGTGAGGGCAATGCTTGTTTTGTTCAGCCTTTTTGGATCAAATATCTAGCATGGTGTCTGGCATATGGTCAATTTTAAAAAATATATTTGAACGACTGACTGAATTAATTTGTCAAATTGTTCAAAGTGCTAGAAAGACAACAGTGAATAAAATAGATTTTTTAAAATATCAAATGATCAATCCCTGTCCCCATGGAGCCAGCTCCTACCGACTCATCCAACAGGCTGTGCACACCTCTTCCCAACTCCACAGTCATCAAGGCCAAGTGAGTTTCTTGAAATGAGCTGTGGTGGCAGTATTTACACTACAAAAATTGGTGAACACTACTAATCAGAGCTTTCCCCCTGGAGATCTAGTTGTTAAGCACTGCCAGCACACCACTGACCGGGGCCATACACAAACAAAACAGACAGGTGAAACCCTGTGTCATGTTAGATGTTATAAGTGCTGCGGAACAAAATTAAGCAGGAAAAGGAGCTTCTGTTCTAAATAGTGTGGTCAGAAGGTGATCTCACTGAAAAGATTTTACACATGGACCTGAAGGAGGTAGTATGAAAAAGTAGGTATCAAGGGACTTGAACCATGCAGGAGATAAAGGGAAGCTATGTCTCTTTAGACAGAGTGGGAGTGAGGTAGTCAGATTGAATGAGAGAATATCGCCTCCGGAGACAAACCTGCTGCAGCTGGGCGGTTTCATTGTCATAGAGGTTAAATAATTAAGTGGCGAGAACAACTTACTGCAGTGCTAAATGACAGATGGTAGGCACTCAGCAGACATTAGCCTCCTTTGTTATACTGGGGCAAAGAAAGGTCTTGGTGGTGTGGGCCTACTTAAGCATGGAGGAGAGGTGAACTCCACCCAAATTTTGCCTACAGTGTCACTTCTAATCAGTGTCACTTCATTGGGTGCCTCTGGGAACTCTACACACGGACCTTAGATTCTGACTTCTGTAAATAATGTCAGATCTTTGACTAAGTGCTGGTTTGTGAATTCTATTCTGAATTGATCTGATAGCAAAGTAGGACATTTTGAATTTTATAATAAAAGATCTCACTGCCCGGCCCATGTGGCTCAGTGGTTGAGCGTTGACCCATGCACCAAGAGGTCGCCGGTTTGAGTCCGGGTCAGGACACATGCCTAGGTTGCGGGCCAAATCCCCAGTGGGGGAATACGCAGGAGGTGGCCAATCAATGTTCTCTGTCATCGATGTTTCTATCTCTCTCTCCCTCTCCCTTCTTCTCTCTCTAAAATCTATAAAGAAAATAAAAATTTTAAAAATAATAAAATAAAATAAAAGATCTCACCAGACTCAAGTAATGCCTCACCAGAGCGCCATCCCTCGCATGTAGTTGAGAATCAGCAAAACCTGCTTATTTCTCTTAGTTCCTGGGGAATTGTAGGAGGGAATGTTAACTGTGTCTGCACAGTCTTCCCAGGTGACATAAATCAGCGAGGATTTGATAACGAAGAGCCCAAAGTTGTGCTCAAATCCATCCTCAGAGTTTCCCCCAGGCTCTCCCATGCACCGTAGATTTGAGTGTCTTCCTTCATTTGTGATCTGGAAACCCTGGCGTGGTGCCTAGGCCCAGAGAACTTGGAAAACTTTCATCTGGTTACACTGGACAAGGAGCACGGGACAAAGACTGTAGCTGCTGTGGCTGATGTCATCCTGGGTGGAATCTAAGGGCTTTAACTGACTTTTCAGAACTGTAGACGAGCCACACTGCATACTGTCAATAACAACAACAGTTTCATCTCTCCTTTGGAGTGAAAGCAAAATGAACACCTTTAAAGACACACTCCACTTTTTTATAGCTCCTGCTGTTACTCACCCTGGGATGTAAAAATAAAAGATTATCGATCACAGCCAGAGAGGAGAGAAATGTATCATTAGGGCTGTTCTTTCACTCCAGTGGGAAACACAGCCTGCTCACTGCCAACAGCTTGCTCAGA
This sequence comes from Molossus molossus, assembly GCF_014108415.1. Taxonomy (NCBI): domain Eukaryota; kingdom Metazoa; phylum Chordata; class Mammalia; order Chiroptera; family Molossidae; genus Molossus; species Molossus molossus. The sequence goes on along the minus strand of NW_023425351.1, from coordinate 41,495,619 downwards.
GTTACTGCCCCACAAACGCAGGCAAAACCCACGTCTGTGTTGTGGGGCCCGGTTCCCTTCTTTTATCATGTCTGAAAGCACTAATCTTATTTTGACAGCTGCAGTGGGATTTAAAGACTTTCAACAGTGAATGTGAGTCATCAGCCTTGCGCTTTCTTGCTGGAAGAAACAAAACAAGCCCACTGTCCGGAGAAAAACAAACCTGTCCTCCAGGCAAACTCCAGCTGTGCTCCCAACCTTCTACCCCAAAGGTTTAATTCTTTTGCAATCCGTTCTCCTGTTCACTAACAGGATTTTAGTTTTCTTTTGAGAATGGAAAAGGAAGCGGGGACCCCAAAAGAAAGCCTTAAGTCATAAGTAAATCTGACCAAATTAGGTTGATCAAAAGAATAAACGTGAATGAGTAAGGCACTCTTGTAGAGAGCTTTGCAATTTCCAAAGGGCTGCCCCATTATCACATCTAAACCTACCGAGTGGGCTCTCCCAGGGAGAGATCTATTTTTAAACATTTAGGTTAGAGGTTTTCAAACTTGAGCTTACATCAGAATCCCCTAGAGGGCTTGTTAAAACACACATTCCTAAACCCCACCCAGAGTCTAGGGTGGGGCTTAGGAATTTGAATTTTCAACCAGTTTCCCTACAAAGTTGAAGCTGCTGTCAGGGAACCCCACTTTGAGAACCACTCGTCAAAGTGCTTGTGAAAATAAGAAAGCGGAGCAACTCTACAAGATTCAAACTCACTGCTCCCTGCCGCGTAATAATTCTTTCACAGCTGGGATTTTTCCACTCACTTTAGTCAGCTCAGTTCTCCCGCGGGGCCCCACTTATCCAGATTACCCTCCTCCCCCTTTTAAGCCTTGCACCCAGGCACAGCCAGAGAGTGAGCACACTGCAGCAATGATATCCAAGTTCCCGGCCCAGCAGCCAGGGCGAAGAGGGAGCCTGTGACCTAATCTCCTCCGCTCAGCAGGTCTCTGCTTCTGCTTGGGGCCAGTCTCGGATGTTTACTCTGAGGCTGTGTGCTCCACGCTCTGACTGGGCTGCCCCAAAGCTCAGACCCTGACCTTCCCTTTCCACATTCCCTTGTGTCAATGTTAGAAACATTCAAACCTGTGAAGAATTTGTGTGAGTTTATTTGAGCCAGAACCATCGACGACTGCCAGGCAGCAAAACCTCAACAGATTGAAATAATACTCCAGAGGATGGCAGTTTTCATCTTATTTTATACATTACAGTCTAAAGAGGACATGTAAGTGGGTTACATGAAATCCACTGGTGATAGATTAGGGAGGGGGGGAGAAAGCAAAGGGGGGGGACCTCTGGGATTGGATAAACAGTAAAATGATAGACACATACATCTTTTACAAAGGTGGGTACAGGATAGTTAACTGTCAACAATTAACATGATAATAATAACAAAGAGGGTATTTGTGGTCTCTGTACTAGTGAATTGGTTGCACCCTGACGGGTCTGGAAAAAGGGAAGTTACCCTGACATTCCAAAGGTATGTTATCATAGATGTAAAAAGGCAATAGGCTCAATTAGGGTGAAAACTGAACTTTGTCTGGGAAGATACTGGCCTAGGACATGACTACTGCCCTAAACTGCTTTTAGTCAAAAAGTTGTCATTTCAGGCCATCCTTTGTGGTTATTTTAGGTCTTTGAGTTTGTAAGGCCTGGGAATAGAGATCACTGGCCAGAATGGGAGTGACCACTGCAAACCACTGAAAATTGGGGAATACGTAACCCCCTAAACAAAGGAATTCTCCCTCTTGGCTTTGCTCATGGGCTCTCTTGGTCCTGCTTCCTTGTATTCCTCTGTTTCCTGCCCGGCCGCGCGGCCCTGCGGACCCCACGTGCAGCGGACCGATGGACTGCAGCCGGGAACACAAACCAAGCTGGACTGTGCCAACGTGGCATGGAAACCCTGAGCACTGACTCTGCGTCTAGCCCTACTGAAGGCACAGCTACACGTCTTTCACGGTGGGACTGAGGGAGAAGGGACCTTAGAAACTCAGGGATATAATTCTGTGCAAATAAAAATCATTCATTTTCCCGCATGAGTCTCAGAACATTCTTTTTCTAGGCATATCGCAAGAATTCCACTCTCGTGAGCAACAGGTGGGGACCAGGACCTCTCCCCATCAGTAACAGATGGATGGATGGATGGAGGGATGGAGGAACGGATGGCATTTCTGTCCCCACACTTTAATTTATTCTAATCCCACATACACAGAGGCAGGCAAAATAGGTTTACAGTTGTAAGCATGCAAAACAGAGTTCATCTTGTATTAATATATATTTTTTTTTATCCTCACCCGGGGGCATTTTTCCATTTTTTGTTCAGATAGTGTGGGAGGGAGGGAGAGAGAGGAAGGGAGAGAGAGAGAGAAACATCGACGTGAAAGGGACACATCGAGTGGCTGCCACCTGCACGACCAACCAGGGCTGGAGACAAACTGCAGCTGAGGTAGGTGCCCCTAGCAGGAACCGAACCCAGGTCCCTCTGGACCACAGGCCGACGCTCTGACCGCTGAGCCAAACTGGCCAGGGCATTATTTATTAATTATTGTATTACAATTGTAAACCTACTTTTGCCTACCCCTGTATTTACTGCCAGACTCAATTTACTAAAGTATGGTTTTACCTTGTTTGATTTGTATGCTTTGATACCTTGTTGGAACTCAGTGTAGAATCAGATTACTCCCTAATTTGTTTGGGCTTACATTCCTTCCCTCACCCCTTACTAATGCCCCAAACAAACTATACCAGGCAGGCAGTGTAGTCTAGCTGGCATCTTCCAAAGACAAGCCCTGCATTTTTCTTCTTTGACTTGCTAGAGAACCCCCTCCACACCGCCTTCCCTGATTGCTCTATCGCTCTTTCTCTGACCCCTTACAGCCTCTTGTCTCAGCACCACTTACCTTCCCTAAACACCATGTTCTCGAGATATATACATAATATATTAGCATATATTAGCTCTATTGAGTTATAAACGACATACAATAAACTGCACATATTTAAAGTATACAATTTAATAAATTTGACATATCAACATAACCAAGATAATGAACACATCCATCACCCCTAAACCCTCCACATTTTCTCCTGCCACTTGGTAATCCCTCCTCCTGCCCCTCCTCTCCTCTTGCCCCTCCCCTCCTCCTGCCCCCAGGCAACTGCTAATCTGCTCTCTGTCACATAGATTGGCTGCCATTTTTAAAGTTTTATACAATGGGAGAGCATAATTGCAAATGATACATCAGATAAGGGGTTAATTTCCAAAATATAGAGTACTCATACAACTCAACAAAAGGAAGACAAAGAACCCAATTAAAAAATGGGCAGAGGAGCTAAATAGACACCTCTACAAACAGGACATACAAATGGCCAAGAGACTATGAAGAAATGCTCAAATCATCAGAGAGATGCAAATTAAAACAACAATGAGGTATCACCTCACACCTGTCAGAATGGCCGCCATCAACAAATCATCAAACAACAAGTGTTGGCGAGGGTGTGGAGAAAAGGGGACCCTAGTACACTGCTGGTGGGAATGCAGACTGGTACAGCCGCTATGGAAAACAATATGGTGTTACCTCAAAAAATTAAAACTTGAACTCCCATTTGACCCAGTGATCTCACTTCTAGGAATATACCCTAAGAAGCCTGAAACACCAATCAGGAAGAATATATGTACCCCCATGTTCATAGCAGCACTATTTACAATAGCTAAGATCTGGAAACAGCCCAAATGTCCATCAGTAGACGAGTGGATAAAAAAGCTGTGGTACATATACACAGTGGAGTACTATGCAGCTGTAAGGAAGAAAGATCTCTTATCCTTTGAGATGACATGGAGGGACCTGGAGAGTATCATCCTAAGCGAAATAAGCCAAACAGAGAAACAGAAGTATCACATGATCTCACTTATTTGTGGGATATAATGAGCATAACCGTCTGAGGAATGGGGTAGACCCAGAGACATGGAAGTAGAATACAGACTGACAACCCTCAGAAGAGAGGGTGGTGGGGGGAGGGAAGAGATAAACCACAGAATTTATATGTATGTATGCATAACCGATGGACAACAAAGCTGGTTATGGGGTGGGGGGAAATGGGAGGACGGTGTCAATGGTGAAAAAGAAAGGAGAAACATCTGTAACAAAAATTAATTAATTAAAAAATTTTAAAAAATAAAGTGTTATACAAATGGAATCTTTGTATTTCATTGTTATTTCAGTTAGAACCTCCAGTACAATATTGAATAGAAGTAACGAGAGTGGACACATTGTCTTGTTCTTTACCTTAGAAGGAGAGCATTTAGTCTTTCACTCTTGAGTATGATATTAACTGTAGGTTTTCTCATAGATGTCTTTTATTGGGTGGAGCAATTTCCCCTTTATTTCTAGTTTGCTGAGAGTTTTTATAATGAATGAATGTTGGGTATTATCCAATGCTTTTTCTACATATATTGAAATGACCATATGTTTTTTCATTTTTTAGTCTATCAATATGATAAATTATATTGATTGAGTTTTTTGGAATTGATTATATATAGATTCTATTTGCTTAATTTCTAAGAATTTCTACATCTAAATTCATGAGGAATGTTGGTTATAGTTTCTCACTTTAATAATGTGACTGTTTTTCTGGCTCATGCCCCTTGATTAATCTCTAATATAAAAGCTATTAAATAACTTATGTAACTTGGGAAAAATAACATCAGGGGCATATCTGAAGAATGAAAGCAATAAAATATATTTAGTAGGGTTCTTGAGAGAGAAAAAATATGACAAAGTTGGACAAGAAAGTTTACATTTTTTTTGCCAAGTTTTCTAAATGTTGCATTGTCCTTATTCCTGCAGATAGATTAAATATTCCAGAAGGAAGAAAAAGAAAGTTTCTTATTGAAAAAAAATAAAGAAAAGGAAACAAGATAAAATTCTTTTTTGTTAGTGGGAATTTAAGAGGAAGGGATGGGGAAACAGAGGTGTGAAGTCAGGCACACTTCATGAGGGTCCCTCCCCACCGCCACCCCATTTTTTATGGGGAAGGGGAAGGACATAAACTTCTACCAAGCCCTATGGGCTAGGCCCTGTGCTAATGCTTTTGCATATGTCTCATATAATGGTATCGGATGGGGAAGATATTTTTGGAAGAACAGAAGAACCCAGTGTTGATTTCCAGCATATTCCAAATTGCTCATATGGACAGAATTTTGAAGGTAAGATTATTTTATGTGCTTAACCTAAGGGTACATTTTGAGCCACTGACAAACTGGTGTCCAGAAAAGTGTTATCTGAGCAGTGAAGAGACCCAACACTAGGTCACCAAAAGATGTATTTACAATTACCCTGAAGAAGAGAAAATTAATGGGGATGGAGGTGGGGGTAGATAATAGTCTTCAAAAATAAAAGAGCTTTCTCTTTTTATTTGGAAAAAGAAACACACTTTTTAGTATGTGGTTTCAGATGGCAGAGATATGATCAATGGAGGGAATTATGGAGAGTGGGATTTCAGCTCAACCACTGATCCAGGCTGTCTGGAGTGGGGTGCATGTGTTTCTCAAGGACCTGGTGTCCCAGAATAGCAAGGGTGGTGGAGACGTACCATTGCCCATCTGGGATACCAGCAGGGAATACAATTCCTGGGTTATGTGGGAGAGGGAGCTAAAAGTCTGACAGTCACAGTCCATTTCCTCTTGAAGAACCTATGAATTAGCTGTGTCTGCCTCCTCTTTCCACACAGGCAGAGTATGAATAGAGAATGGAGGACATGGGTGTGTGTGTGTGTGTGTGTGTGTGTGTGTGTGTGTGTGTGAATGCAATCACCTAGGAGGCACTCTCACAATCATTATGTATGATGCATCACAACAGCTGGTAGTGGACTTGGCAGGGGGTGACAATCATTTGAATGTTAGTCTTGATGAACTAGTTCTGAATTTCCTCTGGGATCAGTGAGCCTTTGAACCTGCCTGTCTCCTGGGTTTGGGGGAGTTTCTCTGGTTGTGGGGTTATCCTGTTGCCATGTGGGGGCCCTCAAAGATATGAAACAGTATCAATGGTGGTTAAGAGCTAGGACTATGGAGCCACACATAACAAGGGTTGTATTCTGGTTTGGTCACATTACTAGCCATATGACCTTGAGTAAATTGTCTAACCTTTTTTTTTTTTTTTTTTTTGGTACTGTGTTTTCCTTATCTGTAAAATGAGACTGACAAAACACTTTAAGAGCTGTTGCGGGAATTAAATGAGATAACAGATAAAAAGCATTTGGGAGAGCTCCTGGTACTTGGTAAACACTTAGAAAGAGGTTATCGTTCAGCCTGACTCTGTGTGCAGCACACTGAGCTGGGCAAGGGCTGCAATCACTTTTAGTGGCAATTACCTTGATCATTTATTTGATTTACTCTCGTGCAAGAATGTGAGCTCTAAGAGAGCAGGAGCATTGCTGGTTTATTCACTGTTTTATTTCCAGTAGTTTGCATGCTGCCCAGCACATCTTAGAGGCTCACAAATGGAAATAGCTGCATCTCGTTCCCCTCCAGGCCCAAGGAGTCTCTCTCGGCGTTGGCAGGGACAGGTTCCTGCAAACAGCTCATAAGCAGAGATCAGGGTATGGCCCAGCCTCCTCTTTACACAACTTTGAATGTCTATCAGACCAAAATCAAGGGCTAACATGGACTTACCAATGAGATAGGTCTTAATTTGTCACTACCCTTCCCATTTTATGGGTGAGAAATTGAGTCAAGGAGATGAAGTAACAGCTCAGGGTGAGACAGCCACAGCCCATGAATGATAATGTCATAAATCCAGGTCTGTGGACTATAAAGACCCTCTTCTTTCCGCAAGGCCACTGGTATACTAATTTCAGGCAGGCAAGCAATAGTTATTATCTTTTTCTGAGAGAGAGAGAATTGCTCTTTATGATTGTACACATTAAGCTAAATCTGGTGCTAATAGTAAAAATAGCTGAACTGCTTCAGAGCGACTGGAGGGCTGGGTCAGATGGGATGGTACAGCTCCGGCTCCAGCTCCATCCCTTCTCCCTTCACTGGAAGTCCGTCCCTCCCTTCCCTCTGGTCCCTCCCTGCATGGCAGCAATCTGCGTCAGAAGTCCACTGGAAATACAGAGTCCCGGGCCCTGTTCCGGATCTGCTGACTGTATCTCTGGGATGAGGCCAAGGGCCGTCTTCCGGGGAATATTAGTTACTGAAGCTTGAACCACCACCCTGGGTTCACATCCCCCCTCCCTCTGGGCCTCTCTGACCCTCCATCAGTCTGAAACCCAGGCAGCTTCTGCTTCGTGCTCTTTGCTGCCACAGTTCTGCACAGGAGGCAGCCAAGGCCAGACCAGCCCTTTGGAAGAGCCTGGGGCCTTACAGCTGGAGGCTGGAAAGCCCCGAAGTGTGGGGAAGGCCTTGCTCAAGACATCAGGGGAGAGCTTTTTATTTTAATTTCTTTTATTATTATTACTTTTTAAAAATCCTCATCCGAGGACATGCTTGCTTTTATCCTCAGATGGGGGAGAGAAAAACATCGATGTGAGAGAGACACATGGAGTGGCTGCCACCCACACGACCCCGATTGGATCCAGGGACAAACTGCAACCAAGACAGGTGCCCTTAGCAGGAACCGAACCCGGGACTCTCTGGTCCACGGGCCGACACTCTAACCGCTGAGCCAAACCAGCCAGGGCGAACTTTTAATTTTTTATTTGGTGGTCTCAAGTTCCTCTGGCTTAACTAAGCCAGCCCACAGAAGATGGACATCCACAGAGACCCAGATCCCAGTAGATCACTGGGGCAGGAGACAAAGGAATTTCTTGTGCTCCTGCGATGGGAAGGGCAGGAAGGGAGTTAGCAAGGTGGTGGGAGGCTGAGCACTCGTGAAGTCCCCTGGGGAGGAAGAGTTCCTGAAGCTGGGACAAGAAGTGGGGGAGGGAGAGCACCTGAAGAGGACAGAGGCGGGTCTAAAAAGATGGTCAGGGGTTTGCTGAGCAGTGTGTGAGGTGACCTTTCCTGGGCTCCCCCAGTTGTCCAGTAAATTCTATTAACCCCCCCGAGTCTCTGGTGTGAGTGGTTTTGTTGTGGAAACTGAAGAAGGGTGGGAGGGTCCAGCAGGTCGGGGCGAGGCAGGCTGCACTCAGCAACCTGGGATCCAGGGTCTGGAGGAGCAAAGAGCACCGAGCCGGAAATGGCTCCCCAGGGAACACGTTCCAGCCAGAGTTCCAGGCTCTGGGCTGCTGCAGCCGCTGAGCTGGGGAGTCAGGCAGATGTTCCCTAACCTGGGGGTGGGCCGGCAGGCCGCCAGCCAACCACTCTCCACCCGAAACTGGAAAGTGAGAAGACAAAAGGAAAACGCGGTTTGGCTTTATAAATACGACACTAATTACAGCTGGATACTAATTGCAGCTGGCCGTACGGACTGCCTCCACCAAAGCGGCCTGCTCACGGGGCGGTGTCATGACAGTCACAATCGCAAGCTCTGCCCTCCGGCTGGCTTATCTGCCTCCATGAGGCCTGCTTCCTCGTGTCTTTCTTGCTTTGAGAGCCTGGTTGTCTATGGCTAATACAGGGGCTCTAGTTACAACTTGGAAAAAGGAAAGTATGGGCACAGCACTCAGCGTTTGAGTAATTCTCTCCTCTGAGAGGTGGCTTACCGCGTGCTGGCTCAAATGTCAGTATTGTCTCGTTTGGGGGCTCAGCCAAAAAGAATGTGGGTTCTATTAACACACATCTATTTGCCCTTTCTCTGTAAGAGTCCTATGAAGTGTCCTTCACCAAAGCAAGTAGATCCCGGTGCACCTCTAAAACAGATCTTGAATAATCTTCCCCAGCCCATGTTACCACTCACCCGAAGTCCACACTTCAGAGAAGAGGCTAAAATACGGAAATGGCTCCCCAGGGAACACGTACCAGAGACGGGGATGGAAAGGCACTTCAGCCGTTCTCCCTAAAGATCAGCTTGGAAGTGAAAGACACCAGCTCATGAATTCAGGGAGGCTGCTTCTGAGAAGGTGCCTCCAACCATCTTCCATGCTCTTCTTCAAGGCCTATTATGTGCTCGGCTCTGGCCTAGGTGCCCTGATGGCAGAGTGGGGGGTGGAGAGCAACACAAAATACATGACTCACAAAACCTTGTTTCCATCCTTATGGAGGTGATGGCCTGGCTGGGTGAGGGGTCACAGATTCATTAATGGGCCCACATCAAAGGAGAGGGAGCAGGAGAGAAGAGGAGAACCATGTGGATACATTAGCAAAGCAATCTTACTTCTGCAAGTTTTCTGGTCCGAGTTGAGGATGTATCCTTGTTTGCATCTGCAGGTGTACGAGCCAGGGGTATTGATGCAGAAGTGGGCACAGTTATGCTCCAGGAGACTGCACATGTGGGCCACTGAAAAGAAACACAGACCAGTTAAGACAATGATAATGCCTTCTCTAGCTTCCTGCACCCTGCAAACATTGCCTCAGAGCCTACCCTGGGATGGAGAGAGCAGAACCCAAGAGAAACAGGCTGCAGTCCCCACCCTCAAGGGGGTCTACAGCCTCTGGTCAAATGAGACAATTCTAGATAAATCCTATCAGCCATATCTAAATAAAGGACCATGGAGGGTAAAAGGGAAATTATGTTAAGCTAAGCCATATAAAAGGCCAATATCCAACTACAAACAGGTCGAAATTACCTACAAAAAGAGGAATTCTATGGTGCAGTTAATAATACCCAACGGGTCCGTCCAGTGTGGCTCAGTGGTTGAGCATCAAGCCATGCATCAAGAGGTCGCCGGCTTGATTCCTGGTCAGGACACATGCCCAGATTGTGGGCCCATCCCCAGTGGGGGGCATGCAGGAGGCAGCCAATCGATGTTCTCTCTCATCAATGTTTCTATCTTTCTCTCCCTTTCACTTCCTCTCTCTAAAATCAATAAAGGAAAAAATATATATAAAATAAATAACATCAATTTAAAAATAATAATAAGCCCTGGCCACTTTGGCTCAGCAGTTAGAGTGTCGGCCTGCGGTCCAGAGAGACCCGGGTTCGGTTCCCGCTAAGGGCACGTACCTCGGTTGCAGTTTGTCCCCGCCCTGGTTGGTCGTGCGGGTGGCAGCCACTCGATGTGTCCCTTTCATGTCAATGTTTCTCTCTCTCTTCTTCTCTCTCCCTCCCACTCTATCTGTACAAAAAATGGAAAAGTGTCCTCGGGTGAGGATAAAAAAATAAATAAATAAATAAATAATAATAATAATAATACCCGACGGGTGGGTAGGAAGATCAGAAAGCTTGTTGATACCAGTGGGGACTTTGGCTAAAATGTGGGTTTTCAGGAGGCTGCAGAGCAGTTAGAGGAAAAGCTCTTAGTTAAATGACGATGTGGTTAAGAATCAGCAGTTTCTCAGGACCATAAATCCCAAGAGTAGGGTGATTTTTAATACGTGGAAGTGTTATGCTAAATTTTTGGAGTAAAATAATGCATTCATATGTTCCATGTTTCCATAAGCTGTATGTCTCATTTAAAAATATTTCTGCATTTAGTTTCTGAAGTACCTCGGCCTTCAGATCCACCAGTTCTTGCATAAGTCTGTCTGGAGCTCATAAAAATTCTTACTTTTTCAATATTTTAATTTATGACTTTACTCAAAATAATGCAACGTGAACATATTTAAAACTTACCGACATCAGTATAAACAAGGACAAGTTAGGTAAGCATTTTCAAACACAAGAAAGATGACCATATGTAGGAATATATTTATAGAAGCTAAAACAAAAGAGGCTTTCAAAAGCTAAGAACAAAAGCCCTGGTCGGTTTGGCTCAGCGGTTGGAGCGTCAGCCCACAGACCAGAGTCATGGGTTCAATTCCGGTCAAGGGCACACACCTCCGTTGCAGTCTGTTCCCTGGCCCCTGGTCAGGGTTGTGCTGGAGGCAACAAATCAATGTGTCTCTCTCATATTGATGCTTCTCTCTCTCTCTTCTCCCTCGCACTCCATTTAAAGATAAATAGAATAAATAGCCTCAGGTCAGGATGAAAAAAAAAAGCTAAGAACAATCCCAGTAATCTATTGCTTAGAAAAACTCAGCTACCAATGAAATTGATGGTATGACAGGTATGTGTCTCCTTACTTCTTTTTTTTTTTTTTCATTTTATTGATTTTAGAGAGAGAGGAAGTGAGAGGGAGAAAGAGATAGAAACATCAGTGAGAGAGAACATCAATTGCCCACCTCCTGCATGCCCTTCACTGGGGATTAGGCCCACAACCTGAGCATGTGTCCTGACTCGGAATCGAACCAGTGACATTTTGGTGCATGGGTCGATGCTCAACCACTGAGCCACACCACGAGACTGTCTCCTTACTTCTAAGTAAGAAACATGGTGAGCACTATATGAACTAGGGGAGCAAAACTTCTTTATTTCATAACAATACAGTTTAAATGATCATTCTGAGTTTATGACTGTCTATGCTTAAGCTCCTAAAATACAAATAAAACACAGGTAACATTAGGAAAATTCATAAATTAAATACAATCAATAATTTTTACTCTGGTGTGAAATAAATATCTGTTTTTGTGACCATGGACAACTTTATTAACCTCTTTATATGAAATGGAGATAAAAATAGCACCTACCTCATAAGGGCCTTGTAAGAGTTAAAATAATCAGGACGGTAAAGTGCTTAGAATGGTGCCCAGTGCCCGGGGAATGAGTGCTCATGGTTGTTAACTATTACGTAGCAAAGGACAAGCACGGTGGCCTTTTGTTCTGTTTTACATACATGGGTTCATCCTACATATATTGATCCTCAACTTGGTTTTCCACTGAACATTATTCACAGATTCTATCTATACTGATATATACCATCCTTCATAGAACCTAAGATGCACCCCCATTTCAGAGATTTCTAAATGTTGGAGGGCGGGAAGAGATTAACCAAAGAATTTATATGCGTAAATGCATAACCCATGGACACAGACAATAGTGTGGTGAAGGCTAGGGGGAGGGGCGGGAGTAGGGAGGAGGGGGTTAATGGGGGGGACATCTGTAATACTTCCAACAATAAAGATAAATTTAAAAAATAATAATAAATAAATAAAAATGTGAAGACATATAGAGTTGATACTCATTTGCAAATCCTGTATTTGCGAATTCGCCTACTTGCTGAACTTTATTTGTCACCCTGAAGCCGATACTCCAGCGCGGCCACAGCCACTGGGGACAAGCTCAGAGTGACGAGGCCACACGAGACGATGCTCTGCCTTCCTGTTTCAGCGCTCAGACTGTGAGCACGTGTCCTTTCAAGGTCTACTCAGTGCTACGGCTTTCACATTTTTGTGCTTTTTGTTGGTGTTTTGCTGTTTAAAATGGCCCCACGCACAGTGCCGGAGCCTGCTGAAGTGAACTGCTAGTGGAGTGCGTCTCGTGTTCCCCAGTGCAAGGGGCCGCCATGCGTCTTACTGTCAGTTTCCTTCAGGCGTAAGTAATAGTGCTGTGGGCTCTGAGCTCAAAGTTAATAAATCAACAATAAATATTACATGACATGTCTTTAAACAGAAACACACATGAAACGAGATTATGTACTGATCAGTCGACAAACATGTGACCCCGAGTCTCGCAGAACCTGTTTTCCTCAGGAGCAACGGTTCAGTATTCGCTAATTCAGTGTTCACTGTAACTGCATAGAACGTAATTGCTGAGAATAATGAGCATCAGCTGTATATCTTAGCTGTGATCAAATACATTAGCGCTAGTTAATTGCTTTCAATTGCTTTATCCACTGGTCACATGACTCATTTTACTTGGTCACCTCTGCATCAGTTGACATTTGAGCAGGTCTCAAACTGGCTTTCACAGCACCGTGATGAACACTGTCAAACACACCTCCTTGAACGCAGGCGCCACTGATCCCCTGGGACTGGGCCCTGGTTTAACAGAGAGAGCCGAATGGCTTGGCAAGGTGGCTCACACCAGCCGTGCCTGAGAACGATTCCAACCCCTCAAACCTCAGCCCTCCGCATTGTCAGCTTTACGTTTCTGACAGCCTCGTGAGGGGAAAATCATTATTCTGTTTTTAATTTGCATTTGCTTTGCACCCCGGAAGGCTGTTCTTTTACTACTGCTGGAGTCACAGGGCACTCCGATGAACCTCCGAGTGTCACTACTTTCCCCCATGATGAGAGAAGTCTAAAGTCTAGGAAACCAGCACTTAGGAACTGGTGCAAGGCCCAAGTGATGGACCCCGTGTCCTCTTCCCACTGGACCCTGGCAGATGAAATAGGAAGATGAGACGTGAGCGGAGAAAATACCCGCTGGGCCGCAGACAGCACAGTGGTGAAGAGGATAGCCTCTGGAAATAGACTGACGCTCAGCTTTGCCGCTTCCTATGTGTGACCTTGTCTGAATTCCTTAATTTCTTTAAACCCCACCTTCTTCCCCTGTCCAATGGGGGCATTAGCAGAGCTACTGCATAGAGTTCTAGAGTGACAGCTTGTTTCTGAGGCTTGTTTGGTCTAAGAAACTGGAACCAGGAGGTCGTAACTTGCTGTAACAGAAGCAGCGCTGGATTAGAAGCCAGACTTGTGTTCCAGCTCCCCTCTACCTCACACAAGTGAAGTTCAGGTAAGTTGGGTAGCTCTCTTTGGCTTATTTCTTTGCCTGCAGAATAAAGGCATGAACAGGTCTAGGGACCCTCCGTACGCAGACTTATTGTTTTGTCTGTGCAGCACCCCCTTTCTCTAGAAACTGCCCTTCTCACTCCAACGCAAGGTAAAGGGCAGCTTATGTGTTGGTATGAGGGCTCCATGCCTGGCCGCCAATGGGTGGGCCACAGTTTGATAATCAGAGTATTTTCTTGGCACGTAGGAACTAGAACCGAGAAAAGGGGGGCTTACACCAAGGGCAAGTATGTCTGGGGGGGCTGACATGCTCTCTGCCCATGGACCACGGCGTCTATGGGGAAGCAGAGGGAAGAAGTGGGTAGAAGAGAGAACTACCAATACTCTTCTCCGCTATCCCATGAGTAATATAACGCAATCCCTTCTTTCTCAAGCTAGTTCAAGTAGAATTTCTACCACTTTCAACCAAAAGAATCCCAAACATTTTTACTAAGGTAGCATGCAAGTTTTCCATCTATAAAACTCTATGGATGAGTGTTCAGTGAGTCTCCGAGCATCGGGGCCCTGCTGCCTTGCTCTCCCGTGGGCCAGGCCTGGTGATGTGACTGACGGGAGAGGATAGCTCTGCCTCCTCTGCTGACCAGCGAGTGACCTCATTTCTCAGAAGGCCCTCTGGGTGGAAACTGGGTCAAGGCTCTGTGCTCAGAGGAAGGAACCAGTAATCAGCAGATTGCCATTGGCAGGACTGGATTTTTTAAACTAGGAAATCTGAATGTTCATAAATGTTTATTAATGAATGTAAGAATGATTAAAAGAATAATCAAAGGAGTGGTGGGGTTGACTGGGGCCCCTGAAAGGAACAATTACCGGATAGTCAAGTCAACATCTGTTGAAGTCAATCTGCTCTTCCACTTAACCCAACAGGGCCTCAAAGGGGTGCAATAAGCGGAGACTTTGCCCAGGTTGGTAGATGAAAGGTGTGTCTCAGGAACACTTTTAGGACCTTACATTGTGACTGGCCTGGGTGGGGTGAGGTGGGGCTATTAGGGTAGGAACAGCCAGCCTAGACTGATAGAGCAAGTACCAAGAGGTTAATTAAAAGCAGTCCTGCCCTGGCCGGTTTGGCTCAGCGGTTGGAGCGTCGGCCTGCGGTACAGAGAGACCCGGGTTCGGTTTCCGCTAAGGGCACGTAGTTCGGTTGCAGTTTGTCCCCGGCCCTGGTTGGTTTGTGCAGGTGGCAGCCACTCGATGTGTCCCTTCACATCGATGTTTCTCTCTCTCTCTCTTCCTCTCTCTCCCTCCCACTCTATCTAAATAAAAAATGGAAAAATGTCCTCAGGTGAGGGAAAAAAAAAAAAAAGCTGTCCTGCCCAGGTTATAATGAGTCTTCAGAAGGCTCATGATAGACAGGCATTTTTTCAGTCTCTAATTCTGTGTCCTCTCTCACTGGGTGGCAAAAGTGGTGGACCCCAGGATGTGTAGGTTTTTGGTCATCTTGTAGACAGGGCCTCAATTCACAGGACACCTGGTCTCCAAGTTTCTCTTATGGTCTCAGGGGTGGCCTGAGAATGCAATCTGAGAAGTCCCACTCCCAACCCCTGCTGTGGCTGGTATGGGAATTCACTGCCCATGGGTATAAAGCCACCACTGTGTCCAAGTTCATGTCCACAGAGCAGCGAGCGCCAGAGCCAGGACTCATGCTCTAGGGCAGTCTGGCTCCAGAGCGGAGACTCATACTCCGGCAGCGCGTTTCTGCTGTGTCTGAAGCACGTGGCTTCAGACCTTCTTCCCTGTGAAACCCTGTCCCCAGGTGCACCAAGGCCTCCACCTTCCTGCCTACCCTTCGTCAGCACTTTTCAAACTGTGGCTCATGTCTCCTATGCAAAGCACAATGCTTCAGAGAATCTGGACTCGTGTTGTTGTTGTTAAATGACATAGAAAGAAACAATGGAAAATATCATTCCTTTCCTGGTTTACTGCAGTCATCCTCACTACATGGCCAGTAAACTCCTCCTCTGTCAAATCTGTGTAATGCATAGTGGTTACGATGTAGGTTCTGAGCCAGAATGCCTGGGTTCACATAGCAACTCTGCCACTTAGAGCTGTGTGACTTTGGACAAGTTACTGAACCTCTCTGGATCTCAATGTTCTTTTCTATAAAGTGGGAATGATAAGAGCACCTATTTCACAGGTTTGTTGTGTGAATAAAATTAGTTAATATATGCTAATAGCGCAATAGTACATGCACATAGTAAAATCAATAAATCTAATGATTATTATTATTTTCTTCTATTTAAGGCTCTCCTGGAGCCCCTAGGTGAACCCAGGCTTTTTCTGAGAGAGAAACACTGATGTGAGAAAGACACATCGATCAGTTTCCTCTCACACATGCCCTGCCCCAAGGCCTGGATCGAACCTGCAACCCAGGTATGTGCTCTTGACCAGGAATCAAACCCACTACCCTTTGTTCCAAAGGCCAACTCTCTAACCACTGGGCAACACCGGCCAGGGCAGACCCAGGCATTTTTTTTATCAAAGGTCCCCAGAGCTAGGTGACTTTCCAAGGCCACCAAAGTGCAGACTTCATAGAACCAATATCCCATTTCTCTGCTATGAGAGCATCTTCTCACCAGCCCGGAGCCCTTGGGCCTGGCACTTGGAGGGTAAGAGCTCTGGAGCTGGAGAGTCTGCAATATGAATCTCCAACTCTGATACTTGAAGTTGCTTATTCTTTCTAAGCTTCAGTTCCCATTTCTGTAAAATGTGGATAATAATAGTACCTGCCTCATAGGCTCTTACAAGTATTAAATAAAATAATGTATGGAAAGTACCTAGCCCAGGACAAACTCCACTGTTATCATCAGAGTGTAGCTCAATACATGTTTAAGGAACAAATGAGACTTCCAAAACCTCAGAGATGCAACTCAAAAAAGACACTCAGCACTGTTGCCTGGAAACGGGAGCACAGGTCTTCCATGGATCTGACTGTACTCACACACAACTCGGCGCGCACTGAAGCCGGGTCCGCAGTTCACAGCACCTGCTCACACGTCTATCTCTGCAGGTACAACCCTGTGTTACAGCTTCGCTCAGTACAGACAGCTGGCAGGTGGGATCTCTTGGAGTGGAGTCTGCTTCCCCCCACCCTTCAAAGGCTTTCCACCAAGCCCTGAGGTGAACCTCACCCTCAAAGCTGGTTTACCCAGCATGGCTGGACGGTGGAGGCTGCCATCAGAAAACGCTTTCCCTTAGAAAAGGAATTTATAACCCGTGATGTGCAGAGGAGTGAAATGAGGAAGAGCTTTGGAAGCAGAACCCATCATCTGCTGGCTGTTTGTTCATGGGGAATTCACTTAACAAGTTTACTAACCTGTAGATAGGGAGCGACAGTACCGCGTTGCCTCTCCAAGTTCGCGTGAGGATCAAATGCAAAAACAGAAGGGAAAGTGCTTGATAAATATCAGTTATTGGCCCAGCTGGTGTGGCTCAGTGGGCTGAGCGTTGTCCCATGGACTGAGAGGTCCCAGTTCGATTCCCCGTCAGGGCACATGCCTGGGTTGGGGCTCCATCCCCAGTAGGGGGCGTGCAGGAGGCGGCCAATCGATGTTTCTTTCTCACATGGATGCTTCTATCTCTCTCTCCCTTTCTCTCTAAAAAATCAATAATAAAAGAAGTATATGAAAAAAGAATATCAGTTACTGGATGTTTACTGCAGAGTTGATAGAAGCCCTGGGGCCTCCTCAACCTCTGAAGACAGATGACAGGTCTGCTCAGCAGAGCCCAGCCACTCGGTGAGAGGGGAGCTGGTCTCCTGCGGGGTGGGGGTGGGGATTCACAGGCTCCAGGAACCAATGGAAAAATGAAGGGCATAATATGAATGTTTTCTTAGAGCTTCCAGATGATAACAATGCGGGGGGGGGGGGGAGCGGGGGTAGAGATTCAAATCGCCTTTCCATTTTGCTGTCATAAAGAACACAGAGAGGTTCTTCTATGGACAAGCCCACATCCTCAGACTCATCATACTACCTTTTCATTTGCAGATGAGTCCAGAGCCCTCCCGAAAGAACTCTTCCATTAACATTTCCCAAGACAAATGAATATATCCATCAAAACTGCTTTGGAACCAATTTCTTTTTCACTATTTCCAGGAAGAGGGGAACATAAATTCTGCAGAAGTCATTTAAAGTCATAAACCTTAAAAAATGTTTGCAGTGCCTTCTGCCGGGTGAAGTATTCCAGGTGACTTAGGCTCTAGCACAGTCACACTGCCCTTCTGCGGGGCCAGGGAAAATGGCATTTCTGAACATCTTCCAAGTGACATGGCTGAAAGTTCTTTTTCCTTCATGGTACTGATTTTGTACATAAATCGTTTGATTTTTTAGGTCAGTTCTCATGGAATTTTTTTTTTAAAGGCGCATCAAGAACACACCGATTTTACTCTCTGAGGCATCGGGGGGGGGGGGGGGGGGCTTGGGGGCGGGGTCTAGGCCATGTCACATTCTGAGCACTGGTCCTCGGAGGCCCAGAGGAGCAGGTTCTCGCTCCCGGAGAGTTGGAAATAAGTCTGGTCCTTCAGCTCATTCTCCACTCATGCTCAAGGGAAACAGTAGTCATTTCAAAATAGATATTTCCTTTTGTTTTCCCATCAAAGAAGCATGGCAGCTGGAGGGGACAGGGACCAATGGGGGTGGCAAAGGCAGGACTGGACACTGTTTACCAGCTGAGGAGGCAGTTTCCAGGGACTAGAGCGGAGCCTGGGTTGGCCCCACGGCCCTGCCCTCCCGGAGGAGGGACAAGACGACAGCTGCAGAAGCAGGACCTGGAGAGAGCAAGCTGACCCACTGGAGAAGCCGAGGCGGGCGGGCGGGCTGGAGGTGACTCGGAGGCGCCCAGCAAGGAAGGGAGAGAGCGACCTTGCAGAGAGTAGGGTTAGAAAGCAACAGAGGGAAGAAGATCCTTAACGTGGGAAAAAGCAGCTCAGGGTCTTGGGGAGGCCTTCCTCACAGAGAAGTGAGCTGGGAGCGGGGCACCTCCTGCCATCTTACCAGGTGGGAAGGACCATGTCTTGATCCTCCTCAGACTCTAGGCCTCTTTGTCAGTCGAGACATCCAGTGCTAGCCCCACTGTGAGGCAAATATGCTTGTATTCCACAGTATCCGAGGAGAAATTAGGCCATTATTTTCGCCCTCCTATTTCCATCCCTACTCCAACTCATGAATTCCAACTTGGGGAATGCCAAGACAGTTCAATGTGCTGGAGAAAAACTTCACCTGTCTACTCTGACTCATTCTGCAGTTTGGGTTTAAATGTCCCCGCCCCAGGGAAGTCTCCCTGCGCACCTGGACTAGGCCAGGTCCTGCCTTGAATCCTTCCTCCATTACACTGTTATAATTGCAGTTATTTACTTATTTGTGCAATTTTGTGCTTAACATCTGTCTCCTGCACCAGAATATCAATGTCCCCAAATGCCACGTGTATCTTGGCCTGTGCTGAACACCCCTTGCAGGCACAGTGTCTGGGACGAGGCAGCACAAAATGAACCCTGGAAGATGAATAAATAAATCTGAATAGAACCCTGGAAGATGAATAAATAGATTTGAATGAAGCCCTGGAAGAACCACAGGGGCAGGACTTACTGCACAACTTGTTCTGGAACACCGAGGTCAGCGACTCCATCTGGCTGAAGTTGGCCACCAGGAAGACATGGTCCTCGTGAGGTTCGCTCCCGATGGCCTTCAGCGTGTTGAGGTCCACCTGGCCCACGCCAATGGCAAAGATCAGGATGCCTGTGTCCCGTGCCTTTGCAGCCACCTCAGCCACAGAGTCCTGTGGTCTCCCATCCGTCACAATCATTATGACCCGCGGCACATTCTCCCTCAGGGGCCGGGCCCCCTCTGCTTCTGAGAAAGCGATGTTTAGAGCATACTGGATGGCCAGCCCCGTCATGGTGCCCGTGGACAGGTGCCTCATCCTCTTGACAGCACGCTCCACCTCGGACTTCCTCTTGAAGGTCTTCAGGGAGAACTCATTCTTCACGGTGCTGCCATACTGGAGCAGGCCCACCCTGGTGATGTCAGGGCCAATGTCCAAGAACTGTAAGATGTCCATGATGAACTCCTTGACCTTGGCATAGTCGTGGGTGTTGACACTGCGGGAGCTGTCAATGATGAAGACCAGGTCTGCCCGCTTGTTTTCACAGGAGCTCTCTGGAGAAAGAGGAGAGGTCAAATGCATTAGAAGACTGTGAGGATGCAGTGCAAGTTGGCTATTGTTGGAAATCACAGGGCTCAGGATCACCTTTCTTTTTTTTTTTTTTATCATCCTCACCCAAGGACATTTTCCATTCTTTATTCAGGTAGAGTGGGAGGGAGAGAGAGGAACAGAGAGAGAGAGAAACATCGACGTGAAAGGGACACACATCGAGTGGTCGCCACCCGCACAACCGACCAGGGCCGGGGACAAACTGCAATCGAGGTACGTGCCCTTAGCGGGAACTGAACCCGGGTCTCTCTGGACCGCAGGCCGACGCTCTAACAGCTGAGCCAAACCGGCAAGGGCAGGATCACCTTTCAAATCTCCAACCTTCATCGATTTTTCTTCACACTTGGTAAAGTTGTAAGGATGTACGTGGAAGTAGCACATGCACGTGCATGACTGGGTGATCATGAGTATTGACTACAAACAAATACTAGTGCTTTTCCTAAGATGAATGAACACTTTAGTTTCTAGAAAGTCAACAGTACAGTTTTCAGGTGGTCAAACACCTGATCAGGGTCAAAATGATTTCATTATTTACTGCATACTATAGAAGTTTGCCAAGATACTGCAGGGCATGTGGAAGAAGCCACTTCTAGGAGCTACTGAACTAATAGAACAAGTGAAAGAATAGCTAGGATGACACCATGGTCCGGACACCGGATGTGCAGAGAACAGGGATGTTAGTGCTGGGGTCAAGGAGCTAGGACGTGAGCTGGCTTACGGATGCGGTGTTTGAACTGAGAGAAGGCACACGTGGAGAGAGTGGGTAACAGAATAAATGCTGAAGGAACTGCTAGGAGTCACAGGTAGGAATTAAGTTGAAGAAGTAGCCTAAAGCCAGTTATAAAAGGCCTTAAAATTCAGACTGAGAATTTGCACATGATGCCACAAGTGGTGGACATAATACAATTAGCATCATATGATGTAACCTATCTCTTCTGTAGAGGTTATATAATAAAAAGTCCATTGAGTGTGGTGGTGGTTTGCAAGGTGGGTGATCCAGACCATTGTTGTACTAATCTGGCTAAGAGGAGGACTCGGTCTCAATCAGGGCAACAGTGGAAATGGATAAGGGACCCAGCCCAGAAGCATTTCAACAAAGGACATGGTTAAATTGGGAAAAGGCAAATGTTAAGTCTCTCTCTTATCGCCACAACCACCATACATTTATTCCTCAAGCACTCAAGTACTTGGCCTGAGTCCACAGATGGAACTCACTGTGCTCTGGGAAAAGGATGAAGCCGCAGATGCCAGAAGCTGGGCATTCCTGCTGGAATTTCTCAGATGTTCTGAGCTACTGCCTCCGGCCAGGGGGAGTCCCTCCTCCCTTCCCCAGACTTTGCAGCTAAATCCACATTTGATAGGGATTAGAAAAGGAATCCCAAATGCCACAGCTGCAAGAGAGAGAGAGAAAGCCAACACTGAAACAGTGAACCCAGTCATTAAGATGAGAAACAAGAAAGGGCCATGCGGTCATCCCATCCAGGCCTGCTTGCCAAACCATGAGTCACCTGAGCGCTTGCACACACACCTCGTCCACTGCAGCCTCACAAGTTAACAAGTTTAGGGGAGGAAGCACCCCCAAACACCAATATCCTGGCAGGAAATCCACTCTCTGCCACCCCCACGTGGGGCACTGGTGGCTGCGTGAATTTAAGGTGAGATTCTCAGACCGCAGGCCCCAGAAACTGCTTTGAGGACCCTGGGATAAGATCAACAGAAAACCTGGCATTTGCAGGAAGTTTTAAAATCTTTTTTCCAGAGGGCTTTTACCACCACGATCTCATTTGATTTGCAAAGCTAGTTCCTGAGAAAAGAGCTATGAGTATAACACCCATTCGACAGATGAGAAAGTGAAGGCGCTGAGAGTTTGAAAACCTCTTAGAATTTACAAAAAGAAAAACTATATGGAAACAACACTAATGCCCACCTCATTGGGTGGTTGTGAGAATTTAAGAAAACAATCCAACCCAGCCCTGAGCCCTGGGGGCTGGACCCACCCTGAGAGGGACCTAGAAGCGTGCCTTTTTCTAATTCTCAGCAAGGTGCCTATGGTCTAGCACGTGGCCCCGGGTTGGAGCACTAATGACAGACCACAGGTCCCAATGGAGAAGACAAGGTCCAGGAGCAAGTGACCCCTTTCGAGGAGCTTCACCTGCCCCACCCTTGATGTCTCCCACCTTTGATGTGTGAACTTACTTCGGGGAGAGCGTAGCCCAGTGATCTCCACCTGCTGAGAACCGGAACCAGGCTCAGACTGTGCCACGGAGCAGGATATTCATGGAAGGCTCTTGGGAAGGGAGGGAGGCCGACAGTGGGCTGTTCCCCTGCGAACTCTATTCCTCTTTGGAAATAGGGAGTGAATCCTCCTGGGGCTGGATTCTTACTGTGGGTTTTAGTTGTGGTATTAACACCCCACCAAGCACACAATCAATTCACAGGGAAGCCTGGAAAATCCATGGGGAATTGTGTGCTAAATGGATTAGCTCCTGTTAAAACAAATGAGCGGTTTTCACAATGCCTGGACTTTTACAAAAATACCACAAAGGTTCAGAATGTTGTTGGAGGTTACAAGGGAGCTGTGACGGTGAGTCCTGGCAGCCCAAGCGACCAAGTTTTCTTCAAGACATCTCCGCAGGTCCCTTGAGGGCTCGCCACCACAGTCTCACAGCTCGTCTTTCAAAGGGCCAATTCAGGGGTTCTCAAACTTGCCGGGCCTCTCAATTCCCTGGAGGACTCCTTAAAAACTAAGACCAGTGGGCCACACCCCCAGGGTTTCTGACTGCGTAGGTTTAGGGTGGTACCTGAAATTTGCGTTTCTAGGTTGCTCCAGGGACCACACTCAGAAACAGCAGCTTAGGGACTAAAGGGCTCTTAAGGGGGAAGGGGGGTCTGGCAAGTCGTGACCCCACTGTCTCATTGCGAATTCCCCAAAGTGGGAAAGAGTCTCATCTACCTGTGGAGCCACGCAGTGGGGAGTACATTAAGTTGTCAGTCAATGTTGGTGGAATTAAACGAGGTTCAGGGACTCATAGACTAATACAGTCTTTAGAGACAGAGGGATCAAATTGAGTCTAAGTCACCCACTTTCCAGAAGGGGAAACAGGTTCAGAGAGGTGACTATGTCCACGAGGCCTTATGGTTCAGTAGGGTCAAACCTGGGACTATACTGGTGTTTATGGCAGGTACCTTGGAAAATTCTCAGTACAACGTGGCCTTTCAGCACAAGCTTTGTGAACACTTGGGGGTGTTCTGAAGTATTTGCTGGGACGAGCACAATAGCCTCTTCACATGGGGACTGCTGAGAGATGTTGCTAGAAAATGACTAGATAAATGAACACTTCAGAGTCTAGAAAGTAGTCAATAGTTTTCAGGTGGCCAAACACCTGATCAGGGTCAGGTGTGTGTCCCGTTCACACACTGGTTCCGACAAGCAGCAGCCCTGTGTCCTTAGCCTGGGAGCGCACACAACGGTCTCCCTTCTGGACTCTCCCAACAGACTTTCAACAGCCGTTGGAAGAGGTTTGTGAGCACATCGTGAAATGTCATCCTTCAGACCCTAGGTGACAGTCTGGACCTTGTCAGCAGCACGACCAATACCATCAGCTTGACTCCAAAGCCCACGTGCTGGCCAAACTAGTGTCTCTTGTCCTTGCAGTGAAGGTGAACCTGCGCCAGGACAATTTCCAGCAAAATCCCCACCACAGCGGGACTACAGTGTGCAACGTTGGAACGATTTCCTCCTCTTGGGGTTGCTGATTTGTCGCTAATCAGCTTCCCTTGCTCCAGCTAAATTCAATCATGACCAGCCCGGCCGGTGTGGCTCAGCGGTTAAGTGTCAACCCATGCATCAAGAGGTCGCCGGTTCGATCCTGGTCAGGGCACATGCCCAGGTTGTGGGCCCCATCCCCAGTGGGGGGCATGCAGGAGGCAGCCAATCGATGTTCTCTCTCATTGATGTTTCTATCTCTCTCTCCCTCTCCCTTCCTCTCTCTCTATAAAAGAAAAAAAATTCAATCATGACCATGTAATTGTACAGCAAATATTTGGTGCTATCTGCCTGGGAAGATCCAGGTCTGGAGAAGGAAGTGATATGAATCTCTAAGCTAAGGGTAAAATAACGTCATCCAGAGGCGGAGAGGGAGCTCTGACACGCTCAGTGAAGCGCAGTTGAGTCCTACGATCTCAGTGCAAGTCTAGCCTCTGCCACTTTCTGTCCATGTGGTCTGGAACCTCTCCTTAGCCTCCCTGCCCGCAGTCTCCTCTTCTGGGAAATGGGGGTAATAATATCTCACAGGGCTGTTGTAAGACTCAAAAGAGAATATAATAATAATTTATAGCTACTGTGTGTTGAGAACTTAATAAGTACTGTAAACTAACTAATTTGTCAATTTTTAAACATACACCTTCAGAAAACCTATCTTATTATATAACGGACTTTTGGCTTTAATGGACACCCTCATTAGTCCATTATATTGAGGTTTTACTGCATAATGATTTCCTGTGGGAGTAAACTGGGGGAGCAGGGGGGTGGGTAAAGGACAGAGAAAAAATAGCAGGATCAGTGGACTGAAAGTCCAGATAAGGTCACAGGATTACTGAAGTTGGAAAACTAGAAGGTATCAGAAGGGTGAGCTGGGAGAGGGGAGTTTTAACTCAGGTTTGACAGGCTGCAGTTATATCGGAGGAAAGTCAAAGCTATTGAGGGATCGTTCAGATGGGCATTGAAATCACCAAGAATGATGACAAGAATAATGTTGGAGAAAGTGGCAGTGAGCCCAGAGCTAACACGGTTCTAGGAATAATCACAGAGTGTTTTAAATTTCCCAACAATGACCAGAAACACAATGAAGCAGATGAAAATGTCATAAAGGGACAGAGAAAAATTATTTCATCGGAAGTTTCAAAGGGACACTAGGGAGTAAAAGGAAGGCTGTTTTATGATGAGAAAGAGAGAGAGAGAGAGAACCATTATTACTATGAGCCAGGAGTTTAAGGAGGGAAAAAAACATACCTAATGTTATGTTTTTATTCTTAGATGGAAATGGATCGGGCAAATCAGGAATTCTACAGTTTGGATCAAGCAAGGCAAACGACTGACTCCAGGGCAGAAGAAATGCAGGTTCCACAGTTACCGGTTAGGTGAAGCCAGTCCACAGGTATTTGTGAGTGCGCCAGGCTCTGGGAATGCAATGAAGGAAAGACTCCCAATTGTGAAAGGCAGGCAAACAGACAAATAGTAACAGGATACAATGAAATGGGTGGACTAAAACGAGAGCGGTCAGAGCGGGGGTGGGGAGGATGGCCGCCGGCACGATGACCCAGGCTCTAAGGCAGGCTTAGCGATGCCCTTTCTCTTTCTTTTCTCTGTTAGACATTACCCTCCCATTAGCCTCAGGAGCCTTTGAATGTTGCACCCCGGTACCTACCATCTGTCAGAGTTGGCACAGGAAACTGAATAATTTTACCGACCTGGTTTTAGTGTTTGGTGCCCTACAACAAAGACTGAAGTATTCAATTTTATCTACTTCTAAGTAGCTGGAAAAAAGTAAATAGCTAATTATACATTTGGCCCTTGAACAACACAGGTTTGAACCGCACAGATCCACTTCTATGCGAATTTTCTTCAAAAATACCGTAAACGTATTTTTCTCTTCTTTATGACTTTCTTAATAACATTTTCTTTTCTCTAGCTTACTTTATTTTCAGTATTTATACAGTAGATAATACACATAACAAAGTATTTTTAATATGTTTTTATTGATTTTTTTTTAGAGAGAGAGATAGAAACATCGATCGACTGCCTCCTACACGCCCCTTACTGGGGATTGAGCCCATAACCTGGGCATGTGCTCTGACCGAGAGTCGAACCTGGACCTCTCAGTCCGTGGGCCGATGCTCAATCCACTGAGCCACACCAGTCAGGCTACATACAAAGTATTTTTTAGCTGCTGTTTATTTTATTGGTAAGGCTCCCAGTCAACACTAGGCTGTTAGTTAAGTTTTGGGGGAGTGGAAAGTTATATGTGAATTTGCAACTGCAGGGCATTGGCAACCCTACCCTGTGCATTGTTCGCGGGTCAACTGTACTTAGGAGACACTAATTATTAGTGCTAACATTATTTTTCAAAGAGAAATAAGAAGAACGGGAAGACAAGACTGGCCACATCAAGAGTCTGCACAGAAACTTCCAGATAAGGCCACATTCACGGCGGAGGGCTGTTGGGTGGGCAGGGGTCAGAGCAATGGAAAGAGAAAGAGCATGAGAATTAGTCTCCTCCAACTGAAAAGTGGTACGTATCCACCTTTGTAAGAATATCAGATAGCTCAGGGAAATTGCATCCCGTGAGCATTTGGTTTATGTGAATTGAACTCTATGGGCTGGTCAGAGAAACACAGAGACACACAGACGGAGAGGACAGATCACCACACAGCACTGCAATCCCATCCGCCTTCGTGCTGGGTGAGCACACGGCCACCGATGCCTGAGATGTGGCCCCTGAGGCTGCCTCGTGTAGTTCTGCCCCCTGTGTCTCCGCCTGCGACTTGCTCTCAGGGACTACAGGTGCTTTCGTGGATATTTCAGAGGCAATTTGGACTTTCTTTGATTCCCGTCCCCAGTGTGACTTGACCTGCTAGTCCCCCACGTATAAGGCTCTTGACTGAGGCACCAGGGTCCTTGGCCGGAGCTGGAGAGATCACAGAGGATTCTTCCCTCTCCAGAGTCCTCATTAGTCAGTCGCCAGCCGCTGCGTTACCTCGAGCCAGACATTTTACAACGCGCTTGATGAGCTTTCTTTGAATCAGTCGGGCCCTACTCACTTCTCCCCAAAGAACCGCTGGGGAGTACCCTGACAGCGTGACGGCATTACATTAGGGAGACGCCCTGGGCTTCTTAATGGGATCTAAGACATAGCCTGGACTCATTAGAAAATCATTCCCCACTTGGTAACATTTTCCAGATGTTTGTCCAAATTAGGGGGGAGCATTTGTGGTTCTCTCTATACCACTACATACAATGCTGGGAGGAGTTGCTAGTAAGCTGAATAAAAGAGTTAGGAGCAAAAAGGATTTCTGAGGACTGCAATAATAAGTTGAAACTAACAAGATGAAATCTAATGGGTATAAATGTCAAGCCCAGCATGTAAGGCTCAAAACACCAACTGTATAACCCACAGGAAAGGACACATCTGGATTGCCAGCCAGTCACTTGATAAAATCTCAAACCCCAACAGCAAATCCCAAGCCTTGCCTGCTGCCCCCAGCCCCGGGACCTCAAAATCAAAGTTTAGCCACAGGATTCCTATCAACACAGCACCCCAAGTTCCCACCACCTAGAGCCTGGAGGAGGCGCGGGGAATGAAACCTATTTGCCCACAGACCCTTCCCAATCCCTCCCATCTGATCCCTCCCGATCTCAATACCCCAACCATCTCCTCGACGGCTCTCCTGGCCCAGGAGAGAGTAGAGAGACTCTCCCAACCAATGGACCTCGCCCTTCCTGTCTTCACAGCAGAACTTGGCTGTGAGTGAGTACTTTGGTGAGTTTCATCAATCAGAGTCACAATAGTTGCATTTGCCAGATGTGAATTCTTCGTGTAAATGAGCCTCAGGATGCTGTTTCATCAGAGCATTTCTTCAAAAGCCACTCTCCCAAGGGTCACCGACAGCAAGGTCCCTGACATTCAGGGGGGAATGAACGGATGAACTCTTTGGCCTTCTTGACCACCCACCACCCCCTGCTCTATACTCTGTACCCCAGTGATATCAAAAGGTTCGTCGTTCCCCACACACCAGCCCTTCTTGGCTGCCTCCTTGGTTTAAGACTCAGTTCTGTAGTCTCCTATTTTTGAAAACCTTTCCCTGATGGGCCCTCTCCACTGGCCTAAATGGCCTTCCTGTGAGCCCCCGGTACCTCCCACTTACCTCTGTCTGAGCAGGTTCCCACCATCACCTCACCTATGGAGCTACCCAGCCTCGTGTAGTGTCTTCTATGAATTCCTAGTACCCAGCATAGTGCCAGGCATGTAGATGCTCCATCAGGGTCTTTGCTTCTTCCTTTCGATGTGCATGTGGGGTGGGGGTGGGGGGGCAGAAAAGGCAGACGTTGCAGATACCTGTCCATGAGCTGAAATGGGCTGGGAGAGTTGGCTAGTGGAAGTACATAAGAAAACAGCCCCAACAGGGATCCATAAAGTCTCGATGACATCAGAAATGCCTGGGGTACTTATTTAAAATGCTGAATCCTGCCTTGGCCGGTTTGGCTCAGCGGTTGGAGCGTCGGCCCTTGGACCGAGAGTCCCGGGTTCAGTTCCTGCCAAGGGCACGTACCTCAGTTGCAGTTCGTCCCCGGCCCCTTTTGGGGTCGTTTGGGTGGCAGCCACTTGATGTGTCTCTCTCACATCAATGGTTCTCTCTCTCTCTTCCTTCCTCTCTCCCTCCCGCTCTATCTGAAGATAAATGCAAAAACAAAACACAACAAAATAAAATGCTGAATTCTAAGCAGCACCCTAGACCCAGTGAATAAGAACGTATGGTCAGGGCTCAGGAATCTGCACGTGTAATTGCTCCAGGTGATTTTTGGGCACAACAGATCTGAGAACTCTCTCCAAAGGGGCATGCCAGCCTGAGAGACCATCTGTCACAGAGCCAAGAGTCCGGAAGAGAAGATGGTGTCAGGGCACCCCTTCCTGTGTCCCAGGACCCACCCAGGACCAGGAGCGACCTTGTAAATGCGGCAACCACACATCCTGGATTCTCTCTCTTGTTCTCATCCACGTTCTGTTTCAGTGTGTATGTCAGATATATTCTGGCCTTGAGTTAGGTTCAAAAAATAAACAAGGTGGGCACCATTACTACCCTCAGTTACAGATGGGGACACTGGGGCTCAGAAAAGTGAGATAACGAGTTCACTGGCACAGAGTGAATGAGAGGCGGAACAGCGACTTCACACCCACCCTGCGTTTTCAGCTGCTTCCAGTAGATGACCTAGAGTGAGGAGTCTCCTCTCAACAGGAAAGTGTCCCAGAGAAGAACCTCACCCGTTACCCTCCAGTTACGAGTTAACAAATTCATGCCAGATAAATGCAGGCTGAACCAGCAACAGAATGGAGTAAGACCCAGGAGTTAAAGCTCAACTCAAGACACAGTCCCCAAGTCCAAATGGCCTCTTCACCCTGTGCCCTGGGCCAGTGCCCCGGGGCTTCACTGCGCCTTGGGCTCCAGAGATTCGCCTGCTGCACCAACCCCAGTCCAGAAGTGCCTTCTGCTGCCAGGTAGTGATGACAGTCAGCACAACTAGTAACTTCATATAGAGCCAGGTCATCCCCAAAACACCATATTCACTGGCCTACAAACCCCCTCGAACCGTAATGCAAACCTCTGAGGTCATGGGTGGGCCTCACTCACCTCCATGTCCCCTGGCGCAGGACTGGCACACAGAAGGCAGAATAGGCGTGGGAGCTACGGGGATGTGGACATGGAGAAGATGCAGTCCCTGCCTCGGGAGCTAACAGTCCAGGGGTCAGCAAGACAAGCACACGCATGGCTGCAGAAGGAGGCAGGGGGAGATGAACTGCTATTTGACAAGCCTAGTCATGACATACACATAGCTTGCACAGCCTCGATCACAAAGGACAGTCACTGGAGGCTGGAATTCTGAATGAGGAGGCATGAACCCAGCCACAATACGGAGCAAACACAGTAGTCTCCCCTCGTCTGCAGTGTCGCTTTCCACAGTGTCAGTCACCTGCGGTCGACCATTCAGATATTCAATGGAAACTTTCAGAAATAAACAATTCATTACTTTAAAATTCTATGCTGTTCTGAGTAACACGATGAAATCTTGCAACGTCTCACCTGGGAAGTGAATCATCCCCTTGTCCAGCGTATCCACACTGTACATGCTCCCTGCCCAGCAGCCTGTAGTAACTAAGCCTCAGTTTTCCCAAAGAGAAAGACAGAGAGACACCACATCCACATAACTTTTATTACAGTATATTGTTATAAATCTTGTATTTTATTATTCAATCTCTTACTGTGCCTAATTTGTAAATTAAACTTTATCATATGTATGTATGTATAGAAAAAAAACTATGATGGATTTTATACTATCCATGGTTTCAGGCATCCACTGGGGGTCTTGAATATACCCCCACAGATAAAAGATGCCTACTGTCATCTCTCTACCTCTTGGCCAACTACTCAGAAGAAGTTTATTTATTTATTTATTTATTCATTCATTCATTCATTCATTCATCCTCCCCCAAGGACATTTTTCCATTTTTTGTTCAGATAGAGTGGGAGGGAGGGAGAGAGAGAGAGAAACATCGACGTGAAGGGGACACATCAAGTGGCTGCCACCTGCACGACCCAACCAGGGCCGGGGACAAACTGCGACCAAGGTACATGCCCTTAGTGGGAACCGAACCCGGGTCTCTCTGGACCGCAGGCCAACGCTCTAACCGCTGAGCCAAACCGGCCAGGGCTCAGAAGAAAAGTATAAATGGACAAGCAGATGGAGGGGGTTTCTGGGTCTTCCCCACATACACCCTGCTCTGAATGCCTGGTTGGAGAAGAGAGAAAGTAGGATGTCTGGGGGAAGGGACATCATGGCCAGCCAGCTCCCTGTACTGCCAGAACACTCTGGTTTTCTTCTCTGGGCTCTGTGTATATTTACCTAGTTAGTTGTTTTTATCAGAGACCCACTTGTCCCAGAGAGCTGTGGGAAAAGCCACTGATACCATTCAAGGCACCACGTACTTTGTGCTTCTCTGAGGAACACATGAGAGATAGTCTCAACATCAACCTTTATTCTATTAAGTTCTTTCCAACACCTACAAGCAGAACAAAAGTTCACAGGCAAATGTTGACATCTCAGTATTGTGAGGTTTGCTCTCTGTCCACTTTACCAAGAAGGGCATTTGCAGAGCAGAGAGGGGTGGGTGTCCGGGGAGAGATGGATTCTAATCGGCTGTGGAGATACACACTGAGAAGTTTTTAAGCAAAATGTACTTGCCAATGTCACGACGAGGTTTTCCTGTATGTTTCTTTCTTGCTTTCTTTTTTTTTTTTTAAAGAAGGTTCTGGTGAACGCGCCCGCATCTCTGGGTAGCAGTGGTGCTCCATAAATTGGAGACATGGGCCAGCGGGGCCCCGAGGAATTCTGGGTTGACACTTGCTCAAATTTCAGTTGTCCCTGCTGACTGTCATAAATTCCTTAAGGAACACAGCTCTCTGAGGCCCTCAGGGAGAGTGTACCAACGAGCCAGCAAAATGGAAAAGAAAAAAAAGAATGAAAGAAAGAGAGAAAAAATATGCCACATCACACCAGTCTCCTCTAGGAACTGTTACACGAGCTCCAAGAAAAGAGACATCGTCTGAGGTTCAGCAGCTGTGGTTTCCAGAACCCTGGACAATTTTCTCTGTGAAGGAGCCAAGGAGAGAACTGCCCCAGGTTAACCCTGGAGAAAGCAGTTCCAGTAAATTGAATGTCCTTGCAAGGTAAAAGCATTTTTTGCTAAAGTTTCACTTAAAAATAGGTCTTCTCTCAGAGTATGTCTTACAATGGGCTTTCTCTTAATTGATAAAGAGAAGAATAAAGAAGCCCTGAGCCCTGGCCGGTTTGGCTCAGCGGTTAGAGCATCGGCCTGCGGTCCAGAGAGACCCGGGTTCGGTTCCCGCTGAGGGCACGTACCTCCGTTGCAGTTTGTCCCCGGCCCTGGTTGGTCGTGCGGGTGGCAGCCACTCGATGTGTCCCTTTCGCATCGATGTTTCTCTCTCTCTCTCTTCCTCTCTCTCCCTCCCACTCTATCTGTACAAAAAATGGAAAAATGTCCTCAGGTGAGGATTAAAAAAAAAAAAAAAAATAGGAAGAAGCCCTGAAATAGTTGATGGCTGTAAACCTCACTGGCTTACAGGGTATGTTTGGTATTCCCTATCAAAACCTTCTCATCGTCTTTCTTCCTTTCTCAAATTGAGAAATGACTCCTATCTCAGAACTGCGCGCGCGCGCGCGCACACACACACACACACACACACACACACACACACACACACACTGCCGAGATAGTACCGAAAGGACTGGGAAACAGGTGATTTCTTCTCTCTGCAAAGTGAAAAACAGTGTAAGTGGCTCTTAAAAAGCAAACTGGCATTTGACCCATAGGAGCACTTTAACTTAATAAGCTGAGAGTTCAGCAACTGGAAGCTGGCAGCAGAGCCCAGGCCGAGCGCAGCAGCGCAGAGTGGGGTGGAGAGCGATGCGCCGCGAGGGGGAGGCCCGGCACACTGCACCTGCTCCCCACAGTCCCGCAGCCTCTCCCGGGAAGGGGAGCCATGGAGCACACGGAGACAAAGGGCAGGAGGCTCCACCGCCCTCTACCAGCGAAGGCAGAGTTGGTCTTTGAGACACTTCTCTCATCATTTTGGTTTGACGGAGTTCCACAAACATTGAAACCCCTCTTTGTGCTATGTGCTGGGGATACAGTACTAGAACCGAGCTTGGACTGGAAGGAGCTTATAACCTTGTAGAGAAGATAGATTCATAAGATTGATAAAAACATGAGCAACTAGAGCACCAATTCCAAGACGGTGTGTGGGGAGACACCTGGAGAAGCTGATGGGTACAATATAATATTATCTTATAGGATTCTGTTACTCTAGGACGAGCAGGTATTGGCCAGGCGATGTTGGGGTGGGCATTTTAGACAATGGGTCAGCACGAGCAAAGGCCCTTAGGCCCGAGCACAGTGGGGTGCACATGGGCAGGGGCGTGGTGTGGCTGTCTGAAAGGACAGGGTGGTGGTGATGGGCATGCAGGGAGTGCAGCCTGTGCCTTCTAGTAAGTTTGGACTTCATTAAGGAGTCAATGGGGAACCACAGAAGTGTTTTAAATGTGCCCGTCCTCCTTTAGGGAACATTCTGAGGGCTTCTGACTCAGCCCAAAACGTCACTCTCTCCATCCCTGGCCCCACCCAAAGCCAGTTGCGAGGCCTGCCCCACCTTGTTTTCCCTTCCATTCAAGTCCTCAGCCTGGTCTCAGGTATAAATTAATGTCTGATGTGCATACACTAATAAAGAAGGTACCAGGAAGAATTTTAAGCCAACTCCTTTGTCTTGAGAAGTCATATGTCTGCCCCTTTGTTATTTGACCCTGGGGTGAGTCTACCTGAAGGACTTCCAGCCAGTAGAGCAGATGATATGGGTTAGAGATTGGGCTTTTACAATTCGTCCCTCTTAGGTATCCAACTCTCTACCTCTATTAGTCTCCTGAGTAAACTCCAATTTCAAATGAAATAACTATTGATTGAATGTCAGTTGGCACTCAGTGTGAACTCCTACCTCTTTCTATGAGTTTTCCAGTACTGCAGAAGCTAAAGAGACAAAAGCCACATTCCCCAGACTCCCTTGCAGCTAGGGTTCTGGGTAAGAATTAGGTAATACCAATTAAATATACTCACAAAGTAGGAAGGGAGATGAAGGCTGTTTCTGCAGGCAAGCAAGGTTGTAGAAAGACAGACTTGGTGTTCTAGCATCTGCTTACCAGCTTCATAGATGTAGTTATATGGCAGCAGTATCCTGATCCCAGCGATATGTTCTTGTGTGATGGCCCTGGAATCCTCCAACCTTTTCAACAATTATGCAAGCACCTAATTTCCTGTATGAAATCTCTTTCTGCTTCAAATACCTAGAGTGCTTTGTTTCCTGCACTGGCCCTTGTGTTCCCTTCACCTCCTTAATATATCTGTCTTCTTGATGTCTCACTCATCCACAGTGGGTTCCTGTTGAGCACTCCAAATACTTTGGAAAAACAACAAAAAATACAACTTGGCATTCTCAGTCTGCTTCACAAAGCTCACCTAAAGGCCTCCTCCATCCAAGCTTTGTGAAAATGGGGCCAACTCTCCTTCCTCCCCCAAAACCTCTGCTGCCTACCTCCATCCTTCTTTCTACAGTGACTCCCCAGGCACCTAAATTGCTCCCTCTCCAATTCATTTGGAAACTTGTTCTCTCTCTCCACTTTGATATGATGCTTCATTTCCTCCATTCTTACTGAACTTGGCTTAGGTTTTCATTCCCTAAAAGACACCGAGATGGTATATTACACAAAAGGAAAATTATTGAGCCAGCAATTTGCTCCTCATCACTCACAGTGCTTGAGCTCAGCTCCAGCTGCTTTAGTTGACTCCATTGAGCTTAATGCCAAACGTTAGAGTTGCTATGGAAGTCAAAAACAACATTTTAGGAATCCCTCACACCCTTAGTGACCGTGGCTTCTAGGCTGTTCTGCAAATAGTCTTTCTTGCCGCTAATCATGAAGGCGAAGATCAGTTAATAAGACTTCAAGTTTAATGAACTGAAGTCGTGTTTACTTACAGACCTGACAATTGCGAAGCACTTAGGATTCACGTTTTAAAGTTGAAAAGGGACCTTAGAGACTGCATTCAATTTCCCTGTTCTATGAACAGAGAACAAGGATCATGTGGTGTGATGGTGGGGCAGCCTTCTGTCCCCCGGGACACTCATGTTCCCCCACACCACACACATTCTCCACCCCGGGAAGGTCACTTGCTCTCCCTAACATTCAGTTTTCTCTTCCGCAATATGGAGACAATGATTGTACCTGCTTCATGGGGTTGTCATGAGGATTAAAAAAGTGAATATATGCAATAGAATGGTGCCTGGCACAGAGTCAAAGAATCATTTATATTGGTTATTATTATTATTCCCACCTGGTATTGTGATGATAACTATATGGTAGCAACACGCCATTGCAAAGACAGCATTGGACTGGGAGTCCAGAAACCCATGTTCTGGTCCCTCCTCTGCTACCAGCGAGATGATTCTGGCCACAGAACCTTTTTCTTTTTTGACTATGGCATTTGGATCTTTAGGGCTGCCCTGAACAATGCCTCTCAATTCCTTTCCAGCTCTCGTGGGCTGTGGTTCTACATACGTTAAAGAGAAATGTTCCTTGACCTTAACAAATGGTTAAATCCATATCTATAATGATAACTAATACTTATGGAACTATGGGTACATATCAGTATAATATGAAATGTTGTACATGCACTAACTTACTGCTTCTCACAACAACCATTTTTGAGGTGGCAAAACTGAGGCTCAGAGAGTTTAATTTGCCCAGGTTCACACAGCCACTAAGTGACAGAGCCAGGATCTGAATCCAGGAGTCTGAGTGTAAAACTCTTACTCTTCAAGATTAATCTACAGGAAACAACAGATGTGCACACAACAATACAGGGTACAACCTGTATAACTATATTACGTTAATGTTCTCTAGTTGTAACTGTAGGGTGCTCTGTGGGCTGTTTCCATAAATTCCCAGCAACTGATACTGTTCAAGAAGGCTTCGGGAAACTTGCCACAAAATAAAGTCACTGTTAGCTCTTCATTACACGCCAGAGATGCTCACTTCCACGAACATCCCTCATCTGGATGCTAGCACCAGCCTCCTAACCGGTGTTTGTTTTTGCCACTCAGTCCAGCAGCCAGAGTGATTCTTTAAACACAGGTGAAGCCATGTCACTCCTTTGCTTAAAGCCCTCCAATGTGCCCATCTTTCTCAGAAAAAAAAATCCAAATTCCTAACGGCGGTTTCCATGTTCCTTCTCCGTGTTCCTTCTCCAAGCCACACGACACTGAGGTGCTTCCACCTGCTGTCCCCTCTGCCTGGAACATTCTTCCCCTGGATTCGGTGACCTCACTGCCTCAGGTGTGTGCAGAAAACTCACCTTCTCAGGGAGACCTTTGACCTACAATTCCCCACTCCCAGCACTCCTGTCCTTCCTTCCGCCTGGCCTTTCTCCACAGCACCTACGTTTTATGGTTTGATCTCATATTATATGACCCATGAGAGAGGAATTTTGCCCATTTCGTTCTCGGCAGTGTTCTCGGCACTCCAGGAGCAGGTGCCTGGACAGGTATTTGTTAGATAAATTAAAGAAAGGATGACTACATAGCCACTCGCTGGGGTCCTGTGACGCCAAGGTACATGCCCTTGACTGGAATTGAATCCATGACTCTTTGGTCTGCAGGCCAACGCTCTAACCGCTGAGCCAACCAGTCAGGGCGGAAGACTGCTGTTTTATATTTAAATCAGTAGATATTCAAACAGATAAATAAAAATTAATACTAGTGCCCAGCCAGTGTGGCTCAGTGGATTGAGCATCATCCTGTGGACTGAGAGGTCCCAGTTCAATTCCCGGTCAGGGCACATGCCCAGGCTGCAGGCTCCACCCCAGTGCAGGGTGTGCAGTAGGCAGCCGATTGACGTTTCTCTCTCACATCGATGTTTCTATCTCTCTCTCCCTTCCTTTCTCTCTAAAAAAATCCATAAAATATATTTTTTAAAAAGTCAATACTAGCAATATTAATGAATGCCATATTTCATTTATCCAGTACACATTACTGGGAGCTACTATGCCAGATGCATTAGACCACAGATGAAAAGACCCAATTCTTAGCTTTAAAGAGTAGAGTAGGATCTGTTAACAGCACTTTGTAATATATAAAGTATTTTTTAATAATAAAAAATTTGTAATCCTCACCCAAGGATATTTTTCCATTGTTTTTTTTAGGTAAAGTGGAAGAGAGGGCAGGAGAAAGAGAACTTTCGATGTGAAGAGACACATCAATTGGCTGCCTCCCATACGACCCAGCTAGGGCCGGGGATTGAACCTGTAACTGAGACACGTGCCCTTGACCAGGAATCAAACCCGTGACTCTTTGGCCCACAGGCCACTGAGCCAAACCAGCCAGGGCTAATAATACATTTTAAAATCAATAATAAGAGCAACAATCATTTGTTGAATGCTTACTCTGTGCCAAGTCCTTCACCTGTACGATCTCATCCATTCTCATCCCCATTCTGAGGGATGTACCATTATTACCCCGATTTTACAAGTGAGACAGCTGGGCTTACGGTGGTTGTGTTACTTATTCAAGCTCACCCAGTGGAAAGCCAGAGTTCACACTACTAAAGTCAGCTACTGTTGTTTGTAAAACCAAGCTGACAAGTGTGGTAAGGCCCAGGAGCCACAGTTGACTGGAAGCTGTGTAAGAAAATGGGACGATGAACTGTCAGGAAAAAAGAAGTCATCTTAGCCAGAGGCTCCTGATTGAGAAACGGCAGTCCAGGGCACCACTCTGTATTTAAAGGCAACATACATGGGTTGTTTCTCCCTTCTGCCAGTTGAGCATTTCAAAGGGATGTCCCTTTGGACGTCTCCCAGACACTCCAAGTGAACACGGAGTTGGATCTCACACCCGGCACTCAGTGTATGTTTGTTGAGCGAATACAGTTTTAGCTGCTGTGGTTGTGTGGCAGTTTTCTGTTGCAGAGGTTTGCAGACAGGAATGATGCCCGTCTTGTCTGCGTCTGGGGCTGGCCTCAGCTCAGTGGCTGGTTGGTTGGTGGTTTTGTTCCAGCCCTGACTCAATCTGACCACTGGCTGAGGCAAGGGTCTACGTGACAACCACCATGTGGTAAGAGGGCACAGAGGCTCCACTCAGCACCAGGAGCCTTGGTTCTGAGTCCTGGGCTGCTGCTGTCGATCACTTCACCTCAGACAAGTGACAATATCACTGAGCTCTGGTTCCCTCATCCCAGCTTCCTAACGCCCATGGCATTCTGGAGAAGCCCATGATCCCTTCACAGAATAAAAGTTTCAAATGCCTAAAATAAAATGCAACACCCTCTAGGATGGCTGTTATAAAAGAACTGGAGAATAACACGTGTTGGTAAAGATATGGAGAAATTCGAACCCGAATGCATTGCTGGTGGGAACATAAAACGGTGCAGCTGCTGTGAGACAGTCTGGCAGTTCCCCAAAAGCTCAGATTAGAATGGCCACATCTCCCAGCAATCCCATTCTGGTTGTTTATCCAAAAAAAAAGGAAAGCGGATTCAAGCAGGATTTACATGCCAACGCTCATGACAGCATTATTCACAATAGCCAAAAAGGTGAAAACAATCCAGTAACGGATAAATGGATAAACAAAATGTGATATAAATATATACATATATGTATATATATGATGATATATATGATATATATATATGTCAGCCATAAGAAATGAAAAAAAGTGAAGTTCTAATACATCCTACAACATAGATGAAACTTGAGAATATTAAGTGAAAAAAGCCAAACATAAAAAAAAAATATTATATCATTCCACTTACATAAGGTATCTAGAATTGGCAAATTTGTAGAGACAGAAAGTAGAAAAGAGGTTACTGGTGGACAGAGGAAGGGAATGGGGAGCTATTTCTTAATGGGAGAGTTTCTGCTTGGGAGGATGAAAGAGCTTGCAATAGCGGTGGAGGTGGCACAACAATGTGAATGTTCTAAATGCCACTGAACTGTACACTTTAAAAAGTTACAATGGTTCATTTTATGTTATGTATATGCTATCACAATAAACAAACAAATAAATGAACCAACGCAAAGGATTAGAAAGGAAGCCAATTATTTGAATTGTAGTCATCAAGATATTAAAAAGAGCCCGGCCGGCATGGCTCAGTGGTTGAGCATCAATACATGCACCAAGAGGTCACTGGTTCAATTCCCTGTCAGGGCGCATGCCCAGGTTGTGGGCCCGACCCCCAATGCAGGGCACACAGGAGGCGGCCAATCGATGTTCTCTCTCATCGATGTTTCTCTCTCTCTCTCCCTCTTCCTTCCTCTCTCTCTCTAAAATCAACAACAACAACAAAATTTTTTAAAGATATTAAAAAGGAAAAAACTGGGGAATATAGCAACATACACTTTTTAAAATAACATTAAATAACAAGACTGAAAGGTGCGTCTACTAACTAGTGCAATTTTGAAGCAGTGGTGAGTGTGAACACTACTTTGAGTTATTTCTGACAACTACAACATGCCAAGAAAATTTCTATGATCTCTGTTGGTATTGCTACCACTCCTGTGGTTTGTGGTTTATAATCATAACAGGAGGAAATGCTAAACTGCAGTTTAAGATTAGTCAAATGGATGTAATTTTTTTCTCATCCAAACTATGAACCCATTGGGGTCTATCCAAGGGCTCTTTGGGGGCCTGTGGACCCCAGGTGGGAAACTGCTCAACAAGACAGTTCTAAACTCTCTGAATTAAAACAGTGTGACCTGGAGTGATGCCTGGCTTCATTTAGATATCATAAATAAATTAGCTTCTCTGATCAGATTTGTCTTATCTGTAATTGGCAATTATTATAAAATCTACCATTCAAGGGCTTTGTGCAGGAAAGGGAGACCAGGCTAGCAATAGGTGTTTGGTAAAACTGTAAAATTACAGTATTTTACAAGTGTTAGGTATTAACAGAGAAACCTAGGAGCCAATAGAGACATCTTCTCGGCAACCCCCAGCACCTACCCCTAGGTCTCTCTGTCCCTTCAGAATGTTTGCTTTGTCAACTATAGGAACAAACACTGGGCACTTTTTGTTAAAGAACACCAT
The DNA here is from genome assembly GCF_014108415.1 of Molossus molossus. Lineage (NCBI taxonomy): Eukaryota > Metazoa > Chordata > Mammalia > Chiroptera > Molossidae > Molossus > Molossus molossus. The sequence continues at coordinate 41,456,276 of NW_023425351.1, read as the reverse complement.
GCCCCCAGGGGTGGGCGGAGTGGGCGAAGGTGGTCAAAGGTACAAACCTCCAGTTATATGACAAGTAAGTCCTGGGGATGTAGTGTCCATCATGGTGACTGTAGTTAATAATACTGTCTTGTATCTTTGAAAATTGCTGAGAGTAAATCTTAAAAGTTCTCGATAAAAAAAAAATTGTAACTATATGTGATGATGGATGTTACCTAAAATGACAGTGCTGAACATTTCGCAACATAATCAAATCATGCAGCTAAAATGAAGACAATGTTATATGTCCTTTACATCAATTTTGTAAAAAGAATACCAAGCCCCTGTTAAAACTTAATGCTATGAGGTATAACATATGCCAACAGATTGGAAAACAATCTAATTTTTAAGGAAGATGTCAGTTATCAAAATAGATTCAAGAAGATATCGAGGACTTCCGGTGAAGATGGCGGCGTAGGTAAATGCAGTAACACGTCCTCCCACAACCACATCAAAGTTACAACTAAACTACAGAACAACCATCATTCAAAACCACCTGAAATCAAGCTGGATGGAAGTCCTACAACTACGGAATTAAAGCAGCAGCCACATCCAGACTGGTAGGAGGGGCGGAGGGGGAGGGGCTGGTCCCACACCCACGTGTGGCGGATAAAAATCAGGAGGACACCTCAGCTGGGAAGGTCCTTCCTGAGGACTGAGGGGTCCCCGTCCCACACCAGACGCCCCACTCAGGGTTTCAGTGCCAGGAAGAGAATCCCCATAACTTCTGGCTGGAAAAACCAGCGGGAACTGAGGCTCAGGGAGGCTGAAGCGGCTGGAGCCCCAGGCAGCTCTTTAAAGGGCCCGCGCATGAACTTATCGGACTCTCTCCCTCTAAGCTTAGAGGGGAGGCAGCTCGAGGGGCGCCAGAGACACACAGGGAAGAACTGAGCTGTTTGGCACTGGAGCGAGGGCTGAAGAGGGGGCTTTCTCTGGGACAAACGTGCTGTCAGAGACCTTTGTTCCTTTGGTGAGCCCTTCACTGGGGCAGCAGACAGCTGCTATGTCTGGGACTCCAGCAACCTGGCTCACACTGGTAGCCCCGCCCTGGTGACTCCCGGAGGCCCCACCCCACCCCACCCAACTTTCAGGCCCACCCAAGCTGTTGCCACTTGCTTAACCATAGGATTGGCCTGTCTTGGGTCCTGCTTCAGGTTTTTCCTAAATTCTTTCAAACGAGCAGCATCTGGTCTCAGCTAGCCCCATACCTCTCGTTAAGTAATACACAGAAACAAACACAGGGAGGCAGCCAAAATGAGGAGACAAAGAAACAGGTCCCAAATGAAAGAACAGAACAAAACCCCAAGAAAAGAACTAAGCGAAATGGAGATAAGCAACATAACAGATGCTGAGTGCAAAATACTGCTTATAAGGATGCTCAATGAACTTAGTGAGGGCCTCAAGAGCATAAAAAAGGGCCAGTCAGAAATGAAGGATGCACAGTCAGAAATGAAGGATGCAGTAACTAAAATAAAGAATAATTTACACAGATTCAATAGTAGAGTACGTAAAGCCAAGAACCAAACCATCGATTTGGAATACAAGGATGCAAAAAATACCCAATCAGAACAGCAAAAAGAAAAAGAATCCAAGCCCTGGCCGGTTTGGCTCAGCGGTTAGAGTGTCGACCTGCGGTCCGGAGAGACCCGGGTTCGGTTCCCGCTAAGGGCACGTACCTTGGTTGCAGTTTGTCCCCGGCCCTGGTTGGTCGTGCGGGTGGCAGCCACTCGATGTGTCCCTTCACATCGATGTTTCTCTCTCTCTCTCCCTCCCACTCTATCTGTACAAAAAAAAAAGGAAAAAATATCCTCGGGTGAGGATAAAAAAAAAAAAAAAAAAAAAAAAAAAAAAAAAAAAAAAAGAAAAAGAATCCAAAAAAATGAGGAGAGTGTAAGGAGCCTCTGGGACAACTTCAAGCGTGCCAACATTCACATCTTGGGGGTGCCAGAAGGAGACGAGAGAGAACAAGAAATCGAAAACCTATTTGAAACAATAATGGCAGAAAACTTCCCTAACTTGGTGAAGGAAACAGACATACAAGTCCAGGAAGCACAGAGAGTCCCAAACAAGATGAACCCCAAGAGCCCCACACCAAGACACATCATCATCAAAATGCAAAAGGTTCAAGACAAAGAGATAATCTTAAAAGCAGCAAGAGAAAAGCAGTTAGTTACCTACAAGGGAGTTCCCATTAGGCTGTCAGCTGATTTCTCAAAAGAAACTTTGCAGGCCAGAAGGGAGTGGCAAGAAATATTCAGAGTGATGAAAACCAAGAACCTACAACCAAGATTACTCTATCCTGCAAAGCTGTCATTTATTTATTTATTTATTTATTTATTTATTTATTTAGAATAAATAAAACATTATTTCAAATGAATAAAGATATGATCAGATAGTTGTGTTTGCCTCTTCATAAATTCATCCTAAAACACATATAGAGAAGATTTCAAACATATCTTGTGAACTGCTGCTCACAGTATTTCTTTGTTTTTAATGCAGTAGAGGTTGAAAATTTAGTTCACCCAAATGGTTTACTGTGAATAGTAACATTTTCTATTTATTTATTTATTTTTTAAATCTTTATTGTTCAATGTAAAATGTATAACAGATGTTCCACATTTTTCCCCCATTGACCCCCTCCTCCCCACTCCCGCCCCCCTCCCACCTTTTCCCACACTATTGTCTGTGTCCATTGGTTATGCATATAAGTTCTTTGATTTATTTCTTCCCACCCCCCAACCCCTTTCCCTTTGAGGTTTGTCAGTCTAGCAATGAATTTGTACTTCTTAATCCCTTCACCTTTTTCACCATTCCCCCAACCCCCTCCCATCTGGCAACCAACAAAATGTTCTCTGTATCTATGAGAATGTTTCTGTTCTGTTTGTTCATTTTGTTTGTAGATTCCATTGTCGATACAAGAAAAAGTTAAAGGAGTTCATCCCCACCAAACCATTATTATATGAAACGATGAAGGGTCTTTTTGAAGAAAAAGATAAAATATATGAATAAACAAAATGGCAATGAATACATATCTATCAACAATGGAATCTACAAACAAAATGAACAGGTAGAACAGAAACATTCTCATAGATACAGAGAACATTTTGTTGGTTGCCAGATGGGAGGGGGGTTGGGGAAATGGGTGAAAAAGGTGAAGGGATTAAGAAGAACAAATTGGTTGCTAGACTGACAAACGTCAAAGGGAAAGGGGTGGGGTGGGAAGAAATAAACCAAAGAACTTATGTGCATATATGCATAACTAATGAACACAGACAACAGTGTGGTAAAAGGCGGGAGTGGGGTAGGAGTGGGGAGGAGGGGGTCAATGGGGGAAAAATGAGGAACATCTGTAATACATTCAACAATAAAGATAAAACAAAACAAAACAAAAAAAGAAACAAAAACTGAATTTGTTGTCAAATAGATCCTCTTTAGAGAGGCACCAAGCCCAGGAAGTTTTATGAGTGTTTTACTAGATCTGAGGACTTTTCTCACTGACGCTTGTAGATTTTCCCCAGAAAGGCCCATGCTACTGGAAGCCGTGCAATTTGTACCAAACCCTAAGTCATGAGTTAGTGCCCAGAGCCAGATGTGACCCTGGCGTGACACTGCAGTGTCACTGGCACCCAGAACCATGCCTTGCACACTATAGCTATTCATATCAGACAATATTTATTGAATGAGTGAATGCCAAAACTAAGGCAAACAATGAAACCAAAAAATAGTGTATTAGAACTAAACAATTTTGGTGTAGAAAAACAGCTACGCATGCCCTGGCTGCTTTGGCTCAGCGGTTAGAGCGTCGGCCTGCGGTCCAGAGAGACCCGGGTTCGGTTCCCGCTAAGGGCTCGTACCTCGGTTGCAGTTTGTCCCCGGCCCTGGTCGGTCGTGCGGATGGCAGCCACTCAATGTGTCCCTTTCACGTCGATGTTTCTCTCTCTCTCTCTCTCTCCCTCCCACTCTACCTGAACAAAAAATGGAAAAATGTCCTCGAGTGAGGATAAAAAAAAAAAAAAAGAAGAACAGCTACGCAGAATTTATGGTTTTCCTATTCCTCTTCATTTTGGAGAAAATTCAAGTTTGATTGGAAGAGGGGAGTGGAGAAGCCAGCTTCCTTCGGTGGAGGAGACAATCACTCAGGACGGCCACAGGGACACTAGTGTCAGGCGCATCAGGGTGAATGGGACCTCTGGGAGGAGAGAATGCATTCCTGGGTGCACACCGATAAGCCCTAAGACTTAAGAATTGTCTGTCTTTCACGGGGCTGCCATGGCATTTGAACATAGGGATTCTCAGTGCACATTTAGTCAATGAATGCTGGAGTAGACTGGAACAAGCCGGGGTATCAGGGTTGGGAATTAAGAGCCGACAATGATCACTTAGTAAATTAGATGATGTCTCATCATGGGGGTGTACACCTGAAACTAATATAACATTGTATGTCTACTGTAACTGAAAAATGGAAAATGACTTAAAAACAATGAAAATGTGGAAAACAATATGGTGTTTCCTCAAAAACCTAAAAATGGAACTGCCATTTGACCCAGTGATCCCACTTCTAGGAATATATCCTAAGAAGCCTGAAACACCAATCAGAAAGAATATATGTACACCTATGTTCATAGCAGCACTATTTACAATAGCTAAGATCTGGAAACAGCCCAAGTGTCCATCAGTAAATGAGTGGATAAAAAAGCTGTGGTACATATACACAATGGAGTACTATGCAGCTGTAAGAAAGAAAGATCTCTTATCCTTTCAGACGATGTGGAGGAACCTGGAGAACATTATGCTAAGTGAAACAAGTCAATCAGAGAAAGACAAATACCACATAATCTCACTTGTAATGAACAAAATAAGCTGATAAACAAAACAGACCCAGAGTCATAGAAAGGGGTACGGTTCTGATTGATCTCAGAGGAGGGGATAGGGGGAGATAAACCAAAGAACTTATATGGATGCATTCATAACCAATGGACACAGACAACAATGCTGGGGTGGGGGAATAGGATGGGGCGGAGGGTGTCTGGGGGAAAAAGGAGAAACATCTGTAACAAAAATAAATTAATAAAAACTGGGGAGAAAAAAAAAACACACAAAAAATTAAAGCAACAAATAAATAAATAAAAATTAAGAAATGGAAATGCTGGCGATGAAAAGCAGCCTCTCGCAGCCTTTGCCAGGTCTGAGCCCTTTCGATGGGATTCCTCTGCAGTTGACTTCATGGTCCTCCCAGGGTTTCTCGTGGCCGAGTGCCCGTGCTGCGCTACTCCCTCGTGCCTTCTCTCCAAAGGCCCGCCGGGCTCTGAGCCTGAGTCCTCACATGCTTACGTTCATCTTGCCTCCCCCCTTCCCTGCATCATCTCTTTGTACATCTGGCCATCCAGCTTCCTCTTTGATGTGCTTATTCATTGGCTGGCTGTAGGCTAATTACAACCCCTCCCTCCTCCTCCCTTCCCAGCCCCACTGTTCTCTGAGCAGCCAAAATACACACATTAGCCTCCTTTCATAAATCAGCCTCCTCTCGATACACTGCAAGGTTTTTCTGAGCTAGTGGTTCTAATTCTTCGCTTTTGAAAAATCTTCCTTGGACTTGGTTTCACATCCTGGCTAAATCACACTGGTTTCTCTCTCAGGCCTCGGGTGTTGGCAGTCCGACCCACTGTGTGTGTTCAACCTGCTTTAAGGACTTGGAAATACGTGCTGGTAAGTTAACAGGTACCACACTGCTGAAGACTGTGGACGTGCTTCACCAGCATATGTCAGAAACAGTTACATCACCTGAAATCGGAATGGAAAGTGGATCAGAAAGCAAAAAGAGGCTATTTAGGAACATGTCAGAGAAGACACATTGTCCTCCGCAATCTGGGAAGGTGAAAAGCAAAGCAACTTGTTAGGTGCTGAATTGTGTCCCCTGAAATTTGTATGTTTTAGTCCTAACTCCCAGCGCCTCAGAATGTGACTATGCAGAGATGGAGGTTTTAAAGAGGTAATAAGATAACATGAAGTCATATGGGTGAGTGAGCCCTAACCCAACATGACTGGTGTCCTTCTAAGAAGGGGCAATATGGATGCAGACAGGTAAGGAGAAACCACGTGAGTTCACAGGGAGATGGCAGCCATCTGCAAGCCAGGGGGAGAAGAAACCAACCCTGCCAGCTCCCCGATCCCGGACTTCAGCCTCCAGAACTATGAGAAAATAAACTCCTGCTGTTTAAGCCACCAGCCTGTGATTGTGTTATGGCAGCCTGAGCAAACGAATATATAACTCAAGTCTATATTTTCTCCCAAGAATACATGAAATGTTTATAGGTTGATTATTCAGGCAACTCTGGGAACTAGCTTCCCTTGTATTTTCAGTATCTAATAGTTTTAAATATTTACACAAGAATTTTAAAAAGATGATTGTTCTTTATAATCATTTCCAAAGAATATAAATAAAATGCCCTTTTAATATTTTCAGTGGGGACTTGGAGAAAGATTATAGAAAGCATTTTATCAAATCTACAAATGATTCTAACTTGCTACGTTAAGGAGAAAAAATATATTAATCAAGAACGATTAATCTAAATGAAGATGATAAAATGTAATACAAAAAATGTAAAGTATTCCACTTAAGTGTTAAAAAATTTGCTATATGATGGCTTATGAAGGATTAGTGATTTTCCTTGACTGCAAGCTCTACATGAATTAGCCAAAAAGCGAATGTAATTTACCTGTAATCATCCTTTCATTAACACTACCAGAAGTGAAACCCAGGGACTCAAGGGATTATATGTTACCAGTCACTAAGATGTTCTCAGTTTCTCCCTTATTTAGAAAAATGTTATTTAAAAGGCTCCTAAGGAAGAATATTTTTGGAAAACAAATATTCATCTTTTTTTATTTTTTAATCCTCACCCGAGGACATTTTTCGATATTTTGTTCAGATAGAGTGGGAGGGAGAGAGAGAGAAACATCGACGTGAAAGGGACACATCAAGTGGCCGCCACCCGCACGACCCAACCAGGGCCAAGGACAAACTGCAACTGAGGTACGTGCCCTTGGTGGGAACCGAACCCGGGTCTCTCTGGACCACAGTCTGACGCTCTAACCACTGAGCAAACTGGCCAAGGCTTATCTTTTTTGTAACAGGAGAGAAAGACCTCATCATCTAGTTCATTTCCTAATTCTGCGAGCACCTCCACAGAATCCTGGAATGTAAGTTTCCGGATCAGAGGTTTATTTAACCCTCTGCAGCCAAGGCTTTCAATATCCCTGATGCCTGAGAAACCAATTCTTCACCACCACCACCACCTCTAGGGAGCCAATCTGGTCGCTACAAAGTTTCATATAGAAGAAAAATCTGTTTCCTTGAAAGCACAGGTGTTTGGTAGTACACCACTTTATTTTAGAGAGAGGAAGGGAGACAGAGAAAAAAAAAAGAGAAGTGAGAAGCATTGATAGGTTGCATCCAGCAAGCGCCCTGGGGATCAAACCCGCCACTTATTGGTGTACTGGGCAATGCTCCAACCGGGAACACCAGCCAGGGCTGCAGCATCTCTTTAAGGTCCTAATAATAAATCTAAACTCCTCTATAACAGCCTTCAGAGGGCCCTGCATCTTCTGTTTTGTTCTGTTTTTGTTGTTGTTTTTCAAGCTAAATAGCCTTGGGCCTTTCACCTGTCCTGGCTTTGGAACCCTCCACCAGCCAGTGGCTCCTCGCTGCAGACTTTCCCTCTCCTCATTGTGAGCTCCTTTACTCCCTCTCTGGGTGTTTACTGATTGCCTGTTGCGTACTGGCGCGTTACTAAGCACACAGTACGAGGACAATTAAGCAGAAAATCCCCGTGCAGGCTGATTAGTGCTGGGCTGGGACACTGCACCTGCTGTGGGAAGGCACTGCTGGGGAACTAAACCCCAGCCTACAAGATCAGAAATGCTTCCATCCCTGGAGAGCTGAAGACAGTCCAGTTCTGTTGGATGAAACAGAGGAGGTAGGGTTGTAGTAGAGCTGGTTGAGCCTTCTGGAATGCCACCTGTGCTTCACAGTAGTTGAATGACCTTGAGCAAGACATTTCACCTCCCTGAGCCTCAGTTTCTTCCAGTGTAAAACAGGGATAATACCATGCAGAGTTAAGGGTGAACTGCCTAGCACAGTGCCTGACACAATTGGCTCCAGAAGGGTAAGGGTGTATGCTCTGCCCCCTCCCCGAGCACCAGCCATCAAAGAAGGGAAAAGAACAGTGGCCGTGTCACCCACTGGGAGATGCCCCCCCCCCAGTATCCCCCCACACACACTGCAGGTGCCAAACAGGCAAGCTGAGGATACAGTATCCTGGAACTAAAGAAGAAAATGAGGGAGGGAGAGATCTGAGAGTGTGAAAAGATAGACTGAGGCATATTAAAAATTCTAAAGTTTATTTGAGCAAAAATCATTCAAATTGGGCAGCATCCCATCTAACAGATAGGAAGGAGCTCTGAGGAGCTGTACAAAAACGAGACTTTTATAGGCAGAAGGCAGCAGCAACAAGGCAGTTACATCAGACAAAAAAGATGGTTGGCCCCAATCGGTGTGGTTCAGTGGCTGAGCATTGACCCACGCACTAAGAGGTCGCCGGTTCGATTCCCAGTCAGGGCACATGCCCAGGTTGTGGGCCTGATCCCCAGTGGGGGGCATGCAGGAGGCAGCCATTCAGTGTTCTCTCTCATCAAAGTTTCTATCTCTCTCTCCCTCTCTCTTCCTCTCTCTCTATAATCTATAAAGAAAAAAGAAACAGAAACGCTGGTTGGTTATGGCCAGGCTGTTTTTCTTTAGGGGACGGCAGGGGTCTATAAAGCAGATTATCTAACTAGTGCTGGTCAGGCAATTCCTGATTCCCTGGTTTGACTCCATTGCTTGGAGAGCTGAAGCTGTAGTTAAGTCTCAGTTTGGTGACGTGGGCTTCGCATAAGCAGTTCCATTTTGGGTCCGTTGTCTTGTTTTTAACAAAAAGAAGAGTAAAAGAAGAGTTATAGAAAAGAAAGGGTATAAGCAGTTTAAGAGAAAAGAAACGGAGAGAGAAAGGGAGAAAGAATTACTAGGAAGGGGGAAGTCAAATCATTTATTCTTTGGCCAGGAAAGCTTTTAACCTTGTGGCTTATTGGAAGTCAGATACTATGTTTTTTTGGGTTCTCCCCAGTATTAATCACAAGATGGAAATGAAGAATTCACTTCGTACAGTTTATTAACAAACGAATGATAACAGAGACGCTGGCTTACACATAAAACAGCTTATGCACGAAGAGATGCATTTATGGAACAGCAGGCCTGGGCCGAGCAGCAGTCCTGACCCTCATCAGGCCCGATGGTAAATCACACACCAGACACTCAGTTCTTTGGCTGTGCGCTGTCACACCCTGTGCTGTGAGAGGCTGGCTCCACCTCTGCCGAATCCTCCTGGGTAGAAAAATGCTAGCGGCTTCTTTGCAAAGCTTCAGAAGGGGCGGACCCAGGCTACAGTGAGTTTATCCTCTCCAGCTGCAATTTACCCTGCAGATGTTACTCATCCTGCATTGTCTTTCTGGCTCTTCTTGAAATCTTTTCTTGAAATCTTTTCCTCCTGCCCATCCATACCCCATCTACTAATTTCTCTTCTGCAATGGTTCTCAAGCGGAGGTCTCTGGAAATTTAACTTCTCATGCCCCAACCTAGACCCATCAAATCAGATACTCTGGGCAGTAGGTAGTCTGGGTTCTGATCATCTGTACTGGAAAAAAGCTTCTGATGCACAGTGAAATTTGAGAACCATTGCTCTACTGCCTGACCTACAACCCAACCCTTGCTTGATCAGACTGACCCACACCCAAACCCTGCCTAATCCTACAGCCCCACCCACCCCTGAATCCTAATACCCACCCTTGAATCCTAATACCCACCCCTGAATCCTAATACCTCCACTCCCCGGCCGGATTTTATTGTCCCACCCCGACTCCCCTGCTTGATTCTACTATCCCACCCTCTTCTGTCTCAAAACATCTCCCTACTTGGCTCCAGAGTATGGTTCTACCTTGGCCCTCCTACTTGGAGAGAGTGAATGCCAACCAATCACAGGAGGTGAGGGGCATCTGGAAGGCAGAGGAATTGGTGATTGTCACCACACCCTACATAACACCTGAGATCACTGACTCCAACCCGCTCCCTTAATAGATGAATAAATGAAGAAGAAAAGAGACTTGCTCACAGTCACTTGCTAATTAAGAGTCAAATTAAGACGGCAACCATCCACCCTGGCTGGTTTGGCTCAGTGGTTAGAGTGTCTGCCTGCGGTCCAGAGAGTCCCGGGTTCGGTTCCCATAAGGGCACGTGCCTTGGTTGCGGTTTGTCCCCGGCCCTGGTTGGGCTCATCTGAGTGGCAGCCACTCGGTGTGTCTCTCTCACATCAATGTTTCTCTCTCTCTCTTCCTCCTGTTCTATCTGAAGATAAATGCAAAAAATGTCCTTGGGTGAGGATAAAAAAAAAAAAGACTGCAACCATCCAAATGAATCTTCCAAATGAGTCGTTCACCACACACTGAGGTTTTGCTGTGGGCAGGACTGAAGTCAGGCCTAGAGGCCTGGTGAGCCCAGGTATAACCAGCAGCAAGGGCAACACCTCTAAATACTGATGGGATTTCATTCTGCTCACAACTCCCAGCCCAGGAGCAGGCAGGGTCTGAAATCAGTAGGTTCAAGGCACCGGCCAGGTAGCTCAGTCGGTTACAGCATCATCCTGATACCTGACTATGTATGAATGCATACATAAGTGGAACAACAAATCTCTCTCTCTCCCTTCCTCAAATCAATAAAGAAAATAAAAATATAAAAGAAAGAAAGGAAGTAATCAGTAGGCTCAAGTGTGAGGTGCCTTTTTCTTTGCTCAAAGGCACATCTGCCCCTAACCCTTGCATGCTTTGCCCTTTCCCAAACTGGGGAGGCATAGAGGGGAAGGATGTGGGGGAGGTAGAACCTCTTCTTTCTAGGTTTTGTGGACCCTGACAAAGGAGATACCTACTAAGAAGGGCTCCTGGTAGCTAACTGGGCTCAAATTTAAAAAAAACAGAGCCAAGCAGTCATGTTTACACAGAGGCCTTTCATGCAACCTACAGTTCAGGGAGAAGCCTGCACGAAGCTGTCTGCCTCCTGCACTGAGCCAGCCCATATAAAGGAATTCCTGGAATCCTATTTTAAATAGGACTGAGTCTCCTTGTCCAGACCTGTACAACTATATCCACCCCCATCAGTATCTTTTCCGACCAGTCACAGCAGCTCTATTCTGACCAATTAGGACAGTGTCATTTTGACCAATCAACTTTGAGGAATTGGAGTCCTGTGGCTCAGAGAAAGGACCCTTCTTTTCCACCAAATACTGAAGCCTGCAGCCCCCCCGGAGCTGAAGCACTAAGATGAAACATGAAAGACTGGCACAAGAGCGGTACAGACTGCTGCAGGGCAGGAGGTGGCCCAGAGCAGGTGGAGCAGACCAGAGCAAAGCAGAGCTGCCTGGCCGAAGAGGGGCCTGGCCCTGGCGCCACCTGGTCCCAGGGCCACCGCGCAGCCGTGCTGTTCCACAGCTGTGCTGCTTCCTATTGAGCTGTAACACGACGAACTGTTCCACAGCTGTGTCACCACTGAGCTGTTTGCACTGAATAATGTTTCCTTCTTCACTGTACCCCAGACGGGGGATTCCTGTTGTTGTTGAATTGGCATCATTGATCACTGGTTGACAGCATGCACAAGCCTTGACAACTTTGCCAAATTGCTTAACCTCCCTGAGCCTCTGCTTTCTAATCAGTAAATGAGAGAACCTTCCACGGGTGCACTGAGAAATGTTAAAACACTTGGTCTCTGTCTTCAAGGGTTTATGGTCTAGTGGTATAAACGAGGTGAGTACAAAAACGACCAAAATAGGAATCCCCCTTGAGTACGTGCCACTATTATGCCTTGGAATGTAAGGCCGACAGGGTTGACACTTTATCAGAGGACCCACAGTGTGTGGGGCCGGTCCTGGGAGGGTCCTACCTGGCTGGAAGGGAACATGTCACCAAGCTATCATCCAAAAGACTCTAATGTTTCTCGATACCTAAACTACGTCACGGACTATGCTCGCTCACAGGAACTGAAGAGGATTTCCAACTGCAAAACGAAGAGGGCTGGGCGCAAAGACCAAGTAGTCGAGCGCGAAAACTAAGAGGCAGCATGTGCAAAAAGGGCCGAGAACAATAGAGGAATAACCCCTTGTGCCTAAAAGAACATGATCACTCCACCCTACATGTGTAAGTACAGAGGCTCCTTCCCAGTCAGGGAGCAGGTGCCCGTAGAGCATGAGCTTACCCTTCTCCATGCCTTGATCAAAGAATAAAGTTTCTGCTCTGCTTCACTGACCTCAGTCGTATCCTATTAGCGTGAATGACCGTCGGGTCCCTGACTTGAAAGGGTTGGTAATAGAAGGAGGTAGCATTTGACCTGGCCTTGGCTGATAACAGGCCTTGGCCAAGGAAAAACACTCCAGGTGGAAGGAAGACGGTGCTGGGAAAGCCAGGGACAGAGGCCAAAGTCCTAACCATGCAAAGTCGCTTCAGGGCAGAGAAGACTATTGGCCTCAATGGGTCATCTCTCCAGGAGCCAGAAGTTCTGATGGTTTCTAGCATCCGCTTTTCCTTCCTCACTTAGGGTGCCAACAAATGTCAATTAGGGGATTGTTTTAGAAAGTAAACGCTCATTTTCTAGTAGCCTTAGCCTGAAAGTGTTAATAATTATCAACCCCGGCAAAAACTTCCACTGGCAACACAGAGCGGGACATTCTTACACTTAATTCCCGAGGCCAGCCAACTCCTTCAGCCAGTGGCTAACTTAGGAGGTTTCGCCTTTGTATGTGAAACACATTGCGTGTTTACTCACTTTTTTTTTTTCTTTATTGATTTGAGAGAGAGAGGAAGGTAGAGGGAGAGAGAGATAGAAATATCGATGAGAGAGAACATCGATTGGCTGCCTCCTGCATGCCCGCAACTGGGGATCGGGCCCACAACCCGAGCATGTGCCCGGACTGAGAATCGAACGGGGACCTCTTGGTGCGTGGGGTCAACCACTGAGCCACACGGGCTGGACTTTACTCACATTCTCATGCCAGGTTTAAGGAGAGGTGTGTGCAAAATAAATGGAAGTAAGTGTTTTATCATGTCCTGGGATAAGGAACAGACCTTGTGGTTATAGACAGTGGGTTCTCAGATTGTCTTCATTAGCTTTCTTTTTAAGTAGTAAATTAACTGTTATAAAGAAATTTCACTAAACTCTGTGGCCTCTGGATTAGCGGCCACCACCAACACCTCTGGATTCTTCCCAGCAGTGAGTGTGTGGGGGGAGTGGTTTTGGAGGGGGTTCAGCTTCCATCATTCCCCTCACCCCCACCACACTACGGGCCAGCCTCCTTTTAACTCCCCACCTCCCACCTGCATCTACTGCCACGTGGCCACAGGGTGCCTCTCACAGCACAGGCAGGAATTCTGCGTGGGCTCCGCTGATCCAAGGGGACTCGATTACAGGGACAGGAAAAGGTTTTGAAGTTAGTAAAATCTAACAAGCTAGGTTGGTAAATTTAGAAAAGAACACGCACGTCAACAAGACCTCGTAAAAGACAGACACAACAGGGAGAGCCAGCGGTGGAAGTGTGAGAGACGGCTTGTGTACATTCCAGGGCCGACGGGAGTCAAGGATACAGTGGGAGTCTGGGCGAGGAGGGTTAAGGTTTCAAAGAAGCTGATCTGCCCTGGCCCAGGGGCTCAGTTGGTGGGAGTGTCGTCCCACACAACAAAAGGTGGGTTCAATTCCCAGTCAGGGCACATGCCTAGGTTGTGGGTTTGGTCCCAGTTGGGGTGTTTACCGGAGGTAACTGATCAATGTTTCTCTCTCTCTCCCCCCCCCCCCTTGCTCTCTCTCTCTCAAAACAGTAAAAGAAACATATCTTCCAGTAAGATTTTTTTAAAAAGCTGATATGCCCTCACTGAGTGCCCTGGCAACAGGTCTATCCCCCTTAAGCCTCTCTTGATATAATAAAGGGGAAAATGTACACAAGCAAAATGGGCAGTAAGTAGGGGGTGAGGGAGCAGCATGACTTCCAGTTAGTGCCACCTGGAGGGGGGCTGAGTGAGGAATTTGGAAGGTACATGTGCCACTGATAAAACATGGGGGATGGGTGCAGAGGGTAAGAATCTGAAGGCTTCCATGAGCTTATGCTCCGGGCACAGCACACCCTGCTGCTCCAACTCTCGCTGCCAGCATGGCTACCGAGAAAGAAGCTGGGCTGCAGAATGTGCTCCTTCCTTCTGGGAGCCTGGGAATGTAGGCTCTCCCTGGCCTCTGCCAGAGCCCAGGAAGGCTGGGCTACCCAGAAGGCACAGTGGGTGGAAGGGGAGTACACAGTGATCAACACTGTTGCTGCTCAGTCTGCCAGGGGCCTCCACCCCTGCAGAGTAAAGCCTGAACTCTCGGTGGGAACCCTGAGGTCCTATGTGATCTGGTTCCTGCCTCCTCCAGGTTGTCTCCAGCTCAGACCACCCACCTTGCAGACTCAGCATCCTGATGGCATGACCAGGTCCCGCCTCCCCACTCCATCCTCTTTCCTCTCCTGCCCCCTTGCCCCTCAGGGCTCCACACTGTGGGACCTTCACCATGAATGCTTCCCTAAAGCAGCCGTTTCAAAGCGTGCATTGGAGACCCCTAGGGGTCCCTGCGACCCTTTCAGAGTGTCCACGAGGTAAGGACTATTTTCTAATGGCATTAATGGTTTGCCTTTTATACTTTCCTTCTCTAATGAGTGTAGAAGTACCAAAAGTTTAATGATATTTTAGATTCCACATTTCAACTAATTTTTAAGAAATTTTCATTTGCCCAAGTTTAATATCTATCAAACAAGAATACCCACAATTATACGGAAAAAAAATTAAAATGTTCCTCCTTCTTCTGACTACATATCTGTGTAGGGCCATATTTTCTGCATGTAGTCCAACCAAAACACTATTTCATAACAAATTGAATGGATGAGAAATGAGAATCCAGCTGTCTTTGATTAAGCCAGGCATTCAACAGATTTGTAAAAGTGTAGAACAGTACTTGCTATTCTTCTCACGAAGCTTTTAAATTTAGAAAATATTGTGTTTTTGTTTTGTTTTTTTATCCTCACCCGAGGACATTTTTCCATTTTTTGTTCAGGTAGAGTATGGGGGGGGGGGGGAGAAAGAGAGAGATAGAGAAACATCGTTGTAAAAGGGACAACCAGGGCCGGGGATAAACTGCAACTGAGGTATGTACCCTTAGCGGGAACCGAACCCGGGTCTCTCTGGACCACAGGCCGATGCTCTAACCACTGAGCAAAACCGGCCAGGGCAGAAAATACTGTGTTTTATACAGATATCTTATTCCTGTTATAGGTTATGTTATGGGTTTATTCTTGTTATTTTAAATTAATTAACTAATTAATATATATATTTTTATCCTCACCCAAGGACATTTTTTCCATTTTTTGTTCAGATAGAGTGGGAGAGAGAGAGAAAAAAAAACATCGATGTGAAAGGGACACATCTAGTGGCTGCCACCCGCATAACCAACCAGGGCCAAGGACAACCTGCAATCAAGATACATGCCCTTAGCAGGAACGGAACCCAGGTCTCTCTGGACCGCAGGCCAATGCTCTAACCGCTGAGCCAAACCGGCCAGGGCACTAATTAATATTTTTAAAGTTCTCTGTATGTCTTCTTTCTGATCCAGTAAAATTTTTTTTCTTTATTGATTTTTAGAGAGAGAGGAATGGAGAGAGAAACAGCGATGAGAGAGAACATCAATTGGTCGCCTCCTGCATGCCCCCCATCTGGGCATTTGGCCCACAACCTGGGCATGTGCCCTGACCGGGAATCGAACCTGCAACCTCTTGGTGCATGGGTTGACGCTCAGCCACTGAGCCACACCAGCCAGGCTGATCCAGTTAATCTTGATAAATCTAACTCTCACCCACATAAACCAAAGCTCTTTGGATCCTCAATACATTTCTAGTGTAACACAGTCGTGGGAGGAAAAGGTTTGAGAACCGCTGCCCTCGCTGAGCCTCCCACAGCAGCGGGGCCTGTACCTGAGCTTGGCTCGACCTCTGTACACAGATTCCACCAAATCAGAGGTTTTTTACATGTCTGTCTCCCCCACTTCATGTGTGCTTCCTGATGGTGGTGGTTCTTCCTGCACCCGGGTGTCTGGCACAGAGCAGGAGTCCAGACGACAGGATGCAGTGAGAGGGAAGGCCCTGTGGACTGCATCCCGGGCTGCCGCCCGCCGCCTAAGCAACCTGTGGTCATTCACAGGAGGGCAGATAGTGCACTACATGTTCTTAGTTAGCTCGGATTGTTACTGGATCTCTGACCTAAGTGGAGACATAAAATATACATTAAAAAAAAAAATCCCAGCCCAACTGGTGTGGCTCAGTGGTTGAGCATCGACCCATGCACCAAGAGGTCGCCTGTTCGATTCCCAGTCAGGGCACATGCCCAGGTTGTGGGCCTGCTCCCCAGTCGGGGGCATGCAGGAGGCAGCCAATCGATGTTCTCTCTCATCGATGTGTCTCTCTCTCTCTCCCTCTCCCTTCCTCTCTCTCTAAAATCAATAAAGAAAAAAATATATATATATATTTTTTAAATCCGAAAATTCAGACAGAAATTAACCTTGGAAACAATTCTGTTTCCACTCTATGAGGCGTGCAGAGACAGCCTTGCCCTGAAGGAACCAGGAAATGCCCTGTGCCGCTGGGCATCACAAACACAGCCCCCAGCACGGCGCAGCCTGAGCCGTGTTCTGAGCATAGAAACCAAAAGGCCGAGAAAAGCAAACACCCGTAAAACACAAGATGCCATATTCTAAGAATGAAGAGAAGGTGGTTCAAACTCAGGGCCAGGACTACAATGAGCATGGCTTTTCCATCTTCTTTCCCTGTCAAAGACCCGAAGCAGACCGCCCTTGGGAATCCAGGCCACGGTTGTGGTGTCTGCCTTCCGACTGCATGATGCTCACTCACCGAACCGTGTTCGAGTCGAGCGGCTCTCCAGACATCTGCCACTCCCCGGGGCAGGGACATGTGCCATGTCCACCCCACACTGTCCCTGAAACATCCTCTGGCAAAACAAGAAGCAGGAGACAATACTGGATGTGGGGTTCATGCCTTTGGCAAAACAGCTTCTACCTCTGACCTCAGAAGACGGGCTTCCCCTTTAGGGCCTGAGCTTAGGGCCAAGGAGGGCAGTGAATGCTACCAACCAGGGAATGCCCTAGGGCATGTGCGTGACAGAGAGATAGTGAGATTGATTGATTGATTGATTGATTGATTGATTGATTATGAGCCAAGAGCAGAAATATGCTTTTCTGACTAAGTGTGTGGTGGCTTGTTCTAAAAGCAGCCCCATCAGAAACCCAACTGTGTTTCACGGCTGGTGATCCAGGAATCAGGTGTTTCCAGTTCTCTTTCTGTGGAGGGCGGCTGAGCCAAGGTCTCTTTGTTGCTCCTGCAATGCTGGCAAGGGAGCATTCTGAGCCACCGCAAGAATATATCTACAGTCTCCACCTTGATACATTCAGAGACCGTGGAAACATCTGGTGTCTGAAGATAGTGAAGCTTTTGAACTTCTCCCCTTCACTATTGCTACATAATAAACATGCTGAGCGAGCTCAGGGCACTGTTCCTCCATCAGAGAGCAGTGTCCCACCTGGCCCAGCTTTTCTCTGTGTAACGTCTCTGTGTCTTTCTTAACCTCCTGTTGCCCTCCTCAGGTCTGGTTTGCCTGGCTGCGCAGGTCAGCATCTCTCTAGATTGATACATGTTTATCATCTTGAAATTTGGTTTTAAAAACCCTTTCATCATCCCTGGCTGGTTTGGCTCAGCAGTCAGAGCATCGGCCTTCAGTCCAGAGAGACCCAGGTTTGGTTCCCACTAAGGGTGTGTACCTCAGTTGCAATTTGTCCCTGGCCCTGGTTGGGTTGTGCAGGAGGCAGTCACTTGATGCGTCCCTTTCACGTTGATATCTCTCTCTCTCTCTCTCTCTCTCTCTCTCTCTCTCTCTCTCTCTCTCTCTCTCTCCCTTTGTCTCCCTCCTACTCTATCTGAACAAAAAATGGAAATATGTCCTCCAGTGAGGATAAAAACAAACAAAAAAAACCTTTAATCAGTATACTGAACATTCCCCAGTCCTTTTCCCCGCTGCAGAAGTCTTATGTTTATTTACATCAGTATGGCTGTATGGATCAGGGATTCTCAGGAGCCTCCCGACATGAAGTCCCAGTATCATGGGGTCATTGTTTAGGTTGACATCAGTAGTTAGTCTGACCTCTTAAAACAGGGCTCTCTGGGTCCCCTTGTCAGCTCAGGCCACCGAGCGGTTCTCTCAGAGGCCTTCACAGATTCGAGCGGCTGGCCAACAACATGCAAATGTAAACAGTTTCAGAAACGACTTCATGGAATGGTACTCGTGGCAAACCTCTCACTCACTGCGTACGTACAATTCACATACACAGGGTGAGCAAAAGCAGGTATACAGTTGTGAGTACCCGAAACAGAGTTTATTCTTTGTATTATCATTTATTAATTATTGTATTATTTATCGGCATTAAAACCGTAAACCTACTTTTGCCAACCCCTATATTACCTCATTTCACCTCACAAAAATATTCCAAGGACAGCATTCCCATTCCCATTTTATGGATGAGAAAAATGAACTTCAAAGAGATCACTCTACCGCCCGGACAGTGTGGCTCAGTGGTTGAGAGTCAACCCATGCACCAAGAGGCCACTGGTTTGATTCCCGGTCAGGGCACAGGCCCAGGTTGTGGGCCAGATCCCCAGTGGGGGGCATGCAGGAGGCGGTCAATCGATGTTCTCTCTCATCACTGTTTCTCTCTCTCCCCCTTCTCTGTTCCTCTCTCTCTAAAAATCAAAAAAAAAAAAAAAAAAAGAGAGAGATGACACTACCTAAGTGGACACATCTGGTAAGTCCCAGAGTCAGGACTTGAACCCAGATCCATGCTAAAACCCACTCTCTTCCACAGGCCAACCTTCCTAGTACCCTCACATCCTAGGCTTCCCAGAGCCCGTATTTGCAACTGGGATGATTTACCTATATTCTGTGTGTTTTTACAACCTTTCCTTTCTCTCAGAGAAAGAAAAAATTCACCTGAAGCAAACATGTCCACTGGGTTAGAATCAAAGCCCCCTGACCTTTTCCTATTCCTAATATCTGACTCAGCTCATGACACCCCTTTCTCTGTGCCTGCTCCCGCCTTCCCAAGCCCCCTGCTCACCTCCCACGCTGCGAGCGGGGGCGGGGGGGCATTATTAACACAGATTAGCTGGACAAATACCAAAAAAAATTCTCATAACACCCTTGTCCAGATAGGTCCAGCAAGGACTTTTCAGGTGGAGAATCCTGCCCGTGCACATTAGAGAGAAACCATGAGCCTCCGATTAAATGGGAGACTGAAATAGAAGAGATTTCACATCATTTTGAAAACCCGTGTACAAACACATCTTCGACTCCGGATGCCTCACTGCCAGTGGGATCCCCTCTTCCCCAGCACACCCAACAGGTATCCAGGGACAGGGAGGCTTCCGCAACTGCTTTCCGTCCCCTGGCCTGGAAATGTGCCCGTAACCACCCATTCTGGCCCGCTGCTGCTGTATGTGTACCCCCTTCACTCACCCAGGAGGGCTGTCTGCGGGTGGGTCCGGGCGTGTCTTCCTCTGGAGGTGGACCTCCAAGGTGGCCGCTCCCTGGCCTCCGCAGGGAGGAGGATCTGCCCGAAGATCAACAGAAAGCAGCCCACCAGCATCTTTTCCATCTTCAAGGAGAGGAGGATGGGCAAGGCTGTAACAGACACAACAGGAGAAGGGGGCAGGGTGAGATGTCCGGGTCTCCCTGAACTCGAGGTACTGCAGACGGCCGCCCCGTCTTCTCACGTTTCCCGCCACTTGTACTTAAAATACCATCTGTGAGTGTGATCCTTAAGAACTCAGGTAACCAACCCCCATTGGCAGGTTCTTGGTTACTCTGAGCAGGGCATGCATAGTTGGAATTTTTCATCACTTTGATCAGTATAATACTGAATGGAAAACTTTAGGGGAAAAAAATCTATCCTGAAGTTTCTTCTCGATTAAGTTTACTATCAATTATTCATAGTCACATTCTAGATCTTGCATTTGAAAAAGGAAAAACCACATCTGAGGGTTCCGAGTAACAATACTCCTTCAGTCTAACAATAGTGAATGGCACAAATTAATACATATCAATTTCCCAAGGAATTCCTGTATAGGTGACATAAGGTAGCATCATGTAGCCGGCCTCTCAGCCTCCCACACACACCTGTCAAGAGGAAGCACATGGTAAAGGGCTTAGCCTCTGGCACCAGACTACCTGACCTTCACTCTTGGCTCTGACCCTTCCTGTGGGTGATCTTGGGTGAGCTACTTACCCTTCCCGAGCCTTATGGGAATATGGGATAATATTAGTTAACCGATTATAATATTAACGTGAGTTAATATATGTAACTGCAGCATTCAGAATAGTGGCTGGCACACCTAGGAAGGTAGGGACAACCCAACAGGAAAAGAAGCTAGGGGACAAGGGAAGGATAGGATCAAACCAGATGTTGAGTAAGAAGCTCTCGTGTACATAACGAATTCTAACCCTGAGTTGAATTTCAGGTCCACAGGGGTGACGGGGGTTTCAACCAGAGTAGCACTGTCTTTATCAAAATAAAGCTGCCTTAAACTGTTTACTAATTGTACTGGTCCTGGAGAGTAGCTGGTATAAAGGTTTAGGAAGAAGGATTCTAAGCAGAGAAGTGACATGGTCAGATCCAGGTTTTCCCATGATGGCCAATCTCATTGCTCTACATGGCTGAGAAAGGTACTTGGCCACATGGTGAATGATGTCAAGATTATTTTGCCCTGGCCAGTTTGACTTAGTGATTAGAGCATCGGCCCGAGGACCAAAGGGTTGTGGGTTCGATTCCCAGACAAGGGCACATACCTGGGTTGCAGGTTTGATCCCCGGCCCTGTCAGGGTCATATGGGAGGCAACCAATTGATGTGTCTTTCTCACACTGATGTCTGTCTCTCTCTCTCTCTCTCTCTCTCTCTCTCTCTCTCTCTCTCTCTCTCCCCCCCCTTCCTCCATTCCTCTCTATCTAAAATATCAATGGAAAAATATCCTTAGATGAGGATTAACAACAACAACAACAAAAAGACTATTTTTCCTGGGAGGCTAAACCTCATGGAGAAGGCAATATTCCGGAACTGGGTTTAAATTTATTATTCCATTACCTATAACTATAATGGGTGTCATAGCACTTTATTAATTGATATAAATTAGGTGGGAGGAGGGAATATTTAAGGAGGAACAACTTTCAAGTAATATCATTTGCATGTAAAATCTTTACTAAGTCCTCATCTTACTCTTAGCAATTTCACCGAACAAACTTCATTTAAGCCTTACACCTATCTTGCAGAAACCAGAATTATTATTTCTGCCTTTTTAGAGATGAGGAAACTGAGGCTCAGAGAAATTTCATAACTTGACTAAGGTCACAAAGCTGAAGTGACAAAGTAGGGATTGCAGCCCTGGGGTACGCAGGCCACTTTGCCATTCATTGATTAACAGAAAACTCAATTATTTGCAGGTCAAATCACCAGAAGTCAATTCATGAAAAGCCACAGCTGAGTCACTTTCAGAGGTGGGAACAGAGCAAGGCTGGGGCAGGGACCATTTCCCAAGCTTAAACAAGAACATTCAATGATTCAGTGGACTGTTCAGCAAATTGCTTTCAGGAATTGACCTGGAGATGGCCTCAGGCCTGTCAACCTTCAAAGTCCACAGTTTTCACACTTGCTGTATTGAGTTAGCTCACTTTTCACTGTGCATTAAAATTACATTAAAAACAGTAAATATTTAGTGCTCACTTCGGCAGCACATCTACTAACATGGGAACGATGCAGAGAAGACTGGCATGCCCTGTGCAATGATGACACGCACATTCGTGAAGTGTTCCATATTTAAAAAAAAAAAAAAGCTTGTTCAGGGAGTACTATGTGCCAGGCACTGAGCCAAGTGCTTTAAATATATTAAGTCATTTCATTCTTACAGTAATTCGGTGAAGTGAAATACTTGAACAAGGTTATGTAGCCGATAAGGGGTGAAACTCCAGAACTTATTACAGGAAACTATTGCCCCCCTTTTAAAAGAATTAAACTGTTTACTAATTGGACTGGTCCTTTTTTTTTTTTTTATCCTCACCCGAGGACATTTTTCCATTTTTTGTTCAGATAGAGCAGGAGGGAGAGAGAGAAAGAGAGAGAGAGAGAAACATCAATGTGAAGGGACACATCAAGTGGCTGCCACCCGCACGACCAACCAGGGCCGGGGACAAACTGCAACCGAGGTACGTGCCCTTAGCGGGAACCGAACCCGGGTCTCTCTGTACCGTAGGCCGACGCTCCAACCGCTGAGCCAAACCGGCCAGGGCCCTTTTTACAGCTTTAACTGTGAGATTCCTTCTGAGAAAAGGAAGAACACTTGGATTTTTGCCTCTTTCTCTGGCCTTTTATTATTATTATTTTAATTTTTCAATTCCAGTTTATGCCTTTCAGTCTTTCTTTAACGAAAAAACTTTCTCTTATCTTAAGCCTACATTCAAGCTTCCTTAATTCTTATCACATTTTATATGACATTCTAAGTGTGTTACGTCATTTATATGTTATTACTTTAATGCTGTTCTCCTTTCTCCAAACTGAGCAAATACAGTAGTCCGCCAGGATGAGCAGTTTTGCTTTCTGAGGTTTCAGTTACCTGCAATCAACCTCAGTCCAAAAATATTAAATGGAAAATTGCAGAAATAAACAATTCATAAATTTTAAATTTCACATGATGTCCCAGGCCTTCCCCTCCATCTCAGCCTGGCCATGAACTGTCTCTGTCCAGCATCTCCACACTGCACCTGCTCCGCCCTTCACACTTAGTAGCCCTTTTGGTTATCAGATCAACCGGCAACGTATCACACACTGCTTGTGTTCAAGTAACACTTATTTTACTTACTAACAAAGTACCAAAGTAGTGATGCTGGCAATTTGTATATATCAAAGAGAAACAATAAAGTGCTTCCTTTACATAAAAAGGTGTATATGTAAAAAAAAAAAAAAAACATAGTACCTACAGGATTCAGTACTACCCACAGTTTCAGCCATCCACTGGGGTCTTGAAACATATGTCCCACAACCGTGGGGGGACTACTGTACAAAGTCCATGTTTATTTGTTTCAAAATATATACAACATGCTCTCAAGGCCCACTTCCATCCTCACACATTTGGACTTAAGTCCAAACATTTAGAACACGATGTGGTAGGTAATTATTTTCAGAAAAACCAAATACCATTTCATGTGGTTTGGGCTTACTGTGGATTTCAAGAAGTGTTTGCATTTTCAAGTTACCATCGCTAACCAAAAGGCATGTGGGGATAGGTGAAGGGTGCGGAGTTCAAAGTAAATACAACTATGTACACCTGAAACTAATACAATATGGTATGTGAAAAAGAAATTTTAAAAATCATCTTAAAAACAGAACTAAAGACTTCTAGTTGTTGAACCCTAAGCAGGTTACCGAGCCTCCGTTTCCTCATTTTAAACAGGGGATAATAAATAAACCTGGTGGTTGTGGATGAAATCAGTCCATATAAATAAAGCATAGAATCACTGCCTGGCATGTAGTAAGTGCTTAATAAGCATTAGCTATCTGTTGTTCTTGTTATTATTATTATCGTTATTATGCAATCAAACCAATTAATACAAAGCACACATTAATTTTGTCAGACTAAGCCATTTAATGCACATGAATTTTTATGTTTACTTAAGACTATTATAATAAGCCCTGGCCGGTTTGGCTCAGCGGTTGGAGCATCGGCCTGTGGTACAGAGAGACCCGGGTTCGGTTCCCGCTAAGGGCACGTACCTCGGTTGCAGTTTGTCCCCGGCCCTGGTTGGTTGTGCGGGTGGCAGCCACTCGATGTGTCCCTTCACATCAATGTTTCTCTCTCTCTCTCTCTTCCTCTCTTTCCCTCCCGCTCTAGCTGAACAAAAAATGGAAAAATGTCCTTGGGTGAGGATAAAAAAAAAAAAGACTATTATAATAAAAATATCAATGACATATAAATCCCTAACTTAAACATATGTTTTAGTATCTCCTGTTTCATAATGCGGTGGCATGGCAGGTCACAGGCTCGTAGAAAATATTTGCAAAACATATCAGATATATTTATATTCAGACTATATAGACTCTTATAATTCAATAAGAAAAGACAAATAACTCTCTTAAAAATGTGAGAAAGATTTGAACAGACACATCACCAGGGAAGATATTCAGCTGACAAATAAACATATGAAAAGATGTTCAACATTCTTGGTCATTAAAAAAGTGCAAATTGCCTTGGCCGGTTTGGCTTCGCAGTTAGAGTGTTGGCCCAAGGACCAGAGAGTCCCGGGTTCGGTTCCCACTAAGGGCACGTACCTTGGTTGTCCCCAGCCCTGGTTGGGGTCGTGTGGGTGGCGACCAGTCGATGTGTCTCTCTCTCTTCCTCCCTCTCTCCCTCCTGCTCTATCTGAAGATAAATGCAAAAATGTCCTCGGCTGAGGATAAAAAAAAAAAGTGCAAATTAGAATTGCAGTGAGCTTCCATTAGAATATCTACAATTAGAAAGGTTGATATAAGCCAGTACTGGGAAAGAATTGTGGAAAAACTGGAATCCTAGTACATTGCTGGTAAGAATGCAAAATGGTGCAGCCACTTTGGCGAACAATTGGGCAGTTTTTATAAAGTTAAATGTACACTTACTAAATGACACAGCACAGGGTGACCAACTGTCCTGGTTTTACCAATTAAAGTTAACAAAACTGCCTGTGTTCTAACAGTTAAAGGCCTGCATCCCAGGTAATTCCTCAGTATGGGGAAACTGCTAGAAATCCTGATCCTAGGAATTTGCCCAAAAGATATGAAAACACATCCACACAAAGACTTACACTCAGATGCTCCTAGAAGCTTTCATTGTAAAAGCTAAAAACTGGAAACAACCCAAATGTCCATATATTGAAGAATGGATAAATAAATTGTGGTATAGCCATACAATGGAATACTATTCAGTAATTAAAGGAATGATGTGCTGGATCAATCTCATAACAATTATGCTGAGCGAAAGCAGCCAGACACAAGAAGATTACATGCTGACTGATTCTATTATATGATATTCAATAAAGGGCAACACTATATGACAGAAAACAGATAGTGGTTCCAGGGTCTGGGGGTAGGAAAAGAGAATGAGCTACAAGAGGCAAGAGGGTAATTTAGGGGATGTGGTACAAATGTTTACATCATGATTACATGGCTCTATACACATTTCTAAATTCATCACCTGTGATGAATTTTATTATATGCAAGTTAGACTTCAAAAAAGGTGTTTAAAAGAAACTAAATGGATGGGGACAAAGATACTGTATACATGCCAATGTAAAACCAGTATGGCAATATTACTATCAGACAAAATAGATTTTTTAAAAATGCAATGACAGCCCTGGCCAGTGTGGCTCGGTTGGCTGGGCATCGTCCCATGCATCAAAAGGTTGCCGGTTTGATTCCCAGTCATGCCTGGGTTGCAGGCTCGATCCCTGGTACAGGATATGCACAATGCAGTCAACCAATGTTTAGATCCATGTTTTGGTCTCATAAGACTGAAGTTCCTCTCTCTTCCTCCCTCCACTTTCCTCTCTAAAAAAAAAAGTAAAGCCCTGGCCAGTTTGGCTCAGCGGTTAGAGGATCGGCCTGCGGTCCGGAGAGACCCGGATTTGGTTCCCACTAAGGGCACGTACTTCGGTTGCAGTTTGTCCCTGGCCCTGGTTGGTTGTGCGGGTGGCAGCCACTCGATGTGTTCCTTCACGTCAATGTTTCTCTCTCTCTCTCCCTTCCTCTCTCTCCCTCCCACTCTGTCTGTACAAAAAATGGAAAAATATCCTCGGGTGAGGATTAAAAAAAAAAAAAGTAAAAAAAAAATATTTTTAAAAAAATATAATGGCAGTGAAACAAGAAAAATAAGTCAGTGCATGTAACTGATATTAGTAATTGTTTCTCAGTTTGGCATTTAAAGCTGGTAGCATTTGTAGAACAGTAGCCAATTTCTAACTGGAAAACGGAATGATGTTCGAAAAACAGTTATTTTCATCTATGAGCATATGAGAAGAATTATCATGCTGAGAAATAGAGGTTAATTCAATCTGAACAGATTCCATACAAAGCAGTTGGGAGCATGAAAAGAATACTTTTTAAAAAATACAACAGCTTTGACTTTTGTTTTAGCCATTTTTCTCTTCTCCCTGTGACAACGAGTCTTTTTATTTAGCTTTGCCAAGGGGTTAGGGGACGAGAGAGAAGGAGATTGTTCTGACCCTCTTAGGCACGGGTTCTTCTAAGCATCATTGTTCCAAGTAAATTGACAGGCAAGTAGATTCCCACCGGAACCAACACTCTATGTTGCGGGCCTCGAGAGGGACGGTCTGGCTCTGCTTCAATACACTGTGTGACTTCAGTTAAGTGACTTCACTCTCTGGGCTTTACTTAGTCAACCATAAATGAGAGGGACGGCCTGGAAGCAGTGTTTCTCAGCCCAAACCGAACCACAGGCCAGCAGGACCCAGCTATCCTGGGGAAAGTTGAGCACGATGTCCTCCAAGGTGGTAAACGCTGCCGCTGAACAAAAAGAGGAAGCGCGGAAAACACTCATATTTCTTAGGTGCCTACTGTGGGCCGAGCAATGATCTAGGTGTTCTGTATAATTTCATCTCATTTGGTCCCTACAATCATTCTGTGAGGTGGACAAGATCCCAAATCCATGGATGTAACACTAAGATTCACAGACAGAAAGATAGTCTCTGAGCCTCAGAGCTAGTTAAGTGACAAAGGCAAGGTTTGATCCCTGCCATCTCTCAGACAGTCAACCTACTTGGCAAAAAAAAAAAAATTTTTTTTAAAGATTTTGAATCACCTTCCCCCAATTTTGAAAGCTCTCAGACCTGAGAGGCAATCGCTTTGTCCCTTCGAGGCCACTCCATCAGCAGACCGAGCAGGCACACTAACCACCTGTGTGCTCGGTCACGAGGCTGGAGCTGCAGCCACCTCAGACGCTGTCCCTTGCTGGCTGCCACCTGATGCCAGAATCCCCATCCCCTGTACGGCCAGCAGATGGGAGCCCGGCCATGCTGGGACCCAAGCCATGGTTTTCAGGTGGTCCAGCCTTTCCCGACACAAAGCCATCTTCTTCCACTCAAGTCCTTTCACCGTTACAGTCACCTCATTGCTCGGCCACCCAGCCTGGAAACTGGGAGGCCTATCTTCCTCACGTCACCACCACATTCGTGCGTGGACAAGCCTGGCTTTCCCGCATGGGCGTGGTGCCCGTCCAGCCCTCTAACTGCTCCCACCACGGCGGCAATGCTCCATCTCTCCATTTCTCTCCCCGACTCTTCCCGGAGCTGCAGAACTGCTCCTCCTGACTTGGGCGCGTCCCCACTGGTCCTGTCTCTCCTCTGTTCAGAACCCGCCTGTGGCCTTACTGCACATTAACGTCCGAGGCCGTGCATGACTGACCACTGCCCACCTCTCCAACCACGGCACTCCCACCTCTACCCCTGACCCCCACCAGTGCCTGAAGGGCTCGGATGGTTGTCATAGCTGGGCGCCCTCACCCATGCTGGCCTTTTGGTCTGGAAGGTCTGCATTCTACATTCATAACAATTGTCTTCACTCCGTAAGGCTCAGCTCATGTTGCCCACGCTCTAAAATGTTTCCCAAAGAGGCCTGACTTCCTACACACCCCTGACAAGGGGTCTCTCATCTGCTCTGGCACTTGGCTTCTGTTCCTTGCTGCCACAGCTGTCTCCCTGCCCAGCCGGCAGCTCTCCCTTGGGGCTGCACCCGCTCACGTCTGTACGCCTCACATGCTGGGTGCTGACTTTTAGAAATGAATCTTTAGAAATCAGATAAAGGTTGAATTAACACATTTATTGATCAACAAAAGAGCAATAAATGTTGAGTCCAACTGGTCCTAATTCTGCCCCAGACAACTGCCAAGGCCAAGCCCAGGTCTTCCTCTACAGACTGCATTTGCCTGAATGCTGGCGACTGGAATGGCTGTCTCCCGGGACGGGAGCAGCCTTGCTTCTTCCTTCCTGCTGGCTGGGCTGAGGACATCCTGGCTGGAGACCCAGCAGTCATTCTGAACCACGAGGTACCACGACGTGGAAGCCACGCTGCATGGTAAAAGCAAGGAGGCAGGTGTGGGTCGCTGGCCCACGCTCGCGTTGGACTTGCTGCCTGCAGACTTCTAGAACACACAACAGAAATAAACTTCCTTCTTGAAGCCACTGTCACTCACATTTTTCTGGAACTTGAAATTGAACACAGTCCTAATTAATAGACTATTTCTAAGTCGCTCCTATTGAATCCATCTGGCACTAGCTCTGAATTCAATCTTCCCAACACAATTACCATGCTTCTCACACTCCTACTCAAAAACTGTCAGTGACTTCCACATTCCATTAGGATAAAAACTAGATTCCTTAGCTAATCACTCAAAGCCCCAGAAGCTGGCCCTGTGTTACAAAGCTAACCTCAACAACTCTCCCCCCACCCACCCCACCAACACACCACACACACACTCACTGCCTGCCCCTCGACTCCAGCCCAGTAGCTCCATGCAATGTCCCTCACTCTTTGCTGGCTGAATTGAGTAATGACGACTGAGATAATGCGTAGGTGAATATGTTACCCTTATGTGGCAAAAGGGACTTTGCAAATATTATTAAATTAAGGACCTTGACATGGAGAAATTAGCCTGGATTATCCAAGTGGGCCCAATATAATCACAAGGGTCTTTATAAGAGGGAGAAGAAGGGGCAAGGAAGAGGAAAGGGGGGAGAAAGACAAGGAGAGGGAGGGGAAGAAGAGGGGAAAGGGAGAGGACAATGAGGAGACTAGAAGTTATCTTTTTATCTTTTCAAGATGGAAGAACAGATGAGGAACCAGAAGCACAGGTAGTTTTTAGAAGCCAAAAAGAGCAAGGGAACAGATTTTTCCCTAGAGCCTCCAGAAGGAACATAACCTTGCCAACTCCTTGATTTTAGCCCAGGGAGACCTATTTCAGACTTCTGATCTCCAGAACTGCAAGAGGATACATTTGTGTTGTTCCTAAGCACGAGGTTGTGGTAAGTTGTTACAGCAACCTTAGGAAACTAGCGCAATAACCTAAAGTAGCAATGGGGGATTCCAACAGAGTGAGCCTCACTCTCCAATGGTAGACAAAGGCTCCTCTGACAATGCTCTGGGAGGAACTTTCCATAAATGCTAACTGGTCGCCTGCTCAGCCTCTGACTTTACATGCAGATATTCTGGTAAAAATTTCAGTTTCAACCAATTCACTCTGAGCATTACTACATCCTACACACTGGTGGATTAATTCATATTATCTCATTTAACCCTTACAACAATCCTATGACATAGATAGTATCATGTCCATTTGTAGGATGATACGACCAAGGTTCAGATAATAAAATGTATAGCTAATAAATATTGAGCACTTACTCTGAGCCAGGCACTAAATACTTCATGTGTGTTAACTAATTTAATTCTTCCAACAATCCTATTCCCTGTTTACAGATAAGAAAACAAAGGCATGGAGAGTTGAAGTAACTTTTCAAAATCCTTACAGGGGATGACTGGCAGGGCTGAGGATGGAAACCAGGTATCTTCAGGAGCCAAGATCAGTGTGTTCTGGGTTGTACGCCCACTACTCTCATCACTGTCATCCTCATTACCACTCATTATCAACAACAGCCAAGGCCTCTGGCGTGGGGTCAGCCCTGCCTCTGTCTCTGAGTCCCCTTCAGGGTCCTGCTGGGGCAGGCATGGTGGCTGTCTGCTGATCCACATGGCAAGGCTCAAAAGCGCTCTCATGGCTGTAGCTCCAAGGGGCAACTGGTCCTTGGAAGGGCTTCCCTCGTGCTGTTTTTTTGTTTGTTTTTTTTCCTCACCCGAGGACATCTTTCCATTTTTTTTTGTACAGACAGAGTGGGAGGGAGAGAGAGGAAGAGAGAGAAAGGGAAACATCGATGTGAAAGGGACACATCGAGTGGCCGCCACCCGCATGACCAACCAGGGCCGGGGACAAACTGCAACCGAGGTACATGCCCTTAGCGGGAACCGAACCCGGGTCTCTCCGGACCGCAGGCGGACGCTCTAACTGCTGAGCCAAACTGGCCAGGGCTCCCTCGTGCTGTTTACTAGCAACAGTGATGACATGGTCCACTCCCCACCTGGCACCTCGGTCCTCCTCTTCCCCTGAGCTTCCTAAGTTACTCCTATATGCACCTTAAACAGTGGAGCCCTCCTGAGCTTCCCTGAGAATGGGGAGTCCCGGGGAAGGGCTCTCTCAATGGGCCATGTGCTACAGACCCAGTTCTGGGGACCGCACTAGGGCTCTCACCCGCCTGACTGGTCTTAAACTCATTTGTCCACCCCGAGGCCTCTCATTCCTCTCTCACTGCCCACCCAGCTTCCCACCCAACCGCGTGCAAAGGCCAGCGTTTACACCCATCCCACCCTCCTCGGCCTGCTCGGCCTGAGACCTGAGCCTATGTCTGCCCCTTTCTCCATCCCCACCCCCGCCTCGCCCCCTGCCTTCTCTCGGGTACCAGTCAGAGCTGTTCCTGAGCAAATAGTAGGATTTCTTCCTAGAACTTTCAACAAATTTCTTATTCCTTCTCTATCTTTCAAGGAGCAATAATCTATTTCCTTTTCTTTAAATCTGGGGCCTCATTTCAACTACCTCTTGCTGACAAAGATATAGGTTGTTTGCTGGTGAGAGCGTCAGGCACGATAGCCATTGAGGGACCTCAGAGGTGGACTACACGACGGCTCCTCCAGCCGGTGCGCTCAGGCCGCAGTGGCTCCAGTTCGCCCGGGTGTGCACCCGAGAAGCAAAGAATCTTGCAGCTTGATTTGTAGAAAAGAGAAGCCTGGCAAATTGGGGGCCTGAGACTGAATTCTACTTGCACCAATCGACGTATCAACAGATAGGGAAACGGAAGGTGCAGAGTCACAGGTCTCTGCTTTCTCCACAGTGGATCGATTCTAAGGGACCAAGCTTCAGGGGCTGGGAGGAAACTTTCCAAACCGTAAGCCCATCTCGGTGTCTTGACAGGGTTTTATGATTCTGCCACTTTGAAAGCAGGCAGGAACCACTGTGCGAGAGTGGACTCCTACATGGAACACTCCAGTTAAATACATGCGGATTCTCTGCGCCTTGGGAAGGAGGTGACTGCTCAAAGGAACTCCTGCTTTTTCTGGAAAGACAGGTGATGGAACTCACCACCTAACCTTAGGATGCACCTGGAACTGTTCTGAGGACTTGAATAATTCTCACAGCCCTGTGGGTATTATCCCATGAAACAGATGAGGAAACTGAAGGACAGACTAGTGGGGTAACTTCAAAGTTACTAACCTAGGCAACCTAGACAGGCCAACCTCAGAGTCCCTGCTCTTGACCACAGCCCTCTGTAGCTTCTTGGCTGTCTCTTGATTGCCCCACACCTGGAAGGCGATTAAATGCACCTGGTGCAGACGCAGCCTGGCTCGCGGATGTGTGACAATTGGGAACTGGGTCAACTGGGTTTGTTCAGGTGGGAACACGTGTTCGAGGAGCTACCTTTCCGTGCCGCCAGTCCTGGAGACCTTAACAGGAGAGAGTCCATGTTTCTGTCCTCTATCCCAAACTATCCTCGGGGTTTCTAGCAACTACCATAAAATGCCCTCCCTTTGCTCTCCTTTCTCCACAGTACAGGGAAGCTGGAGCTTAAGTTGCCACAGAGAACCAAAGAACAAAATCCAGACTACACGGGCATTCAAATACCAGCCGACCAAAGGTGGGGATCGGCATCAATCGGCTGGCCCGCTGGTCAAGCCTCCCTTTCCTCGGCCCATGGAGACCAGGTCTGGGTGCCCCGCAGCGGGACACAGCGCCCCCACGGGGCACTGCGAGGTGGCTGCTGTGCTGTGCGCCACGCGCAGGGAACGCGCCCAGCTCGCGGGCCGGGGTGGCTTCGCCTCTCGGCGAGGGGTCCGGGCTCCGCCGCCCGCCGCGCCGCGCTCCGCCCCGAGGGGTCTCAGCGATGGGCCCAGAGGAGGGAGAGACGCCTGGCGCTCGGGGCCGCGCGGAGCCGCAGGGTGTGGGGTGAGCGGGGGCGCAGCGCCCGCGGGCGTCGGTCAGCCCAAGCTCCTGCCTGTCGGCCAGAAGTCGGTCGGTCCGTCTGTCTGCGCCCCGGGCAGCCGGACGGTGCGGAACCCCGCGGAGAGCGCGCCCTGCTCACCTGCAGCCGCCGGCGCCTGGGAAGCGAGACGGGGACGCGGCACCTGGGTCTTCCTCGTGGGCCTCCTGGCCGCGTCGAGAGCCGCGGCTGTCTTCGGGGACCGCTCGTGGGAGCAAGAAGCCCGCGCCGCTGTCGCTGTCTTCTTCTTGGCCGCCTCCTCCAACTCCCATCCCCAAGCGCTCCCCTTGCTCGCTGGCTGCCTGGAAGGCTTCGGGCCAGTGCGGGCGGGCGGGCGGGGGAGGCGGCGCCGCGGCGGGCGGAAGGGGGGGGTGTCCTCTTTGGGGATGGGGAAGGCGCGGAGAGGGAGCGGCCGCGAGTAAGGCCCCACCCTGCAGACTTCCCCGGGAGCTGGGCACCCTGGCCGTGCGCCCTGCCTGCTGCCACCTGGCTCCGCTCGGGCCCGTCTGCAAGCCCAGGCGGGAATCGGACTCCAGGGGTCTGTAGCCGCAGGCTCAGTGCTGCAGAGAGCTTTGATGGGTTGGTGAAGGGTGTAGCAAGGAGAGCATCTCCAGGGAGAAGGGAGGCACGGCAGGGGTCCTATATCCTCAACTTGAGGTCACGATTGGCAGAAGGTATCCATCGATCACACACAGACACACACACACACACACACACACACACACACACAAAAGTGATGAGAATTGGGATAATTGGTGACAAGTGCCAGGAGTTGTCTTAACAGTGCCTAGAACACGCCACCGGTGCGAAGTCGTATCAACAGAGTGTCCATTGGCCAGGGACCAGGCCCAGAAATGAGGGGAGTAAGATGCCAGGATGGAAAGGAAACAAAGCCCCTACCCTAAAGGAGCAGAAAAAGTCTAATTCAGACAAGACTTTTGAAATTATGAACGAAGATATTTGCAATTTGTAAAGTGGGAGAACATGACCTTAGAGGTCTCCACAGAATTTGGGAGGGTTGCAGAAGATAGGATTGGTGTGTGGCCGGGAAATGGGATGTCACTATACCAGCTCTCCTTGCTTCTGGCCAGCTGGGGTGACTGGGCTCTGCACAGCAGGCCAGGACATCTAATAATGGCTCCAGAATTCTGTCCCCAAAGTAATAACCCCAAGCACCCATGTTCAGGTTTGGTTTTGTTTTTTTGGTACATGCCCCTAGCAGGAACCGAACCCAAGACTCTGGTCTGCAGGCCGACACTCCAACCGCTGAGCCAAACCGGCCAGGGCTATGTTCAGGTTTTAACAAGCTACGGGGGAGAGGCAGCAGAATTGAGTTAATGAATTTTAAAACCTCTGAATGTGCCAGAGTCTGATAATGTAAGTGTTCTTGGCTGCTGTTACTCCTAACCATCACTCCTATTTGATGAGAGTTGGTTTCTGGAATATGAAAAAACACCATGTACAAAATCAGTTCTTCAGAAAAGCTCCAAAAGTGGGTAATTAAAATTGCAGCCAGAGCCATGGCCGGTTTGGCTCAGCGGTTAGAGCGTCGGCCTGTGGTCCAGAGAGACACTGTTCGGTTCTCGCTAAGGGCACGTGCCTAGGTTGCAGTATGTCCCCAACCCCCGTTGGGGTCATGCAGGTGGCAACCGCTCGATGTGTCTCTTTCACATCAATGTTTCTCTCTCTCTCTTCCTCCCACTCTATCTGAACAAAAAACAAAAAATGGAAAAATGTCCTCGGATGAGGATAAAAAAAAAAAATTGCAGCCATATTCCGGCCAGTGTGGCTCAGTGGTTGAGCATGGACCCATGCAGCAAGAGGTCGCCAGTTCGATTCCCAGTCAGGACACATGCCCAGGTAGTGAGCCCAGTCCCCAGTGGGGGGGAGCATGCAGGAAGCCGCCAACTGGTGAGCTCCCTCATCGATGTTTCTGTCTCTCTCTCCCTCTCTAATCAATAAAGAGGAAAAAAAATTTTTTTTTAAGAGTAGCTGTAAAGCAAGGGGTTAACATACTCAAACCATCAGGTACCACAATGTCAAGAATTTTGGAGTCCTGTTCCCTTACCCTGCACCTTAGGCCCACTGGGCACTTGGCTGCCTGCACTGGTCAGAAATAGTTGCTTTGTATTTCTTTGGGAGGAGGTAGATAGAGGTCAGAAAGCAGAGGACAGTCTTTAGGAAATTGTTGGTCTCTGTAGTCTTGGATCTCACTGATGAAAATTATTCCTGAGTCTGGGCCAATGAAAATCCCTTAGGAACTGAGGAAGTTGAGTTACAGTTTATGGAAACTTATATTTTAAATGTGTTGCCTTATTCCAAAATGCCAGTATGATCCAGTAATTTATCGGGAAAACAATAGCAATTCTAAAATCCTTCCAAATTTTAAGGAATTGTAATTTAGTAACTGATTCCAGGGACTCTGGTGTATGCCAATTAAAATGGGTGTTTTCCCCCCAGGGAGTTCTACTGGAATTCTCCAGAATAGGAAATCTCTGTGTGAAGCACTCCTGGAGCCAAGTCAAATAGGTCAATGAGTTGTTCTACCTTGTAAAATGATCTTCAGGTTTGCCAGAAAGAAAATGAAGCAAAAGTGAGCTCAATGTCTTGAACTATCAAGTCAGAAAAAAAACCATTCCTTAATTTCCCGATTACCTTCAGAGTGAATGCAAGTTAATAATAATAAAGGTTGCTGGGGAAGGCCCAACGTTGCCTTTTCTGCCAGAGGCCCTGATACCAACTTAGTGTACTGAGAATCTTATTCAGAAGAAGTGTGGGGTTAAGATTTTTAGTTCTCATGTGGGCACTCAAGCAAGCAGACAAGAATTAGGGTGTGAGGTATCTGAGAGTTCAAGAGCTAGTTGGAATTTATAACTGTTTAAACTAATTACACCTTGATAGCTCTACTGGGTTCCACTCTCAGTTCCCTATCTCCATAGAGGGTCTATTTTGGAGTAAGGGTTTGGTGTGGGGGAGAGGGGTGTTGTTTGACCCAGGCCTCAGACTCATGAATAGCCTCAAATATAGACTTTTGACATAAGCATTCCTTTGTTCCTTGTAAACAATAGAACTTTTTGTTGTGTTTTGCTTCCTAGATGGCAGATTGAAATGAGACTATCAAACAGAAAGTGGACCAGAGTATAAGGAAACCAAAGAGCAGACACATTGGCTCACAGACCCATAGCCTGAAATAAATCCTGTAATGAATGAGTGAGGAGAAATGTAAAATTGTAATGTCACCTCACTTGCACTGTTTCTCTAGGTGACTGATGATGTTTGAGTCCCATGTCAACTATTGGAGCTCCTCCCCCTTTCACTCAAGTAGAAGGGCACCTGGAGGAGGAGACATCGTCCCTTTGGGCCAGCTGCCAACTGGTTAGCTCTGGAGATATGGGGTTGAGAGGAGAGTATTGCAAGACAGTGGCTTGATGTCCACTCCAGCCCAGGGTATGGTACTCTCCTAGCTGGGGCACTGCTCCTACTGGATGCCCCATCAACATGGACAGCTGGTTCCATGTCCAGAGGGTCCCCTTGGGGACAGGCTGGCTGATAGCACCATTGTCTTAGGTGAAATGATTTCTAAACAAACATCATCCCACCTTGGAAAGACAGGATGAAAGTGGATTAGTGAAAAGCTAGGCAAGTCAAAACTGTGTTCAGGTAAACAATAACATTTCAAAGAAGATGCAAATGTTTATACGTGATCTTGAACTTGGACCATTTGCTCCTCAGGGCAGGCAGCAGGCCTTCTGCTTGTTTCCAGATATTGCCTTATGCTGTGCTGTGGAAGGGATTGGGCTGATGTGACTTTAACCTGGGGTTTAGAGCCTTGTAGTGTTTGTGGAATCAGGTTGATGACATTACCTATTAAGAAAGAGATAATGAGGTTATCTGTTATGAGATAAGCCCAGCCTATGTGGCTCAGTGGACTGAGCATTGCCCCATGTACAAAGAGGTTGCTGGTTCAATTCCTGGTCAGGGCACATGCTTGAGTTGTGGACCTGGGTCATGGGTTCGATCCCTGGTGGATGTGCAGGAGGCAGCCAATTGATGTTCTCTCTCATCAGTGTTTCTATTTCTCTCTCCTACTCCTGTCCTCTCTCTCTAAAAATCAATAAAAATATTTTAAAATTAAAAAAAACAATGGAGTGGGGAGACTTAAGACATAGGCACAAATGATTGGGTATCTGACTTATTTTCTTGCATATTGACAAGGCTGAAACACCACCAGTCTTCCTGAAGACTAGTTCCCACTTTTGAAATGGAGGATGGACCTGCTATGTAGGTTAAAGACAAAGAGAGAATCGTAAAAGCAGCAAGAGAAAAGCAGTTAGTTACCTACAAGGGAGCTCCCATAAAACTGTCAGCCAGTTTCTCAAAAGAAACTTTGCAGGCCAGAAGGGAGTAGCAAGAAATATTTAAAGTGATGAAAACAAGGATCTACAACCAAGATTACTCTATCCTGCAAAGCTATAATTTAGAATCAATGAACATATAAAGAGTTTCCCAAACAAGAAAAAGTTAAAGAAGTTCATCACCACCAAACCAGTATTATATGAAATGTTGAAGGATCTTCTTGAAGAAGAAGATAAAAATATATGAACAATAAAATGTCAATAAATACATATCTTTCAACAGTTGAATCTACAAACAAAATGAACAAGCAGAACAGAAACAGACTCATAGGTACACATAACTTTTTGCTGATCGCCAGGTGGGAGGGGAGTATGAGGGATGGGTGAAAAAGGAGAAGAGATTAAGTACAGATTGCCAGTTATAAACATAATCATGGTGCCCAGCTGGTGCGGCTCAATGGTTGAGTGTCGACCCATGCATTAAGAGGTTTCCAGCTCAATTCCCAGTCAGGGCACATGCCCAGGTTGTGGGCCCGATCCCCAGTGGGAAGCATGCAGGAGACAGCCAATCAATGTTTTCTCTCATCAATGTTTTCTTTTCTTTTTTTTTTTTTATCCTCACCCGAGGATACTTTTCCATTTTTTTTTTTTTTTTTTTGTACAGATAGAGTGGGAGGGAGAGAGAGGAAGAGACAGAGAGAGAGAAATATCGACGTGAAGGGACACATCGAGTGGCTGCCATCGCACGACCAACCAGGACCGGGGACAAACTGCAACCGAAGTACGTGCCCTTAGCGGGAACCGAACCCGGGTCTCTCCGGACCGCAGGCCGATGCTCTAACCGCTGAGCCAAACCGGCCAGGGCTCATCAATGTTTTCTATCTTTCTCTCCCCCTCCCTTCCTCTCTCTCTAAAATCAATAAAGAAAAAATTTTTTAAAAATAATAATCATGGTGATGTAAAGTATAGCATAGAGGATACAGTCAATAATCTTGTAATAACTATGTATGGTATAGGATGGGTACTAGACTTATCAGGATGTTCACTTTGTAAGTTATATAAATATCTAATAAATATGTTGTACACCTGAAGCTGATATAAAATTGCATGTGCCCGGCTGGTGTGGCTCAGTGGTTGAGCATCGACCCATGTACCAACAGGTCACCGGTTCGATTCCCAGTCGGGGCACATGCCCAGGTGGTGGGCCCGATCCCCAGTGGGGAGCATGCAGGAGGCGGCCAATGTTCTCTCTCATGGATGTTTCTATCTCTCTTCCTCTCCCTCTAAAATCAATAAAGAAAAAAAAAATTTTTTTTAATTGCATGTTAACTATAATTAAAATATTAAAAAATAATTTTTAAAAGTTAAATATGTATTTATCATATGACTCAGCAATTGCATTCCTTGGTATATACACAAGAGAAATGAAAGCATATGTCTACACAAAAACTGGTATAGAAATGTTCATAACAGCATTATTTATAATAGTCAAAAGGTGGAAACAAACCATATATCCACCAACTAATGAATGGATAAATAAAATGGAATCATATTTGGCAATAAAAAAGAATGAAATACTGATACATGCTACAAAATGGACAAACCTTGAAAACAAACTAAGTGAAAGAGCCCATCACCAAAGACCACACATTGTATGATTCCGTGTCCAGCACAGAAAGTAAATCAGCAGTTGCCTCGAGCTGGGAAGGTTGGGAGGGAATGGGGACTGACTATCGATGGGTGTGGAGTTTCTTTTGGGAGTAATGAAAATGACCTAAAATTGATTGTGATGGTGATTGCACAAATCTGTGAATAATATTAAAAACCATTAAATCATGTACTTCGTATAGTGTGTGAATTATATCTTAACAAACTTTGGGTTTATGGGAAGAGGGCAGGTTTTAACTGAGTCCTCATGCAAACATTTTCGTCTCTTTTTGAACCAGCTGCCCCTCTTCCTGGTTTGCACACCCTCCTTTGAACTCTGTCCTTCCTGGAACCGGGTCTGTCGCAGGAGGGCAGGAATGGCTGTTGTCCCCTCCTCAGCATCCCTTCCTGTGCTTTCACATACCTTTTCTGGAGTTTGCACTCCTTTGATTACGGCTTTACACCGCAGGACTGGCCTGTTGGCGGGGACTCCTGTACTAGTACCCATGGTCCTCGCCACAGGGAAATTCACGTGACTTTATTATTAGGATCTTGTGGTGTTCAAACATGCTTCACCACACATACTTTTCAGGGAGTTATTTACAACTGTGGTGCCCAGGAAGTGGTAAACATGTTGCTGTACTTCAGTGTGTGTTAGCTGTTGAGCATTTCCCCCCATACACCCAAGGCCTCAGGATTCCCTAGGATCTCAGGTCTGGTCATCGAGTGCTCTACTGAGAAAGGGGAAGTAGAAAATTCCAAGGGAGATGTGCTTTTGGTGATTTAATTCTTCATTCAGAGCCCTACTGAATGAAGCTCACATAAAAGGAACGTGATCACAAGAACCATAAGAGCTAAGAATGCTGATTCCTTTTTTTCTTAATTTTCTTTTTCTTTTCTTGTATTGATTTTTTAGAGAAAGAGGAAGAGAGAGATAGAAACATCGGTGAGCAAAACATCTATTGGTCGCCTCCTGCATGCCCCCAACTGGGGATCGGGCCCACAACCTGGGCCTGCGTTCTGGCCAGGAATCAAACCGGCAACCTCTGAATGCATGGGTCAATGCTCAACCACTGAGCCACACCGGCCGGACTGATTCCTTTTGATTCAAATTGAAGCAGAGCATTAGTGAGCCTCTCATCTGAGCTGTCCTTTAATCTTTCTTCAGCGATCAATCCTTTTATTACCAAGTTGCCAGTTTTTGCCTGTCACCTTTACAACTTTCTTCTAGAAGTCAAGATGTCCCCTTCTGCAACCCCTCCCCCCAAGGAATAAACACTCCTGCTGCGGCTGTGGTCGGGCTTGCTGGAGGAGTGACCCTCCCTTCGTTCCCCCCAGTTTATAGAAATGACTTTTTTCCAGTGGGCTCTCCTGTGAGAAGTGGTCTCTGTAGAGCTTGAGTCCTGCTGAGTGGTTCCTAAAGAATTTGTCACAATTGTCACGGAAGCATTATAGGTAGTTTTAATTTCTCTCACATGCTTATTTATTCTTGTTCTAAATGTAACCATCTTTGAGTTCCTTCTGTTTGCCAGATAAGTGCCAGGCACCGAGGACAGAACACTGCGGAACACAGACTGTAAGAGTCTAACCTCCTGGGGTATTACAGACAAGAAAGGCAACAGGGACCATGAGTGTACGGGGTGCCCTGATCGGGACACTGGATATGCTATGGTAGAACAAAAACAAATACCCACCCAGACCAGGGTCAGAGAAGGCCTCCAGAAGGAAGTGACTTTCAAGTTGAGACCCCAAGGAGGAGTTATTGGCTTTGCTTTCTATTTTCCTTTTGCAACACATGACTTACGTAATTTTTAAAAAGCCCACAGGTTTACGATTTTCCTGATGCCCCAATTACACCTGGATTCTCTATTAAAATGTTTAAGTTAGTTCTCAGGGACACATAGAGCATTAATGCCACAGGACAGACACCTACAGCCCCGAGGGAAAGGACTGCTCTGTTCTGCTTGGTAGGTGTGAAAACAGACACCGTGATACAGGACAGAGGCGGGAGGCGGCGGCAGGGAAGGAAGTTGAGACTTGAGGCCCCCGACTTCTCAGCTAAGATGGTGCAAACAAATTATGTCATTGTTCTACCTACATACTAGCCTGAGTTATGATGTTTGCATATTTAATATGTATATTCTTCTCAAAAAAAGATAAATCAGTGCAGTTTGAAATGGCATCTAATTTCCTTAGAAGGAACTTGTTCACTTAAAACAATTAACACTCTAAACGGCCCATCTCAGTTGACCTTTCTTCCTGCCTGAATAAATTCTTTGTAAGAATTAAACACTGTTGCTTGCAGGGGGAAATTGATAGCTTTCCTTGTGTAACGTAAACCCTGAGTTCACCAAGTTCACATGGCTTTGTGTGACTTCCTTTCCTTCTCAGGATACAGTAATTCCAATTAGAGATCAACCCGTTAGAAAGAAGTGGGAGGTTATGTACAGGATTCTGAAACTCCAGATGTCTCAAAAATATGCAATACCTACTTAGATGGACTCGATTAGGATTTCAATCCTGGCTCTGCCAATAATTGGTGTGACTTGGGACCAACTAGTTATCTTCCTTTAAAAGTCTCAGTATCATTGGTAAAAGGGACCGTTGATATGTGTGAAGTACTTAGTAGCTTGGCTGGCACGCAGAAAAGGCTCAGTAAATGGTAAATGTCACAGGGCCTGGGACTGATCTGATGTGGGGAAGAGACAAGGCAGAGGGCCTATGACTTCAAGCTGGGATGCCTGGAATGATGGGGAGGCACCAACAGCTCCCCAAATCAACAGCAGCAGATTTGGGGGAAATCGAGGCCAATTTTCCATGTTGGCCACAGTGAATACGAAATGTCAATAGATCAATACAGGGGAGACTGGGATCACTGACAAAAGCAGGGTCACAGCTGCCCCTACTGCTTACCGAAAGGGAACTGTCCGTAGAAAAGATAAACGTAATGAAAAGGCCTAAAGATAAAAAGAAAGCCTATGAAAGTCAAAGAGTGACAATGAATAATTAAAATGACATTCCTCTAGGGAACATGAATTCTGAGTGAAAAGTGACATCACACAAATGCCACTGGGTCAGAGGAGTGTCCCCGCCACGCAGGACACTGGGTCCTCTGTACTGTTGCTGGTCGCACAGAGAGCAGCCCATTGTTCCTTTGCCTTCCCAGAGCCAAGACGGGGTTCCCCGGGCAGGCACACCACAGGTGGGAGCCCTGTTGGCTTAAATTGGACGCACTGAATCTAGGATTCCAGGATGGCAGGACGTCACTTTTCAAGTGACTTTCCACGTTTTGGGTAAGCATAGCGGGAGGTGAGACACCATAGCTCCAAACCTGACTAGCAAGTAGCAGACACGATGATGACGCATTGAATCCTGGCCTTCCAGGAGAGAAATGTGGCTCAAACCCACATGTTGGCTAGTTATGCCTGATCTATTTGGGGGTCACACATTTCCCTTCCAAACTCTGCTCTACTGCAACATCATACCCTGGGTACCTGACATACACCAAGGATTATATACATGTTATCATTTCATTTGCTGAGGTACAGAGGTTCCCATCTTAGTAAGTTTGCTTAAGTAAAAACTGTTTGTATGTTAATGACTTTTTAAAAAAAAATATTTTCAGATAGAGTGGGAGGGAGAGAGAAACATCCATGTGAAAGGGGGACACATCAAGTGGTTGCCACCCACACGACCCAACCAGGGCTGGGGACAAACTGCAACCGAGGTACATGCCCTTAGCGGGAACCGAACCTAGGTCTCTCTGGACCGCAGGCCGACGCTCCAACTGCTGAGCCAAACTGGCCAGGGCTAATGACTTTTTTTAAATGTGCATTTTAGATGGGATAAAACAAAGAGAACTTGAGCCCATCGTGCTGTTTTAAGCCAAACTCTTCATTTTGAAGCGGCAGTGTTCTTGCTCATTAGGAGCACGTCGATGGGTATCCAGTGCTAAGACTTTCGCTTTGATGTCAGCGGGAGTACGTGGGCTTCTGGACAGGTCAGATATGGCTGGCTTCCCTAC
Source organism: Molossus molossus (assembly GCF_014108415.1). Taxonomy (NCBI): domain Eukaryota; kingdom Metazoa; phylum Chordata; class Mammalia; order Chiroptera; family Molossidae; genus Molossus; species Molossus molossus. The sequence goes on along the minus strand of NW_023425351.1, from coordinate 41,413,849 downwards.
ACATCATTTGGCTGAAAACTTGGCCGGTGTACAGAAACACTTCAAGTGAATTCCATGGGCGTGGAGACATCCTTGCAATGCCTTTTCCTTCCCTTTTAGAACATGGACCTGAGCAGCCAAAAACCCATTTTATACTGCCACAGGCACTATTTTTGGTGCTTGTTGGGTCTGAAGGTGGGGAACCGTGAAATGGTTCAGCCCGCACTCTATGTTGGCAGTCCTTACAAATTCCTTGGCAAAGACACCTGTCTTCTCAACCCTCCAGAACATCAGAGACTACCTACATGACCCACAGAAACATTATTTCATGATGTTTAAGTCCGTTTCCAGAGCAGCTGCAAAAACGAATACATCTGTTTTTTAAAAGTGAAATAATGTTTTTAGTCTCATTATTTTTCCTCTATCACAAAAGCTCAGTTTCCACAGCAGGATTTGTTTTTGAAGGATGGGTATTTCAAATGCAGTACATCCCTCTCCGGAGAAAACAACTTAATGGTTACAAGTCTATACAGATGGTCTACAGAAATCAGTACTACAGCGTATTGATTACCCACCTGAGGGTGGAAAGACAAATGAAATGAGGTGTGGCTTGGCTGAGCAGTCCAACTAAACAAATGTTTAGGGCCAGAACAGAGTAAAAAGGAGTGGGGGAGAAAGGAGGGCAAAGTCTTAGATTTTCAGGGACAATAGGCTAGGGTGGGGACAGGGACAAGGACATCAGACTTGGGGGGATGCTGCACATGTGTGTATAGGAAGGTGCAGGAAGGGGAGGGCAAGCAGTCTGCTGGCCTTCAAACTTCTCCATGTGACTCAGCGCTCTGGAAATCTGACTGGCTTTTCAACAGAAGCTCGGTTTCTGGGGAGGACAGACCACAATCCAAGCCAAAAGGTGCCCTTTCCTCTTCCCCCTGCCCCAGCAAACAGACTTCAGACTTTCTCTGGCGAGGGCGTATTACTGGGGGGTCCATTTGCACACCTCATGGTGCTGAGCTGAATGCCCATTAATTAAGAGACTGGGGGGGTCAAGATGAATAAAACTGAGCCCTCATGTCAAATGACCAAGAGGTATACAGACATGAGAACAATTGAGGTAATAACTATTCTTGTTTTTCTGTAGTCAGGAAAATAGGAGAAAGTTAGATATTAAAGTGAGATTTAAAGGTATACAGATCTCCCCTCCCAATTCTCCCCCCCCACCACCATTAATTCTCACCCGAGGATACTGTTTCCATTGTTTTGTTTTTTGATTTTTTGAAAATATTTTTTCTTGCCCTGGCTGGTTTGGCTCAGTGGTTAAGAGCGTCGGCCTGCGGTCCTCAGAGACCTGGGTTCGGTTCCCGCTAAGGGCATGTACCTCGGTTGCAGTTTGTCCCTGGCCCTGGTTGGGTTGTGCAGGTGGCAGCCACTCGATGTGTCCCTTTCACATGGATGTTTCTCTCTCTCTCCCTCCCACTCTATCTGAACAAAAAAATGGAAAAATATCCTTGGGTGAGGATAAAAATATATATATATATATATATATATATATATTTATTTTTTTCTGTATTTTGAGAGAGGAAGAGGGAGAGATAGAAACATCGAGTGGCCACCTCCTACATGTCCCCCACTGGGGATTGGGCCCTCAACCTGGGCACATGCCCTGACCTAGAGTCGAACTGGTGACTCTTGGGGCATGGGTTGATGCTCAACCATTGAGCTATACCATCTGAGCCCATTTGGCTTTTTAAATAGAGTGGAAGGGAAGGGAAGGATGGGGAGAGGGAGAGGGTAAGAGAGAAACATCAATTGGTTGCCTCCTGCACATACCCCCTACTGGGGCTGGGGACTGAACCTGTAACCTAGGTACATTCCCTTGACCTGGAATTGAACCCAAGACCCTTTGGTGTGCAGGCCAACACTTTAACCACTGAAGCATAATAGCCACGGCATCCTCCCACCTTTTTGTTTTTTAAAAAATGTTTTTATTGATTTTCTAGAGAGATATATAGAATCGGCAGGCTGCCTCCTGCACACCCCCCACTGGAGAATAAACCCACAACCCAGGCATGTGCCCTGATCAGGAATCGAACCAGGACCTCTCAGTCCATGGGAGGATGCTCAATCTACTGAGCCACACTCGCTGGGCCTAGCCCCTTTTGAATGTAGTAAAATCTGAATTGCTTACTAAAAGTGCACTTCAGACAAAACACTGAGACGCAAAACAGCTGAGCACATAGCCTGGTGGAGGCCGAAGTCAGGAACTGGAAGCTCAGATCTGTTTATCTCCATTTCTCTTGGCCTAAGATGTTGATTTCATCAGCACTGAAACATTAAAAACCATGTGTGAAACAAGCCATAAAGCCTCTCCTTAGGCCCCACTGTGTGTCCACACGTGGGCGGGAAGAGCCCAGAGGCACAGTCACCACTGAATCAAGAGTATTTTTTTGGGTGTGGGCAAATCTCACTTTAACTGTAAAAGCCTTCATTTACAGCACTTTGAATAATGAAAACAGGAGAGCCGTGACTCTTGAATATTCAGGTAGTCAGGACGCGGGGATTCCACAAGGACAGCGCCCTTCCTCGTTTTTCTGAGGGTCGTTTTACACTCACTTTAAAAGATGACGAGACATACTTGGAAGTTCCAAGTTGTAGGATGTGACTTGCAGGGAGAGAAGAAAACCTTCTTTATATGATCAGGTACATACATGTCACAGTGCCACCCTACAAAGTGAGATGGACGTGCTCCGTGAACCAGCACAGGACAGAACCCTTAGTGAAAGGGGCCCTGGCAGGGACAGGAAACCAGGGGACAGGGCGCGCCGGACACCACACAGTGCCAAACGTATCAGTCCACCCGTAAGGGGCCGACGGAACAGCCACAGGCGGTGACTCTCTTACTGCCAGCGACTGTTGAAGGGCCTCAATTTAGCCCATGGACAAAATCCCTGACCAGCAAATTCAAATTGTCACTGAATTTAAGTCACAAAGGGGCTTCAGGAAACTCGTTTTATGTATACGCATACATGGACTCCCGTTTACCTAACTGGAGCAATGATTCACAATTGACATCCCTGTTCCCATAAGGATTTCTTCAACACACTGAAGTGGCTTCAGACAAGTAGTGTCTACTTTTGATTTTATTTTACACATTCAAGAAAAACAGAGAAGGGAAAAAAAAGGTGCCTTTTCCCCCAACTTTGAGGCCTGACGTACAAAACCAGACTTCTTGGACTCGAGGCTCATCCAGGTTGTTGGGACGTCTCAGTGTTTGGGGAGTCCAGGGAAGACGAGGGGAGCCCGTTGCACCCCACCCCACAGGAACTCTACCCCTGCCCTGTCACAGTGCTCTAGCTAAAGCATATGTTTAAAACTACAGAGGGTTTCAACTTAACACTAAAGAGAATAAAGTGTAGCATTTCAGCAACAAAAAAGCCCAGAGAGCTCATCTGAGAAGTGAAAATAAAGAACTATTGCTCAGGTGTCTGAGAGGTCAAGCTCATGCTCAGCCCCGCCCCTTTCAGGCTCAGGCAGACACGTAAGGTGGGGGCGGCTCCTTGGCAGCACCAGTCACAGTGGCATCATCGTACGGGGGTAACAGCACCTAAGAAGAAAAAGAGGCAAGGGTCAGTGTTGGAAAGTGCACCTATGTTCCCCTGAGCTTTAACTTTAATTGAACTTTTATGTAATTAAATGTTTCCCATAACCTATTCCAATTTCAATTTCCAACAGGTAGCTCGACTTTGATGAGACTTTGTTTATTTTTTATTAATTTTTGTTTCTTGATTTCAGAGAGAGGAAGGGGGCAGGGAGAAGAGACATCGATTTGTCGTTCCACTTATTTAAGCATTCATTAGTTGATTCTTGCATGTGCCCTGACTGGGGATCAAACCGGAAACCTTGGTGTTCTGGGACAACACTCTTATCTACTGAGCTACCTGGCCAGGGAGACTGTCTGAGTCTTTAAAGAGGCAAACGAGAGGCGACTTTTGGCCCTTTCAGCGTTTTCCAAGTCCTGGTCACGTGCCTAGATGTGTCGGCGCCTGCAGAGCCGGCGGGCCGTGTGCAGGAGAGGAGGGAGGCGGGGAGGCTCCGAAGGTGCTGTGCCCGCCCGTGGGCGCACACACCCAGGGCAGGCACCAAGCGACTCAGGGACCACTCGGGCAAGATCGGACAGTCGAGTGGAGCACACAAGGGCCTGGGGATCACTATGGCCCCCAGGCCTGGCTCAGACACAACTTGTCCGTGTGGTCTTGGGGAGGGGACTCCATCTCAACTCCACATCTGTAAAACGAAGGTGCTTGAGAATGAGAGACTATGAAATGCCTAGCGCACTGCTTGGTGCCCACCTGACATGGCAGATACCATCTGTAAACGGCAGGAGAAAAACAAATGAGAACAAACGCTAAATTGATAACCTAGCTGTTCACATTTCAAGTACTAAAACAACTACTTGTAACTGTCTATGAACTGTCAACGTTCATAGAAAACATCAGCTGATTTTGGCTTTCTTGGAATAGAAAACAAAACACAAGAGAATGCCAACTCAATATAATTAGCCTTTTAATCAGTCAGCTAACATTTGCTATGCACCTACTATGTGACAGGCATTGTGGGTTCAAGATAATTAAAATGAAACACAGTTTCTGCCCTTGGGAATTCAGAGATGAGATGAAAAAAAAGTTACCCACTTCAAGTGCTTTGTGGAAAGAGAAGGAATATTTGCAAATCAAAAGAACAAAACCAAATCACATTCTGTTGTGGATGGACATCACTTAAAGTGCAAAGGTTTATCAATTTCATGAATTTTCATTTATCCATCCTTTGACTCCTAGTGGGATAACACTAAAAGACTCGAAGTTTGTGAGCCTCAGTTAATCCCAGCGGGGCCACTACCTACTCGACAGAGCTCAGAACATGGACGAACTGCCGGGAGAGCCTCCAGGCTGGCCTGAGGGAATCTGGATGGTCCGTGCGGTGGGGAGATGGAGCCTGGCACTGAAGGCACCTCGCCCGGGGGGTCCAATGTGAGGACAAAAGCACCCAGTAATTTGAATAGAGGAAGTTTAATAAAGAATTATTGACGGGATCGAAGGAAAGAGCTACGGGAACTCGTGACATCAGTGCTGAGCGAGGGCACTCAGGGAAAGGGCCGGCGCAGAAAGGGGCCCCTCTCCAAGGCTGAGAGCCGAGCACTGTGGCCAGGCCAGCAGGTGGAGGCTGACGTGTAAAGGACCACCCGCCGGGACAGTGGAAAGCTGTGCTGGAAGCCGTGCACAGGGCGGGGCCACACCCCGGAGACTGCCCGGAGGGGGTGCTTGCCAGGAAGGCTGTCAAGAGGAGGTGTTGCTGCTGCTGTCCCCCCTGCATCTCAGGGGGCACTGCCAACAGGATCCAAACACTACAGATGCACACAGGAGCCAGGAGGAGAAAACCCCTTTCTCCTCCAATGCCCTCCACCGACAAGGCTGATCAGTGGGTTTGCTGGTAAAGGAGGAATATTTACATGTAACACCCAGCTCCAATCAGCCTACAATTAGGGAGCTGCCAAATGGATAACTCACAGCAACACACAAGCAGGGTCAACAGGCCGGAGAAGCGTCCCATCTGCTTCACAGCCTGTCCCAAAGTGGGGGTGACACTGTGCCTGGGCCCTAAGTCTTTCATCCTCAGGAATTACCAAGGCACAGAATCCAGGCCAATGTCCAGTTGTTGCCCTGCAGAGAGGGAAGGAGTACCCACAGTACACTCAGCACAGGACGCTGAGCCAAGGCAGGGAGCATGGCCAGTGCCCCACCAAGAGGAAACCATCCGCACGTAGTATGGCGGGGCTCTCAGCGACGGTGACACAAACCTGAACACACCTGAAGGAAGTGCAGTCTAGGGGAGCCAGGTGAATCAGGTACCCTGAGCACCACAGAAGCGTGGTGTGGACAAGATGTTCAAGCAGGACAGACAGGGACGACTAATTTAGGTGGGGGCGGGGGGGCTCTCTCAGGAGGACACCTAGGACCAAGCACAGAGTGAAGAGGACAGTGCGGTAGGCAGGGAGGGAAGAGCAAAGGTCAGGAAGGGAAGCTTGAAAATGGAGCACCTTCCGGGAACCCAGGGATCTGTGCAAATGGGTTCGGCCTCATTCCACCCCTTGTCCAACAATCAACTGACTGATCTCCATCTCTAGCCTTGGAGAAGCTGTCCCAACACACAGTGGAGCTACTACTTAAAAGGGACTAAAACCAGCCATCATACCCAACTTATTTTCCAGAGCAAAATGCAATACGCAAACTCTCCAACATGTTCACAGAAGATCAAACACAATTTTTTCTTTGGGGGGTGGGGGGTGCTGAAAATTTGCCTCAGTGTTCATCACTGTCTCTTACTATTTATTTTCAAACTTCTTTTAAAGGTTCATCTTACATCAGTATTTCAACATTCTAATGGCTTTTCCACCAAATCCTCTACTGCCTTGGACCGTATGCACACAGTCCAGTGCAGGTGAGAGTCCCCTTGCACTACGGGCTCAGACACAGCTCGGACACATGCTCATCCACACTTCCCCGTGACCAGACACTGAAGGCCGATGGTACAATAGCCTCCGCTCAGCTCGTTCCTCGTCCCCCTGGATTACTTCAGTGAAAAAGATCGCCAAATGACACCGGTTTTAATTCTGAAGGGGGCAGTGTCATCTGTGAATCTAAACAATGTTAATGTTATAGGTGACTTCACAGAAGGGCTGGTGAAGTAAGGACTGCCACCCTGCTTCTGTTCCAGCCCGACTGAAAACACCTGCTACTGGCCTTCTCTACCAAGATCGGCGAAGGACTCGGTCATCTGGGAAAACAAATGTACGGCCAATTAAGTTAGAAGATGCCATACAAGAAAACTGGTGAAAACTCAACTATGTTGACATTTTAAAAGTTGGCACTTAGTTAAACCCAGTCTTTTATTTTTAAAAATGTAATCATTCACAATGACTAATGTCTGAGGACTAAGAATACAGGCCACGTCCTACTTCAATCTACAGTCACTGCCTGGTTAAAACAGCAGCTGCTCGCTGAGTAAGTGGATAAACAGACACAGTACAGATCTCAGCCACAGACCCTACTCCAATAATACTCACTGCAACCAAATTCTAACCTAAGTCCCTGGAGTTTGTCTCCACAGGATCTCGACTACCGAGTGTCTGTATGACAGTGTAACTCCCATAGATAGAAACATCCCTCCTGTCAACGACCCCAGAAGGCCTCTGTCCATTAGGAAGATCAGCCTCTATCTATCTGCACTGTCTCTTTAACTGAGAGGTGTCACACAGGTGACAGCATGCTGGTGGGAATGCAGCTCATCCTCCATTTCGGTTCAACTCGGCCAGTATGCAGTGTTACTGGGGAAACTCCATTCTTCTTAGCTACGTCAACACACAGAACAGCTGGAGAGGCTAAAATTAACATCACAGGTAGCAAAACGTAACAGGCCACATATCCACGGGCCATTAAAATTTGGGAAACTAATGCGTTCTATCAAATATTAAGACATCGTATAATGCTCAAGAGGAAAGAACTATTTATTGGTAAAAATAGAAAATGTTTGGGTAGAGATGGACTTTTACTACATGTAATATTAGAGTTAAGCCACTAAAGGCTTATTTGGAATTCTACAGCTGCTGGGATTACATTTCCAAAAGTATTATTATAAAAGTTACATAAATGTCTTCAAGACATTCACAGAATTACGTGCCAAGTTTTATTTTTCTGGAGAGAGAGTTCAGAGCTTTCATCAGACTGTCAAAGAACCGTCCCCAGAGATTTTGGGGTCCAGGACAGGGTGGGGTGGGTGGCAGTACAAAGCACAAGGTAAACAGCAGCAGGAATTGGTCTCCTGCCCCCCACATCCTCATACACTGAGGTAAGTTAAATAAAGTCAAGGTGCAGGATGACAGCTGTGTGGTACCTCGATCATCCTGAAGCAGGAGGAGAAGCCCCAATAAAGAAAGAAAATTGACAGGTGACCTTCTAGAGTTAAACATTCTTTTTTTTTTATCCTCATTCAAGGACATTTTTCCATTTTTTGTACAGACAGAGTGGGAGGGAGAGAGAGGAAGAGAGAGAGAGAGGGAAACATCGATGTGAAAGGGACACATCGAGTGGCTGCCACCCGCACGACCAACCAGGGCCGGGGACAAACTGCAACCGAGGTACATGCCCTTAGCGGGAACCAAACCCGGGTCTCTCCAGACCGCAGGCGGATGCTCTAACCGCTGAGCCAAACCGGCCAGGGATAGAGTTAAACATTTGGAAAATAATGTTCATAGGTGATGGACAGGTCCGACAGCTGCATGGAAAGGATCGGGCTAAGGAACAAGCTAGGTAAAAGGTCAGCACTTGGCCCAGCTGCCGTGGCTCAGTGGATGGGCATCGACCCACATACCAAGAAGTTGCCAGTTCCCAGTCAGGGCACATAGTTGGGTTGCAGGCTTGGTGCCCATAGGTGGTGTGCAGGAGGTCGTTGATCAATGTTTTGCTCTCATCGATGTTCCTACCTCTCTCTCTCTCTCTAAAAATCAATAAAAACATATTTTAAAAAAATGTTTTTAGCCCTGGTCGGTTTGGCTCGGCAGTTGGAGCATGGGCCTGCGGTCCAGAGAGACCCGGGTTCGGTTTCCGCTAAGGGCACATACCTCAGTTGCGGTTTGTCCCCAGCCCTGGTTGGGTTGTGCGGGTGGCAACCACTTGATGTGTCCCTTTCACGTTGATGTTTCTCTCTCTCTCCCTCCCACTCTATCTGAGCAAAAAAATGGAAAAATGTCCTCAAGTGAGGATAAAAAAAAAAAAGTTTTTAAAATGCCACTGTGGCACAGAGCACTTAGGCACAATCTAGTAAGTGCTCAATTTGCAGCCTTCATTTTATTTACACATTCTTGTAGTCTACTTGCTACGCTGGCACAGAGTTCTGTACATTTTACCATCAAATTTAGGCCGTGCCTTGTAACTGACAGCATCCTACAGAAGAGGTACCTAAAGCAATGGTGAAATATACAATTGGTGGCCGTATCCAGTGACTCCACTGTCACAGGAAATGGAAGAACATAAGCAAATTTGGTGTGGTGGTGGTGGTGGTGGTGGGGAGTTCTAGTGAGAACCCCTCCCCCATCCATAATAAGAAATCATTTCCAAAGGCAAATAAAAAGATAATTTTATCCTCAATTCACTGCAAAACTACCGTAAATTGTCCTCATTTGATGTTATAGAAGTTATTATTTCTCTAATTCTCAGCAAAGAAGCTACTCAAGTGATTTTATAGAGTATACTCATAATATAGAATTCATACCTCAAATCTTTCGAATTGGGTCAAAATATCCTCACTAGTGAGATATTTGGGCAGGAAATACCAAAATAATATAGCAGGCCAAATTTAAAGTTAAAATGGTTCTGGGCACTTAAATATCTACTATTTAAATAAATATATCTAAAGCAACTATGTCTAAATATACACATAGGCATATAACTATGTCTAAATAAATATATCTTTAAAAAACTGTGTTTTTATCAATTATAGAAATATCTAATTTAACTCCGGAAGAAACAGAAGCAATGAACTGTGAGCTGTCACCAGTGTAACCCCATCAAAGGCACCCCCACTTCTCGGGCTCCAGGTCTCAAGCCTGAATGTGTTTCGCCACCTACTGTGCACCGTCTCCCTCGAGATCCCACACAGGGTGTTCCGTAGGCCGCACTCGGGCTGGAAGGACTGCTCAGAACCTCTGATCTCAGATTCCCACTCACCTGTTCCCCTCCCCCATACACTTCCCTCCCTCCCTCACCTTAATGGAAAGGAAAGTATCTCCTGCTTTGATCTTTAGCAAAAACAAATCAACTGCTTAATTTTCTACTATAATCAGTGTCTACCAGTTTCATTTTTTTCATAGCTATAAATGAAATATAAGCTTCCATATTCCGCTTTTTAAAACATAAACCTTTCCTCTGCTGTTACACTGCTCATAATTTTTATAACAACAGACATTTTATCAAGAGGATATACCCTTAACCAACCCAGTTGCCAATTATTAAACAATATTGCATAAACATCTGATATACATTTTTTTAATACTCCCTTAAGATATATCCCCAGAAACACTTCTTAGAATGTTAAAGAAAAAATAAAGTAAAATTAGCCCGGCCAGTGTGGCTCAGTGGATTGAGTGTCATGCCCTGGACTGAGAAGTCCTGGTTCCTTTCTCATGCCCGAGTTTTGGGCTCGATCCCCAGTAGGGGGCATGTGGGAGGCAGCCCATGGATGTTTCTGTCTCTCTCTCTTTAAAAAACAAGACAAAACAAACAAACAATAAAAACATTTAAAATAAATAAAAATTGAATGTCTTTCCCTGGCGGGTGTGGCTCAGGTAGTTGAGCGCAGACCCAGGCACCAAGGGGTTTCAGGTTCCATTCCCAGTCAAGGGCACATGCTCAGGCTGCAATCCCCAGGAGGGGGTGAGCAGGAGGCACCTGACTGACGTGCTCTCACATTGATGTTTCTCCCCCACCCTCCAAAATCAATCAAGTATTTTTAAAAAATTAAGAATGTCAATGTCTTATTTGTCCCTAGAGTAAAAATCAGTATGAACTCTATTTTGGACACTTGTGATAAATAAAAAGGCAAGCTCTGTGTGCTTTAAAGTAAAACAATAAAAATAAAGGGAGATTTTATCCTCAACTCACTGCAAGACTATTATACTGCTTTCAGTTGGTGTTATAGGAGGATTCCAGTTAAGCAACTGATTAATATACTCTTAACCAGGTTCACAATGAAAACTGGGTTTACTTAAAAATGTTCTTCCAGAACTTTTGGGTTTCAAATATCTATGTGTCGATTTGACCACTTCAAACACTCTTTGGATACAATAACTGCTAAGTTATACAGGTGAGAGATCATTTCTAGCAGATTAGAATATAATTTTTGTTGTTGTTATTAATCCTCACCTGAGATATTTCTCTGTTGATTTTTAGATAGAGGGGAAGGGAGGGAGGAAAAAGAGGAGGAAAAGAGAGAGGCAGACAGACAGACACAAACATCAATTGGTTGCCTCTCACACCATCCCGACCGGGACTGGGGATGGAACCTATAACCCAGGTATGTGCCCTTGACTAAGAATTGAACCCATGACCCTTCCATCTGTGGACCGATGCTCTAACCGCTGAGCCAAACCGGCCAGGGCAGGTGTTTCTTTTGACATAAGGATGCCATGAACAAAATATGAACACCTTAAGACATTAAGAACAAAAAAAGTTTGTGACCATTTTGTCTTGGGCATTTCTTTCATAGGTTTTTTGCTTTGAGTTGGATGGGAAACTGGAGGAGAGATTCACCCATGGAATGATCTCCAATATCTAATAACTCTTATCTATTCTACGTGAGTAGTAGTTGGGAAAGTATATATCTGGCTAATAAACTGTATTGTTTCAGAGGGGAAAAAAAGCATACTTATTTTCTACCAACAAGAGTCCCAGTATCTTTCCAGAGGTCACCCTGAGACGATTCAGCCTGGAAGAAAAGCCATCTGGCCTAATACTTGATCAGTACGTGAAAGACACAACATGTTATGTCTGTGTAGATTCCCAAAACAGAGCTGGACAAAAGATAAGCTTATTATTATAAGCGTAGCTATACAATGATCTCAATATAGCTATGGAGATAGGGAAAATGACAGAACTTTATCATTTCAACCCCCACTTAGAATCTCAGAGTGAGGCTCCAGCATATTTCGACTGACTTCTTTAGTTTTAGTTAAAACAACCTTTAACCATGAACAGCCCTGTTTCAAAAAAACCAAATCTGTTCTCCAACCCTACAACTCCAGATCATGGCCCCAGCAAAAGGAAGCTGTGACTCATGGACAAATGGCTGACTCTAGGTCTGGGCCAGGCAATGTACAAGATGGGCACAGAACACCTTGTACCTTGTCACATCAGACAGCAAGGTCGCCATCAAAGACTGTGTCAAAAGTTCTGGGCACCGACTTGAAGAGGCTCCAAAAGGCCAAACACAGTACATTTTGAGCGTTTAGAAGGATATTAATTATAATGTACCAGCTTTTGAGAGAAAGCTTTTATTTTCCCCCTTTTAAAAGTTACAAAATAGGCCCTGGCCAGTTTGGCTCAGCGGTTAGAGCGACGGCCCGCGGACCAATGAGTTGCAGTTTAAATTCCAGCCAAGGGCACGAACCTCGCTTATGGTTTGTCCCCAGCCCTGGTTGGGGTCGTGTAGGAGGCAACCACTCTCTCTCTCTTTCATGTCGATGTTTCTCTCTCTTTTACTTCCTCTCTCTCCCTCCCACGCTATCTGAACAAAGGTGAAAAAAATGTCCTTGGGTGAGAATAAAAAAAAAAAAGTTGCAAAATAGGTATCAATAATAGGTAAGTTTTATTTAGGCTTAGTGATAAAATTAAAATAGTTGTACTTTTCAGCTCGACGTCTCTGGATCTTCTAATAATAGGAATCTTGCCCTGGCCGGTTTGGCTCAGTGGTTGGAGCGCCGGCCTGCGGACAAGTCCCAGGTTCGGTTCCCATTAGGGGCACGTACCAAAAAATAAATTAAAAAAAAAAAAAAAAAAAAAAATAGGGCTCTTTTCATGAGTTCATGTATTACTTAAAAACCTCAATTCACACACACACACACACACATAAAAAAACAAACCAAAAAAACCCACTCCTCACTGATCACCACTAGAGAATGATTTTGAAAACTGATCAAGAGAACAAAACCAAGTGTATTTATCCATGTCACAAATAGTCCTGGATAGACTATTAGTACAGGAGGGAAAGTTTCTTCTTGTAGAAATATTCCAGCTAATAAATGAAAAAAGAATGATAGAATGTCATAGTAACATAACCCTTCAAGAGTCAATGAATCTAGGCATTAGGTAGCAATGGTTGCTGACATCCCAGAAAGACAGAACCAAGCAGATATTACATGCCTCCTGGTGGAAGAACAAATAATCAACTGTGAAGTAATCTTGAAAAAAAGTAAAAATATGGGAATAAGAATATGGAAAGCCTCTAGACCTATTTTACTGGGAATACAAAAAGGACCAAAATCAGAAAAATCTACTCTATAGGACAAACTAGTTTCTTCAATAAAAAATTAAGAGACTTAAATATACATACAGGGGTGGGCAAAAGTAGGTTTATAGTTGTTTATATGGAAAGTTAATACAACGATTAGTAAATAGCCCGGCCGGTGTGGCTCAGTGGGTTGAGCGTCGTCCCATGGACTAAAAGGTCCCAGTTCCATTCCCGGGTCACGGCACATGCCTGGGTTGCAGGCTCAATCCCCACAGGGGACATGCAGGAAACAGCCAAGCGATATTTCTCTCTCACACTGATGTTCTCTCTCTCTCCCTCTCCCTTTCTCTCTCACTAAAAAAAAAACAAAAAATTTAAATAATAATTAGTAAATAATTATTCAAGAATAAACTTTCACATACTCACAACTGTAAACCTACTTTGTCAACCCCTAGATCCATAGATTGTTTCAAATAAACTGCAAGAAAAATTATGACACTTATGAGACAATTGGAAATCTGAGCACTTACTGTGTATTTTGATATTAAGATATTTTATATAACTTTATATATAATTATGCTTTAAAAAACAACCACAGTACCATTATATGGCTTTGTTTTTTAAATTTAAATACTGTCAGAAAGCTAAGACTTCACATGGCGATCATTCCCTATATTTTGGCCTGAACTGTCAATGCAACTGAGTTATGAGAAATGAGAAATCTCCCTTTCCCAGGAATACCATTCTTCAAAAAAAAATAAAATGAAATAAAATGAAAGGCTCACTGGGAACTTTGACAAAGTAGTTAACATTATCAGCAGCAACTCAGTTTCTTTATCTTAAAAATAGCAAGTTGGATGCATAACGAATAGACACAGACAACACTGTGGGGAAGGCAGGAGGGAGGGGGAGCGGGGGGGTCAATGAGGAAAAAAGGGGGGACATCTGTAATACTTTCAACAACTTTAAAAAAAAAAAAAAAAAGGCAAGTTGATACAGAATGACTGAGGAGATAATGACCAACAACTACCACTAAGCAATCCCCTGGCGTCTTATATCACACACCAGGGAACAATCAGAGCTGGCATGGTCCACAGTCCCCAATCCTAGTCACTACAAACTCCTGCCAAGCTGCACGCCTTTCTAAGGGAAAGAAATCTATTATTAGAGGAGCTGGGGATGTCCCATTAAAAAGCACAATTATTTTGAGTTTATGTTAGCCTAAATAAAATTTTACTGTTACTCCGCATCTAATTTTGAATCTTTCAAACCGAGAAAAATAAGTTTCTTCTAAAAAGTTCATTAGAGCCCTGGCCGGTTTGGCTCAGCGGTTAGAGTGTTGGCCTGCGGTCCTGAGAGACCCGGGTTCAGTTCCCGCTAAGGGCATGTACCTCGGTTGCAGTTTGTCCCCGGTTGGGTCGTGCGGGTGGCAACCACTCGATGTGTCCCTTTCACATCGATGTTTCTCTTTCTCTCTCTCCCTCCCACTCTATCTGAACAAAAAACGAAAAAATGTCCTCGGGAGAGGATAAAAAAAAGAAAAGAAAAAAAAAAAAAACAGATAAATACCTAGAAACTCAAAAGGAAAAAATTCTCTAAGCCAGTTAACTTTACCAAGATCACAATAATTTTGAAGTGACTTCTTTAAAGAGACTTACTGACTCAAGCAAAAGTCTCTAAGGAGATAAGCAGACAGTGTGTGCTGTGTCAGTGCAGACGATCCTGAAGGCCCGGAAAGGGTGGCCTCGGCACCTGGGGCGCTGGGTTTCGTGCCTGCGATCGCGGCACAGCCTCTCCTGAAACCACTGCCCGCGCGTATTTGACTCGGCTCCACCAATGCTTGGCAGTACTTAGGACAGCTAGTCATGTATAACACGCTTTCTCCCAGAGACCCCAAAGTTCTCAGTAACATCAGCTTGCTTCTATATACCCGATATAAAGGTTGAAATTACTGTATTCCCATTTTATACACAGGAAAGTAAAGGCAGGGACAGGTTAAATTATTTCAGTAAGGTCACAGAGTGAACAAGTCACCAGAACGTAAGAAACAAAGCAAAACATAGAACTCAGTTCTAATTTAGATTTGACATACCGTCTATATTCACCCTTCATCGGTCCTGCCCTTTCTATCCCCTGCAGTAGTATCCATTTCCACCCATCCCACACGCTCAGCTCCATCCTTTTTTTTTTTTTTTTTTAAATCCTCACCCGAGGACATTTTTTCATTTTTTGTTCAGGTAGAGTGGGAGGGAGAGAGAGAGTAACATCGACGTGAAAGGGACACATTGAGTGGCTGCCACCCGCATGACCCAACCAGGGCCGGGGACAAACTGCAACCAAGTACGCGCCCTTAGCGGGAACCGAACCCGGGTCTCTCTGAACCGCAGGCCGACGCTCTAACCGCTGAGCCAAACCGGCCAGGGCCCCATCACTTTTATTAGCCACTAAGTGAGCACGTACCTGTGCTGAATGCAGAGGCAATGGACACGCAGTATCTACAGGACTTATACTTTTACCTTACCATGATCCGGGCAGTTTAAAATAATTTACATAAAGTGCAAATGATTTCCGGGACTCTTCCAGTGAATACATGTTTTCCAAAATATTATTTGAGAGGTTTGAAAATTTTAAGTATGAACAACTAGTAACAGGACAGGGATCATCTACATTCTTTTACTGAGGTTTTAATATGCAGGGCAAGTTTTATTTATTTTATTTATTTTTTATCCTCACCCGAGGACATTTTCCCATTTTTTTGTTCAGGTAGAATGGGAGGGAGAGAGAGGAACAGAGAGAGAGAGAGAGAGAAACATCGACGTGAAGGGACACATCGAGTGGCTGCCACACGCACGACCGACCAGGGCCGAGGACAAACTGCAACCGAGGTACGTGCCCTTAGCGGGAACCGAACCCGGGTCTCTCAGGACCGCAGGCTGACGCTCTAACCGCTGAGCCAAACCAGCCAGGGCATATGCAGGGCAAGTTTTAAAGACATAGTTAACTTGTGCCATTCTTATTTCTCTACCTATAATATCACATTTCAAGGTTTAATTTCATGTGTCCAGTGAGACAGTATAATCATACGATGCAGAATTACATCCAGTGGTTTAATAATTCAGGTTTAAGACATATAAATATGGAGACGGTACATATATTTGCTATCTGTAATAGTTTTTAAATAAACCAGAAGTTGAATCATCTGGGTTTTAATATACTTTAAGGAAAATAAAACATTTCATTCACCTATGAATCGTCTGATGACTAAGCAGCTCATGAGTATGTTTCAACAACAGTAAAAACATAGCAACACCAGAAACATTTAGAAGCCACCACACAGTTAATGTGGGGAGACCTCCTCGGTACAGGACGTGGCACCTACCGTAGTGTCATTGCCGGTAACATACACCAGGACGTCAGAGTTGTTCCTGCCATTGATATATCGGTAGCAGTTCCAAACGCAGCTAATCAAGTATCCCTGAAAGTGAGGAGTAATTATCAGCAATTTAATTCTCAAATTTCTAACAATTTTATTTATTTATTTATTTATTTATTTATTTATTTATTTATTTATTTATTTATTTTTATCCTCACCCGAGGACATTTTTTGTTCAGGTAGAGTGGGAGGGAGAGAGAGGGAGAGAGAGAGAGAGAGAAACATCGATGTGAAAGGGACACATCGAGTGGCTGCCACCCGCACGACCGACCAGGCCGGGGACAAACTGCAACCGAGGCATGTGCCCTTAGCGGAAACCGAACCCAGGTCTCTCTGGACTGCAGGCCGACGCTCCAACCGCTGAGCCAAACCAGCCAGGGCCAAATTTCTAACAATTTTAAATGTCACCACAGAGAAAGCCGTATTACAAAACTTTTATTCACATAAATTATAAATGCATAAATTGACTCTACTAAACCAAAAAGATTTTAAAATGACAAATATTGGGTACAGTAACTTTCTGACAAAGGGGGCTATGCTAGCCTTATTCTGCCACAGCACCCCAGTAGGTGGTGAAAGTGGAGAGAGGGGCTGAGAAAAAAATTCGAAAAGAAGGTAGTAGCAAATGCCAAACACATCTATTGCTCCGAAATTCACAGGACAATTAACCAATTTCTCACATTTTAAATTCCGTGTCTTTGAGATTTTTATTCTATATGCTTATCTAAGTTTTTATTATCAAATCAATTTTTAAAATAGGCTTACAGGATAAAAATTTGCTACAGTCAATAAAATTCATAAAAACACTTCCATTTCATAATAAAATATCCAAAGAAGATACTTAAAAACCCCCTCTCCCTCCCCCTCGGCAAGGGAAAGGCGCCAAACCGCGTCAAAAGCTAAGGGGAATCTATCCTTCAAAGACAAGCAGCAGCAAGTGACAGTTTGTGGCCTTTTGCCAGGAGCCAAATCTACATGCAGCCTGGGTGGCAGAGGATGGCATTTGGGGTTGACAGAGCAGCCAGAAGTTGGGGTAAAGGGGAGTAGGAGCTGTAGGCACGGTAAGCCTCAACATCTGTGCATAACATTCCCCCAAATCTTTGACCATTAAACTACAAATGCAATACCAACATACTCTGTTTTACAGGGGAAAATGTAGACCCAAATAATCGTCAATGAATTCTTTCCTTTGAATGATTCACTTCTTCATATTACCTATTTAAAATGACCTTTCTCCCTAGATGCAGCTCCCTCAAGCTTTACTGAAGTTTGATTTTTGGAGAACTGGGCAATTTTAAGTCAAAATAAAGACTATGAAAGGTATTAAAAATTAAAAGTTCAAAGTCCAATAATAATTTGAGAATTTTCTACTCATTAGTAGCACACCGGTGTGGATTATAATGATGTTTCTGTTACAGGTTCACAAAGATGAAAAGGAACAGACAGCCCTCAGCTGCTGAGGGTGCGGAAACACGGCTGATGGGAGTGTTCTCATTCAACTTCTGTGCAAATCAATTTGACAACCTAGCACAAGCCTTCAAATTATGCATACCTTCTAATTTTAAGAAATGTACCTTAGGGAATGCCTAAATATACAAAATACGTTATTTAATTTTATTCATTGCAGCAATATTAATAACGGAAAAAGTAGAAACTGTCTCAATGTCCAACAATAATTTATTAAATAATGATTCATATAATAGAATGCTAAACAATGATGTTGAGAATATAATGCATTTTAAAAACAAGTTACAAACATTGTAATAAATGCTGCAGCATATAATATGTACTACTCAATGCATAACATTACATTAATTTATTCTCATCTGAATAAATCTGGGAATAACCCTTGACTAGCCTGTGGAAGTTTGGTTAGTGATTGTCTTTCATATTGTTAAGAGAATGAAAAGAACAGTCAGAAAAATAAAAAATCTAAAGCAAGAGAATGAGCTGACTGAAATTTGTATACTTCTTTGGCATTCGTGAATATGTTTAATAATATTTAGGCAATGAGTAAAATCTTTATTCTTACCTTGAAAGTCAAGATAATGCTGATAAACAGAAGAATAATAAGGACCAAACAGGTAGAATTCACTGACATGATATCATCTTTGTAGGGAAAATTAGGAGGCTGCAAAAGAAAAGCATCTCATTAGCAAATCTCATTAATCATTCAGGATTATATTTCCTAGGCTTTAATCACATGTGCTTATCAGAATATAATTAAAGTGGATAGCTATTAAAGACCCCTACAGAATTTCTAGCCTACTTCTACTAATAAAAAAAGCTCGTCTATGCAGAGTTCATGCACTAACTATCGAAAAGAAAAATCAGAGGAAGATTCATGAAAACATATCTATGCCCTCCTACCATACAAAAAGCTAAAAGGCAGTCATCTTTATACACTTCTGATATATGGATTTCCTGCAAAGTCGAAACCAGTCCAAAGAGCTTATAGAGGTCAAGGGGGAGAAACCTATTAAAATAGTGTCTTCTTTATATAGAACATTTTTCCTGCTGCTACTTCTCCTCAAAGAGCAGAATCTTTTATAAGAATAGGTATTTACAGCATTGAAAAAATAATCAAGTTTTACCATCTGGCCATACTGATTAACTACCAGGTCAAAGGAAACCTTCGGAAGATCAAACCTGCTACTGTGGGTAGAGGAAGGGGCAGAGTTTCACCAGGGAACACCTGGTGGGCAGTGAGTGAAGCCCAGCACGTGACTGGCCGAGGTAAGGGTGCAGGAAGGCAGCCCCTGTGCACAGTTGCCTTTTGTCTCTTCTTCCTCAGCCAATGCGATGTGTTTGGACTCTACATTAGCCATCTTCTGAGACAACCAAAAAGTTCCAAACGTTAAGGAAGAGTACAGAGAAAACTCATGACTCTTGTGCTTGGCCCTTCCTCCCCAGGGTGAGCATCACTCAGTGATTGTCAGAGTCTCCTTTCACTTTGGGCAAAATATCTAAGAAATATAATCTAACTCATTCTTTGTGATCAGCTCATGAAACTGGTCCCTTCCCTTGGAGCCTGGCGGGGTTTTCGAGTCTTATTTTAAAGGTAAGAATAAAACCAGGTGCTGTTCACAAGGGAACATGAAATCATCTTGTTTCTGTGTCTAATTAAAAAAAGGATTAAAGTGGAAGTACGTGACCCTTTCTATAAAGATTTTATACTCACTCGCCCAGAAAAGTGAAGGTGGTTTCTAGGTCTAGCTGAGACCCATAAAAACACATGCACAGTTTATTTCAACTGCATTTTATAAGACTCCGCATAAACAGAAAAGGCATCAGAATTAGTGACTGCTCCCCGCCACCAGATACCGCCACCCAGATAATAGTCTCTCAGACTCATTATATCTCAAATAATCAACAAGGGCCTCAAAACCATTGGATCTTTAACAATCCTTTCACGACTGTCTGTTGGCATTGTGGTCATCTGTAGGCCTCACCCATTCCGCCCAGGATGATTTTTAAGTAGAACATACTAGCTTTATTTGGTATGTAATTACAAATAAAAGCAGGTGGTAATTTTTTAAAATAGACATTAAGATTGCTGTCAGCAAGACCAATATTATCATTTCACTACGAGCAGCTCTAAAGCAAAGGCGTGAGAACCGCCGGAACAATGTGGTTCAACAGAAAGTCCGGGAAGTATTCTCAGTGCTCCGAACGCTCACCGACACATCAGGCTCCGTGCTCCTCTTTACAAATCTCTGCAAGCTCAGGGCTGTAGCCCACAACAGACTCCACACCACCCTTCCCAGCAGTACCTCACATGACAGGCTATGTGGACATCATGCTTCCTCCACACTTCCAAGGTATGAATTTCAGGACCCCAGCACCCAATCATCATTACAGAATAAAAACCCAAGCCCGACCAGTGTGGCTCAGAAGTTGAGCGTCAACCCAGGCACCAAGAAGTCATCAGTTCGATTCCAGGTCAGAGCACATGCCCGGGTTGTAGGCCCCATCCCCAGTGGGAGGCATGCAGGAGGCGGCCAATTGATGTTTCCTCTCATCGATGTGTCTCTCTCTCCCTCTCCCTTCCTTTCTCTTTAAAATCAATAAAGAAAAAAATGTTTAAAAATAAATAAATAAATACAGTTTCTTCAGGAAAAAAAGCACACCTCAGGTCCCTTCTGAGTACAGCCAACAGCCCTTTGTGCTGGACTCGAGTTCGGCAGGGAGGTGTCAGCAGTACTTGGAGGGCAGGGTCAGTCACTCTGCCCAGCAGGTGCTGTACGGACAGAGTGCTGTAACCTGGGAGATGGCACTTAAGAGCCATGTGGGATGTTGGCTCAGGCCCGGGACCTCAGAAGCCTGCCTTCTTGATCTCCAGCACTTCGCCACCCAGATCCCCTTATGGCTTCCCTCTTCCCGAGTGTCCTTCCCTCTGCCAGGGCCCCAGCCGAGTGCCTGAGAGTGAGTCTCTGCATCAGTCCTTAAGGTCATCACCAGGGATTCAAGCAGACTCCCTCCTCTTTCAAGTGAACAAAGTCCCTGCTTATTTTCGCTGCCAAAGGTCATGTAGGCTCTTCTTCCCGGCCCTGGTGTTCTGGGTTGGGGGCCCCGGTGTGGGACTGAGATCCCACTTTCCTCTGGGGAGCTCTTGAAGCTGCAATATTTCTTTGTCTTCACAGCCGCTGCCCCCGGGGTACAGGGACCAGCCCATCCCGTGTACCCGCATTTCTCACCAGTCTCTGTGCAGCTTCTTTGTTTCCAATCCTTGGGTGTAACACTCCTGTTCAGGTGCCCTTCTGCTGCTAATTCAGGTTAATTGCTCTAAATTTTAGCTGTAACTCCTGTTCCGTGCCAGGAGGTGTGTGTTGCTTTCGCCTATCGATCGCCATCTTCTCTTTCCCTTGTCACGCGTTTCTTAATACCCAGCCATCAATATTCACACATATGGTTACAAAAGACATTCAGAAAACTAGTCTAAAAAAAGTGCTTGGGGAAGACTGTTTGTGGCCAAGTCAGTGTGGGATGCAGCCCAGAGCGGAGTCCCACTGTTCATGAGCAACAGCAGGCAGACACCTAGCCTGCGCTGATAACTGAGCACGCAGCGTTTTACAAAAATAAAACAATTAGTAACTAGCTTCTAAGTTAGTTAGGTGCATCTAATACCATCATCTCAGCCACCAACTTATCTCAGGAGGTTGTTTTTCCACAAAACACTCTAACAAACCAAAAATCTTATCATCAAGATAACCTTAAAAAAAATCTCTCATCACTAACTCAGACACAAGTTAAAAACCCAAATTAATAGGTGTGCCTGTCTCTCTGAATACCTCTTCTCCGTTACTTAAGCCGGTTCCCCTCGGGAAGAGGAGCGGTCCCTGGGCCGGCCACCTACCAGCTGGCGTATATAATCCTGAACGGAGCTGGGGTAAACAAGCACGGTGACCGCAACCAAGGTGTTCAGGGCAAAATCAAAGATCTGGTAACAGAAGAATGGGATGATCCAGGCCGCATGTTGCTAGATAGGAGAGGAAACAGGATGTTAATGTTAACAGTGTTCAATATCACAAGACAGCATTTCTTTTAATTCAGAGACATCTTCATCCGAAGGGAAAGGGAGGAAAGCAAGTCCTTCAGGCAGGACACGATGGCAGCTGGTGGCCAACTAGGAGTGAACAAGCAAATCCCAGTGACCCTTTCTGAGACTGTACTGGTCTTCCTGGTGCTACATAATACAAACAAGAGGCTTAAACTTTCAAAGATTCTTCCAGAAAACTGAGAACGGTGGCATGTTACTCCTTTTACTTCTTACAGTTATACAAATGATACATTTAAGGGACACACAGGAAAGACCCAGCTGAGTTCCTTTGTTTTTTAAACAGAAAAAAAAATCAACATTTAATACATGCTTGTGGGAAATCGAGGCAACATTGGGTATATCATGATATTTTGGACAAAAAAAGCGGGGTGGGGGGATGAGGTATTAGGTTTCAGAAGTGAGAAGGTGATTTACAGGTAGTTGAGGAAGAGCAGAACGCACATGGCAGGAAATCCTTGCTAGGCAAGGCAGACACAGGGGGCACAGAGGGCACCTGGCTAACAGGCCCTGCCTGAAGCCCTCCTATTTACTGGACTCAATCCAGATTAAGCCAAGGTGACATTGTGAGCTTCCCTTCCTGGAGGTTTTTCTGTCTGAACCTCTTGCAAAGCTGCTTACCTTGTACGCTCCGTAAGTAGCCATCGCACATATCAGGATCATGAGGAGAGAGATTGCAATAGCAATACACATGTCTGCCAAAGGATAAAAAAAGAAAAAAATTAGTAGATCCATTGTTTAAACATTTTCTTAGTCACTCCTCAAAAGCATTTTGTTTATACATCAATTATAAGTGAGAACTTCATACTAAATAAAGCACCAGAGTTCTTTTGGAATTTGAGATGAGAGTTAAAGATAGTAAAGTGCTCAAGAGATGTTCTTCCTAAATCATACAAAAGCCTATAAATATGAGACTGATTTACATATAAGTACATTTCAAAACTGGGAAAAAGATATTGGTTAGATATATTTTAAAAGTTGGTCATCTGGTCCACTGAGTTATATATATAATAAATAGGTTATTTTTTAACATATAGGGGTCCAACTTGTATTTTGTAAACTCATGTGCATCTCCTGCCCCTATTAAAACCCTCTACTTGCTTCCCAATTCATTTAATACAAAACCTCAGTTTCTTATCATGGGCTTCATGTCCCTCCTTGTTCTAAAGCAGGTCTACGTCTACAATCTCGCCTGGCCTCATCCACACTTCCTTGCTCACTATAATCCAGCCAAACAATTGGCTCATTAAACATAGCTAAGATCACCCACTTTAGGGCAATTCCTACTGACTAGAAGAAACATCACTCATATTTTCTCATGACTAGTTCTGCCTTTTTAACCACACGGGTCTCAGCTCAATGTCAACACCTCGGAGATAGCTTCCCTCCCAGGCACCCCCACACGACTACCATTATGTCACTCACATTTGTTATGTGCTGTCTCCCTCGCTCTGCTAGAGGAATCTCGGAGGGAAAGGACTTTCTACATCGTGTTCACAACGACAACCTCAACATTGAGAAGCGGACAGGCACCTGACACAGTAGCTACTAGCCACATGTGGACACTGAGCACTTGAAATGAGGTCAATCTGAATTGAGATGTGCTGTTAGATTAAAATATCCTCCGGATTTCAAGGACTTAGTACAAAAAAAGAAGGTAACCTATCTCATTAATAATTTTTATACTGATTACATAATATTTTGGATAGAAAATAAGATATAGTATTAAAGTTAATCTTGCCTGTTTCTTTTTACCTTTTTTAATGTGGCTACTAGATAATTTAAAACTACATATGTGCTGACATTATTTTTCTATTGAACACGCTGATCTAGAACAATACCATAGTGGGTACTAACTAAACATTTATTCAAGAGGTCATGTTACCATACATTTAGGAGATCCCGATTAGAAGTATGAGATGACTGGGTTTATGACTGGGCTTCTAAAGGTAATGTGTGGAATCCAGTTGGTGTGGCTCAGTGGTTGAGCATCGACCCATGCACCAAGAGGTTGCCGGTTCGATTCCCAGCAGGGCACATGCCCAGTCTCCAGTGGGGGGCACGCAGGGGGTAGCCAATCGATGTTCTCTCTCATGGATGTTTCTCTCTCTCTCTCCCCCTCCCTCCCGCACTCTCTAAAATCAATAAAGAAAAAAAATTAAAAATAAATAAAGATAACGTGTGGGTTATTGCAGAAAAGTGTCTACACGGTGCTGACTGCTTCCGAGGTAGACATTATTGTTCCCACGGAACAGATTATGAAACTAGGGCTCCGAGGTTATGTAACTTGTTGAGAGCATTTGCACAGAAGGGTGAACTATGACTAATCCTGCTCTTATGATTTCAGCCTCTGGCTCTTTCACTGCACATGCTGCTTCTACTTAGGCTTTGACTAGACCATCAACCAGCCTGGCTGTCACTTCCTACAGGTTATTACTCCAAAGGAAAGTATCCTAGTTTTAGTACCACCCTCTCTGTATCCTCAACAGTTTGAGGAGGTTTAGAAACAGATGTACAGGTGGAAGTACACTCTAGGACAGACATGCAGACAAGTTAACAAAGACCTTTTGCCCATCTTAAAAAAAAAAAAGAAGGTTCCTCAATTTGTTCTACAGATTTAATGCAGTAAGTTTATAATAATGGTAATGATTTTTATTAGAGTGAAAATCTGTTTCTCAAAAAAGAAAAAAAGTGAAGGTTATGATAGCCTCAAACTAGTACTTAAAAGAAAACATACATATTTTAGAGTTTATTTTATAATTTCAACACTAAATTAATTTACCTTTTCCCTCTAGTGAGGAAAGAAGCACCTACAAGGAAATTTCACGTATGCCTCAAAGCATTCTTGTAGGGCCAAGGGAGGGAATAAATGTGAATGCATTTTAAATGCCTTAAATGCAAAGGAATGCCCACCTGGTGTGGCTCAGAGGCTGAGTGTAGACCCATGCACCAGAAAGCTGCTGGTTCGATTCCCGGTCAGGGCACATGCTCAGGTTGGGGGCCCAATCCCCAGTGGAGGGCATGCAGGAGGTGGCCAATCGATGTTCTCTCTCATTGATGTTTTTCTATCTCTCTCTCCCTAAAAATAATTAAGTAAATAAATATCTTAAATGCAAAGGGAAAGTCTTCATTTACACACACATATAAGTATGCACACTCATTCTAGTGCTGTCATTGGTATATGAAGCAATGAGGGTATCATGCTCGTTTTTTCCCTGCATAAAGCTGTGAGCATAGTCGAATGTATGTTGTCTACTTTTTCTTTTCCCCATTTTCCTCAGTGCACTAGGCACTGCTACTTCATGTAATCCTTACAGCAACTTTAAGAGGTAGATACTATTATTGTATCTTCATATTAGAGAACAAAAAGATGACTCAGAAAAGGCAAGTAATTTGCCCAAGGATGCCCAGCTAGTAAGTGGTGGATAAGATATTCTAAAAAGAGTTGGACATCAATAAGCAATTATTATGTGCCAAAGCCTATTAGAATTTATAGCAATCTCTGAAACTTAAACTCAGGCAGAAGTTTATTATTTTCTTCTTTGTCTACTTTTACAGTCTCTAAATTCTGTATAGGCATATCTTATAATGAAAAAGAATTAATTTTATGGAGGCCAACCTATCATAGGACATTCTTTGACTACCTTATAGATCTTACAAGATATAGATAAACAAACTCAAGGTATTATTCCAAAAACAATATTAATAACCTTTATTAATATGAAATATTAATATGACAAAAATAATTTTTATAAGACTTACATGTCCTATTCTGAAAAAAAAAGACACCCCAGAACTAAATCTCATGTAATCACAAAAACATTTTAAATTTTCACTTTTTTCAAATAAAAAATCAGAAATTATAAAGGTACAAATACAAGTCATAAAATAAAGTATCCTATCCCCATTCATGAGATACTATTTACCATAAACAAAAATGTTAATTTGAGCTGAGGAAATTTTCAAACTTCTATTCCTATAACTGATTATACCAACCACACCGAAGAAACTGACTATATCCCAAGCACATGAAATAGCTTAGGGAAAACCAAAGTGTAAACCGCATAAGAACACAAAGTAGAAAAGGTAAAACGGGCTAATTTAGTACCCTCTGCCTCCTGGCATGTCAATTCCTCTGAAATAATGTGCAGCAGGATAAAAGAGTTACTCTGAAGAATTACAAGTCATTCTTTTTAATTATGTCACAGGCAACTGAGAAAGTGGTTCTAACAAAAACACAGTGATTTTTACAATCAGTAATAGTACTGGTCAGGGACAGGAATGTCTTTTACTCATTCTCTGCACAGCAGCTCCGTGAACTCAAAGTCACACGGACTGACGTTACTTTTCCTCAATTAAATTCCTGCCTTAATAATGCAGTTCAAGTCTGAAAAAGACCCCAAGAAAAGCTATCCCACAGGCCATAAAAGGCATAATTAGAAAATGTTTCCTGATACTTAAGTCAATTAATCACTGAAATTGAATAGGCATTGAAAAAAGTTCCCTGAAATGCCTTCGTTTAAATATTTCTAATTCTACTTTCCCTTCTATTTCTTGGATTTGTTTCCTTCCCATAAAACTTGTAGGTAGCCAGATAACTTCCTGATTTATGTCCCCACATCCTACTTGCCTAGTCATAAGTCATTCTTATGTCTCAATTTTCTGTAATTTTTGGCGATGTTTCTGGCACTGCGGCTCATAAAAACAAACAGTATTTGGGGTATATTCTCACCATTAAGTCTAGAGAAGGATGATTTTCAACTGAAATCACAGCAATACTATGAACAACTCAGAGCAAATTTCAGAGAACCAAATCCCACAGGGACAAAAGAAAGCCCAGGTTCAAGTCCCTACTCCAGGGTCTCATATTCTGAAGTTGAAAGCTTAGAGAAGAATAAAAAATAAGGCATAATTTTATCCCCTTAAAGGCTCTAATATGCTTCTTGCATGTGTGTGGTGGTTGTTTGCAACTTTTCATGTAAGTATATTCACACAGAAGATTTTTGTAACTTGCTAATTTACAACTTTATTCTTAAACCTAAAAATTTTTTCATGAATACTTAACAGAGTCACAGAACAGGGAATAAACACTGTGATGCTGCAAAGATTAACAGGACGTCATCTTTGTTCCCAGATGCTTAGCATGTACTTGGAAGAGGAAAAGGAACATTTCCATAGGAGCTAGCAGATGAAGAGCTGGGGAACTTCAGCGGGCACAGTATTATTTTCAGCCAAGAAAAACAATAAAGATTTTATCAAAGGACAGGTTATTTGTGCTGGGGTCTTATTTTCCCTCGTAAAATTATTTTTTATTGAGAAAGAATTCACATGCCATAAATTTCACCCTTTTAGAAAGTGTACAATTCACTGGTTTCTTTGGTATATTTATAAAGTTGCACAGCCATCACCACCAATTCCAGAATATCGTCATCCCCGCCGCCCCAAAACACCCACATCCTTAGCAGATACTCCCCAAACCCCTCCATCCAACCCCTGGCAACCACTAATTTACTTTCTGTCTCTATGGATTTGCCTATTCATATAAATGCAATCATACAATATGTGGCCTTTGTGTTGGGTTTCTTTAATTTAGCATATTTTCAAGGTTCATCCATGTTGTAGGGCCTCAAGGTTTAAAATAAGCTATAAAAAGTTAGGAAGAGCCCTGGCCAGTTTGGCTCAGCGGTTAGAGCGTTGGCCTGCGGTCTGGAGAGACCCGGGTTCGGTTCCCGCTAAGGGCACGTACCTTGGTTGCAGTTTGTCCCCGGCCCTGGTTGGTCGTGCGGGTGGCAGACACTCGATGTGTCCCTTCACGTCGATGTTTCTCTCTCTCTCTCCCTTCCTCTCCCTCCCACTCTATCTGTACAAAAAAATGGAATAATATCCTCGGGCGAGGATAAAAAAAAAAAAAAGTTAGGAAGGATTAGTTAAGTAACCAATATACTTACATGTCAACCTCAGAGAATCTCTCAACTGCTCACTTTCTAAAATAAGGAAAGTAGCTCCTGCCAGTGACACCTCTGTATTGAGAGACTTACAGTGACAAGTGTAATTAAGTCTCACAAAGGTTGATTATATATTAGAAAAACCAATAAACAGCATCTACATTTTGGTGATTATGTTCACTGGAGCACCAAGATGTGCGACTAGACCTGAAGAGAAGAAAATAAAGGTAATAATAAATGTGCATGATCTGTATGTAAAATTTTGGAAACACCACTGTGGAACACTAAAGATCTGCGCACATGGAAAGGCATAAGTTGTAATTAGATTATTTTTTAAAGTTGTACATCTCTATAAATTTATGAAAATCATTGAATCGTAAATTTTAAATGGGTAGTATTTATGGTATATAACCTATACCTCAATAGAGAAATTAAAAATATGTAGCCAGAAAAAATGCGGCATGTAAAGACATCACTTTTGCCTAAGCTAATCAATAAATTTAACATAGTCACAAATATGCAACAGGATTTCCTGAGACCTGGACAAGCTGATGCTAAAGCATATATTTCTAACAAAGAATAGGGCGAGCCTTACCATACACAGTACTAAAACATACTTGCTGGGGAGACATGGTGAACTGGAACTGGGCGGCCATTCATTCTGTCTTCTAATGTGTCTTGCTATTGTGCACAGGCTACAAAGCTAAAATCTAAAAATTTTAGGTTGCCTTACAGTTGAAAGCAGATTGAGTTTTCTTTTTTAAAATTATTTTTATTGATTTATTTTTATTACAGATGTTTCTCCTTTTTCCCCCAATGACACCCTCCTCCTGATCCCCCCACCCTGCCCCCAGCATTGTTGTCTCTGTCCAATGAGATTGGGTTTTCTCAATTAGATGTAGACATATCAAAGATTCTCTCCTCTGAGCAACACCTTGGATCCTGTCCTTGGCCCATTTAATCTAGTTTTAGCAAGAACCCTGCCATCAGTTTATTAAAAACCCCTCCCCTTGGTATCTGATCACTCTGATATCTGATCAAATTCCTTACCCTGCCCCCTCCACCCTCTAGAACTTTCACCCTGGCCTGACTTCAGCAAGAAGGGAAGGATTCAGACCAATTCAGTGGGTCAAGTTGATCTGACAAGAATTCCCCTGGCCTTGATGTTTCCCCTCAGCAATGTTCCAGCCACAGACCCTCGCCTGCTCCTTGGTTATAAACCTCCACTTGTGCTTGGAGTGGAAGCTGAGCCCGATCTCTCTTCCCTGTTAGAAAATCCCCACTGTTGCCCAGCCGGTGTGGCTCAGTGGTTGAGCATTGACCCATTCAAGAGGTAGCTGGTTCGATTCCCAGTCAGGGCACATGCCCAGGTTGTAGGCCCAAATCCCCAGTGAGGGACATGTAGGAGGCAGGTAATTGATGTTCTCTCTCATCCATGTTTCTATCTCTCTCTCTCTCCCTCTCTCTAAAATCAATAAAAAAAATTTTTTTTTTTTAAAGAAAAGCCCCACTGTGGCAGTCCCCAGTGGATCAGCTCTTCTTTACCATCTTTAACAAGTGTCTGAATAATTTCTTCATCTACACACAGTAAAACTGAAAAAGCAAGTTTGAGAAGAAGAGACATGCTTACTGTGTACATCACAACATAAAGTTCAAACACACAAAAATTAAACGAGATCAATCAGTGGCACAAAATGTATGTGGTGAGATTATAAAGAAAAGCAGATATAACTGCATCTGAGGTCAGAGGAAAGGATGTGCAGTCAGGAAGGGAAATGTAGGGCTCTTTGGAAAGTAAGGTAAAAATCAATTTCTTGAATCAAGTGGTGGATACAAGTACTTGTAGCACCAATATTTGATATGCTTTATAAATACTTTATAAATATTGTGTTATAACTATTCAATATTTAATAAGAGATCATTCTATAAAGAATGAAGAACTCCAAATAATTGTTAATGAAAAAAGCGAAATTGGCCCGGCCAGTGTAGCTCAGTAGTTGAACATCAACCACACCAAGAGGTCGCCAGTTCGATTCCCGGGGTCAGGGCACATGCCCAGGTTGCAGGCCAAATCCCCGGTGGGGGACGTGCAGGAGGCGGACAGTCAATGTTCTCTCTCTTCGATGTTTCTATCTCTCTCTCCATCTCCAGTCCTCTCTTCTAAAAAAAAAACAAAACAAAAACAAAACAAACAAACAAAAAAACTTAAAAAAGAAAAATTGCTGTACATTTGTACATGAAACTTTTCTGAAAGGTTTTCATTTTTCCTAAATAAAATGTTGGAGATAAAAAATGATCCTCACAGTAAATCTATGCTCAATTGTAAATAATATTCTGATTTCAAAAATCATTAAAATACAAATAACAAGATGCACCATTTCCAGGGAGGCCGCAGGTGAGGACAGACCACAGGAAGAGCACTGGAGGCCAGAGTTGATCTAGTTCCTGCCCAACCGCTGGAAAACTCAGAACCTCAAATAAGTCAAGGAAGGTTGGGCTTAATGTATCTGATTTTAAAAGGACATTAAGAAAACTTTTATAGCCCTGGCCGGTTTGGCTCAGCAGTTGGAGTATATAGGCCTGCGGACCAGAGTCCCGGGTTCGGTGTCCGCTAGGGGCACGTGCCAAAAAAAAAAAAAAAGAAAACTCTATGGTATTCTTGTAGGCAAAGTAAGGACATGAACACCTAGCAAAATATAGTTTGGTTAAAAATGGAACATTCAGATAAGTAGGTGAGTAATTCTACCAAATGCTTTCCATTTGCCTTTCTAAATCCACTCTTCACCATCCAGTTCTCTGCCGCAGGAGGTTGCTCTGCTGTATGTTCTATCGCCAGGGCTCCCCTACCCTCTGGCTTTAGATCAGTTCAGCCAGCGAGGAGCCCGGGCAGAGATCAGAGAGAGGGAAGAGAGCAGAGAGCAGAGCAGAGAGCCAGGCTACTACCTGCTATCAGGTTTCCCTGGGTGGGCTATGGCCTTAGACAACAGGTCACCACTTTTTATGATGAGGTTCACCGTATGATTCTCTCCTTCTCAGTTCAGTAACCCCAGCCTCCCACTCCTTCAGGTCTAGGGAGAGAAACAGCTGGCCCTGACTAGCCAAGTTACTTCATCATCTTTAGGGGTCTTCTTACATCTACATCTTGGTAAAGAGATCTCTTTGAAAATAAATATTCATTGAATTATCCTTTTAGAAAAATAAGCAAGACGTGGTCAAGGTGTAGAATATGCAGCCCTTTGAGCCATGTGATTTAAAGAATAAATAGATGAATGAAAGGAAGGATGAAAGGAGAATGGATGAAAATAAAGGGCCAAGACAGACCCTATGCCTCAGCTTCCCCTGCCGGTGCTTATGTCCTCAAGACTTATGGGATCTTTATAAATAAGTGGACAAGCTGTACAGACTGCCAAGCTTGTGTGGGGGTGTGAATAGAGACCAGACAGGCAGCCTGGGACCCTTTCTGAATGACAGAGCAAGGAGAGCCTCACTCTGCTGCCAAGCCCAGCTGATCACCCCCACCCCGTTTCTACGTTTTTTTTAATCAAAACTTTCAAACATACACAGAAGTATGTTAGTAGACATAGAGAAGTATAATAAATCCCCACCACCTATTTTGCCCATACTGTTTCATCTATGATCTTTCTTTCTTTCTTTCTTTCTTTTTTTTTTTTTTTGCATTTATCTTCAGATAGAGCAGGAAGGAGAGAGGAAGGGAGAGAGAGAAACATCGATGTGAGAGAGACATCGAGTGGTTGCCACCCACATAACCCATCCAGGGCCGGGGACAAACTGCAACCGAGGTACATGCCCTTAGCGGGAAGCGAACCCGGGTCTCTCCGGACTGCAGGCCGACGCTCTAACCGCTGAGCCAAACCGGCCAGGGCTTCTCTCTCAATTTTTATTAATTTATTTTTATTACAGATGTTTCTCCATTTCCCCCCCTAGATACCCTCCTCCCCATCCTGCGACCCTCTGCCCCCAACCAATGATCACTCTATTTCTGTCCATTCTACCTCTGCTGGAAACGAAAATCTGGATTGTTTTCTAATTTTTGGCTATTACAAATAAAGTTTCTATGACCATGTTTATACAAGACGTATGATGGACACAAGCACTCATTTCTGTAGCATATACATCTAGGAGTGGAACTGCTAGGTCATCGGGTAGCTGTTTATCTAGCTTTAATTCTCCTAAACAGGCTGTATGATCTACCCTCCAGCAGCAGTTTGAGAGTCCCATTTGTTCCACATCCATATCAACAGGTGGTTCTGTCAGTTCTGCTAATGTTGGCCATTGGAGGGGGGCAGTGATTCACTACACTGCTTTTATTTTGCATTTCCCTTATAACTAATAATGTGGAGAATGTTTTCATATGCTTATTGGTCATATGAATATCTTCTTTGAAGTATCTGTTTTTTCTCTCTTTTTTTTTTAATCCTCACCTGAGGACAATTTTTCCATTTTTTTGTTCAGGTAGAGTGGGAGGGAGAGAGAGAGAGAGAGAAACATCAATGTGAAGGGACACATCGAGTGGCTGCCACCCGCACGACCAACCAGGGCCGGGGACAAACTGCAACCAAGGTACATGCCCTTAGCGGGAACCGAACCTGGCTCTCTCGGGACCGCAGGCCGATGCTCTAACTGCTGAGCTCTGTTTTTTCTCTTATCGATTTCAACTCAGAACCATTTATTGGAAAGACCATCCCTTTTCTAATAAATGCAAAAGTATCTTTTCCTAAATCAGGTGATATATATGGGTGACCATCAATTCTTGATCATTTTTATGGCCATTTCCTTCCTCAGGCCGGGTGTATCTACCCAGAGAATAAAATAAAAATAAGCTTGACTAGAAAGACAATTAGCAAAATAGGAAGGAAAAATAAATAAATAAAAGATAATCAGCTGGGGCCTGGCACCACAGTACGGCTCTCCCTGCTGTCACTCAGAAAGGGCTCCAGGCTGCCTACCTGCTCTCCACCCAAACCCCTAAAGAAGCTTGGCAGTCTGCATAGCTTTTCCACTTGTGTATAAAGGGTAAGGGGCTCAGTAAAAGAAAAATCAGGATACTTTATTACCCATCATCTTTCATCACTATTGCTTCCTAATGGTTCTAAGAAGTCAGGGCTTTATATTATCCTGGGGTTGGGGACCTTGTCAGACTCGGACATGATGTCTGCTGTTACACTGCTCATTCTCTCTATTCAGAATAACCCTGTTACTCTTACAAATTCTTCCAGAAAGGATAATGATCCCTCTGCCTTCTTCCCCTGAATTAAAAGACTATCTAAGCTATAAATATAATGTTTAATTGACATTTAAAGATTATCTTTCACTGTTTCGCAGCAGGATTCCTTTTCTAAGGTAACGGGTTAGAAAAACAAGTTTCGAATGATGACGCTATGGTTCTATCTGAATCAAACAGTAATACCACATGCCTTGTTCTAACTGCAGAAATTAAGCTGGGTAATGACTGTCTGACACTAACAGGCTTAATTTAGCTGACTTCAAAGCCTTGCTGGTATTTAAGACTTTAAAACAGTAAATGTTATACTGTCCTGGATATAAATTCCAGTGCACTTGAGGTTTCTCTCATATTTCATATATTTGAAAGGAGTGAATGAATACTTTGTAATTACTTTTAGGACTATCATTCAAATCACATGGTTAAAAAGGTGCAAAAGAGTAAACAGTCACTTGAGTGCATATTTTCTTAATTTTTTTTTTAATTTCTTTGTTTTATATTTCCTTTTCACATGCTTTGATCTCCTTTCTTCGGATTTGCAGATGGTTCACCATTAGACGCCATGTCCTGAATTGCAATTATTTGTTGTTCTGGAATAAACCCATTTTGCTGGAGAAATATCTAGCTGTCTATTTGTTTCAGGTCAACAAATGCTCCCAGTCTCTAAAAGTGTATCTTGAGCCACTCCCCTCCCTTACTTTGTCCCAGTAACCTTTCCCCTCCAAAGTCAGTGAGAAATAAATCTGCATGACCTCTGTCTGGGCTTGTGCACAGGGGGCCCCTTTCAGTTGGCATGGACACGGCGTGACTCTAGTCATAAAATATTCAGATTTGTGTCCGGAGAGCTGGGTGCCTGGCTTATGTTTCTACTTATCAGAAAAGCCCCAAACCTACCAACTAACTACCACCCTAGTTTCTAGAATGGAGAATGATCACCTCCTGGAAGAAAGGTAGCTATTAAAACAATGGAAGAGCCCTGGCAGGTTTGGCTCAGCGGTTGGAGCGTTGGCCTGCGCACCAGAGAGTCCTGGGTTCGGTGTCCACTAGGGGCATGTACCAAAAAATAAAAAAATAAAATAAAAAAGCAAAAAAAACCCAATGGAAGACACAATAAAACATGCATTATCCTTTTAACCTTCCTTCCTGCCATTTACTCCCCTTCCCAAAAAGACCAAAAGGCTGGGGTAAAAAGACTACGACAAAGCAATGCATTTTTAAAATGGGCAAGTTAACATAAGATAAAAAAAAGGGGGGGAGAAGCCCTTATTTAGACTCCTGCCCTTAGAACAGAGCAATACATAAATACTTGTTGATTTGACTTATAACGACGAAAAGTTAAATATCAGTTCAAGTGGGTCCAAGAATCAGTATTTGTAATTTAATAGGAAGAACTGGAAGCCGGATTCCCTTCCCTTGAAAAGACCAGCATATCTACAATTGCCATCTGATGTACTTACTAGCATCATCCATGAACTCAAAGTCACCTCCCAGTTCAGAACTTGTGAAGTGATACTGATCAGGATCCGCCAGGGCGCTCAACAGAATCAGCAGCACCACGGCATTGATGATCTACACACAGTAAGAAAGAAGAAAATGTAAGTAACATGCCCAGCACATCATCCCTATAAAAGAAAATTATACTGACCAAGTGGAATTTAACTTCAATAGAGACTCAACTTTCAACACTAAGCCCTCTCACCAGGAGAGCAGGCGAACTCTCCCAAGGCAGAAACACTGCCAGCCCATTCATGCAGCCAAGGGCACGTGGCCTGGTGCCCAGATGACAGCTGGATTTCACCTCCCTGCACACTCGGCTGGCACCTTAGAGCAGTGAACAGCCAGCAGGAACGTATGCAGCAGCCAGTGGTGGGAACAGCACACCAAGTCTTCAGCGCTTAGCCACGTACCCTCTAATGAGCAACTGCAAATTTTCGCAGGTGATAACAGTTTTCACAAGTTCAGACAATCAGAGCTTTGAGGCCCTCTAGGAAACTGTCAGAAAATGAATGCCTAGCTAGTGGCGGGGCCAGGACCCTCAATCCTGCAGTAGCACATGTGAGCCCCTTTCTGTCCCAGGCCCACATTTCTGTCTCCTAGATATGTACTGAATACATTTTCCTTGGGCACTTCAAACTCAGTTCATCTGGAATGAAATCATCTATCTTAATATCCCTACCTTTTTTTGTTCTCTATATTAGAAAACCAGCATCACCATTAATGATTAAACATGGAAAACACGCAGGCACTATGCTAAGTGCTTTATGTGGATCTCCCCTCATAAATTCTGCAACAGCCCCATGAAGTAGGTACTATGTTAACCCATTTAATAGATGAGAAAACTGAGGTTTGGAGATTAATAACATTGCCCAAGATCAGAGAGCAAACGAACTGTAGAAACGGTATTTGAATCCACAAATTTCAATTGCCAAACTTAATCTATTAAAGACTTCTGTCATACTTGAAACCTGATTATCCTTGGGTTTACCATTCTTCCTTATCCCCTCCATCCAACCAACTGCAAAATT
Organism: Molossus molossus; assembly: GCF_014108415.1. Classification (NCBI taxonomy): domain Eukaryota; kingdom Metazoa; phylum Chordata; class Mammalia; order Chiroptera; family Molossidae; genus Molossus; species Molossus molossus. The sequence goes on along the minus strand of NW_023425351.1, from coordinate 41,378,115 downwards.
ATGACCATTCAACGTCTGCATTTCCATTTCCTTCATTCTTCCTAATGCCCTTGCTGCAGACTGCACCTGTGCCAGCTGCAATGGGCTGAGAGGCAGGTGTTCTAGAGTGAGTGCAGCTGGGGCTAGAGCTGAGATGAGGTTAATATTTCTCCTTATTTCTGGTGTAGAAACTTACGATAGACGTGTTTCATTCTTGTCAAAAGAAAAGATGAACCCTGGCTGGTTTGGCTCAGCAGTTAGAGCACCGGCCCGCAGACCAGAGAGTCCCAGGTTTGCTTCCCGCTAAAGGCGCGTACCTTGGTTGCTGTTTGTCCCCAGCCCCGGTTAGGCTCATGGGGGTGGCGACCAGTAAATGTGTCTCACATTGATGCCCCCCACCCCCAACCACTCTATCTGAACATAAATGCAAAAATGTCCTCTGGTGAGGATTTAAAAAAAAAAAAAAGATGAATAATCTTCATACACAAGGAAAATTCTTTTATTAACTACAGAATTGCCTACTATAAAAATCATATTTAGAACTTATTTACAGAAGAGAGTCAAAAGTCAGGTTATTCATTTTATAAAACGTCTACTCTGGAACCCATGTTTAAATACCAATCTCAAATGGTCAGCATTATTATTTATTTATTTTTAAATATGTTTTTATTGACTTTTTAGAGAGAGAAAGGGAGAGACAGAAGCATCAATCAGCTGCCTCCGCACACCCCCTACTGGGGATTGAGCCTGCAACCTGTAATGGACGGGACCTCTCAGTCTATGGGATGATGCTCCACCCACCGAGCCACACCAGCCAGGCATTGTAGCATTTGGAACACTTTTATATTCTTCTTTTATCTTCCAAAAGTGCCTAATATGGCCTAATTGCTTTTTGGAAAAATAAATTACAAAAATGAGAATAGCAACTTCCAAGAGTATACATATAAAACTAATTTAAATAGATACTACAACCGCCATCTGAGCAACAAATCATCAAACAACAAGTGTTGGTGAGGGTGTGGAGAAAAGGGGACTCTAGTGCACTGCTGGTGGGAATGCAGACTGGTGTTACCTCAAAAAATTAACAATTGAACTTCCATTTGCCCCAGTGATCCTACTTCTAGGAATATACCCTAAGAAGCCCGAAACACCAATCTGAAAGAATGTATGTACCCCCATGTTTGTAGCAGCACTATTTACTATAGCTAAGATCTGGAAACAGCCCAAGTGTCCATCAGTAGACGAATGAATAAAAAAGCAGTGGTACAGCTACGCAATGGAGTACTATGCAGCTGTAAGAAAGAAAGATCTCTTATCCTTTGAGGCGACATGGTGGGACCTGGAAAGTGCCATCCTAAGCAAAACAAGCCAAACAGAGAAAGACAAGTATCATATAATCTCACTTCTTTGTGGAATATAATGAACATAACAGTCTGAGGAATGGGGTAGTCCCAGAGACGTGGAAGTGGGGTACAGAGATTGACTATCCCCAGAAGAGGGCGTGGTGGGGGAGAGATAAACCACAGAACTTATAAGCATGTATGCATGAACAACGGACATGGACAACAAAGCTGGGGAGAGGAAGGGGGAATCAGTAGGGGTAAAAGGAGAAACATCTATAACAAAAATAAATTAATTAAGAAAAAAAATTTAAATAGATACTACAAGTATGTGATTTAAAAAAAATGTATTCCTATCCACCAATCATCCTTCCCACAGTGTTTATTAGAACTACACATTTCTTGTTTCACTCCAAAGATCCAAAAAAACTTTATAGCACATTTTAAAGGCAGTGTGATTAACAAATCTCTAGCTGAATAACACTTTTCAAATGTATCTAAGGATTAATGGAAGGTACACAATGGCCCCTAAGTGGCACTTGACATATGGCAAAGAGGTTCTTTGATAAACTGTTCAATTTTCTTGGCATTTCATTCCCTCTATACTCATCTTTGAAAATGACAGTCCAAAGATTATGGACTGAAATAAGATCAGATGAAATAACCTTAAAACATGTTCTGAACAAGTAAAGCACTTGACCGGCTGGTGTGCTCAGTGGCTGAGCGTCGACCCATGCACCAAGAGGTCACCAGTTTGATTCCTGGCCTGGGCACATGCCCAGGTTGTAGGCCAAATCCCCAAAGAGGGGCATGCAGGAGGCGGCCAATTAATGTTCTCTCTCATTGATGTTTCCATCTCTCTCCCCCTCTCTCTTCCTCTTTCTATAAAATCAATAAAGGGGGAGACTTCCAGTAAAGATGGCGGTGCGGTAACCGTGGTATCGCGTCCTCCCACAACCACATCCAAGTTACAACTAAACTACAGAACACCATCATTCAAAACCGCCTGAAATCAAGCTGGATGGAAGTCCTACAGCTACAGAATTACAGCAGCAGCCACATCCAGACTGGTAGGAGGGGCAGAGGAGGACGGGCTGGTCCCACACCCACGTGTGGCGGATAAAAATCAGGAGGAAACCTGGCTGGGAAGGTCCTTCCTGAGGACTGAGGGGTCCCTGTCCCACATCAGGTGCCCCGCTCAGGGTTCCAGTGCCAGGAAGAGAATCCCCATAAGTTCTGGCTGGAAAAACCAGTGGGAACTGAGGCTCAGGGAGGCTGAGGCGGCTGGAGCCCCAGGCAGCTCCCTAAAGGGCCCGCGCACGGACTTATCGGACTCTCTCCCTCTAAGCTCGGAGGGGAGGCAGCTCGAGGGGCACCAGAGGCATACAAGGAAGAACTGAGCTGTTTGGCACTGGAGCGAGAGCTGAACAGGGGGCTTTCCAAGGGACAGGCGTGCTGTCAGAGACCTTTGTTCCTTTGGTGAGCCCTTCCCTGGGGCGGCAGACAGTCACCATACCTGGGACTCCAGCAACCTGGCTCTCACTGGTAGCCCCGCCCTGCTGACTCCCTGAGGCCCCGCCCCACCCAACTTTCAAGCCCACCCAAGCTGTTGCCACTTGCTAAACCATAGGATTGGCCTGTCTTGGATCCTGCTTCAGGTTTTTCCTAAACGAGCAGCATCTGGTCTCAGCTAGCCCCATACCTCTCGTTAAGTAATACACAGAAACAAACACAGGGAGGCAGCCAAAATGAGGAGACAAAGAAACAGGTCCCAAATGAAAGAACAGAACAAAACTCCAGGAAAAGAACTAAGTGAAATGGAGATAAGCAACCTAACAGATGCTGAGTTCAAAATACTGCTTATAAGGATGCTCAATGAACTTAGTGAGGGCCTCAAGAGCATAAAAAAGGACCAGTCAGAAATGAAGGAGGCACTAACTGAAATAAAGAATAATTTACACAGATTCAATAGTAGAGTATGTAAAGTCAAGAAGCAAACCATTGATTTGGAATAAAATGAACAGGCAGAACAGAAACATTCTCATAGATACAGAGAACATTTTGTTGGTTGCCAGATGGGAGGGGGGTTGGGGGAATGGGTAAAAAAGGTAGAGGGATTAAGAAGTACAAATTGGGAGACCTGAAAAAATGGCAGCGGAGTGAACGAGGGGGTGAGGGGGTGAGGGGGTGAGGGGGTGGAGGGGTGGGGGGTGGGAAGAGATAAACCACAGAACTTATATGCATGTGTGCATGACCAATGGACATGGACAACTAAGCCGGGGATGGGGCAGAGGTGGGGTGGGGTGGGGGGTGCCAATGGGGTAAAAAGGTAAAATATCTGTAACAAAAAAATAAATTAAAAAATTCATAAAATAAAATAAAAAATAAATAGCTTTCAGCTCAACATACACTTAGGAAAAAAAAGAAGAAGTACAAATTGGTTGCTAGACTGACAAACCTCAAAGTTGGGGGGTGGGGAGAAATAAACCAAAGAACTTATATGCATAACCAATGGACACAGACAACAGTGTGGGAAAGGCAGGAGGGGGACAGGAGAGGGAAATGGGGGGGAAATGAGAAACTTCTGTAATACATTCAACAATAAAAAATTTTTAAAAATCAATAAAGGGGAAAAAAAAGTAGAAGTAAAAATAAAGCACCACAGCAAGGCAATGCATTAGTACCTGTTATCCTAATGAGGTCAGTTTCAAGGCTGAACAGGAAAGACATGAATTTGGGATTCACGGGCTGTGCTTTCATGAAGCAGTGGAGTAGGGAGGGTAAGAGAAGACGGGAAGGCGAGCAGGTGGTGTGGTACGTCTGGTTTCTGAAATAAGGCCCAGATTTGGGGATCCTACAAGGCTAGCTGTGGAGTTTGGATTGTACAAGTGTAACAAGAGATCCATGGAGTATATCAAGGAAGAATGTGATCTGACTGGCATTTAAATGAGTAAATTATGGTAAAAAAAACTTAGGGTGACTGGAATATAATAGCCACTCAAATTAGTTCCCTTATCTCTTTTTTCATTGATTTGTCGTTCCACTTATTTATGCATTCATTGATTGATTCATGTACGTGCCCTGACCAGGGATTGAACCCTCAACCCTGGCATATAGGGACAAAGTTCTAACAGACGGAGCTACTCAGCCAAGGCAGTTCCCTTATCTCTTCACACCTTAACAAGAATCACAGAAACGCTCTTGGCTGGCATCAGAAAACTGCCAGGTTCCCAGATCTGATCCGTGTTATCTGCAGGGGCTTTCCTGTCCTTTGTCCCAACAGACCTGCCACCTCTTAATCAGCTTGTTTTTATCCCCTTGCCAGGCTTACTCATTACAATCCATTTACTCATTGCCTACAATAGACCAGGTATTTGCTAAGTGCTTAGGAAGAACTCTCCAGGACACAAAACATGAAATTAAACAAGTCATGGACCCAAATAAGACTGTAAGCACAACAAAATTTCAGAGAAAGAACAGAAGTTCAGGGGAAGACATTACTGAAGCCTGAGGCTGAGGGGTTGCTGGGAGGTGCAACTGTGGCAGCATTTGGACAGGGGCCGGGAAGATAAGATTTTGGAACCTCAGAGGCATGGTAAAGAACAAGTTCACGTATATGTAAGGTCACTGGGACAGGGTTCTGCACTGAAAATAGCAAATGGTTCAGTTTGGTTGGAACATGGAGGGAAGTGTTGGGAGATGAAACTAGAATGCAGGCTGTTCCAGATGGTGGAGGGTTCTCCAAACCAGGAGAGAAATTTGGGAGTTTCTTCGAATAGTTAATGAAGATGCCTATAAGGTTTTTGAGGTGGAATCTGACAAGACCACAGCTGTGTCATTAGGAAGTTCAAGCTGGAGGAGGCCAGGACGCTCAAAGGGATGCCGGAGACCCATCTGGAGACCACTGCAATAGTCTGGCTGACAGCTGCTAAGTGGTACCCACTCACCTCTAATTCCCAGGCAACCCTGTAAGATTGTCACATAACACATTAGTTTGAAAAGGTTAACTGACTTTATGTGAGGTCCTATGTGTGGAAGAGCCATGGTTTGAACTCAAGGCCTTTCCACGTGGAGGTAGAATTACAAAAGACTTAGAAAGTGACTAGATGCAAAGATAAAGAGAAGCAAACAAGACTGAGATTTGGAGCCCAGGTGACAAGATATATCTTGTCCTTATCAGAAATAAGGAAGATCACTTGAAGGACGATGACAAGGTTGATTTTAAATACAGTGTGCTGAAAAGTACTTGCAGGCATCCAAATAACCATGTTCAGAGCTTGTCCATCTGGCCTCTAATCCTCTTTGTACTCAAACCTTTGGTACTCAGGCCTGCCCTGTTTTCCTGTTGCTCCAGTAACTATCATCCACTCCTGCACCTCTAGCCCTATGGCCCTTCTCTCTGTACTCACAAGCCACAGATCCTGGCCCTGGGGCCAAGTCCCCTTTCAGGTGCCCTTATTCTGTTTGTTTTTTAATCCTCACCCAAGGATATTTTTGCCTAGATAGAGTGGAAGGGAAGGACAGAAAGGGAGAGAGAAAGAAACATCGATGTGAGAGAGACATCGATGTGAGAGAGACATCGACTGGTTGCCTCCTGCATGACCCGGAGCAGGGCAGGGGCGAACTGATACCAAGTACATGCCCTTGACCGAAATCAAACCCACAACTCATTGGTCTGCAGGCCGACGCTCTAACCGCTGAGCCAAACCAGCCAGGGCAGGTGCCCTTATTCTTCATGAGACAGTCCAGAGAAAGAAGACACACATAAAATGAAGATGTGATGGTAAGGTCATTACACAGCACAGATGACTCACCACTGTGCTCTTTAAATCACAGAGTATTTCATAGTAGAAGGTGTGTGTTGACACACACTTACTGCATAATTATGTAAACCCCCAACAGTTGGGTGGGAATGTGGTGCATCAGGGATGATGGGAATGCAGTAGGGTGACAGGGTGATCCATGAGGACCTAGGTCTGTGCAAAGAAGGGGTGGGTATGACTAGCCATAGTTAACTAAACGCAGTCACATGGAAAAGGTCAAATACAAGTCAAAGCCCCACAAACACGCAATAAGAAGTACTTCCCGAAAGAGAGAAAATGAAAATCACCCAATCATCCATTCTAAGAATGAAATGTCACCACAAATGAGAACCAAGGAGATGGGAAGATCTGCCAGGAGCAGATTATGTAATGACCACAGCTAATCTAAATGTAAAAGCAAGAGGGCATATTTATTTTCTTGTTCAGTCAATGCTCGCTTGTATTTGAACTTTCTTTGTCTTTCTGGGTAGGTTGTGTACAAACTGTTCCCATTCTATTTACAAAGTTCCTGTGGTGTCACATTTTCCCCTTGTGCTTGACAACAATTACCTCCATATGTAAATAAATTCAACTTCTTTCCAACTACGTAAGTGGTATCCAGGCCCCTGGATATTCCCCAGGAATCCAATATGCTCTTCACCTTTGACATATCAAATCCTAAATGAACAATGAGACTTGCAGCTGGAATCTAAACAACTGAAAATGTAAAATGTAATTATCACGTTTCAAAGCCTCAATAAAAGAAACCTAGGAACACTCAAACCGACTGATAGAAAGACACAATAATCAGAAACTGGCACAGAAAGTTGTGTCCAAAAGTGACTGCTGCAGACTTATCCGTTATGAAAACTTGAAGCAAAAGTGGAACGGCTAAATAATATTACAACCAAATAACAGAATCCTAAGCATTAAAAAATATTCAGCCCTGGCCAGTTTTGCTCAGCGGTTAGAGCGTCAGCCTGAGGTCCAAGAGACCCAGGTTCGGTTCCCGCTAAGGGCACGTACCTCGGTTGCAGTTTACCCCCGGCCATGGTTGGTCATGCGGGTGGCAGCCACTCAATGTGTCCCTTTCACGTTGATGTTTCTTTCTTTCTTTCTCTTTCTCTCTCTCTCTCCCCCTCCCTCCCTCCCACTCTATCTGAACAAAAAATGGAAAAATATCCTTGGGTGAGGATAAAATATATATTCAAAAATTATTGACAAGAAAACATTCACAGTAAATGAAAACTGTAGTCTAAAAATGTTACGATTCTAATTTTATTTATATCTGGAATATGCTCACATGTATAAACAGACTAAAAATACTAAAACATACAATGTTATAAACCAGGTGGTAGGTTTGCAGATGAATTGTACCTTTAATTATCATTGTATTTTTTTGTATTTTCCAGAGAGTCAGAAAAATATTTAAAGTTTCAAAAATATTTTAATATAAAGTATAGAATATTATTATTACAAGGTTATAGAAAATTACTATTAAACCTGATTCTCGATAGAAAATCAATTAGTAGTAAGACGGTGACCACACCTGGCCATTGTGGCTCAGTGGTTGAGCGTCGACCCATGCATCAAGAGGTCGCCGGTTCAATTCCCAGTCAGGGCACATGCCCAGGTTGTGGGCCGGATCCCTAGTGGGGGCATGCAGGAGGCGGCCAGTCAATGTTCTCTCTCATCGATGTTTCTATCTCTCCCTCTTCCTTCCTCTCTCTCTAAAAGTCAATAAAAAAATAAAAATAAAAATAATATGATTAAAAAAAAAGAAAGTGACCAACAACAATTCTGGCCTGCATTCAAGTCAAAACTTGGAAATAGTATAATGAGGAGAAATGTCAGAGTAAAATAGAATAATAATAATTAAGGGATCTGCCACTTCCAATAATGGTGAACTAGGTAATACAAACCAATCTTCTCACCTGAGGACAAGTGGACAAAATCTGGACAAAGTATAAACAAATGTCTGTGAGAAGGCTTTAGCGTGCTGACAAGGAAGTGAAGAATTACTGGGCCAAGATCCAGGAAGAAGCAGAAACACTCCTGGGGCGTTTGGTGATTTCCAGAAAAGATGGATGATAAGAGCCGAGAACTTGAGCACCTCTGACAGTCTGCTGGGTGAGGGCGGAGGGCAGAATTCCCTAGGGCTTTGCCATTAAGCCCCTGAAGGGACCTAACCAAGGAAGTAAGGCAAGCCAGAAGTAGATGAGACTTTATAGATACAGCCACCTATGCATCCTCTGAATCCTGAGCTTCGATTAAGATCCCCAGATGCTAGAACCCTGTAGGAAGCTATTAAAATCCTTAGTGGAGAAAGAGATCATCCATGCCTCAAATTACTTCTTCAATTTTCAAATACAATGTCCAGAACAGAGGATGTTAAGAACAAGAACCAACAGAAGCAACATACAAAAATAGCCCATAGGTGCTCTAAATATTGAAGTTAATGGGCAAGCCCTTCAAAGTGATAATGCTTGCCCTGGCTGGTTTGGCTCAGCGGTTAGAGCGTTGGCCTGCGGTCCTGAGAGACCCGGGTTCGGTTCCCACTAAGGGCATGTACCTCGGTTGCAGTTTGTCCCTGGCCCTGGTTGGGTCATGTGGGTGGCAACCACTCGACATGTCCCTTTCACGTAGATGTTTCTCTCTTTCTCTCTCTCCCTCCCACTCTATCTGAACAAAAAAACAAAAACAAAAAAATGTCCTCGGGTAAGGATGAAAAAACAAAACAAAAAAATAAAGTGACAACGCTTTAAGATATTCTAGGAGATAAGGAAAAACACAATGAGAATTTTGGCAGGGCACTAGAATCACAAAAAAAGGACATGACAGATTTGAAGAGTAAATAGAAAGTCTAGAATGAAAAAATATAGTAGTCAAAACAGAACTCAGTGAATGGGTTTAACCCATTAGACACAGTTGTAAGAAAATTAATGAGTGGCTAAGAAAGAAAATATTCAGATAGCTGGATTTAATAAAAACAAAAGAAACAAGAAGGCAATGGAGTTACATCTTTAAAACGCTAGGGAGGAAATGCCTACCTACAATTTTATATCAAGTAAAAAGAAATCCTTCAAGGATGAAAATGAAACAAAGGCTTTTTCAGACAAAACTGAGGAAATTTATCACTAGCAGTTCAGGCATAAGGAAAGCATTAATGGGTATTCTTTGGGCAAAAAAAAAAAAAAAAATGATACCAGATAGAAGGCTGAAAATGTACAAAGAAATGAAGAACAAGAAAAACAATCATTGTGTTGCCAACTGAATATTGATTAACATATAACAATAATGACTTCTGAGTACAAAATATAAATAGAACCAAATATATAATAATAGTATATACATCAAGAGAGGAGAATTGGAACTGAACTGATCTTAGGTCCTTGCATTGTCCAGGAAGAGAATGAAAATACCAATTAATGTGAGATTTTAAAAAGTCAAGGATGTACAATCTATAGGATAACCTTTAAGACAACAGACTTGGTTGGCAGATAACATGGGTTTGCTTAGTGGTAACTGAGCTGTTCATATTTTGTGTACTTTCTGTATATGTTCAATATTCACATTGAAATCGGTCAAAAATAAAAAATATAAATTATAATCTGGTATGTTGGTTTCAAATAGTTGGCTAATTTTTATACTCCAATATTTAAAATTTTTTCCTAAAATCTATAACAGCAGATGTGTCTTTCACTTAGTTCCAACTTCAATGGGCAAATCAAAATGAAATGTGTTTTCACTTGAAATTTCTTTAAATCAAATTTTAAATTCTGATCCAAATGTGCTTTCTTGTTCAAATAAGCCCGTCTACATGGTCCTGCTCTGATATGGAAATAAGTGCCTAATACTTGCTATTCCAGTTCAAACAAATACTGTGTAATACTTGCTATTCCAATTCAAATCCTCCAATGTCAAAAGAGCATGTGGTACATATACTCTAGGGGGAAATAAGGTTTACCACAGAATCCTATTTGCCTGAGAAACTGACTAAATTAATTCACCTACTCTGTGTCCAGTACTCTACTCAAAACTGGTTTACACACAGATGAGTAAGATATGGTCCTTGCCCCCATGGACTAATAGTCCAGTGGGGTAAACACATCGACACCCAAGTAAATCCTAATACATTCATTAATTAAATTATTCAAAAATGGCCCTGGCCAGTTAGGTTCAGCGGTTAGAGTGTCAGCCTGCAGTCCGGAGGGACTCGGGTTTGGTTCCCGCTAAGGGCATGTACCTTGGTTGTGGATTGTCCCCGGCCTTGGTTGGGTCGTGCGAGTTGCAAGACACTATGCTAGAGTCTTGAAGAAAAGGGGGTGGCCCTTGCCGGTTTGGCTCAGCGGTAGAGCGTCGGCCTGCGGTCCAGAGAGACCTGGGATCGGTTCCCGCTAAGGGCACGTAGCTCGGCTGCAGTTTGTCCCTGGCCCTGGTTGGGTTGTGCGGGTGGCAGAAACTCAATGTGTCCCTTTCGCGTCAATGTTTCTCTCTCTCTCTCTCTCTCTCTCTCTCTCCCTCCCACTCTATCTGAACAAAAAAAAAAGAAAGAAAGAAAAGGGGGTGGCGACTGAAAAACTTCACAGGGAGATGATTTTTTTTTTTAACAACAAAAAGTTAAGAGACAAGATTATAACACAAATCATTTCAGGGTATCAGACTAAGTGACTAAGAATTAAGTGTTAAGTTTAACTTTTTATTGCCCAAACATGGTGCAGAAATATACTCTATTCATTAGGTCTCCTTAGTCCCTATTTGTAGCTGTCCAACAACTTGGATTATCATAAAATATGCTTTAAAAGATGGAAGTGAGCCCTGGCCGGTTTGGCTCAGCAGTTAGAGCGTTGGCCTGTGGTCCAGGGAGACCCGGGTTCAGTTCCCACTAGGGCCACGTATCTTGGTTGCAATTTTCCCCCGGCCCTGGTTGGGTCGTGCAGGTGGCAACCAGTCGATGTGTCCCTTTCGCGTCAATGTTTCTCTCTCTCCCTCCCTCCCTCCACTCTATCTGAACAAAATATGGGAAAATGTCTTTGGGTGAGGATAAAAAATAATAATAAAAAAAGACAGAAGAGCTACTCTCCTTGGCTTTTGAGTTGGATTATCATTACAGCCAATATTTTAAGTTGCAGAAGCTATTAATCAAAGGGTAGCCCTGGCCAGTTTGGCTCAGCGGTTGAAGCGTTGGCCTGCAGAACAGAGAGTCCCAGGTTCGGTTCCCACTAGGAGCATGTACCAAAAATAAAAGGGCAGTCTCTAGGTTACATACTATGAGGGAAAAAAGATAAAGCAGTAAAATGGAAGTTGTGCCTTTATTAAAACCCCGCTTCAATAGACAAATTTTTAATATGTAGAGATTTTTTTTACCCCAGATTCAGTGAGGTCCTTTGACTGACTTTGTAGCCCACAGTGCCATCCTTCCAGCACATCTTCCTCGTGGGTGGTGGAGTAAATCAAGAAACCACTCCATACAGCACTTCATATTCCTGAAGCCATTTTTCCTCCTCTATTACACCCTTCTACAGATGAGGGCTCGCACTTCAGAGCAAGCCTGATCAAGCACCGATGGTTTTCAGCTGAGACTCAAGCGTTGGTCCTTTGATTATAAATAACACACAGGGTCTTTCCAGTGAGTGACTTCCCAAGAAGTCACCACAATGTATTCACAAAACCTGGCTGACGCTGCCAACCAGTCACCTGGCAGCAGGCTCAGAACTCTTTTCAAGGAGTGCTCCGGACAGCCATCCTCGCCCACTGGCCACCCAGCAGCAGCTCCCACAGCATCTCCGAATGGACTTGTTTGGGTTCTGATCTTCACCTCTCGTGCTGAGATATCATTATATGCTCTCACAATAATACAGGCTCCACAGAATAAAAGAGGAAGATGTTTGGACAGCAAATAGAGGCAAAGGATGGTCCCCTGGTTGAGACCAGAAAGAAGAATGCCGTCCAAAAGCCCTCTGAGAGACCTGGGGGTGGGAGGTGAATGGGAGAACAGGTATGTCTTTTTTTTTTAATCCTCACTTGAGGACATTTTTTTCATTTTTTGTTCAGATAGAGCGGGAGGGGGGGAGGGAGAGAGAGAGAGAGAAACATCGACGTGAAAGGTACACATCGAGTGGTTGCCACCAGCACGACCCAACCAGGGCCAGGGACAAACTGCAACCGAGGTACATGCCCTTAGCGGGAACCGAACGTGGGTCTCTCTGGACCGCAGGCTGACGCTCTAACCGCTGAGCCAAACCGGCCAAGGCAGAACAGGTATGTCTTAAAGAACATTCTGGATCTCTGAATGTGAAGAGATAATAGGCCTGAGACTAGTTTAAGATGGGCTATTGAGACCTAACTCTGTGCATAAAAAGTATCAAGCACTAAAGGGTTAGAAACCTAGTATTAGGAAAAAGAGAAAAATATAAAGTACAAAATGGCTAAGCCCTGGACAGTTTGGCTCAGCCGTTAGAGTATCGGTTCGTGGACCACAGAGGCCTGGGTTCGGATCCCACGAAGGGCATGTACCTAGGTCGCAGTTTGTCCGCAGACCCTGTTGGCGTCGTGTGGGTGGCAAGCAGTTGATGTGTCTCTCTCACATCGATGTTTCTCCCCCTCTCTCCTTCCCACTCTATCTGAAGATAAATGAAAAAATGTCCTCGGGTAAGGATTAAAAAAAAAAAAAAAAAGGCTAAATTGGCCTGGCTGGCGTGGCTAAGGTGGCTGAACATCATCCCATGAGTGGAAAGTTCACCAATTCGATTCCATCAAGGCACATGCCCAGGTTGCCCAGTCAAAGTATGTACAGGAGGCAACCGGTTGATGTTTCTCTCACATTGATCTCTCTTTCTCTCTCTCTCTCTCTCTCCCCCTCCCTCCCTCGCTCCCTCCCTCCTTCTTCCTTTCTCTCTAAAATCAAATTTTAAAAAGATGTTATCTGCCTTTTAAAAAAAGGCTAAATTACTTTTTTATTGCAGCAAACGTGGTGCAGAAATATACTCTACTCGTTAGGTCTGCTAGTCCCTATTTGTAGCTATCCAATAACTTGGATTATCATAAAATATGCTTTTAAAGACTGAAGTGATTATATTACTTACTTTATTTAGTTGTAATAAACAAAACACTTCATTCCTGTAGCTGTTCACCACAGACAGAAGTGAAACTCATAAAACAGAATGTCTTTACTAATGAAACTGAATAGATGGTACAGACATAACCACAGAACACACATTTTGGCCCAGCTGGTGTGGCTTAGTGGTTGAGTGTCGACTCATGCACCAAGAGGTCACTGGTTCGATTCCCAGTCAGGGCACATGCCCAGGTTGTGGGCCAAATCTCCAGTGGGGGGCATGCAGGAGGCGGCCAATCGATGTTCTCTCTCATTGATGTTTCTCTCTCTCTCTCCCCCTCTCCCTTCCTCTCACTCTAAAAATCAATAAAATTAAAAAAGAACATACATTTTGCATTCAAGAACAGTGTTGTTATATTGTACTTTAGCTAACAAAATAGCTAAACATTCAATACACCCAAAAACAAAACAAATTTTGAAATTAACACACACAAAAAAATACTTCTGTACTGAAATAGTTTGCAATTCTAGAACAAAAATCTGTTAAAGTATAACTTGACAGTTAACTTTTTAAAAAGTTGCATTTGTCAAGTCAAAATCAAATGCAATAATATATTGTAATCTAACCATCTCTTACACACAAAAATATTTTATCATAATGCTGAATTGTTGAATAATGCTTTCTCCTCTCCATACAGAAAATGTATGCCATAAGTAGTCATTACTATGAATCTAGGTAATAGAACATTCTTTTCTATTTTTTTATTTTTTTTTCTTTATTGATTTTAGAAAGAGAGGAAGGGAGAGAAAGCTAGACACATCAACGAGAGAGAACATTGACTGGCCACCTCCTGCATGTCCCCCACTGGGGATTTGGCCCACAACCTGGGCAGGTGCCCTGACCGGGAACCGAACCGGTGACCTCTTGGTGCATGAGTCAACACTCAATCACTGAGCCACACTGGAGGGGCTTGTTACTTTTATTTAAAAGAAAACAGTATTGCCCTGGCCGGTTTGGCTCAGCTGTTAGAGCATTGGCCTGCAGTCCAGAGAGACCCGGGTTCGGTTCCCGCTACGGGCACGTACCTCCGTTGCAGTTTGTCCCCGGCCCTGGTTGGGTTGTGCGGGTGGCAACCACTTGATGTGTCCCTTTCATGTGGATGTATCTTTTTTTTTTCTTCTATCTGAACAAAATAAATGGGAAAATGTCCTCTGGTAGGATTAAAAAAACAACAACATTGCTACCAAAAGTGTGGTCTGCAGACGAGCAGCTTCAGACATCACCCAGACCTTATTACTGATGTAGAACCACAAGGCCCACTCCAGACCTAAGGAATCAGAGACAAATGTCTGTAAGAATGACAACTGCAGAAAAGAAGTTAAAGGACTGGGAGGAGAGCTGCAACGTGTTGAGAGACAGTAACTGTCAACCTAGGATTGCATATCCAGCAAAAATATCTTTCAAGAATGAGGACCAAATAAAGATATTTGCAAAGAACAGCTCTGTCAGAGTTTGCCACCAATACTATATTGTTAGTCAACACCAAATGTCACTCAAGGAAATTTAAAAATATATACTTCAAACTGAAGGATAGTGATCCTAAACAGCAGGTCTGAGGTACAAAAGAAAATGATAGATCATGAACTTTCCACATTTTCAGTATTAAAATATCAATTTTTGAAATAAAAATTATAGTTACTGCAAAAAAAGAGAACAGTGGACAAAGAGAGATATAAACATGGGGTTAATTCTAGATCAATGTCTTGGGGATCTTTTAAAAAAGACAGTAAGCCCTGGCCAGTCTTGCTCAGTGGTTAGAGCATCGGTTCATGGACCAGAAAGGCCTGGGTTCGGATCCCACGAAGGGCATGTCCCTCGGTTGCACTTTGTCCGCGGCCCCGGCTGGTATTGTGTGGGCGGCAACTAGATGTGTCTCTCTCACATCGATTTTTCTCTCTCTGTCCTCCTCCCTCTCTCCCTCCCGCCCTATCTGAAGATAAATGCAAAAATGTCCTCGAGTGAGGGAAAAAAAAGACAGTAAAATAAATGACTCGAGTTAAAGGACTTGTATTATTCAAAAGAAAGGCTAAGATGTTATTAACTCTAGACTTATTGTATATATCAAAGTTTCTTGAGTGAACCATTAAAATAAGAGTATAAACCTCCAAAAGAGCAAATATGGAAAAATAGATAAGGAAAAAATTCAGTCAGTATGAAAACTGGGAGCAAAGGAGAGAAAAACAGAAACAATGACTGAAATAAGCCATTGAGTATTAGTAATACTGCTAATGTCAATGGACTAATTCCTCCAGTTAAAGACCAAGACTGTCAGGTTCTCCAACACGGCCACCTCCATGCCCGAACTCTCCCACACGCCCTGTCAAGTGCCACACATGCTCCTCTGTAGTATTTATCATAATTATGCTCCAATATTTATTTGCATGATTACTAAGTAATATGTTAATTACTTATTAATATTTATCACCTCCACTAGACCACAGATTCCGTGTTGCCAAGGACGGGGTCTATTTTGAATCACCAGTGTATTGCCAGTAGGTAGCACAGGTCCTGACACACAGACAGTTCTCAATAAAATCTTGCTAGAGGAGGGAGGAAGGAAGCAAAAAAAGAAACTGGATAAGCACCAGCGTACCTTCTGGGCTTAAATTTTCTTTTTTTTTTTAATTTTATTTTTGTTACAGATGTTTCTCGGGGCTTAAGTGTTCTACAACCATTTTCTTTTGAGATGGGAAGTCCTTATCCATAAGTAATTATAGTTTTCTGATTCATACTGAAACTGTTATTCATGGGACCTTCATTTTATCTTCTAAAAAATTCTTAAACAGTCCATTAAAAACTCCATTAATGGAGCACACCTAGGGAAAAATGCCAGACTGGTAAATGTTCCCCCAGTCTACTGTCCCCTTCTTCCACAGTAATAAGCTTATTGGATACAGAAATGCCCAACTAAAGATAACATTTCTCAGCCTCCTTTGCAGCTAGGTCATGTCTTATTTTTGGTTACTGGGATATAAAACTAAAAGCTGTATGTGCAAAATCTGTTTCACATCCTTAAAAAACTAAAACTGCTTGTCTTCAACTTGAAGGCTCCTCCTCCTCCCTTCCAGCAGGCCAGAACTAGAACATGGTGCTGGTGAGCTGTCTCCAAACACACAGGCTCGAATACAGCCAGCCCCCTGGGAACCGCTGACAGAATCTGCACATTTAGGATGGCAGAGCGGCCCCCGTAGCCTGGGTCTCTGGATGGCCTCATGTAACAAAGTCTGCCAACCCTCCCTGGACTGTTAACATAAGAGAAATAAACTTTTATGCATTTTTTATCTCTGTTATAGCAGCTTTATCTGTATCATAACAAACACAGAGGCTTAAGTAAATGTTAACACAAAAGAGAAAGATATCAAGACTCCTCGACCAGCAGCTAGAGATCAATGGTGGGGCAATCAAAACTGAGACCTGAACAAAGGTCTACCCAAGAACTAAACCCCTCTCTCTAAGCACAGCTGGAAGAAGACACACTGTCCCAGACCAGAGACCCTTTTTTTTTTTTTTTTGGTACGTGCCCCTAGTGTGAACCCGGGACTCTCTGGTCCACAGGCTGACACTCCAACTGCTGAGCCAAAACGGCCAGGGCCAGAGACTTCTTTTTAGTCCCGACTGTTATCTCTTCTGAGAAGTTGGACAGACCAGGCTCTCTTCATAAAAAGGTAGTAAGTACTCAAATCATTCTACAATCATAATTTAGTGTCCTCTGAAGGAAAGAAATACACAGGCCTAAGGATAGGAGTATTCATCGCAACGATGATTATATTTCCCCAGTAAATATTAATAAATTGGCATTCTGGTTCTGTGTTCATCTCCTGAAGTTGAGTTGGTGTGAGTCAGCCATTCAACTTTAGGGCACTGACAAGATCCAATCCTCTGGTGCAGGGAGGTCGAGGGGGCTCACTAAGGGCCTAATTCTGTTGTATTCTATCTGGTCTTTCCTAGGTTACCTGCTAAGTGCTTCTTTTTTCCAACCTAGAATGCCTCCACTTTTGCTCCATAAGTTCTACCAAGAGCCAGTGAAGCGAGGAGGAAGAAGAGAAAGCAGTGACTTGTGCCGCTAAGGCTCACACATTGTTTCCACCATTATCTCTTTATGAACAATAACATATCTGACCAAAAGGGGTAGGGTGCGAAGGGAGAACTGTGTCCTCCTCCTTCCTGGCACACTTCAATATCCAAATTTATTCCATTTCTGAATTCAGATGGAGAAAGTTGGGATAACGAGACTTGAATCATTCACTAACCCATAGATAAAAACTCCCATCCCTATTATTTGCACCATTAGCAAATGAAAGACTTGTGCTGGAAAGAAATTCACCTGCTATATCTCTTATCTGAAGGATAAGGTTTTCCAGCTCTCTGAAACGGCCTGCCATTGGAATCTTCCTTAAAAACTGCTTTCATCCTCTAACTGCATTCACAGTTCAATGCCTCCCTACTACCTACAGAATAACATTCAAACTCTTTAGCCTAGTATTTCAGTCTTTTGGAATCTAATGTAGTAGGGAAAACACTAGGCAATAAAGATTACATAAATACTCTCAATTAGTCCACACTTTGCTCTGGACTTACAGACCTAGTTACAGACTGACAGCTGGAAAGAAACTATTAATCTTTAATGAGCATATCATCACCTCCTGTGCCTGGCTCTAGGGTTGCTTTGAGGCCTAAATAAGAACAAAAGTGAAAGCCCACTGAAATCAATCACTACAAATACAAGCTGCCAGTTTCACCATCCAGTGTTACTACCCAGACAAAAGTCACAGTTCTTGCACCAGAACTTCCTGGGATACAAAGAGACTTACCAGGCTTGGGTACACAAGAAGCTGTGACCTTCAAAGTAAACTAGCTGATTATTTGAAAGGCCAGGTCGTATGTGAGGGTGTGTGAAGGTCTGTGTATGAGTGCGTGTGAGGTTCACTGTGAAAGTGCATGTGAGCATGTGTGCGTTTGTTAAAGTATGTGAGAGAGTGCATGTATGTGCCATGTCAGGATACATGCTAGGGTGCATGTGAAGGTCCCTGTAAGGGTCTACGGTGGCAGCATATGTGAGGGCACATGTGAGGCTGCATGTAAAGAGTAGTGAGAGGGAGAATGCATGTGAAAATATTACAAGTGCGTCCTCGAGGTTCTGTGTGAAAGCAGTGGGGGTCTTTCTGAGGCCACATGTGAGGCCACATGTGAGGGCACGCATAATCATGTGTGAGTCTGCATGTGAGGTCTTGGTGAGGGTATGGGGGGAGGGGAAAGATGGGGGAGGAGAGGTGGCATGGTGTCGTCTGGTTTGAGGGTGCATGTGAGTGTGTGAAAGCATATGTGAGGGAGCACATGAGCAAGCATGAAGGTGCTTGTGAGGGCACATGCGTGTGAGGGCACATGTGAAAGAACATGTAGGGCACATATTAAAAAAGGAAAAAAAGCCAGATCATACAGCCAATTAGACCAGCTACTCTGAGCTTTCATGCTTTATAACCTGATATATGGCCAACTACTCATGAATAGTATCTGGCACAAAGAGGCATTCGGTATATATTTGCTGAATGACTAAGTTTCTAAAATATACTGGATGAGCCCTGGCTGGCGTGGCTCATTTGGTTGAAGTGCAATCCCATACAGCAGAAGGTGGCGGGTTCGACCCCAGTCGGGGAGTTGTACGAGAGGCAACTGATAGATGTTTCTCTCTCCATCAAGTCAATGAGGGGAAAAAATCCTGAAATGATTACTGCCCTAAACCTCTCATTCCGAGAAACCAAAACCCATCACTCTGATCATTTAACCTTTCCCTAAGCCTCTCATTCCAGAAAACTAAAACCCATCACTCCAGTCAGGAGGACTGGAATGACAGAACCACCCTAACCCACCCCAAACTGCAAACGGTCGCTGGACAAGAAAAACAAGTTTCAGGAAACCCCAGCCCCCAACCAATCAAAGACTCAAGGATGACCAAGGATTCAGCCTGCAATGCCGGCATGTGCCCTGACCCGGAATCAAACTGGGACCTCTCAGTCCACGGGATGATGCTCAATCCACTGGGATACACCAGCCAGGATGAATGGGCTTTCTTTAATCACAACAAAGCAACCACGATGAACAGAGCAAGAATGTTCAATATTTCTTATAACTATGGCTAGCGCCCCACTGTCATTAGTTCTCTATCATTCTATAATTCTCTTCCACCCCTTTCACACAGACAACTTAGGTGTCAAATCAGAATGAATTTTCAGACTTAGGGTTTAAGTATTAACTGGCAAATATGGCAGCCATTTATACCCCAAAGGAGGACAACCTGGAAGGGAAGGGGATGGGAGAGGGAAAAGAGAGGTGGCCCAGCCCGCTGTGCTGTTTGTCAATTTAAGTTGGCTTGAAACACACAGGTCAAGAAATACACAGACCTCCCTGGGACAGAGAGCCAAAGCGTTTAGGAGTAGGATAACAAGTTCATATTTGTGTTTTGAGAAAAATACCTCTGGGAACTGCATCTATAATAGAGTGGGGAAGGGAGATGGGTTATTAATGGCAAGGCTAGAAGCAGAAAGACCAGTTATAAAACTATTACAATAGCCAAATGAGTGCTAATGAGAGCCTAAACAAGGGAAATGGTGGCAAGAATAAAAACAGGACAGAAGCTGGGCCAGTGTGGCTCAGTTGACTGAGTGCCATCCCATGTCAAGAGGCTGCAGGTCTGATTCCCAGTCAGGGCACATGCCTGGGTTGGGGGCTTGATCCCCAGTGGGGAGTGTGCAGGAGACAGCCAATAGATGTGTGTGTGTCTCTCTCTCTTCTTGTCTCTAAAATCAATAAAAACATTAAAAAAAAAAAACAGGACAGAAAAAGGAGGTAATCAGTAGGTGGAACAAAACTCAATAGGACATGAAAATGTAATAAAGGAAGATATTAAGATAGCAAGAGGAACAGGGTGGGACGGGATCAGGAGGAAGATGTCTGGGGGGAAGAAACATCTGTAACAGAAATAAATTAAAAAAAAAAAAAGAAAGAAAGAAAGCCCCGGCCGGTTTGGCTCAGCAGTTAGAGCATTGGCCTGTGGTCTGGAGAGACCAGGGTTCGGTTCCCACTAAGGGCATGTACCTCGGTTGCAGTTTGTCCCCGGCCCTGGTTGGGTCATGTGGGTGGCAGCCACTTGATGTGTCCCTTTCACTCGATGTTTCTCTCTCTGTCTCTTCCTCTCTTTCCCTCCCACTCTATCTGAACAAAAAACAAAAAAATGTCTTCGGGTGAGGATAAAAAAAAAAAAAAGAGGAACCGAAGCAGAATCTAGCTGGGGAGTCTAGATAGATGGTGAAAGAAAGACTAGTGTGAGCAAATTTGGGAAGGAAGTTAATGGATTCAGGTTTAGAATACTAAGTTTTGTTGAAGAAAGAGAGGGAACCCAGAAAACTGTCATGTTTCAAGTATTTCATCTCATGATCCCTGTGGAAACCAGGACAAGTTTGTCTTCATTCTCCGTGAAGATGGATAAGCATCTTGTTTTCCTAAAAATGTTTGTAGTTATGAAAGGTTATGTACTAATTCGCCCTGGCCAGTTTGGCTCAGCGGTTAGAGCATCAGCCCGCGGTCGGGAGAGACCCGGGTTCGGTTCCCACTAAGGGCACGTACTTCGGTTGCAGTTTGTCCCCGGCCCTGGTTGGTCGTGCGGGTGGTGACAACTCGATGTGTCCCTTCACGTCGATGTTTCTCTCTCTCCCTTCCTCTCTCTCCCTCCCACTCTATCTGTACAAAAAAAATGGAAAAATATATCCTCGGGTGAGGATTAAAAAAAAAAAAAAAAGGTTATGTACTAATTCAACTTTTTAGAGGTTATGTGATTAAACTACCTTTTTAAATAAACACAAACCTCTACCTCACGTCACAACACAAAAGTGAATTTGAGACAGATCACAGATGTAAATATCAAAGCCAACGCCATACATTTCTTTAGAAAATGGTAAGAGAATATTTTTACAACTGTGTGGTGTGAGAGATCTTAGAATACAAAGTACAAACCATAAAAGAAAAAATGGACAAACTGAACTTAATCTAAACTTAACGCTCCTATTCATGAATACATCTGTGCAGGAAAAACTGTTCCATGAGGAACCTTCAAGTTAGGTCCTGCTAGATCTGGCCAGAGACCGCTTCCCATAGAGCCCCTCAGAGCTTCTGATAAACCCTTCCCTCTGCAGCAGCTGCTGGTCCCCAGAACAGGCCCTTGCTCTACCCTGGGGCAGGTCTGGAACGTCTTTTCCCTTTATCTGAGATGGATGACACCCCTTGCACCTTTCCATCCATTCTATACAGTTCTTTAGTGAATGCCACTGAGTTCGGATTGAGTTCAGAAGATACCCAGGTTGTTGTGCCTCTGCCCAAGTTTATTGATGTAAGTTCCCATAAATAAACTTGATGTTGTCTGGAGTTGTCAGCCTTTTTCTTTGGTCTCTCGGCCCCAGGAAATTATATGAACAATACCACTAGCAAAATGAGTGGGCAAACCACAAGCTGGGAGAAAATGTTCACAAATATATATTTAACAAAGGACTGGCATGCAAAATATAGAGTTCTGTAGACCAAAAAAGGGGCCACATACTAAACTCGACCAGCTCAGGGAAGACCTGCGTGGTGGAGAGGGAAAAGGAATCACATACAATGGTCTGAAATTGAAACTTTCTAACTAAAAGCAGTTCAAGGCAGGTAGTCATGTCCTAGGGCAGTATTTTTCCCTAACAAAGGTCAACCTTGACCTTACATACCTGATAAACATTCCTTTGGAATAACAAAGGAATTTCCTTTTTCCGACCCCTCAAAGCACAAGCAATGCACCAGAGCAGGAGACCACAAACCCCTCCATTGTTCTTGTGATTATGTTAACTGTTGGCTGTTAACTATCAAGTACCTACCTAAGTAAGTAAAAGAAGTATATTCACTTCACTTTTTCTCCAATCCCAGAGGCCCCCCAATTTTGCATTCTCCCACCTCCCTAATCTATCACCAAAGGATTTCCTGTACCCCTTTACGTCTTCCCCTTTGATTCTGATGTATAAATTATGTGGTAAAACTGCCATTTTCTGGAGCATTTTTTCAATCCGTTGAGATTTTGCTTCTGGCAAATTTTCTTCAGTTTGGCTCAAATAAACTCATTCTCTACAGGTTTGAACGTTTCTTACATTGACAGTTCTTACAAATCAATAAGAGGGAAATAAAGCAAAATCCAATAAAAATAGGCAATAAATAGCACTTCACGAAGGAAGATATATGATTGGCCAATAAGCAAAAAATAAGCTTTCTGCATCATTAGTCATAAGAAAATGCAAACTAAGTCACCATTAGCTACCACTATACACCCACCAAAATGGCTAAAATTAAAGACTAACAACACCAAAAGTTGACAAGGATGTGGAGCGACTGGAACTTTATACATTGCTGGTTGCATGTAAAATGCTTCGGAAAACTAGTTGGCGGTCTCTTATAAAGTTAAATAAATATTCAATGGCCAGCAATTCCATTCCCAGGTATTTACTCATGAAATAAAATTAGCCCTGGCCAGTTTGGCTCAGCAGTTGAGTATCAGCGCAGGTTGACCAGAGAGTCCCAGGTTCAGTTCCAGCACGGGGCATGTACCACCAAAAAAAAAAAAGAAAGAAAGAAAAGAAATAAAATCATATATGTCCACAAAAAATCCTGTGCAAGAATATTCAGAGCAGCTTTATCCACAATAGGCCCAAACTGGAAACAATCCAAATGCCTATCATATGGTAAATGGATAAACAAATCATGGTAAAGTCATTCAATAATATAATACTCAGCAATAAAAAGGAAAAAGTTACTAATATACTCCAACATAAATGATTATGCTAAGTGAAAGAAACTAGGTACAGCCCTGGCCAATTTGGTTCAGTGGTTAGAGCATCCGCCTGCAGTCCAGAGAGATCCAGGTTTGGTTCCCGCTCAGGGCATGTACTTCAGTTGCAGTTTGTCCCTGGCCCTGGTTGGGTCGTGCAAGTGGCGGCCACTTGATGTGTCCCTTTTACATTGATTTTTCTCTCTTTCTCCCTCCCACTCTATCTGAATAAAAAATGGAAAAATGTCCTCAGGTGAGGATAAAAAAAAGAAACTAGGTACAAAAAAATACATACAGTATAATTCCACTTATATCGTTACCAGAAAAGGGACCTGGCCCTGAACCGGTCTGTCTAGAGCCAGGCAGCAGTGTGTGGGCTGTTGACTTCGTTCAGGGAAAATTTCACAACAGGAGTCCAGGTGAATTTTAAAAGCCATTTATTAAAACTGGGACGCCCTGCTGGTGTGGCTCAGTGGGTTGAGCGTAGTCCCAAGGACTGAGAGGTCTTTGGTTTGATTCCTGGTCAGGCACATGCCAGGGTTGTGGGCTTGATCCCCAGCGTGGAGTGTGCAGGAGGAAGCCAATCGATGTCTCTCTCACATTTGATGTTTCTCTCTCTCCATTCCTCTCTCTCTAAAAAAAAAAAAAAAATCACCCTGGCCGGTTTGGCTCAGCGGTTGGAGCGTCGGCCTGAGGACCAGAGAGCCTCTGGGTTTGGTTCCCGCTAGGGGCACGTACCCAAATAATTAATTTAAAAAGCATATTTATATTAAAACTGGGGATTGTGAAATAAGAAAGAGCTGGAGAAATGAGCCCAGGCTAGTCTGCTTTGGCTAAGTCAGAGAAAAAGGGGGCTAGGGGAAGGGATCAGGGCCTTTGGGACGAACTGCTGCTGCCCACTGCAGCCCTGGTTGCGAGCCTTGTGGGGTCCCTTAGAGTTTAGGAGACACAAGCCTGTGGGGGAAGAAGTGCAAGTGTGCTCTTAGGAAGGAGAGTGTACTGAGTCCTTTGTCTTCAGGCTTTTATTTTTATTATCTCTCTAGCAAACGGGAATCTTAGGGGTGGTCTCAGGGGAGGGTTTCAACAGACTATTCATCAGTTCTCTAGGTGTGCTCCTTCAGGTGCTGGTCTTCACTGATTGGTCAGTGTCAGGGCAGGGGGTCATTAGTCATTGCAGCTGGTCCTGGTATCACCCACCAGGTTTTCCTGCTTTTCTGGGTCTGTAGCTGAAATACAGCTGAGGCCTAGATGTTATTTCTAGGGAGGTGATCTGAATCTACTGTATGCTGCTCTGTCAGTGTGTTCAGCTGTCTGTCTCTGTTTCCCTATTTCATTTGTTCTGGCTTAATGGACAAATATGAATAGGTAAAGCTCACCTGTGGGGTGGGGAATGTGTGTGTTGAGGATTAACTGGGAAGAGACAAGGGAACAACCTGGGGTTTTGGAAATGTTCTCTAGGGATGTGGGTTACACAGGCGTATGCATCTGTCAACTCAATGAACTGTACACTTAATATCTGTGAATTTCACCATCTGTAAATTATGCCTCGATAAAGGGAAGAAAAAAACAAATAAAGGATCTCTAATATAAATACCTGAAATCAATATGCTTTGTTATTGGACTGAAGGAAACCTTATTATTCTAAGGCAAATACAAAAGACACACACACGACTTTTAAAAAATGAAAGAGTGGGCTCTGGCCGGTTTGGTTCAGCAGTTAGAGTGTCGGCCTGCGGTCCAGAGAGACCCGGGTTCATTTCCCACTAAGGGCACGAACCTCGGTTGCGGTTTGTCCACAGCCCTGGTTGGCTCATGTGCGTGGCAACCACTCGATGTGTCCCTTTCACGTCAATGTTTCTCTCTCTCCCCCACCCACTCTATCTGAAATATTAAAAAAAAAATAATGTCCTCGGGTGAGGATAAAAAAAAAAAAAGAAAAGCCCTGGCCGGTTTGGCTCAGCGGTTAGAGCGTCGGCCTGCGGTCCGGAGAGACCCAGGTTCGGTTCCCGCTAAGGGCATGTACCTCGGTTGCAGTTTGTCCCCGGCCCTGGTCGGTCGTGTGGGTGGCAGCCACTCGATGTGTTCCTTTCATATCGAAGTTTCTCTCTCTCTCTCTCTCTGTTCCTCTCTCTCCCTCCCACTCTACCTGAACAAAAAATAGAAAAATGTCCTCAGGTGAGGATAAAAAAAAAGAAAAAGAAAAAAATATGGGAATAAGATAATTACCTCCCCAAGATTACATAAAAATCATAAAACTTATGCTTCTGCAAAGCATCTAGTATATAGTACCTGGCACACTAAACTTGAATCAATGGTGGTGGTAGGAAACAATTAGAAAATGCATAACTGAGCCCTGGCCTGTTTGGCTCAGCAGTTGGAGCATCGGCCTGCGGACCAGAGAGTCTCTGGTTCAGTTCCCTCTAGGGACACGTACCAAAAAAGAAAATGCATAACTGAGATCCACTTTACCCATTGGGCAATTATTTATTAGTTGAAGGAACAGCCCTTCCAGTGGATGCTAATTTGAACATCTACCAATACCCTTCCCTTTTTTCCCCCGAAAACTTGACCCCTTTCTGATAACTGACTTCGTTCCAGCTAGATGGCTGGTGAGGTGAGAGAGGTAAGGAGAGAGAGGTGCCTTGTTCTTTCTTCAGTGACCCTGCTTAAAACTATTCATGCAAATCAAAGTTTTGGATAACCAAATTATATTTAAAGGTATGAGGGGAAACTCACTGTTTTAAAAAAAAAAGTTTAAATTATTTTATGAAATAAAAAATACTTTTAATAAAGATTACCAGTACTTAAGCCAGGCTTCCCATTAATTAGGTTTATTCAATGTGGCATGCTTACATCAACTAGAAAGATTTCTAATTATCTTTCAAAAGGCCATATATTTGCAAATGCTAAAACACGGACCCCAATAACTACTTTCCACAAAGAGCATGTGCCAACAGTGGAAAATGCATGCAGAGCATTCGCCTTTTATCACAAAATTACTGTGTGGTTGGCTTACAGCCAACAATGGGCTCAAGTAGATTTACCTTTCATATATATCATGCAGTACATTTGCCTAATGCAGTGCCCTAGATTTTACAAATTACATTCATTGATGTACTTGCAAGTCTACAGATTTGAATGTTTTCAAAGAGGACACAAGTCATTTGTATAAAATAGTGTCTTGCTCATCAATAAAAGCATGAAATATTTTGAAGCCACCTACTATCCGTTTGCTATACAGTAATTTTAAATGTCTACAAAGGATTTTCTGGTTTTTCGCAAAGTTAGGGTTGAGCCAAGACACAGATTCTATCTGCATTCACACTGAACAATAGTAACCCACACATACCAAAGATCTGTTTGAAACCTTTCATGGCCAAAAAGTTCTATTGTGTCCTGGGATAGTCACGGACTAAAGGAAAGTTGAAACTATAAATAGCACAGAGATGACCATATGCCTGGAGGGAAAATGTTTTGCTTAAAATGGCACAACTACACAGTTGGACATAATGTCCATATTATATATTTTTAAAAATTGTATACGAATCAACAAAAACACTCTGATAATTAAGAAAATTATATTCTCACTAAGTTCTATATACTGTCTTACTACCATTGTAAAGGTACTTCCTCAGGATGCAGTGGTATGTACTGAAAAGTGGCTCAGGTGTAACTCTCCATCAAGTAGTCAGTCACACAACTTAAAATGCAAGGGAACCCAACCCAACCACGGCGCAGTCTAGGGGTTCCCACAATCAACCGGGAGCCAGGCACAGGGCAGGACTCCACCAGGTTTCTTCAATGACCCTGATAATCATTGCTCTACAAATACAATCTTTAAAAGTTCCAACCTTAAAAAAAAAAAAAAATCAGATTTGCCTGAAGTCTGATAAGCAAGGTTCAGGGATCACCTGTCAATAAGCAGGAAAGTAGGTGTAAAATGGCTTCCCCGGGCTGATTGGAAGGCAGTAAATCACAAGTAAATCCCTTCCTAGATAAGGGCTTTACAACAAAAGTGTGGGGGGACCATTCACAGAGGGTGACGGGAACCCCCAACCATTCCATCTCGGGATCCGAACATGCGCATCCCGAGGCCAGACTGGGGCAGACACTGGGCGCGCCGGGTGACAAACATGCCCAGTCACCCCACGATGCTGTCGGAACCCGTCGAAACAAAGCCCACCGACTGTTGGGAAGAAAGGAAAACACGTGCTCCTCGGACAAGACCCGAGTTCTCCGGCCGCCAAGCGCACTTCCAGCAGAAACTGCCGCCGCAGCCGGCTCTGTGCCCGGGGCTCTGGGGCGCGCCCGGCCCACCCGCCCACCCCCGAAATGCCCCCAACTCCCAGCCCTAGCTGGCACCCGCCACAAGTTGGCCGAGCCGGGGTGACCGCGGACAAGCTCGCCCAGAGAATTAAGTTTCTAATAATATAACTTTAGGCGGATTTAACGCCGGCGTCACCCAACCCAAGGCCGAACCCGGAGCCAACAGAAAAGCGAAGCGGGGGCGCGGGCCGGGGTCCCGGCGGTTCCGGACGCAGGCGCCTCCTCCCCGGCAGGTGCGCCCCCCGCATGTCACCACGACCCTCCGCGCTCACCAGGTACCAGACGCCGAGCAGGATGGTGCCCGTGCGGACATGGCAGCACAGGCAGCAGCTGTTGGAGTAGAACCGCGTCCAGGGCGCGACCATCTTCATCGCTCGGACCGCGGGCGCAGTGGCGCGAGCGCGCACCCAAGTTTGCAGGAACCTCGGCCGCGTCACTCCGGGCCGCTGCGCGGCTGCTGCGGGCTCCTCGGCCGCTCCGGCTGCCGCCCCGCTGGTCTCCCGCTCGCCCTCAGGCCTCGGTCCGCGCCTCCCCCGAAGCTCCGAGCAGCTGCGGCGGCCGGGACCGTGCGCTCTGGAGGCAGCGGGAGAAGGAGGGGCAGGAGGAGGCGGGCCGGCCGGGGCACGTGACCCGCGCCCGGCCCGTGATGTCACTGCGGGCTCCAACCTGCTGCAGCGCAGCCAGCCCAGTATAAATGAATAAATCATCTTGCACCACTTGGGGGTCCCCAGTCCGCCTGCGGTGGAGTTCCGTCTGCAGTGGAGTTCCCGGCCTTCCCCCTCTCATTAGGTCATCCGTGTAACTCTGTCACGGGTTCAGGTTCCTGTACAGGCCAGTGGGGTGGTGGTTTTCTCCCCTGCCACATCTATCTTGCAGATAATCTGTTGGTGCAGTGCTATCTCTGTTGGCCCGTCTTGCACACTGGAGGAGGGAGAACTGCAGGGTGTGATTCCCATCAACTGCAGTATTTTGAACCGCTGTTGGAAGCCGCCAAGAGCAGTTGGTCTCTGCTTCCCAGCTCAATTACTGTGGAAGTAATTTCTTCCCAGAAAATAGGATGTGTGTCAAGGACATCCTCACTGTGCTTTGGGTAGTTTTGTCAATGTAAGAAACATTCAAACCCGTGAAGAATTTTTGTGAGTTTATTTAAGCCAAAACCATCGAAATTGCCAACAAGGAAAACCTCAATGGATTGAGATAATGCTCCAGAGACTGGCGGTTGTGCACCTCACTTTATACATTACAATCAAAAGAGAAGATGCAAGTGAATTACGTGAAACCCATTGGTGATAGATTAGGGAGGTGGGAGAGAGCAAAGGGGGGAAACCTCTGAGCCTGGGTGAAAAGTAAAATGATAGACACAGCCCTGGCCAGTTTGGCTCAGCGGTTAAAGCGTCAGCCAGCGGACCAGAGAGTCCCAGGTTTAGTTCCTGCTAAGGGCACCTACCTCACTTGGGGCCATGTGGGTGGCAACCAGTCGATGTGCCTCTCACATCACTGTTTCTCTCTCTCTCACCCCTCTCTCCCTCTCACTCTGTCTGTACAGGATAGTTAATAGTCAATAATAGACTTAATAACGATGAGGGGATTTGTGGTCTCCACAGAGTGGTGCCAATGCTTTTAAGGGGTCTGGAAAAAGGAAAATTACTTTGACATTCCCAAGATGTATTATTATGGATGCAAAAAGACAACAGACAGGCTCAATTACGGTACAGATTGACCTTTGTCCTATGATGATGGCCTAGGACATGACTGTCTGCCATAAACTGTTCTGGCAGAAATTTGGTCGGCAGGAAGAGACAGACTGCATGCACTCGGAGGATTAGAAAATGACCGTTTAATGCGCACCGGTGCTGACCCAGCAT
Source organism: Molossus molossus (assembly GCF_014108415.1). Classification (NCBI taxonomy): domain Eukaryota; kingdom Metazoa; phylum Chordata; class Mammalia; order Chiroptera; family Molossidae; genus Molossus; species Molossus molossus. The sequence continues at coordinate 41,348,847 of NW_023425351.1, read as the reverse complement.
AGTCACCTCTAAAGGCTGAGCCCCGCGCCAGGTTCCAGCTGCCTTTTACACACGCTAAACCTCAGGGTATTTGGAGGCTTTCTAGTTCTAATGTAGTTTAGGCAGTTGGTGGATGTAAGGGAATTACAGTAGCCAGGGGCGAGGTCTCTGCACTGCCTAAGGGGCTGCACCTGGCTTGCCTTTTCAAAACTGCTTTTAGTTAAAAAGTTTGAATTTCAGACCTTTGTGCTTACTTTAGGTCCTTGAGTCTGCAAGGCCATGTCACGCAGGCCTTCCCTGCGCTTGTAAGGTTAGCATGTTGCCCTTTTTTGTCCACAGTTTTTAATCAGGATTTCAACTTAAAGAAACAGTCATCAAGCCAATTATTGCCACAAGGTCTCTGCAAGACACAACAGCTTTAAGAGCTACTGAAAGCTAGGACTCCAATTTGGGGCTATTTCCTCCCATTGAGCGTTCTGTCTGGAAGCACGCTTGTCCTAGGTTAGCCTCTGAGGGATAGGGTGAAGAAATAAAAATATAGTCACTTTATAAAGTAGGTTGAGGTATGAGGAAATGATTCTATTCTTGTTTGAAGTATCCTAGGAACTTAATCTTTTGAACTTTCCAGTCCTGCCTCAATGTATAATAACATCAAACCTCCAGATAACCCTCTGACTACCCGCTGAAGGCTGAGGAAAGGATGTTCATGTATCCAGACCACCAGTAATCTAGAGGAGTACCATTTGGAACCAGTCCAGAGGCTAGGAATGCAGACTGATTCTTCTCAAGAATGTACTTTTTATCAGAACCCTCAACTTTTCTTTCTTCTTTGGTATACTCACTATTGCCTAGTGGTTTCCAGTTTGCAAAGCCCCTAGGACTCTTGAAAAGATCTGTGTGTGTGTGTGTGTGTGTGTGTGTGTGTGTGTGTGGTATGTGCCCCTAGAGGGAACCGAACCTGGGACCCTCTGGTCCTCAGGCTGACGCTCAACCACTGAGCCAAACTGGCCAGGGCTTGAATAAATCTTTATCATTTATTTCTAGCAAAGCCTCCAGATTCTTGAACTTGTTTAACACCTTTAATCACTCTTTAAGCCAAGCATCTCAGACAAATGTCAAAGTCTCATTTCAGATTTGGAGCAAGAAAAAAAACTGGTTGGATTTAAATTCTTAAGGACAGGCGTCCGGCCCGTGTGGCTCAGTTGTTGAGCGTTGACCCATGCACCAGGAGGTCACTGGGTCTATACCCAGTCAGGGTACATGCCCAGGTTGTGGGCCTGATCCCCAGTGGGGGACATGCAGGAGGCAGCTAATCCATGTTCTCTCTAATCAATGGTTCTAGCTCTCTCTCCCTCTCTCTCTAAAATCAATAAAGGAAATGGGGCGGGGGAGGGGGAATCAGTGGGGGGAAAAGGAGAAACATCTGTAACAAAAATAAATTAATTAATAAAAAATAAAAATAAATAAAATCAATAAAGGAAATGAATAAATTCTTAAGGACAGGCTATATAGGAAGGAAGAGGAATGTTAGATAAGGAATATCTAAGTGAAGGACTGGCTAGTTTTACAAGGCCGTGAAGCTGTCACATTCTTACTATGTAGCTTAAACCTGGATCCACAGGGACCCAAGAATCATTCTTGGAGATAACAAGCGTGGGCTCTCAATCAGAAATAATAAGCAAAATTGTTGTAGGAGTTAGCCAGAAAGACAAAACAAGAAAGTTTGTTTTTGTCTTGTTTTCTCACGACAAAGTTCTGTTTTCCTTCACATCAGAGATAGTTTTCTCTCTGGAATCTTTCATTTAGTAATTAATTACGTCCACAAGCACTTATAACCAGCTATAGTACAAGCACTGGTGCTCTGAGAAGAACTGGAAATTGAGAATCAGGGTGTGGAGTGCTACTTTGCAAATTCAAACTTCCTGCGAGTTCCCGCTTCACCCTCTCCACCAGAGTTTCAGATCCATTGAGGCAGAAGACTCATTGATTCAGGAAATTTTATATTTCACAGAGCTTACTATTCAACATTTGAATTTGTAGAAAGATATCAAATTGCTCTAGACAAGAAAAGAGGCAGAGAATAGAGGAAACCTGGCTGAAGAAAGGAGGTAGGGAGAGAGAAATGACATATCTATGAGCAACGTTTATTAAATAAAACTTAATGTCAGTACCTTTGGAGTTGAATTTATTTGGATGCAAGAGAATATGGGGATTGGCCTCAAAACAAGAACAAAGGCTTTCCAAGGAACTCGGTGACAACTAAATCACTCATTTTCAAACAGTGGCATATTTAACTGGAATGTTTTTTTTCAAGTTTCTTATTTTCTAGGACTTATTGTATATCAATCTATCTGTTAGACATCCAAATTATCCAATGTTAATTTGAGTGGCAACTATCTGTAAGACACAGACTTGAAGGCTACAAAAATTAGAATATCTGCTCCTGCTCTCAAAGTTTATCATCCACTCTAGTGCCCAAGTCATTATGACATTAGTTAGAATGTGTGCCCAGTATCCTTATAGGTAAAAGCAAAATGCCATGGGAAAGCAGAGAGGGATTAATTACATTAAACTGTAGGGAGTTGGCATCAGCTGGGCCCTGGAAAGGGTGAATAGGATAATAGACCAGGAAAGGAGAAGGCAGAGACATTTGCTCCAGGAGTTGCACAGAGGCACACAGTCCTGAGGTAGGGAAGGTCTCACTTAAGCCTCCTGGGCAAGGCTCTGTCCCAGGAGACACCTCAGAGCCCTCTCAAAGGCTGAGAAATTCCAAGAATTACCATCTAGCTCCCCTGGAAAGGAAAAATGCGTTGGAAAGGAATCCATGTTCCTATGCCAGAGGGTGCTACAATAATGAAAGTACTGTTCTCCTAGGCAAGACAAAAGAAAACCTTATAAGTCTCTTCATGCAGTCTCCACATAAACCAGGGACTTGTGCATTCATCCATTAATGCATGTGGTGAATGGGAACTTACTGAGTGTTTCCTTGAAGCTGAGCATGGACACCACCTCAGAAAGCATGAAGAGGTCTCTATCTATAAAGAGTTCACAATTTAATACGGGAAGACAGAGAAATAAACAGAAAATAACATAATTGCAAGACAAGTGCTACCGTATATTTAGCACAGGGTGCTGTGAGAGCCCCATATCTCAGCTTTAGGAAGATCAGAGAGGGCTTCCCAGAGGTGGTGTTTCAGACTTATATGATAAGTCAGAGTTGGCCTGGGGGTGAAACAGAAGACCACCCCAGGAAAGATGGAGCAGGATATGCAGTTGGTGATGTTTAGAGACAGCAAGTAGAACAGTAATAGCTAGGAGTTACTATGTAAAGGGAAGTGGGGCAGAGTAGAGAGAGCTATAGGACAGAAAGCTTTAGGGTTGTTCATGTAGATGCAGGAGGTAAAAGAGGATGAAAATCTTTTCATGCCATGCTGCACTGAGAAGCCTGGAATATAGTTCCTGAGGAAAATGGGAAACTTCTGAGCTACTGATGGTTTTATAAATATTAAACTCCCATGACTTGATGATGAATTCATGTCACAAGCGTAAGGTATATACAAATGAAATAGGCAGGACTTGCTACATAATTTGCAGAGTCTAGTGCAAAATGGAAATGCGTGGCCCTCTTGTTGTGGACCCCGAGAAAGAAGATACCTAATAAGAAGGGCTCCCAGGCCGGCTGGTGTGTCTCAGTGGTTGAGCGTCAACCCATGTACCAATAGGTTGCTGGTTCGATTCCTGGTCAGGGCACATGCCCATGTTGTGAGCCCAATCCCCAGTGTAGGGCATGCAGGAGGCACCCAATCAATGTTCTTGCTCGTTCCTGTATGTTTCTATTTCTCTCTCCCTCTCTAAAATCAATAAAGGGGGGGGGCTCCTAGTGGCTAACTGGGCTCAAATGTAGAAAACAGCCCAGCTAGCAGCTATTTCTACGAAGGGGCCTCTCATGCAAACTGGATTTCAGAGGGAAGTCTGCACCGAATTAACCACCTACCTCTACACAGAACTGCTTTCCTGCACTGTGTTCCTGAGCCATCTGAGCCAGCCTTTATAAAAGAGTTCCCCATCTGCTTCTTCACTGACCAATCAGGACATTGCCTTTAGGACCAATCAAACTTCAAGGATTTGGAGTCCTCATTTGCATGAGAATGCATCAGTCAGGGACCAGGAGTGGGGACTTCTCTATATATAAGTCAGTTCTCCTCTGGCTCTGAGAGCTTACTTTTTTTTTTTTCACCCATGACTGGGTCTCCCCAGGTCCAGCTGAAATATGGGAGATGTCCTGCCAAAGCAGAGCAGAGGTGTCTAGCTGAAAAAGGGCCTGGCCCCAGAGCCTCCTAACAGCCTCGCTGTTTTCACAGCCTGTGTTGCTGTATCACAATTGAGCTGTTCGCATTGAATACTGTTTTCTTCTTCACCACGTCTCAAAGTGAGGATTCCTGTTTGTGTTGAATTGGCATCAACAACCTTCAGCTGACATTGTTTAAAAAGCAATGATAACTTCAAGATGGCAACAATGGAACATTAAACCAAGCAGAGCCCCTCTGGGTTAGGGACCCTGTTCTATTGCCCATGAAGCTGGCCCTGGAGACAGGTCACATATCTCTCTTAGGAATTAAAAACAAATCTAAACAAACAAGCAAGCAAGAGAGAGCTGTCTCTTATTTTTGTCAGATAACAAACAACTGCTTCATGGAGGCTATGATAAATGCCATTTTTATAGGAGTGTGTGGAAGAAAGTAAGTAGTATGCCAGATGATTCATTAAAGAATCTGGATCTTGTCCCAGGCAGGGGGTCAGGACTGTGAAGGTCAGAATGTGGAACTGGCTCCAGCCCTGATCTGCAGCCAAGGGGGAAGTCAGAAATCATGATTGATATGCTCTCAGAGACCCATGTAATTAATCATAGATTTATTAAAGCACACAGTTGGGGTTTGGTCTGGTACTGGACTGGGGGTTGTGAGGAAGTATGCTTAAGACACAATCCCTGACTCTGAGGAACTCACCAAATAAAGAAAGAGATAAAGACAGACAGAGGGAGTCATTAGTGGAAGAAGGCGTGGCTAACAATAAACAGTTTTCTGATTAATAGTAAGATTCATATGGCACTCTATAGTCAATCAATGTTTAAAGGTTTGGGATGCAATCAAATTCATTTATATTTAGTCCAGTCAGGAAAATAGAAACCATTCTAGATCATTCACATAGAAGGAATGTAATACACGGAATGTGTTGCTGTAATAAAATAGTTCACAAGTGCCATCTCGACCCAGTTTTGAAACCATAGCTAAAATGTCTCAGTTCTCCTTCTCAGGCATTTGATAAGCCTCCACTCCAATTACTTTCCTTATCAGGCGCTACATGCCTAGGTTACAATACACACTTATTGAAGGCTAGACACCCTTTCTTCCTCTGGTCCTCAGAAATATTAAAAATACTGAAACCCATTAAAACAACTATGAGATATTACCTCACACCTGCCAGAATGGCCGCCATCAACAAATCATCAAACAGCAAGTGCTGGAGAGGGTGTGGAGAAAAGGGGACTCTAGTACACTGCTGGTGGGAATGCAGACTGGTGCAGCCACTATGGAAAACAATATGGTATTTCCTCAAAAAATTAAAAATTGGCCCGGCCAGTGTGGCTCCGTAGCTGAGTATCGACCCATGCACCAAGAGTTGTCACCAGTTCGATTCCTGGCCAGGGCACATGCCCAGGTTGTGGGCCAAATCCCCAGTGTGGGGCATGCAGGAGGCAGCCAATCGATGTTCTCTCTCATCGATATTTCTATCTCTCTCTCCCTCTCCCTTCCTCTCTCTCTAAAATCAATAAAGAAAAAAAGTTTAAAAAAAATTAAAAATTGCCCCTGGCCAGTTTGGCTCAGCGGTTAGAGCGTCGGCCTGCAGACCAGAGAGTCCTGGGTTCGGTTCCCGCTAAGGGCATGTACCTCAGTTGCAGTTTGTCCATGGCCCTGGTTAGGATTCTGTGGGTGGCAACCAGTTGATGTGTCTCTCTTACATCGATGTTTCTCTCTCTTCCTCCCTCTCTCCTTCCCACTCTATCTGAAGATAAATGCAAAAATGTCCTCAGGTGAGGATAAATAAATAAATAAAAATTGAACTGCCGTTTGACCCAGTGATCCCACTTGCAGGAGTATATCCTAAGAAGCCTGAAACACCAATCAGAAAGAATATATGTACTCCTATGTTCATAGCAGCACTATTTACAATCGCTAAGATCTGTTAATAACCCAAGTGTTCATCAGTAGACGAGTGGATAAAAAAGCTGTGGTACATATATACACAATGGAGTACTGTGCAGCTGTAAGAAAGAAAGATCTCTTATCCTTTGAGACAACATGGAGGGACCTGGAGAGTATTATGCTGAGCAAAATAAGCCAATCAGAGAAAGACAAATACCACATGATCTCACTTATTTGTGGACTATAATGAACAAAATAAGCTAATGAAAATTTAGACCCACAGACATAGAAAGGAGTATGATTCAGACTGAAAAATCTGAGGAGGGTGTTAGGAGGGAGGGAAGAAATAAACCAAAGAACTTATATGGATGTACGCATAACCAGTAGACATAGACAACAATGCTGGGGGCAGGCGGGATCAGGAGGAGAGTGTCTAGGGGGCAAAAGGGAGAAACGTCTGTAACAAAAATTAATTAATTAAAAAAAATACTGAACCCCCAGGAATCCCACTAAACCTAGCTAACCTCACCCCACTTGCCATACAAAAGCCACTTTCTTTTTTTTTCTTTTCTTCTTTTTTTAATTTTTTTTTTTTATCTTCACTCGAGGACATTTTTTGATACTTTGTTCAGATAGAGGAGAGAGAAAAAGAGAAACATCGACGTGAAAGGGACACATCGAATGGTCGCCACCCACAAGACCCAACCAGGGTCGGGAACAAACTGCAACCGAGGTACGTGCCCTTAGCGGGAACCAAACCTGGGTCTCTCCAGACCACAGGCCGGTGCTCTAACCACTGAGCAAACCGGCCAGGGCCAAAAGCCTCTTTTTACAGTTCCAACTAGCTGTGTGTGACCTTGTCCACAGGTGCAACCAGTTCTCTCTCGTTTGGTGCTATAAGTAACAAAGACTTCTGCCTTTCATCTACTTGGGTGTCACTGTGTTGTGTCCTACTGTCACTGAGCAGGGACTGGCCTGTTGCGGGTCTGTCTCAGGTTGGTCATAGTATGAGTTCTTGACTTCATGCAGGAAATTTCACAAGACAAGTCCAGGTGATTTTGAGAGACACTCATGAAAGCTGAGGACAGTGAAACCAAAGGACGTGGGGTGGAAGGAGCTCCAGGAGAGGGCCTAGGCCGTGCTCTGCTTTGCTCCCTGGAAACCTTCGAGAAGTGAGCCAAGGCAGGGCCGCTGGGAAGTAAAAGTCACAACAACAGAAAGAAGGGAGCCAGGGCCCGACAGCTTTTAGCTCACCGGGAAATCAGAAGAAAAGGGGGCCTTGGGGACAGGTCCAGGGGTGAGGCTGGGGTGAACTGCCGCTGCCCGGTTGCAAGTCATGTGGGGAGTTTAGAAGGAAGTAAAAAGTCTATGCCCCAGAAGGAGCATGGGCGTGCTCTGGAGCCAGCCCGCACTGGTATTCTTGTCTTGGGGGGTTTTATCTTTCTTCTGTGACCAGAATCTCAGGGGAGTTTCAGCAGATTATGCATCAGCTTTCCAGGTGCATTCTTCATATGCTGATGCATCAAAATGAGTGTACAGGGGAGTCTGGGATCATTCTCTGTCAGCTTCACTTACTTTTATCTTGGGTCTGCCTGGCTCTAATCAGGTTCTTATTATTTGTTCCCCTGACCTCATCTGTCCTTGGGTTTAGCTGGCACAAATGGCATTAATTGGGTCTCTGTCCTCTATTCCCCCAACCAGGGTGATTTAAGCTATTTATTCTCTGGTTAGGGAGGAGAGGTATAAACCATTTCTTCTCAAGTGTCCTGGGTTTGGGGAGATAAGGTCTTGTGATTCGCTAGCTGTCTGTAAGTTGTTTAAATTGTTGGGCCTTGTTTAATTGTCTTTTTTCAATTTTCCCATTCCGCTTGCCCAGTAATTTTCCTAGCTTCTTACTATCCTGCCTCACTACCATTGAAATAAACCTTAAATCTTACACCACAGTTGCAGACCAATGAGAAGACAGAAAAGAGGCGACCCAGACACTGGCCAAAGTAGGAAGGGATGCTGCCACCATCCTCCGGGCAAGAGCTGAGACCATGGTGACAAGGGGTGACCAGCAGAGGTGGCTCCTGTTGCATGCACTCCTGCTGCCGGAGGGAAGAGCAGAGAGGAGAGGAGACATGCCTTGGCACCTTCTGCCCGTGCTGCCCGTTTGCTAAACTCCCAGACACCAACAAACGAGGGGCCTGGGGACACACTTCCCTGCCCTGTGAAAACAGCAGTGGGGCTTGACTGGGTGGTGCACACAAAGTGCAGCACACAGATGAAGGGTTACAGAACTGGACACTGGAAATCTACATCATTTTATTGACCAATATCCCCTCAATAAATTTAATGAACTTTAAAAACAAATAAATAAGAAAATAAACATGGAATGAGGTGTCAGCAAACTATGACCCACAGGCCAAACCCAGCCCACTGCTTGTTCCTGTGAACTAAGAAGATTTTTCATTTTTTTAACGGTAAAAATATATATATATCAAAAGAAGAATAAGATTTTGGCTCTGGCTGGGTATCTCAGTTGGTTAGAATGTCATCCTGATAAGCCAAGTTTGTGAGTTCAATCCCCAGTCAGGGCACATACAGGAATCAACCAATGGGCGCATGGGTAAGTAGAACAACAAGTCAATGTTTTTTCCTCTCTCTCCTTTCTGCTCTCTCTCTAAAAATCAATTTTAAAAAAGAAAGAAAAAAAAAGACCAAATTTAAAAATAAGATTTTGTGACACTTGAAAATTATATGAAATTCAAAGGTCAGTGTCTGCAAATAGTTTTATTAGGACACACACACACACACAAATGAAAGAAATAAAATATAATAAACTGTCAAAACACAGCAGGGGATATATGTATGTTTATAGCAGCCTTATTCATAGTACCCAAAAGGTGGAAGCAACTCAAGTGTACATCCACAGATAAATGGATAAGTAAAATGTGCTGTATCCATGCAATGGAACATTATTCAGCCTTAATGTGGCTCAGTGGTTGAGCTGGTGTGGCTCAGTGGTTGAGCATCGACTCATGCACCAGGTCACAGGTTAGATTCCCAGTCAGAGCACATGCCCGGGTTGTGGGCCCGATCCCCAGTGTGGGCATACAGAAGGCGGCCAATCAATGTTCTCTCTCATCAATGTTTCTAGCTCTCTCTCCCTCTTCCTTCCTCTCTCTCTAAAATCAATAAAGGAAAAAAACTTAAAAAAAGAAAAGGAAGACAATCATGTCATATGCTACAACATGGATAAATGTTTTTTTTGGTACGTGCCCCTAGTGGGAACCGAACCCGGGACTCTTTGGCCCGCAGGCCAACGCTCCAACCGCTGAGCCAAACCGGCCAGGGCTGAATAAATGTTTAAGACATTATGTTCAGCCCTGGCCGGTTTGGCTCAGCGATTAGAGCGTCGGTCTGCGGTCTGGAGAGACCAGGGTTCGGTTCCCGCTAAGGGCACCTACCTCAGATGCAGTTTGTCTCTGGCCCTGGTTGGGTAGTGTGGGTGGCAACCACTCGATGTGTCCCTTTCACATCGATGTTTCTCTCTCTCTCTCCCTCCCACTCTATCTGAACAAAATATTGAAAAAAATGTCCTCGGGTGAGGATTTAAAAAAAAAAAGACATTATGTTCAGCTAGTGAAATAAGCTAGTGACTAAAAGACAAATACTATCTGATTTTATTTATATGCAATATCTAAAGTAGTGAAATACTTAGAAACAGAAAGTAGAATAGTGGTTGTTGGGCTGGAGTGGAAGAAAAGTGCAGATTTTTTCATGGGTATAGAGTTTCAGATTTTCAGATAAAAAGTTCTGGAGAGCTGTATCACAACAATGTGAATATACTAACATTACTGAACTGTTGACTTAAAAACAGTTACAATTTTTCCCTGACCAGTTTGGCTCAGTAGTTGGAGCATCAGCCCTTGGACTGAAGGGTGTCAGGTTTGATTCCAGTCAAGGGCACATACCTGGGTTGCAGGTTCGATTACTGGCCCTGATTGGGGTTTTGAGGGAGGCAACCAAATGATATATTTCTTTCACATCGATGTTTCTCTCCCTCTCCTTTCCACTCTCTTTAAAAATTAACGGAGCCCTGGCCAGTTTGGCTCAGCAGTTGGAGCATCAGCCTGCGGACCAGAGAGTCCCGGGTTCGGTTCCTGCTAGGGGCACGTACCAAAAAAAAAAAAACTTAATGGAAAGCCCTGGCCAGTTTGGCTCAGTGGCTGAGCGTCGGCCTGTGGACCAGAGAGTCCCGGGTTCGGTTCCCGCTAGGGGCACGTACCACCAAAAAAAATATATATATTGTTGGAAAAATATCCTCGGGTGAGGATTAACAACAACAAAAAAGTTATCATTTATGTTACCACAATAAAAGCATTTAAATCAAAAGAATGAAATTCTAATGCATGTTACAACATAGTTGAGTCTGGAAAATATTATGCTAAATGAAATAAACCAATCATAAAAGGACAAATATGATAGGATTTCACTAATAGGAAGTAACTAGAGTAGACAAATTTTTTTTTTTTTTTGGTACGTGCCCCTAGCAGGAACCGAAACCGAGACTCTCTGGTCCGCAGGCCAACACTCCAACTGCTGAGCCAAACCAGCCAGGGCTACAGCAGGTAAATTTTATTCATAGAGATAAAAAGCAGAGTTTACCAGAGGTTGCAGAGAGGTGGGATGGGAAGTTACTGTTTAGTGCATACAGAGTTTGGTTTGGGATGATGAAAAAGCTCTCCAAATGGATAGTGGTGATGTTTGTACAACATTGTGAATGTACTTAATGTCACCAAATTCATTGTACACTGGTTAAAATGGTTAAAAACTTAAATTTTATGTTAAACATGTATTTTGGGGGGGGGGTGGTAAGAATGGAGACTGGATTGAGAGGAAGCAGGCAAGTTATCTAAGCAATGCAACAGCTAATCCTGAGATGGTATCACGTATAATTGATCGTCTTTGATGATCAGCATCTTGCAATGCCTTTGGTCATGAAGAAGGAAGACCAGTTAATTTCCCCTTTCTCAGTTTGTACAATTTTGTAATTAAAGGACTTAAGTTCAAGACAAATTTCTAAAGACTATCTCTGGGAGAATCATTTGATTTTCCTGAATTTTATTTTATTTATTTATTTATTTTTTTATCCTCACCCAAGGACATTTTTCCATTTTTTGTACAGATAGAGTGGGAGGGAGAGAGAGGAAGAGAGAGAGAGTGAGAGAAACATCGACATGAAGGGACACATCGAGCGGCCGCCACCCGCACGACCAACCAGGGCCAGGGACAAACTGCAACTGAAGTACGCGCCCTTAGCGGGAACTGAACCCGGGTCTCTCCAGACTGCAGGCCGACGCTCTAACCACTGAGCCAAACCGGCCAGGGCTAATTTTCCTTAATTTTATAAAATGGGAATTCTAATCCTACTTTTATAGTTGTTGGGACGTTATAGCAGAGTAAAGGATGTTACATGCCTGGTACATAGTGGGCATAATAAATGGCAGATTTAGACAAAATTTACATTATGTAGCACCTGCTCGTGTTTACATGTATTAGGTTAGGCTCATGATAAACCTGTGAGCTAGATATCAAAATCCCCATTTTTCAGATGAGAAAACTGAGGCTCAGAGACTTCAAGGCAGTTGCCCAGTGTCTTGCAGCTAGGCGGTGTCAGGGCTGGGATTTGGATCCAGGATGGTCTCACTGCAGGACTTGAGTGCATTCTGTTCTCTGTGCTTCCACTTGGGTTTTATCCTCAGGGATTTACAGTCTGGGGTAACAAAGCACATATATAAGGTACTAAATAAAAACGTCAGCTAATACAGGTAGCCTGTGCATAAAGCATTCCTGAAAATATGCATGGAAGCAGAAGCCCAAAAGTTGATGCAATAGTTTCTGTTCCCAGAGAGTTAAAAATCTTTCTAATTCCACCCCAACTTTTATTTATTTATTTACTTACTTACTTATTTTTATCCTTACCTGAGGACTTTTTTCCATTTTTTTTTTCAGGTCGAGTGGGAGGGAGGGAGAGAGAGGAAGAGAGAGAGAGAAACATTGACGTGAAAGGGATACATTGAGTGGCTGCCACCCGCACGACCAACCGGGGCTGGGGACAAACTGTAATCGAGGTACATGCCCTTAGTGGGAACTGAACCCAGGTCTCCCTGGACCGCAGGCCGACACTCCAACCACAGAGCCAAACCGGCCAGGGCCCACCCCAACTTTTAAACACAAGCTTTGATGATATTGCTTTAGCTTTTTACAAGTCTCTTATTTTTTTCCCTTCACAAATGAACAGTCAATTAGCTTATATGGTCCGGGGAACCTCTGATTAAGATAGTCACAGCTCCTAGTATACCCAAGGATTCCTCTCAAGTGTTTTAACTTTATGAAATCTATTTTCTTATGACTCATATCAGCATTTTAATATTCCAATTTCCAATCCATGGTTAGAAATTAATACGGGCTAAAATGCCATAAAATATTAATATGCTAGTACAAGTAGTCCCTTAGCAGGGCAAGACTGAACAAATTGGCAGCATCAGCAAGTGAGATCACTCACTGATTGTCAGTTGAGAAGTGAAAGTTCCAATTCAGGGGAAGAAATGTTTCCTAACAGAGTGTGGCTGATTTTACTGCTGACCTGTTCACCAAGTGATCTGGTTCCCTTTCTGTGGTGCCACTCCCCCAGGAAGATTAGACATCCTGCCCTCTGCAATGCTGGAGTCCCCAAGGGACTTGCTTTGGCCAATAAAATATGGTCTGAAGCCACGTGGGTGGGAGTTTTAAGGGTTAGATGATAGTCACCAGATTTTTTTCCTCCTCTACCTGGCAACAGGCCATGTGACAAGTAAGACTGCCCCGTCAGCAGTCCCAGAGTAAAGACGATGATGATCAGAGCCATGGAGTGTGGGCCAGAAATGATGTGTGGGGTTGGGTGTTAGCACAGTGACACTGCCCGTCCTGGTGACACAGGCTGTCACTGTGCCACGCAAGTAAATGTGGTTGGCACACCAGCAGAGCATTAAAAGCAGCAGGTGGAGTGCCCAATAGGAGCACCTATAGCAAAGGCACCAGAAGTTTCCAGAGGCGGTCCGGGCAAACACGAAGACTTCACAGAGGAGTTGGAACCTACAGGAGCGTCGAAAGGAAAGAACTTAGGTAAGTGGATGCTTCACCTCTTCTCCGCCCTGTTTTAATTATTTGACGGTGCAATTTTAAATACCAGATAATTAAAAGGGCAGCCAAACACACACAAAGATATGAGTGGTTTTTATTCCTAAGAAAATGATCTGAGTAAAGTAAAAAATATTCAGGATAACATAATGCACAATTTTTGTATTCATCACATTCTAAGATTTTTCAGTCTTTGCTTCCTGTTTTTTTCTTCTTTAAAATTTATTTTTCCTTTATTGATTTTAGAGAGAAAGGAAGAGAGAGAGATAGAAACATCAATGAGAGAGAACATCACTTAGCACCTCCTGTATGCCCCCCACTGGGGATTGGGCCCACAGCCTGGGCATGTGCCCTGACCGGGAACTGAACCAACAACCTCTTGGTGCATGGGTCATGCTCAATCACTGAGCCACACCAGCCAGACTGCTTCCTGTTTTTTCTAAATAAATAAAACATTACAGATACAAGGTCATACCCCTTCCCTGATCCTATGTCTCTCCTTTAAAAAGTTTATGTTTCCAACTCAATAAATTACTCATTGAAAAAGCTAGAAATCATCAAAATTAAAATCCCATTTTTGAAAAACACACCTTTTGATGGCAAAATTGAGAAGCATACCTTTTAAAAAAAAAATAAAACACAATTTATTATATTTAGGTATAAACACCAGACAATCATTAAAATGCCAGCTGGCCAGAGAAGGGAACTGAGGGAAACAAAAGACCGTATTTAATGATAACATTACTGTTTTATCCAGTTATGCTTACAGAGAACTGAGAAACGGTATCTAGCTCTTGAGGATTTAATAAGCTGATGACATTTCCGAGGTTAAACTACTGTCTTCAGGTTGAGAAACAGGCCCAGAGAGGCAAAATAACGTGCCCAAAGTCACACAGATGATTTGTGTTAGAGCTAGAGCTTTGGGCCCCATTACCTTCAAAACCTCCGAGGGAAGGCCGGCTACCTGTCAGTCCTAAGTGCAGGGCAGCCCTGGGAGGTGAGAACAACCCTCCTGTGTTGGAGGCAGTGGAGTGGAAAGGGGTGGGCAGTCATGTGAAGAGGACTGCTCTCCTTCCGGTGGAGACTGGAGACCTTGGAAAGGCAGGAAATGCCTGGTGATTCTACCCAAGGCCATGGCCGATAGCAATTGTCCCAGGCAAGTGCTGCCTGCTGGGATCACCTTGGCAACCGGGAGCTTCACCGGAAGCCCCCTTAAGCTTGGCCCTAGGACTTGGTGTGACCTGTATGGAGCCGAGTTCTCAGGGCCTCTGGATTCGAGGGCGCCCGCGAGGCTGTGAAGTGAGATAACGTGGTCCTTTTCCCTCCTGTCCGGTGGGCAGGAAAGTCCTCATACCTTTGGTATCTTTAAGCACAGACATCCTGCCCAAACCGCAGGGGAAATGCCCCAGCCTACAGGGGTTATAAAAATCTCACGTCCCACCAGGCTCATTCCTCTCGGAGTCTGAGAACCCGCCGATCGTCCCAGTAAAGCTGTTGAATTCGACTCTCTATTCGCCTCTCCCTCGCCTTCTTTGCCTTCGCGGCCGGCGATCTTACATTTGGTGCGGAAACCCGGGGAGGGGTTTTGCGACCGCCTCGGTTCCTGCAGGCCGGGGCGAGGGTCTCCCCTCTCTCTACCTGCCTCGTGCCGCCCTCCACCGCCTTGAATTCGCCTTGAATTCGGAGCTCCCTGCGGATACGGTTTGCAACCCTAAGTAATTCGATCCCTTTCCCTTCCTGCCGGACCCGTGTCCCGCTGGGGTCTCTCGTCCTAGACTCGGCCAAGCCGAGAGCCCTCCCCTGGCGGACTCCTGGAGTCCATATAGGGGGCCTGATGGAAGGGGACGCCTTTCACTCACCCCTCTATCTCTGTCCGGAGACGGGTATCTGGAAGGGATGCCTCCCTCATACCCTTTTCTCCTCCGACATTTAGGGGTCCGGAAGGCTACTAAATTATGGGTAACTCCGAATCCAAAATAGATCTTAAGACTCCTTTGGGATGTCTTATAAATTTCTCCAAATTGGGATACTCTCAGACCCTCCGCAAGAAGAAACTCATCTTGTCCCAGGTCGCCTGGCCCCAATACCCCCTAGACAATCAGTCTCACTGGCCGCCTAATGGCACTTCGACTTCAATATCTTACGAGACCTTGACAATTTTTGCCGGCCCACCGGGAAGGGCACTGAAATCCCATATATCCAGGCTTTTTGGGACCTTCGTTCCCGCCCTGATCTCTGCTCCCACTGTTCCACCCTTCAAATCCCAAGACTTCATCCTCATCCTCACCTTTACAGAAGCCCTCCCTCCACCCACTGGAAGAACTTCCTGGTCTCCTGGCTGCTCCTCCTCCTCCCTACCCGCTTCCCGTCCCAGCACCACCACCCACAGCCCCTCTAGAGGCTCAACCTTTACCCCCCACGGCCCCAGGCCCTTCCTTCGGCCTTTCCTCCCCCGTCGCCGCCACCACACCCGATAGCGCTCTCTCCTTGACCCTCTCTGAGAAGTAGTGGGCGCTGAAGGCCTGGTTCGAGTCCATGTCCCCTTCTCCCTCCAGGACCTCTCACAGATAGAGAAACGGTTGGGATCCTTCTCAGCCGACCCCTCAGCTTACATCAAAGAATTCCGATACCTGTCCCAGACTTATGACCTGACCTGGCATGACATTAAAGTAATTTGCACCTCCACTCTTACCCCTGAGGAACATGAACGAATCCTCTCTGCCGTCAGGCAACAGGCGGACAGGGACCACCTAGTAGACGACCAAATCCCCCCAGGCACAGAGGTGGTCCCTGGGGAAGACCCTAACTGGAACTACCAACCTGGCCGAGGGTCCAACATCCCCCGTAGGAACCTAATGCTCCGATACGTAATTAGAGGTATGGACGCAGTCTCTAATAAAGTAGTAAATTATGACAAAATGAGAGAAGTCACCCAACTCCCAGAAGAGAACCCGGCCCTTTTTCTCAACTGCCTTCAGGGGGCCCTAGTTCGCTATACCCGCCTAGACCTGGGGTCCCGCAACGGGGCCACAGTCCTAGCATCTCACTTTATCTCTCAGTCCGCCCCAGATATAAAAAAAAAAAAAAAAAAAAAAAAACTAAAAAAGGCTGAGGAGGGCCCTGAGACTCCCATCCAAGACCTGGTAAAAATGGCTTTCAAAGTTTTTTTGTTTTTTTTTTTTTATCCTCACCCGAGGATATTTTCCATTTTTTGTACAGACAGAGTGGGAGGGAGAGAGAGGAAAGAGAGAGAGAGAGAAACATCGACGTGAAGGGACACATCGAGTGGCTGCCACCCGCACGACCAACCAGGGCCGGGGACAAACTGCAACCGAAGTACGTGCCCTTAGCGGGAACCGAACCCGGGTCTCTCCGGACCGCAGGCTGACGCTCTAACCGCTGAGCCAAACTGGCCAGGGCGGCTTTCAAAGTTTTTAACGCTCGAGAGGAGACGGCTGAAGCGGCCCGGCAGGCGCAGCTGCAGCAGAAGGTCAGCCTCCAGACCCAAGCCTTGGTGGCGGCCCTCCGGCCTGCAGGGGAACCGGCAAAAAGACTGACCTCCAAAGGAGGACAGCGCACGCCCCGGGGCGCCTGTTTCAAATGCGGAAAGGAAGGCCACTGGGCGAAGGCCTGTCCGCAGCCTAGGCCCCCACCAAGCCTTGCCCCCAATGCAAACAAATGGGCCACTGGAAGTCGGACTGCCCGACCCTGGCTCAGCCCTCGGCACCTCAATGCAGGGGGACTGAGAACCAGACGTTCCCGGCCCTAGAACTGCTGGGGCTAATGGACGACTGAGGGGGCCCTGGCTCTTCGACTCCGGTTACCCTCGCCGAGCCCAGGGTCACGCTCCAGGTAGCGGGTAAGTCTGTCTCCTTTTTAGTAGACACGGGGACTACCTACTCTGTCCTTCCCTCTCATTCGGGCCTTACGGTTCCTTCCCAGGTCTCGGTCATGGGAATCGATGGATCACCCTCGACCCCACGGCAGAGGACCCTCCTTAACTGCCTATTTGAGGGTCACCCGTTCTCCCACTCCTTCCTAGTCATGCCCTCATGTCCGGTCCCTCTCCTGGGGAGAGACATTCTGTCCAAACTCCAGGCAAGCATCTCATTCTCCCCCAAACAGACCTTCTTGCTGGCACTGGTACCAGGTCCTGACCTTGAGCCTAACCCCGACCCCAAAGTCCAGCTCCTACCTGGAGTCTGCTCCAAGGTCTGGGACACGGATACCCCCACCATTGCCTCCCACCACACTCCTGTTCTAATCAAACCCAAAGACCTATCTTCTTTTCCTAACCGCCCACAATTCCCCATCTCGCACGCTCATATAATGGGACTCCTGCCCATCATCACCAAGCTTAGGACACAAGGCCTCCTGATCCCCACCAATTCGCCTTGTAATACTTCCGTTCTCCCCGTTAAAAAGGCCTCAGGACAGTACCACCTTGTTCAGGACCTCCGCATCATCAACGCGGCGGTCATCCCCATTTCCCCAGTAGTCCCTAATCCCTACACTCTTCTCTCTCACATTCCCCCTACCACCACCCATTTTTCAGTCCTTGACCTCAAGGATGCCTTCTTCACTATACCCCTCCACCCAGATTCCCACTTCCTATTTGCCTTTACCTGGGAGGACCCTGTTTCCAATACCGCTCAACAACTGGCCTGGACGGTCCTCCCCCAAGGATTCCGGGACAGTCCTCACCTATTTGGACAAGCGTTAGCTGCAGACCTACTCGCCTGCAATTTAACTCTCTCCACCCTTTTACAATACGTAGACGATCTTCTGATCTGCTCACCAAGGCCGATTGCCTCACGGCCACCACCCTCCTACTGAATTTCCTTTGCAGCAAGGGATATCGGGTATCCTCCAAGAAGGCACAAATAGCCACCCTGTCTGTCACTTACCTTGGCCTCCTCCTCACCCCGACCCATCGAGCCATTACCGCCGACAGGTTACAGGCTCTTCGGGGCCTGCAGCCCCCTAACTCGGCAGCTGAAATCCAGTCATTTCTGGGACTGGTAGGCTTCTTTCGCCACTGGGTCCCAGGCTTTGCCCTCCTAGCCAAACCCCTCTATCTGGTGGCCAAAGAAACGCCAGAGGGTGTTCGCTGGACCTTCTCAGCCCTCCTGAAGGCCCTCTGCTCAGCCTCGGCCCTGGCCTTACCTAACCCCTCACGACCCTTCGTCCTATATACTGAGGAAAGACACCACTTAGCACTCGGAGTCTTAGCCCAGCCCATAGGCCTTACCTTGGTGCCTATAGCATATCTCTCCAAACAGCTTGATCCCACCGCCCGCGGATGGCAGCCCCATCTCCGAGCTCTTGCAGCTGCAGCCGATCTCACCACCGAGGCTCTGAAGATCAACCTCCAACAACCATTGCAGGTCTTCTCCCCCCATCGCCTTACGGACCTTCTCTCACACCAGGCTCTGGCCCATCTTGGGCCCTCCCGGCTCCAGCTGTACCACCTCCTCTTTATAGAGAACCCCTCGATCACCTTCTCCAACTGTAGCTTTCTTCATCCAGCCACCCTCCTTCCCGTCTCTGACCTGCCCGTCCCTACACACTCCTGCCTCGAAATCATTGAGCAATCTAAATCTCCCCGACCCGACCCAATGGCCCATCCTCTGCCGGAAGCCCAACATACCCTTTACATAGATGGCAGCTCAATCTCCGACCCCCCAGGACCCCGGTGGGCCGCCTATGCCATCGTCTCTGACATCCAGGTCATAGAGGCTAACAGCCTCCCCTTAGGGACCACCTCACAGCAGGCCAAGCCAGACACTCTGACCGGGCCCTCATCTGGGCCAAAGATAAGACAGTCAACATATACACAGACTCCAAATATGCCTTTCTCATCGCACACTCCCACTGTATGATTTGGAAGGAACGAGGCTTCCTCACGATCAAGGGAACGCCTGTTCTCAATGGCACACTCATTTCTAGGCTCATTCAGGCCATTCAACTCCCTTCGTGGGTGGCCATTATGCATTGCAAGGGCCACCAGACCTCCAATTCCCCTATGGCTAAGGGAAACGCTTTTGCCGATGAGACAGCTCGCTCCATAGCCCGTACACACCCCACCTCTGCTATATGCTTTCTCTCAAAAACATACAGACCACAATATTCCTCCACAGAACAAGACCTTTTTCAATCTTCCCCGGAGATCCAGCTCAAGGATGGATGGGCATTCAAGGACAACCTCCTCATCCTCCCAGATTCTCAGAGATACCAGATAATCTCTGACGTCCACAGGTCCCTACATATTGGGCCTAAGGCTCTTTACCATTTCCTCTCTCCCCTCTTCCACCCCAACCGCCTCCAGCAAACCATTCAAGCCGTCCATTCCTCCTGCTCTACCTGTTCCAGGACAAACAGCCAGGGGGACTGCCACATCCGTCGCCCACTTCACCAGATGCAGGGCCATCTCCCCAGACAGGACTGGCAGGTCGATTTTACCCACATGCCCAGACACAAAAATCTTAAATATCTTCTAACTATGGTTGATACCTTTTCAGGATGGATTGAGGCCTTTCCCACCACCTCAGAAACTGCGGGGACTGTAAACCACCTGGTGTAGGACATCATCCCTCGCTTCGGCCTGCCTACCTCCATCCAGTCAGACAACGGCCCGCCTTCATCTCCAAGGTCACAGAAGCTGTCTCCACCTCCCTGGACATACAGTGGAAACTGCTTGCGGCCTACCACCCTCGGTCGTCTGGTAAAGTTGAAAGGGCCAACGGGCTCATCAAAGAACATCTGACCAAGCTCAGCCTAGAGCTCCGTCAGTCCTGGCCCACTCTTCTCCCCTTGGCTCTGACCCGCCTAAGGGCTGCCCCGAGGGGGCCTTCCCAACTGAGCCCCTTCAAACTCCTGTCGGCCCCATCCCCATCGCACCGCCTCCCTCTGGCTTCATACCTATCCTACTTCTCCCTTCTCCGCTCCCTCCTCCGGGAACACGCTAACTCGACCCTTCCTGAGCCCAGCCCCGGGGCAGAAACGACAGAGCGGGTCACCCAGGGGACCAGGTTTTTATAAAGACCCTTTCCCCGAAGCCCCTTGCTCCTAAGTGGGAAGGACCCTACACGTCCTAACCACCCCATCAGCAGTGAAGGTCCTGGGCATCTCCACGTGGGTTCACCTCTCCAGGATAAAGAGGGCCACCCCCCAGATGGCTCCTCTACCTGGGCAGCTACTCCTACCTCTACCTGGGCAGCTAGTCCTACTGGTCCTCTGTCTCTCAAACTTACCCGACATAATCACAACAAGCCCTAATTCAAAAACTAATGCCTTCGCTTGGAGGTTCTACCTAACCGGAAACGGAAGCACCAAGGGATATCTCGGACACCAATGCGGACCGCCCTGCTCTTTTACCCCCTCCTGGCCACCGCAGATTGCCCTCCCGAAGGCTGCCAGACGGCTATATACTTAAATTTCACAGACTTTCAAGACCCAGCCACCAAGGGCCGCGCAGCACCGGCCATCTGCTTCATCTACGACCAGCCCGCCTCCTGTGCCAGGTCCTCCTGGCTACAGTGCCTGGGATGCCAGTGGAGTTCATGTAACATCCATGCAGCCCAACCATATGGGACACCCTTTTCCAAGGGGCGCCTCATCTATACGTCGGCCACCACCCAAAGGTTTTCATGAAGCGTCTCTGACATCTCCAGAACTGAATCCATGCCTTCCTCACCCATCTATATCTGGCGGTCCTTAGTCCAAGTCCAGAGCCAGGTACATGCAAACATACAACACCAGGAATCCGTCCTGACCAGGCAGCTAGCCCCCACCTCTTCACCCTTCTCCTGGCTCTCGCTCCTGCGGGAAGGACTACTCCTAGCTAACATCACGGGCCTAGGCGATCTCTCCTCCTGCCGTGTGTGTGCGCTTTAGGCAAACCCCCTCTCACTGCAGTTCCCTCGCCAGTCCCTATAAACTCTATCAATAGGACAAGCAGCCACCCACCTCTGCCAGGGGTCAGTCCATACATACCCCCGAACCTTCAACAATTTCCCCTTTGCTACAGTACCTCCAACCACTCCCAATGCAATCTCACCATTACCCCCACCGAAACCTGACTGCCTCAAGCGGCTTCTTCTTTTGGTGCAACCACACCCTCTCGAAGAATATGTCCCTACCTCTTGATCCCACCGTCCTCTGTCTTCCGGTAACTTTAGCTCCTCAATTATCCGTCTACACCCCCGCCGAATTCCAACAATACCTCGGGCCTCATTTAAGGCAGAAGCGTGCGGCATTCCTCCCCCTCGTAGCTGGACTATCCCTCACCACCTCGGTGGTTGCGAGTTGCAGCCGGACTCGGTGGAGGGGCCCTGGCCTCCTCCTTGGAGACCTCCGCTGGGCTGACGGCTCAGTTCCAGAGAGCTGTCGCTAATTCGGCCGGATCCCTGGCCTCTCTGCAGAGGCAAATAACCGCCCTTGCCCAAGTCTCATTGCAGAACCGTCGAGCACTGGACCTACTTACAGCTAAACACGGGGGCACCTGTGTCTTTCTTCGGGAAGAATGCTGCTACTACGTCAACGAATCCGGCCTCGTCAGACCAGCGTCCAGGCCCTCCACGAGCTCAGCTCTGATCCAGAAGCAGGTTCTCCGCGGAAGCCTCGCCCCGGTGGAACCCCTCCGGGACTCGCCCACTCTTAGGGCCCGCTCTCATAATGGGGCTCATCCTACTAACTGCCCCTTGCTTTTTCGCTTCTTGCGGACCGATTTCAGGAAATCACCAGGTCGCAGTTAACCAAATGATGCTGCAGCAGTACCAACCCCTACCCACCGCTGCGGACACGGACGACTCTGGCTCTCTCCAACCCCTCCCCAGCACCGCCCTGCAGCAGGAAGCAGCCAGGTAAGACCACGTCGCCCCATTCCTTATACTAAAGAGCCAGGCATGTCCGGTGGCCCCCGGGCTTGGGTCGGGGCTGGAAAGTCCTCATACCTTTGGCTCATTCTTCTCAGAGTCTGCGAACCTGCCCGATCGTCCCAAGAAAGCCTGTTGAATTCGACTCTCTTTTCGCCTCTCCCTCGCCTTCTTTGCCTCCGGCAGCGCGGGGATCTTACACCTCCCTTTCTCTCTGACCACATCATCTCCAGGCATTGTTGCCTGTGTTCTGTTGTTGTTTTTATAGCCTGGGAGAGGTTTTCTCTCTCTCTTTTTACATTGATTCATTTATATTTTGTTGTGGTTTAAATACCTAGAAACAAAGAATGCATTTAAAATTCTGTTTCCTTCTCGAAATGAGGGATTTTGATTAAGCAAATACTAGGGGAGTTTTCACAGGGTATCTTAATTTAGTGAGTCCACCACTTTAAATTACCCAAAACAATCCCTTTTTACCGGGACACACAGAGGATTTAACACATTCCTGAGATGTGTTTGAGAAAAGGCTGAGGGTTCTTTGTTTATGGAAATCTTTGGCAGCCTCTCCTGTTTTTCCCATGGGGAGAAAACTTGCACTTAAAAAATGAGCTGTGTTGCCCTGGCTGGGTTGGCTCAGTGGTTTGCAGGTTTGATTCCGGTGAAGGGCATGTACCTCGGACCTCAGTTGCAGTTCCGTCCAGGGCCCTGGTTAGGGTTGTGTGGGAGGCAACCATTCATGTGTCTCTCTCATGTCGATGTCTCTCTCTCTCTCTCTCTCTCTCTCTCTCTCTCTCTATACCCCTCCCATTCCTCCCATTCTTTCTGAAGATAAATGGAAAAATATTCTCAGGTGAAGATTAAAACAAAAAACAAGCCCTGGCCGGTTTGGTTCAGCGGTTAGAGCGTCGGCCTGCGGTCCTGAGAGACCCGGGTTCGGTTCCCGCTAAGGGCGCGTACCTCGGTTGCAGTTTGTCCCCGGCCCTGGTCGGTTGTGCGGGTGGCAGCCGCTCAATGTGTTCCTTTCACATCGATGTTTCTCTCTCTCTCTCTCTCTGTTCCTCTCTCTCCCTCCCACTCTACCTGAACAAAAAATGGAAAAATGTCCTCGGGTGAGGATAAAAATAAAATAAAATTTAAGAAAAAAAAAAACCTGCTCTAATATCCATGATTCTATACTGATATAAGTAAATTATTGAATAAATCAATCAGTGGGGGAGAAGAGATAAATTCCTGGTGCAGAAAATTCCAGATAATTGATGTAGGTACTCACTCAGAAAGGAGTGGAGCATAGCTCCCCACTCCACAAGTGTGGGCTACACAGAGGGACTTCCTTCCAAAGAGCACCGGTAAAAATCAGGGGAACAGGAATTTGGAGAAACCTGACTAACAAGATGCAGCCAGGTGCTATGATGTGATGAGGACACTTTGTTGTAGATCAGTGAGACAGACCAGACTCAGACTCCGAACTGGGTTTAAATTAAGAGAGCTTTATTAGCCAAGTGGCTACTGTCCCATCCTACTCAGAGGAGAGAGCAGTCCCGAGCTCAGGGGGAGGGTTGCTTATTTAGTTGTCTTAGCCCCTGTTAAGGAATTTGGGCTAAGGGTTTGCAGGCAAGCACCTACAGAAGCAGATATTTGCGGTTAGCTGTTATGCCCGAGGGAGCAAGCAGTTTGTTGTACACAAAGCATTGGTTATCCATACAATGCAGTGGTTATCTATTAACTCTAGCAGCTAGTTCTTGCCATTGTCTTAAAACCCCTATGGTTATCTATACAATGCAGTGGTTATCTGTTAACTCTAGCAGCTAGTTTTTGCCATTCTCTTAAAATCCAGGGGGTAAGGTCTGCCTAATAGAAAATGTTTCTGTACCTTCACATAGCATGTGTTTGTCCTTTACAACTTGACCTCTGTGATCTTCCCGAAAACCCATAACCTCAGACTCATTATGAGAAAAACACCAACCTCCCAATCAAGAAGAGACATTCTACAAAATAGGTGACCAGCAATCCTCAAGTTGGTCAAGGTCATCAAAAACAAGGAAAAGAAGAAATTGTCACAGCCAAGAGGAGCCTAAGGAGATGCAACAACTAAATGTAATATGATAGCCTTGGTGGGATGTTGGAATAGAAAAAGAAACATTTGAATAAAGTATATACTTTAGTTAATAAAAATGTATCAACACTGTTTGTTATTTGTGACAAAGGTACCCTACTAATGGGAAGTTCATAGGAGAAAGTGAGTGTGGGGTATGTGGGAACTCTGTGTACTGGCTTCATAATTTTTCTTTGTATCTAAACTGTTCTCAAAAAAAATCACATTCCTTTTTGAAAAAACAAAGACAAAAAAGGTGAACTGTGCTGCAATGAGAAGTGAAAATGATTTTTTAAATGCTCAGATAATCATTAAAACAAAACATTTGGAGACCTAAATTTCCTTTGGCACCATGCATGCCAAGTAATTTAACTTCATGGACTTCCTTACAGAAGGAGAAAGGGATGTTTTGTGAATTAATGTGACCTGGGCCCCGAGGCTAAGGCGACTAGATTCCTTTTTTTTTTTTTGAAAGGGTTGTCTGATTTATTATTTATCTATTCATTTATTTTTGGTACGTGCCCCTAGCGGGAACAGAACCCAGGACTCTCTGGTCTGCAGCTGATGCTCCTACCGCTGACTGGCCAGGGCTAGACTCCATTCTTATGTAGGCCTCTTGGCTAAGGTGACTAAATAACTCTATTTTTTTTATCATCAATGGACCTTCCTCAATATTTTCCCAATAATAGGTTAATTACCCCTAGAAGTAAAGGAATTTTGCCTAAGAGTATAGTTGCCCCGCGTGTTGGGAGGCATCTGCAGTTTCCGTAACGGTATTTGCAGGCATTTGGAGGGACTTGTGCACAAGGTGAATGATGCCAATTTTGACTTCTGTAATGGCTGTCACACCCATTATTGTACCGGTCCTCTGGGGGGCGGGGGACAAAAGGAGGATTGGGCTTCTGTCTTTAAAATTGGATGAACAAGAATTGTGCCGTGGCTGATTTGGCTCAGTGGTAAGATTGTCAGCCTGCAGTCCAGAGAGACCCGGGTTCAGTTCCCGCTAAGGGCACCTATCTTGGTTGCAGTTTGTCCCCGGCCCTGGTTGGGTTGTGCGGGTGGCAGCCACTCAATGTGTACCTTAGACATCGATGTTTATCTCTCTCTCTCTCTCTTCCTCTCTCTCCCCCCTACTCTATCTGAACAAAAATGGGAAAATGTCCTCGGGTGCGGATTAAAAAGAAGAATCGGGGCTGCTGATCTGAGAGGAGACTAAGCCCTTCGCAGCCCGCTGGTGAGAACAAAGTGCTCCTTTACAATTTGGCTGTGCGTCTCTGGTTATTTTGCTGACACATTATAACAAATGCAAACATGATAAATACATATTTTAATAAATTAAATTAATATATGAAACTTCGCCAAGGGCCTTTTACTTATCACTCTGCAAATGACCCCCTCTGGATCCCTGGTAGGTTTTATCTAACTTTTATTTTATTGGCTAAGATTTAAAGCCCAAAAATAGGCCATTTTTTACTTAAGTTGTCTTTCCCATTTAACTCTTTTCTTTGCTGCCTTTTTATTAAGGCTTTATTATTCTAATAAAAATGCCCATTGTATGGCAGTTTTTATTTTATATTTTATTTAATTTACATTTTTCTTGGAATTGTATTTTGGAAACAGTTATCTTACTACTGCCCCTAACCCCACTTTCAAAAATAAATGAACATCAACACATTATTTGCCATGATCTCACGAAAATATTTGTTTTACACTGTTTGATAAGGAAACTACATCCAGCTTTAAGCAGTTGGTAGCTATCTATGTTGTTATTTGATACATAGTAGTCGAGAACATTTTGTGTTTTTTGAGGTCTGGGGACAGTGGTGAAAGAAAGGGGAGCTCCCTAACGTTCAGGACAGAGATTAGAAGGTGACCGCTCGGTTTGGGCCAGTGACTCAGGCTTGGGAAAGAATCCACAACTAGAAGAGATACAGTGAGGAAACGTAAAAGGGCCCGAAAGACTGGCTTGCACTTTAAATATGTTGTTGTTGTTGTTTTGGTACGTGCCCCTAGCGGGAACTGAACCTAGGCTCTCTGGTCCACAGGCCGACACTCCAACCGCTGAGCCAAACTGGACAGGGCTTTTTTTTTTTTTAATTGATTTTTTTTTTAGGGAGAGAGAGGAAGAGAGAGAGAGAAACATCGACTGGCTACCTCCTGCAGGCCCCCTACTGGAGATCGAGCCTGCAACCCTGGAATGTGCCCTGACCCTGAATTGAACTGAGACCTCTCAGTCCGTGGGATGAAGCTCAGTCCACTGGGCCCCACCGGCTGGGCGTGGCTTGAACTTTTAAAGAGCAAGTAGTATGGTTCAGACTGACAAACCTCAGAGTAGGGGGGTGGGATGAAAGAGATGAACCAAAGAATTTATATGCATGTATGCATAACCAATGGACATAGACAACAATGCCGGGGTGGGGGAGAGGGAGTGGGATGGGGAGGAGGGTGTCTAGGGGAGAAAAAGGAGAAACACTGTAACAAAAATAAATTAACAAAAATTGCAGGAAAAAAAAAAAAGAGCAAGCAGTTGATGTTGCTAAGTGACAAGGAAGGGAGGGGTTGTCTTGAAAAGTTACTGTTTGTTTACCAGGAGACAGGCAGATGCACTTATTAGCATTTTTTTCCCAAGTCTGTAAAACAAACTTAGAATAAAAGTTATAAAGAGTTCAAAAGGGAGATCTGTGGGAAGCGGAGGGGAGGGGAGAGGAGAGGAGGAGGAGGAGGAGGAGGAGGAGGAGGAGGAGGAGGAGGAGAAGGAGGAGGAGGGGGAGGAGGAATTCCTGCTAACCAGCCTGAAGCTGTTAAAGCAGCAGGGAGGAGGGGAGGGTGGGCCTTGAGCGCAGCGTAATCCTGTCCGGCTGTTTGAACTGAGGAGCTGTTGGAATCTGAGGAGCCAACAATCTCCAGGTTTAATTGCCAGGTGCTTCTCATAAATTGTGGAAAAGCCACAATGAAGAAAAGGGGAGGCCTGGTTTGTGTCCTTACAATGACCTCATTGGAAAAAAATGGGGAAAAAGTTAACTCAACTCTAATGTTAAAAATGCCAACACAGCACTTCGGTTGGGCTGAGACTGGACAAGGACTCCCTCACGCCAGTGCTGGGGGCCCTTTGGCAGCTACTGAAGGTCTTTCAGCTCATTTCCACGGCATGTATTGGTAAGGACTGTGACAATGAGGAGGTGCTGAGTAACCAGAAGAGTTCAAGTGTATTGAGGGAAACACCTGCAGGGCTGCCTCTAAGGAGAAAATGACAACCGGCTCCTCCAGACTAAGGATTTTAAAATTTAGGGCCGGGGTGGGTGGTCGCTCAGCTGAGGAGTCGTGGTCGTCCTCGATTGGTTGGGGCTGGGGTCTCCCAAGTTCTTGATTGGTCGGGGCTGGGGTCTCCTGGAACTTGTTTTTCTTGTCGAGTGACCATTTGCAGTTTTGGGTGGGTTAGGGTGGTTCCGTCATTAGTTCCTTCTGACTGGAGTGATGGGTTTTGGTTTCCTGGAATGAGAGGCTTAGGGCAAGGTTAAACGATAAGAGGCTTGGGGCATCAATATGAAAGTCAAAGATTTAAGAGGCTTGGGGCAGTCATATGGAAGTTAGAGCTAACAAGGACTTCATCGCACGCCCCTGGCGCACACGTTGAGTAGGACACAGGAGCTCCTTCCTTGAGCATTAGAACCAGGCCGCAGGGAAAGAGACGGATCCTAGGACGTTCTCTCTGTGAGACCCAGATGTGACCGGGCATCGAGGCATTTCTGTACCACATGTCCCAAGCCCCTACCCTTGCTTCTGCAGGGCTCTCCTCCCTCTTTCAAGACCTTGCCCAAGTGTTTGACCGAAAGAGGGGCCTCTCATTGCTGACAGCTCCTCTGTCAGCTTCAGGCTCCTCACCTCCCACCCATTCCCACCTCTTCCTCTTGCTCTGATGAGGCTCACTGGTTGCAAAGCAGCACCCTGCCTTGGGGCCGGTCTCCTGATGCCCCATATGTCCGCAGCAAACAGCAGGGCTGGGTTCTGTTCAGAGCCGGGATGGCTGTTCCCTCCTCACTGGGGGCGCTGGAGATGAGACTGCAGTGAGGATTTCTGATGTAGAAGCAGACACAGAGGAGTGGGGTGTAGAGTCCCCAGGAAGCCAGGGGACTGAGGCAGGGATTTAGATGAGTTGTCCCGTGGATAGGGAGGGTGATGGCAAATGGGCCTGAGGGGGAGACTGTGCGCCAGGTATCCAGCCTTCAGTTGCAAGGGGAAGGGACCCAGTGCTCCCTGTACCTAGGTGGCTGTGCTCTGCCACCGGGGCCAGCAGGAGCTGAAACGCAGCCCACACACCACTGGAACAGCCTGGCCCCTGGCTCCTGGCCCAGGGCTGCGTTCACCTGCAGGAAAGGGCACCCTACATGAAGTCCTGGGAAGGTGGCCATGATGGGGCAGCAGCAGGGACGAGTGGGATGGCAGGAACCTCAGAACAGGGGTCTTTACTAGAAGGTGGAGGAGAAATAGTCTGGAGTGTCATAAAAGAGGAGAATGCCACCTCCATCTGGCTTCCACTACACAGGACCGATTCTCGTCAATAATAATAATAATAATAATAGCCAACACACACAGAGCTTACTGTATTCCAGTCACTGTTCTAGCCACTTTCTCTAGGTATGCTCATCTAACCCTCACAGAAACCTGGGGCAGGAACAATGAGCCAGTTTCACGCTGAGAGAACTGAGGCACAGAGTGATTAGGTTTCTTGCTCCAGCTCACGCAGGTGGAGGGGCCGGGACTCCACCCGCAGCAGTCTGACAACAGAGTTTGCGCTTTCCTTCAAAAATAGCTCACAAAACCAGTTGTATAGCACATAAGCCTAGCCTGTAGTGTTCTCTAATTGGGTGTGTATGATGTAGAAATTTGTCACTGGGCTCCTTTGTCCTCTACTTGTTTAAACACGTGAGTGGCATGTGTACAGGTTGGTGGAGAGGCAGGCAGCATGGCTGGTGGGAAGAAGCTGGAATTCCAGCAAGAGCACTTGGCTCCCGAACCTCAGACCAGACAAGCATTCAACACACAGTTGTTGGATCCCTGGCTGGTTTGGCTCAGCGGTTAGAGTGTCGGCCTGCGGTCCTGAGAGACCCGGGTTTGGTTCCCGGCCTGGTCAGGTGGCAGCCACTCCATGTGTTCCTTCACATCGATGTTTCTCTCTCTCTCTCTCTGTTCCTCACTCTCCCTCCCACTCTACCTGAACAAAAAAACACACAGTTGTTGGGTGTTTAGCACATGCAGGTGCCCTGCTGGATGTAAATTGAATAAGAATTCACCAAATGCTCTTCCCTTCCCTTTGCATATGCATGTGGGTCACATTTCCCAGGTTTCCCTGCAGTTATGTGAGGCCACATGCCTGTGTCTGGGCCACGAAACATGCCTCTTCCAGGCCCGGCCAACAGACACTCCCATTCGAGCCTCACTTTCTCTGACCAAAAAAACAAAAAAACAGAGTTTAAAAATTCCTGCTAAAGGAGAATAGTAAGTTTTCGATAACTACTTGGTGATTTGTGCATTTAACTCTGTGGTTTCAAAAATGCTAACACTTGGAAGAGATTTATTGATTAGCTGCTGCTGAGATGATTAAAACTAAATGAGCAGCTTTTATATTGAATTCCCTCCTAAACACATTTTCAGAGGTTGTTTGGCCAACTGAGCAATGATTGAAATAAAATTCCTAAATAGCATTTATCTCCTATTAAATCAACTATATTTTATAATCTATTCCATTTCTAGCAACACAATTTCAAAACAGTTTATCTTGACGTCTTAGTCCAATCTTATTTCAAACATTTCTTCTGCGCTATAGGTAACGTACTAGGTACTTGGCTGTAACCTGTTATCCCCATGAGACATTTTGCTGCATAGCCAAACCTAGATTCTGTGACCTTTCACCATTCTCCTGTGCTGCGATTTTCAGATTTGTTTTTGCAGTTCCTTTTCTTTTGGATCCCAGGGAATGTATGAGACTTGTAATAAAAATAATAATTAAACACTACTTATCTTCATACAGCTCTCCTCCAGGAGTCCGGACAACTCTAGGGAAGGGTTGTGCAATATGAGAGGAGAGCTAGACAAACAGCAGCTGAGGCACGCCAGAATTCCCAAGTGTTCGGAAGCTTGTGTCTCCACAACTATCTTATTTAGAAGATGAGCCATCATTGTGGTATTAGAACAAGAATTTAGACTCCTCCTGTTCTTCATTCAGCTCTCAGTGTCCTGGCCCTGAACAGGTCAAATGATGTCAACCATCAAATGAAGATAACTGTGACACAAGGAATAATAGAGACTCACAGTAAGATTGTTTGGCATCCAAAGCAAACTGCTATTTTTTGAGAAAAGGACTGTCTTAGACCTTGACTGTGATGGTTTGTCCTTCTCCTGAAATTTGGTGGCCCTGTAGTTCTGCCGTGGGCTCCCTGGTGTGGTTTCTGAGTGAGGGAGCTCTGTCTGAGCAATATTAGCCAAGTGGGGTCTGTCTCCGGGAGCCTTCTCTGCATCTTTGTCCCTAACACCATACTTCTCACCTGGACCTGCAGCAGCCTTAGGGTGACCAACTGTCCCTGTTTGCCAGGGACTCTGGGTGAGGGGGTTGGAGGGAGAAGTTTCTGGAATGCAGAACTTCCAATTCTAAGATTGGGAAAGTCCTGGGCAAACCAGGATGACTTGGTCACCATGAGCAGCCTCCTAGCTGGTCTCCCTGAATGCTACTATTTTTGTCCTCTGATTCATTGTCCATAAAACAGCCAGAAAGATAAGGCAAATCTGATCAGGTCACTTCCTCACCAGAAACCCTTTGATTATCTCCTAATGTTATTAAAGCCAAACCACTTAACAGGACACAGGAGGTCTTTATGATTGAGCCCCTGCTGTTCCCCTGGCTTAATGGCTCATCAACACCTTTCCAAGTCCCGCCCTCCCCCTGGCAGCTGCACAGGGGCTCCAGCCACAGTGCCTCCTTCAGCCTGCAGAGGGCACACTCCTCACCCTGGGCCTCTTTACCAGCGCTGGTGGTTTCCTCCAACTGGAACTCTTCATATCTGTGATTTGTCTGCCCAGGTCACCTCCTCAGGCAGGTCTGCTCTGATTTGCCCTATTTGAGTTAGATGCCTGTATCTGTTAGGATAATTTTTGGCTACTCAAAACAAAAACATGACTTCTGTGGCTTAGAAATGTAATTCCTCTCTTATGTAAATGAATATGGAGGTGGATGGTCCAGGGCAGTTTAGCAGCTCTGCAGCCAGTGGGGACCCAGCCTCCTTTCTTCCTGGACCCCCGTCTTAGCATGGCTCACCCCATGGTCCAGGCTGACTGGTTCAGCATCATGTCCACCTCATAGGCAGTGTTTTAGATTCTGTATTTGTCTAGTTGGCATCAATTAATCACAGGACCAAACTCATGGGAACATTTCTTTTTATCTCCCCTGTGATCCAGAGCCCATATTCTGAACCACTTTCTTATCTGACTCTCACACTCCAAGTCAATGTTTCTCTGCCCTAAATCACCCCAGGGCCAGGGCCCAGACAACTAAGGTCAGCCTCTGGGTCCCAAAGCCTGCTGGAATGATTCAAACTAGCCAGTGCTGAACTCGCCTCTCCTGCAGAAAACAGGTGAAGGCTGTGACCTGTGCACGCCCCTCCCTGCTGCTTCTGCATCCTGACCAAACCCGGCGTTTCCGTGTGGCCCTCCGCGGCGTGGCCTGCCCCTTCCTCTTGGGAACTGCAAGTAATAAATTCTTCTTCCAATGGCATTAGCTTCTCCATTTCATCACTGTCTCCTTTATAAATTAACACCTGGCACATGTACAAAGGGAGTCAGATCCCTTTCAGCAGCCTTCCCTGCCCACGCAACACCGCAGAGCATGGCCGCAAAGGGCCTCCTCCCCACAGCTGGGTCCAGAGGAGGCTAAGAAGGTGCCGTGTTGTTCCATGTAAATCAGGGTCCGGTCAAGGTCACCTTCTTGCTAGCTCTCCTTACACTTTAGGCTTCTCCTGCGCTGGCATTTATCCTCTTATCCCACAGTGACCTGCTGTGTATCATCTCTCGACGGGCAAGTTGGTAACATGAGAGATGGATTTGTTATGTTTTATTTTTTTTCTTAAAAAAAATTTTTTTTTTGTTGCCCTGGACAGTTTGGCTAAGTGGTTGGAGCGTCGGCCTGTGTCCGCTAAGGGCACATACAAAAAAAAAATCATCCATAATTTTTTTTTTTTCTTTATTGATTTTCAGAGAAGGAGGAAGGGAGAGATGGAAATGTTGATGAGAGAGAACATCGATTGGCCGCCTACTGCATGCCCCCCACTGGGAATCGGCCCACAACCTGGGCATGTGCCCTGAGCGGGAATCGAACTGGAGACCTCTTGGTGCATGGGACGACGCTCAACCACTGAGCCACACCGGCCAGGCGGATTTGTCATGTTTTCTTGGTGACTGTCATATCCCTGCACCGAACACAATGCCTTGAACATTGTAGGTACTCAGTACTGCAAAAGGAAAGTATAGCTTGTTCACTATTATCTTAGGAACAGACGAGACACATGTCCGCATTGTTAGGTTAAGCATAACTTCTTTATAAAGTGGGCAACACATCCGACATGGATTTTTATTTATGTAGTCATTGAACAAATATTTTTCTGAGTACCTACATCAGGCTTGTTACTTGTTCTAGGGGCCAGAGAGAGCGCCGAGCTGAGCAGACATGGTCTTTTACTCAGTACTGTGTTTATTATAAACTGGCAGCAGATCTAAGCCTTGCTGGGCTCACCTTGCCTTTTCCTACAGACGAGTTCAATCCTATGCTTTTTACAGTACGTGCCTGATAAATCTCAACTGAGCCTCTGGTTGAAACAAGGGCAGAGTGGACGATTTTAAATGTTCTCATTATCATCCCAATTTCCTTTTTAAAAATGGTACTTGGTCACTCTTCCCTTTTAAGTTTTATAGCCCCCAGATATGAGCAATTGAGTAATAAGGGCTGGATATAAATTCTAATCCCTTTCCTGGAATGTATCTTTGTAACACTGGGTACTGTTTTCCTTTCAACTGTGGATATTGTAGAAATGTATGCAGAACAGGTTTTTAGAGTGAGCTGAGCTGCAAAGCAACCACAGTGTTAGCTGTCCTGGTCCCAGGTCCTTGGATATCTGAGGTCTGATATCCAGCTACATGATCTCTCTGTACAGATTTCCCAAAGACATTTTCCCTAAGCCAGCTAGCCGAGACCATACGTTCACTTCCAGTAATGACTCACTTTGTAATTGGTGCTCAGGTCTTAATTTATGAAGGAGACTGAGTGGTAGCATGGAGAGGCTAAACCTATTGAAAAAATTCCTTTCTTTTTTTAAATATGTTTTTTTTTATTGTTTTTTTAGAGCGAGAGTGAGAGATAGAAACATCGATGTGAGATACACCATTCAGCTGCCTCCTGCACCCCCCCTCCTGGAGATTGAATTGGAAAGATGGGCACGTGCCCTGATGGAGAATGGACCTGGGACGTCCCAGTCCGTGAGATGACGTTCAACCCACTGAGCCACACTGGCTGGGCTGGAAGAATTTCTTACTTGTAGTTCCATTTATTTAAAACTTTATTCACCTGCCTTTTATTAATTGTTAATTTTAATTTTTTATTGAATTCATTGGGGCAACATTAGTTAATAAATGGCACAGGTTTCAGGTATATGTTGTATTGTGTGTATACTACCCCAAGTCAAGTTCACCTGCCTTTCTTATGGCAATGGTGATAGAAATGAATTAATAAAAACAGTGTGTTCTAACTTGGGGGTGTCTCAAACACTATATTACCAGTTTATTAGTCTCTATGCAATGAGGTATGTAACATGAAACGGGTCTCACAAAGAAGATATTGCCATTTTTATTAATTACTCTCAGTGCACTGGTGTCTAAAAACAAAATACCTTCGTTCCTTCACTGTCTGTTGAATTCTGCATTAGAGATGTCTTTGCAAAATTCTGTCATGCCCAGTCACTTGCAGTATTAGAGTCCAGTCCCATCTGTAGCTCCAGTCTAAGCTTCATCCCTTGTCCTGCCCCAGCACTGGGGCTATGGTTCAGGGATTTGGAGGCAGATGGAACTTCCTCTGTGGGTTCATGTCTTCCCCTGGCCCACCTGGAGTGGAGAGGGGCTGGCGATCTACAGTAGGTACCCTTCCCTCTTCATACTCCAGTGTCTCTGATGTCAGGGAAGCCAGTTGGGAGAGAGCCGGGTTCCGAGTCGTTTCTAACGGACTGCTGACCCTTCCCTGGGGGCTGTGATATTCGATTTTACATGTCACCTTGGCTAGGCTGCGGTGCCCAGTTGTCTGGTCAAACACAAATCCAGATGTTGCTGTTGTTACACAGATTATCTTCCATAATGTGGGGGGGTCTCATCCACTCAGTTGAAAGCCTTCGGAGAAAAGACTGAGGTCCCCACAGGGGAAGGGATTCTGCTTCCAGACTGCCTTCGGACTCGATTGCAACGTGGACTCCTGCCAGAATTTCCAGCCCGCCCGCCCTGCAGAGCTGACGCCCCCACCGCGCGAGCCAACCCTTAAACGAAGCTCTCACTCTCAGCAGTACGCTAGCAAGCCTCGAACAGACATGGAGCAACTTATGCGGAGGTGCCAATCATGAAAGGTTACGTACTGTATGATTCCAATTATATGATGTTCTGGAAAAGGCAAAACGGTGGAGACTGAAAAGATCAGTGCGTTCTAGGGTTTGGGGGGCGGCAGGGAGAGAGAGCACAGAAGGTGTTCAGGGCAGTGAATATACTCTGACTGATAGTATGATGGTGGTGGGTACATGCCACTGTACATTTGTCCAAACCCATAGAATGTACAGCACCAGAGTGACACCTGTGGTAAACTACGGACTGGGATGGTGACATGTCCTTTGTCCTGTCCCAGAGAACATAACACTCTGTTTTTTGGTTTTTTGGTTTTTCCCGTAACACTCTGGTTGAACATGATGATAATGGAGGAGTCTGTACATCATGGGGGCAGGGAGTACATGGGAAATCTCTGTACCGTCTGCTCTCTCTCTGTGTGCCTCTCTTTGTCTCTGACTCTCTCTCTCTCTCTCTCTATATATATATATATATTATATTTTATATATATATATACACACACACACATACATATTTCCTCTTAAGGCCTTCAATTGATTGGGTTAGCGTAGCAAAATTTGGTATACACACACACTGTATTGGTTCTGGAGAACTCTACTTCTCTACCATCACTGACTGGTCTGCTCCGGTGGCCTCCAGGTGCGTGCAGACACCCCTGTCCTTCTCTTGGAGCACCTCTTTCTGACAGGGGTGGCGTTAAAGGACACTTTGCAAAGAGGAAAGGGAAAGACACAGTGGGCTGCTCGAAGCCACCAACATTCTACTCTTGTGACTCTTTCCATGTCCCTTCCCTAGTCTTTTTGGGTGGGGATTGGGGATTGAGGAGATGGGAGTGCCAGGGATTGGTCAGGCGGGTGCCCCAGTGATGGCAGTTGTCCTTACAATGTGGGTACTTAGGTTTCCTGTTCATTAGCCGTGGGCCTCAGCACACAGTTCCAGGGCAATGGGAACACTTCAACTCAATATTGGATGCATTATGTTTCCAGGATACTATTAGGTCTTCCTTGGGGAAAAAAAAAAAAAGAGTCCAAATGTATTTAGGGATGACTAACTGAAACAGTGTGGAATACTTTCCTGCAATTCTAATACGCTGATGTGAATGGCACACACAGTATACTGGGATGCCTAAACTTTGACTCCTAAAAGTGCTTCACAGAACATGACATTGGGAAACACCGAATTAGCGAGAGGGCTGAGACACTGGCTTTGTTCCTTGCTCCTTCCCGGCTGCACGGCCTCTCTGGGATTTGGGACTAGGACTTAACTCACTGAGGTTTTGTAAACGCCTCTATAGAATAGGTTCCACACACCGTAGCTCTTACTACAGATGCGATCTGAGGTTTGTGGACATGCGATCACCTCAGCCCATTCTACCATCAGTAAGTATATTTCACCAGTGGTTCTTTTGTTGTAAGGACAATTGAATGTGCGATGTGCTATTAAGGAGTCTAAGCTCAATTGTGCTTTGAAAACATTTCTGCTATAATCACTCTTTATTTTTCCACGTCTCAAGATTGGTACATGAAAGAAATCGGGTGCATTTTTCCTACCTCCAAGAAGATCGGAACAGTTTTCAAACTTGGTCAAGTTAACTTTACAGAGATTGATGAAGTCACAGAGAGTGGGTTTTATTAGAAAATTCCATTTCCGGTAACAAATAAAGAAACAGAGCCCAGAGGTGACATGCCCTGAGATAAGAAGGATTGGGATATAATTAGATTGCATCCTTCCCCTGCCCAGCCTCCATTCTCACAGTCAAGAGATGGCTAAAGGGGAGTCCTTTTCTTCTTGTGGAGAGGTTGAGAAGGAGCTGCCTTATGGTGATCACTCAAAACTTGCAGATTAGGGTTTGGTCAGATGTGAAGTTTCATTAGCTTTGCTTTTGTGCTCTAAGAGGTTTTTGTTGTTATTTTGCAACACCACCACTTCATATTTGATGTGATTTATGTGATGAACTATTTTGGACTCCATATGTACATTATGGATGTTTACTGTATTACATAGCATTAAAGTTAAAAACTATAAACCATTTACTCAGAGTTCAAGTACTCAGACAGCTTCTTGCAAATAAAAACTTTTAAATTTATGATAATAATAGACAGAGTACATACACATTTTCCAAGAAGGAATTCACCCCAACTGACTACTGTTTTTGTTGTTAATGTCTTCAAGGTACCTGACTTGTAATATTCCCCAGGCCTTTGTATTCACCCGTAAGAGAAGGCAACGGCTGGGTGAGACCTCTTCCTTCCCATGGTCCAGTGTCAGAGCTCAAAGATTTTCAGTCTCTCAAGGATGTTGCTGTTAGACTCGTGTTCGTGATTTTAATCAAGGCTGTTTTAAAGAATTTGGGATTATTTATTTATCTATTGACTTATCTATTATTGTGGTAAGAACACAGAGTAAGATCTACCCTCTTGACAAAACCTCAAATGCACAGTACACTACTGTGGACTGCAGGCACACTGCACCGCAGATCTCTGGAACCTCTCGTGGTTGACTGAAACAGCACACCCAGCGTGTTCCTCCTCCCCCTGGCGTCGGCCCCCCCGCAACCACCTTTCTGCCCTCTGTCTCTCAATCTGTTTTGTATACCTTGTATGCGTGAAATCATGCAGTATTTGTTCTTCTATGAAGGGTTTATAATTTTTTAAAGTCAACGGTGCTTAACATTTCACTATGAAAAATGTCTTTGCGCCTGGCTGGTGTGGCTCCACGGTTGAGCATCGACCCATGCACCAAGAGGTCGCCAGTTCAATTCCTGGTCAGGGCACATGCCTAGGTTATGGGCCCAGCCCCAGTGGGGAGCATGCAGGAGGCGACCAATTGATGTTCTCTCTCATCGATCTCATTGATGTTTCTATCTCTCTCTCCCTCTCCCTTCCTCTCTCTCTAAAACCAATAAAGAAAAAAAAAATTTTTTTAAAAAGTCTTTGTTACTTTTTCTTTCTTTTAACATTTTTTCCTTTATTGATTTTAGAGAGGAGAGGGAGAGAGAGATAGAAACATCAACGAGAGAGAACATCAATTGGCCGCCTCCCGTATGTCCCCCACTGGGAATTTGGCCCACAACCTGGGCATGTGCCCTGACCGGGAATCCAACCAGCAACCTCTAGATGCACGGGTTGACGCTCAACCACTGAGCCACACCAGTCGGGCACTTTTTCTATTATATCTAATGACCACAATCAGCCCAGAACTCACTGGCCTCGCCACAATTTCATCAGCTCTACCCATGGGGTGCATGAGGAGATGACTATTCAGATTTCACATTCACTTCAGTTATTTCTGACATGATCAAGCTTCAGGTGATAACAAACCAAATCAATGTCCCTAACTGGATTTTAAGGTCTGTTGTGCGGCAGCTGGATCTAACGGGCAGGCCAGAGCCCATTGCTCTAAAGAACAAAGGTGTTCTATTAAAATAAATAGAACCTATTTTCAACAGGTTTTGAACTTATTTTCAAATTGGCCTTCGTTCGAAAAGCTTTGGTTTTTGGAAATGTAAAATGGTGCAGCCGCTCTTGAGAAGAGTTTAGCAGTTCCTGATAAAATGAAACAAGCAATTACCGTACAGCACAGTCATCGCACTCCTGAGCATTTATCACAGATCAATAAAATCTCATATTCGCACAATAATATGTGCAGGAATGTCCACTGCAGCTTTATTCATACAGCTAAAACTTGGAAAAAATCCAAATGTCCTTCAATGGACGGAGAGCTAAACAAACTGTGGTACACACGTGCCTTGGAAAGCTATGCAAGATAAACGATGGATGCAATAATTTGCATTGATCTCAAGGGAATTATGTGAGTGAAAAAAGCCAATCCACAAAGGTACGCACCCTATGATTTTATTTAGATAGCATTTTGCAATGATAAAATTGTAGAGATAGAGAACTGAGTGCACGCTGCCATTGGTTAGGGCCGGGGCGGGGCTGGGGAAAGGGCGTGGTTGTGATGGGCCGCGCAGGGGGACCTGGTGGTGATGGGGCTGTTCTGTCTTGACTGGTGCCTGTTACATGAATGCACATGGGGTAAAATTTCATGGTGTTAAACACACAGAAGGGCACCTGAAACTGAGGACGTCTGACTGAGATGGTGTATGGTATCAAGGCCAGTTTGCTGCTTGTGATACTACTGTACGATAGCTTTGCAAGGTATGGCCTTTGAGGGAAACTCGGGGAAAGGTTCTGTATTATTTCTTTTTTTTTTTTTTTTTATCCTCACCTGAGGATATTTTTCCATTTTTTACTCAGATAGAGCGGGAAGGAGAGAGAGGAAGAGAGAGAAACATCGATGTGAAAGGGACACATTGAGTGGCCACCCCCCACACGACCCAACCAGGGCCGGGGACAAACTG
The DNA here is from genome assembly GCF_014108415.1 of Molossus molossus. Lineage (NCBI taxonomy): Eukaryota > Metazoa > Chordata > Mammalia > Chiroptera > Molossidae > Molossus > Molossus molossus. The sequence goes on along the minus strand of NW_023425351.1, from coordinate 41,309,526 downwards.
CAACCGAAGTACGTGCCCTTAGCGGGAACCGAACCCGGGTCTCTGTGGACCGCAGGCTGACGCTCTAACCGCTGAGCCAAACTGGCCAGGGCTGTATTATTTCTTACAACTACATATGAATCTACAATAATCTCAAAATTAAAAGGTTTAATTTAAAAAAGGCTGGTGTGGGTCAGTGGTTACAGCGTCGGCCCAAGTACCAAAGGGTTGCTGATTTGATTCTCAGTCAAGAGCACGTACCTGGGTTGCAGGTTTGATTCCTGGCCCTGGTCAGGGCATGTGTGGGAGGCAACCGATAGATGTGTCTCTCTCAGTCTCTCCCCCTCCCTCCCTTCCACTCTCTCTAAAAATCAATGGAAAAAATATCCTCGAATGAGGATTAACAAAAAAGAAAGGAATAAAAAGGCTTTGCTTGTAGTTGAAGATATTGCAGGGCAAGCAACTCTTTAAATTTGTTAGACTATTACAGAGCAAAGAGTGTTTCATTGGTTTCTACTGAGCAACAGCATATATTGCAAAATAGAACTACAGGCCTCAGGAGAGTTAGAAATCATATCTGTTCTTGGGAAAGCAATTTGGTATCAGTACCCTCTAGAAGTCAGTACAAGGATAAGAACAGCATAAGACAAAAGAAACCTAGATGAATTCTCAATGTATTCTAAAGATGAACTTTTGATTACCTTTCTTATCCTTGAAGCTCAGAATTAAACTGTATACTTACGTAGGTGCAGATGGCACATTTGCTTGTGGGCCAATTTCTATGTTTGGATATTATCAGTTATTCTTGTCATACTTAACTGTTCATCTAACAAGTGGCTCTTGCATTCCACTATGCGAAAGGTGCTGTGGGGTGCAGGAAGGTGAGAGTCGTAGGTCTCAAAAGAATTTACATGAGTCCACTGAGGAAGACAGGGCAGTGGTAAACCGGAGTGTGATGAATACCTCTGGACAGGTGCAAATGCAAGCCAGGGCTGTGCAGAGGGGAGAGAGACTCCGTGTGTGTGCATGTGTGTGTATGTGTGTGTAGAAAGAGAATTAGGAATGAGGACTGAGGACATCAAGGAAGGATTCTAGGAGATGTTGTTTAAACTGATCCTGAAGAGCCCGGCCAGTGTGGCTCAGTAGTTCAGCATCGACCCTTGCACTAAGAAGTCGCTGGTTCGATTCCTGGTCAGGGCACATGCCCAGGTTGTGGACCAAATCCCCAGTGGGGTGCATGCAAGAGGTGGCCAATTAATCTTCTCTCTCATCGATATTTCTCTCTCCCCCCTCCTCTCTAAAACCAATAAAGAAAATAATAAACTGATCTTGAAGAGATTGAGTATTTAGCTCTTTAAATTTAAATACAGTGCAATACAAGTAAATTATAAGTTCAGTTTCTCAGTCGCACTAGCCACATTTTTTTTTTTTTTTTTATCCTCACCCGAGGACATTTTTCCACTTTTTGTTCAGGTAGAATAGGAGGGGGAGAGAGGAACAGAGAGAGAGAGAAACATCGACGTGAAGGGACACATCGAGTGGCTGCCACCCGCACGACTGACCAGAGCCGGGGACAAACTGCAACCGAGGCACATGCCCTTAGCGGGAACCGAACCCGGGTCTCTCGGGACCGCAGGCCGACGCTCTAACCGCTGAGCCAAACCGACCAGGGCGCACTAGCCACATTTTAAGTGCTCAATAGCCTAATGTAGCTAGTGGCTTCCATATTTGGCACATGGAGGCAGGACATTTCTATCACTGTGCTTGCCTAGAATTTGACCAGGTGGGGATGGCAAGGGTTCTCTAGGTGGAGTCGGCAGCAAGAACAGCTGGGAACGGGTGTGCACAGGGAGCAGTGGGAGATGAAGGTGAAAGCTTCAGGGGTACCAAAAGCAGCACCCTTTCTTCTTCCATTTAACACTATATCCCCATTTAACTCTATATACCCCATATAGAGAGATTTCCCTTATTCTTTTCTATCGCTGTGTAGAACTCCATTACTGAATGTGATATAATTCATTCAACCAGCACCTCTTGATAGATATCTGGGCTATTTCCAGTCTTTCACTCTTTTTTTTTTATCCTCACCCGAGGACATTTTTCCATTTTTTTGTTCAGATAGAGCGGGAGGGAGAGGAAGAGAGAGAGAGAGAAACATCGACGTGAAGGGACACATCGAGTGGCTGCCACCGCACGACCAACCAGGGCCGGGGACAAACTGCAACCGAAGTACGTGCCCTTAGCGGGAACCAAACCCGGGTCTCTCCGGACCGCAGGCCGATGCTCTAACCGCTGAGCCAAACCGGCCAGGGCCAGTCTTTTACTCTTACAAGCAATGCCTAATGTATAAGACATTTTATATTTGAGGCTCTGTCCTCCTGAACACAGTGCTTCCGTAGTGACCTGGCAGCCCCGCCGACCCTGCCGAGACAGAGCCCCTTTCTGTCTCTCCCTGGTTCAAAGTGGCGGAGGATGGGCTGTGGGCTGAGAGTGCTCTGTGTTCACATTGCCACCTTGTGGTGGTTTCAGATTCCTCCTTAGGGAACCTGCCCTGTGGCGGGCAACGGTAGGCACACAAGTCACACAAGGGTTGGAGGTCAGAAGTCAGCACTTACCAGAGAAATCATTCACTTGGAGTCAAGGGTGCCCTTAGTTCTTTGTTAGGCCACTGTCCTCCTGAGCGATTACTATAATGTCCCACCTGCCCCTTAGGGTCTTAAAAAGGCTTAGCTCCAGGCCCCCACTAGCCGGTGTGGCTCAGTTGGTTGGAGTATCATCCCCTACACAGAAAGGTTGATTCCCAGTCAGGGCACATGCCCAGGTTACAGGTTCAATCCCCAGTTGGGGCGCATACGGGAGGTAGTGGATTGATGTTTCTCTAACTTCAATAATTCTCTCTCTCTCCTTTCATCTTTCTCTAAAATCAATTAAAAAAAAAAGACTTCCCATTGCTCTGACTATGCAGTAAAGCCCAGTGAAGGGAGTAGGGTGCTCCATATTTGAGTTAGAGTCTCTCTTTTTTTAGAAGATTTTTTATTTATTTATTTTTATCCTTACCTGAGGACATTTTCCCATTTTTTTATTCAGATAGAGCAGGAGGGAGAGAGAGGAAGAGAAACATCGACGTGAAAGGGACACATTGAGAGGCTGCCACCCACATGACCCAACCAGGGCCGGGGACAAACTGCAACCAAAGTACATGCCCTTAGCAGGAACTGAACCCAGGTCTCTCTGGACTGCAGACTGATGCTTTAACTGCCGAGCCAAACCGGCCAGGGCAAGTTAGAGTCTCTTGCCAAAGAGCTTAGAGTTTTTGGCCTTTCCTACAACACAGACTTTTATTTTCCTTTGCTTCCTGCTTAAAGGTTACATAGAATGCCCCTTTTATTTATTTTTATTTTTTTTTATCCTCACCCGAGGACATTTTTCCTTTTTTTTTTTTTTTTTTTGTACAGATAGAGTGGGAGGGAGAGAGAGGAAGAGAGAGAGGGAAACATCGACGTGAAAGGGACACATCGAGTGGCTGCTACCCGCACGACCAACCAGGGCCGGGGACAAACTGCAACCGAGGTACGTGCCCTTAGCGGGAACCGAACCCGGGTCTCTCCGGACCGCAGGCAGACGCTCCAACCGTGAGCCAAACCGGCCAGGGCAGAATGCCCCTTTTATAACAAGGCTATATGATTTTGCCCTGGTTCCATTCTGTAACCTTCAAAACTATACTTCATATCCCCAAAATCACACTTATAAATTATACTTTGAATTTATGGATTTGCTCATGGGATGCTATCTATAATTTACTTTAAAACACTTTGGCATGGAGAGTGGGATATACATTTGTGTTTTAGTTTAAGCCACACTAGGGGAGCTGACTATTCTAACTCTGGTGGTGACTGGCTAGTGTGGTACCAGAAAGATTCTGACCCGGAAGAAGGTACCATAACACTTCTGTTTTCCATATCTCCGATCAGCACTGGCTTTGTCATTTGCCTTTTGGCATTGCTTCTAGTGGCTTTTGTTTTTAGCTTCATAGAGTTTTATTAGTCTTTAAAAAAAAATTACCCCTGGATTTTGAGTCTTTGTTAGGAAGAGCCACATTATAAAAGAATTTATTCATGTTTTCTTAAATAGGGTTTTTATGTGATCGCTGATCCACTTGGAGTTTGCTGTTGTGCATAGGGTGAGCCATAGCTTGGTTTGTCTCTTCATGAGCCAGTACCCCATTTAATTACAGAGGCCTTAGAGTTTAGTTGCAGTATCTGATAGGGTTAATTTCTCCTCACAGCTCTTGTTTCTCCCCCTTGTCAATTGCCTTTATATATTACTATAGGTATTAGCTTGCAATCGTCAATTGTGTTGCACATTTCAAAAAACTCCATCTGACTAATCCCTTTGTATATGCTTTTACTATACAAAATTTTAAAGTTTTACAAGGTTAGTCACATAAGTACAGCCATTGATGTTTTAAAATTAAATTTATTGGGGTGGCATTGGTTAAGAGGATCATGTAGGTTTCAGGTGTAGATTTCTATGATTTCAGATCTGTATATTGCACTGTGTGCCCACCACCCGGATTCAAATCTTCCGTCACCATATATTAGGCCCTTGTCACTCCCCCACCCTGCCACCCCCTTCTCTCTGGCAACCATCACACTGCTGTTTGTGTCCACAAATTTCAGTTTTATATTCTGCATGTGAGTAAAATCATATGCAGAATATGATTAGCTTTCTCTGATTGGCTTATTTCATTTAGTATCAGTCCATCCACAAATGGCAGTATTTCATCTTTTCTCACGGCTGAGTAGCATTGCATTGTGCACATGTACCACATCTTCTCTACCCAATCCTCCATCAAAGGACACTTTGGTTGTCTCCATGTCTTGGCCACCGTGAATACTGCAATGAACATAGAGGTACATATATCTTTGTGAATATGTATTTTCCAATTTTTCTGGTAGATAGCCAGGAAGGGATCGCTGGGTCACATGGTAGCTCTATTCTTAATTTTTTGAGGAATTGCCAGACTGTTTTCCATAGTGGCTGTACCAGTCCGTATTCCCACCAACAGCGAATGAGGGTTACATTTTCTCCACAACCTCTCTAGCACATTATTGTCTTTTTTATTATAGTCATTCTAACAGGTGTGAGGTGGTATCTCACTGTAGTTTTGATTTGCATTTCCCTAACTGCTAGTGAGGTTGAACATCTTTTCATATATCTGTTGGCCATTTGTATGTCTTGTTGGGAAAGGTGTTCGTTCAGGTCCTTTGTCCATTTTAAAAATCTTTATTGTTGAGAGTATTACAGATGTCCCCCTTTTTGCCCCTGGTCCTCCACCACCCCATTCCCACCTCGCCCTAGGCCTTCACCATCCCTATTCTCTGTGTCCATGGGCAATGACTATAAGTTCTTTGGTTAATCTTCTCCCTGTCCCTCTGATTTGTCAGTCTGTTCCATGCCTCTGGTTCTATCAGTTTATTGTATTTATTATATTCCACATAAGTGAGATCATGTGATATTTGTCTTTCTGTGACTGGTTTATTCTGCTTAGCATAATAATCTCTAGGTCCCTCCAAGCTGTCTCAAAGGGTAGTAAATCCTTTTTTTTTCACAGCTGTATAGTATTCCATTCTGTAAATGTACCACAACTTTTTTATCTACTCATCTATTGATGGATGTTTGGGCTGTTTCCAGATCTTAGCAATTGTAAATAGTAATGCTAATAACATAGGAGTACACACATTCCTTCTGATTGGTGTTCTGGGCTTCTTAGGATATATTCCTAGAAGTGGGATCACTGGGTCAAATGGCAGTTCCATTTTTAATTTTTCGAGGAAACTCCACACAGTTTTCCATAGTCGCTGCACCAGCCTGCATTCCCACCAGCAGTGTACTAAGGTTCCTTTTTCTCCACACCCTTGCCAGCACTTGTTGTTTGATGATTTGTTGATGGCGACCATTCTGGCAGGTGTGAGGTGATACCTCATTGTTGTTTTAATTTGCATCTCTCTGATGATTAGTGATGTTGAGCATTGTTTCATATGTCTACTGACCATCTGTATGTCCTCTTTGGAGGGGACTGTTCAGGTCCACTGCCCACTTTTTAATTGGATTGTCTTTTTTTTTGAGTTGTATAACTTTAAATATTTTGAAAACACCCCTCATCAGATGTATCATTGGCAAATATGTTCTTCAATACTGTGGGTTCCCTTTTCATTTTGCTTCCCATACAGCCTGAGACTGACCGTAGGACGCCCTCCCTCCCCACACCAAGATCACTGGTTCCTGGAGCAGGCCTTTGCCCTGCTTCCAGCGAGCATGTCAGGCACTTCCCTTGATCTGGGCTGGGTGAAGCACCAGTACCCCATCTATCCTGCCCTGTTCTACAGAGTTTAAAACAACAACAAAAACAAACTCTTTTTTTTTTAAATTGAATTTAGAGAGAGAGGAAGGGAGAGGATAGATAGAAACATCGATGAGAGAGAACATCAAATGGCCACCTCCTCATGCCCCCACTGGTGACTTGGCCCACAACCTGGGCATGTGCCCTAACCAGGAATTGAACTGGTGACCTCTTGGTGCATGGGTCGATGCTCAACCACTGAGCCACACCAGCTGGGCTCTGTATAATTCTTTAGCACCCGCCATGTGCTTTGTATGGAAGTTCCCTGAATAAACTCCAGATGTTAGCCTCTTTCTTTGGTCTCTAGGCTCCAGAAAATTTCCCCAACTCATCTCTAAGACAATGTTGGTTAGCAGGTAACTCTGCCTTGATACGATTTTAATCAAGATGACTTTAGTTTTTCACCTATTTTAAGCTTTTTTTTTTTTTTTCAATCTAAGTTTGGAGTGATTATTGGATTTAAAACTTCTTTAAATCCTGATCACTTTCTGCTTTAATTTTGATAAAATGAAATAATAGATTTCTTGACACCGGCCAACATTTGCATCATTTGATAAATTTCTGGATTTTATTTGCTCATCACAGAAATGCCTCCTTTCCTCTTTCCAGTGCTAAGGCAGGTTTTCTTCTGTCATTACTGTGGTCATTTTACTTTTTATTTTCAGGGGAGAGCGCGAACGCAGTCCCCTACTACTACAAATTGTGCAGCCGAGTTTCCCACATTTGGGGAAATCGCAGGGTCAGAACGTCCGAAGTGCAGTGGACAAACCTCGCCCTGGGGAACCACCTTCGTGATCCTGGTGACTCCACTGCCAGGTAAATATTCATTTTACTTTTGATAAGAAATAGGAATAGTAGCAACTTTCCCAGGTAATCCCATATTTTTCTATTCAGATGGTCTAGAAGAGAAAGAAATCACTCATAATTCCTGTATCTTAAGTGACTAATAGTTCTTTGTTTTGTCATAAACCCCTTTGTGGTGTGTCAGGAAGCTTGCAGACCCTCAACAAACTCACAAGGAGCCCTGCCCCCAAGCTGGTACTTGCTGCTTTGCTGAGTCTGCTGGGGGAAGCCCCGTCTATAGCCTGCGGACCCTGTCCTCACCCAGGGGAGGGCCTGGTGTGTCCTGCACACTGCACCCTCTGGGGTACGGCACCATTCATGTGCTGTCATTGCCCCCACATATTAAAGTTTCCCAACACGTCTGTATAATGACTTGAGGAGGAGCACCAGGGAGGCTGTCCTGACATCTTTCCAAGGAGACTAGATGTTACCTGGGACCCTTAGCCAGTGCTGGCACCAAAAAGGACCTGGGGCGTTTGAGAGCAGCTATTTTCACCCATGGCTTTCCCTTCTTGATCCTGTTACCAAACACAACAAAGTCAAGTTCACCCCCAATATCCCCACTGGTAACGTTCTGTTTCTTAACCAGAATGGTGGTTTCAGGTGTTCATTTTATTATGCTTTATAATTTATGCACGTTACATATATTCATTTTAAATGCTTTGATACAATAAATAAAAAAGGAAAGCACACATATACAAAAAAGAATGCCATTATCATGGGGATGACCTTGATTTGCTTAAAATTTTCTTCAAATTAGCCTATTCATAAACTTTACTATGATGATTATTGGTCAGCAAACATTTACAATGCATCTCATAAACCTGTCTTGATGCTAGGGTTAGAAATTCTTTTCCTGTTAAATTATTATAAAGAATAGTAATGCCTTATGTTTAAAAAAAAAAAAGATTACTTGATACACTAGGGTCATCCTGCTGGAACTCGTCAGAATCTATACTCGCAGGACAGGAGTGGTAGGCTACCAAGTTTCCTTCAGCCTTCCTCTGGAATGGAAAGCTTTCACTGAGTGGCAGAAATGTCTCCCAGAATCTATTACATATAAATTACTAGAAGCAGCATCTAAGAGATTTCAAAACTTCTGCTTAACTGGATAAACCCAAACCTGATCTTAAAAATGTTTGGGTGCCAGCCTTGGTCGGTTTAGTTCAGTGGTTGGAGCATTGGCCTGTGGACCAGAGAGTCCCGGGTTCAGTTCCTGCTAGGGGCACGTACCCCCCCCAAAAAAAAGTTTGGGTGCCAGATACACAGAGATAACTAGCGGTGCCTCATACCCAGTTCTCCACTGCTTCCTCAGCAATGAATCCTGAAATGTTAATTTGGCCCATGACAACCCAGAATAAAGACTATTTCCCATCCCTCTTTGTAGCAGATCAAGGGATTAAGTTTGGGTTGATAAGCCTACGTGGTGTGAATAACTTGAAAGTTGTATTCTTAAAGGAAGGGGGCAGAAATACTAATAGACATTTCTAGCTGGTGCAACTTTCTGCAACCATGACTTGAAAGCCACATGCTGAGAACAGGGAGGGGCAACACAGAGGGGACGCGGTGCCTGACCCTGTCTGTCACAGGAGACCTGGACTGCCTTTCTAGTCTTTCATGTGCAGGAGAAAGAAACTATCTTGTTTAAGTTGCTATTTATCATTGAGGGACACAGCTAAATTAATAAGAAGGCCAAATTTGAGTCATTTCATTAATCTAAAAGGTTGATACAATTGATAAAATGCACATCAACTGCTAACATGATGTATGATGGCAGCTGTCCCCATGGTGTCACATACAGGGACATTCTAAGATGCTTAACTCCAAATATTTGAATGGTAAAGCCTGCAAGTGCACCTGTGGTTTTAGACAGAAATGCCAAGAACTTCAAAAAAGAAACTGACTTTATACTAGCTTAAGATGCAAAATGACTGAGAAGTCCCTCCCCATAAGAGAACTATAGTGAGCAATTTAAACAAAACAAAAATGGTTTTATTTACAATACTCAATGCATTTACAAATAACATATTTGCATTCCTTAAGTCTTTTGGAAAGTAATTCCAGTTTGTGCAATGAGTTTACAGGAAAGACTTAAGACATCTATTAGACATCTTAAACCTAATTTCTAAAATTTGAAAGATATTTCACACTATATTAATAGAGGACTGCTTTTAATTAAGAAAAACTAAACTCTGTAGTTAAATATTGCCCTTCAATATTTTCAACCCAAATACAAACTGGATTAGTCTATGAAATAATATCATTAGATTCGAATGAATTATTTCCACTGTCCCCCCAACAAAATGCATGCGCAAAGTAAACATGGCAAATTACATTAAAGACATTTTATTTCAATACTTTTTGGACTCTCTCAACTGGTTCGCTTAGTCCAGAGTATAGACAGGTAAGGCTCCCATCTGGGGAAATCCTAAACCACTACTCCCTGATCCAGAATAGGGAAGAATTTTCAGTATGTGGAGACAGGAGGGATTAGGAATATTTTAAAGTAGTTTCTCTAGGAGCCTTATTTGCTAATCAGAACAAGGTTCCCCTCCAGGCCTGATGAAAACTAAAGTGATAGGTTATCTTCCTACTAATAGTTTGGGGAGCATCTAATCTAAACCCCCAGGGGACAATAGGCTCCTCTATCTCCTCCTCCTCCCTGAATCACTACTTGATTTTAGTGCCTTCTGAGTTGATGATGGGGAAGAGTTCATGCATTCAGATTCGAGAAACTACTGTTATGTCACATGAAGACTCTGGGGCAGGTAAAGAGCGATAAACACTAACACTGCATAGGGCAGGAGTTTGCACGTCATGCCAAGTGAAAGAGAATGAACACCCCCTTCTCTACACTCATCTCTCCTGAAAAGACACACCTCTAACACCTGGCATAAATGGTTGACTGGTACACTAAACTGGAGAAATAAAGTCCAATACTTGACACAGCCAACAAAATTCTAAGATAAAGAAATGGTGAGGTAGAGTTGAGAGAGTTCAATTAAATTTTTTGAGCTCAGACCTTTTGGCACATCCTAAAATTAGACTCCCTACTGAATTCTCCTTTGTCAGACCTTTACAAAGTGCTGGCATCTTAGGAATCCTTGGATCTATTTAGGAATCATCTATGTAAAGCTAACAGAACAAAGTCATTTGGAGAAATCCATTACTGGCACATTAGCATATTTATCCCAATATTAAAGCAAATAAAAACAATGCTATCCATTTGCTGAATTTATTTAAACAAATCAATTTAGAAATATCATAGAATTAAGCAAAACTTCTGACATGTAAACATACTGCCATGTTCCTGAAACAGATGTTGACACCTGATAAGAGTTAATAACCAATTGTTAGGAAAGCTGTCCATTAATAAGGCCAGTCTTCAGTAAAACTAAAACCATTTTGTTTCTTTAGCTTTCCTAGACTGACAATACAATACTACCAAACCACAATCAAATATAATAAAGACAACGGTGGATGGACAGATCAGTACCATTGGTTACAGCTAAACAGTTTCATTCTTGGCGCCACATAAAAACAATTAAGCCAATCACATCAAATAAATCATGGCTTTTTTTCTTTATCACAATTCACTAAGTAATGTTAATTATGGTCCTTGTCAAACACGTTTGGTAAAGGCTATTTACAGTGTACATGGCCGAGCATGCACTATTTATAGTTACAAAGATACCTGCCAGTTTATTACAATAGGATTACACAGTGCCTGAAAATGGTGAAACAGCTCACACAGCATTGAAATCAATAGTTTCAAGCATAAAACGTTCCTTATTTGACCATGATTGCAATAATTAGATGAAAATTCTTATAAAAAGATGAATCCCCTTCAAGAAATTGATGCATATTCTACCCACTACAGGTTAAGGCAGTAAAAAAATGTATTCCTGATAACTGGAGGTCTTGACAATGTCAATTAAAGCTGTCTGACTCTAGTTTTCCATTCTCCATCATATACTCAAAGTTCTGTCTGTAGAACTAGTTTGTAAAAGATTTCATTGTTATATTCAAAAAAATATTAGTAATGAAGAAGAGATGATGCTGAAAAAAAGTAATTGCTAGGGAAAGAAAAAATATAAGTTTCATTTTGCCTCAAAGTTTTCAAATCATAAACAGGAGCTTTATTTGTGAGTCTCATCCTTAAAAGTATAAAACAAATACATATAGTTTATCATTCTTAATTTAAAATATATTGTACTTTGAACAATTCAAGTAATGTAAGACTATAAAAAATAAGTTCAGAAGCCATAAGTGTCAAATGCATTTTCAATGTTTAACTAAGAACTTTTTAAAAATTGTAAACTAAACCATGATGGTTTAGTTAAATAAATGGTAAATGACTTTTTATTTGCACTTGTGATTCCTTTAATACAAATTGCTACCAACAAATATGTAAAGATATGGCTGATTATGCATTTGATCAAAGCACTTTGATTTAAGCATAAAACAGATTTAAATGGTGTTAAGTTCCGTGCATAAGATCCAAAAAGTTGCCTGTGAATTTGTAGGCAACCCTCTCCTAATCAGCATCCTTTATTCCTCAGTTGCAGATGAGAAAGGGCACAATCTGTTGTAAACAGGGCACTGCTGTAAAACCAGGATAACATTCTTAAATTTCTTAAATTAAGATCGTTCTCATTAAATTGAAAAGACTTTCCCCAAGTGTCTTCCAGCACTGTAGTATATTCTGCTGACCTCTTAATTTCATAAATTAACTTTCTTTTGATTCCATTTTTATGGTGGTTGTGTTCACAGTTTTGTTTTAAAAATTGGTTTAAATTTATATAAAACTCTGTACATGTTCACAAATTATTGCATAAACAGCATAATCTTCATGACAGTGTTTGCAAACACATGTCCAATTCAGGAAAAGAAAATTCACGTTTCCCGCCTGGCTTTTTTCTTCTTTTTTATTTGTTTGGGAGATTCCCAGCTAGTTTCAGACTTAGCTGAAAGGAAAAAGAAAACAAACAAACAAACAAAAACAGGAGAGAAAAATGTTAGAAGGATAGTTAATACAGTTATGTCTCAAAAATATTAAAGTTGTATCAATAAAAACATGTTTCAAAATCCACTAAGAAAGCTTTAGATTTTTTTTTTTTTAAATCCTCATCTGGCCCTGGCCAGTTTGGCTCAGTGGTTGGAGCATCACCCTGTAGTTCGGAGAGACCCAGGTTCGGTTCCCGCTAAGGGCACGTATCTCAGTTGCAGTTTGTCCCCGGTCCTGGTTGGTCGTGTGGGTGGCAGCCACTCGATGCATCCCTTTCACGTCGATGTTTCTCTCTCTCTCTCTCTCTCTCTCTCTCTCTCTCTCCTTCTCCCTCCCTCCCACTCTATCTGAACAAAACATGGAAAAATGTCCTTGGGTGAGGATAAAAAAAAAAATCCTCATCTGAGGACATTTTTCCAGGGCCGGGGACAAACTGCAACTGAGATACATGCCCTTAGTGGGAACGGAACCCGGGTCTCTCCAGACCACAGGCCAACGCTCTAACCACTTAGCCAACCGGCCAGGGCAAGAATGCTTTAGATTTTATGTTTAAGTTTTCAAGTTCTAGTTACACATTTTAGGTTATTTTGTTTGTTTTCCTGTTTTTCTTTCAATTCCAATGTACTATTTGGTTAAACTATATGGATGACATTTTACCAGTTTTTAACTAAAAAACCAATCATTTAGAAAAATAATTTTTTATTTATTGATTTTAGAGAGAAAGGAAGGGAGAGGGAGAGAGAGATGGAAACACTGATGAGAGAGAACATCGACTGGCTGCCTCCTGCATGCCCCCCACTGGGGATCGGGCCCACAACCTGGGCATGTGCCCTGACTGAATATTGAACCTGTGACCTTTTGGTGCATGGATTGACGCTCAAACAGTGAGCCACACTGGCCAGGCTAGAACAATTTGCAGTTTCTTTTTTTTCTTCATTGATTTTTTTTTTTTTAGATAGAATGAAAGGGATGGAGGGAGAGAGAGGGAAAGAGACAGAGCAAAACATCAATGTGAGACACATTGACTGGGTTGGGGACTGAACCTGAAACTGAAGTATGTGCCCTTGACCAAGAATTGAACCTGTGACCCTTTGTTCTGAGGGCCCATGCTCTAATCGCTGAGCCAAACTGGCTAGGGCCATCATGCAGTTTCAAGAACATGTGCACCCATCCAGGATGGTGTGGCTCAGTTGGTTGGGTGCTGTCCCATGCACCAAAAGGTTGTGGGCTGGATCCCCGGTAGGCGTGCAGGAGGCAGCCAAATGATACTCTGCTCTCACATTGTTTCTCTTTCTCTCTTCCTCTCAAATAAAAAGGGGAACATGTGCACCCCAAAAGGGAGGGACCAGAGACTAGGGACCAGGGTAGGTACCAAGTCCTCCTCTGTGTATGTCCTTGGCAACCTATTCTTGCCCAGAGTGATTTCAGCTCCTTAGCCCTTACAACTGAGTCTACAAGGTCCCAAGGAATCAAGTCTTTGCAAAGAAAGAACAAGGCTGCTCTACGACCAGAAATCTAAATATAGTTATGAATAGTACAGAGAACACACAAAAGAACCAAAAATAGGATGACTTACTTTGTGAAGGAGGCACACTATTTTGCTTAGTATTTGACTTGGATTTATCTGACTCTTGTAGCATCGGTGGCACTTGGGAAGAGCTCTTGTCAGTATCACTTTTTGATAAAATAACAGATGGCTCGGTAGAAACAGCAGGTGAGAGAGTCTTGATAGGCTAGTTTGAAATACAATTACTTTAGATTTTTGTAAGGAATTTTAAATAAAATTAAATATCACAGTAATATCAAGAGGCTGTTTAGCAATAGTACTACTAGGATGGTTTCTAGAAGCAGCACAACTCATGCCTGCCCTCTAGTGACATAATCAAATATATCTTTACCTACAAATACAGGAGACAAAAATGGATGAAGGTTTAAAATGACAAGATGTTTGCTCTGGCCGGTTTTCTCAATGGTTAGAGCGTCGGTCCGCAGACCAAAGAGTCATGGGTTTGATTCCGGCCAAGGGCCTGTACCCCAGTTGCGGTTCGTCACAGGCCCTGAAAGGGGTCGTGAGGCAGGCGACCAGTTGATGTGTGCCCCTCACACTGGTGTGTTTCTCTCTCTCTTCCTCACATTCTAACTGAAGATAAATGGAAAAATATCCTCAGGTAAGGATTGAAAAAAAACCAAAAACGACAAGATGTTTACTGAATCTCAAATAGGAATAAACAATTTTCATTAACTTTTATACTTTCCTTTTTTCTTATAAATTACATGATTTTATATTTGTTAGCAATTCAATGCTACTCACCAACTCTCAAATCAAAACTTTTTCATGTGAAAAACAAAAAACAACTTCTTCATGTGAAAGACAAAAGAAAACAGCTAATGTCAGAACTATCAGTAGGCGATACCCGCCCTTTCCCCTTCTGGAGGTAGGGATATCTTGAACAACAGCAGCAGCAGCAGCGATAGCTTCAGTTTCCTACCCAAGGAAAAAGACGATCTCAGACGAAAGCTGACTATGGCTACTAGTGTTTTTTTTTTAAATCCTCACCCGAGGACATTTTTCCATTTTTTTGTTCAGATAGAGTGGGGGGGGGGGGAGAAACATCAACGTGAAAGGGACACATCAAGTGGCCGCCACCCGCATGACCAACCGGGGCCAGGGACAAACTGCAACCGAGGTACACACCCTGAGTGGGAACAGAACCCAGATCTCTCTGGACCGCAGGCCAATGCTCTAACCACTGAGCAAAACTGGCCAGGGCTATGGCTACTAGTTTTGCCAATTAAAACCACTTAAGCCCTGGCTGGTTTGGCTCAGTGGTTAGAGTGTCGGCCTGTGGACCAGAGAGGCCTGGGTTTGGTTCCCACTAAGGGCACGTACCTTAGTTGCAGTTTGTCCCCAGCCCGGTTGGGGTTGTGTGGGTGGCCACCACTCGATGTGTCTCTCTCACATTGATGTTTCTCTCTCTCTTTCTTCCCCCCTCTCCCTCTCCTGCTCTGTCTGAAGATAAATGCAAAAATGTCCTCAGGTGAGAAATTAAAAAAAAAACAAACAAAAAACCACTTAAACTCAGGTCCAAATCTTCAGAGTTTTATCCAGCCTGGTGGTGAAATCATAATGCTTAGGGCCTAGACTCCTGAGCCTTGCTTCTCCTCTTCAACCTATGAGCAGAAAGGGGTTAAACTGATTTGCTTCAGTGAGGTCTGTTAATGAACTGTCAAAACCAGGTAAACACAGAATCTCTAATATGTGGAGTCCCGTGAGGCTTTAACAGATGAGTAGGCTATCATTTCACCCTTTAGCTTTACCTTTGATTGTTATTTTGAATAGAGGTAATGGTTTCTTTTGCCCTCTGTTCTTCCAGGCTTCATGGGTTCAAGAAAACATAACGGGAAAGGAAACAAAAGGAGGGAGCTGTGTGCACTCAGATAACTGCTGGGGTTCTTTCCTCCTACTTCAGATATCTGAAGCAGCATTTTTACTGTTCCGTTCAGCTTTCTTAATATTCCCTGTATTTATTTCATACTCAAAAGTTTTATTACTTATTTTTAATCTCCTTTCCTCCTGTTTTCTCACTTATCTACGTTTAATCACAAAAAGGTTCAAGTATTCTTTACAAGATGGCTTCTGAAAATAAAGCAAAACATCAAAATGTTAAACGACTCTTTGTAGTCCTACTATTAAACCTATGGATGTCCTGAAATTGTATCCTTTTATCTCAAAATACTCTCAGGGAAATAAAAGCATCAAATTCAAATAGAAAAAATGGTTAAGATTTTGTTTTAGTACAAGACTGTTACAAATTATTTTTCTTAGTGGTAATTCAGGTTCTTGTCTAAAGCTGTTTCATTAAGTATTTAAGCTCCACAAAGGCAGATATATACATATTTTTTCTTTGTTCTCTAATATATCCCCAGAATCTAAAATAGTATGTGGCATATAGTTCTCAATACATTTTTTAAAATAAGTAAATAAATAAACTATGCAATTCCAGTAGAATTTAATATATTTCAATATGATGTAATTCATCTAAATAGAAATCAAAGTCTGTCACTAGCCTAGACCTTTTGTAAAATGGTGCCTTCTGACACATCAAAAATTTCCATTGAAGGCACATATTTCAAGAACTTGTCACCAAATTTAAACAAATGTTATATTTTCTCTAAACTATCTATCAATCCCTGTATGCCTGGATATTTAATAGAGGAAAATACAGTCTAGCAGGTCTGGTTTTGCCATTGATAGTTTTGTGACTTTGGACAAATTTATTCAATTTCTCTAACCTTATTTACATAATGGGCTCTATACCTTTCTCGTAGGGTTATTGTGAGGAATAAACTATTTTGAGCATTTTAAATGCTTAGCACAATACTTTAATAAAATATTAATTATAATACAATTCTGTCATCAAAATTTTATTCCTTAAGTATAAAAAAAAAATCACCTGGCTATTTTTGACCAGTGCTTCTGCTGGATCACTAGTGCTTATGGTTTTCAAAGAAAAAGCTTTCTCCTGTTTTGGACGGATTTTAGAGGCATTCACTGGAAGCTCTTCTCTAATCTCTTTTTCTAATTCTTCTGAGTCCTGCAGAGAAGAGTAGTAGTCTATTAGATGACATAAATTACCCATTTTTACTAATTAAACCTATTCGGTTTGTTGTATTAATGTCCAGAAGATATTCCAAAAAATAATTTTAGTTCAGAAACTGTTCAGCTTAAAAGATCATACAAAAACAATTTTTCAAAGATATATAATACATAGATACATTTGGAACATACATTCATCATTCCTGTTGTCCACAGGGATTTAAATCAATTGTAAATTAAAAAAACAATATACAAAAAGGAGAAACATCTGTAACAAATTAATAAAAATTAATAAAAATAATTAAAAAAATAAAAAGGCAATTAAAAAAATAGCCTTTCACGTAATGACTTCCTTAAGAAATGAAAAATCTATAAATGCATTTTCTAGACAAATTAAGTTCACACAGTAGAAAGGACAGAGATAGGAATTTCATTTTGGCCAACACACAGTCTATTTGTATAATCTTAAGGACAGATCATTTTGTTTTGATGAATCTTAGTTTCTTCAACTATAAAATAAAATTTGCCTAGATAATTTCTAAGGTCCTATCCAAGTTTTAACTTTTCCATTCTTAGGCCTTCAGACTTTTAAAAAGTTTGAACAAAAAAATTCTAAAATACATTACATGCTTAGATATGTAAAATAAATATGAACTAGAATATATTAAATAGGATCATTGTGATTTATATGGTTCTTTAGGAAACTCATACAAAAAAAAATACCTGTTTTATTTATTTCTTTATTTGACCATTTATTTTAAACAACAGGCTAAGATGATCTTGAAAGTTTCCTTCCAACACTGATATTCTATAAAACTTGTTCAGAATGATAGTGTGTTTAGACAGTTATTAAAAATTTTGTTGTGAAATTAATTTGAGAAAGTAGCTTTGGAGGTATGTATACATGTTAAAATTTGCAATGTGTACAAAGTTGATGAGAAGATATCAGATGTTTCTATGCTAAGCTGAACTCAATGGTAAAAAACCCACCAACCACATACAAAAACTAAATAGAACTATACTGAAAAAAGACAAATTCAAAAATGTAATCATTTATGGGTAGGATGCTATGTGCTATATACTTCACACAGAACCTCATGGATCCCTCATTTAAACAATGATGAAACTGAAATTTGAAGAAAGGTCTGACTCTAGCCCTGGCCAGTTTGGCTCAGCAGTTAGAGCATTGGCCTGTGGACCAGAGAGTACTGGGTTCGGTTCCCGCTAAGGGCAGTGCCGTACCTTGGTTGCATTTTGTCTCCGACCCTGGTTGGGGTTGTGTGGGTGGCAACCACTTGATGTGCTCTCTCACACTGATGTTTCTCTCTCTCTCTTCTCCCCTCTTTCCCTCCCGCTCTATCTGAAGATAAAAGCAAAAAATGTCCTTGGGTGAGGATAAAAATAAATAAATTAATTAATTAAAATAAATATTAAAAAAGAAGGTCCAGTCTGGCCGATGTGGCTCAGTGGTTGAGCACTGACCCATGCATCAAGAGGTCACCAGTTTAATTCCCAGCCAAGACACATGCCCAGATTGTGGGCCCGACCCCCAGTGGCAGGCCTGTGGGAGGCGGCCAATCGATGTTCTCTCTCATCGATGTTTCTATCTCTCTCTCCCTTTCACTTCCTCTCTCTCTAAAATCAATAAAGAAAAAAAAAAGGAAAGGTCCAACTCTAAAGCTTTTATACTTATTCACTATATTTTAAAAAACAGATAAAACTTTAAAAAAAGGAATATTAAAATACCAAAAGAACTTCCACAATTTAATGACCTTTTCTAATAAGTTGACATTTACAGAATACACCAATCCCTCAAATTTTTTTTGAAAGGAATTTACCTAATCCACAAGCCAGAAAAGTCATAATTAAGTCACAGAAATCCAGACAAACTTGGCGAAATAGATTTCAGATGGTACTGATAACAAAGGATAGCTGTCAATAACATTTCTCATCAGTTAGCTTAGCTAAGAGGAAAAGCATACTTATTAAATAGATTTAGATTTTTATATCCATCGACCTTAGTCACATTAGCCTTAATGCCCACCAATTACTACCACAGAGAAAAAACTAATAGTGATAATGAATCAGTATCATTTATGAAGGGTTGTGCTTCCCACAACAAAGAACTGAACACATACTTCCTTAAAAAGTCATGCAGCAATGTTTTCAAAATAGAACAGAAAAATGTATGTAGGCTATCCTCTAGAAGTTTTGGCTATCTCCTACATTTAGAGGAATGAAAACAATTATCTAACATGGTTATAAGTAAGCAATAAGGTTTTCCTGAGTTGTAATGTAATGGTGATGTAGTGCTTTCAAAAATAAATCCATGCATATTTCTAATACAGTGTGTATGAAATGAAAATATCTTTGTTTTCATATATATTATAATCTAAAAAAATTTCCCCAGACAGTAAAGACCAAAGAAATGAAAAGGAAAATGGGGAAGCAATGGAAAGTTTCTGTTAGAAGCTAGAAGAGCAGGAAAGGATACCAAGTGGAAGTCAAGACAGTCAGTCAAGTGAAAGCCTCCAGTCATTATGTACTTGGTTTTCTAATTGTGCCAAAATTCTAATTTGCTAAATTCCAGTTACTCAAAGGGAATTTCGGTACATATGAAATATGGTACGTCCTTTTTCATTTTAGCACAATAGATACCAAAATACATCTGATTTCTAATTGAGAATGTTATTTATTCACTTTTGGGTTTAAAACTTTGATACAATGTTTTTTTTTAGAGCAACAGGTAAACAGCATGATGTACAAATCTTTAAAATATTCTGTGAATTTTCAAATAAATTTGATGTCTCATACTGTGTCTTTTATCTCTACATGTTCTTAGCATCTGTATATTTTCTTTTCACATTTCAGCGTAGGTACTTAATGAATGAAGCTTGTTGTTTTGATATTCTACCTGTGCAGGAGAGTTATCATCACCTTGCTTCTTCTTTTTCTTCTTTTTCTTTTTAGATTTCCCGGTAGAAAGAGCACCCTCTCCCTTTTCTTTATCATCATCTGAAACCTAATGTTAAAAGCAAAAGTGGTAAAGTGAGCCAACTGGTTTAGTTTACATTGTTTAGAAAAGCATTATGAAATAATTTCATTTATTATGTTTAGTCTTATTTAAATATTAAATGAGAATTAGTAACAACCAATAAAACTGATCTAAAATTACATACTTAAAAAAATAAAGTACACGAAACTTCATTCTCCTATTGTCTACGATTGACTATTTTTTCTTACATCGTTCATCACTTACTAGATCAATTAAAGAGCTGTGCAAATTTTGGTTTTTAAAAACTCATTGTATAGCCCTCGCCTGTTTGGCTCAGCAGTTAGAATGTCAGCCCACAGACCAAAGAGTCATGGGTTCGATTCCGGTCAAGGGCATGTACCTCGGTTGCGGTTCATCCCCGGCCCTGGTCAGGTCGTGTGGGAGGCAACCAGTTGATGTGTCTCTCACATCGATGTTTTTCTCTCTCTCTCTCTGTCTCCCTCCCATTCTATCTGATAAATGTAAAAATATCCTTGGGTGAGGGCTAAAATAAATAAATAAACTCATTGGATAGGTAATTCTGTTTTATTTCAGAGTTTAAGTACAAAACATCTGGATTAAAATTGAATTTGACCCTGTTAAGATAATGACAAGCTACAGAGTGGGAGAGAATATTTGCAAATGATGTATCCATCAAGGCCTTGTATCTAGACTATATAAAGAACACTCAAAATTCAACAGTGAAAAAACAAACAATCCAATTAGAAAATGTGCAAAAGATGAAAAGACATTTCACAAAAGACAGACAGAGGGCAAAGAAGCACATGGAAAGATGTTCAATATTATTAGCCATTAGGGAAATGCTGACTAAAACCAAGAGTTATCACTACATACCCATCGGAATAGTGGTCCTGGCTGGGTAGCTCAGTTGGTTAGAGCACCATTCCGATATGCCAAGGTTGTGGATTTGATCCCTGGTCAGGGCACATACAAGAATCAACCAATGTAAGCATCGACCCATGCACCAGGAGGTCGCCTGTTCGATTCCCGGTCGGAGCACATGACCAGGTTGTGGGCCAAATCCCCAGTGGGGGGCATGCAGGAGGCAACCAATTGATGTTCTCTCTCTTCGATGTTTATATCTCTCCCTCTCCCTTCTTCTCTCTCTAAAAATCAATAAAGAAAAACAAATAATAAAAAAAAAGAATCAACCAATGAATGTATAAATAAGTGGAACACGAGATCAATGTTTCTCTCTTTCCCTTCCTTCTCTATCTCTAAAATTAAAAAAAAAAAAAAAAAATTAAAGAGGAAAAAAGTGACAACAGCAAGTGCTGGCAAGGATGCAGAGAAATTAGATCACTTACACATTTCCAATGGGAATATAAAGTGATACAGCTACTCTGGAAAATAGGCAATTTCTTAAAATATTAAATATGAAACTACCACACAGCCTAGGGATTGTACTCCTAGGCATTTGTCCCAGAGAAATGAAAATTTACATTTGCATGGAAACTGGTACATGACTGCATACAAGCAGCTTTATTCATAAGCGCCCCAAACCGGAAACAATCCAAATGTCCTTCAACAGGAGAATGGTTAAATACAGGCATACCTCAGAGATATTGCAGGTTCAGTTCCAGACCACCAATATTAAGCAAGTATTGCAATAAAGTGCACTATAATTTTTTTGCTGGTGGAGGGTCTTGCTTTCAATTTGTAAAGAAATGAAACATCTGAGAAGTGCAATAAAGCGAAGTGCAATAAAACGAGGTATGCCTGTAAGTCTGAGGCATATCCAGAACATAGACTACTATTCAAGAGTAAAAAAAAAGAAGAAACTAATGATACATACAATGATCTGGAAGAATCTTTAGAGAATTATGCTCAGTGAAAAAAACAGTACCAAAAGGTTACATACTATATATAATTATATACATAGAACAGTCTTGCTATGACATAATTATAGACAGAGAACAGATTACTTACTAGAGGTTTTTTTTTTTATCCTCACCCAAGGACATTTTTGCATTTATCTTCAGATAGAGTGGGAGGGAGAGAGGAGGGAAGAAAGAGAGAGAAACATCGATGTGAGAGAGACACACAGAGTGGTTGTCACCCACATGACCCCAACCGGGGCCGGGGACAAACTGCAACCGAGGTACGTGCCCTTAGCGGGAACCGAAACCAGGATTCTCTGGTCAGCAGGCCAACGCTCTAACTGCTGAGCAAAACCGGCCAGGGCAAACTTACTAGAGGTTTAGAAAGGGAGTGGAGATAGAAATGAAGAGAAGATGGCTACAAAGAAGGGCAACCTGAGGGATCCTTGCAGTGATGGAAATGTTCTGTATTTTGACTGTATCAATGCCAATACTGCAGTTGTGATACTATACTACAGTTTTCAAGATGTTACCACTGAGAGACACTGGGTAAAGGGTACAGGCGATCACTCTATTATGTCTTAAAAGTAAATGAGACTTTCTAATCATCTCAAAATAAAAGGCTTAATTAAAAAATTGAATCTGAGAATGTCATTGAAAATAACATTCTGCATGACAAAAAGAGTGAATTAGGACTGTTAAATTAGTATTGATGATATCTCTTCACACATAACATATAGTTAAATTTTCTATGAAAATGCCTTTTGTTTATTCTGCACAGGTTAACAGTCAAGGTCCCTAGACTATTCTGATGGAAGAGATGATAGGAAAAACTGCTATTTCTCTGTTCGGCACTGTAGTCAATAGGATGATTTTGGAGGTCTCACGGACCACCAAATAGTTTACAAAAATTATTAGCAGACAGAAAAACAAAATACAAAACGCTATACAACTCAACTACCTATAATCCAACCATAAGAGAAATGTAGTTCTGTATGGCAAAACACCATTTTTTGTTCATGAGAAAAAGGAGAAAATCAACTCCATAACCATATTTTAGCTCAGATATTCTGAAAAATTTTAAATCCTTTATACCCCCTTCTCAACCCCACTCCCACACTATCCCTCCCTCGGGGTAACCATTATCATGAACTTTTGTGTCCATCTAATGAATTTTTCTATGAACTTATGCACCCCCACAAAATCTACATAAATGGTATCATCATTGTATCTTTCTGTAACTTGCTCTTCACCATTCATTGAGATTTTAGTAATATTGATATATTAATATAGCTTTATTTTATTTATTTAAAAATCTACTATGCCATTATACAAACAAAACACATTTTGTTTTCCATTCCCCAACTAATGGGCATTTAGAAGGCATCCCATTTTTGCTTGGAAATGTAAAAGATGATATCTGAATATACTCAGAAAAAGAACTGCTATGATATGAGATAGTCTTTAGTTAGTTGTTCCACTGTTAAATTCTGACTATCAGGCATGGAGAAGTTCTAGTTATAGTTAGTTGTACAAACATTCAATAAGTACTGTGTGCTAAGGTACTATATACTAGGAACCTTAAAAAAAAAGTAGACTTTATTATTATTTTTTTAGCACAGCAAAATTAAGCAGAAGGCAGAGATTTCCATATACCCCTGACTTCACTCATTCACAGACTCCTCCTACTGTCAACATTCCTTGAGTGGCACATTTGTTACAACCAATGAACCTATATCGACACATCATTATCACTCAAAGCCCAAAGCTGACATTAGAGCTCACTTTTGGTGGTGTACATTCTATGGGTTTAGACAAATGTCCAGTGACATGGCTCTACCATTATAGAATCATACATAGTAGTTTCACTGCCCTAAGTAACCTCTGTGCTCTGCCCATTCACCCCTCTTTCCCCCAGCCCCTGGCAACTCTGGGAAGCTTTTGTAGGTCCAATCTAAAATTCATTATTTACCTGGTAACTGTCCCCCTTCTACATCTATTTACACCCTTAGTAGTAATCCTATTAGGACCTCTCCCTTTCTCTGATCCCTGAAGATGAGAGGTACTACATCCAATTAAAGTCTAACCCACAATGTGCCTAAGGTCCCCCCACCCCTACTGCCAGGATCTTATTCTATGAGTCCAATCTCTCTCATTTATATTTAACTTTTACTTTATTCGAGATCCTTTCCCTACAGCTATGTTAAAGCAAGAGTATGTAAACAAAGAATTTAGCTCAATGCCAGTTTTTGTAAATAAACTCACTTCTCTATTGCTTATGGCTAGTTTTGCACTACTGTATGGCTCTTTATTAAAAAGTCTGCTGGCCCCTGCACTAAAATCTCCTGTCATTAAAATACAAAAAAACCTTCCAACAAAACCCTTTCTGATACCAGTTTGCTGTCATCCACTACCTCCCCTCCATTCCCACCTAAACTTACTTAAAAATTTATACTTATCATTACTATTTTTAACCCCCACTTACCGAATTACTACAATATGGCTTCTATTCCAAGATTTCTAAAAAGCTGCTTTAAATGACCAACAAGCAATTGTCTCGGCTTCCGTGATCCAGAATTCTCCTTCCTCAGTCTCGTTCTTGGGCTTTTATTTCTCCTTAAAAGTAGGGAGTTCCCCAGATTTCTATGCTCATTCCACTCATCTTTTCAGCTCTACATATTTTTTTCCTAAATTCTTTCACTCTCAAAGTTTTATCTACCATATACTAATAATTTCCAAATACAGGTCTTTTCCCTAAGCTTTAACCTGTTATGACCAACTTCTCTTAGGTATAACTAAAACACCCCACATTTAACATACCTGAAACTGAATAAATCATCTTCCCCCAATTAATTAGCATTGGCTTCTATATTCTCTCTGTTGGGAGCACCACTTTTCCACCCTCCTAGTTATCCAAGCTACTATCCTGGCAGCATTTTTAATGACTCTTTCTCTATTCAATTCTAATCACATGCTCTGCTGATTTTACTTCTATTTATTTTAAATCTCTCCTCTACTCCACATACTATTCTTTTTTTTTATCTTCACCCAAGGACATTTTTCCATTTTTTGTTCAGGTAGAGTGGGAGGGAGAGAGAGGAACAGAGAGAGAGAGAGAGAGAGAGAGAGAGAGAAACATCGACGTGAAATGAACACATCGAGTGGCTGTCACCTGCACGACCGACCAGGGCCGGGGAAAAACTGCAACCGAGGCACGCGCCCTTAGTGGGAACCGAACCCGGGTCTCTCCGGACCGCAGGCCGACGCTCTAACCGCTGAGCCAAACTGGCCAGGGCTCCACATACTATTCTTATCACTACTGTCCTGGACTACTACACAACCTCGAAATTGGTCTTTCTGCCTTTATTCACATATGCCTCCACTCATTTTTCTACATGGATTATCACAGTAGTCAAACCAAACCAAACCAAACCAGACAAAACCAACCCAACCCAACCAACAAGCAAAACCACTTTAGCTTAAAATTCTTCCATTATTTATAGGTGAAAATCCAAGATTTAAAACATGACATTCAAGGACTTCTAGAATCCAGTCCCTGCCTCCCTCTCCAGTCTTATTTCTGACTGTACTATTCATCACATTCTGCTTTTATTTCTAGGATGCCTATGCTGAAACCCGCAAGTACTTCATAATAACCAACACATACTGTAACATTACTTTTATCTGTTGATGTGCTGCAGGCTCCTTGAAGGCAGTAATTGTGTCTTATTTATCTTTGTTCTTCCACTAGCACAATACCTGACCCATGCTAGATGCTCAATTCATGTTTGCTGAATATTAATGGTCTTACTATCTTCAGAGCCTCTTTGACTTTTCACCCTTATTCCTATAACCAACCAGCAGCAAAGTTTGATCAGTACTTTTGTGTCTCTTGTAAAGCTATTGACTTACTTCCTTTCCTTCTACCCTGATACATGTAATGATTTCTTTAATGCTTACCCTAAAAAGTACAAAATAGCCTACCAAACTGGTCTTCTTGTTTTTCTGCCAGATCCAGCTTAATTTTTCCTAACCCTAGTGATGATCATCCCTAGTTTAAAAGCTGTCAATAGGTTCTCATTACTTACAGAATTCCATAAAAATGTAACAAGGTATATATATTTCCTTTCACTTATTTATTCATTTAACTGAATGCCAAGTATGTCGCTAGAGCTACAAAAACAAAAACTTTATGGTCCCTTTCTTTAAGGAATGCAGCCTAGAAGGGGGAAGATAGACACATAAACAATTGATCCCATCACCAGCTTATTCCACACATATGCCCTATTTACCTCTCCACCAAATGTGTTGCCTATTTCCCTGCCTTAGTGCCTTTTTCATGATGTTCTCAGTCTTGTCTATTGCTATGAAGCCTTCTTTAATCTTGTAACTGGAAACCAATTTACTCTTTTCTAAAACACATTATGAGTTGGTAGGCTATTATAATTCTAATAAGAGAACAGGACCTATTGTTTATTTTCCTATCAATGTGCTTTCCATATAGAGTCCTCAATAATTTGTGGGGGAAAAAACCAACAGTGATATGGAGAAGGCATGCAGGCAAACGATGATTGAAGTATCAGAATGCCTCCCTGAAACAATCAGGATATACTTATAATACAGACTGTATCCCCTAAAATTCTAATATAGTTGGGTGTAAAGAAATAAACAAACCCACCAATCCCTTTACTCACTTTTTGATCATCAGGAATTGGCTCCTGGGACTTTAGAAGTGAAGCTCTTTCTTCATCTACCCAATTCCCCCACTCTTCTGCTGGTGCATTCCAATCAGAGCTGGGATCAGCAGAAGACAGACCATCTAAAATTTAACAGTGTGAATTAGGTATCTATCATTTCTGCCAAAAACTAAAATGCAAAAACTAAAATTCCTTATGTTGAACTAAACTGTAACTTTTAACTACTGCTCCTTCTCCCAGGCACATTTTAAAAGCTAGAAAAAACCCCAATAACATGATGGTAAAAAACCTTTGCCCAACTTCTACAGGGCACATCATATGCTAACTAAGTGGAATTTCTAAGAAACTCCAGAAAACTTACGAATTAACTATTTAATTCTACTCTCTCTATTTCCTTTGTTATCAGTCTCCTGAATTTGCTCTTTTCACTGTTTATGTCTAACTTGATCTTAAATGGTCATTTTATGTGTGTGTGTCCTGATTATGACAACATTTTTGTAATTGATTATTTTTCTAAGGTAGTCAATATTGAATAGCAGTACCAAAATTATGCTCCCCTACTGTCATTTTTCCCTCTACTCTCTCCCCTCTTTAAGAGCTTTTCAAGATCAGGTTCTTCTTTATTTATTTATTTATTTTTTTCCAAGATTAGGTTCTTCTTTAAATTCACTAAGTCATAACAGAACTAACCTCTTCTTTTCCCCTCCTTTTTAAATACTTGCACCTTCATTCCAGAATATGTGAGTCACTTTCTGGGCTTCTATCATCCTATTGTCATAAATAAACTTTTATTTTAGACTTCTAACTTCCTTTCTTTTACTCTAAAAGGCACTGAATTTTACCGTCTTTGGGGAGCTATTACTGGCTTATTCTAAAAGGGAAAATCATTCTTTGGCTTTACCCTGATTAAATAATTAGCTCCCAGTCAATCCTTCCCTCCTCTTCCAGGATAGTCTAACACACTTGCATGTATACTCCTATAATGACGACTTACAGTCAGGTTTCATTTACACTGGTTTAAGATGACAAAGGTTAGACTTTATTTCTAAATAGTTAACAAGTCTAGAATTCTAATACTGCTTTACTGAAAAAAAAAAAAAAATCCAATCTTTTCCCACTAATGCCAAATGCTACTTTCATCAAACACTAAATTCTTTCATATACATTTCAGTCTATTTCTTGAATTTCTTTCTGTTCCACTGATCTATTCCTGGGATAGTGCCATATGTAACTTTGTAATACTGTATCTAAGAAAACAAATCTGCCAGCATCACTCTTATTTTCTTTGCTATTCCATGTGAACTCGATTATTTTTGTTTAAAGGGAAGGTATTATGACACATCCTCAATGAAGGCTTTAAAACCTACGCTCTAAAAGAATATATAATGATCTGGGAAAAACCTCACACAAAAAAATCATAGACATAACTACCTGTATAGTATGATCCCAAATGTATAGGAGGAAGAGATACAAGAAAATAATACATAATAATAGATAGATAGATCTTAACAGTAGAATTACAGGAATTTCATCTTATTAAGCACTTCCTATGTACTAGAACTTGAGCTAGTTAGGTACCTGACATACAAAGATAGTATGACATAACCCTGCCCGCCCCCAATGGAGCTCACAGTCTTTCTACTCAGGGATGGAGAGAGGTAAGTACAACAGACAGAGTGATAGATTCTGTTACAGTGGGTGTGGAAAGGGGGAAGAGGGGTTAAACCAGCAGAGGGTGGGGAGAGACTGAGAATGTAAGCAAAATACAGTTTAGTGGAGGAAAAACATGGAACAAGTGATCACAAGTTTGAAATGTGTTACGAAAAGGAAGTCTCTTCCTATATTTTGGAATGTACTAACATAAGCAGGTATTCTGAGTCAGTATTACATAGGATTAACAGAGAGGTCAGAAGGACCTTACAGCTCTGGCCATAAGGCTCAACTGGTTGGAGCATGGTCCATACACCAAAAGGTTGCAGATTTGATTCCTGGTCAGGGCACATACCTAGGTTGCAGGTTTGATCCCCGGTTAGAGAACATATGGGAGGCAAAAGATCTGTCTCTCAATCATATTCTTGAGAGAGGAGTGAAAAAAAAAAGGCCTTATAATCAAACAGTTCTATATATGACTATTGCTCTACCACTTAATAACTGTGATTTTTGTTAATTTTTTTTTTTTTTTTTTTACATTTATCTTCAGATAGAGAGGGAGAGAGGGGGAGGAGAGAGAAACCTCAATGTGAGAGACACATCGACTGGTCACCACCCACACGACCCCAACCGGGGTGGGGACAAACTGCACCTGAGGTATGTGCCCTTAACAGGAACTGAATCTGGGACTCTGCTCCACAGGCCGACGCTCTAATCGCTGAGCCAAACTGGCCAGGGCTAAATTTCTTAATTGTAATGGCCTATACACTAACTTCATAAAATTGCTGAGAAGATTATATGAGACACATGTAAAGGAGTTCATAGCAATGCAGTAAGTGCTCAATAAATTGTAGCTATTGTTTTTACAATAGCAAACCAGTTTTTAAGCTACTAGGCATTACAATCAGTCATTTATTTTTCATAATCCTGATAAATCCCTCAATAAGATACACTTGGTATGTCTTAATGTAGAAATCATGTTTACAAGTATAAAGATACTTAGTAGATGTCTAGAATCAATTTCTCATCTTATACCAAGCATTCATTAACAATACTATCAGGAGATTTGAATGCCAAAGCTGTCACTGGTTTTGCTTAAACCGCACAAATAAGAAACCCATATTTAAAAAATTGCTGTCCATAAGCCAGATCTCTAAGGCCTCTTGCCAGAAAGGAAAATTTATTTTCTTTTATTAAGAAAACAAGTTTAGGCAAGTGAAAGGGCAATATACTAACATATAAACTATTCTCAATAAATATAGTATTTGGGGATGGGGGATAAAAATCTAGTGAAGTACTTAGTAAAATTATTATTTTTTTACAGGCTTAGATGGCCATAAATTTGGGGATTAAACTGCACCATGGTTTAACTTCTATAAGAACATTAACAGAAGCATAATCTCCACTGGCTTTATAAAACTTTACTGGTGATTTTCCCATGTTTATTGATCTCAGGTTTTTTTTTAATTAACTGGAATCAAATGAAACTATTTTAAAACAACAGCTCAATCACCTAAACACTGTCACCAGGAGACTTCTCAATACATAATTATTAAGATTCATGGGCCTAAATATGCTAATAATCTTTTTAAACACAGTTATTCCATTAGTTTGCCAATGTCTTTTCAAAGAACCATATTAGCTGTCTCCAAAACAGTAAGCAATTTGTCTTTTCATTTAATTTGCTTGTGGAATAATGTTAGCATCTTATAGCTAATCTCTATTTTATCTCAGTAAGAAAATGGCTGTTAGTTGTTTCTTGTCAGAACTTAATTCGTTATAACTTTAATAAAACAAAACAATTACATTAGAAAGACATTCTCCAGTGTTTCAACATGCAATACTAATTAACCCCACAGAGCAGACTAATTTTGCCACCTAGAAGAAGAGAGCAACTTCAGCCATATGCTAAGGTACATGCTGAATATTTACTAGAATATCAGAACTTTGGACAGTATTCTAAGTGCTATGTAATATATCATTTAATCCTCTCAACAACTCTGTTGTGGGGAGAAGAGGACTACTAGTTTTACAGATGATGAAACTGAGGCACAGAACATCATGTACCTGCCTAAGGGCAAAGGCAAAGATGATATAAACCCAGGTAGTCCTTAAAGCTCATGCTCTTAACCTCTTCACTGTGCTGTGCAAATAAAAATTTCTATTCAAAATCTGACTTTTTATAGGGTTATGATGATGAGGTTCTTTTATGGTCAATATAACTGATAGATTAATATCTGCCCTTGAAAAATGAGATGCTGCACTTTAGCCTTGAACATCTTAACCTTATGTTCAAGTGCCTGGGTAGATTCAATAACTTTCTATCAGAGAATGATGTTTATATGCCTGAAACCAGACGGTCAATATATTAATCACATTACACTGGTAAATGTAAAGCTACACATACACACGCACACACACGCGCACACACACACTTTGTGGATTAGTAATATCAAATACTAAACCATGCCCTCTACAAATTTAGAAGAAATAAAGTAAATTTACTGAGTAACAAAATTAGCCACATTAAAGATAACAAAAAATAAATAAAATTCAGAGGAAATAAGGTTCAAGAGAAACTTTGGACTTAAAGGACTGCCAATACAGCATAACAAATTTGAGAAAGGTGATGTTCCTGATACTTATTCCTTTAAGTACAGTCATGTGGATATGTTTTTTTTTTTAGTCTTCTATTTTAGCAGCCAATCATATTTTTTCTATTTTAAGAATTCTTGGCAGGATGAAAGAGGAGCTGTTCTATCCAAGTTGAGAAGTCTAGAGTCTTGCTTGCTCAGTTTTCCTCAGCCTCAGCCCACAGCTGCTCAGGACACCTCACTGCTATTTTCTTACAATCACTCTTATTGTCCTTATAATTACTCCTCAATTCTATTCAGCATATAGCTGATCTTTCTTCCCAAAGCACAGATAGACTATGTTTTCCAAAAATAGTGCTTTCACATCTTTGTAATATGTCGGATTTATAAGAACTTTATAACTTCCAAAGAGCTTTCATTTTCATTCAGTAGTTCATTAAAACCTCTCAATAATCTATGGAAGCAGATATGACAGTTTATTTGCTCCATTTTACAACTCAATTAATCTAGATTCCAAGATAAGTGACAAAGTCTAAGCCATTTGAGGTACATTTTAAAGTCAGGACTAGAACTAGGATACACGTTCTGAAGTAGTAATTCCAACCCCCAGCTCCCTAATCTTTCTTTAGCCAGCAATTCAAGGATTCCTCCCAAGCTATCTTTCCAACTTCATCTCCCTTAATCGGTAAGAATTATGCTTCAACTAATCTATACAGAGACTAATCAACATACAGACTAATACTTGTGCTGTGTTTCTAGCTCACCTTCATGATTACAACCATCACTAAGGCTGTACCATGTAGTGGTTAAGAGCATGAACTCTGGAGCCAGGCTACCAAAGTTTGATATCATCTTCGCCACTTAACTTTAGCTGTGTGGCCAGGGAAAGTCAGATAACTTTTCTTTGCCTCAGTTTCTTAATATGGTAAGTATGGAAGAAAATAACACCTACTTCATAGAATAGTTATAAGCATTAAATTAAGACAGACCAGTGCCTGGCACAGAGTTACATACTTGCTTTTATCATTATTACTACTGAACACCTGTGTAAAAAGTGCTGCACTAGGTACTGAGGATACAAAAGATTGAGAGTTCTTACTTCAGACAGTTTCAACTCTACTTGAAGAAACAAAACATATTCCTAAAAAAAACAATTTTTTTTTGTAAAGACCCAAATGGTAGAAAATCCTAGAAGGTAAATGCTAAATAAATAACAGAACAAAAAACTCTGAGAAAGGAGTCAATTCTGAGGTTTGTAGTTGAAGGGGGGAAATCCAATTAAAAACCCAAAAAAGATAGTATGAGCTTTCTGAACATAAAAACCTATTTTCCCCTTCTCTTTAAAAACAAATAAATAACTCTTGCCTTTAACTTTCTTATGCTTCTATTAGAAATTAGGCTAAACAGATGGTTTTCTATCAATAAAAAAACTTGTATACCTCAAATTCAAAGCCAGAGCATTCATTTAAAACAAAATTTAAAAAACTAGAGCAGCTTAAGAATATTTTATATTTAAATATCATCTCAACCATAAAAAGTGAATTCAGTTTTAATTCTACAGGTATTCAATAGTCAGTTTACAGGTAGCACACTGGGTATTAAATTATATTACTATGATTTAAAAGGTGAGAAAGTAGGATTGAAATTAAAACATAAAGCATGAATTCAGGATGCTAGAAAGAAAAGTCTGAAAAAGAAACAAAAACCAAACAGAAAACCCCCAAAACTGATAATTTTTAAAAGGACATACTTAACCCAGACCATTCATCATCGATATAGGGCTGATTACGGCTAACATCCCACTGATAATCAGAAGTGGTAGACTGAGAAACTGGCTCAGCAGTAGACCCTTAAATGAAAACGAATGCAATAAAATTAAAAATGGAATTTTCTAATGATGTTTCATAACAATAGTTCTATACTTTGTATACGAAGACAAGTTCAAAAAAGTTATTTTATCTCTCTTCTTAATTGAAAATAATAAAGCACAAAAGAAATCCTGGATATTTCAGGGCAGCCTATATCCTTAGAACACTGAAGGAGAGAACTAGAAAATGTCTCAGTTTGCTTGAATCTTGTGCCTAAGGAAAAGTTAAGGAAGAAAGAGATAAATGATTATTCTAGAGAGTTGAGGCAGTGAGAAGCCAAAGAGATTAGAGAGTTATCCTGATAGAGACCAAGTTAAATTCAGGTGCATTTAATGAGAAGAGAATACAGTTGATCCTTGACTCACACAGGTTTGAATGGTGTGGGTCCACTTATTAATAATTTTTTAAAAATAAAATTCTGTAAATATTTTTTCTTCTTTATGATTTTCTTAATAAATTTTCTCTAACTTACTTTATTGTAAGAATAGAGTACATAATATATATAAAACATACAACATATGTGTTAACAGACTGTTTATGTTATCAGTAAGGCTTCTGGTTAACAGTAGGCTATTAGTAGGTAAGTTTTGGGGGAGTCAAGTTACTGTGAATTTTCAACTGTGTAGGAGGTCAGTGTCCCTAACTCCCGCACTGTTCAAAGGTCAATTGTATTATCTTCTAAGTTTTTTCTTTCTTAAAAACTTAAGGGGGGGGGGGTGCTGATGAGGTGTGGGGGAGGTCATATAGTCCTTCAGGAATCTAATAAAAGCTGTGGTAGACTATCATCCAGAACTTACACAAAAATTTGCATATAGTTTTAGGGACATATAAATTCATGGGTGCCAGGTCAAAAACCCTTGTTCTATAGCCATAAATTCATTTCAGAATGCAAGTGTTCTCCATCAAGGATATATACACCCCAGGCCTTCTGAGTAAGAATTTCCTTATGTATCAGAATCCTTAGGTGGCTTTGATATTCACTTTGGATTCAGAGCCACTGATACAAATAATTGGTTAAGAAAAATACTTGTTAGTATAAAAGACACAATCACTTCCTCTGATCAAAGTCCTTACTAATGAATTTTCACTGTTACAGCTAATTTTACTAGCATTCCACTAATATAACTACTCGATACACTCAAAACAGATATATAAATACACACACATATATATATTTCTGTGTAAATTTTAACAGAGTAACACTTAAAAATTCATATAAAATTAGCACATTAATCGCTTAGAGGTGCGACAGAAATAACACTGTTATTTCTTTAGCAGCCCATGCTGCTTTCTCTGAATATATGAAGAGAATAGTATCTGTGTTGTACAAAGTCACCAAATGAAGGAAGCAATTAACTTGCACCTCTGGAAGTGAGATGTAGTCTATGAGACCAAGGATTGGCAAACTATGACCCATAGTCCAAATCCAGCCACCCCTTCTTTTGCATACCCTAGGAGCTCAGAACAGCATCACATTTTTAGTTGGTTGGGGAAAAAAAATAAAAAAAACTATTTCAGAACCAGATATACTCCTCTGTTTATGTATCATTTCTGGCTGCTTTCCTGTTACAATGGCAACAGAGATAGTATGGTTCATAAAGCCTCAAATAGTTATTATTGGGCCCATTGTGGAAAAAGTTTGCTAACCCCTGTTTTAGAATAGTGACTCCAGACAGTATGGAACTACATAATTATTACACTGGGTTCATGAATTCCAACATCAATCAAGATTACAAACGAAACATCTCCCATGTTTAAGTAATATTTGTTAAGTACATATAACTTCTATATGAATAGGCATATCCATTTAAGTTATGCTGAATTTGTAAAAGTTTATTAGTAATAATGTACTTTCTAACCAACATTTACTCCAAGTAGAGTTATTATGTGAGGGTCCATATAACCTGAAAGGCTTCATTATAGACTTAAAATGAATAAGGGCAAATAGAAACAAAATGCCAAATTGCAAGTAGAAGTAGAGTAGGAATACACTAGTAACAAACAGTAAAGTATCTTGACCCTGAAAGGAAAGCCTTTTACTTGTACTTGTCTGTGTGCCAAAGCGCTTCCAGTTATGTTAGGCCACAGAAACTTCTTATATCCACTACAGAAAGGAAGTAAGTCACTTGTAGACTAAGAATTTAGGTCTGCCTTCTCCTTTTATTAAGGCCTCTGCCATTTTATATTATATATCTATTATTATATTGATAGCAGTACTTGACACTGATTATTTTTTCAAATAGCAAGAGCTAAAATGAATTTAAACAGAAATTTTTTGTTAACTAAATGAAAGACTGTTTTCACATACCAGAAACAGCAGAGTTAAGTGTGAGAGATGCAAAAGAAGCAGAATTCTGTTCAGAGGTATTCATTCCCCTATCCACACTAGACCAAGCAGCTGTTAAAATAAAGAACGTCACTTGGAACCTTCAATTTGCAATGAAACTTGAAAGATATGTACAGATTATAACTATGATAACAATATTTCATAACCTTAGAAATTAGAACCACTTAATATAGCAATAGCTATTATTTACTGAATGTCTACTATTTACTGGGCTCTTTATACCAAGCACTTTTAATCTTTAGGGCAACCCTGCTAGGAAAAGTTTCAGAGAAGTTAAGTAACTTGCTGACAGTTAGAAAAGAGCTGAGCCAAGATCGGAACTTAGGCTGATTTCCAAAGCCTATTATGCTCTTCTACCATTGCAAGCTACCTTATTATATCTACCATACTTAGGCTACAACTCTGGGCCAGGCACTAAACTTGGTACTTGACATTCATTTAGCAAATCCTCACAAGTACTTAAATATGAGGTTCATACAGGAGGTTAACTAGCCTACAATTCCATAAAAGCCAGTATGTGAAAGAATAGGGATTCATACCAAATTGATCTATTTGAAGTAGTCCATGCTCATTCCACTAAACCAGGTTATCTTCTGAACATTTCCAAGAGATTTCTTACTTATATATGAATATTTTTAAGGAACATATACATCTATAATGCCAGTCACACTTGACTCTTCTCAGTAATTCACAGCAAACCTAATTTTATAGCTCTCTTTCATTTTCAACAAAGGTCCTACTCTATCTAGGCAGGAACTCTTATCTGTAGCAACACTGAGCAAGCACCATCTAATTTATGTCCTAATTATGAAAATGTTCCATAGCTTCCATAAGTAAGTAAGTTGTAAATATCTCAAAAGGTCATAGTTCTTAACAGTACTTGATAAAACTTGACTGTTTCTTTTGTGAAAGGATGCTTTACAGCATAGAAATTTATGCTTTCTTCACTTGCTGAAATGAGGCTGGGAATTTAGGGATCGTCTCTTCTTCCAAATTTTGGTATTTCGACACAATTTTTGAAAATTGCAGGGGGAAGAGGGGAGAACAAGCTTAGGAACAGTATTAGTAAGTGATTCTAAAGTTTGTTTCTTGGGGACATTAGTTAATGAGTCATTCTAAGCTTAAAAGTGATGGGAAAAGCAAATAACATAGGGAGAAATAGTTTTTTCTACTTAAAAAGAAATACACTAACAAAAATTATCTGGCAAGCACAACAGAAAAAATAGTATCTTTTTTATTACAACTTAATAAAAAAACATACCAAGAGGCCATTGACAAATGGGTAAAGAACATGAATAGACGATTCATAAAAGAAATAGACATGACCAAGAAAGTTGTGAAAAATATTCAACTTCATTAGTAATTTTAAAAAGTTAACCAAAACAATTTATGTTTTTTTTGCTCATCAATTAGAAAAGATTTTGAAAAATAAGAATACCCAACGATGGTTAGCATATGGAAAATGGCTCTCATACTAATGCTGATATATAACTTAGAACTCTCTTAGAAAATACATTGATACATGTCATGTAGCATTGCAAACATTCATATTCTCTTTAATGCAATATCACTCCCAAGAATCTATCCTAAAGAAATAATCCCAAAACAAATATATTCAATGCAATGTTACTTATAATGGCTAAAAATATAGAAAAATTATTTCTCTAATAACGTGGAAATAGTAATTTATGCTATGCTTATGCAGTGCCATTAAATAAAAACACTTACAAAAAGGAAAATGTTTATGTTACAA
The DNA here is from genome assembly GCF_014108415.1 of Molossus molossus. Classification (NCBI taxonomy): domain Eukaryota; kingdom Metazoa; phylum Chordata; class Mammalia; order Chiroptera; family Molossidae; genus Molossus; species Molossus molossus. The sequence continues at coordinate 41,272,912 of NW_023425351.1, read as the reverse complement.
TATTAAGCAGGAGGTGGGAACATAAAAATGCCTATCTGATTTGGATTGTGTAAAGATAAATTGTACACAGGAAAAAAAAAAAAAGGCCATAAAGAAATACAAAAAATTGCCCTGGCCAGTTTGGCTCAGCGGTTAGAGTGTCGGCCTGCGGTCCAGAGAGACCTGGGTTTGGTTCCTGCTAAGGGAGCGTACCTCAGTTGCAGTTTGTCCCCGGCCCTGCTTGGTCGTGCGGGTGGTAGCCACTTGATGTATCCCTTTCACGTTGATGTTTCTCTCTCTCTCTCTCTCTTCCTCTCTCTCCCTCCCACTCTATCTGAACAAAAAATGGAAAAATGTCCTTGGGTGAGGATAAAAACATAAAAAGAAATACAAAAAATAACAGTGGTTGACATTGTTTGGTGCGGTTAACACTGGATTTTTCCTTCTCTTTCCATAGTTTTCCATATTAAATATGGATTTGTTTTCTATAATATATATACACACACACCCCTGAAATTAAGTTGCTTTTAACTTGATGGCTTTCAACAGAAAAAAAGCTCCTCAACTACTAATTTTTGTCTTTAAAACTCGGGAAAAATTAGTTATAAGTAGGCATTTTACCAACAATAAAACAGTATATAAATGAATACTGTAAGCTGTACTTCCATTTACTATTTTTATTTAAACTCAATAAACTACTAAAAATAAAAAAGACTGCTCACACATTTCACTTATTACATTATTAAAAATACAATTATACCAGTTAGCTACATGGGTAATCAAATGTGATAAAGTATGTGAAAGCACTAAGTCAAGAGCAAATAATAATAAATGCTATTATTTACTTAGTTTCCACTTTGCTCCATATGAAGGACCTAAGAGGAATTAATCATCACTATTATTTCTGCATGGCATTACTAATATTTTTACTCATGGATCTTTTTCTATTCCTGAAAAATTCATAATGTACCAGATAAATAATTTTAAATGAATTAAAAAATTTCCAACATTTCTTACCAATGCCAGAAAATATTGAACGATCACTCCAACTCCTTCCCCAGTCTTTTCCATTCGCATTAGCATCTCCAGTGTCTTGACCCCAAGCAGATGGCTCAGTTTTCCTCTTGCCTGCAGAAGCAGGTGAAACAGAGTTCCACTTCTCTTCACCTGCACTGATCTGTGAGGAGAGTTTTATAGACTTTTCATTCCAGCCTCCTCCATTTACAGTGAGGTTTTCATTCAATCCTGAAGAAACTTAAAGAAAAAAAAAAGATTATAAACTGGTACATGACTTTTTGTTAAAACTGGGTTATTTTCAAATTTCTAGGATTGCTCGGTTTATATTTATCACTCATTATTTCCTCTAAATAGCCTGAGCTTGAAAGATAAAAATAAAGAATTTAAAAAGTGAAATGACCACCACGAATGACTTAATTTAAAAACTAAGGGGAGGTTTGAATTTAATATATATTCACTAATGTTTTCAACAGCAGAATGACTTACTCAAAGGAAGTGCAAGTATTCTGGTATACTCAGAATACTTACCCACTTAAAATATAAAGACTTCTCCTTAATTACAGGTTCTTAAATATTTACATATATACTATGTATAAGGCAGTAATTCTAAAACCTGGCTCCATATTAAAATCAACTGAAAAAAAAGTTTTTTCACGCATGAAAGATGTTTATTGCAACACTGCTTATAATATTAGAAATAAAAAGCAACCTCATATTATTTTCTCCTAGGCTTTATTATGTGAAAATTTTCTTAAAAGCAGACACTGGAGCCCTGGCCAGTTTGGCTCAGTGGTTAAAGCATCAGCCCATGGACCAGAAAGACCTGGGGCACGTACCTCGATTGCAGTTTGTCCCCAGCCCTGGTTGGGGTCGTGTGGGTGGCAACCAGTCGATGTATCTCTCTCACATCAATGTGTCTCTCTCACATTGATGTTTCTCTCTCTCTCTTCCTCCCTCTCTCCCTCCTGCCCTATCTGAAGATGAATGTAAAAATGTCCTCGGGTGAGGATATAAAAAAAAAAGGCAGACACTGGAGCCTCAGTCCAGATGAATTAAAATCAGAATCTCTAGGGGTGGAGGCCAGACATTCAGTATGTATGTGCATATATATTTGTCTGCAGTTATATGTACATGTGTCTGTATGTATATATAAATACACATAGGTGTGTGTGTGTGTGTGTGTGTGTATACAAGTACACGTTCCTTTTTATATACATGTATGCTGTTTTTCTAAGCTTCCTAGATGACTAATGGGTAGTCAGGATTCAGAACCATAGCAATGAAGAAAGCTGACAGTGTTAAGAACAAACTTAATAAGAAGGTGCCTTTTCATTTCTGAATTTAAGTTTTACTACGACACTTTAGTTTTTAGGTAAGGTATACTACTGTATTTAATTCAATCTTTATCATAAACAAGTAAATAAAGTATATTTTCTATTGGTGAAACTTTCCTATTATATAACTTTAGACTATACTCCACTTACTGTGAAATATTTGATAGTGTTAAGGAAGCAGTTTAAAAGGTTATAGGTATTAAGGCTTTTTTCTTAATAAACAGCTTAAAAGTCTTTTATCCTATATGTGTATACACACACACACACACACACACACACCCCTATATTAAACCCAAGTCCAAAAAAAAAAAATCATTTTCTTCATTGGCTTAAATGAGGCAAGCAAGAATCAAAATTGCATATACACTATTACTAAAAGAATGGTTTTACATTATGGAAGAGAGGGGGAAACAACTAGAACATACCAAAGACTGTTAGAAGTGGGAGTGATTTTACTCTTTATCTATTTTCCAAAATCTCTAGACTGTGATTATTTTACTTAGTAATTAAAAATCATGCTCTGGCCGGTTTGGCTCAGCGGTTAGAGCATCGGCCTGCGGACCAGAGAGTCCCAGGTTCAGTTCCCACGAGGGGCACGTACCTTGGTTGCAATTTGTCCCTGGCCCCGGTTGGGGTCATGTGGGTGGCAGCCTGTCGATGTGTCTCTCTCAGTCGATGTTTCTCTCTCCCTTCCGCTCTATCTAAAGATAAATGCAAAAGTGTCCCCATGTGAGAATTAAAAAAAAAAAAATCACTAAGCCCCCTTTCCCTTCTTTCTGTGTCATTCATGTGAGGAAAGACATACGTATAAGTTTCCATTTTGATAGGCCTTCAATTTAAGTTACATGTAATTTCTCTCACCCTGAAGTGCAGAATCTCCTTTTCCAGACTTAAAGTTGCTAACTTGAACATTTAGATGAGATTCACCTGGTTGAAATAGAAATAAAATTTATTTAATACTAAATAGGCCACTATACACATTAAATTAGGAGTAACATACAAATTATTTTTTTTACTATTTATAATAAATTGCCCCTTCCAAGCATTATATTCTTACACTGGAAAAGAGCCATTTTTACTCACAATGTATTTCAGTTCTTTAGTTGCCATATTCTGAGTCAACTAAAATGCTAACAAAGAACCTGGAAATAGCCCAAGTAAATAAAGTCTGCTGTTCTATAACGGTTATCAAAAATTTTTAAAGCAGGAATTGGAGAAATGGGCTCTGTAATTGGATTCAACTTTGCCACCATAATACCAGCTGCCATTTCAACAATCCTGGAAGCAAATACATCAACTAAAGAACTTTGTCAGTATTTGGGACCAGGATTTAGGAAATATGTCAAGAGGTGAGAATATGTTTTAACAAAGATACTATTTCTCTGACACTAAAAATAATAATAATCACAATGTATCAAAAACCAGCATGACACAGGACTGTGCTAGCAAGGAAGGCATGCATAAGACAACAAAAAAAGGGTGACCAACAGAAACACTAAAGTATGGCTAATATGTAACAGTGAAAATGGATAAGTAGATTAATTTCTGTACCAAAGCAATAAACTCCACCAAGACATCAAGCAAAAACATAAGAGGAATAAAGCTAAGAAAGTGGTCTGGAGACAAGTGCAGGGTGGAGAGGCAATTAAAAAGGTGAAGGCAGGTATGTCAATGTCTTGAAGCAAGCTGAACAGTATCCCTCTGCAGACTGATGTCTCCAAGGTAAAAATGATGGTGATGTAAAGAACTATCAAGAAGCCATCAGTATTAGATAATGTGAGCACTGGAGATACTTGGGAAGAATATGAGGTCAATAACCTCTGAAGTTCCAGTCTAGCTTTATCAAACACATATAAGCATTCTCAAACAGTTGGGGAAATAAGAAATCCAGGTAGAACCTGCACTACCAGAATATGATTGTTTCATCTTGGAGTGAAAGTGCCCACATTCAGAATGATAACAAATAACTGCATTTAATGTATTGTTCACCATAAGAAATGAAGATGGTAAGAGAGTTGGGGCAAAGCGATACGAGAAAAAAGAGGTAACAATTTTTTCAGATGATTCAAGGTACAAAGGCAAGTTTAATTTAACAGGCCATTCATTAGGCAGTGTGTAACAAATAACCACTGCTGGTATCAGATAAACCAATAGATGGTCCACAATACTCTCATAAAAAAGGGTAAATCTGCACAATGATGTAACTAGTTAAAAATAATCAGATTTTGATGTAATGATATTTTGTACATCAGATTAAAAGGAGTTGGATTTGATGTATCACTCTTATGTTTAGATAATATACCTTTATTCTTCTTGGAAACAACAGGAAATGATGCAGCTGTAAGTTGCTCGGTGGTAACTGTGATGGTATTTTCTATCCCAGGGATAGGTGAATCCAATGAACCAGAATCAGTTTGCACCTTATCACGCTTACGTTGCTGTCGTTTCTCTCTGTGACTAATTTTAGTTTCCCAGGCTCCTGACATAGCCCCAGAAGAAAAAAACATGTTATTCAGTAAAGGGAAAATGAAGAGTTGTAGTTTTGGGTGTGTGTGTGGACAGAGTAGAGCAGTGCACACAAAATAGCATGATAAATTTAGGTATTAAAACTAAAAACCAGGAGTGCCGATTAATTTACCCTATGATTTATTCTTTTTAAAAATTTTAAATTATTTTTGTTACAGATGTTTCTCCTTTTTCCCCCATTGACACCCTTCCGCCCCCGACCCCCCCCCCCATGATTTATTGTAATCTCATTATATTGTTTTAGGCAGCTAACTGCCAATATTTATTCTCATAATTTTTATCAAATCTGTCATCTATGGTTTAATTAAAATGACATAGAAGTCATCTTGTATGTCTTTATTCTGCTGAATAAAACCGAAAGGAGAGTATTATACATAACTACGAATAAATGGGTTTATTAGGTGATAACAATAAATAGCTTACTCAAAAATTTTGTACACAGCCTTTTAGGGATAGCATATTTAAGAACAATGGGGAAAAACCCAAACCATATTTCTAGGAAACAAAGACAGAACAAATGGCTTTTCAATTGCTCAAGATACTGAGCTAGACCTTAAGTTTCAAGGCAGTTCCTTTTAGGAAAAGCACTGATAGATCCTTAAATAATTTAGATAAATAATGTTTCCTAACAATGTCACAAATCTGTACATTAAGAGCTATAGTTATTAAGAAGAAGAGCTAGACACAAGATTAAGTGAAACAAATGCACATTGGTAAAAAAAGATTAAATTTTTTCTACAGTTCTTCACTTGCTCAAGTACCTTCATCAACTTCCTTTCCATCATGGCGTGAACTGTTTTGCACTGCTTTAGCATCTGACTTTGATTTCTTCTTATTTTTCTTTGACTGAAAGTAAAATAAAATGTTACTTAATATTTCATATTTTTGAAAAGGTAGGTCAGTAAATTACATAAATATATGATACTGAAAACCAAAAAAAAAAATTAATGTTTGATTAAAAAACTCAACATACTGCCCTGGACGGTTTGGCTTAGTGGTTGGAGCATCGGTCTGTGGTCCAGAGAGGCCTGGGTTCAGTTCCCGCTAAGGGCACGTACCTAGGTTGCAGTTTGTCCCTGGTCCTGGTTGGTCGTGCGGGTGGCAGCCACTCAGTGTGTCTCTTTCACGTTGATGTCTCTCTTTCTCTCTCTCTTCCTCTCTCTCCCTCCCACTCTATCTGAACAAAAAAATGAAAAATGTTCTCGGGTGAGGATAAAAAAAAAACCACAAAAAACACTCAATGGACAAAGTCTTATTCCTATTTTAGAGATGAGAAAATGAAGACTTAGAGATGTTAAATATTTAACAGGCTGTCGGACCGGTGTGGCTCAGTGCTTGAGCATCAACCCATGCATTAAGAGGTCGCTGATTCAATTCCCAGTCAGGACACATGCCCAGGTTGTGGGCCCGATCCCCAGTGGGGGGCATGCAGGAGGTGGCCAATCGATGTTCTCCTCATCAATGTTTCTATCTCTCTCTCCCTCTCTCTCTAAAATCAATAAAGGAAAAAAAATATGTTTAAAAAAAAATTAGACTGTTCTGGTCACATTAAGCTAGTGAATGGTAGAGTCAAATTTAGAAACAGGTCCATCCGGTTCCAAAGTGTATGCCTTTAGACATCATGCTATCCTAACTTAAACAGTAAATAAAGTACTATAATTTGGTGTTTTTAGAGCACTAAAATAAAAACCTATTGCTAGTGTTCCGAAGAAAAATGATATACTGATTATCAGTTTTGGATTTCATAAAGCAGACTACTGGCATACCCTATGTATAATAAATTGAATCAATTGTACAAAGTAGATAATATTTTGTCAGTTTCAAAGCAATGTGAAAATACCTAGAATTTATATATACAGGGTGGGACAAAAGTGGGTTTACAGTTGTTCATATGGAAATACAATAATAAATAAATAATATAGGAATAAACTGTTTCATGTACTCACAACTGTAAACCTCTTTTTGCCCCACCCTGCAGATGTTTAAAATTCATTTAAAAGCTTGCTAACAAACTTCTAAAATCATGATTTCTATATTTAGATGTGTTTCCAGAAGGAATTAATATTCGTAAAACAGTGATTTTATTTATGCTTTGTATTCACTCATTTAGCTATTTGTTGAGATTAGCTATGTACGTATTGTTGTACACTATCTTTTTTTTCTTTTCTTTCTTTAACCTTTTTTTTTTATCCTCACCCGAGGACATTTTTTGTTCAGATAGAGTGGGAGAGAGAGAGAGAAACATCGACGTGAAAGGGACACATCGAGTGGCTGCCACCCGCACGACCAACCAGGGCCGGGGACAAACTGCAACCGAGGTACATGCCCTTAGCGGGAACCGAACCCGGGTCTCTCTGGACCGCAGGCCGACGCTCTAACCGCTGAACCAAACCGGCCAGGGCTGTTGTACACTATCTTAAAGTTAAGTTTACAACTAAAAAGAGATTGTATCTTCATAAGTCTTTTTTATGGGTAAGCAGTAGTTTGAGTAAGCAATATATGACAGATAACTGCTTTCCCTATCAATAAATTACTTGCAAATATTCTCAAGTGGCATGACCTCTTAAAGGTGATTAAAAATTATCTTTGACAGTGGATGCATATAAAAAACAAAATTTTTTTCCTGTTCCCCACAAATGATTTGTGTTTGTTTCACTGCAGGTTCATATGTAATGTCCTGCTTTATTACATCTACCAAACCAGACTCATATCCACTTTATAAAAATTAAGATACCATAATATTTACACTTTGAAAGTGTACAATTCAGTGGCTTTTAGTATATCTGAAGTTGCACAACTACCATGATTATCTAATTCCAGAACATTTGCATCACCCCCAAAAAGAAACATGGAACCCTTTACCAGTCCCTCTCCACTATCTTTTACCCACTGGCACCCACCATGAATATTCTGTCTGTCTATCTCGGATATCCACTCTTGAGTAAAGATAACACATTGAGCATCTGTCAATACAGTCTAGAGCATGGGTTGGCAAACTTTTTCTATAAAGGACCAAACAGTAAGTATTTTAGGCTTTGCAGGCCATATGGTTCTACACGTAGGAATCATACAACTGTTCCACTGTAGTATGAAAGTAGCCATATATAGCATATAATTGAATGGGTATGACTGTGTTCCAATAAAATATTATTAACAAAAAAATAGACATCTGGCTTGATTTGGAGGGCTGGAGTTTGTCGACCCTTGATCTGGAACAGCACTGTCCAGTCGAAATATAATGCAAGCCACATATATAATTTAAAAATTTCTAGCAGACATATGTTAAAAAGTTGAGAAATGGATAACATTAATTTTAATAATATATTTATCCCAACACACCCAAAATACTATCGTTTCCAAAGGTAATAATAACAATAATAAAATTAACATAATAGTAGGAGAAAGAGTGCTTAAATAGCCACATGTGCCCGGCTGCTGTGGCTCAGTTGTTTGAGCGTTGTCCTGTGCACCAAGAGGTCACCTGTTTAATTCCTGGTCAGGGCACATGGGTTGCAGGCTCAATACCATAAGGGGCGCGCAGGAGGCAGTCGATGGATGTTTCTTTCATCGATGTTTCTATCTCTTTCTTCCTCTCCCTTCTCTCTCTCAAATCAATTAAAAACATATTTAAATAGCCACATGTGGCAGGCAAGTGGCTACCATATTAGACAGTGCAGAACTACAGGAACTAACTAAAAGTGATACCCCATTTTACCGATAAAAAAACTGAGGCCGTAAAGAAATGATATACATTGACTAAGATCATAGGGTTTATTAAGAGGTAAAACCAGGACTAAAATCCTGTTCTGACTCCAGAGCCTGCTCTTACAAATACCCTGCTATTCTCTTTCTATATTTAACTCCAAATACAAGTTTAATGTATTAGTTATGTGATTTGGGGCTGACTCTAACCTTTTCCCCCAACTGTTATTTGGGACAAAAATTCCTATTAACCTCATATATAATTAAGCTTCTTTTGAGGATTAAATAAGACGTGAAAACAAACTGTTAACTACAATGTGGTATACATAGATTTTTAAAAGGAGGTAAACTATGAAAAAAAGATAAAAATTACATTCACACTGAAATATATTGTTATTTGTCACTAAAATCTGCACAAAAACAAGAAAGATTATCTTTATTCAGGCCTCAGTCTCGTTTAATTTTACTACTTTCCTTTAAAAGAACCCAACTAAAAATAATACTCAGATGAGACTTAATAACATTATATACTATTCACTCCTTTAATAAACATACATATACTAATTTGCCCTGGCCATCCAAATGAGGTGAATGTCTTACTTCTGAGCAGCTCCACTACAACTAACACTTTTGAAGGAAACCCACACAGAACACACACAGTTCTGGCTTCCTTGTTACCCTAGTTCTGTGCCCCCTACCCTGCAATTTGTTGTCAGGCAATCAAGATTTATTAAGTACCTACTATGGTGCCAGACATTGTTTTCGAATCTCAGTATATAGCACTGAAGACAAGTTTCTACTTATGGAAACTGTGCTCTAGTCTAATAGGAGAAATAGACATGTCAATGAGACATTAGGAGAGATTCTTGTCCTCAAGGGCTTCCCTCCCAGTGCTGATCTCCCAACATATCTATACCAGTCCAATAAATTTATATTCCCATTAAAAAAAACCCAGACACCTCCTACCAGCTATGGAGTCATTAATAACTTCCTTATATGACACACAAGGTCTCCCACAAATTAATCTCAACCTTGTATTCTTTTATTCGCATATGTTTGGTTCCAACAAGAGGGTCACCTCGAAACATGCCTATCTTTGCCAAAGTTGCACTGACTATCGATTTTCTCTCAAAATAAAGTGCCGCGGCCAGGGTGTGTGGGGTGCTTTTTCTTTGTCCCCTGAACCATCTGTTCTGCTACTGATGTTCAATGCACGAAATGACCGGTACTCATAACTGTCATGAATTTTACCATTTGTCACAAACTTCTTGTGACATTTCCAATACTGTGCAAATGGTTCAGTTTTTCTAATAATAATAAACTTCTTGAGGCAAGAGAATAAGACATTTCATTATATTTTCAATAGAATCTTTAGTTTGCTTCATTTGAATGACTCATGATAGGTACTGATATACAAAAATGAAGAAAAGAAACCTGTTCTTGATGAAGTCTGTATAGTATCAGATATTAGCAGGGGTTCAGATGTACCATGGAGCAAACTACCCTTAATTAAAAACCGCCAACATTATTTGAAATACACATCACTTAAAACATTAGAAGTAATCCAAAAAATCTGTTTATAAAGTAAATCTCTTCCTATGGCTTCCATCATAATTTCACATTTTGTCTCTTCTCCATCTCATTCACACAATATAGATATTACATAATATTTAGACTATAACAGTCTCATTAGAAGAAATGTGTCAGTGTTGCATGTTAAAATATATATGTATATGTATGTATGCATAATATAAATAAAATATTCCTGAGAGAAGAATGAGTGTATAGATGTAGATGTGAACAAAACTAACTTATCTCTATGTCCTGGATTTCATTTCATTTTTAAGTTACATGTTATGACCTCAAACCAACTTTACCATACTTAGCAAGCATATCAAAGCTTTCTAGTTGATTATCTGTGTTCCTTAAAATGTAGCCATAAATATTTGTTAGCAAGAGCCAGAATGGCATGACAACTGAGATAAATGTCACACTGGTGACAGTATCAAATATAAGCAATCATCTATCACAAGGCCACCAGGAGGTATGACCCCTTGTCCCTTTGTCTTTTCAATCACGAGTACCCAAATTATACCATAAAAAAAATATACTGTAATCCTGGCTGGTTTGGCTCAGCAGTTAGAGCGTTAGCCTACTGACCAAAGGGTTTTGTGTTCGATTCGTCGAGGGCATGTACCTGGGTTGCAGGTTTGATCCTCGACCTGCCTGTGGTCATGCGGGGGGCAACCAATCAATGTCTCTCTCTCTAAAAAAAAAAAAAAAAACCAATGGAAAAATATCCTTGGGTGAGGATTAACAACAACAAAAAAAGTACTGCACCAGGGTTTGGTAGTGAAGAATAATTTGTGCAAAACTGCTGGGTCACCTGTTCACTCTGGCCCAATCTTCCCTTAAGTAAATTACCCTATAATAAATTCTGTTATAGTCTATGGGGTTGCTGGCTTTGTATTTTTTTTTATCCTCATCTGAGGACATTTTCGCATTTATCTTGAGATAGAGCAGGAGGGAGAGAGAGAGAAACATTGGTGTGAGAGACACATTGACTAGTTGCCACCTTCACAACCCCAGCCGGGGCCAGGGGCAAACTGCAACCGAGATACATGCCCTTAGCAGGAACCGAACCTGGGCCTCTCTGGTCCTCGGGCCAACACTCTAACTGCTGAGCCAAATCAGCCAGGGCTCATTTTTAAATAATCTCCTGATTTTTCAATCTCATCCTGTAAGTATGCAAACACTTTTGTGGAAATTCATCTGGTAAAACTTACTGTTTCTCAACATCAATAAGTTGTTCTGCAGTTGAATTTGAAGGTTCTACTTTTTTGGGGTATTGTTAACAAATAGATTCACTAATAAGATTTAGAAAGTTTGAAAAAAAACTGGTTGTATTTACTGCTGTCACTTACATAGCTCTAATTACCTATAGAATCTCAACATAACTCTATAAGGCAGATGCTATTATTTTTACTTTACATATAAGGAAAGGGAGGCACAGGGTGATTACCCATCTCCAAGATCACAAGCTGGGATTTGATCTCATATAAGTGTGCCTCAGAATCTGGGCTGCTATACTTTTTTTTTGGTCAGAAAACTGCTCCCAAGTTGTTCAATGTTTAGTTATGAGAATTTTCATGAGAAACTCACAAATCATTTTATTTCTTTTTTAATTTTTTATCCTCACCTGAGGACATTTTTCCATTTTTTGTTCAGATACAGTGGGAGGAAGAGAGAGTGAAACATCGATGTGAAAGGGACACATCGAGTGGCTGCCACCCACACGACCAACCAGGGCCAGGGACAAACTGCAACCGAGGTACACGCCCTTAGCAGGAATTGAACCCGGATCTCTCTGGACCGTAGGCCGACGCTCTAACCACTGAGCAAAACCGTCCAGGGCTCACAAATCATTTTAAACAACAAAATTACATAATGATATAAACTTTTCAGGATACATGCTTCATTGCATGAGTTTCTTTAAAAAATCAGCTACTTTCTGACACCTTTGTTAAAACTTTCCTTAAAACTGAATGGATAGATTACATATAAATTTTCCCCAATAGTACCACTAAGTAGGCAACCATTTGTCATTATAAAAAGATCAACTCTTGCCCAGCTGGTGTGGCTCAGGGGATTGAGCATTGTCCAATGGACTGAGAGGTCCTGGTTCAATTCATTGTAAGGGTTGTGGGCTTGATTCCTAGCAAGGGGCATGCAGGAGGCAGCTGATTGATGCTTCTCTCTCACATCAATGTTTCTCTCTCTAAAAAAATCAATAAAAACATATAAGAAAAAAAAATCAACATTCTTGAAACAGTTGGTTTCTTAGTAAAAGAAAATGCGTGGCTCACTTTTAAAATTGTACCCTGAACTATCGTATAACCAACCAACCAACCATCTTTTTTTTTTAATCCTCACCCGAGGACATTTTTGCATTTATCTTCAGATAGAGTAGGAGGGAGAGAGGGAGAGAAACATCGTGTGAGAGAGACACATTGACTGGCTGCCACCCACATGACCCCAACCAGGGCTGGGGACAAACTGCAATGGAGGTACGTGCCCTTAGTGGGAACCAAACCTGGGACTCTCTGGTCCACTGGCCGAAGCCCTAACTGTTGAGCCAAATCGGCCAGGGCCAACCAAATATCTTATAACCAAATACTTATAAAAGTATTTTCCTGTAATATAATCAATAAATGTTCTTCATAATATAAAAGGTGACGATTACCACTTTGTTCTCACTATAATTTAAAGGTTTGGGCCTCCAATTTGCAGTCTGGCTTTAACCTCTTCGGCCATCACAGTTTTCTAGAAATAATGTAGTGAATGAATTGTATACATGGTGCTATCTCTCTGTAACCGTATCTCCCTACCCTCCAAATTTTATTTTCTTAGTTTAATTCCACTCCACTGGCCTCTCTATCAGTGTTTTTCTTTCCAGTTTTCCATACAAAATCTACTGTTGAGAATATATTTTTTGTGGGTATCTCTTATCTTTAGTTGCTTATAAAAAGTAGTTCTTTATGCATTTCATTACTAAAACAGAATTTAGCAAGTTCCCCAGGCTGTAATATTAGAAACAGCTGTACTTTCTCTCAACTTGCAATTTGCTTCGCTACTAATTTACTTAAATCATCAGTAATGTTTTTATGCTGCAGTCAACATTATATGCTAAGGAAGGAATGTGTTTTGGTTGATTGTCATATTGTTTTTGCCAATTTTATTTTACCACAGCAGAACAAATAAGTGTTTCCCTATAGTATGTCTTTCCCTTTAAACAAGAAACCTCAAGAGAAGCTTCTAAATGTTTATAATTATGTTTAGTGAAATTCTGTCTTATTGAACACTGCATAAACAAACATCTCTAACAAAACTGTAGTGGTAGGTCTTCACATTCTAAATGCTTAGATACCCAGCTAATTGGGATAGTTTCAGAATATCTTTGGCTAAAATCTCAAGGCATAGTATATAGATGGGCACAGTTTCTTACCAAAAATAGAGTTAAATCCCTATTTCCAAAATATTCCTTGATAATTTCAATTTTGGTGACCAATGTCTTATTAGATTTGTTTAGATCAAAGTCATGATGATGTGGCTGACAGAGTTCTTAGTAGGAATACTAAAGCCTACTCTTTTTCTAGTTGTTTACTTGCCATTACTATCATCTGCAATCTGTAGCTTCTTGGCAGTCAGTTTACTAAAAGTTAGTTTAGTTTAAACTGGGTATTATAATCAATTAACTCATGGAACTGAGCACACATATGTTGCATTCTGACAGGATATGCTGTAAGCAAAGAACCAATGAGCTCTTTTCAACTGTAACTCCCCGTTCTTCTCAGGATCCCTCCCATATCATGTCTTACTATCCAACCCCATCTTACACCCCAAACGAGGGTGCCGATGACCAGCCATATATAAGATGAGTAAAGCTTAATTTGCTTTTTCAATAAAAGTCCAAGTGCACATAGACAGTTTAATATTTTTTTCCTAAATACCAATGGATCTTCCTTTGGAGACCATGGTCTTAAAAGCACATGCTAAAGTAGTTCTAAGACCAAGAGTAATTTGTTCTCAAATTCATAGAACTTAAAATATCACAAAATTATAAACTGGTCATCAAAGAAAACACACAAGAATGACTTCCATGATTAAGCTCATCCTTTACCTTTAACTTCTTAACATGAATAAATATTTTAAGACTAGACAAGATAAAAAAGGAAGTGTTATCACTTATTACAGTGGCAAAAGGCACATGTTGGCAGTAAGAGTAGATCTATACAAATGGCTAACTGCTCTCTTAGCAGATTTTGCTATTTTAAAGAATCACAAAGTATAAAGAAAGGCAGGGCAGTCAGTGCCCGATTCATGCTGAAAAGACCAACTTAGGGAGTATGACCTAATATTTGTATAGCATCAAAACCATCACAAAGGTATACTGTATACATTTTAAGTTAAGTGGTACTTTATTTTGCAATTAGCTACTTATACACAAGGTAAATAGCTGGGTTCTGAATGTTACCCTTAGTCAACTTATTAATTCTCTACTCTGGAAAGTACTGGCCCTTAAAATTTTGGTGAACTGACATCTATAATATTTATAGCTCTATAATCATTTAATGTCTCTGCCAATAATATCAGGAGTAATAAAGGAAATGGAGCATGAAAAATAGGAATGCTGAGTATTTTCTATAGGATAGAAATGAATATTATGACAATTTGGTCTGTAGGCTAGTGGCTGTTGCCTAAGGTTTTTCACTAACTCATGGCAAAAACAGTTCTATTTTCTGAGATTCTTGTTCTTTCTATTTACCTGGTGTCAAAAAAATTTTTTTTTTGTAATGGTGACAGTGATTTTTAAAAATGTGCTCAACAAAATTAAAATTTGTTAGTGAAATTTTGAAAACTTAGCAATTGCCACTTGAAAAATCTGAAAACCAATGCTTTAGGATTAATTTCATCCACTTTCTGCTTCAACAAATATGGCAAGTCCCTATTTTATACTGCTCCACATTTTGGCACTATTTATTTTCCTCACTTGTTTGAAAGACACAGATGAGCTGGGCATGGTTAAATGGCAAAGAACTGATGGTCCAAGGGGCATTCTAATTACATTTCTCTATTTTGTCTATACAGCAATTTTTAGTCTTAGTAACCTGGTGACACAATGTCAGGATATGATTAATTATGAAAAATATTATAAGTAGAAAGGTTTGCAACTGATTACCCCCTTTGGGGGCGGGGGCGTAATTTAAACCACAGTCAAGATTATTCTATTCACTAGCATTCTGATACATTTTCCTGAATGGAAGTAAAGAGTAGAATTGCAGGTGCAGGGAAGTGCCCACAACTGTCACTTGACCTTTTTCTTCGTACCCTGGTTAGTTATTTTCTTCCATAGCACTTATTACCACCTGACAGTAGAGAATATGTTTGCATGTTTTTAGTTGTTTACCCCACTAACTTCATGAGAATAGTAACTCTTTTTCAGCCATTTTATCCTGTTCTATCAACTGTTATATTACTACTGCCTAGAGCAGTACCTTGCACATAGAAGGCCTTAGATTAATAACTTTAATCAGTGAGAGTCTAAAACTACATTGTTACATATATCCCTGTCTGTCTAACTCCCACTGTGCCTCCAAATAAGACCTCTGAGCTATTATACCTGTACAGTGGATCCAACATCCAAACCACTGAATTATTTAAACACTGGGTGTGAGTTCCTAAGTTATGGTACACCACACGAGTAGCATGGCTATCAACTCACAATCTTAAAAGATTTACAAGAAACCCTTAAGAACTTTTATCTAGTCCTGAACTCTTTCCTACATATGGTTCTCATCTTTCCAAAAGCCCAATAAATGAATTCCACTTGGAGATCCCTTCCTACCTCAATCTTAGCATGTTTAAAACCAAATTCACCAGTTCACTGTATTTCAATCCTCTCTTGCTACTTGTTGCTTGATATAACCATAGTATCATGGAAAAATGAGTCTAGAGCAGAAGTTCTGGTTCTGGTCTCAGTTTTGTTATTTGTTAGGAGTTCAGACAGAAAAGTTTAGGGGCAGAAATGAAGTTTCTCTGGTAAGATAGTCTTTCCTTTTTATAAAACTAATTTGTTTATCTTAAGGGGGACTTTGAAAATTCATTCCTTGGGTGAGAATCTAAGAAATCATTAAAGCTATAGACTCTGCGGTACAAGGGAGCCCAAAAGGTCAAGAGTCCAAGACCTAGAGAATCAGACTATACCAAAGCACTCCAGATAACAAAACATTTTAATGAATCCAAGAGACTATATTAGGAATTTAAAACACAGATTCAGCAAAAAGGGGCCAGATAGTTAATACTTCAAGTTTTGCAGACTATAAGGCCTCTGTCTCAACCACTCACTCAGTTTTGTTATTGTAATGCAAAAGCAGCCAGAGACAGTAATAAATGAATAGTTTTGTTATCTGGAGTGCTTTGGTATAGTCTGATTCTCTAGGTCTTGGACTCTTGACCTTTTGGGCTCCCTTGTACCACAGAGTCTATAGCTTTAATGATTTCTTAGATTCCCACCCAAGGAATGAATTTTCAAGGCCCCCCTTAAGATAAACAAATTAGTTTTATAAAAAGGAAAGACTATCTTACCAGAGAAACATCATTTCTGCCCCTAAACTTTTCTGAATAAAAGTGTAGTTGTATTCTCCAAACTTTCAAAAATAGACCAAGAGCTGTAAAAAGGAAAATTTTACCCTTTTTGACAGCATGGATGGACCTAGAGAACATTATGCTAAGTAAAATAAGCCCGTCAGAGAAAGGCAAGTATCATATGATTTCACTCATATGTGTAATTTAATGAACAAAATGAACTACCCAAGTAAAATAGAGACAAACTCATAGATAGAGAGCAAGCAGCAGACAGCTCTGGTGGTGGTGGTGGATGGTATTGGGGGTAGAGGGAGGGTTGAGCAAAAAAAGGAGGGAAAAAAAAAAAGAACTCTCGGACACGGACAACAGTGTGGTGATTGTGGGGAGAGGGAGTGAGTAGAGGTGGAAGAGAGCATAGAGGGATAAATGGTGATGGGGGGGGGGGGGGGCAGAGAGCAAATAATGGTTCACCAATCCCTGATTTTAAAACTATAGTTTCTGGACTATATTATGGAAGGTACAACACAAATGTATATAAGCTCTCTGAATGCAGGTACTCTCTATTTTGCTAAGAGCTACTATCACTTATGCTTGTATGAAACCTATGCTGCCTCAGAATAATTTTGTCTTTGGTCTTCTAAACACTAATCAACCCTAGAGCAGTGGTTTTCAAATTTCTTGGTCATAGGATACTCTTTTATACCCTTAAAACATATTGAAGATGTCAAAGAGCCTTTGTTTATGTGGATTATATCCACTGATATCTACCATATTATAAATGAAAAATTTAGATATATACCCTGGCTAGTGTTCTCAGTGGTTAGAGCATCAGACTGTGCACCAAAGGGTCATGTATTCAATTCCTGGTCAAGGGCACATACCTGTGTTGCAGGTTCAATTCTGGGCCCCTGTTGGGGAAACCAATCGATATGTCTCTCTCAACAGATGTTTCTCTAACTCCCCCCTTTTCTTCCACTCTCTTTTAAAATCAATAGAAAAAAATATCCTTTGGTGAAGATTAACAAAACAACAACAAAAAAAGAAATAATGTTTTAATTTATTTATTTCAAAATGATAATAAACTAATTACATATTGTATAGTTACACCTATATAAACAACTATATTTTACATTTTAGTGAGAAAGTGGCATGTTTTACATTTGCAATTATCTTTAATGTCTGGCTTCAAAAAAGACAGCTGGATTCGCATATCTGCTTTGCATTCAACTTATGGATGTTATCTGATTGAAGTGTATGAAGAAAATCTGACTACACAAAATATGGAAGCAACCCAAGTGCTCAATAGGTGAGTAGATAAAAATGTTGTGATACATATATACAATGGAATATTACTTGGCCATAAAAAATATGAAATCTTACCACTTATGACAGCATGGATGGACCTAGAGGGTATTGAACTCAGTGAAATAAGTCAGTCAAATAAAGACAAATACCATATGATTTCATTTATATGTGGAATCTAAAGAACAAAATAAATGAACAAACAAAACTGAAACAGACTCAGAGACAGAGAACAGGCTGATGGTTCCTAGAAGGGGGTTGAGGGACCGGGTGAAAAAAATGAAAGGGTTAAGTACAAATTGGTAGTTACAAAACAGTCATGGGGATATAAACTACAGCATAGGGAATGTAGTCAATAATAGTGTAATAACTATTCATGATGCCAGGTGGTACTAGAAAATTGAGGGGGACACTTTGTAAAGTATATGATTGTCTAACCACTATGCTTGTACACCTGAAACTAATAAAAAATAATACTTAATGTAAACTTTAATTGAAAAAAAAATCTGGCTACATATACATGGATATGTAATTAGAAAAGGAAGAAGCATTTGAATAGTTTTTTTTCTCCAGATAATTGTGATATTATTTGACATTACACCAAAGATTAGTTGTTGCCAGGGGCTGGGCTAAGGGGAGAAAAGGAGTGAAATGGGGAGTGACAGCTAATGGAGACAAGAAAGGGCAAGAGGCAAACAAAGAGATCTGAACCACAGGCAAGGGCTTTAGGTTATTTATGGTCTAGACTGTGTAAAAGCAATAGGAAGTCACAAAGAGTTTCAGGTTGTGAAAAAAATATTACATCAAAACTTGTCAGTTGGTAGTTTCTTCAAAATTGTTGCAATGTGGAATCTGAGACTGCAACAACGAACTTTCCATACTGTATTACATTAAAATCCATTGGTCTATCTTACACTTTGAATAAATCTTTTACACTTGCCTGATTTTGTAACATGTAAGTATCAGTCATTTGGAAAATATTGGTTCACTGAGTTTATACCTCTCCCAAAATGTTAAAACATTCCATTATACACCATATTTTTTAAAAAATCACATTTGTTAAGATCACAACTGATCTCGTCAGAAGTACTGGGATGTGGTCAAGCTCATGGTGGTGAATATAAATTTTCCAAATTTCTAATTTTCACTTGGCAACAAATCATTTTATCATTTGTGATAAATACTATCAGTTGTTTTCTTGAAGTGACAGGATTGTCTTGATTATTTTTGAGAAAATGTCTGCAAATACCTGTCTAAATAACTATGCCCTATCAGTTGTCCTTTAAAGTAAAAATGAAGTAACATAAAATAAGTGGCTAGTCCAGCTTGCACCTTAATTGTACAAGTGTTTTTTTCTCAAGAAATGTTTCAGTATGGCCCTGGCCAGTTTTCTCAGTGGTTAGAGCATAGGCCTGCGGACCAGAGAGTCCCAGGTTTGGTTCCCGCTAAGGGCATGTACCTCGGTTGCAGTTTGTCTCCAGCCCCGTTGGGATCGTGTGGGAGACACTCGGTGTGTCTCTCTCACATCAATGTTTCTCTCTCCCTTCCTCTCTCTTTACTGCTCTATCTGAAGATATGCAGCATACTTTATGTATATTTCCCATTTCATCATATAGAATAATGAAAAAGCATGCTCAAAGGTCAAGATTTAATAAAATTAATATTTTTACAGCTTCATCAAAAACACTCTTAAGTGAAACTAGCATTTATTATTATTATTATTGTTTTTATTCTTCACCCAAGGATATTTTTCTATTTATCATTAGACTAGTGGAAGGGAGGGAGAGAGAGAGACAGAGAGAAACGTCAAGGTGATAGAGCCACATTGACTGGTTGCCTCCTGCAGGACCCAACCAGGGCTGAGGATAAACTGCAACTGAGGTATGTCCCCATGACCAGAATCAAACCCGCAACTCATTGATCTGCAGGCTGAAGCTCTAACCACTGAGAAAAACCAGCCAGAGCATACTATTATTATTATTACTTTTTACTATGAGTGGATTGTAGTAAAGAATACCATTACTAGTGGTTTGGTGTAACTGCCTTAATTTGTGCTAAGGAGTCAGCAGTTTTATCCACTACTGCTTTTGCGCCATTAGTGCAAATATCAAAACAATGAAAAAGGCAAATAATGCCTAGTCATTATAAAAATAGTTTTGTTCTCTGTGACCACTTCTTAGGAATCCACAGACCACACTTTTAGAGCTGCTGCCTTAGGAAAACGGAAGGAATATTATTTACTAGCTTTGTGATCTTGTACAATTCACTAAACTTTTTAACGAGCTGTATAAAAAATAATACCCCCTACCAAGTTGTTAATCAGGACTAAGATAGATGAAAGCATTTTGTACAACATGCAGCATCATAAAAACGTAAGAGCTTATTAATACATATAATAAATGATATCAGTATTTTAAATATTTTTCTTTATTGATTTTAGAGAGGAAGGGAGAAGGAGAGATAAAAACATTGATGAGAGATTACCAACTGGCTGCCTCCTGCATGCCCCCCCACTGGGAATCGGGCCCACAACCTGGGCACGTGCCCTGACCAGGAATCAAACCAGCCATCTCTTGGTGCATGGGTCGACACTCAACCACTGAGCCACACTGGCCGGGCTGATATCAGTATTTAAGTAGACACTATTGATATCATCCTGAAAAACCTTACGGGGACCAAATTTTATACATTTTTGCTTCTTGTTTCTGTTACTAACAATCTTTACACTTTTATCTTAATTCAGATCCTTACAATCACAGATGCAAGAATGATTTGTTAATAATAAATGTTGTTCTAGGTTTTACATCCTGACACACCCAATCTATATCTAAGTTTTTATCTATCCCCACTCCACCCTAAGCAGTCAAACTTGTCTAGGGCTTTTCCTTGAGTATGTCTGAATATGTTCTTTTGTTTCAGCTGAATAATGTCTGATTGTGTTAGTTTCTCTCTCCTGCCAAAATAGGTCTCCCCCTTCTATTTACTGAAATACCATCCCCATCCTTAAGAGTCCAATTAAGTCAATCCTCTGGATACCTAAACAGGAGAATCTAACTCCTCTGAATACCTGACACTCAATGCCTTGTTACCTGATCTCTCTCTTGTGCTTGGCCTTTCCTTAACTAGACTGTAATCTCTCTGAGGGTAAGTATATCTTACATTTCTCTTTATTCCCTTCAGCATCTAATAGCACAATATATTCAGCCTGGATCATGGTCCTATGTGTACTCTACTAGAGACTAGTATCAATGAAGCATCGACCTTCAAATCCAAATAAAGACCTTTATAGACCTATAACTCTTGTCATATGAAGTTGTCAGACGTTTTATCTATGAGGCTTACTCAACTGACAGGTGAAGTATTCACTATCACAGCTTAGAGTGCAATTACTATATGGGGAAATTATACTCCTCAAAGTGCCCAAGATGTGGTTCTGAGAGAAATACAAATATATGATAATGTATATTAAGGTGAATAGATCTAAGATGTTTTTTTACAAGAAAAATAAGTCTAAAAACATGTTATTTTAAACACACAAAAATACAGTACAATAGTATATAAAACTACCTGAAATGAATCTCACTTGGACTGAACCAAGTTAAAAAGCATACATTCAAGATGCAAGATGGCACACAGAAACACTAGCCATGAGTTGTAGCATTTATTTTGCAAAAAGTGAAATCAAACAGGCAACAAACCCAAAGTAAAAGCTTTGTACTGAAAAAGCAACAGCAATTGAGAGGAGGTACTGTCAAATGATTAAAAAGTGCATGGGCTTCCGTATCAGAATGAGTGGGGTTCAAGTCCTAGTTCAGAAACTATATGACATTGGTGAAATCACAAAATCCTTCTGCTCTTCAGAGCCCTTTGCTGTATAATGGGCTATTACTATCTGCCTAGTAGGATGTGAAAGGATAAGAAATAATACAGAGCAGTAGAAAGCACAGTCTTTGTAATTTGGTGGGTATGGGTTAGAACAAATTATACTCTTATTAGCTTATGTAACTTAAGCCTCGGGTTTCTTATTTATAAGAGGTAATACCACCTCCTCAGCACTCTCGTGAAGATAAATAAAGTAACGTGTATAAATATTCTATAAAGTCTTAAAAGTATACCTAGTAAGTGCTTAATAAGTTGTCCCTACCAGATATATGCAAATATATTTACACATATACACATACCTCACCTTACACAATACCTGCCATATTATAGATATTTAACAAATGTCAACTATTATAATTATTTCCTATCATAAGAAATTTCAGAATAATTATAAACTTCAAACTTCCTGATATACCCAATCTATACATGATTATTCAATCAGAGATAAATGGTAGTTCATTAGTTATTCCAACCACAAATTTTTCAGAATAACTCAGGGAGTAGAAGCAGAGGTAAGTATAAAATGCTCACTATTAGGGAGAAAACCCAGAATAAAGAAACACTGAATGGGAGAAGTCTATATTAAGCAAAGCATATCAACTATTCAGGATATAAATTCACAATCCCTAAACTGCATGCTTATTTGTTAATACAGTCATTTACTATTTATTCTTCTCCCAAAGACAAAGTCAGACACAAACTTAATTCTTTTTTTTTTTTTTAAACAATCTATCCCCGTTACTTTATTTATTTATTTCTTCTTTGTGGTACGTGCCCCTAGCGGGAACTGAACCCGTGACTCTCTGGTCTGCAGCCAACGCTCAACTGCTGAGCCAAACTGGCCAGGGCCAAACTTAATTCTTTTCCACAACTATCCTTCCTATTGGGCCATCCTCCCTGAAGCTATTTTAGCCCTAGGCCAATTTCACTGGGTTACAGTGGGAAAATTAATTTCACCAGTTCTTCAGATATTATGAAAATGCAAGCACTGAAAAACTGTAGCAACCATTTCATTTCACTATTTTACAGAGCTGGAGCTGTTGCATCCTGGTTTTTGTTTGTTTTTCCTGAAAAGGAGTTATGCACACATGGAATTAAAAAGGGGGGAGAGGGAGAATACTGGAAGGAATTAAATAGAATGTCTCTCCTTCTACAATTGAAGGAAACAATGTTTCCAGTTTCTTGTTTATTTTGCCTAATTACAAACTAAATGAAATAAAATAAAATGGGTCAGTTCTAACACTGGCAACTGGAAAATAAATCCCAGGAATGTACCATGTATGGGATACGTTAGATTTTCTTATTTGAAAAGTTATGAGTGCACGTCCAAACATTTTAATACTAACCTGAGTATAGAGCATTTTCTTTTGTTAAATAAGTGAAATTATGTCACAACAGAAATCTAATATAATACCATAGGACAATTTGCTTTTTCTGCCAGAAATGCAATATTAACAAAAGCAATATAATTTTGTTTTCAAATGAGAGGTATATTATATATGTGGAAGCTTCAACACCCATCCATCTGCTAAGATAAATTTAGATCTTTGGTTTTCCTTGAAGGGGGATGCGGGTACATGTACACTTTTGTGAAACAGAAAAGCATCATTTTTACATGTCACTATCTTTATTAAGAGCCTCGCATCTAATTTTATATGCTCCCAAACTTACCTTTTCATTTTTCTTATCTGTCTCTAAAGGCTGCTTTGCTGTTACACTTCGAGGAGTTCGGACAACTTCCTCCTCAGCCACTTCAACAGTCCGTCCATTTGGCTGCACAGGAAACAGAAAAGACTCTTGTTATCAAACTGCTTGGCAGATTAAACTAAAGACTTTCCTTCCTCTCTCCCTCCTGCTCTATCTGAAGATAAATGCAAATGTCCTCAGGTGAGGATTAAAACAAAGTTTTTGTACAACCATGTTATCTAATACTTACTTGATAGACCATTTACTAACCTAATAACTGTGTTTTACAATATAATAAAGAATTTATAAACAAAATTCGGTACCAAAAATCTATTTTCTGATCTCACCCAGGTATCAGTTCCTTGAACAAAAAATAATGGAAAAGAACTAAACTGTATTTGCATTCTGACCTCTATAATCATCTGTGTAATCTCAGAATATTTCACTCATTATCTTTTCTCTACATCTATAAAATGATTGGTCTAACCTATATAAAAACCAGCGAACTTTTTCAGTAAGGGGCCAGACAGAGCCATAGATGATACATAAATGAATGAGTATGGCTGTATTTCCAAAAAACACAGATGGAGGGCCAGATCTGGTCAATGGACCATAGCTTGTTGGTCTCTGCATTAGGTAATGTCCACTGTAATTCTAAAATCTAATGGCACTACTGTTCTGGGATTAAGAAGCTTTACAAACCCACTGCCATAGCTTTAAAAAAGGCTATTTCAGCTTTTCTAACATTCCTAAAATAAAATGATAGCACTTAGAGGTGTTTATGAGAAGAATTAAGTATGAAAATCTCAATTTTGGCTTCTAATCATAATCACTAGTTTTGTTTTTAAATAAGCATTTCTGAGCTCCCCTCCCACTATCTAGATTCAGGAGTTTGAAGAACGGGGTCCAGGTGTCTGTATTCTAACACCTTCTTTCTGGATACTACTACTTTTTTCACTTGCCTATTCCCCTCAGATTCAACACAGTAAGTTAGTAAATCAATATACTAGTTTCAACAGCTTTATTTCCAGTCCTTGTAGAATAAACTTCTATGTGATTACTCATTATAGCAGAGCTATTCAAGAAAATAACAAGAATGTCCAAAGTTTCTACAATGTAACATTATCTGCATTTGTACAAAATTATCAGGAATATGGAGTTAGAAAAAGATCATTAATATTCTGAAGTTCAATTTATAGGCTTCCCAACTATTTATGGCAGAAAAATAAAAATAAAAGCTGTCTTTTAGCTGATTAAAATTCCTAATTAATCCAAATTTAATCTGGTAGGTTTTAAGCAACATTAAAAAAAAAAAAAAAAACCCTCATATTTTATAGTCTTCTTTGGAGTAAAGCAGGCTCTTCAATTGTTTACAAGGTAATTTGAGTTGTAAAACCTTCCCCTCCTCTTTTTTTTATTCCCTCATTCAATCTTGGCTGCCACAAGCAGAAAGACAGGTGTGAGCAAGGACCCCCCTTTTTTTGCACCTGCACTGACTGGAACCTAAGCAGCAGATAGTAACTGCTCCAGATCTGTCAGACATATTTTAAACAACTTGTTAAAGTCAGCAGCTAATGCTAAAACCAGGTCTCCTCACTTTTTCTTCTGTGTTGTTTTGCCATTTTAAAGCTGCCTCTTCTAATCTGGGGGGTGAGGGGAGAGGCAGTGCTCAAAGGAAGGTAAAACACTCCAAAAAAGGAGTTTGGATTTATAGCTATTCCACATCAGGAATATATGACTTTACTTCTACTATCCAACATCACCATCTTACTTGTCAGTTTTCATGCTATTTCTTAGTTTATACTATCCTCTCTAGCCAAACTTACTTACTTTTTAAATTTTCCTGTGGTCAGCCTCACCTTTCTATGTAAGTTTTGCCAAATGAATGATCTAGCAGCTCTAACTCAAGTTTCCTATCTCTTTAACTGGCAGCACACAAAGCTTACATCTGCAAAAGCTTCATTTAACAATCCCTTCAGGAAACTCTTCATCATAGTCACTTATATAGCACCTCCATTTAAATCATGTTAAATAAATGACTACACTGAATCATTTAAATGTTATTTACTAACTGCTAAAAGATGAGAAATTGGTGGTTAGGTGGTTAAAAACTATCTTAACCTAGTGAAATAGTCAATGCAATTCTTTTAAGAAAACCTGCAAACACTGTTCTTACAGCCTCGGGGTAAGATGAAATAATCTTTCCTTTTAAACAAATACAAAGTCTGAAGCCCTCAATCAGTGACCAGAAATGGGAACACTCAGTTTCCTTTTCATAGGCTCTGAGGCCACCAGCAAGCCAAAGGGCCTTCAACCTATGCCACTTTACTTCCTTCTTTGCAACATCAACTTATGTAGCTGTAGCTGTTCTCTCTGGTTTATGAAGATTTCACAATTTTTCACTAACTCTTGGGCTTTATATAGCTCTTATAATTACTAGGATTCCATAAGTCATTAAAAACTCTACACAAATGCCTGATACCATAATAAGCCTACTATCCCAAGAGTAAGGTCAACAGAATTCTCAGGTATCAGGAAAAAGGACAGACATACCATGGTGGTTGAGCCTATCCTATCCATCAGCAACACTAATCTGTCCTCTTATTCTGCCACTAGCTGGTTAAGACTTGTCCTGGAAAATTGATTTCCTTATTTAAATTAGAATATCCCTAAATTAAAGCATATTATGTAGATCTGCTCACATGAAAAGCAACGAACTGCAAAACAACACTTCAAATCCAATGTGACTGCCAATCTAGGTTTTATTTTCTCTGATCATGGAGCCTTAACATATATGATGTTTGTACAGATTAACAATTACACAGGCCTCTCATAGTACCTAGTTTTAAATTTTCTGGAAAACGCTGAGGTGTTTTCCTCCAGGGCCAACCAAAGTTAATTTCATATATATCATACAATCTATATTTTAAAATAGACCACCCAAGAATGTCCTTCAAATTTGGTGAAAATCAACTAGTAACAGAAAAATATCTTTTTTTTTTTTTTTGGTCACTCCTCATCTGAGGACATTTTTCCATTAATTTTTAGATAGAGTAGAAGGGAGGGAGGGGAAGAGAGAGAGAGAGAGAAGGCAACATCAATGTGAGAGACACATCACGTGGTTGCCTCCCACATGGCCCTGATTGGGGAGAGGGATTGAACCTGCAACCCAGGTACATGCCCTTGACTGGGAAGTGAACCTGCAACCTTTTGCTTCTTGGGTCAGTGCTATAACCATTGAGCCAAACTGGTCAGGGCAAAAAATATCATTTCTTGTATGGATAAAATCCTTGTAGGCAATGCCATGTCTGTCTTATTATAACACTTTCCCCCAACTCCCATCTCACATCCTTTTTAAAAACTACATTCATGCCTCGCCAGTGTGGCTCAGTTGGGTGAGTTTTGTCCCATGCACTGTTTCCATTCCCAGTCAAGGCATAAACCTGGGTTTTGGGCTTGATCCCCAGTAGGAGGCATGCAAGAAGCGGCAGATCGATGTTTCTATTGCTCCTTCTCCCTTCCTCTCTCTGAAATTAGTAAGACCATATTAAAAAAAAAAAATTTCACAAAAGAACACTGTGTGTATGAGAGAGGGAGAGAGAAGGGGTGGTGGGGGGTCGAGAAACCAGAATGAAATCAGGAAAATAAAATGGGGGCCACATGACAGGGGAGCTTGGTCTTATTTAACTAACCTTTGATTTCAAGAAAGTAAAATTTCTCATGTGAATCAATCTTCAATTTATTAATCCAGTGCTCTGGACAAATTCTTTTGGGAAGTTAACAAAATAAAAATGATAAGTAAATATAACCTATCAGAGGCTAGAAATAGTCCAGGATTGCACTAGAGACAGCAATACAGCGTTATCTTTCTTTTAAAAAACAAAACAAAACAGCTTATAATTTCATCATTTTCTAAGAAAATCACGTAATATTCACTTGTGTTCATTCACTTACTATCCAGTAAGTGAACACAATAGAGCACAGCAGACCTCAGATTTAACGAGCAAAATTTCCAGTCTGTACGTCACACGTGCAAATTAACACTCTGTTAATTTAAAAATGCTTTTAACCAAGATTTGCCTATAATTAAATTAACAGGTTACATTTTGTTATTAATTCACTGTTATTTTAAACAAATTTTAGCAAATAGGCCATATGTCACAAAAACACTGTAGTAATTTCTCACTGACATAAATAAATATTACTATTTACAACTACAATCTACATATTTAAATCCAAGAGTCACTGCTCCTAAACAGTGTTTGGGGAATGATTAGCACATGATCACGGAGCATCCCTTGAGGTAATTGGTTATGTTGTCTCATGGGGTGACTTTCTGCAGCAGTTTTAAGGCCTGGCAGTTGATGTTCCCATGTGCACTAAGCCAAGCCCTAGCTGTGTGCATTTGTTTATTCAAAGTGACTGGTGGATGCATGCTTTTACTAGACCTATTCAGTATAAATTTAAAATTACTGTAATATATATAGAAAAATTTTCTGTGGAATTACCCTTTTCACACTTAATTTTAATTACACAAACATGTGTACATAAGTAAAAACAGGTAAACTAATCTGTCAATTTTTTTTAACGTACACATTCAGAAAACCTACTTTATTATATAACAGACTTTTGGCTTTAATGGATACTCCTTCACCTGAATAAATCTACTATATCAAGGTTCTACTACAATATGTAGAACCCTTGAAACAAAGACAAGTGAGGCACAATCCCTGCCCTCAAGAAGCTCAGAAGCCAGCAAGGGAAGAAGCCAGGTATACAACAGCACATATCACATACTAAAATACAAGACAAAAGTCATACTCTGCCACTTGCCTTTTTCTCTTGCCTCCCCCAAAAGGGAGAGTATGGATTTTGATGACAAGCTGAGATCAGGGTTGAATTCTCAAATGTATGTCACCCCAGACAAGTTACTACTTCACTGGGGTCTCAATTTTCTTATCTGAAAATTATATTGAGCATACAGGAGGCTTAAGTACACATATATATTATGTCCATCATAAAAAACCTAAAAGGCGAGGTATTACTGAAATTCAAGAGGTATCATCTTTAGCTGATAGGGCTATCAGATAGCCTGACAATAACTAACAAATTCCAAGTATGTGCCATGCGTCAAGAACCTTGCTAGATGCTTTCTATGCATTATCTCATTTAATGAACAAGACCTAGTCATGGTCAGTTTCTTAGTTTCAATTATGAAGAGTGCTGATACAAATTCAAAGTAGAACAATTTGTCACTTTCTTGAAAGCACAAACTGTGCTTTTTCTCTGCTAAATGTTGTACACATATCAATTTCATAAACTAAACATACTCACAAATTACAGATTTGGTCACAGTAATTTACCAACTTATTTTTTAATTCTACCCCAAATTAAACTCTTATCAACTAAGAGAACAATCTAAGAGGCCAAAAATATGGACTATCATTAAAATTTGCAAAATCTTACTACATATCCTGAGATATTTCCGTTGGTGGTAAAGAAAGATCCTTGAGCCTTCTAAACAGCTAGCTAGAAACTCAAGTCTTTTCAGGGATTCCAAACTATCTGCTGTTGACTGCATCAGGGATACTCAGGGCTACTTTTACAGGAGAGAGATATAATACTCTATCGCTGTCACATGGTAAAATCACATTAAAGATGATTTTTGAAAAACTGAATACAACGTTGGTTTTCTTTCTTTTTAATCCTCACCTAAGGACATTTTTCCATTTTTTGTTCAGATAGAGTGGGAGGGAGAGAAAGGAAGGGGGAGAGAGAGAGAGAGAGAGAGAGAGAGAGAGAGAGAGAAACATCGACGTGAAAGGGACACATCAAGTGGTTGCCACCCACGCGACCCAGCCAGGGCCGGGGACAAACTGCAACTGAGGTATGTGCCCTTAGCGGGAACCGAACCCAGGTCTCTCTGGACCGTGGGCCAATGCTCTAACTGCTGAGCAAAACCGGCCAGGGCAATGTTGGTCTTCAAAGTTTTACATCTGATAGGTACTAAGATAAGGACTACAGGTGATATAGCAGACATATATCCATGTACTTCTTTCTTGGGTTCTGATGGATGTCTACTGGAAATTGGTATTCTGTGGAACAATTTGAAAACTACTCGCATAGTTGGAAAGGAAATACAGTAAATTTTAAAACTGGTCAAATAACACCAATTCCTTATTTAGATCTCTTGATTTTGTTTGAAAAATAATAGTAATTTTAAAATACTTTCAAGGCTTTTACAACCTTGAAAAGTAGTATATGAATCAATAATGACAAAGCACACACATACACAAGTGTTCAGAGGGTTTATTGCTGCTCTTCGTATCTAAGATGAGTGCAATAATTAAAGTTCTGTTCTGTTGGAACTATTAAAGATGTTCTCTGCCAGGCCTCTGGCAGAATAAAATGACAGATGAAAAGTCCTGTCATATAACCAAACACATGAAACCAAATTCTGGAGCTTCTGTAAAAGTCATTATAATTTTCAGCAGAAACTTCTGATTCTAAAAGTAAAATTTAAAAATAATAAAGAACACTGTAACTCACTTGGAAAACTGGATTTATACTCTGAATACAATGTATTATCGTGGAATGTGCTATTGAAAACAGAGAGGAATAGTGGAAATAACAGTGAGTTCTTAGATTAGAAATTAGGATATTGTTTTACCTTTGAAACTCTTTTGTTCTATGACTGAATAAGACTTTACTCTCTCAGAATCTCAAGATTTCTTTTCTGTGTTGGTTTCACTAAGGATTTTTTAATCAAATAATTATCCTTTCAAACTTAAAATGAAGGGAGCTAGTGACTTAAAGGTTAAAAAAAACCCTGCAGGTGGCAAGTGATGTAATTTACCTTTTACTAATACCTGGGATAATGTGGCAAAACCACTACCGAAGAATAAAAAACATAATTCTACTAGAAATATAAGAAAAATATATTATAATGGATTATCCAATTAAACTATAAGATGTTATTTTAATTACTCTGTTCAGCATTTAGTTCAACAAATAATTATTAAAGGCTCTTATATGCCAGACACTGTTTGTCATTATATATCAAGGTTTATATTCTAGTGGAGGGAAAAGACCCCCCAAAATATATAGATAAGTAAAGAAATAATTTACAAACTGTGAATAACTTTAAAAAAGGAAACACACAAGGGGTTGAGACAGAAAATGCCTATTCGAATAGGTTGATCAGGAAAGGATTTTCTGGGTAGGTTAGCTCTAAGGCCGATTAAAACAGTGGAACAAGATTGTTCCACAAGTGTTAATAATAGCTCATGTAAAGGCAATGGGTTGTGAAAGTGTTTGAAGAACTGAAAAAAATCACTATAGTTGGAGGTAGCAAATGAGAGGAAACTAACTCAAAATTAGCTTAGAAAGAAAAACAGATGCTGGGCCATATACAAAAGAAGTCTACATTTAAAATGCAAAAGTTACTGAAATGGGTTTTAGACAAGATCAGGTGATTTGTTTTTTAAAAATACTTCTTACTAGGGTGTTGAGAAAGGATTGGTGGCAGTCAACAGAAGCTACTTGCTGTACAAGTGAGCTAAGGTGACAGTAAAATAAGTAGATTGAAGATATATTTTGAAAATAAAATTGATGGTACTCGCTGACGGATTAAATTATGAGATGAGGAAGACATGAGGATGTGGGGAAAAGGGAAGAATCAAGAATGATTCCGAGTTTTGGTATGAAAAACTGAATGGATGGTAGTCATTTACCATTTACAGAAATAGAGAAGACTAGGAGAGGGCATGAAATTATGAATTGTTTTTGGAGATGTTAAAATGTGAAACAAATGTCAGATTTCCAATTGGAGACATCATGTATACACCTAGATATGAAGATATACAAATATAGATGATCCCCATTATTTGTGGATTCCATACTGGCAAACTTGCCTACTTACTAAAATTTATTTCTAATCCCTAAATCAACACTTGAGGAGCTTTCCTGATCATTTGTGGACATGCACAGAGCTGGGGGGAAAAAATCTGAGTTGCCCTACTGACACGTTACCAGGCAAAGCTCTGCCTTCTTGTTTTAGGTCTCATGAAAAAGATAACAAAGACTAACTCTTAACTGGGGAACTAGGGAAGGCTTTATAGTAGAGGCAGCACTGTAGTTGGGCTTTACTGAAGAATAGGTAGAAATTGGTAGATATAAAAATGACCTTCTAATAGAAGAAAATAATATAAATAAAGAGATACTAGCGCCTAGCTAATGGATTAATGCCTGAGGAATAATGGTAAGAGATAAACCTAAGATAAGGTTAGATCCTGAAGAGGCTTGACTGTCATATCATAAGCTAGATTTCATTCAAAAGATGATGGGGAAACTACTGAAAAGATTTGAACATGAAAGTCACATGATTAGGGAGAGTCAACATGGTGGCGAGCAGGACTGGAGTGAGGGTGAGAGTATGTGTGGGTGAGTATCTGCCTGTCAGAGGGGGAAACTCAGGGCAGGCTGTTTAGATGAGAATAGTAGCACACCCCTGGGCTGGACACTTCTCCTGGCTCAGGATCAGAGAGTGTGCCATTTTGGAGGAACCGCAGTGTCCTTCTTGGCAGGCACCCAGTGCCCGGAGGCCACAGATTGGTGTGCCCAGCAACACTGCCTCTCCAGAAACAGAGAGCTGCTACTCTGCAGGACCCGAGAGCAGCAGAGGGCCCCAGGGCATGGGACCTGCCAGCAGCAGAGGGCCACTGCTCCTGAAAGACCTGAAACAGAAGATGAAGGCTGCCACTCTGGTGGGTCCTGTGAGCAACAGAGCACCCCTCCCCACAGGACCTGCCACCAGCAGAGGGCCACTGTCCCCATGGAACCCATGAACAGCAGAAGTCTGCTGTCCACATGGCACGCACCAGCAGCAGAGCACTGGCAGCAGAGGGTCACCAGTGCCATGAGACCTGTGACAGCAGAGAGCCATCAGCCCTGTTGCAGCTATGAGCAGCCAGCATCACAGGCCAAGTCACAGCAGTGAGCCGCCATCCTACTGACCCGCCACAGAAGAGAGCCGCCAGCACCTCAAGACGACTAGCCCGGATCCAAGATCCAGCATACGTGACCCATAGTGACCTGACGCCTCTATTTTGTAGAGCTGATAACATTTCATAATGCTATTTTTAAATCCTCAATTGCTCTTAGTGAGAATAACAGCATGAATAAGATATAGAAACCATGAAAAATAATAGTCAGAAATGAAGAATGCCGTATCTTAAATACAGAATACACCAGAAGGAATTGTCAGTTGACTGGACTAGGCAGAGGATCACACCAATGAATTAAAAGACAAAAAAAAAAAAAAAAAAAAATCACTCAATCAGAACAGAAAAAAAAAGACAAAATAATTAAAAAGCAGGAGGAGAGTGCAAGGGAGCTTTGGGACAACATGAAACATCACAACTTTCACATCATAGGGGTACCAGAAGGAGAAGAATCAGAGAAAGGAATAGAGAATGTTTGAAGGAATAATGACAGAAAACTTCCCTAACCTAGTGAGTCCAGAAAACACAGAGCCCAAATCAAAACGAATCCAAAAAGACTCACACCTAGACACATCAGAATTAAAATGGCAAACATTAAAGACAAAGGCAGCAAGAGAGAGACAAAATGTTACCTACAAGGAAGCACCCATTAGACTTTCAGCTGATTTCACAACAGAAACATTTCAGGCCAGAAGGGAGTGGCATGAAGTATACAAAATAATGAAATGCAAAGTGCTCAGTCCAAGACTACTCTATCCAGCAAAACCATTAATCAAAATTGAAGGTGAGCCCTGGCCGGTTTGGCTCAGCGGTTGGAGTGTCGACCTGTGGTACAGAGAGACCTGGGTTTGGTTCCCGCTAAGGGCACGTACCTTGGTTGCATTTAGTCCCCGGCCCTGGTTGGTCATGTAGGTGGCAGCCACTCGATGTGTCCCTTCACATCGATGTTTCTCTCTCTCTCTCCCTCCTGCTCTATCTGAACAAAAAAAATGGAAAAATGTCCTCGGGTGAGGATTTAAAAAAAAAAAAAAAAATTGAAGGTGAAATAAAGAGCTTTGCAGGAAAAAAAAAAAGGCTAAAGGAGTTTACTAGCACCAAACCAGCAATCCAAGAAATGCTAAAGGGATTATTGTAACAAGTAGAGAGAGAGAAACACAGGCATAAGGAATAAAAATGGCAACAAATAAGTACCTATCAATGATAACCTTAAAAGTAAATGGCTTAAATGCGCCAATCAAAACATAGATGGTAGCTGATTAGATAAAAAAGAGATGATCCATACACACACACACACACACACACACACACACACACACTGTCTACAAGAGACCCTCCTTAGAATAAGAGTCAACAGGATAAAACATGATGGGATGGGAAAATATTTCCCATGCAAATGGAAAAGAAAAAAAGGTAAGTAGCAATACTCATATTTGATGAAAACAGACTTCAAAATGAAGGCCATAACAAGAGACAAAGAAAGACTACATAATATTAAAAGGATCACTCCAACAAGAGGATATAACCCTCATAAACATATATGCACCCAATACAGAAGCACCAAAATATATTAAAAAGCTGCTGGAGGACTTTAAAGGAGAGACTAATTAATAGTAATACAATTAAAGTAGGAGACTTTAACACCCCACTGACATCAATGAATGATCTTCTAGACAAAGAATCAACAAGGAAACAGAGACCCTAAATGACACACAAAATCAGATGGATTTAATTGATAGCTACAGAACATTTCAACCCAAAGCTAATTCTTCTCAAGTGCACATGGGACATTCTCAAAGACAGACCACATGTTTCTACAAGGTCAAGACTGAAATCATATCAAGCATTTTCTCAGACCACAGTGGCATGAAATTAGAAATCAACTACAATAAGAACACTAAAAAATATGGAGGCTAAATAGCTTGTAATTAAATAATGAATGGGTTACCAATGAGTTCAAGGAAGAAATAAAAAACTTCCTGGAAAAAAATGAAAATGAATACACAACAACCCCAAATCTATGGACACAGCGAAAGCAGTCCTGAGAGGGAAGTTCATAGCATTACAGGCCTACCTCAAGAAACAAAAAAGAATTTTAATAAACTACAAGAACTGGAAAGAGAACAAAGACAAACCCAGTGTTAGCAGAAGGAAGGAAATCATAAAGATCAGAGTGAAAATAAATGACATAGAGACTAAAAAACAACACAAAAGATCAGTGAAATCAAGAACTGGTTCTTTGAAAAGATAAACAAGATTGATAAACCTTTAGCCAGAGTTACAAAGATACAAAGAGAGAGGACCCAAAGAAATAAAATCAGAAACAAAAGAGGTGAAGTAAAAACTGACACCACAGAAATACAAAAAATTGTAAGAAAATACTATGAATAATTATATGCCAACAAATTGGAAAACCTAAGCAAAAGGGACAAATCCTAGAATCATACAAGCTTCCAAAACTCAACCAGGAAGAGTTAGGAAGCTTGAACAGACCAATAACAACTTAGGAATTTGAAGCAGTAATCAATAAACTTTCTGCAAACAAAAGCTCTGGTCCAGATGGCTTCACAGAGGTTTTACTAAACAGTCCAAGAACTAACACTTATCCTAAATATTCCAAAAAATTTAAGAGGAAGGAATACTTCCAAGCTCTTTATATGACAGCATAATCCTAATTTCAAAACCAGATAAAGACACTACAAAGAAAAAAAACTACAGTCCAATATCCTTGATGAACATAGACACCCATATCCTCAACACAGTATTAGCAAATATGATCTAGCAATACATTAAAAAAATTATTCACCACAACTAAGTGGGATTTATCCCAGGGCAAGGCTAGTACAATATTTGCAAATCAATAAATGTGCTACACTACATAAACAAAATGAAAAATAAAGATCATACGATCATATCAATAGATGCTAAAAAAGTTTCAGACACAATCCAGCACCCAT
Source organism: Molossus molossus (assembly GCF_014108415.1). NCBI lineage: Eukaryota > Metazoa > Chordata > Mammalia > Chiroptera > Molossidae > Molossus > Molossus molossus. The sequence goes on along the minus strand of NW_023425351.1, from coordinate 41,237,383 downwards.
TATTGATAAAAACTCTCGGCAAAGTGGGAATAGAGGCATCATACCTCCTCATAATAAAGGCCATATATGACAAACGCACAGCTAACATCATACTTAATGGGAAAAAACTAAAGAATCTCCCTTAAGAACAGGAACAAGACAGGGATGTCTGCTTTCGCCACTGTTATTAAACACAGTACTAGAAATCTTAGTCACAGTCATCAGACAAGAAAAAATAAAAGGCATCCAAATGGCAAAGGAGGAGGGGAAACTGTTATTCACAAAAGACATTCTATTATACACAGAAAATCCTAAAGACTCCACCAAAAAATTTACTAGATTTAATAAATGAATTTGCCAAAGTAGCAGGAGAAAAATTAACATCCAGACACCAATGGCATTTTTATACACCAATAATGAACTCTCAGAAAGAGAAACTTAAAAAAAATCCCATTTACCATTGCAATAACAAAAAAATTAAGATGCCTAGGAATAAACTTAACCAAGGAGGTAAAAGACCTGTTCTCAGAAAAGTACAGGATATTGAAAAAAGAAACAGAGGAAGATATAAACAAGCGAAAGTATATACCATGTTCATGGACTGGAAGAATCAACATCATTAAAATGTCCATCCTATCCAAAGCAATCTATAGATTCAATGCAATCCCCATTAAAATACCAATGACATATTTCACAGAACTAGAACAAACACTCTAAAAGTTTACATGGAACCTAAAAAGACCCCAAAATAGCCACAGCTATCTTGAATAAGAAGAACAAAGTTGAAGGGATCACAATACTAGATATCAGATTATACTATAAAACCACTGTAATCAAAACAGCCTAGCATTGGCACAAGAACAGGCATATAGATCAATGGAACAGAACAGAGAACCCAGAAATCGACCCAAAACATTATGCTCAATGAATATTTGACAGAGGAGGCAAGAGCATACAATGAAGTAAAGACAGTCTCTTCAATAAATGGTGCTGGGAAAATTGGGCAGGTACATGCAAAAAATGAAACTAGTCCATCAACTTACACCATACACAAGAATAAACTCAAAATGGATAAAAGACTTAAATGTAAGTCATGAAAACATAAAAATCCTACAAGATAATGTAGGCAGCAAAATCTCAGACATCACACATAGCAGCATTTTCAACGATACATCAACTATAGCAAGAGAAACAAAGGAAAAAAATTAAGAAATGGGACTGCATGAATCTTAAAAGCTTCTGCACTACAAAATAAACCAGCTGTATGGGAAAACATATTTGCTAATGATACATCTGATAAGGTGTTAATTTTCAAAATCATATAAAGTTTTCACACAACTGAACAAAAGGAAGACAAACAATCCAATTAAAAAATGGGCAGAGGACCTGAATGGACACTTCTCCATAGAGGACATACAAGTGGCCAAGAGACACATGAAAATATGCTGAACATTACTAATCACCAGAGAGATGCAAATTAAAATGACTAAAATGGGTACCATCAACAAATCATCAAACGACAAGTACTTGTGAGACTATGAAGAAAAGGGTACTATAGTACATTGCTGCTGGGAATGCAGACTGGTGCAGCCACTATGGAAAACAATATGGTGTTTCTTCAAAAATTAAAAAATGGAACTGCCATTTGACCCAGTGATCCCACTTCTCGGAATATATCTTAAGTAGCCTGAAATACCAATCAGAAAGAATATATGCACCCCTATGTTCATAGAGCGCTATTTATGATACCTAAGATCTGGAAACAGCCCAGTGTCAGTAGATGAGTAGTTAAAAAAGCTGTGGTAGCCCTAGCCGGTTTGGCTCAGCGGTTGGAGTGTCGGCCTGCGGTCCAGAGACACCCGGGTTCGACTCCCGCTGGGGGCACGTGCCTCAGTTGCAGTTTGTCCCACCCCTGTTGGGGTTGTGTAGGTGGCAACCAGTCGATGTGTCTCTCTCACATCGATGTTTCTCTCTCTCTCTCTCTCTCTCTCTCTCTCTCTTCCTCTCTCCCTCTCGTACTATGCAAAAATGTCCTCGGGTGAGGAAAAAAAAAATCTCAAAAAGCTGTGGTACATATATACAATGGAACACTATGCAGCAGTAAGAAAGAAAGATCTCTTACCCTTTGAGACGACACGGAGACCTGGAGAGTATTATGTTGAGTGATATAAGCCAGTCAGAGAAAGACAAGTATCACATGATCTCACTTATTAATGGAACATAATGAACAAAATAAGTTGTTCTCCAAAAGAGATCCAGAGATAAGGAAGTAGGGAACAGACTGACAAACCTCAGAGGGAAGAGGGGTGGTGGGGAGGGAAGAGATAAACCAAAGAACTTATATGCATATATGCATAACCAATGGACACAGACAACAGTATGGTGAAGGCAGGCGGGGCAAGAGTGGGGAGGAGGGTACTGGGTGGGGGGCATCTGCAATACTTTCAATAAAGATAAATTTTTTTAAAAAGTAAGTAACATGATTACAGATGGGCTTTAAAAAAATTAACTGACATGAGTGGGTAGAATGGATTGGCAACAAAGAGACTGGAAGCAGGAAAACCAGTTAGAATGCTGTTTCAGGATAGTTCAAGCAAAAGGTAACAAAGTCCAAACATAGGGCAGAAGTGAAACTGGAACAGAAGTAATGACTACAAAAGACACTGCATACTATTAGGATGATCTATTGGCTATGGATAGATGAAACTTAAAAAATTTTAGCCAGATGAGGCCAAAAAATGGCTCATATGGCTGTTTACCATGCAAGAAGAATAGGAATAAGTTGTAGAAAGAACTATTTGGGTGAGACACCTTACTGTATGTATCATGTATTCAATAATTATTTATTGAGGACAAAGCACTGAAAGGTTATACGTAGCAAACAAAACGAAAATACGGCTCTTATATTCATTAAGCTTACAGATATACCAGTTATCTGAGATCTTACATCCATTTAAATCATTGCTCAGATTAAGTCAAGTGAAAAATTTTTACTGGGTGCTTGTTTAAATACTCACATTGAACTAGGTGTCATAGAAAATGCATGTAAGATAACAATAATTTCCAAAAATACTAAGAACTAAGCCCAGTGACAAGTGCCATCCTCTTCACCTTTTAATAGGGGAACAAACTGCAATTCATGCCCTAAAAGATGTATGGCAAGATATCATTAGAAGATAAAAACAAACTAATATAAGAATAAAATACACACACACTTATGAATAGGTTTTAAAAGCTAAACACCACCACCTCTAAAAATAAAAACAAGCTACTAGAAGCAAATTTTGAAAATTTGTGTTGCAAAATTTGGAATGATTTAAGAGAAAACTAAAAATAAGGGAAAAAAGGACGAAAATAAAACTACAGTTTACATCACTGAATCAACTTGAATAAGTGTATCCTAAAATGTGTATCAGAATGATGTAGTAATGAAGAGAGGGATAAGATTAAACCTGACTGAACTTAGAAATCTCTCTTACACTGTAGTTCTTATGGCCCTATTCTAGTGAGTGATTTTCAAACTAACAGGCAAAGATTTACCAATGGAGCTTGTCAAAAATGCTGATTCCCTGGACCCAGTTCAGAGATTTTGAATTTGTAAGATCTGTACAGGGGCTCAGGAATCTACAAATTGTAACAAGCATTCACAGCAATTCTACTGCAAGTAGTCAGGGGTAACACTTTGAGAAATCATGCAGTGTTTCAACTCAGCTAACATCTTCAATTTATAAACAAGATAAGCTAAACAGAGCGAGGTTAAATGCCTTACTCAAGTTTAGAGTTCCCCATCTCTGCCAGGCTGACAGAGTTGGGCCTTACTGTTTCTTCAGCCTCTCCCACCATCCTGCTCCTACCTATTTTCAAAGTCAAATTCTGTGATTTCGTTTTTCATTGCCACCAGGGCCCACAATGGGGTTGCATTGTTAAATTTTTTTTTAGTATATTTTTTTCTACAACTGGAGTAAAAAACGCCCTGGGGAGAAACTGAGCTTTTACTTGTGTATCCCCTTCACAGGGATATTTGAATACTGTATTCCTTTTTACAGGAATTTGCAGGCAGGATCTGCTTTTCTCCAAGTAAATACTTAGCACAGCGCAGTGTATGAGTACTAAAAAAAAAGCAGTTTATACTTCTTAGCCCTATAAAGCAGTGTTTTTCTAATTGTGAGTCATGCCTCAAAATCATATGTGAAATTAATTTAGTGGGTCACAAATATTATTAAAGAAAAACAAACAGAAAAGTTAGATATGTGAATCGGAGGGTACTGTAATGTAAATATATTTTATTGTAGGTTGTGGTTGAAAAAGTTTGAAAGCCACAATTTTGTAAATGTTGACAAACTCCAATACATCTTTACCACTAGATAGGCAAAGATATTTTTTCACCCAATTAGCGTTCAACCATTTATTTGGTTTTTCTTCCCATTCTCTACTCTCTAAAGCTAACAGAAGATGTTTATTCATTGCCCCCTTCCTTTATTCAAATGAAAAGAAGGGGCAAGTCCTAGGTCTGATGAGCATTTTTCACAGTACAAGTTTCACAGGAGCCTGTGTTCTTCAGATGAGTCATCTGAGTATTATGATGCACTTCAGATGGGACCTTGGAGCACCTGTCTCTCGACTTTTGACTCAAGTCTAGTCTATCTGAAATTTTAGATGTCCCAAACAGGGCTTTGAAAATTTCAAAACCTGCTTCATCCACACAGGGATGAGGTTTATTAATACAAGTGGTTTTTTCAAGATCATCCTTCCTCATCTTGGGGCCAGGTTCTCCATTTCCACCATAACATCACTTTCTGGTAATCCTTAATGCTCTCTACACATTTAAATATAGTTACATGTGCTCCAAGTAAATGCTATTTCTCTTCTATTAACTAAAGGTACTATTCATATTGACAAAGCTGTATCCCTTTCTAGGTTTTTTATGTATCTGGCATTCTCTTAATCAGCATGCAAAATGTTAATACTTATCTAGGCCCAATAAAGCACTGTGACCTGTCAAGTCTCTAATGCAGTCTCATTTTTTGTACTGTTACCAATAATACTCTTATTACTTTAGTTTGAATTCAAACTCCACTTCCTCTAATAACTTTCCTAAATTCTTCCGATGGAATTAGTCCTGCTCACACTTATACAGCACCTATCAGTTTATGCAATATTAGATTTACTTATGAATCTGTCTCCTACACTAGTCTCCATGATTGACTCTGAAACCTTAATGTATACCTCCCACTGCCCACCAAACCAGCAGAGTGAATTTCGAATAGGGCCTTGGTTACATTTACTTTATTGCAATTAAAAGGTGAAAAGCTTAATTAAGCGGATATAAAAATAGGTTAGGAGATAATTCTAGTTCTGCACACCCTTCATACTCTATCGCCCAATTGTAAACTATTTTTAAGAAACAAATAAAACTATGAAGGATGTATTGGAAGAACCAAGGGGAAATGGCAATAAAGAATGCAGAAATAAAACACGAGGCATGATAAAACGGATGTGGTGCTCTGCGTTTCTACACGTGGTCCGGTAAATCGGAGCCCGAAGACCTCTGCCAGCCTGCGCACCATTCTGCCCCGTCATCCTCTTTTACTCTGTTTCTAACCCTCCCACGCCACTCTGCTGAACTTACCTTAGCTGTCTCATGGGGCCATGTACCCGAAAGTGTACCAGACAGCCGGCTCCCTCTCGCCTAGTTCCTGTTCTGGCCTCCACATTCGCAGGAATAAGAGTGGGCAACCATTTCCCTTTAACAGTCTCTACTAAAATGGAAGCGCGTCCAGACCTGGGCACCTTTAATCCTCTTAAGCCCCAGAGTGTTTGGGTCGCCGTATTTCCTTCTGTGGCTACCGTCTCAACGTGACTTGAACTAGACATCTGTCTCCCAGGCGCAGTCTTCCCATAACTTCCCGACACCACCCGAAGGTCCCATTACCCGGGCGCCTACCCCGCAGGCCTCAAGGAGAGTGGGTTTGCGGTTCTGGCAGTCGAGGCTCCCGAAACCGCTCGACCTCCGGGCTCTTTTATTTCAACATCCCCCAGCCGTCTAACTTCCTTCCTCGAAACTGTCGTACCCACCCGGTTCGACACTTCCCGAGGAACGTGTCCATCGACCACCTCCTCTCTCTGGGAGACCTGGTCCAGGCTCTCGACTGACCTCACTCTCTGCCTTTCCCATTCCCGGCCGGGGCGGCCGGGGCGGCCGCGGCTCGGCCCCGCTCCCTCGAGGGGGCCTCCTCTCCCGCCGCTCCTCCCCTACTTACTTTGGGCTTCTCGAGCAATTTCTTGCGGTTCTTCTTCTGCTCCTCGCTCCTGAGAGTCTTCAGCTGGGCTAGGTCGTCAGGGGCCGAGGCCGGCGCGGCCGCCGCCTCCTCCCGCTTGCGGGGCGGGCTCCTCCGCTTCTTGCGGGCGCCGGCGCAAGCCGCGGCCCAGCCGTAGCCCAGCAGGAAGAGCAGCAGCAGCCCGAGCGCGACCGTGCCCACTAGGATCACCCAGCCCGGGTACCGCTTCGGCTCCAGCCCCAGGTCGAGGCCCAGCTCGGTGCGCAGAAAGCCCAGGCCGACCGAAAGCATTTCTCGCAGCCGGGCCGAGCCCTCCTCGGCCTGCCGGGCCAGCTCGTCCTGCCAGCTCCGTGCAGCCATCTTCCCTCCCGTCAGAGGGACTCGCAGGATGACGCTGGGGCGCAGGGACGCCGTGGGAGAGTCAAGGGAAGCTCGGAAGGGCCAGGCCGACTGCCTCAGGCCGAGCGCATCGCGGCCGCCCCTCGCCCCGGAGCCGGGGATCGGCCGCTGCCGCCGCCAGGAGGAGAGGGGGCTCCCAGCTCCCCGCGTTAGCCTCACTCCGCCACCGCCAGGAGGAGGGGGTCGGCGGGCGGGCGGGCGGGAGTGTCTCCAGGAGCGGCCGCTAAGCGGCGTCTCGGCGCCAGTGCCAGGCCCCGCTGACCTCCCTCGGCGGAACAATGGCGGCTTCGGCCGCGATCCACGCCGCGCGCGGGGACGACGTGCGAGGGCCGCGGGTCACGTGGGGGCACGTGGGCGGGGCGGGGTGTGACGCGGGCGCGGGCCGGGCGGGGTGGGAGCCGTTGGGGCCAGGGCGCGGCTGCTGCGGTTGGCGGTGACTCTTTCCAGCCTGGTGGAGTGGAGCCTGGGGACCGGTTCCTCTGGACGGGAGACTAGGAGGGGTTAAGTGGAGGAGCCTTCACGGGGTGGCCGGTCCTCGGAGCTAGGAGACGTGGCGCTTGGATGGAGTCCAGGGGAGGGGCTCCCGTGGAAGCCGGGGGCGGGGGGGCAGGAGGATGGTGAATGAGCAGGGTCACAGGGTCGAGGTCAAAGTCTCCACAGTAGGAGTAGGTTTTCCTTATGCTAAGTCTGGAAGAGGCGTTGTAGTGGAAGCGGCTATTTTCCCCGAGTCACTGGTCGGCCAGATGCTCCCGAAGTGGGCTCGGCGGAGTGAGGATGGGCCGTCTCGGAACTGGGCCTGGGTTTCATGCACAACACAGGTGTTGCTGCCCGGGCCCGCTGCCACGAGCGCGGGCCTGCCCCGCGCCCGCCGGGCCGGGCGCCCCGTCGTGTTGCTCACTCAGCCTTGCCCTCACTGTTGTTACTCCGCAGATTTCAAAAAGTACGTGGGCGGCACTACTTTCGTACTAATTTATAGCTTTAATAAGAAAGAAGGGAGTCACATTAGATTGTGTTTACGCGTAGAGGTGGCTTCATTGTTGCACTTTAAACTTTTATACAAGACCACGAAGGAGTTGTAAAAAAATTCTATTTTTATACGCTGTGTTGAAGGATAGGAGGAAATGACTTACCTTTTCAGATTTTAATGACAAAGATGATGTTTGGGGACTACATTTTAGGGTTTTTGAATTCCATTGAATGATAATTAGCATGTATAAAGTGTTTTAAGTGAACTAAGTAACAGACAGACTTTCTCAAAGAATAGAAAGGGATAGGGATAAGACAAATAAAACTGAATGCCAAAATGTATTAAAGAGTATTTTGACCTACTTTGCAAAAGTGTTGTAATGCATTTTGTGATTAATGGGTGGAAGGGAGTTTTGTAAATAATAAAAATAAATGACTGCCCTGGCTAGTGTGGTTCAGTGTCCTCCTGTGCACTTAGAGGTTGCCAGTTTGTCAGTTTGATTCCTGGTCTGGTGTGTGCAGCAGGCAACTGGTTGATGTTTCTCTCTCTCTTTCTCCCTTCCCCTCTCTCTAAGGTTAATAAAAATAAATAAATAAACAAATAAATTACTGCTAAGCTTTGTACAGACTTATATAAAGACAGTGAAATTTACAAGGGTAAAAACTTAGAGATGTCATGGGGATCTGCTTTAACTCTAAAAGTTTCCAAATTTTATATACGTTTGTGAAAATAGATTTATAATCCTATGCTTATGTTTTGTTTCCAGAAGGCATGAGGGTGATGACTTTGCCAAGAAGTTCCACTGCCCATTCTGTAATGGGGGTGGTGTTGGGGAGGTTGTAAGGCTGGGGTGGGGGGTGGGGGTGGTGTGTGGGGGGGGAGGGTGGCCTCATCCCCACCTGTTGCTCGTGTGAGTGGAATTCTTATGATATCCCAGAAAGAGAATTTTCTGAGACTCAAAAGGGGAGGATGAAATATTGTAGAAAGCTTTATTTTTGTGGAATTATACCCCTGAATTTCAAAGGTTCTATTTCCCTTTGTCCCATCAAAGAAGTATAGCTGTGGTTTCAATAGGGCTGAAATAAAAGCCAATGTCCAGTGTCTCCCTTCCATGGTAGGGCATAGTCCAATCCTGCATCAGGCTAGTTGTGTTCCCAGCTGCAGTCCGTCAGTCCATTGTGTGTGGGATCCACATGGCTGTGGGCCATGTAGCTATGGCGGGAACATTGGCGAATCCAAGGAAGCAGGAATAGAGAGGCCCATGAGCCAAGAGCCTAGAGAGAGAATTCCTTTGTTTAGGGGATTATGTATTCCCACATTTTTGTGGGCTTGCAGTGGTCATGCCATTATGGCCAATGATCTCTGTTCCCAGGTGTGACTGCCAGACACCTTCCCTAGTCACCCCAGCTTTACTATGTCTCTATCTCCCCTATGTTGGACTCCCTTCCCCCAGTGGTCTGCAGGGGATGGGCTGGTGCTTCCCTGGGGAGTGCAAAGTTGAAGATTCCTGGTGAAGCTGCCCAAATGACATGCCTATAACGTCTGGCCTTTCCGTTTGTTCCTTTCCTATTATCAATAACTAGCTAATTACAATGGTATCAATTTTAGGTTAACACCTGTGGATTTATGAATTAAGCTATTGTACAATGATATCAGGATATACCTGTTACTTTGGCAACCTAGCAAGTATTGATTATGTAAAGTCATTATCACCTTTAAATGCTTACTTGAGGATATGTTTTCACTGATTCTAGAGAGAGAAAGGGAGAGAGAGAGAAACATCGATGGGCTGCCTTCCACACACACCCAACTAGGGACCAAACCTGCAACCCAAGTACATGATTGAATCTGTGACCCTTCCGTCCACAGGCTGACGCTCTAACCACTGAGCAAACTTGCCAGGGTGATATAATCATTTATATAACTTTATAGTAATTTTTCCAAAGATTATATTTTAAAAACAAAAATAGGGTCATATACTATTTACTGTTTTGCAATTAACGTGGTTGTGAACATGTCAATTGATAAAGCCCATCTGATAAAGCTCACAGGAACATATCTATCAGTCCCACAAAGTTAGGTTTATTAACTTACAGCAGACAAAGCAGAGCAGACTGTGTTTAAAAGTGTTAATATCAAACCTGGGCCTGAGTAGACTCTATCCTAATTCCATGGAAATGGCAAAGTTCAGTGTGTAAACCAATATTAATTTCAGAATAAAAAGCATTTATTTGATCAAAAGGAAATGCAGCCTGGGAGAGAGAGATTCAGGAAACAACCTAAATTATGTTCCAGGGAGAGAAAGAGGAGGCTGGCTTTTATAGTGAAAGTTCCCCAGGTTCCCAATTAGGTCCCCTTGACATAAATGAGATATCCAAATTTGTGTACTTTTTCTGGGTCTGAGTCAAATACTCCTGATGGGTCCTTATGGAACAATTCTGATTTGATGGGGCAGGTCTTAATCCGTTGTTGGTGTGGCTCAGTGGACTGAGCATTATCCCATGGACTGAGAGGTCCTGGTTCAATTCCCTGTCAGGGCACATGCCTGGGTTGTGGACTAGATTCCCAGTAGGGGGCATGCAGGAGGCAGTCAATCAATGTATCTCTCTCACATTGATGTTTCTATCTCTCTTCATCTCTCTCTAAAAAAATCAGTAAAAAGATGTACTTAAAAGTATACAACTTGGTAGTTTTGAATGTACATAGTATATACCCATAAAATCATCATAACAATAAAAATAATGAACAATCTGTCACTCCCCAAAGTTTCCTGGTATCCCTTGGTAATTCCTTCCTCCCACTTCTCCTTGCTCCTCACTACCCACACTGAGTAACCACTGATTTGCTTTCAATCACTATAGTTTGCATTTTCTAGTTTTCTATAAATGGAATCATATAGTACATACTCTTTTTTATTTATTTTTTGGCCTGGCTTCTTTCACTTAGCATACTTATGGTGAGATTCATCTTCGTTGTTGCATGTATTTATACTTCTTTTTATTTCAAAGTGGTGTTCCATTCGAGTCACTTTGACTCTTAGAAAAAGCAGTCTTTAATTACAACCCAGGTGCTTCAGGTACGAGATTTTCGAAACATTTCATATTTGTAGACCCTGAGATTCCTTGGATATGAACCCCAAGAAGGAATTTATCTACTGAGATGGACTCTCCATGGTCAACTGAGGGCCCACATTTTATAAATAATAAGAGCCTGGCAGACACTTGCTGACAGGGACTTCTTGTGTACATTATACACTAGGAGGAACCTTAGTCTGAACTCCTGGCTTCCCACACTATGTCCTGCTTGAGTCAACTAGCATAGAGAGCTCCTGGGGTCAAGACTGGTAGGAAGACTAAGTTCTACACTGATCTCAGCTACTCTAAGGTATGACACTTAACCCTTTGAAGCTTCATTTTTCTCTTCTATGAAATAAGAAGAGACTTTAAGGAGAACTTCCGTGGGTCCCTTAAAACTTCCAAATTAAAAGGATTAAATCACATTGTGGGCTATGGCTCAGGCAATTACATTTCCAGGATTCTATCCTAAAGAAGTAACTAACAAATATTCACAAAGATTTAGTTACAAGTATGTTCATGACGGAATTGCATTTAATGGCAAAAAACAAAAACAACCCACACATAACAAAATGAAAACCTGTAAATCTTGGAAATCCCATCAGTGAGAATGGAACATTCCAGTGTTGTAAGGATCTGAGCTATGTGGGTCATGCTTTAAAAAATTTCTTCAATTTTTTTTTTTTTTTATCCTTACCTGAGGACATTTTTCCATTCTTTGTTCAGATAGAGCGGGAGGGAGAGCGAGGAAGAGAGAGAGAAACATCGACATGAAAGGGACACATCGAGTGGTCGCCACCCACACGACCCAATCGGGGACAAACTGCAACCGAGGTACATGCCCTTAGCGGGAACCGAACCTGGGTCTCTCCGGCCCACAGGCCGACGCTCTAACCGCTGAGCCAAACCAGCTAGGGCTCTTCAACTGTTTATTGAGGTATAGTTGACATACATTGAACTATAATATTTAAAGTGTACAATTTGGGCCTAGCGGTGTGGTCTTCCTACCACTCTTGACCACTTGGTTGCTCTTCTTTTTCAGTATATTGTGTGATGAGTCCTTAGCAATTATGTGTATATTTGTGTGTTCAGGATGCCACACCAAAGTATCATAGACTATGTAGCTTAAACAACAAAAACTTTTTTCTTCACACTTTTGAAAGTTAGAGGCCAAAGATCAAGGTGCCAGCAAGTTTGGGTTCTGATAAGGATTCTCTTCCTGGCTTGCAGATGGCTACATTCTTGCTGTGTCTTCACATCTTCCTGTAAGGATACTAATCCTATCAGATAAAGGCTCTACCTTTATGCCTTCATTTAACCTTAATTGTTTCCTTAAAGGCCCTATCTCCAAATACTGTCACATTGGAGTCAGGGCTTCAGCATATTATTTTTTTGGGGGTGGGGAGACAATAAACATTCAGTCCATAATAGTGTAGGAAGCTTCCACTCAAGTAGCTTATTTTGAGGGCTGATAAAAGAAAATTGTTGACTTGAGTCTTCAAAGTGTGGACCATTGCCTTTATATAATAACCTCCTGGGTTACAGGATTATACAGCCAGGAGGGTGATTTTACAGTAAAGCAGGGAACTACAAGTTAATTTGCCAGGAATGTGGAGATATGGTTAGGAAAGGATAGTCCTCAGAATAAATTCAATAAGAATGAGTAAATAATGAAAATATTTGCAGAAATATCCTAAGCGGGAAGATAGTTTATAAGTGTGTTGTTGAAAAGCCCAGGATATTTTCAAATCTCTTCAAAAGATCAGAAGATATGCTAAGAACCTGTGTGGAACCAAAAACTGATTGGGGCCTGGGGGTAGGGGTCTGGGGAGGCCTAGAAGACCGAATGTGATAACAAAAGAGAAAGTTGTAGTGTATACATTCAGTGGAATGCCATGCAGCAATAAACACATTGAAGGATATTTACATTCTGATACCAAGTATATAAAGTTTAAACAAGTTTATAGATAAAAATGTAAAAGCATGCATGTGAATAATGAACAGCAAATTCAGGATAGTGGTGATTGGTAGGGAGAGCAAGAGAGAAATGGGATTGAGATTAATCTACAAGGGGCCAAAATGTATCTATAATGTTTTATCTTTTAAACTAGGTGGTCAGTACAGAGAGCTCCTTATATTTTTTCTATTTTTTTGTATGCCTGAAATACCTTGCAATTAAATTTAAGTGACATAAGCAATAGTTTGCACAGAATCTAGACAAAATAACGGAGGCTCCCCTGACTACACAATGATTGGGTTACTATAATCTTGCAGTGAATAAAATATATGAGACCATCTTGGCTCAATGGGCACCCCCGTGAGGTCATTTAATCCCCTCTGCTCTGATTTCATGGTCAGCATACCACACCCAGGTTATAATGTGGCATCTCATGTAGATCTGCTACATAAGAGAATAGGTTGGCGAGCTGACTTAAGTACTCTGATCCTCTTAGCAGTAATATTGATTAGTGTAAATCATGTGTTCTCAGTGAAACAATATTGCTCTCATGGGGGTGAAAATTATTGCTTCTCAGGGGGAAAAACCTTTTTTAATATATAAAGTATAGATATAATCCAGTACATGCACAGGTATACAACATATCTTTGGCATTAAATTTTATGTGGCAATTAGGAAAAATAACTAAAAAGGCCCTTAGAGAAGTGGCAATAAAAATGTGGTTGAGAAATAGTGGTGTAAAGGAAGAAATTGACACTGTTTTGTCAATTAAGCTTTTGAGTTTATTTCGTTAAACAGTCTCTTTGGTTTATTTATTCGACCATTTATTTCACTAGACTTTAATTAAATCCTAACTTTTTACTTTAACTGCATGCTGTTTGTCCTCAAAAAAATAAAAATCACGCAACCTAGTGAGGATGATGGACCCTTTCTAAACAGCCTTAATGCAAGAAAGTATTGCTATAAGTAAGTTGATTTGCACACGTGGATTGTACTGGATACAGCTCCCAGATTGCCCCTTCAGCCATGAAGGACTTATTCCCCAACTCTGAGAATATTACCAGAAGACATCCCTTAATTGTCAGACTTTTGGGGAGATTACGGAGGAAAATTTCCTCAGCCAATGTCATGTCTCCATCCAGGGATTGCTCACATCCAGTGACTCATCAGCCTTGAGGTACAAAATTCTGGCCTTCTAGCCTCAACTGGGATAATTTCAAAAGACATCCCAGCCCCAGAGCATTCCCTGGGCTTGGCTGAGGACTGTTGGTACTACATCTCAGCTCAGTTCTCCCTCTGCCTAGGCCTACTTCCTTCTCCTGCAACTGGCATTGGTTCCAAGAGTACTTCCTTATATCTGTCTCAAACTCAGCTTCCCAGAGAGCCCAACCTGTAACAGGGATGATGAGATGTTTACAAAATGTTTACTATCACCAAGGAAGGAGAGATTATTTCTGCATAGGGGTAACAGAACACTTTAAATGCAATATGCTTATGTTAAGTCTTAAAGGATGAGTAGAAAAGGAAGAAGGTGGAGAGGAATTTCCAAGCATGGGGACCAGCAAAAGTGAAGGTTTGGGACATAAGAGAACATGGTATATATCTAGAATATGGTGAGTACTATTCTGTAATTAGTGATAAGGTCCTGAAGAAAAGGGTATTGTCAACCATGACTCCAAGGTTTCTCATTTCCAATTGGACCAGGTGGTGGTGCCATTCGTTGAAGTGGGGAATACTGGAAAATAACTAAATTTAGCAAGCCAAGATTAATAACTTAGTATTATATACATTAATTTTGAGAAGTCCAAAATATCCAGATGAAGATATCAAATAAGCAGGTAGATATAGCAGTGTAGACTCCAGAGGAAAAATGAGAGTTGGAGGGAGGTACCTCTTGGTTTCCTTCCTTTAATCACACTTTTCATTTCTCAATTATTTGATGCTTTTACTCTTACAAGCCCCTTGTACTTGCTCTTCCCAGGGCATGGAATTCATTTACTTGCTTTCCCTAGTTAACTCCTGCTCCGTCTTCATATCTCATATGAAATGTCATTTTCTCCCAGAGGTTGTGCCCAACCACTAGAACAGATCACTTCCTCATGTTACATATTTTCATAGCACCACAAATTTCCATAGTATTTGTCAAAATGTAGTTTCACATTTATTTATATAATTATTTTCTCTCTCCTTCTGACTATATTTCCACGAAAACAGAAACTCTGCCTGGTTTTGCTCATCATTGAACTATACCTTGTACCTAGCATAATGCGTAGCACATGGTAAATGTTCAGAAGATATTTGAAAGAAAAGTTGATATTGATGTGAATGATAACGTGAATACAAAAACCGATAGCTATTTACACATGGTGCAAACAAAGATATATCTCTAATTGAAGGTATCATTTTGTAAAGGAAGGACTCTCAGATACCCCCCAGTTATCCTGGATCCTAGTATTCACATCCTTGTGTAATCCCTACCCTTGAGCACGGGGGAGACCTGTGACTTGCTTCTAACCAGTAGAATATGGCAAAGGGTGATATGATATCACTTCCATACGAATCTGACATAAAATTGCAGTTTCCACCTGCTAATATACTCCTTTTTTTCTCTCTCTTTATCTTGCTGGCTTTGGTGAATAAGCTTCCATGAAGAGAGGTCCATGAGGCATAAAACCAAGGGTGGCTTCCTACTAACAGTCAGAAAGAAAGCAAGACTCTCAGTCTGACAACCCAGAAAGAGCTGCATCCTGCCAAAAGGGTTTGGAAACAGACCCTTCCATGTTTGAGCAAAAGATGAGCCCCAGTCCTGGCCAACACCTTCTGAGGGCCCTAACGCAGGGCAGCCGGTTAAGCCATGTCCATATTCCTGACCCACAAAAACCGTGAGATGGTAATATGTTGATTTAAGCTGCTAAATTTGTTGTCTGCTATGTAGCAATAGATAACTAATTTGGAGATTTTGGTACCCAGTAGTGGGGTGGTTCTATAGTAAATACCTAAAAATGTAGGAGGGGCTTTGAAACCAAACAGTGGTCAACAACTAGGAGAATTTTGAGGAGTATGATAAAGCTCACATTGCGTTGAACAGACTGTGAGTAGAAGTATGAACTTTAAAGACATTTCCTGCTGTGGCTGGGTAGCTCATTTGGTTAGAGTGTCATCCTGATATGCCAAGGTTTCCGGTTTGATTCCCAGTCAGGACACAATAAATGAGTGGAACAACAAATAGATCTCTCTCTCTCTCTTTCAAATCAATAAGTTAAAAAAATAAAAATGGAGACACTTCTAGTGAGGCTTACAAGGAAATGAGTTGCATGTTTTTGGAAACTGGAGGAAGAAGCATCTTTGTTATGTAATGGTAGAAAACTTAGCCAAATGTCTCCTGTAATTACGTGGAAAGCAGAGCATGTAAGTGGTGAACTTAGATATATAGTTATGAAAATTTCCAAGCAAAAGTGAGTTTCTTTTGGAGGTTTATGGTAAAATGCAAGAGGAGAGAATAAGAGAAGAGCGCTCTTTCTGTGCCTCGCAGCCATGGCTCGAGGTCCCAAGAAGGATTTGAAGCATGCAGCAGCTCCAGAGCATTGGATACTGGGTAAACTGACAAGTGTGTTTGCTCCTGGGCCATCTACTGGTCCCCACAAGCTGAGAGATCTCCCTCTCATCATTTTCTTAAGGATCAGACTGAATTATGCTCTAAAAGAAGATGAAGTAAAGAAATTCACATTTGGCAGTTCATTAAGATCAATGACAAGGTCTGAATCAATATAACCTACCCTGCTGGTTTTATGGATGTCATCAGCATTGACAAAACTGGAGAGAATTTCTGTCTGAGCTGTGACACCAAGTGTTGCTTTGCTGTTCATCGTATTACACCTGAGGAGGCCAAGCACAGGCTGTACAAAGTGAGGAAGATCTTTGTGGGCACAAAAGGAATCCCTCATCTGGTAACCCATGATGCTGGTGCTATCCACTGCTCTGATCCCCTTATCAAGGTGAACGACACCATTCAAATTGATTTGGAGATTGGCAAAATTACTGATTTCATTGTTTGATGCTGGTAACCAGTGTAGGGTGACTGGAGGTGCTAACCTGGGAAGAATTGGCATGATCACCAGCAGAGAGACACACCCTGGTTCTTTTGATGTAGTTCATGTGAAAAATGCCAGTGGCAACAGCTTTGCCACCCAGCTCTCCAACATTTTTGTTATTGGCAAAGACAACAAACCATGGACTTTTCCCCCCATGGAAATGGTATCTGCCTCATCATTGCTGAAGAGAGAGACAAGAGACTGGCAGCCAAACAGAGCAGAGGGTGAAATGAGCTCCAGGTGACATGATTGGAAAAGTCTTTGTACCTAATTAAAGATAAAACAGCCCCCCCCCCCCCCAAGAATTAAGAGTAGAGCTATGAAATAAAAGGAGCCAGGATTTGATGGTTGAAAATTCTGTCTCTTCAGATAAGAAAGGATGCTAAAACTGAGAAATGGCTTCCAAGCACTGACTAGATAAATGACACAGATAAAAAGAGAACAGAACCTTTTGTTAAAACCTCAGAGATCAAGGATCGGCATATTCAGTCTCACAAAGGAGATTTGAGAGAAATTAGAGGTGTGCCTCAAGGAAACTCTCAATTAAAGCACAGGTCTTCTAGAAGTTTAGGGGCATTGTTCCTCAGCAAAATCAGCAGAGGCCCAAGGTAGAGAAGTTCTTACCCAGAAGAAATTTCTGGATGGGGCTTTTGTCCAACAGAATAAACCCAGTGAAATTCACAGAAGGCTCCTAAAGTTTTGGAGAATATATACCACAAACACTGCCAGTTTGAACTGAAAGGGATAGAGAAAGTATAAAATAAAAGAAGCTGTTGGAATTCCAAAATTCTGGCAGGAGGCAGGTTGACCAAACTACTCAGTTGCAAACTTGTATTACATTTTATGAAAAAGGAAGGGAGGAACCCAGAGTCCAGAGGGTAAAGTCAAGACCACTAGAGAATTATTCCTAGACCTTGAAACCTAATCAAGGAACTTCTGACATTTGCTGAGCTGTATTTCAGAACTGCTATGAGCACTGATGCCTTTGTACCTCCCTTTCCTCCACTTTGAATGGGAATGTCCGTCACTGTTTTCCTTTGCCTGCCGTACCATCATATGTTGGGTATCTAAGAGGAAGAAAACTTGTCTCTTTAGTTTCACAGTTCTCCCCAATTGCAAGGAATTGTGCTCGAGGAGATATATTTAATAAAACTACAGCCTGGCTGGTGTGGCTCAGTGGATTGAGCATCGTCCCCTGGACTGAGAGGTCCCAGTTCCATTTCCGTCAGGGCACATGCCCAGGTTTTGGGCTCGATCCCCAGTAGGGGGCATGCAGGAGGAAGCTGATCAATGTTTCTCTTTCACATCCATGTTTCTCTCTCTCTAAAAAATCAATAAAAACATTAAAAAATAAAACTGCAGGTATACCTTAGAGATATTGCAGGTTCAGTTCCACACTCCACAATAAAGCTAGTATATCAATAAAGCGAGTCATAATCTTTTTGCTGCTGGTGGAGGGTCTACCTTCAATTTGTAAAAATCGTAACTTCTGAGAAGCTGCCATAAAGTGAAGTGCTGCAAAATGAGTTATGCCTGCCCATCTGAGCTTCATCTGCACCTGATTAAGATGATGAGATTCTGGACTTTGAGCAGATGCTCTAATGGGATGAAACTCCTGAGGGCCTTAGGAGAGGCTGAATCTGATTTGCATTGGAAGTGATGTTACTCACTGGGGACCAGAAGGTGGACTGTGATAGGCATTTCTAAGATGGCCCCTGATTCCTGCCTTCTGGTATTTATGGCTCATCCCCTTAAGTAACTTGCTTCTAAGAACCAGTAGACTCTCAACACTGAGAGTATGCCATTTCTATGATTAGATTTTCTTTTTTTTTCCCCTCACCAAAGGACATTTTTCCATTTTTTGTTCAGGTAGAGTGGGAGGGAGAGAGAGGAACAGAGAGAGAGAGAGAGAAACATCGACATGAAAGAGACACATTGAGTGGCTGCCACCCGCATGACCAACCAGGGCTGGGGGCAAACTGCAACTGAGGTATGTGCCCTTAGTGGGAACTGGACCCGGGTCTCTCTGGACCACAGGCCAATGCTCTAACCGCTGAGCAAAACTGGCCAGGGCTGAAGGTTCTGATTTTCATCTGGCTAGTAGATTTTCTCCCTTGCTATGTTGGAGAGACACATGTGGCAAGAAACTGAGGGCAGCCTCTGGTCAATAGTCTGCTGAGAATGTAGCCTTCAGGTGAACAATCCAGAAGCAACTGAATCCTGCCAACACCATGTGAGTGAGCTTGGAAGCAAATCCTTCTTCAGTGGAGCCTTCAGATGAGACCTGAGCCCTGGCTCATGCTGTGCTTGCACCCTTGTGAGAGACCTTAGAGGACACGGTGAACCTGTGCCTGGACGCCTGGTTCACAGAAACTGTGAGATAATAAAAATATGTTAAGTTGCTAAGTTTGGGGGAATTTGTCACACAGTAATAGAACTAATGCACCTCTTATATTGCCAATGTTAGAAAGGATAGGCAAAACTCAGTGTTGCAAGGCTGTGGGGGAACAAACATTCTCATACAGCATTAGCACACACTTTTCTTTCTTTTTTTCTTTGGCACACTTCTAAAGGCAATTTGGCAAAGTAGATTTTTTAAAAATCAAAAGCTCAAATAGTGAATATATATATTTTTATCTAGCAAAGTTCATTGTGAGAAAATTGTCCAAAAGGAATACTTGAACAAATATACAAAAGTGAATACATATAGCCATTATGGATATTATACTTTGTTATCTCAAAAATTGGGGCAACCTGCACAGGTGATTATTTGAATACATTTTGACATATACAAGAATAGGAATATTATGCTGCCATTATATATATATATATATATATATATATATATATATATATATATATATATTTACATATATATTATTCACTGACATGGAAAGCCACACTGGTAAGTGAAAAAAATCAGGTTATAAAATAACATACTTAGTGTTAGTTTATTAAAAATTTAGAATATGTATATATATATACAGGGATAGAGGAAGAAATGTGAGAGGGTATTCCCCCAAATTTTTACACTAGTTTACAAATAACCATATATATAGGAACTAGAATTTTGGGTTATTTTTACGTTATAAAAATTTTTTTATTAATTTATTTTTGTTACATATGTTTCTTCTTTTTCCCCCCATTGACACCCTCATTCTGATCCTGCCCGCCCAGCATTGTTGTCTATGTCAATTTTTTACTTTTTTTTTAATCCTCAGCCGAGAACATTTTTTCCATTTTTTGTTCAGGTAGAGTCGGGGGGAGAGAGAGGAACAGAGAGAGAGAGAGAAACATCGATGTGAAAGGGACACATCGAGTGGCTGCCACCCGCACAACCGACCAGGGCCGGGGACAAACTGCAACCGAGGTACATGCCCTTAGCAGGAACCGAACCTGGGTCTCTCAGGACCGCAGGCCGACACTCTAACCGCTGAGCCAAACCGGCCAGGGCACAATTTTTTACTTTTAAAAAATATACTCTTCAGCCCTGGCCGGTTTGGCTCAGCGGTTGGAACGTCAGCCTGCGGTCCAGAGAGACCCGGGTTCGGTTCCGCTGGGGGCGCGTACCTCGGTTGCAGTTTGTCCTCGGCCCTGGTTGGGTTGTGCGGGTGGTGACTACTTGATGTGTCCCTTTCACATCGATGTTTCTCTCTCTCTCTCCCTCCCACTCTATCTGAGCAAAAAATGGAAAAATGTCCTCGGGTGAGGATCAAAAAAAAAAATATATATATATATATATATATATATATATATATATATATACACTCTTCTGAATTGTTTGAATATTTTAAATCAAGATATATTATCCTTTTATTTATTTACTTCTTTTCATACATGCCCCTAGCGGGAACCAAACCCAGGAATCTCTGGTTTGCAGGTCAACACTCCAAGCTCTGAGCCAAACCGGCCAGGGCTATCCTTTTAGTCAGAATAAAATAGGGCTGTTTTTCCCTTTGTTGAAACATTACCTACAGAGTGACTGTGCAGCACATCCTATAAACAGGCTAAATAATCACAGAAATAGATGATACGGCTGTACCTATGTTCCCAAAGACGCTGTTGAGTGTTGGTGACATTTTAAATCTGAACAGTGACTAATGATGCAAGTGGGATATAAACTCTGAATTATACAAAATCATTCATTGTCTGGACCAGGTAAAGCTGAGGCAGTGGGAACTATTTTGCATGTTACACATTCAGGCTTCACACATGAGCAGGGTCACAAAAGGTATCTGTTTAGAGAGGCGAACTTGTCTTCTGAAATATTCTTTTCTCCTGCCTTTCTAAAATAAAATTTTATTAGTCTTTTAAAAATTGGAAAGAAGCTTATTATTGACCCATAGAAAAATGTCTCCCAAGAGGATAATCATGGATATATATGAGTTAGAAAATTTAAATTTAAAATGCCCCCTGAGAAGTGTTTTCTAAGAGATATAATATTTATTTCAGTTTCATGTTTCATTGAGATCCACTTTGCTGAATAGTGCTACTACTAAAATTTGAGATGCCAATCCATGTGCTTCTAAGGTTCCAGTTAAATTTTAAGATGTATTTCTGAACCTGTGAAACCTTTATTACTAAGAGAAAAACTTCCTTAGAAGGTGATAAGAACTCTTCTGGAAGAGAGAAAAAAACACACAAAAAACCTCAAAACTCATTTGAGACCTAAACAAGTAGCTATTCTGGTGCTGAGCACAAAAGAAAGAAACAGGTGTCCTTGTTGAGAAAGACCAGCTTTTATGTAAATTAGTAACCTCAGATACTCAAAAGCTGACAAAATAGTAATAGTAAAATCTAAAAAAAAACAAAACCTAGCAGTAAGTTTATTACTTCAGTGTGGCCTTGTTATGTCTAATGTATTCTAAATTTGATGAATTACTTGAACTCAGTGGTCTCTCTCTCTCTCCTTAGAAGATGGTGCACGTGAATTGCACGTGAGGTATGGTTACTATTTGGAGAAATTCCTTTTGTCTATGATGTGACCCTTAATCCTGATAAGCCATTTTATGAATATACGTGAGAACTTTGATTGCTTTGGTACAAATTTATCACCTTTACCAAAAAAGAACATTAAAAAAAAAACTTTATTGTTGAATGTAAAATGTATTACAGATGTTCCACATTTTTTCCCCTCCTCCCTACTCCCACCCCCTCCCGCCTTTTCCCACACTATTGTCTGTGTCCATTGGTTATGCATATAAGTTCTTTGGTTTATTTCCGCCCCCCCCCCCAACCCCTTTCCCTTTGAGGTTTGTCAGTCTAGCAATGAATTTGTACTTCTTGGAAGGCAGCTATGCTCACCACTATACCACCAACGCCCGCGAATTTGTACTTCTTAATCTCTTCACCTTTTTCACCCATTTCCCCAACCCCCCTCCCATCTGGCAACCAACAAAATGTTCTCTGTATCTATGAGAATGTTTCTGTTCTGCCTGTTCATTTTGTTTGTAGATTCCATTGTCGATAGAAATGTATTCATTGCCATTTTGTTTGTTCATATATTTTATCTTTTTCTTCAAAAAGACCCTTCATCATTTCGTATAATAACGGTTTGGTGGTGATGAACTCCTTTAACTTTTTCTTGTCTGGGAAACTCTTTATATGGCCATCGATTCTAAATGACAGCTTTGCAGGGTAGAATAATCTTGGTTATAGGTTCTTGCTTTTCATCACTCTGAATATTTCTTGCCACTCCCTTCTGGCCTGCAAAGTTTCTTTTGAGAAATCAGCTGACAGCCTAATGGGAACTCCCTTGTAGGTAACTAGCTGCCTTTCTCTTGCTGCTTTTAAGATTCTCTCTTTGTCTTGAACCTTTTGCATTTTGATGATGATGTGTCTTGGTGTGGGCCTCTTGGGGTTCATCTTGTTTGGGACTGTCTGTGCTTCCTGGACTTGTATGTCTGTTTCCTTCACCAAGTTAGGAAAGTTTTCTGCCATTATTGTTTCAAACAGGTTTTCGATTTCTTGTTTTCTCTCTTCTCCTTCCGGCACCCCCAAGATGCGAATGTTGGCACACTTGAAGTTGTCCCAGAGGCTCCTTACACTATCCTCATTTTTTTGGATTCCTTTTTCTTTTTGCTGTTCTGATTGGGCATTTTTTGCTTCCTTATATTCCAAATCAATGGTTTGCTTCTTGGATTTACGTACTCTACTATTGAATCTTTGTAAATTATTCTTTATTTCAGTTAAAGCCTCCTTTGTTTCTAACTGTGCATTCATCATTTCTGACTGGTCCTTTTTTATGCTCTTGAGGCCCTCACTAAGTTCACTGAGCTTCCTTATAAGCAGTATTTTGAACTCAGCATCTGTTAGGTTGCTTATCTCCATTTTGCTTAGTTCTTTTCTTGGGGTTTTGTCCTGTTCTTTCATTTGGGACCTGTTTCTTTGTCTCCTCATTTTGGCTGACTCCCTGTGTTTGTTTCTGTGTATTACTTAATGAGAGATATGGGGCTATCTGAGACCAGATGCTGCTTGTTTGAAAGAATTTAGGAACACCTGAAGCAGGATCCAAGACAGGCCAATCCTATGGTTAAGCAAGTGGCAACAGCTTGGGTGGACCTGAAAGTTGGGTGGACCTGAAAGTTGGGTGGGGCGGGGTGGGGCGGGGCCTCAGGGAGTCACCAGTGACCACTGGTGGGGCTACCAGTGTGAGCCAGGTTGCTGGAGTCCCAGATATGCCGACTGTCTGCCGCCCCAGGGATGGGCTCACCAAAGAAACAAAGGCCTCTGACAGCACGTTTGTCCTGGAGAAAGCCCCCTCTCCAGCCCTCGCTCCAGTTCCAAACAGCTCAGTTCTTCCCTGTAAGTCTCTGGTGCCCCTCGAGCTGCCTCCCCGCCAAGCTTAGAGGGAGTGAGTCCGATAAGTACGTGCGCGGGCCCTTTAGGGAGCTGCCTGGGGTTCCAGCCACTTCAGCTTCCCTGAGCCTCAGTTCCCGCTGGTTTTTCCAGCCAGAAGTTATGGGGGTTCTCTTCCTGGCACTGGAACCCTGAGCGGGGCATCTGGTGTGGGACAGGGACCCCTCAGTTCTCAGAGAGAACCTTCCCAGCCGAGGTAGCCTCCTGATTTTTATCTGCCACACGTGGGTGTGGGACCAGCCCGTCAAGCCTCTGCCCCTCCTACCAGTCTGGATGTGGCTGCTGCTTTAATTCCGTAGTTGTAGGACTTCCATCCAGCTTGATTTCCGGTGGTTTTGAATGATGGTTGTTCTGTAGTTTAGTTGTAACTTTGATGTGATTGTGGGAGGATGCGATACTGCGTTTACCTACCTGCCATCTTGACCAGAAGTCTCAGGATTTTATTTCTTAAGAAAATATGAGAAGATGGACATGGCATGCCAAAAGTTGTGACTCTTCAGACTCAAATGCATACTCATTGGAGTAAGCTAGTTGACCGTGGATTCAACTGTGAAGGAAAAAAAACAAAGGAAAATTATGTATCATTAACAAAATGTTACAAATATGTTGTCAAAAATTGAGTCTAAAGATAAAGTATAATTAACTATTTTATATGTCTTATGGGTCTCAGCAATGGAAGCCTCCTTATAATTTGCTAGTCCAGCAATTTTCAGTCGGTGTGCTGTGGCACACTGGTGTGCTGCAAGAACTTTTAAAGCATGCAATACCTGACTATTTAGTCAGAGGCACTGACTTCTGTTCCCTTAGATTGTCAAATAAAAAATTGACAGTAGTCAACACAACAATAGCCATTCAGTGTGAATGAATCAAAATCATACCTATTTTTGGGGGGTCAAATTGGCATAAAATATATTTTTTGGTGTGCTGCAGAATTTTAGCAATTAGTTTATGTGTGCCATGAGATGAAAAAGGTTGCAAATCGCTGTGCTAGTCCATTGTTCGACTTTCAAAGGTTTGTTTTTTTGAATTGAATAACACACTTTGCATGAAAACAATGAACAACCTATTTGTAATAATATTTATGGTTGTCCTTTGTTCTGAAATTTTATGATAGAATCAGTGTTACTGAGAAAGTTAGATGCTTTGAGTGGCAGTTTTCAGCTAAGAGTGTAGTGTGATGGGTTTCACCAGACAGCTAGCTTCTCTGTTGAAAGTGTTTTGACTTTGTGCACAGGGAAGATTCTGTCGTTGGGTATTATCAGTGCCTACCTGCACCAGAGGTACTTTGGAGAGAAGCAACATTCTCCAGTCTCCTTGCCAGAGCTCTGCTGGGGCACGGGCAGCCTGCCTGGGAAGGGGGAAAAGAGAAAACCTGAGAGTACATGGAATACTGCTGCCCCAGCCTGAGTCCATGTGGACTGGAGAAAAGGATGATTGGAAAGGTCAGGGGTCTCAGCTCACTAGGGAGAAGAGTCACCTGATACTCTCTGCTCTGGTCCATTTGAGAGCATCAGAACCTCAGCAGATGTGAGGGAATGACTGGGGTGGCCATCTCCTTTAACACCAGAGCCACAGTTGCTTTAGATGTTTAATTCCAGACCAGGACTAAGTAGCCATATACCTGGACATCTGTGAGGAGTCCTCCAAGTCTCATCCGGACATATTTTATATATATATATATATATATATATATATATATATATATATATATATATATAGTTTGTTTGTTTGTTTGTCATGTGCCCCTAGCGGGAACTGAACCCGGGACTCTCTGGTCCACAGGCCAACGCTCCAATCGCTGAGCCAAACCGGCCAGGGCCAGACATATTATATTTTATGTCATAGTCAGGGACCTGTAATAAATGAAATGTCATAGTTTCTTTCTGCCTCCAGTGGCATGTATTTTCTGCCATTTCTTTAGGTTAAACAATAAAGGTGAAGATGTTGTCTCCGAAAACCATAGTCTTATATATTTCTGGGAGGGCAAGAGATTGGGTTGTTGTATTGCTAGCCTTTTTTAGCTCATACCATTTATAATTAACCTGTTTATCTGATTAACTGGTTGCCATATCAGGAGTGAGAGAAGTTGGACTAAGTCTATCTGCAACTATACAGTCAGAATGGCCAGGGGCTGTTTCGAGGGTATTAAGCTAAGGAGGGTAGGGCCTGGGTGTCGTATTGCATAAAGGTGACACTTAGTGGTTGCACCAGAAACACAGGAGTGGCACACAGTTCACCCAGTAAAACATATTCTCCACGGCTGCTCCCACTCCGGCTTCTTCTAGGCTTAGAATGTCTGGGTTAGAAGCAACGTACATTTTTATGGTGGTCCAATCACTGTGATTTAATGTTATATATTTTTTCCTCTAAGGATTCATGATTTTTTCATCTATTTACACAACTGTATTTTCAAAACTATGATCTTTATATGAATAAATCATTATGAATTATGAATTCGGGTTAAAACTTTTTTTTTTTGTTCTTAATCCTCACTGGAGGATATTTTTCTGTTGATTTTTAAATAGAGTAGAAGGGAGGGGGAGAGAGAGGGAAAAATTGATATGAGAGAGACACATCAATTGATTGCCTCCCATACAACCCCGATTCTGGGGCCAGGGATCGAACCTGCAACCTGGGTATGTGCCCCGAATAGGAATTGAACCCACCACCTTTTGGTGTATGGGATGACACTCCAACCAAATGAGCCACACTGGCCAGGTGTCCTTTAATAATTTAAGAGAAGCTGTCAATCAATGGAAAATGCACTGGACCTGAATTCAGAGGTCCTAGGTTGTCATCACAGGTCCTGCTGAAATGATTTTGCTGAGTTTTTAATCAATTGGATACCTAGTTAATAATTTACAATGAGAAATGTACTTTCCCCATGATCAAAACATTTATATTTATTGACCAAAGGTTTATTCCCAGTACCAGGTTATTTGAGAGTAGGTATAATGTTATTTATGATGTAATTTCTCATGATCTTAGTTTATCTTTTGTAATATTAGAGGTTTGGCTAAGATAAACTTTTAGGTTTCTTTTAATTCTAAAACTTCTTATTGCATGGTCTGCATCACGGAAAAGGGAAGCCTCACATAGAACTTACAAAGTAAATGGGTTCAGTGCCAGGCACTGTGATAAGTGCTTCATGTACATTATTTTATTTAATCCTTGCTATTTACAAGGTAGACATTATTATCTACCCCCCTTTTATAGGCGAAGAAGTACAGCAGTCAGTAGACAGTTTGTTCAGTATCCTACAACTGGTGAGTGGTAGAATCAAGATTTTGAACACAGGTCTGTGTGATTCCAGAGTTTGGGGGCTAAAATCTATGCCTCTTAACACAGTAGAAGTTTTGAAGAATGTTTAACTACCCAAGAGCAATAAAAAGTCTGACAATAATTTATACTTTTTAACAAATTACGTAGCTGTAATTATTTCTTTAGATATTTTCAATCCATACATTATTATAAGTTTGTAAGATTTGAGAATAGAAAGGGTAAAGAGATTTCTGAATACAAATGGCAAAATAAAGCCAGATTAAATTACCTTTTCCCAGATCTGATGAAATGAACAGTAGTAGTGAAAAAAAAGGCAACAATTCATGAATGGCATCCAAATAAAAGAAATTTCACTTGTATGCAGAATGTAATGAACAAAATAAACTGATGAAGAAAATTGAACCAGAGACATGGAAGCATGGAACAGACTGAAGAATTTCAGAGGGAAGGGTGAGGGAGGGCAGGAAGAGATTAACCAAAGAATTTATATGCATTGCCCATGGACACAGACAATAGGGTGGTGAAGGCTTGGGGTGGGGGCCGGAACCAGGTGGAGGGGGACAATGTGGGGACAAAAGGGGCTACATCTGTAATATTCTCAACAGTAAAAATAAAAAAAAAGTGATGGCCAATGGGTGACAGAAGTTTTGGTATAGCTCCTTTTTTCACACCCACTCTGTAGAAATAGTATTGAGAACTCTGACAATTTTTATTAATGTCTTTCAATTTGGACAGAAGCAGTCTGAGAGAATGAGGTCACCCTGGGAGAAGTAAAGGAGAAGCCTCAGGTGTAGCCAACCCTGCTTTCCCGGATGGGGCCTTGACAGCAGCAGGAATTGCCACCATGGCTTCTGACTTCTAGGTCCCTGTGGGAGTAGGAGGAGTAAGAGGGATATACTCCTTGCTGTGTGGGGTGGGCACCAGTGCAGGATATTTAACTGGACTTCAGTGAAGACATCAGAGGCTCCTACAGACCTAGTGTAGGTCTCCCCTCAAAAATCTCCCTGCCATGTCCTCAGGCTAAAGCTAAGTGGATTGAAAGCAACTCCAGCACATTAACTCCAAATGGGGCAGACAGACTGGTCCTAAATAAAGTAGAAGCATTATGTTAGACCCAATAAGAAATCAATACAGAGCTAGTTAATGAAAAATGAAAATAAATGGCATGGAAAGGAAGTAAACACATTAGAAGGGAAAGAAGAAGGAGAAGGAAAGAATGAGAAGAAAAAAATGAAGAACAGAAAATGGTATAAACAGACATGTTTTAAGGGGGAGAATGGATTTTAACATTAAAAAAAAAAAACCTTCTCCAAACAAGATTCCCTGAGAGTGCTTTAAAGTATGGAATAATTTTATGATACTATTATTTCATAAAGCCAAAGCTCAAAATTGAGATAATAAAACAACAGAATGAAATGAACAGGGACATTTCAGAGCTAAGGGAACTAACTGAGACCCCAAAGGCACCATTATAGATCTAATAATTTAGGAAGAGCAAGAAACAGGTTAGACAATGGTTGAAAATAAAATTAGTGGCAAGGAAGAAATGCTTACAATAATCAGTGAATTCTGAGAAAATGGACAAAGAGATTAAAATATGTAAAAAGCATTCAATATGGAGGACAGCCTATCCAATACAGACAACAAACGGTACAGGAAAAGTATTTGGATATGTAATAAAAGAAACTTTCCCTGAAGTTAACAAACTGAATCCTTATGTATAAGGACATGTTATATGCTAGAAAAAATTGATACAGCACAATAAACATGACAACATATTTTGGTTCAGTTATAGACAAAGATAAGAAAAGATATCTTTAGCTGTTCAGGAAGAAAAAATAAGTCATCTAGCGGGAACCTTTTTTTTTTTTTATCCTTACCCGAGGACATTTTTCCACTTTTTGTTCAGATAGAGCGGGAGGGAGAGAGAGGAAGAGAGAGAGACAGGAAGAGAGAGAGAGAGAGAAACATCGACGCGAAGGGACACATCGAGTGGCTGCCACCCGCACGACCAACCAGGGCCAGGGACAAACTGCAACCGAGGTACGCGCCCTTAGCGGGAACCGAACCCGGGTCTCTCTGTACCACAGGCCGACGCTCCAACCGCTGAGCCAAACGGGCCAGGGCATAAGTCATCTATAAGGAGGAAAATTAGGCTTCCTTTAGACTTCTCAGCAATATTCAAAGACAGAAAGCAATGAAGCAATATTTACAAACTCTGGGGACAAGAAAGTGTAACCCAGCCAAATGATTGGTTATAAAGTCAGTAGGCAGGCTTTCTCAAACATGAAAAAACACAGGGCAAGTAGTGCTTAGGATCTAGTGTGTAAGAGAGAGAAAATATGTGAACCCTTCTTGGAAAAAAATTGGCATTAAAATCCAGCCAAAGAAATGAATGAAGATGGAGAATGTAGGAGTGGTAAAAGAACAGGACATAAACGCTGGATCCATTTTAAAAAAGAACAAGGACTAAACAACTAGGAGTACTGCAATTACAGAACACAGTATGATGGTTTATAACCTGGCAAAGTAAAATGTTAATGTAAGCAATGAAAAATGAAATGCAGAATAGTGTAGGTAGGAGAATTGCAAGTGCTTCACCTCATTTTTCAGAGAGTCAATTAATGCCGTCTAAAATTAAATCACATAGTTTAAAAAAAAAAAAAAAGTAGCAGCATTTCCAAACCTTGGATGATTTTTATAACCTCTTTGCTTAACCCGAGAGCCAGCAAGGCAAGTCAGCATGTGTGCGCCAGGTTCGCCTGCAGCTGTGTTTTGATTTTGTAAGGCTGTTTTAGTGATTTTAAATATTTTAAAATCTGAATATTCTTCGGTGATGGTGAACGTGATAGTTAACCCCTATTTTCCACCTTCTTAATTCACACATTTAGGGGCCTGCCTGGTCCTGTCTTTGGAGGACTCTTTAGGAACTAAATCTCCTGGGGGTGAAGAATCATTATCTGAAGTTCAATAATTCCTAGAGTAAGATGAAATAATTTGATCCATAGGTACATTCCCCTCATTTGTTTTTTGAAAACATATTTTTCTCTGGCATACCAAAGGTACTTCCCTATGCTATAACGACAGAAATATGTCTCCTGGCAAATGCAGGCACCACTGTCCCATCTTTTTCTTAACTTGGCTGTGGCCAGGCCTTTAACTCCGGTGTAATCATGAGTGAAACACAGAGAACGACTTTCATGCAAGATCCCTTGCACCATGTGAAACCACTCAAGGGATGCTTCTTCTTATGTGGTGTCTTACTCTAAAGCCTTAAGGGATTAGCTGTTGTTACCTATAAGCTATTTCTTTGGCTCAGTTTTAACTTTTGGTCCTTTAAATAAACTACAGATTGAGACTGAACCAGAGCCAGAAGAAACAGCCGATTGAATGTGAAGGCTCCTTTGGGAGGTTCTGGCCCTGTTCTTAAAGGTTGAGCTGGTCATTCTAAGAAAAACTGTGTGAGCAGCCCCAGGGTGTACTCTGATGGCTTTAGGAGGGACATCTGACTGACACTGGAAGGACTAGTGCTCCAGCAGGAGACCTGAGACTAGGTACAGAAAAAGAGCTGCAGAATTCCTAAGTTAGTATTTCCACATATAGTTACTATATTATTTCCTCAGAAATCTACTGAAGACAAAACACACTACCTTAGAAAAGCAAAACTAGTTACTTGTATTAAATCCTGAAGCAAAGGAGAGAGATGCATCTCACCTTAGGTTTTGAACTTCTAAACATTTCCATACTTGGAAATGGGAAACACTAAAGGTTGGACTGTATGAGGGTGGTGGCGGCTTGTACTACCATTTCACTGCCACCATCATACAGTCATACCGTGTCAAAGGGAGAACTGAAGTTTGGTTCCTAATTGGATGTGGGAATGGAGAAGCAATCAATCTGGATCACATGGACAAGTTGAGGGGCTTACAAACAAGGTGTTCTTACTTGCCCACTTAATGCTTTTTGTGGTAATATCATTACAGTCAGGCATTTCCTCCACCGAGATGAATTTCCTCCGTCTCAGCAGTGCTTACAAGAACAGTTCTCTCAGGACAACCTCTCTGAAAACACTACAAGTTATCCAGTACACATGGACTTCTTGTTCATAACATTTTTGTGAAAAAAATTTCATGAGTTTGTAGAAAGCAGATCACAACCTATTGATTAACTTCAAAGTTCAGCATTGAGGAAGGTAAATAGCTTGCAACTAAAAGAATTCAGGGATACAAAAGAAAAAAACAAACAAAACAGTACATCAGAGATATATAGGAAATTATATATTTTTTAGCCCACTGAAAACTGATTAAAACTCTCAATGGAGATTGTTTTCCCCATTCTGCATTCCATTCTATGATATCCTTTAAGTTTATATCTGAGGGTGGTATAATGCATAGAAAGGACTGCCACACTTACTTGTATTTAATTCTTCATGTTCAATTTATTATAATTATAAATTGGAAAAAATTTTTCTTAAAGTCTGTAAGTCTAACTTATTCTAATCTTGTACATTTTTGTAAGAAGAAAAATTGCTTTCATTTACTTTTAAATCAATCTTCTATTAATTTATAAATTAAAAAGATTAAATACCCTTAAATAAAACCAGTTCTTTAAGTTTCCTTAAACATTTTAAATTACTATTATAAGTTTAGTACTGTGATAAAAACAGCCAAGTGGAGTTGATATTGTCAAGAGGGGAATCTAAAACAGCTGAGAGGCCTCCAGGAAGTGGAGCTAACACACTTGCTCTATGTGAAACTGACATTTTGAACTGGGCTAAACCAAATGGCTGCATCCTCATACAGTTTCTGGAATTGGTTCTACATCACTGAACTCTGTATTACCAAATACATTTTTAACCTGGCAATAAGCATAAGAAATCCATCATGTATAGCAGAGTTTAAGTCTGTTTGCGAGCACTTGTCACAACTCTTTCAAAATGACTTGTGTAACCCCACTGGAAGTCCCCCTTTTCCTGTCTTTATACACTCTGTTCTTTTTTTTTCCCTTCAAAACACAGATTTCTACCCAAATCTCTGTGTTCCAAATTGCAATTCCTAAAAGACTCCAAAATAAAGCTTTTGTTTGCCTTGCAATTCATGGACAAAATTGATTGACACTGGTGTCAGAAGTGGGATCCAGAGTGCCTGCCTCCTATCCCGGCACCTGTGCGGATTTGGGTAAAGTACACACACGAGTCCATTACACTCTATTATTTCCTTGGAGGTCCCACTGTGGTACGACCTTCTGGATTCAAACTGACAGCCTTGGTTGAGGGAGTTGAACTGACTGCCTCTGTCACCATTTGTTTTTTTTTTTTTTTTTTTTTGCCTATGGAATTGAAAACTCCCATCTGGTGAGTAATTACTCTATTGAAAAATGGGAATTTTACTTTCTAAGGTAATAGCTGCTGAACAGCCACCTTCTGAAACTTCTGCTGGATTTCTGTACAAAAATTCCAGGCCTTCATCTTGCAACTTTTTATCTTGCTGGATTATAATTCCCCAGGAGGATTCACAGCTAAACTGGCCAACTGGGGACCCTTTTTTAAACTCCATGTTAGTCTATTGGTGTAGTCAACTGGGAAAAGACTACAGATATAAGCAACCTAAGTGGGAAGCATATTTTAGTTGGCATTTGAAGCCTCCAAATGCATAAATGATTAAAAAATTACTTCCCTCCAAAACACAAACTCTAAATTACCAAAGGAAATTCTAGGTTATCTCATAGTCTTAATAAATCTTAGGAAACTTCTCTTTTCTTTTTAACTTTATTTTTGATTTTTGACACTATTATAGATCTCACTTCCTTCTCTTTGTCCATCTCCACCCAGCCCCACCCCTCATTCCTATTGGCCATCACCACACTGTTTGTGTCTATGTGTCACACGTACATGTTCTTTGGCTAATTCCTTCACCTTTTTTCATCCAGTCCCTTCCTCCCTACTCCCCTCTGACTGCTATTACATGTATCCATGCCTCTGGTTCTATTTTGTTCATTAGTTTATTTTGTTCATTAGATTCCACATACAAGTGAGATCATATGGTATATCTCTTTCTCTGACTGGTTTATTTTGCTTAGCATAATAATTTCCAGGTCCATCCATGCTGTTGCTAAAGGTAAAATTTCCTTCCTTTTTTATGGCCACATAGTATTCCATTGTGTAAAGGTACCATAGCTTTTTTTCTAATTCAAGATCTTGGCTATTGTAAATAATGCTGCAATGAACATAAGGGTGCATATATTTTTCTGAATCAGTGTTTCAGAAGTCATAGGATATATTCCCAGAAGTGGGATCACTGGGTCAAAAGGCAGCTCAATTTTTAATATTTCGAGGAAATTCCGTACTGTTTTCCACAGTGGCTGCACCAGTCTGCATTCCCACCAACAGTGCACAAGGGCTCCCTTTCACTATATCTTTGCCAGCATTTCATGTTTGTTGATTTATTAATAATAGATATTCTGGCAGGTGTGAGATGATATCTCAATATGGTCTTAATTTGCATCTCTCTGATGATTAGATATCTAGAGCATTTTAAAAATATGTTTATTGGCCATTTGTGTGTCCTCTTTGGAGAAGTGTCTGTTCAGGTACTTTGCCCATTTTTTAATTCAATTGTCTTTTTGGTGTTCAGTTGTATAAATTCTCTATATATTTTGGAAATTAATTCCTTATCAGATGTATCATTGGGAAATATGTTCTCCTATACAGTGGGTTCTCTTTTCATTTTGTTGATGTTTTTTTGTTTTGTGTTTTTCTGTGCAAATGCCTTTTAGTTTCATGTAGTCCTATTTGTTTATTTTTTCCTTTGTATCCCTTTCCCTAGGAGATGTATTGGCAAATATATTGCTGTGAGAGATGTCTGAGGTTTAAAGTGTTTAATCCTTGTGTATAGTGTAAGTTGGTGGTCTAGTTTCATGTTTTTGCATGTACTGGTTCAATTTTCCCGACATCATTTATTGACTAGTCTGTCTTTATTCCATTGTATGCTTTTGCCTCCTTTGTCAAATACTAATTAAACCAAAGGCATGGGTTTATTTTTGGGCTCTCCATTCTGTTTCATTGACTTATATGCCTGTTCTTATGACAGTACTAGGCTGTTTTGATTACAATGGCCTTGTAGTAGAGTTTGATATCAGGTAGTGTGATATTTCCAACTTTGTTCTTCTTTCTCAAAATTGCTGAGACTATTTGGGATCTTTTTGGGTTTCATAAATTTTTTGGAATATTTATTCCAGATCTGTGAAATATGTCACTGGTATTTTAATAGGAATTGTGTTGAATCTATAGATTGCTTTGAGAATTATGGACATTTTAATGATGGAAAGTCTTTCAGTCCATGAATATGGTATATGCTTCCACTTATTTGTATCTTTCCTGGTACCTTTCTTCAATGTTCTACAGTTTTCTGAGTGTAGGTCTTTTACCTCCTTGGTTAAATTTATTCCCAGGTACTTTATTTATTATTTTGCAATAGTAAATGGGATTGTTTTCTTAGTTTCTCTTTTTGATAGTTTGTTCTTGGTGTATAAAAATGCCACTGATTTCTGGATATTAATTTTGTATCCCGGTACTTTGCCAAATTCATTTATTAGATCTAGTAGTTTTTTTGGTGGAGTCTTTAGGGTCTTCTATGTACAATATCATGTCATCTGTGAATAATGACAATTTTACTTCCTCCTTTCCAATTTGGATGCTTTTTATTTCTTTTTTTTTTGTCTGATTGCTGTGGCCTGGACTTCCAGTACTATGTTGAATAAGTGTGGTGAAAGTAGATATCTCAGTCTTGCTCCTGATTTTAAGGGAAACGCATTTAGCCTTTGCCTATTAAGTATGATGTTGGCTGGAACTTTTTCATGTATGACCTTTATTATGTTGAGGTCTCTCTATTCCCACTTTCCATAAAGTTTTTATCATAAGTTGGTCCTGGACTTTATTGAATGCTTTTTCTGTATCTATTGATATGATCATGTGATTTTTATCTTTCGTTTTGTTTATGTAATGTATCACATTTATTGATTTAAAAATATTGTACTAACTTTGCATGCCTGAATAAATCCCACTTGATGTATGATTTTAAAAAGTGTATGGCTGGATCTTATTTGCTAAAATTTTGTTGAGGATTTTAGCACCTATGTTCGTCAGGGATATTGGCCTATAATTTTCTTTCTTTGTTGTGTCTTTATCTGGTTTTGGTATTGGGATATTGTTGGCCTTGTAAAAAGAGCTTGGAAGTCTTCCTTCCTCTTGAATTTTTTTGGAATTGATTGAGGAGGATAGATTTTAGTTCTTATTTGAATGTTTGGTAAAATTTGCTTGTGAAGCCATCTGGTCTAGGACTTTTGTTTTATGGCAGTTTTTTGATTACTGCTTTAATTTCATTAGTTGTTATTAGTCTATTTATGTGTTGTTGTTGTTTTTTATCCTCAACCGAGGACATTTTTCCATTTTTTGTTCAGATAGAGTGGGAGGGGGGAGAGAGAGAGAAACATTGACGTGAAAGGGACACATCGAGCGGTTGCCACCTGCCCGACCCAACCAGGGCTGGGGACAAACTGCAACCGAGGTACATGCCCCTAGTGGGAATCAAACCCAGGTCTCTTTCAACCGCAGGCCGATGCTCTAACCACTGAGCAAACCAGCCATAGCTATTTATGTGTTTTGATTCTTCCTGATTTAGTTTTGGAAGAATGTATGTTTCTAGGAATTTTTTTATTTCACCCAGGTTGTCTATTTTGTTGGCGTATACTTGTTCAGAATATTTTCTTACAATCATTTGCGTTTCTGTGATGTCTGTTATCTTCCCTTCCTCCCTCCCTCCCTCCCTCCCTCCCTCCCTCCCTCCCTCCCTCCCTTCCTTCCTTCCTTCCTTCCTTCCTTCCTTCCTTCCTTCCTTCCTTCCTTTTCTTTCCTCACCAGAGGACATCTTTGCATTTATCTTCAGATAGAGTGGGAGGGAGAGAAGGGGGAAGAGAGAGAGAGAGAGAAACATCGACATGAAACAGACACATAGATTGGCTGCCACCCATACAACCCCAACCAGGGCTGGAGACAAACTGTAACCAAGGTATGTGCCCTTAGCGGGAACCAAACCCGGGACTCTCTGGTCTGCAGGCTGATGCTCTAACTGCTGAGCCAAACCGGCCAGGGCCCCTCTGTTATTTCTGATTATATTTATTTGGGTCCGTACTTGTTTCTTGAGGAGTCTGGTTAAAGGTTCATCAATTTTGTTTATCCTTTTAAAGAACCAGCTTTTGTTTTCCTTTTTTTTTTTTTTTAGTTTCTATGTCATTTATTTCTGTTCGAATCTTTATTATTTCCTTCCTTCTACTTACTTGAGCTTTCCCTGCTGTTCTTTTTCCAATTTTTTTAGGTGTAGGGTTAGATTGTTTACTAGAGATTTTTCTTTTTTCTTGAGGTAGGCCTGCAATGCTATGAACTTCCCTTTCAGAACTGCTTTCACTGTGTCCCATAGATTTTGGGTGGTTATGTGTTCATTTTCATTTGTTTCCAGGTATTTTTTTTTGTTAATCTTCACCTGAGGATATTTTTCCATTTATTTATTATTTTTTTAGAGAGAGTGGAAAGGAGGAAGGGAGGAAGTGAGGAAGGGAGAGAGGGAAAGAGAGAGGGAGAGAAACATCAATGTGAGAGAAATTGGTTGCCTCCACCCCTACTAGGGATCTAACCTGTAACCCAGGTAGGTTCCCTTGATCTGAATCAAACCTGTGACCCTTTAGTTCATGATCCAATACTCTAAATGCTGAGCGAAATTGGCCAAGGCTCCAGGTAATTTTTGATTTCTTCATTGATATTGTTGGTAATCCATTCATTGTTTAATAGCATGCTATTTAGCCTCCATGTGTTTTAATAGTTTTGATGTTGTTGTTGTTGTTCTTTTTAAATTGTGGTTGATTTTTAGTTTCATGCTATTGTTATTGGAGAAGATGCTTGGTATGATTTCAATCTTCTTAAATTTATTGAGGCTTCTTTTGTGTCCTAACATGTCTATCTTTGAGAATGTTCCATGTGCACTTGAGAAGAATGTATATTCTGCTGCTTTGGGATGAAATATTCTGTATATATCATTTCAATTCACCTGAGCTAGTGTCATTTAAGGTCACCATCAGAGCTCCATAGCAACCTGGGAAGTCATTTCACAGGACAAATTACACAATCTGTTTGTAACATCTGGCTGATTTTGCAATATTTCCATTGTGCTTATCACCTCAGTCCTCTAGTTTTCTCAGACAAACTAATCAAGTAATCAAAACTCACCTGGTAAAACTCATAAAGTCTTTTAATGTACCTTGGCCTAAGGCTCTTCTCTTGGTATTCTCTATTTTCTTGTTGATATTTTGTTTGAAAGATCTATCTATTGATGACAGTGGGGTGTTAAAGTCTCCTACTATGCCTGTATTGCTGTCAATCTCTCCCTTAAAGCCCACCACAAATTTTAAAAAATATATATTTAGGTGCTCGTGTATTGGGTGTATATATGTCTATACAGGTTATATCCTCTTGTTGGATTGATCTATTTATTATTATGTAGTGACCTTCTTTGTCTCTTGTTATAGCCTTTGTTCTGAAATCTATTTTGTCAGCCTTTTTTTGTTTGTTTCCATTTGCATGGAATATTTTTTTCTATCCCTTCACTTTCAGCTGATGTCCATCTTTTGTTCTTAGGTGTGTGTCTTGTAGTCAGCATATATGTGGGTTTTGTTTTCTTATCCATTCAGCTACTGTATATCCTTTTTTTTTTATCCTCACTCGAGGACATTTTTCCATTTTTTGTTCAGGTAGAGTGGGAGGGAGAGAGAGAGAGAGAGAAACATCGACGTGAAAGGGACACATCGAGTGGCTGCCACCCGCACGACCGACCAGGGCCGGGGACAAACTGCAACCGAGGTATGCGCCCTTAGCGGGAACCGAACCCGGGTCTCTCAGGACCACAGGCGGATGCTCTAACCGCTGAGCCAAACCGGCCAGGGCCACTGTATGTCCTTTGATTGGAGCATTAATCCATTTACATTTAAAGTTATTATTGAGCCCTGGCCGGTTTTGCTCAGTGGTTAGAGCGTCGGTCTGCGGTCCCAAGAGACCCGGGTTCAGTTCCCGCTAAGGGCATGTACTTGGGTTGCAGTTTGTCCCTGGCTCTGCATGGGTGGTGCGGGTAGCAGCCACTTGATGTGTCCCTTTCACATCGATGTTTCTCTCTCTCTCTCTCCCTCCCACTCTATCTGAATAAAAAATGGAAAAATGGCCCTGGCCGGTTTGGCGCAGCGGTTGGAGCGTCGGCCTGCGGTACTGAGAGACCCGGGTTCGGTTCCCGCTAAGGGCACGTACCTCGGTTGCAGTTTGTCCCCGGCCCTGGTTGGTCGTGCGGGTGGCAGCCATTTGATGTGTCCCTTCACGTCGATGTTTCTCTCTCTCTCTCTCTTCCTCTCTCTCCCTCCCGCTCTATCTGAATAAAAAATGGAAAAATGTCCTCGGGTGAGGATAAAAAAAATAAATAAAAAATAAAGTTATTATTGATAGGTACTTATTTATTGCCTTTTTAAAAAGTGCTGTTTCTCTTTCTCTCTCTCTCACTTTCTTCTTCTTCCTAAAGCAATTCCTTTAGCATTTCTTGCAATGCTGATTTGGTGCTAATGAACTCCTTTATTTTTCTTTTGTCTGTGAAGCTCTTTATTTTGCTTTCAGTTCTAAATAATGGCCTTGTTGTATAGAGCAATCTTTGTTACAGGTTCTTGCTTTTCATTACTTTGATAACTTCATGCCAATCCCTTCTGGCCTGTAGTGTTTTTGTTGAGAGATCGGCTGACAGCCTTACGAGAACTCCCTTGTAAGCCCTGGCCGGTTTTGCTCAGTGGTTAGAGCATCGGCCAGCGGTCCAGAGAACTCCCTTGTAGGTAACTGACTGTTTCTCTCTTGCTACCTTTAAGATTCTCTCTTTGTGTTTAATCTTGGCCATTTTATTTATCATGTGTCTTGCTGGGTCTCTTTGTGCTTATCTTGTTTAGGACTCTCTGTGTTTCCTGATGTTGTGTGAATTTTTTCTTCACCAGGCTAGGGAAGTTTTCTGTCATTGTTTATTCAAACAGGTTCTCTATCCCTTGCTTTCTTTCTTGTCCTTCTGGTACCCCTATAATGTGAATGTTGTTAGGTTTCAAGTTGTCCCAAAGTTTCCTTAAACTATCCTCCTGCTTTTTAATTCTTTTGCCTTTTATTTTTGTTCTGATTTTTTAATTTTGTCTTCTAGTTCACCGATTTGATCCTCTGCCTAATTCAGTCAACTGGCAATTCCTTCTAGTGTATTCTATATTTCAGATATGGCATTCTTCATTTCTGACTGTTATTTTTCATGGTTTCTATATCTTTTTCATGCTTTTATTCTCATTAAGAGCAACTGAGAATTTAAAAATAGCATTATGAAATGTTATCTGCTCAATAAAATAGGAAGTAATTGTTAGAACAAGGCTGTAAATTTGTCCCTTAAAGAAAATTATGGGTAGGTCCAAATGAGTGACCATGCCTTCTTATTTGCATACAACATCATATGTTACAAGGTATACATGACTAAACTCACTGCAATGCTGACAAATGATTTTATGGAGAAAACAATACTACTGAAAGCCACCACCAAAGATAGACTTTCTAGTATACAGAAGTGCCAAGTCTGCCCAAAGCACAATTCTGGAAAACTCATGCGTACTCTATGGGGCATTTTCCCTTGACTTTAGGACCCTTTGAGGTCTGGCAAATGTAATTTATTCTGTTGCCTCTTGTCAAGGATACAAATGTGCTAGTAATGATTTGCATGTTTTCTCATTGAGGAAAAGCATTCTCATGCAACAGAAACACAGCCCCAGCAGTAAGTAAAATACTCCTAGAAATTATCTTCCCCACTTGGGGAATTCCCTCAGAGCTCCATAGCAACCTGGGAAGTCATTTCACAGGACAAATTACACAATCTGTTTGTAACATCTGGCTGATTTTGCAATATTTCCATTGTGCTTATCACCTCAGTCCTCTGGTTTTCTCAGATAAACTAATCAAGTAATCAAAACTCACCTGGTAAAACTCATAAAGTCTTTTAATGTGTCTTGGCCTAAGGCTCTTCTCTTGGTATTGCTCAACTTAAGATCTGTTCCTTTGGACAAACATAGACTGTCTCCTTTTGAAATTATGACTGGCAGACACATGAGATTAGATCAAGGAATATATGAACCTGTACTGCTGAAAGAAGACCTCCTGATTTACTATAAAAAACTTTCAAGTGCCCTTAAGACTAACTCAGTCCTTCCATAGTGAGCTCCTGGGAGACAAAGGTCTACAACATTATCTCTAACCCAAATATTTTTGTGTATTGGAAATGCCATATCCATAAAGATACCTTTCAGCCACGATGGGAAGGGCCTTGTCAGGTATTACTTATAACCTTTATGCTGCTAAACTTAAGGATATTAGCTCAAGGATTCACGTTTCTTTTTAAAAGGGGCACTAACACCTGAGTGGCTATCACATCGTACTGGAGATCTTAAGCTGAAAATCTCTAACCCAAGACCACTACTAGACATTTCATTCTGAGACTGAAGCAGATGGCAACTGATGTGTGACTGGTCTGGTCTAGGGTCTTGGGAGAGCTATCTACATGATTTCATTCAACAACCCTTACACTTGGTCTTCCCTTTGACCACCTTTGCTTCATTTATTGATTATATTTTTATTATAACCTATTTTTTTTTTACCTGAACAAAACTCTTGAAAAACCATCCTTCCTATTACTAGATCTTTAGTCTAATTTCAAGATAAACATACTATTACTTATGTCTACTTCCTACAATGACTACACTATTAGCCCTTCAGTGCCCTTTTGCTTCTGCTATCCAATGATTATCCAACAGCACCAATTTAACTGACTGTTGGATATGTACTTGAGAGAACCATACTCATGATGAACCATAATTAGTGGCTTGTCCCCTAAGCCTTGAATGCTTACAAAACCTAACTGAACATAACACTAGATTTAAAGTCCTTCTTTATTTTCAAACCTCAAAAAATGTTAATGGAACATATGACTTTCCTGTAGCCAGATCCATCTGTATTGTAAGGTCTCTCCCAACCCACAAGGGAATACTCATAAATATAATCAGAATTATTACTGATAACTTATCTGTTTTGAAAATAAATGGTTCAGGCATTATCTTGGGTTTTGTCCCTTTGAATATATATAACTATACTCTTTTCCATGATTCAGATGACCATGAGTTCACACCTCAATGGACCTTAAGCAACTACAATGTTACTTCTTACAATATCCCTCTTATGTGGGGAAATTCAGAGAATAATGCCACTCAACCCTGGAAAGCAGATGTTCTTCTGCTCCTGAATACTACTTGTGGATTAAATAGAATGTCTGATATTTGGTGGAAAACAAATAAAACCTGCCTCTTAGGGAATCTCAGCCTGAAAACATAAAACAATCAAAACTATGCTAATTTTTCAATCCTGACCCAAATATATAGAAACCTCAGGTGCTCTTTTAATCACTCTCATGACAAATCAAGTGATGACTTCAATGCCTTTGTGTTGATGATGATTGTGATAATTTAACATATGGGGGATATGAAATCTCTGTCTCAGAAATAGGACTGAATACTTCCCTCAGAGTGTGGGTTATAGGGCCTACTTACATGCTCTCTCCTGAGGGGACTGATTGTTTCTTATATGGAACCCAAATATGTGTCACCTTGCTATCTCAATGGCAAGGCAGATGTGGTATTGTTACATTAGTACCTGATACTGTCACCATAAAAACTTTCCCTTCTGCCATTATCCCTAATCTGGCTCTTTTATTTATAAACTTTGAGCAAAATGAACCAAATGGAATTGAAATTTTGAGTGTGGTCTTTTTGATCTTCTCTCCACCCCAAACCCCATAATAAATAAGTGAGGCTTTGAGCATACCTTCACTAGAACTTTCTTTGTTATGGAGTAACTGATTTATAAAAGTCTAACATCTTCCATGGTACTAAGCTCTCCTTGTCCTAGAACAGCTAAGAGAAGAATTTCTCCATTGAGGTCCTCCCCTTTTTCAGTTTGTTCTTTCTCCAATCCTTGTTGGGTCAGGCAGTGGTTTGTTCATAAGAACCAATTGTGGGTGATACCTCAAAAAATTAAAAATTGAACTTCCATTTGACCCAGTGATCCCGCTTCTAGGAATATACCCCAAGAAGCCTGAAACACCAATCAGGAAGAATATATGTACCCCCATGTTCATAGCAGCACTATTTACAATAGCTAAGATTTGGAAACAGCCCAAGTGTCCATCAGTAGACGAATGGATAAAAAAGCAGTGGTACATATACACAATGGAGTACTATGCAGCGGTAAGAAAGAAAGATCTCTTATCCTTTGAGACAACATGGAGGGACCTGGAAAGTATTATCCTAAGTGAAATAAGCCAAGCAGAAAAAGACAAATACCACATGATCTCACTTGTATATGGAATATAATGAACATAACAGTCTGAGGAATATGGTAGACCCAGACACATGGAAGTAGGGCACAGACTGACATCCCTCAGAAGAGGGGGTGGGAGGGTGGGAGGAGCTAAACCACAGAACTTATATGCATGTATGCATGACCAACGGACATGGACAACAAAGTCGGGGACGGGACGGGGGTGGGGTGGGGAAGGGGGTGCCAATGGGGTAAAAAAGGAGAAACATCTGTAACAAAAAATAAATAAAAAATTTTTTAAAAAAAGAACCAATTGTGAAAATTTTAAGAATTTTTTGATTTAGTGGTTAACCAGAGCCATTATTAAAAACTAAATTATATTCACTTAATAATTAAATTATACTAAAACAAAGATAATAAATATGCAAAGCTCCTCAGTTCCTAATTATTTTATGACATTGTACTATTAATTTATGCTCTTCAGTCTATTATATCTATATGATGATAAACAATATAATAGTGTGCTACTACTGCACATCTCTTCCTGACTCTGTTCTCTGTGTCCTTTGATAGTTCACTGGCAGCTTAAAGCTGGCCATGGTGCTCCCATGGAAATTTACATCCCCAAATCTACAAATGCTACAGACCACGGCCTGATTTATTGTTTTGTTGATTGTTTAGACTTAAGGAAGTGATGGAGAAAATGTTAATGCTTAAAAGTATTAATAAAACTTAAAAGTATATTGTGTCTGTAATGATTACATTGCACATAGCACAAAAAATTTAAGGAAATATTTTTCTAGTATTTAAAAACTCTTATATGGCAAAAACTTATTGAACATTATTGATGAGTGAGTCAAATTCTGACATATATCTTTGTTGTTTCACTTTCATCTTTTATTAATGAGAATATATGCCAATACTCATATTGAAACTCTCGTCTTTTCTCCGTTGCATCCCTGCCTTGGCACAGATACAAGAGTTCACCAAGACATCAGTGAAAGCATTCTGTGGAGTCAATTGCCTGCATGGAATTTGCAATAAAGAGTATGTATAGCTTATTATTATTTGTAAACTGTGTGCTACATATCCTGTGTGTCAGAAAAATTTATAACAAATCTATGTACCTACATATACACAAAAAAGATTTGTTTCAGAGAGTGGGCTGTTAACCATATACTTGCACATCGCTGTGTTCACACCTCCCTCCCTTAGCACTCTCTGCTTCACAGCTCAAGAATGAAAGGTGCATTTTTTCTTATTTTTATCCTCACCGAGGACATTTCACATTTATGTTCAGATAGAGCGGGAGGGAGAAAGGGAAAGAGAGAGAGAGAGAGAGAGAGAGAGAGAGAGAGAGAGAGAGAGAGAGAGAGAAAGTGAGAAACATCGATGTGAGAGAGACACATCGAGTGGTTGCCACCCACAACTCCACTCAGGGCCTGGGACAAACCGCAACCTAGGTACGTGCCCCTAGCGGGAACCGAACCGGAACTCTCTGGTCCACGGGCCAACACTCTAACCACTGAGCAAAACTGGCTGGGGCGAAAGGTACATTTTTAAAGTCTAATGTCTATCTTCCCTGCTTAGACTGTAAACTCCATAAAGGCAGAGAACATTTCTGGCTCATCATACCTGTTTCCTCAGCCTAGCCCAGTGTCTGGCACGTGGTGGGTGCTCAATAAATATTTTCTGAAGGAAGGGACGGATGAATGAATGACTTCAAATCTTAAATTTCATCTTCCTACTGACCAAGATTCCCTTATATTTTCTCTTACATTTAATATTATTTTAATTAACATTGAAGGGCAGTTTTTGCAATTTCTTTTTTTTGGCATCTTAGAATGAATCCATAATGCTTTCTAAAAATCTTTCCTCTGATAACAAAGCCTCTGGTTAAATGGTATCAAAACAATGCATCTACTTTATTAATATTCTCTTTTTAAAATTAAAAAGTATTTTTCAATTATAGTTGACATTCATTATTTTATATGAGTTTCAGCTGCCCATTAATATTTGTATATTATTTTATCTAAATGACTCATTAAGCAATTCATTGTGCAGTGTAATGTAGCATTTTCAAACTTTTTGTCTATAACACACAGTAAAAAAGGCATTTAAATGACAACTTTCTAATACATATATATGCTTATGAATATGTATATGTGTGTATACACATATGTATATGTGTGTATATGTATGTTTTAAACAAAAGTTTCTTAAAACAATACATAATATATGGAATGCACTCTGATATTTTCTACCCTTGTCTAGTCTGTTTTATTTCTTTAAAAATTTCTGGTCATGCTCTGATATATTCATTTTGTAATTAGTGGATCTTGAACTGGTTTTGAAA
This sequence comes from Molossus molossus, assembly GCF_014108415.1. Taxonomy (NCBI): domain Eukaryota; kingdom Metazoa; phylum Chordata; class Mammalia; order Chiroptera; family Molossidae; genus Molossus; species Molossus molossus. The sequence goes on along the minus strand of NW_023425351.1, from coordinate 41,192,679 downwards.
AACACTTGTCTTTTTTTTTCTAATATTTTTTTTCTTTATTGACTTTAGAGAGAGAGGGAGAGAGAGATCGAAACATCGATGAGAGAGAACATCTATTGGCCGCCTCCTGCATGCCCACAGCCTGGGCATGTGCCCTGACTGGGAATTGAACCAGCGACCTCTTGGTGCATGGGTTGACGCTCAACCACTGAGCCACACTGGCCAGGCTTTTTTTATTTAAAGAAAAAGAGAAATACTTGTCTTTTAAATATAACTCTCAGCAAAAAGGCAGAATATTCTACTTCATTATTGACTAATTTTTGGCAACTCAATTGTTCTGTATCTTCATTTCTCCATTGGTAAAATGGAGAGATGTCACAAGAATAAGCATGATTTCTGTGAGAATATAGTCAAGGAAGAGTAGTTATGTTGTAGCTTAGCCGAACAAAGTTAATCTCTTGCCCACAGGAAATTTGATGCCAGCTGGTGATTTTCCAGGGTATTTGTCCTCCTTGTTGTGACCCACAAGTCCAGGCTGCTCCCATCTTGTGAACCTGTATCTCAACATGTGGCTCCCATGACCTTCAGGACAGGGGAGAAAAGAGCTGGAGGGTAGCAATGTTTCCTAAATGCATCCTCCCAGAGTGACACATTTCTCCCTCTAGCCCACAGACCAGAACTAATCACACGATCCTGCCTAATTGCAAGGGAGGAAAATTTGGGAGACAACATGTATATTTTATCACACGAAATTATCTTAGTAAGTTTTCTAGTAAAATAAATATTCAAATTTAAGTTCCACTTTTATATTCTCTCACAGAACCCTATACTTTCTAGGGGTTATCATAACTATAATCACATTAGTTCCTAATCTTATTACACTCGAATTGTCTGTTTAGTTCATTGTCTCGCCCAAAACTTCGTGAGGGGCAGGACTACCTTTAATTCATGATTGTAGTCTCAGTGCCTAGCACAGTGCTTGGCATAGAACATGGTAGTTTACAGCTATATTTGTTAAACAAATGAAAACAATCTCTAATATACTTTGCTTTGACTTATAATGGGGAAGAGACATGCAAGTACGTGATAAATAAGAGCTTGTAAAGACTGAAAGTGGGTATGACAGCACCTACGTTATCAGTAATGTGATAGAATGATGGTGGACTTTCTTTTCAGTGATAGTTTTTTCTTTTAGCAACTCAACATCTATTATTTCTCTGATTGCATACAAAAATGGACATATTCTCTTCAGTGGTAAAATTGATAAAATAAAGTATCTACTACAACACTTTCAGATTTTCTAATTTACTTATTTTTATATTACTACATACTGTCTCAGTTTTCATTGTTTTTCCTATTTTTACCCCTTTGGGTTTTATTAGAGAATCTATGAGTTTTTTCCTGTAAGGTTTTTATTTTTTAGAAGAATATTTGCATTAAACAGTGATTAATTCTGAATTTTTCTCGAGTCTTTTAATACTTTGCTGCTTATTATCATGTAGCAGGCTTGAAATTCAGTAACTGTGGTAAAACAACTCTGACTGTAAATCTTTCAAGATAGTGAAAGGGCTATTGAAAATTTGTTCTGCACCCACTTTCCCCATGAACCTTGTAACATTTAAAAATCACTTATTTTATAATCAAGTATTTTTTCTCTTGTGTCTGAAGAATCCTTGTGAACACTGTACCTTCGTTTCTTAGAAATAATAAAGAATTAGGCTGGTTTCTTGCTGTTTAAAAAGTGATTTCCTCCCAGAATAGAATGTTTAGGGGAGATAACAGTTTTCAACCTCAAAACTATATATTTCAGTCAGAGACTTACTGCCTGGGTCATTAGATACGAGCATAATGATACAGATGGCTTTCCTGAGTCACATTCAGGAGAAAAGATAATACTGGCCTTAAATTAGACCAGGATGCACTTCAGACCAATTTTTAAAGACTTGGTAATGTCATTCTAAGCTTGATACATCCTGTTGCTAACAGTCCCCTTTAATATTTCAACGAGACACTTCAAATCCTTTGAAGTCGTGGATGATTTGGAGTTGATTCACTCCTCGTTAACTTTAACTAGTAGTTGCACATGTACTGTGAAAATGAGCAAACAGCCCCGTGCTGGTGTCAGCCTGACCAGTGTGTGGCCCACACTCCCCCTTCTTCCAGATGGTCTTGCAGGCGGGCCAGTTGGGCCACTGCCAGCACCTTCTGATTGCTGTTGGAAATGCACCAGACTTCATACATCAGAAGATCTAAGAAGCAGACTGTTCTTCATTGTTCAAGTTTTTCTATTCAAATTCATATTCCCTTAAGGACCATATGTCTTTTTGCCTGTCTACATGTATTATTCCTCCTTTTTTTCCCCCTTGAAAGGCTCAGTAATACTTTTTGGGGAATAATGTGTCAGCTTAAATAGCTTTTTTTATTATGAATAGAAGTAGAGATACATTTTCCTTGGCATGACTTGGACACACTATTATTTTCCCAATTATTTTTGTTATGTATTTTGGAAATTAAAATTTTTTTAAATGACCGAACCCAGATGCCAGCTGTCCCCAAGGACAGCTACTATTCTCATTTCATGCAAACCTAGACACAGGACCCAGCACCATGTGCAGTCTCCAGAAAATCCACTTATAGGAGGGTGAATATGGTGATTTTGAATCTTTATTCTGGCTGTGGGACCTTCTGTACATAAATGCACCTCTCTAAGTCTCAGTTTCTTATTGCTAAAATGGAGATGATGGTAATAGTAACTACTTCACAAAGTTGTCAGGATCAAATAAAATACTTCATATTATGTGCTAATAAATTATAGCTATTTATTAGTGGGAAATATAGATTTTAGAAAACATTTTATTCTATGTAATTTTTATTAAATTTATTGGGGTGACATTGGTTAATAAGATCATACAGGTCTCAAGTGTGCATTTCTATGATACATGATGTGTATATTGCATTGTGTGCCTACCGCCCAAAGTCATATCATTTTCTGTCACCATATATTTGGCCACCATTACCCTTCACTACACCCCCAAGACCCCGCCCTCCCCTGTGGTAATCAACATACTGTTGTCTGTGTCTATGAGTTTGGGTTTTTATATGCCACATGTGAGTAAAATCATATTATTCTTAGCTTTTTTTGACTGCCTTATTTTGCTTAGCATAATATTCTCAAGGTCCATTCATGTTGTCGTAAATGGCAGTATTTTATCTTTTCTTATGGCTGAGTAGTATTCCATAGTATATCCAAGGTGTCTCAGAAAATGTATACAAGGTGTCTATAGATTCTATTACATTTTGAAAATGAAATGCATTTTAGTAAACGCTGGCTTTATTATTATTCAGAGTATGTATACATTATTTGGGACACATTATATGTATCACATCTTTTTTAAATGAAAAAAATTATTTTCATTTATTGATTTGAGAGAGAGGAAAGGAGAGAAAGAAAGAGAAACATCAATTTGTTGTTCCACTTATTTACACGTTCATTGACTGATTCTTGCATGTGCCCTGACTGGGAATCAAACCTGCAACCTTGGTATATATGAACAGTGTTCTAACCAAATGAACTACCAGGCCAGGACCTGTACCACATCTTGTTTAATCAATCCTCTATCAATGTACACTTTGGTTGTCTTCATGTGATGGACACCACGAATAATGCTGCAATGAACACAAGGGTGTATATATCTTTGTGAATATATGTTTTCAAATTTTTTGGGTAGATACTCAGAAGAGGAATTACTAGAGAGAAAAACATCGATGTGAGACAGAAACAGATTGGTAGCCTCCCACCACACCCCGATGAGAGATCAAACCCACACCCTGGGTATGTTTCCTGACTGCGAATCAAACTAGCGACCTTTTGGTGCATGGGATGATGATCAGCTAACTGAGCCACACTGGCCAGGGCTATATTTTTAATATTTTGAGGAACCTCCATACTGTTTTTCATAGTGGCTGTACCAGTTTACATTCTCACCAGCAGTGTATGAAGGTTCCTTTTTCTCCACAACCTTTCCAATATTCATTATTACCTGTCTTGTTGATAATAGCCATTCTAACAGGTGTGAGGTGGTATTGCGTTGTAATTTTGATGTGTATTTCTCTAATTGCTAATGAGGTTGAACATCTTTTCATATATCTGTTGGCCATTTGTATGTCTTCTTGGGAGAGGTGTCTGTTCAGGTCCTCTTCCCATTAAAAAAATTTTTTTTTTCTTTATTGATTTTAGAGAGAGAAAAAGGGAAAGGAAAGGAAACATTGATGAGAGAGTACACTGGGGATCTGGCCCACAGTCTGGGTATGTGCCCTACCCGGGAATCGAACTGGTGACGTCTTGGTGCATGGGTTGATGTTCATCCACTGTGCCACACCTGCCAGGCCTCTGCCCATTTTTTAATTGGATTGTTTGTTTGGTGTTGAGTTATATGAGTTTTTAATAAATATATTTTGGATATTAACCTCCATTAGAGCTGTTGTTTGCAAAGATCATCTCCCACTCAGTTGGTTGCCTTTTTGTTTTGTTGGTGGTTTCTTTTGCTGTGCAGAAGCTTTTTAGTTTGATATAGTCCCATTCATTTATTTTTGCCTTTACCTCCCTTGCCTTTGGGGTCAAGTTCATAAAATGTTCTCTAAGACCAAGGTCCCTAAATTTAGTACCTATGTTTTCCTCTATGTAATTTATTGTTTCAGATCTCATATTTAGGTCTTTGATCCATTTTGAATTAATTTCTGTACATGGGAACAAACTGTAGTCTAATTTTCTTATTTTGCATGTGGCTTTCCAATTTTCCCTGCACCATTTATTGAAGAGGCTTTCTTTTCTCCATTGTGTGTTTTTGTCTCCTTTGTCAAAAATTATTTGTCCATATACATGTGGTTTTATTTCTAGATCTTAATTTTGTACCACTGGTCTGTGTGCCTGCTTTTCTGCCAATACCTTGCTGTTTTGATTATTGTAGCTCTGTAGTATAATTTGAAGTAAGGTAGTGTGATACCTCCAACTTTGTTCTTTTTTTCTCAGGATTGCTTTGTGATTTCATACAAATCTGATGATTTTTTTGTTCTATTTCTTTAAAAAATGACAGGGATTTTGATGGGGATTGCATTAAATCTGTACATTAGTTTGGGTAATATGACAATATTAACTATGTTGAATCTTCTAATCCATGAACACGAAATATCTTTCCATTCATTGTGTCTTTTTCAATTTCTTTTATTAATCTTAGGTATTTTGTTTTTTTGGTTGCAATTTCAAAATAATTTTTTTTTTTCATTTCTTTTTCTAAGTTTCATTGTTGGTATATAGGAAGGCAGTGCATTTTGATACACTGATTTTGTATCCTGCAACTTACTGTACTTGTTTATTTTTTCTAATGGTATTTTGGTAGAGTCTTTAGGGTTTTCCTCATACAGAATCATGTCAGCTGCAAAAAAGTGACATTTTTAGTTCTTCATTCCCAGTTTGTTTGTTTGTTTATTTATTTATTTATTTTTAAATCCTCACCTGAGGATACTTTTGCATTTATCTTCAGATAGAGTGGGACAGAGAGAGAGAGAAACATCGATGTGAGAAAGACACATCAATTGGTTGTCTCCTGCACAACCCTGAGGTACGTGCCCTTGACTAGAATCAAACCTGCGACTCTTTGGTCTGGGGGCTGATGCTCTAACCACTGAGTCAAACTGGCCAGGGCTCTTCATTCACAGTTTTTTTTTTTTATCCTTACCTGAAGACATTTTTCCATTTATCTTTAGACAGATTAGGAGGGAGGAAGAGAGAGAGAAAGAGAGAGAAAGAAACATTGATGTGAAAGAGACACATCGACTGGTTGCTTCCCACACGACCCTGACCAGGGCCAGGGATGAACCACAACCGAGGTACATGCCCTTGTCCAGAATCAAACCTATGTCTTTTTGGTCTGTGGGCCAATGCTCTAACCGCTGAGCCAAACTGGCCAGGGCCATTCCCAGTTTTAATGCCTTTTATTTTTTCCTCTTATCTGATTCTCTGACTAGGACTCCCAGAACTGTGTTGAATAAGAATGATAAGAGTAGGTAAACTTGTCTTGTTCCATTTTAGAGTAAAAGCTTTCAGTTTTTCACCATTGAGTATAATACTAGCTGAGGGTTTGCCATATATGGCCTTTATTACCCATTTTATTGAATGTTTCAATCATAAATGGGTGTTGTATCTTTATTGATATGATTATATGATTTTTGTCCTTTGTTTTGTTAATGTGGTGTATTACATTGATCAATTTGCATAAGTTGAACCATCCTTGCTCCCCTGGAATAAACCCCACTTGATTGTGATGTATTATTTTTTTAATGTATTGTTGTGTTCCATTTGCTAGTATTTTATAAAGGATTTTTGCATCTGTATTCATGAGACATTGGTTTGTAGTTTTCTTTTTATGTGTTATCCTTTCTAGGTTTTGGTTTCAGAGTTATGTTGACCTCATAAAATGTTTTAGGAAGTTTTGCCTCGTCTTTAATTTTTTGGAAGATTTTGAGAATGACAGGCATTAAATCTTCTTTGAATGTTTGGTAAAATTCACTAGTGAAACCATCTGGTCCTGGATTTTTATTTTTGGGGAGGTTTTTGATGGTTGTTTCAATTTCCTCATTGTTTATTGGTCTATTGAGATTTTCCAGTTCTTCATGATTCAGTTTAGGAAAGTTATATATTGCAAGGAACTTATCCATTTCTTCTAGGTTATTGAATTTGGTGGCATATAGTTTTTCATAGTATTCTAGTATGATTCATTATATGTCTGTGATGCCTGTGGTAACTTCTCCTCTTTCATTTCTGATTTTGTTAATATAAGTCTTTTCTCTCTTTTTCTTAGTGAGTCTAGTAAGGGACTTGTCAATTTTATTAATCTTTTCAAACAACCAGCTCTTTGTTGTATTAATTTTTCCTATAGTCTTTTGGTTCTCTATTTCATTCAATTTTGCTCTAATTTTTATTATTTCCCTTTTTTCTGCTGAGTTTGGGTTGCTTTTGTTCTTCTTTTTCTAGTTCTTTAAGATAGAATGTTAGGTTGTTTCCTTGGGATTCCTCTTGTTTTATGAGATAGGCCTCTAACAGTATAAACTTCTCTCCTATTTCTGCTTTAGCTATGTCCCAGAAGTTTTGATATGTTGTATTATCATTCTCATTTGTCTCTATACATCTTTTTTGTTGCTGTTATTAATCCTAATCCAAGGATATCTTTCCATTGATTTTTTTAGACAGAGAGGAAGGGAGGGAGGGGGAGAGAGAGAGGGAGAGAGAGAGAGAGAGAGAGAGAGAGAGAGAGAGAGAGAAACATGGATGTGAGAGACACACATTGATTGGTTGCCTCCTGCCCTGCATGACCCTGACTGGGGCCGGTGATTGAACCTGCAACCTAGGTATGTGCTCTTGATGAGGAATTGAACCTGTGATCCTTTGGTCCATAGGCCAATACTCTAACCAATGAGCTGAACTGGCCATTGTTCTATACATTTTTTTTATCTCATCTTTTATTTCTTCCTTGACCCAGTCATTTTTTTAGTCATGATATTTATGGGTTTGTTTACTTCCTTTTTGCAGTTAATTTCTAATTTCAAAGCATTGTGGTCAGAGAATATGCTTGGTATAATTTCAATCTTCTCGAATTTGTTGAGGCTAGTTTTATGACCCAACATATGGTCTATCCTTGAGAAGGTTTGATATGCACTGGAGAAGAATATATAATCTGATGTTCTGGGTGAAAGGCTCTGTAAATGTCAATTATGTCCATTTGGTCTAATGTGTCATTTACAACTGATATTTCTTTATCGATTTTCTGTTTGAATGATCTATCTAGAGTTGTTAATGGAGTATTGAGGACCCCAACTATGATTGTGTTTTTGTCAGTTACTTCCTTTAATTCTGTTAGTAGTTGCTTATATATTTTGGTGCTCCCTGATTGGCTACACATATATTAAGAAGTGTTATGTCTTCTTGATGTAGTGTCCATCATTATAAAATGGCCATCATTTTAAAATGGCCATCGTTGTCTCTTGTTACCTTTGTTATCTTGAAATCTATTTTGGCAGATATAAATATAGACACACTTGCTCTCCTGTGGATGCTATTTGCTTGCCGAATAATTTTCCATCCTTTAACTTTGAGTCTATCTTTGTCTTTGCAGCTTAGATGTGTCTTTTGAAGGCAGCATGTGACTGGGTTTGTTTTTTGATCCAATCTTCTACTCTGCCTTTTTTTTGGTACATTTTATTTACTTTTTCTAATTCTCACCCGAGGATATTTTTCTATTTATCTTCAGATAGAGTGGGAGTGAGGGAGGGAGGGAGAGAGAGAAACATCAATGTGAAAGAGACACATTGACTAGTTGCCTCCCACATGACCCTGACCAGGGCTGGGGATGAACTGCAACTGAGGTATGTGCCCTTGGCTGGAATCGAACCTGCGACTCTTTGGTCTTCGGGCCAACATTCTAACCGCTGTGCCAAACCAACCAGAGCTACTCTCTGCCTCTTTATTGGTGAATTAAATCCATTTACATTTAGGTTAATTATTGGTGTATGGGGATTGCCTTTAGCCATTTAATCTTTTGTTTTCTGGTAGCTATGTGCCTCCGTTGGTTCTTTTTCCTTTGTGTTTCTGCTTGCAGATAATATGCTCTGCAACATGACACCAAGGGCAAAGGAGGTGAGCCTTGGGAGGTTACATGGCAGGCAGGCTCCATGGCTTTGTTTCTCTGTCTGGAATGCCCACTGCCTGACAACCGTGGCCACACCTCAGTGCTGTGTCCTTGCTCAGGCCTCTGGGCTCAGCCACGGCTCATACTGTCCACTCCTGCGAGAATGCCTACTGAATCTTTTTGCTCCTCTTGGCTGAAGGGGGTGCAAGCCTCATCCTGATTCCTTTCCTCTCTGGGCTTAGCCCTGCTGTGAGTTCCTGGCTGTATGACTATGTCCGTGGCTCATCTCAGCTTTTGTCCCTTCTTGCTTCCCTGGTCTACTCCCACTTGCCCAGCTTTTGGTGTTTCAATGCACAGATCTCTCAGGCATGTTTGTGTGTTGAGCAGAGAATCTTTTGTTGAGTTATAGCTATTCAAATTGTATTAGTTTTTTTCATAATTCCTTTTATCTTTAAAGCCTATCTCACAGGGGATGCCAGTCTAATTACTGTGATTTTAAGTTCTTAGGATGGTTTCCCTCTCTGGTGGTTATGCCACCAACTGGATACACATTTATGTTCATTGGTTCCCCTCCAAGGTCTCATCTCTGTCCATCTTGCCATGGAAGTTCAATCTTATCTTTAGCAGGGCCAGAATAAAGGCCACTTCCCACAGTTTCTGCTCCATATTATTAAAAATTTTTATTTTTATTTTAAGGATTGCTTTTCTCTTAATTTAAGTATAAATTATTTAAATATTTAACTGATTCCAAAGTTAAATCTGCCAAATAAGGCACATCTGAAGAAGTCTTGTTTCTGTCATTTTTTCTCTACCTTATTTTCCCCATCCTCCATAGGTAGGTATTGCCATTTTTATTTTATGGTTATCTTTTTGTGGTTTTAAAATATAATCATATATGTTTATTAAATATAAGCAAATGTATTTTATACTTCATTTTCATATAAGCTGTAGCATACCATACAATGTTGTTTTCTTCACTTAAAAATATCATGGAGCTTAATAATAAATTAGAAATAGGGTTGCTAGATATAGAAAAAAAAGATTTGAAAGCAGAAGGACAAGAGGTTTTATTACATTATTTCTTCCAGTATTTCTCTTCTCCATAGCACCTTTCTCTACATCGGCAGGAACAGTGTGCAGGCTCCAGGCTCCCCACTCTTGACTTGCTCTTTTGATTGTGTGGAGCTCTTTAGGCTCACCCCTCTTCTTCCCCAGTGCTGCTGACCCCTACCCAACAAAGACTCGGTAACAGGACCCTACTGTTGGAAGCCACTAGGGGTGGTCACCTTTCTCTCTCTCAATTTCAGCTGGATATGATATTCTATTTCAAACACATTTTTGATATTTAAGATGTATAACTGCAAAACTCAAATTGTAATGCCCATGTAAATAACCTGTAGATATTATTGGTGGAAGTGGAGTTATGAGGTGCCACAAGAAAAAGAATTTCCTGAGGTCCTCACAGGATGATGGCGTTTTATGGAAAGCATTATTGATGATGTAAAATTAAGGGGTTCCCCTCCAAGGTCTCACCTCAGTCCATCTTGCCATGGAAGAAGTCCAATCTTATCTTCAGCAGGGCCAGAATAAAGGCCACTTCCCATAGTTTCTGCTCCATATTATTATAAAAAAATTTTTTATTGATTTTTTTTTAAGAGAGAGAGGAAGGGAAAGGGAGAGAGATAGAAATATTGATGAGAGAGAATGTTGATTGGCCACCTCCTGCATGACCCCACTGGGGATTGGGCCCACAACCTGGGCATGTGACCTGACCAGGAATTAAACCAGTGACCTCTTGGTGCATGGGACAACACTCAACCACTGAGCCACACTGGTCGGGCTCTGCTCCATATTAAAGCCCAGTCCAGTCCAGTCCAGCATCTGGCTAGCTCAGCTTGTGTTCCCAGCTGCAGCCCATTGTGTGTGGGGTCCACATAGCCGTGGGCCATGTAGTTGGCTAAGGTCACATGGCTATGGAGAGAGAACAGGTGAGCACACAGGTGAGTGCAGGTCATGGAGCTTGAGCAAACAAGACTAAGAGTGAGAACTAGAACACAAGAGTAAACAAGAGAGGGAACTCTTTGTCTGGGAATTTTAACCTTCTAAGATTTCATGTGTTTCTGATGGGGTCCACCACCTTGCCAATCCATTGTTCCCAGGATAAACGGAAAGGCAAGCTTCTTCCCTAGTCACCTGACTGCACTGAGCATGCGTCCATATCCCTCTTTACTTTTATTTTGTTTTGTTTTTGGTTTTTAATCCTCACCCAAGGACATTTTTGCATTTATCTTCTGATAGAGCAGGAGGGAGAGAGGGGAGAAGAGAGAGAAACATCGACGTGAGAGAGACTCATCGACTGGCTGCCACCCATATGACCCCAACTGGGGCCAGGGACAAACTGCAACAGAGGTACGTGCCCTTAGCAGGAACCGAACCCGGGACTCTCTGGTCCGCTGGCCGATGCTCTAACCACTGAGCCAAACTGGCCAGGGCTCTTTGTTTTGTTTTTAAGTCCTCACTTGAGGACATACTTAGAGAGAGGAGGGGAGAGAGGGAGAGAGGGAGAGAAAGAGAGAGGGAAGCATCACTGTGAGAGGGAAACATCGATCAGTTGCTTTCTATATGTGTCCAGACTGGGGATCGAACCCACAACCCAGGTATGTGCCCTGACTTGGAATTGAACTGGCAACCTTTTGGTACAGAGAATGATGCTCAACCAACTGAGCCAGTCTGGCTGGGCATCTCCCCCTTTGTTCAGTCGCTTCCCCAGTGATCTGTAGGGAATGGGCTGAGGGTTCCCTGGGGAGCATGTAGCTGTTGCTTCCTGGTGAAGCTGTCTTGATGACCATGCTTATAATGTCTGGCCTCCCCTCTGCTCTCTTCCTATTATTAATATTAATAACTAGCTAATTATGATGAGAGCAGAGAGAAACACCTCTACAACTTAAATCTTATACATTCAAACCATCGAAATCTATGGTCTTGGTTTATATAGAGGAAATAATATTTTAAAAAAATTTCATTGATTGGTAAGTAGAAATACTCTTCTTTAAACAAACTCCCTGGAAAGAAATCCAGTTAAGAGTGACCACTCACATCAGCACGGAGGTCTCGGTTCTCTTGTCCATCTCAAAAATCTTCCTGCAGTTGAACTAAACTAGTTGCCATCCTAACCAAAAATTACTTGTTCCTCTTGATTTCAGTGTCCTGGACATACACTTCCCACATTGTAATGTCTTCTGTTTCTGTCTACTGCTTTTGTCAGCAGTTGGCTTAAAACGTGTATTCTCCAGGAAGCTTATCTGACCAACTCTCCTTTATTAGGATCCTTTCTGTACCCTACATGCCTCAAATTTGGGAATGTCAGATAGAGAAAATAATAATACAGGATGTCCAGTTAATTGAAATTTCAGATAAATAATCAATACCTTTTCCTCTTCTTTTAAACATGGGACATGTTTATACTAAAATTATTTGTTGTTGCCCTGGCCAGTGTTGCTCAGTGGTTAGCACAGCGGCCTGTGCACCGAAGGGTTGCAGGTTCGATTTCCAGTCTAGAGCACATACCTAGGTTGCAGGTTTGATCCTTAGACCTGGTCAGGGCGCATATGGGAGGCAACCAATCCGTGAGCCTCTCTCACATGAATGTTTCTCTCTCTCTCCCCCTCCCTCCCTTCCACTCTAAAAATCAATGGAAAAAATATCCTTGGCTGAGGATTAACAAAAGAAAATTATTTGTTGTTTATGAAATTAAAATTTAACTGTAGTATTTTATTTAATCTTTACAAAAACCCAGTGAGGTAGTAATATAATTCCCATTTTATAAATGAAGTCTAGAGAGGTTAAGAAAGTTACTCAAGCCTGGCCGGTTTGGCTCAGCAGTTAGAGCATCAGCCTGCGGACCGGAGAGTCCCCGGTTCGGTTCCTGCTAAGGGTATGTACCTTGGTTGCGGTTTGTCCCCAGCCCTGGTTGGGGTTGTGTGAGTGGCAGCCACTGGATGTGTCTCTCTCACATAGATGTTTCTCTCTCCCTCCCTCTCTCTCTCCCGCTCTATCCGAAGATACATGCAAAAATGTCCTCAGGTGAGGATAAAAAAAAAAGTTATTCAAGGTCACATTGTTAATAGTTGGGATTTGACCCCAGACCATGTGACTCTAGATTCAATGCTTTTAACCATTATAATGAATGATCTTCCATATTAATGTTCTGTGATCTGCTTTGTTTTCACTTAAAAATAACATATAATGGAAATCCTTCTATGTCAGTATAGATGATGAAGACCTCTTCATCATTGATAAGGTGTCATAATGTATGTACTCAGTCTTCCACTGCTGGGCATTTAGTTTTCTTCACATATTTTGCTATTGTATACATATATCTTTGTTCATTTATTCTATTATCTTTCTTTCTTTTTTCTTTTTGCATTTAACTTTGTGCTTTACTTTGAGAGTCTCAATGACTATTCCACAGCATTAAGCTCTGACAGCTTGCAAGCTAACCTTGAAGTTGGACGAATACCAGAGACTCTCTATTGCCACCTTGTGGCACCATCTCTGACTTGTAGTAGATATGAGAAATAGAACCCTAAAAGACACACTAGATCAGATGAAATTAATTGACATTTACAGAACATTTTACCCCAAAGCTACAGAATATACATTTGTCTCAAGTGCACTTGGGTCATTCTCAAAGAAAGACCACATGTTAGGACACAAACTAAGTCTACAAGTTCAAGAAGACTGAAATCATATCAAGCATCATTTTGGACCACAGTGGCACAAAACTAGAAATCAAATACAATAAAAATACTCATACATACAAACACATGGAGGTTAAATAGCATGTTATTAAACAATGAATGGGTTACCAATGAGATTAAGGAATAAATAAAAAGCTTTCTGGAAAGAAATAAAAATGAACACACAAAAATTCAAAATCTATGGGACACAGTGAAAGCAACCCTGACAGGGAAGTTCACAGCACTACAGGCCTACCTCAAAATCAAGAAAAATTCATAATAAACTACCTAAGCTTACAACTTAAAGAATTAGAAAGACAATAACAAGAAAAGCCCAGAGTAAGTAGAAGGAAGAACATAATAAAGATCAGAGTGGAAATAAATGACATAGAGACGAAAACAACAACAACAACAACAACAAACAATACAAAATAACAATGAAACCAAGAGCTGGTTTTTTGAAAAGATAAACATGATTGATGAACCTTTAGCCAGATTCATCAGAAACAAAGAGAGACGGCCCAAAGAAATAAATCAGAAATGAAAGAGGTGAAATAACAACTGACACCACAGAAATACAAAAAATTGTAAGAAAATACAATGAACAACTAAATGGCAAGAAGCTGGAAAACCTGCATCAAATTCCTAGAAAAATACAATCTGCCAAAACTAAATCAGAAAGAATCAGAAAACCTGAATAAGCTGATAACAACTGATGAAATGGAAGCAGTAATAAAAAAAACTCCCAGCAAACAAAAGCCCTCGTCCAGATGGCTTCAAAAGGGAGTTTTACCAAACATTCAAAGAAGAACTAACACCTGTCCTCCTCAAAGCATTTCAAAAAACTCAAGAGTAAGGAACACTTCCAAGCCCTTTTTACGAGGCCAGCATTATCCTAATTCCAAAACCAGACAAAGACACTACAAAGAAAGAGAATTACAGACCAATATCACTGAACATAGATGCTAACATCCTAAAAAAATATTAGCAAATACGCCTGGCTGGTGTGACTCAGTGGCTGAGTGTTGACCCACGCACCAAGAGATCGCCAGTTTGATTCCGATCAGGGCACATGCCTGGATTGTGGGCCAAATCCCCAGTGGGAGGCATGCAGGAAATGGCCAGTCCATGTTCTTTCTCATTGATGTTTCTATCTCTCTTTCCCTCCTCCTTCCTCTCTCTCTCTCTCAAATCAATAAAGAAAAAAAAATTAGCAAATTGTATTCAGCAGTATATTAAAAAGATCATATACCAGGACCACGTGGTATTTATTCCAGGGATGCAATGCTGGTACAATATTCACAAATCAATAAATGTGATATATCACATAAACAAATTGAAAAACAAACATTACATGATCATTCAATAGATACAGAAAAAACATTTGACAATATCCAACACCCATTTTTGATAAAAATTCTCAACAAAGTGGGAATAGAGGGATCATACCTCAACATAATAAAGGCCATATATGACAAACCTACAGTCAACATCATACTCAATGGGAAAATACTAAAAGCATTTCCCCTAAGCCTGGCCAGTGGGGCTCAGTGGATTGAGTATTGTTCCATGGACTGAAAGGTCCCAGTTCAATTCCTGGTCAGGGCATATGCCCAGGTTGTGGGCTTGATCCCCAGTAAGGGGCGTGCAAGAAGCAGCAGATCGATGTTTCTCTCTCACATCAGTGTCTCTCTCTCTCTCTAAAGAATTAATAAAAGATATTTTTAAAAAACCATTTCCCCTAAGAAAAGTAATAAGGTAGGGATGTCCACTTTCATCACTCTTATTCAACATAATTCTGGAAGTTCTAGCCACAGTGGTAGGACAAGAAAAAAAAATAGAAGGCATTCTATTTTTGGAATGGAAAAGAGGAAGCAAAACTGTTATTATTTGCAGAATACATGCTATTGTACACAAAAAACCCTAAAGACTCCACCAAAACACTATTAGATTTAATAAATGAATTCAGCAATGTAGCAGGATATAAAATTAAAATCCAGAAATTGATAGCATTTTTTTGTTGTTAATCCTCACCTGAGGATATTTTTTTCATTGATTTTCTTCCCACAGAATGGGAAGGAGGAAGGGAGGGAGAGAGAAAGAGAGAGAGAAACATTGATGTGAGAGAGACACCTCAGTTGGTTGCCTCCCACACAACCCTTACTGGGGCTGGGGATTGAACCTGCAACTGAGGTACATGACCTTGACCAGTAATTGAGCCCATGACTCTGTGGTCTGTAGGCTGAGCCACTGAGCCAAACCGGCCAGGGCAATGGCATTTTTATACACCAGTAATTAATTTTGAGAAAGAGAAACTAAGAAAACAATTCTATTTACCATTGCAACAACAACAACAACAACAACAACAAAATAAAATACCTAGGAATAAACTTAACCAAGGAGGTAAAACACCTGTACTTGGAAAACTACAGGACATTGAAAAAAGAGATAGAGGAAGATATAAAAAAGTGGATGAATACACTATATTCATGGATTGGTAGAATTAACATCATTAAAATGTCCATACTACCCAAAGCAATCTGTAGATTCAATTCAATCCCATTAAACCACCAATGGCATATTTCAAAGATCTAGAAAAAATACTCCAAAATTTATATGAAACCAAAAAAGACCCCAACCAGCTGTAGTAATCTTGAGAAAAAAGAACAAAGTAGGAGGGATCACAATACTGGATATCAGGTTATACTACAAAGCCACTGTAATCAAAAAAGCCTGGTACTGGCACAAGAACAGGCATATAGATCAATGGAACAGAACAGAGAATCCAGGAATTGCCCCAAGCCATTATACTCAATTAATATTTGACAGAGGAGTCAAGATCATACAATGGAATAAAGACAGTCTCTTCAATAAATGGTGTGGGGAAATTGGTTAAATACATGCAAAAAAAAAAAGAAAGAAAGAAAATGAAACTAGACTACCAGCTTACACCATACACAAGAATAAACTCAAAATGGATAAAAGACTTAAATGTAAGTTATGAAGCCATAAAAGTCCTAGAAGAAAACATAGGCAGCAAAATATTAGACTTCTCACGTAGCAGAATCTTCACCGATACATTGCCTAGGACATGAGAAACAAAGGAAAAAATGAATAAATGGGACTACATCAAATTAAAAAGCTTCTGTATAGCAAAAGTAACCAGCATCAAAATGACAAGGGAAACCACGGTATGAGAGAACATATTTTCTAAGGATACATCTGACAAGGGGTTAATTTCCAAAACATATAATACTCATACAACTCAGCAAAAGGAAGACAAACAATCTAAAATCTGTGGGCCCTGGCTGGTTTGGCTCAGCAGTTAGATCACTGGTCCTCAGACTGAAGGGTCACGGGTTTGATTCCCTGTCAAGGGCACGTACTTGGGTTGCAGGTTGATCCCTGGCCCTGGCTGGGGTCATGCATGAGGCAACCAATAAATGTGTCTCTCTCACATCAATGTTTCTCTTTCTCTTTCTCTCCCCCCTGCCCTTCCCCTTTATCTAAAAGTCAATGGAAAAATATCCTTGGGTGAGGATTAACAACAACAACAACAACAAAAATGGTCAGTGGACCTGAATAGACACTTCTCCAATGAGGACATACAAATGGCCAAGAGACATATAAAAACATGTTCAATGTCACTAATCATCAGAGAGATATAAATAAAAACAACCATGAGGTAGCATCTCACACCTGTCAGAATGGCCGCCATCAACAAATCATCAAACAACAAGTGTTGGCGAGGGTGTGGAGAAAAGGGGACTCTAGTACACTGCTGGTGGGAATGCAGACTGGTGCAGCCACTGTGGAAAACACTATGGTGTTTCCTCAAAAAGTTAAAAATTGAACTGCCATTTGACCCAGTGATCCCACTTTTAGGAATACAGTGGTCCCTCGCCATTTCAGGCTTCGACTTACGCAGCTTCACTCTATCGGGGTTTTTTCAAATATATTCATTAAAAAGTTGATTGAGACAGTGAAAAATGATACAGCGCACACTCGGTTGTCTGAGTCAATTATACACCCCTGTTTTACAATTAAAATTAAAATTACTGTACGTATGGACTGTAGGCCTATGTATTCGAACACTCCAGGAATCCTTCAATACCAGGTGCAACTGCTAGAGTCTGGAATGGGTTAACCGTGATAAACGAGAGACGACTGTATACCCTAAGAAGCCGAAACACCAATCGGAAAGAATATATGCCAGCTCTATGTTCATAGCAGCGCTATTTACAATAGCTAAGATCTGGAAACAGCCGAAGTGTCCATCAGTAGATGAGTGGATAAAAAAGTTGTGGTGCATATACACAATGGAGTATTATGCATGAAAGGACCTGGAGATTATTATGCTAAGCAAAATAAGCCAGTCAGAGAAAGACAAGTATTACATAATCTCAATTATATGTGCAATCTAACAAACAGAATAAACTGATAAATAAAATAGAACCAGAGCTATGGAAGAAACATGGCACAGACTGATGAATCTCAGAGGGAAAGGTGGGTGGTGGGAGGTTGTGGTGGGAGGTTATATGCACATAGGCATTGCCCATGGACACAGACAATAGGGTGGTGAAGGCCTAGGGTGGGGTGGGAACCAGGTATTGGTGGTGGTGGGGGATATGGGGGAAGTAATACTCTCAACAATAAAGATAAAAAAGAAAGTTCTGTTCTCAACCACTATTGCATCTCAAATTTCTTACATATGTCTATATTTAAATATGATAGTGTTTCATTTGTTGTTTGGGTTGTCCCTACTAATTGATAACTTTTATAAATCACTCTGCTTAAAAGAAACACATCCCTTTTCACAGAACATTTTTTTTTTTTTTTAATCCTCACCCAAGGACATTTTTGCATTTATCTTCAGATAGAGCAGCAGGAAGAGACGGGGAAAGAGAGAGAGAAACATCGACGTGAGAGAGACACATCAACTGGCTGCCACCCACACGACCCCAACCGGGGCGGGGGACAAACTGCAACCAAAGTACATGCCCTTAGTGGGAACCAAACTTGGGACTCTCTGATCCACGGGACGATGCTCTAACCACTGAGTCAAACTGGCCAGGCTTTTTTCACAGAACATTTTAAAAACAGTTTTGAAACAATATTTATTATTTTAAGAAGCAGAACATTGTCCTGTGGCCTCTCCTCATCTGTTTCCCCTTCTCTTCCCTTCCAGAAGAATTCAGCTCAAAGGCCTTTAGGTGGGGTTGAGCATGTCAGTGATCATGTGGGGGAGGAGTTGCCAGTGACCTACAGTGGGGCGCCAGTGCCCAAACCAGTAAAGTTGGATGTGCACACAGGAAGGCAGGCCAACTTGGGGTGTTGGGGTGCCGCAGGGTGAGGTACACATCCACATGTGGGGTTGTCAAAGCCTGAGCAAGGTGGGCACACAACACAGGACAGGGTCATGACAGCCCAGCACGTGGTGTCAGAGCCCAATGGAGGTGAGGAGGGGCCTGTGTGGGGGGAAGTGGGACCCTGGTACTGGGTGTTGGAATCCAAGTTGCAGAAGGGGGACATTCATTTGGGAGGACAACCTGGCATGAGTGGCAGAGACCCTTCTGCTGCATTCCCTTTTGTGATCTGCCGGTGGAGAACACTTGTTCCCAATGGTTTTCAGCCATGTGCAAACAGTCAAGGCCCAGTGGTGTGGGGAGACCCACCTGTGGTGATCCAGCATCTTCTGTGACCAGGTGGCTGAGTCTCCAGGCCGCTGGGAGTTGAAAGCTCACTTGGCTCCTACATCTGTGGCCAGATTCTCTGTATCCACTTTGTCAGTGTTAAAGGTGATACTTTAGTCTCCAGTTATTTCTTAATTGGTTCAGAACTTGGCCAGGGAAACGGGATGCTATTTGTTGGGATTCACTCAACTCCCCCAGCATCTGTGCACTGGAGTTTTTGATGCTTCTCTTCCTTCTGAAGGGAGTCCTCAAGGGCAGGAAGGACATTGGCCTTTTCCTCTGCCTAGGGTATCTCTGCCACCTAGGACGATGCTTGTCACAAAGAATGCACTCAATCAATCTTTATTTACTAGACAAGTTCATGTCAAAATACAATAGCCACTGACTTTTGGTTGTGAATTCATTGGAGAATTACTGTGGTCAAATTAACAGTGAGGACAAAGGCATTTGCCCCTATTAACCTACAACTTATTTAAAGGGACAATAATACTTTCCAGGGAACATATTTTTTTAAAACCAAGCCTTTAGATATTATTAAATCTATTTTAAAAAGCAATATATTAGGTGATCCTCCCCCCGCCCAACTCATGTTAACTTGACATCTTCCACAATTAGTGTTAACATTGTAATTTAGTTGTTAAACCTAAGATGAGTCAGTATTTAAGATTTCTACCATCATAGCATAGCCTGGAATGTAAAATAGTACATGTGAAGTTTCAAATTTTTCAGATATTTTACAACAATTATTTAGCAGACATCATGCAGCTATTGTATGCAACCCGTTGTGCTGGACACAGACTTACAGAGACGAAAAATATATACCCTCAGCCAGCAAGCTATTGAGAAATAGGGCTATAACATAACATTAGTGCTTACTATATGTGCTGTACTACTCTAAAGGCTTTAAAGAGACATTTAACGAGACAACCTGGTCAGTTAGCTACTATAACATTCCCTGCATTTTATTGAACATACAGCAAACTGCCTTGGGAGACTGTCTCCCTCTGGAGCAAAGAGCAGTTTCCCTAAACTTAGGGTTTCTTTCCTGTAACCACAATTCATGTGCAGGTGTCGTCTGGCCCTTTTGCATCACTCTGTGGAAGTTGGGGCTCAAGGAACCAGCACAAAACTTGCTGACACTCTGGCTACTGCAGCTGTCATCAGTGTAAACTGGCCTTTGTGAAAGAAAAATAGCAGATGATGTTGATATTACCAAGAGGTAAATCTACCTTGGATCTGGGAGGCTTCCGGGAAGCTGAGCAAACATCCCACCTCCATGTTAAACAAAACTTTTTTTTCTACAATGTAACATAACATACTATATACATTATAAATTCTTTTCTTCTTTCTTTTTAAAATGTTTTTTATTGAATTTATTGGGGTGGCATTGGTTAATAAAATTATATAGATTTAAGGTGTACAATTCTATAATACATCATCTGTATTGCATTGGGAGTTCACCACCCCAAGTCAATCCTCCTTCCATCACCATTTATCCCCCCTATACCTTCTCCTCCCTCCCCCCACCCCCTCCCTCTGGTAATCTCCATACTGTTGCCTGTGTTTATGACTTTTTTGTTTGTTTGTTTTGTTTTTTGCTTAGTCCCTTCCACCTTTTCACCCAGCTCCGCAACTTTTGAATTGGGCTAAGCCAAACAGCTACATCTTGATACAGTTCTTGGAACTGGCTCTACATCACTGAACTTCTTATTAAAAAATAATTTTTTTACCTCAAAATAGACATAAGCAATCAATCAAGATAAGTGTACTTGCCAGCACCAATCACAGCTCTTTAAAAACACCTGTGTGTGCCTGGCCCGTGTGGCTCACTGGTTGAGCATTGACCCATGCACCAAGAGGTCACCAGCTCAATTCCTGGCCAGGGCGCATGCCCAGATTGTGGGCCAAATCCCCAGTGGGGGGCATGCAGGAGCCAGCCAGTTGATGTTTCTATCTCTCTCTCCATCTCCCTTCCTCTCTCTCTAAAATCAATAAAGAAAAAACATTGTTTAAAAAAAATAAAAAAATAAGTACACCTGTGTAAACCCTTCAGAAGCCCCTTTCTCTGTCTTTATACATTTTGTCTCTTTTTTTTTCTCTCTTTGAACACAGTTGGGTTTCTATTCAAATCTGTGTTAAAAAATTTCAATTCCTAAAGACCCCCAAATAAAGCTTTTGTTTACCTTGCTGTACTTGGTCAAAATTGATTGACACCTTCATGTCTGAACCAAGAGTTTATATCATCATTGTGATCCAAACTCCAGGAAAGTTGATGAGTTCAGTTTTAGGCATATGAGATTTGAAGTGCCGTGCGTCATCCAACCAGTGATCTATCCAGTACACATCTGATCATATTTGAAGGAACCCATGACATAGATTCACACTTGAGAAACAATTATGTAAATCTTGCTAAGATGATGAGGTGGGAATAGAAGGGATAGATTCCTCTTTCTAGAGGGCTGGCTATGGAGAGACAGAGAAGGACTTAGAGGAGAGCTCACTTATTTTTAATGTGGGATAGACTTGAACATGTGCAAATACTGTTGGGAAAGAACCACTAGCAGGCATGAGATTGAAGGTTGAAGAGAGAGAGGGAGTTGATGGAGCAAGACCTCTAAGTAAATTTAATAGAGGTAGGAGGGAAGGAGGCAAAGGTGGGTAAGGTAGTGATACGTGTGTAGCTGTGAGAATGACATAGAAAGTTGAGGGAGTCTTTATCTGAAATTGGCTAGGTCACTGCAGAGAGGAATGTGGAATGTGCTGGGGCTTGGGGCTCCAGGAGAACAGTGTAGGTTAGAAATAGCTGAAGGAGGAACAGAAGATGGAGGTGTCTGTAAACCATTGACTTTTGTGTCTGGCCCAATGTCTTGCACACAGTAGGTGCTCAATAAAATGAATTGAATTAATGAGCAGACACAAGTAAAAGAATTCTTGAGCAGTACTGAGGTGTTGACTGAGGTTGGAAACCACTTTTCTACAGAGGCTGGTTTTGGAGATGTTGAGTTAGACGAAGTTGTGGGAGTAGGCAGGGAACAGTACCACATTTGATGACTATGTATGGCCACTAAGTGGGTAGGGCCCAGCCCAGCTGTGGAGATATTGACAGGGCAGTTGATCCTGGAGCTCAGGCAGGGCCAAAGTGGGGATCAGCTGGGATGGAGAAGGAATAGTATAGCATAACTTGAGAGCTCTCCTTTGACCACTATGGGTGCCAAGAGGTTGAGTCTGGACACACCTGGATTCTAAGCATGTTATAGAGAAAATAAGACTTGTTTAAGTCATGATGGGATCTGAGTAAATTCAACAATATGATATCAACCTAAATGAAATCAGTTTTTATTTTATTTTTGTTAATCCTCACCTGAGGATATTTTTTCCATTGAATTTTTTAGAGAGTGGAAGGAAAAGAGGGAGAGAAAGAGGAGGGAGGGGGGGAGAGAGAGAGAGAGGAGAGAGAGAGAGAGAGAGAGAGAGAGAGAGAGAGAGAGAGAGAAACATCAGTGTGAGAGAGACACATCAATTGTTGCCTCCTGCATACACCTCAGCCGAGGCCAGGGATCAAACCTGCAACCCAGGTATGTGCCCTTGACTGGAAATTGAACCCATGACCCTCTGGTTTGGGGCTGACATTCTAACCACTGAACCACACAGGCCAGTTTTAAAATTTTTTAAATGTATTTATAGAATTGAGGTTCAGGCTTCCAAGGGAATGAGTTAAGGGGTGGGGGTCAATAAAAGGGGTGGGAAAATAGCTCAAAATGAGCCACTGGGGATTCCATTTTAAAAGAAATGTGTTTGTGGCCAGCAGAAAATGATCATAATGGTTGCAAAGAGGAATAGCCATAGGAGGAAGATTGAAGGAACTTTCCATTACTTGGCCTTGTTGTTAATTTGGATATATATGACACCAACAGAGGAGGGAGAAAGCCAGCCCACAATTCTAGAACAAGATTAAAACTGCTGTTGAGGCATTGGAAGGTTTCCTCTTGGAGAGTAACTGGTTTCTGTCTCAGTTCACAAAGGTCAGCAGACAGGGTGAGGAAGCACCCACAAGCAGCAAAGCAGTAGCCTTCCAAGCTGCGGATCTCGGTTTCCATAAGTATAGTTTAGAAAAGACTCCACTAGCCTTCTGCCTCTGAACTGGATGGTGCTGTACAAGTTAAATATACATGAACCTCCACTCACATGTCGTTGGCAAGTCTCCAAGGATACCGGCAGCTCATGGTCTTGATTTATAGGGAAGGACAGGGTGATAGTACATCTCAAGAGAGCTATTTATAGGACACTAGTGCATGTCATTTGCCTTGATGATCATCTAATTGATCTCGATGTTTTTGGGTTCTGACATTTATTTCAACATTAACTTAGAGGTTTTTAAAACAAGACCATTGTGCCAGGCCATCCAGTGGTTTCCTATTACTCACCTGCCACTACTTGAGAAAGTCATTTGAGGAAATGTAATGAGATCACTGGGGCAACCCCTTTTCATAGCTAATTATTCCAGCACACTCTGTATTGCATTGCTATTTTTAACTCCTCAACATTAGCTTTTTTTCTTCCTAAGGCAACTTAAATCCACCCAATTTTCTTGACTGTCAAAACCGCAAATTGCAATTTTATTTTTTCCTTATTTCCTGGGAAGCTATAACCTTCATATCCGGCCCCATATTCTCTTTTTTAGTTTTCTTACAGAGCAGGGGTTAAATCTGATTACTGCGAGATGACGTTGCAAGGGCAGGCTGGATACATTTCAAGTGGCCTGACCTGTGAAGAGGGCTGTTGGGAAGGGTGGCTCCATCCAGTAGGGCAACAGCCTCTTAATTCATCCTCCTGCTCTGGCCTGAGCCTTCTCCAGTCTATTCTTTTTTTTTTCTTTCTGCCAAAGTTTTTTTTTTTTTTCTTTCCGCCAAGGTTTTTTTTTTTTTCTTCAAATCTTTATTTTTGGATGTAAAATGTATTACAGATGTTCCACATTTTTCCCCCATTGACCCCCTCCTCCCCACTCCCGCCCCCCTCCCACCTTTTCCCACACTATTGTCTGTGTCCATTGGTTATGCATATAAGTCCTTTGGTTTATTACTTCCCACCCCCCCAACCCCTTTCCCTTTGAGGTTTGTCAGTCTAGCAATGAATTTGTGCTTCTTAATCCCTTCACCTTTTTCACCCATTCCCCCAACCCCCCTCCCAACTGGCAACCAACAAAATGTTCTCTGTATCTATGAGAATGTTTCTGTTCTGCCTCTTCATTTTGTTTGTAGATTCCATTGTTGATAGATATGTATTCATTGCCATTTTGTTTGTTCATATATTTTATCTTTTTCTTCAAAAAGACCCTTCATCATTTCATATAATAATGGTTTGGTAGTGATGAATTCCTTTAACTTTTTCTTTTCTGGGAAAGTTTTTATATGTCCATCGATTCTAAATGACAGCTTTGCAGGATAGAGTAATTTTGGCTGTAGGTTCTTGGTTTTCATCACTCTGAATATTTCTTGCCACTCCCTTCTGGCCTGCAAAGTTTCTTTTGAGAAATCAGCTGACAGCCTTATGGGAACTCCCTTGTAGGCAACTAGCTGCCTTTCTCTTGCTGCTTTTAAGATTCTCTCTTTGTCTTAACCTTTTGCATTTTGATGATGATGTGTCTTGGTGTGGGCCTCTTGGGGTTCATCTTGTTTGGGACTCTCTGTGCTTCCTGGACTTGTATGTCTGTTTCCTTCACCAAGTTAGGAAAGTTTTCTGCCATTATTGTTTCAAACAGGTTTTCGATTTCTTGTTCTCTCTCTTCTCCTTCGGGCACCCCCAAGATGCGAATGTTGGCACGCTTGAAGTTGTCCCAGAGGCTCCTTACACTATCCTCATTTTTTTGGATTCTTTTTTCTTTTTGCTATTATGATTGGGGATTTTTTGCTTCCTTATATTCCAAATCGATGGTTTGCTCCTTGGATTTACATACTCTATTATTGAAGCTGTGTAAATTATTCTTTATTTCAGTTAATGCCTCCTTTAATTCTAACTGTGTATCCATGATTTCTAACTGGTCCTTTTTTATGCTCTTGAGGCCCTCCCTAAGTTCACTGAGGTTCTCACTAAGTTCATTGAGCATCCTTATAAGCAGTATTTTGAACTCAGTATCTGTTAGGTTGCTTATCTCCCTTTCGCTTAGTTCTTTTATTGGGGTTTTGTTCTGCTCTTCCATTTGGGACCTGTTTCTTTGTATCCTCATTTTGGCTGCCTCCCTGTGTTTGTTTCTGTGTATTACTTAATGAGAGGTATGGGGCTCGCCGAGACCAGATGCTGCTTGTTTGAAAGAATTTAGGAAAAACCTGAAGCAGGATCCAAGACTGGCCAATCCTATGGTTAAGCAAGTGGCAACAGCTTGGGTGGGCTTGAAAGCTGTGTGGGGCAGGGCAGGGCGGGGCCTCAGGGAGTCAGCAGGGCGGGGCTACCAGTGTGAGCCAGGTTGCTGGAGTCCCAGATATGGCTTCTGTCTGCTGCCCTCGGGAAGGGCTCACCAAAGGAACAAACGCCTCTTATAGCACGTTTGTCCCCGAGGAAGCCCCCTCTCCAGCCCTCGCTCCAGTGCCAAACAGCTCAGTTCTTCCCTGTATGTCTCTGGCGCCCTTCGAGCTGCCTCCCCTCCAAGCTTAGAGGGAGTGAGTCCGATAAGTCTGTGCGTGGGCCCTTTAAGGAGCTGCCTGGGGCTCCAGTCGCCTCAGCCTCCCTGAGCCTCAGTTCCCGCTGGTTTTTCCAGCCAGAAGTTATGGGGATTCTCTTCCTGGCACTGGAACCCTGAACGGGGCACCTGGTGTGGGACGGGGACCCCTCAGTCCTCCGGAAGCACCTTCCCAGCCGTGGGAGCCTCCTGATTTTTATCCACCACGCTTGGGTGTGGGACCAGCCCGTCCACCTCCGCCCTCCTACCAGTCTGGATGTCGCTGCTTTTTTTTTTTTTAAATTCCGTAGTTGTACGACTTCCATTCAGCTTGATTTCAGGCGGTTTTGAATGATGGTTGTTCTGTAGTTTAGTTGTAACTTTGATGTGGTTGTGGGAGGACGCGATACCGCGTTTACCTACCCGCCATCTTGACCGGAAGCCTCCAGTCTATTCTTAACCCAGCGGCCGGGGTGACCCTGGCAAGATGTCAGTGGATCATATCAGTTCTTGACCCAAAACCCTACTGGATCCCCATCTCCACTACCTTCTGCTCACTTGCTCTGTTTGCCCCACGGACTTCCTTACTGTTCCTTGAACACGCCAGGCATGCTCCTGCCTCACGACAGTGCCCTTGTTTATTTTCTCACCCTGGAATGCCCTTTCCCAGATATCCATATCCTTTGTCCTCTCACATCCCGAAAGTCTTTATTCGGTCTTCCTTGGCTGTCGTAGTTTAAGTTGCAAACCCTTCCCCCAAACCCACCTGAATTCCCTCTTTCCTGTCCCTGTATTATTTTTCTCTATAACCTGTGTCATAATCTATCTTTCAATGGGCATTTCTTTTTTATTTTTTCATATCCGTTTCTCCTCATAGCATCCAAACTCCAAGATGGCAAGACATTGCGTACATCCTGCCTGAAAGGTGGCCTTGACAACCATGTGCTGCCTAACCAGCGGCTCCTTTTAGGAAGCCTACCAATACTTTATTATTTATTTATTCTTCAACTGCAGTTGACATTCAATATTATTTTCTACTGTTATAGGCAGTTAGACAGACCTGAGCAGAGCAAGGATGATGGACCAGGTACAGAAACTCATCGGGGCAGAAAGCCCCAGATGTCTAGCAAGGGGCAAAACTAAGAAAACAAGAACATCGCCCCCAGGGTAACCTTTCCTCCCTAGCATATCACTGGTCATGCCGTTTGGACCCCCTGACTTTTCCTATTGCTAGTCATGTGGTTTAGAACTCCTGACCTTTTCCTCTCCAAAGATAACATCTAGGCTTCAGTTGTATTTCAGCTCCAAATGCAGAGAAGCGGCAAAACCAGACAAGAGATGCCCTGGCTGCCTCAGGACCAGCTACATTGACTAATGACCCCCCTGCCCTGGCACTGACCAGTCAGTGGACACCATGACCCTGAAAGAGCACCCCTGGAAAGCTAATGAATATTCTATTGAGACTGTTCCCTGAGACCTCCTCTAAGATCCCCACCTGCAAGAGAGAGATAAATACACTCAGGATGAAGGACCCAGTGCACGCGCCCCCCGAGGGGAGCAGGCCTGTGCTATTTCCTTCCGCCTTCATCCCTCTAGGGCAGCGGTTCTCAACCTGGGGGTCAAACGACCCTTTCACAGGGGTCGCTTAAGATCATTGGAAAACATGTATTTCCGATGGTAATTCATAACAGTAGCAAAATTACAGTGATAAAGTAGCAATGAAAATAATTTTATGGTTGGGGGTCACCACAACATGAGGAATTGTATTAAAGGGTCACGGCATTAGGAAGGTTGAAAACCAATGCTCTAGGGGATCCCAGGAGACTTGCAACCAGGAGAGCAATGGGCAGTGGCAATTCATCCTGGGCTAACCCCCTGAACCTGTCTCCAAGGCCCCTTTTCTCTAACTCCTCAGTGAGCCAAAGCAGCCCAGGCTCTCCTGTTGCCTCTTCTATGCCTTTCCTTGTTTCACTGTCCTAAGTGTGTTTTTGTTGCAGCCAATAAATTCTTGCTTGCTTTGCTGCACTTTGTGTCTCGATTGAAATCTTTCCTTCAAGTAGACAAGAACTGAGGTCCTGTTGTCTCATCAGTAACACTACCAGTATTTTATATGATCTTCACTTAATACTGCCTGGAATATCCCTTAAGCAGCAATGTGCTGTTGCTATTCTTCACAAATAGAAATCACAAATACTCATAACCCCCCAGAAAAGAAACAGAAAAATGCAGTGGGTTTTCAATGTATGTCTCCATTTTCAAACACTTGAAAAATAGGTCATTCATAGTCTTTTTCATATAATTAAGCACTCCATTAGCACAATTAGCAAGTTATTAGTAGTGTGCCATGATTTTTTCTCCAATAAAGAAAACAACTTTAACATCCCTGGTTGAATTGGTTCAACTTATTTGTATATTTTGAAGAAGTGATTTCTCTGAGTTGGGGGACAATTTTCAATGCATTCAATGTTTATTAAGCATCTTATATGTTCTAAACAACAATGTCATCTTGTAGATATTTCATTTATTAAGTTCTTTTAGCAGTTTTGAATTGGAGTACTTGGTTTGCACTGAATCAGGCCCTTAGTAAAGGTGTTAATTGTTTTTTCTTTAAGAATCCTCAGGGGGTCACACATGTTAGAAACAAGACAACATGCCAAAAATAAAGTCGATTATGCCAAGCCCCATGCCACCAAAGTGAAACAACTTAATTACAGTTTCAGCTCTCCAGAAACGAACTCTTAAATTAGTCAATCAGGAATCGCCTGATCAGCACTGACTAGTTACTTAATCTGCCTGACAGAACTCTGCCTTTCTCTAAAGAAAAGTGACCTTGCATTAACCAACCTACTGTTTGTCTGGTGTAACTTTCTGGTTTCCCTCCCTTCAGCCTGTAGAAGTCTTTTATTTTGTATAGGTCCTCAGAGCTCCTTTCTGTCTGCTAGATGGGATGCTGCCCAATTCATGAATCATTGAATAAATCCAGTAAGATCTTTAACATTTACACACCCTTTGAGAGACACAGTTCACTCTCTCCTGGGGGAGCTGGCTCTTTGGTAAGTCCTAGGCTTGGTCTCAAAGTTCCGTCTGACTTTCACTAAATTTCTAAAGAAACCAACAGACAGGATTTCCCCAGAGCAGGTTCTGCTGTTCTGTGCTACACTCAGTCTTTTGTAGAAACATAATATACATAATATATTATATATCTATATTTCTATATCTATATCTATATACATAATATTCTTTGCACTAGTTACTCATTACACTTTCAGAGACTGGTGGGTTCAGTTGTGCGTTGCACTTCTTTCTTAAACATAATCAACATATATTTTCTGATTCAACTTTCTTTCTTTCATTCTAGTGTAGTGTGTGCCAAATAAACATTTCAGAACATTAAAAATATAGCTCTCATACAAGTATAGAATGGGCATGTGTCACAGATTTAATTATATTATTGAGGGAAGTGACAGGATGATAAACCTGGTTCAAAGGACTATGGTTGAGACAAAAGTATTTTGTCACTGAAAGAGTGTGCTGAAATGAGCTGGCTCATCTCCTAGATGCAAGGGTAGGGGAACATTTGGTCTGCTGACCATAGAAGGCCCGCAACATCAATACCAGCTAACATCACACACCTCACCAAATTAGCCTGACCAAATACAGCAGGCTAATTTTTACATTGACAATTTTGTATGGTCTGAGAATAATATTATAAATATCCAATGGCCCTTGGAAGAAAAAAGGTTCCCCACCCCTTAAATAGTGAAATTTGCCGTCATTAAAATGATGTTATAGAAGATTAAGGAATAGGCCAGTGATGTTCATAAAACATTGTTAAAGTAAGTTAGGAAAAAAAAATCTGTGAAACAGTCCCAGGTTTTAAATAATATTGTATATATAAATACATATTGTGTACAAAGAAGGAAAAAAAAAATCAACAATAGGTGGTTCAGTCATTCATTCAACAAATACTGCACCTACTCTGTGCCAGTTCTAGGTACCGGAGATATCAGCAGGTTGGCTGAGGTAGGACCACAGAAAGGTGGCGGTGGAACTTATGAATATATTAGAGAACTATGGAGATTGGTGGGTAATAGGAGTTGAATTGTGTGTGTCTACCAAAATATATGTTGAAGCTCTAATCCCAGAACCTCAGAATGACCATATTTGGAAGTAGGGTCATTACAGATGTAATTAGTTAAGATGAGGTCATACTGGAACAGGATAGGCCCCTAATCCAATATGACTGGTGTCTTTATAAGAAGAGAGAAATTTGAACGCAGACATGAACAGGGGGAAGATGATCTGAAGGCACACAAGAAAATGACCATGTGAAGACAGAGGCAGATATTGGAGCTATGCTGCCACAAGCCAAGTAATGCCTGGACCTACCAAAAGCTGGAAGCAGCAAGAAAGGATCTTTTCACAGAGCCTTCAGAGGGAGCGTGGCCCTTCTGAAACCTTGATTCTCGACTTCTGACCTCCAGAACAGTGAGAGAATAAATTTCTGTTATTCTAAACCACCTGGTTTGTGGTACTTTGTTACATTAGCCCAAGGAAGCTAAAAAAAACTTTGTTTATAGGTGATGTTATCTATAATTGTCTCAAAGTTTGCATTAAAAAATATCATAGAATAGGGTGGGGAGATTCCAAGATTGCAGCAGATTAGGTGGAAGCTACACTGATCTTCTCCTAGGACCAAACTGGAATTACAACTAAAATGTAGAAAAATCATCCTGAATAACCAACTGAAGGCTAACCGGAGAGAACCGTTATAACCAAGGACTTAAAGAGGAGGCCATATCAAGATTGGTAGAAAGTGTGGAGGCATGGGAGGTCTGGCCAGGCTCCTACAGGCAGCACTTGAAGTTCCAGAGGGATATCTCAGCTGCAGGGGTTCCCCCCTGAGAAGTCTGGGGTCTAAAGCTAACTCCCAAGCCCAGAGCACCAGAACTGGAAATGGTGCCCACATAACATCTGGCTGTGAAAAGCAGCGAAGTTTCTGTCCACCAGGGAATGATGGCTAGAAACACAGGCACCCGCTTAAAGGGCCAACACACAAAATTTCATTTGCGGCCACTCACCTTAGAGCTCCATGAGGAGAGTCTGGGGTTGGTGGCTCTGGGGAGAAAGCTGAGAGGACAGCTACTAAGATCCCAGTGCTGAGTCACTCCCCCATGCTGCAGAAGCCATCTTTCTCAGGCAGAGCTTTCCCATCCATGCAGCATCAGTGTAGGGGAATCCACCCATTGGATTCCCTCTCACCCCACCCTGTGAAGCTTATCCCATGCTGAGGACTACAGCCATAAACTCACTAAGTGACTGAGACTAACAGACAGCCTGCAGGAAGAGGCAGATCTCTGGTTGCTTTGAGTCTTTGCCTGACCTGCTCCTCTGCCTGGGGTTAGTAAAAGTAGACCTTGATGTACAGTTTTGTTCTTTTCACATGCACCCAGGCCCAGCAGAGGGTGCCACAAGTTGTGGATCACTGAAGCTCCAAGCAGGTTGCTCAGGGCCAATCATACACAGTGTCTGACATTAGCCTACACCAGAGTCCCTCTGAAGAGTCCCCAAACCAATAAACCCAGTGGCCAGTTTCAGACAACAGAGAAAGATGTAATAAGCTTCACAAGCAGTGTATCCACAGGGAGATATTGACAGGTGCCAAACCCTGCTGAGGTGAATTCTGCTTCATGTGATCAGCACCTGTACAGTAGCCTGCACACTGTGTTGGCGGGGTGGGGTGGGGGTGGGGGTTGAGCCTTGTTTTCAGCAAGCCTGAGGGTCCATCCCACACATGAACACACCAATAGCAAGCAAGACTTAATTACAAGAGGAGGGCCCATACAAGGTGCACAAGGTACATTCTTAGAGCCTAGTTCAGGTGACCAGGGAAACTGTGCCACTGGGTCCCACAGACCACCTACTACATAAGGCTACCCTACTAAGACTGGAAGTCACAGCAGATCTACCTAATATATAGAAACAAACATAAACAGGCAGCCTAAATGCAAAAGCAAGGAAACAGACCCCAAATGAAGCAACAGAGAATTCTCCAAAAGAGCTAAATGAAGTGGAGGTAAGCAACTTATTAGATGTAGAGTTTAGAATAATGATTATAAAGATGCTCAACAGCATGAAAAAGGATATAGAAACTATAAAAATGGGCTAGTGAAAAATGAAGAATACAATATCTAAAATAAAGAATACACTGGAAGGAATAAACAGTAGGCTTGATGAAGCAGAGCATCACTTCAGTGATTTGGAAGATGGTAGAAACAAACACCCAATCAGAGCAGCAGAAAGACTAAAAGACTTAAAAAATAAAAATAGTTTAAGGGGCCTTTGGGACAATATGAAGTGCAGCAACATCCACATCATTGGGGTACTAGGAGGCGAAGCGAGACAGCAAGGAATTGAGAACCTATTTGAAGAAATAGTGTCTGAAAACTTCCTTAACCTGGTGAGAGAAAAAGACATACAAGTCCAGAAAGTGCAGAGAATCCCAAACAAGATGGACCCAAAGATGCCTGCATCAAGACATATCATAATTAAAAGGACAAAAATTAAAGACAAAGAGAGAACCTTAAAAGCCACATGAGAAAGGCAGTCACTTACCTACATGGAACTCCCATAAGACTGTCAGCTGAGCCCTGGACGGTTTGGCTTAGTGGTTGGAGTGTCAACTCATGGACTTAAGGGTAACAGGTTTGATACCAGTCAAGGGTATGTACCTGGGTTGCAGGTTTGTTCCAGAGCCCCAGTCGGGTTCATGGGGGCAGGCAACTGATTGATGTGTCTCTCTGACATCAATGTTTCTCTCTCCCTCCTTCCTTTCCTGCCTATCTAAAAATCAATAGAAGCATATCCTTGAGTGAGGATGAACAACAACAACAATAAAAAAACCTGTCAGTTGATTTCTCAACAGAAACATTTCAGGTGAGAAGGGATTGGCATGAAATATTCAAAGTGATGAAAAAGAAGGGCCTACATCCAAGGCTACTTTACCCAGCAAGGCTAGCATTTAACATTGCAGGAAAAATAACGAGCTTCCCAGACAGGAAAAAGTTTAAAAAGTTTGTTACCACCAAATGAGTATTACAAGAAATATTAGAGGGCTTGCTTTAAGAAGTGGAAGAAGAAAAGGGAAAAAAAACAAAAAAACCCAAACCCAGAAGAACATAGTTAAAAAAATAAAATGGCAACAAATACCTATTAATAATCACTTTAAATGTAAATGGCTTAAATGCTCCAACCAAAAGACATACAGTAACTGAATGGATAAAAAACAAGGCCCATGTATATGTTGTCTTCATGAGACCCACCTCAGAATAAAAAGTACACACAAACTAAAAGCAAAGTGATTAAAAAATATATTTCATGCAAATGGAAAGGAAAAAATTGCTGGGGTAGTATACTATATCTGACAAAATAGAGTTTAAAACCAAGGCTTTAGTAAGAGACAAAGAAGGACATTACATAATGATAAAGGGAGCAACCCAACAAAGGATATAACCCTTGTCAACATTAATGCACCTAACATAGGACCACCTAAATATGCAAAGCAAATTTTAACAGACATAAAGGGAGTGATTGACAGCAACAGTTATAGTAGGGGATTTTAACTCCTCATTGATATCAATGGATAGATCTTGCAACAGAAAATCAGCAAAGAGATGGCAGCCTTAGATCAAATGAATTTAATTGATATCTTCAAATAATTCCACCCCAAAGCAGCAGAATATACATTCTTTTCAAGTGCACATGGAACATATTCTAGGATAGACCACATGTTAGGACACAAAACAAGTCTCAATAAATTTAAGAAGAAGCATCTTCTCTGATCGTAATACTATGAAACTTGAAATCGATCACAAGAAGCAAACTGAAAAACACACAAAGATATGAATGCTAAATAACATGTTACTAAACAATGAATGGGTTAACAATGAGATCAAGGAATACATCAAAAGATACCTTGAAACAAATACAAATAAGAACACAACAACCCCAAATCTGTGGATTAACAAATCTAGCTCTGTTAACTTGCCTAACTGCTCCACATTGATCTCATCTTCGGTGGAGGTCTCTTGTTCTATCATTTGGCATCTGTTTCTGTGTTTCACCATTTTGGCTATCATTGTGGGCATTTTGGTTTTCCCTGTGGGTGTTGGTGTTCTGCTGTTTGTGGCTCCCTCTCCTGGGTTTAAATGAGTGAGGGAGAACCCACGTTAAACACCACTGTCAAGTCTTACTTTCCTGGTTAAAGTTGCTAGCCCAGGAAAGGTACTGTTATCCT
Source organism: Molossus molossus (assembly GCF_014108415.1). Taxonomy (NCBI): domain Eukaryota; kingdom Metazoa; phylum Chordata; class Mammalia; order Chiroptera; family Molossidae; genus Molossus; species Molossus molossus. Next base: position 41,158,639 of record NW_023425351.1, on the reverse strand, counting down.
CTAGCTTTTTGCCTGGAGGCTAGCAGTCGAGGTTACTTGATGAGTTTTGGGTTGTCAGTTGATTGAAAAACTCCCTCAGGTGCTTAGCATAAGGGGATTTCATGAGGGTGGGGCAGATGCTGGTTGTTAATGAGCCTCAATTAGCACTTCAGTGGCCCACAGGGTGGGGTTGGATCTCCGAGGGAGGGGCTGCTGCCTCTCCCCAGAGTCCTGGGAAGGAGCAAGATGGCCACCGTCCTGCATGGCAGCAACTTAGCAAAAGCTCTGAGTGCCCTCCAAATCCCAAGTGTCCCCACACAGTTCCAGTCCAGTCTGCCCTCCCTCTGCCGGAGCCCAAGGTGAGTGGCTGTGGCTCTTTTAGCCTCTGTCCCAGCTCTGCGCGGTGGAGCCGCCTGGGAGTGTGACCCGAGGGCGCTGCTCCCAGCTAAGGCCACTGCTGAGCTGCCCACCGTGGGCTCCCAGCCCTCTTCTAGGGCCTTCGCAAGCCTACCGGGATCGAGTCAGTGTTCCTGATTATATGGTCCTCGCAAGCTGCTTTTCTGTTGGTTTTTCCCGTCGATTTCTCTGTGTTATAGTTGTAATTCCAGTTTGGTTCTGGGAGATGGTCTGTGTAGCTTCCGTTCACTCCGCTGCCATTTGGAATCCTCCTTTCCCTTTTTGAAACAGAGACATGAGACACTTTTGCCATCTCTCTAGGGCTAGGACAATGCTAGAATATTCCCCTTCCACCACAGGAGAAGGGATTTACTTAAAAATAAAGTAAAATCCTCTGCTTCAGTCCAGTCCTCTCTCGTTTTACAAAGGAAGAGAATGCAGTTGAAGAACACCTAGTGACTTTCCCAGGGTCCTGCAGGTTGGTGGCTAATTTGTATTGGAAGGTAGGGCCCCACCCCCACTTTTCCACCACCAGATTGGTTTCAGTGCTAAGTTTCTTTCTTTTTTTTTTTTTTTATCCTCACCCGAGGACATTTTTCCATTTTTTTGCTCAGGTAGAGTGAGAGGGAGAGAGAGGAACAGAGAGAGAGAGAGAAACATCGACGTGAAAGGAACACATCGAGTGGCTGCCACCCGACCGACCAGGGCCGGGGACAAACTGCAACCGAGGTACATGCCCTTAGCGGGAACCGAACCCGGGTCTCTCTGGACCGCAGGCCGACGCTCTAACCGCTGAGCCAAACCGGCCAGGGCTGTGCTAAGTTTCTTTATATTTTGTCTTGTTTTTTACCTAGGGGATTAGATGAATATCTGGTGTGTCAGGTTAGTGAAATTTGAGGGCTTTTGAATAAAAGTAAACAGGGGTAAAATAAGTAAAATAATTTACAAGAAATCCAGACGGTAGTTAAAAGGATTAATCCTGGTGTTTCTAAATGACAAACAGCTCTCTTAAATCTTAATTATTTATTGCTAAATCAAATGGAACAGCCTCATACATTCTCATATGGTTCTAATTTACTTATCATCAATATACTTAAGAGAAGTGGAACACATACATTAACCATATATACATTTCTATATCCTGAGCATATATTGTATTAGACAGCCCGGCTAGTGTCAGGGTACCAGGTTGTAGTTTACATGGAGCTCCATTCAAGGGAAATGTTGATCTCATGTGACTCTCTGACTCTAAAAAATGGTTTCCTGATCTAGAAATCTAGAGCTGAAGGTACAGTGCTTTTCCATGGAGCACAATTTATGGAGAATTAGTTGCAAAAACAATAATGAGAGCTTTGAGACTGGCCCATGGTAGGTCTCAAAATCCGAATGCTTTATAGGGAGCTGGCAGAGGACGTTCCTTTGGATTTTAGTAGAGCTCCCCCTGGTGGCGAAATCGTTTTCCTGCAGACCACGGGAGTTTACCATTTATTGTGGTGATTCTATATCTCTTTTAGGAAGCATTTTACTGCTTTGCATAGTTTATGTTCAACACAATTTTACTAAGTCCCCACCTGGATTCCCTTTGACACTAATTAAATTCTTTCTTGTTCTTATCTTCAGTTGAAGAGGGTAGTGATGCTTCTTCTAGCATCTGAAATACACACTTTCAAATCTTGCAGTTCAAGACCAATATTTAGGGGACCAATGGGAAGGAAGGAGACAACTTCTCCTAACTTCATTTATGTACAAGGAAACTTTCTGCCACTTCTGTGTATTTTTGGATTAATTTAATTTCAACATTGTTTTTAATGAATGTGAGAGTATTTGGAAAATTGTAAAGTGCTTCACATGCCTAAGTATTATTCGCATCTCTGATACCTGTCTCAGGAGACCGGGAAACAGTCACTGAATTCAGTTATAAAGGCAGAGAATCCTCAACCAGAAGTTTGGAAGATTCTTCTTTCATTCCCTCATCAAACATTTATTAAGCACCTGCAGTTAGTAAATACAAAGAAGTTCTTAAGGAGTAGAGAGTCCAGTGGGAGAGCTGAACTTGGTCCCCACTAGATAGAGCTGGAGGGTCTTTGGTTTTTGGAGAAGGGCTACTTATGCTGATCATGGAGCAAAATCCATGTGCCCTGCAGGCAAACTCACACACCCACCTTTCCCCATTGATCTTATAGTAAGCTCACAGTTTGCCTGGGATGGCACTGGATGCAAATGCGAATTAATAGCTACTTCTGTGTGAGAATGTTAGCTCCTGTGTCGCTCATTTCCCTGCAAATTTGCACGTACTGGTTCACAGTCCCTTATTCAAAAGCCTTGGGGCCATATGGGTTTTGGCCTTCAGATTGTATACCTTTTGGTAAAAGAGTATACATGTTATGTATAATTTAATGTCCTAGGCACAGTCTGGGGAAGCATCCCTTGACCAAACACTTTCGTATTATATAGAAAAATATGAATATCACATTAGTAGGCCCAATGAAGATTGTAAGTAGCCTCATTCATGTCAGGTCAGGTTTTGTCACCAAAGAGATCTTAAGAACAAATGCATTTAAAAACAAAGAAATAAAAAAACCCCCCAAAAACAAAAAAAATGTTTTTAGGATTTTAGAAATGTGAGTAAGATTGTGGGCCTGAATTTGATCTTCCTTAACCTGTTAACCGAGTGGGACGTATAAATACGTAAAACGTTGCATACAGTAAAAAGGGAATTCCCCAGTTATTCCCCGATTAACAGGTTAAAGTTCTGCCTTCCAAATGTTCATTATTCATTTGACCACAGAAGCACATCTAATTAGTGCTTCATGCTCTTCACAGGACGGTCCTCACCACACAACAAGTGCTTAGTGAGCTTTTGTGGGCTAAACACACAACAGTCTAGCAAGATACAAGTTATGACAACTATATTTTGCAGTTGATGAACGAAGCCCCAGGAGGTAAGGGGCTTGGCCCAGGTGACTCCAGTCTCCTAGAATTTGCACACAGCATGACTGATGGTTTGGAAATGCACTCAGGCGTTAAAAGGAAAAGAAGCTGGGTCTAAAGCAATGGTTCCTGGCAAGACACAATGTTGTCCCTCTCTTGGGGCTGGGTGGTTGTTTAGTAATGTCTGGAGGCAATTTTGATGGTCATTACTTGTGGGGAGGTGCCACTGAGATGTAGTGATAGAGGTGAGGGATGCTGCTAAACGTCCTATGGCAAAAGCACATGGCAACCCCATAACCGAGGATCGGACAGTCCTGAGAGTTAACAGGACCGAGGTGAGAAACTGTGGTCTAAGGATCTCTTCAGGCTCACTCAGAAAACTCCCTAACCAAACCTCTTGTGTTAGACCGGTTGACACCTTTCCTTATTAGTGCCCCTCCATGTCACTTGTGCAAACCCTTGAACTCCTCCCCTGGAGGTACCATGCACCCTTACCGCCCACAACGGAACCAAACCTGCCCTCCTGCCGACTGAATGAATTCCTTTGACTTGAGGACAAGATGATTTCAGTCCCAGCTTGACGATGGGCTGTGCTACTGGCCCCGAAGGGAAAGTGAACAAATGGGGTTTACTCTCCAATGTGGGGGGGGGGCATGCTTAAATAAATTGACAATAATTTCATGTCGGATAACAATGATGTTGAGATCAGAATGACGATTTTACATTTCTTGTCTTTTCATCACTTTGTCTTATGAAGATGGGAAAGGAAAATTCTGGTCTTTGGTCACTTTTGAGTCACCAGCAGAGGGCAGACATTGCCCACCTAAAGGAAAACTTGAAGCTGCGCTGGGTCCAAGCGGAGACTGAAATGCCAGTGCAACCTGGAACCAGCTGTCTGCTGGTCACTGTCTTCTTCCGGGTCATGACTGACACGATTAACATCACCTCACGCTGTGGAAGATCTGATTTCTCTCTCTCTCTCTCTTTCTTTTTTTGAGACAACTATCTTGAGACAATATGGAACTCTTTCTTGAAAATTTTTAGCTCTGCCGGTGTGGCTCAGTGGGAGTTGACCCATGCACCAAGAGGTCGCAGGTTTGATTCCCAGCAGGGCACATGCCTAGGCTGTGGGCCTGATCCCCAGTGGGGGGCATGCAGGAGGCAGCCAATCGATGTTCTCTTTCATCGATGTTTCTATCTCTCTCTCCCTCTCCCTTCCTCTGTCTCTGAAAAGCAATAAAGAAAAAAATTAAAAAAAATAATGCATGAGCATAGAAGAAAATCTCAAAGAAAACAAAAGCACAAAAGAAAATTTCACCTCCCAGAGATGATATTAGCTAGTTTTTTGGTGTTTTTTCTTCTAATCGTTTTTCTATGAAAACTTCTGAAAGTATTTGTAGCAATGACACATGATAGTCCTTGACACACTGAAAAATGTGTAAACATGTTGTACTTCCTTGTCTGTGCTTTTGCTCATCCAGCTCGACTGAGAACTCTTGTTCTATCTCTGAAATCCAAATCCTAGACATTCTTCAAGGTCAAGCTTACATGTCTATGTAATTCTCCCCAGCAGGAATTGATCTATTTTCTCTGTATTTTTGCGTCACTGTGTCAATGACTCTCATGACAATTACCACCTTCTGCCTTGCACTAGGATTTTTACAGACAGTTGAGTCTTTACTTTATCTTTCTGTCCTCCGTAGCACCGACATTGGGTACTCACACTAAATACTCATAAGTACTTCTGAAAAGCAAAGAAGGAGTGAAGGAAAGAAGGGGAGGGAAGGAAGGAAAATTTTCACTGTAACTTGCAACAAGCTTTTGAGGAAGACAGGAATTATTCCAGTTCCACAGAGGAGTCCCAGAGAGCTGGCTTGTGTTTATCATGCCAGTGGGTGGAATTTTTCCATATTGGGCATTTTTGTGTGTTGCATTGTGTTATTCCAAAAAGATATGGTGAAATCCTAACCTGTGATACCTGTGAACATAACCTTATTTAGAAATAGGGTCTTTGCAGATGTAATCGGGTTAAGATGAGGTCATACTGAATTAATATGGGGCCTAAATCTAATGACTGGTGTCCTTATAAAGAGATGGAGATTTGGATACAGAGACTCCACAGAGGCAGACAACCATGTAAAGAACAGGCAGAACCTGGACTGATGCAGCTATGAGCCAAGGAATGCTGAAGGTTGTCAGCAACCACAGACACTGAAAGAGGCAAGGGAGGATTCTTCCCCAGAGCCTCGGAAGGTATGGTTGGTTGGGCGCAGGAATAGTGCTTTGTTCAACCCATTCATTTATTCTCTCCCATCAATAGATAAAGCATGAGAAACCCATGATAAAAAGAATTTTCATCACTATATATACTAGTTCTTAGATAATGGGTAGGCTCAGTATGAGGGGAACCACCTCCACTGCATGACAGGAGGGATTTTCTCTAATGGATGAAGTCATGCACTTAGGCAAACACCACATCCCACCTCTATGGGACCATTTACCCGACGGCCACCCACCTTGACTGTGAAATCCAGTGGGATGGCCTCCGTTTCATAGTACGTGACTGCTTGTGTCACTGGACATTGCTGCTGGATCTCTGAACCCTCTCCTCCATTGCCTTTCATGTGTAGACAACCCTCCACCTCTGTTTACTTACTTCCCTGTGCCATTTGCTGACTTTCCTCCTCCACTCCATTCCTGAAATAAAGGACTCTCTGCGCAGGTTTTGTTCCTGATTTTGTTGTTCTTCCCTTTTCTTTACCTACAATGTATGTCATAGACCCTTTGTGGGCCACATTCTTTTCTGCCTTGGCTTCCTCCCCCACTTAGATAATATTGATGTCTAATCCTCAACTCACACTTCTCTTAGGACTTTCCTCTTTTCAAATAATAATTAAGCATCTTTTTATGCCTTTTAGGTTCCTCCACATGATAGGTCCAAAACTGAATTAATTGTCTCCTCCCTCCTCTCCCAATTTGATTTTTTTCTCTTGTATTTTGTATCTTGCTCGATCCCATCATTGAATCCCATCGCTCAGACTAGAAACCTCAGAGTCAGCCCCTCTACTTCCGTTTTGTTCATTGTGGTAGTCAGGCTCCAAACAGCCCCCAATTATGCTCACCTCCTAAAATTTGCATCTTTTCTTCTTTTTTTTTATCCTCACCCAAGGACATTTTTTGATATTTTGTTCAGATAGAGTGGGAGGGAGACAGAGAAAGAGAGAAACATTGACATGAAAGGGACACATCGAGTGGTTGCCACCTGTACGACCCAACCAGGGCCAGGGACAAACTGCAACTGAGGTACGTGCCCTTAGCGGGAACCGAACCTGGGTCTCTCCGGACCGAAGGCCAATGCTCTAACCGCTGAGCCAAACCAGTCAGGGCTAAAATTTGCATCTTTTTATGGCCTTTGTGACTAAGGAATGTGCTGGAAGTGTTGGTGTGTGACTTCTGTTAGGTAATGAGATAAAGTGTCACTTCACCTTATTCTTTTTTAGGTCACTTGTTTCTTGAGGTAGGCCGGTAGGGCTATAAACTTCCCTCTCAGAACTGCTATCGCTGCATTCCATAGATTTTGTGTTGTTGTGTGTTCATTTTCATGTGTTTTCAGGATGTTTTTAATTCCTTCCTTGATCTCCTCGATAACCCATTCATTACATTCATAACCCATTAATAACATGCTATTTAGCCTCCATGTGTTCAAATGTCTTTGTATGTTTTTGTTGCAATTGATTTCTAGTTTCATGCCATTGTGATCTGAGAAGATGCTTGATAAGATTTCAATGTTCTTGAACTTGTAGAGACTTGGTTTGTGTCCTAACATGTGGTCTATCTTTGAGAATATCCCATGTGCACTTGAGAAGAATGTGAATTCTGTAGTTTTGGGGTGTAATTCTCTGTAGATATCTATTAAATCTATTTGGTCTAGTGCTTCATTTAGAGTCTCTGTTTCCTTGCTAATTTTTTGTCTAGAGGATCTATCCAGTGATGTCTGCGGGGTGTTGAAGTCCCCTGCTATGATTGTATTGGTGTCAATTTCTTCTTTGAAGTCCCCCAGAAAATTTTTAATATATTTTGGTGCTCCTATATTGGGTGCATATATGTTTACCAAGGTTATATCTTCCTGTTGGATAGATCCTTTCAATATTATATAGTGGTCATCTTTATCTCTAGTTATGGCCTTTATTTTGAAATGTATTTTATCAGATATGAGTATTGCTACACAGCTTTTTTTTTCCTTTTCGTTTGCTTGGAAGATTTTTTTCCATCTCTTCACTTTCAACCTATGTGAGTCTTTGGTGTGAGGTGGGTCTCTTGTAAACAACATATATATTAGTCCTGCTTTCTTATCCAATCAGAGCATTCAATCTATTTACATTTAAGGTGGTTATTGATATGTACTTATTTATTGCCATTTTTGTTTTGTGTGGTTATATTTTTCTTCCTATTTCTTCTCCTAATTACAGCAGTCCTTTGAACCTTTCTTGCAGTATTGGTTTAGTGCTAATGTATTCCTTAGCCTTTTTTTTTGTCTGGGAAGCTCTTTATTTGACCTTCTATTTTGAATGATAGCCTTGCTGCGTAGAGTAGTCTTGGATTCAGATCCTTGTTTTTCATGACCTTGATTACTTCATGCCCTTCTCTTCTGGCCTGTTGTGTTTCTGTTGAGAAGTCAGCTCATGGCCTTATAGGGGTTTCTTTGTAAGTAACCTGTTGCTTAACTCTTGCTGCTTTTAGGATTCTCTCTTTGTCTTTAATTTTTAGCATTTTAATTACTATGTGTCTCAGTGTGGGCCTCTTTGGGTTCTTATTTGGGACTCTCTGTGCTTCTTGAACTTGAATGCCTTCTTCCTTCACCAAGTTAGGAAAGTTTTCTGTCACTATTTCTTCAAATATATTCTCTAACCCTTGCTCATTTTCTTCTTCAGGGACTCCTAAGATGCTAATATTATTATGTTTCCATTTGTCCCACTGTTCTCTTAAGCTGTCTTCCTGTTTTATAATTGTTTTTTTCCTTTTGGTTTTCTGATTGGTTGATTTTTTTCTACCCCATCTTCTAATTCACTGATCCGGTCCTCAGCTTCCTCTACTCTGCTGTTTAGTCCTCCCAATGTGTTCTTTATTTCTGCTATGTAATTCTTCCTTTCTTCTTGGTGGTTTTTCATTTCCAATTGTTTGATTTTCAATGTTTCTATGCCTTTACTCATGGTGTTGCTGTCCTTCCTCATGCTGTTGAGCTTTCTTAAGATCATGGCTCTGAATTCTAGCTCTGTTAACTTGCTTAACTGCATTTCATTTATCTCATCTTTGGTAGAGGTCTCTTGCTCTTTCATTTGCGATTTGCTTCTTTGTTTCACCATTTTGGCTATCTCAGTTGGTTTTGGAGCCTGCCAATTTTTCCCTGTGGGTGTTGGTGTTCTGCTGTTTGTGGCTCCCTCTACTGGGTTTGGATGAGCGTGGGAGGACCCATGTCAAACACCACTGTCAAGTCTTACTCTCCTGGGTAGAGTTGCAAGTCCAGGAATGGTTTAATTATCCTCTAGCTTTTTGCCTGGAGGCTATTAGTCTCATTTACTTGAAGAGCCTTGGGTTCTCAGTTGAATGAAAAACTCCCTCATGTGTTCAGCATAAGGGGATTTCCCGAGGGTGGGGTAAATGCTGGTTGTTAATGAGGCTCAATTTGCATTTCAATGGCCCACCTGGGTGGAGTTGAATCTCAGTGGGAGGGGCTGCTGCCTCTCCCCAGAGTCCTGGGAAGGAGTAAGATGCCCACTTTACTGCATGGCTGCAACTCAGCAAAAGCTCTGAGTGCCCTCCAAATCCCGAATGTCCCCACACAATGCCAGTCCAGTTCGCTTTCCCTCTGCCAGAGCCCAAGGTGAGTGTCTGTGGCTATTTTAGCCTCTGTCCCAGCTCTCTGTGCTGTGGAGCAGGCTTGGGAGTTTAACCCTGAGGACGCTGCTCACAGTTAAGACCGCTGCTGTCTGTGGGCTCCCAGCCCTTCTCTCATGCCCCTGCAATCCTACCAGGATCAATTCAGTGCCCCTGGTTATATGGTCCTCCAAGCTGCTTTTCTGTTGCTTTCCCCTGATGATTTGTCTATATTTTGGTTGTAATCCTCGTTTGGTCCTGGGAGATGGTCTGTGTAGCTTCCATTCACTCTTCCCCCATTTTGGAATCCTCACCATCAATTGCCTTTTAAAAATATAAATCTGATCACGTTATTCTACTGCAATATAAGTCAGAATAGCCTGAAAGATTGCTTCAGCAATCAACAACCTCCAAGTCAAAATGTCTAAGACAACAAAGATTTATTTCTTACCTCTGCTCCAAGTCTACTGTCATTCAACAGAAGGGCTGTGCTCATTGTAATCACTCTGGAATCAAGGCTGACAGAAAAGCCAGTATTTTAAGATTGCTGGTCACTGGCTAGAGGTACAAGAGAGTGTGGCAAAGCAAGCACTCTCTCTTAAATGTCAATTCAGCAGTGAGCCACATTGCTCTTATTCACATTTTACTGGCCAAAACAAGGCATGCAGTCATTTCTGGCTTTATGGGGACTGAGAAAATGCAAAAGGATTTGTACCACAGCTTTTTTATCCACTCATCTATTCATGGATACTTGGGCTGTAAAGGATCTATTTGCAGAAAACTACTATTTGAAAAAAGAAATAGAGGAAGATATAAAAAAGTGGAAGCATATACCTTGTTCCTGGATTGGAAGAATTAACATCATTAAAATGTCCATACTACCCAAAGCTATCTTATAGATTCAATGCAATGCCCATTAAACTACCAATGATATATTTCACAAAACTAGAACAAATACTTCGAAAGTTTGTATGGAACCAAAAAGGACCCCGAATAGCCACAGCAATCTTGAAAAAGAAGGACAAAGTAGGAGGGATCACAATACCGAATATCAGATTATACTACAAAGCCATTGCAATCAAAACAGCCTGGTACTGGCACAAGAACAGGCATATAAATCAATAGAACAGAACAGAGAACCCAGAAATGGACCCAAGACATTATGCTCAACTAATATTTGACAAAGGTGGCAACAGCATACAGTAAAGTAAAGACAGCCTCTTCAATAAACAGTGTTGGGAAAACTGGACAGCTACATGCAAAAAAATGAAACTACACCACTAACTTATACCATACACAAGAATAATCTCAAAATGGATAAAAGACTTAAATGTGACTCATGAATCCATAAAAATTCTAGAAGAAAATGTAGGCAACAAAATTTCAGACATCATATGCAGCAGAATTTTCACTGAGGCAACAGAAACAAAGGAGAAAATGAACACATGGGACTACATCAGCAAAAGCTTCTGCACAGCGAAAGAAACACCACCAAAATGGAAAGGCAACCCACTTCATGGGAGAGCATAATTGCCAACAATACATCAAATAAGGGGTTAATTTTCAAAATATATAGAGTACTCATACAATTAAACAAAAAAAAAGACAAAGAACCCAATTAAAAAATGATCAGAGGACCTAAATAGACACTTCTCCAAACAAGACATACAAATGGCCGAGAGACATATGAAAAAATGAACACTGTCACTAGTCATCAGAGAGATGCAAATTGAAACAACTCTGAAGTATTACCTCACACCTGCCAGAATGGCTGCCATCAACAAATCATCAAACAACAAGTGTTGGCGAGGGTGTGGAGGAAAGGGGACTCTAGTACACTGCTGGTGGGAATGCAGACTGGTGTAGCCACTATGGAAAACAATATGGTGTCACCTCAAAAAATTAAAAATTGAACTGCCATTTGACCCAGTGATCCCACTTCTAGTAACATATCCTAAGAAGCCTGAAGCACCAATCAGAAAGAATATATGTACCCCTATGTTCATAGCAGCACTATTTACAATAGCTAAGATCTGGTCTACATTTTCAATACCATCTCCTATCACTCTCTACTTTTTAGCCAATGTTCTGCTCCAATTACACCAAATTACTCTGATTTCTCGACTGTTCCATGTAATTTCTTACCTCTATGCCTTTGCACATGTTGTTAAATTTGCCTGGCAGGAACCTACTCATCCTTCAGGCCTTATTTTTTTTTTTCCTTTATGAAGTCATCTTAGAACTGCCTAAATAGTCACTTCTTCCTCTTTGACCCCATTCTACTTTGTAAATATCTTCATAATAGCACACCTTCATCATGTCAGAGGGCAGGAAGTTTTTAATTTCTTTGTCAGTCTCTTCTCTGGTTTAGAGCTCCTAATAGTGCAGGAACAACATCTTACTCATGTTGGTGTGGCTGTGCCAAGCACAGAGCCTGGCATAGCATTGGAACTTAAAAATATTTGTTGAATGAATGTGTAAATATCCCTTCCCTGCAATTTCCTAAGATTTATCATATACACTCTGCTCTCTGATCCATGGACTTTAAGGGATTTCTGCCATCATATTTCTTTCCCAGTATGTCACTTTGTTTTCTCTACTTTTCTATAAAAGACTGACTCTTTCACTTAAAAACCCAACAAGTCCATTAACCATGCCCCATAAATTTCCTTTTTTATGTTAGGTAACCTTAAGTAGCTGTGATTGAACTCTCACTTGTGATTCTCAACTAATTTCAATCACATTTAATGTCAATATTTATTGTGCTCTCTACACACCAGTCACAGTGCTTAGTACTGAAGATATAAAGACAGATGACAGTGTCTATGTTTTGTAAGTCTTGCACTGAGATACCCTATTTCACCCATGTCTACTGGTGTACCATGGGACCTAATTAGGTGTCTTCATAGAGGGGGCTAGCTAATGTTCACATTAAAAAAAAAATAGGATACATATAAACCCTTTGGTGGGAAGAGAGAACCTTCCTTCCCAACATCTATTAACATTCAAGCTGTTACTTAAACTGGGTAGTATCCAATAACACCAGATTAAATGACATTTTAGGGCAGAAATCTAGGATATGGGTTGGATACATTTTGTAAGTCAGAGTGAATTAGGAATGTTCTAATGCTGGAGAGATATTAGAGTGGGAAATGGCCAAGGATGGGTGGGAGTAGCTGGGCACCTTGAAGTAGGTGGTACCCTGCAGTGGATTGTGGGGATTCTGAAATGGGAAAGGAACTGAGCGAAGGTATATAGAGTCCAGAGCTGTGCTGTTTAATATAGTAGCTTCCAGACACATGTGTTTACTGAACACTTTGAAATGTGTCTAGTCTGAATTGAGATGCTCAGTGAATGTAAAATATCCAATAGATTGAAGACAATACAAAAAATTGAAAAGCCCATAATCATTTTTTCATATTGATTACATGTTGAGATAATAATATTTTGGATGTATTGTGCTAAGTAAAATGTATTATTAAAATTAATCTCACTAGTTTATTTTTTATAGTGTGTCTACTAGACAATATCAAATATCATATGTGGCTCATATTTATGGTTTACATCACATTTATACCAGACACACCTGGTCTAGAAGAGAAACGTTACCTGTTGGGATATTTTTGCATCCATCCTGCTTCCCTCCTATCTTCCTTCCTCCCTCCCTTCCTTATTGAGCATCTTCTATATTCAAGTTTCTGCTAGGCTCTGGGTTACAGAGGGGTGTTACCTCTAGCAACTTCCAATCTAGTAGTAAATGAAGTAATAGAAACAAGTGACTATCCTCCAGTGTGATCATTTCTAAGGCCATAACAATGTGAGTTCTTTGGGGGAACACTTGACTTTGAGGAGCTGATGACACTTCAGCTGACTTTCAGTTCTGCCCACAACCATCTATGAGAAATGGCTACCCCAAGTCAAATAAGTCTCATAATTATGGCTCTAATTAGTCAATAGAAGGGAGACTTTACATTTGCTACCAGGGAACAATGACCCTTGCAGTCATATCAAGAGGGGGAGGGAAAAGGAAAGGAACTTAAAAATTGGGACTGTACAGTACACAAAAAAAACTACTCAGTACTTTATTACATATATTGTCTTATTTTATACCACTTACAGACCTTTGAATTGTGTCTTGTCTCTAATTGCAGATAAGGAAACTGAGGCTTAGAGGTGTTCAGTAACTTGTACATCTCATCTTGGCCAACTATCTCAGCCAAGAGAGGCACTGGATAATTGAGAGGGGCTGGCTCAGTGCAAATCCTCCATCATATTGAAAAGTAGCTCAAAGAATTGTCTTATTGATCATGAATTAAAAATATAATCTCCTACACAAAGGACATCTCATGGCTTTTCATATCATGATCAATAAACATTTCCAGTAATTTTTATCCAACTTCCTTTTTTCTACAGTTCTACCATTTGGTCAAATGTTACTGTTTTGGGATCCCAGTCAGTTCTATGCAGTTTGCTATCCATCTTTCTTGTATAAGTTATCTTCTGTTTTTAGCTCAAGAATTTTCAGTTGTAGCATATTTCTCAAATGACAGAATTCTGTTAATGGGAGAGACTGGCTCTCTTTATCTGTTGTACTTTTCATTTTAAGTTCCTATTTTTCTTTTGTCTTTATTCTTGATACTGTTACTACTTTTCACTTTGTGCTATTGCTATTGATAACGAATATTGCCTAATGATATTAGAGTTAATCATCATTTTAGCTGCAGTGAGTCAATCAAAATGATTTTTGGAATAGTACTGAATTGGATGAATTGGATTAATTTCAAGAAGTAAGTCTAGGACCTTTATGTCTTATCTCCAACATTACAAAGAATCACCCTTGAAGAAAGTGTAGAGGAGCAGTGTATTTTAGGATAAGGGTGCTGGCCAGGAGCTCATGCTCTGGGATCTGGTTCTTTTCATCTCTGATCTGCCATCCTCAGTGTTGGTGAAACCTTCCGGCTGCAACAATTTCAGGCATTCATCTAAAAAGGACAACCCACAGAATCTTACAATGGCTTTTTATTAAGAACAAGAGAAGGTTGTTCTTTTTGCATCTCATTGGCACTGGGTTATTAGCCTGTGCCTGAGCCAGTCACCCCAAAGGAGTGACATTACCCTTAGTGGGATTGCCTTTAGCAGAAGTCACCTTCCCCTGAGACACTTGGCTGTGTTATACCTAATGGTTATGTTATAAAGGAAGAAAGAATAGATATTTGGTAGGCAACCAGCAATGCCTGCTACCCAAGCCAGCAGTGTTCAGTATGGTGCAGATGTAGGTAGTTGTTTTGGTGGACTGTGGTAACACAACAAAACACTAGTCTTAGTTACTTGATTATCAGGGTCGTTCAGGAAGTCATACTGAGTAGGAGAACACTACACCATGTGTTGAAGTTTCATAGTCAAGGATACAATTATATAAATAGGATTGTTATGTTGTTATGCTGCTGATGAATTCGGGCTTCTACAGGGAAAACAGATGTTTAGAGCAAAGAGTTAGAAAAGAAGAGAGAAGAAATGCATCCAAGTTCTGCTGCATAATATTCAGGTGTTTCATCAACTTAGCTGCTGGAGTCCCTGAAGAGAAGGCAAGATGCTCTGAGTCGGATGTTTACACATAAGTGGTAGATCAAAAATAAATTAGCCTTTTGCTACATCATGCAGCCTGTGGTGGTGTTTAGTCGTTTCACATTTCTTATTTATTCACATTAACAGTAGGAACTAACAGGATGAGAATAATACGTCCGATTGCGCCAGACCATACTATCCCTTGGGAATCGGGGGAAATTCTGTGAATTCTTGATTATTTCCAGCAGTAGATGGGAGCAAGAGCATAACTATTCTAAACTGGCAGTCAAAAAAGTCTTTTTCAGAAGCCATGACTTGCATATGAACGTGAGTGTTATCTGCTATTTTGTTACTGAAAAATCTCTCTCCAGAATTACAAATCTCTTTCCAGAATTAGAAATCTCTCCATTTTCACCTTTCTGCCCTCCTGCTGCTCTTTGGACCTCGATTTCATTCAGATGAGTAAACTCAATGCCTTTGCATATGCTGTTCCTTCTACGAATGCCCTTGTTCTCCCTGGAAAATTTATGTTGCTCCTTCTATACTCAGCTCCAGGCTTTGGAAATTCCCTCTCACTAATGAGTCCTTGCCACCAAAGTGATTGAAATGTTCCACTGTCCCCAGACTGAATGTCCCCACACTGAAAAGAAGCTTTTCATCAGAAGGATGACAAATTGTCCCAGTTTGCCTTGGACTAGGATGCTGGGAAAGGGTGTTCAGGGATGTGGCATTTTCAGTAATGAACCCACAAAAGTCTAGGAAAAACAGAGATGAGTTGGTAATCCTAGGACACCAGCCACTTGAAAATAAGGAGGAAAGAGCCCACTGGGGTTGGGAGCAGCATGTGAGGGAAAGTAGGTGGCCAAGTTCTCATGAATCCCTTCCCTTACACTTCACAATTCATCACACATTCTGGGGGCTGAGAAACAATGAATGAAAAGAGTTTTGAGATGGAGACAATTAATAGGGTGTTGATCTTTTTCCTTTAAAATGGGAATATTAAAAGTTTTACTCTTAAATGCAAGCAATGACTATTGCATTGGTCAAGCACTTACAAGGCACTTTTTGAAAGCATCTCAAAAACCGTCCTTGTAACTTATTCATTATTCATTCATTTGTTCATTTGTTAGTTCATTCATTCATTGAACAGATCTTCGCAGAGTGCCAGGGACCATGTGCCTGGAGGAACCCTGATGGAGACCCAGTCTTCCCCATGAGCAGAGTGTCAACAGCTCCCTGTGCATCTTCTTGTTCATAGTCAATGGTTTACTGTGCAGATGGATCTTGATAGACCTCCAGAGCAGTCTTGGGAATAAAACAACCAGCAGAACCTTGGCAAATTTGAATATAGCTTGGGACCACCAGTACTATGAGATACCCAGGAAGAAAAATGGCCAACTGCACTTCATCCTTAGCTTCAGTGCCATTTTATAATGTAAAAAGCAAATCATTCTTTGGCTGAACTATTTCTTATCACTTCCCTCTACCCACTCCCCAGTGAAATATTTGTAGTGCCCTGCATCCTCCTCCCCGGTACACACACCTGCCTCCACTCTACCAACCTGGCTCATTCTGTCTTGCCCCTGAAGTTTCACCATCACCCACTCCTGTAAACCTGCCCAAGCCCTTTCCTCTGAGCTCTCACAGGCCCCTCTGCCTTTCACATTAGCCTCATTACACAGCACTGACATTATTTAGCTAGTTATGTGTCTTTATCACTAGACTGTGCGCTTCCTTGAGGCAGTGCTGTGCCCTGCTCACCACTGAGCAGGCGTCTAACAAATATTTGTTGAATAATTGAAGGTGAGAATAAAATGACAACATTTCACCAAACTATTAAAAACATATCTCATGATTTTTGAGGTCAGTGGATACACTAGTCTGGTTCAAGAATGATATTAAAAAGAGTTATTACTACTGAATTAGATCATCAAATAAAATGGGCCCTGGCCCAGTGGTGCTGGAGGCACCTGTTGTTAACTCTTTAGTTGCTCGATCCTGGGGACATAGGGAGTTCCTAGGGAGGAGCCTGATGTCAGGGATGGGGTGTGATACAAGCATGGTTATTTACCAGTTGATACTGAAGTATTTCAACATTCCAGCAACTGTCATGGTCATATAGGTGCATTTGGGCTGCCTTTCAGCCCTGGTCAGGTTCATTTTTCTTATTAAAATGGATGCTGTAGAGTTTGTAGCAGGAAGAGAAAGGCAAATTTTATTTTATTAAAATTTTTTTCTTTATTTCTTAGAGAGAGAGGAAGGAAGAGGAAGAGAGATAGAAACACCAATGAGAGAGAACATCGATTAGCCGCCTCCTGCATGCCCCCACAATGGGGATTTGGCCCACAACCTGAGCATGTGCCCTGACTGGGAATTGAACCAGTGACCTTTTGGTGGAAGGGTTGATGCACAGCCATTGAGCCACACCAGCCAGGTGAGAAAGGCAGAATTTTAAATTGGCCCAGTTTTTTCCAGTGGGATGATCTGTGTAATCTTATCAGATATATTTATGCTTGGGGAAGACTTTTTTAAAAAAACTTCACTCAAGGACATTTTCCCATTGATTTTCTAGATAGAGTGGAAGGGAGAGAGGGACACAGAGAGAGAAACATCGATGTGAGAGAGAGACATTGATTGGTTGCCTCCTGCATAACCCTCACTGGGGCTGGGGATTGAACCTGAAACCCAGGGAAAATGTCCTTGACCAGGAATTGAACCCACAACTCTTAGGTCACAAGCTGATGCTCTAATGCTGAGCCAAACCAGCCAGGGCAGGGAAGAGACTTTATGCAGTTTCCAGAGTAGAGCAGAGAAACATTGGTTTTGTTTAGAACTCCTCACTGAATGTCAAGCTGAGGGGGTTCACTGGGGTCCACACTGGACCGCTGTCCCTGACCTTGCATTTAATAGCCCTTTGTTTTGACAGAGATGAATGAGATGGGGAATTTGTGGTGGGAGCAGTGACAGCCACACCGTGTTGGAGGCTGTTAGGACCCCCCTGAACTTTCCAATGATGCCAACACATAGAGTTTTGAAACAAACAAAGAAACAAACCCCAACTGATTTTTTTGGAGCCTGAAGTGTGACATCATTAAGGACTGAAGATACTTGCATAACTTTGAAACTTTTTGTGTTTCCAGAGACTTTAACGTTTGGCTGCATTTACTTTGGTCATGGTGAGATCACTGGTACAGATCTGGGGGCCTATTTTGCTTGAGCACTGAACATAGAATGGTGTTTAAACACAACTTGGATGAGTGCAAATTTCATCCACTCTGCCATGTTCCCCTGTGAAACTGATCTAAAAGAATTGCACAAAGCCATACTTTCCCTCTAACAGTAGGGGCTTTCCTCTGGGAAGATAGAGTTCAGAAAGACCAGGTGTGTAGTGTAAAGCATTTCCTACCTATTTTAATGTATGCTTTGAAAATGCAGGGGTTTTAGAAGAGAAGGAGACTGTAAGATCCAGTTATGTACTGAAAGATACTGGGGAATAGTTGTAAGGTGTGATAGGATGTATGACGGTAAGAGATTGTGTCAGAACCAAGAGCCCTGTTCCTGATTAAGAGCTCAACTCTAATGGCCAGGACACCTGCCACAGCTGAATGAAAATAGAATCCCCAGAAGAACCTTTGAAAATAAAACGGGACAGAAGCCCGGTGGCATATTTAGCAATTGCTAAAGGCACCAAGTCAAGGAAGGTCACAAAGAATAAAAGAACATAGAAAAGCTTAAAAAAGGGGGAGGCCAGACAGGAGTATGTCATTAAAATATAGTGTGAAAATGATCAATGCTCCTTATTGTTACTTATCCAGAGGAAATAACACGCTGTGCAGGCCACGGTTTATGTTCAGAGATGTTCATCACAATGTTGTTAACACAGCTCAAAAGTGGAAATCATCTTAAAGGTCATCAATGGGAGAACAACTGAACAATGTGCCTATATAATACACTATGACATTCAGCCCTAAAAGGAATGTTCTTCAGAAGTCTTTCAAAAAAATTTTTTTCTTTATTGACTTTAGAGAGAGAAGAAGGGAGAAGGAGAGAGAGATAGAAACATCAATGAGAGAGAACACTGATTGGCTGCCTCCTGCATTGCCCCCCACTGAGGATCAGGCCCACAACCCGGGCATGTGCCTTGACCGGAATCAAACCAGCAGCCTCCTGGTGCATGGGTCGACGCTCAACCACTGAGCCACACCGGCTGGGCCAGAAGTCTTTGTACTGAAGCGAAATTATTTGTGATATACATACAACTTAATCTCATCCCTGTAAACAAAATTTTGTGTTTTCAATGCAGGTTAATTCATTCACATGGTAACTTGTCCTTTTCTCCTTATATTTTTTTCTTCTCCCCATTTTTAGGAAGAAGACCGAGATCGGAGCAGCAGCAGAAGCAGTCCGAAGTCAGTTACATTTCAATTATTACATTTGTTATTAAAAAATGACACCAGTGTTATTTTTAAATACTTAAAAAACTCCCATTTTAAATATTGTGGAAAGAATTATGCAATGCCGTTGGCAAAAGGGGGCTGCCTACTTAGCAGTAGCAACCACTGCTGCTGCGGCTGCTGAGGGTCCCTGGTCACAGGCTGCTCTGTTTGCTGAGGGCAGGAAGGCTGGGCGAGGCTTCTGAGCCCAGGAGAAACGCGCCTTCCCCATCCTTTCAGACTGGCGTCAAAGCAGCACCTCAACTTCTAGGAGCAAATTGGAGAATTTATTATGTGTACATACAATGCGTTGGGAGAGCCAAGACAGCAAATGCTGCTACAGTTATCAGACAAAGTAGAGGGTCCTCTTCCCCACTAGGTGCTGCTGGGGTGGAATTATCTCAAGGAAAATTATTTTCTGAAACTTGTATGAGAGAATGAGAGACTCTTATTTGTGTGGAATTAAATCTTTGTGTTTCCAAAAGGAAGACAAAGAACCCAATTAAAAAAATGGGCAGAGGAGCTGAATAGACACCTCTCCAAACAGGACATACAAATGGCCAAGAGACATATGAAGAAATGCTCAACATCACTAATCATCAGAGAGATGCAAATTAAAACAACAATGAGGTATCACCTCACAGCTGTCAGAATGGCCGCCATCAACAAATCATCAAACAACAAGTGCTGGCGAGGGTGTGGAGAAAAGGGGACTCTAGTACACTGCTGGTGGGAATGCAGACTGGTGCAGCCACTATGGAAAACAATATGATGTTACCTCAAAAAATTAAAAATTGAACTTCCATTTGACCCAGTGATCTCGCTTCTAGGAATATACCCTAAAAAGCCTGAAACACCAATCAGGAAGAATATATGGACCCCCATGTTTGTAGCAGCACTATTTACAATACCTAAGATCTGGAAACAGCCCAAGTGTCCATCAGTAGACAAATGGATAAAAAAGCAGTGATACATATACACAATGGAGTACTATGCAGCTGTAAGAAAGAAAGATCTCTTATCCTTTGAGACGACATGGAGGGACCTGGAGAGTATTATGCTGAGCAAAATAAGCCAAGCAGAAAAAGGCAAATACCACATGATCTCACTTATATATGGAATATAATGAATATAACAGACTGAGGAATATGGTAGACCCAGAAACATGGAAGTAGGGCACAGACTGACATCCCTCAGAAGAGGGGGTGGGAAGAGATAAACCACAGAATTTATATGCATGTATACATAACCAATAGACATGGACAACAAAGCCGGGATGGGGCGGGTGTGGGGTGGGGAGGGGGGTGCCAATGGGGTAAAAAAGGAGAAACATCTGTAACAAAAAAAATAAATTAATTAATTAAAAAAAAATCTTTGTGTTTCCAAATCTCATTTCTCTTAATCCAGTCAGAGAAGAAGTGTAGCTGGGGTTTCAATGGGGCTGGAAGCGAGGCCAGTGTCTAGAGGTTCCTTTCCATGTGGGAGCTGGGTCCAGTTTAGCATCAGGCTAGCTGCAGTCCGTTAGGCCCCTGCATGTGGGGTGGCCATGAAGGCAAATGCAGGGAAGCGCACCCCAAGCGACAAGAGTACCAAGGGTCCTGAAAGCACAAGAGCATCAGAGCGTGAACTCCTTTCCTCGGGGGATTAAATAACCCAAATTCTGCACCCTTGTAGTGGCCCTGCCCATTCTGGCCAATGACCTTTGTCCTCAGGTATGACCGACATCAAGCACCTTCCCTATGTCCCCCCAACTTTCCTGGGCATGGGTCTGTCTCCCCTTGGTTGGACCCCTGAGGGGTGTAAAGTTGTAGCTTTCTGACGAAGCTGCCTAAATGATATGCCTACAGTATCTGGCCTTCCCTTCGCTCCTTTCCTGTTATTAATAACTAACTGCAATGGTATCGCTGCCATCATTCTGTTCACCAGGACATTTTACAAACCACCGCTTCCCGGTGAGATCTCGCGGTATTTCCCGAATCTTCCAAATGGGCTCAGCACAGCCTCAGGGTAAAGTACGTTTTGTTTGGATCCAAGTCTTTGAAACTTGGTAATTCCTGTACCCTCTGAATCACAACTTATTAACTAGAACAGTGGTTTTCAACCTTTCTTTTCAACAGAGCAATAGCCCAGTCTTCAAACACAAGCTTCAGTGGCTTAATCCATCCAGAAAATAGAAGTGGATTTGCTCTGGTGAGTGATGGAAGGCCTCCAGTATCCCTAGCTCACTCCAAGTCACCCACCCACCCCACTGCCAACCCTGGGGGGGCCTTCAGAACCCCAGAGCTCTGTGAGCACAATTGGAAAACCATAGAACCTCAATATTTTCATGAGAACAAGCTTTGTTTTAAGCAAACACAGAACAAAGAAATTCTGTAGCTTGTGATGTTCTAAGCTTGTTACACATTACATATTGCTATGGCCTGTGGGGTAAAGAAGAGAGAAAGAAATCGGGAAGGATTTGGAGATCCCCAGCTCTGACCCTCCCCTAAACTTCATCACCGATGCTTTTCTTTGGACTATGGAATCTGAGAGTGAGATAACACAGCTGCAGAATACAACATAAAATTAAATTAAACCCCAAAGTTTAGTATATTTCAGGGTCAACCATACATTTGAAATATGAGGGGGAAAAATGCTCTAACAATGCTGCATCAGAAAGTTTTTAAGTTTTAAGATTTTCGTTTATCATGACGAATTTCTTCACTGTCTCCCTTTTCCCCAGTTAAGATCAGATTTTTCAGTGTTTCTCTGAGCTCACTTACCAGTTATGTGGAAGGCTGGATAGGTCCTGGAAGATAGTCTAGCGTGGGTTCTGGAGTCAGACAGAGCAAAGGCAGAATCCTGCCCTCAACATTCAGTAGCTGCGAGTCGCGGAGTAGGGCAGGCAAGCTCTCTGTGCTGCGGCTTCTCTCTGCCAAAGGAGATAGTAAACGTCCTTATATCACAGGGTAGTTGGAGGACTGAACATGAAGATGCATTTAAGTAGCTATCACAGTGCTTGGCACATTCTAAGTGCCCAATAAATATGTAATAAATTTCTATTATTGTGATTTTCGTTTGTGAGCCTCTAAAACAGTAATTAAAAAAGATCCCATGGCCGCCCATTAGAATCACCAGGAGCATTTAGAAACTATGAATTACTGATAGCCCAGACCAATTAAATAAAAGCTTTTGGGCTGGGGCCCAGGCATCGGTGGTAATTCCAAGATGCAGGCAGGGTTAACAGCCACCGGGCTGAGCTATGCAGCTGTGGGTGTGGGGGCAGGAAGAATGCTCAGCCTCCCCTGGCCTGGCCTGTGTGTGTGTCTGCAGGGTGACAGAAGGGGCAGAGGCTGATGGAGGAAGGGATGGAGGCAATGATTTCAGAGACATGCTTGCAGATAAAGGAACAAGACTAACCAGACCTTATAAATGCATCACCCTTTACCATTTCAAAGTGTTTTCCCACATGTTATTCCCAATTAAAGGAAGGTGAATTGAGTCACACATACATCAGGCCGTTTGCTCACAGTCAAATAGTACTTGGTTGGCAGGGTCATGATGAAACCTACATCTTCTGATTGCAGGTGTTTTTCCAGAGTGCCACCCTTGTCTCTTCCTGAGCTCCTCATCTGGTAGCTGTTCCCTACCTGCTTCTTAAGCAGTGAGGGAAAGTTCAAAGAACCTCCTGGTTTAGAATGCAAGGACCCAGGAGTCTTTCTGCCTCTTTCACAAATGATGTGATCAGAATAAGAGAAACTCTTAGGAGGAATAAACACTGTAATTATGACTCTGAGTTTTGCTTGAGCTAGTCTCACAGAGCTTGGAAGTACAGCTAAGGTGAGACAGTCAGGAGGAATTCGGTTTTGGCTCTGTATCAGCCACAAGCCTTAGTGCTATTATTGTGCACAAGCTCCTGGACTTGGAATAAGGTTTGTGACTGGAAGACAAATGTATTACCTGAGGGGTTTCAAACTACTTCTGTTAAATATTCCAGGAAAAGCTGACTTGAGAATACATAATGCTTTTAGTGTCCCATGTAACTTCTTAGAAGAACTAGCTCCAAGGTCAACTGTGGTCTGGATAACAACAAAATGCGCGTACACACGCACCACCCACTTCCCCAGGGACAGCAGCCAAGAACCAAACCCAGCTCTCAGTTACTCTGTGGTCCATTATTATTTTTTTGACACTCTAACACTGTTCATTAGTCCAGCACAAACTATCTAATTTCCCCATCCTTGGGGATCTGTTGCAACTCTAAATGCTGTAAGCAGATGATGGGCTTACGGGAATTGCCTAACCAGGCATTGCATCTTGATTTGTGGTCTTACAACTGGTTTTGGTGTTGATCTGGATTCAAAGAAGTGACGGACCAGAGCATCAGGATGTGGGTTGGTCTTAAAAAACAAGAGTAGATGTTTATTCAGATACAGCCTCTGGGAACTAGGTTGTTTTGTACCATGAAAGAGACCATCAAGGTGTTTTTCTTTGTTACGATTTTTTTGAATTTATTTTTCTTTTCTTATTTTATAGAAAGATTTTATTTCTAAGCATTGTATATGCATTTACATGTGCATAAATGATGTATTTTATGTACAAAGATTAGATAATTTTTAATGACAAGTGCCTACTGAAAAATTATTTTCTACAAGAGTGAAGTGTGGAAAATAACAGATCAATTATGAAGACTAAAATTGTACATGGATAGATACAAAGAATGGACATAGGTTTTCATAATCCTTACCCTCTTTTCCTTTCTCAGTGGTCAGCCCAGGGCAAAAACCTTTTTATTATTATTATTATTATTTTTTTACCATCCTCCCCCGAGGACATTTTTCCATTTTTTTGTTCAGGTAGAGTGGGAGGGAGAAAGAGGAAGAGAGAGAGAGAGAGAGAAACATTGATGTGAAAGGGACACATCGAGTGGTTGCCACCCGCACGACCAACCAGAGCCTGGGACAAACTGCAACCAAGGTACGTGCCCTTAGCGGGAACGAACCCGGGTCTCTCCGGACCGCAGGCCGATGCTCTAACCGCTGAGCCAAACTGACCAGGGCAGGGCAATAAAACTTTAATCATGGACAGAGCTTCAGGGTGCTGGTTCCCAGGCTACTCTGGCAACTTGACTGGCACGGTCTTTGTTTTGTTTTTATTGAGGCTTGGTTTAGTAATTTATTCTGAGACTTCAAACTCCATGTGAAATCCCCCAGGACCTAAAGGAGTGTGGGGAAAAACTATTTTTAATCATATTTAATCATTTTAATCATATTTCTCAGTCAATGTTACTGAGAAAAATAGTGTCCAGAAAACCTCTGTGTTCCATCCTGAGAGATTTTTTTCCCCATGAGGGTCTCAGAAACATAGTCAGAAAAACGTCAGATTCATATGTGGCGCTCTTGATTCTGACCAAGGTAACTATCATCAGAGTTTTTTTTTTGTACGTGCCCCTAGTGGGAACCGAACCCGGGACTCTCTGGTCTGCAGGCCGACATTCCAACCGCTGAGCCAAACCGGCCAGGGTCTATCATCAGAGTTTTGCTCAGCGGTGGCGAGAACAGATCGCACAAGGACCAGCTGAGAAGCATGAGTGTGGGGTGATCAGCCACCCTGCCTTCTTTCTGTGCCTCTAATCTGCCACCTGCCTCCTGCCACAGAAACTTTGGCTGGTCCTTACCTCTGCCTCGCTTGTCTTTTCCTAATAGTTTCTAACCATCTATAATGGTTTGGATTGTGTCCCCCAAAAAGGTATGTTGAAGTTTTGACCTCCAGTACCTCAGAAGGTGACTCTATTTAGAAACAGTCATTGCAGATTTAATTAGTTAAGTTGAAGTGAGGTCATATGGAATGGGGTGGGCCATTGATCCAGTCTGACTGGTGTCCATATATGAAGGTCTTGAGAGACACACAGGGAGAATGCCACGTGACCACAGAGGCAGGTATTAGACGAATGTAGCTGGATGCCAAGGAATTGCAAGGATTGATGGCCACCACCAGAAGCTAGGAAGAGGCAAGGAGGGATTCACCCAGAGCCTTAGAGGGGACATGGTCCCATTGACACCTTAATTTTTCGGACTTTTAGCCTCCAGAATGGTGATAGAATAAATTTTTGTATTTTTTAAAATTTTATTTTGAAATTAGTTTACATTTAATATTATTTTGTATTAGTTTCAGGTGTACAGCATAGTGGTTAGCCATCTGGTTTGTTGTGTTTTGTTATGGCAGCTCCTGGAAACTGATAACACCATCCTTACGATCTGAGTTCAAATGTCAAATTTTGGAGAAGCCGTCCAGATCCTTCCACAGCCTAGGGTGCATCCCCCTGCTCTGGGGTGCCCTACTGCCTTACTTTCCTTCAGAACACTTATCATGGTTAGAATTACTGCTGAGTTTGCCTTTTTTCTTACGCTGCAAACTCTCCGAGGGCAGATGTGATGTTTCTCGGTTTCATCATTGCATTCTGAGCTACCAGGGCTGTCCCTGCTGCAAACATCATTCTCTAAATATTAGTTGACCGACAAATATTGGCAAACTAATGAATAACAAGTCAAGTTTATTTAAAAATTTTATTTCTAGCTTTTCAAACTCCTCTGGAGGCCAATGTTTTGAACAGAAATTTTCTTGTTAAAAGTTGCTTTATCCAAGAGAAAGGATTGCTTTTTTGGAATCTTGAAATCCAGCCTTTTCATACTTAGTCATAATATTTTTCTTCAAAGTACTGAAAATATTTTTAGGTTTTCTTTTACATAAATAGTTTTCAAGATGGAAACAGTGTATAAAAAGCTTTGCTTAAATAGTTTGAAGTCTCCCTCTCCTCCACCCTCCATAAAATGCAATTTAGAATATATTTTCAATATCCTTTTCTTGATTATTTACCACTTAAGGGAGTAGCAGGACCATTTATTGAATTTGAAATGAGTTGACAAGTTGTTGAAAGTATTTTCCTTGCCTTTTCCTCGATGCTTGTCACCTTTCTTTGAAGCTGCTGGTATAGATTGTAAAGTACAGTATCTAAAGCTTCACGTTCCTTTTTGGCCACGTATAATAGTTACACGGAAAATTTAGAAGAATGAAAATATAAAGCTCAACTATAAAGTGATACATGGAAATAAGTGTCTCTTTATCTTCTGGTATTTAATCCAAAGTTATTAAAAAACAGTTTTCTTTTATTTTGGAAGAGTTTTTAGAGTTTGCAAGAAAACCAGTCATGTCTAGTTTTAGAGGAAAAAATGGATATCCTCTTTGTTTACTTGTGTGATCTCCATATGATTTTTGACCATTTTAAAGTATTTGTTCACGATGGGACATTTGGAGGGTGGGGTGCGGGAAGAAGAGGGTCAGAGCGTTCTGCAATGTCAGCTGTGCTGCCCGAGGAAGAACTGTGGGTGTGGGGTCAGCATGGATGATTTCAGCTCCAATTGGTGATACTGAGCTAGTCCTTAATGCTCTTGAGTCTCAGATTCTTCACCTGTACAATATTTTCTAACGTTGCTTAGAAGATGACTTCTGACAATACGTGTGGAAATGCTTCACCACATATTAAGTTCTCTGCAGATATGAATCAAGACTGAAGTTAATTAGATATAACTACAGATGTACACTTTTGTATCACGGTATCCCTTACAAAGTGGTCTTGTGGAAGAGGCAAACAAAAAATGGATAATTTCAACAGTAAATGCAGTGATAAAAGTACATGAGGAGTAATCACAGCTGATAGACATTTAGTGAGTGTTACCATGTATCATATACTTTACATTGTACTTTATATGTGTTATCCCATTAAATCCTTACAACCAAACCAGGAGGCAGTAATAATTATCTAGGGGACTTTCCCACAGTCAGCAGCTGGTAATGGATGAGCCTGGGACTGAAATCTAAGTGCATCTCCAGAGTCTCAGGCTTGATTACTGCACTTGGCAGTAACTTCATAGGTGTTTCAGTTTTATTACTGTGGGACATACCACCTCAATCTTTGTGATATAAAACAACAACCGTTTTATTATGTTCATGGATTTTGGTGGGTTATAAATCCATAAAAGGTCACAGCAGCAATAGCTTACCTCTTTTCCATGGTTTCTGGGCCTCGGCTGGGCAGACTCAAAGACTGAAAAGACTTAACAGCTCAGGCTGGAAGGCGATCTTATGTATCTCATGGTTGATTCTGGTTATTGGCTAGGACCATAGCTGGGGTCATTAGCTCAAAACACTCACATGTGGCCTCTCCATGTGGCTGCTTGAATTTTCTCACAGCACTGGGTATGGGTTTCAAGAGCAAACGTCCCCAAAACAACCAGGCTGCAGCTGCGTTGCTTTTTATAACCTAGCTTTGAAAGTCACATGATGTCATTTACAAGCCCCACTCCCACCCTAGATTGGTGGTGGTGGTGGGGGGAGACAACCACCATTCTCAATGGAAAGAGTGTCAAAGTCATATTGTAAGAACATGTGGGACTGTAAAACACAATCTACCACATTCCACCCTTGGACCACAACAATTCATGTTATTCCCACATGCAAAATACACTCAACCCTTTCTACAAGATCCCCAAGTCTCGTCTCAATAGGGCATCAGCTTGAAGTCCAGAATCTCAGCATTTAAATAAGATCTCGTGTGAATGCAGCTTTTTTTGTGCAATTCCTCTGGTGCAGTTTCTCTGAAGACCAGCGAATTTAAGACAAGTTGTCTACCTTCCTCCTTTTCTATCCAGTATACATTTGTGGGACAGGCATTAGATGAATGTCGTAGTGTGCCTATTTGAAAAGGGAAAAATGAGTGACACAGCAGTTACTGGTCCATAGCAATTTTGAAGTTGATCTGTTCCTAGTTCCTTGACTAGGGCTCAGTCCTATTGCTCGGGAATTGGTCTCTTGGCTTTTGGGTTCATGCTCTGAATTACCCTTCCTTTTCTCTAAGAAACTCCTGGTATTTGTCACTGAGTAGTTTTCTCAGCTGATTTTCTGCCCATAGTAGTTCAAAGATCAAATGCCTTCTGTCTTTGTCCTTTCAACTGAAAAATGAAATAATTCTTTAAAAGACTTTTCTGGTTTCCTGTGTATCTATTTATTCCATTAGACAGAAGTTATATATTTTTTGTAGTCAACAAATATTTATTAAGTGCCTACTATGTGCCAGATACTTTTTCTTACATGTGGAAGAAAAATAGTGTTAATGTACTGTGGGTGAAATTATGCAATACTGCAAACACAGTTTCCATTTTGAAAAACTTTCACTCTTTAAGATAATAGAGAAAAACTGGAAACAAGGCAAGGTTTTATCTTCATATTGCAGGAAAAATATTCACACCTGTGAAATCCCACCAGCTGGCATTATTGCTGTTCTGTGGATAACCACACACAAAAGCCGCTTAGGTAGTTATTCAGATGTTGGTGTCATAAATCATGACTTGCTTGTTGCATGTTTATGAAGCCTCAGAAAGGACTCTTCAGAAGATGATATTAGATCATTGAGATTAAATTCAACCTCAAAGGTTTTTTTTTTTTCCCAAAATAATTAAGGCAACAAACACAGCAAAATTTACAGTTTGTCCTTTGATAGGGTAAGCCACATCATCTTCAGGGTTGTGTACTCAAAACAAGGAAGAGTAAAATGATGACCAGGTTGTGTCATGTGATTTTGGTGGTAGGTGTGTGGATGCAGGAAATATCCCAGAGGACCCAGGAACACATTCTTAACTTCATCAGGATTAGCCTGGGCCTGGAAGTTATGGTCCCTAAACCCTACAGCTGGTGTTATCAATGTATCTCATCAAGCAGATACAGCACCGGGTTGCAGATGACTGTGTCCTCCAGGTGAGGATGTGGAGAGCTGTGGCAACATCATCATCACTTGTCAGTTCACACTTTCCTCCAGGAAAGCAGACTTCCTTAGGTGACCATCTTAGCTGACTGGCTCCGGAGGTCAGGGTCGCGACATTGTTCGGGGAAAGTTTGTTTCCAGTGGGAGACTCCACAGAGGGCCTTGGCCAGATGGAGATAAAGGTCATATTTGTGAAACTCTCTGAGATAAGCCTCTCTTTCTCGGACTCCCTTGGAATCTACTGTGCGACAATGTCCTTGTGGCTCTTAGAAGCCATGTTGTTGAAAGAGAAAATCTGACGTGTACCCTTAAAGCCTTAGAAGGCCTGTGCCTCTTTGAAATATTTTATGAGGTTATAACAAAGGATCTTAGAATCCCACCTGGATTTGATCTTTGGCTTGAGGGCCTTTCTTTTTATTTATTTAATTAAATTAATTAATTTATTTTTGTTACAGATGTTTCTCTTTTTCCCCACTGATTCCCCCCCCCCCCCGCCCTGTCCCCAGCTTTGTTGTCCATGTCCATTGTTCATGCATACATGCATGTAAGTTCTGTGGTTTATCTCTGCCCCCCCCACCCCCTCTTCTGGGGATTGCCAGTCTGTACCCCACTTCCACGTCTCTGGGACTACTCCATTCCTCGGACTGTTATGTTCATTATATTCCACAAATAAGTGAGATCATATGATACTTGTCTTTCTCTGTTTGGCTTGTTTCGCTTAGGATAACACTTTCCAGGTCTTGAGGGCCTTTCTTAATTTAAGAATTGTTTGCTGCTGGAGAGGTTGGGGATGAAAAACAGTTTTATATTTGAACCTAGTAAGTCCTGGCTCTTTTTTATTTAACATTTTATTTTTACACTTATTTATTTTATCACATTTTGTCATTGGAAAGAGGAAGAATTCAGGTGCCATTTTCAATATTCTCACTAAAAATCTTCTAACTCAGATCATTGAATTTTTTAGGTATATTTCCCTTTTTCCACATTACTGCAAGTGCTAGTGTTAGTAGATGTTCTGCTTCTTCATAAGAAGAGTCTCTTTCTTCCATCTTTCAATAACATTGTTAAAAAGATTTCTTTAACTTCTCACCAAAGACCTCCTCAAAGCCTTATAGGTTTGTACCAACCAGCAAGGACTATGTGTATTTATTTATTTATTTATTTATTCATTCATTCATTCATTCATTCATTCATTCATTCATTTATTTTTATCCTCACCTGAGGATATTTTTCCATTTTTTGTTCAGATAGAGTGGGAGGGAGAGAGAGGAAGAGGGATAGAGAGAAACATCGACGTGAAAGGGACACATCGAGTGGCTGTCTCCCTGCCTCCAGGGCTGGGGACAAACTGCAACCGAGGTACATGCCCTTAGCGGGAACTGAACCTGGGTCTCTCTGGACCAGAAACCGACGCTCTAACTGCTGAGCCAAACTGGCCAGGGCAAAGGCTCTGTGCTTTAGATTTTATTATAGCAGTACCAACTTCCAGGTATCAAAATCTATTTCTGAAACTATGGCTGTACTACAAACCACTCAAAACTCGGCATAAAACAGCAAGAATTTTGTTATGTGGGTCAGGAATTCTGAACAGGCAAGTCACATAACATCTCTTCTGCTCTGGCCACAAGCTTTCTTAGATTCAAGGAGAGGAAATACAGGTACTCTCTTGATGGAAAAAATGTCAAAGTTATTTAAGAATAGCATGTCGATGAGAGATGTTGTTGCCATCATCTTTGGAAAATATAATCTGCCATGATCAGAAACTATGGAATTATGAAGAATGAACACCTGAGGATTCCAGAAAGGCTGTGAGAAGGAGATTACCCCTGATCTAAGTCTTAAAGTATCATCATGATCCTCATTTGATGGCAAAGGAAACAGAGTTATGGGTATAATCTAAATTGTTAAACTATTATGAGTATAAGCCTCCTGAAGTAACTACTCTGAAATGAACACACACACACACACCCAATATTGAGTTAGAAATGTTTGCTTTATTTTATAGCCCAACTCCACATTAAATAAGTGTTTAACATTGATCTGTAAATGGTAAAAACAGTCACCAAGTCAAGAGATATAATTCAAATGATTTGATAACAAGGAGCTATAACTAGGAGGAACTGATAAACAACAAAAGTTCAATAAAAAAAAATCCAAGCAGAGACATTCAGCAAGAAGAATTCCATAGGAGGAAGAAAGAGAACTGAGAAACTGCCACAGCATGATGCAAAGGGACTCAAGGCAGCAAATCAGATGCCTGTACAACTTAGAGCTAAATATAGCCAAGACTGGACAACATCTGCGAATACACAGGGATGACATTGATTCTCCCTTTAATAGCTCTTGGTCACTGTTCCTATAGCCCTGTACTCAATGGGGTTGCCTATGCAATACCTTTCCTTGTTCAAATAATAATCTCTTAGTGAACAGAGGGCCATCTGGGTCTCTAAATGCCCATCCAATCCACTGCTGTTTTAATGGAGCTTTGTAGACGCTTACACAAAACTCCTTAAGGCCTGATCTCACCTTCTGTTGTGTCATCCACCTTAGCCTGGCCCAGTATTTATTTATTTATTTACATTAAATTTTATAAATTGCTCTAACATTCACACTGTTCAAAAAGTCAGAAAGAGTCAATAGATTTGCCATGAAATTCTCCCTCCCATCCTTGTCCTCGTCCCTCTTCCTCATAGGAAACCACAGTCCTTAGTCTCGCATATTGTTCTGGAGTTTCTTCACGCATTGATAAACAAATGTACAGCGTTGTATGTTCTTCTCACCTACCCTCACCTCCTGCCTTCTTCTTTAAACCCCGAAGATAGTATATTATGTAACATGTCCTGCATCTTGGAGATT
The DNA here is from genome assembly GCF_014108415.1 of Molossus molossus. Lineage (NCBI taxonomy): Eukaryota > Metazoa > Chordata > Mammalia > Chiroptera > Molossidae > Molossus > Molossus molossus. The sequence goes on along the minus strand of NW_023425351.1, from coordinate 41,126,809 downwards.
TTTCCTCTCACTTCATTACATAGTGAGTTTGTCTGTCTGTAAAACAGGTTGAAAAAAATTTTTAAAAATTATTTTTTCCTTTATTTTAGAGAGAGAGGAAGTGAGAGGGAGAGAGAGATAGAAACATCAATGAGAGAGCACATCGATTGGCCACCTCCTGCATGCCCCACTCTGGGGATCAGGCCCACAACCTGGGCATGTGCCCTGACCAGGAATCGAACCAGTGACCTCTTGGTGCATGGGTCGATGCTCAACCACTGAGCCACACTGGCCGGACTGAAAAAATTCTTAAACATCATCTAATGGGAGGTATTGGATAGAATATAGATATTGGGATTAGGATTAATATAAACTTGAAACTCATCTTTTCCATTTAAAAACCATGTAATATTGGGAAAGCTCCCTGATCTTTTAGAACAATGTTCACCTTTAAAAGTGGTGATAATAATATTTTGCAAGTTTGTGGTGAGGCCTTCAGCACAAGATTAGATGTAAATGGCTCAGAACATAGTGGATGTTACAAGCTGCCTAGCATTACTTATCATCTGAAGTTGGAATGACAGTGGTTACTCTTCAGTGCTCCAAAACTCATCCTGATCTGGTTCTTAAGGCTTCTCTCCTAAACAGGCTCCACCTGATATTTGGTAGTACTTAAGAGGAATGATGGAAATAAGCAAATCTTCGACTGAAGTCTGTGTGACTGTGGTAGAAGATATACAATTCTGCACCATTTCATGTCATTTGCCATATAAGTTTGTAGTTTCTCTACTAAATGGATGGGGTCACATGATTTGCTTTGATCAATAGAAATAGGTGGAATATTAACAGGAATTGAAAATCAATCAATCAATAAAATAGAAAGTGGTGAAAGTGATGGTGTGTCAGTCCCTCATTTTTGAGAGGCCTTGTGTGTTTCCACTTTCCTGTTTGTACCCTGCCATGGCTATGAGGAGAGTGTGTCTGCGTGAGCCCTCTGGTCCTAGGAGGAGGACAGAGCCATCAGGCTGGCCCACCCCGGTCGCACCAGCCTAGGTCCGCTGACTCCCAGACGACCCACAGGTGTGTAAGTCAAATAAGTGGTTCAAGTTAAACACTAAGATGTTGTGGTTATTTGTTACACAGCAACAGCAAGCCCGTGCAATGACACTTCAGCAGTTTCTAGGAAACTGTTGAAAAATAACAGGAAATTCAGGAAAAGCCTCAACTAGCTGAGCACCGATTTAACATGGAGCTACGTGGGCAGGGGAGGGGTCATGGAGATTAAGAAATGAAATGGTTAGGCATGTTTACAATGCAGCCAGACAGGGATGAGGAAGGGGAATATAAATTGTCTGCAAATATTTGGAGTACAGATATCAGGGGTGGGGTAAACAGATGTTTCCAAGAGGGAAAATGCATCACTGACGAGCCAACAAAAACTTGTTAAGTTGGGGCAGGAAAAGTCTTCATGATAAGATCTGTATCTTGCTTGCTCCCGAGGAAGCGTCAGAGGGCCCCGTGCTTTGATACTTTTAAATTTAACTGAGCAAGGGAAGTAACCTCTGGCCAACTGGATGGGCGGGAGAATCAACAGGCCAGTACACTGAGCATTTAACTACCGCTAGACAGATGGGCATCTATCTCGTCCCCAGTGATCTTCCTGCTGTCTAACTGCCTCAGCCTGTGCACCTAGACAACTTAAAAGAGGAAATATTGGAAATAATCTCTTGACCCAGGACACTTTCCTTTAAAATTAGACATAAGGCACAAGCAGACCTGACAAGGAGTTGAGGTTAATGGGCTTTGGGTCATGAATTGGGGTAATTGGAGTCAAGTCAGGTTGGTCTTTTTGAAGATGGCACACCGCCTGGGACTTGCATCCTGTCACTGATAGCCAATCCGGGCAGAGGCCTCGTTGCTGTCGTCGTAAATGTTTGGGCAGGCTAGTAAATAGTGGGCTGGGAGGCTTTTCTTTCTACCCGTCTTTCTTTTTCTTTTTTTTTTGGAAAAAAAAAAATGTAACAGCAAGATTGAACATTTCAGGGGAAAGTAATTCCAAAAGAAGTTCATGTTCCCTGGATAAATACAGGCTTTCAATACTCCAAACAGCCATTCTAATTTCTTCTTCAGGAAACACATTTTATTCTAAAAGACCCATTTAAAAGCCTTTCTTGCAATTTGGAGAGTCGAATAGTCTGTTGGTTATACGGGAATGGATTTTATGGGAGTGTTTTCAGACTTCTCTTGGTGAGAAGGAATTCACGAGGGGACAGGGCAACATAATGTACCTTCTTGCCATTAGCTAAGAAGGAAATGTCTGTCTTTAGTTTTAACAGGGGCTGGGGCTATGTGAATAGCTTCTCCTGGTATTAGTAATAATCTACTTCATAATGCTTTAAAAATAATCTGTAGGCTTATGTTGGTTTCTCACAAATGAATTCCTTCCAGAGTCTGAAAATAGAGACTGGGAGACTGGGTACAGCCTCCTTCTGAGGGTTGATTGAAAAAAGAGTTGCTTCCTCTTGGTTGTTTTCTGTGATCTTATTCAGATTCAATAATCTTGACGTTCATGAGTTAATACAGTAGAAATAGAATATTTAAGAGAAGATAGAGCACTGTTGTTTCCAGGGTGAGATGTAGTGGCAGCAGGGAAAGACTAGCTTCCAGGCAGGTGGCAGTAGCTCGGGGATGTAGCTTTACAGGTGTGTGAAAGCCTTTTCCCTGAGTTCGCTCTCCTGTATTTGTATATACACATGGAGTGCTTTAATAAACAAATAAAGACAATCTGTACATTTAAAAAATGATTAATTCAAAGCCACAGAGTAGGTGAAAGAATTGGAGGGTTCTGCGATTAGAAAAAATGTTCTCATCACAAATGGAATCTGCTTTCATGATAGACTCCAATAAACAAAAAGGACATTTAAATCATCTGTAATGTCACCATTCACTGAGAGATGAAGAACTTCAGAAATCCATGTGGGCAGGTAAGACCTACACCCCTGTGGTCTTTACCTCTATTGGCAGGAGGGAAGTGGGTCTCCAGAACCCTGCAAACACCCCTTTCCTCCCTCCACTTGCAACTCCCACACTCTATGGCCTGCCCCCGCCTGGAGACAGCAGGATGAATCATCCCGGAGTTAGTGATCTCCGTCTCCCTCACCATTTCTTATTCCCCAGGACTCTCTGACCCAATCTCTTTCCCCCTAAAGCCCAAATTTTCAATCTGTGATATTCTGCCCTCTGGAATTCAAGGTTACTCATCAACCCTGTATGCCCAGTGTCACCAAAATTTTCCTTCACTTTCTTGCTCTGACAGCTGAACCCTGGCCCCCCTCTGCCTCCCTCTCACCCAGTGACTGCTTTCTTTTTCATACCCTTCACATCAGAGAGCCTAGAGATGAATTTGATGTCCTTCTGCTTCCTCAACACCCCCCCCCCCGATTATTCTTTTTGACTTCTCCCTGAAAACCCTGGCCTGGACTCTCCATTTCTCCCACTGCGGACATCTTTCAGCTCTACCTCCCTCTGTTCCTCATTCCCTCAAGCATGTTCAATGTCAAGCTTTCTATCAGGAGTAATTCTACTCACTGTAAATCTGGGAGGTTTTCAGTATCCAGATAAGTAACTATTCTAGTACCTTCACCTCTCAGTTGCTTGACTTCCTCTCTTTCAATGATCTTGTCTTCTACCCCATCTCAGACTCCACTTCAAGTCCATGTCTTAGACTTTGGCATTACCAATAACCATGCCACATCCACAATACCATTTTTTTTTCTTTTGCAGTTAACTCCCTCTAGTATCCCAATGACAAAACCTCTTCCGTGCCATTGCCATGTACACTCCAACAGGTCTACCTCTTTTCACGGTCCTTAGAACCCTCTCATGTCCTCACCTCCCTCCTTACCTTAGATCCCATGGCCCAGTTGGCACAGGGTCCCTTAAATATGCTATTAATTTCCTTTCTTTTTCTTTCTCATCATATTCTCTTGGCAAAACCCTGTTTTTATCCAGCTCTCTGCTAATTCTGTGTCTGTTCAGCTGAGTGTGGCTGGAAAGAAACTCATGTTTATGCTGACCGGGGCGCCTTTCAATTCATGGCCACTAACCTCACGCGGGCCTTTATCGCCTCCTGGCAATCTCATTACATTTTCTTAGTCCATTTACACTCCTGCTCCCTGAGTGAGCTATTTTACATCTTTCTCTCTCTTCTCAAGTCTCTTCCACAGTCCTTACTCTCAGCCTGCTGCCTGTGTCACAAAGAGAAGCAATTAGAAGAGGATTTCCATGTTTCCATCACCATATCTACCCACCTAATTGCATGTGTGTCCATGCACTGCCTGCCCTGCTCTGCAGATGAGCTGTCTATGCTCCAACCATGAGCAAGTGAGCACTGCTACTTCAGCACAAGTTCCCATCCCCTCTCACCTACTCAGGGACATTGCAGTTTTGAGAGTGTGTGTGTGTGCGCCTCTGTCTGTGTACAACTTTTTATTAAAATGTATTACAAATTCTTGGGCCCATGTGAAGTACAATGGTTTATTGATGAAGATTTAGCACAGCAGACAGAGAAGTTCTGTACTTATTTATTGTTCCATCAGTGGAAGTGAAGAGTCTTCATAGTGTCCAGGCATCATTCCTCTTTCTGTTCAGACCCAGTGACCATCACTTTGTGTTCTTTACTGTCAAATGTGATGCTTCTGGCTTATGCACATTTCCTGTTATAAGAAAAGGTAGCAAGGCTGTAATTACTTTGCCAGGGCTCTTCATCACCTGCTTGTATTAAAATAGCATTGATCTTCTTGCCTCTGCATTTCCTTAATAGCATTTATTTAATGCTGGTTATCTTATTATTCATGAATCTACAATATTATGCTGCCTGTGAGTGCTAGTGTTCAGTGACTCTCTCAAAGGTTATTACTGTGCTTCATTGCTGACCACCACAAATGCACGTCTTACACAGGGCATGCTGGAAAATATGAACAACCCTTCCTTTTCTGGTCATATTAAATTACCATTCAGAAGTTTATTGAATGAACATAACAACAGTCTTTTCTTGTACCCTTTGGGATGTAATCATTGCATTCCTAGGATGTGATTTCTTTCCACGTCGACCCCACCCCGCCCTGCACACACTGCGATCCGGAAGGAAGGATAGGAGAGGAGTGGAATGAGAAAGAGAGAGGTCTCATTCACCCTAGGAGCATCTCCTCACCCCCTGCCATCTAACATAACTTAAGATCAACTTGGGAGAGCCTGCCATCACTACATTGATTGGAGACTAGAGATGACATCAGTTGGAATTGTCCACAGGTGCTGTAGAGCAACTGCCTCAGAAAGACATTAGAGGAGATAGCATGTCCCCTCTGAGGACAGTGTGACACATGGGGTGGAGTCTCAGGGAAAGTAGATGACTGTCTGGGTACCAGCTGCAGGGGCATACAGGATAAAAAGTGCCTCTTGCTGTGAACTTGAGGTAGCATTGCAATCAGAACACAGTTGGGTGAGAGCTGTCACACAAGAATTGGCAGTAGACCACTGGTAGCCCAGACTCCTCACTTTATTCTGTATCCTGCTCAGGTTATCCAAAATTAGCACATCAGCACCATTCCTAGTGGCCTAATCCTGCACAATCCTACAAAAGAAATACTGCTCTGGTGCACTACCTAATTCTAGGGGACACTATTCACAAAAACTACAACGTGAATGCAACTGTACTGTGCAGGGTAGTGACTGTAAAAAATAAATTAAAATAAAGAAAACAATTTTTTCATACCCAGTGACAATGAACTCCTTCTCTGAACTTCAGACTCTCATATATTCTTTCTTAACATATCCACTTAGCAGTTAAACCTAATGTCTAACATAAAATTTGATTTTCTCTCCTAAATCTGCTCTTCCTGTAGTCCTCTTGCTTCAGTAAATGATCATGCTGTCATTCTAGTTGTCCAACCCCAAGTCCTTTGATTCATCGTTGACTTCTCTTTTGTCTTACTCTATGTCCCATCTATCAGCAAACCCTGTTGGTTTTTCCTTCAAATATGACCACAACTTACTACCTTTACTGTTGCCACCCTGGTCTAATCCACAATGATCTATTTCCTGTATGTACTATTTCAATAGTTTTCTAACTGGTATCCATGCTTCTATCTTTGGTCTCTCTAATCTATTCTTAACAGAGTAGCCAGCATGAGCCAGTTATTATGTCAGATCATGAAACTCCTCTGCTCAAAACAACCTATTGGCTCATTATTTAAACCCAAAGTTCTAAATGTCCCTCACAAGGCCCTCTATGATCTGGCCTCTGCTTCTTCTCCCACCCTCTCTCCTACCCTTTGCCCTTTGCTCGTGATACTGTGTCCGCAACAGTGTGCTTTCTGGTCCTTGAACATGGCAAGCCCGTTCTCAGCTCCCAGCTCCCAGCTCCCAGCCCAGCACTTGTTTCCTGTTTGGATTGCTCTTCTCTTTAATGTCTCCATGACTTGGCCTCTCACCAACTCGGCATCACAGATCAGCTGCCATCCTATCAGGGAGAACTTTCCTGACCACTCTCATTGAATTGGCAAAAGTTTCCCTCCAATAACTGTCAACCCCTACCCCCATCTTCCTGGCTTGTTTTACCTATAGTAGCTATTACCATCGGATACACTATATACTTCACTTTCAAATGTTATTTATTGCCTGTGTTCACCCACCAGAAGGTGAACTCCACGAGGGCAGTTATTTTTGTCTGGTTTGCTCACTTTTATATCTGGCACAGAGTAGATGCAGTATTTGTTGAATGAATGACTAAACCACTTACTGCTGATTTTCCCCCCCTTTCTGAATACCGTATGTATTTACATATACAATATTATTTAAAACCCAGGACTATATTGCACGGATTTTTTTCTGACTTGTTTTAACAATATTTCATGAACATCACCGGTCCATTCCTTAGTCTTCTATAACATCCATTTTAACGACTGTAAATTTCACTGTTTAAGGGGTGGGAAACCTTTTTTGTGGCAAGGGCCATTTGGATATATATAACATCATTCACAGGTCATAAAAAATTATCAACTTAAAAATTAGCCTGCTGCACTATTTATAATAGCTAAGATCTGGAAACAGCTCAAATGTCCATGAGTAGATGAGTGGATAAAAAAGCTGTGGTACATATACACAATGCAGTACTATGCAGCTATAAGAAAGAAAGATCTCTTATCCTTTGAGATGACATGAAGGGACCTGGAAAGTATTATCCTAAGCAAAGCAAGCCAAGTAGAGAAAGACAAATATCATATGATCTCACTTATATGTGGAATATAATAAACATAATAGTCTGAGGAACAGGGTAGTCCTAGAGACATGGCAGTAGGGTACAGACTGACAATCCCAGAAGAGGGGCTGGGGGAGAGAGAAACCACAGAACTTATATGCATGTATGCATGAACAATGGACATGGACAACAAAGCGCGGGGTGGGGGGGGAGGAAGTAGGTGGAGGGTGTCAATGGGGGAAGAAGGAGAAACATCTGTAACAGCAACAAAAAAATTAGCCTGCTATATTTTGTCAGGCTAATTTGATGAGGCTTGTGATGTTAGCTGGTATTGATTCACGGGCCTTATACAGCTTGCGGGCCGGACATTCCCACCCCTGAATGCTGCATTTTCTCAAGGGCTAACAACTATATTGCACTAACTACTTAGCCATTCCTGTGATTATTTTTTAATAATAGTAATTATTATAATTTATAAAGCACTTCTTTTGTGTCAGGCTCTGGGCTGAGAACTTGATATGCATTATGTCAATTAATCCTCTTAACAAGCCAGTGAAGTAGGTTTTTGAGGCAGGAATTAGTAGCAACTGAAGTTAAGTAACTTGCTCAAGGTCACACAGGTAGAATATGGCAGGGTTATGTTTTAAACCCAGGTCTGATTCCAGAGCCCACATTCCAAATTGATAAACTCTGCAGGATAATTTTTTAGAAATGGTATTTCTGCTTAATGCCCAATTCTTAAGTGGTCAGGAGTTCTTGAAGGAGTTGAGTCATGATTGTTAGTTTAGAAGAAAGTGTTAGAGACAGTGCTTCCTGTCATAGAACCACAGAAAAAACAAAACAAAACAAAAAATCTGTAATGCTATTCATAGTATGAAAACAGTACACATATATAATAAAAATTCAAGTCATAGCAGGGTATGTAGTGAAAAATGTGTCTTTCTACCCCATACCTCCCAATCCTACCAACCTGGAAGCATCACCATTAGCAGTTACTCATAATTTTTCCCAAATTAGAGAATTTCTTAATTTAAGATTTTTTTTTTATCCTCACCCGAGGACATTTTTGCATTTTTTGTTCAGACAGAGCAGGAGGGAGAGAGAGGAAGAGAGAGAGAGAGAAAGATCGATGTGAAGGGACACATGGAGTGGTTGCCACCCGCACGACCAACCAGGGCCGGGGACAAACTGCAACCGAGGTACATGCCCTTAGTGGGAACTGAACCCAGGTCTCTCTGTACCGCAGGCCGACGCTCTAACCGCTGAGCCAAACCGGCCAGGACAACTTAAGATTTATTTTTATTTTTTTTATTATTATTTTTTTTATCCTCACCTGAGGACATTTTTCCATTTTTTGTACAGATAGAGTGGGAGGGAGAGAGAGGAAGAGAGAGAGAGGGAAACATCAATGTGAAAGGGACACATTGAGTGGCCGCCACCCGCACGACCAACCAGGGCCGGGGACAAACTGCAACCGAGGTACATGCCCTTAGCGGGAACCGAACCCGGGTCTCTCCGGACCGCAGGATGCTCTAACCGCTGAGCCAAACCGGCCAGGGCAAGATTTTTTGATATGGTTTGTCATTTAAGAGAGTTCTCCAACAGGCTATTTAAAGAAAGTAAAAAAAAAATAGAAAGATCTTTGAGAATCTCAAAAATTGAAACCAAGAGTCCTAAGGAGATAAGTAAGCATGGTATTTGAAGAAAGAGTAAGCAAACCACTGAACTTGTTTCCTTTCGTTCAGGACCTCATGTTGCTCAAGGTAGAGAATGATGACTCCCTGTCTACTTTCTCTTTTAAGAAATTATTATCATTATTCATTGGGAGAAGACATTTTTTTTTTTTTTTTTTTTTTTTATCCTCACCAGAGGACATTTTTCCATTTTTTGTTCAGGTAGAGTGGGAGGGGGAGAGAGAGAGAGAGAGAGAGAGAGAGAGGGAAACACCGACGCGAAGGGACACATCGAGTGGCTGCCACCCGCACAACCGACCAGGGCCAAGGACAAACTGCAACCGAGGTACGCGCCCTTAGCGGGAACCGACCTGGGTCTCTCAGGACCGCAGGCCGACGCTCTAACCGCTGAGCCAAACCGGCCAGGGCCATTTTTTTTTTTTTTTTTTTTTTTTTAATCAGGCAAACTTTTTATTGTTTTGTTGTCTTTTTAAAAATTTTTTTCTTTTGTTCCCCTGATGCCTGGTACACAGTCAGCGCTCAATAAACGTCTGTTTGAATACATGAAGTTAGCTAAGAAGAATATGGCTTGCTTAGCTTCTAGAAGCTCTGTTCTGAGGGAACTGAGTAGCCCAATCCTAGTCCCACCAAGGACCATGAAGACACTGCGACTGTCCTCTATGGAGCTAGGAAAGAAGGTCTCTCTGGTCTTGACCTTGCAGGTGCTGAAAGAGGAGCTAGACCTGGAAGCAGGGGAGGGGCAGAGAGTGGCCAGGGGGGAAGAGACTTCTGGGAACCCATTCAGAATGGACTCCATAGGACCCCAAAAGACGACTCAGTGGGAACAGATGAGTGTGCATCCATTCTCTAACTTCTAGATGTATTCATAATTGAGTCCTGTAATTTTTGCAAAGCCCCAGAGAGCCCACTTTCACAACCTTTCCCAGAAACCCATTGTGTGGACGCACCACAGTTTGTTTACCCATTCACTAGCTGAGGACATTCTGTTTGTTTTCAGTTTGGGGCAATTATAAATAAAACCATTATAAACATTTGCACATAAGGTCTTGTGTAAACACAAGTTCTAATTTCTCTTTTGTAAATACCTAGGAGTGAGGTTCCTGGGTCACACAGTAAGTGTATACTTAACTTTAGAAGCAACTGCCATTGTTTTTCAAAATGACTACCTTTGGTATTCCTACCAGCAGTGTATGACAGATCCAGTTCCCTCATATCCTCACCTGCACTTGCTATTGTTACTTTTTTGATTTTAGCTATTCTAATAAGTGTGTATCTCACTGTGGTTTTAATGTGCATTTCCTTCATTAATGATATTGGACATCTTTATGTTTATTTTAGTGAGTGTTTAAATCTTTTTCCATATTTTTCACTGTATTCTTTTATTAAAAAAACCTTTTTTGCCCTGGCCGGTTTGGCTCAGCGGTTAGAGCGTCGGCCTGCGGTCTGGAGAGACCCGGGTTCGGTTCCGCTAAGGGCACGTACCTCGGTTGTAGTTTGTCCCCGGCCCTGGTTGGGTCATGCGGGTGGCAGCCACTCGATGTGTCCCTTCACGTCGATGTTTCCCTCTCTCTTTCTCTCTTCTTCTCTCTCCCTCCCACTCTATCTGTACAAAAAATGGAAAAACGTCCTTGGGTGAGGATAAAAAAAAAAAAAATCACTTAAAAAAACCTTTTTATTTTGAATGAACTTTAGAGTTACAGAAACATTGCAAAAATAGTATGTAGAGTTTTCATATATCCCTCACTTCGATGGTAACTTAATATCAACAGCTGACACAACCACAGACTAATGATCACAGCCAGGAAATCGACATTGATATGTTATTAACTAAATGCAGATCTTATTCCAATTTCACCACTCTTTCTATTACTGTCTTTTTTCTGTTACCGATCTTAATTGAAATTCCACTGTGCATTTTGTTGTTATTTTTCCTCCATTTGCTCTAAACCATGACAGCGCCTCAGTTTGTCCTTGTATTTCACAACCGTGACTGTTGGTCAGTTATTTTGTAGGATGTCCTCCATTTGGTTTGCCTGATGATTTCTCACAGTTGGAATGATGTTGTGCAAATTTTGTCAAAAATACCACAAAAATGATATTGTGATCTCTGTGCCTCATGTAAAAGGTTCATGGTGTTTCCCTGGCCAGTTTGGCTCAGCAGCTAGAGTGTCGGCCCGCTAACTGGGGAGTCCTGGGTTCAGTTCCCGCTAAGGGCACATACCTCAGTTGCAGTTTGTCCTTGGCCCTGGTTGGGGTCATGTGGGTAGCAGCCACTCGATATGTCTCTCTCACGTCGATGTTTCTCTCTCTCTCTCCCACTCTATCTGAAGATAAATGCAAAAATGTCCTCAGGTGAGGATAAAAAGAAAAAAAAGGTTCATGGTATTAATGAACTAGTGACGCTAACCTTGACCATTTAATTAAGGTGGTGTTTGATGAGTTTTTCACTGTGAAGTTATTTTTCCCTTTGCAGTCTTGGGAAGATGTTTTGAGACTATAAAAATATTCCTTTTCCCTTTAAGTTTTCACCCAGTAATTTTAGCATTATAAGTTAATTGTGTATGCAGTGGTTTTAACTGAACAGGGATTTTTTTCATTCCTCTCTTCTCTTGGCATGTGTTACTTGGAATTCTTCTATAGGGAAGAGGTGTCCCGACTTCCCATTTATTTATGTATTTATTTCTTTGTCTCAGTATAGACTCATGGATATTTATTTTATTCTACTGATTAAAATTCAATACTGTCATTATTTATCTTGTTGCTCAAATTGTTCCATCTTTAACTATTAGGAGTTCCTTCTGCTGGCTCTTGTATTTTTTTTATTTTTATTTTTTGATAAATCCCATCCGTTTTTGAGCAACTCCCATTATTCTGCCACCACAAGATATTGATCTTGTATTTTTCTTGACTGAGTCCCAGAATCATTTTCTTCTTCAAGAGACGCTGGTCCTTTTATTGGAGAACGGTGATTAGAAATAAAAACCTGGAGACTGGGTGTGCTCATTGCTACCCGGTGTCATTGCTTCTCGGCCCTCCCAGCAAATTGTGCTAGAAATACATGTCTGTATTCTTACCCACACAGTCCTCTTTTTGTAACTATCTGTATAGATATTAAAAACAGTGAGTTCATCCTGATACCTCTGATTTCAATCCAACACCAGAGGGTTCAGCCTTTCTTTATTTGTAACTTCTTTCTCTAACTATAAGAAATCTGTCTCTCTTTGTTTACAGTATTTATTTATTTATTTAATTTATTTTTTTATCCTTACCTGAGGACATTTTTTTGAATTTATCTTTAGATAGAGTGGGGGTGGTGGTGGTGGAGAGACACATTGACTGGTTGCCACCCATATGACCCCAACCGAGGCTGGGGACAAACTGCCACCGCGGTACATGCCCTTAGCAGGAACTGAACCTGGGACTCTCTGGTCACAGGCCGATGCTCTAACCACTGAACAAACTAGCCAGGGAAGTTTTTATTTATTTATTCACTTCTAGTTCACACATAAAGTAATTCAGAATACTAACCCTCTCTCTTTGTGAGAATCACATTTTATAAACAGATTACAGTATTTGGTACCATTATTTTTCTCTTTATCCTTATGGCATTCAGTCAAGATATTGTGTTCCCAAGTTTCTTTTCTTCCCACCCTTTTCAATATGGGTATGTTATTTATTTATAATAGAGTGAGGTCCATTTCTCATATTTTGTATTCTATTTTTGGTTTTCCCCACATCTTAGTTAGTTTTAATTATTTGCTTAATTTGCGGGTGGGGGAGGGATATGTAAAGTGTATGTAAAAATTCACTCTAGTTTTAAGAGTCAGAGCTATAAAGAAAGATAGGTTTACCTATGCCACCATCTTGATTGGAAGTAGTCTTGGCTGAGCCTTGCAGCCGGTTGACCAGGGCATCAGTCTCTCCCAGTGAAGTCAACAGCAATCAAGGCTCAGCTATAACAAGACAGTTCTCACAGCCCATAGAGGGACACACCTGGAGTACCCAGCTTGGGTGACTGGGGGAGGCTGTGCCACTGAGCCCTACAGGATGCTTACTACACAAAGCCCCTCTACTAAGTCCAGGAGATGTAGCAGCTCTGCCTAATACATAGAAACAAATATAGATAAGCAACCAAAATGCAGAGAAAAAGAGGCAAGCAAATCACAGACACAGAGTTCAAAACAATGGTTATAAGGGAATCAACAGTAGAATAAATGAAGCAGAGGATCAACTCTGTGATTTGGAATATAAGGAAGCAGAAAACACCCAATCAGAACAGAAAAAAAAATGAGGTTAGTGGAGGGAGATTCTGGGACAACTTCAAGTGTACCAACATTCACATCACTGGAGTGCCAGAAAGAGAAGAGAGAGAGCAAGAAATTGAAAACCTATTTGAAGAAATAATGATGGAAAACTTCCCTAACCCAGAGAAAGAAATAAACATACAAGTCCAGGAAGTACAGACAGTCCCAAACATGATGAACACAAAGAGGCCCACACCAGCACACATTATAATTAATTGCCAAAGATTAAAAACAAAGAGAGAATCTTAAAAGCAGCAAGAGAGAAGCAGTTAGTTATCTAGAAGGGACTTTCCACAGACTGTCAACTGGATTCTCAACAGAAACTGCAGGCCAGAAGGGATTGGCACAAAATATTTGAAGTGATGAAAAGCAAGGACCTACAACCAAGATTATCCTATCCAGCAAAGCTATCAATTAGAATCAAAGGACAGATAAAGAGCTTGCCAGACAAGAAAAAGCTAAAGGATTCATCACCACCAAAGCAGAATTACAAAAAAATAAATTAAAGGGTCTTCTTTAAGAAGAAGAGGATTAAGAAAAAGATAAAAAATATGATCAATAAAATGGTAATACATGTCTATCAACAATTTAATCTAAAAATTAAACAAACTATCAGAACAAAACAGATTCATAGATACAGAGAACATTTTGATAGTTGCTGGATGGCAGGGGAGTTGGTGGGATGGGTGAAAAAGGTGAAGGGACTAAGAAGTATACATTGGTTGTTACAGAATAGTCATGGATGTAAAGTACGGCAAAGGGAATATAGTCAATAATATTATAACAACTATGTACGGTGTTAGATGGATATGAGATTTATTGGGATGATCACTTAATAAGTTATATATGTCTAATCACTGGGGTGGACACCTGAAACTAATATAATAATGTATGTCAACTTTGATTAAAAAATGAAAAATGATTTAAAAAAATAAAAAAAAAGATAAGTTTAGAGAACTATCACCCTCATTTCATTTCTGCTACTCTCCCCCCATCTCCCTCTTTTTTTGTGCTTGTTGCTATTGGAGAAACATTTCCTCTAAGCTGAAAGTGAAACAAAGTATATGTATGTATACTAACCAGTTACACACACACACACACACACACACACACACACACACATACACACATCTGTATGTAACTGTTTGTGTCTATATTAAGCTAAACATGAATTCATACTGATGTGCCCAACTCTAGTCAATGATTATTGCCTTACCCTCTTGTTTATGTATAACCTCCCATTTCATTAGTAAAAAACCAGGCTCCCACCATACATCATCCATTTACTTAATTCTGCATTCAATTTTGGGATTTCCTAACCTCCTGAATGATTTTTTAAAAATGTGCATACACTCTTTCTCCTGTAAGGTTCTATGGGTTTTGACAAATGCCTAGGGACATGTACCCACCACGTCAGTATAATACAGAATAGTTTCATCACCATAAAAATTCCCTGTGCCTCACCTCTTTATCCCTTCTCTCACTCTCTCCTGACTCCTGGAAACCACTAACCTTTTTAACTCTATAGTTTTGCCTTTTCCAGAATGTTATGTAATTGGAATAATATTGTAGGTGCTGTTCTAGATTGGCTTCTTTCACTTAGCAGTGTGCGTGTAGCAATTAGTGTTTAGAGTTGGGTCTGAAGGGCTTTTTCAATGTTCCTCTCTTATCCTCTGCTTTGGCCTTGCCTGTGCGCCTGTGCCTGTGCCTGAGAAGGGTCTCCCTCCATGTTGCTCTCAACATGTAGACGGCTGCTGCTCGTGGTGGGGGTGATCTCTGTTGTCCTGGTCCACTCTTTCTTGGCAGCCCTCTCCCCATGGTTCTGTGGCAAGACTTTCCCAGGGATCTTGTTCTTATCTCTGTGGCAGCCAAAGTTTCTCTTGCATCTCTGGAAGAGTTGTTTACTACTGCAGAAGAGTTACTAGTTTCCCAGAGACTTATACTATTTTGGGCCCAGGATGTTCTTCTGCTTCTTCTCCAGGAGTAGGGTGTTTCTTTTTCCTTCACTCAGCTATAATGGGTCTTAACTGTGTCTTGGGAACACAGGGTTGCTGCCATTCTTCCACTGGCTTATAGCTTTTTCTATACATGGGATATAGGTTCAGATGGAACCTGTACCATTCTTACAGTGGTCCTGCTCTCTTCTTCTAGTTCTACACCACAAAAGGAGGCTCTCCTGATCTCCTGTCCTGTATCTCACCTTTCTTTTGGCCACCTGGTGGAGATCTGTGGAGAAGAGACAGCCAGTGATCACAAACTCCTTTGTGGCTGCAGCTCCAAGGGTCTGCATGTTCCCTGTAGCCTACATTTGGCCGTTAGCAACTTATGAAAGATTTAGCTGAATTCTGACCAATTTGTGTGGAGTCTGACATTTCTTTCTCCCATGCTCTGCCCCAGGTGAGCCAGGGCCCTCATGCTGTCTCCTGGGAGGGTCTTAGCTTCCCTTAGATTTCATACTCTTTGGAAGCTCTGAGATCTCTGCTCTGTAACTGGCTCTGCCAATGTTATAGGTTTTTAGTTTATCCAGGTTTTTTATGTTCTTGGAGTGAAAGTTATGTGCTGTCCAGCTTTTTACATTCTACCCATAGGCCAAACACGGAAGAGGCACTCATGTGTACACTAATGTTTAATGCATTTTATGTGAAGGTTTGACTGTTAAATGCTTTTTCCTTAGCTTATCAACAAGTGAACCTTCCTATGTCTACCTAAATGGGTCATAGGCCCACTGAGGGCCACAAAAAGAGAATTGGACTTCTTTATTTCTCCCAAAGTGCTCCATGCACGGGGTTCACTATGCCATTGACTATAATACCCAATCTTTTACAATCTGGTTTAAATCTATTTCTTCGTATTCTACTCTTAATTTGAAAAGCTAAACAAATTGCTATTTACCATGTACTGAGTGGAACAGTGCCCCTCAAAACTTTATGTCCACCCAGAACCTGTGAATGTGATCTCATTTAGAAATGGGGTCTTTGCCTATGTAATCAAGTTAAGATGAGGGCGCACTGAATTAGGGTGGGTCCTAATCCAACCTGACTGGTTCCTTATAAGAAGAGGGAAATCTGGACACAAACACACAGGGAAGGCCATGTGCAGATGGAGGCAGAGATTGGAGTTATACTGTCATAAGCCTAGGAGTGCCAAGGATTGTCAGCAACCACCAGAATCTCGAAGAGGAAGGAAGGACTCTACTCAGAGTCTTAGAGAGCATGGCCCTGCCAACACCTTGATTGCAGATTTATAACCTCCAGCACTGGGAAAAAATAAATTTCTGCTCTTTTAAGCCACCTGGTTTGTAGTAATTTATATAAAGACCAGGATGAAGAATCTCCCATGTGGTAGACTGATTGCAAAAAGGTCCCCAATCTTTCAGCCTTCTCCCTGTTTCCATACATTTTGCATTTTGAACATGCAGCTCCTCCTATCAAGAGGTAAAGTTTCTTTCTCCACCCTTTCAATCAAGTCTTGTGATTTTCTTTGGCCTGCACAGCATGTGTCAGGAATGGCAGTGAAACAGTTTTGAGCCTAGACTTCATGAGCCCTTGCACATTTCAATACTTTCTCTCGAAATCATGTAAATGAGTGCAGGCTAGCCTGTCAAATGATGAGAAGCATATGGCCTAGTCATGCCTGTTATTCCATATAAGAGTCAACCAACTGCTACACAAGAGAGGAAAATGTCACAGACCAGCTAGCCTCCAGCTGACAGACAGTTGGCTGAAAATACACATATGAGCCTAGCTGAGATCAACTAAGCCTATACTAGATAAGTAGAGCCACCCAGTTGACCTATATGCTTCTGAACTGTAGTAAATGGTTGTTTTACACATCACTAAGTTTTGATTTGTTACACAGCAATAGATAACTGATATGGCCTTGGAAGCATACTTTATAAAGAAATGTTAAACCAAGTAATGATATTGCCTGTTTAGAAGTCAAGACTTGGGGGGCAGGGGCATGATAGCACTGGACACTGTGGTGTCAGACCCACCTAGGAAAACCTAAATGCCAGAAGATCATGATGACTAGCTAATCTGATGACAAAGCAAAAAAAAAAAAAAAAAGGTGTCTTTCTATGAAGGGGCCTACACTCCCAGTTTGTAGGGGCAAAAATATGAGTATTTCCAATAGATCCAGTGTGAACCATAGCCTGCAGCAAGTCCAGAGACTGCTCAAGAGGGTAACCTGGCGGGGTGTCAGAATCCTAAATGAGGGGCAATCTGCAGTGGTTTGCCAGAAAAGGGGGCTGAAAGGTGGTAATAAGTGGCTGGAAGGTAGGAATAACCAATGTCTTAAGAGGATTGTGTGAGGGATGACCAGATAGGTCTCGGGTGAACCCACCACAAACAAGAGTCCAAAGAGCACCAAGGCCAGAAAAACAACTGCACATGTCAAGTAAGACCTGTCCCTGCCTTAACTGTCTTTCCTTCTGCTTTTCAACTCTGGAGGGAGAGTCCACGTAGTGCATGGAGAATGAGGGTGGTGGCACTAGCCAGGCAGATATAGAATAAGTGGCCATGTCTTCTTTTCCTCCACTGCTTTCTTACAGCCTGGGCTGGCAGAGGGAAGAAATGGAAACTTCCAATAAAATCTGGGGTGTTGTCTGCTACACAGGAATAGTCATCTACCGAAATGAGGTAATTTTCTGACTAGAAGTTAATGGAAGACTTTATTATCTAAGAATTTGCAAATAGGTTATAGACCAGTTCAAGATCTCATCTATGGGGAGAGGAAGAACCAGTTATAACCTAGGAGTCTTACTTATTTGGCTATTTGATATACATAGATGTGTGTCTCTTTATTATGGACATTATAGACATGCCCCACCAGAGCGGCACAATTGTTACAAGTGATGAATCTACATTGACATATCTTAGTCATCCAAAGTTCATAGGTTACATTAGGGTGGATTCACTCTTTGTGTTGTATAATTTATGAGATTAGACAAATGTATAATGACATATTCACCATTATAGTATGTACAGAGTAGCTGTATTTCCCTAAAACTTCTCTGTGCTCTGCCTATTTATCCCTCCCCCAAAATCCTGGCAACCACCGATCTTTTTTGCTGTCTCCATAGTTTTACTTTTTCCAGATGTTATTTGGTTGAAATCATGCAGTATGTAGCCTTTATAGGCCTGCTGCTTTTGCTTATTGATAAGCATTTAACTTTACCCCATGTCTTTTCATGACTTGATAGCTCATTTCTTTTTAGTACTGAATAATATTCCATTGTCTAGAGGTACCACAGTTTATTTATCCATATGCCTACTGAAGAACATCTTGGTTACTTCCCAGTTTTGACAATTATGAATAAAGCTGCTATAAACATCTGTGCAGGTTTTGTGTGGACACAAATTTTCAACTCCTTTGGGTAAATACTAATGACTCTGACTGCTGGGTATCATGGTAATAAAATGCTTAGTTTTCTAAGAAACTGCCAAAATGTCTTCCTAAGTGGCTGCACCATTTTACATTCCCACCAGCAATGAATGAGAGTTCCCATTGCTATGCATTCTCATCAGCATTTGGTGTTGGCAGTGTTGTAGATTTTGGCCATTCTAATAGGTATGTAGTGGTGTCTCATTGTTATTTTACTTTGCATTTCCCTGATGACATATGCTGGTAGAACATCTTTTCATATGCTAATTTATCATCTGTAGGTGTCTTGGTAAGGTGTCTGTTAAGGTCTTTAGCCTATTTTTAAAATTGAGTTTTTTGTTTTCTTATTACTGAATTTTAAGAGTTCTTTCTATATTTTGAATAATAACACTTTATCAAATGTATCTTTTGCAAATATTTTCTCCCAATCTGTGGTTTGTTTTCTCACTCTCTTGACATTGTCTTTAGCAGAGCAGGAGTTTTTAATTTTAATGAAGCGCAGTTTACCAATGATTTCTTTCATGGATTATGCCTTTGGTATTGTATTTAAAAAGTCACTGCCATGCCCAAGGCAATCTGGGTTTTCTTTTATGGTATCTTCCAGGAATTTTATAGTTTTGCATTTTACACTTTGGTCTATGATTTGTTTTATAAATATATATATTTTTAAACACAGACAACAGCATACCAAGCTCACTGCTCTGCACCATGTTTTATTCACTTGTTTTGGAGTTCATGCCTCAGTGCAAACATGCTAGTTATATGCTTTTGAAAAGTTCATTCTGATTATGAGATTCTATCTCCTTTCCTCTGGTATTTTCTCTGTGAAAACTGCTGTCATTTGTCCCCCAGGCAGTGGGAAGTGGTAGAAAAGTTCAGACTCATCCTCTATTGTATTTCATTATTTGAAAATTTCCATTAAAAAAGTATGAGGTTCATTTCAGGTTTGAACTGCATCTTGGTATGATTTATGTTATCTAAGTTATTTTACTATTTTTTTCAAAAAAAAAAAAAGAGCAAGGGGCACCAAAAACTAGCAATGGTAACCAAGAAAGCTAGCTTGCAAAATGTCTGCATCACTCAGGAGAAATTTAAAAGGAGGAAAGACATCCACGCAACATAAAAGCAGAAATATTGATTTTTTTTCTGATATAGAAAACACACTCCTAGGCCAATGCATCATTTCCATGTGGCTGTTTCCTGCCTGAGGTGATGCATGGGATCTGAAAGGTTTATCTAAACCCCCCTCCAAATCTAATATTTCTAAGTCACATGCTAGTAGTAGGGTTGTAATATATCAGTGAAACAATCATTGCAAGGAGTGAACAAAACTTAAGCTTTGAAATCAGATAGATTTGATTTTGAATTTACAAGCTATGGTTCCATAAGAAAGAATTTAAACCCTTGGAACTTCAGTTTCCTCATCCCTAAAAGGGTTTGAAGAAAATCTGTCATGCAAGGTTGTTGCAAGACTTAAATAAGATAACGTATGGAAAACAACTAGGCATGTGCCTGGCACATAGTAAGCGCTCAATTACAGCTAATTTAAAGTCATAGATATTACAGTTCTTGGAGTTTTATCAGTCTTTGGCTCTAGCATGACCTCCAGCACATGATCAGCCCAGAGAGTATTTGATTACAGAAAGAAATGAACTGGGGTTCCATTGTTGGAGCTTCTGCATTTTATTCTTAGACGTTAATCTAGGTACAATTTTGTGTGTAGTGGTTCCCCATCTTTTGCTTTGTCTGTCATCATTGACTCATGAAACCTGTGGTCATAGGGAAAAGTAGAGAGCCCAGAGAAGATTGGGATGCAAATATCTCTTGGGTTGTCACTTGTAAAGTATTGTACCCAAGGAGGCTGATAGTGGTGCAGAAAGGGCACTGGCTTGGAGTCTGGCAGATGTGGGTTCACATTCTGGCCTTGACGCATAGTCAGTTGTATGGCCTTAGGCAAATTTTCCAATGACTCGGGGTGGCAGTAATATAGGAAGTATAAATCCACCTTGTAGGATTATGGTGAGGATTAAATACAGTGTTCTGGGTTAAGTTCCTGGGACATTATAGTATGCCCACAACAAGTGACACCTCATAGAAACAGCTTTCAATACTCTTGGGTCAGTGGGTTTAGGCTGTCACCAACTTGGCCAAGGCAGAGAACAAGGAAAAAGAATAAGAGAAGAGGGAGAGGGAGGAGGAAAAGGGAGGGAACGAAGAAAGGGAAAATAAACTATGATGGAGGCAAAAGACTGATAAAGGGAAATATTTCTATAGAAGAGGAATTGAGAACATGAAGGACATTTAGCTAGGGTCAAAATTTAAACACTATAACTAGGATGTACCAAAAAACTCATTGTTTTGAGCAATAGTTTCAACTGGTATGCCAAAATGAATGTTTGACTTCTCCCAAAGGCACCCAACTCCCCCACAGCTTCACCCAGGAAGGCAGGATGTCTCTTAATTCCTTCCAACTCATCTTGGGTTGAGGTCCAAAGTAGGGCAGAGGCGGCTGAGGTCTGAGTCCTTTCTCAGGAAGCTTAGTAACGTAGTTATCTTTGTTTCATCTCTTCTGAATGGTTCTCAAAATATTTGATCTTAAGGACCCTTTATATTACAAAAATTATTAACACCCTAAAGATCTTTTTCTTTTCTCTCTCTTTTTTTTATTAATTTATTTTTGTTATAGGTGTTTCTCCTTTTTTCCCCATTGACACCCTCCTCCCCATCCCCCCAACATCCCCAGCTTTGTCGAACATGTCCATCGGCTATGTGTACATGCATATAAGTTCTGTGGTTATCTCTTCCCTCCCCCACGACCCTCTCTTCTGAGGGTTGTCAGTCTGTACCCTACTTCCACGTCTCTGGGTCTACCCTGTTCCTCAGACTGTTATGTTCATTATATTCCACAAATAAGTGAGATCATGTGATATTTGTCTTTCTCTGCTTGGCTTGTTTCGCTTAGGATAACACTCTCCAGGTCCCTCCATGTCGCCTCAAAGGATAAGAGATCTTTCTTTCTTACAGCTGCATAGTACTCCATTGTGTATATGTACCACTGCTTTTGTATCCATTTGTCTATTGATGGACACTTGAGCTGTTTCCAGATCTTAGCTATTGTAAATAGTGCTGCTATGAACATGGGTGTACATATATTCTTTCTGATTGGTGTTTCAGGCTTAAAGATCTTTTTCTTAAGTGGGTTATATTTATTGATATTTACTGTATTAGAAATTAAAAATATTTATTAATGCATTTTAAAATAGCAGTAATAAACATTATATATCAATATAAATAACATTTAATTTTTGTTGTTCTTTTTGTTAATCCTTGCCTGAGGATATTTTTCCATTGATTTTTAGGTAGAGTGGAAGGGAAGGAGAATGGGAGAGAGAGAAACATCGATGTGACCAGGGCCCAGGGATGGAACCTGTAACTCAGATTTGTGCCCCTGCCAGGGAATCAAACCCACAACCTTTTGGTCCATGGGCTGATGCTCTAACCACTGAGAAAACTGGCCAGGGCTCAATAGAAATAACATTTAAAAATGAAGAAAAGCCCTGGCTGAGTGGCTCAGTTGGGTGGAGTGTGGTCCCATACACCAAAAAAGGCTGTGGTTCAGTTCCCGGTCAGGGCACGTACCTAGGTAGTGGGCACGATCCCAGGTCAGGGTGTGAAGGGGAGGAAACTGATCGATGTTTCTCTTTTACACTGATATTTCTCTCTCTCCTTTCCTCTCTCTCTAAAATGGATAAACAAATCCTCAGGTGAGGATAAAAGAAAAAAATAATAATTGTATTTTCCAAAAGAAAAAATTAGTAAGAAAAGTAGTTTCATACATGTTTTTAAGTCTCTTTAACAGACAGCTTCTGTCTAAGCATGTATCGAATAGAAGATATGTGGTTTGGCATTCACCCTGTTGTGATATCGTGTGTTGTGTAGCCCGTGGAAAACTCCACTGTATCTTATTGAAAGAGTTAAAAATAATGTCTTACTGTCTTAGTAGGATCATGGGTATAGTATTGATCATCGACCCCTGAAAGGATCTTAAGGACCCACAGGAGGATCTGGACCGCTTCGCAGACTTGCTCTAGAACGTTCTCTCTGCACTACCAGAAGCACCTGCGGCATCCCATTTCCGTCTGATGGAAACTGCTTCGGTGACGCATCTGTGATTTCTTCCTGCATCTTCCCTCACCTTCTCAGCGGCACCAACAGTGTCTGGGCTGTAAGAAAAGAAGCTGGATTTTTCAAGAAAAGAAAATACCCAGAGGGTTATTTCAAATATATTATTCCCATTACAAAGAGGAAGACGAATGGAAAGGAGAAGATGGTTGAAAGGGAAATGTTCTTGGGGCAGGGGTAGCAGAATGCTTCCCCTCAGGCCTGTGGGTGGGGCTCTGCTCTGCCAGCCTGCCCAGCAAACACTGCGTTCTTCCAGCTGCGTCCACCGCTTGTCTCTCAAATTCACGAGACCAGCTCACTTCCCTGACAGTCAATTTACTAGGTTCTTTCTTTATTAGTTTCCTTTTGCATAAGGATAAACAAATATCACATACTATTAGTGTCTAATAACCAAGATCTATAAACTCAGCTCAAGGTAAAAAAATGGTATGATTTATTTTCACTGTCTTCATGTCAATCTGCCTTTATCACAGTATCATCAATCAGATTGCTCTTGGAGTTCCTTATGTTACCATGGCAACACCTTCCTGCACAGTTAAAAATACAACATTTGTGCTTCTGCTGAAATTTGGGGAGAGCAAGAACCTAATTGCCTGGCAGTCCTCACCAGGGGAAAACCAGTGTCTTGGCAAAGGTGAAGCGGCCACTTTGCACTGGAGAGTGAGGATGAAAAGTGACCACCGAGTTCTGTCTCTGTCCCCTGGGACAGTACCCACGACAAGTGAGGCTGTCCCTTTGTAGAGGTGCATGGTGTTTTTCATCACAGGCCCCCTGGAGGCTTCCCAGTTCTTAGGCTCAGGGACCTTGATAGACATCTCTGCAGTTTGGCAAATCTATGGGGAAGAAGGGGGCACATCAATGCAGAAGGTGGGTAGGGAGCTTTCGCTGCTTTTCTTGGACACTTTAGATTGATTAATAAGGAAAAAAATTCCTGCAGAAATGCTGTCTTCATCTTGGTTCTCCCAGGGACAGACCTGTCTTGAGACAAAAGTTCAAGGGCAAGTTGTTTATTTGAGAGGTTGGGGGAAGGGGAAAATAATACTGAGAAGAAAAGACAGCCAATAAGGGTGTGTTATGAAATCAGCCACCACTGTGGGCGACTGGGGCTTAAATCTGCAGGGAAATCCAAGTGGGACCAACAGTTGCCTGTGAGTTACCCTATGTGCAGAGTGAGGGAGCTGGAGTACCTGTGGGTCTCCCAGTGGGTCTGGTTGAAGGCTGCTCCCAGGGGTATTTCTTTCTGGCACATGAAGCAGAGCAGCCCTTTGGCTCTATGAAAAGCCGGCTGGCACAGAGATGCAGACACCTGCAGTCAGAAGTCTGTGGCTAAGGGAAACCTTCGGACACAGCGTCAGCTATAGGTGTTCAGACTGGGGACTTTATTTTGGGAACTTAAAGAAAGTCTATTGAAACAAGCTTACCTAGCCCCAATAATGGTGAGTGTGACAACAATGAAAGGGCAGAAGTGGTTTCTGCAAACTTGTGTTAGTTACTTTTTATCTTTAAAATAGATTTTTTCTACAGAATACCAGACCTTTAAATGGACATTTGAATCCTCCTCATCATGAAATGCCTTCTTCATCCTTAACCATCCTCTTGGAACTTTTGTTTTTCAAAGTCGTGCGTTTTATCCACAAATATCCGCATGTAACCAGAGCAATATAACCACCTTCCCTAAATATGTTTTGCTTTTGATTCTGTTCCTTTGAAACTTTCCCAAAGGTGACTTCTGAGTCCAGTGGCTGAAAATCAAGTGACTGCAATATCTGAAGCAAGGTCCCCGAAGGAGGGATAGTAATAAACACTCACATTTATTCAGTGCCTATTATGTGTCAGGCACTGTGCTCAGTGATCTCCACAGACCATTTCATTTAAAACTTATAACCACTTCATGAGGGAAGTACTGCAATGACCCCGTTTTACGGACGAGGAAACCAAGCACGGGGACTTGTTCCAGGTTCCACATGTAGCAGATTTGGGAGCCAGGATTCAGAGCCAGGCTGTCTGTTCCCAGAAAATATGCCTTTAATCAACTTTATATCTTTTTTCTCCCATTAGTGCTACCAAATCAAAATTGTTATTTTGGGTTGATATTTTTTAATATTCCGACGAACTACACTACAAAATGTCCTGGGTTATCTAGGACTAACTGAGCTGTAGCTAACCATCCTAACTGGTCCTGGCTAGGAGTCAATGCTGCTTAAAATCAGAGAGTCAAGGGAAGTGTACTAACTTCCCCTGCTTCCCACGACCCCTCAACACACACACAGAGGCAGAACACTGGTAATACTTGCTCTCAGGTCAAAGTGGTTTTTTTGTACTTCCTGGTAAAATCTGGGGGCTTCAGTTGATTTCAATTTTTCCAGACTATTAAGAAGATGCTGCTTGAGGACAATTTGTCTCTGGAACAATGAACCCCTGCAATTGATTTGTTGCAGAGGTGAAAGTGTTTTCCCACAGATAAAGCAACATGTTTTAATTTATCCTCTTTGGGTGCAGAAAGAGTGACTTAGATAATAGCCTTAGGTAATTCACCATTTATTCTAAGGATGCACGCACAAGGGAAACCTGGAAAAACACAAGGACCAGACAGAAAAGAGCAGGACCATAAACTAGATGTGGGTGGAGGAATCTGAATTCTGGAGCTTTGAATCGATGTGTATTAACCCTCCTCTGCACACCTGTTCCTTGATCCTTTCTGCTCATTTTCTCATTTTTATCTCCATATACTTGCACTTCTCTGCCTCATATTTTCTTGGCTTTCTGTTTTTTTTTTTTTTTAAGATTTTTTCTTTATTGATATTAGAGAAAGAGAGGAAGGGAAAGGGAGAGAGAGAGAGAGAGAAACATCGATGAGAGAGAACATGGATTGGCTGCCTCCTGCATGCCCCCCACTGGGGATTTGGCCCACAACCTGGGCATTTGCCCTGACTGGGAATTGAACTGGCAACCTCTTGGTGCATGGGTGGACGTTCAAACACTAAGCCATGCCAGCCGGCCATTTTTTTTTTTTTTTTTTTTATATCTTTGTTTTAGGCATGGAGCTACATGAATTTTGACTTTGTCCATATCATGATCTTTCAACTGCTGTTTCTACAGCTAACTGTCCTGATCTTAATATTCTATGGCTTAAATGATAAAGGGAGAGAATCAAAATGGACAATTTAATTTTTTTCAAGCCAACCCACGTCATAAGTTTCTAATCAGCCTACAGCTTATTAACCCTTAAGTCAACTGAATGCCTTGGTCCAGTTGGCTTTGGCCAGATACACACGATATAACTCTTTCAGCAAAGGTGTTCTACAAGGGTTGTGGATAGGACGGGTACCATGACTGAGACCCACTGTGCTACTCTTTGGTTTCATAACCTAACGGCACCTTGCGGCCTGCACTTCTGTTACTGAAAGCATGTGCGTCCAATTTCAGGTGTCAACAGAACTGCAGATGCTCTCAAGAGAGCTCAGTTTTGAGTTTTCTCGCAAAAACACAGCCATGATATTTTATATTTGCAGAAGGTAATCTAACTGAATTTCTAATGGTCTAGATTTTCCAGGTTCTATCTTTGCATCAAATTACAGCATCAGAAAACCACATACCTGGACTACATTAGTTTACATCTTTGCAGAAATGCCTTCATAGAATTATGGTTTAATATTCTATTCTTCAGGTTTAATATAAGAAATGTTCACTTAAAGAACATGTTTGCATTTTTAAAACTGCTTTATAAGTTGCCTATCATGTTGTTTAATGTTCTTTATATAATGATGCCTGCAATAATTTGCTCCTAGATTTTAGTGCCAAGGAAAAAACATTGTTTCCATTTTAATGAGTAGGAACTATATAATTCACCAAATTTTCTATTTGCTACTAGAAAAATCTAAAGCAAAATTTAAGACTCAATGATAGCAACTCTCCTTAGCATGGAGTTCTGGTATAATAATCTTCCTTCTCTCAAGCACATGCTTTTGATATCTTATCCTTATTTTAATGATTGAAAGTATATGCATCTTGTCATCTAAACCACTTCATATACTTCTTGAAGCAGGTAGAATGCAAATAATGAATGATTCAATACATACTATTAGTATTGTTGCTTAGTAGAGTAGATGCTAATGATTTGAAAAATACTTTTGGTGTTTTAGGGGGTCCCCAGATTAGTATGTTCAACATAAAGTAAATGAGATAATAGTTACCAGTATATTTCTGCTACTAAGAAAATGGCTGCATGGCCCCTGGAGCTGTCTGATGATGTATTTCTGTTGTTGAAAATTTGAATTTAAGATTGTTCACACAAATATTTTTATTGAAGGAGGGGGAGGGCTAAGGTTGTTAGCCATTGGTGAAGAATTACTCATTTCCATAAAGGAATCAAACCAAACTTGGCAGTAATTGGCTTTTTATAATTGATAATTTAGGATTCAAGAAGCTTTTGTTAGTTATTTAAAGAGTTTTCCTGTTTCACATTTCTTATGTATGTTCTTGAGTGGTGTCTTCATTTCAGGTGCTATAGCAGCCAGTTGAAAGTTTAGTCAATCAACAGTATGTTTGTCTACACAATATAAAAAATAGATTGGTGGATTTTTTTTTTTTTTTTATCCTCACCCGAGGACATTTTCCCATTTTTTGTACAGACAGAGTGGGAGGGAGAGAGAGGAAGAGAGAGAGAGAGAAACATCGATGTGAAAGGGACACATCGAGTGGCTGCCACCCACACGACCAACCAGGGCCGGGGACAAACTGCAACCAGTACATGCCCTTAGCGGGAACCGAACCCGGGTCTCTCCGGACCGCAGGTGGGCGCTCTAACCGCTGAGCCAAACCGGCCAGGGCTGGTGGATTTTTTTTTTCAACGAACATAAACAAACTCATTGTTTTTTGCATTGCTAAACGCTAATTCAGGATACATTTTAAAATTAGTTCATGGAAACATACATTTTCCAGAAAGGAAGCCTCTTTTCTGGAAGGCAGCAATCCATGTTGTCTACCAGGGTTACAAACCTGTTTTCCGCTAAGTGTTTTTTGAGCTTTGCATTTAAAAAAATGAGATTTATTGGTAGTGTAAACAACAGGTGGCTTGCATCTCTGTGGTGTGGTATTTTCCAGGTTACCGGGCATTCTCTGCTATTGGATTTAATGGCATCTCATTGTATTCTTATTTTGAAAACTGCCACATCTTAAAACCTGTAGACACTTGAGGCCCTGTCCAGTCCTCCAGTGGGCTTGACTGGTCCTTGTTCAGCCTCTGCTGCAGAGTGAGTTTGATTTGTTGCCTTGGAACATTCCCTTATGGCTGTTTGTTCTTGTGGTCTCACTTTGGAGGAGCCAATGCAATTGCTTCTGGCACCTGAGTTTATAACCTTTTCTGAATTTCTCCTTCACAACCTCTTGTCACAGAACCAAATCCTAAAGGCACATGCTAACTCAGCTCAGATGCCAAGAAGATCCATCCCCAGCCGGGCCATATGACCCTAATGAGGGAGCAGCCAGATGCACAGTTAATTAAAACTGGTGTCAAAATAATAAAATGAGTTTTCAGGGTGCATTTAGCTATGGCAAGGTTTACGTTTGTAATATCTGAGAACCATCAGGACAAAGGAGCAAGCTACTTATACGAATTCCCTCTGCTTCGAAATCCCGATTGAATAGCTATAACTGATATGTATGTCACATACTGAAAAGTCCACTGAGGGATTTTATGAGAATGATACAGTAAAAAAGAAAGCACGGTCTCTGTTCTCAATGAGCTTATTGTCTAGTAGGGTACTGAAAAAACTAAACTCTCTCCTTCAATGACAAAAGTTCATGATTTTTTTTGTTGTTGTTCCCCTTGACCTTCTGTGGGTAGAATTTGTCTATTATTTTTATGGTTCCATTACACTCTGTGCCTGCCTCTGTGTTCTGACAGTCTTATCTCCTTCTCTCAGCTGTGAGGTCCACTGGTTGTACTGGCGCCCCCTAGTGTTAGCTGGGGAGAGCTGTCCGTCACACAGTAGTGTGATGTGTTAGTTGTTCGTCTGTGGGTAGCTTGATGTGGGTCATAGTGGAAATATTTACGTCAGAATTTGGCAAATGCTGCAAGCTCAAGGCTATGAGTTTTTGGTGAGTGGGTTTACCAGCACATGGGGTTCTTGAAGCCAGCAATATGGCTTTCTTTTTGGATCTCCAGAATATTACAGTGACTGGCCTGTGGCGGGTACTCAGTACACATTTGATGAAGGAATTCATTTATTAATTATTAGGCACTATAGGACAAATAGAATAAAGCCAACCAACCCAGTTTTATGCAGAATGAAACAAGATGTCAAAACAATGTAGTGACTTGAGTGGTCTGCTGGAAGGCTCCCATTGCGCCACCAAAATGCATCCCTGCTATCTTACCCAGCGCCCGATCCCCATATTGATGCCATTTTTTAAATTTATTTTTTCTTTATTGATTTTAGAGAGAGAGAAAGGGAGAGAGAGATAGAAACATCAATGAGAGAGAACACAGATTGACCACCTCCTGCAGGCCCCCCACTGGGGATCGGGCCCACCACCTGGGCATGTGCCCTGACTGGGAATCAAACCGGTGACCTCTTGGTGCCTGGGTCGACGCTCAACCCCTGAGCCACACCAGCTGGGCTACTGATGCCATTTTTTTTTTTTTTTTTTTATCCTCACCCGAGGACATTTTTCCATTTTTTGTTCAGATGGAGTGGGAGGGAGAGAGAGGGGGGGAGAGAGAGAGAGAGAGAGAGAGAAACATCGACGTGAAGGGACACATCGAGTGGCTGCCACCCACACGACCAACCAGGGCTGGGGACAAACTGCAACCGAGGTACGTGCCCTTAGTGGGAACCGAACCCGGGTCTCTCTGTGCAGGCCGACGCTCCAACCGCTGAGCCAAACCGGCCAGGGCTACTGATGCCATTTTTAAAGTGCACATTCTGAATGGTTTTGGGGAAACGTTTGCTGGGTGGAGCAAGAGAAGGGAAAGCTGAGGGGTGTGAGACAGTGGGAGGTGACACATCAGCCAGATAACATGCTGAAATGAGGGTTCGTTTATTCAATTGTTATTCCACTCATGATCCACTACTGTGAAATGGGTGAGACTTATTCCTAATTGTTTCTTACGTTCTTTCTCTTTTGGTCCTTTCTCTGTAACTCAGGGCCTTTATGTCATCCCTTGTTTGCCCAAGGACTTTCTCTGCTCTTTTCATAGAAAATAATCCTTTGTTCTAGACCTATTTTTCCTTCTCTACTTTGTTTATTACAACTTCCTTGACTTTTGGTTCATTCTGCGTGAGCCCATTATTCCTAGTTATGACTTTATATGCTATTCTCAGCAAGGGGCCATTGTAATTCAACAGAGGACTCATGGAAACAGTAAAGACTGAGTCCAAAGCAGCGAAAACCCAAATGATGGTATTGCAGGTACTGTGGGAAATGTAAGGGGGGCATTTTAGTGTGCAGGGTGGAGAACATGCTAGGCAGAGCTTTAAATGGTATCACATAAGCAGTTGCCTCCACTGCCTGAGTGTGAGATGGTTCTGATTCACTTTTGATAGAGGAGAGTAGGGATCTGGTTAGGGAGGACCTGCATGAGTTTTGATGAAGGGAGGGAAAGAGCAATAGGTCCAGAATCCTACCGTGGATGCTCTGCTGGGGTTGGACGGAGGCCTCTGAACGGTGCTGGGGAGAGGAGGCAGGGAGCAGAGGTCTCAGAGACAAGCACGGCCAAGCCAGCCTTGACTGCCAGTTGAATGTTTGTTTTTTTTTACCCACATTTTATTGTGTTTTTGTAATTGCTGAACACTTGTAATGGGACAAACTTCTCAGATGAGATTTCAGATTTTGTGTGGAGGCCTGTGTCCACTGGATTCACCTTTCTTGGAGGATTACCTAGATTTAAGGACCACCCCCCAGACCACCCCCCCAAGGCTTCAGGGAGAAGGCTGGTCCGAACTGAAAGGGGATCACAAAGAAGGCTGTTTACAGTCTGTTAGAGCAGCAGTTTTCAACGTTGTTCATCTTATGACACAAACTAATTACTAAAATTCTGCGGCACACCAAAAAATATGTTTTTTACTGATCTGACATAAAAATTGGGTATAATTTTGATTGATTTACAAAAAGTAAATAATAATACTAATTACCTACCTTTTTTTTTTTTTTTTGGCCCCAAAGTGACTTTTAAAAAAACCACGTGCCTATACTTGTGTATAAGGATTTCTGGTACCAAGAATTATTAACCAATCAGATGCAACCTTGTTATGCAACATGACCAATAAGATGCAACTCTATTATATGACTATATATTGATGGTTCAAGACTTTTGTGTTGGCTGTTGTAATTTTTTTAATTTGACAATCTAAGGAAAAAAAGGTTAGTGCCCTGACTAAATAGTCAGGTATTGCCTGTTTTAAAAATTCTTGTGATCATTTTGGCAGTATATATACTAAAATTGGAACAATCTTTCTGGCACAAGGATGACACACAAATCCATGCACCATTCCATAAAATAAATAAACAAATAAAAGTAAAAATTTTTACGGCACACTAGTCGGAAATCGCTGTGTAAGAGGATTCTGGAAAACAATTTTCTTTATACTGAAAAGTGCAAGAGGCAGAATCTTTTTATTAAAATTCTTTAATTTACCCAAGTGCATGTCTCTATTCCTTAGACAAGGTGTGAGGAGCAGGCAGGTGGGGAGGATCTAAATCCTCAAAAATGTTTGCAGTGCTCGTAAGGTTTAAATGATGTCACGTGAGACACGGTAGAACCTGTGGAGAATTTTTATGAGTTTATTTGAGCCGAACTGGCGGCAGTTGCTGGGAAGCAAGATCTCAATGGATGAAGAAAATGCTCCAGGGAATGGCACTTTGCACCTTATTTTACACATCAAATCAAAGGGGAAGACCCAAGGAGGTTACATGAAATCCAATGGTGACAGATTAGGGAGGCCAGAGAAAGCAAAGGGGTGGTGATGGGAGAAACTCTGGGATTGATGAAAAGTAAAATGATAGATATATACTTCTTTTACATAGGTGGGTACAGGATAGTGAACAGTCAACAATGAACATAAGAATAATAGCAAGGGGATTGGTGGTCTCTGCTCTGGTGTGGTTCTTGACATTCCAAAGATGTGCTGTTGTAAATGCAAAAAGACCATAGACAGGCTTATTAGGTAAAGATGGACTTTTGTCAGGGGAGATTCTAGCCTAGAACATGACTACCCCCTGTAAACTGCTTTTAGTTGGAAAGTTTTAATTTCAGACCATCCTTCGTGGTTACTTCGGGTCTCTGAGTTTGTAAGGCCGCCAGACAGGCCTTCCCTGAGTCCGTGAGGTTTTATGTGGCCCCTTTTTGTCCACAATACAGATTTTGTCAAGGCTTCAGAAAGTTGCATCCCCTCCCTGATGACGTTCTGTCTGGGGAAGAGCGTAAGCTAAGTACAGTTGGAGAAAGTGACTTTGCTTTTTCTCTCCACTGAGGTTGGGACTAATAAGTAGTATCTTTCAAAATTGTGTGAATAAAGATATGGTGCCAATGACTGAGTGACCCGCATCAAGGTGCTGTGCCAAGGTGCCGGTTTGTAGTGGGTTGTGCAGAGCTCAAACGGAAGCTGCTTTCTCCTCCAAGGTGTCAGGTGAGAGTGAAAATGGAACAATGATGGTGCTCATAAATTCACTGAGTACTCACTGTGTGGCGGGTCCTGTGTGCTAACTGCTTTCCAAGAATTAGCCCACTTAGTCTTCTTTTTTTTATTAATTTTTTTTCTTTATTGATTTTAGAGAGAAAGGGAAGGAGAGGGAGAGATAGAAACATCGATGAGAGAAAACATCGATTGGTCGCCTCCTGCATGCCCCCCACTGGAGACTTGGCCCACAGCCTGGGCATGTGCCCTGACCGGGAATTGAACTGGTGACCTCTTGGTGCCTGGGTCGCTGCTCTACCACTGAGCCACACCGCCGGGCAGCCCACTTAGTCTGTTCACAACCCTGGAAAGTAGTCACTGTTGTAATCATCGCCACTTCAGAGGTGAGGAGACAGGCGTAGAGCAGTTAAATAGCTTGCCAGTGGGTAGCAGCGGAGGTTGGATTACACACCCAGGCCGTCTCACACTGTCACCTGTGCTTCCAGCCACTATACTGCCCTGTTTCCTGGCAGTAAAAGGCAGGGCACAGATGACAGCAGCAGCATGTATCGAGCACCTCCTGTATGCCAGCCTCTGCCATGCATTGTTTACTTATTTTCTTAACAACGCTATGAAGTTGGGTTGTTATACTCCCATTTCACAGAAGAGGAAACTGAGGAATAGGTCGCCTAGTTAATATAATGAATCTGGAGTGGTCCTAGGGATCAAGCAGCAGCTTGAGCTGGTACAACTGACCACCAGAGTGATTAAAACACTAGCAAGGGACATATACCAATTTTCATAAAGACTAATCTTGGGGTCTGACAGAACTGGTTATGAGTCTGCTCAGATCATGCAAAAATGTGTAGTTTCTCTCACGCATAAGTGCCACCCTGGGGCAGACAGGTTGCTGACCTGCGCAGACTGCATCTGAATCCCGCAGCACGCCTGCCCCTCTCTGCTCTGCTATCTCACCGCCCGAAGCCCAGCCCGCAGGGCTGTGGGTTGGAAAGGCTTCTGGTGCTGCCTGTGGGTAAAGGTGGGTGGACAGACAGTGTCCTTGGTTGTTTGTTGTAATCAATAAACAAGAAATAGAAGGAGAGAATTTCAGGTTCTTCTCCATCACTTAGTTCCTGTTACCAAAATTGTTTTACATCTCTTTCAGGAGAGCGAAGAGGAGCCACAACCAGGAGATGTAAAAGTCACCAAAAGCAGAGTTTCAAGATGACAAGATGCTCACAATTGGGACCTGTGTGGCCAGGTGCAGGGACAGAAGTTTACTGAATACGTCTTTGGCTTAGCAAGATAGGGCGGGGGCTGATGCCTATCATCTATTCCTTATTGGATTTCACTTGAACTTAAAGTGTTACTCAAATTTGACATTACAGATATTAAAATGATGGCTCGTGTTCCTTTTCTTCAATTTTCTTCTATCCCTACAAAATACTTAATTTTTATGACCTGGAGATTGGTCAGTTCAGTGGCTTATGAGATAGATGTCTGTGGCTGAGAGGTTTACTATTTGAGGACTTACCATTTGTATTTTGTTGCTTTTCTGGTTGTAGTGATAGACTTGCCATGATTCATTCATATTTCATCGCCTTAAGCCCCCAGCAACCAGAAGCAAATTTCCTCACGCCTCTGGAGCTTACCGGATAGCGGGACTCAGCTGCCCCTGCTCGTGCCACCAGCCGTGTAGCAAATGACCTCCAGACCCATTTACATTTCACCAGGTTATTTCTGGGAGCCTCTAAGGCTGCCTCACGGGAGCCTGTGAACAGTATTTCCACTCTGGACCCTCCAGTCAGTACCCGTGGTTTGAGGGCAGCACCTCCTTGCTGCCACAGTCTAGTCTCCTGGGGTTTTCCAACTTGCAAACCCTGATGGTGCTGTGGTGCCTGGCCCCATGCAGATTTTTGCACTTACACCACCTAGGCTCCATGCAGAGGTAAAAGTATGCTTGCTGCAATGGTGCATACCTCTTCACCCTGAAGGGGTCTCTGTGTCTCCCAGAGTCCCTGTGTGTGTCCCAGAGTCCCTCTGCATATAGCATCTTTGGCTTCTGTCTGCAGCCTTCTCCACAGGCCTCAGACATGAGTCATGGGCTGGCTAGGGTCAGGGTCAGATGTAGACTCTCCACCAGCTTGTCAGATAGGCCCAGAAAACAGTGAATCCTGGCATTGGGTGCAAATTAGTGTGAAGCGGAGACCCCAAGCTCTCAGGGAGTTTTGAGATCATTATTCAGACAAATCTCAAGGGTCAGAGTGAAGCTAGCATTTCCATTCAGCCCCAGAACACACTGCTTTGGCCTTGTAGCTCCACCCTCTGGCTCTCTGACCTATTGCTAGAAATGCAGAGTCTCAGGCCCCAGCCTAGACTACTGGAAGCAGATTTGCATTTTAACTAGATCCCGAGGTGATTTACTTACACATTAGAGCCAGAGAAGGGCTGTTCTATAAGATAATTGGCAAATCAGACTAGGATTAAAAAGTGATGGAATGATTTTCCAGATTTGGAAAGCCAGGCAGCATGGTGTATTTCAAGTAAATTCAACGATTTCTTGCTGTTAAATACCTACAGAGACTTTTTTCCTGTCTTTACACACCACTTTTATTTAAATTCAATTTTTTTTTTTTTTGGATCTTCAATATTCATGGTAGTCAATAATGGTGCTTGATATTGTGTATTCACTTGATTTCTCCCTCCCCTCTATTCTTCCTGAGTTAAGAACTCTGACAATAGGAAAAAAAACAAAACTGTATAGCTGACATTCAAGGAAAATCCAGAAAATGAATTCCTTTTTATCTTCAGGCAGAGGAGCACCAATGAATAGAGTACTGTAATAAAACCTTTTTTATATGCCTGTCGTAGAAAGACAAACCTTTTCCAGGAGAAATGGATTTGAGTATTTGCTAGATATGATAAACAGCCTGACAAGAAAACTTAAAAAAAAAAAAAAAAAAAACCACCTAAATTTCCCTTTTAAATGTTCAGTAGGGGAGGTTTTAACTCCTCTTGTCAGGTAAAAAGAGAATTCATTACGGAAGCTATTCCAGCTGAAACTCAGAAACGAAAACCAGACCAGATCAGAGTAGAAAGCAATGATTTAGAAATGTGTTAAAGGGAGTAGTTTAATGGAAAAAGTGTCAATTTTCTATAGGAGCAAAAATAAATCACACACAGGCTTAACCAGATTTATCGCCACGAATTAGATGGGTGTAGCTGGCACATACACACGGTGTAAGGAAAAATTAAAGTCTCATTCTCACTAAGATTTGTATATGGGTATTGCTGATAATGATGTTAATATGGCACTGAATTAATTTTACGACTTCTTTATTCTATCCAATGCTAAAGGGAAAAGAAAATGAGGAGCATTTGAATGAGAATGGCCCTAATTTTCAGGTTTTTTTTTTTCTTCTTCTTCTTTTTTTAACTCAGCAGAGAGCCCTGCTCCCTAGAATCCATCCATCCACCCATCAAGAAATGACCAGAAATCCTGCTGCAGAATTGTCTGGACTCAATGTTACTGTCCTGGGACTTGGTTTCCAGGTGTATTTATTTCCTAGGGCTGCCCCAACAAAGTACATAAACTGGACGCCTTAAACAACAGAAATTAGTTCTCCCACAGTTCTAGAGGCTATCAGCCAAGACCAAGGTGTTGGCAGAACTGGTTTGTTCTGGGGGCTGTGAGGGAGAATCTGTTCCATGCCTCTCACCAGCTTCTGGTGGATTGTTAATGGCAAATGGCACCGGATGTTAGACTTCAGTCCTTGAGTTCTGGCTAAGAAAGCATTCAGACTCAAGACTCAGATACAAGTGAGAGTTTATTTAGAAAGATACAGAGGCAGAAGAAGTGAACTGTAGAAGAAGTGAGCCAGCTGGGCTATGTAGACTCAGGAAACAAGTTACAGAGGGAAAAGAAGGGCCCTTAGAGCTTAGGAAAAAGAAAGGCAAAGAGAATACACCTGGGGGAAAAGACGGGAAAAGGCACTGGGCATGATCCAGAGGCAGTATGCCTGGGGAAAGAAGGGGTGGGAAAAGGCAGAGGCGTGCTGCAGAGAGAGACAGAGACAGAGACAGAGACAGAGACAGAGACAGAGACAGAGACAGAGACAGAGACAGACAGAGAGAGAGAGAGGGAGAGCTCACAGTGCTGGGTCCTTCACCTGAAGAGCTTTATCTGATTTCCAAAGATGGGGATTTCAGGGGAAGTCCAGTGGAGGATCTCAACAGAATATTCATCAGTTTTCCAGGTGTGTCCTTTCAGGGTTGTGGTCTCTGCTGATTGGTTGGTGCCAGGACAAGGGGCCATTAGTCACTGGAGCTGGTTCAGATGTCAGCCATGAGGTTGCCCCGCCTGGCCTTCCTGCTTTTCTGGGCCTGGAGCTGAAATACAGCTAAGGCCTAGATGTTGTCTCTAGTTTCTTCAAAACTCTGTCTCTGTGGTCAACAGACCCGAGGCTTTTTCCTAAGATTATTTGATGTGGGCCAGAACCTCACTGCCACAGGGCTTAATGCTTAAGGGAGTGGTCATACAAGGGCTTGTATGGAAGTTGTATGAGGCTTTTCTCGAGCCCCTTTGTTCCCCTCTAAGGTGGTTTACCACATGACTAGTGACATGCCAGGGGAGGAAAAGTCATGGGAGGATTTGAACTATATGACCAGCAATTTGAAAAGTCAGGGTGTCTAAACCACATGACCACTGATATGCTAGAGGAGAAAAGGTCACCCTGGGAGCCAGGTCTCACCCTATAATACTTGCCCTCCCAGTTTTACCCATTTCTAGGCACCTGGGGCTTTCCACCCTGGTGACCTTCTGTACCTGGCCTATTGTCCTACTCTGCTCATGTCTGTCTTACTGTCTACTCTATCAGTTTGTTATAACTTGACTTATAGATGCAGCATCCTGATCTCTACCTTCTTCTTCACATGGTGTTACCTCTGCATGTATGTTTCCAAATTTCTTCTTTTTATAAGGACACAAGTCATATTGGATTAGGGCCCACACTAAAGATTTGATTATATCTGCAAGACTATTTCTAAACAAGGTCACATTCTGAGGTGCTAGGGATAACAACTTCAACATCAGAATTCAGCAAATCATCCTTGAATAAAGTAACTCCTTACCTAAGTATGCACACTTATGAAGCACCCTTGCATATAAGGTATGGATTACAGAATACTTATTTTATTAAAAAATTTTTATATCTTTTTATTAATTTTTTAGGGAGAGAGAGATACATCAATGTGAGAGAGAAATATCGATCAGCTGCCTCCTACACGCCCCCTGCAACGTGGGCATGTGCCCTGACCAGAAATCGAACCAGGACCTCTCAGTCCATGGGACATGCTCAGTCCACTTAGCCACACTGGCTGGGCCATAGTACTTATTTCAAAAATGAGGAAATGGAGGTACTAAGAGGTGAAGAATATGCTTCTCACCCTCTGTAACTATCTGGTTTGTTTGTTTATTGCTTGTCTTTCTAACAAAAAGTGAGGGTGGAGTCTGTGATAATTAGCTAAAGCTTTATCTCCAGCACTAGCGGGGTGACTGGCACACAGCAGATTCTCAGGACAGACCGGTGCTGTGAATGAATGATCGAAAGGGCCTGGAGCAGGAATGTGAATCTAGGCTTTCTGACTCCAAATCGAGTTCTGTTCCATCCTGAATAAATGAGTGAATAAATGGACACATTCCACCACTCCGTGGTGTCCAAGACAGAATTCCACTCGTCAATACTGAATAGTGTAGGTATGTTAAATGAGACATATCTGTAGGCTGAGAAAACCCTCAACTTCCTACATTTTTAAACAACAGACTTAAGAAGAGAATAAGACAAAG
Organism: Molossus molossus; assembly: GCF_014108415.1. Lineage (NCBI taxonomy): Eukaryota > Metazoa > Chordata > Mammalia > Chiroptera > Molossidae > Molossus > Molossus molossus. The sequence continues at coordinate 41,088,545 of NW_023425351.1, read as the reverse complement.
CCAGTGGCTTTCAAGCGTTTCTGTGACCTGCAGTAGGAAATTCATCTTACACTCTAACTTACTAACACACGTACAACTGATGCACAGATTTCATTAAACAGCACTTTCCCTTACAACACGCAATATCTGGTTTTCCTTCTCCTCTCCCTGCCCCTTCCCTCCCTGCCCTTGGCTTCTCTTCTCTTTCCTCTTTTCCGTTCCATCTGAAGAATGCTCATCTGCACTTTCTAATTTGATTTTATGATGCACTAATGAGTTGCAAGCTGCAATAAAAAACACTATGGTAAAAACCATTAGGTCACAGAACAAGACTACATTTCCCAGCCTTCCAGGCATGTTGGTGTAACATGTACCTAAGTCCTCTCCAGTTGGATGTGAGTAGAGGTACTGGGTACGACTGGCAGGCCCGACCCCTACAACCGTCCCTGTGAGTTCCTGCCTGCTCCTTCCCTCTCCTGGACGGCAATGCCCGGGGAGACCTTGGCAGCTTCCTTCTGAAGATGGCAAAGCCTTTGTCACTCAGAGTACCCGGACTGCTGTAGGACAAAGGAACAAACTTCTTATTCTTTAGGCTCCTATGTCTTTGTGGTATTTGTAAGAGTCACTTACCTTATCCTCATTTATCCGATGACCAAGTAGAGGCTTGACTTTTGAGGCCATGGGCCCCTGGGTAGCACTGTCCTTGCAGTTGCGGACCGTGTTAGGGTTCACAGTGCTACCCGTAACTGTATCTAGGAAGAGGGGCTGCCCACAACAGCCGGGTAGCTGTGAGACGGCCAGAGCAATTACCGCTGCTTTTCACGTGCAACGGGAAAGAGCACAAATAGAACGAAAGTACACGTGTGTAGACAGGAGAAGATTGGAGCTTTCCTGGAAAATACACATCAGATCTGAGTTATCATGATAAAACAGCCAGTGGAGTGCTCGCACAGATTTCTGGGTCTCCTCAGCAGACACAGAGAAAGATGGTCTTTACATGCTGGTCCTCCTGGCATGCTGAGGACAGAGAAGCAAGTCGTGGATGTGTCAAGCAATGCTTACATTTCCTCTCTCCTCCTCCTCTTCCTCTTTGATGTACTGAATCCCACTGGTACCTGCTGGCACATTGTTGCTCGAGATTTGCTCTTTACTAAGGAAAAGCACATGGTTGAATTTTAGCTCAGTTTCTTTTTCTCCTCCTGTTCATCTAACGGCACCCTTAATGAGCAGCATGATGATGAAGGGGAGCAGGACCAGAATGGAAGGGAGAAAGCAGAGGCCTGCATGCTTTCCAAACTGAGTTCTTCTATAGAAGTCATTTAGAAATGACTACAGAGTTATATTAAAGTTCTCTCTTGTAAGACACCAGGTATACTTTAGGCAAATTCATTTTTCCATAACCATCTTCACCACTGACTGGAAGTACTGCAGAGCTGGAGGGGGCCTTACAATTTCTAGTCCAATTCTTTTATTTTACAGAAGGACCCTGAAGTCTTGAGATGCTAAAAGACTGGCCCAAGGTCACTGAAATGATTTTTGGCCAGAACCTGTACTGTCTCCTACATGTGCCAGAGTCTATTATTTTCAGTATGCGCATTCCCTCCCAGAACCGAGAGGTCCCCCCCTTCCTCCTCTCCTCTCTCTGTTCCGTCTTTTCCTTTTCTCCTTTTTTCATTTTCTTTTCAGATACTGCTCCCGGTTGTGTTTCTGTGGAGGAAGCTACTTGCCTGGATCTCTCTCTCCGGACACTGAAACCACGATGATGGGAATCTAGTGGGGCATATCCAGGCTAGACATCCCTTTATACAAATACCCCGAGGGGGATTATCTACACTGCACTGTGTGAAGGTAACAAACAGGGTGTGCTGGGAATGACGGAACTCCCTCTGTGGAACCAGAACAAAGGTAGATTACTCCAGGAATTACCCAAACTGATCATTTGCAACAATCACGAATGCCTCCCGGTGGGGGTGGGATTCCTTTCCATTTCCTAACCTGGTGAAACCCTCAGCCAAGTGTGGCCAAGGAACCGGCTCAGTCCTGGGCTGATATGGGCACCGTACACATCCTCACCCTGCCGTCACGTGGCCTGTGCTTTCTTGTCCCAAACCACTCTGTGGGGCTATTGGATGCTTGTGTCTGGCCTTACTAGAGCATTCTCAGCCCCCTCTGCCATGGCTCCAAGTTCATTTATAGCCTGAGCCTACATTAATGGTATTTAAGGGAGGCTGATATCTCTCTCAACATGCTCAGCAAAAACATGGGCTTCTTGCCCTGGGTGGTGTGGCTCAGTGGTTAGAGTGTCGACTTGTGCACCAAAACGTCTCGGGTTTGATTCCCAGTCAAGGGAATGTACCTGGGTGCAGTTTCAATCCCAGCCCCAGTTGGGGGTGCACGTGGGATACAAACAATTGATGTGTCTCTCTCGCACCCATGTTTGTCTCTCTCTCTCTCTCCCCTCCCTCCCTTTTACTCTTATTAAAAAAAAAAAATCAATGGGAAAAATATCCTCAGGTGAGGATGAACAAAACAGAACAAAACAAAAACACGGGCTACTTGCTGACCCCAGTTGTAGCAATGCTGTCTTTCCCAGAGCCCAGGGCTTGGCCGGGGCTGTGTTCTGAGCAGTTGTGCTCCGGCCCAGGGCCTTTGGATTCTGCCCCTGTGCTTTCGGCTACATTGTGACGTGGGAACAGGGGTTCCCCTGCTTCCTGTGGTAGAAAGAGTGACTTCCAGGTTGCAGCCAAGCAGAAGACAGCTCCTCTTTACACAGAGAATGTTCCAGTTTCAGACAGTTCCCATTCTCCTTGCCCTGAAGTTCTCTACTTTTCTGTACACCTCTCACATCTTCACTCTCGGGATGGGACGTGCCCGCGCACTTCAAGTACGTGTTGCTCAAAACAGTGCTGGCTACTGGGTCAGGAGAGGGAGTGGTCATATATGGTCATATCATATGATCCTGATTCTTCAGGGCCCCTGCAATGATTTAGGGAAATGAGAATGCCCCCCAGTGTTTGTGCTTACATTGAATACCGGTTGCACAAACAGTCATTTGATCGGTGAGATTGTGCTTTTGGAAAAACCACAAAATAAAACCAAAACCCCCAATAAAACCGTGGTCGTGAGGGGAAGTAGTGTGTTCAGCATGGAGAGGATGGCTTGGCGGAAGGGAGGGGTGGAGCCTGTATTCTCAGGTGAGCAATGGCTCCACAGGCAACAAGGGCCCGTGATATATGACTTTTGAACTGTTACGGTTCTCCCGACTTCTCTTTCTTTCCTGCTACCCTTCACCTCTTTTCCCCTTTTCTGTTTCTCCGTTTGCACAGCCCCTCTCATATACTCACCGCTCTTCCTTTTAATAACTAGCTAATGCCAGTGCCACAAGGAAGGCCCGAAAATGCATGCCTGCTGGACTCGCCTCCTCCCAGTAACAGTCCCACCACACTGCAGATGGGAGGCCAAATTTGGGGTGGGTACCTAACCATTTTGACAATTATTAAAAGGAAGAGAGCAAGGGAAGTCAGAAATTGTTGAACAAGGTCAGATGGGGACACACAGCCTGTTTGCTTCACACCCCAAGGAATCAGCATTGTCCTTCCAAGGGGAGTAGCCCCTCCCTTCCCTCCTCGGTACTGGTGCTGGATTGTGTGTGGGAGGGGTGAGCAGGGGGAGATCAGGACATGGGCAATAGAGTCAAAGTGGCACAAAGGGAGGTGCTTGACCCTACAGGCCTGTCACTCTAACCTGGGAAAGGGATTATTGGATCCATCATAAGCCTGTGAAAGTTTGGGAAGCTGATGGGCTATTTCAAAAAAGCTTCTGGTTTCTCCCAAGCCTAAGAATACATAATTCTAGGCGAACAAAGAAGTGCACTCTCTCCCTCCCTCCTTCTCCCCATCGCCCTCTCTCCCCCCTGCTCAGGGACCTGCAGGCCTCCGTTTGCTCTCTTGCCTGCCGGGGATCAGGGAACCATGCGGGGAACCGCACTTCTAGAGTCTACCTGCGGCTACTGTGCAGGCTTCCAGACTCTAGGGAGCAGAAATTCTGGGCACTGGCCTTTGCCTTGGCCCTGTTGAAGTCACGGTTGGACTTTTCCCACAGGACAATCTCCTGTGGGTGGGTACTTGGAATTCTTTCCTCTCAGTCTCCTGGAAGAGCCTAATTTCTACCCCAAACACTTGCATACTGGTGTGGCTGTGTAACAGGCTCCCAGCGTTGGAGTCTGGGCAGAGAAATGTCCATATTTTGGCTGGGACTTTGCGGAGAGGGTGTGCTCTGTCTGCTGCCTCTTTCCCTCCCCCCAGCTGGAAGTGCAGGACTTGGCTCTGGTGAAATGGTATCAATATTTGCTGCTCTCTGGAACCACTTGGAAACCTTTATTTATATTTTTGTTTTGTACATATTTGCATTTTAAAACATTTTTTTTCTTTTATTGATTTTAGAGATAGAAACATGGATGATGAGAATCAATTGGCCACCTCCTGCATGATTTGGCCCACAACCCGGACATGTGCCCCGACCGGGAATTGAACCAGCAGCTTCTTGGTGCAAGGGTCAATGCTCAACCACTGAGCCACACCAGCTAGGCCCACTTGGAAACCTTTTAAACAAATTTTCTGCTGCCTTGGCCAGTTTGGCTTAGTGGTTAGAGCGTCGGCCTGTGGACCAAAGGGTCTCAGGTTCAATTCCAGTCAAGGGCATGTACCTGGGTTGCAGGTTTGATCCCCGGCCCCATCTCACATCGATGTTTCTCTCTCTCTCTCCTCCCCAACTCTCTCTAAAAATCAATGGAAAAATAATCTCAGGTGAGGATTAACAACAACAACAGATCCTGCTGCCTATTTAGATGCTAATTAAACAGGTCTGTGGTGTGGTGGGGACAGCAGGAGTTTTAAAAGCTCCTTATGTGTTCTAGAGGATAAGTGGGCAGACAATTACTGTCTGGTGGGGTGGTGGGGCCATAAGACAGAAGTCATCATGGGGAAGGAAGCTACTCATTATCCAGAAACACCCACGTTAAAATGTTGCTTAGCAGACAAGTCTTTATTAAGTCCCTGGAAATCTGAGGTTTATTTGTTATAACAATTTAGTTATCCCAATTAATATATCTTTTTGATGAGCACAGAGAGAATGGCTCCTTAGCATGCCAAGATTTTCTCCCTACACCTTCAAGCCTCTTTGTCCTGTTGGATTAAACTGTCCCACAGGTGGGTGGCTGGGGTGCTGGTGGGATGCAGGCAGCCCCTCTACTTTGGCGTTCCCAGCTGCTCCTCCTGATGACCGTGGAAACTTTGAATCAGGAGCATTGCCCCCAACAGCAGTAAACTACACAGGGACATACTCATTGTTCTATTAGAAAGATAGGGAGTCCCTCAGGTTTGCATCTGTTCTGTGATTCTACTGGGTTTTGTAATTCTGTTTACTAATATCCAGTGCTCAGGGTGATGCCTTCTGCTCAATGGGTCGTTTATATAATATCATATTTAATTTTCTTTACAATTTTCTGATACCACTCAGTGGGAGAAATAATTGTTAGTGTTCAATTGCAGAATGTTTCTCACCTAATTGTCTCAAAACTGCAGGGTATGTATTTCAGTTATTTGATTGATCTGTTTTGCGCATATATTTTTCTAACATCTTGAATAATTTAGGAGCAGTTCTTAGTTTGGGGCTAATTTGGTGCCTGGCAATCATGCATCCATCTAAATGAACAGCATATTTCACTCAAGTGTCTGAAAGCAGGAAAGAACTGCTTTGTAATAAGGCTCATTGTTGCATGAACTTGGGCACTGTGTGACCATTCAGGTTCCTGGAAATCTATGTTCAGGTCAAGTTGTATTCTAAAAGGCAGATGTTGATCCTGAAAAAGCATTTGACGAAATCCAGCATCCATTTTTAATAAAAACTCTCAGCAAAGTGGGAATAGAAACATCATATCTCAACATAATAAAGGCCATTTATGACAAACCTACAGTCAACATCATACTCAATGGGCAAAAACTAAAAGCATTTCCTTAAGAATGGGAACAAGACAGGGATGCCCACTTTCACCACTCTTATTAAACATAGTAGTGGAAGTCTTAGCCACAGCAATCAGACAGGAAGAAAAAATAAAAGGGATCCAAATTGGAAAGGAAGAGGTGAAACTGTCATTATTCGCTGATGACATGATATTGTACATGGAAAACCCTAAAGACTCCATCAAAAACTACTAGATTTAATAAATGAATTTGTCAGAGTAGCAGAATACAAACTCAACAACCAGAAATCATTGGCATTTTTTTTTGTTGTTGTCACAGATGTTTCTCCTTTTTTACCCCATAGGCACCCCCCTACACATCCCCCCCGCCCCCGGCCCCGGCCCTGGCCCCGGCTTAGTTGTCCATGTCTATTGTTTATGCATACATGCATATAAGTTCTGTGGTTTAACTCTTCCCACCCCCTACCCCCTCTTCTGAGGAATGTCAGTCTGTGCCCTACTTCCATGTTTCTGGGTCTACCGTATTCCTCAGACTGTTATGTTCATTATATTCCGTATATAAGTGAGATCATGTAGTATTTGTCTTTTTCTGCTTGGCTTATTTCACTTAGGATAATACTTTCCAGGTCCCTCATTGTTGTCTCAAAGGTTAAGAGATCTTTCTTTCTTACCGCTGCATAGTACTCCATTGTGTATATGTACCACTGCTTTTTTATCCATTCGTCTATTGATGGACACTTGGGCTGTTTCCAGATCTTAGCCATTGTAAATAGTGCTGCTACAAACATGGGGGTACATATATTGTTCCTGATTGGTGCTTCAGGCTTCTTAGGGTATATTCGTAGGAGTGGGATCACTGGGTCAAATGGAAGTTCAATTTTTAATTTTTTGAGGTAACACCATATTGTTTTCCATAGTGGCTGTACCAGTCTGCATTCCCCCCAGCAGTGTACTAGAGTTCCCTTTTCTCCACACCCTCGCCAACACTTGTTGTTTGATGATTTGTTCATGGCAGCCATTCTGACAGGTGTGAAGTGAAACCTCATAGTTGTTTTAATTTGCATCTCTCTGATGATTAGTGATGCTGAGCATTTCTTCATATGTCTCTTGGCCTGTTTGTCCTGTTTGGAGAGGTGTCTATTCAGTTCCTCTGCCCATTTTTTTAATTGGGTTCTTTGTCTTCTTTTTGTTGAGTTGTATGAGCACTCTATATATATTGGAAATTAACCCCTTATCTGATACATCATTGGCAATGATGTTCTCCCATACAGTGGGTTGCCTTTCCATTTTGATGATTGTTTCTTTTGCTGTGCAGAAGCTTTTGAGTTTGATGTAGTCCCATGTGTTCATTTTTTCCTTTGTTTCTGTTGCCTTAGGTGATGTATCAGTGAAAATTCTGCTGTGTATTATGTCCGAAATTTTGTTGCCAACATTTTCTTCTAGAATTTTTATGGATTCACGGGTCACATTTAAGTCTTTTATCCATTTTGAGTTTATTTTTGTGTATGGTGTAAGTTGATGGTCTAGTTTCATTTTTTTACATGTAGCTGTCCAATTTTCCCAACACCATTTAATAAAGAGGCTGTCTTTACTCCACTGTATGCTCTTGCCACCTTTGTCAAATATTAATTGAGCATATTGCCTTGGGTCCATTTCTGGGTTTTCAGTTCTGTTCCACTGGTCTATATGCCTGTACTTGTGCCAGTACCAGGCTGTTTTGATTACAGTCACTTTGTAGTATAACCTGATATCTGGTATTGTGATTCCACCTACCTTGTCATTCTTTTTAAAAATTGCTGTGGCTATTCGGGGATTTTTTTTGTTTCATATGAACTTTTGAAGTATTTGTTCTAGTTCTGTGAAATATGTCGTTGGTATTTTGATGGGGATTGCATTGAATCTATAGATTGCTTTGGGTAGTATGGACATTTTAATGATGTTGTTTCTTCCAATCCATGAACAAGGTATGTGCTTCCACTTTTTTATATCTTCCTCTATTTCTTTTTTCAATGTTTTGTAGTTTTCTGCAAATAGGTCTTTAATTCTTTGGTTAAGTTTATTTCTAGGTATCTTAATTTTTTTGCCACGATAGTAAATGGGATTGTATTTTCAGTTTCTCTTTCTGTGAGTTCATCATTGGTGTATAAGAATGCCCTTGATTTCTTGACGTTAATTTTGTATCCTGCTATTTTGCCAAATTTATGTATTAAGACTAGTAGGTTTTTATGGAGTTTTTAGGGTTTTCTATGTATAATATCATGTTATCTGCAAATAACGACAGTTTCACTTCTTACTTTCCAATTTGGATTCCTTTTATTTTTTCTTCCTGTCTGATTGCTGTGGCTAAGACTTCCAGTACTATGTTAAATAAGAGTGGCAAAAGTGGACATCCCTGTCTTGTTCCTGTTATTAAGGGAAATGTTTTTAGTTTCTGCCCATTGAGTATGATGTGGCTGTAAGTCTTTCATATATGGCCTTTATTATGTCAAGATATGATCCCTCTATTCCCACATTGCTGAGCGTTTTTATCAGAAATGAATGCTGGATATTGTCAAATACTTTTTCAGCGTCTAATGATATGATCATGTGGTTTTTATTCTTCATTTTGTTTATGTGGTATATCACATTTATTGCTTTGCAAATATTGTACCAGCCTTGCATCCCTGGAATGAATTCCACTTGGTCATGGTGAATAATTTTTTGATGTATTGCTGGATCCGATTTGCTAGTATTTTGTTCAGGATTTTGGCGTCTATGTTCATCAGGGATATTGGCCTGTAGTTTTCTTTCTTCGTAGTGTCTTTTTCTGGTTTTGGAATTAGAATTATGCTGGCCTCATAGAACGAGTTTGGAAGTCTTCCTTCTTCTTGAATTTTTTGAAATAGTTTGAGGAGAATGGGTGTTAGTTCTTTTTTAAATGTTCGGTAAAACTCCCCCGTGAAGCCATCTGGGCCTGGGCTTTTGTTTGATGGGAGGGTCTTGATTACCTCTTCAATTTCCTTAGTTGTTATTGGTCTGTTCAAGTTTTCTATCTCTTCCCAGTCCAGTTTTGGGAGACTGTGTGTTTCTAGAAATTTGTCCATTTTGCTTAGATTGTCGAATTTTTTGCCATATAGTTGTACATAGTGGCTTTTAATGATCTTTTGTATTTCTGGGTGTCGGTTGTTACTTCTCCACTTTCATTTTTCTGATTTTGTGTATTTGGGTTCTCTCTCTTTGTTTCTTGGTGAGTCTAGCTAAGGGTCCATCAATCTTGTTTATCTTTTTGAAAAACCAGCTCTTTGTTTCATTGATCCTTTGAATTGTTTTTTGGTCTCTATGTCATTTATTTCTGCTCTGATCTTTACTATTTCCTTCCTTCTACTTGCTCTGGGGTTTTCTTTTTGTTTTCTTTCTAGTTCTTTAAGGTGTGAGGTTAGACAGTAAATTAGAAATTTTTATTTTTTCTTGAGTTAGGCCTGTAGTGCTATGAACTTTCCTCTCAGAACTGCATTTGCTGCATCCCATAGATTTTGTGTTGTTGTGTGTTCATTTTCATTGGTTTCCAGGAAGATTTTAATTTCTTCCTTGATATCCATGGTAACCCAGTCATTGTTCAATCACATGCTATTTAGCCTCCATGTGTTCAAATGTCTTTGCATATTTTTGTTGCAATTGATTTCTAGTTTCATTCCATTGTGTTCTGAGAAGATGCTTGATATGATTTCAATCTTCTTGAACTTGTAGAGATTTAGTTTGTCTTCTATCATGTGGGCTATCTTTGAGAATGTCCCATGTGCTCTTGAGAAGAATGTGAATTCTGTAGTTTTGGGGTGTAATTCTCTGTAGATATCTATGAAATCCATTTGGTCTAGTGCTTCTCTGTTTCCTTGCTAATTTTTTGTCTAGAGGATCTATCCAGTGCTGTCAACTGGGTGTTGAAGTCCCTTGCTATGATTGTATTGCTGTTGATTTCTTCTTTGAAGTCCTCCAGAAGATTTTTAATATATGTTGGTGCTCCTATATTGGGTGCATATATGTTTATCAAGGTTATATCTTCCTGTTAGATAGATCCTTTCAATATTATGTAGTGGCCTTCTTTGTCTCTAGTTATGGCCTTCATTTTGAAATCTATTTTATCAGATATGAACATTGCTACCCCAGCTTTTTTTTCCTTTCCGTTTGCTTGTAAGATTTTTTTGCATCCCTTCACTTTCAACCTATGTGAGTCTTATGTTGTGAGGTGGGTCTCTTGTAAACAACATATAGATGAGTCATGCTTTCTTATCCAATCAGGTACTCTGTGTCTTTTTATCAGAGCATTCAGTCCATTTACATTTAAGGTGATTATTGATATGTACTTGTTTATTGCCATTTTTGTTTAGTGTGGTTATATTTTTCTTCCTATTTCTTCTACTAATTACAGTAGTCCTTTTAACATTTCTTGCAGTGCTGGTTTGGTGCTAATGTAGTCCCTTAGCCTGTTTTTTTTTTTTTTTGTCTGGGAAGCTTTTTATTTGACCTTCTATTTTGAATGATAGCCTTGCTGGGTAGAGTAGTCTTAGATTCACATCCTTGTTTTTCATGACCTTGATTACTTCATGCCATTCCCTTCTGGCCTTTAGTGTTTCTTGTGAGAAGTCAGCTAAGAGCCTTATGGGGTTTCCTTTGTAGGTAACCTCTAACTTATCTCTTGCTGCTTTTAGGATTCTCTCTTTGTCTTTAATTTTTGGCATTTTAATTACTATGTGTCTTGGTGTGGGCGTGTTTGGGTTCTTCTTACTTGGGGCTCTCTGTGCTTCTTGAACTTGAATGCCTTCTTCCTTCACCAAATTAGGAAAGTTTTCTGTCACTATTTCTTTGAATATATTCTCTAACCCTTGCTCATTTTATTTCTTCTTTGGGGACTCCTATGATGCAAATATTATTATGTTTCTAGTTGTCCCACAGTTCTCCTAAGCTGTCTTCCTGTTTTATGATTGTTTTTTCCTTTTGGTTTTCTGATTGGTTGATTTTTTCTACCCTGTCTTTTTTTTTTTTTTTTTTTTTTTTTGATTCAGAGCCATTGATTTATTATCTATGGCCTCAGTTTATTGACTTATAAAATGCAGGTATTAAATCAAGTCTTCTCCTAAGATCCCTTTTACACATGTTATAAAGTTGGCATTTAACAATAAATGATTAAGCATAGTTTTTTTTTTCTTATGAATTTTTATTTATTTTTTTTGTTACAGATATTTTACCTTTTTACCCCATTGGCACCCTCCACCCCACCTCCCCTCCACCCTGTCCCTGGCTTAGTTGTCCATGTCCATTGGTCATGCATACATGCATATAAGTTCTGTGATTTATGTCTTCCCACCCCCCCACCCCCATCCCCTCTTCTGAGGGATGTCAGTCTGTGCCCTACTTCCATGTGTCTGGGTCTACTGTATTCCTCAGACTGTTATGTTCATTATATTCCGTATATAAGTGAGATCATGTGGTATTTGTCTTTTTCTGCTTGGCTTCTTTCGCTTAGGATAATACTTTCCAGGTCCCTCCATGTCGTCTCAAAGCATAAGAGATCTTTCTTTCTTACCGCTGCATAGTACTCCATTGTGTATATGTACCACTGCTTTTTTATCCATTCGTCTACTGGTGGACACTTGGGCTGTTTCCAGATCTTAGCTATTGTAAATAGTGCTGCTATGAACATGGGGGTACATATATTCTTCCTTATTGGTGTTTCAGGCTTCTTAGGGTATATTCCCAGCAGTGGGATCACTGGGTCAAATGGAAGTTCAATTTTTAATTTTTTGAGGTAGCACCATATTGTTTTCCATAGTGGCTGCACCAGTCTGCATTCCCACCAGCAGTGTATTAGAGTCCCCTTTTCTCCACACCCTCCCAACACTTGTTGTTTGATGATTTGTTGATGGCGGCCATTCTGACAGGTGTGAGGTGATACCTCATTGTTGTTTTAATTTGCATCCCTCTGATGATTAGTGATGTTGAGCATTTCTTCATATGTCTCTTGGCCATTTGTATGTCCTGTTTGGAGAGGTGTCTATTCAGCTCCTCTGCCCATTTTTTAATTGTCTACCCTGTCTTTTAATTCACTGATCCGGTCCTCAGCTTCCTCTACTCTGCTTTTTAGACCTTCCAATGTGTTTTTCATTTCTGATATGTCATTTTTTATCTCTTCTTGGTGGTTTTTAATTTCCAATTGGTTTATTTTCAGCATCTCTAGGTCCTTACTCATGCTGTTGAGCTTCTTCAAGATCATGGCTCTGAATTCTAGCTCTGTTAACTTGCCTAACTGTTCCACATTGATCTCATCTTCGGTGGAGGTCTCTTGCTCTTTCATTTGGCTTCTGTTTCAGTGTTTCACCATTTTGGCTATCACAGTGGGCTTTGGAGCCTGTCAAGTTTTCCCTGTGGGTGTTGGTGTTCTGCTGTTTGTGGCTCCCTCTCCTGGGTTTAAATGAGCGAGGGAGGACCCACGTTAAACACCACTGTCAAGTCTTACTTTTCTGGTTAAAGTTGCTAGCCCAGGAAAAGTATTGTTATTCTCTAGCTTTTTGCCTGGAGGCTAGCAGTCCAGGTTACTTGATGAGTTTTGGGTTGTCCGTTGATTGAAAAACTCCCTCAGGTGCTCAGCATAAGGGGATTTCCCAAGGGTGGGGCAGATGCTGGTTGTTAATGAGCCTCAATTAGCATTTAAATGGCCCACAGGGTGGGGTTAGTTCTCTGAGGGAGGGGCTGCTGCCTCTCTCCAGAGCCCTGGGAAGGAGCAAGATGGCCACTGTCCTGCATGGCAGCAACTCAGCAAAACCTCTGAGTGCCCTCCAAATCCTGAGTGTCCCACACAGTTCCAGTCCAGTGTGCCCTCCCTCTGCCGGAGCCCAAGGTGAGTGGCTGTGGCCGTTTTAGCCTCTGTCCCGCCTCTGCGCTGTGGAGCCCCCTGGGAGTGTAACCGGAGGGCGCTGTTCCCAGCTAAGGCCGCTGCTGAGCTGCTGAGCTGTTGACCGTGGGCTCCCAGCCCCCGTCTCGCGCCTTCGCAAGCCTACTAGGATCGAGTCAGTGTTCCTGATTATATGGTCCTTGCAAGCTGCTTTTCTGTTGGTTTTTGCCCTCAATTTGTCTGTGTTATAGTTGTAATTCCAGTTTGGTTCTGGGAGACGGTCTGTGTAGCTTCCGTTCACTCTGCCGCCATTTTGGAATTCCCATTGGCATTTTTATACACCGATAATGAACACACAGAAAGAGAAACTGAAAAGAATCCCATTTACTATTGTAATAAAAAAATTAAGATACATAAGAATAAACTTAACCAAAGAAGTAAAGGACCAGTTCGCAGAAAACTACAGGTCATTGGAAAAAGAAATAGAGGAAGGTATAAAAAAAGTGGAAGCATATACCTTGTTCATGGATTGGAAGAATTAACATCATTAAAATGTCCATACTACCCAAAGCAATCTATAGATTCAATGCAATCCTCATTAAAATACCAATGACAAATTTCCCAGAACTAGAACAAACACTCCAAACGTTTATATGGAACTAAAAAGGACCTCAAATAGCCACAACAATCTTGAAAAAGAAGAACAAAGTTGGAGGGAACACAATACCAGATTTCAGGTTATACTACAAAGCCTTATAATCAAAACATCCTGGTACTGGCAGAAGAACAGGCATATAGATGAATGCAACAGAACAGAGAACCCAGAAATGGACCCAAGACATTATGCTCAATTAATATTTGACAAAGGTGACAAGAGCATACAATAGAATAAAGACAGACTTTTTAATAAATGGTGTTGGGAAAATTAGATAGCTACCTGCAAAAAAAAAATAAAACTAGACCACCAACTTACACCATACACAAGAATAAACTCGAAATGGATAAAAGACTTAAATGTGACTTGTGAATCTATAGAAATCTTGGCAGAAATGTAGGCAACAAAATTTCAGACATCGCACAGCAGAATTTTCACTAATACATCACCTAAGGCAAAAGAAACAAAAGAAAAAATTAATACATGGGACCACATCAAGCTAAAAAGCTTCTGCACAGCAAAAGAAACAAGCATCAAAATGGAAAGGAAACCCACTATATGGGAAGCATAATTGCCAATGATACATCAGATAAGGGGTTAATTTCCAAAATATATATAGAGTACTCATACAACTCAACAAAAGGAAGACAAACAATCCAATTAAAAAATGGGCAGAGGATCTGAATAGACACCTCTCCAAAAAGGACATACAAATAGCTAAGAGGCATATGAAAAATGCTCAATGTCACTAATCATCAGAGAGATATACAGTGATACCTCGGTTCTCGAACATAATTCGTTCCAGGAGGACGGTCGAGAACCAAATTGTTCGAGAACCGAAGCAATGAAACCCAATAGGAAATAATGGAAACTGGATTAATTCGTTCCAAGCCCCAGAAAATGCCTATTTACTGGCCTAATTTGTATATAATATGTAGAAAAACATAAGTCTCAACAAGAAATAAAAGTGTACAGTATGTCTAAGGGTTAAATTCAGTGTAAAGCGTGACTCTCTCCACAAAGCGTGACTCTCTCTCTGCACTCACACTGATGACGCAAGCAAGGCGCGCTGGGCCGAATGAACGCCATTCGGCTCAACTTGGCTCATCTCGGAAGTTCGAGTTCCAAATATTTGTTCGGATTCCAAGACAAAAGTTTCTCGAATCTCCTGGTCGAATACCGATTTGGTCGAGAACCGAGGCGTTCGAGAACCGAGGTATCACTGTAAATTAAAACAACTATGAGGTATCACCTCACACCTATCAGACTGGCTGCCATCAACAAATCATCAAATAACAAGTGCTTGTGAAGATGTAGAGAAAAGGGGACTCTAGTACACTGCTGGTGGGAATGCAGACTGGTGCAGCCACTATGGAAAACAATATGGTGTTACCTCAAAAAATTAAAAATTGAACTTCCATTTGACCCAGTATTCTAGGAATATATCCTAAGAAGCCTGAAACACCAATCAGAAGGAATATTCATACCCCTATGTTCATAGCAGCACTATTTACAATAGCTAAGATCTGGAAACAGCCCAAATGTACATCAATAGATGAGTAGATAAAAAAGCTGTGGTACATTTACACAATGGAGTACTATGCAGCTGTAAGAAAGAAAGATCTCTTATCCTTTGAGACAACATGGAAGGACCTGGAGAGTTTTATGCTAAGGGAAATAAGCCAGTCAGAGAAAGACAAGTGTCATGTGATCTCACTTATTTGTGGAATATAATGAACAAGATAATTAAGCTGATGAGCAAAATAGACCCAGAGACATAGAAGTAGGCTTCAGACTGACAAAGTTCAGAGGAGGGAGCAGGAGGGAGGGAAGAGATATACCAAAGAACTTATGCATATAAGCATAACCAATAGGCATAGACAACAGTGCTGGGGGTGAGGGCTGGGATTGGGAGGAGGGTGTCAATGAGGGAAAAAGGAGAAACATCTGTAACAAAAATAAATTAATAAAATAAAATAAATAAATAAAAGGCGATATTGGTCCTACCTCCTGACATCACTGTTGATGGCTTGTAAACCTTTCTCTTTGCTCTAAGCTCTTTCCTTCACATTAATTGAAATCAATATTGAAAGGAAAATAGTGCCTGCTGGAGCTCCTGAACCAAACTGAAAACTTAGTGCCAGGGAGGAAGTAGGACCAGTTCTGGAGTAGAAGTGGGCTGTGGTAGGGGAGGAAGCAGCAGTAATACAGATACTCTAGAGTTAATCTGGGATGACTAGAGAGCTGTCCCAGGTGGTACTCCACCCTTAAGCAGGCAAAGGGATTCATCTATACCAATCTGAGCACTTTCTCCTAACACCTTAAGGCAGGTCTTCCCACCCAGGAGGTCAGGATGTCACCTGCTAGATTTGGAAGCCATCATGTTGGTCTTCCTATCATTAGAGACTTCCTTCTCTGTCGTGCTCTTCTCTTGAGGGTTTTCCAGAATTACCAGCTGGAAAGGGACAGGATGAGGTATAGGTTCCCCTTTTTCTTCCTCACCAGGGAACTGAATTGGTAGATCTGTTAGAAGCATAGTTCCTCCTTGTCAGGAATCTCCTCTTCAAAGTGATCTCAAGACTTTGGGCAGGATACAAATGCATGACCTCCAGCCAAAGTCCACCAGGAACACACCTGTGGTTGAACATGTTGGGTTTTTTCCTTGTAGTTTGGGCAATACACAGCATGGGGAACTGTGGGGAAACTTCATTAAAGGGTGCCAGGAAGAAGCTACTATAGGATTTGGGCTTGTGTTTGATGATTTGAGGATGGTTCAAGAAATCAGGATTGGATACTTTGAGGAAGTGGGGGTATTTCTATGGTTGGGTATCTTAACATGTATTCTAGAAGGTGAGATGAATGAATCCAGGCTGGAGATGTAACTGGTAAAGAAGAGGGCCACTCAAATAGCAGGATGGGGGATGTTTGATCATTTTTGTGCTTTGGAGAGTGTTCATATTTTTGTGTGCTCAGACATGATTATGGAGTGGTTTTGTTTTTGCTTTCACCCTTCATAGTCATAGAGTAGCCTTGTCTGATACTGTTCTGTGAAATAGTTTATAGTCAACAGGCCTAGCTGTCATGCCAGTGCCAGCTCCCGGCAGCACCAGGGCCTTGTTCTCAACCTGGTACATCCTTGTACAGCCATATTTATCATCAAAAGATTGAAATAGTTCTGAATTTCTAATGTGATAGTAATTAACCACTGCCATGAGCCTTCTGAGGGCTCTCACACCTGGCCCCCTGGCCCCTCTTCCACCCCCCACAACCCACTGGTTAGTGCAGATTGGGGAACCTTCTGGATTGTGCTCCAGCTCAATGGCTAGGCCTGTTCTGATTGGTCAGTGCCGCGTGGTACCTTTGCTAACATGTGGAATACCACTCTGGCTTTGGGACTGTGGCTCCTCTCAACATTAAGTCTGAAGAGAGGCAAGGAGACAGAAGAAAGAAAAGAGGAGAGGCAGAGAAGAAAAAAACAAGAGGCAAAGAGAGTGAGGGTAACTCTGTGGGGAGGGCGAAGGCAGCAGGAAACGATGAAAAAACATCTAGAAAATGAAGCCGAAATGAGGCCCCAAAAGTGAACTTACTAAGAGCTAGAAAGCGGGGAGACAGAGCTGAGAAGGGACAGAAGAAGGAACAGAGGACAGGAGGGATATTCAGGCCAAGGCACCCACGGAGGGTCTTCCATTGTACTGCTGTTCAGTTTGCCATCAGCTGGCGCTTGGGAAACATCCTTCTGTGAAAGAGAAGTTTGGGTTGGAGTTGGATCCAATTTGACAGGGTTTTAACGAGAAAGAAAAGAAAAACAGGGAGCTCTGCAGTCTATCGGACGCGGTGGCACAGCGTTGGGGAAGCTCATTACAAGCAGCTTGGCACCTTCCCTGCTTTTCGCTCTGTCCCGTCCCACGAGGCCCCTTGAATCACACCTTGCACAGGTTCCCGCGCAGGTAAGAAAACCCTCGCTGTCTTTAGCTGGGGTGAAATCCAGCGCGCAGTTCCCTGCCAAGTCTCGGAGGGAAGGCAGTGCAGCAGGTGGTGCGAAGCCGCTCGGAGAGCCCTGGTTGAGCCCCCGCAGTGTGAGCCCACCGCAGGCCAGGCCCTTTCGCCCCGCCTTGTGGAGAGCTCCTGCAAACAGTGCCCGCACCGCAGCCGGCGGAGCACACCGCCTCTTCCCTCTGCAGGCATGCTCCTCCGAACTGGCAGCCTACTGCTGTTGCAACACACAGGGCTATTTGAAGGCCTGCATGAAAAGGAAAGAGCAGGTAAGCACGAAGCACAGGGAACAGTGCGTTGGCAGATGGAATGGGCCGGGAGGTCGCTCCATCCTGAGCTCTCATTGCAACTCTGCCGGCCTTGGTTCTCTGAGCACCTCTGGGGGCCACAGTCTTTCTGGATGCTCTCATTGCCTGCCTGTGCTGAGCGGAAGCAGGCATTTGTGAGACTTGGAGGAGGGTAAATTAAATAAGGTACTCATGGGGCCTCTTTTCCATTAATCTCATTGGAGATTGTGTTTGCTAGAGCAGCACTTTTCAACCCTTTTCATCGCATGGCACACATAAACTAATTACCACCGTTCTGCAGCACACCAAGAAATATATTGTATTTTTGGCCCATCAACAACAACAACAACAACAAAAATAGGTATAATTTTGATTCATTCACACCAGATGGCTATTGTCGTGTTGGCTGTGGTCATTAAAAAAAAAATTTTTTTTTTTAATTTGACATCTAAGGGAAAAGAGGTCAGTACCCCTGACTAAATAGTCAGGTATTGCATGTTTTAAAAATTCTTGCTGCACACCTGTTGAAAATCGCTGCCCTGGAGAAATGAGGGTCTCATTTCACAGACACTTTCAGAAAGGCCACCACCAGCTCTGGCAGTCTGTGTGTGTTCCTCCCCAGAGCAACAATTGTGGGAGAAGTTGTCCTATTGGGGAGTCTCCTTTGTCTGGGCATTGCAGTATGCAGTTTGTCTAAATTTCTCTGTTTTACATTTTTGACGGTGAGTATTCCTGGAAAGTTGAATTTCCTTCTTGGTCATGTAGGATTAGGTCATTTAAAAAATATATTTATTTTTTAGAGATAGAGGAAGGGAGGGAGAGATAGAAACATCCATGTGAGAGAGTTACATCGATTGGCTGCCTCCTGCACGCCCCCTACTGGGGATGGAGCCCCAAACCTGGGCATGTTCCCTGGATCTCTCAGTCCATGGGAGGACAATCCCCTGAGCCACACCAGCCGGCAGGGTAGGTCATTTGTACTGAGGAGAGCTCCTTCGCATCTCCAGTGTTTTGTATCTGCCTCTATCATTGACACTCCTCTGTGCATTGGAGATAACAGTGTATACGTACGAAGTTACATTTATCCAGCAATCGCAAATCTGATGATATCATCCTTTTTATTTTATTTAAATTAATTAATTTATTTTTGTTACAGATGCTTCTTCGTTTCCCCCATCATATCATCCTTCTTCATCTAATCTCTTAAACAGAGCAGGATAAAGCCTAGATTTCTTACTACAGTTGGCCCTTTAGGATGTTGCCCCTCCCTACTTCTCCTTCCTCACTTCTTACCCCACCCCCACCCCAGTCTGCATACATCCTCTCCCAGGGAAATTTTGCAAATCCTTCTGAATAAGTTGTGCTCATTCTCTCTGCTGTGTCAAGGCACGGACTGTTCTGTGAGATAGGACATACCATCTAGCTGGGCAGAAAGGTCATGTCCCTGTTACATTACACTCATTCAGCTTGCAAGGAGACGAGACGGCCACCCAGGGTGTTTTGGGGTTTATTCCGAGGATGTCCAGGAAATTAAGAAAAATGATGTTAATGACTACTCTGCCCAAACACACAACACAGGAATGACATTTGGGAATTAGATCATGGTTCAGGGTATAACATAACTTATCTCATTATTGGCTCCCTGGTAATGGTTCATGACACACCATCTCATCTACTTCTAAGCTTTTACTGTCTGACATTCCTGACTGGCTTGCTGTGTACTTCCCAGGTTTGGTTCATTCATGGCTCCTGCTTACTGCTATTTTACGAAGTGAGTTTTTCTGCTTCTGTTGTCTCTATGTCTGTTTCCCTCTCTGTGTGTTTCACACTCAGACTTCCTAAGAGAGCGGCTCTGGGCAGTCCACATCCTGGATGGAATGGCACCACTGAGCCACGCTTTGGTTTTGGTCCCCTTCCCAGGGCACTGACCAACCAAAAGGTAATTGCCGTTAGGTCAGATGCTAATCCTTGGTCCAATCAGCTGTGGCTAAGGTACCAGAGTTCCCTGGTGGAACACATTTCAACCAAGGGTAAGAAGCATCAGATAGGGGCCGTTGGTGGGTCAGCATAGTAAAGCATCTCAGAAATGCCCACATGGAATGCTTGGTACTCAGAAATAATATAAGACAGAGAATAAGTGTCACATTAGTAAAATATGCAACGAGTGCTCTAGACCAGGCCAGACGTGGCTGAAATCATTATGGTCTAGGGTGAGCATTTTTCTGCTTACAGACTCGAAGATAAATTTCTCAGTATGACACAAGGTCTTTATGAGATCAGGCCCCTGGCTTACTTTTTCTAGTTTCATTTCCAGGTCCACAACCATCGAGTTCCAGCCACTAGCTCTCCCTGCAGGCCCGATGATCATGCCATTTATATTCAGAGGCCACTAGGAAGATCTATGCTTCTTGAATTTTGACATGAATTTTGACATGAATTTTGACACTTAACTCCTTTCCTCCAGCTCTCTGGACCTGCCCCTTGTAGCACGTAGAGTACTGGGCTGTGACAAGCCCGCCTTGCTCCCTGGACTGTGAAGAAAGGGACTAACTGTGATCACTCATTTCTGTGTTCCAGCAACTAGTCCGGTGCTTGGTACTTACTGCTACTGCTCGGACTAGCTCCTGTTTATTGCGTTATTACTCTGTTCCATGCCCTGTTCCAAGTGTTTCATATATGTTAACTAATTAAATCCTTTCAATAGTCTTCTGAATAGGAGTCATAATGATCCCTGTTCTGTGTTTTGGGAAATTGAAGCACAGAGAGGTTGAGAAGCTTGCCCAAGGTGATGTAGCTAATAATTGGTGGAGTCAGGATTCAAATGAGGCAACTTATTCTACTCTGTGCTTTGCCCACTGCTTCTTGGCAGTAAATCTTGTAGAGGAATTAGTAGGCGTTCAATTGGAGGACAGAAAGGAACCAGTTCTAGTGTTTTGAGGAGAAGAAAAGGCGGGGGGAAGGCACTCTAGGAGAGGAAAATTAGTCCAGCAAAAAAACCAAACCAACCAAACAAACAAACAAAAACCAACAAAAAAACAAACAAACCCACAAACACCCACAGAACAGCAAATACCAGTCTTGGGAGGCAGGCTAGACATGGTTGGACCAGGTAGGGGACACTTTCAAATGACAAGATGAGGAGCTGGGCTTTTGCGGAAGGGAGTGACATGAATAAAATCGAGTTTTAAGAAGATTAATCTGGCTCTGGAGTGCAGGGTGATGGTTCGAAGTGCGGAGAGAATAAGCAGGGGTCCAGTAGGAAGCCCTGAACTAGTCTCGGGAGGCAGTATAATGATGAGGCTGCGAACACAGTCCTGGGGTGAAATGAAAGAGGAGTGTGAGTAGCAGCTGTATCACTTGCCAGCTGGGTTATCTCTCTCAGTCTTCAAACCTCTGATCCTTCATATGCCAGGCAGGCATTGTTACTCACCAGTTCACTCTAAGGATTAAATGCACTTTTGCCAAGAGCTTAGCACAGAACCTGACTTTCTTCTCTTGTTGTGGTTTGTGCCTCTGTGGTAACTCTGGGAAGTAAAAGGACAGGAGAATGAGACTCAGTCCATCTTGCTGATGGATTGATATGTGCTGGGAAGTTGGGTCAAGGAAGGGTCAGTCAGTGTGTGGTTAGTGCAGGTGGTAGTGTCAGGGAGCCGGTTCTGAGTCTCATTTTGCTACTTCTTTGGACATGTCAGTCATCCACATGGCTGGATCTCAATTCCTCCTCTGGAATGTAAAAATGTTGGACTAACAATTGCTCATTTTTCTTCCAGCTTCGAATGCTCCAATAATATAGCCAGGAGGTTTGGAATCTGGACAACTGGGAGAATATAGAAGATGCCCAAGCTCTGCCTTCCCCTTCGAAGAGATTTCCCCGCTCCTTCCACTTTTTTATTAATCTTGCTCTTTGTTCTTCCTTTGAGTTAGAAATATTGTTTTCTTTGGTTTTGGGCAAATGACTCCAAAATCTCAGCCATCAATGGAAGGCTTTTGTGACCTGAGCAGAGGGTGAGTCAGAGGTGTATGTCTGTTTTTTTTCTTCTGGAGTTCTCCAGAGGAGCTATCTGATTCGGAGCCTCCCCATTCCTCTAGGGCCAGAAGCAGGTGGCTTCTCAAATAATTTATTCTATTTTTCCTTTTCTGGAGGTGCAGCCCATGCTGTTGTTGGTCAGTCTTCACAGCTGGTTTGGAATGATGCTCCTCAGATGTGTTTCCCCCGGGACACTCCAGCTGGGCATCCTCAAAGAATACGCAAGTGGAGCCTGTACCTGGCGGAGGCACATGCAGTGCCCTGCTAATAAATATTTTTATGTTGTGAGCACTTCTTTGCTTGGATTACATTTTGCTGTGGGCGAATGAAATGTGTGAGCAGTTGCTGAAGCCTCTAGTGAGCAAATTTCCATGGCAACCCTTGGAAGGTCCAGTCCCTCTCCAAAAGAGAGTACTTTATTTTCACTAACAAAGGGCAAATAGGTCTTCACTGCAATTTTGCTTATGGAAATTTTGGATAAATTCCCCCAGCCCTCCAGGTGCCAAATGGAGCTAGGGGAAGGGTCATTGATTTCTGTAACACTACAACAGTCATAGGATGATGGTGATATGGGGCAATAAAAGTGTGTTGGTTATTAATAAAAAAGGGAACACTCTCAAATTGACCTACTAGGCATTCATTAAGGACCTACTGATTATTCCACCTGCCGGTGATGGCAAATTTTCACTGTTTCAGAGTTCTGGTTTGAGTGTCGGGACTGGATGTCTACTTAATGGGCAAATGAATTGTAGCACTCTTTGAGCTGCTGACCAAAGATATGGGTATAATCAACCACCACATTAAATATTTCAAGAATCCAACTTCTATGAGGAAGTAGAGGTAATAATTATCCACATATGTTCTATAAAAGAGCAGCTCAACATGGGAAGTATACCATAATGGAATTGAAAGAATATGGAACAATTTTGCCCTAAAGTCCTGGAAAATGAGATTCTACTTGACCCAGAAAGATGTCAAAATTTTTTTCAGTTCACTAATTTTTTTTCTTCTAATGTGTCTAAATTGCAGCCAAATGCTATCATTGACTTACTATAATTTTTGGTTCTTGTATTTTCCATGTTGGAAGTTCATTTTTTCTCTTTCAAATGTGCCATATTACTTTGTATAGTTTCCTATTCCATGTGTATGTTTGCATGTTTGTTATCTCTTTCAACATGGAGGTCAAAGTTTTTATTTTTAACCAATATAGGTGTGATGATTCCAATATCTGAAATACGTGTGGGACTGTTTCTGTGTGCTCTGATTTCTAATAGTTCCTATTTATGCTCAGATTGTCTTGCTTTCTTGTATGCCTGGTAATATTTAACTGCTTACTGGTCATTGCTCTTGAAAAATTATTTGTGAGGGTTCTCTGAGACCTAGGATAGGTGCGCCTTCTCCCGAGATGACCCACCTCAGTTGAAACACCTCAGAACAAGTTCAGTGTCTGGTTCACAATCCAGACTTCTATAGAATTAGCTGCAAATTGGTAAGAGGACTGGCCACAACTACCCAAGAATAGATGTGTTTCCTTTTATTTTTCTTTCCCTTTTTGTTTATCACAAAAACAGTTCTTTTTTGATTTACAGAGGTTCTGGGAAGAGGGACAGGATGAGACCTGGTTGCTCTTGACTGGAGAGTATAGACCTTTTGGACCTCAGCTCTTTGTGGGAAGGCTCTCCCAAGACTTCTCCCCCTCAGTGGGCTTGAGCCTGGGTCCTGTCTCTCTCGGTCTGCCACTTGTGATTTGAGCATAGCAGGTCTCATTTTTGGCTTACCTTTCTGGATATAGAGTTTTATCCAAAAATTAGCCTGGAAGTTCCTCATGTCTATTCAGACCTTCCATGTTTTTAAGTTGTTTCTATTATTTATAATTTTATCCATAATTTTTCTTTCATTTCTGCTAGAAATTTGAGCTGAGTAGACTAGCTTACTTTTTCTGGGCACTGGAAAACCACATGGTCGTTCAAAATGCAAGTCGATGCAAGTTTCTCCTCACTGCCTGTCATAGTCATTCGCAAAACATCTTACTTGTTAAAAATTATTCACTTACAGTTGGACCCTAGACTTCACTTTGAGAGACTTCCAGGATAAGTTCGAGCTGCTCAGCATGGAACACAGGCCACCTCCTGCCTCTCCAGACTTACTGTCTTCCACCCGTCTCCTCTCACTTCCATCCTGTGCTCCGGCAGTACGAGTAAGCTTAAGTGCACCTGAACATACTGTGCCTTTTCATGCCACGGTACTCCCCGAGTTCAGTGAAACTGAACACTCGTTTTCTTTTGTCCCTGAGGCACATGCTTAACTATCTTTCAAAAGCTAGCTGAGAGGTCACTACCTTTACGACATTTTTTTAAACTGCCTTCTCTCCACATGTTATGATTGATCCTCCCTTTGAAGGTATACTTTGCACATGATTCTCTAAGTGCTCATCATACTATTGTGATTTCCTTTTGCACTGTATTTCAATCTCCTTGAGGGCAGAGATTGCAATGAATTTTTCTATGTTTTACCTAACCCCAATTCAGTGCCTGGCACATAGTTGATTCTCAATGGATTTTTGCTAATTGATTGAATTAATGCAGCAGACAATCAGGTGATTCAGATATCCAGCCCAAGCAGGAAGAATACTGTTACAACTTCTGATACTAACTACTCAGAATTGAATTAAACTCTACAGGTTAAAGGCACAGTCCTCTGCAAGACTGCCCTCACTTGAAAGACCAGTTTGGGGGTCTTCACACCACACTCACTTCCAATCAATTGGCTTCAAATCTAGAGTTCACACTATGCCCTCAGATTTGATAATTTGCTAGAACCACTCACCGAATTCAGGAAATGCTATATGTATTTATGACTACAGTTTTATTATAGCAAAAATGATACAAATTAGGATAAGTCAAAAGAAGAGACACATAAGGTGAGATCTGGGAGGGTCCTAAACATGCAGCTTCCATGTCCTCTCCTGTAGAGTCAGGATACATCACTGTCCTAGGACATCGATGTGTGACAATACACAGAGTATTGCTAACCAGCGAAGCTCAGTCAGGCTTTGGTGTCCACAGTGTTTTTTTTTCTTGCATTTTATAATGTGGGCATGATGGATTGAATCACTGACCATATAGTTTATTTCAACCTCCAGCCCCTGCCTTTTCACAGAGACTAGTTTGATATCAGGTGGTTTCACAGCACCAAGTCTCTGATCACATGATTATTCTTTCTGACATGGATAACCCCAATCCCAAGTCATTTTATTAGCACAAGGTATCTAGGGGCCCACCATGAGTCACCTCATTAGCATGAACTACTAGTGTCTACCACGAATAACAAAGACACTCCTGTCACTGGGGAAATTTTCAGGACTCACAGGCTACCTTCCAGAACTGGGAATAAAGGCCAGTTAAATTCTTTATTGCATGGGAAATGCTTTCAGCTCTAATTTGACTGTAGTTGCTGCCCAGGAATTCAATCTGGTGGGCAGGGCCCATAGCAAGAAGTCCAAATGGAGAACTAACATCTGAGAGAGAGGTGAGTTGCATGTAACAGCTGATATTTAACAACAGCTGGTCTTTGATTATAGGCAGGAATTTCTCAGTGCTTGACACATTGTCGATGTTTAATAACTATTTGTTAAATGAATGAAATGAAGTGAGTAGAATTGGACCCTGATGGACAGATAAGCCTGGAAAGATAAAGAAGGAGTGAAGATGAAATTCCCAGACAAAGACACAGAGCAAGGATATGTGTGGCAAGTTCAGTAGAGTGTCTACAGGTTCATATAGGGCTAGAAGGAGAAACAGGATGACTATGAGCAGAATTCACAGATCCTCATGTACCAGAACTAGAATATTGGTTTGGCCACTTTAACAGAAACCAAGGAGATTTAGTTCTAAATCATCTAAATGTCACCCTGGCCGGTTTGGCTCAGCGGTTAGAGCGTCGGCCTGCGGTCCGGAGAGACCCGGGTTCGGTTCCCGCTAAGGGCACGTACCTCGGTTGCAGTTTGTCCCCGGCCCTGGTTGGTCGTGCGGGTGGCAGCCACTCGATGTGTCCTTTTCACGTCGATGTTTCTCTCTCTCTCTCTCTCTTCCTCTCTCTCCCTCCCACTCTATCTGTACAAAAAATGGAAAAATGTCCTCCGGTGAGGATGAAAAAAAAAATCATCTGAATGTCGAAGTACGTAGGTGGTCCAGAGAGGTGGTTGACTCTTTTCTGCAAAGTCATCTAAGGACCCATATTCCTTCCATCTTGTGTTGCTGTCCCCCGACATGTTGTCTGCCTGATTGAATCTGATTCACCTTCACTACATCTCTGCTCTGGTGCATAGGAAGGAAGAAAGAGGAAGTAGAGGCTGTCAACCAATGGTCACTGGCACCAATTCAGTGCCAACAGGAACCCCCAATTTGGAATGTGATGAAGGAAACTTTATTCAGTGCAGACAGCTCAACTGTGATACAGCATGGCTTTGAAACAGCTCAGTAGTATTGCAATTATAAAGCAGCATGGCTGTGAAACAGCACTGCTGTGAGGGTATCTGAAGCAAGACATCTTCTGTGTTTTGCCTTTGGTATTTCAGCTCCAGCTGGGAAAACATGGTATTAAGTCCTTGGTAGAAATGGAAAATGTGCTCTCTGAGCCAGTGGGGAGATGGCATATATAAAGAGAAGTCCCCATCCCTGGTCTCTGATTGATCTGGCCTCATGTAGATGAGGACTCCAAAGCCTCAGTTTGATTGGTCCAAAACAAACTGTCCTTATTAGTCAGAATGGAGCTGTTCTGATTGGTTAGTGAAGATGCTGTGTGTGTGTGTGGGGGGGGGGGAGGGGTATAGCTGCACAGCTCCAATTGGACAGAGAAAGTCTCAGTCCTATTGGTCGAAATAGGATTTCAGGAACTCCTCTATGAGGGCTGGCTCAGATGGCAGGAACTCAGTGCAAGTAGATAATTCAGGGTGGGAGGTGGCAGTTCAGTTCAGGCTTCTCCTTGAAGTGTGGTTTGTGTGAGAGGTCCCTCTTTAGAAATAGCTGCTAGGTTCTGCTTTTAAATTTGAGCCCAGTTAGCCACCAGAAGCCCTTAGTAGGTACAGTGAAACCTCGGTTCTTGAACTTAATTTGTTCCAGAAAGCTGTTTGAGAAACAATTTGTATGAAAACGGAAACCTTTTTTTTTCCATTAAAAATAATGTAAATTGAATTAATCCATTCCAGACCCACAAATGATTCTGTTTTAACCTTTCTTATATACAGTACAGGTCTAACGTATTGTTTAATCCATAAGCAAACACTTCTTTTCTTAAATTTATCGAACCACCCCTGCTAGCTTTAAAGGGATCACTTTCAGCACTCATTCCAGGGGTGTCTTTCAGGAGATCAACAGGCAGCATCTTCCCTTTTTCACATATCACTGCCTCCGAAATGCTGATGCCAGCTAACAGCTATTCATTTGTGCAAATCAACAACAGTTTTTCTTTCTCTTCAATTGCCTGTGATTGTTGTTTTGTGAGCACTTTTGCAACATTAACACTCTTGATGGTCTCTCTATGTTTTAAAATTGTGCTAATCATCAAGTTAGCCATCAACAAAAGCATTCTCTCCTCTGTTTGTTGTCTGAGAGACACTTTTTGTCATGTTGAGGTATCAGCATGAAAGGGTTGTCAGGTTGAGAACTGAAGTTTTGGTTGACAACTGAGACATTTTTTTTCTGTGAACAACATGGTTGAGAACCCAATTGTTCAAGGTAGGAGACTTTGACTGTATCTTCCTTCTCAGAGTCCACACTGGTAAGCAGTTTTCTTTTAAGGAGATGCTCCAGATGTTGCCTGCATTGCTTTTCCTCAAATCCCATTGGCCAGAAATTAGCCACATGGGAATCTGGGATATGCAGACTTTAGCTGAGAAGCCTTGTGCCTTGCAGTGGTGAGCGTTGTATTAAAAAAAAGTAAGAAGGCAATAACTGATATGTCATACCAGTCTAAAGTGTTTGAACTTTATCTCATAGCACACTGAGACCTGGTGAGAGTTTGGGGGAAGAAATGATCAAGCTTAGTTCTAAATGCTTTCTAGTGCCTCTTCATTGGTGTTCTGAGATCAATGATACACATTCCTTCTTTATGCTAATAGTGAGATGCGATCAGAAGAGGACCAACCTTACCGCAGGAGGAATTCTGCCTTTACTGTTATTCTTTTGAGTAGGGATTTAGGAGTTGACCTCCCTGAGCCTCTTCCTACAGGGGACAAGGTGAGGGGGGAACATATATTTCCCATTCTTTCCTTTTTTTTTCTTTTAATCCTCACCCAAGGATATGGGTTTTCTAAAAATTGTTTTTAGAGAGAGAAACATTGATGTGAGAGAAAAATATCGATTCGTTGCTCCTGTACACACCCTGACTGGGGATCAAACCCAAAACCTAGGGATGTGCCCTGATGGGGAATTGAACCTGCAATCTCTTTGGTTTATGAGATGATGCTCCAACCAATTGAGCCACCCGGCCAGGGCTTCCCCATTCTTGACAGTTCCTTCTGTGTAGAGAGTCCTTGCTTAGAGGAACATGTTACTGTGGCCGCCCTCTGCTTTTGTGTGACTCTCCCCTGGAGGAAAAGGAGGGTATCCTTTTAAACAGCATAGTGTCTCATTTATTCTAGGCTCTAAGGAAAGCTCTGTGGGGTTGTCTCCAAGGAGAAACCTGTCATTTTCCAGCTGCTCCTGTCACTGGTGGGTGACAGTGACAGCAGACCTAAGCCATTTCTCCAATAGAGCTTTTCATCCATATTGAAGGGAATATTTTGATCTTCATCTGACAGAGTCCTGTGTCTACCTCTAAACTGTTTCAGAACTCCAGTGGGGAACAGGGACACTATTAGCCCCTCAAAAGCCAACAGGTGTGCACAGAGGCTGCCCCTAGTAATGGAAGGAGCTCTGCTCCTCTGAGTTTGACAACAGGAAAGAATGTGATTGGCTCATTAGCAAACACTTCAGCAATTCATCAAGTGCATAAACCAAGGCTCTCCTTAAAAATTAAACCAATGCAAAAGAGAAGAAGGGCTTAAAAAGCCAACTTAGTGAATTAGGGTAGGTTTATTGGAATAGCCGAGGGAAAGGTACAGGTTTTACACTTTTTTTTGATGATTTTTTCCTTGCTTCCAGCCTGACAAAGTCCAGATATATGTTTTCCTTGTCCTGTGAGACCAGAGTTACCCCCAACATACTACTCAGTTTTATAAACTTCCTTTAAAAGGGGTAACCTATGAATATACATTTTCATTCTGCTTTCCAGTGTGTTTGGCTCCCTCAAGGAAGCTTGGTAGGCTGTGGAGATGTCCAGCGTCTCTTTCATAGAGTTCAGCTGCAGGAGTCCGTCATCTCTGATGGCCAGTGAAGGCACCCTTCCTTCTGCCTGCCTCGAGGAGCTTCTGAATACACTCCCGGGTCAGGCTCCTCCTCTGTAGCCCTTCCCTCTGAATGCCAAAAGCTGACCCGGAATCCAATCCCAGCTGTTCGGTGGAGAGTTCATGTTTTCAATCCTGCAGCAGTGGGACACTTTATGGGTAGTCATCCACTCAGACGATTTGAAGGAAGGATGAGAATAAAGCTGAGTCAGAGAGGCAGGAATGTGAAGGCAGATGAGAAACCCAGAGGGTTTTATTTATTACACTGGGAACATCAGGTCTTGGGCATAATGACTGCTAAGAATTTAAGAATGATTAATTCTGTGGTTCCCCAGGTAAGACAGGATAATTGAATAGACACAATAAGATGATTCTTTATCCTGGTTGCATGTAATAGAAATCTGCACTTGGATAACTAATAGGTACCTCAAAATTAAAACATTGAAAACAGAATTCTTGACCTTATTCCCCTCCAACCAAATTTGCTCTTTCCTAACCCTACCCCTATATTTAGTAACACCACCATTTACCACTTATGCAGACTCAGTTCTCATCTTCCGAATACACTATTCATGAAGCCCCGTGATTCTCCCTTGAATATGTATCCCAAATTCTATCACTCCTCGTGGTCTCCATGGCTTTCTCCTGGACAAGTGTCCTTCATCTGTCACCTGGACATTGTGACACCTCTTAACTCATATTCCTGCTTTCACTCCTATACTTTTAAGGTTAATTTATGTCAAATATCTCCCCTAACTGCTAGTCTCACCGACAATGGTTTAATTGCAGTCAGAATAAAATCCAAACTGAGGTGGCCTGGAAGACCCTAAGTGCACTGGCCCTTGTATCCCACCACACTGCACTTTGTTTCTCAAAACTTCAACTCCATTCGGGAATGATGTTCCTTCTGCTTGGAAGTCTCTCCTAGATCTTTGTATGGACAGCTCCTTGACATCATTCCGGAGTCTGCAAAAATGTCACCTCCTTAGGGGAACTGCCTTGCCCAGCACTCTTCCAATCCCCTGGTATTCTGTATATCACTTAACATTCTATTTTCCTCATCACTCTATCTGAATTGTATTTATTTGTTTATGTGCTTACTCTATGCCTCTTCATGCTAGAATGAAAGGTAAAGCCTTTGTTTGCTATCTCTATCACACGGTGCTCAGATACCACGCTATTCTTGAGCCTGAATATAGTAGGCACTCATTAAATTGTTATTGCATGGATGTTTGAATATCAGCTGTTAATAAGCACCTGTCCTGTGTCTGGCACTGAACCAGGCATGCATCCTGTTTTTCCTTTCAGGTTTTGTCAAGAATTTGGGGATTCAGACCCACCTCGTGTCTCCTCAGCTAATGGGTTTCCTGTGTAGACAAGATGTTTGAATTCACCATGAGGCCAGTGTCAATCTGGCGGCACTTTGGGAAAAAATCCTATTATAACACAACATCCTCAGTTGTTGATGACACCCTATTGTTGACAGAATAAAAGAAAACTCCACTAAGCTGACATCATTCTTTGCAGATTGGCCAAGGTCTCATATTCAATCAGTTTCTCCATGTCTCTGCCTCTCTCTCTAGACAAACTGACTTCCCCAAACATAACATAATGACCATAAACTTGCCTTTGTTCATGCTGTTCTTCTGGCCTCAAGTGTCCCTCCCCCATTTCTCCAGCTCATGAGATTGTATCCATCCTTTAAGAGCTAGGGCGAGTGTCATCTCCTTTATAAAGACTCGCTTGTTCTCTTCCCTGCCTAATCAGAATTACTCACTTCCTATTTGTGCTACTCCAATACTTTTTTCATCTTGCTACTATGACATGACACTGCATTACAACCAGCTGTATCTCTTATTTTGTATTTCCCAGAATGCCTAGCAGAGAATTTGGCCTAGAATATTGTATTAGTCTGTTAGGGCTGCAGTAACAAAGTATCACAAACTGGGTGCCTTAAAAACAGAAATGTCTGTCTCACAATTCTGGAGGCTAGAAGTTCCAGTTCAAGGTGTATGAGCAGAGTTAGTTCTTTCAGAGGGCTTTGAGGGAGAATCGGTTCCAAAGCTTCTGGTGGTTTGCTGTCAATTTCTGATATTATTTGGCTTTGGGAAGCATTACTCCAATTTCTACCTTCATCCCCTCACATAGAGTTTTCTTTGTGTTGGTGTCTTTCTCTGTGGCTTCAGGGCAAGACCTGTGTTGATCTATTTTTCTATAAACAGTATGTAGCTCTGGGTTGGCACACTATAATTGCTCAATAAGTGAATGATTGAGTATAAATACTTATCCAGATACCACTAGTATAACAGAAAACTCCAAAGGCTCTAACAGGATGGAATTCCAGATTGGTAGCCAGGTTCATACAAATTGGCATACCATTTAGTAAAGTGTTTTTCAATGTAGCAACAATAAAATAAAGTATATTTTGTACCCAATAAAACTCTTACATAAATCAGGTATTAGGGCCAGGCTAACATAATAATAACTAACCTACATTATCTCATTGAACCCTCACAAAAGTCCTCTGAAGTAAGTACTATTATTGTTCCCATTCTGTGGATAAAGAAGCAAGATAGATGCAATATAGTTAGGTGTCAGGTGGTTCAGAGTCCCACAGCTGGTGCATAGTAGAGCCAGGATTTCATCCCAATCCCGAGACCAAAGCTAGTGTTGTTAGCCACCATGATACTCTGTCTGTCTGCTTGTATTTTGAGAGATATAGGCTCATAAATTGAAAGGGGCTTTGAGGATAATCTCAATCAACACATTTTCAATGCAGGATTCCACTCTAACCTCCAGGGCCTATGATATGCCTGTAGGATTACCAGGCTTAAATTTTGTTTTCTGTGAAATGAAGACGTGGGCTTTGTAGTCTTTACCCACCAACTAATTCTATGAAAATCTGAACGTACTCAGGGAATGCTTTACTCTGAGACAGGCGGTTGCAGTCCCTAAATAAAGGAAAAGTCTATAGTGAATTGATCTCTGTTCCCCTGCAGCTTCTATGTTTTTCTCCTTGTTTGTCCCTCTTAATAATCTACTTCTTTTTCCACATGACAACTCTTTATAGACAACAGTTTTTCTTCTTTTGACACTGTCTTCAAGGACTTCCCTACATTGGTTATTCTTCTTGGGGCAAGTCAGAGACATCTATCTTTCAAATGCATGAACTGGAAGGTCTGAGGAAGTTGGGTAACTCAGCGACTGCCCAGTGCACAACTGTTTCTTAAAAACAGGCCTCGACTCTTTCTCCCTCTGGATGCTATTGCTTATGCAGAGTGCCTCAAAAGGAATCAGGCCAGCCACTTGCCCTGGAGCCATGGCAAGAGGGTGAGGCAGCCACAGGTGGGCTGGGTTCTTTGGGGGGCTAGGACTCCGATATATCTTTTGTAGGGGGTCATACTCAACCTATAACAAGTATTCACCCCCAAAATCATACTTATTAATTAGTTGATATGAGGCTCTGCCACTTCTCAGAAGCTTGCTGGAACCCCGCTCACCAGAACCCTTCATACCCACCCCCCACTTCCTAACTTCCATTTCTAGCATTGACTCAGGCTGCACTTATGTCCACCTTTATCTTGTCAGTAATCTAGTCAAGTCCCAGTTAATGTATTTCTTTAGAATATCTCCTGGGGGAGGTGTGTACCTTCCCTTCCTTTGGCCACCTTTCTTGGCATATCTTGACACGTTGGTGCCTGGTTTTCCACTGGAGGCTCCATCCTTTCCTACCCCCACCCCCTTACAGTTGCCAGAATAGCTCCCACGACATAAACTCATTCTGAAACTCCTTAACCATCTGTCAGATTTGTTGTCTGCTTATCAGTCTGCGGTCAGGCCCACCTCCCCATTGAACTCCACGCGTGCAGGGCTCAGCCCAGTCTTCATCACGGTGAGAATGAGGCCTCTTTCTTAATTTATATCCAGAGAACAGAGCACAGGCAATTTATCCAAAACATGCTTCTTAAAAAATTGATATGAACTGGAGTCCTTTTGAGATAAGCAAGCGCTCATCTGTTTTCTGACCACGAGGGAAGGACGCTCATTCATGTTCTCAGGAAATCAAAAGGACCAAGTCTGGCTGAACCACGCTGACTCTGAACAGAATTCTTTTGCTCATTAAAAATTTTGAGACGTTTGACTCTAGTTAAAAAAAAAATTTTAATTAATTTCCCCAAATTAATTAATTTCAATCCCAAAGAAATTCATCCAATTTTACCAACTCAGAGAAAGATATTAAAGATCCTAATATCTCTCAGGTGCCAATTCTAAATGGTGAGAATGAAAGATTATTAAAAGAAAAAAGCCTGATAATTAAATGGACAAGTGGTTTTAAGTGAGTTTTCTGTGGGAATGTAAGGATCGACTCCGGCTCTATAGCAGTGCGGGTCCAAATGACTCCAAAGCTCTCACTTATCTGCAAGTCAGTTTCAGGAGAAAGATGTTAAATTCACTTCTCTTTCCAATAGCAGACATGTTTTTTTTAAAGTGACTTAGCGTTTAATTCTTTATTTCCTCAGTGAGGGTCTATTCCAGAATGACATCCCAGGACTCCCAGAAGCATCAGAGACCAAGATGCCCCAAAGCAAATTCCCTGTATTACTTCCTGCCATTGCAAGACACAGGCTCTGGGCCCCTTTACTGGGCCCAGCTCAGAGGGGGGTGAAGGCTTGCAGCTGGGGAGCATTGGCAGCTGGGTCCATTAAGTCATGGATTTGAGGAAAGTGGGAGTATTGGTTTGTTCTTCTCAGCATATCAGTCCGAATATTCTCCATTTTCCTTCGATCTGAGACACATTTCCATGTCTTGCGAAAACTTTTGGCAAGCTCTTGGAGTAAGGGGTGAAGATTAGCGTGGATGGATGACATGTGGAAGCTGCTCTAAGAAGCACATATTATCTAATCTGAATGGTATTTGGGGCTTGAACAAAGCATAATTGTTAAGACCTTTAATTGCCAAAACAAATGCTTAAATATAGATGCTAAATGAGATCATAACATGTACAGGCTATGTGATTTCAGTGGAATGTTTGTAATTCCTTGATGCATTTGGTTAACATTTATTAAAAGTTGTATGTGCCAGACATGTAGCTTAGTGCTGGATATATTCCTAGTGAATGAGAAGAATTCAATAATTATTGAGTTGCATGTGCGTGCGCACGCGCGCACACACACACACACACACACACAGACTAATAATCTCCTTTTGACACTTGGGGACTGTTGGCCTGAAGCACTCATGGCAGTTGCTTGGTTTTGCTCCTGCTACCTGCTTTCCTTATTTACTTTCCTCCTGATTTAATTTGATGTTGCCACTATGTAAGAAAGGCTTAGATGTTGGGAGAGCGGTGGAAAGAGAAATGTGTATTTGGTGTAAGACATTTATGTGCACATCTGAGCTGCTGATTTAATGAGATGACATTCAGGCCCACAAACTGAATGAGGAGGAAGAGCGAAGGGATTTACAGCTGTCTGGATAATTAAAGATATGTTCAACTGTCGCTAGGATTCCATTTTATGCTTTTGTTTTTATAATTAAAATTATTTCACCACTGAGTTAAACCCTTATATCTTAAGTGTCACCCGGAAGCATATTTTTGTGACTGCGTTATTCTGAAAAGCCTTTGAAACACAAAGTTTACCAGGGAAATAATAAAATACAGGCATAATAAATATAGAGGGGCACATTCAAGGTGGTTGATGAATGTGTAAAGATTATTGAAGTGTGCAGTGAAATAGGAGGTAATCTTGTGGACATGGTTTATTGGTGAAAATTTTAAAACAGTGTTTTAAAATAAATAAAACCCAACTTTGATTAGTGTGTGTACTTTTGGTAACAAAATACGTAATCTTGAAAAAATATTGGAGTTCCCTTTGAGGTACAATGGTTTAGCACAGATTTTTCATTTGAAATTAGTGTTTACTTTCAGCCAGAGAAAACTCCCAGATGTTTTTTCCATTAGACTATGTATTTAACTGGAAGCCATAATTATGGAGTACTTTGCAATGTGTGAAGTGCTACTGCTCATATATAAAGCCTATACTAACATTAATAACTAGCATTCGGTAAGGGTTTGTCTTGGGCCTGGCCCTGTGTTAAGCAGTTCACAAACTCATTTAATCCTGAGAAAAACCTTGCAGGTATTTTTATGTTCATTATACAAATTGGGAGCCTGCTACCAAGTGAAGTTAGTAAGTACCTGCCTGAGGTTATGGAGAGGCAGAGCTGAGATCCTGGTTCCCTCTGCCTGACCCCTGAGCGTGTGCGCTCCACTGGCTTACTCTAGGTTCTCGCGTGGGGGCTTTTGTGTAGGGATCCTGCTGTTCAACCTTGCCTTCCTGTCAACC
Organism: Molossus molossus; assembly: GCF_014108415.1. Taxonomy (NCBI): domain Eukaryota; kingdom Metazoa; phylum Chordata; class Mammalia; order Chiroptera; family Molossidae; genus Molossus; species Molossus molossus. The sequence continues at coordinate 41,053,028 of NW_023425351.1, read as the reverse complement.
AGGTGTGGTGTGGTTGGAGAGAATGGGTGGTCAGCCGCTGCTAGCATCCAGCACCTCAGTTTCATGTTCTGTAAAATGGGGATCATAATTCCTATTACAGGTTTGTAGTGACTCTTACGTAAGACAACATTTAAAAATTTTTTGTAGGCCAGCTGGTGTGGCTCAGTGGTTGAGCATCGACCCATGCACCAAGTGTCGCTGGTTTGATTCCTGGTCAGGGCACATGCCCAGGTTGTGGGCCCGATCCCCAGTGGGGGGCATGCAGGAGGTAGCCATTCGATGTTCTCTTTCATCAATGTTTCTATCTCTCTTTCCCTCTCCCTTCCTCTCCCTCTAAGATCAATAAAGAAAACAAATTTTTTTAAATTAAAATTTTTTGTAAACTGTAAAGTCATATAAATGTAAATATCAATTATGCTAATTTTATTATGACAATTATATTAATTAGTTTCCACAAAGTCAGTGGATACAGTTATTCCTGTTTCCCAAGGAGGCAGAGTGTTTGGCTGGCTCTTTAAAGTTTAAAAAACAGAAGTATGTTTAGGAGTAAAATCTTTGGCCTGTGCGCCCTCCTCCCTGCTGCTCAATGAGAGGCCCGTGCCTCCCTGGAGATGGGGAGTTTTGTTTAACTGAAGAGCTGCTTGGCATCTGGAAAGCATTCTTTCCTTTGCCACTACTATTTTAAACTCTATTGGCATTGGAAAATTTTTCTTTGAAAGTTCACCACCCTCCCCCATTCTTTTTCTTTAACTTCTCCCTCCATAACCCAAAGGTTTTTAAAGAGGGACTTTGGGATTTTTTTTCCCCCTAAAAGGGTTATTTATTTTATTCTGAAAGTCAGATGATTCGCCGCAGCTGACAGAGAGTCCTTTAGAATGCTAGACTGCTGCACAGCCAGATAAAACAGGTGGCACGTCCAGAGTGCTCTCTCTTATCATGTGGCCCTGAGAAGAACCTTGGTTCACAGCGAGTTGTGGCTCAGGAGCAGGAGGCAAGCTAAGAGGTAACGTTTCTTAGGACAAACATACTAAATGAAAGAACCATCTGGAGAAGCTTCTGGAAGTTCGTATCTATTGCTCAGGGCTAATCACAGGGAAAGCACCATGTTAGGAACTCAAGGGATGCCAAGACGAATAACGCACAGGGCTTGTGTGCAAGACGCTTTCAGGTCATTGGGAGGAAAAGACTGAAATACAAGTACAGTTGACCCTCAAACAACACAGGGGTTAGGAGCACCAGCCCCTGGCCCCTGTGCAGTCAAAAAGCCACGAGCAAAATGTACATGCCGCTTGAGTTTACGCAGTAGCAGCAGGAGGTGGCTACAGTGCGGTGTTACCACGGTGACCTTCACGCAGGCATGGTTTAGTACTGCGTCTTTACCTCTGTGCACATTTCTCCTTGCTGCCAGCAGCACCCTGTGTGGTCTGTGTTTGTGTGCATACAATTTGATGAATATTAACTTTTTTTTTTAATCCTCACCCGAGGACATTTTTTGCATTTATCTTCAGATAGAGCAGGAGGGAAAGAGAGGAAGAGAGAGACAGAAACATCGATGTGAGAGAGACACATCGACTGGTTGCCACCCACACAACCACAATTGGGGCCGGGGACAAACTGCAACCGAGGTACGTGTCCTTAGTGGGAACCAAACTCAGGACTTTCTGGTCCACAGGCCAATGCTCTAACCACTGAGCAACTGGCCAGGGCAACAAATTGTAACTTTTTATAATTGATTTGTGTATGTGTTATGGTAATAAATGATAAAATAAACTGGTATCTACATATGGGTTATGCATTTATGACATACTTAACTTTTTCTTGATTTTTGTTTGCTATTTCTAAGTTGCACGGTTTATCTGTGAGTTTGTTCAAATTGTTACAAATCCCCCAAATTATTCTTAATATACTTATTCTAAAAATTCAAGTATAAGTGAACCCATGAAGTTAAAATCTGTGTTTTTCAATGGTCAACTGTCAATATAAAATAAGGTATACTATAACTGGTGTCATAATAAAGATACATGTTGCATTAAGAGGGGGCCTAGAACAAAAAGCTAGAGGATAACTGAACCACTCCTGGGCTTGCAAATCTATCCAGGAAAGTAAGACTTGGCAGTGGTGTTTAACGTGGGTCCTCCCACACTCATCCAAACCCAGTAGAGGGAGCCACAAACAGCAGAACACCAACATCCACAGGGAAAATTGGCAGGCTCCAAAACCAACTGAGATAGCCAAAATGATGAAACAAAGAAACAAGTCCCAAATGAAAGAACAAGAGACCTCTACCGAAGATGAGATAAATGAAATGCAGTTAAGCAAGTTAACAAAGCTAGAATTCAGAGCATTGACCTTGAGGAAGCTCAACAACATGTGTAAGAACATCAGCACCATGAGTAAAGACATAGAAACATTGAAAACCAACCAATTGGAAATATAAAACCATCAAGAAGAAATGAATGGCATAGCAGAAATAAAGAACACATTGGAAGGACTAAACAGCAGAGTGGAGGAAGCTGAGGACCAGATCAGTGAATTAGAGGACAGAGTAGAAAAAAATGAACCAATGAGAGAACCAAAAGAAAAAAAACAATTAAATATAGGAAGACAGTTTAAGAGAACTGTGGGACAACTGGAAACATAATAATAGTCACATCATAGGAGTCCCCAAAGAAGAAGAAAATGAGCAAGGGTTAGAGAATATATTTGAAGGAATAGTGACAGAAAACTTCCCTAATTTGGTGAAGGAAGAAGGCATTCAAGTTCAAGAAGCACAGAGAGCCCCAAATAAGAAGAACCCAAACAGGCCCACACCAAGACACATAATTAAAATGCCAAAAATTAAAGACAAAGAGAAAATCCTAAAGGCAGCAAGAGATAAGCAACAGATTACTTAGAAAGGAACCCCCATAAGGCTATCAGCTGACTTCTCAACAGAAACACTACAGGCCAGAAGAAAATGGCATACAGTAATTAAGGTCATGAAAAACAAGGATCTGAATTCAAGACTACTCTACCCAGCAAGGCTATCATTCAAAATAGAAAGTCAAATAAAGAGCTTCCCAGACAAAAAAAGACTAAGGAAATATATTAGCACCAAACCAGCACTGCAAGAAATGTTAAAAGGACTGCTGTAATTAGTAGGAGAAATAGGAAGAAAAATATAACCACACTAAACAAAAATGGCAATAAATAAGTACATATCAATAATCACCTTAAATGTAAATGAATTGAATGCTCCCATAAAAAGTCACAGAGTAGCTGACTGGATAAGAAAGCATGACTCACATGTATGTTATTTACAAGAGACCTACCTCACAACAAAAGATTCACATAGGTTGAAAGTGAAGAGATGGAAAAAAATCTTCCAAGCAAATGGAAAGCAAAAAAAAGCTGGGGTAGCAATACTCATATCTGATAAAATAGATTTCAAAATGAAGGCCATAACCAGAGAAAAAGAAGGCTACTACACAATATTGAAAGGATCTGTCCAACAGGAAGATATAACCTTGGTAAACATATATGCACTCAATATAGGACCACCAAAATGTATTTAAAATATTCTGGAGGACTTCAAATGAGAAATCAACAGCAATACAATCATAGCAGGGGACTTCAACACCCCGCTGACATCACTGGATAGATCCTCTAGACAAAAAATTAGCAAGGAAACAGAGACTCTAAATGAAGCACTAGACCAAATGGATTTAATAGATATCTACAAAGCATTACACCCCAAAACTACAGAATTCACATTCTTCTCAAGTGCACATGGGACATTTTCAAAGATAGACCACATGTTAGGACACAAACTGAGTCTCTACAAGTTCAAGAAGATTGAAATTATATCAAGCATCTTATCAGATCACAAAGGCATGAAACCAGAAATCAATTGCAACAGGAACATGCAAAGACATTTCAACACATGGAGGCTAAATAGCATGTTATTAAATAATGAATGGACTACCGAGGAGATCAAGGAAGAAATTTAAAGCATCTTGGAAACCAATGAAAATGAACAAATAACAACACAAAATCTATGGGATGCAGTGAAAGCAGCTCTGAGAGGAAAGTTCATAGCACTACAGGCCTACCTCATGAAACAAGAAAAATTTCTAATAGACTAATCTCACAATTTAAAGTACTAGAAAGCAAACAAAAAGAAAACCCCAAAGCAAGAAGAAGGAAGAAGATAGTAAAGATCAGAGCAGAAATAAATGACATAGAAACCAAAAAAAAAAAAAAAAAAAAAAATCAAAGGATCAATGAAACAAAGAGCTGGTTTTTTGAAAAGGTAAACGAGATTGATGGACCCTTAGCTAGACTCACCAAGAAACAAAGAGAGAGAACCCAAATACACAAAATCAGAAAAGAAAGAGGAGAAATAACAACTGACACCATAGAAATACAAAGGATCGTTAACAAATACTATGAACAATTATATGGCAACAAATTCAACAATAAGTGAAATGGACAAATTTCTAGAAACACACAGTCTCCCAAAACTGGACTGGGACAAGATAGAAAACTTGAACAGACCAATAACAACTAAGAAAATTGAAGATATAATCAAGATTCTCCCAGTAAACAAAAGCCCAGGCCAGGATGGTTTCACGGGGGAGTTTTACCGAACATTTAAAGAAGAACTAATACCCATTCTCCTCAAACTATTTCAAAAAAATCAAGAAGAAGGAAGACTTCCAAACTCGTTTTATGAGGCCAGCATAATTCTAATTCCAAACCAGAAAAAGACACTACAAAGAAAGAAAACTACAGACCAATATCCCAGATGAATATAGACGCCAAAATCCTGAACAAAATACTAGCAAATCGGATCCAGCAATACATCAAAAAATTATTCACATGACCAAGTGGGATTCATTCCAGGGATGCAAAGCGGGTACAATATTTGCACATCAATAAATGTGATACACTACATAAACAAAATGAAGAATAAAAACCACATGATCATATCAATAGATGCTGAAAAAGCATTCGACAAAATCCAGCATCCATTTCTGATAAAAACGCTCAACAATGTGGGAATAGAGAGATCATATCTCGACATAATAAGGGCCATATATGGAAGACCTACAGCCAACATCATACTCAGTGGGCAAAAACTAAAAGCATTTCCCTTAAGAACAGAAACAAGACAGGGATGCCCACTTTTGCCACTCTTGTTTAACATAGTACTGGAAGTCTTAGCCACAGCAATCAGACATGAAGAAAAAATAAAAGGAATCCAAATTGGAAAGGAAGAAGTGAAACTGTCATTATTTGCAGATGACATGATATTATACATAGAAAACCCGAAAGACTCCATCAAAAATCTACTAGACTTAATACATAAATTTGGCAAAGTAGCAGGATACAAAATTAACGTCAAGAAATTGATGGCATTCTTATACACCAATGGTGAAGTCACAGAAAGAGAAACTAAAAAAACAATTCGATTTACCATTGCAGCAAAAAAAATTAAGATACCTAGGAATAAACTTAACCAAAGAAATAAAGGACCTATTTGCAGAAAACTACAAAACACTGAAAAAAGAAATAGAGGAAGATACAAAAAAAAAAAAAAAGGAAGCAAATACTTTGTTCATGGAGTGGAAGGATTAACATCATTAAAATGTCCACATTACCCAAAGCAATCTATATATTCAATGCAATCCCCATCAAAATACCAATGACATATTTCATAGAACTAGAACAAATACTTTAAAAGTTAATATGGAACCCAAAAAGACCCTGAATAGCCACAGCAATCTTTTTTTTTTTTTAAATCCTCACCCGAGGACATTTTTCCACTTTTTGTTCAGATAGAGTGTGAGGGAGAGAGAGAGAGAAACATCGATGTGAAAGGGACACATTGAGTGGCTAACACTCACACGACCAGCCAGGGCTGGGGACAAACTGCTACCGAGGTACGCACCCTTAGTGGGAACCGAACCTGGGTCTCTGGACCACAGTCCAGTGCTCTAACCGTCGAGCCAAACCAGCTAGGGCAGCCACAGCAATCTTAAAAAAGAAGGACAAAGTAGGTATGATCACAGTACTGGATATCAGGTTATACTGCAAAACTACTGTAATCAAAACAGCCTGGTACTGGCACAAGAACAGGCATATAGACCAGTGGAACAGAACAAAGAACCCAGAAATGGACCCAAGACATTATGCTCAATTGATATTTGACAAAGGAGGCAAGAGCATACAATGGAGTAAAGACAGCCTCTTTAATAAATGGTGTTGGGAGCCCTGACCAGTTTGGTTCAGTGGTTAGAGCATTAGGTTGTGGTCCAGAGAGACCTGGGTTCAGTTCCCTCTAAGGGCATGTACCTCAATTGCAGTTTGTCTCGGCTCTGGTTGGGTTGTGCAGGTGGCAGGCACTCGATGTGTCCCTTTCACGTCAATGTTTCTCTCTCTCTCTCCCCCTCCCACTCTATCTGAACAAAAAAAATGGAAAATGTCCTCGAGTGAGGATAAAAATAAATAAATAGATAAATAAATAAATAAATAGTGTTGGAAAAATCAGACAGCTACATGCAAAAAATGAAACTAGACCATCACCTTATACCATACACAAGAATAAACTCAATATGGATAAAAGACTTAAATGTGGCCCATGAATCCATAAAAATCGTAGAAGAAAATGTAGGAACAAAATTTCGGACATCATACGCAGCAGAATTTTCACTGATACATCACCTAAGGCAACAGAAACAAAGGAAAAAATGAACACATGGGACTACATCAAACTAAAAAGCTTCTGCACAGCAAAAGAAACAACCATCAAAATGGAAAGGCAACCCACTGTATGGGAGAGCATAACTGCCAATGATAGATCGGATAAAGAATTAATTTCCAAAATATATAGAGTACTCATACAACTCAACAAAAGGAAGACGAAGAACCTAATTAAAAAATGGGCAGAGGATCTAAATAAACACCTCTCCAAACAGGATATACAAATGGCCAAGAGACATATAAGAAATGCTCAACATCACTAATCATCAGGGAGATGCAAATTAAAACCACAATGAGGTATCACCTCACACCTGTCAGAATGGCTGCCATGAACAAATCATCAAACAAGTGTTGGTGAGGGTGTGGAGAAAAGAGGACTCTAGTACACTGCTGGTGGGAATGCAGACTGGTGCAGCCACTATGGAAAACACTATGGTGTTACCTCAAAAAATTAAAAATTGAATTGCCATTTGACCCAGTGATCCCGCTTCTAGGAATATACCCTAAGAAGCCTGCAACACCAATCAGAAAGAATATATGTACCCCCAAGTTCATAACAGCACTATTTACAATAGCTAAGATCTGGAAACAGCCCAAGTATCCATCAGTAGATGAATGGATAAAAAAACCTGTGGTACATATGCACAATGGAGTACTATGCAGCTGTAAGAAAGAAAGATCTCTTATCCTTTGAGATGACATGGAGGGACCTGGAGAGTATTATGCTATACGAAACAAGTCAAGCAGAGAAAGACAAATATCACATGATCTCACTTATTTGTGGAATATAATGAACATAACAGTCTGAGGAACAGGGTAGACTCAGATGTGGAAGTAGAGTACAGACTGACAACCCTCAGAAGAGGGGGTGGGGAGAGGAAAGAGATAAACCACACAACTTATATGCATGTATGCAGAACCGATGGACACGGACAACAAAGCCAGGGACGTGGTGGGGGGTGATGGAGAGGAGGGTATCAATGGGGGAAAAAAGAAGAAACACCTGTAACAAAAATAAATTAATAAAAAAATATTGAAAAAAAATATATTTGAAAAAAAAGAGGGGACCTAGATCACATCCTATTGGAGGAAATAAAGAAGACTCCATGAAGAACTTGGGACACTGGGAGCAAAGCATGGTCCAGCTTGGCTATAGTGTTGGGTTACTGTTGGGAAGGAGTGAGAAACAGGATGGAAAGGTAAGTAGTTCAGGTGACATTGTAGGCAGGCTTTAATATTAGACCCTTGAGGGAAACTGACAGAGGAGCTGGTCCCTAGACTCATCTCATCTCCTACCTCCATTTCAGGTCCGTACTTAGGGTTGTAATAAACCCTCATCTTTTGTGGAGTGCTTTAAGTAGGTTCCCAATACAAAAGGTGCATGACCAAAGCTGATCTTTTTCTTTTGTTATTTTTTCCTTTATTTATTATATCTACTCTTTCCCAGGGCCCAATATCGGAGCTGTGGGTGTGTGATAACTGGCTAGACTATTGAAGGCAAAGATGCTTCTTACTCAGTTCGTCTGATATCTCCTAATATTGCTTACACAATCCTATAATCAATGGACTGTATCTGAGCTCATGAAACAGGGAGGAGTTTCCTTAAATTATTGTTCTCAACCTTGGCTGCATATTAGAATCACTCAAGGAGGTTTTAAAAATTTAGGTTCGTTGGTCCCACCTCGGGATAACTGAATTAGAATCTCTGTGTCTGGGCTGGACTTTTGGTATTTTAATTTTTTCTCTGGTAAATACAGTGTATGGGAAGAGTTAGGAACTATTCTGCTTAAAATTCAGCTGTCAAGGAGTCCAACATTTATGTTTTTAATATCTTTTCCTGAATTTGGGGTGAAATTCAAAAGTGCAGTCTAAGTTTCTATCCATCCAAGTGTTTACAAGTGACAGCCACGGAACTTACTATAGGGAATGACAAAGATAACATGTTTGCCCAGTGTAGGGACCCAGGCAGGCTAGTCAGGATTGTGACTTTGATTCTTCTTAAACATTGTGTTACCATACAATGACTTCAGAATCCACAATGTACCCAGAACTTCCTTCTCCCAACACATACCATTGATCAGGCAGTTGGGGGAGGTGTGCCCAGCTACTTGAAATAGACTTCTCTGCCCAAAGAAAAACTTTTATTTAACACTTCCCAATGGGTCAGATTCTTCACACAGAGGGTCATTCTAGTTCAAGCCCCCTGCCTCCCAATAAGAAATCTCTTTTCCAAGAGCTTGATGTTTTTTTGCCTTGAGTTATCTGGATAATTCCTTTATGTACTTCATTCTGTAGACAAACTTATCCTTGGATCAAGAAATCCAGATTAAAATATATAGAGCATCGAATATTATGCACATGCTGTGTCTGGAATTGTAAAATAAATGAAGCACTCTTCCCAAACACCAGTTCCTGGGAATAATTGGGTCCGAAGTCAAAAATTGTTTCAGCTTCACCATTGACATGTGGGAAATTATCCTGATGTAATGGTCGCCTGGCAAGTACCTTACCTGGCAAGCCATCCCAAATGAAAGACTACACTTCCCAGACTCCACTGCAGCCAGGTGTAGCCATGTCACTAAATCCTGGTCTATGAGATACAAGCAAAATATATGTGATAGGTAACATTTCCAGGCCATAAACCTAGGACAGAAGAAGAGTCTCTTCTCTTTCCTCTCTCTGCTGGCTGGAACGAGGACTTCATTAAGTCACCAGGGACGTGTAATTGAGGGCAACTTTCATGTGAGAGTGAAAAATATTTCCATCTTGTTTAAACCAGTGTTATTCTGGGTCTCTGCCACACACAACTAAACTCACACCCTCACTAATAGTCCCTTGGAATCTTAAGTACCATTACAAAAATCTTCCACAGGAACTTGGCTCCAGGAAGGGGGATTGGGAAGAAAACTTGACTTGCAACATAATGAATTACTTCATTGTCAAGTTTTTTTTTTTTAAAGTAATCTCATTTGAGTATATAGCATAGCCAAGTAGAAATGGAACACACACACAAAACGAACAGTATAGAGGGGACACTGGAATACAGGCGCATTAGGTTGGCCACCCTTGGTCATGCTGGACATCTCAACTAAGTGATAGAGATAAACACATCAGAAACAAACTATTCTGCTGAGAAAAACAGAATGATAGCCACTCTACACAGTGAAGGATTCTAAAAAGGAGACATCCCCATGCTTCTATGCACAATCCACTGGGAATAATTCATTTAACATAAGACTATATATATAGTCAAAGAAAATACTTGGATTCCTGAATTATGTGCATCAGTTGCTCTGCTTAAGTCATACATTAAAAGAAAAGAGTGACATATAAAAGACTACAATCCAGGGCACACTTCTAGCAGGGCCATGAGTCCCACGCCATTTCTTACCAAGTCTGGCCACCACTTGTCTCTGTATGAGCTTCCTAAGCAATACTTCTGAATATCTATTGAGAGGGGAGGCTCAGTTCTATATAGCACAAGATTCACTTTACTTTTCCTCAGCCCCCCTAGAAGGCAGTCTAGCACTCTGCCTGTTTAGAAAGAAAATAGTAATGGGCCACCGGGAAGGGCAGATATGAAGCAATTGACTGACTAGTCAGGATGCTCAGCCATGTTCTTGTTAAGGAGGCAAGCTTTTCTGTGTCTCAGTTCTTCTTCTTCTTTTTCTTTTATTAAACTTATTGGGGTGACATTGGTTAATAAGATCATCTAGGTTTCGAGGGCACGTTTCTATGATACATATTCTGTATATTGCTTTGTGTGCCCACCACCCAAGGGTAAATCATCTTCCATCACCATATAGTTGGCCCCTTTACCCTTTACCATTCCCCTACCCCTTCCCTCTGGTAACTACCATACTATTGCCTGTGTTTATGAGTTTCAATTTTATATCCCACATATGAGTGAAATCATATAGTTCTCAGCTTTTTCTGGCTGATTTATTTCATTTAGCATATTCTCAAGGTCCATCAATGTTATCGCTAATGAAAGTATTTCATTTTTTCTTATGACCAAGTATTATTCCATAGTATATATGTACCATATCTTCTTTATCTAATCCTCTATCAAAAAACACTTTGTCTCCATGTCTTGACCACTGTGAATAATGCTGCAATGGACATAAGGGTGCATATATCTTTGTGAATAAATGTTTTTGAGTTTTTCGGGTAGATACTCAGAAGAAGTATTGCTGGGTCATATGATGATTCTATTCTTAATTTTTTGAGAAGTCTCCATATTGTTTTCCACAGTGGCTGTACCAGTTTGCATTCTCACCATAGTGAATGAGGGTTCCTTTTTCTCCACAACCTCTCCAACACTTGTTATTACCTGTCTTGTTGATAATAGGCATTCTAACAGGTGTGAGGTGGTATCTCATTGTAGTTTCCATTTGCATTTCCTTAATAGCTAGTGGAGTTGAACATTTTTTTATATATGTGTTGGCTATTTATATGTCTTCTTTGGAGAAATATCTGTTTAGTTCTCAGCCCATTTTTAAATTGGATTGTTTGTTTGGTGTTGAGTTGTATGAGTTCTTTATATTGTGGATATTAACCCCTTGTCCGAGCTGTTGTTTACAAATATTATCTCTCATTTGGTTGACTGCCTTTTTGTCCCCCTCTTCTCAGCCCCCACCCCACCCCAGGCCTTCACAACACTATTTTCTATGTTCATGAGTTATGCATATATGTTCTTTGATGAATCTCTTCCGTCCCCACCTACTTTCCTCCCTCTGCCATCTATCAGTTTGTTCCATGTACCCATCCGTGCCTCATGACCTATTTTGTTCACAAGTTTCTTTTGTTCATTAGATTCTACATATAAGTGATTCTACATATCATGTGATATCTGTATTTCTCTGACTGGCTTATTTCACTTAGCATAATAATCTCCAGGTCCATTCATGCTGTTGCAAAAGGTAAGAGGTTCTTCCTTTTTACAGCTGCATAGTATTCTCTTGTGTAAATGTACCACCGCTTTTTTATCCATTCATCTACCGATGGGCACTTGGGCTTTTTACCTATCCAGATCTTACCTATTGTAAATAACACTGCTATCAACATAAGGGTGCATATATTCTTTCTGATTGATGTTTTGGGATTCTTAGGGTATTTTCAGAGAAGTGGGATTGCTGGGTCAAATGGAAGTTTCATTTTTAATTTTTTGAGAAAACTCCATACTGTTTTCCATAGTGGCTGCACCAGTCTGCATTCCCACTAGCAGTGCATTAAGGTTCCTTTTTCTTCTCATAATTGTTTTAATTGCATCTCTCTGAGGATTAGTGATGTTGAGATTTTTTCATATGTGTATTGGCCATCTGTATGTTCTCTTTGGAGAAGTGTTCATTCAGGTACTTTGCCCATTTTTAAATTGGATTGTTTATTTTTCTGGTATTGAGTTGTATAAGTTCTGTATATATTTTGGAAATTAACCCCTTATCAAATGTATCATTAATAACTATGTTCTCCCATACAGAGGGTTCTCTTTTCATTTTGTTGATGGTTTCTTTTGGTGTGCAGAAGCTGTCTAGTTTGATGTAGTCCCATTTGTTTATTTTTTTCTTTTGTTTCACTTGTCCTAGGAGATGTATCGGCAAAAATACTGCTTTGTGAGATGCCTGAGATTTTACTGCCTATGTTTACTTGTAGGATTTTTATGGTTTTGTGACTTATATTTAAATCTTTTATGCATTTTGAGTTTATTCTTGTGTATGGTGTAGGTTGGTGGTCTAGTTCCATTTTTTTTTGCATGTATCCATCCAATATTCCTAGCACCATTTATTGAAAAGACTGTCTTTACTCCATTGTATACTCTTGCCTCATTTGTCAAATATTATTTTCTGGATATATCATATTGTTATTCTCATTTGTTTCTATATATCTTTAGACTGAACCTTTTATTTCTTCTTGACCCAGTCACTTTTAGTAGTATACTGTTTAATCTGCACTTATTTGTGGATTTCTTTACTTTTTTTGCAGTTGATATCTAATTTCAGGGCAGTGTTGTCAGAGAATATGCTTGGCATAGTTTCAGTTTCCTTAAATATGTTGAGGCTAGTTTTGTTGTTTTGTTTTGTTTTTGTTTTTTTTTATCCTCACCCGAGGATATTTTTCCATTTTTTGTACAGATAGAGTGGGAGGGAGGGAGAGGAAGGGAGAGAGAGAGAGAAACATCGATGTGAAGGGACACATCGAGTGGCTGCCACCCGCACGACCAATCAGGGCCGGGGACAAACTGCAACCGAAGTACGTGCTCTTAGCGGGAACCGAACCCGGGTCTCTCCGGACTGCAGGCCGACGCTCTAACCGCTGAGCCAAACTGGCCAGGGCTTGAGGCTAGTTTTATGACCCAACATATGGTCTATCCTTGAGAATGTTCCATGTGCATTGGAGAAGAATATATAATCTGATGTTCTGGGTGAAAAGCACTGTAATGGTCAATTATGTCCATTTGGTCTAACATATCATTTATGGCTAATATTTCTTTATTGATTTTCTGTTTAAATGGTCTATCTAGAACTGCCACCGGGGTATCTAGGTCCCCAGCTATGATTGTGTTTTTGTCAGTTTCTCCCTTTAGTTCTGTTGGTAGTTGCTTTATATATTTTGGTGCTCCCTGATTGGATGCATAGATATTGAAAAATGTTGTCTTCTTGAGGTAGTATCCCCTTTATCATTATAAAATGTTCATCTTTGTCTCTTGTTACCTTTGTTATCTTGAGATCTACTTTGTGAGATATAAGTATGGCTACACCAGCTTTCCTGTGGATACTACTTGCTTAGAGAATTATTTTCCACCCTTTAACTTTGAGTCTTTGTCTTTGCAGCTTAGATGTGTCTCTTGAAGGCAGCATATGGTTGGGTTTTGTTTTTGATCCAATCTGCTACTCTCTGCCTTTTTATTAGTGAATTCAATCAATTTACATTTAGAGTAATTATTGATGTATGGGGATTTCCTTTAGCTATTTTATCTTTAGTTCGTGTTCTTTTTTTTTTGTAGCTCTCTGTCTCCTGATTTTTCCATTGTGTTTCTGTTTGTTGTTCTTATTTGGTGGTATTCCATACCCCTTTCCTCTTTTTTGTAAGTTATATGTCTCAGTTTTTTTTTGTTTTGTTTTTTGTAGGGGTGTGTGTGTGTGTGTGGTTACCATTAGGTTTATGAAAAAGAAAGTTTCATATATACAGTAATCCTTTTTCTTTTGAATGCATCTGATCTCCATCCTGCTTTGCAAATTCAGACTTTTATCCTCTCCCCTTTTCTGTTTTTGCTGTCACAAATTATTCCTGTTTATACTGTAAATTTGTTGGCGATCTTACTCATGGTTTTGTGACGTTTTGTTCTTTGTTTTAGGTAGAATTGCCTCCTCGAGTATTTCCTGTAATGGAACACTTCTGGTGATAAATTCTCTTAGTTTCTGTATGTCTGGAAAAGTCTGTATTTCTCCTTGCAGTTTTTCTTAGGAACTGTGTATTACATTAAGGGCAATATGTCCAGTCAAGCTGTAAGGATTGAAAACATATTTGACATATGTATACACACACACACACACACACACACACACACACACACACACACAGAGAGAGAGAGAGAGAGAGAGAGAGAGAGAGAGAGAGAGAGAAACATTGATGTGAGAGGGAAACACTGATTGACTGCCTCCTGTACATGCCCCAACCAGGGATCAAATTTGCAACCAAGGTATGTTTCCTCCTGCCTGGGAATTGAACCCGCAACCTTTTGGTGTATGGGACAATGCTCCAATCAACCGAGCCAGCTGGCCAGGGCTGAGTCACCTTTCTTTCCTTGATTCCAGTCAAACTCAGATATTTTAAGAACACAAGATTTAACAAAACATATGATACCGAGTTTCATAAAATGTGGTGTTTAATTGCACCCAGAACTATATTTGATAATATAGTGTGAAGTTTCAAAATAATATTTTTGCACCAAAATGTAAATGTTCTTGTAAATGTCACATCTTTCCCAAGTGCTTTGGTTGATTCACTGTTAAATGAAAAGCCTTAATTATATTTCTGCTACTCATTAATGCTACAGTGCACGGTATTCAGTCTCAGAGCTTTCTGAGTGCTGATTTGATGAGCTGGCTCACAGATATCAGGGGAAGAACGTGTTGCAGGAGGAGAAGAGATGGGGGGTTTGCTGATTTATTTATTTATTTTTATTTTGTTGATTTTAGAGACAGAGGAAGGGAGAGAGAGAGCCAGAGAGAGCAAACACTGGTTTGTTGTTCCACTTCTTTATGCATTTATTGGTTGATTCTTGTATGTGCTTTGACCGGGGATCAAAACTGCAACCTTGTCATATCAGGATTATGCTCCAATCAACTGAGCTGCCTGGCCAGGGAGATGTGCTGGTTTATTCGACTCTATAGCCTATCTTCAGAGAAGGGTGTAGAACTTTTTAGGAAAAAATGCCAACCTCAAAGTGTCCTGTTCCTACAGGTCACGGAGTTCCTCTCAGATCTGCCAGGACTCCGGAGACACCCTCGCAGGTTCCTTTCCCCCAGACTGCCAGTCTCCTCCAGGATGAAGTGTGGGGTGCAATTTCTGAGAGAAAAAATGGAGACCAGTTGGCTGTGAAGGCAAGAAGGAAAAGGTCTAGGGGGCACAGGAAGAATAAATCAAGCCCTGGCCGGGCTGCTCGATTGGTTGGAGGGTTGTCCCATATACTGAAAAGTTGCAGGTTGATTCCTGATAGGTTGCAGGTTTCATCCCTTGCAGGTCGGGGCACGTACAGGAAGCAACCAATCTGTTTCTCTCTCTCTCTCTCTCTCTCTCTCTCTCTCTCTCTCTCTCTCTCTCTCTCATTGATTAACATACCCTCAGGTGAGGATTAAAAACTAATAATAAGTCAAGAGAAAACACAATTTAACATATGGGTACACTAATAGGTTGGAGGGGGTGGTGAGAGAGATTTGCAGCTCAAAAACGAGGCAAAGCACTCTTTGACAATGTGGACAGTAGGGTCTGCCAGAAATGGGCAGACTGGGCTGGGGGTGGGGAGCTGAGCCCTGTCTGTCTCACTAATTGAGAACTCCCTGGGATGGCTTGGAGTGGACAGGAAGAAGTGGTCCAAAAAGCAAATACTGATTGAATTTATGCTAATTGTCCAAAAGGCTATACAGTCAACTCTTCATATCAGTGGGTTCTGCATCAGCAGACTCAACCAACCACAGAATGAAAATATTTTGAAAAATGTGATGTTATTGCTAATGTGTACTATGTAGTTAGGCCTGTGATGTTTGCATCTGTACTGAACATGTACAGACTTTCTCCCTTGTTATTATTTCCTAAAGAATACAGTATAACAACCGTTTACATACCATTTACATGGTATTAGGTATTATAAGTAATCTAGAGATGATTTAAAGTTTGCAGGAGAATGTGTGCAAGTTATGCAAATGCTATGCAATCTTATATAAGGGACTTGAAAATCCTTGGAATTTGGTATCAGCAGGAGTCTTGAACCCATCCCCCATAGATACCGAGGGATGACTGTTTACGCCTTGCCTCATTTCATCCCCTCAAAGTGGTGCTTCAAGGTAGTGAGTATTATCTCTACCTTCCAATGGAGAACTGGGCAATTCAGTCTCTTGACTAGTCAGTCAGAACGTGATGAGGTATAGACTATGTGTCTCTTCATTTCATTCATTCATCTTGTAGCTGGGGTCTACACTTATATGTACAGGGAAACATGCAGGTTTGTTGTTTTGTGTAACTTGGGATTGTCCAGATGTTCTGTGGCTCTGGGGTGAGCTGCAGAGGTGCCTAGATACTGACACTGTCCACATTCCGGGCAGCGGGGCAGGGACAGGAGCCCCTCACTGGTCTCCTTGTCTGCTTTCCCCCATGTCCACACCAGCATTATCATTTGCTTGGTGTGTCACCATGTGAAAAAGGTTAGAAGCACTGCTGTAAACTGATCTTTGTCTTGAGACCACCCTGCAGATGGAAGGTGTGGGGAGGATGGGGGAGGGGTACGTAAGCTTACTAATTTATGCTATAGTGATAGCTTGGTCTTCTCCAGTTTAATGTGCATCTTTCAAGTTAGATGTGTGTCTTCCATGAAAATGTTTAGATTTTTAGCATTTCTTTCATTCTCTTTTTCCCTTCCAGAGTGTGACTTTGGTTTTAGTGTGGTGGTCTGCCTATCTCTGTGTCTCAGCTCTGTTCCCACGGAGTCCACTGCTGGTGTCCCTGGTCCTGCCTGTCTTTGAGTCACATGCTGGCTAAGCACCTTTTCTCTTTTGTCTCCAGTCTTAAGGTCCCTGCCTTTAGGGGTCTCATCCTCCCCGGTCCAGGCTTCTTTAGTTTTCCTTACCTCTTTTCACCTCTGAGTCACCCCAGCAAGGCACATGGGAACTCCTAAATGCTTGTACGTTATGCACCAGCCATGGAAAACAACCAGCGCCGTCTCAGGCTATCTCTCCAGACTCCTCCCTGTATTACCCTGAGACTCACTCAACCTAAGTCCCGGCCCTGGGCTCTGCACTTTGGAGGACATCCCTCTGGTTGCACCCCTTCCCACCAGCAAGGAGTCCATGGAGCCAAGAGTATGTACTCTTTTACTAGACTACACGTTGGGTACCCTGGACCCTGAAATTCCCTGGGCAAAGCCCCGAGGCTGCTTCCAGGACCTTGCATGCCTTTTCCTAGGCCACCAGTGTATACCTACTCTGGCCCAAGGATGGCTAGGGGCATCAGCTTGGAGGGGTTGTGGACATGTGTGTGACTCTCATTGTGGTGCAAAATGGAGCCAGGAGTGTGAAGAAAAGGGAGTGAGGCCAGGGACCTCCTATGGACCTCTTCTCCAGGTGCATGCCTGCTGTTCCTCCTGCTAAGGTGCACCCCTGAAAATGTGCCAAACTGTGTGCAGTGCCCTTCCAGGTGTGAGACTGCTCTGAAAGCTTACAGTATCACAGTATCCCCTCCCCAGCTGTGCTCAGGAAGCTGGACACTCACCCTGGTGCTCTAGTCTCTATGTGTCTGGATATTTCCACTGCCATCAACAACCCCCTCTCCCTGCCCCAGGGCTTGTGCCTGCTGGCTATGGATCTGGTGATAGTGGTGGTGGAGAGGGGTAGTGACCAGGATGTGTCTGACATTTTTCTCCTTATTCTTTTTTTCTCTCTGTACACCAGAAACCTTTCCACTACTTCTCAGAGTGTTCTCTACCTCTCCGTGGCTCAAAGTAAAACTCCGCAACCAGACCTCAAAATTTTGCTTCTGATATCTAAAGAGAGTTGTGTAGAATCTTGCTTTCTCCAAAATACAGTGCTACTTTAGCATTGTGCCATTGCTACAATATCCAAGTATACCAGTGGGTTCATTTCATTGAGCAAGGTATAGACTAGTTTGGAGGTCCTCAAATCCACGTGTTAAGGTTCCACTCATCATGCACAGCAGGACCACATATGCATCGGAATGATAAAAATAAAACAAAACACCGGTCCTTCTCCATAGAGAGTCCGAGGAGAACCAATCTAAAGGTTCCAAAGCTTGGAGTCCAAAGCTTATCAAAGCCTCCTTTTATAGGAGGTATCTACCATTCCCTTAAGGCGGTAAAGTGGTCCCCAAACCACTGAATTCTTAGGATGTGAAATATTTTCATGTATCAATTAATTCAACAACTATTACTGTGTACCAACTGTATTTCAGTTACTTCCAGGCACATGAACTCAGGCCAATGTTATTCTAACGGCCAGGCTCACGTCCCTAAAGCATCTCATCACCACATGGTGTTAGATAGTAATCTAACCTTTCCTCCCAACATTATGCCATGAAGCCATCTTCTAAGCACCCCCCCCCCCACTTTTCCCTGATCTCTCTCTCCATCTGATTGCCTATCTGTCTTTGATCTGATTGCTGGTTTGGTCTCAGGCTTGGCCCTGGCTTTTATGGACCAGGGCCCTCTGGATCCAAGAAGCCCCAACATACCTGTGAGTAGCCAAGCTCCTCCCTGCTGTTTGCCCGTCTCGTCACAGCACAGCCAGCACTGGACTTCGGCTTTCTCAAAAGCCAGTAAACCACGTGTTCTCATAGGCCAAGTGACTCCGAAGATCACTGACCTCCGAGCCGCAGTTCTGGCCTGGATCACTTCCCTGAGCATCAGACTCGGAGGCCACTCGAGGCCGGCTAATCCCTACCTACCCGACATAATCTTGTGCAGGCCACGTCCTCCGGGAATACTCCTCAGTCTATGGCTGATGGCACCGCACTTCTCTCTGCTCCCGTGAACTCTGGGAGCTGTGGCCTGGAGAAGCACGAAGGAGCTCTCGGGCTCCCGGGCGTTCTGCGCCTGCTCCGACCATAGTAGAGCGGTCGTTCTGACCATGGTTCCCGGAGCAGCAGCATCACCATCACCTGGAAGCCGGTTAGAAATGCACATTCTAAGGCCCCTGACTTGCTGGCTCTGAAACAATGAGGCTGGGGCCCACGATTTGTGTTTTAACAAGCCCTGCAGGGGATTCAGATTCTTGCTCAAGTTATAGAACCACTCACTCTACAGAGACATGGTCTTACCTGATAGACGCTAAGCTCCTCAAAGGCAGGAATGGGCCTGGTTTATCTTTGTATCCCCAAAACAGTCCTCTAGAATAGTTCTCCCGGGCCAGGCCCATGGTGGCCAAAGCCGGGGATTTGCCGCTGTTTTGATGATCTTATGACCAGGACTGAGGAATGCCAGGTTCTGGCCTTCAGTAATGACCCCTGCCCCTGACACCGAGAGAGTTTCTGAGGGGATAGATGAATGAGAATAAAGAGCATTTTTATTAATAAGTGTACCAGCTGAAACCTAGGAGAAAGCTTGATAAAGTCTGGTGGGATCATGCCGTTTTGGCTTTGGGCCTATGTGCTATTCTCTACCCCTAAATCCAGACCCTCCTGCTGCATAGGGGAAGGACATTTAGGGGAGAGAGGGACTGCAAGTTGCCCGAGAGCAGGCCCTGGTTCATCTTCCACCCAGGGGCATGTGCGGGTAGGGTAGAAGAGAGAGGGACGCCTCTCTTAGGGCCCTGGGCCACCTGTCCTACCCCACCACACGGACTTGGAGAGTCAGGCGAGTGCTACTAAGGATAACGGGAGCTAACGTTTGTGGACTATTTATTATATGCTGGACAGGACAATGTTCTCAATGAGGTGGAGACAATAATTCAACTGCCTGTGTTTCAGAGGAGGAAACTGAGGCCCAGAGAATCTCTTGTCTAGGTCATGAAACTGGTAAGTGGCAGAGCCTAATCTCACAGTTACTCTGCTAAACTGCTCTCCAGAGAGACAGGAAAAGTGCAGGATGGCCCTGACTGCCACTTGGGAACAAGTAACACGGAGTTTGATAGGGATGGAGGCGAAGGGGTGTGTGGGGACACACACACACACACACACACACACACACACACACAGAATGATTTCAAGGCCTCTTGGCCTAGAACAGAGTGAGAGAGTGTGAGGCTGGCTACTGTGCCTGAGGGGCCAGCCCCTGCCTGGGCTCCATGGGCACATGCTAGGCAGAAGAGGGCCTATGAGAGAGAGGGAATGAGGTTTAAGGGCTGTTGCTTTTAAGGTGCAGTGAACATTCTTTACCTCGCAGCACCCCACTAATAAACATGGCCCAGTGACGGTCTCTGGTCAGACGAATCAGGCAAGACAGGTCTCCTCCTACTGTGGGGCCCAGGGAGGGCGGTGGGCGGGAGGTGGGCAGAGGCAGGCTTGGCCCGCTGAAGCCCTGCTGCTGGCTGTCTGTCCTTCCCTAAACCACAGAGAGGCGGGGAAAAGAGAAAGTGTCTCAGCAGCGGGGGTGCGTTGAGCATGGTTTATGATATATATATATTTGCCTGATATCTCAAAGTGTACATTTGGAAGATGACCAAAATATTCCTTGCTATGTTACGAATGGGGAAACAGACTCAAAGAGGCTAAGCAGGCTGCCGATGGGTGATCAGTCAGCTGTCGGAGGCAGGATCACGTCTCTGTTCTTTTCTTGTTGTTCTGGCCAGTACAGTCTTTGCCTGTGTTTCTGAGGCAAGTGACCTATTTCTAACTAGGTTCATCCCAGAGAGGCCCTTAATGGATTTACCTCACTTTTAAAGGTAGGAGTTATTTCTTCTCCTCCCAAGATACACATATGATGGATGAAATTATTATCTCATCAGTTTAATTCTCCCTCTTTCATTTTGAAGTGCAGGGCTCCAGATTCCTGCAGTGGCCAAGACCTCCCACCGTGCCCCTGGGGTGGGGGGTGCAAGGGAACTGTGAGTGGCCTTCCGTGGTGGCGAGTTCCCATTTCCTGTAGCTCTGGGACTCCCGGCTACACAGCCACAGAAATACCACACAGGTGCAGGCAGCTGGTTCAGGGAGCCAGGCTTTCTTCATCACCTCTTTCCTCACAAACTGGAGGAAGCACAAGGAAGCCCATTTTGGATTTCAGACTGTCTGATAGTCAGGACAAGGTAATTCCAGATTAATTGGAATTTATCCAAAGAGAGAGAAAATGCAGGCAGAAACTTCCATTCACAAATGAAAGGAAAGATGAGAAATCACTAGCCGTCCTCATGGTAGGCGAACAGACCTTGGCTCGAGGCAGAGCTAGATTTAGGGAGTTGTTGTCTAGGAAACTGCCCAGGTGTCAATCTGTAAATGAGAATAACCTGGAATTACAGTTCAGTGTAACTCGGGTTTCCATATGATGCCTTCCATAATTGGCCAAATGTAGACTGAATCTGCTCCCACTAAAACAGTGCAACTCGAGTAGAAATGAGAGACTCACTCTGCACTGCCATCTCGGAGTGTCTTTGCAATGTGCTTGCGTAAACTGCATGTTCTAGCCGAGCCTTGCTCCTGTGGACAGTTGTGGGAAGCTGGCATTTGTAGTGACTGGCTCTTTGGAAACTCAGTGATACATGATGTGGTACTGTTTATTGGGAATAAGTGATTTGTTTTAGAGTGACATTTTAGTATCCACATGATTACATGATCCAGTTTGCTTCTGAGGTATTTTCTGATTCTGAAAGCCATAGTAATCGATGTCTCATTTTTGAATGTAGAAAGTATGCAATTTTTGTTTATAGAAAATGAGTTCCTCTTTACTTCCGTCAAATAAATAAACAAATATTTAAAGGATATTGGTTTAAAAGATCATCAAATTATTGACTGCTCAGACCTTTCCCGTGTCTAGTTCCGCCTTTTTTCCCAACTGGAGGTGTAGAATTGACTGTGGAAGCAATGATGGATTTTGACAAAGTCACAGAGAAAGAAATAACAAAAGTCAGTGACAAATCAAATGAGGAAATACCATGTAATGTCCTACTGTGTTGATTTACATTTGGCCAAACTAGATTGCCTGAGAGATGTGCCGTGTGGGGTAGGTACATGGGGAACTGGTACTGTGGAGATCTCATCACTCTGGTTTCCTAAGGGGCTCAGAATCAGATTCAACAATGGAATCTTTGGGCTGTTTGCATTTTCAAATTGAGTGTATGAAGTCAATCAAAGATTACATTCTGAAACTTTCTCTTACGGTAATGAGAGCCAGTGTATATTCGTTTTGTGAAAGAAAGAACGAATTTAGAACAAGGCAGTAAAGAAATGTCAGTTTTGCCATATTTAGCGGAAACTGGGATCTAACAGGAGATGTCAGAGAAATAGGAAAAAGGAAGAATGAGCAGACAGTCAGGAGGAGAGATGTATAAACACACAGAGAGTCTTTCCCTTCCTCACGGTTTGTTCAATAGCTAACTCAGGGAGTGACTGTTTATTCAACGGTGATTCTTTATGTTTCTGTAGAATCATGCAACCTCCTTGGAGAAAGAGTCCAGATAAACACAAAGCCTAATTATTACAGATATGTTATTATTTACCCATGTTGAACATGGAAATTATTATTCGTAGTGGATTTTGGTATTTTTTTCTTTTGCATTTTGCAGATCACTAAATGCATTTTCAAATCAAGACAATTGTCAAAGGCCTTCACAAGCTAGGGTTGTTTATAGAGCAAAAACTTACTCCCAACAAATATTTGCAACTTAAAGATAGGTTTGTATAAAGCCCAGAATTTTTGTATAAAATAGGTGCCAGCTAGTATACATTTCACTGCTCTGTTAAACATCTACCTTTTCCTTGAAATTACTCCACATCTAACATGGCACAAAGACACTGACGTGGTCATTTATTTTAAATTATCTCAGTGCTGGGCTAGAAAACATGGCTCCCAGATGATGGCAAAATTATTCCAACGAGGTCACCTTTGGGACTGTTAACCATAAAGCGATCTTTATAGGTCAGTGTTTTTCATCCCAAGCTGCTATGACTACATGAAGGTAAATGTCTGGCACCAGGCAAAGGGGGTTTTGACCAATAGGCTTCATGGTCTGTACTTTTAAAAATTCCACTTTCTTTTTTCTTTTTCATTGTGTTCACTGGTGGGACATGTGGAAAGCAGATGCTTTGAGCAGAGTTGACATTCAAAGGTCTCCTGTTTCAGCGACAAAATACAAACATACATGCTGCTTCATCAGTTTCCAGAATTCCCACTTATTGTTTTCATTACAGCCTCCTGGTCTCACAGAGGAATCCGTTCTGTCTCCCATTTGGGGTCTTTTTTAGCAGAGTGAATGAGTAGATGAATAGAGTTCTCTTCCCCATTAAGGATTTCTGAGCCTACTGGGTCCAAATATTGATTTTCTTGGAGCTTAATCTCCAAGTCCTATAACCCAGCACCTTAACTTCATGCGTGAACATCCTCACCAAAGGTAAAGCGCAATGTTGGCATTTGTGGTTTTAGCTGATTGTGGCTGGGTCTGTTTATCATTCTTTCACCCAGAGTTCCATACCTCCTGGTCCTTAACTCTTAGTTCAGCCAAATGGCAGTGGACACTGATAGCTAAAGACAAGGGTATAAAGAGCATGTCCTTGTTCATGTGGCCCTCCCTCTTTTTAAGGAGGGTAATGGTTTCCTGAAGCTCAGGTTCTTGACCTTGGGTGCACTTAGAGTCACTGGTGAAGACTTTAAAACTCTTGGTGGCCAGGCTCTCTCAAGCCCAATTACATCAGAATCTCTAGAGTGGGACCTGAGCATCAATCTTTTTAAAAAGTTTCTCAGCTAATTCTTACGTGCAACCAAAGTTGAGAACCACTGTCTTAAGTGTATTTGACACTTCCTTGGTGTACCCTAATGGGTAGGTATTGACTGATTTTGTTTTTCTTTCTTTGAAGTAAATCAAACCTGAAAAAGACTGGGTCTGAAGTTGTCACCTGAGTATTTCTGAAACCTGGACATTGAGAATCTCTGCTCTTGAAATTGCTTCCCTTTAAAGAGCTGCAGACTTTTGAAATGAGAGAACCAACAGTTTTCATCATTCGATTAACAGCTTAAAGCTATGGTCATAAGTTATGGGATGTTATTGGGTATTGCTTGGAAATTGCTTCGGGAAGTACCATTTATTAATTAATTGGCATCTGCACAATTATATTGTTTATTATAATTTGTTATTTGGGCGTATTTCTTTATAGCTACACTCTAGGAATACAGAGAGACAAAGTGTGATGCTGCAGCTGAAGGTGAAACCTGTTTTTTTTCGCATGTTCATGTGAATTCATTTAGAGCCCACATCCCTCTCCTCCAAAAACAAGATAAATAAAGCAAAATTTTCCAAAAAATAATATTTCAAGCTTAGAAAGTTGTTTTACATTTGGTTATTTTAAATAGAGTTAGATGTACTCATGTTGCTAATTATAATTTTTTTCTGTTGTGATTAGATTAGTTTTTCTGACATTCAAATAGCCAATTTTTGTATTATTAACTAGAGGAGGCTTATAATGGATTTGGTTTCTTAAGATGATCACAATGATTATTTGAGCTCTCAATTCCAGATGATAGGACACAATTTTTGGCCAGGTGTCTGGATAAGCACAGATTAGTTAATTTAATGTAGGCGAAGTCATCAGTATTATCACTATCATACGTGTGAGCACCAGTGAGGAAACAAGAAGAAATAGCTCTGAATTACATAAAACAGTCCATGAGTTAACTTGTAAACTCCATTATCATCTTCCACTTCTTAGTCCTAGAGGAAAACTCAGAATCAAAGAATTTAAGAAAGGGAACTTAAGACTTTATCTAATACCAAAGGGAAAAGAGATCTCATCCCTTGTGCCAACGTTGAACCATTGGTGGTGGTTCTGTGGGCTGTTGTGTTGAGGAAGAGAGTGTCACAAAATCTGGGCTTAGCAGAAGGAGCACCCTGCCCGTCACAGTGTCTGCAGTGGGTGTGTGAGAGGAAGGCAATGGCCCAGATGGGTCAGTATTTGCTGTACCTTATCTACTCCAGCTCCCTTTCTTGTAGCAGTGGTTCTCAACATGGCTGCATATTGCAATCATTCAGAAAGAATAAAAATATCTCAGTGTTCAAGCCACACCCAGAATAATTAAATCAGACTATCAGGGCATAAGGCCATGGTGTTTCTTGCATACAACAAATGTGGAGAATCACTTTTTTATGGAAAAGGGAACAAAGGACTTGAAAAATAATGTGAATCACCCAGTCCCAATGCCATAAGTAATTGTATGTAGACTATGTTTGCCAGGTCTTTTCCTATTCACTCTTCAATTCACCATACCGTATTGTCTCCATCATGATTCTTTATGGAAATACATAAATAATGGCACATTGATATCTTAGTCTGTTGACTTTTAGAACAGTTGTTCCCAACCTATGTGCAGCAAGCGTTGACTTTCTGGACTAAATGAATTTTAAGTAATCATACTTGGAAATTGCTGTTTTGGAAATATTTGCAGAATTTGTTTTGATGAGTAAACCACAAAAGTATTTAGAAGCATTGCTGAACTTAGAGCAGCTTTTGGCCTTTCGTGGTTTCTCAGTGGATGATATCCCCTCAGTTGTGGTTGGGCGCCACTGATAGAGACCTAATTGGTACGTGAAGCAGTGCAGTTATGAAGAGCTCAGGTTTTCACCAGGACTAATAAAAAGGCTCAG
Source organism: Molossus molossus (assembly GCF_014108415.1). Classification (NCBI taxonomy): domain Eukaryota; kingdom Metazoa; phylum Chordata; class Mammalia; order Chiroptera; family Molossidae; genus Molossus; species Molossus molossus. The sequence continues at coordinate 41,027,277 of NW_023425351.1, read as the reverse complement.
TGATTGTCTGCAGTCAAGCTTTGACACCAGCATTGCTGGCCTGTCTGATGTTATTGACATACACAGAAGAATCTTTCAGAACACATGTAGCTCAATATAATCTGACTCCTTGGGTACTAGAAAATGATATCCTTGAGTCTGATTCAGTGAGGATGCCAATGATACTTCTGCTTGGAGGTATTTTGAAACTCCTTTAGGTCAGCAGTAAGCCATCCAAGAGAAGAATGTGGCAGAGTCCATGATTATGTGGTTTGCCATCAGGGCTCTTGTGTTCGTATAAATATTCATTTAGACAATTCTACTTCATTCTTGATGGAAAATTTTGTGGAAGTCACGTACTCTCTGTGATCCAACTTCCTATTCTCTAAAAATGAGGGATTAATGTTTCTTTCAATTCTGAGAAACTGTCTCCTAAGAACTGGTAGTTAGATGGTTATTATTCTACAGATGAGGACCTTGGGGCTTGTTTTTTGTTTGTTTATTTAATCCTCACACAAGGATATGTTTTGTTTTGTTTTTTTATCCTCATCTGAGGACATTTTTGCATTTATCTTCAGGTAGAGTGGGAGGGAGAGAGGAGGGAAGAGAAAGGGAGAAACATCGATGTGAGAGAGACACATGACCCCAACCAGGGCCAGGAACAAACTGCTACCGAGGTACATGCCCTTAGCAGGAACCAAACCCAGGACTCTGGTCCGCAGGCCGACGCTCTAACCGCTGAGCGACCTGGCCAGGGCAAGGATATGTTTTTATTTAGAGAAAGGAAAAAGGAAGGTAGAGACAGAGAGACAGAAACACACACACACACACACACACACACACACACACACACACACACAGAAAGAGCAAATGAGAGAGAGAGAGAGAGAGAGAGAGAGAGAAACATTGCTCAGTTGCTTCCAGCAACCTAGGTATGTGCCTGACCTGGAGTGGAACCTGTCAACCTTTTGGTGTATAGGATGAAGCTCTAACTACTGATCCACCTGGCCGGGGCCCTGTGAGCTAATTTTTTTTTTTTTTTGGCAGTTCTGTCAATTTATTTATTTATTTGTTTGTTTATTTGTTTGTTTGTTTGTTTATTTATTTATTTATTTATTTAATTTTGTTACAGATGTTTCTCCTTTTCCCCCCACTGATTCCCCCCATCCTGTGAGCTAATTTTAAATATAATATTTTCATCTTTAATGGGAGAATGGGTATGTACCCATTCTAAGGGTAATATTTGTCTAAGTAAAACTTAATTTGTTAATAAGATTACATAGGTTTCAAGTGTACAATTCCATGATACATCATCTGTATATTGCATTGTGTGTCCACCACCCAAAGTCAGATCTTCTTTGTCACCATATATTTGACCTCCTTTACCGTTTATCAGCCCCCTACCCCCCCTTCCCTCTGGTAACCACAACACTGTTGTCTGTATCTATGAGTTTTCTTGTTTGTTTATTTGTTGCTTTCAATGTCACCCTAATAAATTTCATTAAAAGATTTAAATTAAAATGAAAAAAGAAAAAAAAGCATGATGCCCTTACTCAATAAATATTTGTTGAGTTTATTGAAAACAAATTAGATTTCTAAATTAGATACTCTGTTTTTTAAGGTATAATTTATTTATAATTTTTCATGTTTAAAATATAAAAAGCAGTTTTGAGGTGGGGCGGGGATGAGTGGAGGGGAGCAAGGGGGGGCCTGGGGAACATCTATAATAGTGTCAACAGTAAAAAAATAATAAATTAAAAAATGTTTTACCTCCCCCTTCCCAATAAATATAAAAAAGCAAGAGGACATAAAAATAAAAATAAAAAAACTGGACAAGAATTAGGTTTCTTGATTTAGTGATCTATGTTCTATTTACTCACAAGGCTAAATAAAGACCCTCAGGCGTTGGGCTGCACTGAAATTTGTAAGGTTCCCTGTAATTCCCCACGTCCTTCCTTAGACTGCTGCTCCAGGCCTTCTAGAGCATGCTCGGAAGACTGGTATGAGTCCAGAGGCCTACACACATTTGGCAATCCCAGTTCACATTCTTCCCATCACCCTGGAGCTGTGTACTGAGACTGATGGTCTCTTCTCTAAGGGTCAGCCCTGGAACAGGAACTAGAGAATGGGACATTTAATTCTGTGTAAAACATATTTATTAAATTCCTACTTACCACGTGACAGAAACTCTGGAGACACAAATGTGAATGAGAAGGGGTCTCTGACTTTGCCTGACTTGTGAGAGAGACAGACACATGCACAATGACTTTAAGGCAGATCAATAATGACAGAGGCCATGGCATGACTGGTTGGCCAATTCAGCTTCTATCTTCAGACCCCTTGCCTGCCCCCCAGTAGAGCTCAATAAGCTATAAACTAAATGTTTGCTTTTCTAGTCTCCTGTGCAGACAAGTGGTCATATAAATTGTCTTACCAACGAGATGTAAGAGGAAAAGGTATTAATGTGGTTCTGGGAAAGTTTTATTGCTCTTGTAAAAAGAGAAGGTCATCACTAATGCTACTTCTTCTCATTATCATGACTTGAATATGTAAATGGAATTTAGAGCTTCAACCACCATTTTGCAACCATGATTCAAAAAGCATGTGGGAAAGGCCAAGACATTTTCAGAGATGGCCTAACACAATCCATCCATGAAACTTACTGTAGTGTTACTCTGTGAGATTGATCCATGAAATTGATACATACTCCAGGTATTTTGTAATATAAGAGCACTAAGTCTGGATTTGTTTGAACAACTGTAAATCAGAATTCCTGTTACTTATAGCTGCACACATTCCCAATGGACATATAAGTACCTGTAAGTATTCTGAATAAGTTTTTTATACAGGGTGGGGAGCAGTGTAAGTAATGTTAAGGGCATGGACTTGAGAATCAGAGAAAGCCCTGCAGCTTATAAGCTGTGTGACCTTGGGGAAGACACATAATTTCTCTTAGCTTTGTTTTCTGCATTTATAAAATGAGAATCATAATATCAATCTCACAGAGTTGATGGAAGCATTAAATGAATCTGAAAGTACCCAGCTGGCTGCTCTTATTACTACTATACTTCCTGAATCCTTTCAATCAAACTCTTGTGGAGGACCTGGAGATTTCTTGTATATATACACAGCTCAGTGCCAGCTATATAACAGGTATTCGAGGAATTTTGTGGGATAAATGACTGAGCATCCAATGAACAGAAGGCAAGGCAAGACCAAGTGACCTGGAAAACAGGTCATGAATGGTTTTTGTCTTGGATGATCTTATGCTCCACTCAGAACCCCATTTCTCTTCCAGGACTGAGGCTTTCATCCCCCAGCTGCTGGGAATGTTGGCAGCTGCTACCTCTCAGCTGACTCCTTTTCTGAGAATTGTCCTTAAATGAAGAGGGACACACTCATCCCTTCCCAAGGGCAGCCTGTATCCAATGACACAAGGCCAGGCCCCTGCCTTGGTTAGAGATTTCTCTGAAGGGCCATTTCAGCTGCAACCCTCCCTATAGCTTCCACTGAGGCCCCTGTTATGACTTTTGCAGTTCGACGTCTCTCTCTGCCCAGTCCTGCTTCTTCACACCCTCAGGGGCGTTGATCCCGGGGCGCTGCTCAGTCATCTTCCTACAGGAAAATGTCCATCTCAGAGGATGTTCCCCAGGGAAAGACTGCAACTGTCTGTGTGGTGACACTTGTGCACACAGAAACATGGCCAGTGCCAGAAGCATCCCCGGGAGGAAGGACAACCTGAACTCCAGCAGTTCTCTCTGTGGGGTCTGTGTTGCATGTTGGGGGTGTGGGGGTGTGCAGTGACTTCTCTCCAAGATGCATTTGTTCATTTATTCATTTATTCCATGCCATGAATATTTATCAAATGCCTACTATGTGTCAATCACTGTGCTGGGCTACGCCTGCATGAAACTTACGGATTAGTTGTAAAACAGGCTTCAATCAAGCAACGACGCACACCTTGCAGGATTACAACTATGACGAGTCCCACGAAGGACAGAGGCATGAGAAACTAATCTCAGAGGTTGGGGTGGGGAGAAAGGAAAGTCTTTGCTGAGGACATGATGTTCTGGCTGAGAGCCGCGGGATCAGTAGGAGTTACTGGGCCACGAGGGGAGGGGAGGACATTCCAGCAGAGGAACACCTTGTTCAGTGACCTTGTGGTGGGAAGGAGATGAGTATGAGGGACTGAAAGGAGGCTGAGTGAAGCAGGCCCCTACTCCCTTCTCCTGCTGATCCCCCCTGTAGGGGCACTTCATCAGCGGTGGCATCCCCGCCTTGGGGCGGAGTGGGAAGGACCCCTGTGGTGGGCAGGTGCAGCTCAGAGTCTTCCTTTCCTTTCAGTGGGGGAGCTGCCTGCAGAAAGCTTGAGCTTCCTCCACTCCTCGGGGACACGCTCTGTCTGTGGGGCAGGTGGCCTGCCCCAGACTTCATGCCTTCCCCAAGCAGGGAGTCTGGGCTCAGCGCGGGAAGTGCACCAGTACACAGATTCAGGCTACATCCTCCCGGCCTTTATCACAAACAAAGTTGCTCTTGTGGCCCATCTGCTTACTCCTTTGTCCTATCTCTCCATTGTCCAGAACCTTGGCTGGGAAAAATGGATGCTATTTTCAGGGTTCCCAAAGATACCAAGTGGTATAGGTTGGGGCCATAGAGATGATTAGGGTTCAACCTTCCAGAGCCTCATAGTCTCCATGAAGAGTTTTGTTTTCATCCTTAGAGCAAAAGCAAGAAAGAGATCTGATCAGACCTACATCTTGAGAAGACCGTCTGGCTGCTCCAAAGAGAACTGAGTGGGGGATTCTTAATCCTGGGCACCTCTTCCTCTGTCCTCTGACCCCAGACCAATCACCTTAGGTCTTGGTTTCAGATCTCAGAGCAGGAAGCACTTCAGTGGGTGGTCTGGGCTCTGAGGGGAGAGTCAGAACCTGTTGTTTCTCCCCAGCCTGGGGTCGTCCTGAAGGGGGCAGCTGTGGCCCCTCTGACCCCTCCTCCCAGCCTTCCTGTAGGCTAGAAATACACTCAGAAGCAGCTCACTTTGAGCAGTGACTGATGAGCTAATTCTTTTCATTGTTAATGCTAAAAAAAAAAAAGGTAAAATGCAGGTTCAGGTTAAAAAATGCAGTTTGGGTGACAGAAGATAGATTGACAGCGATTCTTTTCATTTCTAGATGGCATCTATCCCTGGATTCATTGGTGAGAACGGAGAAGTGTTCGCAGGAGACCAGGCAGGAAGCGGGAGAAGGCGGCTGCTGGCCCTGTGCTTGTCTGGAGCAGGGAGCAGGCAGAGGGTGAGTGCTAAACGGAGCTTGTAGGAAACAGGGAACCGAGAAAGAATAACGGGGATCTACTCTGAATGAGGGGCCAGGAAAGCCTCTCTGAAGGACTGATTTGTGAGCAGAAACCTGAAGGATACAAAGATGTGGGCCAGTGGATGAAGTGTGGTGAGGAGTGGGGAGGAGGAGGTGAAGGATTCTATGAGGATGAGCCAGAGGAAGGGCTCAGCTGGTGCAGGATGAGTTGGAGACACAAAGGGCCCGAATGTCACAGACTGCAAAGTAAGAGGGAACTTGTGGAAGGAAAAAGTGACTCAGCCCGAGAAGTGAGGTGGGCCTAGGGCACTTGGAAAGGGAGATGGCATTTGAACTGGGTTCTAAAGCCCGAGTGGGAACCCTTTAGGCAGAGAAGGCAAGGAAGCATACTTCAGGGGCAAAATAGCTTGCTGAGAGGCAAAGGGGTGTGAGAAGACATGATTTGGGATGCCAGGTTTTCTTCTGGAATCCTTCAGAAAAAAAAAAAAGGATCATTACTACCATGGCCTTTGGCTTTAGTTGTATTTTCCCATTTAGTGTTTTCTCTCCCTTGTGCGTGTCTATCATAGACAGGCATCTGCATGTTTTCACTGAAAATACAGCTCAGGTAGTGTTCTTTACTCTTCATGCAATGGAAAATCCTTAGTGTTCAGCCAGGTCAGGCAGAATACAACTAGAACTATCCCCACGATACTTATGTCCACAGCTTGTGTATTCCAGGCAAATTGAAAGAGGTGTATTTTGATGGTGCCGCGATGAGCTCAAATTTGAAAGTTGGTCCAAGCAGCAGAATGCTCAGAGGCTTACACTGCCTTCACTGGAGCGGGAAGTCAGGACACTGTTGGCAAAGAGAAATCGAGATCAGGGAGATGTCCTGAATAATTCAGATCACAACCAACTCGTGTTCTGGAGGGATCCGTAACTCCTTTCCCTCGACGCTCCTCCAGTCAGCACTGAGCCCAGTCTCTGCAAAGGCAGCAATGATAAGTAACCACCCATCAGGACTCATTTCCCACGGTGCCCTTTCCACAGCACGGCCTGTTGGCTCTGAAGCCATCCCACATCACCCCCTCTCAAGGCCTCCACACTCTTCCACTATGCCTTACGGATGTGTCCTCAGTCAAATCCCCCAGAGACTCAAACTATTTTCTGCACATTTTCTTCATCTTCTTGCCGCCCCAACTGAAAGCCCCCGTGAACCTCTCACGTGGGGTTTCTTTCTTGTTTCCTCCCCTGCCTTCTTCACACCCTGCACGTGGAGCTGGGCGAGGTCTCCGTGCTCCCCAGCACTGCTCCCAGTCCTCTGTTCCTCCCTCTCCGAAGCATCACAGTGCCTTTGAATGCACACCCCGGCTCTGTCGTGTCCTGCTCCCCCTTGTCTGTCATCTGCCTTCCTCTGCAGGCCCCTCATTTGCTGATCATTTTAGTACCGGGATTTCAGTCTTTCCACACCACCTGTACCATTGCTTTCAACAATCATCCAAATAGCGGACTCATCCAACACTTGGCTTTTCTGTTGCAAGGATCTCACACTCTGTCCCCGGTCAACCTTTTATTCCCATATGTCATACCCTCGACAAGGTGTTGCCCATTTCTTACCACCTCAGAGTCTCAAATTCTCTTCAAGTGCTTCCTGGCCATCATTTCCTTCTGTTCTAGCCAGTTCCCTCTGTTAACCCAACTCCAACAATTTTTTGGCCCCTCTCAGACCTCCAGTCCATCTTATTCTTTTTCTTTGCAATCTCTTTCCTCCGTATCCAGCCGAAATTTCATGGGCTGTCTCGCATCCATTTTCTTGCATGCCACTCAATTTCTTTGTTCATCTTTCATCTCTTTGTACATGGGCAAAACCCCAACCTTGGTTTAATCCAACTCTCCAACTAATTCACACCTGCACCAACCAGCCGGGTGTGGCTTGCAAAGAGCACACAACTTGTGACTGGCCTTACTTTAAATTCATGACCATGGACCTTAAGTAGGCTCTCAGCCTTGGCTGGCAGAGAGAGTTTCTTTGTTTACCTTTTCAATTCATTTTCCACTCTCTGAGAGAACGAGTTCACTCGTCTCCTCTTGTTTCACAAACACCAACGCGCTCTTACCACCACTCATAGCCGTGCTTCTTACTTCACTGAGAAAATCAAAGCAATTTAAAGAGACCTCTAGTGGGTTTCGAACACCAGATGTTATTCCACCTGCATCTGTGCCATGCACTCTGCTTCCTTCTGTAACCTGGCACGAAGTTCTTCCTCCTGGCTTAGGCGGGTTCTCAGCTGTGCACTGGGTCCCGTGCCCTCTTGCCTGCACCAGGACCCTGCTCCTGCCGTTGTCACGTCTCTTCGGCATCACCCATCTTTTCTTCTTTACCAAGTAATTTCTGTGAGCATTCAAACACAATGAAGTACCTCCTATCTTAATTCCACATCCTGCTCAGGCTACAGCCTCATTTTGTTCTTTTCTTTTCTTTTTTTTTTTTTTTATAACGAAACTTCTCAAAGAGCTATCTCTATTTGCTATCTCCACTCCCTCACTTTCTGTTCTCTCTTTAATCCACTCTCGTCAGGTTTTGGTCCTCATTACTTCACCAAAACTCTGAGTTCACGCTGACCAAGCCTGTGGGAAATTCTCACTCCTTTTGTCAACTTATGAGCATCCTTTGTCATGTCACGTCTTTCTTCTCGAGGCATCTTCACTTGGTGTGTAGGGTACTGTACCCTCCTGGCATCCTTCCCAGCCTCACTTGCCAGATCCTTCTAGTCTGGACCTCTAGATATTGGACTGTGCCTGGGCTCCGTCTGGAACCTTTTCTCTTTAGCTTACACTTATCTCCCAGGTCATCTCACCCAGGTCAACAGCTTTCAAGACCATCTGTAGCCTGATGACTCATAAATCGATATCTCCTGTCTGAACCTCTCCCCAGTCTTATTTCCTGCCCAGGGTCACACTTAGATTTGTGCAAGTTATGCTTTGTGCAACCCCGTGGTCACCACTGGTATTGGTGGTAATCACAGATTTTTATATTTATTAATACAATTTTCTAGCAGTTGATACTAAACTGTTTTCTAGTTTGTACCAAGTCATTTTGTGGGCTAGTGGGCAGAACTATTATGACTCTTTCCCTCCTTGGAGCTACACTCCACTCTCCTCCCTTGTGGCTTTTTTTTTTTTTTTTAATCCTCACCTGAGGACATTTTTCCATTTTTTGTTCAGATAGAATGGGAGGGAGGGAGAGAGAGAGAGAGAGAGAAACATCAACGTGAAAGGGACACATCAAGTGGCTGCCACCCACACAACCCAACAAGAGCCTGGGACAAACTGCAACCGAGGTACATGCCCTTAGCGGGAACTGAACCTGGGTCTCTCTGGACCACAGGCTGATGCTCTAACCGCTGAGCCAAACCGGCCAGGGCTTTGTGGCTGTTTTTATTTTTATTTATTTTTTTGTGGTACATGCCCCTAGTGGGAACCGAACCCGGGACTCTCTGGTCCGCAGACTGCTGAGCCAAACTGGTCAGGGCTGTTTTTAAAGCAATCTGAATACACACCTGCTTGTGCCTGGGCACTGCTCTCCCCCTGCTTCAACCCTGTCATCCAGGCATGTGTTTGGCTTCCCTGACTGCTTAGGGAAAGGCAGTCAGGGAAAGGGGAGAGAAATGGGGATGGAAGGAAGCTTGACTTGGGATGGTGAACACACAATACAGTATATGTATGTATTACAGAGTTGTACACGTGAAACCTATATAATTTTATTAACCAATGTCACCTCAATAAATGCAATAAAATTAGGAAATAATAAACTTCGTGAGGACAGGGACTTTGACTTGTTCATTGTTGAATTCCCGGCATCCAGAACAGTGTCTGGCATGGAACAGGTGCTCAGCAAAGAAGTACTTGTTGAATGGATAAACAAACAAATGAGGAGCATAGCAATACTTCTTCCTATCACTAGCCTATGTCCTAGTATTCCACACATAAGTGTTATGACTGAATGTACACCCCCCAAAAGATTTAGTATGTTGAAGCCTTAAGCTCGAATTTAATAGTATTTGGAGGCCGTATTTGATGACGTTTGGGGAGGTAATTAGGTTTAGATGAGGTCATGAGGGCGGAGCCACCATGATGGGATTAGTGGCCTTATGAGAAGTGATGCCAGAGAGCTTGCTTCCTCTCTGTTTCTGCCATGTGAGGACACAAGATGCAGGAGGCGGCCTACAAGCCAGGAAGAGGGCCCTTAACAGGAACTGAATCTGCCAGCACACTGAGCTTGGATTTCTCAGACTCCAGAACTGGGAGAAACAAATTTATGTTGTTTAAACCATTCAGTCTGCAATATTTAGTTATAACAGCCCAAGCTGTCTAAGACAGTGGATGTTCATTAAATGGGATGATAATAACCTAAACTGGGGCTGTTGTCTTGAATCAGGTAATGGATGTGCATGTGAGCTGTATACAAAGACCCTTACTGTTTTTGTTTTTGTTTTTTTTTCTTAATTTTGTTTTATCCTCAGCCATGGACATTTTTACATTTATCTTCAGATAGTGTGGGAGGTAGAGAGGGAAGAAGAGAGAGAGAGAGAGAGAGAAACATCGATGTGAGAAGACACATCTACTGGTTGCCACCTATACGACCCCAACCAGAGCTGGGGACAAACTCCAACCGAGGTACGTGCCCTCAGCGGGAACCGAACCCAGGACTCTCTGGTCTGTGGGCCGACGCTCCAACCGTTAAACCAAACTGGCCAGGGCTGTTGTTTTTACTGTGGAAAAATTAGCTCAGAGACGGGATTTGAATTTCACTTATCCATTTACTCCACGATGAATTCTGAGCCCCTCTACGTGTTGTGTTCAGGATTCACAGTTCTGGGATACAGACAGCAATGAATAAGCCAAATCCCTGTCTTCCTGGAGCTTGAGGGTTCTCAGAAGATCATATTTCTTTCCCTTTTCCCTGCTCTGTTCCGATTTCACTGGGGAGTGGTTGAGTGGAAGGTGCACCCTTACAGAGCAGAGGCGAGGCGCCGAGCACTAGGACAGAGGAGTGAGCAGGGCTGTCAGTGAAGGCAATGACATTTTCAAATCCCAGCTGCTCCACTTCACGCTGCACGAATGGGAAAATTGCTTTGTCTCTAAACCTCATTTGTCTCTCCAGTAAAATGCAGGAACTAATTGAATCTACCTTGCTGGGCTATTGTGAGGATAATCTATGAAAGCACTTGGCAGCATCGAGAGTTAAGTCCTCAGTAAGTATTACTTGTAGAGCCTTTTTTGGGAGAGGTCATGGAGGAAACAGCTTCCAAAGGAGATTGAAATTTTGAAACATGGTTCTGGCTTTAGGCATATTTGTTCACAAGAGACATCAGAGAGGATAGAGAGACAGGGCTGGCGTGAGAACGATGAGTCAAACAGGAAGTCCGGTAAGAGGAGGTGGTTCCAAGATGTATGTTTGAGGAAATGATCTCTGAATCCCAGGAATGAAGGGGGGATGGGTAGCTGGGCGTGGGGCCCCAAAATGTAAAGAAGGAGAGCTCTACCAGAGGGAAGTGGGCCTATGCTTATTTAGCTGAGATTCTGGGTGGCTTTCAACATGCTAAGGTGGGTGTGGTGGCTTTGAACATGCTGAGGAAAGTTGAAAGATTGAGCTTGTTAGTGTGAAATGCACTTGGAGTTTTGGGGGGAACTTGGAGAAGTAGGTTTGAGAGGATGGTGAGCAGACGGGATAGAAAAGGGAAGAGAGGAGTCTGCACATGGCAGGAGACAGGGGTCCAAAAGGACTTCGGTATGGTTGAAACTTAAAAACAAGGACAATTGAATTATTTTAAGTTGATAGCTCTATGCTGTGGCCATGCAACCTCTCATTATGCGATGCAGACACCTGCCTGTTTTGATGTTGGCAACATCCTTGTTTTCATGGCTGGTTTAGGGTAGGGCTGAGAGGATTGGATAAAGTAATGTTTTGGAATGCATTTTAATTCATCCCAGTACTACACACGCATGCACACAACACAGGCATATATTATTCCATGAAACAATCCTTATCCTTACTTTGTGTGATAGAGTAAAAACAAAGTTAAATATAAAATTTGGTATCATTAAGTCTTAAATGCAACATAGAAACAAACAATTTAGAATAAATAAAACATTTATTATTTCAAATGAATTAAGATGATATGATGAGATAGTTGTGTTTGCCTCTTCATAGATTCATCCTAAGATACATATAGACAAGATTTCAAACATATCTTGTGAACTGCTGCTCACAGTATTTCTTTGTTTTTAATGCAGTAGTGGTTGGAAATTTAGTTCACCCAAATGGTTTACTGTGAATAGTAACATTTTCTATTTAACTTAAGAAAGTCTTATTCAATCTTAATTCAAAACAGTGAACATAAACATAAATCTTGTAATTATTTGTCAGTGCAAATGATTAATAATTTATTCTTTTTTTTGGACAACACCAAGTTAGGCCCAATTACTGAATCAGGGTTTGGAAAAGAAAATGGATTTGTAACCCAAGCATTTTTCTTTAATGTTTGAATTTTTCTTTTGGAAAGTTAAAAATTAAAAGTTTGGGGCAGAAGGGAATTATAACAATATTTCTAATTCTGTTTCATTTGGGCTGTGTTCATTGGTAATGTTCTCTTTGATAATGTTGTAACAATATTGGGAACATTTAGTAGTTTGGGCGATTACATAAGCCTTACTTACTAGGCAAATAAAATCTTTTGAAATCCCTGGATATGTTGATTGTCTTGTTGATTTTACTCTATAGTTTCAAATTTAGTTCATTAAAAATACTGAAAATATCAGTGAAGTATGCCAATTTTATTAACAAACATCTTTTTTAAATTTGCCAAATGATACTTCTCAATTAGAAAAATGTGCATTTCATTTTGGAGTTGATATACCCTGCTAACACTTTCCCTTGTAACAATTAATAAACTTTGGGATGATTTAGTAAGTGGATATAATGAGTTCTAATCTCCGAATATTTTAAAAGTCACCTATTTAGTGTGGTTCCTTTAATACAATGAACAACTTAGCCTGTGCTTTTCAACTTGTCCATGAGATTTGATAAAATATCTTTAGGTGCTCAAACCCCAGGACATATAAATCAGATTCCAAATGATTGACTGTACATTACTCATGAACAGAAGAATGGGTAATTGACTTCTTTTCCTTAGTACCCATATCCTTCAAGGTCCCTCCTTTGTGATTTTCCTTAGAAATGGACCCCAAATCATCTCTAAATCCAGTCATTAGAACCTGCTGAACTGTGTGTACTGGGGGAGGGGCTCCTCACTGACTGGACCACCCGGCCCAGGTGCTTACACACCACCATGGCTCCTCCTGGGTTAAGGACCCATTTTCTATTTAGGGTGTTCAGGGTAGGTGATAAGAGAGAGGCCATATGGGGTTATTTTGATGGGGGCTTAGCAAAGTCTTGTAGCACAGGCTTCTGGATCATCCAGGGGTGTGCAGGCTGTTGTCAATGGATGAACCTGGCCACCCAGTGATTGGTGGACACAGCCTCGGCACCAGAGCCGCTCCTTTGAAGGGCTGGGATAATCTACAGGCCCTCCATTGGCTCACTAGAGGCTGAGATCCAAGACCATGGACCCACCATACTAGTCCCCTCTCCAGTCCTGGTGACCTTCGCCTTGTTACAGCGTGAACTCTATGTTCCCTTCCATTCAGGGCTTTCTCTTTTGTCTCTTGATTTCCGAGAGTGTAGGTTGGAGGTAAAAGAGTCTGAATATTACCTGTTTTCTTTCCTCTGTGTCCTTTCAGATAAAAAATCTGTAGATGCCTGTGACTGATTAGGGAAAGAGGCTAGCTGTAATCTCCCTGATGGCACAGACTTGAGTTCCACTCCACTCAGGACCTTCTGCTCCCTTTAAGGCCAGCAAATGAGGGAAGAAAGAAAAAGCAAGATACACACCTCAGGATCTTATCTCAATAAGCACACGATTGTTCAGGAACTGACTTCCCAGGGCTGCCTGGGACAGGTGCTCCAGTTACAGACCCCATGGAGGGACCTGGCTGGCTAGCTGCGGTCTCAATCAGGATTCTTTCAGCTACCAGCGTCAAAGCTCCCAGAAGAACGTTCTGTGAAAGGGTACAGGGCAGTGGGGCCGCCGGTCTCTAAAAGCGCCTGGCGCACGGAACTGGCAGAGTCTTCTTGTGTTTCCTTGATCGTTCCTGAGGACAGATTCCATCGCTCCACTGGCTCCTAGGCAGAACACGGTGGCCCTCAAGCTCTCAGGCTTCGAGGAGACAGGGTTGGCCACGAGGATGTTGTCCACACTGGCCATTTCCCAGTTCAGTTTTCCAGGATGGGGCATCTGACGGCTTTGTTTAGGTCAGGCATCTGCCCCTGTCCCGGTCATCTGTAGTTGCAGCAGGGGCGAGGGCGGAGGGGGGACTCTGACAATACAGAATGGTTATGGACGGGCAGTTTCTGCAGGTGGAGACGTGGGGACAGCTCTCCTCACAGACAAGGGAATCACTGTGTGCAGGGCACACTACTGCACCTCGTCCAGCTGTACTTCTGGCCCTCAGGGTCGCCATGACCGCACTTGACCATGTCATGGTCCAGCCTGTGAGAGCCCCTCCAGCGAACAGCGAGCCCTGTCCCTCCCATGTGGACCAGATCGGACAGACTGCTGGGCTGAAGGCTGTCTTCCTAAAACCTTCACCCTCTAGTGTTAGATCCAGCCACTAAGGCCGCCAAAAACAAGTCCGGTTTCTTTCCACAAAAAAGCCCTTCTGGTATTTGAAGAATATGAAGAAGTACTTTCTTCAGGGAACTCTGGTCAACTCCTTTAGCTTTTCCTCATGGAATGTGGTTGAGACGCCTTTGCCATACTGACTGCTTTCCTCTGATGAGCTCCTGACTTGACTGTTGTCACTTTAAAGCGCACCTCCTGGACTGGACGCAGTCATAGTCCACGTGTGGCCTGGTGTGGCACACAGCAGCATGTGACACACTTTTCTCATTCCAGAAACGACAGTGTATGCAGACCTTGATTGCACCAGGTTGTCTCATGAATCTGTGTCAGGCTCAGAGGGTGCCAGAGCAGAATTTAAATCAGGTTGCATGGTTCTAGTCTTGGCTCTGCCTTTAGTAGTGAGGGGATCATGGGCGATGCCTTGAAAAACTTTCGGAGCTTCAGTTTCCTCCTCTGTGAACAAGAAGTACTAATGACCTTAACCTCACAAGGTTGTATGTTTAGTTCAAATGGGGTTACATTAATTAACACAAGGACAGTACTTAGCTCAGTGCTGGTATCTAGTACATGGGCAGTAAGTTAGCTCTTAGTACCATAATTATTTGTCTCGTTTCAAGCAGCAGGGTTGACTTTGGCGTTTTTCACATGATGTCCTTATAGGCATCTCTATTTACCCATGTGGTGGTTTGAAGTTTGGTCTAGGGCTCTGTCCTTATAAAACTTCACCTTGTTAGATCCCACTCATTATTCTAACCCTCCTCTGATAATTTTGGTCTCTGGCTGAGTGAGGCAGTCTACTCTATGTCTCTCCCAAATTTGCACCTTGGCCAAAGTTTAAGGAGTCTCAAAAAGAGGGTAGTTTTTGTCTTCCCTTTGCCCCTCTTGAGGGCTGGGAAATGGAATAGAGAATGTGAATGAAGAAACGTGAGACTCAATGGACTCAGAGGTATGGAGTGGCAGTTACCGGCTCTCGCAGGAGTTAGCAGCCCTGGGCTAGATCCTGGCTAGCAGTGCAACATTGCAGGAGTCAATGGAGGGCTCTAACCTCAGCTTCCCCATGCATTTAAATAGCATGAGCTCTACCTTCTAGGGTTGTGGTGAGGATTCCATGAACAAACACGCATCCGGCACACACACAGTGGTTGTGCAGTAAATATGAGCTGCTCTATTTACATTGCTATGGTGGTGTTTGTCTCGGGTCCTGGGTATGGTCATGTGGCCCTGACACCAGGACGTGGAGTTTGGAAGAGGCACTGGTGTCTGGGGGTAACACTAACGCAGTCCTTGGGAGGAAAGAGAAGGGGATAGAGAGAGAGCTGGAGGATCTGATGGCCAGAGGAGCCAGCTAACAGCAGCGGCAGCAGACGCAGGCCAGCTCTTACAAGTAGCCCTTTGTTTAGCCCTCTGCCAGCATGTTGTCCTCCAACACTGAGGCTATTATAACCCAGGCCTCCTGAACAGCACACACCACCCCGGCTGCTAAGGTTAGGCACATGCAGCCAACCTTCCCCAGCTGTGGTCTGGCCACTTCCCAGCTCATCTTGGGTGGGGTGCCCAACAGGAAGGGCCAGAGGGCCAGGGTGTGGGGGAATTATGGAGACTGGATCTTGGTGTGGCAGCCACAGAAATGTGAAAAAAGGCACTTATTTTTATTTTATTATTTAAATGTGTTTTTTTTTTTGTTCCCTAGCGGGAACCGAACCTGGTGCTCTCTGGTCCAACGCTCTAACCGCTGAGCCAGATTGGCCAGGGCATTTAAATGTGTTTTTTATTGATTTTTTTTTTTTTTTTTTAGAGAGAGAGAGGAAGGGAGAGATAGAAACATCAATGTGCGAGAGAAACATTGATTGGCTGCCTCCTGCACGCCCCCATTGGGGATCAAGCCCAAAACCCAGCCATGTGCCCTGCCTGGGAATCAAACCAGGACCTCTCAGTTCATGGGACGACACTCAGTCCACAGAGCCATATGGGCCAGGCGGTACTTATTTTTAAAAGCTCCTCCCTGAAACTTGGAGTTGGAGTCCCAGATGATAGTGGTAATACAATGGTGTTAAGTTGCAAAGATAGTGGTTGTTTGGGCTTCTGAAAAGTATTTTTGTTTGTTGCAAATCAACAGCTCTAATATAAACTGAAACTTAATCAAGTAATTCAGATATTTGTGTGATTAAAGTCCTTTGTAGTGATCCAAGAAGCTTCTACTGGGGAGCCCCTACATGAAGGGAAGGCTTTCAGCATGGGCATTCTGGAGATCTTGGAGATACTTAAATGAGGCTTGTTCTATCCAGACTTAACAACAGTGAAACTGAAGCAAAATCAGGGATGATCTGACCAGGTTGTTCTTGTCTGTCTGGTCCTGGATTATCTGTGTGGCTGGATGCCACCAAGGATTCAGACATCCCCTAAGAGAAGGTCCCTTGGCCCTCCCACTTACTCTAATGTGCTTTGGGAGGGAGGGGTGCTGTACCCCCAAACCCAACCATGCCCCAGGTTCATTCCTCTGCTTCAGGAAGCGGGAGGCCATCAGGTCAACTGGCACCTTGGGGATAGATGGGACACCCTGTCCCAGAGCTAAGGCACCAGAGGCCTTCTGTTTAATAAAGAAAAAAAATCAAAAGGACACTGGGGTTTGCTCGTGGACTTTAGGGCCACTTTGCAACTTTCCTGAGTTTTCATTTTCCTCTGTGGTGACATCTCTTTTGCAGCCTGTTCCAGGAACCAGATTTTCTGATGGCTGATGGCTTCCTGGCACTGTCTCCCATTTTGGGTGGGCCGGGCTGTTCTCAGAGAGGACTGCTGCTTCTTCTTTTTTTTTTTTTTATCCTCACCCGAGGACATTTTTCCATTTTTTGTACAGCTAGAGTGGGAGGGAGAGAGAGGAAGGGAGAAAGAGAAACATCGACGTGAAGGGACACATCGAGTGGCTGCCACCCGCACGACCAACCAGGGCCGGGGACAAACTGCAACCGAAGTATGTGCCCTTAGCGGGAACCGAACCCAGGTCTCTCTGGACCACAGGCTGACGCTCTAACCGCTGAGCCAAACCGGCCAGGGTGACTGCTGCTTCTTGAGACTGAACCACCCCTCTTTCCCCACATCTAACGCGTTGCCTTAGCTTTGCCCTCATCCTTACTTTCATTTACATTTAACCAGAGACCTCTCTCATTTAACCATGCTCAGATTTCTCATGTATGTGGATCATTATATTACAGTACATTCCTAAGTGGATGCCCTCTCCTCTTCCTTTAATCCACCCTTCACACTAGGCTGTTTTTCTGGAGCACAGATCTGATCATATCACACCACATACAAAAATCCACAGTGGCTCCTGCTGCCTACAAGAATAATAAATTCCTGAGCCCTGCCTTCATCCCCTCCCTTAATCCGACTACAGTCCCCTTTACCCATGTCCCCTCTTTTTTTTTCTAAATAGTTTTGTTCTCACTGTGTCATATAACTCACAGTTCTCTAAACCCACAATGCACTTTCTTGCCTTACACTTTTTACTATTCTCTCTACTCTTCTCAATCACAATTTTACTCATCTTTCCAAAGATCTCAAATGCCTTCTCTTCTGTGAAGTCTGCTCAGATTCCCTCAAAGTAGGACAAATAGACCAGTTTCTTTACTACCACAGAACTTGGATTCTACCTCTGTTTGAGCTTTTGTTTTCTTTCTGCTTTGCATTAGACTTTATTTGCTGCAGACCTTCCCCTCCCCCACTCTAATGTTCTTTCAGGTTAGACCTTGTGTTACTCTGAAAGTTGGGCTTTGCTAGCTTATAGTAAGTACATCATATCTGGATGTTGAACTGAACTGAATCAAAGGCAATCTGCTTCTTTTCCCATGTTTTGAAATTGTGCTACAGGTATGGACTCTTCAAGTTAGTACATAAATATATCTTCGTTCATGGAGTTTTTCTTTTTCTTTATTATTCTTATTATTTTTAATTTTTGTTACAGATGTTTCTCCT
Source organism: Molossus molossus (assembly GCF_014108415.1). Taxonomy (NCBI): domain Eukaryota; kingdom Metazoa; phylum Chordata; class Mammalia; order Chiroptera; family Molossidae; genus Molossus; species Molossus molossus. Next base: position 41,009,291 of record NW_023425351.1, on the reverse strand, counting down.
CTTTTACCCCATCGACACGCCGTCCCCGGCTTTGTTTTCCATATCCATTGGTTATGCATACAAGCATATACGTTCTGTGGTTTATCTCTTCCCTCTCCTGAGGGTTGTCAGTCTGTACCCTACTTCCACGTCTCTGGGTCTACCCTATTCCTCAGACTGTTATGTTCATTAGATTCCACAAATAAGTGAGATCACGTGGTATTTGTCTTTTTCAGGGAGTTTTGAAGTGCCTGTTATTCTTACCCCTCTCTTGTTCAATTGCTGAACCTATTGAAAAATGAGCTACAGAAGTCAGATTGGGATAAAAATATAAAATTTATTTCTGACAAGACAGGACTGGAAAGTACTATTTGGACCAAGGTCAACATAGGCAACATGCTTCTTCCATCTTGAGCAGAAGTTGTCCATCCAGGGAGAGATGGAGTTGCTGGGCAGTGGCAGGCTCATGCCCCTGCCCTAGTGAGAGGCAGAGTCTGGCCTGGTGCTTATTGGCTGGAGGGGAGAAGAGCAAATGTGTCCTATCGATGTATGGTCTGAATTCTAGAGCAAAAAGAGCCAGGCTGAGCCACATGTTTCTATGTCATTTTCCTATCTCAATACAGTTGAACCTTGGTTCTCGAAAGTTTCCCATTTTGAACAATTTGGTTTTCCATCAAGTTGTTCATGGATAATATGTTGAACAAAACTTTGGTTCTCAAAGTGACAACCCTTTCATGCTGATACCTGTAAGGCGACAAGCAAAGGAGGGAATGTGCAAGTATGAGTTGGTTTACTGCTAAACCTCGAGTTGTTAACATCTCAGGAAATTGTGCTGTGAATATTTTCATGTTTTGTTGTTGTTGCTGCTTATTAATATTAAATATGTACAGTAAGTCACCACAAGTCCTAAGAAGGTTAGTGGTAGCAGCAAAGTGAAAAGGAAAGTTGTGGGAACAATGATAGAGCTCAAACAATAAATAATTGCAAAGAATGATAAAAGTGTTCACATGTCTGATCTGGCTACTGAGTCTGGCATGGTGAAATCGATGATTAGCACAATTTTAAAACAAAAAGAGGCCATCAAGAGAAAGTGCTCATGAAACAATGATCACAGGCAATTGAGAAAGATTAAAACAGAGAATCATTTGGGGGTCTGGAACAGATTAATTCAATTTACATTATTCTAATGGGAAACAATGATTGGTTTTTGAACAAAATTGCTTCTCAAACAGCTTTCCAGAATGAATTAAGTTTGATCACCAAGATTCCACTGTAATTAGAAAAATCACTCCTCCTTAGAGGGATTCACTATTTAATGGATGTACCAAGTCTTTCCTTTAATATGTCTATGTAATATAAGTATATATGCAGTTTGTATTTTTGCAACATTGAAATATACTGTGAGTATTCTCTGTAAAATGTTTTCTCCTGCAATAATATATGCCTTAGAAATTTTTTTCTTTTCAGCATATAGATCTACCACATTCTTTTTTTTTTTTTAATCCTCACCTGAGGACACTTTTCCATTTTTTGTACAGATAGAGTGGGAGGGAGAGAGAGGAAGGGAGAGAGAGAGAGAAACATCGACGTGAAGGGACACATCGAGTGGCTGCCACCCGCACGGCCAACCAGGGCCGGGGACAAACTGCAACCGAAGCACGTGCCCTTAGCGGGAACCGAACCTGGGTCTCTCCGAACCTCAGGCCGACGCTCTAACCGCTGAGCCAAACTGGCCAGGGCTACCACATTCTTTTTAAATGCCACATGTAATTTATAGTATGGATGTATTATAAACCTTTTTGGGGGTATTAAATTATGGGTTGACAGCAATTTTCTCTCATTGTTTTGAAGATTGACTTATGGCTTTCATTGTGGTTGTTGACATTTCAGCTGTCAATCCAATTTACAAGGAAATAATCTATCTTTTCTCTTTTTATCATACAGAATTTATTTGTGATCCACAGTTTACCATGATATATTAGGTAAGAATTTACCTTTATTTATTCTGTTTCACAACTTTTGTGTATCTTGAATCTATAGATCAGTGTCTTTCAATACTATTTGCAAATTATCTTTTGAATATTTTCTCTGGTATCCTTTTCCTCCTCTCCTTCTGAAACTCCAATTAAATATATGTCGAGTCAATCCTAGAAACCTACATAATTATAGTATCTTCCCACAAATTATCCACCCATTTTTCTTTTATTGTAAATTTAGTTTTTTTCACCCATTTTTTTCTATTATAAATCATGCTGCAATGAACTCGTGTCTTTGTGCACACACATGGGCATGTCTCCCAGGTACATCCCTATAATTGGAAATGCTGGGTGGAAGAGCAGGTATATTTTAATTTTGATATAAAAAAGTGTTACTAATTTATCATTCCATAAAAGGTATATGAGAATGCACTTTTTACAACCTCTCACTAGCACTAGATTTTCATACTTTAGAATTTGTGTCAATATGATGAATAGAAATATATCTCATAGTTATATTAATTTGAGATTTCTTGTTCATTAGTGAGTTTTATCATCTTTTAATATCTTAATTGGTCATTTGTATTTTTTTCTTCTGTGAAATGCCTGCTTTTTATATCCTTTGTTTTACACTTTTTTTTTTCTTTTGGGTTTATTTTTCTTTTTCATTTAGGTTCTAGAATTGAACACTAAATGTGTTTGTAATTATTTTAATTGTTTTCCTTTTACTACTACTGTGGCCAAATCCCTTAGCTTCCAACATGTAGTACACTCATTCATTTCTAAATGGTATGTAGTTAATCTATTAATTAAATAGTTATTTTGAATGATTTCAAATTTCCAAATAAATCTTTTTTGTTGTTGTTATTGAGAGACGGTATTAGTTTCCTACTGATACTGTAATAAATTACTGCAAATTTGGTGATTTAAAACAACATAACTTTTCTCTTCTACAGTTAATGGAGTTAGAGAATCAATTCCTCTGGGCTAAAGATATCAAGGTATTTGCACAGCTGGCTCCTTCTGAAGGCTCTGAGGGTAGAATCTGTTTGCTTGTCTCTTTTACCCTCTGGCTATCTGTACCCCTGGCTGTGGCTCCTCCTGCATCTTCAAAGCACATCACTCCAGTCTGCTCTTGTCATCAGGTTGTCTTCCCTTCCCCAGTGGTATCTCCTTTTGCTTCTCTCTTATGAGGATACTTGTGATTATATCATTGGTCTCACCTGCATAATGCAGGCTACTCTCCCATCTCAAGTAACTTAATCACACCTACAAGGTCCTTTTTGCTATATAAAGTAATCTATTTACTGGTTCCGGAATTAAGATGGGGACAACATAGGGGGCTGTTACTTATTTGCCTTAACTTAGAGATGCTTTTCTCTAACTATAAATTTCTAATATGTATTATTCCTGCATTGGTTAGGGATTTTGGTTGCAGACAGAAGGAGAAACACTACTCCTTTTGTAAAAGAGATGAGAAAAGGAAGTTGCAGTGGTGTGAGTCTGGTGATAGGAAATTGGAGATAACCTTCAGATAGTTTCAATTTCCCCTGTCAGACGGCAGGCAAGGTGGTGTGCTGAGAGTCTGTTCTGGCAGTTTGTAAATCCCATTAGACTGGGACCACGCCTGTCTTTTCACTGTGTATACCTTATCCTTACTGCAGTGCCTGGCACATGATAGACACTCAAATATTTCTTTGAAGAAACAATGTGTAGGTAAATAAATGCAATGACTGAGAAAGTAAAGAAGTAGTAGGAGGTTTGGTGAGAGTGGAGGTTTGATGTAGCCGATGTAGAAACTGGTGGAGAAAGTCAACTAAGGAGCCCAGGTGAGACTGGAGACCATCATTACCTAGAGTTCTGATGGGTATTTTTGATTTTTTTCAGCAGTGCTCAAAAGCGTACATAGAGACAAGAGAAGCCAAATGTTAGGGTTGGTTTGGGTTTGGGATTGTGCCAGGCAGGTGCCATAGGAGGACAAATGGGGTAAGGGAGTTGAGGGTATTGGCAATGCGGCAGTTGAACCAATGGTCTGTGGGATCTAATGAGCTAGGTAGGCAAGGAAGTGAAGACAGGAGGGACTGATCAGTAGAAGGGATCAATGGCTTGGAGTTCTCAATGTAGTAGAAAAGAACCCAAAAAACAGATGGAGTGAAAGCAGTTAACTGGGAGAGCTGGAAGGGTGGGAGGTTGTGGTCAGAAAGTAGGATGTTACTATGTAATGAGGTGGAGCCATTCTGTTAAACACAGAACCCAGGGAGAGAGGGGCTGCTTTAACATAGAGTTGAGGGTCATGGAAACTGAGTTTTCCATGTAATTGATGATGTTACCAAGGTGATAATAAGAGAGGAGGTAGAGAGGTAAACTCCCAGCCTGCTGGTAGGTCTTTATTTGAATAAGAGAGACTCGCTTGGAACCTGGTAGAAGATGCTTACCATGAGGTATACGTAGAAGATCTTATAATCAGGGTTTACACATGAAGGTGTAGGAATAATAGTTTTGGAAGTGGCATTGGGAAGTAACTCTTAGGTACATGAGTGTGGAAGAATCAGTAGCTTTCAATCCAGAGGCAGAAGCACTCAGGGAATAGACAAGATTCACCTGAGGGTGGGAGGATGGAGGAAGAGGTGGAGGATACATCCAGGTACTTTAAGGCAGACAGCAGCCCAGCGGGCCTAGTGGAAGGTTTGGGAACAGTGGGAGTTGGGGGCCTAAAAGGTAAAACCTAAGGAAATATGATGATGAGAATGAATGTGAGGCATCCATAAAAACTTATCTTTATGGTAATTACAAGCATGAAGTCATGATGGGTTTTGCTGGCTGAAAAGCCTCAAAAAAATATATATATATATATTTTGTTGGACCTTGGTGAGTGACAGGGATGCGGTCATCTTAGAAATATTCATCCTCCACGTGGACTGATGGAGCTTCCAAAGAAGTGTGATTTCTGGTGCTGGGAGGGACCTGGTATCCCTGGAAATGGCAACCTAGGTCTGGGGCATGCTTAAGACTGGAGAGGTGGGTGGGATGGGGAGGAGGGTGTTTAGGGGGAAAAAAAAGGAGAAACATTTGTAACAAAAAAAATAAATTAATAAAGATTGAAAAAAATGTTAACAGTTTTGATGTAAAAAAAAAAAAAAAGACTGAAGAGGTGCTGGGCACTGTGTCTATGTTCTCAAACTTTATTTCTATTATTAGCTCTATCTCCTTCCCCTACAGCTCTTACTAGCTATATTAGTTTCCTGTGGCTGCTGTAATAAATTACCACAAACTTGGTGGCTTAAAACAACAGAAACTTATTCTTTCATATTTTTGAAAGCCAGAGTCTGAAATCTGAAACACTGTGTTGAGTGACGGTGTCTGCAAGGTCATGGTCCTTCCGGAGGCTCTAGGAGAGAATCTCCCTTGCTCTCCCAGCTTCTGGTGGCTGCTGACATTCCTTGTCATGTACTATATCACTCCTAACTCTGCCTCTGTGGTCAAACCACTTTCTCCTCTTTATCAAACCTCCCTCTGCCTCTTCCTTACAAGGATACTGTGATTTAGGCCCGTCTAGATAATCCAGGATACTCTTTACATCTCAAAATCTGTAATGTCAGGTAACATTCACAGGCTCCAGGGATTAGGACCTGATATCTTTGGAGAGCCTCCTACATACTTGCAAAATAGATAGGGCTCCTAGAGACTTGCAAAATAGACTGACTTACCATGTCTCTCTTAGCCATGTGTTGTCCCCTAAAAGCCCACCAAACTTAGGTGGGCTAGAGAGAGGAGGAGTGTGGAATTTGCTGGATCATTTCCTGGTGACCATAATATCGATAACTTCTCTCCATGTCCTCAGGCACGTTGTGGCATCTGGGTGGCACACCCAGAATGTTTTGTGAGAGAATATTAGCCCTGCTCTGGGGGTCCTCTAGTGTCTGGCCCTGCATAGAGGTGGGATGGGGCATATGTACCAGGTGCCTGTCCTTGAAACGCTTCCAATTCTTCATAGAAGGCTGTCATTCTGTAGATGCCCTATTGAAGGACACAGGCCTGCCTTTAGCTGGTGCTGTGGAATGCCTGTGCCCTTGGTCTTAGAAAATGTGTTTCTGGAGCTCTACCTCCTGGGAGTCAGCCGGGATATTGCAAAGCTGTACAATCTGGGTTTGGTTCTTTCCCTTGGGCTTTGATGTCAAGTGGTTTCGTGACGCTGAGGTGTGTTTTAAATGAATCTATGCAAGTGCCTCACAGGATTTCCTACAGAGATACTGTCAAGGGCGACAGTCTGTCTATCACACAGAGCTTGTTAAGAGGCTCAAGTGAGACATTTTCTGTAAGTTTCTGTTAGGAGAGAGATCCCTCCCCCGACCCCAAGCATGTAGTTTGGTTTTGATTTTATGAATAGACTTTCCTCTTAGACTAAGAAATGTAGAACCAAATTTGTTGCTTTCTTCTCCAAAGTACACAGGACTCTTTAGGTATATATTTTGTATGCTATTCTCAACTTCAGTGTTATTTGTTTCTACCTTAAGTTTCTTCTCTATCTCTTCATTAATTTTTTTTTACCTTGTGTGTACTGAATGTGTTTTCTAAGTCACCTCAAATATTTCTGGAATTAAGGAAGTTGAGAAGGGTACAATAGTTAAAAATATGAGCTCTTGTGTCAATGATCTGAGGTCAAATTCCTGCCCTGCCACTTAAGACTTGTATGACCTTGGGTGAACTTCTCTGACCTTCTTCAATCTCAGCATCCTCATCTGTAAAATGGGATAATGAGAGTTCCAATTTTCTAAGGCTTTTGTGGGTAGTAAATGGTACCTAATCTTGCTGGGCCATGTCCTCTGCTCCCATGGACTAAGGCAGCCTTGAGAACCAACTGTACACACTTTCAATATACTGACTTAAAACCCTATAGACACTCACAAACCCCTCAGCCTCAGAGGAGAAGAAGTTACATTTTAACTAGAAGGGAATGGAGAAAGGGTCATAAATGTTTAAGTACATTATTGACTATATTACTGACCTATATTACATTTTTAACACTATCTCCTAAAATTATGACCATCTCAAAAACAATTCCAAACAATGTTGCAGCTGGTGTGGATTCTGTCATCAATTCTAAAAGGGTATTGCTACCTACGGACCACATACTCCAAAACTTACACAATAAAAACAAAATGGAACAGTACATGATTACAATATTCTAGGATAGGCTATTAATGTTACAGTAACTGAAGACCAGATGTATTTGAGAAGGAATAGTAATACCAGGGCAGTATCTTTATTAAGGTACTTTACAAACATGAGCCTATTATTCCCCGGAGGAACTCTCTAAAATAGCATAAGCTCCAGACACCAGACTGAGAACTCATTTTGGCCAGGACTTTTATGTGCTTAACTATTTTTTTACTCTGTTCCAGCACCCAGAACATGCCTGGCACAAATGTTTGTTGACAGAACAAATAAATGAATAGGTTGCCTCAAGTTGTGGGAGGTCTCCACCTCCATTGGACAGTCTCCAGGGAGGCATCAAGACCAAAGGAAGCTCAGTGACCGGTGGTTGGTGAGTAAACAACTGGAAGCCTTTAATCCCAGGAACATAGGAACATGTGAATAAGGGTGGCATTCATTCATTTGACACATTTTTGCTAAGTTGCTACTATGATCCTGATACTATGCTGGCCACAGTGGATATAAATGATGAGGCACATCCAGGCTCTATCCTCCTGGTATTGATGACACATGTGACAGGCACAAGACATGCCTTTGGAATGACAAAGGAAGGATAGCAAATTCAGACCTAGAAGCTGTCATGGAAAGCTTTCATGAAGAATGGGCATATGAGAGGGATGGCTGGAAGTCTTGACCAAGGGTTAAAGGAGATGGGGGCAGGGAACCTCAGAAAATGACAGTGCATGGTACACGAGAGACACTGGCCATGCCAGGCCCATGTGGCTGTAGCAGAAATGAGGACAGGACAATGGTGAGAGCTGAGGCTGGCAAGGAAGAAAGAGGGGCCGGATCGGCAGGGTCTTGCCTTCTATGATAAGGCATATCTCTCTATGCCAAGAGCAATAGGAATGCATTGAAAGTTTTAAGCAGCAGAATTTCAACATCAGACCTGAGCTTAGAAAGCTCTGGATGCCATGGAGAATGGATTTAGTGGCTAGAGACTAGAGGCAGGGAAACCACTCGGTAAAGAAGCCATCGTGTTGACCAGGACACAGAGGATGAATTTAAAAGCTATTTGAGTGTTCCTAGTGATAGGTTGTGATTGAAACACCAGAGGAAGAAGGGCCAAAGCGATCTACCAAAGAATGAAAACAGGATTGCCATTCCCTTTGAGGATGGGAGATACATTTTTCACTTCTAACTCTTTGCAGAAGCCACCTTGTGACAGTGAGAGTGCATCAAAGTACAGGGGCCCATCCCAAAATATTTGGAGCTTCTCTTTTTGCCTCATCCCCAGTCTTATCATCATGGTGGCCTGTAGCTGCAATCAGACTGGGATGCAGTGGGAGCAAGAACCCCTCTGATGGGACTTAGGAGGCTTTAAGGTCTCTGATGCTGTCTCCACAGATGAATAGGGGTTAGGAACTGCATCTGAGGGCTTCATAGAAATAGAACACAGGTGAAAGTCAGCGCCTTGGATAACTGAGGCATTGGTCTTCTTGAGATTTGGAGGCAGAAAACATGCATCCAGTCTCCATTGGGGTGAACTTGGGAAAATCACTTAAGCTCCAACACTAAAATGTCATTAAACATCAATACAATGAGTTACACAAATTCGTGAGTCATTTATGCTCTGTGAATTTCAGTTTTCTCCTTTATAAAATGAGAATTAAAATATCTATCTGCATATAACTCAAAAGACACAAAGCACGTGTACCAATGCTTTGGAAGCTGCAACATAATGAACTGTGCACATGTTGGAACCTGTGCGCTGTGCCCGCTGGTGGACGAAACACAGATGTTACAAGTCAGCAGACGTGGATTTGGGTCCTGGATACACAAAAATGAGCCCTTGGTGAGTGTGGTAGGTGGCTTCTAAAATGGCTTCCAGTGAGTCCACCTTTTGATATTTGCCTCCTTTTGTGTGTTGAAGGGGTTGGACATAGTGACTCTAATGAATAGAATCTGGCAAAAGTGATAGGCCCAATGCCACTTTGGGTATTAGGTTGTAAAAGACGATTTTGTCTTGCTTACATACTCCCTCTGACTGATGAGGCAAGTGGCCACATTGTGACAAAGAAGCTCATGTGACAAGGGATGGAGGGTGACCTTCGTCCAACTGGTGTGGGCCTGGGGCCCTCAGTCCAACAGCCCCTGAGGAACTCGATCCTCCAACAACCATGTGAGAGAGCACGAACGCACACCTTCTTCATGGAGCCTTGACATGACGGTCATTCCAGCTGACTTGATTGTGAGAGACCCTGAGCCAGAGGACCGGCTAATCCATGCTGAGATTCCTGACTCACAGCAACTGCGAGATAATAAATGTTGTTTTAAGCCATGGAGTTGTGGGGGAATTTTTTAATGTGGCAATACAAAATAAATACATCACGTTGAACAATCTCTCTGAGTTCCCCTGTCCTCCTCTATAAAATGGAATCCTAATAGCTAGTTGTAGGAGTTGTAGCAAGAAGTCAAGGAGAGAAGGTGTCTAAGCCAAATGCAATGCTGACACAGAGTAGGCACTTAGTAAGTGGTGGATGTTTTTATTATGGGAAGCAGCAAAGCCCAGGGAGAGTTGAATGGTGCACACAATTGGGGCACTGAGTTTAGGGAGGTCACTTCCTGGCTGTCCTATCATAGCATGACCACATCTACTATTCATATTAGTTTCGTTGTGTGTTTTCCCCCAGTTGACTTTGAATTGGATGAGGATGGAGGTCTATGCATGTTGTGGCACCACTTTATCTCCTGTGCCTGGCAACACTCAGTGAGGAGTCATTAAATAAGTAAATAAACAATTGAATTAATGAGAGAGTTGGGAGATTCCTGGCCCCATAGGGATCTCAAGTATCACATGAGTGTGTGGAAAGGATACTGGAGCTCAGTGTTGAAGGGCGACTCTGATGCTCATTTGCAGGTACCCCCAGCTGAGCTTGCTGCACTCAGGCATCAGGTCACTACTTCTCCAGCTCAGTTTTCTCATGAGTCAAGTGAGAGTAAAGTTTGCTCTTATTTCCTAATTGGATCACTGAGAGGACTAAGCAAAGTCATGAATACAAAAGTACTTTGTAAACTGTTAGTGGAAACTGGTGCTATCATGGTCACTCTCCTCAAGGGGACCATTACTTAATCATGCATGTTTCGACAGATTTAGAACATGTCTTTGGATTGTAAACAGAATTTATGGTAATGTCATATAAAAAGCAATTTTCTGACAAATTTTACTTTTTTATTATCTGCAACATGTATTCTTTTCTCAAAGAGGCAAAATGCTTTGTGTTTTCTGTAAACTATTTGAATTTACCTGTGTGATTAGCATGTTTGGATTTGCAAATGGGAAATGTATCCTTTACAGATGAATTCTTTAGTGGTAGGAATGAGGTGGTTTTGTCTTCACAATGTGTTGTTGGTGAATTTTGGCTCCAAACACTTGTTGTATGCCTTTTGACAAGCAGGTAAGCACCCCTACTGGCTAAAGAAACAAAGGCTCTGGAGAGGGCCTTCCATCTGTATTCAGGCCGGGTCGAACCCATGGAACCATGCGTTCTGCCTTATTTGACGCACACTCCAGGCCCTAACCACACAACCAGTTCTGCCTCAGAGAAACCCAAACACAGAGAAGAAGGCTGAGCCGGGTTCCTTGGAGCAGGTGATTTCCAGGCCCCTTCCCATCGCATCCCAACTTCCCTTTCCAAACATGTCTTCCTCTTCACAACAGATGTCTTTGCCCAGCATTTTACAAACTGAGCTCTCCCTGAAATGAAGTCTCCATCGTGAACATGAGCTGGGGAAACAGTATACTGTAGCTCCCTCTTGGAAAATCACAAATAACTAACATGACTGAGGTCAAAATAAACATCATCAAGTCAGAGTTAATTGCTTCCTATGTTCTTTCTTATATTTCTGCAATAACAATGATAACCTTCTTTCTCCCCTCCATCTGATACCGTACATAGTTATTAGAATATTATTGACTATATTCCCTGTACTTTATATCCACATGACTATTCTCTAACTACCAATTTTACTTCTTAGTCCCTTCACCTTTTTCACCCATCTTCCCAACCCCCCTCTCCCACCTGGGAACCATCAAAGTGTGCTCTGCATCTGCAAGTCTGTTTCTGTTCTGCTTGTTCATTTATTTATTTTTTTTAAAGATTCAATTGTTGACAGGTATGTATTTATTGCCATTTTATTGTTCACATTTTTTTCTTTATTCTTATTCCCAGGGAAGGCCCACCCAACACCTCATGCAATACTGACCTGGTGGCAATGAACCCACCCAGTTCCTACTATCTGGAAAGCCCTTTACATGCCCCCTGATTCCAAATGACAGCCAGGCAGAGCAATCCTGGCTGTAGATTCCCGCCCCTCACTACCCCAAATGCTTCCTGCCAATCCCTTCTGGCCTGTAAAGGCTTCATTGAGAAATCAGCAGTCAGTCCCATGAGAGCTTCCCCTGTGGGTAACCAACTGCTCCTCTCCCATTGCTTTCAAGATTCCCTTCCTGTCCCCAACCTTCTGCATTTCAACCATGAGGTGTCTTGGTATGGACCTCTTTAGGTTCATCTTGTTTGGGACTCTGTGCTTCCTGGACTTGTATGTCTATTTCCTTCACAAGGTCAGAGAAGTTTTCTGACGTGATTTCTTTCAAACAGGTTTTTAATTTCTTGCTCTCTCTCTTCTTCTGGCACTCCCATTATGCAAATGTTGGTACGCTTGAAGTTGTCCTCAAAGTTTCCTTTTTCTTTTTGCTGTTTTGATTAGGTGCTTTTTGTTTCCTTATATTCCAAACTTACTTTCTTACTGTTCAGTTATTTGTACACTTGTGTATTGCCCTGGTTACTCTAATATCTGAGAGTACATGCTAGTTTTTATACCTCCAGATTTCTGTTGGGCCCAGTGCTATGGATGAAATAGGCACTCAATAAATGTTTTTGGAATAAACTGGTAGAATCATGAATGTTGAATCATCTAGAGTGGGCCCCATAAGGAGAACATAGAAGAAGAGGGTACAGAGAGGCAAAATGAGTCATGGTTTTAGTGGGCCAGAATCAAAGAGTGATCGGATGAAAACCCACCTCATTCAGCTGCTCCATGCAGAGCCTGACATCAGTGAGTTCTATTTAGTCATTGCTCCAAATAGATTTGGCCATTTCTAACTATTTATTCGTGTCATATAAACATGGTCTGTTTGTATTTTCCTGCCTGGGGACATTTCTTTATTATCCACACAAATCCCTTTTAAATTTTGTCCTCAAGACATGAGTTTGTTTACTGAGGGAAAGTAATTTAGAAACTGCTCATCTTGATTTGGAGTTAATGAAGCCAATGTTACATTACCAATCAGATGGTTATCTCACAATAACATTGATAGTCTTTGGCCAGGCACCAATTTAGGTCATGCTTTTACCATCTGTCACCAACCACCTTCTCTCACACTGGGGGTAGAAGGTAATACGTGGAGGCTTTGGATGTACTCTCAGGCTCCCCATTACCCAGCACATTTCCCTTTGCTGTCTGGACAAACACAAGTGGCAAAGAAGAAGTTGACTCAGACTGGTCCATGAGTCAGAGGAAAGTGAGCACACATGTTATCAGTGCAGTTTCTCTGTTTTTTTGTTAACCCAGCTCCACGCATCTGGGGCTCTGAGTGTGAGAGAAAGAGATGGCTTTCAGACAATAATGCTGGCTCCTCAATCCTGGCAATTGCCAAAGAAAGAGAAGGCAGGACTCCAGTGGGTTCTTTCGTGGGTTGAGAGAAAAAATGTAGGGTGAACTCAAGCTAAAGGTCTTCGTTCTGAATACTAACCCCAGTGGTATCTGGAATCCATAGGGAATCTTTCACAATTTGGCCATGATATGAGAAGCCCCAGGACACACCTTGGTCTCTTTTCTGAGATCCAAGTGTCATTCACTGTTGACAAAGGTAAACAAACCCAGCAGGTTTGACAAGAGGAATGACACCAAGGGCCACTCAGAGAACCCACCTGAGGGAAGCACAGTTGGTAATGATGATCTTTACTACAAGGGACACCTATTAAATTGCTAGTTATTGACAGGGATTCATGAAGCATGCCAAGGACAGAAGAATTAGAGTTCCTTTTTTGACTCTAGGTGGTGGGGGTGGCATGCAGAACAGAAACATGGGCAGCGCTGGAGGCCAGAAAAGAAGGCTCAGAAACCCTAAATGTCAGAGAAGAAGTGAGGGAAATGGGGTAAGGACAAAGGGAGGTCTTCGTGAGCCACAGAGATAAATCAGGCAGGGAATTCCTTAGGCAAATACGTGAAGCACTGAATCATTTAATGCAAAATTATGGTTGGAGTTACTGAAAGGAGCCTAGGGGGCAGGCAGAAAATCATTAGCAGAAGTTAATCATCCACTGCTTTCAACACTAAAAATTATACTGACCTACACGAACCAAGAAGACCATGTAAGGAGCCAGACGGACAGCTCCGGGGCCTGGGGGGACCTGGAAGGGGCTGCTGTCCTGGCAGTCAGCAGAGAGCTGCAGCCAGGGTGTGGGCTGGTCTGTGATGCTCTGGAGGATATCACGGATCTTTGCGTAGTTGAGAGAGGGGAGGTTCCTGTACACAAAGGAGGGGAGAAGTTTAGTACTAATAGAGGCCCAGCACCCCTTCATGGAGAACACAATTGTGATGAGTTCAGCTCCTGGCAAGGAGAACTGTTTGGTTTGGCCCCAGCAGTCCCCCTGCAGAACGCTGTGGGCAGAGAAAAGGCACACACTGTGCAGTTTGTGGGACAGGCTGACAGTACCAGAGGGACCATAACCCCAGGAGCTGGACAATATAGGACAACACTGTTTCCATGTGGGAGGGAGCCCAAGGCTGACCTGTGCCCTCCACTGCATAAAACCTCGGGTTTTTGAACTGTAGCTGTTCTGTTAGGTGTCTAGGCAGTGCCCCCTACACCAATGAACCGTCTGACAAACCCTTGTTCTCTTTCAGGGATGGGGAGGGGTATGCTGAGAGCTGCTTGGGGTTCTGGCTGTCTTCCTGGACATGGTGAGGTTGGGATCATGACTGGCATGAGGGTGAGGTGAGTGAAGCGCAGAATGTAGGGAGCCACCGTTCTCAGCAACCCGGAGGAAGTGTGTGGCCCGCACCTCCGCGCCTTTGGCTCTGGCTGCAGTCAAGTCCTCTTGTTCCACATTTGGTAGCATCCCAGGCAGTCTGGAGCCCATGTTTCTGTCTGGTGTCTAGAGAAGCTGTGGAAATCTGGACTGCATCAGGGTGGGAGGGGGTTGTTTTGTTCTCTGACACTTCCAGACTCTTAGGAAGCTGTGGGTACCATTAAAGAAGGAGCCGTTAGAATCCACCGCCATGGGCGCTCACATCCTGTACGTCTGTTTCTTCTCTGGGCAGAGAGAAGTGAGAAGTAAGAAGACAGTATTAAGCAGTGTGAGCTTACTAACTTTAAAAAAATAACTTCTCTATTCTTTCCTTATCAGAAAAATAAATACATGTTCATTTTAGATAGAGATAGGGAAAAAAAAAAGTACCTCTAACTCCAACTCCTGAAGTAATCCATTATCGTCATGTTAGTCAGTTCCTTTAGTTTTTCATCTTTTATCATATGGTCCTAGTAACAACAGTGATGAGGATGAGACTGAGGACCATAACAACAAACATGTGTGAGCACTGATGTCTCCGTGTCTAACCCTGTGCTGATTGTTTTACATGCATTTCCCAACATGATCTAATTTATTCCTAATACAATCCCACGAGGCCAGCAATATTATTGTCGGTTTGCAGAGGCTTAGACACAGAGGCTTAGAGTTGTAAGGTACCATGCCAAATTGACACACAGGGAAGGGACAGAGTTGGGATTCGAACCCAGGTTTACCTGACCCCACAGTTTGAGTGCAAGAAGACGGATTAAAAAGGGCTTCCCCCCTCTTGCTGTCCCTGCTTCCCTCTCCGATTCCTTTCCTGTCCACTTACAAAGAAAGCATAGAGTGTAAATAAAGCAGCAGATCCTGTCTGGGAAAGTTTCTGGCCTGAGTGATGTGAGACTCTTCATACAAGAGCTGAGGGCTGCTCCCTCCCGCCCATCCCACTCCAGGTTCTGCACCGTGTTTCTTGAGCTTATTCACACCACGCAACTTCAACTTACAAGTTTGAAATAAAGACTTCTTGTTTCTTTTCTGTGCTTGCACTTTGGTTTTCTAGATCGTTTTGACACTTCCTGGTGCTGCAAGAAGTTCAGGGCAGAGGAAAAGACAGGTGTCCACTGGAGGGGATGTGTCCTGTTCAGGTCCAACACCTGCTTTTAGACTTTGCCCATGAGTGTCTGAAGTCAGACCCACTGGGTTACACTCCACTGTCACAAGAAGAAACTTCCCTATGTCCACACGTGTTCTGGAATGATAGAAAACAGCTAATGTATACATATTAAAGATGGCTACAAATTCTTCCCTTTGACGGAGGGGCATCTATTTCTCCTCTCTTGGATCTGTGGGTGCCCTGTGACTACTTTGGCTAGTAGACTATGACAGAAGTCCTGGGCCTTACCTTTATGAGAACTGGCAGCCTTCACCTTGGTCTCTCAGAATACTCTCTCTTGGGGTTGTGAGCTATATAAAGGTATTTTGATATAAAGGTACCCTGAAACCATCATGCTATGAGGAAGTCCAAGCTGGCAACAATGGAGAAATTGTGAGAAAGGAGAGGGAGAGAGAAAGAGTGAGAGAGGGGGAGAGAGATTAGATAGCCTCTCAGACATTCCTGTCCCCAGTCATTCAGGTCATCCCAGATGAGATCTCAGACATTGTGGAGCAGAAATGAGTTGTCCTTCTGTGTCCTTTCTGAATTCTGATCAATAGATTCTTGAGATAAAATCATAAAATATTGTTTTAAGCTACTAGTTTTCTGTTTATTTTTTACTCAGCAGTAACACAACCATTTGTAAAATGTTACAAAACAACTGAAGACATTTTGATTCAGACAAGCCCAGGAAAGCAAAGGAGCACAAACTGTATGACTTAAGACAAAAAAATCTATTGTCTCAAAGTTCTGGAGGCCAGCAATCCAAAATCAAGATGTCAGTAGGTCCATGATCCCTCTGAGACTTTGGGTAGAATCCTTCTTTGCAACTTTCTAGCTTATAGAGTGGCCAGTAGCTTGTTGTTGCATCATGTCAATATCTTCTGCTATCACATGACATTCACTCGGTGTGTGTGTCTTTTCTCCTCTTCATATGAAGACACCAGTTGAATTAGATTAAGGGCTCACCCAATTCCAGTATGACCTCATCTCAGCTAATTGCATTTTCTTTTTTTTTTTTTAATCCTCACCCGAGGATATTTTTCCATTTTTTTGTACAGATAGAGTGGGAGGGAGGGAGAGGAAGGGAGAGAGAGAGAGAAACATCGACGTGAAGGGACACATTGAGTGGCTGCCACCCGCACGACCAACCAAGGCCGGGGACAAACTGCAACCAAAGTACGTGCCCTTAGCGGGAACCGAACCCGGGTCTCTCCGGACCGCAGGCTGACGCTCTAACCGCGGAGCCAAACTGGCCAGGGCTAATTGCATTTTCTATGACTCTCTTTCCAAAGAAGGTCACACCTGAGGTACCAGAAAGTCAGGACTTGAATGTATTTTGGCAGGGACACAATTAAGCCCAAGTGTGCTTTGGACAAGTGAGAGGCCAGTTAGCAGCCAAGTGGCTATTCTCTTGGAGAACATCTTTCCTTCTAGCAGAGCTAAATAATTTGTTGTTTTCTATTCCAGTTTTAACATTTATGTTAGTTTGTAATTCAGGAGTAAAAGCATTCAACATTCTAGTGAGATATTTATTTACAACTTTAATTGGAGATGTTTCATGGGTAGCCTTTGGGCATATTTATATTGGTAAGGCTAGGGAAAACCTGTCTATGTTGTTGTCTGTAATAGCATCTTATCTTATAAAAAACTGAGTAACCCGATGAGAATATGGACACTTCCCCCAATTCTCTCTCTACCCCCCCCCCACACACACAGAGTCACAAGGCCCAGAGAGTTCTATAAAAAGTAAGGTCCAATCACAGAACTTTAACCCTGGTGGGGCTGGTAGGAACAGCATAGTAGTCTAGATAGGAGGACAGGCAGGTACTGGAGAAGTCTGGGAGCGAGAGGCAGGTGGACAGCAATCATTCAGTCACTCACATGCTCATTCAACACCCCTGCCTCAAGCCATAGCAGCAGCACAGTGACTGTTGAATACTACTCTGGGAACCAGGAACCGTCAGACAGTAGCTCCAGTCATTATCAGTTGGGGTTTTCAGCAGCCAGGAATGTTCAGGGAGGTGGAAGGTTAAGCGGAGGATGATCTAGATTAGAGAATCAATCAGGATGCTAAGTGTGAGCCTTGGAGGAGATGGTGATGGGTAGAGAGCGGGGGATGGTGGAAAGAGATTTATTGTCACAACTGACAGTTCATTTTAGATGTGGAGATAAATCCATGCTGACTTTCTAGTTTAGGTAGTCTCATCTAATGGTTAATTACTGCTTAACCTTTGGGGCCCAACCACTTGAGTTTGAACCACAGCTTGGCCTCTTACCTGCTCTATTAGTTTACTAGGGTTGTCATGACAGAATACCACAGACTGGATAGCTTAAAGAAAAATCGATTTTTCACAGTTCTGGAAGCTGTAAATTCAAGATCAAGGTGATGGCTACTATGGTTTCTCCTGAGGCCTCTCTCCTTGGCTTGCAGATGGTCACCTTCTCACTGTGTCCTCACATGGTCTTTCTTCTGTGTGCATAAATTATTTTTTGTTGCTGTTAATCTTCACCCGAGATTAATTTTTAGAGAGTGGAAGGGAGGAAGGGAGGGTAAGGGAAAGAGAGAGAGAGAAACATCAATCTGAGAGAGACACATTGATTGGCTGCTTCCTGCATGCACCCCAACTGGGCTGGGGATCAAACCTGCAAACCAGGTACATGCCCTTGACTAGGAATAGAACCTGTGTCCCGTCAGTGCTAGGGCTGATGCGCTCATCACTGAGCCACACCGACCAAGGCAGTGTGCATAAATTCTTAATGCCCCTTTTTGTGTCCAAATCTCCTCTTCTTACAATGATACCATTGGATTGCGTCAGGACTCACTCTACCAGCTTCATCTTCACCTAATCACCTCTTAAAAAGCCCTGCTTCCAAATATAGTCATATTCTGAGATACTAGGAGTTAGAGATTCAACACATAAATTTGGGGTGGGGCACAACTGAGCCCATAACACCTGCTATCCAGTACTAGCAAATTACTTTCTCCAAGATTTAGCTTCTGTACAACTGGAAAGATGTTAATAAGTAACAGGTATTAAATGTTTTCTATGTTTTAAATACCTTATATTTCATTATCTTACTTAATCCTCACAATAGCCATATAAATTTGGTATTATCATAATAAAAATACAGGATGCCTAGTTAAATTTGAATATCTGATAAACAACGAATACTTTTTTAGTGTTGTCCCATGTAATATTTGAGGCATACTTACACTAAAAATTATTCATTGTTTATCTGAAATTCAAATTTAGTCAAGTGTCCTATAATTTATCTGACGGCCTTATCCCTTAACTAGTAAGAAGGCTCATGGCTACTCCCTTGGGAGAATGCCCAATTGTCTTTTCTCCTATCCAATGTGGAATCTCTCTTCTCTACTGTGACACCGCGCTGAGGTGTCCTGGGAAGGCAGCCTAGACCAGAGTGGTTCCTGATTTTGGAAAGTTTGCTTTCTCCCACTCTCTTTAGCTTCTTCTCCTCTGTCACAGGTGGTGTTTGCTTGAATAAGCTTTTTCTTGCATTTCAGTGATAAGACCAGAGACTCAAATATGAACTTGAGGAAAGATGGCCAAGGGTCTGTTTTAGTTCAATGCTACTGAGATCTACCTTGCATAGGAACAAGAGTCTCCTCCCTATAACCTATCTTTGTCCATCTAAGTTCTTCATTCAGGTTTAAATTCAATCTTCAGCCAAGAGTCAAGTGCTATTTGCCTTACTTTGCTTTTCTTCATCTGGAGGCTTAGCTCTCCCTTGGGGACTTTGAGTGAAGGTTTAAGAAAAATTATTCAACATGGATCTGAATGATCTCAGCATGAATGTGGCTTAAAATGGATCTGCATGACCTTTCAATGTCATCTAAGGCCATGCTACTTAATGTGTGGTTTGTTGACTGTCACTATCACCTAGGAGCTTGTTAAAATGCAAATTTTCAGGCTCAGCCCAAGACCTACTGAATCAGAGTTTCTGGCGGCAGGGCCCAGAAATCTGTATTTTCATAAAGTCCGAGCAGCACTGATCTAGAGAAGCTTGCCTAAGGGTCCTCTCACTCTCTGCAGTGGTTCTCAACCTTCCTAATGCTGCCACCTTTTAACACAGTTCCTCATTGTTTATGTGGGCGTATCTGCATGTGGGCGGACCCGCCTGGAGATGGATAGAGGAGCCGGGTCTCAGTTCCTAAGACCATGGGAAACATATGTTTTCCGATGATCTTAGGTGACCCCTGGGAGAGGGTCGCGACCCACAGTTTTAGAACCACTGTTCTAGGGGCACGCAACATAGTTTGTCCTGTTGATTTGGGCTCAGACCTTTTACAATGGTAGTAAGATGATGATCATTTTATTTTCTATCCAGTGAAGCAGACAATCCCAAATACAATGCTTTACTGCTCTCTTGGAGATTAACTGGTTTTGTATTTCAATCTTATTTCAGCACTCTTTTCTTCCTGCACTGACTGCAGAAGTCCTCTTTTCTCATATTCTCTTTTGATCCAGCATTGCCATCCTGCTAGTTCTCTCATTAATGAATTGAATAAACCTTTGACACGTGCTTACTTACCTATCTATATGAAAATTAGGTTTTTAATATTTTGAGAACTATACTTTGACAGAAAGATAATTGAGGGAAGACAGGACTCATCTCTTTTTCAGACTCCTGGCTGAAGACTGTCATAACGCTCTCTGTCTCAATCAGTATCTATTTGTTACAAACAACAGAAGCCAACTCAAATTAGCACAAATAAGAAGGACTTTATTGGAAGCCAATAGGCATCTCCTGGGACTCATTTGGGAAAGAATAGCTGGGCTCCAGAGGGAGTGGAAAACTGGCAGGTAGTCTACATTCACTCTCTCCAAGTGCTCGCTGGCCCCTGACCTCCAGATTCTGGGGACTACTCTCTGGCTTCTTTATAGACTCGTTTTTCTGTTTACTTCTAAGCACGAATGTGGCTTAAAATGGATCTGACTGATCTTCCAGCCCAAGAATTTAATTTGTGCCTGACAAACCAATAAATCAGCTGGATTTGGGTCATATACCCACCTAGCTTGGGGAGGAAAGAATCACACCGTCAGCTTGCCCATTCATCAGAAACTGAGCTTAGAGCACATATTCTAAGAAGTATCCCTGGGCAGGGGTGGCAAATTTATCTCTGATACTCGACCCCTGAAAAGGACTGCGGTAGAGAGTAAGGACAGAAATATGATGAGGTTTTTTTCCCCCAGGGCTTCCTGCCTTGGGCATGAGAATTCTCTTGGGCCCAATTTGGCTCAACCAATCCCTGAAGCCTAACAAATAGGAAAGCCCCTTGGCTTCTGACATGGGCAGGGTGAAAGCTGAAGAAAGAGAGGCTACTTTTCAATTAAAACTCTGAAATGAAACCTAATAAAAATCTCATTTTTAGGAGTTATACAACTAGTTCATTAATCTTTGAAAAAATTATGTCATATTGGCATGCATTTTTCAGCCAAACATTTCAATTAGAATAATACTAGCAACTGTAACAAATAAATCCCCAATTTCATTGGCGTAGCACAATAAGTTTATTTTCCACCCAGAGCAATATAAACATAAAGCAGGTATTCCTGGTAACTGGATAGGAACCCTTCAATTTGTTTAGGTCTTAAAATTTTTTTGTCAATAATGTTGTGTGTGTGTGTGTGTGTGTGTGTGTGTATGTGTTTTAGTTGAAAGGTCTTTATTATGGACTCCATTTCTTTAATAAATATGGGGCCATTTATATTTCTATTCTTATATATCTATTTCATTTTGGGTAAGTTAGTAAGTTAACTTTTTATCCTCACCCGAGGATATTTTTGCATTTATCTTCAGACAGAGTGGGAGGGAGAGAGGGGGGAAGAGAGAGAGAGAAACATTGACATGAGAGAGACACATCGAGTGGTTGCCACCTGCACAACCCCAACCAAGGCCGGGCACAAACTGCAACTGAGGTACGTGCCCTTAGCGGGAACCAGACCCGGGACCCTCTGGTCCATAGGCCGATGCTCTAAGCGCTGAGCCAAAACCCGCCAGGGCAGTAAGTTAAAATTTTTAAGGACTTTGTTCATTTCATTCAAATTTTCACTTGTATTGGCATAAAGGTGTATATAATATGGTCTCATTACCTTTTAAATATCTTTAAGACCTATAGCGATGTCTCTCTTTTCATTTTTTTATGTTGGTAATTTCTGTTTTTTCATTTTCCCCCCAATATTGCTAAGGGTTTATAGAGTTTATAAAGTTATATTCAAAGAATCAACTTTTGTCTCTGTATTCTGTATTGTATATTTGTTTTCTGTTTCATTAATTTCTGCTCTTTATAACTTTAAAGTCATAAGTTATTTAAACTTAAGCTTTTTTTCTTTTCCAACACATGCATTTAAGACTAAATATTTCTTTTGAACACAGATTTAGCTGCATCTCACAAGTTTTGATGTGTTGCATTTTTATTATTAGTTAAAAGTTATTTTCCAATTTCCATTTTTTACTTCTCTTTGACTCCATGGCTATTTAGATTTAGATATATTTTTTCAGATTTCTAAATATGTAGAGATATTCTAATTATATTTCTGTTATTGATTTATAGCTTGCTTCTGCTACATTCAGAAAATATATTCTGTATAATTTTAATTTTTTAAAATTTATTGAAACTTGCTTTTCAGCTGAGCTTACATCAATTTGGGTAAATAGTCTATGTGTACTTGAAAAATAAGTATACTATGCAGTTTTTAGGTGGAGTGTTCTATATATAACATTTAGGTTAGATTAGTTGTGTTGTTCAAATCTTTTATATCTTTACTGAGTCATTGTTCTATCAGTTACTAGAAGATGTATATTAAAATATCCCACTGTGATTGTGAATTTTTCTATTTATCATTTAGGTTTTTAAATTTCACTTTCTATATTTTGAGGCTATGGTATCAGATGCATACAAATTTAGAATTTTGTCTTTTTAGTGGACTAATATTTTTATTATTATAAAATATCCTGATTTATCTTTGATAATCTTTCTGCCTTAAAATTTAACACTGTTCGACATTAATAAAGCTATGTCTGGCCCTGGCCGGTTTGGCTCAGCGGTTAGAGCGTCGGACTGCGGTCCGGAAAGACCCGGGTTCGGTTCCCGCTAAGGGCATGTACCTTGGTTGCAGTTTGTGCCCAGCCCTGGTTGGGTCGTGTGGGTGGCAACCACTCGATGTGTCGCTTTCACGTCGATGTTTCTCTCTCTCTCCCTCTCACTCTATCTGAACAAAATATCGAAAAATGTCCTCGGATGAGGATAAAAAAAAAAAAAAATAAATAAAGCTATGTCTGCTTTATTTATTTGTTTGCTTATAGTTTACTGTTGGCACAGTGTATCTTTTTCTGTGCTCTTACTCTCTGATTTGTTCCTCCACTGAATGTGTATCTTTTGTTATCAGTATGTATTTTTTCTACAATACAGTCTGACAAGCAATTTTTAAAAATGTTTCATATATTCACAATTAAGGTAATTATTGATATATTTGTATTATTTTTGTCCTTCATATCTTGCTATTTGTTATTTTCTATTTGTCTTATATGTTCTGTGTTCACTTTTCATCTTCTTTTTTATTTACCTGTGGCCTAAACAGGTATATCTTTAAATTATTTCATCTCCCATTTGCTTATTAGTTATGTATTTTTTACTATTCTATTAACAATTACCTTATAGAAAATATTTAAAAAGAGTACTTTATCACTTTTCAGAGAATGAAGGAACTGTAATACACTTTAATTATTTGTAACTCTTAACATTTTTTTTATTTTTGTCATGCATTTTTTTTTATCCTTACCCGAGGACATTTTTCCATTTTTTTGTTCAGATAGAATGAGAGGGAGAGAGAGGAAGAGAGAGAGAGGGAAACATCGACGTGAAAGGAACACATTGAGTGGCTGCCACCCATGACCAACCAGGGCCGGGGACAAACTGCAACTGAGGCACGCACCCTTAGTGGGAACCAAATCCAGGTCTCTCTGGACCACAGGCCGATGCTCTAACTGCTGAGCCAAATAGGCCAGGGCTTGTCATGTATTTTAATTATACATATATTTAAAGCTGAACAAATTATTATTATTATTGTGTCTTTCTTCAGTCATTTTTTTTATTTAGATTTTTTTCATTTAGTTATTATTCCAGTATTTTTTCTTTGCCTCAGAGTTCACTAGTATTTCTCTCTGAGTGGTCTGCTGGCAAAATCAAGTTCTCTCTCTCTCTCTCTCTCTCCTTGGAAATGTTTATATCGTGCTTTCATTTTTGAAGGATATTTTCACTGGATGTTGGCAGTTATTTTCATTCATCATTTTAAAGATGTCATTGCATTGCCTTCTGGCTTTCATTGTTCCTACTGGGTAGTCAGCTGCCAGTATTACCTCATTTTTGAAAGTAATGTGTCTTTTTTCCCTGGGTGATTTTAAGATATCCTCCTTGCTTTTGGTTTTTGTATTCCTGTGATGTATTTAGGAATGGCTTTATTTATATTAATCCTATTTGGAATTTGTAGAGCTTCTTAAATCTGTGGTTTGATGACTTCAATTTGTGATAGACATTTTCAGTCATTATCTCTTTAAATATTGTGTTTGCCCTATTCTCTCTATCTTATTCTGGGAGGCCAGTTATAGTAAGTTAGAACTTTTATCACATCCCATGTTTCTTATTCTCTGCTTAGTATTTTCTACCTCTTTTCTTCACTGTATTTTAGCAATATATTTTCTACTGACCTATCATTCATTTACTAATCCTCTATTTTGCATTTGTAGTCTGCTGTTAAATCCATCATTGGGCTCTTATTTTCAGTTTTTGTATTTTTTAATTCTAGCATATTTTTTTAATCGTTTTCTAAGATTTATTAACCTAAGATGAGCATATTTTTCTTTTTTGATATGGTAAATTACATTAGATTTTATAAAGTTAAATCATCTCTGTTATCCTGAATAAACCCTGATGGTATTTATTCAGTTCTGAAAAGTTATCACGTAGTCTCTATTCAAATATTGCCTCTTCCCCCATTCCTTCTGGAAATCTATCTATATCATACATATGTCTGTAGATATAGACGATACAGTTAGAGAAATGGAATTCCTAATAGATGTGTGTTGTATCACCTAATTCAATTGCATCTGTTCTATTACAGTCTATTGTACTTCCTTTTTATTTTTAAATTTTTATTTATTTATTTTGATGTTTTTATTGATTTTTAATTTTTTTAGAAAGAGAGAAAGGGAGAGAGAGATAGAAACATCGATGTGAGAGAAAAACACTGATCAGCTGCTTCCTGCATGCTCCCCACTGGGGATTGAGCCCACATCCCAGGCATACGCCCTGACTGGGAATCAACCAGGACCTCTCAGTCCATGAAATGACACTCAATCCATTGAGCCACACCGGCCGGGCTATTTATTTATTTATTTATTTTAATACTTAACTTTAAAATTATAGATGTCCCTCCTTTTTCTCCCTTTGACACCCTCCTTCTTGCCCCCCACCCCCTGCCTTCATCTTACTGTTATCTGTGTCCATTGTTTATGCATATATGTATATAAGTTCTTTGGTTGATCTCTTCTTGCCATTTTTTGTTTGTTTGTTTTGTTTTGTTAATCCTCACCCGAAGATATTTTTTCCATTGATTTCTAGATAGAGTGGGAAGGAGGGAGGGAGGGAGAAAAACATCGATGTGAGAGAGACACATCAATTGGTTGCCTTCCACATGACCCTGATCGGGACCAGAGATCGAACCCAGGCATGTGCCCTTGACCGGAAAAAACGAGAACCTTCAGTCTGCAGGCCAACATTCTAACTGCTGAGCCAAACTGGTCAGGGTATTCCAGTTCTCTGTTCAAATTTTTCTTTCTCATTTATTGTCTTGAAGATATTGAACATGGTTATTTTAAAGTCTATATCTGACAGGAGTAATACCTGTAGTATGTGTTCCCCAGAACTGGGAGCATCCTAAGGACTCTGCTTAACTTTTCACCTCATAGCTGTTGCTTTGTGTATGGTGTAATTTGAGAATCAGCAAATTCCTCATTAGAAAATCCACACAGACAAAATACCACTTTCTGTAGTTTCCTTTCCTTCAGAATCTTAAGACTTTAGATACTGATTTATTGGTCACCTAAAACTCTGACTTTTATTTCTGTAGCCCCATGAAACTACCAAAAGTTCTGAGAAGTTGCTTTCTGCTTGGCCCCTTGACCCTACTTTATTTATAAATAGAAGTAAAAAAGGTCAGGCTCAGTGAAGTACCCTTCTCCTCTCTCTGGGGTCTTGGCCTATCAACTTTTGGTTG
The DNA here is from genome assembly GCF_014108415.1 of Molossus molossus. NCBI lineage: Eukaryota > Metazoa > Chordata > Mammalia > Chiroptera > Molossidae > Molossus > Molossus molossus. The sequence goes on along the minus strand of NW_023425351.1, from coordinate 40,983,592 downwards.
CCTTGATTGATTAATGCTATCTTTAAGCCGTTTTTTTTAATGTTTTTATTGATTTTTTAGAGAGAGAGAAAGGGGGAGAGATATAGAAACATTAATGTGAGAGAGAAACATCGATTGGCTACCTCCTGCACACCCTCTACTGGGGATCGAGTCCATAACCTGGGCACATGCCCTGATCAGGAATCAAACCGGGACCTCTCAGTCCATGGGAGGATGCTCAATCCACTTAGCCACACTGGCCAGGCTTTATGCAGCTTTTCAGAAATAAGCATTTATAATTGCTCATAGCAGGAGGGGTGGTCTGATAAAGGATACTCCATCATAGGTGGAAGTGGAGGTCCTCTCTAATCTGTTTTTCTAAGATTAAGATTTTTATAATGTATATAATTGCAGGTTCAAATCAATAATGAGAGATACATTTTTGATGTATGTTTCCAGCATAACAACTTCAAATGTAATAAAACAGTATGTGCAACAAGATCTTTTTGTTTTGTTGGGAATGTAATGACTGAACAGAGTTTTATGCTACTTAGAAAATGGCAGAGATGACTTTTCACCAGGAGAGCATTTCCTAAATCACTTTGGGGAATGCAGATGCTCTGTGTAGTTCTAATTGGTGTTCTGTAGAAAAAAGATTTTTTTGTTGTTGTTAAATTACTTTGGGAAGTCATAGTTAAACAGAACTGTTTACTTCACAATGTCTCTGAGCCTTGGGTATGTTATATGCTTTGTAAGTCTCCAAGAGGGAGTACTAGTATGCTGAATTTCCTAATTATATTTGCTCAAAGAACTTTGGGGGGAGCAATTCATGGTGAAACTATTATTTCACATAAGGGGGAGCAATTCATGGTGAAACTATTATTTCACATAATATAGTTTCAGAGACTGGTTTAAAAGAAATGAACGCTAAGTTAGATTATCTCTGGCCCTGACTCTGACATTTATTAGCTGCATGACTTATTACATGACATTGCATCTCTGATCATTAATTTCCTTGTTTTTAAAATAGAGGATTCCCTTCAGATATCTAAAGTTTAAGCTTTTCTCTTCTACAATCTTACCAAGCATATTGCCTGTATCACACAATATTTTCCCCGGTCCCAACTTTCATAAGTGTCTATTTCTTTATACTTAGTGATAAAGCCCTAACGTGATGTTTTAATTATTGAAATGGGTATACTATCTTTGAACCTGAGTCAAATTACTAAACTAAAAAGATAATGTCAAACACTCACCTCTCAAGGTATATAATACAGTAACTTATAAAAGCACAGGGTGACATGGTTTTACTTACTAAAAATAACAAGAGGGTTTATGATATTTTGCACAGAGTTGCTGATCCTGGTGATCTTAATCATTGTGTGTGTGTGTGTGTGTGTGTGTGTGTGTGTGTGTTTTCATGGACTGATAGGAAAAAGAGACAAGAGAAAACTCAGGATAAGTGTAAGGTGGGAAACTACAGGATTGGTGTCTTCCTCTTATTTGAGACTGCAGAACAAATTACTTGTCTCAAAACTTGGTACTAATCAGAGGAAAAAAGTTCTCTCAGAATTTCTGGTCATAAGCTAAAGCTCATGCTAATTTGAGCCTGAGTTCATATAGAATTGGCAACTCAAAAAATACAAAATGACCCTTCCAAAATGGTGGTGGAGTGAATGAAAGCTACACAGACCATCTCCCAGGACCAAATTGAAATTACAACTAAAATAAAAACAAATCATCAGGAAACAGCAACAGAAAAGCAGCTTGCGAGGACCATATAAACAGGGACACTGAATAGATCCTGGTAGGATTGCAGAGGTGTGAGGGGGGGCTGGGAGCCCACAGACAGCAGTGGCCTTAGCTGTGAGCAGCACCCTTGGGGTTAAACTCCAAGCCCGCTCCACAGCACAGAGGGCCGGGACAGAGCATTAAATTGGCTACAGGCACTCATCTTGGGCTCTGGCAGAGGGAGGGCAGACTGGATGGGAACTGTGTGGGGACACTCGGTATTTGGAGGGCTCTCAGAGCTTTTGCTGAGTTGTGGCCATGCAGGAGGATGGCCGTTTTACTCTTTGGAGAGGCAGTGGCCCCTCCTTTGGAGATTCAACCCCACCCAGTTGGGCCAAAAAATGCAAATTGAGGCGCATTAACAACCAGCATCTGCCCCACCCTAAGGAAATCCTCTTAGCTAAACACCTAAAGGAGTTTTTCATTCAACTGAGAACCCAAGGCTCTTAAAGTAACAGAGACTAATAGCCTCCAGGCAAAACCCTAGAAGATAACTGAACTGCTCCTGGGCTTTCAAATCTACCCAGAAAAGTAAGATTTGACAGTGGTGTTAAACGTGGGTCCTCCCATGCTCACCTAAACCCAGTAGAGGGAGCCACAAACAGCAGAACACCAACACCTGCAAGAAAAATTTGGCAGGCTCTAAAAGCCACTGAGATAGCTGAAATGGTGAAACAAAAAAACAAATCCCAAATGAAAGAACAAGAGACCTCTACTGAAGATGAGATAAATGAAATGCAGTTAAGCAAGTTATCAGAGGTAGAGTTCAGAGTCACGATCTTGAGGAAGCTCAACAGCATGAGTAAGGACAGCAACACCATGAGTAAAGATATAGAAACACTGAAAATCAACCAATTGGAAATGAAAAACCACCAAGAAGAAATGAAGAATGACATAGCAGAAATAAAGAACACATTGGAAGGACTAAACAACAGACTAGAGAAAGCTGATGACCAGATCAGTGAATTAAAAGACAGGGTAGAAAAAATCAACCAATCAGAAAACCGAAAGAAAAAAAAAAAAACATTGAAAAAGAGGAAGACAGATTAAGAGAACTGTGGGACAACTGGAAACATAATAATATTCTCATCATAGGAGTCCTCGAAGAAGAAGAAAATAAGCAAGTGTTAGAGAATATATTTGAAGAAATAGTGACTAAAAACTTTCCTAACTTGGTGAAGGAAGAAGGCATTCAAGTTCAAGAAGCACAGAGAGTCCCAAGTAAGAAGAACCCAAACAGGCCCACACCAAGACACACAGTAATTAAAATACCAAAAATTAAAGACAAAGAGAGAACCCTAAAGGCAGCAAGAGATAAACAACATGTTACCTACAAAGGAACCCCCATAGGCTATCAGCTGACTTCTCACCAGAAACACTACAGGCTAGAAGGGAATGGCATGAAGTAATCAAGGTCATGAAAAATAAAGATCTGAATCCAAGACTACTCTATCCAGCAAGGCTATCATTCAAAATAGAAGGTCAAATAAAGAGCATCCCAGACAAAAAAAAAAGGCTAAGGAAATTCATTAGCACCAAACCAGCACTGCAAGAAATGTTAAAACAACTGCTGTAATTAGTAGAAGAAATAGGAAGACAAATATAACCACACAAAACAAAAATGGCAATAAATAAGTACATATCAATAATCACCTTAAATGTAAATGGATTGAATGTGTCGATCAAAAGATACAGGGTAGCTGATTGGATAAGAAAGCATGATTCATCTATATGTTGTTTACAAGAGACCCACCTCACAACAAAAGACTCACATAGGTTGAAAGTGAATGGATGAAAAAAAATCTTCCAAGCAAATTGAAAGGAAAAAAAAGCTGGGGTAGGAATACTCATATCTGATAAAATAGATATCAAAATGAAGGACATAACCAGAGACAAACAAGGTCACTACATAATATTGAAAGGATCTATCCAACAGGAAGACATAACCTTGGTAAACATATGTTCACCCAATATAGAAGCACCAAAATATATTAAAGATCTTCTGGAGGACTTCAAAGGAGAAATCAACAGCAATACAATCATAGCAGGGGACTTCAACACCCTGCTGACATCACTGGATAGAACCTGTAGATAAAAAATTAGCAAGGAAACAGAGACTCTAAATGAAGCACTAGGCCAAATGGATTTAATAGATATCTACAGAGAATTAGATCCCAAAACTACAGAATTCACAATTTTCTCAAGTGCACATAGGATATTCTCAAAGATATACCACATGTTAGAACACAAACTAAGTTTCTGCAAGTTCAAGAAAATTGAAATCATATCAAGCATCTTCTCAGATCACAATGGCATGAAACTAGAAATCAATTGCAACAAGAACATGCAAAGACATTTGAACACATGGCGGCCAAATAGCATGTTATTAAACAATTAATGGGTTACTGAGGAGCTCAAAGAAGAAATTAAAACTTCCTGGAAACCAATGAAAATGAACACACAACACAAAATCTATGGGATGCAGTGAAAGACCATTGCGGCAAATAAATTAAGATACCTAGGAATAAACTTAACCAAAGAAATAAAAGACCTATTTGCAAAAAACTACAGGACATTGAAAAAAGAAATAGAGGAAGATATAAAAAAGTGAAAGCACATACCTTGTTCATGGATTGGAAGAAACAACATCATTAAAATGTCCATACTACCCAAAGCAATCTATAGATTCAATGGAATCTCCATCAAAATACCAATGACATATTTCACAGAACTAAAACAAATACTTCAAAAGTTTATATGAAACCAAAATAGACCCCGAATAGCTACAGCAATCTTGAAAAAGAAGGACAAAGTAGGTGGGATCACAATACTGGATATCAGGTTGTACTACAAAGCTACTGTAATTAAAACAGTTTGGTACTGGCACAAGAACAGGCATATAGACCAGTGGAACAGAAAAGAGAACCCAGAAATGGACCCAAGACATTATGCTCAATTAATATTTGACAAAGGTGGCAAGAGCATACAGTGGAGTAAAGACAGCCTCTTCAATAAATGGTGCTGGGAAAATTGGACAGCTACATGCAAAAAAATGAAACTAGACCGTCAACTTACACCATACACAAGAATAAACTCAAAATGGATAAGACTTAAATGTGACCTGTGAATCCATAAAAATTCTAGAAGAAAATGTAGGCAACAAAATTTTGGACATCATACACAACAGAATTTTCACTGATACATCACCTACGGCAACAGAAACAAAGGAGAAAATGAACACATGGGACTACATCAAACTAAAAACTTCTGTACAGCAAAAGAAACAACCATCACAATGGAAAGGGAACCCACTCTATGGGAGAGCATAATTGCCAATAATACATGAAATAAGGGATTAATTTCCAAAATATATAGAGTGTTCATACAACTCAACAAAAGGAAGACAAAGAACCCAATTAAAAAATGGGCAGAGGAACTAAATAGACACCTCTCCAAACAGGACATACAAATGGCTAAGAGACATATGAAGAAATGCTCAACATCTCTAATCATCAGAGAGATGCAAATTAAAACAACAACGAGGTATAACCTGACACCTATTAGAATGGCTTCCACCAACAAATCATCAAACAGCAAGTGTTGGCGAGGGTGTGGAGGAAAGTGAACTCTAGCACACTGCTGGTGGGAATGCAGATTGATGCATCCACTATGGAAAACAATATGGTGTTTCCTCAAAAAATTAAAAATTGAATTGCCATTTGATCCAGTGATCTCACTTCTAGGCATATATCCTAAGAAGCCTGAAACACCAATCAGAAAGACTATATGTACCCCCATGTTCATAGCAGCACTATTTACAATAGCTAAGTTCTGGAAACAACTCAAGTGTCCATCAGTAGACGAATGAATAAAAAAGCAGTGGTACATATACACAATGGAGTACTATGCAGCTATAAGAAAGAAAGATCTCTTATCCTTTGAGACAACATGGAGGGACCTGTAGAATATTATCCTAAGCAAAACAAGCCAAGCAGAGAAAGACAAATATCACATGATCTCAGTTGTGGAATATAATGAATATAACAGTCTGAGAAACAGGGTAAACCCAGAGACATGGAAGTAGGGTACAGAATGACCACCCTCAGAAAAGGGGGTGGGGGAGGGAAGAGATGAACCACAGAACTTATATGCATGTACACATAACCGATGGACATGGACAACAAAGCTGGGGACGGGGTGGGGGAATGGGGAGGAAGGTGTCAATGGGGAAAAAAGAAGGAACATTTGTAACAAAAATAAACTAATAAATAAAAAATAAATACAGAACAAAGAATTTAATTTAAAGTTAGACTTAATATGATAGTGCCTCCAGGAGCACTGGTAGAAGCCAATTTAATCATCTCGGGAGGAACCCATCTTCCCAGGCCTCAAACAATTCCCATGGACAAATTGCCAACAAAATAAACATCTCATAGTAAAAACAATCCCTAGGATATAAGGCACCAGCAGATAAAACTGACTTCAGAAATAGACCTTTAGATATTCCAAACATTTTTTACTATAATTTATATAGGAAAAGCTTGAAAATACAAGTATTAGAAAGAACAGGCAAGTAACTTTGAAACAGAATATAGTAGAACTCAAAATGATTAATACAAAAATTGAAATTAACATGCAAATTATATGTGTTTAATAATATATTAGATATGGCTGAACATTAGATTTATCAGTAGGAGAAAACATCATTAATTTTTTAAAAAATCTAAAAGCGTTTCAATGGCAAGTATCACAAATAATGAAGTACTGAAAATATTTCCTTTAATATCAGGAATGAAACTAGAAACCACCTCCACTTCTATTTCAAGTTGTAGTAGCAGTCCTAAGTAGTCCAGTAAGGGGAGGAAGTGAGATAAAAATAGAAGGATCCTAAACGTGCTACTAATAGCCCTGGCCAGTTTGGCTCAGCGGTTAGAGCGTCAGCCTGCAGTCCAGAGAGACCCGGGTTCGGTTCCCGCTAAGGGCACGTACCTCGGTTGCAGTTTGTCCCCGGTCCTGGTTGGTCATGCGGGTGGCAACCACTCGTCCCTTTCACGTCGATGTTTCTCTCTCTCTCTCTCTCTCTCTCTCTCTCTCTCTCTCCCCCTCCCTCTCTTTCCCTCCTGCTCTATCTGAACAAAAAATGGAAAAAAATGTCCTCAGGTTAAGAAAAGAAAAGAAAGTGATACTAATAGAATATAATATTGTCTACTTAGGCAATCCAAAGGAATCAACAAATAGATTATCACAATTAATAAGAAAGTTTAGTGAAGTGGCTGGATAAACAACCAGGAAAAGCAAGAACAAAAACAGCAAGAAAGCAATTGAATTCATATTGATCAGCAATACATGTATAAAATAAGATTTTTTTTAACTAGTAAAAAATCTAAAAAATAAATCCAAAATCTTTATGGAAAATATAATAGAAAGGTATTGAAAGATAGTTAAAAGACCTAAAAATGGATATGGATGTGGCTATGAAAATACACACACGCACACACACATACCCATCTTGAGTCTGGGTGTCATCATGGCAAAACCAAGGGTGACAGAATCTCCAAACCTGCCCACTGCATACATTACAGGGTTGCAGATAAGACTGAAATCTAGTCAGAAAGACTGTCAGCCTTTGGGAGAAAGTCTTGAGAAGTGAAACACCTCATTTATATTGTGTTGATTCAGCCTCTGAACTATTCAAATCCCCAGATTTTACAGAATATTAAGGCAGCATCCAGGCTTTAAAGCTGGCTGAAGGAAAGAGGCTCTCTCCTTTCTAACAGAGAAAGAGATGCTCAGTCTTGGACAAATAGAAAATGATTTTGGAAGAGACACTTTATGTTAATAGCAGACCCCTTAGCCTTACGGGTTGCTATAACAAGGCTGAATTGCAGCGAGCGTCAAAACTTGAAGGCTCAGGCTTTACCTTCAATTACTGTCAGAAGAGGCTTCATCAGGCTCCAGGTGCTTTGCTTCAAGCCATCTGTTGAAAAGAAATCATACCTCAGGAATGAAAAGGGAGCCAGCACAAGTACTAATTTAGTGAATGTGGCCATTGTCTGGGGGACACAAGCCTGGTTAAGGGCATGAAAGTCCTCTGGTGCCCTTGGGTCCTTTTCCTATGTAGAAGTTATCAGAGTGTTATTATTACCCATTGAAAATCAACAGGAAAAAAGCCAGGAGCCCGAAGCCCATTCAGACTAATCTCAGTGCATTTAATCACACAACTGTCAGCCTTAGTGTAATCACAGCCAGCACAGGCGGTAAATGACATTTCAAAAATGTTACTGTCAGGTCCTGCCTTCTCCCAGCCTCTGTGGCTTGCTTCCTCCACAGCTGAGATAATTAACCGCCATCAGCAGGTTCTGCCCACAATATATATTTTCCAGGAAAAGGACTGCAAATATGCCTGCCACTACTTCCCCTTTTCTACCCAAGACAGACATCACTAAATGGACCACCACCCTCATTTCTGCAAGTCCAGAAAGCTGCAGCCTTACAATCCCCCTCAAAGTGTTCAGGCAGCTATTCCCAATGGCCATGGATTAGCATGTAGGAGAAAACCTGTTTGGCTTCCCTGCTCTTGGACTAGTCTGGATGTAAAAGACCATGAAGAGAGCCAGTTTAGGACTCCAGCTCTCACATAAAGCCAGTCATTCTGCTTAGTCTGTCCCTGACACTGTGTCCCTATTCTTATAACTGGGCTCTGCTCCCTCCCTCCATCCATTCATCCATCCAACAACTATTCACTGAGTGCCTCCTATAGATAAGGTACTACTCTTAGCTCAAAAGGTATAGTATTTATATTCTAGTGGAATTTATAGTGCAATAGTGGAGAAAGAGTATAAACAAACAAACAAACAAGTAAACAAATCAGATAGTAATAAATGCCAAGGAGAAATTTAAGGCAGGACAAGGGTATACACATATGCCCAAACTGATTCACTTCACAGTTTGAATATTGAAGTCTACTGTACTTCACTTACACCTCAATAAAGTTGAGGGGGAAGGTAAATTTAGAAGAAAAATGATGGTGGGTGGCCTGAAAAGGGAGCAGGATTTCAGGAAGGATGGCCAAGGCACCCCTCTCCAGTGGCAGCAGTATACGGGCAGAGCCTGTGTGAGGCAAAGGATGGACAAGGAAGTATCTGGGCGGGAGCATTTCGGGTTGTTCAGGACGATGAGGAATCGTTTGATTGATATTCCTCTGTTTTGGGAAAGGAAACGTCACTTGTCTAAATTGTATTACTTAAGATATAATGAACTGTTTCCAGATCTTAGCTATTGTAAATAGTGCTGCTATGAACATGGGGGTACATATATTCTTCCTGATTGGTGTTTCAGGCTCCACCAGTAGACGAATGGATCAAAAAGCTGTGGTACATATACACAATGGAATACTATGCAGCGGTAAGAAAGAAAGATCTCTTATCCTTTGAGACGACATGGAGGGACCTGGAAAGTATTATCCTAAGTGAAAGAAGCCAAGCAGAAAAAGACAAATACCACATGATCTCACTTATATACGGAATATAATGAACATAACAGTCTGAGGAATACAGTAGACCCAGACACATGGAAGTAGGGCACAGACTGACATCCCTCAGAACAGGGGATGGGGGGTGGGGGTGGGTGGGAAGAGATAAACCACAGAACTTATATGCATGTATGCATGACCAATGGACATGGACAACTAAGCCGGGGACAGGGTGGAGGGGGGGTGGTGGGGGGTGCCAATGGGGTAAAAAGGTAAAATATCTGTAACAAAAAAATAAATAAATAAATAAAATTCAAAAAAAAAAAAAAAAGATATAATGAACTGCAGTAACAGGTTACCCCCCACCACGCCCCCATGCCCACACACACAGCTCTGGATTTTTCCATGATAGAAATATATCAGCGCAGGTATTCCTGACTGGCCAGGCCTTTCCTCCAAGTAGTGATTCAGAGGCCGAGCCCTATCCACCTTAGAGGTTTACCTCTCAATACCAAGGCCAAGCCGTGGGTGTGGCAGAACGGAGACTTGGGACCTTTTAATGCACCAGTTCAGATCACATCCACTCACTACGCATTGGCAAAACGTGCGGTCATGTGGCCACAACTAACCGCAGAGGGTGAGTCCTCAGAGAGAATAGACTCAAGTGTGGATCCAGCCAGCAGTTTCCTCCACAGCTACATAGTGTCTGGACGAGGATTCAAACTCAGGTCTTCCTGCCTCCAGAGTCAACTCTCCTCTTGAGTCTCCCTGATGTGAGCTGTTCGTCCGCTTCCATCAGAGGCCTTCCAACTGCTCCTGCAGTGCAGCTTGGCCTCTGTCTGCCAACAGCCTCCACTTTGCCCTACTGCCTGCCTTTTCCTGAGTGTTGTCTGTTCCCATACTCCTTTTGCCTGTGCTTTGGTCATGCATCAGTGTGCTGGCTTCCCTGCTGTCTGGACCTAGTCCTAACTATGCCAAGGGTCTGCCTGCTACAGTGGACCTGCATCCAGAGTCCCTCTGCACCCAGCATCTGCTGCACCCCCAGGGACAGGCTTCTCCCAGTATTGGTTTTGTAGCAATTAAGGGGCTATTCTCAGTGTACAATGTAGGCTTTACATTTGCAAAATCAAGGGTTTCAGTATGCACAACCAGTTGACCATTATGTTTAAAAGAAATGTACTTTAGGTATTTTTTTAGAATAATAGGAGAAAATCCTAACCTTTAAATGAATTGAAAGTCATCATTATCACTGTTTGTGGAGACTTAAGCCTGGAGTACATGGGTGAATGGAGGCTCATATTATAATCATTGCACATATCTAGAATCACAAAGAGCTTGGGGTGTGTGAGGGATGGTTTAGAGAGACCCCCATGCCATACCCAGAAAGCAGCTCAAAGTACATGTATCACTGATGGCAGGCTGGTGACCTCATCTCTGCACACAAAAGAGAAGACACACTAATATATAACAACACATCTATATAGGACTTAAAGTTCAATGCATTTTCCACTAAATCCACATTTTATATTATGGTTTTATTCTCATAGCCTTAGCATTGCATAAAGAAGTTTATTAACACACATTTTTGTTTGCTTGTTTATATCCTCACCCGAGGACATTTTTGCATTTATCCTCAGATAGAGTGGGAGGGAGAGACAGAGGAAGAGAGAGAGAGAAACATCAATGCAAGAGAGACACAGTGACTGGTTGCCACCCACACGACCCCAACTGGGGCCGGGGACAAACTACAACCAAGGTATATGTTCTTAGCAGGAACCGAACCCGGTTCTCTCTGGTCCACAGGCTGACGCTCTAACCACTGAGCCTAACAGGCCAGGCTATCACCAGTCTATCACATATACCAGTCTATCAAACTCAGACTTGTGTCTGGAAAGATACTTCCTTTATTCAAGTTTTTTTAGAGAATGCCCCAAAGTGTAACAGACCTGATAAAATAAAAGAAAGGAAAAGAGAAGAAAAAAAAAAAAAACATAGGCAAGAAAAGAAAAGGAAGAGAGAAACACAAGAAAAACCCAGAGATAAAAGGACCCCTGACTTTATTAATTCTGGCTCACATGTGTGTGCGCATGTGTACACACACACACACACACACACACGCGCGCGCGCACACACGGTTTCCAAGGCACTTGACATTCTGTCCTCAGTCTCCCTCTCTGGAATTTTCCCTTTCGCAGGCTGATCCCTGGACTGATCTGGTTTTTGTTTTTGTTTTTTCTCACCCGAGGATATTTTTCCATTTTTTGTTCAGATAGAGTGGGAGGGGGAGAGAGAGAGAGAGAGAGAAGCATCGACGTGAAAGGGACACATCGAGTGGCTGCCACACGCACGACCCAGTCAGGGCCGGGGACAAACCTCAACCCAGGTACGCTCCCTTAGCGGAAACCAAACCCGGGTCTCTCTAGACTGCAGGCCAACACTCTAACCGCTGAGCCAAATCGGCCAGGGCTGGAATGATCTGGTTTGATTTTATTTGGGTGTGAGGACTCCGAAAGAAGAGACCAAGGAGACAAAACCCAACCCTTTTTCTTCAAGGTGATACTCAGGTGGCCCTGTGCATTTTCATCTTCTCACGGTGTTCTAGTCAGAGGTGATCACTCAACTGGAGGCTGCAGGGACTGTTGTCCTGTCATGACAGACAAGCAAATAAGGACCAAGAGGCAACAGACTTCTTCCCTCTCTCACACTCCACACCTGTGTGGGAATCTCGTTTAAGCATCCTTTGAGCCTGTCCTCTCCTCATCATGCTTCATCCTGCCTTACTCTGGCTCTGGTCAAAGGCTTCTTAGACTACAACTCCAGTTTGAGCCTGTGGACCCAGCTTCTTTAGCCTGCTGCCGCTGAACTGTGGGCGTTCTTTTCCCTCTCTCTGCCCAGTTCCCACCGCTTTCAGTGGATTGGAAGGGTTGTTAAAGAGAGTGCAGAAGATATAAACCTTAGCACCCCCAGAAGGATCTCAGAGAGTGAGACTATCTCTCTCTAGTCCACTGTCTAGTCCACTCTCCACATTGACACCATAGCATCTTTCTGAAATGCAAACCCAATCAAGTTATTTTCCTTTCAGTACCCCTCCCGCTCCCCTGTGTGCAGCAGACACCAGACTTCTTTTGATGGTTCAAAAGCCCTCAGGACCTGGCTCCCTCTATTTTTCTGGCCTAATCTGCTATTCTCTCAAATACTGCTCTGCTTCCAACTGCATACAATTACACAAAATTCTTCCTGAATGTATGATTTCCCACCAACCCAAGCCCTTCCATGCACTATTACTCCTACCTGGAATATCTTTCCCTCTACTATCCATTTAGTGAACCTCTAGTCATTCTTAAAGAATCAATACAAATTGGCCACATTCTGCAGAACACCTCAAACCCTCATGTTTGCAGGCTCTCTCCTTAGTGGGTCTACCTCACCCTGCACGCATGCCTTCAGTCTAGCAAGTGCCACTCTGGGTTGTATTGTTAGTTCACTTGTCTCTCTCCAGGCTGGGAGCTCTCTAAGAGTGGCTGCCTGATCATATTGTTCTGTGTATCCCCAGCAAACACTTGGCACTATTTCATATTTGTTGAATAACTAGCTTGAGTTGCTTAGGTTAATTAACAGCTGGCTAATGCATAGTGAGAAGAGTACAGACCATCCCCAACTGATGGTTTGACTTATGATTTTTTTACTTTATGATGGTGCAAAAGTGATACCCATTCAGTAGAAACCCTATTTCAAATTTTGGATTTTGCTCTTTTCCCAGGCTAGCGATATGGAGTATGGTACTCTCGCAGGATGCTGGGCAGTGGGCAGGTCACCGTTCCCATCAGGCGCGTTACCACGAGGGCGAACAACCATACTCTACAGTGTAGTGTGCTGCCACGGTTTTTTGGTTATTGTGTTCTGAGCATCTTTAAGGTAGGTTAGGCTAAGCTATGATGTTCAGTAGGTTGGGTGCATTAAACGAGTTTTTGATTTATGTTATCTTTAAGTTACAATGGGTTCACCGGGAAGTAAACTCATCATAAGTCGAGGAGCATCTGTATTATTTCCTTTCTGTTATGGGTTCATTGTGTCACCCAAAAAAGATATGTTGAAGTCCTAACTCCCAGTACCTTGGAATGTAAACTTACTTGGAAATAAGGCTGTTGAAGATGTAATTAGTTCAGATGAAGTCATACTGGATTACGGTGGGCCCTTAATTCAACATGACTGGTGTCCTTTAAAGAGGAGGAAAGACACAGAGATAGACACACACAGGCCATGCAATATCAGAGGCAGAGAGTGGAGTAAGTCATCTATAAGCCAAGTAAGTTAAGGATTTTTGGGAACCCCCGCAGAAGCTGAAAGAGGATGAGAAGGATTCTTTCCTACAGCCACTAGAGAGAACATGGTCTTGCTGACACTGATTTCAGACTTCCAGGCTCCTGAACTGTGAGATGATACATTTCTGTTGTTTTATGACATTTAGTTTGTTACAGTAGCCCTACAAAACTAATACTCTTGCCCTGGCCAGTTTGGCTCAGCAGTAAAGTGTCGACCTGTGGTCCAGAGAGACCCGGGTTCGGTTTCTGCTAAGAGCATGTACCTCGGTTGCAGTTTGTCCCCGGCCCTGGTTGGGTTGTGCGGGTGGCAACCACTCGATGTGTCCCTTTCACGGGATATGTCGATGTTTCTCTCTCTCTCTCTCTCTCCCTCCCCATTCTATCTGAACAAAAAATGGAAAAAATGTCCTCGGGTGAGGATTAAAAAACAAAAACAAACAAACAAAAAAACCTAATACTCTTTCCATCAGACCATACGATCAACTCTTGTCCTTCACCTTGCTAATTGTCTCCCTGTCTTTGCACAGGGATGACACAAAGGCCAGTACACAGGGGCACAAGGCCCATGAAACTTATGTGGCTTAAGCTGCAAGGGACCCTCACTAAAGAGGCCCAATTTAAGGACACGGGAGGGTCTTCATCTTTGTGTTCACATGACTATACATTTTTATAAAGTTTTCAAAATGGTATTTTAGCCACAATCAATTAAGAGAACTGTCTTTTTCCTCTCTGACTTTCCCTTGAGTCAGGGGACTTTATCATAGCCATACACGTTTTGGGATTCTGCTAAGAAGGTGTAAACTTGGAGATACATTCAGTTTGGTTTGTGGGATATAGTAATGTGCTTTTCAGTCTCTCGCATGTATAGTTACATTATTGCTAGCTCTCCCAGCGTAGATGCCTTTATGAAAGTCTCCTCCCACTCACTGTGTCAACTCAGCAAAGTGACACGAACGTGCAGGCCCGGAGGCCACACCGTATTATGTGTGTCCTTCAGTGCCCACCTTTGAATCTAAGGGGGGAGGTGTATCCAGATGCTCTCCTATGAAGAATTCTTTGAATCACCAGATGTGCAGTATAATTGGAGAATTTGGTGCTCATCAACTCCTTGTCAAAATGGAAGTTCTCTTCTGTCAGAAATATACTTCAATAAGGCTCCTTATAATAATAAACGCTCCTTACATTTTTATATTGTATTGGGGGGGTCTCATAAAACAGAATTTAATCTGAATTCTTGCATTCATAGGACACAAACTTGTAGCAATACTACAAATGGTGTGCATACTACATCGTATTTTTGTGAATCTAATATATCTTGTCCTGATGAAGCCTGGTGGTTCCCGACAAAACAGCATGCAAGAAACAGCCCGAAGAAACAGCCCGAAGACACAAGTGTTCCCTGAATAAAACTCCTACCCATAGTCATCTCTGGATCATTGTGCAGTATAAGAGTAATTTGCTGCACAATTATTAGCTCATTACAACACAGCAGCCATTTAAAAGTACATTTTGTCTGGTGAATATATGTAATGAATTCTAAAAGTATTTAAGATTAGCCAAGAAACACCCTGAAATCCTACAGGTCACTATGAAAGCAACTAGATAAAGGTTTTCCCAGATTTGACAATCCCAAAAATGTACGTAAAATCACCAATAATTTGTGAAAACAAAAGTAACTTTTCAAACTATTATTAATACAAACCAGCTTCTTATTTTTGTCTGAAGAAAGATGAAATTTTCTGTTTTCTCTCTAGAAAAGATCATACAATTGTTATTTTATGAATAGTTAATTAGAAAATATGAAGCCAAAAACTATGAGAGGGAAGAAAGTATGATGTACCAGGCAACTGTTTAATAAGAATATTATAGTATATTTATAAATTTTGTGATACTGTGGTATTAGTCAGTTTTTGAAACTGACAAGATCATAATTTATATTTGAGTTTGATTTTGGTTTCCAAAGATAACTTAAAAAGATGTCAACAGGGCTTAATAAGGTCAGTTACATAAGCAGGTAATTAATTTGAGAATAGAATGTCAAGGTTGGTAAAAAGCTGCTAATCTGGTTATTTTAACAGGTGTTTTAGTTGTGGCACATACCTTTTAAATAAGAGCTCCTGTCTGCTATGACTTTTTTTTAAAGATTACATATAGTCAGTTAAATGATGGATTTACTAGTGCCCTCAGTAAATGTTTGCTAAGGCACTGGATGAGAAGCTGTTAACCACTTTGCAGAGGTGATGCAGTTCCACACAGGGAGACTTAGAATGAAGAAGAGGAAAGTTATGGGTCACCCTGACCCAGAAAGAGAAACCATGCCTTTGAAGTTCCACCCCAAGGATGGGAAGTTGATAGGTGGTGTTGATCCATGCTGGCTTGGCAGAGTACTGAGGGAGCAATAGAAAAAGAACAGCGCAACCCCAGCATGGTCCTTTTGGGAGCCATGAAATATGGACTCTAGTTAATGAAGAAAGTGGTCATTTGTTTGCTACTGCAGAAGTAACCAACCATAGGGCTGAGTCACAAAAGCAATAAAACAATATGAAATTGCATGGAGCAAATAGCACAAACTGTCTAGTCATATATCAGTCTATTTTTCTGTCACTGTGTAGATGGGTCAAATTACTAGCATTAATGGTCACAGTTCTAGACTATGTAGAAAGTGTCCTGGACATTTTACTAAGTAATTAATTCAATCATTCAAATAATAATATATGTTTTTTTAATCAATTTTATTTTTAATTTTTATCTTTATTGTTGAAAGTATTACAGATGATCTCCCTTTCCTCCCCCCAATGACCCCCTTATTTTATTGATTTTAAAGAGAGAGAGAGAGGAGAGCAAAAGAGAGACAGAGAGAGAAACGTTGATTTGCTTTCCACCCACTTATGCATTCATTGGTTGACTCTTGTACGTGCCCTGACTGGGGATGGAACTCACAACCCTGGTGCATCAGAACGACACTCCAGCCAACTGAGCTACCTGGCCAGGGCTCAAACAAGACTTTTCATTGAGTATGTGCTATGCACTAAGCCACTGCTAGGTGTTGAAGAATCAAAGATAAATAAAACAGGGCCTGACCATACAGATGTCAGTGTAAGGAGACAGATAAGTAAGCCAACACTTCAATGTAGTTTGGAATGACAGAGTACTTGTGAAACACCTCATTCACTCCAGTGAGGGACTGTGGCCCAAACTGTAGGTAGCCTACCCAACCACCATTGCGCTCATTCACCCTTGCCAATAGAACACTACTTCTGTTCTGTGTGAGGCAGAATATACTCAGAGAAGAGCAGCTTCTGCTCAGTCATAGGTAAACCACTGTAATCCTTCTCCCTTTGCCAGTGTGATTGGTCTAGGGTGAGTTAGTGACCCAGACCTACCTAATGGGACCAGAGGGGAATTTGCTGGGAAAGATTTCCTTCCTTGATTAAAACAAAACAAAACAAAACAAAACAAAACAAAACAAAAGTGTGTGTGTGTGTGTGTGTGTGTGTGTGTGTGAGAGAGAGAGAGAGAGAGAGAGAGAGAGAGGTCCAAGGGGAAGCCCTCATTTCTTTCTGCCTTTGGATGTGGTTTTGTGTGGATGTGAGGATGTGAGGTTTGGAGTCCAGGCACACATTTTGAGACCATATGGGGAAAGCAAACAAAGAAAAGGCAGCTTAGTGCTCAGACATCATCTATCTGCTAAATTAACTAGTTCTGGAACTGCCTGCCATGCATTTGTTAGATAATAAACCTCTCTATTATACTATATTAAACATCCAGTTTAATATTTTGTTAGTTGAATCTGAAAACATACAAACGGATACAAGAGTCTTCCCAAATGAAGTTCTAAGCTGAATCTTGAAGAGTGTGCAAGACTTACCCAGACAAAGAAGAGGTGAAAGATGTTCCTGACAGATTAGGTGTAGGCCCTCTGAGCCAGACAGACAATAGCACATTTGGGGAACCACACGTGATTCAGCGTGTCCACAGCAAGCAATGGGGCTGGAGAGAATGCAGGACTTTGAGTGCCATGAGAAGCAGCTTAATTGTATCTTAAAATAATCCAGGGGCGATTGGAGATTTCTCTTAAATTTGCATTTTATAGAGATGACTCTGGTGGCCATCGAGAGGACAGATCGGGGGTATGGGATAACGCTGAGAGCATGTAAGATAATCCCATGAGAAATAGAAAGGGCAGTGGTGAAGGGGATGTAGAGGAGGAATAGGTTTGGGAGGTGTTCGGGTGGCAGACTGCACAGGATTTGAAGCCTGATTGAACGTGGGGAGCCAGAAAGGCCAACTCTTGGATTTGTGTTGGGTATCTAGGGGGCGGAGATTCTTGCTATTGAGATAGGAGATTAACAAGGTTCTTCCAAATAGCTGGTAAGCATGTGATGGGTTTGGGGGCATGGGGATAATACATTTAACTTGAATATATCACCTTTGAGAATCCTGAAGGACAAACAAGAGGGGATTTTTAGTGAGCAATTGCACATGTAGGACTGAAGCTAAATGCTCTGAAGAGAGAGAGGCCTCACCTGGAGAGCGGCGAGGGTGCTCAGCAGAGAGATGCCGTTGGAACCTTGTGACAGATACACAATGCATTTGCTGAGATGAGATGGCTGTCTTTGGAAACACCTAAACTGTAGAAGCAAAAAAAAAAAAAAAGAGGAAAAGGTGGGGCAAAGGAGGCAAAGAGGCATCATCCAGAGAAACAGGAGAAAATGGGGCAATGGAAGCAAAGGGAAGATTGTTGCAAAAGAGGAGGGTCCATTGTGTCAAATTCCAGAGAAAAGTCAAGTCACATGGACACTGAAGAAATCAGGGTTTTTCAGGAGGGAACACATAACCATCTTTAACAAAACAGTTTCAGGGAACTGATGGGGATCCAAACAGGTTTGTGCTGTGGTGAGGAAGGAATGGGAGGTAAGGAAATAAAGACAGAGATGTAAATCACAGATCCTCAAACTTGGCTGCACTTTGGAATCCCTGGGTCTCAGCCCTGGTGACTCTCATTTAATTGGTCTGGGCAGTATCCTGGCCATGAGGAGTATCAAAGTTCTCCTACACAATTCTACTATGTATAAAAGTTAGAGAATCTGCTACAGATTACACTTTGGCAAACTCAGTTGTGAGTGGGAGGAAGGCTTATGTATTGGGAGAAACAGCCTATAGGAAGGCATCCCACCCTCAGAGAGAAGGCCAAGACTGAGACCGAGACACAGATAAAGGGTTCAGCTTCTGACGGGAAGAGATGCAGCTGGTCTTCTGTGAGGGGAGTGGATGCTATTAGGATATGTAGAGGGCTTTGAACTTCAAAGAGAGCAGGAAGTTGAGGGAGACCCCTCTTTTGGCTATTTTATTCTAGTTTTCCTTGTTGGGACTAGGGAGCTGTCGTTTTTTATGATGCGTTGCCCGATGTTTGTTTTCTTGTTACCTCCATCCCTCTCACTGCACTGCTCCATGGGGGCAGTGACTGGATTCTAGTATGTGCTCACTAAATACCTGCTGAGTGAATGAGAGACTTATTTATTCATCTTGGTGTGCTTGGCAGTGCTTACTAGGATGCTCAAAAATATGTGGGAAGAAGTGAGAAACCAGAGGCCTGCCAGTGTCCCACCACATCCGACAGCTTACTTGATTTGTCAATAGCACAGAGCCTAGGGACTGAAATGAAGCCGGCTCAGATCCCATTGGGCAGGCTGGTCACCTGGGTAACTCACTGGAGAAGGGAAGGAGAGTTGGAATGGGAAACAGCTGTTTTGGGATGTGAAGGAAGCAACGATAATTCCAAATGGTGTGGGCACAGGGGTAGGTTTTCCTTTTTTTTTTGTTTTGTTTTGTTTTGTTAGCTGAACAGGCCAGCTGGCTCATACAAAGCAGATTAATAAAACCCAGTGTCTCTGTTCCCTTTATTGGGCTAGCATGTGCCTTCATGGGGGTTGTTTGAATTTGATAGGCTATCTCTCCCTAGTGGCAAGTAAGCCCCAAGAGGGCAGAGGATTTTGTCTGTTTTATTCTCTGATGTATCCTCAGCCTCTAAATCAGCATCTGGCCCACGATTAATATCTGTAGAACGGATGAGTGAGCCTTCACATTGTGAGGTTCCAGGCCATGACGGATCCCTGCTCGCAGCTCCTGCAGCGTTCTCGCTCCCATTCCGGAACCCCACCTGCCCCACGCGTGCTGGGTGTGCACCCCTTCTCACGCGTCTGGACTCCACAGCGAAGGGATTTTGTCTAGTCGCCTTCTTGAATTGCCATTGGTATGTATCATAGTCCTGAGCACATAAGAAATTTTAACTAAATGTTGCATTTATGCCTTCAAAAATTACTAGCTGAATATTGCTAGTTCCAGGTGCTGTGCTAGGTCACTGATACCATGTTAAATAATACACAGCTCTTCACCTCAAGATACTAGGCAGAGAGAGAAGAGCATGGACCATAAAAACCAGGAGATGTGAGAAAGTGGGAGAGTGTTCAGGGCTGAGAAGGTCTGTCATGACTTGGAAAATAAATTGATGATTGATTATAATAATAACCTGGGACTTAAATAACTACAGCAGCTGAAGGCAGACAGAGTCCAGTCCTTTCTCTCCTGGATGGTGGGAACCCGGTCCCAGTGTACAGCCCCCAGTAAATAAGATATCCCACCAAAGCTTGGGCTCTGCTTTCTTTTTTCTTTGCAGTTAGTCACTGTGGTTGATAAGCCCTCATTCGAAACCCTGAATTTTGTATCTGGTACTAGTCTATGTGATGACTCTTCTCTTAATATTGACCTGGTTTTATGGCCTGAGATATACTTTCAAATAATAAAACTAGTTTCCCTTGAAATAAAAAGGGTTGGAAAAGAAATCGACTATACTGTTTATAGAAGGAAAAAGAAAATAAACACTTTGGGATAAGCATAAACATGTTAAGCTCCAAACTGTGATCTATTAAGGATATTTATATTGAAAAGGCAACCCTGTAGACAGTAGTGAACAGAAAATGTTTGGGCTATAAATACTAAATGCCTCAAGTAAAACACAACTCTTAAAATAATCAAATTCAAAGAAAAGAGAATTGAAACTAAATCCCACTCCTGATTTGTGCTAAAAAGTATGGGGTCAAAGTATATAATTTATAAATAAAATTATCCTTGGCCTATTGAACTGACTGGCTTCCTCAAAGGAGAAAAGAGAAAGAGGAATCATTTTGTCAGAATGTATGTTCTCTCTGAGTGGGGCTTCTGTTTCCTCGGTTTGGCTCTAATTTTTCTGTGAGCAGAAATGGAGAAGAGGTTACAGGGTGGACCACTCAAGGCACAGCCCCCAGACTCCTGTCTTGTTTTTGTCAGAAAAGACAAAGTAGAAGGCATTTTGACATTTTCTGTTTATTTTTCTAACGTGGCTTAAGACATTTGCCTTTCTTCATGATGCTGTTTACACCAGAGAGATGCGATTTCTCTGTACAGGCACATCTTGTTGTATGGTACTTTGCTTTATTGTGCTTCACGGATGTCGCATTTTTACAAATGGAAGGCAAGACCTTCACCAGCAAAAAGATTATGACTCATTTTATTGTGATACTCTCTTTATTGTTGTAGTCTGGAACCAAGCCCACAATATCTCCAAGGTATGCCTGTAACTCTTGTTAGGGACAATGAAATAAAATGAAATGAAAAAATAAAAGAAAATAAATAAACAAAATAAATAAAATTTCCTCCAACTGCTTAAAAAGGCAGGGGGCCAGAAGTATGTAGACATACTGCTATGAATTGAGAGGCTCCATGAAACTTTCTTTGTAACCATAATACTAATAGTTTCTATTATTCTGCCATTGTGCCTAGAATTTCAATATGCTTAATTTTTTATGGGATGATATGTCAGATTTTAGATTACTCTGATTAAATGATGATACCCAACTAGATTGTTAGCTGCTGGACAAGCAGGGCTATTTTTTCTTCCTTGGTGTGCTCCATTGGCTTAAGTACAATTAATACTGTGGTAGGTATCCAATAAGGATGTGTAAAGAGCCTAAACTAAGCATAGTCAACCATCAGCTCCACAACAAGATGGTTCATTTATAAAATAATTCTCTAACTGAGAACACTGGAATCTATGCCTATTCAGAAGAAGAAAGTTAGGCTGGTTTGGGTGCTTTCGCGGACCAGGGCTAGGAGAGGATGAGAGGGATAGACGCCTGCGTCCCAGGGCAATAGACTTGGATTAGAAATACAATTTGAATCACACATGTAATTTTAAAGTACCTAGGAGCCACATTGACAAAGGTAAAAGAAACAGGTGAAATTAATTGTAAAATATTATGCTTAACCCAATATATCAAATATATGATCATTTCAACATGTAATCTAAGTAAAAATTAGTGAGAAATTTGACATGATTTATCCTAAGTGTTTAAAATCTTGTATATATTTTAATCTTATAGCAAATCCCAACACAGAAGGGCCGCATTTCAAGCACCCAGTAGCCACGTGTGGTTACCATACTGGACAGCGCAGAGGGAGAAGACCAGTCATTATAGAGGGAGGGGAAGACAAAGGGAAAGGAGGAGGGAGGGGGCGCTGCAATGTGGGACTCTCTGGGAACCAGCAGGAAGTGGCTGGGAGTAGGGAATTGGGGGGAAAGTTGGAAGGCAGGAAGGCACCAAGACAGGATGCTTTGTAAGTTTGCTGGGGCATCTTTGGTATGAGAGCTAGAGCTGTGCTGCCTGCTCAGGTTCATTTGACTCAGGCTAGGACAGAAGGATTCTCAGCACCTGGGGGTAAGTGGGTTTCTTCCAGTGGAAGACTTGTGTTTCCTTGGTGCCTTGAATTAATTAAACCCAAAGTCTCTTAGTTTAATAAGTTCCCAAATTAATAAGATATCCAAGATTATCAATTACTTTCTTCTAGAGAAAGTTACTATATTCTGGAGGAACATAAACATACGATCATCTTCTAGCACAGGTATTAGATCTCCACAACTGTATTTGATGCCATGGAGCATCACAGTGGAGACTGTGCAGAAGAGGGTTGACAGAGGAACTTTTGGTTTCACCTTTATCAGAATGTTGTCCAGTCTATCCAGGGCACTTTTCCATGATTTATATATAACCCATAAACTTAAACTCAGCTGGGAGACAACTTCCATAAAAAGGTTATTTATGGCACTAGTTTACCAGAGTAGGGGGTAGGTGGGGGTGAAAGCCACATATTTTCTTCATTAGAGACTGGCTGTTGAAATGTTCTTACTTTCTTGCCAAGTTAAGAAATTTGTACCAGCGGCAGCCCCAGTCACCAAGCCTAACGCAGTCTATTTCTTTCCTACGAAGCAATTAAAACTGTGGGATTGCTTTTCTATAATTGTAGAATTGCTTTTTTACTATTTTCTTTTGGGGATTCCTCATGCTGAGAGCTAAGAAGTCAAAGATTTCTGGATCTTTCCAGCATCCATTCATCAAAAAGCAGTTTTCCATCTTCACTCCCAAGCATGAGATAATCCAGCCTGTAGGTGTAGTTTCATTTGACCAACATGTAACCTGAGGCCTGCACCTGACCTAGTTTGTCCTGCTTTCCTTCTTTTTTTTTTTTAAGGTTTTATTTATTTATTTATTTATTTTGAATTAATTAACTAATTAATTTTTTGTTACAGATGTTTCTCCTCCCCCCCCCACTGATTCTCCCCTCCCCACCCTCCCTGCCCTGTCCCCAGCTTTGTTGTCCATGTCCATTGTTCATGCATACATGCATATAAGTTCTGTGGTTTATCTCCCCCACTACCCCCTTTTCTGGGGATTGTCAGTCTGTACCCCACTTCCACGTCTCTGGGACTACCCCATTCCTCAGACTGTTATGTTCATTATATTCCACAAATAAGTGAGATCATCTGACACTTGTCTTTCCCTGTTTGGCTTGTTTGGCTTAGGATAATACTTTCCAGGTCCCTTCATGTCATCTCAAAGGATAAAAGATCTTTCTTTCTTACAGCTGCATAGTATTCCATCATGTATATGTACCACAGCTTTTTTATCCACTCTTCTACTGATGGACACTTGGGCTGTTTCCAGATCTTAGCTATTGTAAATAGCACTGCTATGAACATGGGGGTACATATAGTCTCTCTGATTGGTGTTTCAAGCTTCTTAGGGTATATTCCCAGAAGAGGGATCACTGGGTCAAATGGAAGTTCAATTTTTAATTTTTTGAGGTAACACCATATTGTTTTCCATAGTGTCTGCACCAGTCTGCATTCCCACCAGCACTGTACTAGAGTCCCCTTTTCTCCAAATCCTCGCCAACACTGGTTTGATGATTTGTTGATGGCAGACATTCTAACAGGTGTGAGGTGATACCTCACTGTTGTTTTAATTTGCATCTCTCTGATGATTAGTGATGTTGAGCATTTCTTCATATGTCTCTTAGCCATTTGTATATCCTGTTTGGAGAGGTGTCTATTTAGTTCCTCTGCCCATTTTTTAATTGAGGTCTTTGTCTTCCTTTTGTTGAGTTGTATGAGCACTCTATATATCTTGGAAATTAACCCCTTATCTGATATATCATTGGCAATGATGCTCTCCCATACAGTGGGTTGCCTTTCCATTTTGATGGTTGTATCTTTTGCTGTGCAGAAGCTTTTGAGTTTGATGTACTCTCATGTGTTCATTTTCTCCTTTGTTTCTGTTGCCTTAGGCGATGTATCAGTGAAAATTCTGCTGTGTATGATGTCTGAAATGTTGTTGCCTACAGTTTCTTCTAGGATTTTTATGAATTCATGAGTCACATTTAAATCTTTTATCCATTTTGAGTTTATTCTTGTGTGTGTTGTAAGTTGATGATCTAGTTTCATTTCTCTTCATGTAGCTGTTCAATTTTCCCAACACCATTTATTAAAGAGACTGTCCTTACTCCACTGTATGCTCTTGCCACCTTTGTCAAATATTAATTGAGCATATTGCCTTGGGTCTATTTCTGGGTTCTCTGTTCTGTTCCACTGGTCTATATGCCTGTCCTTGTGCCTGTACCAGACTGTTTTGATTACAGTGGCTTTGTAGTATAACCTGAAATCTGGTAATGTGATTCCTCCAACTTTGTTCTTCTTTTTCAAGATTGCTGTGGCTATTTGGGGTCTTTTTTGGTTCCATATAAACTTTAGAAGTACTCGTTCTAATTCTGTCAAGTATGCCGTTGGTATTTTGATGGGGATTGCATTGAATCTATAGATTGCTTTGGGTAGTATGGACATTTTAATGATGTTAATTCTTCCAATCCATGAACAGGGTATGTGCTTCCACTTTTTTTATATCTTCCTCTATTTCTTTTTTCAATGACCTGTAGTTTTCTGCAAATAGGTCCTTTATTTCTTTGGTTTAGTTTATTCCTAAGTATCTTAATTTTTTTGCTGCAATGGTAAATGCGATTGTTTTTTTAGTTTCTCTTTCTGTGAGTTCATCATTGATGTATAAAAATGCCATCAAGTTCTTGATGTTAATTTTGTATCCTGCTACTTTGCCAAATTCATTTATTAAGTCTAGTAGATTTTTGATGGAGTCTTTAGGGTTTTCTACGTATAGTATCATGTCATCTGCAAATAATGACAGTTTCACTTCCTCCTCTCCAATTTAGATCGCTTTTAGTTTTCCTTTCTGTCTGATTGCTGTGGCTAAGACTTCCAGTACTATGTTAAATAAGAGTGGCGAAAGTGGGCATCCTTGTCTTGTTTCTGTTCTAAAGGAAAATGCTTTTAGTTTTTGCCCATTGAGTATGATGTTGGCTGTAGGTCTTTCATATATGGCCTTTATTATGTTGAGATATGATCCCTCTATTCCCACATTGCTGAGCATTTTTATCAGAAATTGGTGCTGGATTTTGTTGAATGCTTTTTCAGCATCTATTGATATGATCATATGATTTTTATTTTTCATTTTGTTTATGTGGTGTATCACATTTATTGATGTGCAAATATTGTACCCGCTTTGCATCCCTGGAATGAATCCCACTTGGTCATGTGAATAATTTTTTTGATGTATTGCTGGATCCGATTTGCTAGTATTTTGTTTAGGATTTTGGCATCTATGTTCATCAGGGATATTGGTCTATAGTTTTCTTTCTTTGTAGTGTCTTTTTCTGGTTTTGGAATTAGAATTATGCTGGCCTCATAAAACGTGTTTGGAAGTTTTCCTTCTTCTTGAATTTTTTGAAATAGTTTGAGGAGAATGGGTATTAGTTCTTCTTTGAATGTTCAGTAAAATTCCCCCGTGAAGCCGTCTGGGCCTGGGCTTTTGTTTGCCTGGAGAGTCTTGATTACATCTTCAATTTCTTTTGTTGTTATTGGTCTGTTCAAGTTTTCTATCTCCTCCTGGTTCAGTTTTGGAAGACTATGTGTTTCTAGAAATTTGTCCATTTCTCTTAGATTTTCGAATTTGTTGCCGTATAATTGTTCATAATATTTGTTCACAATCCTTTGTATTTCTGTATTGTCAGTTACTATTTCTCCTCTTTCATTTCTGATTTTGTGTATTTGGGTTCTCTCTCTTTGTTTCTTGGTGAGTCTAGCTGAGGGTCCATCAATCTTGTTTATCTTTTCAAAGAACCAGCTCTTTGTTTCATTGATCCTTTGAATTGTTTTTTTTTTTTTTGTCTCCATGTCATTTATTTCTGCTCTGATGTTGACTATTTCCTTTCTTCTACTTGCTCTGCGGTTTTCTTTTTGTTTGCTTTCTAGTTCTTTAAGTTGTGAGGTTATACAGTCTATTAGAGATTTTTCTTGCTACTTGAGGTAGGCTTGTAATGCTATAAACTTGCTTCTCAGAACTGCTTTTGCTACATCCCATGGATTTTGTATTGTTGTTTGTTTGTTTTTATTGGTTTCCAGGAATTTTTAAATTTCTTCCTTGATCTCCATGGTAACCCATTCATTGTTCAATAACATGTTATTTAGCCTCCACGTTTTCAAATGTCTTTGCATGTTCTTGTTGCAATTGATTTCTAGTTTCATGCCATTGTGATCTGAGAAGATGCTTGATATGATTTCAATCTTGAACTTGTAGAGACTTAGTTTGTGCCCTAACATGTGATCTATCTTTGAGAAAGTCCCATGTGTACTTGAGAATAATGTGAATTCTGCAGTTTTGGGGTGGAATTCTCTGTAGATATCTATTAAATCCATTTGATCTAGTGGTTCATTTAGAGTCTGTGTTTCCTTGTTAATTTTTAGTCTAGAAGATCTATCCAGTGATATCAGTGGGGTGTTGAAGTCCCCTGATATGATTGTATTGCTCTTGATTTCTCCTTTGAAGTCCTCCAGAAGATTTTTAATATATGTTGGTGCTCCTATATTGGGTGCATATGTGTTTACCAAGGTTATATCTTCCTGAAAGGATACTGAAATATTCTTTCAATATTATGTAGTGGCCTTCTTTGTCTTTGGTTATGGTCTTCATTTTGAAATTTACTTTGTCAGATATGAGTATTGATACCTCAGCTTTTTTTTGCTCTCTGTTTGCTTGAAAGATTTTTTTCCATCCCTTCACTTTCAACCTATGTGTCTTTTGTTGTGAGGTAGGTCTCTTGTAAACAAAATATCTGTCAGTCATGCTTTCCTATCCAGTCAGCTACTGTTTGTCTTTTTTATCAGAGCATTCAAACTATTCACATTTAAGGTAATAATTGATATGTACTTATTTATTGCCATTTTTCTTTAGTGTGGCTTTATTTTTCTTCCTATTTCTTCTACTAATTACAGCAGTCCTTTTAGCATATCTTGCTATGCTGGTTTGGTGTTAATATATTCCCTTAGCCTTTTTTTTTTTTTTTTTTTTGCCTGGAACGCTCTTTATTTGACCTTCTGTTTTGAATGACAGCCTTGCTGGATAGAATAGTCTTGGATTCAGATCCTTGTGTTTCATGACCTTGATTACTTCATGCCACTCCCTTCTGGCCTGTAGTGTTTCTGTTGAGAAGTCAGCTGAGAGCCTTATGGGGTTTCCTTTGTAGGTAACCTCTTGCTTATCTCTTGCTGCCTTTAGGATTTTCTCTTTGTCTTTAATTTTTGGCATTTTAATTACTATGTGTCTTGGTGTGGGCCTGTTTGTCTTCTTCTTACTTGGGACTCTCTGTGCTTTTTGAACTTGAATGCCTTCTTCCTTCACCAAATTAGGGAAGCTTTCTGTCACTATTTCTTTGAATATATTCTCTAACGCTTGCTCATTTTCTTCCTCTTCGCGGACTCCTATGATGTGAATATTATTACGTTTTCAGTTTTCCCACAGTTCTCTTATGGTGTCTTTCTGTTTTTTATTGTTTTTTCCTTTTAGTTTTCTGATTGGCTGATTTTTTCTACCTGTCTTCTAATTCACTGATCCGGTCCTCAGCTTCCTCTACTCTGCTGGTTAGTCCTTCCAATGTATTCTTAATTTCTGCTATGTCATTCTTTATTTCCACTTGGTTGATTTTCAATGTTTCTATATCTTTACTCATGGTGCTGATGTCCTTACTAATGGTGTTGAGCTTCCTCAAGATGATGGCTCTGAACTCTACCTCTGATAATTTGCTTAGGTGCATTTCATTGATCTCATCTTCGATAGACTTCTCTTGTTCTTTCATTTGGAATATGTTTCTTTGTTTTATCATTTTGGCTAACTCAGTGGGTTTTGGAGCCTGCCAAATTTTCCCTGTGGGTGTTGGTGTTCTGCTGTTTGTGGCTCCCTCTACTGGGTTTGAATGAGCCTGGGTGGGCCCATGTTAAACACCACTGTCAAGTCTTACTTTCCTGGATACATTTGCAAGCCCAGGAAAGGTTCAGTTATCCTCTAGCTTTTTCTTGGTGGCTAGTAGTCTCAGTTACTCAGTGCCTTGGAATGTAGCACTGGTGTTCTGCATAAGAGGATTTCCCTAGGGTGGGGCAGATGCTGGTTGTTAATGAGCCTCAATTTGCATTTCTTTGCCTCACCTGGAAAAGGCTGACTCTCCGAGGGGAAGGGGGCTGCTGCTTTTCCTCACAGCTGGAGAAAGGAGCACACTGGCCATCGGTTTTTGTGGCCACAACTCAGCAATTACTCTGAGTGCCCTCCAAATCTCGGGTGTCCCCACAGACTTCCAGCTCAGTCTGCCCTCCTTCTACCGTAGCACCCAGGTGAGTGGCTGTGGCTATTTTAGTGCTCTGTCCCAGCTTTCTGAGCTGTGGAGCAGGCTTGATCTTTATTCCCCAAGGGCACTGCTCACAACTAAGACTGCTGCTATCCGTGGGCTTCCAGCCAGCCACCCTCTCGTGCTTCCGCAGATTCTACCAGTGTCCCTGGTTATATGGTTCTGTCCTGCTGCTTTTTTCCAAGGATTTGTCTTTATTTTAGTTGTAATTTGCGTTTGGTCTTGGGAGATCGCCTGTGTAGCTTCTATTCACTCAGCCTCCATTTTCACATCCTCTACGCCTATCTTGTGTGCAGCTGGGTTGCACAGGCCTTTCTGGTGCCCCTGCACCCTGCAGGTCCCACGGGTAACTGGATTGCACAGTCCCTTTGGGGACAGGGCTCTGTGCCTATGTTATGGGCTGCTGGGTAGCACACACCTCTCTGGTGCTTCAGCACCCTGCATGTCCTGTGGGTAACTGGATGGCACAGTCCCTGCTGGGTCCCACAGGCCTCTCTGGTGCTTCAGTGCCCCACAGACCCTGTGGGTAACTAGATAGTGCAGTCCCTGCTGGGTTACAGAGTCCTCTCTGGTTCTTCAGCACCCTGGTGGTCCTGCGGGTAATTGGATGGCACAGTTCTTGCTGGGTCGCACATGCCTCTCTGGTGCTTCAGTACCCTGCAGGTCCTGTGGGTAACTGGATAGCACATTCCCTGCTGGGTTGCACAGGCCTCTCTGGTGCCCCTGCACCCTGCATTTCCTGTGGGAGGGCAGCTGGATCGCACCAGTCTCTCTCAGGCTCTGGCTTCCCACTGCTCTTGTGAGCTACTGGACTGTGCAGACCTCTGTGGAGCTCCAGGTCCCACCGCTGGCGGCTGTGAAGTGATGCTGCCCCATGGGGCTCATCTCCTGCTCAGCTTTTTCTGTAGTTTTTGGGGATGAGTTTCAGCTGCTGGTCTGTGCTTCTATTGCCTGGGGTGAATGTCTGCTCCCCAGCCTCTGTTGCTGGGGGTATATCTCAACTCTGATCTGGCTGCTACGCTGGGAGATGGTGCTGGGCTCCTGGCTGTCCTTAGCTTCCACGACCAGCACCTTGGGAGCTCCACTACTGTGCACTGGTCTGTGTTGACACAGAGTGTCCATTGGTCCGATGGTGCCAGGTGTGCTGGTGGGCTCAGGTTGCTGGGCCCTAGCCGCTCCCACTACCTCCTTCCAGGGAAGACCCAGGATCTTCCAAAATGGTGGGACCTCACCGTGGCACAGGGAGAAGCGCCCTGAAGGGCCGCTCACCGCGGTAGCCGGCTGCTCTGGTCCACAGCACAGGAACTTTCTGCTCCGCGGCTCTGCACTGCTCGGGTTTGGTCGTCCACCTTCACGTCCACTCACACACTCTCACACATTTGCTCACTCTCTCACACACTCACCCTCCCTCCGGTCCTGTCCGCCGCCATCTTCCTACTTTCCTTCTTTTTAAAAGGTCTCACTTCTCTGTGCCTTTCTTTATGTGAATCCTGTGGATTTCTTGGGCATGTTCTTTCAGGACAAAGGTATCGATCATTATATCCGTCTTCCCTTACAATAACGGTTTCACCTGGAAACTCACCCAATAGTTCTTTTCAGTATTTAGATGGATCTTCCTCTGGAATCTAAGGTTTTTGTAAGCACTTGACAAAGCTGCCAGACTCTCGTCCTACAGCTATGCGCTCCACCAGTTTCCCAAGCTTGGGGTTCCTTTGCAGGTGGGGAGAGGGGAGGGTCATTCTGGCTAGCTCTGTTAGATCTCAGCCTTCTGTTTATGAGCAGCTAGAGTTGGATACGTCTCTTCTGCCCTTTGCACCCACCTACCTTGTCTCTAAAACTCCAATCTCTTTCCTGAGGAAGGAAATCTTTCTCTTCCTCCTGCTTAATCAGCCCATCTACTTTCATTTGTCCTGCTCTTAGATAATACGACTGAAGTGTATTTTGACCGCCAATCTAGTTCTTCCTTGAGTTTCTGAGAAAACCTGCTTCCAGATACACTATTTCAGGCTCAGGCCTTCTAAATTGCCATCCTAATAAAAATAAATAAATTATTATTAAAACAATAGAAAAAAAATAAATTGACACCTTAGCTTTTGGGTTGATTATAATTTCACTGAGGGAATATTTGGGAGGAGGGTCATTTGTTTTATTTGTTGTTGTTGTTTTTTATGTAAACCCAAGAAGTTGAAGTAATTTTTATTAAAAAATGACTCCTAGTCCTTTTTAGATGTAGTTATAAGTGAAATCTAACACCCTTTGGGAGTGTCACCTACATTAGTGACCTTGCAATATAAAGCTAGGGCAAGAATTTATATAATGAACAAATTCAGGACAAACCTGATGCCTGATGGTTGGAGGAGACTTGAGTCTGTGGATCAGCCACCTATTCCCACACCTCTCTTCCCTGTCCCTGAACACAGTTCCTAACCACACAGACAGGACAGAGTGCTGAGCAGCTGATCTAGCACTGCCTACCGACACCTGGCATGATACACTGGTGCTCTGCAGCCTGGAAGAACTCAGTCGCTTTTGTAGTTTAAAGACCGGGCCTATAGAAATGTCTAAGAAACATAATTCAGGTAGAAAAAAATGTTCCTATCCAATATCTAAAAAGCATATATGCTGCACGCTGCCAATTTTAGGATTAGCTTTAACTAGGTCTAAACCATTCTGTTTTTCCTAAAATCAAATTCATGCTGCAGTCATGCCTGCTCCGATGTAAAGGGCTCCTGCAGGGTCAGGTCAAGGTTAGCTTGAGAGGTCATCACAGGCACTGTTTATTGTGGGAGGCAGAATGCTAAGATTCTGCACCCCAAATTCCTGCCCTGTGGTATATACACCCTGTATAATCTTCTCCCCTTGTGTGTGGATAGGATCTGTGACTATGATGAGAGGTCACACTTGTGATTGGGTCCCTAATCAGTTGAGTTTAACCGAAAGGTAAGATTATCCTGGGTGGTCTTGACTTAATCAAGTGAAAGCCTTCAAAGCAAGAGATGCTTCTGCTGGCCTAGGAGAAGCAAACAGCCATATTGTGAACTGCCTGTGGAGGTTGCCTCTAGGAACGAGGACCTCAGTCCTACAACCGTA
The DNA here is from genome assembly GCF_014108415.1 of Molossus molossus. Classification (NCBI taxonomy): domain Eukaryota; kingdom Metazoa; phylum Chordata; class Mammalia; order Chiroptera; family Molossidae; genus Molossus; species Molossus molossus. The sequence goes on along the minus strand of NW_023425351.1, from coordinate 40,951,825 downwards.
ATAAGCTGAGCACTGCCAATGAGCCTGGGAGATGACCCCAGGCCTCAAATAAGACCATAGCCCTGGCCAATACTTTGGTTGCCGTTCTATGACATCCTGACCCAGTTAGGAGGTGCTGAGATCCTGACCCCTGGAAATGGTGTGATAACAAGTGTTATGGTTTCAAATTGTTAAGTTTGTGTTCATTTGTTACTCAGCAATAGAAAGCTAATACACTATTGAGGCAGTCACCCAGCCCCATTAAAGGGTGCTGTTAATTTCCGAGTTCAAAAAACGTGCATCTTGAGCATTCTGTACTTACTTGAGCACTTACAAAGCCCAAAGCTTCCGGCACCCAGCTGAGACTTCTCAGTTTCAGTCATTTACATGCATTATTCTTCCCCAGGCAGCAATCCTTGCAGTTCCCACACTTTCAGGTTGTGAAAGCTTGGACAAGTTATTTAACCATTGTTCACTGCTATGGTTTCCTCCTCTCTGAGAGGGCAGTGTGGTGACTGTGCCTTTCACAGACAATTGTGAGAATTCAAGGAAGTTAATACATGGGAAAGGCCTAGAATTTTGCCTTTCACACAGCACAGCAATCTTAACTGTTCTTATTTCTCATGATTTCTTATCCATGCAACAATATATTGAGGCCTAAGAGGTTCAGTAAAGAATATTTCTTTTTCCCCTCCAGATTTGGGGTCTTTAGGGAAATCAGATACAGGAAACAAAGAGAAGGAGATTAAAGAGCAGCTTTGCACTGATAATGCTGACTGGAGAGGTGGCTCGGATGTGCCACAGTGGGTCTCCTGATACTTTTCTTAGAATTACGCTTCCCCACCCTTAGGCAGAGCTGCAGAGACGGTCTTCCCCCACAGGGGCAGACTGCTCCCCATATGTGGAAGCAAGCAAAGTACACCCTCTCTGTGGGAAGGAAGACCAGAATCTGAGATTCCAGGTGAGGCTGAACCAAAAATGCTCAGTTCCTTTTCCCAGACCCAGCAAGTAGACACAGACCCTTTATAAAGAGGAGGGCAAATCATCAGGAGGGTCACTCCACCTGGAAATTTCTTTACCTGAAAACCCAAGTTTAGGACAGTAGTTCTCAAATTCGATCACCTGGAGGGCTTGTGAAAACACAGATTGCTGGGTCTCCTAGAATCTGATTTAGTAGGTCTTGGGACCAGCCTAAGAATCTGCATTACTACAGCCCCAGGCAGTGCTGAGACTGCTGGCCCAGGGACCTCATTTTGAGAGAGAGAGATTTAGGAGAAGGAAGGTCTCCTCCAAGAGGCAGATCAGTCATTCTTTGCCTGAACAAGCAAACCGTTTGTCTTTCAGTGTCCTAGGGATGTGTGCGTGACAGAAAACAGGGGATGCAGCCCCAAGACTTTGCTTTCACAGCAGACTTGGGACAGAAGAGGTGACTGGAAACAAGGACCTTTATCATTCTGACACTCAGTCCTTCTTTACAAGGGGCATTAGATTGATCTGTCAATACTATTATGGTGACAAATACTTTTTTCCCACTGAATTGACCCATTATTTTATTAAACTAAAAAAATTCAATTGAAAAAAATTGATTTGGTAGCCCCTGAAAAACAGTATGAAATCGTTGGATAGCAAAACCTAAGCTGAGATTGGTAAACCTAGGGTTTTCTTCTCCTGCAAACAAAAACCAAGCATTTGGGAAGCTAAGGAGTATATTTTCAATAATTTAATATCTCTTTATGTTTTCATTGTTATCCATCAACATCAGCATTATCAGAAAGCAATGAATAAACCTACTAATTATACTGGACACTGTGCTAGGAGTTGTGCAGAACAAGATAGCACATGGACAGGGTCCTTTATCAAGAATGTAGAGTCTCAGATCTTGGACTAAATGGCCTCTTGGTACTTAAAGGATGGCCCATGGACTAGCAGTACAGATTAGAATGACAGAATCTCAGGCCCCATCCCAGGCCTTCTATACATAAGAAGGTACATTTTGCCCTGGCCGGTGTGGCTCAGTTGGTTGTCCCATGCACCGAAAGGCCGACAGTTCCATTCTCAGTCAGGGCACATGCTCAGGTTGTGGGCTCAATCCCTGGTAGGGGGTGAGCAGGAGACAGCTGATTGATGTTTTTTTTTCTTTCTCTCTCTCCATCCCTCTCCCTTCCTCTCTCTGCAGTAGTTACATCCCCTCTTCCCACCCTTTGTGTAGCTCCTAGAATGCTCTTTTGAAGATGTAAGTCTAAACAGTCTTTGCTTAAAATTCTTCAATGATATTCATTCACCCAAAGATTTAAATGTAAATGTGTAGTTTTTGGAGAGTTAAGGGGTAAATAATGAAAATGATTAGATAGATAGGAAAATAGGGTTAGGTGCTAGAGAGCTTTGTGGGCTGAAGAGCATCTTTCTGGCTTTTCATCACTAGGGAGGCATCAGAGAAGCCCAGCTCATCCTAAACCTTTAACCTGAAAAAAACAATGCTTTGAAAAGGGGAGAACTTTGTGTGCCCATGACTCTGCCCTTTTTCATAATGGTGGATTTATATGTCTGGGATCTGTGCGGGACAGGAAGATGAAACCACTGTGATTGGCAAATCTAGACATACCAACTAGGGGGGAAATTCTATCTGTGAATGTTGGTAGCCATGCACTGAAGGTGGAGTGTGTGCTGAATCTGAAGGGGTTCAAAGAGCAATAGAACAAGTGCCAAAAGGCTCACTGAAGACAGACAGCTACCATTCACTGAGTGCTCACTGTGCCACACACTGCTGAGCTTTACCGCTATTGTTTCATTTAATTTCCATTGACACAGGTATTAATAACACCCACAATTGACAGAGAAGTAAGTATTGGAAGGGTAAGCAACTCGTTCACGTAAAAAAATTGGTGCTCTCAGCCTGTGCACCACATTGTCTGCCCCTTAGAAGGTGGGGCACACTGTCCATCCCTGCCTTTTCATTTACATCTGTACTCCTGGAACATGGATCTCAGGACATTTCTGGCTGCCCTTTCCCACCGTGCTCTCAGAATGTGATGCCTTGCAAAGGATAAAGTGGAAATGGCACCAACGAGTAAGAACAAATGGATGGATGGAGAGTTCCAGGACATGGGGAACGCTGAAATGCTGAGTCCTGTCTATAATTCAGATGTGCCACGGCTCTTGGTGACAGACACCCACTTGCTCCACAGCCAAACTGTCTGTTTTACCTTCACTGAGCTTCAGTGGAAGCCAAACTGTCTGCTACTGAATCACTGACCCAATCAGAGGGGCTAAAATGATGAACCCAAGCCAAACAAAAACCAAACCCCAGGTGGCAGTGGAAGATGAATATTTGTCACATGCCTGTTTCTGAATATTTCAGAAATTACTGTTGCTGGGGAATGGAATTCCAATGACTAGAAAGGCACAGGATGATTGCTTTAATGCACTGACCATAAAGTCTGTTCGTCCTTTTGCCAAGGAGTTAATGAAGCTAGGGCAGGAGTAAATGTTACTGAGTGACCTAACATCTACTGTTTAAGCTAAAAATTAAGCAGGAAGGAAAGTGCCCAAAGTCATAAAGGATAATAGTTCAAGCTAGAGTGGGAAATCTAAGACAGGTTGTTGTAAACCTAGATTTTCTACCCTTTTATGGATGCAGATGGGCCCATGGATCTTTAGAAATTTATTGCTTTTTCATGCAAATTTGAACCAAACAAATATGAAATCATGGAATATGAAAGTAATAATAAAGCCTCCCTTTAGGTACAGCATTTGAGAAAATATAAATTCCTCTATTTGTCATAGTCCCAGCAGGAAATATATGGCAAACTTAAATTGGATAAAATTAAAGAACTATTCACAAAGGTGTGGGCAGAGTATAGGGAAACTGCAAGGAATAGTACAAATTTTCCCTCCAGAACAGAAGAGACAAGAGAAAGCAATTACTGAACCCTTCGGGAGGGCAGCTGCACGGATGTGGGGTCTTTGGTGGAGAGACACTGCTGATCTGCAGTGGCCTGGCAGAGAGGGAGGCCTGGGGACAGATGCCCCAACCTCTCTCCTCTATGCTCCTGATTTCTTGCAGGTGCTGCTCATTGGTGGCACCTGCCTGGAAGCCAGACGGCAAGGAGATTTGTGGAAGGAGTCCATAGTGATCCACTTCCTGCAGGGAGCAGGGTGGAGGGGGATCTGGAGGGCCCCCAAACTAAATAAAATAAGAACGAGACAAGGATACTAATTTCAAAGCAGCAGCAGGACACACTATAAATGGCGTTTCTGTTATTGCTCATGGCAATGTCATTTCAGCTGGTGACAGCACTCACACCTTTCCCTGTCCCCAAGTGTCTGTCTATCCATGGTCAGGACTGCCCTTGAATGGTTTAGATTTTGAATTATGAGATGCTTTTAGAGAACAGGCCTTCCTTTAAATTCAAACTCCTCAATTTGCCTTATTCTAAATTCCACTTTGGTTTGGAGTCTCCCACAGGAGACTTTAAGCCACAAATTAATGATCAGGAAGAATTCTGGCTTACCTCCCCTTATGCAGTTTCTGTGTTCTTAAAATGTCACAAAATTAAAGTTTTTCTAAGTATAATTGTATTTTGAGGCATAGGAAATTTTCAGAGCTTTGAAGCCTTTTTTCTCTTAGCCTAGAATTGATTGGTGCTCCAAAAAATTAATTTTGAATGAAATTAATGCTGTGTTTTCACTGTCACGATGGTTGCGGGACTCTGGGTGCTAGACTATAAGCTCCATGGGAGCAGGGGCTTTGTTTCTTTCAACTCTTTATCCCCAGCTTCCAGAATAATGCCTGATTCTTAGAAAGTATTCAATTACTATTTTTTGAATGAATTAACAAAGATTTTAAAACTATGCATAGGTCCGTTACTGCATATCAACTTCCAAGCATACTTCCTAAGTATGTATTATTAAAAGAGTTCAGAATCACTATAAATGATATTGGGAAGGTACACTGGTTTCTCCTCTCCACTGGAATGCTAGAAACCTACAAACTAGGAATTAGTATCCAACATTAGTCCTTGTGTTATGGTTCAATCCTGTTGAGAATTCTCCAAAGTGCAACCATTGCCAATTAGAAACTTTTTCCAACTGAGACCCAAAGAAAGTCATTTATTCTTTCAAATTTCCTGTATATGCAGGACACCTGGACTCTTAACAAACCAAGCATTGCCTCAAGAGCCATTTTGTTTAGTCATCTGTTTTACCTGTAAAACAAGCCTGATCCAGCCGGTGTGGCTCAGTCGTTCAGCGTCGACCCCTGCACCAAGAGGTTGCCAGTTCAATTCCCAGTCAGGACACATGCCCAGGTTGTGGGCCTGATCCCCAGCGGGGGGCATGCAGGAGGCGGCCAATTGGTGTTCTCTCTCATTGATGTTTCTCTCTCTCTCTCCCTCCCCTTTCTTTCTCTCTAAAATCAATAAAGGGACACAAATTATTTTTAAAATAAATAACGCCTATATTGTAAGGCCATCCAAGTTCAGCCCCAAGTGGGCTAGAGGAACCTTTGCTTCTCTCCAGCACAGCAGGACTCACCTTGCATCACCTGCCACAGGCCAAGGACTAGGTGGGAGGGGCTGGAAGAATGTAGGAAAACTTTGCCCTGCAATATTGTCTTTTGCCCAGAAAACCTGCATTCTGGCATCTCTTAATGATGGCTTACTTTGGATATTTTTAATCCAGGAGATTAAATCAAGAGATTAAATCAATTAAGAAGGTAATCCATATGTTTGATTACCATTAAGAGGGAGAGAAATAAATTTTTTCCTTTCTTCCTTTTGCCTAGTTTCCCCCTCCTCTCCTCTGCTTGGTGATATCATTGTAGCTTTTAGTCTCTGGCCTTGGGTGTGGGTATGAGCAGTGCCCTCTGCAGCCATTGCTATTCATTCCCTCAGTGAATCATCAGCCCGGGCCTCTGGGCTGGAAGAGTGATGCCACTGTACCTCCTTCACCTCCTCCCTGGCCTCTTCTTTAATTCTCTGCATGTTCACAACAGGCATGTTCAGCTGAGTCTGCCCAGGAGCCTGGGAACTCACTAAGCTTCCCAAACACTGGGTGAACCTGGGCAGGGAGCCTGGGGTTCTCACCAGTGCAGGGCTGAACTCCTTCTCCCTGCTCACCATGAGGCCATTTATAGATTTAAATAGCTAGGAGGTGACACATCGAAGGCAACCAGATGTCCAGGAGTCATGCTTTCCAGCTCTGTTCAGCCTCTGTGCCGTGGGGTCAATTATTATAAACTATCATTTTTGTAGGCAAGCTCTTAATTCAACTGTTTTGCAAACCATGGGTCCGTTTCTCAGCAATTAAAATTCAGAGCCTTCCAAACAACAGTAATCCCTGATTTGATCTTCTTCTCTCCCTTTCCATTTCTTTCTTTTTCTCTCTTCTTGAACTGCTTCCCCACCTCACTCCTAACTTAACAGTTTCCAGCTGTGTATCATTTGGCTCGGTTTCCACCCCAACTTTTTCTGTAATATGCAGTTGGACCCCTTCCAGGTCCCAGATGTGCTATTTACTCATGCTGAAGCATCTGGGCTCGACACAGTCCTGTCACTGCAACGTGGCAAATCCACAAAATTCAATTGGCAGCCAGCTAGCAGGCTGCACCATCCTGACAGGCCAGGGAGGCATTTCAAAGGAGTACAAGGCAGGCCAGAAAGGAAGGGGCCTGAGGATGAAGGGGACCCAGATGGAGCAGAAGCTCACACTTTCCGGTGCTGATGCTTTTAGATGAGCCTAGTTAACACTGGAAGATGAGAGTTTGATTCTTTTCACAGTAGGGTGATGCTGCTGAAAAATCTGAACAACTCAGCCTCCTCCATGTGAACTGGAATTGAGGATATCTAGTTAACTGATGTGGCTGTGAGCACCAGAGATGGGAGCCCAGGATCAGGGATCTAGGGCTGCCGAGAGGAACACTGGTCTGGGGGCCAAAATTCCTGGTTCTGATTTCAACTTTCTACTGGATGTCTTCATGACCTTAGACAAGTCTTTTCATCTGGGCTCCTTTTTTGCTTTTCCATGAAATTGGAAGATTAGGTTAAATTGTGGGATTTCAAGCTTTTGTTTTAAAAATTAAAACTGAATCTTAAGTGGAAGCCTTTTATGGGTGTGCATGTGCTACTATGGTGGAAGGAAGTGGTGTACTGACAGTGTTTGTCAAAAAACCTTGCTGGCAACTGTTCCATAGACAATGGGTCCCAAAGAGGTCAAAGGGAGGTAGGGGCCTCCGAGGTGTGCCTGTCCAGCATTCAACCACCCTCACCCCAACAGTCATGGTGTCTACCAGATGGCCACACTTTCGGTGGCACGGAGAACACACCTCTCCCTTTGACACCCTCTCTTCTTTGTTCTTCTCCTGGAACTGTCTCTTTAACTTACTTCCCACTCCCACCCCCTCCCTTGTATCTTCTTAGCTTCCTGCAGGGATGGTCAGTTATTCAGTTCCATCTTCTTTGAATGGGTCATGCAGAGTAAGAGTGAGGTTGAACCATTTATAACTTCAAGTGAAACAAATACTTAGCAGACATATGTTCCAGACTACTGAAATGGAGGCTCCCTTAGGAGATTTTGTATATTACTATATCAAAAGAAACTATTCTCTCCTCTCTATTTTTTCCCCTTGAATCTCATTACTGAAAGCCCCATTTCTTATCCTAGCCTTATCTTGTGTGACAAGCCCTAGGAATGAGGGTAAGGGCAAGTGTGTGTCCCTCTGTCTGGCCCTTTCTGAGACAACTTTATGGAATCTCAAGAGCTCCTTGGAACACAGTTTAAGGACAACTTCATAAGATACACTCATCACCCCAAACCCTTGGGTCCTCAGAACTGTGCTTAGAGAATAGTATTCTTCTTCACCTGGATTAGAATCCTAGGAAGTCTTTGAACTAGACAGGACTTTTGCAGATGTCTTCACTCATCAATCTAGAGTCCTAAGTCATAATTTTGAAGAACAAGAACAATTCATAATTCCTGTTAACACATAGCTATCTTCAGGTGGCACAACTTTCTAATGGTGGAGTGCTAGACACTTTGGACACATAAATGAAGGCCAGGTTTCATATCTCAGCATTTCCCTCATACGGTTGACTTCTATACATAGACCCAGGAGTGCAGTTTATCTAGAGATGAGTGCTGTGCCACTAATGGAGGTCCCCAATCATCTTGACCATAGATAAAGTATTATTTTCCTCTTATCTTCAGTGATTGGCACCATATATAATGCTGTTACAGATTGTATTATTATTTCCAAATATTTGCTGCCCTACTTGGCGACAGAGTAATATCTCCTGGCTACATGGATGTTAGGCTTAGTTGCTAATTTGCTTTGGCCAATGAAATGTGAGAAGTAATGCATGTCACATCCATAACAATCTGAAAGCCTATGCAAGGTTTTACCATATTGCTCCTTCTTCTGTTCTAACAAAGGGCAGTATCTGAGAAGGGCAGTATCCGAGATAGGGACTGCTTTTTCAGCCTGGATCTCAGACTGATGAGGATGCAGCAGACCCACAACAGACATGCAGTAGGTATTGAGCATGAGCAAGAAATACGCCTTTGTTGGTGTAAGCCCCAGTCTATTTGGGCTGTTTCTTATGGGTTAGGAGCCAGACAGACCTAGCTTTGAATTTTAGCTGTATAACTTGAGACAAATTAGTTCACTTCTCTATACCTCAGTTTGCTCATTTATGAAGTAGGGATGATAACAGCACTTACCTCACTGGGTTGTTGAAAGGGTTAAATATAAAATTTCAAGTAACTGCTTAGCACAGCACCAGGTACTTAGAAAACACTCAATAAATGTTACTCATTATTATTATAAAAAAGACTTAGGGCACAGGAATAAAAAGATGGGTGTAGATGAAAGAAATGAAAAATTATGAAGCATGACAATCGATTACAAATCTTCTAGCACATCTTTCAGAAACAACACTCAGTAGTTTATGGCCCTATGTTAGGCAGAATAATGGCCCCTAAAGATGTCCAAATCCTAATTCTCAGAACCTGTCAATATATTACCATATACTGCAAGAGGGACTTTACAAATGCCATTATGAATTTTGAGATAGGAACTTATGTGATAGTCCAGGCAGGGCTGGTATGATCATAGTGGTTTTATAAGAGAAACAGAGAGGCTGGAGAATTACTGAGAGAAGGAAATGTAAGAATGGAAGTAGAGTTAGTAATGATACAAATTTGCTGGCTGGGAGACCAAGGGATGTGGACAGCCTCTAGAAGGTGGAGAAATCACTGAAATGGATTCTCCTCTAGAGCCTTCCTCAGGAACACAGACCTGCCAACACCTGGATTTTAGTTCAGTGTGACCATCTGGAACGTTTGACCTCCAGAAGTGGAAAATAATAAATTTATGATGTGTTAAGCCCCTAATTTGTTACCAGCAGCAATAGGCAACTAATTCAGGCACAATTCCTTTATTTCTTACTTCAGCATTGGTGATTCCTGTCAACAGGTAGGCTTATTTTCCTGAGTTAAACTCATGTAGGTCTGACTAGGATTTCTGTAGATCACAATGCATACTCACTTGTAAGTCATGCCCCTGTCTGTGGCCCCTCTTTCTTGCCAATGCCCTCCCTCATCACATATGAGCCCACCCTACCCCATCCCATGTATATAATCTCAAAATAATAAATGTTCTGTTTTAATTTTCAAGTAATACGTTTCTCTGTTAACTGTGTGTAGTTTTGGGGTGGTTTGTAATATTTTGTAGTCATTACTGAATGATAAAATTAAGGCCAGAAGGGCAGGCCCTTAGATAAACCTGAATTATACCAGCATGATTCTTAATATGACTTTTTCCAGGATTTTCTTCTAGCCAATGAGTTCTTTCACCATTGAGACAATGTCATATAAACTCAATTGATGATGAAATAATTAATTTACAAGACTAATACTCGAGGCATATGATAGTAATTTATTATTATTATTTATTTTTTGTTACAGATGTTTCTCCTTTTTTACCCCATTGGCACCCCCCTCCCCATCCACCCCGCCCCGTCCCCAGCTTTGTTGTCCATGTCCATTGGTTACCCATACATGCATATAAGTTCTGTGGTTTATCTCTTCCCACCTCCCCCACTCCTCCTCTGAGGGATGTCAGTCTGTACCCTACTTTCATGTTTCTGTGTCTACCGTATTCCTCAGACTGTTATGTTCATAATATTCCGTATATAAGTGAGATCATGTGGTATTTGTCTTTTTCTGCTTGGCTTATTTCACTTGGTAGTAATTTTTTTAAACATCATTTGCTGCTGAAATCTTGTTGTATTATAAACTGGGGAAATTGATTGTTGTTGTTTGCTTCTTTTAGGTACTTTTGTTTTACTTAGAGCCAAGAGGAATATTTATCATCTTCTTCCCAGAAGCACTTTTGTTTAATTTCATTTCTCCCCTGTGTAGTGGTGGGTAGGCTGCCTGGGCACTACAGCAGTCTCTTGTATGTTTGTTAACCTTCTTGCAAGAAGCTTGCTCGGTGCACATTGCTGTCTCCAGGACTATTCCTGCTGCAGTGATTCTTGGCTCCTCTGTTGTTCTTGCTGGGGGTGAAGGTGGGGATGGGCTTGGAGTTAAAAGAACATGTCACATAGGGAAGCAGAAATGTCCTGGCCCCTCCAACTATAGGTCATATGTTTAGCCACATAATGGTAAACATTCTCTTTCTGTTCTAAATAAAATAATAAATCCCTGTTCAAACTGCTACTTGTTTTGCTTCCTGTTGGCTCCCGACTCATAGATCCCATGCTGGGAGTAGCTAACTTTTCAAAACTCTCCTCAACCACAACATACTCTTTAGCTTTAGTTATTTTCTCCTATAAAAGAGGGCTGAAGCATGGGTGGGGTACCCTCTATAAGTCCTGGTGCCAGAAAATAAATCTTTTATCTTTCTATATACTTGGCCTTGTATTTCTAAATCTCAACCCTCCCCCACCACCACATATCATTTTAGAGCTCATAGCTGTGAGGATCCCCCAGCCTCCAAACTCTTCCTCTCTCTGATATTTGGTCCCTGGGGAGGGGAGTCTAGTTACTCTCTAGTGACCAGCATCTCCCTCTCAGAGTGTGTGTAAAATCTTAGTATACACAGTATACTCACTCTTCTCATGTTAGCTTTTTACTATCACATTTTGGCCTGAATTCTTCAGTGGGAAACTTACTGCCACATAATTCACTGTCACTCAATATTTTCTCTAAATATGGTTATACCCATTTTTAGCTAGATATTGTATGAATTAGTACTGAATTATACCCAGACCAGATGGAGTTGGCTTTTTCTGAGGCAGACAAAGCATTAGGTTTTCTTGTCTTAGGAAAAATGCCAGCTTGAGCAATTACCTGGCTGGTGTCCTAATTGTCTTAATGTGTGAATCAGAGGGACCATATGGCCCACCTGATCAATTTTGTGGGTATTGATAAAGAAGGGGGGAAAAATAAGCCAGAAAGGAAGTTAGTCACTCAAGTCTACCATTTATGTCAAAAGTGTGTTAGTCACTCAGTAAAGAGCTGCAGATACAGCTGCTGGGGATAGCCAGCAGCGTGGATGTGTCTCTGAGATGGTCTTCAAAAGTCTTCATACTGTAGAGAGAGAAAAATGTTTTGAGTCTACGTTACACATGTTAAGAAATCGGAAACTACATAGAGTCCTATGTATAAAAAAATAAAAACAGCCCTGGCCGGTTTGGCTCAGCGGTTAGAGCGTCGGCCTGCGGTCCTGAGAGACCCGGGTTCGGTTCCCGCTAAGGGCATGTACCTCGGTTGCAGTGTGTCCCCGGCCCTGGTCGGTTGTGCGGGTGGCAACCACTCGATGTGTCCCTTCACATCGATGTTTCTCTCTCTCTGTTCCTCTCTCTCCCTCCCACTCTACCTGAACAAAAAATGGAAAAATGTCCTCGGTTGAGGATTAAAAAAAATAAAAAAATAAAAAAATAAAAACAGTTAAAAATAGCCATTATCATTTTGAAGTTTAAAATGAAAAAAGGATAGAAGGTACAAAGAGAGTAATCTCATGGAGGTAGAAAACTGAAAAGAGAGGGGTAGCAGGTCAGAGGAGATCCAAAATGGCAGCAAAGGGAATGGAAGCCACACAGACCATCTCTCAGGACCAAACTGGAATTACAACTAAAATAAAGACAAGTCATCTGGAAAAACCAACTGAATTGCAGCTGGAGAGAACCCTGATAACCAGGGACATAAAAAGGACCCCAGATCAAGACTAATAGGAGCTGTGGAGGTGCAAGAGAGCTGGCTGGGTGCGCAGGAGCAGCAAAGAGCTGTCTTAGCTGTAAGAAGTTCCCTCTGAGAAGTTGGGGGTTAAAACCCTAAGCTGGCTCCCTAGCACAGAGTGGTGGAACAGAGAAAGGCATCCACATAACACCTGGCTGAGAAAATCACCAGAGCAGAGGTTTTGTCTGGCAAGGAGAGGCGTGGGGAACACTGGCACTTCCCTGAAGGGCCAGTGCACTAAATTACAGCTACAGACACTTACCTTGGGCTCCAGCAGAAGTAGGGCAGACTGGAACTGTGTGAGGAGAATCAGGGGTTTGTGGCACTGGGGAGAGAGCTGTGAAAGAGGCCATCAGGAGCTCTATGCTAAGTCACTCACCCACAGGACAGTAGCCATATTCCTCAAAGAGCCCCTTCTCAGAGTGGATGTAGCCTGGGGGAGAAGCAACTGCCCTTCCTTTGGGAATTTGACATCACCCAGTCTGGAGAAGTGCAACCTGAGGCTCATTAACAGCCAGAGACTACCAGCAAGCCAGTAGGCAGAGACGAGATTCTGAAGGCTTTGAGCCTTGGGCATGACTCTCAGTGTTGGGTGTCCTGGCTCTGGGGACTGAGCTGTGAAGGCTGAGACCTAGATCCCTTTCACTAAGCCATTAACCCACACTGCAGAAACCATTTTCTTCTCAAAGCAACTTTAGTCCAGGAGAAAGCAACTGCCCCACCCCCTGGAAATCCTCTTACACTTCCAACCTTAGGGATTTTTCATTCAGCTGAGGGCTACAATGTGAGGCTGGTTAAGTAACTGAGACTAATAGTCAGCCTGCAGGCAAAAGCTCTGGGATAAATGAATCTTTGCTTGGCCTGCAACTCCACCCAGGAAAGTAAGACTAGACATTGGTGTTTAGTGTGGTCCCTTCCATACTCATCCAAACCCAGCAGAAGAAGCCACAATCAGCAGAACACTGACACTCACAGAGAAAATTTGGCAGGCTCCAAATCCTGCTCAGACAGCCAAAATGGTGAAACAAAGAAACAAATCCCAAATTAAAGAACAAGAGAATTCTACAGAATAAATGAAATGGAGTTAAACAAGTTATCAGCGGTAGAGTTCTGAGTAATGATTATGAGGAAGCACAACAGCATGAGTAAATATATAGAAACAATGAAAATCAACCAATTGGAAATGAAAGTCCACCAGCTTAAATGAAGACTGACATAGCAGAAATAAAGAACATAGTGGAAGGAATAACTAGCAGATTAAAAGAAGTTGAGGATCAGATCAGTGAATTAGAAGATAGTATAGAAAAAAAATCACCCAATCAGAGAACCAAAAAGAAAAAGATTATTAAAAAACAAGAGGAAAATTTAAGAGAGCTGTGGGACAATATAAAATGTAACAATATCTGCATCATAGGAGTCTCAGAAGAAGAAGCAAATAAGCAAGGGTTAGAGAATATATTTGAACAAATAGTGACAGAAAAATTTCCTAACTTGGTGAAGGAAAAAGGCATGCAAGTTCAGGAAGCACAGAGAGCTCCAAGTAAAAAGAACCCAAAAAGGTCCACACCTAGGCATATCATAATTAAAATGCCAAAAATTAAAGACAAAGAGAGAATCCTAAAGGCAGCAAGATATAAGCAACAGTTTACCTACAAAAGAACCTCCATAAAGCTCTCAGCTGATTTCTCAACAGAAACACTACAGACCAGAGAGGAATGGCATGAAGTATTCAAGGTAATGAAGAGCAAGGATCTGAATCCAAGACTACTCTATCCAGCAAGGCTATCATTCAAAATTGAAGGTGAAATAAAGAGCATCCCAGACCAAAAAAAAGGTTAAGGGAATATATTAGCACCAAACCAACACTGCAAGAAATGTTAAAAAGACTGCTGTAATAAGCCAAAGAAATAGAGGGAGACATAATAGCCATAATAAATTAAAATGGCAATACATAAGTACATATCAGTAATAGCCTTAAATGTAAATGGATTAAATACTCCAATCAAAAGACACAGAGTAGCTGAATGGATAAGAAAGCATAACTCATATATCTGTTGTTTACAAGAGACCCACCTCACAACAAAAGACTCACACAGGTTGAAATTGAAGGGAGGAAAAAAAATTTCCAAACAAATGGAAATGAAAATAAAGCTGGGGTAGCAATACTCATATCTGATAAAACAGACTTCAAAATAAAGGCCATAAGTAGAGAAAAGGAAGGCCACTACATAATATTAACAGGATCTATCCAACAGGAGAATATAACCTTGGTAAACATATATGCACCCAATATAGGAGCACCAAAATATATTTTAAAACTTCTGGAGGACTTCAAAGTTGAAATCAACAGCGATACAATCATAGACTTCAACACCCCGCTGACATTACTATATAGATCCCCTAGACAAAAAATTGACAAGGAAACAGTGACTCTAAATGATGTACTATATCAAATGGATTTAATAGCTATTTACAGAGAATTACACCCCAAGGCTGCAGAAATCACATTTTTCTTAAGTGCACATGGGACATTCTCAAAGATAAATCACATGTTAGGGCATTAGGTCTCTATAAGTTTCATAAGATTGAAATCATATCAAGCATCTTCTCAGATCACAATGGCATAAAACTAGAAATTAACTTTTAAAAATAACCACTCAAAAAAATTCAAACACATGGAGGCTTATCAGCATGTTATTAAACAATGAATGGGTTAAGGAGATCAAGGAGGAAATCAAAAACTTCCTGGAAATCAATGAAAATGAACACACAACACAAAATCTTTGGGACACAGCAAAAGCAGTCCTAAGAGGGAAGTTCATGGCACTACAGGCCTATCTCAAGAAACAAAAAATATTTCTAAATAGACTATCTAACCCTACAACATAAAGAACTAAGAAGTAAGCAAAAAGAAAAACCCAGAGCAAGTAGAAGGAAAGAAACAGTAAAGGTCAGGGCAGAAATAAATGACATAGAGACTAAAAAAAAAAAAAAAAAAAAATTCAAAAGATCAATGAAACAAAGAGCTGTTTTTTTAAAAAGATAAACAAGATTAATGGACCCTTAGCCAGACCCACCAGGAAACAAAGAGAGAGGACCCAAATAAACAAAATCAGAAATGAAAGAGGTGAAGTTACAACTGACACCATAGAAATACAAAGGGTCAATAAAAAATACTATGAACAATTACACGTCAATGAATTGGACAATCTAGGCAAAATGGACAAATTTACAGAATCACAGTCTCCCAAAACTAAAATGGGAAGAGACAAAGAACTTGAACAGGCCAATAACAAATAAGGAAATTGAAGATGTAATAAAAAAACTCCCAGCAAACAAAAGCCTGTTCCTGGATGGCTTCATGGGGGAGTTTTACCAAACAGTCAAAGAAGAACTAACACCCATTCTGCTCAAACTATTCCAAAAAATTCAAGAAGAAAGACTTCCAAACTCTTTTTATGAGGCCAGCATAATCCTAATTCCAAACCAGATAATGACACTACAAAGAAAGAGAACTACAGGCCAATATCCCTGATGAAGATAAATGCCAAAATCCTTAACAAAATATTAGCAAATCAGATCCAGCAAAACATCAAAAAAATTATTCATTATGACCAAGTGGGATTATCTCACGGATACAAGGATGTACAATATTCGCAAATCAATAAATGTGATATCCCACATAAACAAAATGAAAGATAAAACCCACATGATCATATCAATTGATGCTGAAAAAGCATTCAACAAAATCCAGCACCCATTTCTAATAAAAATGCTCAGCACAATGGGAATAGAGGGATCGTATCTCACCATAATAAATACCATATATGAAAAACTTACAGCCAACATCATATTCAATTGGCAAAAAGTAAAAGCATTTCTCTTAAGGAACAAGACAGGTATGCCCACTTTTGCCACTCTTATTTAATATAGTACTGCAAGTTTTAGCCACAGCAATTAGGCAAGAAGAAAAAATAAAAGGGATCCAAATTGGAAAGGAAGAAGTAAAACTGTCATTATTCAAAGATGACATGATATTGTACATAGAAAACCCTAAATACTCCACCAAAAATCTACTAGATTTAATAAATGAATTTGGCAAAGAAGCAGGATACAAATTAACAACCAGAAATCAATGGCATTCTCATTTTTTTTATTTTTTATCCTCACTTGAGGACATTCTTCCATTTTTTGTTCAGATGGAGTGGGAGGGAGAAAGAGAAATATCGACGTGAAAGGGACACATTGAGTGGCTGCCACCCATATGACCCAACCAGGGCCAGGGACAAACTGCAACTGAGGTACATGCCCTCAGCAGGAACCGAACCCAGGTCTCCCCAGACTGCAGGCCAATGCTCTAACCGCTGAGCCAAACCGGACAGGGCTTGATGGCATTCTTATACACCAATAATGAACACTTAGAAAAAAAAACTAAAAAAAATCCCGTTTACCATTTACCATTGTGACAACAACAACAACTAGGAATAAACTTAACCAAGGAGGTAAAATACCTATTTTCATAAAACTACAGGGTATTGAAAAAAGAAATAGAGGAAAATATAAAAAGGTATAAACATAAACCATGTTCATGGATTAGAAAAATCAACATCATTAAAATGTCCATACTGCCCAAAGCAATCTACAGATTCAATTCAATCCCTATTAAAGTACCAATGGCATATTTAAGAGATCTAGAACAGATACTCCAAAAGTTTATGTTGAACCATAAAAGACCCTAAATAGCCACAGCAATCTTGAAAAAGAAGAACAAAGTGGGAGGGATCCCAATACCAGATACCAAGTTATACTACAAAGCCACCGTAATCAAAACAACCTAGTACTGGCGTCAGAAAAGGCATACAGATCAGTGGAACAGACCAGAGAACCCAGATAATGACCCAAGACAGTATACACAATTAATATTTGACAAAGGAGGCAAGAGCATACAATGGAGAAAAGACTGTCTCTTCAATAAATGGTGTTTGGAAAATTGGACAGCTACATGCAAAAAATGAAGCTAGACTACCAACTTTTATCATACACAAGAATAAATTCAAGATACTTAAATGTAACCCATGAAACCATGAAAATCCTAGAAGAAAATGTAGGCAGAAAAATCTCAGATATCATACATAGTGGTATTTTCACTGATACATTGCCTAGGCCAAGAGACACAAAGGAAAAAATTAACACATGGGCCTACATCAAACAAGCATCAAAATGAATAGGGAACCCACTCTCTGGGAGAACATATTTGCCAATGATACATCAGATAAGGGGTTAATATCCAAAATATATAGAGTACTCATACAACTCAACAAAAGGAAGACAAATGATCCAATTAAAAAATGGGCAGAGGACCTGAACAGACACTTCTCCAAACAAGACATAGAAATGTCTGAGAGACATATGAAAAAAATGCTCAACATCTCTAATCATCAGAGAGATGCAAATTAAAATGACTATGAGATATTACCTCACACCTGCCAGAATGGCAGCCATCAACAAATCCTCAAACAACAACTGCCGGTGAGGATTTGGAGAAAAGGGGACTCTAGCACACTGCTGGTGGGAATGCAGACTTGTGCAGCCACTATGGAAAGCAATATGGTATTTCCTCAAAAAATTTAAAAGGGAACAGCTATTTGACCCAGTGTTCCCACTTCTTGGAATATATCCTAAGAAGCCTGAAACACCAATCAGAAAGAATATGTGTACCCCTATGTTCATAGCAGCGTGACTAAGATCTGGAAACAACCCAAGTGCCATCAGTAGAAGAGTGGATAAAAAACCTGGGGTACATTTACACAATGGAATACTATGCCGCTGTAAGAAAGAAAGATCTCTTACCCTTTGAGATGACGTGGAGGGACCTGGAGAGTATTATTCTAAGTGAAATAATCCAGTCAGAGGAAGACAAGTATCACATGATCTCACTTATTTATAGAACATAATGAACAAAATAAGCTGTGGTCCAAAAGAGATCCAGAGTCATAGAAATAGGGAACAGATTAACAAACCTCAGAGGGATGAGGGGTGGGAGAGGTGGGAAGAGATAAACCAAAGAACTTATATGCATATATGCACAACCAATGGACACAGACATTAGGTTGGGGAAAGCAGAGGGGGACGGGAGCGGGAAGAATGGGGTCAATGGGGAAAAAGGGGGACATCTGTAATACTTCAACAAATAAATAAATAAAACAAAAAAAGATAAAAAATCTTGCTTGATAAAAATATCATCCTTGCCCTGGCTGGTTTGGCTCAGCAGTTAGAGCGTCCGCCTGTGGTCCGGAGAGACCCGGGTTCGGTTCCCGCTAAGGGCATGTACCTCGGTTGCAGTTTGTCCCCGGCCCTGGTTGGTCGTGCGGGTGGCAGCCACGCGATGTGTCCCTTTCACATCGATGTTTCCCTCTCTCTCTCTTCCTCTCTCTCCTTCCCACACTGTCTGTACAAAAAATGGAAAAATGTCCTCGGATGAGGATTAAAAAAAAAAAAAAAAAAATCATCCTTTACTTGTGCCCATCTTGAGTGACAGCTGTCTTCTAGTTGCCATCAAAGCCTCACCTACCTTAACACCAGGTAGAGCCCTACCTTGAGTCATATGACTACTCTTCATTTTGGAAGGCTTCTCTTTTTTTTTTTTAGATTTCTTTTTTTTCTTTATTATTGATGTTAGAGAGAGAGGAAGGGAGAGGGAGAAAGAGATAGAAACATCGATGAGAGAGAACATTGATTGGCTACCTCCTGCATGCCTCCCACTGGGGATTGGGCCCACAACCTGGGCATGTGCCCTGATGGGGAACTGAAACAGCGACCTCATGATGCATGGGTGATGCTCAACCACTGAGCCACACCGGCCGGGCTGAAGGCTTCTCTTGGGTGACAACCATAAAGATCTCTCTTCTTTGGAGGAATTAAAATAATTTTCAGACATCCATTCATGATTTCACTTAAAAACTTAGTTAAAATAAAGATATATTAAAAAATAAAATAACTGTCAATTATATTAAAACAATTTTTTTTCTAATATTACAGAGGGAAAAAAAAAAAAAGAACAATGGTGTGGAACAGGGGTTGCAAAGTGAAGCCCATAAACAGAATTGAGTTGTTTGGCTCCCACAGGATTTTAACAGTGAGAAATTTCACATAAAAATGCAGATTTCTCCATGGCTACAATTGGCTGGTGTTAAGTGGCAACTGCCAGCCTGAGATGGGACCTGACCCCCTCTTTAATTTTCTAGGGATGTGCACTGGGCCTGCTTCATTCACTTATAGCACCTACCTCATCCTGTACCTGAACCCCGATCCAAAGAGCCACCTTTGACACTATGTCGAAACTGAGGTACAGAGTCACTTTGAGAGGAAGGCACAGCTTAATCCTACAGGGACTCAGCTTAGTCTCTGTGAATGGGGGAGGACTTAACACAGGAAAAATAATTTTAAAAGCAACTGGAATGGTTTCTATAAACATATCAATGTGTGACAGAAGCAAAGAAAGTTAAGGGGAGACAGAATAAAAGATGAAGGAATGTGAGAGCAGGGCATGGCTCTCAGGAAATTCTGTATGCTCTTGGTAGCAGGGAACAGAATGAAATTCACCAGCCTGTTGCTAAGAGTTTTCCATCCTGTCATTGATGGAGAAGGGTCTGGTGTGAATCTTGTTTTCTGTCTACACTGGCCTGTGCTGAGGCTTAGCTGAGCCTGCTTTGCCTTTGGAATCTGCCTCTACTCCCACTGTGTCCACGAATGCAGCCAGTCAGTCCCCCATGATCTTAGTGCTCCAGAATTTGCCTTTGAAGAGCTAAATTTTTTTTCTCTTTCAATGCTATTCTATCTTCTCCTCTCAACAGACTATTTTGAAATTCAAAGAAGTGAAATTCACTTGGGGAATTCTGCTGGGCTCATTGGTATATTCCCTTCTTTATGACAAAAGCCTCAGGCTAAAAATCTAATAGTGAAAATGTTGTAGGGTAAAAAGGAAATGCTAGGAAGGAAGAATACATCTGTTAATATTTTAAAATATCTTGCGGCTACTTATATGGTATGAACCAAATGACTTAGGTGGTCTACTGTAAAAATTTGCCCTTTTGGGGGGAAATGGAGAGAAGCTAGGCACATTTCTCAAAATGTTAAGTTTAAATAGTTTTTGAAATTTACCACAAGAGGCAGATTTTTCTCTTCCTCCTTGGCTTTGAAAATATTCCCTATGAGCGCAGCTGGTGCAGCTCACTGGTTGAGCGTCGACCCATGCACCAAGAGGTCACCCACTCGATTCTGGGTCAGGGCACATGCCCAGGTTGTGGGCCCGATCCCCAGTGGGGGGCATGCAGGAGGCAGCCAATTGATGTTCTCTCTCATTGATGTTTCTATCTCTCTCACCCTTCCCCTCTCTCTAAAATCAATAAAGAAAAAAGAATATATATATATATATATATATATATATATATATATATATATATAAAAGAAAATATTCCCTATGAAACCCCTTTCTTTTCCATGATCTTCCATAACCTGGGAGGGTTTGTTGGCAAAATTCCATACAGTAAGCAATATTCACTGCCATATAATAGACTGAACTATCTTTCTGGGAAAAGATAAATGCCCTGAGGCTTAAAATGTCAAGTCTGGGATCTTAAAGCTCTACCAGGGAAACGGGGGGAATATTGTTCTCTTGACTGGGGAATAGATTGGATAACTGTAATGTATTTTCCCCAGTTTATTAATTTCTATGATTTGAGAAAAACAGACCTTAAAAAGAATGGAGGAAGTACAATTTTCAGAGAACGAAAGTAAAGACTAGTTATCCTAATATTTTGAAAGGTGTTTTTTATGAGTATTTAATAAGTATTTGCTAATGATGAAGTATCACATATAAAAAAGAATCAATTAGCCCTGGCTGAGTTGCTCATTTGGTTGGAGAATGGGCCTGTACACCAAAAAGTTGTGAGTTCAATTTCTGGTCAGGGCACTCCTAGGTTGGGAGTTCGATCCCAGGTTGGGGTGTGTATGGGAGGCAACTGATCAATATTTCTCTTTCTTTCTTTCTTCCTCTCTCACTCCCTCCCCCACAAACACACATCATTTTCTCCCTCTAGAAATCAATAAAGACATCCTTGGGTGAAGATTAAAAAATAAAAAAATAAAAAATAAAGAAAATAAAAGAATCAATGAGCCCTGGCCGGTTTGGCTCAGTGGTTAGAGCGTTGGCCTGCGGTCTGGAGAGACGTGGGTTCGGTTCCCGCTAAGGGCATATACCTTGGTTGCAGTTTGTCCCGGCCCTGGTTGGGTCATGTAGGTGGCAACCACTCGATGTGTCCCTTTCACGTTGATATTTCTCTCTTTCCCTCCCACTCCATCTGAACAAAATATCAAAAAATGTCCTTGGGTGAGGATAAAAAAAAAAAAAAAGAATCAATGAAATGCTTAGGAGTTAAGCTCCTAATTACTGGGAAAAGGTCAGAACACTCCCAGATTTCTGAGTTTATGATAGTAAACTTGTATTTTTCTCACACTAGTCACAAAATACTTGATAAATGCAGTGCAAATGGAGATAGATGCTTTATTCCCAAATTGTTCAACTGTTGAAACTAAACTCACTTATGCTGAGTATTACCATAGCAGATGTGTCACCCATAGAAAAATGAGTCACGACTAACTGATGCATGTATGTATTTATATGTATATGAATGTGTATGTGTATGCAGGTGTATGTATAACTATATATATATATAATTTCTGAAAATTGAAAGGTATTTTTACCCGCTAGAGAGTGTTTGATATTTCAATCTCTCAAACAATAGTTTTACATCATGAGTAGTGGGTAAGAGTATGGGTGCTTGAGGAGAATTGCCTGGGCTAAAACCATTTATTAGCTGTGCATCCTTGGGCAAGGTACTGACCTTTTTGTACAGCAATGACATAATCTTAATTGCACCCCCATGCAGTGGTTGTGGGGATTAAGTGAATTAGAAGATGGCACTGTACAAAGTACAAAATAAATATGAACTTTCATTATAATTACTAAAATGTACAGGCCTGTGCCAGATACTTTGAGAAATAAAAAGAGACAGTCTCTACTCTTACATAGTTTACTATCTAATTTGGAACCCAAGCTATAGCCACATATAAAGTTAAATATTAATACTTTAGAAGAAAACAAACAGTTCACTTCTGCAGCACAGACCAGTCTCTTAAATATAGAAACCATGGGAGCTGGGTGACCTGGACCAGGGAAGGGTATTTATATAAGGTGCTAATCTTATATTTATTTACTTGAATCTTATCTTTTGACATGACGAAAAAAGGCTCAAGGCAGATTGTACAATAAACATCGTTTTGCAGTGGTCCAGCCTATGTTAATCTCATAGAGGCTTAGCCCTGGATGAGTGTTAAATGACGCAGATGCTGGTGCTGGATTAAGGCTCTTGACAACAGGGGTTAGTCGAGCTGTGAGTGCCCTGAGAAGTGGGCCAACCTATCAATTTGTTCAGTTTACAGAAGGATGTGACTGCTTCAGTTTATTTAAAAAATATTTTCTGACATTTACAGAGAGTTTCAGGCTGTGGTTATTGAATTTCAGAGGCAATTCTGTACAAGGACTGGCACAAAACTGCACGTCTAGTTGCCAAATGAATATTACGGTTAATGAATTCCCCATGAGATCAAGGACAGAACTGCTTATTATGGTCTGGGACAATCATGGAAGGCCAGCTTTGCCTGTTTAACAGGCATCAGCAGAGCCCCTCTTCTGCCTGGGGGCATCACCCCGAGTCCTCTAGCTGCCTTGGGCCCAGTTTACAGAGCTGGGCTATCACTCAAGGTCCGGGACAGTTGAGCTGGCCGGGAAGGACCTGTGAATATACAGCATAGGTTCTGAGTCAGATAGGCTTGGGTTTGAACTGGGCTTCGTCCCTTACTGTGTAATCCCAGGAATGTTCCTTGGGGTCCCCAAGCCACAGTTTTCTCATCTGGAAAATGAGAATGACCACAATACCTCCCTCATAAACTGATAAAATGCATCTAAAGCACTTAGTAAAGTGCCTAATTCATGATAGTCACAAAATACTAGTTGCTATTATTTCTATCATTGCTATTAACATCCCACCACATATCAAATCGCTTTGTGGCCTGGCATTATGGTAGGAACTCACCTTTACATGCCTGGGGGCTTTAAAGATGAGACACAGAGGCCAACAGCAGTTTCATCATAACAGATGTCCCAGGAAAGAATCGAAGGAACTTAAGGTGTTTAGTTTAGAAACTAGATAATGGGACAGACGTGGTGGCTGCGCTGCCTTCAGCGTGCCCAGAACATGAGGAATTATACATATTTGAGACCCCGCGACCAAACGGAACTTAAAAGGAAACGCCGCCTGTTCTAAGGCGGAGTGAGTTAGGGTGGGATGGGGGTAGGGGCGTCGGCGAGGGGGGTGGGCTCCTGCGCAGCTGCGGTGGTGGAGCCAATCACCGGGCGCAGCCGGTCCTCGCGCGACGGTGCAGTCGTACCGTCCTGACGTCCGCGGTTGCCATGGAGAGGCCCACCGCTTGGGACCGAGAGCAGGCGCCTGAGGCAACAAGGTTGGAGCGTGGCTCTGAAGTCTCGTCAGCTACCACCATGAGCGGCCGAAGTCGGGGCAGAAAGTCCTCCCGCGCCAAAAGCCGGGGCAAAGGCCGCGCCAAAGCCCGCGTCCGCGCTGCTCCTGACCACGTCCCGCAGGACCCGGACCCTCCACAGTGCCAGCGGCTCGGGGAGGAAGCCCCGGCAGCACAGGTGCGGGCTGACGCGGGTTGGGGTGGCCTGGAAACCGCTGAGCCCGCCCCGCCCTGCGGGCCCGGGGAGGAGGCCGCCTGCCAGCTCCCGCTGGACTGTGGCCTCGCGCTCCGAGCGGCGGGCGAGCGAGGGCAGGCTGCGACCAGGCTCGGCCTGGGGAAGGCCACATCCCTCTCGGAGCGCCTGGTGACGGACACTGTCTTCGTAGGCACTGTGGGAACTGTGGGAAGGCCGAAAAATGCCCCCCGCGTTCGAAATCTGCGCGGGCATGCTGGGAAGAAGGCCCCAGCGGGGAAGGGGCCTCAGGCCGCAGCTGGTGGGAGGCCGAAGAAAGGGAGCACTGGGGAGTGCGCGTCAGGCCCAGTGGTAGAGGAAAAGAAGGTGGAGACCGACACAGGGTCAGGGCCCGCAGCCACGGATGGCAGCATGGATACGCTGGAGACCGTCCAGCTGAAGCTGGAGACCATGAATGCCCAGGCGGACAGGGCCTACCTTCGGCTTTCCCGCAAGTTTGGGCAGTTGCGACTGCACCACTTAGAGCGCAGGAACCTCCTCATCCAGAATATTCCGGGCTTCTGGGGGCAAGCTTTTCAGAACCACCCCCAGCTCTCATCCTTTCTGAACAGCCAAGACAAAGAAGTACTCAGCTACTTGAACAGCTTGGAGGTGGAAGAGCTTGGCCTCGCCAGATTGGGCTACAAAATCAAGTTCTACTTCGGGCGCAACCCCTATTTCCAAAATAAGGTGCTCATCAAAGAATATGGCTGTGGCCCTTCTGGCCAGGTGGTGTCTCGTTCTACTCCAATACAGTGGCTCCCAGGGCACGATCTCCAGTCCCTAATCCAGGGGGGCCCAGACAACAGCACTAGCTTCTTTGGATGGTTTTCAAACCACACCTCTATTGAGTCTGACAAGATTGTCGAGATTATTAATGAGGAACTGTGGCCCAATCCCCTGCAGTACTACCTTATGAGTGAAGGGGCCCGTGCAGAGAAAGGAAAGGAGGGTAGGCAAGGTCCAGCAAGGCCCCAAATGGAGACCCCTCTGCCTGGAGTAAACAAATCCAAGTAATCTTGCGCAAGTCTGCCTACTACTTCCTGGTGGACCACATGTGTTTGGCTGTCTGCCTTCTCTTCATGTTAGCCTCTGTGCATTCTTTTCCCTTTGAATTTCAGTTGCAAGAATATGGCATTTATGATCATGTTCTTTTGCCTCCCTATGGCCTTGTTTTTTTACATTAGTGTCACAGGTTATGTGATCTTACTCCTACTGTTTATATGTTAAGCACACATGCTTCAGATGTATACTGCCTTTATCTACATGCCTGGACTCTGTTCCTGACTCTGGCATTTCTCTCCTGTCTTTAAAATGGACATTCAACAGTCATTCTCCAAGAGGACCAATGCATCCTTAAGCTTTACTCCTTCAGGGCCGGTGACTTCAGTGTGCTTTGTATGCATGCTGGCCATGCATGCTACATATGGCAAAATTTTCTGTTGCCACTGGAAAATGAAGCTAGTGCACATGGTACTGGCCATCAGCCAGAACTGATTGTTCAATGGCTCTGGGGTCGATAGCCAAGGCACCACCTATGGGATCTCTGGCTTTGGACAAGAGTCCATGATATCCTGCCAGACACGCAACATACTGTCACTTGACTGCTGGGCATGGATGAGGTTAAGGGTGAGAAGCAGTATGCCGTGTGTTCTATACCATTGTGTGTCACTTGCCTCCAAGCTTCCTGTTCAACAAGGACCTCAAAAACTGCCTGTGATGGGCCCAGGCCTCCTGCCGGTGCATGAGATACACACCTGCTCTCCCCAGCCTTCCAGGAATGCTACTGGCTGTCAGACTGATGGGTGGGCTGGTATGTGTGGACATGTGCTCACTGGCATTATGTTGTGGATCCAAATAAGGTTGGAGACTAAACTCTTAGAATCTAGGTACCTTTCTCAACTCCTCTTATCCCTTTATCACACATGACCAGAATGCTATAGTGAGGTTGCTAGGGAAAAGGTATTTTTCATATGTGAGCCTGTGTCTACTTCATTTCATACTTCCATATCTCCTTACTTGCTTTTCTTTCTTTGCTTCTACCTTCAAATACCCATAGGAGTAGGCTTGTCTCTAGTATGGGGTAATCCCAAGGATCTATTCTGGGAGTATGGGGACAGGGGTGGGCAGAGTCTGTTCTGGATCTCCCAGACTCATTTCCACTGGGTGTAAAAGCTGAGCTGGGCTCTCCATGCCTAGGTTTCTCTGTGTTCTCTTTCTTCCTCTCATCCTTGAGGGTGGAGAAGTAGGCCTGTATCTCTACTTGCCCTCCCCCTAAGTTCCCTTTTCTTATGAAAGACTTCATTCTGAGTTCTCAGAGGGCTGTGGAGACCTTGACGCAGACTTGTAGAGAGATTGTGCTAGGCAGGGGAGTTGGAGCAAAAATATTGTACAGGAATGAGTCTGGTATAGAGTGGGCCTAGAAAAGCAGATAGAAATGGCTTTAGAAAGCTCAGGGAGAATATACCTGTCTCTCAGTGACAGAGGGGATGTGGAGGGACCTTCCCAAGGGTGGGAATGGGAGCATTAAAGGGGTTACTGGCAAATACAGGGTAACAGGATACAAACACTAAATGAGAGGGTATGTCCAAAATTTTGTCTAGGTGAGGATATGCCCAAAGTTTTGTTCAATTTCTATTTCATTATTAATGTGTTTTATAAATAAGAGAAACAAAAACAGAACTATACTACTTGGATGCTTTTTTGTTGTTCTAGGTGTGGCCTTATGTATGTTGAAGATTAATGTTATGTGCTGCTTATTTTGCCTCTAAGTAAAATCTTACCACTGTCCTCATTTTGCCTAATGGGAAAATAGAGCTGTAAAAGAATGCCTTTTATTTCTTTTAAACTTTTTGCTCTTTATTATGGACATTTTCAAACATGCATAGACGTTAAGAGGATTGTCCATGGATCCTATGTACTTATCACCTAGCTGAATCAGTTATTAATTTATGACCAATCTGGTTTCATCTGTATCTCCCTCTTCCTGCCTGTATTGTTTTTCAGAAGTCCAAGACACTGTGCCAATTCAACTGTGACTTTTGGGAGATTGGGACTTTCTTTTGGTGGTTAGTGGTGGGGTACACTATTATTGCATCAGATCTGCCTTTTGCTCTTAGTGGTAACTAATGAGATTTCAGAGATGGGATTTAGAATTGTAGGTATTCAGGATTAAAAAAAGTCTCAACTGTTAGAATTGATACCAACTTGTCCTGGTCTCATAACTCCAGACTTGGAAGTATAATTTGGAAATTGTTGCTGTGTTCTGTGAAAATAATCTCCCAAAAGTAATTAGTAACTGGTTGTCTTACTTGATAATTTGACACCCTGGTAATGCAATTCTTTTTTGTTCCTAGACAGTATAAATAGTTGTAAACTTGCATGCATGATGGACAAATAAAAGCTTATATCTCTGTTACACTTTTTATTTTCAAAAGGGCTTGGAGGCTGGGTGCTTGAGGGGATGTATACATTGGCCTAGATGAGTGACTCCTAATCCTTAGGCCATTGTGTGACTGGATATGTAACAATATATAAAATTTAGATTCCCATGCTTTTACCAGAGATTGAGATTCTGTGATTTTAGCAAGAAGCCATGTAACCTTGTTTACCATAATTTTTCTGGGTGATTCTAGTGGAACTCAAGTGTTTTTAAAAATTTTGAGTTCATCTCAACTGTGTGGGGAAATACTGTTAAAATCCTATTAAAATACTGAATTTTGATTCAGTAGTCTAGATTGAAACCTGAGATTCTACATTTCTAACAAATTTCCAGATGATGCCAGTGCTGATGGTTTGTGACCTGTGTGGGAAAGAAGATGACCTTCAAGGCCCTTTCAGACTAGAATAACACTGCTCAACTTTAATTGCACATTAGAATTATCTGGGAAGCTTAAATAAATATACTGTCGAAGTTCCACACAAATACCAACTAAATTAGAATTGGGAGTTGGGAGGGACCAGGTATAGGTATTTTTAAAACATCCAGGTGATTCTGATGGTTAGCTAGAGTTAAGAAAGAGGGTTGTGATGCTGTTCATAACAGATCCATAACAAGGATCATTTTCCTTTAATCGGGTGAAGCAACATCAGACAACCAAATGCCATGTAAAACTGTGCAGCAGAAAATGGAAAAAAATTGGAAGTGGGTTCTTAAATGAGAATAAAATTGGTTTGTATGATGAAGTACTTAAATCAACAAATGTGTGGTGTTCAGGACATAGTAGGTGCTCAAATGTTGAATGAAAGAATGAATTTAAATACTCCGATGCCTCAGGGCTAGGCTGATAAATTTGTGAAGTGGGCTAAATTTATTTCATAAGGACATATGTATTAGGGCTTTCATAATAAAGTACCACAGGCTGGGTGGCTTAACAATAGAAATGTATTTCCTTAGTTTTGGAGGCTAGGAGTCTGAGATCTAGGTGTCTTCAAGGGTGGTTTCTTCTGAAGGTCTTTCTCCTTAACCTGTAGATGGTTGCCATCTCTATGTGTGTCTGGGAGCGGTGGAAAGAGTTGGAGGTTTTGTGTAATTAGGGTGCCTGTTCTGCAGTGCCGTATTGTGTACTGGGGGCAATGTGGGCCTAGTGTACATCAGCTCTAAGTATCACATCCTCACCCAGCTATACTTAAAGGCAGGCAGGTAGGAGGGAAAGGGGATCTTTTCACATGTCTCTGTCTTTAACAAGGAAAAAAATTTTGCCAGTAGTCTTTGGTGGGTTGTAGAAGACCTGGGCCAGGTCTCTTGGGCCAGAAATGTGGCACACCCTCACTTCACTTCAAGGGAATCTGGCGTGTTTCAGCTTCTCTCATTGGAGTGGGCTTTTGCTATCCAGAAATAAGGAGAGCTCAAGGGGCTAGACTTGATGGGGATTTTGGTAACCTATACATTGGTCCTTTCTGGTATGATGTGTGGCTGTGATGGTCACGGAATACCACATAACACAAAATAAGTGGAGTCGCCGCACAGCTACATGTCTCCTGTCCCAGCGCTCACAGTCACCTCTTCCAACAAGAAAGTTCTACCTGTACTCAGTGTTTTGTGTCTCATCTCTATTACACAGTAAATGCTTTTCTGGCCAGGCAGTGCCTTTTTTTGATTTTCCTATCTCCCACAGCACCTAGCTCAGGGTTCACTCAATATTTTATGTAGATGCTCAATAAATGCCGGTTGCCAGAATGCAGTAAATCAGTAGTCTTTCTAAAATGTAAATTTGACCATGTCGATCATCAGTTCAGATCCTTCAGAAATAAGATCCAAAATCCTAAGAAGCTTATAACAGGCCTTTATTATTTGACCTTCCTTCAAAATTTATTATGAAAAATTTCAATGAACATAAAGGTTGTTAGCAGAGTACAGGGCTCATCCATTGATCTACCATTTAAGTTTTGTGAATGTTAACATTTTGCCATATTTATTTTATCTGTATGGTGACTGTATATTGCTGAATCATTTGAAGATCACTCATTGACACTTCACCCCTAAATACTCAGCCTGCATCTCATTTAAAAAGGACACTTTTCTACATAATCATAAGACCAGTATAAGAAAGCAAAAAAATTATAGTTCCCAAATGTAATCTAGTATCCAGTCCATATTTAGATTTTCCCATTATTCGCAAGATGATCTTATAGTATTAGTTTTAAAATCAAGTTCTAATAATATTCAGGCATTGCATTTGGTGGTTATAGTTTTAGTCTTTTTATTTGATTTTATTTTTATTATTTTTTATTGTTGACAGTAATACAGAGGTCCCCCATTTCCCCCTCTCCTTTGTTACTCCCAACCCAGTCCTTGCTCCACCCCAGGCCTTCACCATATTATTGTCTGTGTCCATGGGCTATGCATATATACATATGTATTCTTTGATTAATCATTTTAGTATTTTTAAAACAAAATAATCCACCCCCCCCCCCCCATTGACTTTCTGAAAAAGTTAGGCCAAATATTTTATAGGATGTCCCATATTCTGGCCCTGGCCGGTTTGGCTCAGCGGTTAGAGCATTGGCCTGTGGTCTGGAGAGACCTGGGTTCGGTTCCTGCTAAGGGCACATACCTCGGTTGCAGTTTGTCCCCGGTCCTGGTTGGGTCATGTAGGTGGTGACTACTTGATGTGTCCCTTTCACGTCGATGTTTCTCTCTTTCTGCCTCCCACTCTATCTGAACAAAATACAGAAAAATGTCCTCGGGTGGGGATTAAAAAAAAAAAAGGAGGAGGATGTCCCATATTCTGGATTTGTCTGATTGCTTCTTGGTGTAATTTAACTTTTCCTCTGTCTCCTGTGTTTCTTGTAAACTGAGGATTCAGGCGAAATGCTTTTGGCAAGAATACCACATAAGTGAGTCTGTGTACTTGAACCACACTTCACTTCAGGAGGCACAGTGACAGCTTGTTCCACTTTTAAACTGTTAGTTTGATCTCTCAGTTAAGATGGTGAACAATAGATCTCTCCTTTGTAAAGATACGCTTTTCTCTCCCAGTTAGCAGGTAATCTCTGATGGTACCTTGTCACTGTGAGAATATCCTGTTTCCTTAAACTTTTTATCCTAAGATTTCAGCGGCCATTCGTGTTTTCCCAAATCATTTATTTTACTGTGGGTTACAAAATAGTGATTTTCTGCCTGGCCAGTGTGGTTCAGTGGTTGAGCATCGACCCATGCACCAAGAGGTCGCCGGTTTGATTCCTGGTCAGGGCACATACCCATGTTGTGGGCCCAGTCCCCAGTGGGGGGCCTTGCAGGAGGTGGCCAGTCAATGTTCTTTCTCATCGATGTTTCTCTCCCTTCCTCTCTCTCTAAAGATCAATAAAGAAAAAAAAAATAGTGATTTTCTAATCTTGGCATTTCTTTTACATATTTTATCTGCTATTCTCTTATAAGAAAGACCTCACCCTCATCATCTGGCCATGAACTATACTTCCTTCTGAAAAAGTAGTATACATGCTTAACTTGTTCCCTTTAATTACCAATTGTTAGCATCTGAAGTTTGTGTAATAATCATTTCTAATGGTCTCAAATAAGGATATGCTTTTTTTTCTTGTCTTTTTGCTATTACTATGGATTTAGGAGGTTTTTTTTATTTAATGTTTTATGGTCAATTACAATCGTCTTTCTTTTGGCTGCTCAATTGCTCTGCATTTTGCTGCTAAATAACTTTTACCAGATTCCTCTAGTCCTTGTCCCTGATTTTCTCCCATTGCCCCTGTGTGCTGCACTCTGGCCAGTGTGAGCCACTGCTGAGTCTCCTGCCACCCTCTGAGCTCCTCAGGCCCTGCACTACACAAGCTATTGGCTTAGTGAGAAAGCCCTTGCAGCCTCTCGCAGATGCTCAGACATGGCTCGGATAGCATTGCTCTGTGCCATAGTTATTAACCTTTCATCTGCCGAGTAAGTCCCTCCCTTCTATTTCCGTAATATTCTGTCCACATTTCACTTCATCATACTTAACATAGTGACCTGTTCTTGTCTCTTTACCTGTTTGCTCCCACCAGAGACTATAAGATCGTTGAGGCTGCAGAATAATAACAAATAGCATGTCAATTGTCTTTGTATTTCCAAAGCTCAGGCGCTTACATATAATAGGTGCTCATTAAGCACTGAACAAGTGATCAAATGAATGATTGCTAACGATTCATCAAGGCACTGGTGACAAACTACAGAGAGGTTAGGAGTGCCCAGGAGTAGAGATTGGAAATACTTTCAAGCGCAGAAGAAGCATGAACCTAGTACAAGTGAATTAAAGGATGGTGGGGAAGGACGCTATTACCTGCACAAAGCTTCAGGCAAAAAACTTAGTGGCACCAAATTACTCTCACAACATATTGGGAGTCAAGTAGGGAAATGGAAGTGAGCAAGAAAGCAAATAAAGAATGTTGGAAATGTACCATGTATGCTGTGCTTTAGCAATATTCCACAGCATTTGAGTCTATAATCAAAAACAAGAAAAAGCAAAGTTGCTGGGATTCTGCCAATGACCTTACCTGGTGCCTTTCTCTCTTTTATATATGGACTATATACATAGTTTGAGATCTCCTAAGTGGCCCCTTGAATTTAAACTTCAAAAAATTGTGTTATTTATTTATTGAATTTATTGGGGTGACATTGGTTCACAAAACCATACAGTGTTCAGTTGTACAACCCAATAAAGCATCACCCCAAGCAGTCTCCATCTCCATTTTCCCCTTTCCCTCTGTTGTCTTTGTCAATGTGTTATATACAGTCATCTCTCTGCACTTTGCGCTTAAACTTTCAAGGCTTCAGAGAGAAGGCACAAAAGTTGAAGCATGAAGTGGTGAGGGATGACTATATATAAATAAAGAATCCTACTTCTCGGAAATTCATTTATTGCGGTGGAGTCTGGAACTGATTAACCGCGATAAGCAAGGGCCAACTGCATATATATATTTTTTGCTTAATCCCTTCACTTTCTTTTGTCTAATCCCCCAATCCCCATCCCCTCTAACAGCTGTCATGTATCCATGCCTCTGTTTCTATTGTGTTCATCAGGGTTAGAAAAAAGGCAATCCCTAAAAGAGTGACATCACCGGAGAGTAACCTAGACAAGAGATTAAACCTACAGAATAGAACATAACGAGTGGATCTAGTAGAGAGTTACCTTGAACTTCCATATTAAATAGCCTAAGTGTCAGGAGTAATAGGAAAATATGGTCATCAAAGCCTAGTGCTGCTTTTACCCAGTGCTGTGTCACCAGATACTTTGTGAGAAAATTTAGAAGGCTTGAAGGGAGGAAGGTGAAAGACCAGGCCTTTGAAATCTTGTAACATTCTGAGAAGGTTATGATCACAGAACAGATTGTTCCTCAGGAAGTAAGGATGTTGGGCCTGGTGTATTATTGTCAGAGCTCGTTATCTTCCACCCTGAGAACCCATCATGCCATCAGTGCCACTTCTTGCTTGGGGAGCATTGACGTAAGGGACACAGAGCTCCGACACACTACATGTCAATCTCTTAGCAAGTGGTCTTATCAAATTCCCTGACAAAATGGTACTCCCACTCTCACCCACTCTGTATTCCTTCTCACAGCCCCTTTTCTTCATAGGATTTAGGATTCATGACTATGGTTTTGTCTCTGAATTTGATTCTTCCACTGCACTATAAGCGTCTGGATCTTTGTTCATTGTTGAACTCCATGTAAATACACATAGAAAGCATTTGATTAATATTTTGGACTGGCAGAAATATTAGTCTTATGAACTACGGGCTGTTAAGATGGCAGGTAGCATGGGCTTTGGAGATGTCCTGTGACAGGAGGAGCTGTCTGTTCTTACATATGCACTGGGACTTGGAGAGACCAAGTGCCCCATTTTGTGGAGCACATACCACATGCCAAGCAAAGTGCTAAGCACATTTAACTATATCATCACAACAATTCTATTGTTGGCTTTATTTTCCAGATAAGATAAAAGAACACAAGAGAGTTTTGATAACTTGTTCAGTTATGTTAAGTTGTAATTTCTAGAGCTGGGGTTAGAGACCCTTAACCACTATTCTGTCTCAGGCTGGGGTTTACAATGTGAATTGGCAACTTAGACTAATATTATATCCTGATTTCAGAAGGGAGCTATGAGGGTGTGTGGCTGCATGTAATCTTCCAGAGGGTGGCTATAACTGTGCTGCCCACTCCCTGGGTATGAGAAGTGTGTGTGCATGTGTTTTGTTTTTCTTTCCAGTGTTTGTGTGTGTGTGTGTGTGTGTGTGTGTGTGTGTGTGTGTGTACACACGCGCATGCACACTGTAGCATATCTGGGTGTGTGTATAGGGAAGGCATGAAATTGGCCAACAAATTAGTTTTGGAACACAGCCTGTGGACTGCCTGCTGCTTGTCCACAGGCCTATGGTGCCCTGAGGCTGCCAGGGCATGCAGCCTCACTGAGCAGTTGAGTCCACATTTTAAAGGCTTCCATCTGTGGGCTGATGGTGGGGAACAGAGACTCTCCTGGCCTAAAGCAGCTCAGAAGAAGGGGGCCTCTCTTGAGGCCATGAGCAGATGGTTTGATGGGAGGGCTGTATCACAGAGAGCACCAGCTCAACAAAAGGCCATCACGGCTACTCTCAATGAGGGGATTTGGTAGATAGGCCTGCTGGTCATAGCTGTCTTTGAGCTTCAGCCTCTGGCACAGATGCCATCCTGTCACTGCCATTATCTCTGAGTAAGAAAGATGATGAAAAATCATTCTTTCTTGACATTTCCATAAGAATGTGCTCCCCTATGAATAAAAAATTCACTGAACCTTCTATTCCACACAGGGATCATGGGAAGGGAATGCTTTAAGTGTCAACTGACAGACACTCTGATTAATGGGGCCCAAGAGTAAGAACAGTTAGTGTTCCAATAACAAGGAATTTGGAGGGAAGTGACCCCTCAGTTAGTTTAGCAGCTCAGCTATTTTTATCAAGTCTCCAGACTTTTTTTTTCATCCTTCTAACATTCTTGGCATGTTAGACTCAGTAATGTCTTTTTGTCTTCAAAGGTGTCTCATGGTTTCAAGATGGTTGCTTCAGTTTCAGGCATCATAGTCTCAAAGATAGTGTCCAAAATAGGAAAGCAGCAAAGGAAGCCAATAGAGTTTTCTGTACATCTCTCTCTTTTACCAGGGAGGAAACTATTTCTTGAACTCTCTAGTGCACTTCCTTTACATCTCATTCATCTCATTGGCCAGACATGACATATTTTATCTATTTACACATACATTCTCCCCCCCTCCCCCTCCCCCTCTTCCCCCCTCCCCCTCTCAGATCAGTTCAAGTCCTGGCAAAGGGGAATGTTACTGCCATGACTGGCTGAGACCAACCAGGACTAGTCCCCCTCCCCCCCGAGGCTGGGTTCATTGTCTGCAAAGAAGAAGGGAGCATAGCTATTTGGCTGTTGGGTAGGAAAGTGCCCCATGACACTAAAGCCAAGGACTCATCAGACTCTGTGATCACTGTAGCAACAACAGAATACTTGGGATAACTGAACACATTCACTGTTTATTTGTAGATCTAGACAGCATGCTTGTTTAGTACCCTCTCTATTCTCAGGTGTGAGCTAGGCACTATGGTCGGTTGAAAGAACCCTATAGGATATAGGCTTGCACATACTTTAAAATCTAAATGGGAGAGGAGCTAAATAACAGTGAACAGTTAAATAAAAGCATGAAACCAAAATTTAACAAAAGCCAGCCATATGATCAAATAGTATCCAAGTCAGAGGGTGATTCATCAGATTCTTCTTGAAAGTATTATGTAAGTTTTTTTTATTGTCCTCATGATTGGATGGAAGCACTTGAAACTCTTCAACTAGCAGGATTTATTTTTGTATTCTCTGCTGGTTTTTATTATTTCTTTCCAAAGAAAATGAATAAAATTTTCAATGATTTGAGGACATTTTTTGGCTAAGGAAATTATTTTTAGGTGTTAAATACAATATTGCCAGCCTCCTAGAAAAAAATATTTGATTTTTTTTCAGCATAAGGTCTGAACCAGTCATAAATTTCAGTCAGTCCTGGTAGTTTTACTGTGTAAGGCTGATGTTTTATGTTTTTTTTTTTTTCCTTTTGGGGAGTTCCCTATGGATCTAAGCAGTATTCAAGTTAAGCATGAACATTCATTTCAATGGTTACATTACAGGCATTTGAATACTGCTTAGCAAAAGGCCACAGCAGCAGCCAAAGCTTTCATTTGGCCTCTGATTAAAGGCAATCTTCTCAATCTGGACTCAGTTCCTGGAGTAATCCTTTGAACAGATTAAATATAAACATGTACTTTGTTGATAATTGTGTGTTGATCTGTAATAAATTAGTTAAGAATAGTTGATGTTATTTGAAACCAAAAATCCCCAAATAGTGATAGAGAATACAGCTCTCATTCCTCTAGGCTTCCAGTAGGAGAATTTTCCCCATAGCCCAGTACTGTGGTAAGATCACCATTTGGGAGACTCCAACTATCCCTGTTTATTTTTGGACAATTATTGTATTTTTTCTAGCCTCTTCTTGGGGAGG
The DNA here is from genome assembly GCF_014108415.1 of Molossus molossus. Taxonomy (NCBI): domain Eukaryota; kingdom Metazoa; phylum Chordata; class Mammalia; order Chiroptera; family Molossidae; genus Molossus; species Molossus molossus. Next base: position 40,915,781 of record NW_023425351.1, on the reverse strand, counting down.
GTCAGGCTCTCTTTTCAGGTACTGTTCTAATGAGAGTTGGGGTAGTGGGGTGTTTTTGCCACCTTATTACGCCCTGTTGGACATTTTAAACGTTCCTCAACCCTAGTTGAGCTGAAGCCACAGTGACCCACACCAGTCTAAAAAGAGATAGTTCTCCTCCCCTGAGGGCTCTGGCCAACAAGCAGTTGGAGGAAATGTTCTGGGTCTGTTGGCAAAAGGAAAGGGTAAGATGCAGATATAGAATATGCTTGGCTTAGAGTTGGCTTAAGGTATGCATTTGTAAACAGTGGCCTTCAAACCCCAAGCTGGAACTCTAGTTGGAAATAAGAGAGCAGTGGGTATGGAATGTGGTTTAAGAAAGGCTGATTGGAGTCACTGGTTTGGGGTATTTGGTGGAGATGTCACATGTTCCAGAATGGTTGACTACTAAATGTTTAGCAAAGTTAGGCCTGGGACCTAGGTAGTGGGGGGAAGGAATATAATGAGAAGTTTTAGAGTATGGCAGCTAAGACTTAGAATCAGGCATATCTGGGTTCATATCCAAACTTTGTGTACCACTTTGTAGGTTATTTACCTTCTCTAAGTAAATAGATATAAAAGTTCTGAGTTAGGTGCAAATCATAAAAAAACAAAACAAACAAAAAAAAAACAAGACTCAAATTAACAGAATAAAAAAATTACTAGCATGTAGAACTGAAAAGTCTTGGGCAATCTCAGCTTCAGAAAAGCCTGACGTAAGGGCTGAAATGAGGTCCTTCCCCACTTCTCAGCTTTCCTTTCTTCTGTATTAACTTCGTTCTCAGGCAGGTTCTTCCCTCCCGGTGGCAGGATGGCTGCTTGATGCTCTAGACCCACAAATCGTAGCCTTTCAGCAACTCCAATGAAGAAAAACAGTGCTTCTTCCTTGCCAGTTCCCAAGAAAAGCCCCAGGGTTGACTCTCTTGGTGCATTAGGTCATTATGCAACTTGAACCAATGCTAAGAACTGGGTCACTGCCCAGCCCTGGAGACTGGACGGGGCTCCACCCAAGCTCCAAGGACGGACTCCAGTGAAGGGATGATTTTTTCAAAATGAAGAGAAATCATGGTGCCAGTGCCAGAGGAAGAGGAAGGGGAATGTATGCTGGACAGGCAAAAACAACACATGCCCACTGAACAGCAGTCCATTTTCAGGTCACTCTTGTTGCTAAGGAAGTAGGAAGGGCAGGAACAAAAAAACTGCCATTTTTTTTTTTTATCCTCACCCGAGGACATTTTCCCATTTTTTGTTCAGATAGAGTAGGAGGGAGAGAGAGAGAGAGAGAGAGAGAAACATTGATGTGAAAGGGACACATCAAGTGGCTGCCACCCGCACGACCAACCAGGGTCGGGGACAAACTGCAACCGAGATACGTGCCCTTAGCGGGAACTGAACCCAGGTCTCTCTGGACCGCAGGCCGATGCTCTAACCACTGAGCTAAACTGGCCAGGGCCAAAAAAACCTGCTATTATATATAGGAATCTAGTACCAACAACTCCCAACCTTGCCTTCACAGTATGACTGTCTTTATACTATAAAAATTTGGTTGCAACTTGAATGTGACAAAACCCACATTGTTTTAAGCTCTCAAGGTATCAAGCCTCATTTTTATCTTCCTCCTCCTCTTCCTTCTCCTCCTCTTGAAGTTTTGTTAGTTTTCTTATGCATTTTCTTGTGCGCCTCTTGGCTATCCAGACAGTGATTGCTGACTGTGAGCATGTGAGGCGGGGAAGTCCCCAAAGTGAGGCCAGCAGCTCCCACTGACAGATGAAGAAGGCTCCTCAGGAGGCAGAGGCTCAGGGCCTTTCATCTGAAGCTGTTCAGAGCTCGGTGTTACAGGCTGGTGCCTCAGAGACTCTGAGGATGAGATTATGGGATTTCCTGGGAGCCATGGTAGGCAGCTAGTCATTGATATGAGGAAAATAGCTAGTTATTAATATAAGGAAGAAAGAAAAAGGGAACGAAATAATCTTAATAAACTGGGAAGCAGAAATAAGTAACAGAGTAACATTTCCATCTAGTTTACTGGTAAACAGACACATTCACACACTCAAGGGGACTGCTGCCAGGAGATCTAATCCCTGGAACAGGACAGGAAAATCTCCCCAGGGGTGCTAAAAGCCCAGTACCAGAGCGGGGGAGGAAATTCCTCTGCTGGGCTCTTGTGCAATAGGAACTAGATGCTGTAATGAAACTTTTGGGCATGCACAATGAGAGTCAGGGTGAGGAAACAGAGGGGCACGGCCTAGCATGGGAACAATCGGAAAGGTAATCAGATTGGATAGAGAGCACAAACCCCAACAAAATTTACTGGGAGGAGGGCCCAACCCAGGCCCCGGGAAAAGGGAATTTGGATTGGATAATTTAAATGGTCCTGTGTCCTTTCCCTGAATCAGGAAGATATATGGAGGATTAACAGGAGCCTCAGGGTAGTGCTTCTAGAGCCTGCCCACCCTCTAGGTCCCCAAGGGTATATTAACTCCTGTTAATTCACAATAAAATCTTACCTACACTTTAAACTTCTCCACATGTGTGCATTTGGAATTCTGTCCTCACACTGTCGCGAAAGAGCGTATCACACACACTGGCAACGGGTGGGACTTCCCACCTACCCAGAGACATTAAGGAGGTGTTTCACTCCCTCTTCCCCAGGCCAGTGGCCTGCCCTGCATCCTCCTCCTGGCTCCCACTCTGGGGCTTACATTTCTGTAGTTCCCTATTGTCTTCTCCACACAATGGGTCTGTTCCTTTGGGAATATGCCATTACAGGTTGCCTCTCAGGACAGTGGGTGGTAGAGGGACGCATATGCTGGTGGGCATCTTCCAACTCTGGGCAGTGGCAGTTAAGGGATGGCTGTAAGACTGTCATACAGGCGAAGTCTTGAGGCTCAGGGAGACACATTCGCCTTGGCGTAGAGCAGGACAGAATTAGAATGCATTTACAGCAACGTGGAAAAGACTGTTTCACAAGAAATGCTACATGCAAACATTACAGGAACATCAGTCAGAGAAAGGCTCTACCTGGTGGGGCTGTTGAGCTCTGTAGTACTTCCCTCTGGGGAGGGTTGTGGTGAGGGAGGAGGCAAATGAAAGAACAAAGTCAAAATGTGGGACTAAGAGAAAAGGAGGCAGGATGTAGAAGGGGCATGGGATGACTGATTGGGGTAGGTAGGGTCTGGATGCCCAGCCTTGGGCCAGAGGGAGGAGGGGAGCTTTACTGTAAAGTTGAGGAGTTGAGTGGAGGGAGCAGAGATCACCCAGAAAGGGGAGCCTCTCCTGGCCCCAGGCAGAGAACCTAGGAGACTGTGCACAGTTATTTCAGACCTTCTCCAATCACCTCTGCTCCCTTCATCTGTGGTCAAGCTTCTCTCTGTATTTGAGCTAGCTGTGTGAGGACAGGTGTGGGATAATGTGACAGTGAGGGATAATGCAGGGTCAGAGGGGACTGCAGAACCATAAATGGTATTACAGGACTACCCCTGAAGGCCCCTTCAGCCCTCTCGGGGTGCTCAGTCTGCCTATGGCTAAGGCAGGGTCTGTTTCCTGACTTGCATGAGGGCCACTGTGAGATCATCCCCTGACCCTCCACCCCTGTCCACACACACACTTCTAAATGATACAGCACTCCAGCCCAACCTAGAAGAACTATTTGTTCTCTCTAGCTTTGTTACAATTTCCATAGCATAGAAGATTAAAAGAAAAAAAAAAGGTCCAAACAAAAAGTAAAACAATTTTAAGCATCTAGGGGTTTTGTTTTGGTTATTTGTGGAAGGCTGTGTATGGGAGAAAGGTGGTAAGGGAGTTCTTCATCCCTGGAGAATCTAAATGAATGAAAAGTAAATTCCAAGATTACACCGAAAAGTCTTAATCCAGAATAACCTCTGAAAGCTGCCTTTCAGCACAAAAAATGAGGGCTTTCAAACGGAAATGTTGGCAACTCCTGGCTCTGTGGCCCTGATCCTGGGAGGTGCTGCAACCCTGTTTATTTGAAGATGAAGACCCAGCCCCAGAGTGGCCCCTTCATGGAGAGCGTGGTCTTGGCATGGGCTAGCCTTCCCTGTCTCCTCCGTGTGAGTCCCACCCTCCCAGGAGTCCTCACTCCGGGCCCCACTGCTAAGGGGCTCTTGCTGCAGATCAGTCCAGGGCATCTGCCTTGAGCTCCCTTTGCCTTTGAAAGAAGGCACTTTGCTTTGCTTTGCTTTGCTTTTCATCTGCCTCTTTGCAGGGGGGATTTCCTCTATGTCTGCTTATGTGGGAGGGGTGCAGCTGTGGGTGGGAAGGAAGCTGAGTCTCATTCCATTTTGAGATCTCTGAATATAGTAAGTCTTGCATCTCCCTGCTCTAAAGCCACACAGCATCAATGGTCAGTAGCGAAGAGTCATTTTAGACCCAGGTCTGAGTTGCAGTCGATGATTAGAATGATGCCTGTAGATTCTTGTAGAAGGTTGTCACAAGGATGGCTTCACTGAATCATGCCTCCTGGTGGTCACACCCTGTATAGTCCCTCTCCCAAACTGGCTCTGGGCTTGGTCAGGCAACTTGTTTTGACCATTGGGACATCAGCAGATGTAACATAAGCAGAGATTTGGTAAGTGCTCGAGTCCTGGGATTTGCTGGAGTTTGGACTCTTTGAGATGAAAGACCAGGTGGAAAGAGAGGCCCTATCTTCCCAGTCAACCCCCCTGCTGAATGGAGCCTGGGGGAAGCCAGCAGAGCCTCTCAATTGTCCCACAGAATCACAAGAAATAATCGGTTGCTGTTACTTTTAATTGAGGTAAATTCACATAAAATCAAATTGGTCATTTTAAAGTGTACAGTTCAGTGGCGTTTAGTACATTCACGAAGCTGTGCAACCACCACCTCTTTCTCATTCCAAAGCAGTTCATCACCCCCAAAGCAAACCCTGTACCCATTAAGCAGGCACTCCGCATCCCCTCTCTCTCCCTCCTGGTGGCTACCCATCTGCTTTCTGTCTCTATGGAGACAGACCTTTTGTGCCTGGCTTCTTTCACTTAGTATAATGTTTTCCATATTCACCCAAGTTGTAGCATATAGCTGCTTCATTTCTTTTTGAACTAAAACAAATCATTGTACATGAATGTTCTTTACAGCATTATTCATAATAGCAAAAAGGTGAAAGCCACCCAGATGTCCATCAATAGATAAATAAATTTTGGTGTATACGTACAGGGGAGAATTATTCATCCATAAATTGCTATTATTTTGAGCGATTAGGTTTGGGGATATTTTGTTACTGTAGTAATAGATGATTGATGGAATTTTTAAGGTTAGTGACAACATGAACTATCAGTTCTTACATGGTGTCTACTACATGCCATGTACCATGTACTGTTTGGAGCACTTTGCATGTAGTATGCTTTAATCTTCACAAGAATCCTGTGTTTTAGGTACTGATATTTACCCCATTTTATAAATGGGAAAACAGAAATTAAATAGTTTGCCCAATTTAACCCAGATGATCTGATTCCAGAGCTCATGCCTTAGCCACTCACTGTACACAGGCCAGCCCTAAACCATAGGCCTGCTCTGGACGGTGGGAAGGTGTGAGTCCACGGCAGCCTGTAGCTCTGCTATGAAAGAGACGTCAGCCTGGCCCGTGTGGCTCAGTGGATCGAGTGTCATCCCACGGACTGAGAGGTCCCGGTTCGATTCCTGGTCAGGGTGCATGCCCAGGTTGGGGGCTCAGTCCTTAGTAGGGGGTGTGCAGGAGGCAGCCGATCCATGTTTCTATCTCTCTCTCTAAAAAAAAAAAATCAATAATAACATATTTTTTTAAAAAAAGAAAGAGGCATCACTCTCTGTGTTTTATACAGTTCATAATGAATGTCACTGGTAGAAATAATCAACAGAAATTAAAGCCAGTAGTGTTTAAAATCTATACAATGTGAAGTTTGACTCAGGAACATTGAACTTTGTAGAGATAATATCTATAAAGTAAATGTTCAAAGGCAGAAGTTACAATAAAAATATTTGCTATAAACAAATCACCCTGATCAATGGGTCAAAGCCTCACTGTAAAATTTGCATGGGAAGGAATTCCAATGTAATAACTTCTATGAAATAGAATATGAATGAAAATGGAAAGAATTGGAAATGATTTAACTGGGCTAATATCCTAAGAATCTTGAAATACCAATCAGAAAGAATATATGCACTCCTATGTTCATAACAGCACTATTTACAATAGCTAAGGTGTGGAAACAGCCCAAGTGTTCATAGATAGATGAGTGGATAAAAAAGCTGTGGTGTCCTGACCAGTTTGGCTCAGCGGTTAGAGCATTGGCCTGTGGTCCAGAGAGACCTGGGTTCGGTTCCCGCTAGGGGCGCGTACCTCGGTTGCGGTTTTTTCCCCGACCCTGGTTGGTCGTGCGGGTGGCAGCCACTTGATGTGTCCCTTTCATGTTGATGTTTCTCTCTCTTTCTCTTCCTCCCACTCTATCTGAACAAAAAAATGGAAAAAAATGTCCTCGGGCGAGGATAAAAATAAAAAAATAAAAGCCCCAAACCACATCCCGGGGCCTTCATGTGAACGGAGTCCTCTGGATTTGTGCCTCGTGGTGGCCCTGTCACATCCCTCGGATTCATAAACACATGGAAGCATATCGAACCAGGGGGATTGCTCATCCGCATTCCAGTCAGTGGGGTCCCCCTCAAGATATAATGGACGTGTAGTCATCACAGGGAGAAGGAAAGCAGTCCTTTGGAGACAGGCAACCGCAGACTGAGCCCCACATAAGCCATTGCCTCTCCCTCCTTGCTTGCAGGACTGGGGCCTGGAACCTTGGCAATGACACAGCTCTCTGCTCCCGGAGAAGCTGAACAGGTCTGGACAGCTGTCCGTGGGCTGAGCAGACAGATTGAAATGCAGGGAGCACTAATTTGTTAGGAATCCCTGAAGCCCCTTCTGTCACCGGCCATTACTTACGTCCTCGAAGCTTTCTACACAGCGCTTCTCACTCCCGAGCACATTCATAAACTTAATGCCTTTGTTTTTTAGGGGGAGAGAGTATAAGTCAAGGGCTACTGTAGTCGATCCTGGCCTGTGGCGCTGCACACTGTCACTGTTCATCTTGTCGAATGCTGGCAAGCTGGCTTCATGGAGAAAACAATTAACCTGTACAACTTCACTTTGGGAGAGAACTCGAAAATTCTCCGGATCCCCAGCCTCAGTGCTTTAGAAGCCAAACGGATAACGGAATAACTTCCTTGGTGGATGCTGAGAAATGGGTCCTTCACAAATACCTCCCCCCTCAAATTCAAGAAGAGTTGAGCTGGAATGCATTTGGCCGGGTGTTCTTATGGGTCATCTTGCAGTCACTTGTTGGGCACTGTGGGAATATGGACAAAAGGTCTTCATCCTCTTCCTTCTTGTACCGGGTGACCATTCCGACCCATTTTGATCTCACCCACCACTCCGCCTCTGCTCTTCCCGACTTAAAGTCCTAGAATATCAGGTCTGACAGGAACATGGAATTGCCTTATTTAACCTTCATTCCCCCCCCCCCCCCCCCCCCCCCCGTGGAGCAATGAGGCCTCGAAGGATGAATGAAATAGCCAGTAGTTATTCAGCTTAGCATCACAGGCTGACAAGACAATTGTGAAATAACTTGCCAGGCCATAAAGGAGGTCTTAGTCCCATCGCCGAGTCCAGTATTAGCACTTCCCATTTTGTCCTTGGCCTGTGGCTGACGTTAGCTGGAAAGCTCCCAAACCCGCATAATGGGGTAGATTAGAGAGTGTGTGACAGGGCCTGGCAAGTCGTTCTCACGTTACAGAAACTACACAGTTCAAAAAGCCCAAACTTTTTCTGGGTGGCAATCCATTTCAATTTAACTTGTATTGAGCACCTGCTGTTTATCAGGTGTGAAATTGTGCCTGGGAAATGGAAATCTCAGTGACCAGCCCCTGTCCTCAAGTGGTGGAGAGGGGCGAGGGTCCCCAAGGGAGGGCCCTGGTCAGAGCCCTGCTCCTTGGAGACAATCAAAAGTAACTCTCTACCTTCTGACTCAGTTTGGCCTAGTGAGGGCAGAGCCATTTTCCACTAATATATTTTTGTTGTATTGAGGTGGTCCCAGCAGTTAGTCAAATGTATCCTGAAGAGTAGGAGGGGCAAGACACACAGAAGAAACATATAGAAATTTCATGGTGGCTCGAGCTGGAATTTCATCCTGCTGAAGTCAAGACCCTTCTCTGGAAGAGTTTTGATTAAGTGTTCACTCTGCAAAGACATTGAAGCTCACCTGAAGGTGAGCTCGGGCCTCCCTATCCCTCCTCTTGGCTCATACACCACCAGTGACCATGACGAGTTGCACCTGGCCATGGCAACAGACTCATTTTTTAGAAAAGCCAATCTGGAACGCTTACCATGCCTAAAAGGAGCACTGACAGATAAGCAGCCCTCAGGATGCCATTTCCAAACATCCATCTCTAACGAGGCGTAGCTAACAAAATGTGTACGGTGATTATTTATTCCACCAGTGCATCCCAAGGTGATGGAATCAGTTGCATGTGAAATCTGCCTTGACAAACCATCCTGATTATGTAAGCTTTCTGCTGTGCTCCGGACCAGGAGGTGCCACTATTGACTGAAGCCTTTGATCAACACTTCCTACAAATGGCAGAATATAGATCGAAGTCATTGTCACGTCTGCAGTCATGCATCATTTCCTGGGATTGCAATCAGAGAAACAAGCTGCTGAATGGTGGGAAGTTTAGGGAGCTGCAACATACAGGGGAAAATGCTGTTTTTTTTTCTTGGGAGAAGCCTGTTGTGACTTCTATGGGAGATCAAGAAAGAGTAATGTGTGGAGAAGCATAGAAATCTAGGTGGTGGTGGCAGTGATTTCTGGGTCTCAGAGAACCCTGTCAGATGAGGGCTTTGTCTCTCAGCGTGTGCCCAATTTCCCCAGTGACAAAGGTCATACTTGCCCAGGAAATTCTGGAACCTCAGACTGCTTGCAGTTTATCTGATGTTCAGAAAGCAACATATTAGCACTTTATGGTTCAATTTCAATAGAGATGCATCAGTGTTTTTCTAGGACAGAGCGCCTGGGTCAAGTATTTTACTTGGATTCAATATAGTAAAATCTTGTTTAAAAGTGCTCATAAATATCATATGATCTGTATCTGTTCAAATTAGATACAGCTGCCAGAAACAAGCAGAAATAAAAGTGGCTTCAATAATACAGAGCTTTATTTTCTCCTATATAAAATAACAGATACCCAGAATAAGGTCAGAGTTCATCTACAGGCCTCTAGCTTTCATGGCCCAACATGGTTTCTGGAGTGCCAGCCATCACATCTGTGTTTTAAGCAGGAGAAGGAAGGGAGAAGGACAAAAATAATGCCTCCTGATGGAATCCATTTTATTTGAAGCCACACAATGACTTAATTTACTTTCATTGGTCATCCTTAGTTTCAAGAGAAGCTAAATATATATTATTTTAGTTGGGTACATTGCTACTCGGAATACTTTGTGCAGGAAACAGGCAGGCTCTGCCAAATCATTTATTGGGGGCAACCTCTGAAGCTTGGGTGGAAAGAATATTGCTTTAGAACCTAGACATAACTGCACTTGAGTTCTGGCTACATTGCTTTTAGTTGTGACAACGGGTAATTTATTTTGATTTTCTGGATCTGTTTTCTTAGCTGTAAAAATGAAAATACTAATTTTATCTGATGGGGCTGTTATAAGAAGTAGAGGAGACAGCTCATGTAAAGTGCTCAGCGCAGTGCCTGACATTTAAATAGTAGGTGTTCAATAAATGTTAGTGCCCTTCTTCTTTCCTGTGCATTATAATGAATTACCCACATGGCGGCCTTGACCTCCAGCTCCTCAGCTGTGACCCATCACGTAGAGTCCCTGGAAGAATGCCTAAGAGGATGACAGTCATATTTTTATAAGTACAACCACAGTGGCAACAACAACAATAAGTGGACACAGATCCCTAGCTTCCTCTGCACCAGGCACTGTGCTAGGTGTTCTACACAAATTATCTCATTTAACCCTTTGTCCTCTGCCCAGATCCTTGGGTCTCTTACCATAATGACCCTTCCACTGGCTGGCACCTGTGACTCTTACCAGAGGGCTTGTGGGCTTCTAGGGCTGCTTTGTCCACAGCACAGAGAGCCTGAGTGCCTGGAGGTTACTGCCCCTGTGGCCCTCAGTGAGTGATAGCAGGATTTGAAAGCTCAGATCCCTGTGTAACATCCTCCCTCATGTTCTGGAGGATCAGGCTGCAAAACTGTATTGTGCTTTTACTTTTCCCTATCCCTGCTTGCTCCCCCACCTCCCCTGATCAGAGCTTGTCCTAAATAAATCACCTGCAGAGGAATTCTCCTCTCAGGAGGCGGACCTATTAGCAACCCCCCTTCCTTTTACAAAAGGAAAATTGACGTTTAGACAGGTCAAGTAACTTGTCTGAGGTTGCACAACTAGATTGTGTAGAATTGTTGAATCCAGATCAGCCTAGCAGCACCTTGAAATCATACCTTCCAGCTGTGTATCTTCTCTGATTGGTGGCCCAGGATCTGCAGGGATAAAGTACCAAGGACTCTGTTGTGTTGAACTCCTTAACCAAACTGCTGGTCCGGCGGGGCATCACGTTTCCAAGGGGCACTGATGAGCTCATTGAAGTTAAGTCCTCAACAAAGGGTCATTAAGGGTGTCCTGAAACCCCAACTCTTCTCTTGAGGTTTGGTCCTCTTCAGTTTGGGGAGGGGCAATGGGGACACTGGAGAGAATGGAACATGCATTTGTCTGGCCAGCTGGAGCAGCCAAGTCCAGACTGGTTGTCAGAGGACACAGAATCCAAGGTGTTTGTCCCCCAGCCAGTCTCTGCCATGCCCTCTCCCAGGGCACTCTGCACCCGGCTGCAAATACCACGGTCAATCCTGCCCAGAAAATTGGGCTCAGGACTCACTGTAGTGTCTCCAAGCCATTTTGGCTTTATCTTTGAAAGAGTAACACTTTGGGCCTCCTCATTTCCAAAGGGCTCAACACTAGTCTTTTTCCTTCCCTTGAGCTGGAGGAGATTGTCAACACCATTTTCATGGAATGAGATGGGGAAGTAATAAAATTAGCAATAATCACTCAATAATTATAAAAAGTCCTCATTATCTGAAAATGCCTGACATCAGAAGCAAAAAAAAAAAAAAAAAGGCTCCTTGAAAGTGAATTCACTTAAAACATTGATCAAAAGATCATGGTTACTAGTAAAGAAAAACCAAAAGCCAAAAACACATCAAAATCCTTGTTTGTCATTTTGCCTAGAAAAATGACATGCATTATAAAAATTTTATAAAAATAAGTTTATCTTCTGTTGAATAAATTTTAGATCATAATAGCAACTATAAGCTAATTTTTAGAGAATGAATACCATAACATTTATTTTATAGGTGAAAATTTTTAAAAAATATTATGTGATTACATGATACTAAATTGTTCATATTTAACTTTTGTAGCACCATCCAAAAAAAAAAAGAGTAATTTTTATATAATACTTGAGTTTTTAAAAATAATTTCCCCCAAAGCCTCTTGCTATTCAAATACTTTGTTGTTGGTGGTGTTTTTTTGTTTGTTTTTTTAACCACTAACCTTGCTCTTTTCTCTCTTTATTTGGCAACTGGCTACCTCTGCCTGTACTCCTTGGTCAGTGGCTTAACTGACTGCATTGAGCATTCTCCAACATCACTTTCATTAATCTCATGAAATCTCTCATTTATTGCAAGGTTTGCAATTTTATTTTGCCATCCATTTGCATTGCATTTACAAATACAGTCAGATATTGTGGGCATCAGACCATCAAGAAGGGGCAGGCCTCCCTCTTCTGGCAGGAAGGAGTGTTTATATTAATTGTAAGGAGCTTGGAGTGGGGACCAATTTTTCAAGTACTGAACTTTAGTAGTATTCACTTTAGTGAATACTTTTGTGATATGAAACCTTTTGCTTTCTGGTGCCACTCCATATTTCAGGCGCTTGCATAATAAATATCCTGGGAATAGGTCCTCTCTGTGTATCTGTACAGTGTTTCAAAGTTTATGAAGCACCAATGACATTTTGTTTGATCCTCACCAATGTCTGGTGAGGAACTGTCATTTTTTAGATGGTCTTTCTGAGAGCCATCAAGGTTAAGTCACGTACCCAAGGTTCCCCAGGTGCTTGAGAAGCAGAGTCAGGCCTGGAACCCAGTTCTATTAGTTGTCAGTCCTGAATCTTCTTCTTGTTCATCCACAGAGCTGGTTTACCCAAGAGGGAAATGAAAATATCCTTTTGTAGAAAGAATTTAATGTAGCTAAAAGATACATCAAAGTTATAGTAGAAAATATCAGAACATCATTAGAATTCCTTTAATTAATTTTAAGGTTCATCGCTGTATTTATTTTAAATTCCATACTATGGTGGACTGTATTTTTTTGGTACTTGCATTCTCTGGAAATTCTTCAGAGCAACTGCACGTCCTGAATGGAGGCCTGAAATGCACAGACTCCAGATTCTGACACAAAACACTCCTCAGAGCTAGCTCCCCATCCAGGTTAAAAAGCCCCGTTAACTAATCTAATTTCTAAACTTCGCCAAAACCAAAGTTAGTTCCTCTGTTTGCAAACAGTCCATCATGGGCAAGAAACTCTCTCGTCCAGAATGACCATTTGGTTCACCTTGGCAGCATCATTTCAATAGGGTCAACAGCCCTCTTAATTATGCACTCTTCCTTAAGCAACAAGGTAAATGCTTCATTCATCAGAATTTTATCTCCTGGTTTTACTGTGAAGAGTCCCTTTGGTCTACTCCACTCAAATTATCAACAAGAATAAATCCGCGAGTTCAATATTACTGCAGAGCCATCCATTCATTAGGGCTCATTTTATTAGTCTTCTACAGCTTGGAGGTGCCAGGAAGTGGGCAGTCTGCTGCCAGCCAAGACTGAAATGTTACAAGTAGCCACACAGGCACAGTGGCCAGGCAGCTCCAAAGCAGTGCAGGGGGGAAGGAGGACCCACCTTGGGAGGGTCCTGGGGGGAGGCCAAGGGGAAGGAGCCAGTCTCTCTTCCTCTAATCACTTCCAGCTGGCAAAGCATTCTCTCCCCCATTTATTTCCAAGAATGTGACTAGAGAGGCCAAGGACTCCCAAGAATCATCCAGTGTATTCCTCTTCCTAAGCACTGGCTCCCATGTGCTGGCCTTTGACCGGGAGGGCTGAGGGTATTGCAGGAGGTCCACATCCAGCACTATATGCACTGACATTTTTCAAATGTTTCCAGATGCCTCTCGGATGAAGAAAAATAAAAATTCATCTAAGAGGTACAGAATTCACAATAGTTGTATCAATAGCCTTTGGGGGCATCTTCTTAGCCTCCAAGGACTTTTTCTCTGAGAACTAAGTTCATCCCACTAGTATAAACTGGCCCCTGGCACGTGTTTGTAGCATCTGAACCCTCTTTTTCCCAGTTGCAGCGAAAGGGACCCAACTCTTCCTCTATGGAAAGCTGAATAGAAAAGAGAAAATAATCCAAGTCCTTATTGACATTACCAAAGTGCCAAAGTTCTACTTATCTCTGTACTTTTCATTTGTGGGAATCAAAGATCCTTATCTCCATCCCTTTCACTCTCCCAATGTTTTGCTCAGTGTTTCTCATGTCCTGGTTTATGGGATTCCATTCCCAGACTCTGCAACCTCAGCCGGGAGGACTTTCCTTTTAGTTACTGATTGAGTATTTGGAACTTGCAACAAACAGTGCTACTAGATATATTTCAGGCCATCTTTTTTTTTTTTAAAAACCCAGTAAGTTTATTTCATGCATTGATGCAAAGTGATCAAGTCATTAACTCCTTGGCCTGATCCCTAAACAAGAAGTTATAAATTTGAATTTCTGCAAGAGAGATTTAGGCTAGAAAGAAGAAAAAGTTTCCTTCCCTACAGGTTGTGAGGTATTTAAGGGGATCATTGAGGGAAGTTTTGAGTTTCCTATTCTGAAGAGTTAAAAGAGGAAAAGAAAGCAAAATTTCCAGAACAACTTCAATGCTGTCCTACAGAGCAGTGGCGAGATAGATTAATTATCCTCACTTAGGATCTCTTCTGCTCTGTGATTTCATAAAAATGTCCCAACTTTATTCTGGACAAGATTCCTAATTTCAGTTATGAAATTCACCACACCAGCTCTGCTAGTTTCTCGAATGACACTTCACAAACATTCTCAGGGACAGACCCGCCCAGATGCCGTCGCCTAGGTGGGGGAGGAATGAAAGAGTTCATTCTCTCCTTCACCGTGGCTGGCCAGATGTGTCACTTGGCGAGCCAGGAATGTTTTTATTGCAAACTATGCTGTTTCCATTGACCACAATTCAAGAACTGTTAAGACAAAACCAGAAAAAAAAAAAATGCTGGTTTGTTTGATTTTCTGATGTGGGCTTGATGAGGTGGATGTTATTCCAGCGTCTCAAATCTTTCCCACTAAAACATCCCAAGGCATCCAAAGTCTCCTCATTGACACCATGGATACAGCAGTGGAGACAACTTTGCTAAAAAAAAAAGAAAGATTTTGTTGGTTTTTTTCTATACTGGGTGCAGCAAGGACCAAGGGTGCTCTTAACATGTTGTTGAGACAGCACTGAGGGCCTAGTTCTAAATTCGTTCATTTATTTTTTATTTATTATTTATCTATCATGTGAGGCACAGGGAAGTCAGCGTTGAACCAGACCTGTCCCTGCTGCTGACCACCTCGCAGTCTAGGAACGGAGTACCACAACTGTTAACTGGGATGCGAGAAGCCAGAGCACAGCACTGGGGCAGGGCGGGGCCACGTGAGGACCTGCTGGGGCCGGGCTCCGGAGAGGAGGCCAGCCTGCCTGGCTCCCAGCGGACACAGTTAGCTGAGGACAGCTGAAAATAACTCTTGTCTTGAGTTAAAGCTATGGCCTCTTAGTCTCAGCTCTGCTGTTTTTCACCTTAAGCCAGCCCGTAAATTTCCCTGAGCTTGTTCTCAGCAGTCAAGAAGAGCTTACAAACCTTCCTCAGAGAGAGCACGGGCGTGCTCTGTAAACCCCACGTGTCAGGGCAGGGTGCTTACCCTCGTGAGGCTGGGAGGCGACAGCATCGGGGACCACCTTTAGTGAAGAGAACGTGGGCTGAGGGGCAGTGCCAAGCGAGGGCAGTGAACTCCCGGAGAGGTCAAGCAGATTCCTATGAGGCCTGACACCCAGGAGCACGCTTCAAGAGTATGGACTGTGGCTGGACTTCCCTTTCAGCTTACAACAGCAGAAAATACAGGTTTTCCTAGATGACGGGGTCCACCATTTCTAGGATGGGAGTCAAAAATAAAATTTCCAATCCCACACCCCTGGCCTAGCAAAAAGACTCAATTTGTGTGCTTAGTGATTTTTTACCCCCACTCTCTGAAAGCTCAGTAATACTGACAAACCAGGCTGCATCACCATGGAGACGTGAACTTGCTGGGCACATCCTGGGGCAGGACAACACAGGCATCCAAGGTGCTTGACTCCATGTGCTGATTTCAGATACCAGGAAGGCCTCAATTCTTACTTTCTCCAAGGACTTCAGGGTTTGCTTTTCACGTTTTTTGTTTTTTTTACCTGTTCACTAGTATATACATTTCCTTTAATGAGGATAAAGGCTTTGCTCCCTAATTTGCTATAAGGGATAAAATTCTGTCCCGAGGAGAGAAAAGGGCGATGTCCAAAAAGAGATAGAAATGATGTACGTGATGTCCTTTGAGAAGGATGCTGGTATCTGGAAGCAGGTGTGAAGAAGGCCCAGAAGTACTCTGTGTTTGGGAACCCAGAGAAGGGCCCCCTGGCAAAAGGGAAGGGAGCAGAAAGGCTGCTGTCAAAATGCTGCTCTGCCCACAGTTATCTCTAGGCTTGGTCCTCTTTTTTTTTTTTTTACCCTCACCCGAGGACATTTTTCCATTTTTTGTTCAGACTGAGTGGGAGGGAGAGAGAGGAAGAGAGAGAGAGAGAGAGAAACATCAACATGAAAGGGACACATCGAGTGGCTGCCACCCGCCCGACCAACCAGGGCCGGGGACAAACTGCAACCGAGGTACCTGCCCTTAGCAGGAACCGAACCTGGGTGTCTCTGGACCGCAGGCCGATGCTCTAACTGCTGAGCGAAACCGGCCAGAGCTAGGCTTGGTCCTCTTAATGGTGCCTGGAATTGGTAGCTGCCACAGGTCTTCTGGAGTGATGGGGCTAAGATCTCGATTTTAGAAAAAGGAAGAAAAGGTGAATTTTGGGAAATATTGGGTTTACCATTGAACTTCACCTAAATTCTGGGATCGATTATTTGGCAGAGGTTCATGAGCCCCTTCAAAGAAAGTAGTGATCTTGAGTCACAAGCAAAGGCTCAATTAGGGATTTTAGCCTGTAGCCCATCTCCTTCCAGGCAAGTGCTGTATGCAACGGAGATAATGAATAAACATTTGTTAAATAAATGAAGGTAAATTTGAGATGATGGATGTTAATGAAAATATGACCTAAAATGGACAATCAGAAATGAGAAAGAAATATCAGAGAAAGAGAAAATAATAGATAAACAAGGAAAGAAAAAACAGAAAGAAATATGTTAGTAGTTGGGTGGTTGAATGAATGACTTTCAAATGAACTTGAGATTTAGCTCTAAAGCAAAAGAGTAATTGTTAAAATCTCTTGTTCTCTTAATGTTGGGGGAAAGAAAACAACCAAATAAAACAAGGAAAAAACAAACAAACAAACAAACAAACAAACAAAAACCATAGAATTGCACTTTTAATTTTTCTTCTGGATCTAAATTCTACATGAAATTTATTGCATGAAAATTATATTTTACAAACAACATAAGGCAACACAATGTGTTTCAACAGATACAGAAACATTCTTTAAATAGACCTTTTAATACTGATTCTCTATAAAAGCTGAAGACTTCCTATTGAATCATAACTCAATTAAGACATTTTTGCAGGAAACTATTAAAATACAGACCACATAAATTTCTTTAGAGACCCTAAAGGAAATAAATACATAACATGTCCGTTGGTAGTAGTTGGGTGGTAATCGCTCTCAAATATTAGATATAAGGATGGAGGTCTAGATTACGTAATACCAACAGGTGCCGGAAATGTTCATATTCTATATTTGTGATGAGCAAGAGAACTAAATATTTTAGATACCAGACATGCAAAGCAAATGTTATATTATTTTACAAAACCTTGGGAATTTGATAAAAATTCTCTCCCAGAGAGGTACTGTGGTATGGAAAAGGAAGAGTCTGGGAAATCATTCAGATAGACTGGTTTTCCAGTTAGCTCAACATTTACTCTGTGACCACCTTGGCTGAACTACTTACCTTCTCCCACTCTCAGGATTCTATTTGCTAGAATGTGGATAATATATATTATTTCAAGGTTGAGTGAAAATTAGATGACATAGTGTATTAGTTACTATTAGTTTCAGCTACAGGTAGCAAAAAAACAAAAACAAAAACAAAAATAACAGTGGCTCAGATAAGATAGATGATTATTTCTCACTTATGTTCTAGACCAGGTACCGTACCAGGTGCCTTCTAGCCTATAGCTCTACCACAAGTGGCTTTCATTCCTAAGACAACCTCACAGTCCAAAATGGCTGCTGGACCTCCACATTTCAGCAGACAGGCAGGAAGTAGAGAGAGTGCACTTCATTTCCTTTAAAAAGTATTTTTAGGCCTTGGCCGGTTTGGCTCAGCAGTTGGAGCGTTGGCCTGCAGACCAGAGAGTCCAGGGCTCGGTTCCCACTAGGAGCACCTACCAAAAAAAAAAAAGTATTTTTATTTACATCCCTTTGGCCAGAATTTTGTCACATGGTCTCATATAACTTCAGGGGAAACTGAGCAATGCCATCTTTATTCAGGGCAGTCTAGTGCCAGATTTAACAACAACAACAACAAATACAGGATATCCAGTTAAATTATAATTTTGGAAAAATAATAATTTTTAACATGTCCCATTCAATATTTGAGACATTCTTTTAATAAGAAAATTTTTATTGTTTATCTAGAACTCAAATGTAATAGAGAGTTCTATATTTTCTCTGGTGACTCTAGTCCAATGAAAACCAAGGGTCCCATTACTGAGGTGGGAGAAAGAACAAATATTGGGGACAGCCAGGACTCTCTGCCCCAAGAGCACTTGTGAAAGTGTGTTTCATAGAGTGGGTCTCCAATACATGTTGGTCCTCTCTCTTCTTTCTCAGGAGACAATGCAAAGCCAGATGGCAGTCACAGGAGTCATTGCTAGTAGAGCCAAAATTTGTTTTTGGAAGAAAACTGAGGGTAGTTTGAGTACACAAAAGCACGTGTACTTGGTTAAGACATTAGAGGTTTGTGCTGTCTGCATAAAAGGGACAATTTTGGCCTAAAAATTAACAAAGCACCGCCCTTTTCAATCACGAAAATGCTCAGTCTCATCTCTGCAGCATGTTCACTTCTGAGCACATCTGTAAGCTGTGGGCCCAGCAACTGAGTTGGCTGCAAGGGATGACGTGAGGCCTGCAGGGCAGTGTGGGCAAATATTTTCAATGTAGCGCAGTTCATATGAGATTGTTCTTTCTGAATGTAGTTTATCAAATGTTTCAGCTTCTGCTCAAGGCCAATCTGAGTTCCTGACCATAAAACCATGTCATCAGTATAATGGAAGAAGTCCCCAGATGCTGTGGCAGAGAGACTATGAGTTTGTTTTAGTTCAGGGGTGGGGAACTTCCGGCCCGAGGGCCGCATTAAGGCCTACGAAATCAGTACCAGCTAACCTCACACGACTTACCAAATTAGTCTGACCAAATAGAGCAGGCTAATTTTTAAGTTGATAGTTCTGTATGGCCTGCAAATGATGTTATAAATATCCAAATGGCCCTTGGCAGAAAAAAGGTTCCCTACCTTTTTTGGGTTTAAGGTAAAATAAAATGGAGCTAGAATGCAGTCTTGCTTGGCAGCATTTAGAATTAGAATTTGCTTTGTCAAAAAGCCCATTCTAATAGTAATGTTAGGTTATAGGCTTTGACAAAGAATTATTTGCCTGTAATTCACTTTGAGAATGATACATTCACCCCATACTTAAGTTTTCAGATCGGCAATAGCTTCTTAGCTGGTCTTCTAGCTGCCATTACCCTTGTCCTCCCTCCAAATCTGTTCTTCACAGAGCAGCAAGAATTATCATTCTAAAACATCTCAGTACAAATCCTGCCTGAGACCATTAATGGCTTCTTGTTGCTAGGCTGAAAGGCCCTACTCAGACTTTCCTTTTATTCTTGTTTTGCACTGCAGTGGGTTAAATAGTGCCCCCCACCCCCCAAAAGACTACATCAAACTAAAAAGTTTTGCAAAGTAGAGAAAACTATCAACAAAATGAAAAGACAACCTACTGAATAGGAGAAGATATTCACCAATCATACATCTGATTAGGGGTTAATATAGCCAAAATTTATAAACAACAACAACAATAACAACAAAATAAACAAATAAAAAAACCTACACAACTCAACACCAGAAAAACAAACAAACCAAACAATCCAGTTAAAAAATGGGCAGAACCTGAATAAACACTTCTCCAAAGAGTACATACAGATGGCCACTAGACATGATAAGATGCTCAATGTCATTAATCATCAGAGAAATACAAATTATAACCACAATAATATATCACCTCACACCTGTCAAAATTATAATTATAATAAAAAACCAACAAACAAGTGTTAGTGAGGATGTGGAGAGAAGGGAACCCTTGTACACCATTGCTGGGAATGCAGACAGGTGCAGCCACCATGGAAAACACTATGGAGGTTCCTCAAAAAATTAAAAATGGGACTGTCTTATGACCAAGCAATCCCATTTCTGTGTATATATCTGAAGAAACTTAAAACACTAATTCGAAAAGAGACATGCACTCCTATGTTCATTGCAATGTCATTTACAATAGCCAAGATGTGGAAGCCACCCCAGTGCTCATCAATAGTTGATTGGATGAAGAAGATGTAATACACACACACACACACACACACACACACAAAAGAATATTACTCAGCCATAAAACAGAATAAAATTTTACCATTTGCAACAGCATGGATAAACCTGGAGGACATTATGCTAAATGGAATAAGTCAAACTGAGCAAGGCAAATACCATATAATTTCACTTATATGTGGAATCTAAAGAACAAAATAAACAAACAAACAAAACAGAAGCAGACGCATAGATACAGAGACTGCTGGTTGTCAAAGAGGAAGGTGGCTGGGGGGCTGAATAACAAAGGTGAAGGGATTAAGTACAGAATGGTAGTTACAAAATAGTCATGGACTATAAAGTACAGCATAGGGAATATAGTCGATAATATAGCAATAGCTATATGTGGTGTCAGGTACGTACTCGAAATATTGGAGTGATCATTTTTTAAAGTACATGATTATCACACCACTATGTTGTACACCTGAAACTAATACAAACCAATATTGAATGTCAACTATAACTGAAAAAAAAAAGTAATATTACATTATAAAGCAAAAATGTGTGATTAAGTTAAGGATCTTAACAGGAGGAAATTATCCTGGATTATCCAGGTGGGCCCTAATGCATACTTCTAGAACAGACACGCAGAGGACAAGACACACAGAAGAGGAAGAGGCAATGTGACCATGGAGTAGAGATTGGAGTGATGTGACCACAAGCCAGAGAATGCTGGAACCTCCAGAGACTGGAAGAGGCAATAGACGGGTTCCCTGTAGCGCCTTCTGAAGGAGAATGTCCTTGCCAACTTGACTTTGGATTTCTGGTCTCCAGAACTGTGAGAGAATACATCCTGCTGTTTCAAGCTACCCAGTTTGTGGTCATTTGTTACAGCAGCCATAGAGAATGAAGGCAACTGCCATGACTATTACAGGCCTGTTGGATCTTTTGTTATTCCCAGGGTCGGTTTAAATGCCACCTCCTCAGCTGTGTCTCCCGATTGCCTTATCTTAAGGCAGCTCCCTTTCACTCCTGTCGTTCTCTTGAGTTTTTCCAGAAGAAGAGAGTGATCAAGTAATCACATGCTACTATTAGAAGTATTGAGAACTGAGGAAATGAGGCACAAAGACGATTAAAAGCTTGTCGTTTGTGGCACATTAAGTGGAGGGGCGAGGGACTAAATCCCTGCTGTCTGACTCCTTTCTCGCCAAGCTTTTACTGCCTCTCAGGAGCGTGAGGAAATACTGCCAATAATTGTTTAAGCAGCATAGATATATTCTTTTCTGCCTCAACATACTTATAAAATTAATAGACATTTGCTGTATTTTATCCCTCTTCCTCTCCAACAATCTCCTCTCTCCAATCATGCTTGTACACAGAGGCAGAGGAAGCATACGTGGGGAATGATCACTCCCTTTCACCGACATGAAATAGCCATTCTTAAGGATGAAAACAGCAAAACAGGGCCAATGATCGCTATTAAACCATCAAAACTGATGGTGCCTGCGGAAGGTGCATATTGGATATAGACTTGTACCGTGGTCTGCCACTGACAGTGGTGAGTAAATGAAGGTTATAAACATGTTTGATCTGGATATTTTCCTCTTTGCTTCAGGAAGTCCACCCTAATTATTCCTGGAGAAATTGTCTAAAGAGAAGCAACATTCCTGATCTGAATTCTCCAACAATGACTGACAAAGCCATTGTCCATTTTGGCATTCACATGTCAGAGTTAACAGATGTTTTGTAGGAATCAAGCTCAGAAGAATGACAAATTGGGTCCATATATTTCTAGGATGTGTATGTATTTTTGTAAGATGAGAGACAATATCATGGCCTTGGGAGCAGGATCAACATCAACATTTAGAGGAATAAATGACCAGGTATGCAGACAGAGCTGACCTAATTTTCCTAGACTATGACTTTTTTTTAAAATTCTCACCCGAGGACATTTTTCCATTTCCATTTTTTTGTTCAGATAGAGTGGGAGGGAGAGAGAGGAAGAGAGAGAGAGAGAGACATCGTTGTGAAAGGGACACATCGAGTGGCTGCCACCTGCAACACCAACCAGGGCCGGGGACAAACTGCAACCAAGGTACATGCCCTTAGCGGGAACCGAACCCGGGTCTCTTTAGACTGCAGGCCGACGCTCTAACCACTGAGCCAAACCGGCCAGGGCTAGACTATGAGTTTTAATGAGAGGTCAAAGATCTTAGTGATTAGGAGTTCCGTGGCAAATTAAATAGGGCAACAAATCCTTTGACTCTCTTCCTATTGAGAGATGAGATCCAATTCTCTCTCTTCAAATCTGACTTAATCAGTGTCTTGAGTAATAAAAACCTTGTGGAAATGGTGATCTAGAGCGTCGGAGGTTAGGTCAGAGGAAGCACTACAGCCCACTCTCAGAAGGCTACCTCTTGGAACCAGCTGCTAAGCTGTCAGAAGCCCAGGCACTATGTAGGGGCTCCAGCTGAGCTCCCAGCTCAGAGCTAGCATCACCACCAGCTGTTGGAGTGAGACATCTTGATTCTGCACCACAGCCAAGCCTTTTGATAACTGCAGCCCCAGACGACATCTGACTGCAATTGTGTGAAAAAACCCCAAGTGAGAACCACCCAGCTGAGCTTAGTCAACTCGTAAAGCCATGAGAAATAATAAATTGTCATTGTAAGCTACTAAGTTTTGGTTGGTTTGCTGCAAGCATAGATAATTAGGACAGACTTTGGTACGTGGAAGTAGAGTGCTGCCATAGTAAAACTTCAATCATGGGACATTGGCCTTCAGGCCAAGCAGCAGGAAGCAGCTAGGAGTTCCTTGAGGAAACTATGAATGAAAATGAAAAGGAAAAGTAGACAATTATTATTGGAGGCTGAAAAAAAGGCATCCTTTGTTTTGTAATGATGGGTGATTTGGTACATTTTTTCTTGTGGTAATGTGAAAAACAGAAAATATACCTACAAAATAGCAGATTTGGCTAAGGAGACTTCTGGTCAGAATGTGGACCGTGGCTGCCGGTTTCTCTTAGGCAGTTATAAGGAGGTATGGATACTGAAAGATGAGCCCCAAACTGACCGTTTCAGTTTCAAACTAACTGAGGTGAAATATAAAGAAGCAGAATTTCTGGATTTAGAAACAAAGCTGCTTCTCCGTCCCAGGCTCTCTAGTTGGAAAAACTCTGTCAAAGTAACACAAGATAACACAGATATTGATCCCCTTGAAGGCACGGCTGTAAGATACTAGTTGTTAAGCTTTTAGAAAGTTTTGAAGAGTATGCATCACAGACTCTCAACTAGACAGAAAAGTTTTGAAGGAATCTGAAGGGTATTGTTTCACAGCACCTGACTCAGCCCAAGGCAGAAAAGGGCCCCTCTCAAAGAGATCTGTGGTTGTGTATTTTTACTACTAGAGTGAACCCAAAAGAGTCCTTAGGAAGCTCACGTACATTTAAGAGCTTTGTACCGATGGAAGCACCATCAGCTTGGACTAAAAGGGATAGAGACGGTTCGAAATGCAAAAAGCCATCTATGGTGTAAGAAGGCTACTAAGTTGCAAACATGGCCACTTGTTATGGAAAAGGAAGAATAATTCAGGATGCAGAATCAAAACCCCAGTGGGTGGAGCCAAGAGCCACAGAAAATCATTTCTGGGAAGCATGACTGGGCATTTGCTAGTTAAGGATCTGGAGACTTGTGCCTGCCTGTATTTCAGAATTACGGTGAGCCAGTGACTGCTATGTGCCTCTCATTTCCCCCTTTTTTGAAAGAACATTTTAGTGAAATTATTCTATCTTCATCTCACCATTATATGTTGTATGTGTGTGGAGACAGGATAGACAATGTGTCTCTTCATTTTACAGGTCTTCAAATTAAGAGGAACTGTACTCAAAGAACTGCATCCAAGGAGCCTCATCTGCATTGGGACCTGATGTAGGTAATAAATCTTGGTCCTCAAGCCTGAGTTGATGCTGCAATGGAATGACATTTGGGTCTTGGGATGGGATGTGTGTATTTTCCTTATGGAGGAATGTCAATAACAATTCTACCAGAGGGAAGACTAGAATAGACTAAAGATGATTGTAAACTTTTTGAACAAACCTCTTTTGTTTTTAAAGAGGCAGTGTCTAATCTCTTTCCTGTTGAATCTGTGTTGGCCTTGGTGAATTGTTAGACCAATGGGAAGTTGAGTTCTGGGATTTCTGAGAGTATGGAATAAGAAGCCTTGATATTCCTTCCTGGGTCTCTCGGAGCATTTACTTTAAGAGTACTCAGTTTTAGAACCCACTGCCATTCTGCAAGAAGCTCAAAGCCCATAGATACTATGTACATATGCTCAGTCAGTAGCCCTAGAATATCTCCCAGCCCACAGCTAACACTGACTGGCAACCATATGAGCTGTCATCTTGGGCATCCAGCCCAGTTGAGCCTTCAGATGACTGTAGCCCCGGCCACCATCTCACTGTAACCACACGAGAGACCATAAGCAAAAACTTCCCATCAAAGCCCAGTCAACCCACAGAACCATGAGAGATAATGGTAAATTGTTGTTTTAAGCCATAAGATTTGGAGGTGGTTTGCTATGTAGCAATAGATAACCAGATTAGACTAAATTTTAGAGGGGCAACAGTCATGGCTTCAGAAATCAAGTTCCTCAATTATTAGCAATGTGACTGTGGTCAAACCACCAAAAATCTCTGAGCTTCATTTCTCTCATCTGTTAAGTGGGAATCATAACATACCTAATGGGTTTGCTTTGGGGATTAAAAGAGATAATGCATGAGAAGCAATAAGCACAGTGACAGGGTCTTAGTGAATGAGTCAATGCGTAGCTCCTGTGGTTAGTAAGTCAGTGTGAGTCATCTGCTTCTTTCTAAAAGGTAGATAAAGAGCTTGGGGCATGTAGGAGGGACTAATTTAAGAACCTGGGTTTTTGGTCTTTGCTAATAACCTAAGAGTAAAATGATATAATTAACTTCTTTGCATTTGCCTTTCATTCGTTTCATAAGCCAAGAGGGGTTTTTGAGAACTGAAGAAAAGTTTCAAAGAAATTCTAGGGTCAGAAGAAATATAACCACCTGGCTTTTGAAATGTGGCTATTTCAATCCCTTAGGTGGCAGGCCTGGTTTAGGAAGGCACAATGAGCAGTTGAGCAGACCTGGTCCTTGTCACAGTGAGATCTGTGGGCTTTCTAATGGAGAGAAGAGGAGGAAGGCTCTTGGAGGTCTAGGATGGTGCTTTTGTCCAGTGTATGTGTGTTAGGGTCGGGGGGGGGGGGGGAGTGTGGGGGTGGTGCTGGAATTTCAGAGAGGACCAGGGAAAACTTAAAAAATGCTAGAACCTGCAGAGAGATCTAAAGGAACATGATACTGGTATTCAGTGTATTATTATACTGATGTGTTGTCATTCATTCATTCATTCATTCATATAGGCATTAACTCATTCAACAACTATTTATTGCATGCCTCTATGTACTCTGTGCTATGCTCTGGAGACCCATAATATATAGGGGACAATCCCTCTCTGAGGGGCTCATAATCCAGTGGGGGACACAGAAATGTAAACAGGGAGTATAACCAGAGGGTAAATACCACAGTAGAGGCCGTGTGAGAACACAGAAGAGAGGCCCCAGTCATGGCATCAAATCTGCTCTACCTCGTGACAAAGTCCAAAAAGGAAAAGTGATTTGGGCATGAACTATCTGAAGAAAAAGGACAGGTTCAGGATTGACAACGAATGAGTTGTAGGCATTTGCCACAAACAAACCAAAGGCACAAAAGGACAAGGCCCACTGGCCTCCTGGGGACCACAGACTGGCCCCTGCTGAAGCTCAGTCCTGGAATCTGGTGGGTCTGCTCCAAGCTTCCCATGGGGCCTGCAGAAAGGGAGCATCTCTCACAGGCACAGATATAAAGCAAAGCATTTCAACTATGTCTTGCTTTTGGCTCCCAAAATGACTTCTGTGTGGGCAATCTTTTTCTTCATGTATGCTATTACTATTTATTGTTCATGTTTTAAAATATTAAAAAGCTAAAATAAACTTCCAGAGTTCAAAATGGCAGACTGTGATTAGAGCCAATGTTCCTTTACTGCCAATGTTGGCTTGTCTACCAAGTGATCTCATGCATACTTGGTGAAACTGTGTCTCCCCACTCCCATCTTCGTCTCTCATCTCCCCCACTGTCTACACACATGAGGTTCTCATCAACATCAGCTGTGGTCAAAAGACAAGACCCAGGGTGAAGTTTACCCTGAACTCTCTCTGGGGCTTGGCTGAGGGAGTTACTTCTATCTGTATTTGGGAACTAAATTTCCTACTTGGGATAGGGATCCGAGTTGATACTTCTTTCAGTGACAGCATAGAACTCTCTTCTTCCTGCTCAACTGATTGTCTAGCCTGAATCAGGAATTAATTTCTCCCTGGATTTATAACACAACGTGGGCCAGCAGCCATGGCCAGACACAGTTCCAGTGCCATGTTCATTAGCATCAGGTGGTGAGGGAAGCAGTTCTGGTGTGAGAACTCTCTGAGGGCAGGAATCAGACCTTCTTTCCTCACTTTCCAGCACCTAGAACGCTCTCTGACAGCTGGAAGGTACTCAGTAGTAATTGTTGAATTTTTCCTGGATATCACCCAAGCAGACAACTGCTCCCAGATTCACCTTATTATGAGGGGGACTTTTCTGTAGCCAAAGAACAATAACAAGAATGGTAATAAAAAAACCAATAACATTTATTGAGCCCTGATGCTTTGTCAGGTACTAAGGTAAGCACCTTACATGCATTACCTCATTTGAAACTCAGAACCTCCAGTACATAAGTATCATTACCCTCATTTTACAGATGAAGAAATAGATCTCAGAGTTGAGGTGACTTACAACAACCTGGTTGATGGGGCTTGGACCTGAACCTAGGTTGGTCAGGTTTTTTTTTTTTTTATCCTCACCCGAGGACACTTTTTTTGTACAGATAGAGTGGGAGGGAGAGAGAGAGAGAGGGAAACATCGATGTAGAAGGGACACATCGAGTGGCTGCCACCCGCACGACCAACCAGGGTTGGGGACAAACTGCAAGCGAGGTACATGCCCTTAGCGGGAACCGAACCCGGGTCTCTCTGGACCACAGGCGGATGCTCTAACCGCTGAGCCAAACCGGCCAGGGCTAGGTTGGTCAGTTTTGAAGACTGTTTGTTATCCATGATATTGTGTAGTGGATGCTGGGCTGATTACTGGAAGGGCCCAACCCTGCAGAGTAGACCAGGTACCAGGGAACAACTTGATATTTGGGGATGCTATCAGGTGTCAACTTTGTCTAGGGTATACCTCAACTCTCCTATGGAGGTCTGGGAAGCAGGAGCCAGGCTATGCAGTGAAAGGGTGGGTTTTGGTATTCAAGTAGCAAAGAGATAAATGCCATCTGAATTCCCACTTAAAATAAACAAACCAGCCCCAGGGTTCACATGGCCAGAACAGGGGCTGAGGGATTCAGTAGGTCTGTTTACTCCAATCTCTATTTGACCTTGTACTACATTCACAAAGCAGCTCCCCATGAATGCAGAAACCTTTCTTCTGCCTTGGGAACATTTCCATACAAACAGAAACACTGCGCAGATGACAAAAATTAAGATGTACTTTCCGGTTCGCCTAGTTGTATTATTTAAAACAATTACTGTATGATTTTGCTTTCACATAGCCATGGAAACCCTGCTGAAAGGATTTAATACAATTTATTGTGTGAAGCTGAAGAAAAAATCTGTTTCCCCAGTGCTGGAAAACAAAGCAAGTCAATTCCTCCCCACTTCCTACAAGGTGTGATGGATGCAAATTGTTGACCAGTGACCTCACCGCAGGCAACGGAGCTTTCTGGGAAAGCATTTTGGAGATAAGTGGACCTGCTTCCTTTAGATGTATTGGAAAACAAAGCTGGTGCCAGAGGAATGATAATCTCCTTTGATGTGCCCAGAGCTGATTTACTATTTCAGACAGGGAAGCACAGCTCTGAGTGGCAGGACCACAAAGCTCTGCAGTAAACACAAGAGAGAAATCAACCCTGCCAGGTTACGCCCCCTCCCCTCCATTCACTGGCTGCTCTCACAGGTATCTCAGGCCTCAGTGATGGAGTCCAAGAAGCAGAGTAGCTTCACGCCAAGCTCTGATGAGAGGGTGGGATCACTTTGCAGCTTATCAATACCTATGACGTAGTTTGAGAGCAGCCATTCTCAACCTTGATTGTATTTTCAGAAACCCTGAGAGGCTTTGGGAAATACAGATGCTTAAGCCTCAGATCTTACTGATTAGATTAGAAACTGCAAGGCTGGGGTAGGCCCTGGTCTTTTTAAAGAGCCCACAAGGGGATTCAAATGTGCAGCCAGGATGGCCCCATTGTCCCTGGACTTGCACTTCTTCAGAATGAACTCTTTCTGGTTCTTTCTGGTTCCCATCCAGAGACCCAGTGCCTGCTGATCTGTAAAACGAAGAGGCCTGGTCTAGCACAAAACTCCCGTCTCTGCAGTTCAATTCTTTGTCCCTAGTTTCATGTGTGGTAGGGAGAACATGGATTAAAGCACAAGCTGGGATGCTGGGCTTTTCTGGGCTATTTTGGCAACTTTCTGTGTGCATCTGTAATAATTTCACAACAAAGTGTTAAACAAAAGTATAGCTGAAGACTTGGGTTCAAATTCTAGATTTGTTATTTACTAGGTATGGGACTTAGGAAAATAACTTATCCTCTCTGAGCCTTTTTCTTCGGAAGATGAGGATAATTATATCTATATTTTGCATACTCAAAGGAGATAATAAAAGTGTAAAATCTAGATGTTAATACCATAATAACCTGGTTATTATTAACAAGAAAGGAGCAAGAGGAGAGACAAAGTAATATAGACATGCCATTTAAACAGCTTTGCCAGGAAGACAATTTAACACTCTCCAAGTCTCTTCCCACAGATGGCTGGGGAGAGGGGCTGGACAGAGGCAGTTTGGATGCATGCCCAGTAAGGTCTGGGTGACGTGGGAGGATGCTTACCTGTCAGTCACACCTGAGAACTGGTAACTGGCCAGAATAGACATGGCTATCGCAAGGGCATGAAATCTGAGATACTTCCTTAGCAAAGGAAGTTTTCTCCCTTGCTGCTCCTGGCTTGCATGGCTCTCACAGTCTGCATTTGCCCATGTAGCTCATGGCCACATGGGATCCACACAATGGCCTGATGGGCTGAATCTAGCCTGGTGCTCTTCCAGCCTCAGCCCCACCATGGAATGGAAACTCTGGACCCTGGCTATGCTTCTAGCTCTACTAAAGCCCCAGCCGCACCTTTTCCAGCTAAAGGGAAATGGGACTTTGGAGACCAAGGGATGTAACTACAGAAAAATAAAGCCTTTTACCACAGCTCATTCTCCTGTGGGGGCCTCCAGAAATGCTCATTCCAATAGCACCCCAAGAACCCCACTCTCACTAGTGATGGAGGAATTCAATTCTCTGGTAACAATGTTAGCTGGGGTTTCTTTGCCCTTTAAGGGTTAGAGGAAATTGTTCAAGTCCTCAATCTACAGATCATGGGATTTCTAATTACTTTCTTGTGGGAATATTTTAACAACTTAGAGCCTTATGGTCACCTTAGTTTGTGAGTGCTGGCTTCCACGAAATTGCCTGACCACACCATTTGGATTGCTTAACCTGAATGTGCAACATAGTCATTTCTCTTATCTTCCCCCTGAACCTCTCACAGGGTTCGGGAAGATGAAGGGAATAACACTGTAGCAACAAAAATGACTCACAACATAGTGTTCTGCAATCCTGTTTCTGAGGTTTCCTGGCCACCCCCATATTGCTTAGTTCTCACCTCTCCTGCTCCCATCCTCTTTCTTGTATTTTTTCTTTATCTCTAAGTCTGTGCACATTTCTTATGTGGAACAATTAGGTATTACATTTATTTCCTCTTCTTTCCTCCAGAGATCTTATTAAAATATGTCCTGGCACATCCAGCCCTGCCCCTCCCCCACCCCCTCCCCCACAAAGCTCCACTGAGCTTCAGCCCCGACTCCCACCAGGTGTGATGATAACAGCAGGACCCTGCTTCCAGCTCAAGCTCAGGGTCCAGCAGCTTTCCACCCTCCACAGTTTCCCGCCAGTCCCGTGAACGTCCAAGGAATGAACTCAAACTCTTCCTTCTTTCCAGGTTCAGATCTGAAGACCACACTCTGGACTTGGGGGTTCAAAAATCCAGGCTTTTGGGGGAATAAAAAAAGGGGGGCTTAGAGAGGCCTCTCATACCTTGAATAAAGAATGACATTTTCAGAGACCCAAGAAAGATATTTCATCTGAAACACACAAGTTTATGAAAATTGAGGAAAATGAGCTGGGGGCCTCCTACCAAACCCCACACATTCAATGAGAATTTGGAATCACATTGCTGCCCACAGGCATCGGACCAACAAGCCCACCTGGGACGGCCCGGGCCCCGGAGACCAGGAGGCTGGTGGTCTGCTAACTCTTACCCCGTTTGTTCTTCTTCCTGGGCTGATGACAGGAAACTAAGAGTCTTGAAGAGATAACTGAAAACAGAAGGGATCCAATTAGTTTCCACTGTCCAGGAATAGCTCCAGAAAGTCAGCATCCCCTCCCCTTTCTCACAGATGTTTCTCTGCATCGAGCCGGATGCAAGGTGGCCTTGCAAGAAGGCGTCCCCCAAAATCAGCCTCCCCCCGTGCTGCCGCGGACACTGTTCATCCCTCCGTCAGAATAGACTTCCCCTCTGCTTGTATGTTGGGTCTCTCTTCCTGCTGACACCCTGCACTAGCTGGTGAGGTTCTCGAAAGCAGAAAACACTTACTTTCCAACACCTAACACAGTCTCTGTTCAGGAGAAGTCACTTGATAAATATTTGAATAAATGAATGAATGAGAGCTCACTAGGCAACGATGCTGAGTTTGCTAGTGTTATTTATTTTAATATCATGAAAAACAGAGAGGGCATTATCTCCTGTTCCTAACAAACTTGTGATTAGTTCATCAACAAGTTATGACTAACGGCAGCTGCCGCTAAGAACCAGGTGAGAGGGAAGCAACGCCAACTGCATTCTTAGAGAAGTTTATGACCAACTGTAAACAATGATGCTACATCACATCGTTAGGCCTGTTCTTTGGCACCCAGCCATTCTTTAGAGCTTATAAAGTGCTTTGTTTAATGTAAAAATATTCTAGCACGGATAAAGGACAGAGCATTTTATATTCTCGTGTCAGTAATTACCAGCTAGTCTGTGATAGGGCAGGATTAAAATTCAGATCTTTAGGACGTCAGACTCTGCTCTTGTATACTTTTCTTTGGGATAACTCATTTCTGGAGAGAGAAACAGAATACTTCTAGCAGGCAGGGATGTGTCTCTTAGTGGCAAAAGGCAGGGCTCAGTTCCCAATGGCCCAGTGTCCTTCCTCTGGGATCCTCTGAACCTGGCTTGTGGCATATCTGGACTCCTTCGTTTCCAGGTCTGGACTGGCACTGGGCATGATGATGGACAGTGAGCAGTGGCTGAGACTTTTGTCAAATCTCAATGCTATTGGTTATTTGTGACCTTAGATAGAGATAGCATGACGTGTACTCATCTATACATCATGGAAAATCAGCCCGCACGTACTTGTTGATTACTTGTTTTTGAGAACAGTAGGCACTGGTCTAGGAGCTGAGGATACCAAGGTGAGCAGGAAAGTTTCTTCCCTTACTGTTTAGTAGAGAAGATGAACATTTAACAAATAAATGATTATAGAAATATGCGAATTGCTGCGAAGAAATGCAGTGAAAGTCAAGTATGCTGTAATGGGAGCAGTGGTGGAGGCTAAGAACAGGGGCGTCCTGTGTTGCTGTGCAAACTGTAGTCTGTGTAAGTGGCGCCCCCTGGAGTTGCGTACTATACAACTTATCTTATCCAGTCCTGGCTAAGGAAGGAAATGACATGTGCACCGACAAGGATGAAAAAGATTGGCTACATATGAGTGAAGTCATATGGTACGTGTCTTTTTCTTACCAGCTTATTTCACTTAGCATAATGCTCTCCAGGTCCATCCATGCTGTTGCAAAGGGTAAGATTTCCTTCTTTTTTTATGGCTGAGTAGCATTCCGTTGTGTAAATGTACTACAACTTTTTATCCACCTATCTGCTGATGGACACTTGGGCTGCTAATGAACAAAATGAATTAGCAAGCAAGATAGAGACAGACTCATAGAAAGCATGCTGACAGCTGTCAGGAGGGGGCGTTGGGGGACTTGTTGGGGGGCATGGAGGGATTGAGCAAAAAGGGGGAAAAAAGAGAAAAAAACTCATGGGCAACAGTGTGGTGATTGCCAAGGGCAGAGTGGTAGGGGAGGTGGAGGAGGCTATAGGGGAGATAGATGGTGATGGAAGGAGACTTGACATGGGACGGGGAACACACTACACAGTGTACAGATGGTGTGTTGTAGAATTGTGCACCCGAAACCTGTATAATTTTGTTAACCAGTGTCACTCCAATAAATTCAATGAAAAGAAAAAAAAAAAAGTTTGGCCAGGTAAAGAACAGAGGAAGCGCCTCCATAAAGAGGGAATGACATGTGCAAGGGTCCTGGGACAGAGAGAAGCTGAGTATGGCCAAAGAACTGAAGGGAGACTCCGCAGATAGCGACAGACAGAGCGGTGGGTGCTGCCCGGGAGGAGAAGGAGGGGCCCATCAGGCGTGCCTCCTGGGCCTTTCACAGTATGGAAACGGCCTACTGCAGTAGTCCCCCCTTATCTGTGGTTTTGATTAGTAGGTTCAGTTACTCACGGTCAATCACAGTCTGAAAATATTAAGTGGAAAATTCCGGAAGTAAACAACTCATACGTTTTAACTTGTGTGCCATTCTAAGTAGCGGGATGGAAGTTCTTGGTGTTCTGCTCTGTCCTGCCCTGGATGTGAATCACCACGTTGTCCACGACATCCATGCTTTATGGTCCTCACCCGGTAGCCACTTAGGAGCTGTCTGGGTTAGCAGATCAGTTATCAGAGAGGGGGAACATTCACGTAACTGTTAATGTAGTATGTTGTTATAATTATTGTTTTATTATTAGCCGTTGTTGTTAGTCTCTTACTGTGCCTAATTTATAAATTAAACTTTATCATAAGTATGCGTGTATGGGAAAGCACATAGTAAATGTAGGGTTCAGTACTATCTGCACTTTCAGGCGTCCACTGGGGGTCTTGGAACATAGCCTTGGTGGCTAAGAGAAACTACGTATTCTAATTGCAAGAAATTTCATGATCTGATTTATGTCATTTTGGCTGCCACTGGGGCATAAGGGGGGCAAGATTAGAGGAGGAGAGAACACTCAGCAGAGGCTATTCCCAGTTAGTTTCTACAGTGCCTGGCAGACAGAGGGTGCACACTGAACCCGGCTTCCTTTTCCTGCCCTCTCTTACAATTGTGACATACTTGGCAATTACCAAAGCACTTAGAAAGTTTTTTTTTCTTTATTGTTTTAGAGATAGAGGAAGGGAGAGAGAGAGAGATGGAGACATCATTGAGAGACCATTGATTGGCTGCCTCCTGCGTGCCCTTCACTGGGGATCAGGCCCAACGTGGGCACCTGCCCTGACCGGGAATCAAACCGGTGACCTCCTGGTGCAGGGTCGACGCTCAACCAGTGAGCCACACCAGCCGGGCTATCAAAGCACTTTTAATTCATTATTTCATCTGCTCTGTATAGTAGCCCTAGGAAGTAAAGTGGGTTTCTATCATCCCCTGCACACCTGAAGTAACTAAAATTAGAAGAAAACATGGTTTTCACAAGACCCAACAGCCTTGACTGATCCCTAATTCTACCATATCCTGTAACATCCAAACTAAGTTATATCATTGCTTACATTTTTAAACTCTAAAAAGTAATGTTAAGTTTCCAGGAGTCATGATTTGCAAGCAAAAAAAAGAAAGAAAAATTCCAATGAAAGAGCTGATATTTTTCCTGGGAACAGCCTGGGTCATCCAAACTTCAGATTAATTGAGTTAAGAACAGTGTATTTCATTGGCGTCACAGTGGCTCTCCCTTCTTTCCATCTTTATTTACCCTGGTGTGGCCCACTAAAAAGAATCCAGTGTGCTCTAAGTCTCAGAAGATATATTTTTGCTCATTAATCACCAAACAGAGGTTAAGACATAAACAAATCAACATTATTTATACTGAATGAGGCAAACATTCCTTTCAAAGACTTTCGTTTCCTCTGGGAACATGGACTACCTGAGCCGTAGCCCCCAAAATATGTATTTAATTTACCTTTTAAGGAAATGCCATCTCATTGCCAAACCTCAAACACAACATCCCAAGTGGAAGAAGATGTTTCAAGTATAAGGAGAAAGAAACACTGAGATTTAAAAGCCTCTCAGTTCTCTTCCTCTGGGGACTCCATCTGAAACTATGTGGATAGTGTTTAATGTTCTGCAAATCTACTGAAAAGAGATTTTTGTCACAATTGCATTATAATGTTTCCCCACCAAATCCCTTCTTGTCTAGGAGCTAACAGCTCAAACCTTGAACAAATCCTTCCCAGACCTTGTTTCCAACACCCTCATTAGGAAGGAGGCAGACTTGAGGGGGGCTCAGGCTTCCCTCGCCTTTGTCCCTGACCCTGGGGGATGCCAGTTAGGTTGTGCGTTCGGGGTTTGAGGACTAGAATAGGCGATTGGCCCCTTTTTTTGGCCAGAGTTTTGTCAGAATTAATTCGCTTGGATTTGGGTGTTTTTTTTTTGCTAGAATCTCTATGGAAATTACTAATCCTGAGCATGACAAGCAGAGTCTCCGTGAAAACATAAAACTTATTAGCAGTGGAACAATGTGGCCTGGTGGCACCTGGAGAGCAGGACATGTGAAGAGGGGAGCTTCTCAGCAAGCTGGGTGGGAGACCTGGAGACCTGGAGACCTGGAGACCCGAAGCTGCCCTGGCCCAAGGCAGGTCCAGTGGAAGGGTGGGCGGGGACTCGGGAGAGGCTGCTTGTGGGATCGCTAGGCTGCCAGACATGCCCTCGCCCTCCTTGGTTTCACGGTCACCCCTGAGAACCACCCCCTTTCCTGTGGCCCCTGCCCAGAGGTGGAAGGAAGGGGTGGGTGCAGATTTTGTGTGGCCACATCTGCGCATCTGGGGGGCTCAGATCTCAGTTTCGAGGAGGGGGCTCAGAGGGGGCCTGGCTTGGCTGTCACACAGAGGCAGCGGCAGGGGTGGCTCCAGGGTGATCATAGAGCCTGTTCTCAAAGGCCTCCCGGATGTCCACCTCTGCCACTCCCCACCTCCTCCCAGTGCACATGTTCTCTCTCAGAGGCCCTTGGAGATACCTCAGCACACACCACACCTGCTGGGATTTATCTGTGCACCAGTTTGTATCCTTTAGGGCTTCTAGATTCTGAGCGACAGAAAGTGACTCTGATTAGCGGGGCAAGGGGTTGACTGAGAGGTAGATCAGGCACCCATAGAATCAGGACACAGCTGAAACACCAGAGAAAACAGAATGGAGGCAAGGTGGCCCTGGCCACAAGGAAAGGGAAGCCCCCAGAGTGGCACTTTAGCAAATCTGTGAGCTCAGGGTGCCACCCTGAGATGGAGGGACTCTGACCATGTCACAGATGCGGGGACCCCCACGTAGCTCTCACAGTGGAGGCAAGCATCTGTCCGCTGAGCTTCACCCAGCCTCGCCCTGTGATGCTCCCCGCTGAGGGAGGCGGGAGGGGAAGCAGCTTCTGCTTTCTCTATTCAGAGAGCAGGTTCTTGGCATTACCGTCCCCAGAGACTCACACTGGAAGGAAATCAGGGTGCTGTTACGGAAGGTGCCTGGGTGTGGGACGAGGATGAGGGAGGACAGGTTTACTACATTTTCTCTCTCAGCCGGACTGAGCCCTTGCTGGCAGAAGATCGGGTGGTGTTTCTGTCCTCTTTGTACCCCTGAGAAGGTCCCCTGTTTAATGTAAACATCCCCAATCAGTGTGCAGACTCGAAGGGTCTCAGACCGGGTGGGCTTGCGACTGGCTGCACCTTCAATGCTAGCAGAGAGAGCCGCAGAGAGAAGTGTCACCTCCCCCTCCTCCTGCGTAACTGCTGCCTGTGGACACTGCTCCCTGGGGAGCTTAGGAACCGGGTGAGAGGCTCCGTGGGCCCGGGGAGCCTCTCCCAAATTCCCGGTGGTTGCCATCCCAGCGTTTCAGGAGAATCTCCCAGGGCAGGCAAGAGGCAGCAGTGAGTGCAGCTGACAACCTGAGACAGACCGTCACCTTTGCCTCCCCGACTGACCCCTTGCTGCCTAGAGGCAAATGATGGCTGCCTTTATCCTCTTCTTTTCTCCCCTCCCACAAACTGGGACCCTGAAGTGCATGCATTTGTTTCCCAAGTCATGAGAAAAATATACAGCACCTCCTACTGCTGGGGGTTGGAGTTTCCGTTTTAGCCCAGGCTGAGACCTGGTTTCATCGAGAAGAGCAGAGGCTCTGTGATGTCGGAAAGCCGCCTCCCCCCCGCCCCGGGGGGCCCTGTTCCCTTCTCTACATTGACAGGGGCAGCGGAGTGAGCTTCAAGTGTCCGCATTCTCGACAGTCCACCCTGCAAACGGGGGTCCCGCTGCTGGGCCACACAAGCCTCATTTGTCTGGGGCTGCACTCAGAACTGAGGCTCAGCCCCGGCCGGTTTGGCTCAGCGGTTAGAGCGTCGGCCTGCGGTCCTGAGAGACCCGGGTTCGGTTCCCCTAGCATGTGCCTCGGTTGCAGTTTGTCCCCGGCCCTGGTTGGTCGTGCGGGTGGCAGCCACTCGATGTGTCCCTTTCACATCGATGTTTCTCTCTCTCTCTCTCTTCCTCTCTCTCCCTCCCACTCTGTCTGTACAAAAAATGGAAAAATGTCCTCGGGTGAGGATTAAAAAAAAAAAAGAACTGAGGCTCAGCAGGTCTCCAGGTGACTGCCATGCAACACCAGGGTCATCTATTTCCTGTGCCCTTTCTCCCCCATAAAGGGCTCTGGTAAGGGAGCCCAGAGGTGCCTTGGAGCGGAAGAAGCGGGGGTTTTAATATACATGTAGTGACATTTAGGCCCTGTCAGCAGCTCCAAGCCAAGCTGGCACAGGCTTACAGCTCATGTTTTGCTCAAAAACAAAATGGAAATCCATTAGGAATTCAAAATATCCTCCAGCAGAAAAGGAGGGACACTGGTACAAGTCAGGTGTTGGCTGGGTAGGAAGAGAGATTACTACTGATGTTATTCTTGGAGTGTCACTTATTAGCATATTAAGGAAACTTATGGTCTTGATGTAAAGAAAAAGGTTGACCTTTTTATAAACAAGCACTCCCCAAAGCTATGTGAACATGAAATGTTTTCTTTCCCCGGAATACTCACTAATTGCTGGCAATTTTGCATTATCTATTTACACACATACTTTTGTATAGAATGGGAACGTCCCCGGCGCACTGACCCCGGGGCCTCTCCAGCTCTCTCGGTAGAGTTGAGACATGGTAGGCAGCCTGTAAAGAACTGACTCAATCAGATCATTGAATATTCTTTGAGTGCACGTGCACAGGAAGGTGACTCCGCCCTCCCTCCTCCCTGCCCAGCACAGGAAGGCGAGTACTTGGAAGACCATCAGAAAGAGGGGGCTCAGAAAGCTAACCCTGCCCTGCCCGTGGCCGTGGCCGTGGCCGTGGCCTCGGACCGCAGCAGCTGGGAATCCGGCCAGCACCAGAGGGCCCGCAGGACTGGGAGGCCAGTCCGAGCTGGCGTCAAGTCCTGCCGGAGGAAACACACAGCCCCTCGGCTGACAGTGGCAGAGCGTAGCTGCCCGAACTTGCCCAAGAAACAAAATTGCTTTATATTTACGCCCAGCAAGTTAAGACTCTTCAGTCATGTTTTAGATAAGGAAACCGAGGCAAAAGAGGTTTAAGTAGCTATTCCATTCAGTTCCGAGGAAAATTGAATTGTGCACGGTGCCTGGCGTATTGCTAAGTGCTCTGCGGATCTCAGCTTTTATTATTTCAGAGAGAAAACATGGCCCGAAACCGCAGAAGCACTGAGGACGCCTCCCGGCCTCCATTCCGGCATCGTCGTCAGCTCTGCAAGTGGTGCTTTGACTGCGGGTACCGTGCCTGGCACAAAAATGATGAATGAATAATTAATGAACAGAGTTAATACATTGAAAAATATTCCTTTTTTAAATTGAATTTATTGGGTGACATTGGTTAATAAAATTATGTAGGTTTCAGGTATACAACACAATTGTATATTGTATGGTGTGATCACCACCTAAGTAAAACTCCTTCCATCACCATTTATCTCCCCTATACCTTCTTCTACCTCCCTCCACCCACCTTTCCCTCTGGTAATCATCATACTGTTGTCTGTGTCTATGAGCAGTCTTTTCTTTTTTTGCTGAAACCCTTCACCCTTTTCGCCCAGTCCCACAAACACCTGCCCTCTAGCAGCTGTCAATCTATTCTCTGTGAGTCTTTCTATTTTGTTTGCATATTTTGTTCATTAGAGTCCACATATGAGTGAAATCACATGGCACTTGTCTTTCTCTGACTGGCGTATTGCAGTTAGCATCATGCTCTCCAGGTCCATCCATGCTGTTGCAAAGGGTAAACTTTTCTTTTTATGGCCAAGTAGTATTCCATTGTGCAAATGTACCATAGCTTTTTTATCCACTCATCTACTGATGGACACTTGGGCTGCTTCTAAATCTTGGCTATTTTATTTTATTTTATTTTATTTTATTTCTTTTATCCTCACCCGAGGACATTTTTCCATTTTTTGTTCAGATAGAGTGGGAGGGAGAGAGAGAGAGAGAGAGAAACATCGATGTGAAAGGGACACGTTGAGTGGCTGCCACCCACACGACCAACCAGGGCCGGGGACAAACTGCAACCGAGGTACATGCCCTTAGCGGGAACCGAACCCAGGTCTCTCTGGACCACAGGCTGATGCTCTAACCGCTGAGCCAAACCGGCCAGGGCTAAATCTTGGTTATTTTAAACAACACTGCAATGAGCACAGAAGTGCATATATTCTTTTGAATTAGTGGTTTGTGCTCCTGCGGATATGTTCACAGAAATGGAATTGCTGGCATCCCTTTATCTTTATTCTGTGTGTATCTTTCATTCTGAGGTGGGTCTCTTGTAGATAGCATATATATGGGTCTTGTTTTCTTATCTATTCAGCTAGCCTATGCCTTTTGATTGAACATTTAAACCATTTATATTTGAAGTGAATATTGATAGGTACGTATTTATTGCCATTTTATTCTTTTAACCTTGTTCTTCTGTTTTTTTTGTTTTGTTTCTTGTAATACAGGTTTGGTGTAACAAACTCCATTAGCTTTTTCTTGTCTGGGAAACTCTTTCAATTTTAAATGATAGCCTTGTTGGGTAAAGTAGTCTTGGTTATAGGTCCCTTTACCCAATCCCTCTCTATTACCCTATTTCTCTGCTCTCTCTTTTACAACCTTTTCATGGAAGAAATTATATTTGTGTGCTAATGGGAAAGTTTTAGTAAAGAGTGTAAATTAATTAATGCAAGAAAGAGATGAGACAACTGCTAGAGACAGGGGCCTAGAGCAGGCCAGAAGGGGTGCCCATGGGGGTCAGGTCTTGGGAGCAGGAGACTCACCCATAAGTGAGCAGCAGGGGCAGAAGAGTGCCCCACATCTGAGTGCCCATGTGGTGGCGGTACCTGGGGTGAGGGAAGAATGTGCAATTTCTTTTCCGATTGCTTCTACATTCTCAGTGGAGTAGGAAGCTAATCCGAGTGAATGAGCACAGGGAAGAGGTGTTTGATGGGGAGAGTGAAAGAGTCATCTATGAGACGGAGGGTGTGCGAGTCCAGGGCAGTGACTTTTAACTGGCTCTGGGAAGCTTTTATCAAACTATCAGTGCCAGAGTAGGAAGGAGGGAGAAAGACTGGAGGAAGTGTCTTGAGTTCCATGCAGGTCTGGTTGTACTTTGAGGGGCGTGGGAGGGACAAGTGGCATCTTGTGAGAGGACCTCAGAGGACATGGTGCTCTTGGGAACAGCGGCATTCAGTGAGAGCAAGAGAAGACGGTGAGTTTGCTGCCCACACATGAATTCAGAAGCATCATCTTACCTCCCACCATTCTCCATCCATGCTCTTCAGAGCTGAATCACTTCCTCCTGAAATGACGATTCCTGGTAACACACTTATCTCATCTGAGTAAAATGACAGCCTCCCAAGAGCAGAAACAAGGACCTGTCCATTGCTTCATTCTCATTGTCCAGCACACTCCCTGGTGTACACTAGTTCTCAAAATGTTTACGCTTAGGACCCTTATACGTTCTTAAAAATTGTCTTATTGGGCAATATTTACTCTACTAAAAATTAAAGCAGAAAATTGAAAAATACTTACTTTTAAAATATGTATTACTTTATTTAAAAAAATAATAAACCTATTACATATAAACACAAATAACCCATTTTTATGAAAAATGACTATTTTTCAAAATCAAAAAAAAATTTTTTTTTTTTTTTTTCCTCACCCGAGGACATTTTCCCATTTTTTTGTTCAGGTAGAGTGGGAAGGAGAGAGAGAGAGAGAGCGAGAGAGAACGAGAGAGAGAAACATCGACGTGAAGGGACACATCGAGTGGCTGCCACCCGCACGACCAACCAGGGCCGGGGACAAACTGCAACCGAGGCACATGCCCTTAGCGGGAACCGAACCCGGGTCTCTCAGGACCGCAGGTTGGCGCTCTAATCGCTGAGCCAAACTAGCCAGGGCTCAAAATCACAAACTTTTAATGAGTTTTATAGTTTTGAAAATCTTTTATGTCTAACTTAATAAAAGGCCAAGGGGTTCTCATATCAGCTTGTGCCTTTGATCTGTTGTAAGGCAGATATAACCTGGTTGTATAACCTCTGGAAACCTCCACAGGACGTTTGTGAGAGAATGAGGATGGAAGAGACAATGTCTAGCAGTGTTAGAACATAGTTGTGATCACTGGGACCTCCCTGGGGTCTCCAGATCATCCATTGAGAACTGCTGTAAGAATGATCAAATAGGTGCCGATTGGCTGGCTGTGTGACTGACTGACTGAACCAATGAATGACTGGCTCTCTCACTGCACTGTGTAAATAATGCTCTAACTGGGTTCCTGCTGCCATCCAGGTCTCCCCTCTAATTCACCTTCCATATTGTTGCAGTGACAGTTTCATTGTAGTGTCTGTCACATTCAGGGTCAAGTGAAATTGGTTAGCATGACATCCATGGTCTCCAGGTCTGGCCCGGCCCAACTCTCAGGCATCTTTTTTAATTCTCCCAACCCCAGCCCGGTGCTAGCCTCCAGCCACACATAACTGCTTCTGCCTTTACTCATGTTGTTCCCACTGCTTAGAACACGTTTCCTCCTCTCCCTGCACCCCCTCAACACATTGTTGATAAAGTTCAGCTTCTTAGAAACCCTATGAAGGGTCACTTTTCTGAAGCCTTGTCTGATTTCCTGTCAACCTGACCCACCAGGGGGTGGGGACCTTTATCCTGCCAAGGACCATTTGAATATTTATAAGCTCATTCATAGGCCATACAAAATTATCAACTGAAAAATTAGCCTGCTATGTTTGGTCAGGCTAACTTATTGAGGCGTGTGATGTTAGCTGGTATTGATTTTTCAGGCATTTTACTACCCGCGGGCCAGCCATTCCCCACCCCGCTAGATGAAGAGGCTCGCAGTCCAGGCCTGGTTGCACAGAGCATGGAGATCTGGGTGTTCGGGCTGATGGCTAAAGGTTGCACACACCTAGGTCATGCCTTACACCTTCAATTCTCACAGCAAACCTGTGAGGCAGACACTGTTCTATGGCTGCAGAGTGGCCACGTTGGGGTGGGAGCCAGGCCCTTTTAGGCTGAGGCTCTGGGGTCAGACATCTCTGAATCAGATCCTGAGAAGCTTCACCTGAAATGCCCCAGCTGCACGATGTGAGGCATGTGACTCAATATTGCTAAGCCTCAGTACTCTCATCAAGAAAATGGGGTGCTAATTGGACCTACTCCAAAAGGTTTTGTAAATTTTAAACAAATTAATACGTGACAGTGTTTCAGTACAGGCAGCCTCTGGCACATTACAAGTGCTCAGTACCTGCTCTGTGATTATCAGTCATCTTCTGCACGCTAACCGAAGGCAGGCAGTTACGTCACTTTTCTCTACTTGACTTTGAAGCCATAAAAGCAGGGACTATGTCCTGTGTATCTGGGTCTACACAGCATCCACCACAGTGCATGGCCCATGAATGAATGGCAAAGTTGCCCCTAAATCCAGGGAAGTGTATTTCTTTTTAATGGACTCTATCTTGATTAACTTCATCTCTCACATTGTCTGCTCAGCAACACATTCAAGTCAGCGTCTTGGGTAGGGCCCGTGTGGTGCCTTCCTTTTGCCGGGGTCCAGAGGAACTTCTCCAGGCATTATTGCCTCAGGGGTCACCTGCAAGGGAGCATAATTTGAGGAAAAATATTTGGTGCAGGCAGGCATTGAAACTTCCTTTGAGATGAGCCCTTTGAAAGCATACACGTTTTTAGATGCAAAAGCCAACCCAAGTGCCCAGTGGCCCCTGGGAGCAAAGCCTCTGGCCCGCAGTGGTGCTCACAGCTGCTGGAGCTCCTGTGCGCCCCTCCCATGGTGGGCTTCCTGAGGGCGGAGCTCCTGTGCTCCCCTCCCATGGTGGGCTTCCTGAGGGCGGAGCTCCTGTGCGCCCCTCCCATGGTGGGCTTCCTGAGGGCGGAGCTCCTGTGCGCCCCTCCCATGGTGGGCTTCCTGAGAGCAGACCTGCTCTGGGAGGAAGCTGGGTGTGGGGCCTTGGCTCTCACACGGGCTTCGTACGCTGTGAGTTTCTCCACTTGTCTTTGGGGAATGGCTGGGGTGGGTCAGATCTGGAGGGAAGAGAGCTGGGTTTCCGTGCCTTCGACACCCAGTGCTGGCCGTGGACACACCATTGCTTGTTCTTGCTGACATTATTGTCATTATGCGTGTCATCGAAGGCCACCCTCTCTCGGGAAGAAAGCAGCCTTTAGTCCGGGATGTGGTTCTCATGCCGGAAGGCTGTAGATCATAGTGGTCAAGAGAACCAGTGTCGGGGGCAGAGAAAACTGAACAGTCTCCAGCTCTGCTTCTTTCCCACTGTCTGAGATGTCCTGTAACCTCGCCAGCCTCAGCTTCCTCATCTGCAAAGTGTGGATTATATTTCCTCCTCGGACAACTGTGATACTTAAGCGAATTGGGATAGTTCTCAGGAATTCTAGCTACTATCAGGAGATAAGACTACAGTATAAACTGGGTACATTTTTTTTTACTGGAAAATCAGTTTTACTCAGAGTTGGGAAGTTTTGAATTGTGACAATATAATAGAGCAAACACATGAGATAAATATTTGATTAATTTAAAGGTAAAATGGAGCCTTCAGAGAAAATAAAATTGTGCTTTCTGTGTCCAGTTCGCCCTTTCTCCTGACTCCACGGCTCCCAGCCCAGGGCCAGGACGGAAGCTCTCCCTCTTCTGTTGTCGGGGTGCCGGGGGGGGGGTACTATAAGTCTGCACGTCAGGCCCTCCTTGGGGCAGCTTCAACAAATGCAGATCCCTGGGCTCCTGATCTTGTTCAGAGGGTTTGTCCCTGGGAAGGCTGTCCTAGAACATGGGGGTGGGGTGCCCTCTTTTTAGGGACTCCTGAATTGTCACAGATGAGTCAGAAATTAATCTGCTGCCTCTGGCCAGAGCAGAGCTGATGGGACAGGGAAGGGGAGGGGCAGTTTAATTCATTTCTCCTCCGACATTTCATAGCCCCAGAATCCATGCTCTTATCACTCCCTCCGTTTGACCTCACTTCAGGGTTCTGCTCTGGCTGTCTGGAAATGTGGACAGGACTGTTAAGAATGTGGCAATTACCTCACCCGCCTCTTATCCTTTTGCTTGGGTTGGTGGAAATCCTGAAAGTATGGTTTTTAGTGGCCCCTGCAGGGTAATTAAATACTAAAAGACAAGTGAACCACACAGAGGCAGGCTGGGTAGCTGTTCCATGTAAAGCTTGTGGCTTTACTATGTGGGGCACATACAGTTTGAGGTTTCTATGTCCCTGGGTCATCATAGGTCTATTTAAGATCAATTATGACAAGCTCTAAACAAAGGATTAATAGAAATCTGACAAATCACATTAGGAAGTGGATTTATTTTGTCAGCTTTCTTGGTTCCGGCTGAAGGATGACATTCAACATGTGTACTTCCTCATCTTTGACAGCTAACAAGATAAACATGTCAGCATGTGATTTGCCAAATGAGCTTCCACGGATTTCAGATGGCAGTCGCCAGCGGTGCACACGTTGGAAAAGGGATGAGCAT
This sequence comes from Molossus molossus, assembly GCF_014108415.1. Lineage (NCBI taxonomy): Eukaryota > Metazoa > Chordata > Mammalia > Chiroptera > Molossidae > Molossus > Molossus molossus. The sequence goes on along the minus strand of NW_023425351.1, from coordinate 40,871,422 downwards.
CCCATTCAAGGTGGTGGCAGTAAAACACATTTGTTTCTGCCCACTTTGCCCGGCTGTTTGCCGAGGATGGCCAGGTCAGCCATGCTCATGCCCAGTGGTGAGCTCACGCGGAGCAGAAGCTGGTCAGGGGAGCTCTGGTACAGGCGGAAGGCCCAGCTGATTTGCAGCTCACGGCACTTGCTTTGCTTGTGGCATTCACGTGCCACAGATGTGCCGGGAGCTGTGGTGCAGGAGGCCCTGGCACTGTTGGACTGCCTGCAGAGCGCCAGAATCCGGTCCTGGGGAGGACCTCATGGTCTCAGAAGGAAACTAAGGCATGGCTGGGGCTGGCAACGTAGCAGACGGGCCCCAGTGCAGGGTTCAGGGGGTAGGAGAGGCTCCCCGTGATGCCTTGCTTTGCCCGCCAGCATTGGCTTGCAGGGACCACTGCATCAACTCTCTGTTTCCCTGGGGGCTGCAGTAGCAAGGCAAAGCACTTCTGGGTTCATTTGCTCCTTTTGCCTTGCCTGTGATTCCTGTTGATGGGTGCCTACGCACAAAGGATCCTTCCAAGTTCAAGGCACAATGGAGCTGAATTTAGAGAACACGCTTTCACAAGAGGGCCGTGCCAAGGCCACAGAAGACTCAGCCTCTGCCGCACCTCCTGTGGTCTGATGGTTTTCCACACATGTGTGTGGTCTCCCAAGTTAGAGGGGCTTGGATTTCATTTTAGTAGTCTCCACAACACCCAGGTAGGCACCCAACACCTTCTTATTGTGGATCGAAGTGCTGAACTTCGAAGACTTCTTTTATGTAAGGATTTCTGGTACCAAGAATTAACCAATCAGACACAACTTGATTATGCAGTGTGACCAACAGGATGCAACTTTAATATATGACCTATGGTTCAAGACAGGGCATTCATACCCGACAACTATTTTTGTGTTGGCTATTGTCATTTTTTTTTTTTTTAATTTGACAATCTAAGGGAAAAGAAGTCAGTGCCTCCTACTGAATAGTCAGGTATTGCATGTTTTAAAATGTCCTATAGCACACCTGTGCTGCGGCATACCGGTTAAAAACCACCGATCTAAAAGACAAGGCAATCTTCCATTTCTTCCATGAGAAGATTTACCCAAAAGTGTTGTTCTTCCTCCTCCTCCTCCTATTCTTTTTCTCCTTCTTCTTTTTCTTGTAGCCAATTATACAAATTCTAGGGTATAGGTCAACCAGTTAGATGTGTAGTTAAGTATTTAATCTATTAACTTGGGAATACACATGTATTTAAAATCACATTACACATAAAGTATTTTATTTCACTAAAATATTTGATTACACTACAGATGTCTTTGGCATCAGCAGGCCACGTAGGGGTGTTGAAATGTGTGGGCTGATTTGTGTGATTACAATGACAGGAGGATGCTCCAGGCACTCGGGATGCAGGTCTGAATGCTAATGCTAAGAACAAATTGTCCTGCCAGAGTCCCAGTAGTGTCCCCAATTGGGAAATTCTGGTCCATACCTTAAAGGCACAGCAGGTGTAGTGGGAAGAGCACCATCTGCCTTACTGACAATCTGGATGGGAATCTCCAGCGGGAATTCTGATACTTGCTGGGCTGCCTTGAGCTAGCTACTTAACCTCTCTGAACCTTAATTCTCATTTGCAAAATGGGAGTGATCATACCTCACAGAATCCACGTGTGGTTTCACGAATGTGTTTGGCTCTGGATAGGCCCCAGTGGATAGCGGTTCTTATTCCAGATGGAGGGAGATGCTCCCTGCACTGCATCTTCCCCAAGTAGCCATAGGCTTGGCTGCTGCATTTGCAGGAAGCTGATGGTTATGGTCAAGTGGTAATCCATCAACTGTGCCTGAATGCTATCTTATGCTGGGAAGCAGGGCTGGTGGGCCAGGCCTTAGGAACTGTGTGTCAACGAGCTGTGTTATAGCTGCAGAGGTGGGAAGGGAGTTGGCAGGCAGAGGGGCCCCATCAGCAAAGTGGGCAGTGCCCACCCACTTGTGTTGGCTCCAGCATCAGTTCCCCTGGCTGTGGCTTCCTTTTACAAAAACAAGGCCGGTCCCCTTTAGGGGAAGTTTCTTCTGCAGAGGGGCTAAAATCCTGTGGATGTCACCTGTACCTTTTCCAACTCACAGAGAAGCTCTGGGTGCCTTCTGTTTGGGGAGTGGCTGGCAGCACCCTGCTGGCACTCAGTTACAGCCCAACTCAGCTGAACACTTTTGGTGTCAGGTTATAAAACAAATACTCACTGAGCCCCTGGCACCTGAGCTCTGAGGCCATTCAGATTTCATAACATCATTCTTGAAAACTGAGGTGACAAAGCTCCTGTCCTATTCAGATTCTTTTTTTTTAATCCTCACCTGAGGACATTTATGCATCCATCTTCAGGTAGAGCAAGAGGGAGAGAGGGAGGAAGAGAAAGAGAGAGAAACATCGATGTGAGAGAAATACATTGACTGGTTGCCACCTGCACAACCCCAACAAGTGCTGGGGACGAACCACAACCAAAGTACATGCCCTTGGCAGAAACCGAACCCGGGACTCTGGTCCACGGGTCAGCGCTCTAACGGCTGAGCCAAGCTGGCCAGGGCCTATTCAGATTCTTATCAGTCTCAGTGTCATTGCATTCTTGCCTCCAGACAAGGCTTTTGGAGAACACTTTCTCCCACCTTCCCCACCTCCCATGCAGCTGCACACCTGGGCAGTTAGAAACCTGGACGCTGCAGCTCAAGGTAATGTGTTTCATGTGGTATAGCTGTTTGTATCCCGGATGTTAGTAGCAGGAGATTTCTATCTTCCACCCTATACAAAAGCTCATTTATTAATGATGTTTCTGGCACTTGTTAATAAAGTTCTGTGATCTTGATCATCCTAAAGAGGCTTACTTGAATTAGGATCAGCTGGCCAGGGGCATTGGGATTGCCCTCTCTCCATTCTGAGACATGGAAGAGGAAAGCGTGCCCTCTGTGGACATTGCCACTTGATGCTATCCTCTCTACTAATTGCAAATACACTGTAAGTTCACTGCAAAGAGAAATTGCAAATCTTGGAAAAGATGCACTTTTTATGAAGCCAATAAACACAATGTTGGAAAATTGCTAGAATCACATACAAAAAATACTGGCAAATGTTGTTTGGCAGGGTCAGTACAGTTAACAATGAGAGCAAGAAAAAACAAAAACTCAGCAAGGGGAGGATATGAAAGGTAGTTTAAAAGAATAGAATATTAAAGAATAAGAAACCTTCTGGGGAAAATCATGAAGACCGCAAACATCTATGCGGTGCTTTCGTGGAGGTCTTCCTTGTGATTGACTGCATTCGAAGGAGAACTCTATTGTATTAAGGTAATGTACTGGTCGCCTCAGGCAGCCAGGCTCCTGTGCTCTTGGCCTTACCTTGACCACAGCCAGGGCTTCAGGATAAAAGAGGGCTCCCTGGGCCTGGCCGGTTTGGCTCAACAGTTAGAGCATCGGCCCGCGGAGCGAAGAGTCATGGATTCGATTTCAGTCAACAGAAGGTACCTCAGTTGTGGTTCGTCCCTGGCCCTGGTAGGGGTCGTGCGGGAGGCAACCAATGTGTCTCTCTCACATCGATGTTTTTCTCTCTCTGTCTCTCTCCCTCCCTCCCACTCTGTCTGAAAATAAATGAAAAAATATCCTCAGGTGAGGATTTAAAAAAAAGAGGGTTCCCTTGGACTTGCACCCTGATGGATCCCACGCTTTACTTCCTTCCTGGGCTGTGAGGCATGGAGCTGATGGAGGAACAGTCCTGCTCAGTGGACAACTCTGAAAGGCATTCTCTGCCCTCCTCAGAAGGTCGCTGAGAGACTGTCCCATTGCCAGAAGTGACCTTGGTAACGCACTCTGCGTTGTGAGCCTTTCTGTGCCTTCTCTCTGTGGCCCTGGGACCTCCTCCAGGTCCTCAACTCAGGCTCAGGGCGACTCAAGTGACTAACACATAGTTTATCGGAAAGATTATATCCAACCCTCCTTTCAGTCTGGGTTCCAAGAATGAGCTCTAAGTTTTAATTATAACCTATATTAACCTATATTGTGCTAAATATAAGAGAAAATAAAATCTTATAATTTTTAGTTTAGTTTCTCAAGATACAACTCTAGTTGATCCTTTATTTGCTATTTGTTAGAACACTTACGTTTTAAGTGGATTTACTTTAAGTGGCCTTTTCTTATCAGATCATGGGAAACTTATATCTATATCTCCACCCTCCCTCCAAGTTTCTATACCCCCCCTTACATTGCATGTCTTTTCCTATTCCTCATAGACGCTTCTAAAGCATACATTCAGCCATATGATTATGATTTACATAATCAATGAACTTTTACTGTATTTTGAAGTTATTTCCATTTAAAAAATATTATAAAAAGGTGAACAGGATAATCTCAATGTATGACCTCTTGGGCAGGTTTTCAACTGTTGTGCCTCAGTTTCCTTATCTGTCATATGCAGACAAGTCTAATGTACCCCCTAGAGCTTTTGTGAGAATTAAATGTGTTATTAGTTGTCAAGTGCCCAGAACAGTGCCAGTCGGCGATGGTGATGGTGATGATGACTTATTTTAGTGAATGACACTGTCTACCCAGTACTTAGTCTAATCAATTTCTAAGAGCTATAAATTCTGACTATTAATTTTGTTTACTGTCTCCATCTGGCTGCCACTGCTCTATCCACGCCACCTCCCCTCTGCCTGCAGTCCTGCCCCGAGCAGGCTCCGGCACTGAGTTCTGCCCATCCCCATCCATCTTGCCTCCTGTTGTCAAAGTGCTCTTTCCAACACAAAACTCTGAATAGGTGAATCATTTTATAGTCCTACTAGTATTGGTGAAAGTACCTATTTCCCAACCTCCTCTAACATTGTCTATAATTATTTTTAAAACACTATTAGAAATGGTGTCATTTTATATTTCATTTTCTCAAAAAGTTTGAACTTTCAAAAACACATGCTTGACGTTTTTATTACCCACACTCTACAATGCCTGTTCATGTCCTTTGCCCTAAAAGGCCGTTACGTTAGGACACAGTAAATGCCGTCTGTGTTAGGGAGCCCAGTTTGGAGCTGGGCGACATTTACCCTGACTAGCCTTGGCTCTGAGCCTGGGGCCATACAGAAAAGCCCCTTTTATGGTGGCCTCTGATGGTGGGACTTCTGTGCCCATTTGTTTTAATTTGGCCCAGCCCATGAGGACTTGAGAACAGGACCCCGTGAAGCACATAATAACCGTTTAAGTGGCCTGTTTCTCATCCTTGGATCACTTTCCACATTTAGCTCCTTCCGGATGGACATTTTTAGCCCAGATGACCATGCCATTTTGAAACCTACTGCTTTGGGGGGCGCTAAATATAATTTCTCTGGGAAAGGGGCCAGCTGCGACCGTTTCCATTTGGCCTGTGTCTTGAGGCAGGACTGAATGTGAGAGAAAATACGAAGCCAGCATGAAGACCCAGCGTGGCACTGCCAGCACCAGCCACCACTGCACACGGGCCTGCTGGCGACACAGAGGGGCCGGAAGACAGCTGGGGTTCTCCCACTTTGGAGCCCCCAAAGGGTAGGGGACTTAGTCATTACATGTGGGGCGTTTGGCTGTGTGCCTCCTCAAACCTTACGGGATGGTTCTACCTGAGTCCATTTCTCATTCTGTGGTTCATACTGCTTGGGACGACACGGAGTCTTCCGTGATCGAATCCCCGAACTCTCCAGTTTTGACACTCCCCCCAGACTAGAGGGATCCCAGTGACCATACTCACCTCTCCAGTCATGTAGAACTAGTTCCCATGAGCCTCATGCTATTTTACACCTCTATTCTTTTGCACGTATTATTTTCTCTCTTTTTTTTCATCCAACAGATGTTTATTTATTTTTTAAATTAATTTATTTTTGTTACAGTTGTTTCTCCTTTTTTACCCCATTGACATCCTCCTCCCGATCCTGCCCCTCCCCTCACAGCATAGTTGTCTGTGTCCATTGGTTATGCTTATGTGTATAAATTCTTTGGTTTATCTCATCCATGGCCCCCGCACCTCTCCTCTGAGGTCTGTCAGTCTGAGCTGTACTCTTTTCTGTCTCTGGTTCTATTTTGTTCATCAGCTTATTTTGTTCACTATGTTCCACAAATAAGTGAGATCATGTGATACATGTCTTTCTCTGACTGGCTTATTTCGCTTAGCATAATACTCTCCAGGTCCCTCTACTTGGATTACCATTAGAAAACTTCTTAATTTCAAAATTCAAACCCAATACCCTTGAGCAACTTAGTCACTCCTTTGCTTCAATATGGTTTCCATTTTGCACCTTTGTTGTTTCAGCACTAAGTTTTCCATGCCGTCCGTGTCTCCTCTATTGGAGTGTGGAAACACGGCACTGGGACACAGCAGGTGGGGAAGTAGTGAACATGACTGAGTCGTTGAGAATGACCACATAACCCATTCCCGAGAGTGGAGAATTGCCCACAGGCGCAATTAGTTATTGTGGGCATTCACTCACTGCTCACAGGTGGGGTTCTTTTTTAAAAAAATTTTTTTCTTTATTTTAGAGAGAGATGAAGGGAGAGGGAAAGAGAGATAGAAACATCGATGAGAGAGAACAGTGATTGGCTGCCTCCTGCATGCCCCCCAATGGGGATCAGGCCCACAACCTGGGCATGTGCCCTGACCAGGAATCGAACCGGTAACCTCCTGGTGCATGGGTTGACGCTCAGTCACTGAGCCACACCGGCCGAGCACAGGTGGGGTTCTTAATGTGGTCTCACTCTGTGGGAGAAATGGGCCATTGTCTTCTCACTCCCACCCCAGAACTCCTCACCACTTCCCGGCCACCCAGCCTCACCCTGTGTCCAGAGCTTCTAGATGCAATCAGAAGAATCCCCTGGACTCTCGCCTTCTTTCCCGACAGCTGACTTGCTTTCCCACTGGAGATTATATATCATGTTGCCCCCCGAAGGGCTCAAGTGTGCCTACTAGGAGCTCTGCTAGGACAGCATGCTACAAAGGTATAGCAGGTAACAGGTGTTGGCAACAGTCACCATATTTTTTTTTTTAATTAAAGAGCGGATTGCAAGAACAATGCAACAAAGATGGTTTTAGTGACTCAAGTCTGATAGTGTTCGGAAAGGCCTGTAATTAGGGCTGGAGTTGGGCGGAAGGGACTAAATGTGAGTGTGGAGCAGAGGAAGGAGAACCACTCTGCCCAAATACTACTTGCAGGAGTGTGGGCCTCGCACTGTCTATTGGATGTACTTGCTGTTTGTAGACTCATGTTTTCATTCCTGGTGTTCCAGGCTCGAGACCCCTTGCCTCTCCCTCCAATCAGTCCCTCTGCCTGTCAGCCTGGTCTGTTTCCCAACAGCTTCAAAAAGCCTCAGCAAAGGAAACTGTCCTCCACCTGGTCTAAGGTTGAAGTTCACGATAGTCATTAGGCATAGACCAGCATCCTGTAACCATTAACTTTGGTTAATTATTTGTTTTATAGGATTTTTTTTTTTTTTTTTGGAGGGGGGTGTATTTGTGTTTGACATGTATTTTATGCTACTTGTAAAAAAAAAAAATTAGAGTAAGCCCTTCCCTAAATGTGGCTCTATACTTCATTTTGTCCCCAAAGGAACATTCTTATGTAAATCCCATATTAACTGTTTCATTTTCTTTACTCTTATTTTAATTACTGATTTTGGAGTTAAAACATATCACAATTTTTCCAGTTTTATTTAAAAAATAAAGTTTTGCCCTGGCCTGTTTGGCTCAGCGGTTAAAGCGTCGGCCTGCGGTCCAGAGAGACCCAGGTTCGGTTCCTGCTAAGGGCACGTACCTCAGTTGCAGTTTGTCCCTGGCCCCGGTTGGGGTTGTGTGGGTGGCAGCCACTCAATGTGTCTCTCTCACGTCAATGTTTCTCTCTCTCTCTCTCTCCCCCCATCCCTTCCACTCTATCTGAAGATAAAAAATAAAGTTTTGTAACATTAAATATGCTGTTTAATTTTTACACAAATATTTAAAATATATTTTTGAAGCATTTGTACTGAAAGAGGTCTTTCAGTATTTTTAAACAGAATTTTTATTGTGATGCCCTAAGGATCCAGAATTTTGCTTTAAGTTGCTGTCCAAAACCAATATATTTTTTAAAAAGTCCTTTTTAAAGTGTCTCATTTCAGATTTTTTGTGGTTGGAAAGATCCCTTTGCCCTCTCCTCTGGGCCCATTGATCCCTGCAACAGGCTGGCTTCCCAGGTCCCCAGGCAGGCAGCACAGGGTCTGCTCCAAGAGGTCACCACTGTTTCCTAGATGATGTGATCGGTCTTTAATATGTTCTCTTATCCAATCAGAAATTCCCACATGGCAATCAAGTCTTGGTGATGTTTTTCACTGGGTGGTGATATCTCTAGGGAAAAGTCACATTACAGTTCAATTGAAAGGGGCATTGAACCTCTCTCTTTCAGGTTTAAGTTTCCAAATCCCAAGCATGTGAGCAGTTAGTCATTGGACATTTCAGGAGATAGAGCTCACACTGGTAGATGGGAAAAAAAGGTTCATTCAAGCAACCTACCCTGTTAGGTGTGATTATCCAACTGTAGCGAAGCTCCCATGGTAGCGGAACTGCTTCCCCTTGGTAAAGTGAAGAACAGACCAGAACTCAGACTGTGCCCAAAAATATGTTTGCTTATTTCCATTTCTTAGAGTGAAATTTATATGTGAAGTAGTAAATTGTAATGGGTTGGGTCAAGGGCTCTTGAAGTCAGAAAAACCCAATTTAAAACCTTAACTCCACACTTCTCAGCTGGTGACCTTGGGCATATCGTTTAACCTCTCTGTGTCTCATATTATTCACCCATAAGATGAAGATAATGATACCGACCTCATAGGGCTATTGAGAAGATTCAAGGAGACAAATGCATTTAGGTGGCACCTGGTAGGTAGCACTCAATACACAGCGGGGGGGGGGGGGGGGGGGAAAGAAATGAAATGGACCAGGCTTTTGAAAAATCTGGAATATTCAAGACAGATTTTCTAGTCTAATTTAGGCTTCTAGATTCCTTCTCTACCTTGGTATTTCCTCGTGCCACTCCTTAAGTCAGTTGTTGGAGAAACCACAGCATGTGAAACTAGGTCCAAGTGCAGGTGGCCATCAGGTCAAGGGTGGCAGACTGCTGTATGCCAGCATCTCACTGTATTAGTGCCCCAACTCTTTCTGTAGAGGGCTGTAGCCTTATCGTAAACTCTCATTACCTTAGGTAACTTCAAGACATCCTTCAGAGTCGATATAGCTTAAATAAAATATTGATCTAGATTAAGAGTTGGTAAACTTTTTCTATAAAGGACCAGATCGAAAATATTTTAGGCTTTGTGGCCCATATGATCTCTGCTTCAGTGACTATCTTAGTAGTATGAAAGGAGTCGTAGATAATACATACATGAATGGGCATGGCTGGGTTCTAAGAAAACTTCACTTATGGACATTGGAATCTGAATTTCATACAATTTTCATTTGTCACAAAATATTCTTTTTCTAAAATTACATTTTAAAATGTAACATACAAACCATACAAAATACACAGTAGAATAGATATGGCCCATAGGCCATTTTGCTGACCCCTGGTCTAGAATGATGTTTTGTTAGAGATAAAATTTGCATGTGACTGTCCGGCAATAGCTTTCTTTGTGTTAAATGTGTGTGTTCAATGAATGCACTGTGTTAGGTTCTCTGTATACATGAGCAGAACTTCAAGAAGAAGTCAACAAATCCACCATCATAGTGAAAGGTTTTGATACTTTTCTCCCCATGTGACTCATAAATAAGATATGCTTTTTCTCTGAATCTTCACTCAACACTGAAGTATAGATTTTATCATCCTTATTTTACAGTTGAGACAACAGAGATTCAAAAAGGCTACTTAACTTCTCTGGGGTTATATGCTGTGGCAGAGCCAAGATATAACCCAGGACTGTGTGATTTCAGAGCCCAGGTGATTTGCACTGGCATTCATGGTTTTCCTTAACTAGCAGCGTCATAATCATTTAGAAGCTCTTGAGGTAGCAGAAAAGGAGACCTGCAAATGTGGGGGCTGTATTGAACAGTGACCTCACTTTTTAAAAGGTCAAGGGTTTTCCCCGATATTTGTTATGTTGGGGGAAACATTAAGGAAGTTTGATCAAATGACCAGCAACTAAAATAGCTATTTATATTTGGTTTTGTTTTTTTAAATCACATGAGCAAGCATTACTATTAACCAGAAGTCAGTGGTGACACCAGTAGTGGAGCAATAATTACTGAGGTCATGGTTTACTTTGGGGCAAAGCAGACACAGGGGTCTTATCATTGATGGAAACAATGGTGTGCAAATCAGTGAGGCGAGCCACCCTGGGCATAGCTTAAGGCTGTCTGAATTAAAATCATGTCAATTAAATTGAGGAACTCAGAGACCAGAAAGATCAGTAACAACAGCTTTGGAAAGGGCTGATTCAGGAAGGCCAGTTTCTGATTGGACAGAGTCGCAGTGGTGGCGAGTGGAGATGGAAGGGTCCTGGGAGAGCCATGCACCTGCACTTAGATTGACAGTAGACGAAAGAGGTCAAGCGATCAACTTGAGTTGTTCTAGAGATCATTAACCAGTCTCTTGTAAGACAAAAACAAAAAACTGGGGGGAGTGGATGGGGAGAAAGAGAGGAGGAGAAATGGGTAAAGAATGAGAAACAAGCAAAATAGCAAGAAAAACTTGGTTTACCATGGCAGTCTTAGAATAGATTCTGAAAGGAAGTTTGTGTGTGTTTGATTTGGGAGAAGGTAAACCAGGGTGTAAAAATGAGATAGTAAGCAAGTAGAGGGAACAGTCTTTTCTGACAGAGAACAGTGAGGAAATGCGGAGCCACATCCGTTTTCTCCCACTGTGGCCAAAGGGACCAGATTTCAGGGCGTGAGCTGTAACAGCGGATAGGACAGTTTGCTTCGCTAAGGCGTCATGCCCCAGCTGTGTGGGAAGCACCAGCAGTCCCAAATGGATGACAGCAGGATAGCCCAGCTTGGGCTGCTCTCGGAAGCAAACTCTGAGACAAGTGTACAGTTAGTGCTTTTGGGAGGTGATTGCAGAAAGCAGTTGGGGAATGGGGAGGTGAGATGGAAAGACAGCCAAACAGAGGGACATTATCAAGCATTTTCCACTGTGACAAACAGAGCTAATCCCATCAGGAATGCTTGGGGTCAGTATAGAACATAAGCCTTGGATTTGTCCTGCCTTAGGAGAGAGCGAGCTGGGGTGTTCGCCTACCACCTGTCAGCAGTTGATCAAGGGCTTTTCCCCATGGACTCTAGTGAGCTAGTGGGATCTAGTGAGCATGGAGGGTACAGGAGGCTTTAGCAGCTAGAGAGGATCCTTGGGACAAGAGTCACAGGTGCTCACCAGCAATTTGAGTTGGGCTGGCGCTTATGGCAATGGTGAATGCTGAGGGGATGTAGCCGGGGTGCTGACAGCATCCATGTCAGGGGACCCTTCCAAGGATCATCTTGGGAGTGAAGATCTAAGGGTTGTGGTTTTACATATACACATCCCACCAACTAAACAAGAAGGGCGGTGGGTGAGAGAGAAGAGAGGAGGGAAAGAGAGACTATAAAGCTTTAGAGAATTAGAAGAATGATTTTAGAAAAGGAAGCAAGTTTATGAGAGACCAAAGTTGTCAGTGTGAGAACCAGAGCAAGAAAGCTGAAATCTGGAATTTTCTTGCCTGCTGCTCATTCCCATGAAAAAGGAAAGTTGGATATTGTCCATCGGGCTCAATAATTCAAGTGCTCCATGTGCTCACGCTGAGCACCATGCTGGTGGATAAGAATACAGAGGGTTTCTCCTGCTTGAGAGTGGGACTGGACATGGGGGGAAAAGTTTGTCGTGTCAGAAAAGTCAAGCTGTTTTTGTTGGCATGGAAAACTCCGTAGATTAAGGGGAAAGGAACCTCTAAGTCTTCCTGTTAAGTGGTCTAACAGTGAGACTCTTTTTCCCAAGTGAATTCCTGGGCCAGAATAAACTTCTGCTGGGCTGACTGTGTCATCCTCTCTCTATCCATTCCCCAGAAGAATAAGCGGGGCTGGGTGTCTCCATTCAGCAGACATGACTCATTCATCCACTGGGCCTTGGGGTGGACTCTCTCAGGTACAGCCTCTTCCTGTCAGTGGGGTTTTGAGTTTTGTGGTTACTCAGGGATGATGTGAACTCTGAACTCAGGCCACCAGCCCAGCCCAGGGAGTTGAGTTGGGAGGCTGAACAGTGGCCTCGAAAGATATCAGGCCCTGACACCTGGAACCCATAACTGTTACCTTATTTGAAAAAAGGTTCTTTGTAGATAAGTTATTCACATCCGTGGCTCCTCGGTACACATATATTGACTGACCATTGATGGGACCCTGAGAGATATCCTCTCCTCTTCTCATCAAGAACAATATAAGAGAATCAAAGGGCCTCATGGGAATGCCTGGTATTTGAGAAGAAAAGTAGATTTGAACGCTGTGTTTTTACTCAGTTATGGCAATACCTTCACCTTTTCACAGAGGAAAAAGGCAGCGAGAATAGGAAGACAAAGTGTGGTAGAAATAAATCTGGGAGGACACGCCACTTCTGCAGGCATCTCGGAGTAGAGGTTTGGAGGTTACTGAGGCAGGCAGAACTGGGATGCCCACAGCTAGGACCCTGCGCGAATACTCTCTCATCCTTCCTTTCTCCCTTCACACGTTATTTATAGCTCACTGCCGTGATCCCACAAGCTCATCTTCACTCACAAAGAGAGAGAAGTGAAAGAGATTGACAGGGTGCTTTCATGTGCACGAGAACCGGTATGCTTTGCCCATGAGCTCTGTGGGAGCCGGCATGCTGGGAGCAGCCATGCTCGCAGAAAATCCCACGGTCTGGGGTGGTCTCTCCTTCTCTCCTGCCTGAAAGTAAACAGACCATTCTTATCCTCAGAGGTGGAAGCTGAGAGTTCATGAACGTGACTGCCAGATCTGACAGACGACCGCAGTTTGGGCTGGGCTAGCTCAGATGCGTTTAGCAGGCCCTGCACTTGACCAGGAGGCTGCCACCCACCTTCTACCCAACCACTATAGTATAACTGGAGGCATCTGTAAAGCATGCGCTTTTCAAAAATGTCATATAATTCTTCTGTGGGAGAGACAAAAAAAGGCATTTTATCTGGCATGTCCACTTTGATCATTTACTGGTGGCCACCTGTGGCACCGTGTGAGGAAGATTCTGACATACTATGTTCACTTAGTTGTGGACACCAGAAGACTTCTAAGACTATTTTATAAGAATTATGCTAAAAACCAAAAGGCTCAATAATGTGCATTTCTAAGCTTCCCTGGGAGGTTATTCTTCTCTTTCTTCCTTTTGTTAATAGCAAAATTTCTCTGCTCGTCATACTTGACTTTCACCACACATGATATATTTTATGTATCATAGAATATCAGAGCTGGATGATTCTTTAAATAGCATTTAGTCTGAGCATCTTGTTTTACAGGAGGTCAAAATGAGGTTGTAGTAGTCTGATCTTCAAAAGGTCAAACAGCTAGTTAATATAGGTCTTCTGTCTCCCATTTGTCTTCTTTTGGATCCTTGGCATCCAAGGTAAAAAGCTGTCATTGCCTTGGCTCTCTGCTTGTAAAAAATGTGGGGTGTGTAGGACTGGACCAGCTGAGTATCCTGAGCTGTAATATATCACCTTTGGGCCACAAAACCTGGCTCTCTCACTTGCTAGTTGAGTAACCATGAGTAAGTGGCTTAATCTTGCTAAGCCTCAGTTTTCTTATCAGTAAACTGGGGATGAGGATTGTAAGGATCAAATGAGATCATGAATATGAAGTGTGTAGCACTGGGCCTGACTCAACAAACATGGCCTGTTGTTATCATCTGTAGAACAGTCTAGTTGAACTCAATGATTCCTTCTATTTCCGAGATCCTATGATTCAGAACATCAGTTGATAATACACGGGATTGCCTCTGAACTTCCTATGATAAGTCCCATGATTTCATCAGGACTGTTTGATCAAATGAGATGATATGTGGAGAGTGAGTTCTTTGCTAACTATAAATCACTACTCATTGTTTATTTCAGATACCATACTTATTATCATCATTATTACTACATTATTGATAACTTTCAAGGTATATTCTATGAATATGGCTCTGATTCCAATGACAAGTTTCAATTTCATGAAAGACTCTGAATTCTTAACTTTCCTAAGTACAACCCCATTTTTTTGGGCCAATCTATAGATTCTGACTTGTGTCTTTGAATGGATTCTTCTCAACAAGGTGGTGTTTGTAGGCTGATATTTATATCTTGTTACAGTTCTAATTAGTATCATATTTATGTTTGCTTTTTGTTGACATCTTATTCCTGGGCCGCATGCAAAGTCATTTCCTAAAAGGCACCATTTTAAAAAACCTGATAGGTTATGAGTGTGTGTGTATGTGTGAGTAGGTTCAAGTCAACACCAGCTTCTGAACAGTTAGCATTGAGTATTTGTGCAGGGGACTGGCCTCTTGAGGCAGAATTGTCTCTTGTGCCTAGAAATGTTGTTAGGGTAAAAGTCTCAAAACATGCCATTTTCCCACTAAACATGGTGAGAATGCTGTCTCCATCTCACACGTGTTGTCCTGATGCACATCAGGTGTACCAGGACATCAGCTGGTGAGACACCACCTATGGAACTGTAAGGGTCCTTTCTGACGAGAGTTTATGGACCCATTAGGGAAAACTCACTGACGTTTAGGTCTGTTATCTTTTTTCACAATAAGGAGGCAGAAATACAATGTGCAAAAGTAAAGGCTTTGTCATCATCGACATGATCACACTGGACCCAGAGGGTTAGTGTCACTGGGACCCAGTTTCTTTCACTCCATCTCTTGGCTCCACTTTCTCCTTTGTGAGCATTGTTCTCAGGCAGAATCATACCATAGTTCTTTTATTGATCTCAACAATAAAAGAAATTTTTATTTTCAACCAAAGTACTAGAACTTGAATTTGGTCTAAAAGGCTTTGGTCATGTTTCCTAAACCAACCACCATCACCAAGATGCTGATCCATTCGTTTATTCAACACATATTTATTGAGCATCTACTATATTCCTAGGACTTCTCTGAGAATCGAAGATATAGAAGTGAACAAAACAGACAAACAATTAAGTACATAAATAAAGAGATAATTTCAGACACAGATTCAAAGTCAGAGGTTCTAGGTGGGCTAGGTCTCTGCATTGTAGCAAGCTCCCCAGTGAGTGGATCCAGTGTTCTGAGGTCCATACTTCATTGTATGGCATAAACATACTCCAAAGAACCAGGGAGCAGTGCTCAGCTGCAAGTCCCCTTTCTTGGGGCAGGGAAGTTTGCAGACATAAACAGAGTGAACAGCAGCACACTGTGATCAGGGTGGACAGGAAAAAGGTGTGCTTGCTTGAAGAATAGGAGGGGGAACTCTGATCCTTCAAGGCACCGTTTCTCATGCTGAAAGGCCCCCTGGCACCCAAGTCCAAATTCAGGTATTTTCTGCAAATGTAAAAATGGGGATTTGTTTTCTACCTCCATTTCCAGTTTAAGTATTTGTGAAGATTCAGTTATGTAGGAACTAATCATGCCTTAGGTGCAGGTCTACACATACAAGGTCGAGTCTTAATTATTAGCTGTCCCTCCTCCTTCCCTCTACGTTTCCTCACAGAACAGCCTGTTATATCTCATTACCTTCCCTCTCCCCCAGAAGGCAAATCCTTGCTGAAAATGATTCCTTGCAAGGTGGTCCAGAGCCTTGTTTCTTGAAGGCAAAAAGCAAGAGTTGCTTGGCAATCTGGTTCTACAAGCCTTCTGATTCTACCAGAGGTAAGAAACCAAAGCTGAGACAAAACCATGCCAGCTAGCGCCTCTGGAACCTTTTCATGGAAGGCTGTCCTGAGGCTATTTCTGTGAGCGCCTCTTCCTCCTTTCCTACCTCCTCCTGTTTGCTTCCCAGGGAAAATTTCTGGTGCTGTGTGGTCTCCTTTTCCTCTGAAACTTGTAGCTTGCCTTCCAGTCTTTGGGCACTATCTTGCCCCTCTCCAAAGGTCAGAGTCCAGGGCCTCGCCATGCCACGTTGTAGAAGCTTTGCCATACAAAGGAGTGATTGCTACAGGTGGGTATGGGGAGGAGAAGATGATTATAATGAAAGGCACCAAAGGAAGGCGGGACACGGTACCCAACTGGGGAAACAGGGGGAACCTTGAATGGGTGCTTCAAGGCTTCTGTGTAGAGGGAGCAGCTGATGTGGTGCTGCTTCTGGAGAGGAGGGAAGGAGAGGGTCAGAACCAATCCCTGAACCCTCCTTCACTGACCGGTCACTTAAACGGCAACCTCAGATTAAAAGTGGGGCTTAGAACTCTAGGGAGTCCGAGTGGAAGCGCTGTAGATGTCCTGTCCAGTTCCTCGCACAGAGAGGAGAGTGAAGCAGCAAAGGGGGTGACTCGCCTCGGGTCAACCAGGACATTTCAGTGACAGCTTTACAAGTCATAGGCAGAGGCCAGGAGGCCAAGGGTGGCTGAGATTCACCAGGAGCACAATCGTCAATGTCTATCAAGTTATATAATGAAAAAAAAAAAGTTATTATCATTTAGTCATTTATGGATATAGGGATGGTATGAGTCAAATTTTTACTTTTCTCACAAATTCTTCTTGTTGTGGTAAGAAGCTTGGTTGCGTGTGGACCGCTCTGTTTGCAGAGAATATTTGGAAATGAATTGGCAGCTCCTGATTTCTTCCTGTAACTCAGCAGCCTTCTGCCTGCTGACACCTGGTTTTGTAGGGTCTGGCAATTTCCTCTCTTTTTAAAGAGTATCATGCATAGAATTTAAATCTTAATAAATAAATAATAATAATATGAAGTATTAATTCTAAAGTTTTTGTCAAGCTTTCTGTCCTGAACCAGTCTGTCCAGCCCACCTTCTGACCTCATCACCATTCTAAGACTAATTTATGCACTGAAATTCATCAAGTCTGGGAAAATGGGTTATCTCTGTCCGTGAGAAACTATCTCCTTTTTTTTTTTTTAAATTTTTTCTCCATTTATTGATTTTAGAGAGAAAGGAAGGGAGAGAGAGAGAGATAGAAACATTGATGAGAGAGAACATTGATTGGCTGCCTCCTGCACGCCCCCTACTGGGGATTTGGCCCACAACCTGGGCATGTGCCCTGACCGGGAATTGAACTGGCAACCTCTAGGTGCATGGGTCGATGCTCAACCACTGAGCCACACCAGCTGGGCTATCTCCTTTCTAAAAATGTATTTTGAACATTCAGATGAATTGTCAGTATTAATATCTGGACTGTGAGAGTTGAGAGCAAGTGAAGAGGTACACAGGTTGGGGAAGGAGAGAAGAAATGCAGAAGGCATTCACTTAGAAAATATTAGCTCAGCCCATATACTAAGGTGAATGGAGCTAGAGGTTCCTGAAGCCAAGTTCAGATGTGACATACTTTCCTAGAAAGTCCCAATTAAGATCATATATCAGAGCACCTCCCAGATTTGCATGTGAAAAGGCACAGCTCTAGATTTAGGAGGCTGTGTACATGGCAAATTATAAGGAGATGTTTCTTCCTTCTGTCATCAAGACACTATTTCAACTATTTCTGTATTAAATTTATAAGCTGGAAAACCGTGTTGCCATTAATTATATCTGTTCAAAACTGGAACAAATGGAAATAGGTTGGTCGTAAAAGAGGATAAGGCAGAAAATCCTGCAGAATACCTCACCAGCCGAAAGTGTTGGCAAACGGCCGGCTTGGAATGATCTGTGCTGAGAATCCAGCCCTGCAGAGGGCAGGACGAAGTTGTCTTCCAGAGTGGAAGATCCCTGTCAGATACCCTTGTCGCAGTGTCCTCTTCTCTGGCTCCCACAGGGTCAAGCTCATCAGAGTCACCCCAGAGCACCCGGGCCGTGGTTTCCTTCCACCTGTGTCTGACATGAGTAGCCAGGCCCCTCTCCACACCGCTGCTATCAACGTATTTGCTTCTTCAGTGTAGCTGGCAACGCACTTCGGTACATTCATCCCAGGAAAGGTGAACGCGTTGGTTCTCAAACTCTCTGTGCATTAAAATCACCCGGGAACATTTTTAATTTTTTTTTTTATTATCTTCACCTGAGGACATTTTTTGCATTTATCTTCAGATAGAGCGGGAGAGAGAGGGAGGAAGGAAGAGAGAGAGAGAACTATCGATATGCGAGAGACATATCAAGTGGTCACCACTCACACGACCCCAACCGGGGCCGGGGACAAACCACAACCAAGGTACGCGCCCTTAGTGGGAAACGAATCTGGGACTCTCTGGTCCGAGGGCAGACATTCTAACAGCTGAGCCAAACTGGCCAGGGCAGGGAACATTTAAAAAATACTGATGTCCATAGCTCACCTCCTGAGAGCCTGATTTAAGTGGCTAGTGTGACCCCAGATGTTCAATTCTTTTTTTCTACAGATGTTTCTCTCTCTCTCTCTCTCTCTTTCTATTTCTTTAAAGTCTTTATTTTTTAACTTTCTGCATTAATTCTAATGTTTTGCCAGAGTGGAAACTTAATGCATTAGAGAAAAACCGAAACACTTCAGGGAAGCATGTTTGGTTCAGCCCCGGAGCCCTCAGACCTAGTGTGCCCCCAAAGCATGCTGGGTGAAGAAGGCCTCTTCTGTGGTCATAATCCCCAGTGGCCAAGTGCCTCAACCTCACTGGGCTCAGGTTCTTCACAGAGGAAATCAGGAGGATGGGCAGAGTCTCCGTTTCTTCCCTCCGAAGGTGACACTGTGACTCCTGAAGGACCCCTCCGCCTGCCCGAGGTCCAGTTAGAAAATCAGCCCTCTCTGTTCCTCATTTAGGCCAGTTTTTAAAAGTGACCTCAATTTGCCTCCTTTTCCCTTGATTTTAGTTTTGGCATACTTTTGGGTGGGTGAATCACATTCCATAATCACATTTTCTTATATTTCAACCCCAATGGCTTGAAATTGGCATCACAAGGCCCGAAGCAGGGGGAAATGGTCAGGATGTTAGGTCCCAGACGGCAAGCAAACTCAGCTTCCTGTCGGAGCTCAAAGGATGATGTATCGTACCTCAGAAGGCACCTTGGACTTGAGCTCTCTAGACTGGCAGTCCGGATGCCACGAGACTTAGACATTTCTGGGTTGAAAAAGAAGCCTCAATCTCTCAGAAGAAAAGAAAAAAAAAAAACAAGAACAACAAAACAAACAAAACAAAAACCTCCTCATAAATCTTTGGTTTAAACACAAAAGACATCGACTCTACTTAGTCACACAAGGCTGGAGCAGCCATATGAGTTAATAAATAAAAGATGGGCTAGTAAACCATAAGGGCAAATTTGAAGAACAGTCACATTAGGAAAATGCAGAATTCATTTTCCCTGCTATGGAGCACATGGTGAAAAATAAAATAAGACAGGAGTTTTGGGCTAAAATATGCTGAGGACTCGCTGAAACCAAGCTGTGCATAACAGCAGCTCAAGGTGCTTATGTGAGTGTGTGCATGCTTTGTTTTATTTTTTTCCTCCCTGATCTTGCTGGTGAAATCTATCGTCCTGTCCTTTTTCATAACCTTCTCTGCAGGGTAGATGTACTCTCCCAACTGGGGCTCTATTTGCCCTGCCAGATCCCATTCTGAAAATCAACTTTCGAAATGGCAGCTTTAAGAGGACACGAACGAGGCTGAAGACTGGGGAGAAACCTAAAGGAACGGCTTGAGTTCAGGAGTTAAAGAGCCTCTGAGAAGCCCTGAGGAGCAAGCTCAGATTTCCTGGGGACCCTGCTGGCTTGCGCCAGTGGAACTGGCTGGTCTTTCCAGATGGGATGTGCGACTTTGTGCACTGGACTGTAGTTGCCCAAGACAGTTGCAGTCTTCTTACTGCACCAATAAAAGCAGCAACCAGAAACTCACACTATTTGAGGCAGATGTCCTATTAAAACTGTAATTGTCTCCATTAGAGAAATTCCTCCCCATGTTCCCATTCTTTGTTTTATGTACCTATTTTTCAATACTCTTCCTCTACCCACCTCATTCAAATCTCCTGGTGTTTCTTTTGTGGAAAAGAACCCAAGGTATCCCTAGCCTTGGTGTCTCTTCCCGTTTGGATATGTAAGAATGCATTTTCCTTTTAAGTTTCTCATCATAGAGACCTTTGCCTTGGGCATTGCATTTTGACATTAATTCACCCACTCATCCATTCATCCACCCACCCATCCATCTATTTATCCATTATTAATTCATTTACTAAGCCCTGTGAGAACACTGGTTGTTCCCAGAGCTGTTCCTTCTGGAAACAATCCCATTTTCCTTTGGGGGAAATGCCTTCATTCATTTTTATTCTATGTAGTTCAAATGGGACTGACCCCAGCAGCCAGCAGCAAGGGTGGGTACATGACAGAGGCCTAGTCACTGCCTCAGTGACTGGATTATTTGGGGAAATCAGAGTTAGTCTGATTCCTTGGTTTATGGTTAGAACTCTTGGGACACAGAATATCTCATAGAGCTGATGTTGCCAAGCTCTAGGAGTGGAGTTGCCAATAGTCATAAAGAAAGAGTAAGGTCAAGAGAGAAGAAACAGAACTGAGAGGTGATGAGTGGGCAGCCGAGTCCTGACAGCTGGTTGAGGCCCTGAATCTGGCTGTTTCAAATTTTTAAAATTGTATTTACCAGGGTGAAATTAGTTCACAAAGCTCTATAGGTTTCAAGGGTGCAATTCAATATAACTTCATCTGCACACTGCATTGTGTGCCCACGGATCAAGCAAGATTACTTTCCGTCCCCGTTCTCCACCCTTTGCCAACCTCCACCTGGCCCCCGCCCCCATTTCACTCTGGCCATCACCATACTCTTGTCTGTGTCTGTGATACCCTTTACCTTCTGTCATGCAGCCCTCTCCCTTCTGATGACAAATACATGACCTCTTTCTACCCTGCACAACAAATGATGAAGGCAAGATATGTCAGATGGGAAATTGTCTATATGTTCATGAAATGGTAGCCTCTTTAAATACTCTATCAGGCAAACTGTCCCAGAAAGACTCATGCAGTGTCTTGGCAATTAGTGCTCCTTTTTTTTTCTTAATTGATTTTAGAGAGAGAGAGGCAAGGAGAGGTAGAGAGAGAGGTAGAAATATTGATGAGAGAGAACATTGATTGGCCACCTCCTGCATGCCCCCCACTGGGGATCGGGCCCACACCTGGGCATGTGTCCTGACCAGGAATCAAACTGGCGACCTCTTGGTGCATGGATTGACACTCAACCACGGAGCCACACTGGCCGGGCCAGCAATCAGTGCTTCTTACATGAGCATGTTTTGAGGCACAGCTGAATGCAGAATCATCAGGAATAGACGACCGTGGGGAATTAGATCTGATAAAATACTGCCTACATCTACTTTCTAATCCCCTTGGATCAGGGAACAGCCCTGGGAAAATTCTGGGTGGAGTTCACCAAGAATGAGAAATTTTGCCGAGTCTCACCAGCTCATCTTAGCTCCTGCTCTCTTTCTCCTGACACTAGTTAATGATCCCCACAAACAACAACCTCCACAGCTAATAAACCCAAACACACAGAGGCTTCCTAGTCCCCATTCAAGTCCAAACACTACACATAGTATCCGACTCCCAAGTAAACCTTTTCCTGGGAGAGAGCTGTTGCCACCGAATGTGACCTCCCGGTTAGCCTCTCACTGTGAGTCACTAGAACACCCTCAGCTTAGGCCATGGAGTTCTTCTCATAATGAACCTCTCTTTTTACAGCTAATGGTTCCTGCAGCTAGGCCTCTAATATAGGGCAGTCAGTAATTCATCCTGAGGGCTTCTTTCCACGTGTGAAACCAAAGCATTTTCTAAAAGAGTCTTTCTGTGGCACAGCAGCAGCCTAAAAGTTGCTTAGAAAGCTAAAAGGAAAGGCCTTCGTTACTCTGAGGGCAGTCCCACTGAACTGGTGTTTGATTTCCTTATTCTTCTTGCCTTTTATTTATTTTTTTCGACAGAAAGAATCAAGTTCATTCCTATTTAAGTGTCTTCTGTGATTGCAAACGTTGCCCTCTTATACACCTGGAGATATCAGACTCTGGGTTGCTGGAAACTGGGGTTTTAGAGAACTTCCAACCTGAGAGTGATTGTGTCCTTAGGAAGCCTTCAAAGACAGAGAAGCTGTTCTGGCCACCTGTGATCAGGGACACATTTATCAAGGCTAAGGGAAAGGGGCTGGAATCCTCTAATAGATAATGTGCTGACAAATAATTCCCACCAGAATGTCAAATAAATAAATAAATAAATAAATAAATAAATAAATAAAAACATACAAATGAGTAAACAAGAATTCAAAGATCTTGAAACAAGAAAGAAAAGGAGAGTGACATCTTCCATCTCTACTAAGAAGAACTACCATTTATTGCTCATTGAGGCCATTCCAGAAACCGTTCTAAGCAGTTGATAATTGTTCACTCACATAATCCTCAGGACAACTTCATGAGGTGGACACTATTAGTCCTGCTTTATAGGACACTGAGGCCAACACACATAGTGCCAGAAAGTATTGGCTCCTGGCCATGCTCCTGTTCATGCAGCTGCCTGTCTAAGGATATCATTTAGTGGCCAGTCTTGAGTGATCTACTGACCTTCCTGGCTGCACATGACAGCTAATGCTGTATATTCTATTGCACAGCATTCTATGTCCAGCAAAGTTCTTCCCTTTAAAGCTACTTCTCCAGGCTCTTCTGAGTCTCTCCTCAACCCATTTGGTTTCTAGATTCAAATCCTGCAGCTATGTGAAGCCAGAGGGTGAGTAAGAGCATCATTCAACAAGCAGGCAATGGGTCTTGCAATGTGTGGGGGTCTGGAGCACAGAGATGAAAATGTCAAGGTCCTTGGACTCAAAGATTTCATATTTTGTGGTAGAGATAGACAAGTATATAGATCATTCCAAAACATAACAAATGCTATTATAATAGGTACAAATATAATAGGTACAAATACCAGGTACTGTTCTTAGCCCTTGTAATAGATTTTCTTCATTTAATCTTCATGATAATTCCTTGAGTAGTTGTTTTTATTTTGTAGACAAGGAAGTGAAGGTACCAAGAGGCTATGTGACTTAGCTGTCAGTGGAAGAAAGGATTCTGAGTCTAGGCAGTCTGGCCCCGATTATGCACTTCTTTTTTTAATCCTCACCTAAGGACACTTTTTGCATTCATCGAGCAAGAAGGAGGGAGGGAGAGAGAGAGAGAGAACCATCGATGTGAGAGAGACACATCAAGTAGTTGCCACTCACACAACCCCCCGGGGCTGGGGACAAACTGCAACCAAGGTACGTGCCCTTAGCGGGAACCAAATCCAGGTCTCTCCAGACCGTGAGCCGACGCTCCAACCACTGAGCCAAACCGGCCAGGGCCGATTACGCACTTTTAACCAGGTTGCTCTATGACCTCTGTCCTGTTGGAGGAAAGCACAAAAGACCATGGGAGCACAGTGGAGGGACACTCCACCAGGCAGAGAGGGGACTTTCCAGATGAGGGGGCTCTCAGCTGGGTGAAGTCATCCATAGAACCCACTAGTCCACGACTGGACAAGACATGGGTCGAAGGGCAGTAGAATGTCTTGCAGGCACATCCTGGAGTACATGCTGTGGTCAGAAGTGATGGGCTGCCAGCATGGCAACATGGAGAGAGCTTATGAACATAGAACTGA
The DNA here is from genome assembly GCF_014108415.1 of Molossus molossus. NCBI lineage: Eukaryota > Metazoa > Chordata > Mammalia > Chiroptera > Molossidae > Molossus > Molossus molossus. Next base: position 40,847,705 of record NW_023425351.1, on the reverse strand, counting down.
GTGGCAAAAGGAAGACACAGCACGCAACCTATAGCCCAATATCATTTATGTAAATTAAAAATGCATGTACACAAAACAATATTCATTACATAAAGACACATATAAAGAATATGAAACTATTCCTATCAAACAAAATGAAGAAGTTGCCTTTGGGGATGGGGAGAAGAATAGAGGTGAAGAGGAACACGATGACATAAACAAAGCAAGAGATGCATAATAATGATAGCATGCTATGAAATGAAGAGAGGAGTTAAGTTAACCTTGGGCCCCTGTGAGAAGAGGAAGAAGAGCAGGAAGATGACCCTTATGATGGTCAGTCAAGCACTCCTTTGCTGGGAGGTATCCCTTCTTCCCTCCTTACACAGAGTGTAGCAGAAAGATCTAGTTGCTTTCTACAGTGTGATCCTACTCCCTTCTCATTGTTGATTAATTCAGGGGTGGGCACCTAACTTGACCTTGGCCAATCAATTCACTTCCTTATACAGACAGTGTTAGTACCCAATAGAGGCACTGTACCTCAGGGTTAAGAAAAATTGAAGCCAAAGTAGATTCAAATCCTGCCTCCACCACCATCTACGTGAACTTGGTATATGGTTTAGCCTCTAAGTACCTCTGTTTTCTTGTCTATAAAATGGGAAAATGTCATACCTGCCTTATATGATAATGCAAAGATTTAATGAGTGAATGAAATGCATGTGTAGTGTTTAGAACGGTGCCAGCCACACAAGAGGGGCTTAATAAATATTGACCATGATATTTTCCTAAGAACTTGGGAACCAGGGGACAAAAAAGGCTTCATCTGGTGGCTGATCAGTATGCCAAGGAGCAAGTCACCTTTGATTACATGGAGCAGCCTCATTATTTTATTCCCATGGGCCATAAAAATATTTTATCTTTTGTGAGATGAAAAAAAGTCAGGAAGCAGTGCTGAGCAAGAATCGGTTTTTGGTTCAATTCCTGAAGCTTTGCAATACACAAGACCTTGAGTTTATATAATACCGCCATATTTTTCCATTCCATATTCTTGTTTTATTTTTTAGCTAAGTTAGTTTAAATGTATTTCTATCACTTACTTGTAGAGTCCTGATTAAGAGGGTCATAAAGACAGTAAAGGCCCCAAAGCTCAGCCATTTAGCTCCTGTTCATACTTGGTAACTTCCATGGTGTCTTCCTCAGCAGGAAGAGTTTTGAGTCAATCTCAATTCTGATTACTGAGTTAGAAATTGTTGAAAATCAAGTACAAAATTATATGTCTCTTACAACCTCCAGTTCATACAAATAGTAATGCATCCACCTCAGAACACCGAGTTTTCACACAGAATTTTCTGGTGTAATAACACATTTGGTATTTCATGAGCCTTAAATATATTGGCAAGAATATCACCTCCTGTCCTTACTCATTTACCTCCATGTTGATTAGTTCTATTTACTATTTCTTAATAGAATATTTATACAATCATTTCAAAAATGACAATTTTCAGTCTTTAGAAAAGTTGGTCAAGTCCTTACTGGGAAGTCAAACTTATTATCAAACAAAAAAATAATAAATTTAAATTTCCCAGTACAACAACAACAACAACAACAACAACAACAAAACCTAGAAGAGAATATAAAAGTGTCTTTAGAATAATGAATAAACAGAAAACCTTCCCTGACTTTTGGAAGTCAGAGAATAGTCAATAAGCTCATTTAGGCAATTTCATCACTTTGAAGTGTTTCAAAGAAGACTGATTTCTGTTTGCTCAGCCACCATTTGGAAGTGCAAAGATCAGGGACATCAAAAACTTTATCTGAGGTTTTGCATGTGTTTGTGAAATAGCTGACATGTCATAGAAGCATTTCTCAGAGATATGCATTGTGGAGCATTATTATGTCATTTTGGCATTTGCCATCTGATCAAGTGAATGGCCCCTCCAGCGTGCCAACCGCATTCCAAACGCCTTTCAAAGGCATCCAGAGAAAAAGGAAATACAGCTACTTCCTGTAATTAGAAGTTAGAGGCAACCAAAGGGTCTCTAATGACTTCCAGAGGATATTTAGTCCAGCACTACTGGGGTTGAAAGCTCGTTCATGAAGTTTGTAGCCTATACTTCACAAATAGAAGTGTTAGATCTTCAGAATCTTAAGGAAGTCCGGCTGCCCATCAGTAGGAAGCACGACTTCAATACAGTTTATCCGAGGGAGTCAGTACACATTTGATATGGCACTCCACACTATCGCGGACCCGTGCTCCTTCCTGTTTGCTCTGCTGTGTGTGACTTCCATTCCCAAGTTCACTTCATGGTCCAAGTTGGCTGTGGCTGCTTCAACCTTCCAACAAAAAAGGAGATGAGCCCTGGCCAGGTGGCTCAGTTAGTTGGAGCATTGTCCCATACACCAAAAGACTGTGGGTTTGATTCCTGGTCGCGTACATAACTAGGTTGTGGGTTTGTTCCCTGATTGGGGCACTTACAGGGAACATACAGTTACTTTCTCACATAAACGTTTCTTTCTCTCTCCTTTTCTCTCTCTCTAAAAAAAATAAATAAATACACATTCTCAGGTGAAGATGAAATAAAGAAACACATATTTTCAGGTGAAGATAAAAAAAAAAAAAAAGAGGAGAGGATGAGAGGAGAAGAGCAAGCCCATTTTCCTAGCTCCCCTTAAGGAAACTTCCTGGAAGTTTCTCATCCCACTTCCAGTTATAGCTCATTAGCCAGAACTAAGTCACATGGCTACACCTAATTACAAAGTGGGATGGGAGAATATAATTCAGCTAAAATTTAGGGTCTCTGTTACCATAAGAAATGTGAGATGAATTTTGAAGAACAATAATCTCCACCCCATCATCCATCAGGACTTAGCTCAAATACTCCCTCTTTAGAAAGACCATCTGAGCTCATCCTGTCAACAGGAGCTCCCTGCTCTCTATCACAGAACTGTTCAGTCTGCCATAGGAATTATCTTGTTAGTTTGTTTAGTTTTACTTCTTATGCTCTTGCTCCTTCACTAGAACAAATTTCCTTAAGTACAGGAACTTGATCTTTCTTGTTGTACAGCATTATACCTCCAGCGTATTGCAGTGTCTGGCACATGGTAGAAAATTAATAAACATGTGGAATCAATGAACAAATCATGAATGAGGGCCCTTAACACAGGAAACCAATATGTCATTGTGGCTATATATAAGCTCTGGGGTTAGGTGGCTGTGATTGAAATCTTGGCTCTAACTCATTAATAATGTGACTGTGGGTGAGTGACTTGTCGAAATTTTGACTTCTTTATTTGTAAAAATGGAGGGGAGGGTTTTTGAGAGAACAAAAAGTTAATACATTGGCTTACTTCTCTGCCCATTGGGAAGTGGATAATAAATGTTAGTCTTTATGCATGACCATCAAATAATGATTATTTTCATTATTTTTGGGACCTATCTACTCCAAAGTTTCAAAAGAGGCATCTCAGAGGAAGGGACCTAGGGAATGAGATCAATGGAGAGGCAGAGGTTAATTAGACAAAGAAAGGGGTAAAGGAGGAACATCATAAGGAGAAGGAACCACATGTGCAGAAGTCTGGGGAGAAGGAGGTATGCTGAAAGAACCAGAACAAAGGCAATGTGGGCAGAGTGAAGAGAGGAGGAGTATACATAAACAAAGACTAGAACGGAAGACAGGGCTGGAACATGCGGAGACTTCCAGATGATGAACTTCCCCCCAAGTGAAAAGAGAAGCTCCTGAAGGACTCCAAGCAGGGAAGGGCATAATCTGATTTGTAATGTGTAAATACCATCCTGGCTACAGCACAGGGAGGGCAGTGTCTTATCAGAGTAACTTTCTGAGATGAGAAGTCTACTGTATTTGCATGTTCAGACCCAAGTCTGTCCCTAACGTCTGTGGGGCTCTGGGCAAGGAGAGCATAGTACTGTAGACCAGCCTGAGATGGCTTTTCTTGAGGAGGAAGAGAGGGGAGAGAGAGCAGGGAGAGAGAGAGAGAGAGAGAAAGAGAGAGAGAGAGAGAGAGAAAATTTAAGAGATGCCTTTTAAAAGTTACAAGCAAAAATGAAAAAAACTGTTAAAGTAAATGTGCTTCTAGCATTCTGCTTTGACTAATATACATTCATAATTACTAAAATTCAGAAAAATATCAAAGATAGTTGAATTTAATTATAGCACTCTATGGTGGGCCAGTAGTGTTTGGACAAATAATAAAGACATACATAATTCACAATTTATTATGTATATATTCCATAAACCTTATTTTTCTTTTCTTCAATTCAGCAAAATTATGAATTATATTCTGATAGTCCAGACTTTCACTTAATTTGTATTCTGCTGAAACTAATAGTCTTAATGACTAAAACAATGCATTTGTATTCAAAGTATTGAAAATTTGAGTATATTTAATAAAATGTAAGTTTAAGTGCATGTAAACAATTAAAAACATTTTATTTTGAGAGAGAGAGAGAACATTGATGTGAGAGAAAAACATCGATCAGTTGTTGTGTACACCCCAACCAGGGATGAACCCACAACCCAGGAATTGAACTACAGGACAATACTCCAACCAACTCTGACACCAGCCAGGACACAATTTAAAACATTTTGTATATGTTTTCAAGAATGTTATTTTTCTAAAATATTCAAAATTAGCTATTGTAGCTAGAGCAACTAGTAAATAAATAAATAAATAAATAGGCACAGCTGGTGTGGCTCAGTGGATTGAGTGTCATCCCATGAACTGAGAGGTCCTGGTTCAATTCCTGGTCAGGGCACATGGCTGAGTTTCAGGCTTGATTCCCATTAGGGAGTGTGCAGGAGGCAGCCAATTGATGTTTTGCTCTTGCATCGATGTTTTTTTCTCTCTCTCTCCCTAAAAAATCAATAAAACATGTTTAAAAAAAGAAATTAAAGGACTTCAAATTGTAAAGGAAGAAACATTATCTCTGTTTACAGATGACATGATCTTATATGTAGAAAACCCTAAAAATTCCATAAATAAACTGTTAGAACTATTAAAAAATTTATCAAAGTTGAAGGAAACAAAATCAACACATAAAAGCCAGTTGTATTTCTATACACTAACAATTAAGAATTTGAAAAGAAAATGAAGAAAACAATTTCATTTACAATAGCATCAAAAAGAATAAAATCTTTAGGAATAAACTTAACCAAGGAGACAAAAGACTTATATATTGAAAACTACAAAATGTTGCTGAAAACAAGAATATTATTGAAAGAAGTTAAAGACATAAATAAATGTAAAGCTATCTGCTATGGACTGAATATTTGTGTTCCCCCAATTCATATGTTGAAGCCCTAATATCCAATGTGATGGTATTTGGAAGTGAGGCCTGTGGGAAGTAATTAGGTCATGAGGGTGGGCCCTGAAATGAGATTAGTGTTCTTGTAAAGAGTGAAAGAGACATGATATCACTTGGTAAACACACACCAAGGAAACACCATGTGAACCCACACCACAGAGGCATCTATATACTAGATAGGAAGAGGGCCCTCACCAAGAACCAAATCTGCTGTCACCTTGATCTTTGCCTTCCCAGCATCCAGAATTGTGAGAAACAAATGTCTTTTTAAGCTATCTAATCTATGATATTTTGTCATAGCAGCCTGTGGTAAGACAACATCCCTTATTCGTGGATTGGAAGACTTAATACTATTAAGATGTCAATACTACCCAAAGTGATCTACAGAGTCAATATAATTTCTATCAAGATTCCAATAGTGTTTTTGCAGAAATAGAAAAAAAATCCATCCTAAAGTTTATATGAAATCTCAAGGGACCCCAAATAGTCAAAACAATCTTGAGAAAGAACAAAATTGAAGGTCTTACACTGATTTCAAAACTCATTATAAAGTTAGAGTAAATCAAAACAGTGTGGTACTATCATAAACACAGTCATATTAATCAATGGAATAGAATAGAGAACCTAGAATAAACCTTCCATTATATGTGGTCAAATTATTTTTGATAAAGTTTCCAAGACCATTAAATGGGGAAAAGTTAGTCTTTTCAATAAATGTTAGAAAAACTGTATATCCACACTCAAAAGAATGAAGCTGGACCCTTACCTTATATCATATATAAAAATTAACTCAAAATGGATCAAAGTCCTACTGTAAGAGCTAAAACTACAAAACTCTTTAAAGAAAACATAGGGGAAAATCTTCATGATATTAAATTTGGCAAGGGTTTCTTGGATAAAACATCAGGGGAACAGGTAACAAGAAAAAAAAGTAAACTGGACTATATCAAAATACAAAAATTCTCTGCATCAAAGGATTCAATCAAAGAGTGGAAAGGTAACCCACGGAATGGGAGAAAACATTTGAATACATTAAAAAGAACTCCTAACACTCAACAACAAAAAGCAACTCAATTAAAAAATGGACAAAGGATTTGAATAGACAGTCTCTGAAGACAGTCTCATATATAAATGACCAATAAGCATGTGAAAAGATGCTTAGTATCACTAATCGTCAGGAAAATGCCATTCAAAAGCACAATAAGATACTACTGCACACTCATGACAATGGCTACTATAATAATAATAAAACAACCACACAGATAATAATAAGTGTTGGTGAGGATGTGGAGAAATGGAAACCCTTGTGCCTGCCCTGTTGGTGGGGATGTAAAATGATGCAGCTGCTATGGAATATGGTATAGCAGTTTCTCAAAAAAAATTAAAATAGAATCACCTTATGATCCAGCAATTCCACTTCTGGGTTTAAGCAGTATCTGGAAGAGATATTTATATTCTTATGTTCATAGCAGCATTATTCACAGTAGCTAAGAGGTGGAAACAACCCAAGTGTCCATCAACATCAATGGATAAATAGAGAAACAAAATGTGGTATAAACATACAATGAAATATTATTCAGCCTTAAAAAGGGAGGGAATTCTGACATGTCCTACAAAATGAATGAACCTTGAAGACATTATACTAAGCGAAATGCCAGTCCCAGGACAAATGCTGTATGATTCCACTTACATAACAGTAGGCAGATTCATAGAGACAAAAAGTTAAAGGGTGGTTGCTAGGGGCTGGGGGCAGAGTGTAATGGGCTATTATTGTTTAATTTGGGTTTGTTATTTAATTAGAGTTTCAGTTTTGCAAAATGAAAAGAATTCTAAAGATAGATGGTAATAGTTGCACAAAAATGCAGATGTACCTCGTGTCACTGCCCTGTACACTTAAAAAATGATTACGATGATAAATTTTGTTATGTGTATTTTAAAATACAATTAAAATAATGAACAATTAACTATTTATTTAAAGATATATTGGAATTAATAAATAGCAAAATTTTAAATAAAAATACTTAAATAAACATTTTCTATTTAAACTTTAAATATTTGTTAAGCCCTGGTCGGTTCGGTTCAGAAGTTAGAGCGTCGGCCTGCCGTCCCAAGAGACCCAGGTTTGGTTCCCACTAAGGACGTGTACCTCCCTTGCAGTTTGTCCCCGGCCCTGGTTGGTCATGCGGGTGGCAGTCACTCGATGTGTCCTTTTCATGTCGATGTTTCTCTTTCTCTCTTTCTTCCTCTCCCTCCCTCCCACTCTGTCTGAACAAAAAATGGAAAAATGTCATCGGGTGAGGATAAATAATATATTAAAATATTTGTTAAATATTATTAATTTTACAAAAATAAAACTATTTGCCCTGGCTGGTTTCTCAGTGGTTAGAGCGTCAGCTCATGGACCAATGAGTGGAGGGTTCAATTCTGGTCAAGGGCATGTATCTCTGTTGTGGTTCGTCTCCAGCCCTGGTCAGGTCGTGTGGGGGGCAACCAATCGATATGTCCCTCTCATGTCAATGTTTCTCTCTCTCCCTCCCTCCCTCCTACTCTCTCTGAAGACAAATGGAGAAATACCCTCAAGTGAAGATTAAAAGAAAACAAAACTATTTGCAGTTGTAGCATAAAATGTTCATCAGTTGTCAATTTAAGCTATGAAAAACTGCCACGCCTAGACAAACAGATACTTAAATCTATGAACATTAAATAATGCGATACACCACCACGTACGACTGTTGTGAATCCCGTGCCTAGTTATGAGTCCCTTCAGAACCACCAACTGGAACTTGATGAGAATTAGGAAAAGGGATGCTCGACACTTCTGGGAAACAATACCTCTCTATGCAAGAATCTATTCCATTCATGCTTTCTGAGAGAAAAGATTTAACAAGTTAATGAATTTGTCTTCTCTTCTTCAGTACTTGTGTTCCTCAGATCTTCGCCGTCCGAGGCAGTGGCTATGTTCACCACATTCAGATATAATCTCTTAAAGGCAGGACCTGATGAGCTGTGTTTCCTTGGAGTCTGAATGGCATTAGCCTGAATGTGGTGCTTAGAGTCGTGAGCCATGCTGTGCAGGTCCTGGGTGCTAGATTAATGGTGACCAAAGAATCCATATATCCTTTAATATAGGTACTTTTGGTGTGTGTTTGGGATATGTGGGGAACTCTCAGAGAACAGAGCCCTCTTTCTTGGGCCAAAGCATGGCACTGTTCAAAGGCTACTTTTCATTCCTCGAAATGGAAATGCAACAGTTAGATTGGCTGTATCCACACAAGGAAGGCTACACAGGTCACTAGCCAGATAATTTGTTTGTCTCAGGGGGCTATTCAGGTTTGAATTTTCTAGATTTCTGCCACATCTTATCAGCTCCGCGACATTGGAAGAGTTACTTATGAGCTCTATGCCTTGGTTTTCTCATCTCTAAAATGGGGGTTAAAAAAGGACTTAACTCATTGCATTGGGTGAGGATTAAATGAGAAAATGCATAATATAAGGTTCTAAGCAGCATAATTGCCCCTGGATGGGTATTAGCAATAGCAGTGTTGGTTTGGATGGCAAGGCAGAGCCCGGGGGTCATTCATGTTCCATTATAATCTCTGAATAAACAGGTTGGCATTTATAAGGAATTCAGAGAACTAACTTAGGGCATGACTTTTTCATCAAGATCTAAGGCATAGCTAAATGCTCTTTAAATCTGGAAAATAGAACAAAGCTTTCTAAGGTATTGTCAAGTTCGTATTTCACTGTGTGGCTGCTTGAGCGGAGCTGGAATGGTCACCAATGGTCTTAAGGACTTGAGCACTGTTAGGATGCGCTGCAAATAGGAGAGTGTTTATTTGTCAAGTATCGAGGCCGCAGGAAGGCCCTAATGCCCAGGGAAAAGGTCTTTGCCTAAAGTTGAGTAACTGATTGATTAGAAGACCTGATCAGATGAGAGCCGCGTTCACGTGTCTCATTCATGTACAAAGCTCCATTAACCATCGCCTTACACTACTTCTTTGCCAAACCGTGGATCATCTAAGGGACAGTAAAAAAAGAAAAGGAAAACTTCAAAGGTAATTTCTTTCTGATCCAGAAACAGTTTTGGGTTTTCTGGTTTGACAGAATTGAGAACTAAGCATGCATCATTAATTTCTATGCAAAAAAACATTCTTCACTTCAAATGGCAATTAGTGATAACATTTCTATCTTGTGTTGTGATGAGATTTTTATGCTAATCATTGCATAGCAGTAAATTAATCATTTGAGCACAGTTAGGAAGGATGTATATTTCATGAGACAGATATAGATATCAAGATCTGGCTGATATTTACTCAAGGTAAATGGGAAGCATCTCAAATTATTATGAAGGGAGCATACTGAGCAAATAGGACCGCGTGGTAACAAAATGCCTGCAGTGTAGACGTGTGAGGATTGTCAAAATACTCTCAGTGTCGTTTGTGTAATTATCGTGAGGAAGGTGGAATGCTCAGGAAACTTACGCTCCAAATCATTCACAGACACACCAGAACCCTCAAAACCATAGCTTAATGCAAGGGATAAATCAACAATCCACCTCCTTTCCCTCTAATTCCCTCCTTTTTTTTTTTGTTACAGAATTCACCCTTTTCACATTATACAATGTTTAAATGGGGTTTCCTTCTCAATTTGCACCTAAGTCCACTCAGACAAATGAATCAGAAAAGCAACTTGACCCTAAAGTCAAATCGGAAAACTACTGCAAGCACCGGAAACAGGCCACCACTCAAGTGATATAATTTCTTAGCAGACAAACAGTCCCTTTTACAACAATTTGTGGAAAATAAGAGAATTGTCGTTTAAAATGCCTATAGTTATAGCATGTGCCATGCTCTACAGCTGGCTGGTAGACCTCAGCACTTACGATGGGCAGGTGGGGTTTTCATGAGTTAAAAAACTGCATAGATCTCCCCTTCTCTTTGTATTTCTTCTTCCACCTTTCAATTTTTCCAACTGCCATGTATCTCCCCCCTACTGTTAGTGCTACAGACGCCCATACTCACCAACCCCCACTCCCACCTGCTCATATTCACATCGTCCCGACACAGCCTCTCCACACTCTTCCAGTAAGTTAGCTGTAAATGTCCTGGCTAAGATAGAGACCATTTCTGCTATCATTTGGCCCTCTATAAATATATATTTTAGGGGAATAGACAACCTTATGGAGATCGTCAAAGAAATGGAATAGGATACATTGCCTTAGAACCACCGCTGGAGTATAGGCAATGGGGGTACAATCTCAAACCCTGTGCAGAAGGTGCGGGTGGAGAAAGGGTTTAGTTTCCTGGGAGGAATAGGTAGGTGGGTGCAGTGACTCTGGAGGCAGTTGGTGGCAGAGAAAGTGACACTTTTGCCAGCTGGTGGGAATTTGAGGGTAGAATCCAATTTTTTTCGTTCAAAGTTGCTCTGAAGTTTAAATTGTGGAGTGAGCTGGGGGTGGTGGTGGTGGTGGTGGTGGTGGCAATGATTGGAGAATACAAAATGGAACTTGTTTGGGGCTTCACGATATGTAGGGACCATCTAAAGATGTTCAGGGCTAACAAGCAGAAAGCACAGTAGCTCCAAGTCAAAGAGAGGTGGAGGTCCTGAGTGTGGCTGTGTTTCTATTAAGGAATCTCCACTGATCTTAAAGGAAATAGAAGGACCTGGTTCAATGGGATATAATTTTTAGGAAACAACAAAGAGTCAACAAGTTAGTCTGAGAGTTTTTAGAGCTAAATATAAAACTGGATATATTCCTTCTAGAAAATAGTTCTCGGAACTAAGAATGATTACCAGATAAACCATAGATTATCTTTGGACTCTGGTAAATCACAGATCCATCAATTTTAGCTCAGTCTTTGGATAGTTCATGAAATCCCTTAGAGTCTAGGTTCTCAAATTGGAATTAGGTAGTGAGAAAATAATGAATCATCATGTACAAAATGTAAAAAGAATATGGGTGTATACTTTGGATGAAAATCAGTGACTTGACACCTACTTCTGACCAAGCAGGAGTAATAGAGGTCTGACTTGTTAATGAAAAAAATCCAAATAAAATGTATGAAACAACAGTTTCAAGACACCAGGCATCAGGAAATAAAGGACAGTGGTGCCCAAGAGACAGAAAGCAAATGAGGGGAGACTTTCGATGGTCCTAACTTACTGCCTTGTAAGAGTTTCTAGTTGCAGTTCAGGGAAAGGAAAGCAAACAGAACCCAGTAACCACCATGAGTGAAGAGAAGAATCTGAATGTCCAGTGAGGCCAAGACAGCTGGAGTTCATGGGACAGTCTCAGAGAGGAGAGAGCTTCACAGCGTGAGAATGCTGGAGATCTGAAGAGGCTCTCTCTACCCTTCCCCAGGGTCTCCAGCTGAGCACTGATCAGTGCATGTATTGGAGGAAACAATCAAAAGCTGGGGAAAGAACCAGCTGAAAGGACTAGAAGAAACAATATTAGGAGCTCAAATAAGAAAAAAATAGTTTGTTCCCTCAGAGAGGAAGACCTTATAATTTATGGAGTATCAAGTAGAATACTAAAAAGGTTTAGTCTCAGTACTCGGGCAAAATTAACCCTAGACTAAATGTGGCTGTAGTTCTCCCTCAAAGAGCTTGGTTAAAGAATGTGGATGGGGCCCTGGCCGGTTTGGCTCAGCAGTTGGAGCATCGGCCTGCGGATCAGAGACTCCCGGGTTCGGTTCCTGCTAGGGGCACGTACCAAAAACAAAACAAAACAAAACAAAACAAAACAAAACAAAACAAAACAAAACAAAACAAAACAAAACAGAATGTGGATGGGCTGTATCTCAATACAGCAATAACCTGGTAGTGACTGAACTTCGGATTGAGTTGGAAGACATCATCATGGAAGCTACATGACCAATATTACTCAGTCAGAATATCTCTTCATGTCTCTCCAGGGCCACTATAGTAGAAGTTGTTGACTATGTGGGTTATTATATGGTGCCTTCTAATCAAAACACCCATTTATGACTGCCTGTCTCCTTTTGTGAAGATAGGATTCAAATGGTGCCACCTAAAGTACAACCTTGCTAAAGATCAACTTCTTTCTTTCTTACAGCTGTATAGTATTCCATTGTGTACACGTACCACTGCTTTTTTATCCACTCATCTACTGATGGACACTTGGGTTGTTTCCAGGTCTTAGCTATTATAAATAGTGCTGCAATGAGCATAGGGGTACATATATTCTTTCTGATTGGTGTTTCAGGCTTCTTAGGATATATTCCTAAACGTGGGATCAGACTGACAAACTTCAGCAGAGGGGGTGTTGGGGGGAAGAGATAAACCACAGAACTTATATGCATGTATGCATAACCAATGGACATAGACAGCAAAGCTGGGGATGGGGCTGGTGGGGATGGGGAGGAAGGTGTCAATGGGGGAAAAAGGAGAAACATCTGTAACAAAAACAAATGAATAAAAATAATTTATAAATAAATAAATAAATAAAAAGATCAACTTCCTTTGCAGTTTTCATATTTCCTACTCAAACCTGTTCCCTTCCCTTGAGAGAGCTCCAAGACTTTTCTGCTGGTGTGCAGGTTAGTTCTCTCTTCATAGGGCTCTATGATGGGAATATTTATCTTGTTTCTATTATTACCTCAAGGAAGAAAAAAGGGATGAATGGAAACTGAGAAATAGATTTGCTATAAGACAGAAGTAGCCGACATTCTCCAATCAGAGAACATTTGGGGTGAACCTACTATATGAACTGGGCACTGTTTTTGGTGCTTTCAGGGGACTGTACCTTAAATTAGGAAAGAGAATCAATCACTGTTTTCAAACTGTTTCCAACAGAAGACTCTACAGAGGAGTCCAATCCAACCATTAACTTATAGGTAATTGTTGTAGTAATTACCGAATAGTCTACTTTTTTTTGCTGATCTTCTATACCGACTTGGTCATAAATCAAGTTTCTATGTGTGTGCAGTTCTGGATCTGGATTCGACCTTGTTCCACTGGTCTATTTATTTATCCATGTTCTAATGCTAGGCTATCTTAAATTCTACAGTTTGATAATTAGTCAGTATCTGGCAAGGTAAGATAGAATCAGTCAGAATAGGGTATGCTAACAACCCCCACCCCCCAAATTATCAGTGGCTTAACACAATACTAATTTATTCTTGTTCATGCTTCATTTCTACTATGGGTGGACTGGCAGTGGGCCCTGTCTGGTCTTCGCTCCGGATCTGTGCTCCGGGAGCAGGCACTGCTGGAGCACTGTGGTTCACCATGACAGGAGAAGAGGGAGAGTGTGGGCTACGTCATGCACGGGCCTTAAAATGTCCACCCCAAAGCAGTAACTTCTGCTCATATTTCTTTGCAAAAAGCACATGGAAATACCAAAATACAAGATCATGTGTAATCGTGCCTAGAAAGAAAATAGAAAATATTTGGCAATCACATTAATAGCTATTATGATTCCCTACTCTTATTTCCTTTTAAAGAAATGATTGGCTAGTGTTAGTCCTTTCATTCGATTATATTTTAGAATCAACTTGGCACATTAAACAAACAAATTAACAAACCGAAATTGAGAATGTGAACACCAACAATTCCTTTGTGAAATTTTATTTGAGATTGTATTGACTCTATAGATAAATTTGGGGAAAATGGACATCTTTACTGTCGAGTTTTCTGAAACATGAACATGGCATAGTTCTCCAGTTATTTAGTTCTACCTTAATATAGTCCAATAATGCTCTCCCTAAAAGAATCTTACATCTTTTTGTAAAATGTATTTTTAGACATTGTATATTATTTGATGCTAATGTAAATGGTATCTTTCTGGTTGTATTTTCTAAGTATTTATACAGAAATGCTTCTCATTATATTTATTTGTTTTCTTGAGCAAATGTCTTAAATTTTGTTTTTAATTCTGATTATTTTTGTAGATTCTTTTGATTTTTCTATATGGGCAATCATATCTATTTACAAATAAAAACATATTTTTCTTCCTTTTCATTGCTTATACTTCCCTGTCTCCCATCCCCCTCAACTTTTTTATAGTGGCTAGGACAGCCAAAACACTATTGAATAAAAGTAGTTCAAGTGAGCACCCTTATCTTATTCCTTAACTTGGAAATATATTTTTTATTTCATGTTATAATATTTCTTTACTTTTTTGTAGATTAAAAAAATCAGGTTAAGGATGTCCTGTTTAATTTTTACCATAAATAAATTTCATATATTTTTTCAATTTAAGTTTATTTTCAGTATTATTTTGTATCGGTTTCAGGTGTACAGCATAGTGGTTAGACAATCACATACTTTAGAAAGTGTTCCCCTTGATATTTCCAGTGTCCACCTGGTACCACATTGTTATCACAGTATTATTGACTATATTTTCTATGCTGTACTTTACATCACTGTGACTGTTTTGTAACTGCCAATGTGTACTTCTTAACCCTTTACCTCTTTTACCCAGTCCCACAACTCCCCTCTCCTTTGGCAACCACCAGTCCACTCTGTGTCTATGAGTCTGTATATCTAGCACAAACTCAACTTAGTTATCATATATTTTTCTTTTATTCAGTATTAGTTTGTTAATATTTTGCTTAAATTATTTTTATCTATAATCATGAGTGAAATTGTGCGAGTTTTTTTTTCATATTGTCTTCAGTCAGATTTTTGAATTAAGGTTATACTAGTCTCATAAAATGAGTTGAGAATTAGTACTTCTTCTATACTCTGGAATAATTTTGTACAATTGGAATTATTTGTTTATGCAAAGTTTGATAGAACTTGCTTGATAAACTGTCTGGGCCAAAGGTGGAAAGGGAGGACAATTTAAACTAATAGTTCAATGTATTTACTGTTTCTGGAGTTGTTAAGACATTCAGTTTATTTATCAGCTAACTTAGGTAATTTAAATTTTTCTAGAAATTTTTTCATTTAGTCAAGTTTCCAAATTATTGGTGTAAGGATTTTCATAAATATTTTCAAAGAACCAACTTTGGCTTTTTTTTTAAATCTTATTGAATACTTGTCAATTTCACTAATTTTCACTTATATTTATTATTTGTTTTCTAATTTGTTCTTTGGGTTTATTCTGCTATTATTCTTCTTAAATTGAATTAGTTAATTTATCATTTTGACTTTTTATTGTTAGTATTTTGAACTTAAAATTTGCCTCTAAAAGGTGCTTATCTTCATTCTGTAAATCTTGCTATAGATGTAGTTGTAATTGGTAGGTTTTTTTTTGTTGATGTTATTATTCAGTTGTAGACAAGTTTTTCAATTATAATTTCTTCTGTGATTCATAGGCTACTTAGTGGTCATTTCTTCATCTCATTAAGCCATGTATTATTTTCCAAATGTATGAGAGTTTTTTTGAGTTGATTAGTGCCATTGTGGTCAATAAATATGGTATCAAATATGTTGAGCCTTCTTTTTCTTTCCATTTTTTGGGGGGGTTGTTTTGTTGTTATATACTCCACCATTATTTTTTGTATTTACCTTAGAAAATTTACCTTCATACTTAATTTAGCAAAGCCCAAATTTAGATGATAACTTTATTCTCTTCTAGAGCAATATAAGAACCTTAGAACACTAATTGCAGTAACTTCTTTTAAAAAAAATAATTAATTAATTTTTGTTAAGATGTTTCTCCTCCCCACCCCCCGCCCAGATACCCTCCTCCCGATCCCTGTTATCTAGCCAAGTATCTTCTTTTCACCTTTTTTTTCCTTTTCAAATACCACATTATTGTTACTGGGTTTTTTTTCAGTCCACATTTATTTAAAATTATTACCACTTTCTTTGGTCTTAATTTCTGATGAGCTGCCAGGTTGAGGTAATCAGTTAGGACAAACTGAAAGTAATGATCAAGACTTCATCATATCCTGAGATAGTGTAAGCAAAAGGCAAAAATAGACACCAGTTCCCAGTGTTCCATCCTCCACCCCCCAAAAACTGCTCTGGGCAAGGGTCAGACAAATTAGGCAGATGGAGGGGAACCATTTAACTGCTAGGAACTCTGAACAAAGGACTTCTAACTTTTCATGGCCCATGGGTGGGGGTGCGGTGGGGGAAAGGGAGAAGGAGAGGGAGAAGGAAAAGGTGTACACGTGGAAAAGGACTGAGAGATTGGACAAATGTGTCTTGGTGAAGGTCCCCAGTAAGGAGGCCTCCGAATGGAAGTGTCTGGGTTAGGAATGAAGAAACGTGTATGAGTTTGGCTGGTCCAGTGGGCCTGAGTCCTTGACCGCAACTCCTTCCAGAAATCTATGGTGCACTCTCTGTGTACCAAGTCTAGTGTGGGGAGGACAGCTTTTTCCCATGAGGCCTGCCAGTCAAAGCTTTGGTAACTAATTGCCCATCGTTGGGCCTGAAAGCTCACGCACAGACCTTGGTCTGAAGCCGGTTTCTTTACTTTTTGTCTATTACTCTTCACTCTAGGGTCATGTACTTTTGCCAGGGGTACATAGCCATTTTCAGATTTTTCTTAGTGAAGGTCTGCTGATGGTAAATTCTGTTTTTTTTTTTTTTTCTGAAAATATCCTTATTATTATTACGTTTTGTTCTTGAAATATATCTTTGCTTACAGAATTTTTAGGTTGATAATTGTTGTCTTTCAGCATGCTGATGATATCATTCTGCCATCTTCTGGATTGCATGGTTGCTGTTATTTATTTATTATTGCCCCTTTTAAGGTAATCCATCTCCTCTCTTACTTCAAAGATCTCTTTGTCTTTTGTAGTCTGTAGTTTCTCTATAATGTCAGTGCTGATTTCTTTTTATTTATTCCATTTGGAATTCACTGGGTTTATTGATTCTGTGGATTGATATATTTAATTATTGATAGAAATTTGTCATTTATTAGTTCTTCAGATAATTCTTTTTTACATTTTCTCTTTCTGGAATACTGACTAAACATATGTTAAATGATAGTAACTCTAACTTTCATATTTATTAACCTCTCATTGAGATTTTCCATATTTTTTCTTTCTGTGCTAAATTTTCATTAATTTATTATCTTTAAGTTCATGAATTTCCTCATCTGCCATTAAACTGTTTCTGTAACTTTTAAATTTCACTTACTTTAGTTTACATTTCTAGAAGTTCTATTTAATTCTTTTTATAATATGCTTGGTCAATTTTTATAGTCTTTTGCTCTCTAGTTTATTCTTTTACTTTCTTAGACATAATGGACATAGTTTAAGAAATTCTTAATCTAAAATTCCAATATCAAAAGGGCATTGTGGGTTAATTCTGCTTTTTCTGTTTGTTTTCTCTTGCTCAGCATGCTATGGCTCTTGTTCTTGTTTTTATTTTAACTTTATCTGTGGGAATTTTTTTGCACTGTCCACTCAGCATTTATTCAATAATGGTAATTTTCCTTGCAGTCCACCAAGTTATTTTTAGTTCACCATTTATTGAGGTAAAATGGAGTGTGAAAATGGAGTTTAGGTTCAACACAGTTTGAACATTTTCTCAAAGAGAAAGATGGTTTAATGTTCTACATATTTCTCTTCATGCCTTCATTTTGTTTTTTGTCTAATATTCTTTACCTGTTAACCAGTTAGTTCATGTATTTGAGAAAGTGTCTCTCAGATGCTTCTTAGGATTTTTCAGTATAAGGGTCAGAGTACTAAGTCTACTACCTTGTCAAAAGGATTTACTATGCCTTTCATTCATTTTAATTGTTATCATTAATAGAAATGAAACTTTGTTGTCACCTTCTGGGTATTCAATTACATGTATATTAGACTGTTTGATATCCAGTTATTAGATTAACATAGATTAGATCAACATACACGTTAAGCTCACAAGTCTTGGATGATCCATTCTGGTGTTTGTTTTCCTTCACTCTTTTATCTCCTTGTGTTTTAGTTTGTAATTTTTATTGACCTATTTTTAAGTTCATTGATTTTTTTTTCTCAGTCTTTTCCAGCCTTCTGATAAGCCAACAAGGCAGTGCTTCATCCGTGATACTGAATTTTTTGAGTATTTGCATTTAATGCTATTTTAGAGTCTCTCTTTCTGTGTGTGTGTGTGTGTGTGTGTGTGTGTGTAATATATGACAGGGGGAGAGAGAAAAATGTGAGAAACATTGATGGGTTGCCTCCTATACCTGCCCCAACCAGGGATCAAACCTGCAACATGGGCATGTGCCCTGACCGGGAATTGAACCTGCAACCTTTTGGTGTACGAGATGCTGCTTCAACCAACTGAGCCACACCAGCCAGGGCTCTGTTAAAAATATCTTTCTGTTCATGTATGTTGTCCACTTTTCCCACTAGATCTTTAACATGTTAATGATAATTATGTTGAAGTTCCACTCTGATAGTTCCAACATCAGGGTTATCTCTTAGTCTAGTTGTCTTACTTGCTTTAACTCTTGATAATGAGTTTTATTTATTTATTTTACAAAAAGCAAATAACCTTGTCATAAATGTCTTACCATTTTGTCCTATTTTCAATGTAGTGACACTCAGATGGAGTTAAATCCCAAGATCCTTTCCGGCTGCCAAACTCCAAAATGAAATCAATAGCAAAGACCTCACCTAAATCTTCAGAAGGACTGGAAAATTACAACTCCAGGTGGCTCTTTCTGGTTTGTGTTGAGTTTATTTATTTATTTGCATTTGTGGTGTGTCTTGTAATTTTTTATTGAATACTGGGCATTGTGTGTGAAAGAATAGTAGAGATGGTTCCCAGAATGAACTTGTATCAATATTTTTGCTCTATAAGACCCTGTAAATATTATTTAGTCTCTCAGCAAATAGTGAATAAGCCCCAACTTCATAAAATATTGTTTGAAATATATAAAACACAAATGTAAAATAGTATAATCATTTATCTGGTGACAGACTCTAGTAGTCATTGTTAATAAGGCAATGGGATTATATATATATGGGATTATATTATATATACTTGATTTTTTCCCTGAATAGTGACTGTTTAAATCTTAATTTAAAAATCCATCTTAATAAATATATAAATTAGAAAGCCAAATGCCTCCATCCATTCAATTAAGACCATACTACAATTGTGTATTCCTCTAATCCTTCAATAAATAACAAAAAAATTAATGTTACTGTATTTGATTTAATGTTCATAAAATACACGTATAAAAATTAGAATTTTCTATCCAGTTTTCTACTTTCAAAGTAGAAACAATACTTTTCACGAGTGGTATAAAGAAATACCCCCACTATGACCCCTACCATATGTTGATTTTATGTTGGTGGTGGGAATCATTTCTTATTTTAGAAACAAAGACTGTGGAAAGTTTCAGAAAAGATAATCATAATACAAAAAAGTGTGCTTTTGAAAACAAATCAGATGAAACTGTGAGGTGAAGAGGGGCTCCTGAAGCTGAAGACCCCGGATTCCTGGCTAGAAAGGGCAAAGTGCCTTCTTTCTCATTCTTGCTAGGATCTGGGCAACATTTCTTCCATGTCTGCAACGACGTAAGAGACAACAGCCCAAACAGCGGCAGCAACATTCATCTGCTTTGGATCCATGACAGTCATGGTGTCTCCATGGGAATGATGGAAGGAGAAATATTTATACAAGTCATCCAGTAGACTGGCTCCTGGGGAGAAAAGAGGAAGCATTCTTAGTGAAGGATTTTGACAAAAACAGCTGAATAGCTGCTCAGAAACCACTGCCACTCCTTTTTGCTTCATCCTTGCCTCCTCCTACTATATAGGCCACATGGCAAACTGCTTTCCCAGTCTCTCTTGCAGCAATAACTAGCCATGTGACACCGTGCTGACTACTAGGATATGGGTGGAAGGCCATAGGATAGTTTTAGGAAAGTCTTTACTCACAAAAGAGTCAGTCAAATACCCTAATGATACATTAAGGTAGATGAGAAGTTTGAAGCTACCTGAGACAAAAAGCCCACATACTAAAAATGGCAGAGTGGAAACTCAGAGGGACCTGGATTTAGGAAATATTGCTAACCCGAGGAACAAGCTCTGCCCTTCCTACTTCTGGACTTCCTGCGAAGTGA
The DNA here is from genome assembly GCF_014108415.1 of Molossus molossus. Taxonomy (NCBI): domain Eukaryota; kingdom Metazoa; phylum Chordata; class Mammalia; order Chiroptera; family Molossidae; genus Molossus; species Molossus molossus. The sequence goes on along the minus strand of NW_023425351.1, from coordinate 40,827,420 downwards.
GGGGAAAGAATCCTCTGTATGTTTAAGTAACTAATACCAATGTCTTCATATTTATAAAGAGCCTGTATTTCTTTTTGTATTCGGCAAGAGTGCAAATTATGTACCTTCCTGGATACAAAAGAAGGTCAACACTCCTTTACTCAAGTTTTCCCTCTCAAATCATTCCTTCACTTCCCAGGAAATTTTCTGGCAACCTCCAAGGGCACCAGCAGGAGTCTCTACTCTACTTGAAAGCTTTTTTTTTTCTCACTCTAGTGAAACTTTTCTCTAGTTTCAGCCATGGATTGAGCCCCAGTGAATCTTTGCTATCTCATATTCATCCTTCAGAACCTACTGGGTCCATTTTATGGATTTCAGTTGTTGTTCTTTAGTCTCTGGCCTTGTTTGTTTATTTATTTATTTACTGTTTTATTGTGAATGTACCATGCATACATAACATCGTAGAGAACATAAATGTGTATTATAAAAAAAATATAAAAAGTACACATATGGGCATAATTCAATGCAAGAAAGATGTTACCAGTACTTCTGAAGTCTATTTATGAGCCCATGTCCACACCTGGACCCCCACTGTAGACACTTTTCTCCTTCCAGAGGTCACCATCCTGTTGTGCTTCTGTGTTGATTATATATATATTATATATATATACATATACATATATATATAATATATATATATATATATATATATGCAGTCTCCTTTCGAACCATGTATTACAAATATATTTCTGTGACTTGTTTTTTCGGTTCAGTCAAATGTAAAATTTACCTACATTATTGCGCATAGCTATAGTATTTTCATTTTTTTTATTACTGTACATTATCTCATTGTATTTATTTATCTATTTCCCTGACAATGAACACTTACATGTTTCCAATCTTCTGTTATTTTATGCTGCTATCAGCATTCTCTAGGCCTTAAATATAGGTTTAGAAGTGCTGAGTTATACAGTATGTGCGTGTTTAATTTTATCATGCAATTCCAAAATGTTTTCCTTTGTAATTTATATTCTCACTGTCAATATATGAGTCTCTTACTTCACATCCTCTCTAGCACTTGGTATTGTCAAGCTAATTTTTGCTAATCTGTGTGAAATATCATCTTACTATGGTTTTACTTTCAATTTTTGAAATTATTTATGAGTTTGGATATGTTTTAATATATATATATATTTTTGGTCAATTATATTTTTCTCTTTTGTGAACTGACTGTGTCTTTGCCCATTTTTCAATTGATTTGTTTTTTCTTATCAATGTGTAGGAATTCTTGCCATACAGTATTTTAGATACTAATCTTTTGTTAGTATAAGTTTATATACATAATTTCCCAGTTTGTGGCTTTTTGTACTCTGGTGAATAGATGTTATTACCTTTAATGTAGTCAAATATATAAATCTTTTTCTTTATGATTTTCACTTTTTACATCTTGTTTAAGAAATCATTCCTTACCCTAACATCATAAACATATTCTCTGATGTACTAAAACTTTTAAAGTTTTGTTTTTCATTTTTAAATTCTTCATACATTAAAAATTGGAATTGACTTTTTGCATATAGTAGGCTTTATTTTATTTTTCATTTGTCCCAGCAGAATTTACTGATTTAGTACATATTTTTTTCTCCGCTGATCTGCAGTATCAGTTTTGCAATATATCAAGTTTCCTTATACGTATGGATGTATTTTGGGGCCTTCTAAATTTTTTCCGTTGGTCTATTAGCCTTTCCTTGTGGCAGTACCACAGTATTTTCATTAGTGTTGCTTTCTAATCCTCGTTTTCTGGCAGGACATGTTTCCTTAGTCTCTTCAGAAGAGTCATACTATTCTTGACCACTTGCTCTTCCAGATAATGTCTAGAATCATTTAAAACTATTATAAAAATATTTTGAATTTTTATGGGAATTGTGTTAATCTTTATATCAATTTTGGGAAAAATTAACATCTTTGATTAGGATACTGTCTTATTATTCATGAAAATGACGTGTTTCTGTTTCTTCTACAAAGTCTCTAAAGTTTTGTAATACAGTTTTCTTTCCTCCGTGCTTTCTACTTTTTTGCTCACAGTAAATTACACATTTTTAAATATTTGCATTTTCTATTTGTAGCTATTCATTTTTAGCATCAAAGATATCTCTGATTCATAAAATGGCAAGTTGTTCCTTTATTATCCTGCACTCTGGAAGTGTTTGTATAAGATTAGAATGATTCATTTCTTGGTTATTTTGTTGAACTCCTTACAAAACTAAGTCTGATGTTTTCTTTATGGTAAAAATTTTTATCTAATGACTTACTATCTTTCTTGATTACTGGGCAATTCAAGTTTCATATTTATACTTGAATGAATTTTGGGAGTTACATGTTTTTGGGAATTTAGGAGCTTTGGCCAAAATTCAAAATCAACATCATAAAGTGGTCAATAATATCCTGCTTTTTAAAAATTTGTGTTTATTGTTGGAAGTATTACAGATGTATCCCCCCTCATTTACTCCTTCGTCCCTGCTCCTGCTCCCCCTGCCTTCACTGCACTGTTTCACTATTGTCTGTGTCCATTGGTTATGCTTATATGCATATAAGTTCTTTGGTTTCTCACTTCCCATCCCCCACTCCCCTTGCCTCTGAGGTTCTAGCTCCAAGGACTTTGAACAATCTTTGTACATCCCATTCCTCCCCTTCTATAGCTCCTTCACTGTATCTTTCGCTTTCTGAGCTTCCTTGTCCAGAAAATGCTCAAAGTCACAATTCATCAGAGAGATGCAAATTCAAACTACAATGAAGTATCTATCACCTCACAACTGAGAGTGGCTACCTTCAACAAATCAACAAACAACAAATGATGGCAAGGATGTGGAGACAAGGGGACTCTAGCACACTGCTAGAGAATGCAGACTGGTGCAGCCGCTGTGGAAAACAATATGGAGTTTTCTCAAAAAATTAAAAATTGAACTGCCACTTGACTCAGTGACCCCACTGCTAGGAATATACCCTAAGAAGCCTGAAACACCAATCAGAAAGAATATCTGCACCCGTATGTTCATAGCAGTGCTATCTATAATAGCTAAGATCTGGAAATAATATTCTATTTTTATCTTTTTAAAATATGTGAAACATCTATAGAGATGCCCTATTTTTCATTCCTGATATTGGTTATTGGTGTCTTCTCTCTCTCTTTTTGTTCATCAATCTTGCCAGCAGCTTGTCAGTTGTATTAGTCTTTCAAACAAAAATAAAAGACAATTTTTTTTGTACTTTCTATTGTATAGTAGTTTTTCTATTATTGATTTCTGCTCTTATTTCTATTATTTCCTTCCTTCTTCTTTCTTTGGGTTTATTAGATTTTTCTTTCTAACTTCCTGAGTTGAATGCTCAGTCTATTACTTAGAAGACTTTCCTTGTCTGTAGCATAAGAAGTAAGGCTAGTCTTCCCCTGATTCTGCTTTACTCTCTGTCTCCCACCAGTTCAGATGAGTCATTTCCTGATTATTCAATTCCAAATATTTGCTAATTCTCAATTTGATTTTTTCCCCTTTGATTCATGTGTAGAATGTGCTTTTTAATTTTCAAAAGTATGAGGTCTCCTTAGTTATTTTTTTTATTATTGATTTGTAACTTAACTGTTAGGAGATGTGGGCTGTATTATATAGATTCTCTAAATTTTGTTGCGATTTTCTCTATGGGCTATTGTATGAACCATTTTTATAAATGTTTCATGTGTTGAAAAGAATGTGTTTTCAGCATATTGCATATGTCCACTAGATCAAGCTTGTTAATTGTGTTTTTCAAATCTTTTAACTCCTTACTGATTTACTGTCTATTTGATATATCAATTTGAGAGAGAGGTGTGAAAATGCACCTCTGTGATTTTAGATGTGATAATTTTTCTTGTAGTTTAAAAAATGTCTTTTTTATACATGTCAAAGTGATGCTATTAGGAGCACGCCTATTTAGAACTACATCCTCCTGGCAAATTGGACATCCTTATTAATACGCTGCCCTCCTCTTCATTGCGGCAATGCTTCAGTCCTGAGTCTGTTTTTCACTGATACTCAGTACAGCCATCCCTGCTCCCCTCTGCAGAGTATTAACCTGGTATGTGTCTGCACATCATTTTAGTTGAAGTCTAGACATCTTTGTTTTTTAATTGGAGAACATAATTTATGTAGATTGTGATTATTGTTAATTAAAATTGGATTCATTTATACCATCTTAATTTTTCCTTTCTATTTGTTCATTTTGTTTTCTATCTTCCTTTCTTTCTATTTGATTTTTTTCTCTTCTCAGTTCTTCATTGTTCCTGGGCCCTGTGTTGCCTCAGGAATGCTGTCTGAAATTTCCCTACCCCAACCCAAGTTTTAAAAACTTTGGGCCAAGGTTTTTCCTACCGCTTCCCCCAAACTTCTTGCTCTGGAGTGGAACTGGATTCACCTCCATTCATATTTTACAATGAGTTCAGCCATGGTGCTATTAAACACAACAGAAGCCAGTGAGGTGAAAAAGATGTATAAAATGAAGCTCAACTATCAACCTTGACAATTAATGGCTCCAATGCCTGTCAGCAAATATCCAAAACAGGGTATATTGAGCTGCCAATACCTATCAATCCCTTCACCTGTGTTGTGGAGCGTTCTTGCTCTCCACTGATTTTTCTTTCTAAATGAATGTAATGTGTTTTCTGTTAGTCCAGTAGCTCAGAAAGAGTAGGATCTCACCATCATCCAGTCTGATAACATAAAACCTTTAGTGGGCAGGCTGGAGCCAAGGTCCACAAATATTCAGAAGGTTCAGTTCCATTCAATTGGATAAAGGCTTGAGTTCCTGCAATATTGTAGGCAATAGGCTAAGGACTGTGGCAGATAAAAAGATAAAAAGACACGGACTCTACTCTCAAAAGCTTACTCTGTAGTACAGGCAGAGAAAATGTGTCCACAAGTAGTAATACCACAGCCAGAATATACTGAGTGCTACCACAAATGGCCAAAGAAATGGTGGAGAGCTCATGTGGTTAAATGACCACATCTTGCACCTAGACTGGGTCCCCTGGCTGAGTGCTCTCCTCACTTCTCGTACCACTTTCTTCACCATCCTTTCTTATAATAGACTGCTTCACATCTTCTTTCACACTATAGGTATACTCCGTGAAGGCAAGGCCTGTGCTGTATTCCTCACTCTGTCACCAGGGCCAAGCACCAAACAGAAGACGAATGCATTTTTGTTGTGTGAATGAATGAAATCAGCAAGTTTTATGAATAAACTGGGCCTTGAGGGTGCTGTCAGAGTACTTGTAGTAAACAGAACACTATAAGAAAATAACTTGGAGAATTTAATGAAAGGATAATTTAGAAAAAGTAGTTACTCATATGTGGAATCTAATGAACAAAATAAACAAACATGCAAAATGAGACAGACTTGTAGATAGAGAGCAGGCTGATAGCTGTCTGTCTGTCTATTGGGGGTGGCCTGGGTGGGGGGATGGGGTGGAAAGATTGAGAAAAAAAAACAAAACAGAAAAAATCATGGACATGGACAACACTGTAGTGATTGCCGGGGATAGCGGGTGGGGGAAGGTGGAGGGGGGTATTGGGAGAATAAATGGTGATGGACGGAGATTTGACTTGGGGTGGTGAACACACAATACAGTGTACAAATAATGTGTTGTATAACTACACCTGAAACCTGTATAATTTTCTTAACTAGTGTCACCCCAATAGATTCAATGAAAAAGAAAAAAAAAAGTCAGCGTTAAATAAAACCAATAAAGGATGATGAAGTGCCCCAGGGCTAACAATAAGGACAGCCTTGACCACCCGTAGGTCTAAAGGAACCAGAAGAAAGCAGCTGTGACCACAGTTACAGTAGGACAGGGTCACCAGAGGAGCTGTGGTGTCTACAGAAGCCAGGGAATCAGTCCTCTGCTGTGCCTCCCATATCCTACTTTGGCCAAACACAATCAAAAGCCAGAGGGCAAGTGTGACTTGTTAATGCACCCCAGAACAGTAAGCCTCCGGGGCATAGTATAGGGTAGAGAAAGGCAAGAAATGACATAATGTGGTAAAAGAGAATATCCAGTACAAGTACTTGGATGGCAGCAGAGATGGGGCACCGACATTCCAAGTGAACAGCATAGGTGAGCATTCCGCTTTGGATGATGTGTGAGTGTGTGTGTGTGTGTGTGTGGGGGGGGTAACAGGTTAATTATTAGCGGATAAAGTTGGCAACCGACTGTGGAAGGTCCTAAACATAGGGCTGAAAATAGACTAAATATAAATGGGGAACCCCGAGGGGCCAATGGGCAGGAAGGTGGGAGACTAGAATTGCTCCTCAGGAAATGAGGAAAATGCTCCAGAAAAGTGTGGACGACCATGGAGGTGAGGAGGCAGCTGCAGAAGGTAGTCTGGGGTATAGGGAACAAGGACCAAGGCCAAAGGATGACATGCCAGCCTCTGAAGTTCTCCGGAAAGCATGTGGCTGAAGATAACCAAACTTCCCGGGGGCACAGGCCAGAGTCCATATTAAAGTCAGAAGTTTCTTTATGTCATGAGCACGCAGCACACCCAGGAGAGACAAAGCTGGCTGTTTACTTTGGAAGCATTTACTCCAAAACCATGACATTTTAGAAATAGTTGAAGCTGGTGCGAAGCATATGCTTCCTGGATTCCAGAGAAAGTCAGGTGGATGTAAAATTCATGTGCAAGTTAAGGAGCTCAAAGAATGGAAGTCATGGAGGGTGGATAGAAGATGAATCAGAATTGTGGAGGTCAAGAGGCAGGAAGGACCTTTAATTCCAACAGACAGAGTGTGACTCACTTGGGACTGTTCCTCCCATTCCCTGCTTCTTAAAGTCACTGCCTGTTGGCTGACAGAAACGGCTCCAAATTGCATACTGAAAAAACAGCGGCAAGAAATATTTGTGCATGCTCCTTCAGGCCTCTGAAATTCCCCTTCTGTCTCAGACAGAAAAAACTTCACTGCCACGCGGGTGGGAATTTGGCTGCCTCCCTTTAGAACTAGTGACTTAGGAAGGCATTTCCTCAGAGATCATCTAAGTTCCCATGAACATTTTATAAAACTAAAACAATTCCAGAAAATCCGATATCACCAATGAGAATGCTGATAACCACAGGAGACGTGCGGGTGGGCCTGCTGGCTGCTTTGCAGCTTTGTCTCTGCGGTTCCAAGGAGACCTGTTCTCAGTGACAGCTATTGATCTGAGCCCAGTGCTGAGGGCGAGCCTGGGAGCACGCGGCAGCCAGAGTGCGGGGGATGCTGCCGGTCCCCAGGGATGAATTGCACAGTGTCTTTTACAGGTATAGAGCTCCGAACAGGGAATTATCAAGTGCTTTTTAGAAATAGGCAAGAAGGAGCCTGCTCTGAAAGCCCAAATTCACCCCCTGGAAACAAACTACAGCTTTATTAGGGCAGTACACTGTGAGGAAACTATTTCTAAAGGAGGTTTAGAATTTATGTAAAGACATATCCTTAGTTTGCCAGCCAAGGAGAAGTTGGTCCTAGGCAGGGAGATACAGCTCAGAGAACACAGGGGTAAGAATCACAAAGGACTAGATTCAAATTCAAACTCCTCTGCTAAATAACTGGGTGACGTTGGGAAAATTAGGGAAAGCCACTTAGCCTTAGTTTCCTCCCTCAAAAAATAGGGCTACTGATACCCAACTTTCAAGATGCTTAGGAGGCACTCAATTACTTTATTATAGTTGTTATATAACCATGAGGATGATCAATTAAATACAACTTGAAGGATGTAAAATTCTAATTTAACAAATCAAAGTTCTGACGATTGTTTTTAATGATGATACAGTTGGATGGTGAGGTTTGTCTGCATGACCCCATTTCAATCCTGGTTTGGATTCTTTTTCTTTTCTTTTTTTTTTATCCTCCCCCGAGGACATTTTTTTCCATTTTTTGTTCGGATACAGTGGGAGGGAGAGAGTGGAAGACAGAGAGAGAGAGAGAAACATCGACGTGAAAGGGACACATCGAGTGGTTGCCACCTGCACGACCAACCAGGGCCAGGGACAAACTACAACAGAGGTACAGGCCCTTAGTGGAAACCGAACCCAGGTCTCTCTGGACCACAGGCTGACGCTCTAACTGCTGAGCCAAACCGGCCAGGGCTGGATTCTTTTTCTTTCTCCTCCTTTCCTTCCCCCTTCTTCCCTCTCCTCTCTAAATCTCTTTTGTAAACATTCATCTCAGAAAATATTTTCTAGCTGTCTGTGTGACTGGGTGACGATGTTCCAAAGAACATTGTAAAATATTCAACCGGCCCCATACTGTTCTCAGCAGATTCGAATCTTCACAGAGAGATCCCAGTAATGACTGGTCTGTGTGGAATATGGGAACAAGACTGAATACCTGCTAGTTCCTAGAAAGAGGGGTCGATAATACACAAACGGTTCTCACAGCCCCTGCTATTGTCGGTTGACCCATTCCTACCGTCAGTGGGTTTTCATGTACACAGATTAAACAATTTGTGTTATGTGAAGTTTTTGGAAGACATTTGAAAGCTTGGAAAGTTTACGCGCAAGCCTGTTATTTCAGCACATATATTGGATGCTGCAAAGTTGCATAAAGAATGCACTCACAGGCAAGCTGCTGTGGAAAATCCATTTTTCTTTTATAAACAGATCTTAAGCAGTCTGTGGTATGCAATTTAATTGCAATAGAATGTATTACAGACATTCCCCCAATCATAATAACTATGGAGTTAGAGAAGAACACTATAATCTTAACTTATACCCTGCAAGAAAACTCAGTCTTCCTAGAATCTATAAAAATCTAAAAATACATTTGAAATTTAATTAAAATTATTATTTCTTTCAGCAACATTATCAAGTAAAAAACATCATTATGCAAACAATTAGAAAATCAATTCATGGAATTTGTAGACATTTAATCTCTTTTTTCAAAAGGGGCAGTTTTATCCCCACTGTATTAAATCTCATTGCAAATTAGAGTGAGAAGCAGTTAATTAATAGCTTCATAACCCATAGCTCTCCAAAAAGAAAGCAGTTTATAAGAGGGGAAAACAAAAACAATAACAACAACAGTAAAACAAAGGACAGGACAGGACAGGAAAGGAAATGGAAAACATCCCTGATGAAAACTCCATGAAAAGTATAATTTTTAATTTCTAACTTCTCAACCAACCCAAGAATCTCCAAGCCTGTGCTTAAACATCTCAGATGTGCCACTAGCTACTGCACCTTCTATCTCTCTGGGAAACTTGGAGAAGTTGCCGGGACGACTTTGACTACGTAGTTGAGGTCAACACCCACATACCTGGAGGGCCTCCAGTTCACCTGAACTCTGATAATGATGCATCTTTCCATCAAGTTGAAGAACTGCATGGCAGTAGTAAGACGGACTAATCACTACCACGTGAGATTGGCACGACCGACGTTCCAAATGTGGGAATGAGAAGAAGAAGGCTATTTGTTGATTGCTCTCTGTGTGCCTACAGCTTTTTGGAGATGATTTCATTGAATTCTCCGAGTGACCTCATAAAAAAGTGATCATGTGTCAGTAACACATGGAAAACAGATTTAAGTAACTTGTCGAAAGTTGTACATGAGGAAGTGGTAGAGATAGCATTCAAACCCAGGTGCCTCTTATCGAAAATCCATGCTCCTGATCAGTTTTCTGTGCTTCTCTCACTGCCCTATCCTAAGAAATTGGTAATTACTTTTTTCCTCCGTGGAAAAAGTAATCCATTTGTTGCTCTGGTCCCCCCTCTGCATTTTTACCTCATGACAAAGAGATGGAAATTCGAGTTGCAGGAATCTTGGGCCATGAAACAGTGTAAACTTGAATTATGTTCCCACAGTGGGCTCAGGCAGCCTGGGATAATCCATCTGAAGAGGAACAGCAGAACCCCACCTGAACCCAAGTCCCCACCACTGGCTGGGCGGCATTCTGCTGGGACTGGCAGTCCTCCTCAGAGTTGCTGGCCACTCTACCTAAAACCCACTCATCTCTCTGATTACTCAGTATTCCCCTTACCCTGCCTTTTTTTGTTGTTGTTTTTCCATTAAACTTTCTTCTATTTCAAACTATATTGGTCTTGTAACGGTTTTAGTATTTTCTGTTTGTCTTTCCCATTAAATGTAAGCTCCATAATTGGGGATTTGTCACCCCAATCCCCAATGCCTGGCACAAAGTAGATGCTCAATAAATATTTGTTGAATCAATTCGTTGCATAAATGAAAGAGTTAAATATCTCATGGGGCAAAAGCAAAAAAAAAATACTTCATCCTCCCTCTTTACAGCAACCTTTGGCAAGTGAATCTTACTTTCTGGGAATTCTATTCTGTGCTTGTCTTGGGGAATGACAAATAGGTTCTTGTTACAAATGCATGGGGTATTTCATATATAAGCTGAGATGCAATGTGTTCCCATACCTTTCACCACTGTTAGGAAAATATCCACAACTTGAAAATAAGGCAAAAGGTGGGCAGCACATCCTTTCAATGTCATTTGGGGGCAAAGTCCACTCCAAGATTATCTAAGAGAATGTACTTCGGTTGACTCACAGCTTATTATTGATTAAAGATTTCAGACTTAGTGAAGTAAAATGTTAACTCATAAATTTTTGTCTAGTAGAGATGAGAATGATGTCTGTCCCATAGAACAGGTAATCTCAAAGGTTGGCTTATTGTCCTCTAAGACATTAGCCAGTTTCATCTAACCTAGCATCCCTAGTATTTCTTTATTAAATTACATAAACTTAATTTCTCAAATGCTCTGTAAATTGGTGTTAATGTCTGATTCCATAATTAATAAATTCATTAAATTAATTATTTGACATGTGTTTATTTCATATTTGCACACAAGTCATGATTTTACCTTTTATATAAATAATTATGTCTGTGTCTGTGTATATATAATATTAGGCTTGTCCTCAGCACCTACCTACCCCCTAATATCCTTCTTTCTCTCTTGACTTGACTCACACCTTTCACGTGGGTGTCATGATTTTATGTTTTAGAAAATTATAATTTAATAGCATTCATACAAACCTTAAGAGGACAATCACATTCATATGTGATAGGGCCCTTATCTTTGAGCATAATTTCATGTGTGAGTATGTGCATCCCTAGCTTTATAGCGAGCTTTTAAGACACATCCACACAACTCTCTCCTTCTACCTGGTTTTACAACACAAACTGATATTGACACGTTTTCTGAGAGAGGTAATTTTGAATCTTACTCATGTTTATATATCAGCTTCAGTCAATTATTCTCCCTTTGTCCATACAGAACTCACTGCCCACCCTTCTTTCGTGGTCTGATGTCAATAAAGTTTCCACCTCTCTGAGCCAGTGTGACTCCTTGTAAATGGCTTTCTGCAGTTTTCTCCATACCTGAGGGATGACGTTCACTAGAAAACATCAGTAAAAATTGTTTCCAACAGAGCACCCTGTGAGAATATTCCATGCATATAGGTCTTTGACTTGAAAAGACTCTAAAGATTGTTTCCAGTGTGGCATTTATAATGAAATCCTTAAAATTATTATGGTTTTAAAAACAGTGTGTAAATGGATGGATTTTGATTTCTGGCTACAGATACAAAAAGATGACAAAACTGTTGTGCAGAAAGCAGGTGCTAGTAGATGTAAACCTCCTATCCTTTTGGCAGAGACAAAGGAATGGGCACATTGGACATATTGCACGGGCAGGCTATTCTATACCTACTTCCCCTACTGTATAGTGATAATTCTACTAGGTTGGTTGGCAGAAGTATTGCATAAATATTTGGGTGACATGGTAGAGCTGGAGTATCCATTTTTTCACCCACTATTAAATGATTATGGTTTTGTTGACCAAAAGGTTGATAGAGGTATGCTCATTCATAAGAGAGGTTACCAGAGAGACTCTGAACATCTAACTTCTACATGTCCAGGGTAATGGATTAATAAAACCTAAGGTTGATTATTAGACATTTAAGCACACAGTTTATAGGGGAGAAGAATTCATGGCTTTTGTAAGAGGAATCCTTGGCTTGTTTTTTCTAATCTTTATAATCTATAAAAGAGTAAAAAAAAATGTAAGCAAGAAGAAGGAAGGTACTTTACCTATTCAAAGAAACTTAGAGTAAACTATCCTGACAGTCAAAACTGTTGCGTTGCTGTGGATTGAAGGGAATGCTTTGTTGTGGACAGAAAGATAATTGGCAGTGAGACAAAGAACAGAAACAACAGGCATTACCCTACAAGGAGGTCTACCTGAGGATTCGTATCATTTAAATAGTCTTGAAAACCTGCAAAGGCTCTTCCAGTTACACTGTAGATCTCCATTATGCCTCCAGTAATTAGCATTGGTTAAACTGTCCCTTTGAAGGGATCTAGTATAAATTCACAGATGATTAAGCCACTCTGGGTTATATATTGAAAAGAGACTATTTTGAGAGAGCGCATTCAATAATTTTAAATCATGTAAAGGTGGGCAGCTAAGCCCTCCACAAAATGTCTCTGGGGGCCATTTTCAGAAGTAGAATTATGGGAGGGATGGTTCAAGAGTATGGGTTGGATGCTTCATTTCTAGATACCATAGTATCAAGGTCACAAGAAGCTATACCACAGAAAATAGGAAATAAATATATTGAAATTCTACTACTAAAAAAAAATCCCATCTGAAAAGATGTAGCATTAAAAATAGAATAAAATTTAAGTACTAATGAGTAAGATGTATCATGTCCAGAAACCAGGGGTATGGTGTCCTGTGAATCCATTTAGAGGCAGCTCAGGACAATGAAGAAAATTGACCTGGGAGTGAGCGCCTCTGGATTCTTGGCTATTCTCCACATTTGTTTATGTTTCAGACAGCATGGATTTATCCAAAAGATAAATTTTGCATAAGGCAGTTGGTTACAAAACGATGAGAAACCCCTTGGCTGGTAAAACATTAGTGAAGTTTTCTCCAGCACAGCTTCTGAGGAAAGACACAAGGAGAATAGAAATGTAGTGAGCAATCCTTGCCTCAAACCCTACTCCTTAAAGGTGGAGCAAAGTTAGATGTGGACAATGGTAAAAAATTTGGTGAATGTTGGCTCAGTTATCCTGATATGCTTTCATTTTAATTTTAAAACAGCCTTTTTCTGTCTTAGTCACCTGGCAGGTTCCTATTTGGCAGCTAAAAGCATCTTTAATTGACTAACTGCTAAAGGGATGTAATTTTATTTTTGCACAAAACTTCTAAAAATCATTATGCAGTAGCGGGGAGGGATCTAAACATGAAAAGCCAGGTGAATTCCAAAACAAAGGAAAAAAATATATAAGTAAGAATCTGAGAAAAGAATATGCTTTTAATGCAAACATAATTTACATAAACTAAAACATCAGTTGAAGGCATATCCATTAAATACAATGCTTATGAAAAGATCCTGGCCCGTGGCAATCCATTTATAGGGAATTGACAAGGCTGATATGCAAATTTCACATCTAAATGTAGCTAACTACCCAAAGCTATTATGGTTGACCCTCATTAATATAATTTTTAGGACAATCCTTGTAATGAGGAAATAGTGATTATTTTCAGTAACCACCCAAAATATAATTATAGTACATTTGATTAAATGCTTCTGTGATGAGATAAACTGCAATTTACACATTTCGGTGTGTTCTCTAAAAAAAAAAGGCTGATGATAATCAAGGAAGCTAATGCTACTTTGAGGGGTAACATGTCATGAGCTGTTCCATCATTTATACTCGAACTACAGAATTATGGAGGAAAGTAAACGGTGCTTGAGATTCACTGCTCCAGACCCTGAAACAGTTTCCAGTGCGGAGTGTATAGACACCGGGAGCCCTGCTTGTTTTACCTCCTGAGTTATTTTTCTTAAAGGCTTTAGAATTCTTGACAAAAGGTGGGAAGGCAAGTATGCCGTTCTTTACAAATTAATTAAACCGGTAAGAAGACCTCATTATGATGGACAAGGACTAGGAAGCATGAATTATTTATTGTTTAATCTCACATAGCTGAGAAACAATCTTCCCGTTGCTTTAAACAGGTTAAAGACTAGTCAGGAAGACCACAGCTACCTTTACAATGTGTTAGCCTTGGCCCAGGGCTGCACAGCAAGGCAGCCACCAGCGATTCTTTCAAACATGACTTGTACACAAGGCTTTTGGAAAGGAGACCATATTCATTCATATGATATCTATTGAGCTCCTACTAAGAGTCAAGAACCTAGGTAGCCCTTGGGCAAACAGTGGTGGACACGACTTACAGCTCCCAACTCTCATGGAAGTTTCCAATCTAGTACAGCACATTTCTGTTGTGGTGAGGTTGAGTGGAAAAGAAAAGATTACACCCACAGATGAAGCCCCTCAAGTTTCTAATTTTAAAGTAGTAAAGATTATATGAGCGTGTTAGAGAATGTCACAAGCTGTTCCATATTGGGCATGGTACAGAGACCTGTAAGTAACACCTCTACTTACTGTCTCTGAAGTATTAGTCATGTACAATGAAATATTATCTTAATGATGAAAAAGTTTACAAAATTATAACCATAATCAAAGCCCGGATTTACAAAGTATTTTCTATGTGCCACGGCCTTAACTAAACATTGACATGTATTGTCTTATCAAATCGTCACAATAATTCTGTAGTTATTATTATCCTCATTTTACAGATGAGTGAACTTAGGCTAAAGGTTATGATAATAATTATAAGCAACAGAGTCTGGTGAGAGGATATGTAGATGTTTTTACCTTTTGCTGAATTCACCCATTCATCTTTTTTAAAAGTTAAATCTATATTCTGTATCTCATCTTAATATTGTGTTTTAGAAACATGTTTATTGAATTTATTGGGGTGACATTGGTTAATAAAATTATATAGGTTTCAGGTGTACCATTCTATAATACATCATCTGTATATTGTGTTCACCACCCCAAGTCAAGTCTCCTTCCATCACCATTTATCTTCCCCATATATTCTTCTACCTCCCCACACCATCCCCGCCCCCATTCCCTCTGGTAGTCACCACACTGTTGTCTGTGTCTATGAGCTATTTTTTTTCCATTTAATCCCTTCACCTTTTTCACCCAGCTGCCCAATCCCCCTCCCCTCTAGCAGCTGTCAGTCCATTTTCTGTATCTATGAGTTTGTTTCTATTTTGTTTATTTTGTTCATCAGATTCTACATATGAGTGAAATCATATGGTATTTATCTTTCTCTGACTAGATTATTTCCTTAGCATAACACTCTCCAGGTCCACTCATGTTGTTGCAAAACATAATATTTCCTTTTTTACAACTGAGTAGTATTCCATTGTATTAATGTGCCACATCTTTGAAGGCCACAGAAGTTGAGAATCCTGGCCTCACAGAGTGGAGTGAAAGGGTAATTCCGTGAATCTGCCAGACTCGGATGACCCATGCCCACACCACCACCCATCTTTTTTTCCAGGGAACTTATCACATGAAGCTTTGCTTTTTGAAATTCTTTCTATTAGAGTCATAATAAAATGTCTGACTTGTATATTTCCAAAATTATATCCTTTCCTTGGTTCTAATTCAACCTCATATGCTTGGTGATCGACATCTAATCCCACTCTGAAGGTGTAGGGTGAACTCTACTCTGCCTGCGGTCAGTGATTGTCAGAAGGGCTACTGTCCCTCCTAGGATCCCTTCTCTCTGTAAAGAAATGCCTCATCCCCTTGGAAGTTTTCTTTTCACAGTAATCAGAGCTGGAAAAGAACGTTTCTAGTCAAATCATCATCAAACGTCTGAATCACTTCCTAAGATTTCTAATATAGCATTCTCTTGAACACCTCTATTTCAGGAAACTTGGGACTTTCCTATCCCAGTTGCTCTCCAGTAATGCTTTCATTCAACATTAACCACATTTATAAGATGAGTTGAGGGGAAAGTTTTCAGTAAAGGACTGTGGTAGTTGTACCAAGCCCCTGCCCTGGAGGAGGCCCAATTAGAGGAGCTAGGATAGGCACAACAAGAGCTAGAACATGAGGTCCAAAGTTCAGTAAGAGCTCAGGGGACAGAAAGGTCCATTTCAATTGTGATGCCCAATTAGATGAAGATAACCCATGCTAATCTCCTAATTTTCCTATTAATGAAAGGTGTTAATAGTACTGTATAACCATGGGAAAGAACTAGATAATAATAGTAAGTGCTAATATTTGCTTATGCAACAAATGATTAGTTTCTTTTTTTATACATAATTTACATACTACAAAATATACCGATTTGTACACACATAGGTAAGCAGAACATTTTTATCACTCCTAGAAAAGTTCTCTTGTACCCCATTTTAGTCCATTCCTTCCCACCTTAATCCTCAGGCAACCACTGATTTGTTTCCTGTCACTGCAGATGAGATTAGCAATTCCTAGAATTTCACATGAATGGATTTAGTATGTAACGTTTTCTGTTTGGCTTCTTTCATACAGCTAATGATTTTGGAACTCATCCATACTGCTGCATTGTTTGTTTGTTTTTTAATTTTAGTGAGTGTGTAGCAATGTCTCATACTGGTTTTAATTTGCATTTCCACGATTATTAACAAAGTCAAGCACCTTTTCATGTAATTATTGGGCATTTGTTAATTTTTTGTGTGAATATAGTGTTTGTTAAAATATTTTGCTCATTTTTGTTGAGTCACATATCCTTTGTTAGATTTATGTATTATGAATATTTTCTCATCTGTGGCTTATCTTTATTTTTTTAATGATGTCTTACAAAGAGCAGACACTTTTAATTTTAATGAAGTTCAATTTATCAGTATTTTGTCTATGGTTAATTTTTTTTTTTTTTTTTTTGGAATCTAAGATCTATTTACCTAACCTTAGATCAAAGATTTTGTCTTATAGATTCTTTTAGAATTATTGTAGCTTTAGAGTTTACATTTAGGTTTACAATCTATTTTAAGTTAATTTTTGCATATGGTGTGAGCAAAGAGTTAAAACTTATCTTTCCCCCTAAAGATACCTTTTTGTCTCATTACTATTGGTCTTAAAGACTATCCTTTCTTCATTAAATAATCTTGCACTTTTGTATGAATTATGTAACCATATATGTATAGATCTATTTTTTTAATTTTCTATTGATCTATTTGTTTATTATTATGCCAATATACCATATGCTTTGATTATTGTAGATCAGATGTTTTAAAATCAGATAGAATATGTCCTTCACTTCTTTCTTCTTTTCCAATATTGTTCTGAATATTCTAGGCCCATTGCTCTTCCATGTAGATTTTAAAATCAGCTTATTGCCCAGCCAGTGTGGCTCAGTGGTTGAGCGTCGACCCATGCAACAAGAGGTCGCCAGTTTGACTCCTGGTCAGAGCAGGTTGTGGGCCAAATCCCCAGTGTGGGGCATGCAGGAGGCAGCCAATCGATGTTCTCTCTCATTGATGTTTCTATCTCTCTCTCCCTCTCCCTCGCTTTCTCTAATATGAATAGAAAAAAAAATCAGCTTATCATTTTGCACAGTATACTTTTCTGAACATTTTTTATTGCAGCTGCATAGACACTATGCATATACTTTTTTTTTTTTCAGTATATATAGCTTGCATGCATTTTGTTAAATTTATTCCTGAGTTTTTTTTTTTTTTTGTAAGTAAAAATTATTTAATCATTTTAGAGCAGTCAAAATACAACATAAGATTGGTGTCTTGGTGTCTGAAAGCAATCATTTTGCCACATGCATCTTAATCTTTTATATCATCCATTTTTAGTTGATGGTTAATTTAAAAACTGAGTTTTAATCAAAGTTGTTTTCAAACATTGTCATACTGTCATGTTGAAGAGTTATATCAATGGTACCAGCCATTGCTTCTCTTCTCCTCCTCTCTTGCTCTCTCTCCCTTGCTAAATTATTTTACTTCTTCCTTTCTAATTTGTAACTTTTTGTTTCTTTTCTAATTGTACTGGGTGCAACCTACAGTATAATGTTGACTAGAAGTAGTGAGAATGGGAATCCTTGTTGTAATCCCCAACTTAGAAGAAAAGCATTCACATTCATTAAGTGTTATGTTGACTGTAAGTTTTTCATAGCTGCCTTGCACCAAGTGGAGGAAGCTCCCTACTTTTTTTAACTTTATTTTTTATTGTTGACACTATTACAGATGTTCCCATATTCCCCCACTTGCCTGCTTCCACCAAGCCCATACCTCCCCTTCCCTCTGGCCATCACCACACTGTTGTCTGTATCTATGGGCTATGCATTTACGTTATTTGGACAATCCCTTCACCTTCTTTCAACCACTTCCGCATTCCCTCCTCTCTGCCAGTTGTCAGTCTGTTCCATGTATCCATGCCTCTGTTTCTATTTTGTTTGTCACTTTATTTTGTTCATTATCTACCAAGGACTTTTAAAAATTAATTAATTAACTGGTTAATTAATTATTATAAAAGGGTATTGAATTTTGTTCAATGCTTTTTGTGCATCTCCTGAAATTGTTATAGTTTTCTCTTTTATTTTGTTAATGTAGTAAAATATATTAAGTTATTTTTAAATATTAAACCAACCTTAAATTCCTAAGATAAATACCACTTGGACATAGTATAGCATGCTTTCTACATATTGCTGAATTAGGTTTTCTAATATTTTGTTAAAGATTTTGTATTCATTAAAGAAATTGATCTGTAGTTTTTTTAAACAATATCTTTATCTGGTTTTTGTTTCAGTGTTATACTGGCCTCATAAAATAAACTGAGAGTATTTCTTTCCTCTTTTAGTAAGTTTGTATAATATTGATATTATTTATCCCTTAAATGTTTGATAAAAATAAACTAGGGAACTAACTGCCTGGGCTTGGGGGTTAAATTTAATAATTTTCATTTATGAATTCAAGTTATTTAATTTATAGAGCTATGTAGGTATTTTAATTTCTTCTTGAAACAATGTTGGTAATTTGTATCTTTTAAGGAATACGTCTATGTCATCTAAGTTGTTAAATTTATTGGCATATGTTTATCTATGATAGTCCCTTATTATCCTATCAATGACATAATCTGTAGTGATGTGCCCTATTCACTTCTGATATTGAAAATTTGCATCCTCTTTTTTCTTGATCAATCTATTAGAAGTTTATCAATATTATAGATTTTTCATAAATCCAGTTTTATAATTAATTTTTTGCCTCTATCTGTTGTTTTCTATTTCATTGACTTCTACTATTATTTTCTTCCTTCTACTTACTGAGTTAATTTATTTCTTGTTTTTGTTTTTTTTTCTCGGCGTCTTAATGTGGATGCTAAATCATTGATTTTAGAATTTTGTTACTGTCTAATATAAGCATTTGAAATATAATGCTAAATTTTCATCTAAGCATTACTTTCACTTCACCCCATACATTTTGATATGTTGTATTTTTATTATCTAAAAGATTCAAAATAATTTCCAATTTCCTTGTGATTTCTTCTTTGATCCATTTGTGCTGTTTAATTTTCACATATTTGGAGATTTTCTACATATCTTTTTACTGTTGAGCTATTTAATTCCATGGTGGTTAGCAAACATACTTCATATGACTTCAATCCTTTTAAATTCATTGAGACTGTTTTTATGACAAAGCACACACTATCATGGTGAGTGCTCCATGTGCACAAAAAAAAATGTGCATCCTGCTATTGTTGAATGCAGTATTCTATATCATTTTGTTCAAGTTGGTTACTAGTGTTGTTTAAGTCTTCCATATCCATACCAACTTCCTATCTACTTGTTTTACCGATTACTGGAAATAAGTGTTGAAATCTTCAACCTCAACTATAGATTTGTGTATTTTTTGAATTCTGTCAATTTTTTTCTTCATGTATTTTTTTGAAGCTCTGTAATTGAGTGCATTCACATTTAAGATTTCTATGTCTTAATAATGAATAAACTATTTTATCATTATAAAATGTCTCTTCTCCTCTATAATAATATTCTTTATTTTCACACCTACTTTTATAGATAGTATGCTTATTATAGTCTTCACATGTTTATAATTTTCTGTATATCTTTTATATATCCATTTGCTTCTAACCTAATTGTGTCTTTATATTTAAAGTGTATTTTTATAAACAACATGTAATTGAGTCTTTTTTTTTTTAGTTTGACAATCTCTGTCTTTTAATTGGAAGGTTTAGTCCATGTATGATTAATGTAACTATTGAGGTACTTAAGTTTTAGTCTATCATCTTGCCGTTTGTTTCATTTACTTTTTGTTCTGTTCCTCCTTTCTCTCCTTCCTCTTACATAATTTAGTTTTCAACAAGTCCATTTTATCTCCTCTTTGGTTTATTAGTTACACCTCCATTTTTTTTTAAGTGGTTGCTCTAGTATTTACAACATACATTTTAAATTATTATAAGCTTATAACACTATACCTACATTTCTTCTCGCCTGTCCTTTGTGCTAATGCTTTCAGATATTTTATTTCTTCATATTTATAAACCCCACAGCATATTGTTACTATTTTGCTTTAAACAGTCAATTGTCTTTTTAAAGTTATTTTAGAAAAAAATAAGAACTTTACCATTTATTCATATATTTACTAATTTACATATTCATCTCTTTTGTACAGATCTGAATTTCTATCTGGCATCATGTTATTTGGGCTTGATAAACTTCCTTTAACATTTCTTGTAGCACAGCTCCCTGGAAAAGAATTTGCTCACCACATTTTGTCTAAAAATTTATTAATTTCATCCTAATTTTGAACGATATTATTTCCAATTAAGAATTTTAGGTAGGAGGTTTTTGTTTGAGTACTTTAAAGATATCATCTATTGTCTTCTCTGAGAAATTACATTTACTAAAAAAATCAGTGATTATTTTTATCATTTTCCCTTTTATGTAATATGTTTTTTCTCTTGGAAACTTTAAAGATATTTCTTTATTGCTAGTTTTCAGCAAGTTGATTATAATGATGTTCTTGTTATTTATCCTGCATGGGTTTAATTTGGCTTCTTGGATATGTAAGTTTGTACTTATTACATTTTGGAAAATTTTATCCATTAATTATTCATTTGTTTTCTTTAGCCATTACTCTACAATTTTGGGGGACTTCATTTATACATATACTAGTGTACTTGATATTGTTCCATAGGTCACTAAGATAGTGTTCATTTTTTTAGTTTTTTTTTTCTCTGTCTTCAGTATTTTTTAATTTCTTTTAAATCCTTGAATATATTTATAATAGCTGTTTATATTTATTGTTTGCCAATTTCATCATCACTATCATTCCTGGGTCTGTTTCTCTTGACTGAGTATTCTCCTTGTTGCAGGTCACATTTTCTTGCTTCTTCACGTCTAGCGGTTTTGATTGGATGGTAGGCCTCGTAAAATTTACACTGTTGTCTAGATTTTCTTGTCTCCCTTAAAGAATGTTGAATGTTGTTTTCTGCAGTTAGAGATGTGCTTGATATTTTCAAAGCTTGTCTGTAAGTTTTGCTAAGATGAGTCTAGAGTTGTCTTAATTTTAGGGCTAGTGTAGTCCTTCAGTTAAAGTGGGGCCCTTCTGTATTCTCTATTTAATATACCAATGTACTCAAATTGGTTCTACTTCGGCTGATTAGAATTCAAAATTAGTTGCTCTACTTTTCAATATAGCACAGTGGTTTATAGCACAAATTACAGAGCCGGCCTCACTGAGTTTGAATCTGACTCTGCATGTATCAGCTTGTAGCATGAAGAAGGATATTTTGCTTCTCTGTGCCTTAATTTTCCCATTTATAACATAGGAATGATTATAATTATACTAGTTTTGAGCTTCAATGAACTAGTAAGTTAGAACATTCTTGGTATATGATAATACTCAATATGGTAGCTATTGTTAATATTATTATGACTCATCATCAAAAGGCCAGTTAGCTTATTCCCATGTAACTCATCCTCCATTTTTTTGAAATCTCGTGCAGATAATCAGTTTGTCAACAAAATCACATAATACTGTTTCATTATTGTTATATTAAAGAATCATGCATCCTCTCTCTCGCTGTCAATCACACGTAACAAGTAACATTAGGCTCCAAGCCTGAGAACAAAAGACTTTGACAAAAGCCACATCCCGAGATCTAAGGGGATTAAGTGCACTCTGCTCTTCCTTCCATCTGGGTTAGCAATGGAAAGGCACATGTGTGCTGCATTTCTAACAATGAGATTTTATTGGAACTGCACTAGTGGCAATAGATGAGCAAAAAACACGGCACTGAATCTGCTTGTAAAATGAAGACTCCTTTTAAAGAGCAAATGATTGCCCACTAATTTATCTATGACATAAATCTAGAGTTTTAATTGTAAAGTCTGTAAATGGGCAGCACATGGGCCAATATTACTTTCAAAGACTGGGGTTGGCTTCTTTAGCTGGCTGCTTTCAAACATAAAAGAGCTGCTCCTTTAGGGAGATCCTCCCTAGAGTTCTTGGGAACAGGAGGTTCCAATATTTACATGTGTTAGGCAAAGGTTTGTTAATCACTTGTGTATGTGCTTAACCAGCCTGGATATCAGTCATGCATCCAAGAATCAAATAAGAACTAAAGTTTTAACATAAACAAATATCTTTGGTATTTGTTCTGCAAACCAGTCCGTGTGCTACCTTTACTACTATTCTTCTGTCCTGGGAGTAGTCCTCGTGTTCCTGAGGTCTATCTCTTGGTCCTGGATTAAAGTGGCCAACTGTCAGGTGACCCCAGCAGAGATGTTGGCATGATCTGAAGTTCATGTCTTGTAAATGTTTAATGATAGTCTTCAGAGGATAAAGGACTAAAGAAGCAATTAAAACTCACTCTCCTGACTGGATACTTGGATTAAATTAGATTACTTTTGACATACCATGGTGCAGGAATCTGTATGCTATAACTGATCTAAGTAACCCCCTAAACTGTTGGACATGAGAGAACTAATAATACAGAATAATAACACATTGGTTATCATTTCTGAATCATCTACCAGTGTCCACCTCATGAATAATAATTTGAATTTAAACCACCTTTTCTTCAGAAAAGAATAATGTTTTAGTTTTCTTATGTATCTTACCACTATTTCTGTGAGGAAATAGAGGCTGGATTTGTATTCCTTTTATTAGAGTATGAGAACCAGAAATCACAGAGAGTAAATCAACTGCTTGAGATCATAGTGTGACACAGAACCTAAGAAAATCCTGGACCTTGGAACACCAATATTGAACTTTTCTGCAGATTAGGGTCAGCAAAGTATTTTGCAAAGGGCTAGAGACTAAATATTTTAGATTTGGTGGGCCAAATAGTCTCTGTTGCAACACAACTAATCAACTCTGTTGTTGTAGCAGGAAAGCAATCATAGAGGGTAAACGTAAATGAATGAGCATGGCAGTTCATGGTGAATTTATGAAGAATTTCTCTCCCTCTCTCTCCGACCTTCCATTTTGTATATGAAGAAACCGAGAGGTTATCTCACTTGTTCACATGGTTGCAAACGAAGTGTGAAGACTGTCGCATGAGTCTCCTGACTTCTAATATTTCTCCTCTGCTAACTGACACATGGGAAATTCTCACCTATACTTTCATTTTAAGGTGAGGAAATGCTAGGACAGGAGAGTTTGAATGACTTGTCTGGAATCAATGATGTTAATGACCGAGCCAGAACTAGAACCATCATCTGTTGGCTTCCAGGCTGGTCATCTACCCCTTCACGTTATTTTGAACATTTCCTTGAAAAAAAGGTATAACTAGATAGAATGATGGTACGTCTATTGGATTTCATTTTTTAAACTTCCTTAAGTCACACCGTTTTATAAATTATCTCTTTGGTG
The DNA here is from genome assembly GCF_014108415.1 of Molossus molossus. Classification (NCBI taxonomy): domain Eukaryota; kingdom Metazoa; phylum Chordata; class Mammalia; order Chiroptera; family Molossidae; genus Molossus; species Molossus molossus. The sequence continues at coordinate 40,803,671 of NW_023425351.1, read as the reverse complement.
TTCTAAATAGTATCCAGATACACAATAATGTTTTTTGATTCACTTTGCGTTTTGACTATATAATTTTCAAACCCCAATCTGGATTATAAAATTTATATCGGCATATTGCAGTACCTTTTGTTTACTTTTACTCTGTAATGAAGTTTGATGATTACATCTTTAATCATAGTTCTTAATTATCTCCTCCAATCCAGAGAATGTGTGCCTCAGAAGGAAAATGAATTGATAAAGAGGACTCCTTGGTTTTAAGCAGCGCTTCAAAATGAAGGCATAGAATTCATTTTAAGTGGAATCATCCTGATTTCTAGGGTCTCCTCTAGCTCTATCAGAACATGGTACGTGACAGGGTGACCGACTGCCCTGGTTTGCCTGAGACTGCGGGGTTCCCTGGAATGCTAGACTTCCAGTGCCAATACCAGAAACGTCCCAGGCAAACCGGGATGGCTGGTCACCCTGAGCGCTGAATAATATGTGTTGAATAAACCGACCATCATTCTGCAACCCTGGAGCTAATATGCCTCCTCTGGAACAGGGACTGGGGCCTGGGACCAGCGACAAGCACAGGAGGACTGTCCAGCTTCTGAGCAACATGAGCACAGTAGGGCCTTGTGATTTTGTAAAAAAAAAAAAACCAAAAAACCCAACCTAACTGTATTAAAATATCAAAGTGTATATATGAAAGAACAGTCCACTGACATATATAAATAAGTCTGGGTTATTATTGTTACATTTCCCACTCATTGGAAAAAATAGTGTAAACTATCACTCTGCCTAAGAAACGTAAACAAAGAGGGCTCTCAGCTCCAAGGATAACAAAAGGCATTTGCTCAACATGGAAAACTCTCCACAAGCTACTGGTGACTATCAATTCCTAAACTCAACAGCTGCCAGTACAGGAGCCACAGCAAGCCCAGGTGAAGCCAAATTTCCAGGTGTCAGGCCAAATGACACCTTCCTGAGATTTCTCTTAGGCCTTCTGCCATTTCTACCTTCCTCTGACAACTCTGGTTTGCCAAGTTGGGCTGGCTGAGGAGACCTGCTCTGGATTTCCCAGCTTTGGGGAAGGGAGTTTCTGGTGGTGCCATCAGAGCCCAAGCTGCTCAAAGGCTCCTTTGTTGCTAACAGAGTAAATGTTCCTGCCAAGGGGCTTCGCCTCCACCACAGGTGTCTGCTCCTCTCCCTGCCCTGCAGAATGTTAAAAGTAAATACTAGAAGGAGTCCCACAGTCCAGCAATGAAACAGTTGCTAACACACTAGCCAGGGTTAAAAACCACAAATGACTAAAAACATTGGAAAAAACAACGTGAAGGGTCTTTAGACTTTTCCTATAGAAACACTCGCTGCTGAAAGCCTTCTTCTGATTTTTAGTTACATCTGGTGACTGTTTATTTAAGACCTTGGTTAGAAAATTCAGTTTAACTATGCATCAGTGAATTCAGTTGCCATTATTGGCTGGCCAGACCCAGTAATGTGTCTGGCTGGCTCTTATTTCAGAGTCTTAATGAGGATATACAGGGACAGTCTCCTCTACTGTCAGACTGTCCCAAGGAATTCAGACACCTAACTTCATTAGGGATGGTGTCCACATCCTCCCAGGCCACCAATAACCTGAAATTCTCCAGCCTTGGATGTGTCTGATTTTTTTCCCTCCACATAATTCTTACTTTGGGCTTCAATTGTTCTATTTCCTTCATTGAGTCCTTTAGTCAAGTCAGTCTCATTTTTGTCTCCTTTCCCCCGTTTTGCTTCTTCCTTGACCCCTTTTCCCTTTCCAGTTTTTTTCCTGTCAACCTCACTCACTTTCCTTTGTTATTTTCCTCTCTCCTTTAAGTTGTCCTTGTCTTTATTACCTATTTTATACTCATTTTTTTTTGCAATGTATTCCTTGTTTTTCACTTGAAATTTCTTTAAGCATTTTAAAAAGCCAGTTATCACCATGTTGCTTAATTTTTAGGAAACCTGATTTTTAGAGTGGAAACTCCATTTCCTTAGTGTGCTATGGCAGAGAGGTAAAGACATAAAATACCTAGAGCTGCGGAATGGGGAACAGAAAGCCTGTCTGTGCCAGAATGAATATGGAGCAGGTGGCCAGGGTATGAATACCTATATCCAGCTTAGCACACATTGTACCCACCAAATATATACAGCCTGTCCATGCCCAGAGAAAAATCTATTTCTCCTCACTGAATGCCAAAGGAAGGCTGCAGAAGTCAGGTACTGACCAACTACTTAAAGAGGACACATTAAAAAATGGCACAGAGCTTTCTGAAATTGCTATGAAGTCCAGTTTCAGAAACACGAGAACCTGAGTCAGCTGAGACTATTCCTCTAGGGGGACTGATGTCTGTGCATTGGTCAAAGTGCTCTGGAGTATTCTCCTGATTCCCAAACATGCTGACATAAAATCTGAGCAACACAGGCCCGCTAGCTACAGTGAAACTGCTTCAGGTTGAAAGCCTTCAACAGTTTCTCAGGGTTATGAGCAGACTCAGACTCACACCTGCCAATACAGCTTCTGATTAGAAAACACAACAGTTGGGCAGTGCAGGTTACTGTGATTATCTTGGTCATTAGATTCTGCCCTGCACTGCATCCTTAGGACCTCGGGCGTTTGATGCAGGGGGAATATCTTTCGAGTACTTGGGCTCTTCTAGTGAGCAGGTCAGGTCGTCCAAAAGCTCTTCCTGAAACCATGAGAAGGCAGATTGCTTCCCCTTTCATACCTCCTTCCTCTCCTTTCTGGTCCAACACATTCCAGTTGTGTTGCGGAATGGAACAGAGGGCGCGAGCTGCGGACAAGGAGGGGGGCGTGGCAAACTGGGAGGAAGAAATCCAATTTTTGTGTGCTCTGTGCATTTCAAACTGGCAATGCTGCACTCATTAAACTGCCCATTAAGCGAACTATATGGGAGAAACAAGATGGGGTTTAGGAGGCTGGCAGGGGGGGAGAAGAGGAGGTCGGAGAGAGACCAGAGGAGGGCATTGCTTTTAAAGGAGACTGCAGACGTTCAACCAGGGAAAGAGAATGTCTGCACACACATATTGGGGGATGAAGGAGCACATCATTTCAGTACTGACAACTGCAATAACACCCACTTCTGCTGCACAAAGATCTGCTGGCGTCTGACAAGACAGTGGAGCGTCTAGCTAATGGTGTGACTTTCCGCGCAGTGCGTTTAATGCACTGAGAGGAGGTGTGACCAAATACATGATGTATTGACTGGACGCGAAGAAATAATATCAGATCTGAGAGTGTAAACACAGCTACCTAGTAGTAAAAACAGAGACACAGAAAAGGGAGAAGGAGGAACACTGAACACCTCCTCTGTGATGGGCACTTCTACATACATCGTCCCGTTTAATCCCTGAGACACCCTGGTGCAGTGGGTGGTATCCGGCTTTGTTCACAGAGGAGAGAAAAGGGCTCACGTTCACAGAGCTGCTCAACAAAGCCCATCTGGCTTCCGCCTTGTCATGATGCCCTATGAGAACACAGCCTAATCTCAGTACCTTCCAGAAGAGACACCAACATTCATGGATTGATCACCAGCCATGTGCCGGCAACTTTGAAACATACTCTCACATGCTTCATCTGCTACACTTTCAGGTCCCACAGTAGGCAGACGGTCTGACAGATAAATAGCATGAGGTCCCTTCAAAGGACAATTCAAATCTCCACCGCTGCAATTGCACAAATCTGGTGCCTGGGGCTGGGCGTGTTACGAAATCCCCAGCATTTGACACCCCTCCTGAACAGGGAAATCTCCTCAGGAAACCAGAGGAAAGGCTCTGGAAACCAACAGGTTAGGAACCCAAAAGAGATTTTTCAGCTGGGCGCCCACGACCTTCGTAATGGGTGCTCTGCTGCTCCTGCTGAAGCCAAGCAACACAGACCTTGTTTCTGTAGACAGAACAGTCCCAGCTCTGGAAGACAGGTCTGATTTTCAACAAGTTAGAAAACAATGGCACGAGGAAGTGTTTTTCAGTATATTTAGCAGCCTAGGGGAGGAGCTACTGGACACATTATTTTCCTGGAACTTTCAGTTTCAGTAGATGATTGTAGCTGACACCGATCAAGCATCTGCCTGCTGTGCGCCAGGCACTACGCTGTGCAATCTCCATGTCTCATTCAGTCTCAGGAGCATCTAGAGGTGAGTGTGATCATCTCCGCGTCTGTAAGAGAAAGCCGTGACTAGTCCAAGGACACCCTCAGCCGGGCACGGACTGTTCTCGGACCTGCTTCCACCACATGGACCTGGATTCGCTAATCCTTTTGGAAATTGGGGATTACGCTCACCTTCAGAGAAGGTTTTCTTCATCAATCAAATACAGTGCCTATACTCTCCCATCTGCTATTTGCTTTATTTCCCACAATTGCTTCTCACCACAGGTTTTATTTATTAACTTCCCGACCTCATTCTAAAATACATTAGGGTCTTGTTGATGTTTATCCCATATTAAGAAAACAAACACGCATGATTTTACCCCACACTCCTTTCTAGCCACTGCTCCTTCTCTCTCCTCCCATTAGAGCCAAACCTCTTGAGCTTCCTTTCTTGCCACCTGTATTTCCTCATTTCCCACTCAGTTCTAAATGTACGTCACCCCCGCTACACGCCTGAAATTGCACTTACCAACCTCACTTTTCTGGTTGTAAGATCCAGTGGGTATGAGTGTCTTTCTGGGACGTTGGACCTGGTTGACCATCTGTCCTTGAAACACTCTGCTTAGCTTCTGTCAGGGTGAACGCCCCCTGCTGGCTGGCCCCTCTCCTGGCTGGACCACCCCTGCCTGGCCCTCTCCTGGCTGGACCACCCCTGCCTGGCCCCCTCCTGGCTGGACCACCCCTGCCTGGCCCCCTCCTGGCTGGCCCCTCTCCTGGCCCCCTCCTGGCTGGACCACTCCTGCCTGGCCCCCTCCTGGCCGGTCCCTCTCCTGGCCCCCTCCGGGCTGGACCACCCTGCCTAGCCCCCTCCTGGCTGGACAACCCCTGCCTGGCCCCCTCCTGGCTGCCCCCTTTCAGTCTTCTCTCTGCGTCTCTCCTCGTGTCCCCAGGCCTCCTCTTCTCCTAGGCTGTCTAACCTCCTCCCATGGCAGCATGACCATAGAGTTCTGATGACTTACTTATACCCAGCTAGCCTGTCCTCTCCTGAGCCCCAGGCACATCAACCTACAGAAAGGACTTCTTGCCTTCTAACCTGAAACTCCTATGGTCCCTGCTTCTGTGAATGCACCACATAATCCCAGCATGGAACCTGGCCTCTTCCCTTATGCTCTCCTCTCCCTCAACTCTCGCTTCTCATCACCAGGCATAATAGTGTCATCCACCCACCTTCTCCATCTATCCTGTCATTCCCTTGTTGTTGAGGCCCTCGTCATCCCTTGCCTGGTCTCCCTGCCTGTCCCACTTTGCCCCTCCAATCCATGCCATCAAAGCCACTGCCAGAGTGACCATTCCCAACACAAGAGGGGCCCTTTCACCCTCCACCTCAGCTTTGGGATGGCTCCCGTTTGCTACATGAAGTCACCACACTTAGCAACACTTACACCAAAGGCCTGTGGAGATACTGCCCTTGCGTTTCTTGCAGCTTCATTTCTCATCACTCTCTTTCACGTTCTGATTTGCAAACACAACAAAGGTTTTCAGTTCCTTCCTGTGCCGTGCTTTCAGTTTCTGGGTGTTTCCACACATGTCCTTTAGGTGAAGCATTCCCCCCTATACCCTCATGTCTTTCAACTGACTTTTGTGTGACTCATACTGGTTCCAATGCCACCTCCTATGTGCAGCCTTCCCAGACGCCCGAGACTGGGCTGAGTGCTCCGCCCGTGCGTCCCGACAGCGCTGTTCTGACCAGACGGGGGGCAGGAGAGCACTGTGTCCCTCTGTGTCCCTCTGTGTCTCTCTGTCTTCTAGGGAATGTAAGCCCCAGAAGGAAGCAGTTTCTATCTTGATTATTATTGGATTTCTTCCTCCTACCACAGTATCTAGAAATAAAATGAAAACCTTTAAAAAAGTGTTTAATATTTTTAAATGAACAAACACAATCCGTAGGGATGAAGAGGTGAAGAGAACATACCGGAACAGGTGAAGGGATGACCACAAGGGCAAACAAGGAAGCATGGACGGTGATGTTCCTGGGCACTCCGGCCCCCACTGGCCTGCGCTGCAGACGCAGGGCGGCTCTGGAGTCCGGCGCAGACAGTGGGGGTGGAGAGAGAAGACTGCTTTCCAGGCCGCCTTTTAGCAAGACACGTGAGAGAGCTTCCCAGTGTAGCAGGGAACAGACAAGGTGCTCATTTGTTTTGAGAGAAAGCGAGAGAGAACAGAGCCAAGAAAACCTGGAGGGATTTTAGGGCCCCTCTCTTGTCTTGTTCAAGATCATTGCCAAGGTCCGGCTGTCTCTGTCTCCCTTGGAGAAGGAGCAGCCGGCACTGCCGGTGTGAGGCAGACACACACAGCTCCGCCTTCACACCCGGACGGCCGAGGGCTTTACCATGCTCCTGAATGCAGCTCAGGCTTTCCACTGACTGGTGAGTGATGACACGCGGTCTGAAGCAAGTTATTGCTTCAAGATGCTAGCTAGAACTGGAGTAGCTTTCTGAGCAAGAGATGTCAAAACAGAGGTTCTGCAGCTGGCACTCTGGAACATGGCCACAGACATCTGGGGTACACTTGTCCTTTAGGGAGCTTGCTTCTGCCCAGGGATGCCCTATAGTCTAGAAGCCCTGGAAGCTAGGATGGGGGCCATCATCCTGTCCTGGGAAAGTTACACTTATTCATGGGAGAGAATAGTTACTGAAGGATGAAACAGCTGGGAAAGCTTCATGGAGATGATGGCATGTGTGCCAGGCCTTGGAAACCTCGTGTCTGAGAGGGATAAAGGGAAGGCACTCCTGTTCTGCGTTTTCCCCATACTGTGGGAAAGGCACCCAGGAGGACATAAACAGGTGTGCCCAGGGAATAACAATCAGAGCAGCTGGGCTGCAGAGGTGCGCTCTGCCAGAGAACACTGGGAGCTAAGACAAGACAAAAACACCCTGCAGTGCTCTACAGGTAAGATCAATGGCTCCTTTACCAGCTTCAAAAGGCGGCAAATAGCTATTTTTTATGTTGGAAAAGAAATCCAATAATTGGTATCATTCGCTGCTGTGAATCCGGGAAAAAGCCTTTCCTGAAGACGGTAACAAATGGCACCGGAGCCCTGCAGTCAGGGCAAGACGAGCACGCCGCCAGGAGGGGCGGACCGGATCGCTTTCATCGGCCACTCTGCTGTCTGTGCGAGTTCCCGGAGTGCCTGGCTCCTGCACTGGGTTCCACTGAATTGTGTTTTGTACAGATTTGGAGAAAGCCAGCTCTGAGGAAGGCTAGGCTGTGGGTGTGCAAAGACGACTGAGGCACAGCTGCAGTCCTGCTCACGTGGACAAGACCAGATGCTCTAATAGTGCATCATGTAGAGAAAATAGTGCGACATGTCAGAGAAAAGCATGAACGAGGACACACAAGTAAGGATACAAAGGGATGTGGAGTGACTGGAACTCCCTACACTGCTGGTGGGGATCTCAATCCCCTTTGAAAAACAGTTTGGCAGTTTCTTACAAAGCTACCTATACATCTACCCTCTGACCCAGCAATCCCACTCCTAGATATTTCCCCACGGGGAAACAGGCATAGATCCACAAAACACTTCAATAAGAATGTATAGTAGTTCTATGCATAAATGCTCCTCAAACTGAAAAACACAAGCTAAATCTATATTTAACAGGAAAATGGATCCAGAGACTGTGGCGGAGTCATATAATGGAAAGTACTCAGCAATCAAAAAGGATGAACTGCTGACGAGAGCAATGAGTCTCTGCTAAAGAAATCTGACACAGTGCTCTGTGTGTTCTTCCATTTATATCAAGTTTGAGCCCGGGCAAACTAACGTCTGGTGATGGAAATCAGACTAGCGGTTGTCTCTGGAGATGGGGTGAGGTTGGGGGTTGAATGAGGAGGAGAATGAGGAAACTTGTCTGGGGCGATGGAAATGTTATATCTTAATTTGGGTGGTGGTTACACAGGCACACATGATAATCAAACTAGGTGCATTTTACTGTGTGTCAATTTTATCTCAGCAAAAAATGAAAAAAAAGGGGGGGGGCATAAAGGACAGCGTGGCTCATGAAAATGCTGTCTTGAGCAGAATTTACAGAGTGACCTGCAAAGAATGGCTGGTGGAAAGGCAATCCAGGGGCACGAAGCAGGGAGATTCGAGGTAGAGGGCTGGAAAAGTGAACGGTGGGTCTGGAAGAACTGAACCAGTCATGGAGGTTAAGGCCAGAAAGGCAGTAGAGGTTATAACAGTGTGGGGGAGGGGGACACAGAATGCACTGACTCCATAGCTCATGAAATTCGCTAAGAAAAAGAAGGAAAATAGAAAAGTAATGGAAAGAAATGAAATATCCTAGGGAATTTTTTGTCGGTAGCGTATGTGTAGGCCAAAGGACAGAACACATTGAAGGAGAGATTGAAGAGAGGAGATCATTCACAGAGAAGGTTCTGGCAGACGTGGATGGTTCACCCTTATAAGTAATGGGGCCCCTGCTACCTCTGCAAGAAGTAGTGAAATTGTGAAGGGCAGCGGAGAAGAAAATCATGGGAGCTCATGGTGGATGTCGTCTAACATCTCAATACAGTGGGAGGGGGGCTCTCAGTGAGAGTGACAAAGAGGTTGGGCTGGGGTTTGCGAAACATGAGAAAAAGGTTCAGAACAAGGTGCTGGAGAGATTCTGAAAGAGGGTTTTCCTGAGATGGATGGTAAATTCTGAGAATCATATAGCATAGATTAATAATGGAGATAACTGTCCAGGCTGGGGACTGGCAAGGTGTGGATAATGAAAGCATATGGTGGCTATTGCGAACACACTTGAATGGGTCATGGCTACCTATGAGAAACAGGGCAGGGCCAATGGAGATTATGAAAGGGTAAAGGGTCAGGGAGTCAGGAGGAAGAGGAGCAGGTTCAGAAGGCCTATGAAATTTGATAACTATATGGCAGCCTTGATCAGTGAAGGTGGCTTTATGGCTCAAGATGTTTCAAGGACAGCAGTTCTAAATGATGAATTCCAAGGTAGGCTGATGGGTGGGTTGAATGGCAATGACATGCAGCACTGAAGCTGGAGTCACTAAGGAGGATGACAGAAGATGTGTAGAGAGAGGTTGAGCCCAAGGCTGACGTCCTTGGGAGCATGTGGTACAGTATATCCACATGCAAGTTTCACTCTCTCCCTAGTTGAGCCAGACGGGGATCCAAGCTTTGCTTACAAAGTGCTTTTTAAATATTATGTGATTGGCTGTATTTAACTCTCTTTATTCTGTGAAGTTGCAAATGCTTCAGGCTATGGTTTAAAGTCAATCTTAATCTAGTCTCTATGAGTACCACAAAAGTAGATTTCATCCTCATTTTACAGAAGAGGTCTTACTTCAGTGCCGCATTCTACCACCCGTCCCCAAGCCTTCCTTCCAGCCAAGGCAGAATTTGGGTACACAGAAGTAACTTCTGAAATCATTTGACTATTCAGAAAGTGATTCCATTAGACAAAGGGCACAAAATGTCATTGGTCTCAGTGTCTGAAAAAAAGTCACACTTAAAAACTAAAATTTATGTAAAGAAAGGAGTTGGTTTATTCTTACTCATCTTTCCAGTTCTTTTATTGATCTTTTTGAAATTGAAATAATTCCTTCAAGCCTTTAAAAATAAGAATTCTTATTTAAGAACTCCCAGACTCCTCCATCAAGAAACATATTCAAACAGCCAGTGGGAGTTTCTGGTGTCATGAGTCAGAAGGAGATGGCAGCAGAACCGTTTCTACCACTGACTGACTGTGTATCTCTTGATAACACGTTGCCTCTCTGTGCCTCAGTTTTTCCTCATGGAGAAATTGTGCAAGTGAAAGAGCTATACAATGTGGAACATGAGTACTGTTATGCTTTTAAATCAGTGAGTCCTTAAATAGAAATTAAATGAACAAAAAAGTCAACCTAGATCTGAAACAACACTCTAGCAAGGCATCCGTAATGAGGAATCCTCTGGAAACAGTGCTGACTAATGAGGTGAGAACGTCCACACTCTCCCATTACATCTACTTCCTGACCAGCATCGGTGCCCACATCCTTCCCACATCGGTTCCCACAGTTATCAGTTTAACTGACATCCTCACCTCTTTCACGTCCATTTAAATTTCACCTCTCAAACACAGTTACCCTGACCACCCTGTTTAATACTACAGCCCATCTCCATCCACCTTCAGCATGGCTAAGTCCCTTTACTCTTTTCTCCTTTTCTCTTTTCCACAGCTCTTAGTAACTTCTAAGGTTCTCTAGTTTACTTATTTATTACCTGTCTTTCCCATATCATCATCCACTGTAACGTTCTAGGATGGAAATGTTCTGGGTCTGCGGTGACCTGCATAGTACCCACTGGAAATGTCCCAGGTCTGCAGTGTCCCACACAGTACCCACTGGAAATGTTCCGGGTGCAGTGTCTCACACAGTACCCACTGGAAATGTCCCGGGTCTGCAGTGTCCCACACGCTACCCACTGGAAATGTCCCAGGTCTGCAGTGTCCCACACAGTACCCACTGGAAATGTCCCAGGTCTGCAGTGTCCCACACAGTACCCACTGGAAATGTTCCGGGTGCAGTGTCTCACACAGTACCCACTGGAAATGTCCCGGGTCTGCAGTGTCCCACACAGTACCCACTGGAAATGTCCCACACAGTACCCACTGGAAATGTCCCAGGTCTGCAGTGTCCCACACAGTACCCACTGGAATTGTCCCACACAGTACCCACTGGAAATGTCCCAGGTCTGCAGTGTCCCGCACAGTACCCACTGGAAATGTTCCGGGTCTGCAGTGTCCCACACAGTATCCACTGGAAATGTTCCGAGTCTGCAGTGTCCCACACAGTACCCACTGGAAATGTTCCAGGTCTGCAGTGACACACGCAGCAGCCACATGTGACTATTGAGCACTTCTAATGTGGCAAGTGTAACTGAAGCATTGAAGTTTTAATTTTAGTTAATTTACACTTATACTGTAATGTAAATAGCCACATGTGGCTAGGGGTTACCATGTCAGGGACAGCTCTAGAACCTGAGTGCCATGAGCGCAAGGAACTTTGCTTCATTTGCCAAGGTCTCCAAAGCCTCTGGCAGGGTGCCTGACACAGAGTAGGTGCTCAATAATGTGCTAATAAATGTACTACCAAATTCCAAAACCAACTTTTCCAAGGTCTTTATCTATCACTGGAAGTGACAGGGGCAGGACCCTTAGGAAACCCTCCTCTTTCCCAGCATATCAAGGGTAAACTGATAAATAAACGGATCCAGAAGTCTGGTCAGACGCTTTCTGGAAGACATGTCTTATAAGTCAGCACCGTGCCTGGTCCTTGGGTTTCCTTGCTTTCAAATATATATGCTCACACATATAAATTAAGGAAATAAAAAGTCTCCCCTGCACAAAATCCAAACCCTCCCATCTCTGGCAATATGTAACCCACGAGGTTCCTCTGTGAACATCACGAGAGTTCAGGGCAGGCACTCTCCACAGCTGTGGTCTTGCAGAGGGAGGTTAAGATAAATCCATAAAGGATTGTACCCTCCCAATGGTGCAGACGATGAGATCACATTTCAGCTTTCACTGATCAGAAAGTTGAGGTCACAGAATATAACATTTTATGCTCCTGCATCCTCAGAACAAGCAGTATTACCTGATAGCCATACACATTTATGTGCATTTAGCAGAATGAAAGTGCTATGTAAGAAAATAAATAACTACAGGTTGAGTGATAGTTGAAGAGCTATTTTGGAGATGAAATATAAAATAAACTTTAGGATACCAAATCAAGAGTTTTAAACTGTCTCCTTCCAAAATCTTACCTTGAAGATCCATAAGACCGGTGTTTGCAGTTGTACTGAGGTATCAAAGAAGTTGCAAGTGCTTTACTCACTGTAGTAAGTGGTATTCTGCTTGTATTATCTGCTTAGTTCCTTAGGTTCCTACTAAAAGTACCAGACTATTATGTTTATAATTTACCTTAAAATTCTTCAGCATATATTTGTGAACCAACGTTCATAGTGGCATTAGTCACAGTAGCCAAAAGGTGGAACAAACTCAAATGCCCACTGATGGATAAACAAAATATGGTCTATATATACAATGGAATATTATTCAGCCTTAAAAAGAAATAAAATTCTGACACATGCTACAACATGAATGAACTTTAAAGATATTTTGCTAAGACATAAATAAGCCAGACATAAAGATAAAAGATATTGTATGAATCCATTTACATGCGGTTGCCAAGGGCTGGGAGGAGGGGAGAATGGGGAATTATTTGTATTACTGTTTTATGGGTGCAGAATTCAGAGTTTCAGTTTGGAAAGATGAAGAAGTTCTGGAGATGGGTGATGGTAATGAATGACAATGTGAATGCACGTAATGCCACAGAACAGTACACTTAAAAAATTGTCAGTGGGGTAAGTTTTATATTATGTATATTTTATGACAATTCAAAAAGATACAATTGCATTTGCAGTGTGAGAGTATGTGGCCATCACTTAGATTAAGCTATAGCCTGGGTGCTGTCTGCAGGCTAAGCAAGAAAGCACAAAGCAGGCGTGGTCTTTCCAATTAGTGACCACAGGCTCTCTTTTCTGTAACTCAATGCACAAACAATGCTTTGCCAAGTAACATATACTTTTTTTTCTCTCTTTAGCATGCAATATAAGATGATTTATCAGTAAACTGAGAGAGAGAGAGAGAAAGAAAGAGAGATAGGGATAGAGACAGAGATAGGGAGGAGGAGAAGGGAAGATGATAGATATAGATATAGATGTAGATGTAGATATAGATATAGATATAGATATAGATATAGATATGTAGATATATAGAGAGAGTTTGTTGTTGATGTTGTTGGTGATTTTCTGCTTTTATTTTGTGGAAAACATTTATGCAACATACAGTTAAAAGTTACAGTTAGTTGATACCAAAGTAAAAAAAAACAAACACTTTAAAAAATGGTATCCTATATACAAGATTGTTTCTTCCAGCATTCTGTAGGGTGATGAAAAAAAAAAGGATATTTTCATCAAAATATGAAATGTTAAACATTTTATTGGAAACCTCACAATTCTTTTTCTTTGACATTTCCATTGCTATCATAGTAGAAACTCAAAATTTACTTATACCAGGAAGCCACACTAGCCAGTCCCTTATGATAACATTCAATTGGAAAAGTATGTAGGTCCCTTTTATTTAGGGATTCAACGTCTATCATGAGTTATAACCTCTAACGGTGTTGCCTGAGTCTGACTGGTGATGATGATGGTAATGCCGGGTACAGTTCTGGAGCATTACCTGTTCCTGGAAGACGTGCTGTAGATGCTGGCAGTTTTGGACGAAAGATGCCTTGCGTGCTAGAAGAGCGAGAATTGTCTTCAAAGAACGTTACCCAAATACCAGGCTGTTGTATAGTTTGTTTTTTTTAAAGGAGGTATTTTGAAAAGAATGGGTGAAAAAGAGTTTTAAGATCATCCTTGACCTGCCTTCTTGGGAAAATGTCCCAATTAGTTGCAATAATTTCTAGAAAAAAACTGTACATACATATTTTATTATGAATATTATGCAACTATCAATAAATAATTTATAAACAATTCACTAATTTGAATAGTTGCTGCCATTCACCATTCTTTTCTATATAGAGAGAGATTTTACAATCAAATGTATTAATAATGAAGGGCCAAATAAATGAAGAAGGCAATATGTGGGAAAGGAGGTTGAGACAGTAATTCCATGTAAGTCCTGGATCTATGTATTTGAATTATATGCACTTACACACTTCAGGTCACTAAGAGTGATAGGCGGCGTCTTTGTTTGAACTTTATAGAGCTATCGTTTACTCCAGGATAGTAGGTAGATTTTATTTTGCCTGTGCTAACTTTAACAGACTTGTCCTGGCTTCTAGAACCCTTTATGGCACAGAGAAGGAATGGCTAAATGAAGATTCAGCTGGAAAGAGTGTGACCGATTAATGATGTCTGCTTTGGAGTCAGAATAGGAAGTTGCTAGGAGTGCTGTGCATTTGCTGAAACCATCTTTACAATCTGATCATCTAGCAGGAACGGGGAATATCCAGCTTACCACAGGCCTCACCAAATCAGCCTGACCAAATATAGCAGACTATTTAAAAAAATATATGTATTTATTGATTTTTTTAGAGAGAGAGGAAGGAAAAGAGATAGAAACATTGATGTGAGAGAGATACATCGATCGGCTGCCTCCTGCATGCCCCCTACTGTGGATCAAGCCTGACACCCAGGCAGGTGCCCTGACAGGAAATCAAACTGGGACCCCTCAGTCCATGGGACCATGCTCAATCCACTGAGCCACACCAGATGGGTTAGCAGGCTAATTTTTAAGTTGATAATTTTGTATGGCCCATGAATGATGTTATAAATATCCAAATGGTCCTGGGCAGGAAAAAGATTCCCCACCCCTGATCTCCGGGCAGAACATACTGCCCAAATTCGTTTTAAGCCAAAGACAGCATCACTGAAACAATCTCTACTCCAGGAATATATGGTTTTCACTGCTCCTTTTTCGATGGTTTCTTAACCGACAACCAAAATCTTTTTGCTTCTAGGCATACTCAGAAACAATGACTTTAATTTGAGAATATATTTGAAAGGTTTAAATCAACATTTGTCAAGTTCTTTGAAGATAGGAATAATTATCAACAACGAAGCTTTGTCTAGCATTCCTTAACAATACAAGAATGGTTGGGTATGACTCTAATCAAGTTCCTCCATTCGCTCAGTGAATGAATGGATCTTTATTTTCCACATAATAATTTTGTGAAATAAATGTATACAATCCATGATCATTTAAATTCAACTTCAAGTGAAATTAAACTTCAAAATCACTTCCAAAATGTACTTAGGAATCTTAAGAGAATTTTCTCACTTGTCCTGTTTTGAAATTACTCAATGAGCAATCATTAGATTTCATCTTTTTACCTATTTCTCCCCAGACGTGCATCCCAGGGCTATTCTAAGAATCATTTCCCCATTGTATGAAAACCATCAGAATCAAGAGGCCACCCAGGACATTGTTTTCATCAATAATAGCAACAATAATTCCATTTTCTAAGTAGCTAAAGTTTACAATTTTTCATCTGTCATAGCTTCTTGATTTTTATTTAACATACGTCCTCTACTATTATCCCCAAATGATAGATATTCAATGCTTCTAAAAGAGGTTATCGAGTGAATGGCAGGATTAGGACACAAACCCAGATGGTGTGACTAAACCCATACTCCCACCACTGATCTGCCTGGTTTCCGCTGCATGCCTATGTGATTCCTGTGGTCTGAGTGAAGCCCATTTCCTGGCTGCACCATGGTAATTACATCTGCTGCTATTTCTTTCTTTTCTCCTTGCCTGGTCTTCCCACCTTTCTCTCCTCCACCCACTTAGAGTCTACAATTCTTCATGGCTCTTCTCCACCATCTTCACACATCTTCACTATTCTCTGCGAACTCTTTCAATTTTTACATTTTTAGTACCTGATGATACATTCCTTTATGCTGTTTGATCCTCACTCATCCAACAAATTCTGTTACAGATCTAGCCCATGCCAAGTACTATTCAGACACCAGTGAATACAACTGTCTCTCAAGGAGCTAACATTCCCGCTGGGGCTCCTGCTTCTAGTATTCACATCTAGATTTTACAGTAGTAAGCATGCTTATATTTTCTCTATGCTATGAAGGAGCAATTTAATTTCACTGCTGTATCACTAAATTAATAAAGTGGTTGTCCTGGCGGTGCATGGATATAGCTAGCTAATGTCATGGGACTAGGCAAGTAAATTACTTAAGATACAAACTCACTCGCTTCTCTCATTATTTTCTAATTCTGAGAAATCTACATTACTGTTGAGTAAGGTACTTTAGGAATTCTCTAGGAGGGAACTTGTAAAGGAATTGTAAGGAGGAACAACCTGGAGATGGCTTTCTTGAGTATGCAAAAGCACGACCCAAAATATCCATTTCTCAGAGACATGCCCAGAAAGTCCACCACCCTTGGGAACTACATCATAAGAGGTTTTGAATTATTGTGATTATTAATATGTTTTCCCCTCTTTGATGTTTTCCTTGAGGACAAGGAAAGCTGCTCTTACCACATTTCAGAGGTGGTAGAACTTAGCACCAGGAGAAACCACTTGCTCAAAAAAAACATAATTTAAGACTTTTACTGTAACCAAAATGAACAAGGGTGGAGTTGAACCCACCCAAAGAAAAACACCATTCCCTCCGAAGTTTGATAGGAAGTGATCAGAGAGGGAGTTTTAGGACGTCTTCCAGAGAATTCATCTTGGGAAATTTGGTATCTTGAATGTTTTAAAAGTTGGTTAAAAAAAAATGCTTGTTTGCTGTGTTAAATTAAACTTATATTTAACAGGACTAAGGCAGTCTTTCCCACAAAAAGTCTGAGTTTTGTATACGCACACATTATTATACAGTTTAGTTTGCATGTAAATCATGGGATACCAGTGGCTGTTTCTGGGACCTAATTTGCATAATGACCCCCTTTCCTTATGCGAAGACATGTGAAGGGGAACTTGGGACAATTGCCAATTCTTCTAGCTACCTAAGATCAAATGTCTCCCAGAGGCGTGTGATGCGACTCCTGGGACAGCCAGATCCTCTCAGTATGAGAGATCCCCTGTGCCGGGGAACACAGTGGATTTGCCATACGTTAGGACACAGTCTAAGCAGAGTTTTAGTAATCAGCAGGGGTATGGCACCTAGTTATGCTATCTAGTCTCATCTCTCAAAGTTAATTCTAGGAATGTTAGTAGAAGGATTTTAAAAACACAGTGGACCTAGATGAAAAAGTAAGGCTCGTAGAGAGAGCTGTTGTCTAGAGCCAGTGTGGAGAGGGCAATATGCCTCTTCTCCGAAGGACCTACAAGCAGTTTAAGAGGGAGACAGGCACTGGAGAAAGCTTTTCAGAGTTGATGACAGGACTCAGTACAGTAGGACTGGCTCCCACTAGATTGAGCATTTTGAGAGCAGAGACTGTCTTGTTTGTGATGGACTCCCCAGGACCTAGGACAGTGACTGGCTCATGGTAGGTCTCAGTTAATGTTTTTGAACTGAATCAAATAGAAAACAGCTGCAGACAGCCATAATCTAGAAAAAAGGTTAGTGCAAAGTCGGGAATATTGCATTATTTGTGTATTCCCAGCTCTCTCCACCAACCTATAATGAGGCCCCAATGAGATCTGAGAGAAAGTTGGGGTTTGAAACTTTCAAAATACTCAGAATAACTGGAATAATGAAGAGGATAAAGGCTAGGATAGAGACAAAACTATGTGTGTACCATTCATTTTATTTATTTATTTTTTTCCTGAACACACAGAAAGGCTACATTTCACTGCTTCCCTGCACCTAGACAGGGCTATGTAACTTGTTCTAGCCAATAGGATTTGGGCAGAGGTCATGTGTGCTACATCTAGGCCTGGCTTCAAAAACCTCTCTTGTGGTCTTTAATATCTCTCTCTCTCTCTCTCTCTCTCTCTCTCGCTCTCTCTCTCTTCCTCTCTCTCCCTTTTTCTCCCTCTCTCTCCCCTTATCTGGTTGACTAAATGCAGACGTTTAAGTGGAGGACATTGAGTCCTTAGCGCACAGCAAGGCCAGTGGAAGGAAAGAGTCTAGGTAACCTGAATAACTGCGGTACACAACATCCCTTCCCAAACACTGATCCTCACTGGACAGTGACATGAGCAAGAACTAAATGTTTATTTGTCAAGCCACTGAGAGGGGGATGTTTGTTGTAGCTGCCATCATAACTTAGCCTGATTAATATGGAGGCCATTGAGTTATGTGTTAGTTACTAGGACCTTGAACTCTGATTCCCGACAGAGCAGGACTATAAAATAGGGTTATAATCAAGTACATATTTCCATGTGTATGTACTGACTCACAAATGCAATTTATCAAGTATTTTTCCATATACAAGGCATCATATAAATAGCAAGTAAGGCATTTCAATATATTCTTTGTGTACTTACAAATTTAAAGAAGAGACTCCAGTTAAGATATTCATCAAGTAGTCACATCAGAATTGGCCACTACCAACTTCATGTTGCTTGTGATCATTAGCTATTTCCCCTAAGAAAATGCATCCAAAAAATTGTTCTCTACTAAAAAAAGGAACAGACTCATTGAACAAAAGTGCTTGCAGGTTCCCGAGAAATCTACAGAATAGACAAGCTCACGAGGCTGCTTTCTGGGCTGGAGCACACAACTCTATAGTTTGTGAAAAGGGAGCCAATAACGTTCTCAAGGCTAGAACCAAAATGTTAAAAAATGAGGTCTCAGGATAGCTCCATTCTCTCTGGGAGGTTAAGCTACCTTTCAAAAAAAGTCAACTCTGCCTAGGGAAGTGGGTACAGATTGAAGGCACCAACTAACATGGGAATGGGCTGAATTCCAAGAAGGAAGCATCTGTCAGTTTACAGTTTTCTGCAGTGTACTTCAATGATGTCTGCACAGCCACAATCAAGGGATTCTTAGGTGTGAGTGTCTACACTCTCCTATTCCCTCCCTGCAGGAAGAAAGTCTCTGTAAAGCCTCTTGATTTTGTTTTATAGCTTTGCCATAAAGCAAGGTAATAAGAGGTTATTATTCTATTTCCTACAACTACCCTTTAAATCTCATCCTCTCTTCATCCCTTGGCCACCTTCACCCATTAGGACTTAACTGCACAGGGACATTAAATGCTATCTCCTCCAAAAAGACTTTCCTGAATTTCTTTCAATCACATTAAAACTTTCTTCCTTTTCACTTTCCATAGCATTCATCAGTTTTACCATTTATAATTATTTGCCTAGTTATTGAGGTATGTTCATATCTTATTTCCCTTTTTAGGTGGTAAACTTAAGAGGAAAACTGTATATATATATATATATATATATTTTTTTTTTTATCCTCACCCGAGGACATTCTTCCGTTTTTTGTTCAGGTAGAGTGGGAGGGAGAGAGAGGAACAGAGAGAGAGAGAGAGAAACATCGACGTGAAAGGGACACATCGAGTGGCTGCCACCCGCACAGCCGACCAGGGCCGGGGACAAACTGCAACCGAGGTACACGCCCTTAGCGGGAACCGAACCCGGGTCTCTCAGGACCGCAGGCCGACGCTCTAACCGCTGAGCCAAACCGGCCAGGGCGGAAAACTGTATATATTTTTTAATCCTCACATGAGAATATGTTTTCCATAGATTTTATTGAGAGAAAAAGGAAAAGAGGAAGAGAGAAAGAAACACTGATGTGAGAGAGAACTATCAATTGGTTGCCTCCCATATGCACCCCAACTGGGGATTAGATTGAACCATCAACCTGACCCCTGACCAGGAATCGAACCTGCAACATTTTAGTGCATAGGGCGACACTCCAATCAACTGAGCCACCCAGCCAGGGCGGGAAGAACTGTGTTTTATTCAAAGTCCTAATTCAATCACAATGTAGATGTATAATAATAATAAATATTTTGAATTGACTTTGCAGGCTCTCTCTCAGAGTAATAGGATGCAATAAGGTTAGCATTGGGACATATTTTCCATGACTTTTTGCGCTCCTGACTAGTATTCCATGTATTCATATCCTGACTCCACTACTTTTAAGCTGTGTGACTTGGCTAAAGTACTAACCTCTCTCGCATATTTGGTTTTCTCATAAATTAAATAAGATTAATACTAAGATTATACATGCCACCCATTTAGAAAGTTCCTAGCATATGGTAAGAAATCAATCAATATAATCACCACCACCAACATCACCACCAATACCACTGCTACTGCCACAATTTAATTAGAAAATTATTGATGATCTTTGTTATTTTAAACAGGGATAACAAGTCCAAAAGCCTTTGGGATCCAGGCAGGTAACAAATGATTAAAGTAAAGTAAAATGTTTGAAGTTCAGAACTAGGTGGTGAGAGAAACAAGTAACCAATTACGATATGTATATAAATGATTCATGCTGTATTATAGGTTTACTATGAAAATACAAAGGAGGGGTACCAAACAGTCTTAGACACTAAATGTGAAGCAACAGTGATTGCTAACATTTCCTGAGTGTGTTAACATGTTATAATCTCAGCTTAAAAGATAAGTAGCCAGGAGGATTAGAAAGGAAGAATCAATAAAGAAGGAACAATAAAATGAGGAATTGTGAAATAATTTGGTGTTTTTAAGGAATTTCTCATAGGATGTATGGCCCGAGTGAAGATCCACATGGAAAACTGGCTGAGAGACCAGGCTGGAGAGTTTGGCAGGTGTCAGGTCATGAAAGACTTTATAAGCCATGCTCAAGAGTTCGTCTAGAAAACAATGGGAAGCCACATTTTAGGAAGATAACCAGAAACAATGTAGTAATGAGAATTTGTGCGTGCTTTAACTAAAGCAATAGCACCATGAATAAAGAAGAAGTTATATTTAGAAAGTAGAATTGGCATATATATCTTGGGGAACAACTGAATGGAAAGGGCTGAATGAGGAAGAGAGGTCTGAGTCAATGCAAAGCTTTTAGGTTTGAATGACTAGGCTGATAATTTGCTATTCCCAGAGGTGGGTTGGAGAGTGAGGGAAAAGTTCAGGCATGTCGAGTTTAAGTACCTACAGGGCATCCAAGCAGTAGTGTTGGCTACATGGACTTTAACACCTGGAGATCAGATTTGGGAACCTACAGAGTTATCTTCTAAGAACAGAATAATAAGAAAAAAGTCCAAGGATGATACTCTAGCACATACAACCTCTAAGAGACCACCACAAGGAAGGAACCTGAAAAGGAATGAGAAAGTGTGAGGTGCAAAACAAGGGAAGAAAAGTGCACAGAAACCAAGCAAGTAGACTTTCAAGATGTGGGTGCTGATCAACTGTGCCAACATTTCAGAAAAAGCAAGTAAGGAAAGGACTAGCATGAGCCCAATCGAAGAGCCAAAAGGAGGACCTCTGAGTGCTTGGAAGGGTAGTCTTGGTGGACTGCTCCAGGAAGAATTCAGACTTTAGTGTGAAAAGAAATGCATGGGAAGAGATGAGCACGGCTGCAAAGAAAAGAAAAAGATGGCAGGTCATGGAGTTGTGTGCACGTGTCTGTATTATATTAAAAATGAAAAAGACCTCAGCCCTGGCTGAGAGGCTCTATTGATTGGAGTGTCATCCCATGCACCAAAAGGTGGTGGGTTTGATTCCCCATCAGGGCACATACTTGGTTTATGGATTCGATTCCTGGTCAGGGCATATACCTGTGCTGTGGTTGGGGCACACACAGAAGCTGCCAGTCAACGTTTCTCTCTCACATAGATGTCTCTCTCTCTGTGTGTCTCTTTCTCTCTCTCCCTCCCTCTCCAAAATTCAATAAAACATATCCTCACATGAGGATTAAAAAACATGAAAAACACTTGAAAATATTTTATATCCTGAAGGGAAAACTTTAGTGAAGAGAGAAAACTAAAGCTATAGAATAGAAATAACTGCCAATTTGAGGTGCTTGTGGGGTAGACATGTACAGAACCCAAACAGAGCCCTGGATAAGAAGAGGAACACATATCCTATTGTAGGCAAAGAAAGAGTGGGAATGGATGATTGATGAACTGCTCTTTGTGAAGCCAGAGAGGAAATGGAGGGTGGGAGAATCAGGTCAGTGATGACAGTTTGGGAGAGGAACTGACTGAAGACGTGTTGCAGGAGTGTGAGGCCTCACTGAGGGCACAGCTAAGGTTGGAGGCCATGAATTTTCAGTGGTACCAAGTTAGTGTGTATGTGACTTTCTCAAGCAGCTCTTGGTTGTCCAGTACAGATGAGGCACAGAAGGCATGTGAGTGAGTTGGTCCAAGATGTATAGACACCTGGGAAAAAAGCTCATGCTTGTGAACTGCTCAGTGATTTCCTCAGCCTGATATTTCATTACTAGTCTGAACAATTTGCAAACCTGCAAATCATTTGAGAGTTTCCCAAAGCTGTGTTGAATATTAATTCATCTAGATAGACAGTGTAACCTGCAAGGGAATTGGAGCCTTTAAACTCAATTCTCTCTTGACACTTGAGAAATAAATGGAGAATTACGTGTCCAATTCTTTATCCTTGGAGAGTCAAGCACAAAAGTGTTTTATAAGAGTTATCAAAGAAAAGTTTTTTCTTCTTAGAATGCTCATTCTGGGGGAAAAAGAAAAGAAAAATAAAAGGAGCAAAGAGGCTTTCACATATCCCTAACAGGAGAACGAGGGGCCTAACAAGGGCATTCCCTACTTTTGTTTGTGAAGCCTCCTATCTTATGGTGCCAGAGACTCTAGATATTGCCTATGACAAGAGTTTACATTTAAAGTAGAAGGCAAATAAGTAGCAAATGGTTTCCCTTAAAAATCTTCATATTTTAATTGGTAGTTTAACCTCTCAGTATGCTTAGTCCTTACAAAGAAAAAAGAAAGTAAGATTCTCTCTTTGTCTTTAATTTTTGGCATTTTAATTACTATGTGTCTTGGTGTGGGCCTGTTTGGGTTCTTCTTACTTGGGGCTCTCTGTGCTTCTTAAACTTGAATGCCTTCTTCCTTCACCAAGTTAGGGAAGTTTTCTGTTACTATTTCTTCAAACATATTCTCTAACCCTTGCTCCTTTTCTTCTTCTTCTGGAACTCCTATGATGTGAATGTTGTTATGTTTTCAGTTATCACATAGTTCTCTTAAACTGTCCTCCTGTTTTTTAATTGTTTTTTTCCTTTTGGTTTTCTGATTGGTTGATTTTTTCTACCCTGTCTTCTACTTCACTGATCTGTTCCTCAGCTTCCTCTACTCTGCTGTGTAGTCCTTTCAATGTGTTCTTTATTTCTGCTATGTCATTCTTCATTTCTTCTGGGTGGTTTTTCATTTCCAGTTGGTTGATTTGCAATGTTTCTATATCTTTACTCATGCTGTTGAGCTTCCTCAAGATCATGGCTCTGAACTCTACCTATGATAACTTGCTTAACTGCATTTCATTTATCTCGTCTTCAGCAGAGTTCTCTTGTTCTTTTTTTTTCCTTTTTAAATTCTCACCCAAGGACACTTATGCATTTATCCTCAGATAGAGCAGGAAGGAGAGAGGGAGAAAGAGAGAGAGAAACATCTATGTGAGAGAGATACACCGAATGGTTACCACCCACATGACCCCAACCAGGGCCAGGGACAAACTGCAACCGAGGTATGTGCCCTTAGCAGGAATGAACCTGGGACTCTGTGGTCCGCGGGCTGACACTCTAATTGCTGAGTCAAATTGGCCAGGGCAAGTTCTCTTGTTTTTTCGTTTGGAATTTGTTTCTTTGTTTCACCATTTTGACTATCTCAGTGGGTTTTGGAGCCTGCCAAATTTTCCCTGTGGGTGTTGGTGTTCTGCTGTTTGTGGCTCCCTCTGCTGGGTTTGGATGAGTGTGAGAGGACCCATGTTAAACACCACTGTCAAGTTTTACTTTCCTGGGTAGATTTGCAAATCCAGGAAAGGTTCAGTTATTCTCTAGCTTTTGGCCTAGAGGCTATCGGTCTCAGTTACTTGATGAGCCTTGGGTTGTAGCCCTCAACTGAATGAAAAATTCCCTCAGGTGTTCAGTGTAAGAGGATTTCCAGACTGTATGGGAGAGCATAATTGCCAATGATACATCAGATAAAGGGTTAATTTCCAAACTATACAGAGTGCTCATACAACTCAACAAAAGGAAGACAAAGAACACAATTAAAAAATGGGCAGAGGACCTCTCCAAACAGGACATACAAATGGCTAAGAAACATATGAAAAAATGCTCAATGTCACTAGTCATCAGAGAGATGTAAATTAAAACAACTATGAGGTATCACCTCACACCTGCCAGAATGGTGCCATCAACAAATCATCAAACAACAAGTGCTGGTGAGGGTGTGGGGAAAAGGGGACTCTAGTACACTGCTGGTGGGAATGCAGACTGGTGCAGCCACTATGGAAAACAGTATGGTGTTTCCTCAAAAAATTAAAAATTGAATTGCCATTTGACCCAGAGATCCCACTTCTAGGAATATACCCTAAGAAACCTAAAACACCAATTGGAAAAACTATATGTACCCCTATGTTCATAGCAGCACTATTTACAACCGCTAAGACCTGGAAACAGCCCAAATGCCCATCAATAGATGCATGGATAAGAAAGCTGTGGTACATATACACAATGGAATACTATGCAGATGTAAGAAAGAAAGATCTCTTATCCTTGGAGACAACATGGAGTGACCTCGAGAGTATTATGCTAAACAAAATAAGCCAATCAGAGAAAGAGAAATACCACATGATCTCACTTATTTGTGGAATATAATGCACAAGGTAGGTTGATGAACAAAATAGACCCAGAGACATAGAATGGAGTATGGTTCAGACTGACAAACCTCAGGGTAGGGGGGTGGGGGGGGATGGAGGCGATGAACCAAAGAACTTATATGCATGTATGCATAACCAATGGACATAGACAACAATGCAGGGGGTAGGGGAGCAGGATAGGGAGGAGGGTGTCTAGGGGGGAAAAATGAGAAACATCTGTAACAAAAATAAATTAATAAAAATTGAAAAAATACACACACACACAAACAAAAAACAAAAACACCTTTGGGTGAGGATAAAAATAATAAATAAATAAATAAATAAATAAATAAATAAATAAATAAATAAATAAAAATAAATAAAAGCAATAATTACTCTTAAAAAAAAAGAAAAGAAAAGAAAAGAAGGTAAGAGGTGCGACTGTCCTCTCTGCCCAGGGTAATGAGCATCTAATGTGAGTCCATAGGTATCTATGCCACTCCCATGGCCCTGCTGGGATCACTCCCACCCTCTCGAAGAAGGATCCCTCGCTACCATTCTGCAGAAGTACCCGTTGAAAAAGGAATGCATTCCTCCAACACCCTGACTATATTCCATGTTTACAAGAGAATGAACATGGAATAGACTTAAATCCCTATAATTCTAAGAATAACCACAGCTGACAGATTTCTGACAGATTTCAAAGGTAATGGATGTTCAAACTAAATGCTGCATACAGCTTTCTACCAAATTTTCATCTGACCTATTTCCCCTTAGTTATAAAGCAGAAAAAACTTCCTGAAACATTTTCTGCTTTTCCCCATAATTTTAGAAGCCCATAATTTCAGTATTATGTGTCAGAACCAAATGCAATACATACATATGTACATACATACATATGTACATAATCAAATGGGAGAAATCTGTGTTTTGATGGTTTGGGGTACAAGAGGTATTCAGGATCATTGCAGCTCATCTGGGGTGGTAAGAAGTTTAGAGATGCATGATATTTTATATCCATCCACTCATTCATCCATCCCTTGCACTTGAGAATATCTTTACCACCACATTCCCTCCTCTTGCTCTTACTGGCAATTTCCCTACTGGCCCACTGCTTCATGCGGAGGACCTTTTCTCCACTCTCTTACTCTCCCTAAATCCCTAAATGTCCCTAATGTATAAGTTCCTAGATGCTAGGAAAATGCAAAAAAAAAAAAATTTACGACAAAAAACAATCATACTTCTCTAAAATAGATTTTATACTTCAAAGACATTTGATCTGAAAAAGAAGAAAGCAGCCCCTGACATCTGGGAACTGGGGTGCCTCCTACAGGTAGGTGCCAGGGCTATTAATTAACCCCCCCAATCTTGTTCTGCTGGACACATAAAGAATCTGAGAGAACACCAGTGTCAGAGGAGGGCATTCTGTGACAATGGTGAAGAGAGTCACAGCAAGCCACTTCATATTTTTGTGAAAGCTCAGATTAAATAAAAATCACTGTGTAAACCACAAAATACGAAACATCCCCCTTTTCTGAGTAATATGAGTGGCTGCTGCATCTCTACCCATTACCACTTTAGTCTCCATCTGGTCTGCCCTCTATATAGATACACAGTTATTAAGATACCCAGTCACAGAATTGTCCCCATTCCAGAGAGCTCCCAATCTAAAGCAAACTCCTGCTTCCTCAGACCCTCTCCAAATCCACCCTTCACCAAAACCCAAACCCTCCAGGTCCGTTCTAACACCCTCTGACTGAGATGCCTTGTGATTCCTCGTGGTGCGAGTTCCTCATTGCAGCACATAACAAACCCGCCTTGTTCAACCAGAGGCATTTCCTGGTCCTGGACAAAGTAGAGGTGACAAGGACTCCTGTCACACCTGGCTTTGATGTGAAGTACAGCTAGTGTTAGAAAGGATGAGGTAGGTAAAACAGTGAGAGAGGTTTCCCTCATGAGCGTGGGCAAGGATGCCTCCTGTCAAGAATTCCAATTCCAAAGGAGCAGCTTCCCCGACTCAGCAACTTCTCTCCGGCAAGAAGTCTTACGTAGAGGCACCCACACACTGACTCATGATTGGAAGGCTTTTGTGGTTTAACCTGACTTGTATCCCATACAATATCCCCAGCTAACTCAGCAGCTCTTTGTTATTTTTGGTGAGTCAATTATGGTTGACCTTCTAGGTTCTGAGTGTGGGAACTGTAAAATTTCCAAGGGCACCACTCGGGGGTTAGAGATGTGACATGTAATCTGGGATCCCAATATCTTTGTAGAAATGAATTAGGACAGGATGAATGGAAAGTAGAACGTTATGAGGAAGTGGTTTTTATAAACCATCTTCTAAAACAGAGGAAAATTATTATAAAACATAAGGAAAATGTTGAAGTTTCTATGGGTGTTTGGAAATCTGTTGCTTGTGTAACTTACTACTACGCAGAAATCAGTTCATTTCCACAAGTTGGGTCTCCCCACTTGTCAGAGCATTGGTATTATGTGGGTAGAAGGCAAAGATAACTATCTGCACTCATACACTAGAAAACAGTCCTGGTAATAAGTCATTCAGCACTGCCAAAGCTTTATCAGCTGGGCCCTAGGACTCACCCTGGTCTTCCCACTCCAAAGCACTCTCAGTATCCACCACATGCCAAGTAGCTTAGTTGTTATTGCTTTGGTTCCGAACCTGACGACATGAACAAACGTGGGAAAACACTGCCTAGGTCATGTAACTCTTTGGGGGTTACCACTGCTGTGTGAACACATGAGCAAGAACTCAGAACTCATCTTGTTCTTCAAAGGATGGGTCCCAGATGCACAGCATCATAAGCATCAAGGAAACTTCAGAAAAACAAAGATTCTGGGTCCCACCTTAGACTTACTTCATTAGTGTTTCTGGGTATGGGACTTAGGATTCTGCATTTTTAACAAGTTTTACAAGGGATTCTTTTTTTTATCCTCACCCAAGGACATTTTTGCATTTATCATCAGATAGAGCAGGAGGAAGAGAGGGAGAAAGAGAGAGAAACATCGATGTGAGAGAGACACATCGACGGGTTGCCACCCACATGACCCTAACCAGGGCCAGGGACAAACTGCAACCAAGGTACATGCGCTTAGCGGGAACCGAACTCGAGACTCTCTGGTCCGCAGGACCACGCTCTAACCGCTGAGCCAAACTGGCCAGGGCTTACAGGGGATTCTTAATTACATTGTTTGAATACTACTGGTCCAGGATAAGTAAGTTTTTAGAAAAGGCCATTCGAAATTAAAGAAAGGATCAACCTCCCAACCCCCATAGTAAGTTGAGTTCAATATACATAAAGGGTAGTGTTGAGAAGGAAAACTGTTCAATTTAGGAGTTACTGAGCAAAATTTCAGATGGGGCCCCCTTAGTGTTTATTGACTACAAAATAAATCTCTAGCAGAAAAATACTCAGTTTTTTCAGATCCTCTTAGAACAAAGCTGCTATCTTATGTTCCAAAAGGAAGAAGAAACCCTGCACTCATAGCAGATGAAAGGAACGAGCAGACTTTTCTGATGGCAGCAGAATCTGTGGCCCCAGATCTGGTCTGGATTGAAGGGGAGACTGCAGACTGTGTCCTGGACCATTAGAACAGCTTCTAGGCCTGTGCTTCTGGGAATCAGGGAAACACACAGTAAGGCTACATAGAAGCAATGCACTTTTGTTCACAACGATGGCTGCTTAGGTATTTTGGAAGTGGTAATATTACAAATTATTTTTAAAACAGAAGGGTCACCTGAAAAAGTTATTACAAGCATAGCTTAGACCTCATATTTTTATAGCTAATTTATAGGCCATTTATTTATTTTCTTCTTCTGTTTATAGTGGTTTTAATCAAGCTGTTCTTTTAAGCTATCCATGGCTAAAATTAATCAACTTTGATCAAAATAATGTTAAAAATCAGTCTGTTACCCTAAAGTAGCATTTTGTTTGTTTGTTTTTAAGTGTTTTGTTTTGTTTTCTTTATTGATCTTAGAGAGAGAGAGGAAAGGAGACAGAGATAGAAACATCGATTGGCTGCCTCCTGCATGCCCCCCACTGGGGATTGGGCCCACTACCTGGGCATGTGCCCTAACAGGGAATTGAACCGGCGACCTCTTGGCGCATGGGTCAATGCTCAGCCACTGAGCCACACTGGCCCGGCACATTTTGTTTTTTTTAACCAGACTCTAGAATCTGAGAGCAAAACCCTTTCAAACCAATAGATGCAACACAAGGAAGTGAAGAGCCCCTGCGGTAAGAGCTACAGAACCATCAGCCTCTAGCACTGCATCTCAGTTCTTCTCATTTCACTATTGAAACCGACGTTTTAATTCTTTAACGATTGCATAACATCTGAAAACTCATAGTAAAACCACATTTTGGTTTTTAAAAAGCCATTCTAGGTTATATAGTTTATGATAAGGTGAGCAAATTGTGTAAAAGCTATCTTGACCCAAGTCCCTCTGGGGGCCTGAATGCAGTAGCAGACCGAACTAAACAACAGGTATCAAAGAAGCCACCGACTTTTAGCTGCCCCCTTCCCAGTGATCATCCCGAACACAGATGTTTAAAATGTGCTACAGATGCATAAATCAAGGCATATAGCTATTTATAAAATTAAAAATCTAGTGATCAAAGATAAGACATTTACCTTTTTACCCCACAACCAGCCTGGCAGCTAGTTTAGTACAAATTAACTATGCTTAAATGAAATTTATTACCACTGCTTTCATCACCAGCATTTCTTCTTTCCCACTAATATTTTTAGGGCAAACACAACTTGTGAAATATTGCCAGAGAAATAAGTACTTCCTTTTTTGAAATCATATTATGAGAAAATGGGTGAAAAAATAGCTCATTTTCCCTCTCATATTTTTTCTCTTTGTTCTTGACTTCTTTTTGAAGATAAAATGCTTAATAACTAGAAGTCAAATATCCTATGATGACAAAAAATAATTCCCAATAGCATTTTATAAACTGTGCTTGTACATCACCGGAACACAATGATAACTATAAGTATTCCAGTTTAAAATCTGATTAAGTGTTCTAAATGTATAACTTCTCTTTAAACCACTTACTGCAAATAGACATTTTTTAAAACCAGGTACAAACTATGAATATAAAATGTCCCATGTTAGCAATAACCTTTTGTTTCTTAGTGAGATCTTTTCAAATTAATCTTTCAATACTCATATTGAAAAATCCCAGTTCTTGTCAGTTCTCAGATTTTATGACAACCTTTTGCATTTGTGATGTTGAGGGTTGGAATGAGGAATGAATGCACAAACTTGGGTAATTTAGCTTACCTTTAGTTCACAAAATTAATGCAACTGGATTCCTAGTGGGAAAGGCTTTTTAAATTAAAGATTCTGTCTTGGATTTCTTAATTTACTATTCAAGATGCAATGCTAATCACCATTATAACAGAAGATTAAAATGCAGAGAAGTTCAGAGCAGTCTGGCTCAGCAGGTAGAGTGTTAGCCCATGGACCGAAGGGTCTCTGGTTTGATCCCCAGTCAAGGGCACATACGTGGGTTGCAGGTTTGATCCCCAGTCCTAGTCAGGGTCATGTGGGGGACAAAAAATTGATGTATCTCTCTCACACTGATGTTCCTCTCTCTTTCTCTCCCCCACCCTCTCTTCCACTCTATCTAAAAATCGATGGAGAAATATCCTTGGGTGAGAATTAACAACAGCAACAAAAATACAAAATACAGAGAAGATTCTCATGCTTTTTGGGGTGGTGGGACTTTCTGAGAAGGACTGCTCCTGGGGCAGGGCTGGCACCCATGACTCCAGCAGCCAGCACCTGGGAGAGCAGCACCGGGCAAGCAGGTGCCAGCCCAGACCAGGAGGCACAGGCTGTCTGGTTTCCCCTTCATTTTTTTTCACAGTGCACGGCCATTTCTTCTGTCCCACGTAATTTGCAGCCATTATCATAGATATTAGATGTGGAGAGACTTGGCAGGTCACCGATTCCCCAGCCTTTTACACAGAATGCCCCTGCTGAATATTTATGAGGCCTTTGTGAGCAGGCCCTGTGGAAGCCAGCCTATTAGCAGTTATCCTCATTTACAGCCACCTGGGGGGCAAACAACATCAAAAGAGACTTAAAACATAACCATCAGTGGAAAAATAAATAATGAAGGAATGCCAGATTCTAGATATTTGACTAATTGTCCAATAATGAGGTTTATTAGAAACTTCTCTAGAAGCCAGATTCCTCTTACGTTTGGGGATCAGTTGAAAAGGCTCTGAATACCCGGTGGGAACTCTCTTTGCATTTGTGTAGGAAAATCTCAAAATGGGCTCTTCCCAGAGATCAAGAAATACAGCACACTTTACTCTGGTCTGCAGGCCTACACTCTAACCACTGAGCCAACCCGCCAGGGTGAAATACAGCACACTTCAAAAGCCAACCCAAAGGATTCTTTGTTTAACCTGCATGCATTTAATTAATACAAGATAGCACAGCATATACTTGATTAACATAAGACATCATTCTTCGTGTTCCCCTGGGACAATGCTAGTTTTGAGACATTTTAAGCTAGTTACAAAGTAGAAACTGAAAAAGCGGATTTAGCATTATTTGATATCTAGGATGATGTAGACACAAATCCAGATAAATCAGGCCTCACGGGGATTTATGTGTGTGAGGCTGTGCATGTCTTTGGGGAGCCAGGCTGCACTGAGTGTAAAGCCCACGTGAGCTAGGAAGCTGCCAGTCTTCACTGTTTTTCACATAATCTCAGGACTGCAAAGACAGCGGAGAGCAGGTTTTGCCTTCAAACACTTGGTTTCAGATTGGCACCGTACGGCATGCCAGGGGGAACGTGTTTTCAGCCCGGCTTAGCCGCCTTTCCTCGTGTGTAAAGCGGCATCAGCAGCATCTACTCAGCGTGGATGTTAACAGAAGACAGAATGGTGAATGCAGTACATGTGGTACCGTGTGGTTCTTCAATAAACATGAGCTTCCCTTTGCCCTCTGAGCATTCTACAGTTGCACTGAAACGGCAGATTATTTGGGTGCAGAGCACACATTTATTACAGGTAAATCTGCATGACTCAAAATGCAATCGGATTTTCAAAATACTTCTGTCATTGAACAGTGGAGTGGGTTTTTTGAGTGCCAGGCAATTAAAATGGCTCCTTCACATATCCCCGAGTTCACAGCAAACCCGTGTAAAAGTGAACGCGGAGAAGAGGCACTCATGCATCCTGTTTTCCCATCTGAAGGAGGTGGCAGCCGGGGACCTAACAGCGCCTCTCTTCTGTCCAATTCTCAAGGCTCCTCAAGCTGCTCTTCAGTAAACACTAGAGAATTTGTAAGTCCCTTCCTCTTTTCTCCGGCATGGTGGTAATCCATTCAGATATTAAGGATAATTAAGCATTACAACACATTTGATATTTAAGGATTAAGAAACTTCATTAACCACTGTGCATTAAACTACTGTTGACTTGAACCTCAGTGTCAACTTCTTTCCCTTCTAGTTCTTCTTTCAGCCACTAAATAGCCCCTCAGGTTGCTCTTTTACTAGAAAAAGTATTCATATCATGCTTGTTCATGATATGAATATGAGATGCTTACACTGTCCAAAAGCAGTATGTGTCTCAAAAAATTTTTTTTTCTTTATTGATTTTAGAGAGAAAGGAAGGGAGAGGGAGAGATAGAAACATCGATGAGTGAGAACACTTCCTGCACACCCCCACTGGGGATCGGGCCCACAACCTGGGCATGTGCCCTGGCCAGGAATTGAACCAGCGACCTCTTGGTGCATGGGTCAACACTCAACCACTGAGCCACACTGGCTGGGCCTGTCTTTTAAATTAAAAAAAAATTTTATTTTACTATGGTCACGGATACCCAATGTCAAATATTGCAATGCAAATAGGCAAAATGATCGATAGTGTCAAAAATTCCAGGTGTTAAAATTAGAGAGAGGATATACCTGCATAGATGACTTGAAGATTCAGCTTCACTTTTCTAGGTTCTAGATACTTCCTGAGCAATAAGATTTATAGAATGAAAAATACTACATGCTTATAGGTCAGGAAGAGATACAGAAGAAAAAGGGCATGTCTCCACAGAGGTTCCCAGTGCCTTATAATTACCTGGATCATATTTTTTAAAAAAATCTGACCCAAATCTTGACTAAGAACATGAGAAAATGAAATCAGAACTAACTAGTATTTTTTTTAAAAAAAGACAAAAGCCAAGGGATGGCAAAAAATAATTCATTAACAAAAGAATGAGTAAAAAGTAAAGCAGCGGTTTATAAGAAGAGAAGGATTAAAAAATAAAAGCAGCAATATACAAGGTTGATAGATATTTAAAAGAAAGTCTATGCTTATTACCTGGCACAGTTCTTCTTTGGTACACACACACACACACACACACACACACACACTCATACTCTCACCCCATAATAAGGGAAAGCAAAAGGGCATACTAGTTCCTTTACAAGGTACATAAACACATTCTCAGGAAAAATTAAACTCTTTAGTTCCAGGACAGTTAAAAAGCAAACACTTTGTAAATGTCCCGGAGGGCCTGTGACCTGAGGTGCAGGGAAGCACATGCCACGGAATGAATGGCATTGTATGTGCCTCTATAATTGTCAACAGATGTGGCATGCCAGCAGACTAGAAACTCAGCTTCCACTTAGCACATGCTTTTGGTGACTGACAGGATGGGCGTCTTAGAGAAATGAAGGTTTGATGAACGAGGCATCCTGCTTAATTGTGCTAAACTGTTTAGTTCATAAATAGATTCAACAGTACAGGGGAGGGGTAGGAAGCAAGTAAAAGAGAGAAGCACATGATCATGTTGCCATGGGATACTTAAACGGTATAAACGAGGCAGCTATGTGGTTGCATTAGCAGAAATTGAAATAAAATTGGTACCAACACCAGATGTTTAAAAAATTAGGAAAACGTATTTCTTTAATGCCAAGGTATTCTCATCAATTTGCTCCTTACACGTTAGGGATGTTTAAGTACCAATCCTTTTAAACAGTAAAATCCATAGTTAATCTTTGTGAATTTTGATCTAGACAATTCTGTGCTGTTTCATCTCTCGCTCCTAAGAGGTTCATAAGTAGACTGCTCCTTCATTCAAAACACCCCTGTTATATATCAAAAACAATTTTCACTTCTAAAAAAAATGTGAACTTTTGGTTAGAGAGTATTAACTCTAGAAGAGGCTCAGAAAGGTAATCCCCCCATTTTCAGGTCAGAGAAGATGTACTATCTCTATTTTTTAAAGCATACTATCTTAATATCTGTAATGAGGGTCTTTGCCAATAGAGGGTAATTGGCCAGTAATTCTAGTACATAATCTAGAACTCAATGTCGCTTGCGAGAGTTAACTAGAGTGCCAGCTGTGTCCTTGGCCACGAGCTAGTTGTCTTTTACATATTCACTCATATAATCCTCCCACCAACTCTTCTCAACCCCAAATTAGTTTACTGTGCCTGGATAGGAAATGCAAAGAGGCCTCAAAATCCCCAGAAGCATTGTTTGACATAGAAGCGTTAGTAACGCTACTGCTATCTGACTTTTTCTCCATTGCTTCCTCTTCTGAAGTGTTGCACTACGTTACGGTGAAGTGAGTCAGGTGCCACTGGGGCATGAAAGAAGCAGGGTGATTCGAAGTGAATGCCAGCAGCTTTATTACTCATTCATGTAACCACAAGCAAGCGTGCTAAGACCCAAAGGTCAGTGAACACTAAAAATACTTGTGCATCTTTTGCAATGTTTCTTAGGATATTTAAGTAGAACATGCCCAATCATCCCCTCTACGGGATCTAAATACATAGTGTATGTTTATAGCAAGGCCTCTTCAATCATTTTTAAAATATCAAACTATTCTCCAAAGCCTGATACCACTTGTTGAAGATCAACTGTGAAGAGTGTAATTAACTTTTGAACACACTGTCACTTGTCAAATACATTCAGTTCTCACAATAGTCCTGTGAAATATCGTTGCCCTCATTTTACAAATCGGGAAACTTGAAGCTCCAAGAAGTTAAATAACTTGTCAGAAACACATTGGTATACAGCGATGAACACTGCTCCTCTTTCAGAACACTGCTGCCTCTCCGCCATAAGTGTTAGGTAAGTGACTAGAACAATCCAAATGCTAAAGGGTGTCTCTGGGCCTTTTGTGATTGTTCTTTCTCATTGCCTTATTCTTGGATAACATACACAGTAGAGGAGCTGCAGAGTGTGTAACATGACTCTGGTAAGCTGCAGAGTGTGTAAATAACTCTGCTAAGTTTCCCCACTTGCAGAGGTAAGGAGAGTCTGTGAGTGGGAGTGGGAGGTATTAGATAATGCAGATTAGATAATGCAGGTTGCTGGAAGTGTGGCATGAATTTATCCAACTCCTCTTATGCCTGTCCACCTGAGTGTCTCAGGTAAACTGGACCAGAGAGGCTAAGGAATGCTTGAGCTGTCCTCAACTCATCTTTGGGGAGATTATGAGGCACAGGTCATGACAAGCAGAGAAAATAGGTGTTTTTCGTTCAGGATCTTTCTTTATTGCTTCTGAGACCTTATCACTGTCCTCCCTTATTTGCTAATAGATCCTAGGATGGAGAGGGGTTTATGTATTTTATATATTTTGAATCTGATCTCAACAGTGAAAATAAAGGTGGTTACTGTGTCCATCTCCACATTATCCCACCTTTCCATTTTAAGGACTACACATCTTGGCCACAGGGATTGACAGAGGAGGCTGTGATTTTCCCAGATGAGTTGGCTATGATGAATGCGTTGGCTCTTCTGTGCTCAGAAGCTGTAATGATATGTCTTGAGCTGCCTATGGTCATGGTTTGGCATCTGGGGGCAAAGCTGGCCTGAGAGAAAAAGGCACCATGAAAGAAGCTGGGATGAGCTCCAGATACGATATGTGTCCTAGCAGTATTCACATGCCAGAATCCACGAGACCAAATCCAGCCATACCTTCTTGTGGCTTACTTAAATCCCTCATTTTTGCTTCAGGTCATCTGAGTTGGATTTCTGTCACTTAATACTGAAGGAATATGGACTAATACAGAAATCTTGCTTTAAGAACTGTAGTAATAATAGTGGCTTCTTGAGCATCAATGCTATGCCAAGCATTTTACTTAGACTATCATTATTTTTTTCTTCAGTATAATCTTATGAGGGAGGTATTATTATCGGCATCTTGTTTATGAATAAATTGAGGTTCCAAGAGGTTAAATGACTCTCCTAACGTCACATGGCAAAATGTAGTACAGTGACTTTATACATCCTTTCCTCCATGGCTCCTAAACCCATGCTCTTCATGTAAAAGCCATTTTATATTAGCATATTTTATTTTATTGCACTTTGCTTTGCTGTGCTTCATAGATGTTGCATTTTTTAAAAATTGGAGGCAGGACCCTCTACTAACAAAAAGATTACAACTCACTCTATTATGATATCACTTTATTGCAGTGGTCTGGAGTCCAACCTGCAATCCCTGAAGCCTGCCTGTGCCTCAGGACGGTTCTCAGTTCTGGCTGCACGTTGCGATCATCTGGGGCTTCCGAAAGCAGGTGCGCTCAGGCCGTGTGCTCAGGCCTCTCTCTAAGCCTGTGCGTGTTTGCACAGCACAGCAGGCGTCCTTCACATAGAGGACCACGGGCTTGTGCTCCAGGGGTTGGGGCACCCAGGGGATGAATATTTTCTCAATAAATGGTGCTCCCTGGACTTGTGCAGCATGTGCAGCCAGACTAATTAAATCTGAATATGTGGCAATGGGGCCTCAGTGTTGATACACTTTTAAACGCTCCCAGGTGATTTTAAAGTGCAGTCAAGGGTGTGACCACAACTGTAACCTAAACACATGTTGTGGGTTTATGTGGGCTCTGACTGGGTCTACACTAGCATGAAATGAAAAATGAAAGCTTATGAGGAGGCCACTGAAGCTAACATGCCAAGTGACTACAATTATCAGAGTATCTCACGTAAAAGCTGTCAGGAATAGTGAGTGGGAAATCACTGACCCCTCTAGACAATGGTTCTTTTTCTCTAGTGCTCTTTGTATTATAGCACTGAGTAAACATATTAAAACAATATCTATGAATACCCTCGTTCCTTAAATATGACATCAACAGTAATTCATGAAATGTTTCTGCAGAAAAATAAGGATTTTGTAAAGATGTGTCCAGCAAACATTTTCACCTAGGTTTAAACCTTCCATAGCTGAACAGTTTGGGGGTATTGACGAGGCCCATGCCCTACCTCTACATAAGATTCTGTTCTCTCACCTGCCAGGAGACTAATTCAGCCATTACCATGGAAAATAAAGAAATAAGATAAGAAGGAATACTGAGAATGTACTTCATAACTAATTCTATTATAGGTAATAGCTCACTCAGATTGCAGAAGATCCATAACTAATAGATTTCACAGAACTCAACCATATTTGATATGTGCATTTTATAAACAAGAAAGACAATTAAGACAGTAAATGTCATAGTCTAAAGAAAAGTTTAGTCCACCATGAATTATGCAATCGCACACTTTCATATAAAATGGGATAATATGGAGACAATTCATTATGTTAGAAGAAGGGAAATGCACAAGAATATCAAGTTAAATGGTCATTTTTGAACTTCAATACTAAGCAAATGGAGGATCTTAAGCCAATGAAATTACCTAAACTAAAGAATCAACTGTATACAATTGAGATATAAATCATTTATATAGTAAAACGTCTTTATCCAATCCAAACTCAATTTTACAAAATCTATTGAGTTGTGATGTTTTTCCTATAGTTTCTATGATCTCGTGCTTAGTAAAGTAATTAAATTGATAAGCATTCCTTTAGCAAAGCTTATAAAAAATTGATGAACTATCACAATACTGTAAGACTTATTTGACTTAAAGAAGTTTCAGCAAGCAGATTGAGTATGTCCAATTAGAGTCAGGCATTATTGTTCATATCTAGCAATTCTAGTATGACCAACCACTGCCAATCACAGCACAATGTTTCACGGGACTACTCTATGTCTCTTCAACTGGAAGTTTTAATTGGGCAAAGCTTCAAGTTGTAAAACATAAAAAATAAATAAATAAATAAATAAATAAATAAATAAATAAATAAGCAAGAAATTGCTAGAAGACGTGCAGACCAATCCCTGAGATGTATTCATCTATGAAATTGGGTCTTGTCTTGAGTCTCTCAAGGGAGTAGGATGTAAGGCCTGGCTGGTGTGGCTCAGTGATTGAGTGTTGACCCATGCACCAAGAGGTCGCTGGTTCGATTCCCAATCAGGACACCTGCCCAGGTTGTGGGCCTGATCCCCAATGGGAGGCATGCAGAAGGCGGCCAATCGATGTTCCCTTTCATCGATCTCTCTCTCTCTCTCTCTCCCTCCTTCCTCTTTCTCCCTCTCCCTTCCTTTCTCTAAAATCAATAAAGAAAAAAAAAAAGGGAGTAGGATGTGGGTTAAATGGAGCCTGTGCAAGGCTGGGATTGAGGACTGAGCTCTATTATGTCTCATTGCTGTTCAGAACCTTCAAAAGTTTCTGACTGTCCCAAATCCTCAGAATGGCTCTCAGGTCCTAATTGGGGTGCCAAGAAACCTTTTTAGGTTTAGCTCTATTTTCCTATATTAAATTAAACTGTGGCCAAGCCAGGCCAAAGGACCCATTTAAAGGACCCATTGCACTTTATTTCCTATGGAATTTTGTTTATCCCCCTTTTTACATGCAATGCACTCCTCCTCCACCCTACTAACTTCTATTTTTTTCTTGAAAATAAGGTGAAAAGATATCTTCTTTGTGATGCCCCAAACAGTTCCTTGCCTCTCTTGCCTGAAGTACTACTGCACTTCGTCTTTCTGTGTTTAAGCCTTCCTTTAACTCCTCGAGGATAGGAACAGTACCTTATATCTGAAATTGGAATATAACAGACCACTATGTTATTTCTGGCTTCTCCACTTAATAGCTTTGGAGAAAGGAAACTTCCTGGGCCCCAGATACCTCATCTAAAAGTTGGTTACAGAATAATAATGTATACTTTAAAAGATGCTTATGAAATTATATAAGATAATGAATGTAAAGCAACTAGAATAATACTTGACACATTGCAGACACTCAATACATGTTAAATTCCCTACTTATTCTTGTTGCATGAATATCATATATCTCTTACTAGGGATCTCTTGAGTGAATAAAGAAAATTGTGAAATTGTTTGAGTCAGGTCTAAGAAAGAACAGGAAATAGTATGTCCTGAGGATCCAACCATGACTCTCCAAGGTAATTATTTTAATAAGATCCAAAGTTATTCCTATATACAACCTCTTTCCTGTTGAATAAAGAAAAAATCATCAGTAAGCATTTCAACATTTTAAAAATCAATAGTGTCAGAATTTAAAACAAAAATTAAAAAGATGGAAATGATATCACATTCAGAGTAATTTGCATTATGGGTTAGCAGAAATTTATATATCTCTAGTGAAATATATACACTAATCTGCAATAAATAAACTGTTTTAAATAATCATGCTGCTGATAGTTGTGTTGGTATTGTTAAGCTGAGACCAGTGTGTGTCTATTGTATTGTATGTGTGTGTGTGTGTGTGTGTGTATAACAAATGAGTACTTATGTTGTTGCACTAAGAACCAGAATTTTTAGCCAGGGAAAAATAAGGCACAGATAAAATAACCTTAGTGAGTTAAAATAAAACCTTGTAGTTCTGAACCTGAATTGGAAATATCATGCAATTCATGATATATATCTTCTAAAAAAAAAAAAAAGTACTATTTTCTAGTTCTATCCACTGAAAAGATCTAGAAATAATGAAAAAACCCAAAAGTAATGAGTGTTCAGATTGTGACCTCTGTATACCATGGCCTAGGAGAAGAACCTGGGCTCTTTGGAGAAATAGTTGATCCCAGATCTGGGGCAGAAAATGTGTAAGATGGCCTGGAACATTTTGTCACATCAGAAAGCTAGGACACTCTCAACGGCTACAGCTACAAGAGTCATGTCAAAAGGACTCAGAAAACATCTTTTTTTTTTAATTTTTTTATTTTTTTTATTTTTTGTTCAGGTGAAGTGGGAGGGAGAGAGAGGAACAGAGAGAGAGAGAGAGAAACATCGATGTGAAAGGAACACATCGAGTGGCTGCCACCCGCACAACCGACCAGGGCCGGGGACAAATTGCAACCGAGGTACGCGCCCTTAGCGGGAACCGAACCCGGGTCTCTCAGGACCGCAGGCCGACGCTCTAACCGCTGAACCAAACCGGCCAGGGCTCAGAAAACATCTTAAAGAGACTCTCACTAACCAAAGATGGGACAATTTGAACAATAATAAAAATAAGTACTTCAAGAACTGAGAGCCCAGAAATAAACCCATTGCCTATATGGTCAATTAATATTTGACCAAGGAGGCAAGAACATACAATGGGGTAAAAACGATCTATCTAATAAATGGTGCCA
Source organism: Molossus molossus (assembly GCF_014108415.1). Lineage (NCBI taxonomy): Eukaryota > Metazoa > Chordata > Mammalia > Chiroptera > Molossidae > Molossus > Molossus molossus. The sequence continues at coordinate 40,763,805 of NW_023425351.1, read as the reverse complement.
GGAAAAGTGGATACATTAAAAAAATGAAACTTGATAACTTTTTTATACCACATACAAAAATAAACTCAAAATGGATTACAGACTTAAATGTAAGACTTAAAACCATAAAACTCCTAGAAGAAAACATAGGCAGTAATTTTTGTTTCTGATACATCTCCTCAAATAAGGGAAATAAAATAAAAATAAACAAATTGAACTATATCAAATTAAGATTTTTTTTTCACAGCAAAGGATACCATCAACAACATGAATAGACCACCTGCAGTTGAAAACCTGAGAGTACACTTTTCGTGTTCACTATGGGGTGAGGTCTGCTCACCATGCAGCTTTGGTCTCTCCAAACGTCACTGACACAGAGTGTTTTCACCACAAAGGAAGCATCTTTTAATCAGGGACAACAAGGGGCAGAGAATTGCTGGGTTGCACTATTCCATCTTTTGACTGGAAAATATATGAGTCGAGGTCCAGAGGCAGAACCTTCAATTTACTGTATATTACCATCCCTACTTGTGTCCTGATCTTTCCTTCTTGGAACATGTTAGAAGAAAGACATTTGGAAATGTAGAAATGGAAAGTTTTAATTTAGTTCTGCTTAATGCCATATGAGGTATTGGACAAAAATAAGCAAGATGGAAAATATGTGAAATTCTGAGTAATCTGCATATTTGCTACTTCAATATGGAGTCTGAACTATTATGGAAAAGATGAAAAAAATTAAAATGTTATTTTAAAAACAATTTTTAATTTAGAAATATGTAAGGAAAGATACTAGCTCAATTCAGCAATTATTCCTAAAGTAATCATAACTATGGTTGAACTACATCAAACTATGGCACTACTGTTTACAAACCTCTCTCTCATTATCTTAATCCTCCTACACACCTAGACCCCACTTGTTCAGCGTTTGATTCATGGACACTTTGTCAAGGGCCAGACGCTTCTTCTCAGGCACTGGGGATTCTGAGGAAGTCACAATCAATCACAATGATAAGAAAAGAGTAAGTGCCATGAGGAGAGGTGAGCACAGGGCATTATGGGAGTAGTCAAGGAACAGTTAACCCAGCCTGCTGGAGATCAAAGAAGATTTGTGAGAGGACGAGAATGAGAAGCTGAATCATGGATGAGTAGAAATTGCTGGTGAAGAGACAGAAGAGGGCAGGTCCAATAGCAAATTAGTGTGAGAACACAATTAGACCTAAACGAATGAGAGACGGATGGGAAGGAGCAGAGGACCCTTGAGAGAGGAGGCTGCACACTAGCCAGAGGATAGAAGGAGAGAGCCTTGAATTCCTTGCTAAGTAAAGGCATGACACTCCGGAGACAATGGGGAAACACTGAAGGACTTTTGAAAAGGAGAGATGATCAGCTATTGCAGCTACTCTTAGTTGCTTACCCAATGAAAATCTGCATCTTCTTCCTAAAGAATCCCAATTTTTTTCATACATCAAAAGACTACATTTTTCAGTGGGGACTGGACCCTCCTCTAGCCCCAGGAATTAAAATTTGATCAATATAAGCCAGTCTTGGTAATTCCACCCATTGTCACGGCCTGATTTAGCCATGGACACGTGTCACAATTTTGACCAATGAGACTGGGAGAAATCTGCTTTAAAGCTTCTGGAAGAGATTTCTTCACTCTTAAAAAGGGATATCCACTGTGGACATTCTTTCTTCTGCTATTGCCGTATGTGAGGATTTGTTATGCAGTTGCTTAGAACAACTGCAGCCATCTCGGGACATGAACAAGCCCGAAGGCTGAAGTCAACATGCTGAGGATGGTAAAGGGGAAAGGTGTAAAGAACCAAGGGCCTTGGTGTAGTGATGACTGCATTAAGCATTCTATAACCCCCCACTCCAGAGTTCTTTTGGGGGGAAAAAATGCCCTGACTGCTGTTCTGAGTCAGGGCCGCTGTTTTATTTTGTACTCCGAAGCATCCCAACTGATAAACTGATTTTCCATTTAGAAAGTTTGCTGTGGCAGCAGTGAGCCAGTTAGGTAGAAAGGAACTAAAGATGCAGGTCAGAATGTTAGGAGGAAGCTGCTGCGGGGAAGAATTCATGAACACTGATGACTACAGAGTGAAACTTGAAGAGCATCTAGGATTTAGAGGGGAGGAGTAGGAAGGAGTATAAAAGGAGGCGAAAGCGGGAGGAGACTGGAGTACAGAGATATCTGGAATAGAGTTTATATGGAAAATACATCTAAGACACTTATTTATTTATTTATTTATTTATTTATTTATTTATATTTTTTCCTCCATAAAGCCTTATATGTATGTTCTTTATGGACGTCATCTAGATCGATGACAGACATCACATTTCCTCTCCAAAGATGATCCTTTCATAAATTGATCAATTTGGCTTCGATAATTAATAAAAATCATGTTGCTTTAATTCTATCTATGCTCTTACTTGGCATTTTGATAAGTGAGTATATGTGGAATATTGAAAAAATCAGGCCCCACCTATTGACTTTAGAAATTTGATAGCCAAGCACATGGTAGGCACTCAATAAATATGTATTGAATCAATGGGAAAAAGAAATGAAAGGAGAACGAAAGTGGAGTGGAACGAAGAATGTGAGAAGAAATAAGTGGTTATTTACAATAAGAAACTCCTTTCCCCAGGGGTAAGTTATTCTAGAGCCGGCACGAACTGAAATCCTTTGCATAAGCAAGAACTGAGCAAGATAAACATTTCAGGCACTGCCACAGATCTGGAAGACTACCTCAGCATTCCAGACTCCCCTGTCTTGTATATTGTGGCAAACGGGCCACCAGCCTTGAAACCCAAGTGGCCTGTTCTCAGGGTGACATCTATATTTAAGAGCATGATAGCCTTGGGCAAGTCATTTAGTCCCTCTGAGTTTGTTTCTTTATCTGCAAAATAGGGATAATCATAACTATCTCTTAGGATCACTGTACGAATAAAAAAAGACAGCGTCTGCAGAATTCTGAGTGTCTGATAAATAGTAGTAACTCAATAAAGTTTAATTTGCATTAATTCTTAAGTAACCATAACGGGGCTTCACTCCACTCCACTGTGGCAAGAGGGAAAGGCCACTTTACCTTTGTGAAGACAATCAAATCAACTTACTATTAATTCCAAACATATATTCCATTCTTATCTACATGAACAGAATATAGCTACAAAAGAACAACAAAAGCAAAACATACACTAGTCCCCCTTTATCTGAGGTTTCACTTTCCATGGTTTCAGTTACCTGTGGTCAACTGTGGTCTGAAAATATTAAATGAAAAATTCCAGAAATAAACAATTCATCAGTTTTAAATTGTGTGCTGTTCTGAGTAGCATGATAAAATCTTGCACCATTGGGCTGGGATATGAATTATCCCTTTGTCCAGTATATGCAACTGTATACGCCACCTGCCTGTTCGTCATTTAATAATCACCTCGACTATGAGAACAGCTATCAGACAGAGAGAGACCACATTCATAAAACTTTTTACAGTATATTGCTATAATTCTTCTATTTTATTATTTGTTATTGTTAATTTTTTTTTTTTTTATCCTCACCCGAGGATATTTTTCAATATTTTGTTCAGATAGAGTGAGAGGGGGAGAGAGAGAGAGAGAGAGAAACATCGACGTGAAAGCGACACATCGAGTGGTTGCCACCCACACGACCCAACCAGGGCTGGGGACAAACTGCAACCGAGGTACGTGCCCTTAGCGGGAACCGAACCCGGGTCTCTCCGGACCGCAGGCCGACGCTCTAACCGCTGAGCCAAACCGGCCAGGGCCAAAAAATAACATTAAAGAGAATTTAGGTCCTTGTATTAGAATAAAGAATAGCTCCTTCTGTCTTTGGTTGTGAAAGACTTTTATAAACCTTAAAATCTAAACTATGCTTTAAAAATCTACAATATATCAAGAATAGGTGTTTTATTCTTCTTTTTTTAATAGCAAATCCATGTAGTACGCTGTTGGTGGAATCTAGTTTGCAGGCTGAAAAACAAAGCCGGAGGCGGATGGATACAGAGACACTTCTATTTATTTATTTTAACCTGTGAATGTTTTGTAGCCACAGACACGGTTCTGGAAATATTAATGTTAAACCTTTCAAAAGCTGAGCTTCCAACTTACATAACACTAATACAGAATCATTTGCAAATCAATCCTTTAATGATGTATTTTGTTATGTATATAATGGTGTTAAGGGAACAACCTCAGGTCAGAGATATTTAATATCATCAATACCTCTTTCCCAAGGCCAGTCTAGGGCAAATTTGTGAAATAGCATAAGTTTGTCTTTAAGACTGTTCTACTTTCTAGTCCTGTAAACTTCCCAGGCCTCCTCCTGTTACATAATTTCATCCCTGCCCAGGACTTGTTTTAAAAATAACCTAATAAATCACTGATCAGGGCAAATGAGTTTATGTTCAACCTCTTACATGAGTCTTTGCATCAGAACAGCGATTTCAACCTTTTCATCTCATGGCACACATAAATCAATTACTATAATTCTGTGACATACCAAAAAGTATATTTTTTGCCGATCTGACAGAAAATAGGTATAATTTTGATTCATTCACACCAAATGGCTATTGTTGTATTGCCTGTTGTCATATTTTTATTTGACAATTTAAGGGAAAAGGGCTCCTTGCTCCTGACTTAATAGTCAGGTATTGCATATTTTTAAAATTCTTGTGGCACACTGGTTGAAAATCGCTGCATTAGAAAAAGTGTGATTAGCAGGCAGTATCCTACTCTCGAATAAATCTCTAGTGGTAAAATTGCGGACACCACTGTATTTGTGTAGGAAACTGTTTGGGTCAGAGGAGATTTTCTAGCACAGGATTAGAACTAGAAGTATATGAGTAATAACAATTGCTTTCTATTCTATTTCTCAAATTAGGATTGTGAAATCACTTTTACCATAATCATAAAAGATACTGTTTAAAAGAAGAGAGAGAGAGATTTCTAGGCCCAATCTCAGAATCATTAAGTCAGAATCTTTGGGAGTGAGAAACATAATTTAAAAAGAGAAAACATTTTGGTAAATAAATACAAGTGATTATTATTATCCCAAGTTTGGAAATGATCAGATTATATACCTTATAGACAAAAAACTTGCATAGGTGTCCATGTATTAAATGGCCTATCCGTATTCACTGTGTAAGAACAGAAACTTTATTTTAAATTGTAGCAGTATATAAGGAACCCCAACTTCATCTTTTGGTCTTACCAGGCACTCCAGCTTGGATCCAGAAATTAATGTCTGTCCCTTCTCCAGCACTGAAGACCCGTGTGACGTTGATGGGCTGCAGCAGGCTCATGACCTCCTTCATGATAGCTCTGGCCTTTTCACTGCCAGTGAATCGCAGCCCCGAGGGTAAGAAGGTTCCCTCATCAGACTCCATCACCAGGCTGTAGTTGGAAATATTTGCCTAAACAAAAGACAAAAGTGTTTGGTTTATTTCTGTGGCTTGTTTACTTTCTCCTTGGGAACTATCGACAGCAGTAATCAAATACTTTATCTCCTCGCCAGTTCTTGCCAAAACACATCTTGCTGTGCTTGACTTAGGGTCTGGTCTGCATATTACCTCACTGTTCTGAGATGCACAATTACTCATGCTGGGATTTGCCAAACTTGAGTTGACATGGAAGGATTTAAAAAAATATAATAAACAGAAATGGAAAGCCCCATATTAAAGTTATTCAATTACTTTTAGTAGCCATAATATTCTTTCAACCAATTTTCTTAAGTGTCTACTGCATAGGATACAATTCCTCCTATATGGTGGGGGATCTACAGATAGTATCAGCTAGGCTCAAACAAAAGAAGGCATGCGCTGTGGTTTATTTCTCTTTCCTCTAAACAGATACTCTGTCTTCTTTTGATCGTGAGTTCTGCTGAAGCATGAAGGCATCAAGCTGACAGGTTTGTCTTGTGTTTCTGATGTTGGTCCATCTGTTGCATCTCCAGGGAGGGAGGTAAAAGAACAACACATGAAACGCTGCTCTCTCTGGTGTACAGCCATAGCACTCAAACCCTGGCCACTCTGTCAGGCTGCTAGTCTGTAAACTCTTTCCACGTAAAGTCTGGTAAGAAAGCAAACTTCATGTAGCCAATATCAGCACTACAGGAACTCAGAATATAAGAGGCTTTCCCCAGGCTGCACAGCTACATTGCCACCCTAACCGAAGACTTGCAAGTTGAAGGTCCTTCAAGCTGTTTCCCAGGAGCCGTCCACTTCTTGAAGCCTGACCAACTGCTACCAACAACTGCCTGGTTGAGTTATCCCCAAGCTATTCCTGGATGGCATTCATTTTTCACCCAGTAAAAAAAATCAATAATAACATTCATACAGTGCTTCTAGGGAGCTTTTGATACCATGGTAAATAACCTGGTTATTAATTAACAGGGAAGGAGCAAAGGGGAGGCAAATATTGTAGGCATGCCCAGTAAAGTCTGGGTGACATAGGGAAAGTGCAAGCCAGTCAGCCTCACCTGGGAAATAGGTCACTGGCCTGAGTAGGTGTGGCCACTACAAGCCCGGGAAGATCTGAGATACTTAAACTCCTAAACAAAGGAGCTCTCTCTCTTGCTTGCAGGGGGTCTCATGCTCCTGTGTTTGCCCACATGGCCTATGTGGACCCAATGGACTAATGGACTATAATGCCTGCTCTGGCCAATGATCTGTTTCCCAGGTGTGACTGACAGGCTAGTACCTCCCTACGTCACCCAGACTGTACTGGGCATGCTTATAATATTTGCCTTCCCTTTGCTCCTTCCCTGTTAACTAATAACCAGCTTATTTATAACGGTATCATTTTCACATTTATTACATTCTTTGATCTTCTTCCATAATTGCTAAAGCAGCTTTATGGTTGATGCTTTTTTATGGGAAAGGAATGGAGGATCAGAGAGCTCAAGTGATTTGCTCAGTCACTCAGTTAGCAAAGGGTAAAGCTGAGTTTAAAATCACAAGCTTTCCAAAACTCCACACTGCCATTGCCAGCGTGGGGTAGAGTGATGTGTGGTGCGTGTTCTGAATTAGAATGATTTTTTCACTTACATAACCAATTGAAGGTTGCATAAGTTTTTTTTGTTTTTTGGTCTAAAACTGATTCATTTTTGCAATGATTTCCTAGCTATTGCCATGGAAGTGTAGATGTTGTTAGAGGGTAAAAGCAGCGGCCAGTTCTAAAGGAGGATGTTGCCAGCATTTATAAGGGCTGAACGGCGTGGCCCTGGCATACCAACATTTGTTGTTTTTGTTGTTAATGATGAAAAAGTTAACAAAGCAGAATTCTGCTCATATTTCTATTCTCACATGTACGGGATTTCTGTCCTCATAATGGTTTTCAGACAAAGACCCAAGGCATTTTTAATGACAATTGCCACCTCAGTTTTCCACTGTGGTTACTATGCAATGGTAGCATCATTTGTGGTGATTGCAGGGTGGTTGGGGGAGGGGTGGAGGTGGAAGAGGACACAGAGGGGATAAATGGTGATGGAAAAATTAAATTTTAGAAGTAATGTGTAAACTATTTGCATGAATACCTTACATTCAGGGCTCATTTAACTAGCACACCTCTGCCAGGTCAGCAGGTGGACATGTCCTAACCCTCCCCCCTTGTATGCCCTGCTAACCCACATCCCAACCCCGTCCTCTTTAAACAGGAGAATTAGAAACATCACGACATATCTGCGAATGAAAACAGAATTGGGAAATCTTATATGCGAACGTTCCCACACTGCAGGCAGAACCCATCTTTCCAACAAGAATATTAAGCAACGTGTTCCTAAGTATGTACCATTTAGGTTCAAAGTGGAGCTAGTTAGCAGTTTGGCCATCAGACCCAACACGGATAAGCAGCCTGGTGAGATGGACACAGCGCCGGACTTACTCTGTGCTATTCCTGACTCAGCGACTGACCTGCTGGCCTGCCAAGGGGATGACTAGCTTTCTCCCTCTGTCCCCATGTTAGGTCACCCTTGGCCTTCGGCTTTCCTGTCCGTAGGTTAGAACAAATGCTCTTTTCCAAAGCTTGAAGAATGAGTCTGTGCATATGGAGCTTTGGGCGCCTTCAAATAAAAGACTTTGTAGGCCAAAGTGTAAGGAGTTGCACGAGGTGAACGTGTCCGGATGCCTAACAAAATGTGCATTAAGAGCTTCTGGCCGGCCCTGGCCGGTTTGGCTCAGCGGTTAGAGCGTCGGCCTGCGGTACAGAGAGACCCGGGTTCGGTTCCCACTAAGGGCACGTACCTCGGTTGCAGTTTGCCCCCGGCCCTGGTTGGTCGTGCGGGTGGCAGCCACTCGATGTGTCCCTTCACGTCGATGTTTCTCTCTCTCTCTCCCTTCCTCTCTCTCCCTCCCGCTCTATCTGAACAAAAAATGGAAAAATGTCCTCAGGTGAGGATAAAAAAAAAAAAAAGAGCTTCTGGCCATCTTCAACTGCAAATGAACAGATGTCTTAGGGGCAGCAGTTTGTGAAGGCCACTGTGCAAGGCTCCTGTGCAATGTTGATGGGAACACAGAGAATGATACATATAAAGGATCTTTCAAAGGTGTCCTACTCTAGATATGCAGAAGCCAGCTTGGCAGAGAGAGAAAGTGTGAGCTTTGGAATTATTCAGCCTGAGAGTGATCCTAGGCTTAACCAATCGTTGGCTCTGTGACTTTGGCCTAAGTAACCTCTCAGTTTCTTCCTCCTGAAATGGGCATGATAGTGGCAGCCAGTTCAAGGAGTTGTAGGAAAGAATGCATTGTAAAGCCTGGTGTATAATTAGCACTTGATAAACAGTTGTTACATGTCTTCCCACTAAGTATCATTACCTCTCAAATTGTCAAGAATCGTTAGCTGCTTATGATAATGGGAGGCATTTTGTGGTGCTTCTTGCATGCCAGACACTGTGGGAACTGCTTTGCAGCTTAGCCCTTGTAGTCCTCACAGTCTATGAGATAAGTGTGACTACACTTCTCTTTTTAATGGTGAAGCAACGTAAGCTGAGTGGGTTAACTCCCTTTCCCAGGGTTACCTAGTGAGCAAGGGGAGCAGCCAGGATTCAAATGCAGAAGTCTGCCCCCCAAGCTTGTGCTGTCAACCCCTGCACTGCCCTGTCTGCGGGCACTTGCCAGGTGTCAGGTCGCAAGTCCTCACTTTTAATGTCAAATACAGAGACTGCAGTTACACAAATGTGAAGAGTTTGAAATATTTTTCATGATCATAATACAGTGTCTACTGGGACAGATGTTATCCTCTTTGCTAACAAAGTCGTTTAATTAAGCAAATAGAAGAACAAAAACAAAAACATTGTTGCTCTATGTGCTCCTTCCAACCAGGAATAAAAGACCTGAAAGAATAAAACATCTCCTCAAGCTGAATTAGACAGGGTGTGCAGACCTCAGTAAACTAGCATGCTCGTGTAGGTAGAGAGGTTTGATTTCTACTCCTGTAGAATGTTATTAGCTGCTGCTAACATGATGGCCGCATCCTATTTTTTTTTATTTATATATAAACATTTCCATATGTTTTCAATAAAGAACTAAGAAAACAAACCACCCACTGTCCATGACACTGCTTTTTCTTCCTCATTTATGGAGACCTTGTCCAATTGTTAGCACATGGTGAAGGATATGGGCAACAGAATGTCTCTGCACAGAGAAACTGGGGTGAGTGAGCAGGGTCACTGGGCTGTTCGACTTGCTGCTTCTCAGGAAGGTATTGTCACAAACATCTGTGTCCCTTACTATGCCATAGTCAGTGGGGACACAGCCAGTGCAGATCTGAAAAGTTGATTATAGTTGGTGACAGTGGAGCAGAGCCATGTTCTGTGCACTCAACCCATTTTAGCAGCATAGTGAGATATCGGTCCTCCTGTTTATAGGGTATAGGAAGAAACCTCCTTCCAGAGACTGCTTTATAGCTGAGACAGCCAGCACCTATTGAGACAAGCCGAGACATACAAATGAGGAGGCTGAGAGCTCAAAGATAAGCTCAGCTATTACCTGCAACCCCCCACTTGCTCTCTTAATAAAGAGATGCATGTCTTTATTAGGAGACATGGAAACTGTCCTTCATTGCCATATAATGTACATGATGCAATGTAGAGAAATGCTCCCAGTAACCTCCTGGATTCAGATCATTGGATTAGTTAATATCTGCTCAGGGTTTGGGATTCATAACTTGGTTTTGTGCTAGAATCACATCCTATGACACTTTGCTTTTTTTCTTCTTCTTTAAGGGTCAGTTTACTCTGCCAAAGAACAATTTGGCCATCATTAGCATTCTTTGGGTGCAAAGCAAGATTTAAATGCAGGACAGTGTTTAAAATACATACTGCAAGTTTTAAAATGCTTACTCCCCAGTATAAACAAAAAGATGATGTTTGTGTCCTTTGCTTTTATAAACGTCCAGGCAATTCTTCTTCAGAAATCTAGACCCAAATTCAACATCTCCATTCCTTCCAAATTTGTCTTCTTCTTTGTTTAAAAGTTTCTAATTTCTCATAACCTAGGTGACATGCCTTTGGTTTTGAACTAAAATGATATTGCAGTCCCAACATGAAATGAGGAGAAAAAGAGACTCCTAATTATTCGAACTAATCATGTAGCCCCCTCAATTCGATCTTCAAGAAAGTGCACTCTGCCCTGACACAGGCAATCGTTCTCAACAGCACTGTCCTGCCCCGTAAAGGTTAATATTCTGCAGATGACAGTGGTGATGCTGTTTGGTCAGGTGGTGGGCTCACAACAAGTTCCCAGAACCAAATCGGCTACGGTCTGCATTGCCGCAGTCATCTCTGCCAGCTGTGCCTGTGACCCTGGAAGTCCCCGTTCAAGGGGTGAAGCCGGGGGGACGGGTTTCTTCACACAGCTTCAGCTCAAACAACTGTCATCACTGAGGACTGGGTAAAGAGGTATCTCCCTGCTGTGCAAGGCCACGGACAGATTTTACTTTCTGGTCAGGTCTACCCTGAAGTTCAGACTTTTATTTCTGACAGTCTCTAGCATTCAGTTTTGAACAGCGTTGGGTACCCAAGGGAGAGCCAGGAAAGGGATGATGACAAAGTGGAGTGCCATAAGTTATTTTTATTTGACAGCTAGACTGGCTGCAGCTTGGGGAAATGGGCAGTCTTGGGTAAGTTACATTAGTACTACAATTGCAGGTGACGATGGCAGTTTAGCCACCATTCTGCCTGGAAATGGGAACAGAATGAATGGCTTCTGGAGATCTCTGTCCAGCACTGTCATTCTGTGTGTGCGTGCGGGATTCTGTGTGTGGGTGCGGGATTCTGTGTGTGGGTGCGGGATTCTGTGTGTGGGTGTGGGATTCTGTGTGTGTCCGGGATTCTCTGTGTGTGCATCTGGGATTCTGTGTGTGTGTCCGGGATTCTGTGTGTGTGCATGCAGGATTCTGTGTGTGTGCATGCAGGATTCTGTGTGTGTGCATGCAGGATTCTGTGTGTGCATCCGGGATTCTGTGTGTGCATCCAGGATTCTGTGTGTGTGTCCGGGATTCTGTGTGTGTGCATGCAGGATTCTGTGTTTGTGTCCGGGATTCTGTGTGTGCGTGCAAGATTCTGTGTCTGGGATTCTGTGTGTGCGTGCGAGATTCTGTGTGTGCATCCGGGATTCTGTGTGTGCATCCGGGATTCTGTGTGTGCGTGCGGGATTCTGTGTGTGCGTGCAGGATTCTGTGTGTGCATCCAGGATTCTGTGTGTGCGTGCGGGATTCTGTGTGTGCGTGGATTCTGTGTGTGCATCATCCAGGATTCTGTGTGTGTGTGCGGGATTCTGTGTGTGCATCTGGGATTCTGTGTGTGCATCTGGGATTCTGTGTATCCGGGATTCTGTGTGTACATCCGGGATTCTGTGTGTGTGGGATTCTGTGTGTGTGTGCAGGATTCTGTTGTGAGAAACCTGTATTTTTAGGCAATCCAATCTTTAGGTTATCTGAAGCACTCTAGATTTCAGTGAATTCTCCTCTTGAGCTGGTTAAAGTCCATAGATAGCCCTTAAACTTACTGAAAACACACAATCCCACTATAAATGTCACTATGGTAATGCTAGTGAGCCAAGGGCTAAAAATGTGACATAAACATAGGCTAAAAGAAATAAGAATTTTATTTATATTACTTAGGAAAAATGACTGTGTTCACATTTCTTTTAGAAAAAAGAAAGAAAGAAACACACTATCCAAGATAAACTTTAAAAAGGTTTAGATGGTGAGCCCTGGCCGCTTTGGCTCAGCAGTTAGAGTGTCAGCCTGTGGATCAAAGAGCTGCAGGTTCAATTCTGGTCAAGGGCATGTACCTCGGTTGCAGTTTGGTCCCCAGCCCCGGTCAGGGTCATACAGGAGGCAACCAATCAATGTGTCTCTCTCACATCAATGTTTCTCTTTCTCTCCCCCTCCCCCTCTGTCTGAAGATAAAATGGAAAAATATCCTTGGGTGAGGATTACAAACAAAAAGGTTTACATGGCAAGTTAATGTCTATCTGTTTTTATTTTATTCCTGCATGTTGAAGTAACATAACCAATAGTTAGAAGCAGTAGGATCGAAGGTCTCCATAATTAGGTTGTGATTCCTTTAACATAATACACTGGTCAAGTTTTCATGTTACTGGTTGCAGAGGCATTTCAATACTGCAGTTGTGGAAGAGAAAGCTCAACACCGCCGGCTTGTGAATGCAGCCTTCTCTGCCTCTTCCGTTCTCCATCCCTCGCAACCCTCCCCTTCACGGTGCGTCCCTGTCGGCCTATCTTCTTACACCTGCTACATTCCCATCCTTCCCCAGGCTCAAAATGTAAGAACCAAATTACCTGAATGAGGAACTCGTCCTTCAGTTGACCTTTCTTTCTGACACTGTTACATGCTACATAAGAACAAAGACCTGTTCCTTGTTTTTGACGGGGCTCTTTTACTAGCCAAGACAGCGGTTTCCCTCTAATCCCTTTCGCTTGTCTAAGAAGGCTAAGCAACTTCTTTAAGCCCTTTTCTAAGGTTACAATAGTAACCTTAGTTCATCTTTTTTTTTTTTTTTTAATTTTTAAAAATTAATTAATTTCTTTTTGTTACAGATGTTTCCCCTTTTTCCTCCACAGATTCCCCCCTCCCCCCTCCCCACCCTGTCCCCAGCTTTGTTGTCCATGTCCACTGTTCATGCACACATGCATATAAGTTCTGTGGTTTATATTCCCCCCACCACCCCCTCTTCTGGGGATTGTCAGTCTGTACCCCACTTCCACATCTCAGGACTACCCCATTCCTCAGACTGTTATGTTCATTGTTTTCCACAAGTAAGTGAGATCATATGATACTTGCTATAAGTACAGTGGTCAGATTATTGCTTTTAAAAATACAGTGCTTATTTTCTTTTATCTTCACCTGAGGACATTTTTCCATTTTTTGTTCAGATAGAGTGGGAGGGAAGGAGGGAGGGGGGGGAGGGAGGGAGAGAGGGAAAGGGAGAGAGGGAAAGAGAGAGAGGGAGAGAGACATCGACGTGAAAGGGACACATCAAGTGGTTGCCAACCGCACGACCCAACCAGGGCCGGGGACAAACTGCAACTGAGGTACGTGCCCTTAGCGGGAACCGAACCCGGGTCTCTCTGGACCGCATGCCGACGCTCTAACCACTGAGCAAAACAGCCCAGGACCAGTGCTTATTTTCTTATCCTGCAAAAATAGGCTACTTGAGAACGAAAATATTTACTCAGTCCTAGGGTATATCATATTGAAACACAATTCGTCATCAATTCTCCTTTTTTTATAAACTACAGTCATTTTGGATTATGAGAATATCCTCAGATGCTTTACTTGATCAAGCACTGTTTACTAATATCAGTAAAGATTCGAAACACAATTTTAGAAGTAATTCAATGTTCTTAAGCATGTCTTTCCTTCTTCTCTCTCCAAAGCAATATAGTGGGTCTGAAATGTCATGAAAAACAAAAATACCCAAATATGAGTTTCAAGGAGCTTCAGTCCACTGAAGTGGTTTCATGCTCTCTCTCTCCCCTAGCCTTCCATGCCTAACCTGTTACACCCCAAGCTAACACGCTGGGCTGTTGCACTTTATTCAGTTTGTTTTCATACCTACCTTGCTCCTGAAAGAACTCAAGGCTTCCTATGAGAAAAGATCATAATACCATATTTTAAAAGCATGTAAACTTCCAGGAACCAGAAAAGGCCCTGAAGGCAGGGGTCAAATCTGCGTGGACCTCTGCTATATCTCCAGCTTACGCTACAGTGCTCAGCACACACTAAGTGGTCAGTAGATGTTTGAGGACAATGAGCACACCAGGAAAAGTCGCCATGTGAGCTCCAGCACACGCGGCCGGGGAGAGGAACAATGGGTGTACCGGGGAGCTCTCGTTATCGGGAAAAGAAAGCATATCACCAGCTCCTTGAAATAAAAAAGCAACATTTTCTCCAGCATTCAGTTCCAAGAAGAATGATTACATGGCTCTTTGTATGAAGAACGTGGAACAAAATAATGGATGGAGTGTCCAATTGAACAGTTTTACAAAATAGGCAGAAACACTTATTTTTCCAAACATCATTTTCTGAATATCGAGCCTCAGTTAAAGCAAAAAGCAAAATATTAAGTCATATTTCGGTAAAGGTGTTTGTTTCTTTGGGGACTAAAGTGTATTTATTCAACAGTTATTGAGATAGAAACAGAGGAATAGAGTGACCATTCATTCCTGTTTTCCCTAGCAGTGCTAGTTTATGGCCTTTGTCTTGATATAGTCATTAAGAGTACCTCCTTTCTTTCATAAATGTTTCCTGGGTTTAGTAATAAATGATACTGCCAACCTACCTATGAAGAAATTTGTATACAAATTTCCTTATGAAAGGGCAGAGTTTAACAGCAGAGGTAATAACTGGCTATTGTATTAAATGTGATAAATTTTATGAAAGAGATATGTTACAAGAAAAGGGGGTGGCAACTCCTGGAAAAGTTGGGGCAAGATTGAGGAGGTAATGTTTGGCTTGAGTGAAGGTCCGCCTTTGGAAGTGCTCCAGTGAGAACAGAGATCTTGTTAACTCATTAATATATCCTGAGGGCCTAGCCAAGAGGCATTTGATAACACTTGTCAAATGAATAAA
Source organism: Molossus molossus (assembly GCF_014108415.1). Lineage (NCBI taxonomy): Eukaryota > Metazoa > Chordata > Mammalia > Chiroptera > Molossidae > Molossus > Molossus molossus. The sequence continues at coordinate 40,748,717 of NW_023425351.1, read as the reverse complement.
TGATACTATTTTAAGCATCTAAATCATGTTGTCCAAATAAGTACCTTTCTAAGAGAGAATCAGATTTTAGGCAATCTCCAAAAAAATAAAAACAAACATGGCCCTGGCCAGTTTGGTTCAGCAGTTAGAGCATCAGCCCACAGACCAGAGAGTCCCGGGTTCGGTTCCTGCTAAGGGAATGTACCTCAGTTGCAGTTCGTCCCTGGCCCCAGTTGGGGTTGTGTGGGTGGAGACCAGTTGATGTGTCTCTCTCACACCAATGTTTCTTTCTCTCTCTTCCCCCTTCTCTCTTTCCCACTCTATCTGAAGATAAATGCAAAAAAAAAAAAAAAAAAAAGGTCTATAGAGTATCCCACTTTCAAATATCAATTTTTGTATAAGTTAGCAAAAAATTCAAGATTGAGATCACTAGGCGAGCATTAAATGGCAAATATTTCATGTAGCTGCATTTGACATTTTCTCCCCTTGGCTTCTGGGACCTCACACCCTTGGCTGTCCTCCCAGCTCACTGGACACTCCTCATTTTCCTTAGTTGGTTTTCTCGTCTACCTGATCTCGAGATACAGGGGTGGTCATAAACGGTCTAAAGGCCTCTTCTGTTCTCTGTTCACATTTGCTCCGTTGGTGCTCTCGTCCAGCTTTATGGTTTTAAATATTATATATAGTGATGAGTTCTAATTTATATTTTCATGCCTATCTCCTGAACTCCAGGCTCATATCCAACAGCAACTTGGCACCTCAACTTAGATGGCTAATAATGTATCGGTTTCCTACTGCTGCTGTTACAAGTCGCCACAAATTTAGTGGCTTAAAACAATGCAGATTTATTCTCTTACAGTTCTGGAGGTCATAAGTCTGCAATGGGTCTTCAGGGCTGAAACGGAGGTGTTGGCAGGGCTAGTTACTCTTGCAGTCTCAATGGGAGAATCTGTTTCCTTGCCTTTTCCACCTGCTAGAAGCATATCCCACTCTTTGACATGTGGCTCCTCCTCATCTTTCCTTTTCTCCTCTGGTTTCTGTCATCACATCGCCTTCTTCCACCTTTGATCTTCTTACCTCCCTCTTAGAAGGAGGGCTCAAATCAGTAAATAGCAAATCCATCTTTCTGAGTGCTGAGTCTAAACTTGTGACAAAAAGTTGGACTCCTCTGACTCCCAAAATGAAATCTTTCAGCAAATCCAGTAGGCTTGAGCAAAATAGACACTACTCTCTAACAACTTCTTACCAGCTCTACTGTTCTTACCCAAGGTCATCCCTTGTCCAAGCCAAGGTCATCCCTTGTCTGGAGTATTGCAATGTCTTCCTAACTGAATCCCTGTGTCAACCTTTGCCATATTCCAGCCTATTCTCTACACAGAAACCGTAGTAATCATGTTAAAACAAACATCTAAGTCAAATGTTACTACTTAGACCCTCTACATGGCTGTCATCTCACTTAGGTAAAAAGGTAAAGTCCTTACATTCACCTTTAAGGCTGCAGATGTAGGACCTGACCGTCCATAGCTTCTCTGACCTCATTTCTTACTCATCTCAGCTTCGCTTCCACTGTTCCAACTGCCTTCAGTTCCTCAATAATGCTTGGTTCCTGGAGCTTTTGCCCTTGCTATTTCTTCTGACTGTTACATTCTTCCTCTGAGTATGTCATTTCCTTCAGGGCTCTGCTGACATGTCCTCTTCCTAGGAAAGCCTTCCTGATCACCTTCAATAAAAGACTTCTCCAAAAACTCCTTATAGCACTCTCTAAGTTTCTTCTGTTTTACACTTTTCCCTTTGTATCAATAACAAGTGTTAATTTTCATTGTCTGTCTTCCCCTGGAAGAAGATATTATCCCTAATGGTAGGGACTTTTCTGTTTTGTATGCTGCTTGTAATAGATATTTAATTGCTATAAGTCCCCCTTCCCTATAGGTATGCGCTTTTGCAATGTGAATTTGCCCCTCCTTGCATCAGGTGGTGCAGTCTCTTTTTCCACCCTCTGAATCTGGCTGGCTTGTGACATTCTTTGACCAATAGACTCTGGCAGAAGTGAGCACATGTGACTTCAGAGCATGGGTCACATGCTGTCACCTTGATCATTTAATGCCCCGGGACTGACATGTAAAGAAGCCTGTGTTAGCCCTGGCCGGTTTGGCTCGGCGGTTAGAGCATCAGCTGCGGTCCGGAGAGACCCGGGTTCGGTTCCCGCTAAGGGCACGTACCTCGGTTGCAGTTTGTCCTCAGCCCTGGCTGGGTCATGCGGGTGGCAGCCACTCGATGTGTCCCTTTCATGTTGATGTTTCTCTCTCTTTTCTTCTCTCTCTCTCCCGCTCTGTCTGAATAAGGAATGGGGGAATGTCCTCGGGTGAGGATAAAAAAAAAGAAAAAAAGAAGCCTGTGTTAGCCTCTTTGAGGTTGAGGTACCACATGAGGAGAGAAGCCCAGCTGACAGCCAGCCCCGACGTCCATCCCTGTAAGTGCAACCATCTTTAACATTCCCGCCCGGCCAAGCTGCTGCATGACCACAGCCTCGGTGCCCAGATAAAATGCAGGATGCCCATTGCAAGTTGAAGTTTAGTAACTATATTCTGCGATATTTAGTAGCATGTAGGCTCCCTAATAACAGGAAACGTCTAATGGCAGGGGGCCGGGAACAGCTCAAAGAACATGTTAACAGGTGCTCAGTGAATATTTGTTGAATGAGTAAACATTCTATATTATTGATTCAGAAAAAATGTATGTTTGTATATAACCTGGATATGTGGGAAAGTTGGAATTTTATCATTTAAAAAACTCAGTGAGTCTGATTCGTAATCTCGCCCACGTTTTAGATCATCCCTACTCTGCTCAAGCGGGTTCCGAAGCACACGCCTGAGCAAAGCCAAAGCCACTCTCAGCAAGCACCTGAGTACCTGCTGCAGTGCCTGAGTACTTGCTCGGCTGACTTCCCAGAATTCTTCACCAAAAGAATAAAAAAATATTCTTGGCCAGGAAGAGTCTGGTTATTTGGTTTTATAATTTAAGAAGCCTTGTTCTCTATAGAATATTGAATTGAATCTAAAAGAAGGCTGAACAAGTTATCTACAAAACCACCTTGTCCAACAAAATCAATTCCCTTGCTGAATGGAATGTTGGTGCACTAAGTGGCATTTAGAGGCTGGTGGCTACCAGCGGCTGTGGTGGGGGGAGGGGAGAGACGGACGGACGGACACAGGAGCAGGGAGAGAACAGCTCAGAGTAGTGACGCCCAGTGAGGCTCTCATTAGGATGGGCTAGAGAAGGCCTATGAAGAGCACTGACCCTACGGACAATAGGATGTTTGAGATGCAGAAACACGACCTCTAGGGGCATATAGCTCCTGGAGAGCAGAACAGCAATCCCAGCGTTGACAGCATGGAAGCTGAACTTTCTCACCAGAGAGGGCGCAGAGGTAGTGAGAGAACAGAAAGTATTATTATCAACACAGATGGAGTATTTATATGGAGAAAACTCCATGCCCAGGGCTACCTCTAGACTTCTCCCCTGAATTGCAGATTCCTTTACCAAGCTATCTGCTTGACCTCTACATGTGGATGTCTGATATCTCATTTAATCTGTCCAAAACTGAGCCCCTGCCCCTGACACAATGCCTCCCATTTAGTTTCTCAAGCCCCCAAATGTGGGATCACACCTGACTCCTCTCTTTCTCTCACACTCTATCTACAACCTACTATCAAATCCTTTAAAAATATATATTTGGGGCCCTGCTGGTGTGGCTCAGTGGTTGAGCGTGGACCCATGCACCAAGAGGTCACTGGCTCGATTCCCAGTCAGGGCACATGCCCAGGTTGTGGGCCCAATCCCAGTGGGGGGCATGCAGGAGGCGGCCAATTGATGATCTCTCTCATTGATGTTTCTCTCTCTTCCTCTCCCATCCTCTCTCTCTAAAAATCAATAAAGAAAAAAACATTTGAAAAATCAAAATAAAAATACATCTGGAGTCTGACGACTTCTCACTCCTTCCATTGCGTCCTCGTGGTTCAAGCTGCCACTCGTCTCTCACTTGAATAAGTCCTAGTCCCCTTGCAGTCTTTTCTCAAACCGGCTTCCAGAGTGATCATTTCAGAACATTGATTCAGATCATGCCAGTCCTCTGCTCAAAAGCCTCCCATAGTTCCAGTCTCACTCAGAGAAGATGGCCAGTGAGGACATGCTCTGGGCTCCTTGGTACCGCTGACCTCTTGTCCTACTGCTTGCCCTTCACGGCCCATTTCAAGCACGTGGACATTCTTGCTGTTTACTGAATGCCACGCGTGCAACAATTCTTCACTTTGCCAAACATACTCTCTTCCGACCTCCACATACTAACTTCTTTATGTTCTCCAGGTCTTGACTCAAACATTAGCACCCTAGCGGAGTCTTCCTTGCTCCCCATTCAATAAAAATTCAAACCCCTCCTTTTCCACATACCCTGTCTCTGTTCCCTTCTCAGCTGCTCTGTTCAGCCAACATACCATTTTACTTACTTCTCGAACTTGTCATCAGTCTTGATGCACTGGAATGAAAGCGAGATGAGGACAGAGTTTTAAAAGTGCCTGGAACTTAGAAGGCTCTCGACAAACATGTGCTGAGTGAATAAATAAATATGTGTATTCATGTGTTTAAAGACACATATGTGTACGTAAACCATGCAAGCACGTAACTAGATGCTGTTTTGGATGATGGTGGTAAAAATGATGATGATGATATGGTGGCCAGGGTTGGTGATAAGGCAACATCAGTTTTGCAGAATCTCCTTCTGAAGAAACCATAGGATTCAACAACTAGCATTGTAAGCCGAATAGTTAGTGTATATTTTACAAAGCTCTTAAAAGCATATGTTTTTACAATATCCATTAAAATGCTAAAATAAATACTTCCAAGAAGGCTATATAGAATGACATCAATAAAAAATGGCTTTCAATTATATAAATAAAAATGATAAGGTTCTTTCACTAATGTAATAAGAAGATTCTCTTATTCTGGCAACTACCGCAAAAGTCAGCCCCTTCTCAGGTGAAACAGGGCTGAATGCCTCCTGGGCACAGTCTGTTACCAAAGATGAGAACCCTCAGCATGCAAGACTTGCCAAAATAAAATGACCATCATTCATAGAAGAACAGCAGTGGGCATTTAAATAGAATTTTAAAAATATAAAATGGCCCTGGCTGGTTTGGCTCAGCGGTAGAGCGTCGGCCTGCGGTCCAGGGAGACCCGGGTTCGGTTCCCGCTAAGGGCATGTACCTCGGTTGCAGTTTGTCCCCAGCCCTGGTTGGGTCATGCGGGTGGCAGCCACTTGATGTGTCCCTTTCACATCAATGTTTCTCTTTCTCTGTTCCTCTCTCTCCCTCCCACTCTATCTGAACAAAAAGTAAAAAAATGTCATAAGGTGAGGATAAAAAAAAATATATACATATATATATGTAAAATGGATTGAAAAAAATCTTAAGGTTTGTTTTGCTACTGTTAGTACAACATGAGGCTAATAATACATGGTGTAATCAGTAAGGCTCAATTACAGAAACTACTAAATGTATCCCAGGACTACTTAGAGCTGCAACAATTGCTTCCTATACTTGGTAAGTTTTAGAGTATTCAGACAAAATCAAGGAAAACAATAACCAGATGAGGCAATTTAGATTTGAAAAGAGTTAAGATAATTTAAAAGGTATTTTTTAGATAAAAGGAGGCTAAGGAATTTGGCGATTACAGGAAACAAAAAAGATGAAAACAGCCACAGTAGGAAATAACAGCAAATATGTTGGCAGTAATCGTTCTGGGAATCCACCTGACGACCACTTGGGAGACAGAACACTGGAAATGCTCCATGCAAGTTAAATAAGAGCAGTTAGTCAGGTACACACACCTCTCCCCAAATTTCTCTTTGGATGTCTGCCTTCTTCATCAAGGGTTCCACAGGTGATTGGGGCACCAGTCCCAAGGGGGTTGTGAGTCTCTGAGTAGGGTGGATATGACAATTCCCACTTCCGTAGTGACTGCCACTGGGGAGCTAGAGGAGGTGACATGCACATGCTAATGTCATTTGACATATTTCTTGGCTATTAAGTGAAAACTATTAGGCAAGTAATTACTCTGGGCCTCAGTTACTCATCTGGAAGATGTGAAAAATAATAATTATTTTCAGGTTTATCTAAGGCAGGAGTTCTTAATCAGGCACCCCTTAGGGGTTATTAGACATGGAGGTAAAGTTGAATGGGGGAAAATGTGTCTTTGTTTACATTAACCTTTAAATAAAATTTAGAATTCCCTTCAATTATAAATGTAAGTAAAAAGCCTCAGTCGTATTAGCAGCAACTGTCGCTTTATTGCCAATAAAAATCACAGGTATTTTCATACCACATTAGATGTGTTTGTTGTAGAAATCTCAAAATGATCTTATGCTCATTACTACTTTGAAATTACAATAATAATTAGATAATACCACAGGACCTTATTTTATGAATTTTTAAAAAGCATATGATATCACATATTTAGCTTTAACATTTTGATAGTGATATTTTAATAAAATTCAAATTCTTGTAATACTATGCATTTCATTTTATGCATGTAAAAAGATCATTTGAGAATATGTCCATAGGTTTCATCAGACTGCCGGAGTGGTCCACAGCACAGATAATGGTTCAAACCTCTGCTGGGTATGTGGTAGCTTCATTATTAAGGTAATGATGATGATCACAATAATCATCCAATTGTTATGATTAAACCCACTAGAATTAGTTTGCCCTGGAGATCTGGAGTCCTTGTTTTGTCTGTAATAGCTAAATGACCTTGGCAGACCATTTAACCTCACTGAGCTTCGTGTCCTTCTCAACAAAGGAAAAGACTTATTAATAGGCTTTTTCTGAGGACTGTATGAATTTATTATGTGTATTCAAAGGTACACTGTATATCAAACTATTTGGTTCTCATGCAACTTATTATCACCAACAAGACTTTCTAATAAGTAGAATAGCCATATAAATTATCACCCAAGCCAGGGCACCTTTGAGAGTGAATGATCAATAATTATGGCGGAACAGTGGTTGGAAACTGGGCTATCTCAGGTAAATCAGGAACCAATAGGATACTTAAATAATACTTTTCTGCTAATTTTTGTATTTCCTATTTCTGCCACTATCATTTCAACAGATAAGCACTGAATTTCCTTAATTATTAAGAATCACATTTTTCTATTTTAGCATTTTGGAAATTGGAATACATTTTGTTATTGATACATTCCCTAAGATACTTGTCAAGTAGCAGGCAAAGAAACAAACTGCCCTGTGCTTGTCCATGTGCAAAATTCATCACATAGAAAGGGCCTCTGGTGGTGCATTCTATGCCTCAGTCATTTGCATTAGTATTAACACAGACCACTACGTTTTACATTTGAGTCCCTAATTATTGATTAAAATTCTTCAAAACATTTTGATGTGCATAGAAGATGACTTTCCACATGTGAAGCAAAACAATGAAAGCCAGTAAAAATTGTCAGATCTTTATAACAGATCCCAGAGTTCAAGGTTAGCAACAACTGGTGTGACCAGACATGCACCATGCGCCTCCACTGGGTACTGGGCATTTTCTAAAGCATCCTCAGACTTTCCGGAGTAACTGTATGGCTTTTATTGTTTTTATTTTTAAATTTTTTTCTTTATTGATTTTAGAGAGAGGGGAAGGAAGAGGGAGAGAGAGATAGAAATATCAATGAGAGAGAACATCGACTGGCTGCCTCCTGCATGCCCCCCACTGAGGATTGGGCCCACAACCTGGGCATGTGCCCTGACCGGGAATCAAACCGGCGACCTCTTGGTGCATGGGTCCACACTCAACCACTGAGCCATACTGGCTGGGCCTGTATGGCTTTTAGAAATAGTAAAATGTAAAAAAATTGAAATAACAGAGGGAAGACTGAATTCAATATGCCTCACAGTCAGACTGTCAACCCTAAAGGTGCATCGTTTTTTTTTTATCCTCACCCGAGGACATTTTTCCATTTTTTGTTCAGGTAGAGTGGGAGGGAGAGAGAGGAACAGAGAGAGAGAGAGAAACATTGATGTGAAAGGAACACATCAAGTGGCTGCCACCCACACAACCAACCAGGGCCGGGGACAAAATGCAACCGAGGTACGCGCCCCTAGCGGGAACCGAACCCGGGTCTCTCAGGACCTCAGGCCGACGCTCTAACCGCTGAACAAAACCAGCAAGGGCTAAAGGTGCATCCTTTAAGGCCTGTATCCCGAAAGAAACACAGGCTACACAAAGTGCCTCTCATCCTTTCACCGAGGCCTCGCTGCAAGTAACAAAAGGTATTCAAAGCCATCTTTAGACTCAAATAAACTTTGATTCTAACAATGCAGGTGTGAGGGATTGTATGCTAGGGTCAATTTAAAAAAACTATACTGTAGTTTTATTTTTCCTGGAATGCCTTCTTTCTAATCATACTCCTTAATAATCCCTAAATTAAAAAATATAGAGATTGAACCTCTTCCAACCAATCTCCCGAAGTCCCTCTTCAGTTCCCTGTCCCTCCCTAAGGCTTCACTATAATTTTATAGTTTCAATTTGAGAATACAATATTTGAACATTCTGTTGTTCTAGCTGAAGATGTGTGAATGGTTGTGGCTTTTATAAGTAAAAGAAAGTTTCTTTCAGCACTATTCACACATCAGCTGCTTGAACCATAATTAAGATTAAAGATATCGTCTAGACCTCCATACCCCTTGCCACCCCTTGGCTTCCCCGTCAATAATAATTTAGCCACATAAATATTACCACCTTACTTTAAGGGTAAATATCTGCTTTAAAAAAAAGTGGTATTATATACATAAACGTAGAGGTTTTCTTCAAATTGAATAGTCATGAGGAAAGCACACTTTATTCCACTTGAAAACTTCAGTGTGAAAATCCACAGCTGCTGGCTCCTACGAAGACAGTGCTCATTGATTACTTCACACATGTCACTTCCATATAATGAAAGAATGAGCTGGGAAATTATATATTCATTCTTAAAATTTTTGTCCAGTGGGAGTGTCAGTATAATTAGGCATTAACTCCAGTTTTAGAGGGTTGAACATAGAAGCTTTGTGTACAAGGGAATGTTTTCACCCCTCTTTTCGTGCTCCATCCCTGCCGTGGTGATTTAGAAAAAGAGGTTTAAATGGAGCCTTTCAGTGGAGGCCATCACTACATGTGCCGCATTAAGGTAATTGCCTAAACGATGCGAAGATAAAAATCACATGTGTGGGCAAAGCCTTTCTGCCAAGCTCTTGTGGAAGCCAGCAGGCTTAGTGCCATGTGTTCCCACTACTCGTTACTCTCTTGAAGGTCTTTCCTTTTCAGTTTCCTTTTCATTTCTGTTGTAATGGACGTTGGCACACCGACCTACCCAAGACGGGCAGCTCCCCGTCACAGGCACTGTTTGCTGAAGAGGAGTGAGCATAAATCCAGCCTGGCAGGCTCAGTTTTCCAACTCGTTCAAAAAACAGTTTTAAGGGGCGTGGGGGCGGGAGGAGATAAACCAAAGAACTTACATGCATACGTGCACTACCGATGGACACAGACAGCCATGCGGTGAAGGTGGGGGAGGGGGCGCAAGTGGGAAGGAGGGTGTCAGTGGGGGAAAAGGAGGGACATCTGTAATACTATCAACAATAAAGATAATTTTTAAAATATTCAAAAATTATAGATGTAATAAAAATGTAAAAAAAAAAACCAAAAAAACCCACACACAAAAAAAGAAAAACAGTTTGCCAATTAAAGTACTTAAAAATTGAGGTCTCAATTATGAAGGAAAGAGTAACATGTTAAAGGGTATAAATTGTTTTATTTCCTGACCAAGGAAAGAATAAGAGTCTCCTTTCTTAAAAACACAACACAAAACAAAACAAAAAAACCCCAGAAGAATGTGTTAAATTATTTGTCCTTTGGGTTTAGTTTGCAGATAATGTTTCAATCTCTCTTTCGCAATTCACAATGTATCCCCTGCCCTCTAGATCACCTGTCCTAAGGCAGGCAGGACCAAGGACACCTTGGAGACCTCACAGCTAACTTCTTCCACAATTGTTCCTCCGGTATCTTAAGTTACATCCCTAAAGTAACACATAGTTAAGTGGATATGGCCTGGGATGTCTGATAATGTTAAACGATCGACACAAGTGCAATCTCTGTCCTCGGAAATCTTTAAAAACGGCACAAGCAGGGGTCCATCCTGCTCTATCCCTGTCCCCGGTGTGTCATGCACAGTTACCCTGGACAAAACAAGCTGGACTCAATGTGTGGAGAGCCCTGAATATATTTTCCGAGGTGGGGAGGGTCTAAGCTCTATACATGTAGAAAAAACCGTAAACAGATAAATACATATATGATTTCCATCTCTCAAGGGTTAGAGTTTGGTTCTTATTTTTATTTTCATTTAAGATTAGAAGCAGCAGGAAATGACATAAGGTGGGATCCTGGAGAGCCTCTGATCTGAAGCCAATCTTTTAAGTAGTGGGATGACCTTAACATTTGTTAGTGTAAAAATGAGTTTCATGTCACTAAAGCTCTCTTTGGATTAAAAATAAAAACTTATCTATTGTCCAGCTAAAACTTTACTTAGAAAATACCTCAAACAAAGAGAAAATTACAGTGAAGATAATTTTTTTTTTTTATCATTGTAGCAGGATTTAGAGAGTTAACTTCACGAGCAAACAAATATATTTATTTTTATAGTCTCCAGAGAAAATGCAAAATAAAACATTTAGAATTATTGGTGACAGGTGATGTATGCATGATTATGTAATATCCTTTCCTATCCTCCAAAATGTTGTAGAATATGATTCTGTGCTGTGTTTTAAACTGAGTACTTTGAAGTGACTTCTCCATTCATCCATTCGATGTATCCAGAATGCCTGATATACTGGAGTGCATGCACTATGAGCAACACAGGTTTGAACTGTGCAGGTCCACTTATATACAGGTTTTTTTCAATAAATATTGTAAATGTATTTTCTCTTCCTTATGATTTTCTTAATAACATTGTCTTTTCTCTAACTTATTTTATTGTAAAAACACAGCATATATATACCTAACATACAAAATATGTGTTAATTGACTTTTATGTTATTGGTAAGGCTTCTAGTCAACAGTAGACTATTAGTAGTTAAGTTTTGGGGGAGTCAAAAATTATACATGGATTTTCAACTATGTAGGGGGTCAGTGCTCCCAACCCTGTATTGTTCAAGAGTCACCTGTATAAATAAAGGTAAACCCCATATTTCAGATGAGTGGCAGAGAAGTACATGATCATAGAAGTCATTATGGCCAAAGTCTGGATACAGAAAAGATAGGTTCAAGTTTAGTCTCTGTACCTCACGGTTGTGCTGTGCAACCTTAGGTACATTCTTTACCTATCTGATCCTCTTTGTTATTTATGAAATAAGGAAAACAGTACACGTCTAGCCAAAAAAAAATTTCTAGTACTGGATTTTCAGATTTATTAAAAGTGATACATTATTTTCCCTTGCATAGAAAAAAGTGGACGATTTACACAAAAAACCACAGCAGCCAGAAATAGGAAACAGACTCCCAGAAGGGTTACTGATGACCAAGACATGATGTTCTTAGGGTCCGCTGGGAAGTGCCTCTCTCCTAGACAATGATTCAGTTTTAAAAAAGATACACTCTGGGTAAATCTATGAATAAACCTAGGATGTGGTTAAACATGAATGACAATTATTCATTATTAGTAGGAATGATGCCAAGATGTATTGGAGTGTTGATTTCTTTAAAAGGCCCTTCTATATGTATAGACTTAAAAAGAATGTGCCTTTTAAAATACATCTTTGAATATTATTGCTGCTTTAAGAAATATTGGGAAAGTATGTTCACCCCTTCCTCCAGGCAGGTTCCTGTGTCTGTTGTGTGGCCCACTGGGCTGCAATGAAGGCAGCAGACTGACCTGGTGATGGCGTGTTCTGCTGGCCAAGCACCTCAGGAGAAACAGCGGCAGCCTCTCGGGTCCTGCGCTTACAAACCACAGTCACGTGAAAGCTGACATGTTACATACAGGACACTCTAAATGTCAGAGTTCCACCACGTGCTGTAAACCTTTTCCACCAAAAGGGGAGACTGTGAGATTGGGAAAGACTTCAGGAAAAAGTTCTTCAAACTTCTTCCCCCAAAGTATTTAAAACAGGAGTCAGCAAACTATCCAGAGTGCCAAATCTCTCCTCCTCATCGCCTTTCTCCTTCCCTGCCCTCCTCCTCCTCTTCCTCCCCTCCCCTCCCTGTCCCTTTCTCATTCCCTCTCTCCCTTCCCCTCCTCCTCCTCAGGTTTTATTGAAACACAGCCATGCTCGTTTGTCTAGTATTGTCTCTGGCTACTTTTCGCACTACAATGGAAGAGTTCAGTTAACAGAGGTCATGCAGCCTGAAATCCTAAAATATTTTACTCTTTGGACCTTTATTTTAAAAGTTTGCCAACCCCTGATTTATAAGATAGAGGGAAAGACAGTGCCAAGGAAACTGAGACAGTGCCAGTGATTCAAGAGTGGTTTGCTTGACTCTGCAGCTTAGTACGGCCAGAGTGTATATGATGGGACGACGTCGCCCCAAAGGCTCTGACCCACCGTATAGGTCACTTGTGAGCCTAATGCATGACATCTCAATTCAGATTTGAGCATCCTGGTGTGCCAACCTGATTCCCTTAGAAAGTTCATGACCAAATATGCTATGGGTCCTTCTGCATCAGTTCATGATCTGGTTTGCACAAGGAGTCACTGAGACAGAAACTAGGCAGCCTCTAGGAAGCTGGTCAAATAGGCTGGCTATAAACTGAAGTCTTTCTTCACGGTTTCAGGATGGAGAATAAATGAGGCAAGATGCTAAATACAATTCTGGACAGTAAACCTCAGTGCTTTGGCACAGTGTTCTCAGAACCAACCTGGAAAGCCAGGTGCCTTATTTGGGATTGTAATGGTGGCACCAATGTCAGCACATTGTTCTTTACATGTACTGGGCTACAACCAACACTTGAGAAAATTTCACTGTGATCTGAAACCATAGCGTGTTGATAAATTCACCCCACAACTGCAGGCAAGGTCTTGCCATCCTAAGAACATGAAGAGAGTCCATTCTAGTTGTCACAGCTTGTCTTTTTATTTTAAACTAGTTCTTTCTTTTCTTGGAGAAAAAAAATAATGAAAATCATGTAAGAAGGACCCCCTTCTAAAAAGAGATAAACGGAAGACGTGACTTGAAGCCTACTCATGTTCATTTGGAAGGTGACATAATATGTATGTCTTAATATCAAAGGGATATCTCTTCCCAGGCTGACATACATCTCTTTGTAAATACCCTACATACAGACAATTCTGAAGTCCCATACTCATAATGGAATTCTACACAGGAAAAGCAAACAAATGCAAAAGGTAGCCCCTTTAAAAAAATAATTCATCCACAAATTTTCATAAGACCCCTAAGAGCTCCCAGGTGTGCTATCGAAATTATGTGAATGCTGGAACTGTCAGGGGCTCCAGACCAAGAATACACTGAGATAAATAAAATTTAAACCAATTTTGCGATGTGCTTGACAGACTAATGCAAATATCTAGGCACTGACAGAGAAACACAGGATGCATAAAAGCCCGGCAGTAATGATTGAGACAATAACCTCTGATTAGTATGTCTATACTGCATGGAACGTTAACGATATAAGAAAGGCCACTCTGGAGAACAGTCCAGACACGATTATGCTGAATGCCTGTATCAGGGCTATTATGTTTACAACCAGAGCTGCAGAGAAGTACAAAATTGTTCTCACTCTAGCAGTGTCACCGTAGCTAAATTAACATTAGACAGAGGCAATAGGTTGGTGAAATAAAAATGCTAAGGAAACTTTGTCAAGATAACACGAAGAAGTCTCACAAGCATTGCTAACATATTCCTTTAGTTTTGAGTGAAACTTGCACTTAGCGTGGGCTGAGGCGTTGACATGAAGTTCACTACTAAAAGAAGCTAGCATTTTTGTATATTTATATAAGTACAGAGAAATTTTGTTCTTCAGCACTGTAATAAAAGAAATTCGGACAAAATAGTATACATATTCATTTTAACTTTTTCTGATTTAGGCTTGGCTCAAGTTAGGATAAACTGATGTATTTAGAGAGATCATATATTCCATTCTTCATTTAATAATGCCTATTTAAAATAGTGCCCTTATTAATGACTACCAGAACACAGCAGTGTTCACAGGCGCTGTAATTCAATTGCCAGTGGTTTGTGCAATAAATCAGGAAAAGGTTAAACTATTTTTCATGCTAGATAGAACATATCAATCTATTTTACTTGATTATCTTGTGTAATGAGGCTTTCTCCAGGCCAGATTACCTTACTCATTATAATTATGCCAGATCATATTTTTTGCTTAAAATGGAAAAGATTTAAAAATGCCAGCAATCCAGTTGAAACTATTCTAGGGTGGTGGTGTTGTTTTTCCTTTTGTACATTTCAGGACATGAGAAATGACATCCTGTTCTCCTTCCAAGAGTGGAAAAGAAAGAAACATTGTTCCCATGAAAAGCAGATTAGGCAAATGGCATCTGGACAACACTCATTTTATCCACTGATTTTAAAATTCAATAAAATAATTTCTAATATTTTAAAAAATTTATTCCTGTAAGTAAAGTCCTAAAAATCAGTAGAGCACAATAATAGCCTCCTGTATATGGTCATTTACTTCTTCTTCTTTTTTTAGGATGAATCTTTTATTTTTAATTTTAAAAAATTTTTTAATTAATTAATTTTTGTTACAGATGTTTCTCCTTTCCCCCCCACTGATTCCCCCCTTCCCCTCCCTCCCCGCCCTGTCCCCAACTTTGTTGTCCATGTCCATTGTTCATGTGTACGTGCTTATAAGTTCTGTGGTCATTTACTTTTTAGTGAATGCAAGCTGAATTCCAGCAATAAACAAGTTCATGTTTTTATAAAACAGTTTCAGGAAGGACGAATAACACATAGGCATTTTGGCCACCACTTCCCTTTCTAGAATAACCTCTGTTGTAGGCATAAGAGAAATCTCCCCCTCAAACCCTCTGGGGATCACTCTCTCCTCAGGCCCTCATTTGGCTCCTGGGAAGTTCCAACAGCCCAGCCACCGTGGGAAGTGTGTGTCCAGCATGGCAGTTGTGGTCACGAGCAGGAGGGCATATCTACATACTGCTTTGCCAAGGTGTTCCTCCACACTGAAAAAAGGGCAATCTAACCATTAACGGCCCCACAAACGGCATGCAGGGAAAATGGCCCTTGGTCTTCCTAAATCATAAGGCAGGACAAGGAATGCAGGCGGTAGTCCTGAGGGAAGGAAGCAGGAAAGGGGAAAGAATGATGACCCTTAGAAATGGAGGCATAGCTTTTCAGACCTGTACCTTGAAAAATATTAAAATGTTACTTCCACAAGAATGGCCAGAAATAAACAGTCTAACAATACAGAGCACTGGGAAGGATGGGGAGCACCTGGGACTCCCTCAGGCTGCAGGTGGGATGTAGAATGGTACAGCCTCTTACCTCTTTGGGAGTTTCTAACAAAGGTAGACATACACTCGCAGTTCTACTCCTAGAAAATAAAAGAATTGTATACGTCCACCAAAAGATTTGTATAAAAATGTCCATAATAGCCTTATTTATAATAGCTAACACTAGAAACAACCCAAAGGTCCAACAGGAGAATGGATAAAAAAGTTGTGTTAGATGCAAACAACACAAAACTACTCCATAGTAGGAAGAGACCATCACTGATAACGCAACAACATGATGAATCACAATAATCATACTCAAGTCTGACTCTGTATGGTTGCATTTATATGAAGTTCAAGAACAGGCAAAACCAATCTGTGGTGATAAAAATCAGTCAGCATAATAATTACCGTTGGTGGGTCCACCGGTTGATCTGATAGGGAAACTTCCAAGGTAACAGGCATGCTCTATGGTTACATGAGGGTTTACATTTAACAATTACATCGAGCTGTACACTTAAGAGCTGTGCATTTTATTTACGAATGCTAATTATACCTCAACAAAACACTCCTAGCATGGAAAATATTACTTCTAAACAAATCAATAAACATAAGGCACATACAATCTACATATACATAAGGCACATGCAATCTCATGTTCATGTGCTAATGTGAAGAAAGAGACCGTGGAAATAATTTTAAAACCGGGAGAGAAAAATTTATAGCTTATCAAAACATATGTAAAGTAGCATTTTTTTTAATAAGAAAAAAATGCATACACTTCTTTTATGGGATTTTCTGCTATGAATTGTTATGGGCACGATGGATGGACCCCAGGAATGATTTCTGTTCCCGTTGACTCCAAAATATAGTGAAAACTCATTATTTACCCTTTGAATTATTTAACTGCTGCCAAAATGCTTACAGACCTTTTTGAGCCAAAGTGTGTTTCCTTGGAAAAAGCATTTTAGACATTATAATAAAGGTGCACATGAGTTTCAAAATTTATACATAAACCACAAACAGCTTTGCATATTTCACAACAGTTTAGTGAGGCTGGCAATTATTACAATAATTTCACCAGTATTTCATAAGAAAGCATAATTACAAAGCTAGCTATTAATATTATCATTTATGACACTATGGATAGAACTTGAGAATATTATGCTAAGCGAAATAAAGTCAGTCAGAAAAAGCTAAGAACCATGTGATTTCACTCGTGTAGGATATAAAACTGAAACAGACACAGACAACAGTATGGTGGCTGGCAGAGGAAAGTGGGGATAGTAAAAGGTAAAAAGGGTCAAATATATGGTGACAGAAGATGATGTGACTTGGGTGGTAGGTATACAATGCAATATACAGATGATGTATCATAGAAATGTATACCTGAAACCTATATAATCTAATTAACCGATGGCACCCTAATAAATTTAATTTAAAAACTCTTGCCCTGGCCAGTGTGGCTTAGTGGTTAGAATGTTGGCCCATGCTTGGAAGGGTTGCGGGTCTGATTCCTGGTCAAAAGCATGTGCCTGGGTTGCAAATTCAATCCCCAGCGTGGTTGGGGAACGTGCAGAGGCAACCAATCGATGTGTCTCACTCACATCGATGTTTCTCTCTCTCTCTCTCCCTCCCTCCTTGCTTCCCTTCCACTCTCTCTAAAAATCAATGGAAAAAATATCCTTGGGTGAGGACTAACAACAACAACAAAATCTACTCTCTTGACCACTTTCAAATATATAATACTGTGTTGTTGACTGTAGTCACCATGCTGTATATCACATCCCCAGAGTTTATTTTGTAACTGAAGGTTTGTACATTTTACCTTCACCCTTACCCCCTACCCCCTAAATAGACATTTATAAATAGAATAAAACTTGTAAGCTGAAATGGAAAGCTTAAGGAAAACTAAAAAAAAAAAATGTAAAAATACTTTACAATTTTTATCATATATGTCAAAGGTCAGCAAACTTTTCCTGTAATGGGTCAGATATTTAATACTTAATAAAAACTCTGTTTTATGTCAGTAAAAAATGTAAAAACAATCTTAGCTTGAGGTCTGTACATAAACAGGTAGCCAGCTGATCCCTGATATAGATCACTAACAACCATAACTGTACCATAAAATTACTAGCAGTTATTTTATATTTTTGTTTTTATTATCTAAGTTTCAATATTATAACTTGACATCTGCATACACTACACAGTGATCACCCCCCAAAGTCTAGTTATCATCCATCACTATACAATTGACCCCCTTTTACTTCTTATGCCCACGTCAACCCCCTTTCCCTATGAAAACAACTGATCTGTTCTCTGTGTCTATGAGGTTATTTTAAATTTGTTTTGTTTTGTTTATTTTCTTAAGATTCCACATATAGTGAAATCTATGGTATCTGCCTTTCTCCTAACTTATTTCAATTAGCATTATACCTCAAGCTCCATCCATGTTTACTAATGCCCTTGTTCTTTTACGTAAATTTTCCTTTTATTATAAAAATAATATGTTTAGTTCATGAAAATTAACAAAATGGAGTTATATAATTCACTATATCAATCGAATCCTACCTTTCTCTTAGAGGTAACAATGGTTAATGGTGGATGAAGGTCATTTTAGACTTCTGCTAAGCAAGCATAAAACACTCTCTCTGCCTCTCCCTGTGCACTTCCAGAACTGCCCCATGAAAAGCTCTTACTCTCCCCCTGATTGCCAGCTGGATATTGATGCCTGTCCAGGCTGTTGTTGCTGAAGAGCCTGTCAGCCTGGATCCCTGAATGACTATGTGGAACAGAGCCCTCTCCTACATTGGATGTTAAATAAGCGAGAAATAAACTGCTATTATGTTAAACCACTGAAATTTTAGAGCTTATTTGTTTCAGCAGATCCTTATATAGAACAAAGTATTTCTCTCTTGTGACTAGGAAGAAATGGAAATTGTTTGACTATTTTCTGGTATTAAATAATACTATAGAGAAGTCTAAAGATAATCTGATTTGTCCTCCTTGGCTGTGACTCGCTTGTTATATTCACTTAAAGTTAAACTCAGCCACCACAGAAGTGATTACACTCTTGTCAACACTTCTAACACTATGTTAATCATAAGAATACCGAACAAGTCCTTTGAAACTGGCAAACCTCCGAGAACGTCTGATTTCACCCATGTATTTTAGTAGGCTTCAGTGAAATTCAAAAACTTACAGAGAAATAAACCTTTTGTCAGATCTAAAAAATTGCAGTGGTGGAGGAAATTTCAAGCCCGATTCTTTGCAATTTAAATTCAATGTTTTTTTCCTTAGAGTTAAGTAAATGATCGAGAATAATGTGCTTCAAACAGTACTTTGGTATTCTGTGTGTCTTTTTTTTTTTTTTTCCATAGGGTCCAAGATGTATCGAATCTAAAAGCTCCTCCTTACAAATAATCCAGTTACTCTACCTGCCTCAGGAGAAAGTACAAACTTCTAAACGTGATTTATATGTTCTTCTTGTTCTGGCTCTTGTTACCCTCTCTACTCTATGCTCCTACAATGATGCATCTTACATTTTATGTACCTCTCAGAATTCCTTCCACTTTCTCCGATTTCCTTCCAGTTTCTCCATGTGCTGTGTTCTCTTTACCTCCAGCCTTTGATCATACAATTCCCGCTACCAAGTGTTCACCTCTTCCCTGCCAAGCCTTTTCCTTAGCTTATCTCTATTCAGTATCCACTTAGATGTCATTTCTTCCATGTAGCCTATCCTGATGGCTCCCCAAGGCCAGGTTAGGGGAGCTTCCTGTCTCTGCCTTCAGTACTTTATTCTTTATCAGAACACTTCACACATTCTAATATAACTGAAGTTCAGTTGTTCATGTCCTTTAGATTGAAGTCTCAGAAAAGTTAGATCAATCATTTTAATGACACTAAACCTAATGCCTAATAAATACATGAAACATAGTAGGCCGTCAGAAATAGTAATTGAATGTTACTGAATAACCCATATCTGATGTTCCCATCTACTACAACATATAGAAGATGATGTTACTGACCCACCAATCAGAGAACACTTCCCTGGAATCATCTGTCCCTCAGAATCAGGAGAGGCCAAAAGAACTGAGGTGGTGAAGGAACTGAGCATAAGGCATGGTTGTTGGTTTTTTTTCTGTACAGTAAATTACTATGTTTGGTGACCAAATTCATGACCCTGAACTCATTATTCTTCAGCTCTAATGAGCTACAATAAGATAATAGAGACTAACTGTAAAGTGATCCAAAAGGCTATAAACACAATAAAAAAAAACCCATAAACCTCTGTCTGATTTTAATAAGTTAAGCTGGCGAGTCTTCCTTCTAGTCTGGAGATGCAGTGGCCGGAACAGACCAGATCCGACTCTTCTGCCCAAGCCTCCCGGCTCAGCTGCACACCCACTGATTGAGGAATTCCTCCTTGACTTAACATTGGATTTGATCCAGAGTATTTCTGAGCTTACACATTTTCC
The DNA here is from genome assembly GCF_014108415.1 of Molossus molossus. Classification (NCBI taxonomy): domain Eukaryota; kingdom Metazoa; phylum Chordata; class Mammalia; order Chiroptera; family Molossidae; genus Molossus; species Molossus molossus. Next base: position 40,728,751 of record NW_023425351.1, on the reverse strand, counting down.
CCTCCCTCGAAGGTTGCTCATGACATTAATCTCTCTGTCTCCCATCTTAAATGAGGTCTTATATTTCTAATCATTATCTTCCACTATCAACTTCTTGCCTCAGGCTTCACTTTTGTCTTATTACAGTCAGTGTCTGAGACTATATGGCTGCTGCCATTCCCACCTCATTATCAATGTCCTGCCTGACTCAAGGCCTCAGGACTTGGCTTTCAAATACCAGTGCTCCCAGGAGGATTGAGGGGACCAAAGAACGGGAGTAGGCTCAGTGAGAAGAGGGGATGTTTACCTGTTACTCTCTCTCAGCACACCTGAGTGTAGCAGACCTGGGGGGCCTTGAAGACAATGGCAGTGTGGCAGTTGGGATTTTTCTAAGGTCAGAGAGTGATGGAGAGACCTGAGCTCCACACCACAGCACCACCGGCTCACCAGTGCGTTCTCCTTTACAGACTGGAGGGAGAAGGCTTTTACAGGCAGTGCTTGCTGGGGTCAGCCTACCATAAAATGTTGTTGAAAGTCTTCAGGACAATAGAAGGAACTGCTATTTGCTCTGTTTTCACGTGTGAAAGTGCCCAGCAATCGGAGGCTGCTCTTACCTTGTGGGACTGATAATACTGGAAAGCGCCGACTCCACCCTGTTCCTCTGCAGTCCAGAGCACCAAACGTAGAGTCCTCTTTGGACGCAGCCCTGAGAGAAATAATAAAATAAGGCATTCCTCAGTTGCTTTTAATTTTTTAAAATGGTAAGCCTCTCTTCTGAATCCTGGGGGCAGAAAGGAATCAGAGACATATTCCTCTCTCCCCCGTGTGGCTCCCCGATGCAGAGTGTGACTGACACAGGGAAGGAGCACCCTCACGGCTGATCTCCAGGCTGGTGAATGTAGAAAGGGGTTGTGCAAACTCTGCCTGCAGGCCAGGAAGTGAGAGCCTCTAATTGCATCTTTTTTTAAAATCCTTACCCTAGGACATTTTTACATTTATCTTCAGACAGAGTGGGAGGGAGAGAGAGACACAGAGAGAAACATGGATGTGAGAGAGACTCATCAATTGGCTGCCACCCACATGACCCCAATCGAGGCTGGGGATGAACCACAATCGAGGCACATGCCCCTGGCCAGAATCGAACCCAGGACTCTTTGGTCTGCAGGTCGACACTCTAACTGTTGAGCCAAACCAGCCAGGGCTCTAATCATATCTTTATATGGACATCCTGACCCACAAGATCCAATGTTTAGTGGGATGTTAGATCATATACAAAAGATGCAGGTAGGAAGACTTAGGCAGTTCATGGGGCCTTCCAGTGATGAACTGGAATCAAATCATGTGACTCTATTTCATGATAAGGTGTGTAGGGGATTGCTTCTTACTCTACATCCACAAGTGAGCTAGCTATTCTCAGTAATGTGATCCCTGCCAAGCAGAGGCAATGTTTCTATTTACCTATGGTCATTTTCCTCTCCAACTTGGAAATATAAGGTAATTCACGAAAGGTCAGTGAAAATGAACGGAATGAGAATAACATTGCATCAACCTTATTGCTGCAGAAACAGCGTGGTGGCCATTTCATCGGTGTGGGAAAGACAAACTTGGACTTTGGAGTTCTTTTTTTTTTTTTTTAAATATTTTTTTTATCCTCACCTGAGGACATTTTTCCATTTTTTGTTCAGATAGAGTGGGAGGGAGGGAGGGAGGGAGGAAGGGAGGGAGGGAGGGAGAGAGAGAGAGAGAAGCATCGACGTGAAAGGGACACATCAAGTAGTTGCCACCCGCACGACCCAACCAGGGCCGGGGACAAACTGCAACCGAGGTACGTGCCCTTAGCGGAAACCGAACCCAGGTCTCTCCAGACTGCAGGCCGACGCTCCAACCCCTGAGCCAAACCGGCCAAGGTGGACTTTGGAGTTCTTAACGTTACTGAAAGGCCCGATCTATGTAGGACCATGTTTGAATGACAATGTCTGCTCAGTGAAAGCTAACTATAAGGAAGCTCTGTCTCCCAAACCTGAAATACAAGGCACCGAAATCCCACTTTGTGATCAAGCAGTAAAGTCTGGTCTGATTCATACCTCGTAGTGTTGTTTAAGAGAGATGACACAGGCAGAAAAACATGAAGCAGTGCATACATCTTACTACGAGGATCCGCCCTGCGGCCTCACCACACGGGAGCCACAGGGAAAGCCTTGAGTGGCTCTGAGATGGACACACTGCAAACCCCAAGTATATCCACACACGTGCTGCCACCCAGGCCCCTGGCCTTCAAGGGAGCAGCCTGGATGATAAATGCTCCTGGGAAATGGAGCGCTGTCCTGTCTCCTCCAGCACCGACATTATTCTCCTTTAATAGAGCCTAGTGCTAAGGAGCTGGAAAGGCTACATTTTTCACTAAGTTGAATATTGCTGTAAAGCCACTTTACACTTGATCATTTTAGCATAATTTAAAAAGCACAGGTTTAGGATGCAGGCTGACCTGAGTTCCAGTTAAAGCCTGGGCAAGCCATTTCCACACCCAATTTCTTCGTCAGTCCCATTGGTGATTTCTTCTAAATCTGCCTAGAATCCGTCTCACTTCTGCTATTTCTCTGGTCCAAGCCCCACCCTCATTTGCCTGGATTGTTGTTGTAGTCACTGCTCTCTGGTCTCCCTGCCACAGTCCTCGCCCCTCTGCAGGTGGGGTTCCCACTGCCGCCAGAAGGACCTTTATCACCTTAAACCAAATCATGTCATTTCTCTGCTCAAAAACAACAATATCCAGAATGTAACCTTGTAGAAGACAGCGGTTTCTGTTTTTTGATTCGCTGTGATGCCCCCGGTTTGCTAGACTATCAGGCACACATTCGGTGCCCGAACGATAGGTGGTGAATGAATAAATGAATCCAAAACTCGGTGTCCATCTTGGAGTAAAATGCAAAGCCCTCCACCACTTCACCAGCCTCATCTCCTAAAACCCCTCAGCTAGTTCACTCGCAGGCAAGCTTGTAGCTGAAAAAGGCAGGCAGATCTGATGATCCCTGCTATTGATAGGCACCTGCTGGGAAACTGATCTACCTGAATTTCTGTCTGCGATTCTGACAAGTGGAGAGAATATTCTAGGCCTATACAATAACTAGGGTGGTTGTGAGGATTAAATGGCACGTAATAGACATTTGACCAATGAACTGTAAAACTTTACAATGGATACCAATCACAGAGCTCACACTTTTTCCTGTAGGGAGAAGGGGAATCTAAATACTCAGAGAGGAAGTTCTGCCAAAGGCATTCAAATACCTGCTGAAAAAGAACACGAAGGTGCCCACTGCCTGCTCCAGATCAAGCCACTTGTTCACATTCATGGCACAAATTTAAATTGTTGGAGGAAGAAATCTATTCAGTGTGCCTAAAGTTCATAATATTTGGTTTGCCTAAAAGAAATGTACTTAATGTTAATTTAAAACAAATGACATTTGGCCTGCAACACAGAAAAATATGACAGAATAAAGTACAGTAAATAAAAATTCTAAACATTTAAAAAATCCATACAAAAGGGGAAAATATACTTTCTTTTTACATGTCTCTGCACCTATCAGCAAAACAGTACCAAGTCATGAAAATGATGAAGTTCTCTAAATAAGGATAAAAATTCACTTTTAGAAAGAAAACGCCCTGAATATCCCTATAGATTTGCTGTTCCACTTGAAAGGTATGATCATACAGAATTAATCTCCTTCACACTTCAAATCAGCCAGATGACCAATGACATTACATTAAAATAATAAAGAAGGAATCCATTTAAAACAAGGAAATCTAAAGCTTCCAAACAACCACAGCGCAGCTGTTGGTGCATGGCTGGCCCTAAAAAGGCAGACAGAGCTACCTTCCAGCTCTTGAGAAGCTCAGTGCGCATCTGCAGGAACACCAGCTTGCTCCACAGCCAAGGTGAAGGGCTTGACCAGAGAGGTTAGGAAACCAGTGCTTAAGTAAACACCTGACTAGGCTCCAAAGTCTCTTTCCACTTTGTCATTCTCATTGTCCCTAAACTTAAAATAAATACATGGGAGTCCTGCCAGTGTTGCTCAGTGGTTGAGCGTCAACCCATGCACCAAGAGGTCACCAGTTCAATTACTGGTCAGGGCACATGCCCAGGTTGTGGGCCTGATCCCCAGTGGGGGACGTGCAGGAGGCGGCCAAGCATTGTTCTTTTTCATCGATGTTTCTATCTCTCTCTCCTTCTCACTTCCTCTCTTTCTAAAATCAATAAAGGAAAAAAAAAAAAAAAAAGAAATACATGGGACTTCATTCAATGACCAGATCCTGCCCCCAATGTGGGGTTCAGGACCCCAGGCCACCTTAGTCCACACATGGGCAATGAAGGTCACAGCAAGGGATTGGCCTTGGCACCTGGACAAGCACTCTGTGATTCCCTGCTGTGCCAGTCCTGGCTCTGTGACTTTAGATTAGTGGCTTAATCACTCTGAGCCTCCATTTCTTCATCTATACAACAAAGAAAGTGGTAATTGCCTTATGGGATTGTTAAGAAAATAAAATAAGGCAAATGCATATCAAGAATAATCTCTGAGAAAATGTAGGCAACAAAATTTTGGACATCATACACAGCAGAATTTTCACTGATACATCACCTAAGGCAACAGAAACAAAGGAAAAAATGAACACATGGAACTACATCAAACTAAAAAGCTTCTGCATAGCAAAAGAAACAACCATCAAAATGGAAAGGGAACCCACTCACTGGGAGAGCATAATTGCCCATGATACATCAGATAAGGCGTTAATTTCTAAAATATATAGAGTACTCATACAACTCAACAAAATGAAGATAAAGAACCCAATTAAAAAATGAGCAGAGGACCTAACAAGACACCTCTCCAAACAGGACATACAAATGGCCAAGAGACATACGAAGAAATGCTCAACATCACTAATCATCAGAGAGATGCAAATTAAAACAATAATGAGGTATCACCTCACACCTGTCAGAATGGTCGCTATCAACAAATCATCAAACAATAAGTGTTGGCAAGGGTGTGGAGAAAAGGGGACTCTAGTATAGTGCTAGTGGGTATGCAGACTGGTGCAGCCACTATGGAAAACAATATGGTGTCACCTCAAAAAATTAAAAATTGAATTGCCATTTGATCCAGTGATCCCACTTCTAGGAGTATACCCTAAGAAGCCTGAAACTCCAATCAGAAAGAATATGTACCGCCATGTTCATAGCAGCACTATTTACAATCACTAAGATCTGGAAACAGCTCAAGTGTCCATCAGTAGACGAATGGATAAAAAAGCTTTGGTACATATAGACAATGGAGTACTATGCAGCTGTAAGAAAGAAGGATCTCTTATCATTTGAGACGACATGGTGGGACCTGGAGAGTATTATCCCAAGCAAAACAAGCCAAGCAGAGAAAGACAAATATCACATGATTCACTTATTTGTGGGATATAATGAACATAACAGTCTGAGGAACAGGGTAGATCCAGAGACATGGAAGTAGGGTACAGACTGACAACCCTCAGAAGAGGGGGTGGGGGGGAAGAGATAAACCACAGAATTTATATGCATGTACCCATAACCAATGGACAAGGACAACAAAGCTGCGGACAGGGTGGGGGGGATGGGGAGGAGGGTGTCAATGGAGAAAAAAAGGAGAAACATCTGTAACAAAATTAATAAAAAAAAAAAAAGAACAGTCTCTGGCACATAGCAAGTTTTCAGGAATTGTTAGTTTCTCTCTATATCACTCAGTTTGTGCCAGTAATGACCAGGAAAATCTTGTTTCTACAAAAGTATATTTATTTCTCATTGATCTTCCTTGGAAGCTGTAGACCACCTTTGTTTATACAGAATGCATTCCCAGCCAAGCGAAAATATAAGTTTCATCTAAGTTGTAAACAAACACATAACCTCTTTCAGTATGGAATGTTTTTCATCCCAACACAGAGCATATCCCAGTCCAAATAGGTATAAACAGGCTCCTTGCTTTAAAAGTGAGGGCTAATCAGAATTCTTAATTTCTGGATAAAATAAAAAAGCGTAATAAATATGAAAGCTGGAAAAAGTTGATAAAGGCTATCTATATTTACTATTTTTAAATATGTTTTTATTGATTTTTTAAAAATCTTCCCCAAGGATTTTTTTGCATTTATCTTCAGATGAGAGGGAGGGAGAGAGAGGAGAAGCGAGAGAGAGAAACATCAATGTGAGAGAGACACATTGAGTGGCTGCCACTCACATGCTGATGCTCTAACCACTGAGCAAAACTGGCCAGGGCTAATTTTTTTTTTTTAGAGAGAGAGAAACATCAATGGGCTGCCTTCTGCATGCCCCCTACTGGGGATGGAACCTACAACCTGGGCATGTGCCCTGCCTGGGAATTGAACCGGGACCTCTCAGTCCATGGGATGACTCTCATTCTACTAAGCCACATGGGCATGGCTATATTTACCATATTTAAATGATAATTTTTATTGTGTATCTCAAATCCCAACTATATTTAAAAGCTATGAATTTTAAGTATTTAAAAGCTATGAATTTTAAGTAGATAAAATAACAACAATAAAAAAACAAAAATAACAATAGCAACACAGCAGTGATAAGAGATCAAATGTAGGGATTGTATTTGGTATAGAACTGGGTCAATGACATAGTTCAGGAGTAATCTTAGCTCACAGTTCTGGCCCTTGTTCTGTGGTGTACAGCACCGGCCCAAGGCAAGCACATGAAACAAAGTCTTAGAATTGGGGCGGAGGAGGGAACACCCCGGTCTTAGCTGGCTAGATGCAGTTCTCACTGAGGTTTTGCAGAAGATAGGCAAGTAGTTCCCCTATGTATGTGTACAAACTGCCCAGAGATCTTTTGATCTCCTGGATTTCTATTAAGAACTCTGAATAGTGCAACAAACATTTTACAGCATCGTGGTTTTTAGGTAAAGAAAATAAACTACTGATAATGTGGCAGAGTTCTGTCTTGTTTATGAAATATTGACATAAATGCATTTCACTTTCATTTTATTGATGAGAGTAATAATGCTATTGGGAAGTAGGGTCTATTAAAAAGGTGAAAACAACCTGGTTGGACTTTATTTTTCATTACTATCAAACTTAAAGACGGCTAGAGAGGTGACTATCATTAAACTGATACACTGAAAAGGTCATTTGACTGTCTTACATTTGCACCAAGAGCAGGGCAAAGTAAAATAAACACAGATTGATCCGGTCTTGCAGACAGCTTTCCCAAATCATGAATTCTAAAGAACACTATTGGTTAACAATACGTATCGGCCCAAATACTCACACACCGCTCACTTTCAATCCCTCCACAACTGTGTATCTGTACTGTTTTCCCTTCTGCAACCTAGCTTTGCAGAGGAAACACAACTCATTTTCCATATGAACGCACTAATTCATAAGTACACTTAATGCTCAGCTCTGTTTTAGCTACAGCTCACTTAGAGACGCCTACACTTTGAGATTTCTATTCCCACAATAAACTTCACTAATATAAGTGTAGTATCTGAATAATAGAATAAATTTTGACATCTTAGCATATATATATATTGAATGAAAAGAGAGAATAAACATAGTGGTTAAATACATGGGTTTAGGGGTCAAGACCTATTTCCACCTTAGGAAAGTTATACTTTGTTATTTACTATATAAACACATTATCATTTTTTTAAAAATAAGGGGCATGATTGGACAAATACTGATTATTTTAGTTAAATAAATTGCAACTACTTCTCTTTATAGGCAGGAACAGAAAATGACCTAAAAAAATCTTTTGTTCTTAAAAGATTACTTGGTATCTTTCTTAGTTATGTAGCCGGAAAAGCAATTAGGCACTTTTGGGAGGCTCTGGGCAGGGCAACAAACTTTTTTAAAAATCCAACTTGTAAGCATCTACCTCTAGAGCCATCTAGAGGAACAACCTGGAAACTGGGCAGGAGGGTAAATCAGTGGGTAAAAGGAGCCCAGGGCTTTCTGGAAGGAAAGTCCCAGTGTCCTCACCCCTGCTTCGTTGGACAGGGGCTGAGAATGAGAGAACTGTTGGGTGAAGGTGACAATCACTAAGGTCCTGGAAACCGCTGACGAGACGAGGAGTCTGGGCTGTTGTCTAAGGTTCTAGGGGAAGTGCTAATGTCAGCCTAGCATGTGGCCCTGTGCAGAAGCTCCTTCAGATCCAGCAGTTCTGGCAGAGGTCATGGTTTAGGGAACAACTGAGAACAGGAACGTAAACGGCGGGAGTTGTAGCCTTGCTGCCCAACGTGGGCACCACTGTGATGCAGGGGTGCAACGATGTCGTGCAGCAGCCAGAGGGGACAGCAGTCATATACAGAGCCAGCTGCTGGTTTCCAGAGGAGGACTGACCTACTCAGCCTGAGAAGAGTCTCAGGATTCATGGACCATCCAGAGGCTGTAGGAGGGCCTCAATAGGAGGTAACTTATTTTTTGCCAATAAGGTCTGTGAAGGCTTGGATGATTAACTGTAAAGTAATTAAAGAGAAGCAATCATATTTATAGCTTGTTTTGTGGAACAGGTCATAACAGTTATAATTTCCATGATTCAAAGGGAACAGAATATAGAATCCTACCTCATTATAATGATTAGGATTCTATGGCCAGGAAAATCACAGTTAATCATTGCTGAAGCGGAAACACTGTAACTACCAATATGTGAAGGCCATTTCTGGCCCTCACCGAGTTTTCTACTCTGATATCCTGCTTCTGCCTCTCATCCTAAACTCCAGCCACATCACACCAGTCCCTGAACATGCGAGGCTCTCTCAGATTTTTGGTCCTTATATATGCTCTCTTCCTATCTGCAAAGCCCCTTCATGTTTCCCTCTGGAAAACTCGTGTTCACTCAACAAAGACCATCTCTAACATTCTTTTCTTTGGGAAGATTCCCCCGACTCTGGGGTGAAGTTGGTTACCCATTTTCAGTGTTCCTCTGTAACTTCATACATACCTCTATATTCATTTCCAAACACACGTAAATGTTGCTCTCCCACTGGACCATGACTTTTCTGAGACTGACTTTTTCTCTTTTTAATAATCCTGGCTGACTGACTGACTGACTGTATTTCTATAAGTATAAATAAAAACTCTGGTCTTTTCATTTCATCTAAAACATATTAGTGTCTCCTCAGTTCAGCAATTTGCTAAGATATGTTTTCTTGGTGAAACCAAAGCCCAAATAATACAGGTGAAAACACCTCAACAACCTAGATAATCAGATTTGCTTGAACTTCTACGTTTCCTTCAGTTGCTATTTCATTTACCTACTTTTGTAGCACCAACGGGTCTAGTCAAAATTTAGTACATCAAGACCTCTTGTTGATCAAATCATTATATAAATATATTATGTTCATAGAAATCTATCAGCTAATTATATTAAATTATAGATATTGACATTTTCAACTCTGCAGTTCTCTTTAATTTTTTTAGTTTGATATTTTTTATGATTGTAAGAACAATATATATAATATATATCCTTCTTTCAAATTTAAATTGAAAACTAAGAAAAATAATAAAAAACTAGAAAACAATCTATTAGTATGTTATATTTCCTTATAATTTTTGAATGCATGTATTTGTGTGTGTGTATATGTGTAAACAGTGACATTTTTTATATAGTTTTATACCCCTTTTCCACTTAAAATCATGTTATATATGGCCTTTATCTATTATTATCAATAATTTTTAAGAAAATGATTAATTTTTTTAGCTATTATTGAACATTTAAAATTTTTATACTTAGTATAAGCTCTTAAAAGTAGAAATACTGACTCTAAATAGGATAAACATTTTTTGAGGCTCTTGAAACATATCTCTTATTCCCTAAAGAAAGGTTACCAATTTTTATTCCCACCAACAGCGTATGAGAATATTCACTTCTATATATACAGGCAACTTTTAATCTTAGCTCCTTTGTTTCGATGTGCCACTATGCTATATCTATTTTTCTATACTATGCTCTACTCATTTTTAGCCAAAATAATAATACACATGCACACTCAATCTTTAGCTTTTTTTGGTTGATTGAGACAAATGTTCAGTTTATATCTGGTACCTGACTAAAGTTAAAATATGTGCATTTGTTTCTCTTATGTAAATTGCCTGATAGTAAAGGTGTTTCATTAATATATTTCAAAGATAACGTTAGTATCACGTAGGGGTCAGAAGCCTAATTTAATTGACATTTTAAAACATGCTATTTCTTCTTCCCTATCATTATTTAGATGTTTTATATCTGCAAGGTGAAATTGAGAAGCCTGGTTAATGACAGATTTGAACTCTAAATCACACTTTTGTTAAGAGTTCTACATGGCAAAAACATCAAGTGGGGAGAGTTTAACAGTGCAAGTTTTAAGAAAATGGTGGTAAATCAAGTACAGGTACCAAGATTTCTCTTATAAATTCACATTCACCGATGTGGTTCTTTTAATTTTATTTCTTGTAAGATCACACTGGGTAAGGAAGAACAAATGTGTTTGTACTTGAATCAGGGATTATCAGAAAGTAATACATTTCTGACAAGCAACTGAGATGAGAAAATGTCTGGAATCTCTTTTCAACACCACATAGCACTATAAATCCTAAGTTACGTTATAATGCAGGAGCGTCATTCTGTTAACTCTTCCAAGGGCTCCTTCTTAGAGGATGTTATGTACATTTTTTAGGATTTTTCTTGTGTATATAAAATTAGTTATGAAGTTATCTATACTTGTCTTTAACCAATAATTAATCACGTATTCTTTAATAAATCATTGTTCTTGGTTCCATTTAAGTTTAGGATTTTAGACCACCTCCCATTTTGGCAGTATCAATAATATTTTGCAATCAGTTTTGAACAAAAACTCATCTTCCTGAACATAGCTTCTTTCTCAGCTCCCAAAGTAATTGCTGAGTGCTCCTTGCTAAGGGAAAATCTCATCATGAACAGGATAAGATCATCAAAATGTCTCTGGTACTTTCCCCTCCTTTCCATCCCCAGTGTGGCTACCATAATTTAAGCCCTTTGAATTGCTGCAATCAACAACTAAACTATTTCCTCCAATCCTCTCTGTATAACTGCTGCCAGATCCATTTTCTTAAAATAGAGCTTTGTCATGTCACTGGCTGCATGAAAGTCTTTAATCACTCCTTATCGTCTACAGTCTGCCTCCAAACTTTTATGAACATGCATTTCAATCAGTAAAACAATTTTGAACATGCATCATGTAAGTATCTTTATGTATCAATGACATGCACACGTTATTGTCAATACACATAATAAACATTAGTAAAATGTATTTCATTTTTTTAGATAAAGAACAAATATTTTCCTGTACCCATTGGTCTACAGCACAGAGTCATCCTCTTTAGTATGCCATACGAAGTTCTGTGCAGACTGGTTCTAATCCACCCCTCCAGACTCACCTCCAACTTTACTCCTTCCCAAAGCCTCATTTCCAGAAAAATTGGCCTCCTTGTTGTTATCTCTGTGCTTCTCACACCATTTATCCCATACCATTTGCCTTTACTTTTTCTCTTGACTTACTCTTACCAACTACTTTATAAGACCCAGTTCCAATCCCTCCTGTCCTATTTTCTCCTTCCTCTGAACTTCAAAGGTGTTATCTTCTGCTCCACCCATTTGGCCATTAATCATGAAAAATGTACTTTCTGCTTTTAGTTTCTACACACAACTCCTGGTAAATCAAAGAGCCCTATACATATTTGCTGATGAATGGATTATCACACCCAATGGAAATGTTTTAAGTTGCAACAAGACAGATATAGATTAAATTTATAAAAATAACTTTTGGGTGGAGGATATTTTTACATTAAATCAGTTATTAGTTACATTTGCCTAAGGGAGAGTAGTCTGAAAATAAGGCTAGGCTTGGACAGGTAGAGCATGTGGAAATAGACTGGAATCTTTGAATCTGCAGATCTGGAATGTTATAATTGATGACTCTGCAAATACTGAACCCTACCCCTAGGGGCATGGGACTGGCATTTTCTCAAGAGAAGTGTTTGGCCTTCCAGAAGTGCTGTTCATCTCAAATATTTTCATTCTTCAATTATGGATAGTGTGAGACATTTGTATTCTACAGATCATTTCAATGCTTCAAAATTTATGAGGCTTACATTGCCAAGGTAATGGATTATCTAACCTTATCGAGCTTTTGCTTTTCCAGGTCATTATGTCACATCTTATTTGTAAAAGTTGTTAGGGTAAGGGAGAAATTTTATATAATCTGTTCAAAGTATTTATAGGAGCTCGTAAAAATTTAGCTCAGATCTCAGGTGAGTGTCATCTTAGCAAGACTCCCCAAGTTAATCTGCTGTCCTCCTAGGGCTAAGCTTACAGGGATGTGTTCAGAGTCTGTGAATACTCCACCTCCAAAATGAAACCAAATCCATGCAGAGCTATGTGCTTAGTGCAGGAAAAAAATGTGATGCCTCCATTCTCAGAATTTTTACTAGGACACCCCATGCTCAAATCTTAAAAACAACCTACTAAGGAATTAATAGAAAAGCCGTGGTACATATACACAATGGAGTACTATGCAGCTGTAAGAAGGAAAGATCTCTTATCCTTTGAGATGACATGGAGGGACCTGGAGAGTATCATCCTAAGCGAAACAAGCCAAGCAGAGAAAGACAAATATCACATGATCTCACTTATTTGTGGAATATAATGAACATAACAGTCTGAGGAACAGGGTAGACCCAGAGATGTAGAAGTAGGGTACAGACTGACAACCCTCAGAAGAGAGGGTGGGGGGGTAGAGATAAACCACAGAATTTATATACATGTACCCATAACCAATGGACATGGACAACAAAGCTGGGGACGGGGGTAGAGGGGAGTGGGGAGGAGGGTGTCAATGGAGAAAAAAAGGAGAAACATCTGTAACAAAAATAAAAAAATAGATAAGAAAAGTAAACTTACTACATTTCGTTGCCTGCGTAGATACTAACATTTCAAGAACATTGTTTCCTGTCCTATTCTAACTTTTTTATATTTAATTACCACATTTAATGCTTATTAAAACACATCATCTTTGTCCATCTTTGTATGTACACACATACATTTAATATTTTTCTTCTATAAAAGAAGAAACTAAAATTCTGTAATAGGAGAAGTGAACATATATATCAACAAATAGTCATTCGGACTGTGCAGAAATCTGAAAGATAAAATGGCAGTCAAAGGTACTTGAAATATCAGACTCAATCATTCAACAATTATTCCTGGTCTAGGAACTGAGGGATTTAGGGCTGAAGAAGAATGCCATGCTCCTTGGACTCATGGAACTTATAGTCTAAAAGATGAAGATGATAAGAAATTCCCACAATATTCTCATCATCATGTCCATCACTGTTATCATTATTGAAAGCACTTTGAATTCATCTAAAAAACTGATTTGTTAAAAATTAAGTTATTATTGCTCTGGATGGAGGATGAGGTTACACCACAGAAAGAGAGACCTGAATTGAGTTCAAGAATAGAACTGGGAAGTAGGACACAAACATAATAAATAAAAGAGCTGGACAAGGGCAATGCCATAGTGGTAAAAGCACTTACAGCATCAGCAATGCCATTTTAGAGACGGCCAACACTCAGTACAAGATAGGAGAGAGGGCACCAAGATTTACTGGGCACTCAGGACTGTACTAAGATGTTCCCAGACAATAGCTCGTGTAGTTTTAGAAACATTACCTCATTTAATTCTGCAAAGCAAGTGGTGTTGCCTTCTTTTACAAATAATGAAACTGAGAGGTATGGGAATTAATTCACTTGTCCAATACTACACAACTAGTCAACGGCAGAGCTGGGATTCTAGCCTGAGACTGCCTGATACCCACTTCACGCTCTTCACCTTAGGTTACTGTCTTCCCAAGAGATAAAGTGCATGGAAAGTCTGACCAATCCTGTGCAACCTTCACTTTTTTCAATTACATTCATTGGGGTGACATTGGCTAATAAAATTATATAGGTTTTAAGTGTACAATTCTATGATACACAATTTGTATATTGCATTGTGTTCACCACCCAAAGTCAAATCTCCTTTCGTCGCCATATATTTGACCCCCTTTAGCCTTTCCTACACACTTTCCCTCTAGTAACCACCATAATGTTGTCTGTGCCTATGTTTTCCTTTGTTTGTTTGTCTTGTTCGTCATTTGTTGCTTTCAGTTTTATGTCCCACATATGAGTGAAATCATACGGTTCTTGACTTTTATTGTTGAACTTATTTTGCTTAGCAGGGGATTCTTAAGATGCACACATGTTGTCACAATGGCAGCATTTCATCGTTTCTTATGGCTGAGTAGTAGTCCACTGTATATATGTACCACATCTTCATTATACAATCATGTATTTAGATATACTTCAGTTGTTTCCATGTCTTGGCCACTATGACTAATGCTGCAATAAAATAGGGGTGCATATAACTTTGCAAATAAATTCTTTTTTTTCAGTGAAACTCTCACATTAGAGAATATAATCTAAAAAGTTACTGTATTTGTCCCTGTACTCAGAGGTCCACATTAGCACCTTCAAATTCCATCTAAAACTGTCCAGTTTTCAAAGAGACAAAGTGACACGAATATGGTCTATAGACAGTTGGCTGATTAAATGTTTGGGTCAGTAGAGGTGAAAGCTGGGACCAATGCAAAGAAGAACATTTTTCTAGGCTGATGGAGAAAAGCAATCAGACTCTGAGACATTCGGAAGCTGAATAACACTGGAATATCCAGATTAATAGCAATGGGAATGACAAAAGTCTTGAACCACTTGGTTTGAAAATCATCACTAACTTGAAATAAGTGGGAGAGAAGGAGAATAAATTATCTTTCATATGGGTTGAAGACTCATATTTTGGGAACCTGAGCTCCAGAAATTTTCAAACCAAATCTAAAAATTATAAGTTTATCCTCCACTTAGACATATCAGCAAAATACATCTCTGCACACAAAAATCACAGGACTTCTCAAAAATCAGGAAAATATTACTGTCAAGATTATCATGGAAAATAAACTTCAAATGTAAACACATTAATTTTTGTGTCAACAATAAATCCTGTTGGAAAATAGAAATTCATAAAAACCTTATAGTGTATTAAGTTCTTCTGTGGAAAAATGATTTTCTAAACATTAGGTTTTCACTATTTTCTGCAGAGAGGAAGATTATACCAGAGGGAGAATTGTAATTGAGTTTAGGAATAGATCTGGAAGGAAAGCAGAAAGATGATCAAAGAACAGATTGGTGGAGAGCAATTACATAACAGTGGAAGTATTTACAGTTCCACTGATGCTGTGTTAAAGACAACTGGCCAGTGGGGGAGGGTGGAAGGTGAGGCTGGAGAAGGAAGGGAAAAGGATTTACTGGGTACTTACCACTAAGCTATGTTAAGTTCTTTCTAGACATTATCTCACTTAATTTTTAAAAAATCCTATAATAGTGGGAGTATTGTATTACCCAGGGAGTATTATCCCCAAGTTACAGATAAGCAAATCAAGACTAAAAGTACTAGAGGCTGCATATAAATACAGGGTGGTTGTTTTTTAAAACCCAGTATCCATGCCTTTTCAACTAGACCACCCTAACTCAGGTCGCCTTACATTGAGAACATCTCTGACATACAAAAAACAAAGTTAATTTTAAAAGCCATAGGCAGACCCAAAGAGGCTGAACTTCAATAACAGTGAGGAAATAACATGTTTCACTAGGTCAGCCATGTACAGAGTCATCAGAATTAAGTCACAAGGCATCATCAGAGTACAGGGCCTGTTTTCAAGTCTTCCTATTCGTTTCCACTAGGACCCCACCTTCTAACCCCTCCTCAGATTTCCAGTACAATCTTCCCCAGGAAAATGAGGACAGACATGAACACAAAGTGTGGAAAGTGAATAAGCCGTTCAAAGGCAGACACAAAACATAACACAGTAAATCAAACACCACCAGCCTGCACCTGCAGATCACGTTAATTATACAAATCACGCTGTGGGCTGGAGGCTTTAGGATCACCACCCCCATGTTTTCACTGCATGCCATGCACAGCACTCCAGGGAAAGCCTCCCTTTCTGTTGTAATTTACAGGCTGACTCCCTCACCTGGGTCAATGAGTGGATAAATGAATGAGGAAAAGAAGGAAGGAAGGGAGGGACAGAGGGAGGGAGGGAGGGAGGGAAGAGGGAAGAAGGAAGGGAGGGAGGGAGGGAGGGAGGGAGGGAGGAAGGCAGGGAGGAGAGGTGGGAGGGAGAAAAGGAGGGAGGGAGGAGAAGGGAGGGGAGGAAAGAAGGAAGAAAGGAAAAAAAATTAATCAAGAATTGAGAAAATTCTGAGAACAAAATGACTCAGATATAGATGATATAGACATTTTTAAATCCCATTTCAAATGATGAAAGCCAGATGGTAAATTGTGTTTCCTTAGAAAGAATATATACAGAATTATTTTCCCCAGTAGATAAATAATTCCTTAAACAGAACTTGTTGCCCATAAATGCCACTGTCATAAACTCAAGGAAAGATGTGGACTCCTTACTCTGTCTTTTCCTGAACCTCCTCCCAACACTACCCTGGTCAGGACAGCTGTCAGCAAACCACACTCACTCCTTAGGCCCACACCCAGGTTCTACAATAAGGAAAAATCAGATGTGAGGTGGAAAATGTCTAGGACAAAATAAAAAGAATGTTGGTACCTATCAAACATGGAATCCAAGAATCCAGAGATGAAGGTGCTCATGTAGCCCTGCTCTCTGAGGCATCAGCATGTGCACTGTGGTTGCTAGAGACTAGCACAGGCTGATGCAGATGGACAGCAAGTGTCCAGGGACTGATCTACCGGGACCAGGTACTTGGCTGCACAGAGACTGCAATGCAGAGTGACTGGGAAGGTCTCACCTTGGACGGTGAGCACACACTGAACAGAGGACCAGATGGTCTCCAAAGCCAGGGGACATGGAACAGACAGTATGCAGCCCAGACCTGAGAGTCAACGAGGTCAGCATGTGAAGAAGCAGTTCTGTGAGAAATAAAAAACAGACAGATT
The DNA here is from genome assembly GCF_014108415.1 of Molossus molossus. Taxonomy (NCBI): domain Eukaryota; kingdom Metazoa; phylum Chordata; class Mammalia; order Chiroptera; family Molossidae; genus Molossus; species Molossus molossus. The sequence continues at coordinate 40,711,709 of NW_023425351.1, read as the reverse complement.
TCCTGGCATTATGCTGACAGCTGATGGAACGGGAGAGCACTAACTAGAGAACTGAGATGTTTGCTAATGAGGTAAAGTAAAAAGACAGCTACTGTTCATCAAGTGCCTATTCTGTGCTATGACAAAACACTAAACACACTTTATGTGAAATTGGTTCTTTTAATTTTTCTCAACTGATCCTCCATATAGATGTAGCTATTATCTTTCTGTTTTTACAGATCGGAAAACTGAGGCTTAGGGAGATAAAGCAAATCACTCATGGTCATATATATAATAACAGAAGAATCAGGACTTGAATCCAGGCCCTTTTGATCCCTAAGCACATGGTCTAAGCCTATACTCTTGCATGGGGGTCCCCTCAGTGAGACCAGTGGACTGGGGCTGACTCACTGGAGGATTAGTCCTGTGGAAGGTGGATGCAGACATTTGATGAAGATGATAACAGATGAAATCAAATGACACACACACATAAGACTCCAATGACAAATGTACAATCTCAACCAGACTCATGGACACAGAAAACAGTATGGTCATTTCCAGAGGGAAGGGGGAGGAGGGGGAGGTAGGAGAAGGTAAAGGGGAGATAAATGGTGATAGGAGACTTGACTTGGGGTGGTGAACACACAATACAATATACAGATGATATATGTAGAACCGCACACCCATAACCTGTATAATTTTATTAACCAATGCCACCCTAATAGATTCAATTATAAAAATAAATAAAAATAAACACACACAGCCCTGGTTGCTTTGGCTCAGTGGTAGAGCATCAGCCCAAGGATCAGAGAGTCTCAGGTTCGCTTCTGGTCAAGGGCACGTACCTTGGTTGCAGTTCGTTCCTGGCCCTGGTCAGGGTCGTGCGGGAGACAGCGATTGATGTGTCTCTCTCACGTCGATGTTTCTCTCTCTCTCCCCCCTACTCTATCTGAAAATAAAAATGGAAAAAAGTATCCTTGAGTGAGGATTTAAAAAATAAAATAAAAATAAACACACCCACACAAAACCTGAAAATAGAGCAAATAATTTTTTCTTAAATTCTTCAAATGACACTGGTATTAAAGAGGTTTAAAACATTAGAGATGTCATGTCATTTCCTCAAGGCTTGGACTTCACAAGGACCTAAAGAGAGAGGATAGCTCACTACCCCGACACCCCAGCCAGAGAGGGGAACAGTGTTGATTTACTCATTTTTCAGCCTCAAACCTGAAGCACTTTGAGTCAACTTGCCAATCTAATCTTGGCCAAACGATCTTACTATTTCAGCATTAACTAACAGCACCAGAGCAAGCCTCAGTGCTTAACAGACCACGGGCTTTGCCTGTTAAACAAACAAGCTGACCCAGTGTTTCACAGCCTCCTCCTTCACAGCGTTAAAACTCTTGCTTCATCCCCCCGAGGTTCCCAAATAAGAAAAACAGCCTGTTCGTTATTATGAGCAATAACAATTTCCCCTCCTCTCTAGAAAATGCATGTCATTGCCCAGAATAACGTTTATTTCAAGAATTAGATCACTTCAGACCATAACGCGTAACTGTTCTGGCGGCCTGTGGTTTTTGGAGACCTCACAATCCACTTTGAAAATTTACACACATTTGTCATTTCAGAAATCCTTCTCTTTTGAGTAAGTGAAGGACTTTTCTGAGGACGGTGTCAGAGCCCCTGTCTACTCCCATTTTGGTATGTTCATCATTATCTTCCATTACCAGGCCACAGACACTGTCAGGTTTGAAAACAGCCTCGTTAGGGAAACTAAAATATGAGTCAGGAGGCAAACGAGTTCTGGTGGCGTCTGTGTGTGTCACTTCATTCTAGGCAGTACCTGTGGTATTTCTACAGGGTGGGCAGCAGCTGCCGAGGACATCGTGGGAAGGTTCTAAGGTTCAAAGACCTGGCTGAAGAAAACCCCACACAGTTTCTGCTGAAATAGTTGGATGCCAAAAATCGAGCCACACAGAACACTTGTGTAAAACTCCAAACAGAATGGAAGATTTTCTCTCTCTCCGAACGAGGTGCTAGAGACACTGGTGTACTTGGGGCCTGTATGGATGGATGTCTACAGAAGAAACTTTGAGCAAAGACATTTTGGGGTGGGGGAGGCAGGACTGAGAGCTGTAGTGTACGTTTTGATGACTGAGGCTGAAGAGGCTTTCTTTCCTCTGGTGTTCTTTTATGTGTCTTCATAACCTATCTTTCATGCTTTCCTTCTATGGCATAGTGAACCCCCCCCCCCCCCAATATACCTAGGTTGCCAAACTAAAAAGAATCTCTGCCTTCATGTACTCTATTTAGTTGAAAGACAAGTTTCAACTACTCCGCACAGCAAAATGAGCCAGCAACCTGCCACAGAAGTCAGGTAACAAAAGGCTCCCTTCAGAGCCTGTCAAATCCAGGCCTTGCTGCTCTGTGACCAGATACATCGGTTCCCTGCGCACCTGGGTCCTCTGGCTGCCAGCGAGTTGTTGGCATAACATATCAGGGATCCAGCTGCTATATTTACATTTTAATAGTATTTTGTTTTTATTACTTTTTCTTCTCCCCACACCCCCTTCAGGAGGTCTAAGAAAGGGAGAGACAGTAATAACCAACTTATATAGGGATAGAATCAGCTGTACTACAATTGGGACTAAGAAATCAGAGGTGGGATTTTTTTTAAATAGGACAAATATTTAGGAGGTAACAAATGTATGGTTTGTTTGTTTTTGTACACAGAGAAATTTCCTGCCATCCTATTTTCTGATTATAACATGTACAGTGGAGTAACAGACACCTGTGAGTGTCTGTTGGATTCAAGCTCTGGACACTTTGGGTCAGGTTTGGATAAATCTAAGAAACATCAGAACATATACACGGGGAGAGATTCAGAAAAGGCAACTCAATTTTTAGATTCTTTTACCCCGAGTCAATCTCACGTCTGTCTCTTATGCAAAATGTAATGGTCTATTCTTGGTTTCAAAACTGCTTCCTCACTTTTATTGAAATCCTGAGAGTCTACTGACAGCCACAAATAACCCCTCAAAAAACCACAGGTTCAAGGACTTCAGCCCAATGGACAGACTCTGCTGCCCGAAAACAAAAGGCCTCTGTTAGGTACTGTCAGCTGTATTTAAACTTTGCTTTCCTCCCCATACAATTTTAGGGAAAGTATTTAAGATTTTAAACTGCAGAGGGTGCCTGGGGTACTGGTGGTTATGGTCAGATGAAACAGGCAATGGTTTTTTTTATTTTACCTTCCTCAATACTCAGTGCAGCCATGTGCGTACCTCTGGGGTATATACACCTCTGGAGTGAAGGGATTAGCCCTGAAGGACTGTAAACTGACATTTAGTATTCAGAACAAGAAAAAAAAAAAAAATCAAAGCTCAATTCTATATATTCACACTCACACATTTAGATTTCACCCCATTAAACTGATAATATCTTCAATAAAGAGATAAGGTTCATTTATAATTAGTAATATTTATATTCAGTTAACATGCCAAAGCCCATGAATAAACACAGCTTAGGATCTAAGCTATGATCAAATGATTCTTGTCAACTTCTTCACACTCTCGCATGTTAGCTTAAAAAGAAGTTGTCTCTGCTGGCCATTCAGAACAGATTTAAGTGAATCTGTATAAAATTATCATAAACACTCAGTTGCTAGAGAAAACATTCACAAGCTTTCCGATCCAAGCCATGTTTGGGAAGGGCCTTTCCCCACCCCCTGAAGAAATCGTTTTGATTATATTTTTCTTTCTTTGTTAGAAAACTAATGCCCCTTTTCTCTTAAAACAGAAGAAATTATATTAATCAGGGAAAACTTGGAAAAATAGAAAAAAACAGTCACAACACTATAAATAAGAGATAAGCTTTGTTAACATTGGGATTTTTCTTCAATTCCTTTTTACTATGCCTTTAAATTTCTTTAAGGTGATCCATTACAAGTGCACATTTTCCATTACAACCTAAATATTTACATGTGTTATTTTACAGGCTCTAATTTATAATTGGCAATAAAATAATCCACTACAGAAGGAGATTCCAAGATGACTGGAGAGGAGGTGAAAGCCACAGTCACCTGCTCCGAGCGCAAAACTGGAATTACAGCTAAATTATAGAGCTATCAACCCGAATAACCAATAGAAGGCTAGCTGAACAGGAATGTTATAACCAAGGATTTACAGAAGCCACACAGAGACTGGTAAGAACGGAGGAGACAAGGAAAGGGCTGGCCCCACACCCACTTGCAGTGGCTGAGAAGCCAGAGGGATGTCTCAGTTATAATCTACCCCTCCCTAGGAGTATGGGAGCTCACCCCACACAGATCCCTAACCCAGTGCAATAGAGATGGGAAGAGAAGCCACATAGCATCTGGTGGTGAAAATCTGTGGAGATTCAGTTCACCTGGGAGAGAGGGGTGTTGGCCAGAGACCCTGATGCACCTTCCCAGGGTCATGCACTCCTACTGTTACAGACCAGCCTGGGGAAGCACTGCCTGCTGTTCCAGCCATGGCAGCACCCACCACTCTGTCATGCTTGGGTCCTGTAGAGGGGTCTGCTGGCTGCGCCCAGTGGGGACCTTTAGGGGGCTCTTCTTCTGAAGAAGCTCTTGGCAGAGACCCAGACAGTGACGGAACTGTGTGGCTTTGGGAAGGGGACCATTCTTCCTCACCTTGATCACACACCTGGCATTGCCCCCCCCCCCACACACACACCTGTTGAATCACTTGGCCAGCGCAGCCCTGCTAAGTTCAGTCAAAGAGGGGGATCTGAGAGCCGCGCAGAGCTGGGACTTTCAGAGCGCTGTCTCCCAGGGAGGCTATTGTCTGGGAATCAGACAGGCACGTGCTGGGGTGTGTGGCTACATTGCTAGGGGAACCACTCCTAGCTCCCATGTGAGCTCAGCCTGCTATCCCCAAAAGGGGAAGAAGTACCCGCCCCCTCCATAGGCTTGTCAGCACAACCCCCAATGGGAGACTGGATCTGACCACCCAAGTCCCTGTAGCCCCACCTTGCTGAGCTCAGTTCTGCAGGGAGAAGAAGGTGCTTCGTGGAGCTGGGATATTCAGAGTGTGTATATCTTGGCGGCTGTAGTCTGGGACTGGGACAAGGTGCTTTGCCTCCTCCTGTGGGCTTGGCCAACACCAACCCCAGTGGGAGACTGTTTTTGATCTTTTTTTTTTTTTTAACCCTCACCTGAGGACATTTTTTTCCAGTTTTGTTCAGATAGAGTGGAAGGGAGGGAGGGAGGGAGGGAGGGAGGGACAGAGAGAGAGAGAGAGAGAGAGAGAGAGAGAGAGGGAAACATCAACGTGAAAGAGACACATAGAATGGCTGCCAACCACATGACCAACCAGGGCTGGGGACAAACTGCAACGGAGGTACGTGCCCTTAGCGGGAAACGAACCTGGGTCTCTTTGGACCACAGGCTGACGCTCTAACCGCTGAGCAAAACCAGCCAGGGCTCTTTTTGATCTTTTGACTCAGAGGTCCCAGTGGCTCTGCCCAGCTAAACTTGCTCCTGCAGAGAACTTGAACCTATAACATGCCCCTCCTGTGGGAGCTGGAGTTGGAGATTCTGGCAGAGACTGAGAGGTTTGGCTCTGGAGTAGCGGCTCCTTTTCCCTTATTGAGTGTCTGACCACATGGCCCCTAAGTGGGGGACCCACTAGCTCCATCCTCCAGATCCAGGCTGTGCCACCCTACTAAGCTCACAAGCTGGGAAAGGTCTGTGGGTTGCAGTCAGCCTGGTCCCACTCTACAGACTCTTCAGAAGGTTCTGGGTAAAACAAGGCAAGCTCAAGGGAAGGCATGGTAACTGACAGGTAGGGGTGAATTTCAGGGAGCCTTGGACCTTTTACAGATCTGCCCCCAGCTCTAAGCGGGAGGAAGCTGACACACACAGATCAGCCTCCAGTGCACACCCAGGCCCAGTGTAGACACAGCCAAAAACAGTGACTAGTGTGGTATGTCCAGACAGGTATCCCAAGGCCAGTTACACACAATGTCTAACATCTACCCAAAAGGACCCAGAACCAACACGATCAGTGGTGGGCTTCAGACTACACCTGAGGCTGACCCAACTAAAACTCAAAAGACTCTACCAAAACACTACTAGGTCTAATAAATGAATTTGGCAAAGTATCAGGATACAAATTTGACATTCAGAAATCTGTGGCATTTTTACACACCAGTAATGAATTATCAGAAAGAGAAATTTAAAAAATAATACGTTTTTAAAAAAATTTCTCACCTGAGGATATTTTTCTATTCATCATCAGATAGGGTGGAAGGGAGGGAGAGAGAGAGAGAGAGAGAGAGAGACAGAGAGAAACATCGATGTGATAGAGCCACAATGACAGATTGCCTCCTGCACGACATGACCAGGGCCAAGAATAAACTGCAACCGAGGTATGTACTCTTGACTGGAATCAAACCAACGACTCATTGGTCTGTGGGCCAACACTCTAACCGCTGAGCCAAACCGGCCAGGGCAACAATCCCATTTACTATTGCAACAAACAACATAAAAGGTATGTAGAAATAAATTTATAAAAGACCTGTACTCAGAAAATGATGAGATACTGAAGAAAGAAATTGAAAAAGACAAATAAGTGGAAGCATACATTGTGTTTATGGACTGGAAGAATTAACATAATTAAAATGTTCATATTACCCAAAGCAATGTATAGGTTCAATGCAATTCTAGTTGAAATATCAATGATATATTTCACAGGGAGGTAAAATTTTTAGATAAAATATTCTAAAAATTTATGTGGAACCAAAAAGACCCTGATTAGCCTAAACAATCTTGCAGAAAACAAACCAAAGTTGGAGTGAATCATACTAACTGATATCAAACTGTACTACAAGGCCATTATAATCAAAACAGCCTCGTACTGGCATAAGAACAGGCATATATATAGATCAATGGGAAAAAACAGAGATCCCAGAAATAAACCTTCTTCTCTTTGGTCAATTAATATTTGACAAAGAAGGCAAGAACATACAATAAAGAGTCTCTTCAATGAATGGTGTTGGGAAAATTGGACAGCTACGTGCAAAAAAAAAAAAAATTTGAAACTAGACCACCAATTTATATTATACACAAGAATAAACTCAAAATGGATAAAAGACTTAAACTTAAGTCACAAAATGATAAAAATTCTAGAAGAAAACATAGGCAATATAATCTCAGACACCTCTCATAGCATATTTTTGCCAATATATCTCCTTGGGCAAGGGAAACAAAGGAAAAAATGAACAAATGAGAGTACATCAAACTAAATAGCTTCTGCACAGCAAAAAAAACCCCCAGCATCAAAATGAAAAGGGAACTCACTGTATGGGAAAACATTCTTGCCAATGATACATCTGATAAAGGATTAATTTCCAAAATATATAAAGAACTTACATAAGTCATCACCAGGAATACAAATAGCCCAATTAAAAATGGGAAAAGGATCTGAATAGACACTTCTCCAACGAGGACATATAGATGGCCAACAGACATATAAAAAAATGTTTAATGTCACTAATCATCAGAGAGATGTAAATTAAAACCAGAATGAGATATCACATCACACCTTTCAGAATAGCTATCATCAATAAATCAACAAAAAAACAAGTGCTGACAGAGATGTGGAGAAATGGGCACCCTTGTGCACTGTTGGTAGGAATGCAGACTAGTGAAGCTACTATATAAAGCAGTATGAAATTTCTTCAAAAAATTAAAAATGGAACTGCATTATGTATGGCCCACATATCTCACTTCTGGGAATATGTCTTAAGAAAACAGAAACACTAATCTGAAAGAATATAACCACCCCTATGTTCATTGCAGTGTTATTTACAATAACCACAATCTGGAAACAGCCCAAATGCCCATCAGCAGATGAGTGGATAAAAAAACTGTGGTACTTGTTTCTTTTGTTGTGCAGAAGCTTTTTAGCTTGATGTAGTCCCATGTATTGTTTTTTCCCTTTGTTCCTCTTGCCTTAGGCATTGTATCAGTGAAAATTCTGCTGTGTGTGATGTCTGAAATTTTGTTGTCTACCTTTTCTTCTAGGATTTTTATGGATTCACGAGTCACATTTAAGTCTTCTATCCACCTTGAGTTTATTCTTGTGTATGGTGTAAGTTGGTGGTCCAGTTACAATTTTTTGCATGTAGATGTCCAGTTTTCCCAACACCATTTATTAAAGAGGCTGTCTTTATTCTGTTGCATGCTCTTGCCACCTTTGTCAAATATTAATTGAGCATAATGTCTTGGGTCAATTTCTGGGTTCTCTATTATGTTCCATCAAAATGGAAAGGGAACCCACTATATGGGGTGGGGGCATATTTGCCAACAATACATCAGATAAGGGGTTAATTTCCAAAATATATAGAGTGCTCATACAATTCAACAAAAGGAAGACAAAGAACACAATTAAAAAATGGGCAGAGGACCTCTCCAAACAGGACATACAAATGGCTAAGAAACATATGAAAAAATGCTCAATGTCACTAGTCATCAGAGAGATGTAAATTAAAACAACTATGAGGTATCACCTCACACCTGCCAGAATGGATGCCATCAACAAATCATCAAACAAGTGCTGGTGAGGGTGTGGAGAAAAGGGGACTCTAGTATACTGCTGGTGGGAATGCAGACTGGTGCAGCCACTATGGAAAACAATATACTGTTTCCTCAAAAAAATTAAAAATGGAACTGTCATTTGACTCAGTGATCCCACTTCTAGAAATATACCCTAAGAAGCTCGAAACACCAATCAGAAAGAATAATATGTACCCGTATGTTCATACGAGCACTATTTACAATCGCTAAGATCTGGAAACAGCCCAAGTATCCATCAATAGATGAGTGGATAAAAAAGCAGTGGTACATTAACACAGTGGAATACTATGTAGCTGTAAGAAAGATCTCTTATCCTTTGAGATGACATGGAGGGACTGGAGAGCATAATGCTAAACAAAATAAGCCAGTCAGAGAAATACAAGTATCTCCTGATCTCACTTATTTGTAGAATCTAAAGAACAAAATAAAGTGATGAACAAAATAGACCCTGAGACATAGAAGTAGGGTTCAGACTAACAAACTTCAGAGGAGGGGTTAGAGTGGGGGGAGGAATAAATAAACCAAAGAACTTATGCATATAAGCATAACCAATGGACATAGACAACCATGCTGGGGGGGGGGGGGGTTGGGAGGAGGTGTCAGTGGGGGAAAAAGGAGGAACATCTGTAAGAAAAATAAATTAATTAAATAAAATAAATAATTTTTTTTTTTTTTTTAAAAGCTGTGGTACATTTACCAAGGGAATACTACTTGGCCATTTTTTAAAAAAGGAAATCTTACCTTTTGCGACAACATGGATGGATCTGGAGATTATTATACTAAGTGAAAAAACCAGTCAGATAAAGACAAATATGATATGATCTCACTTATATGTGGAAACTAATGAACAAAATAAACTAATGAACAAAATAGAAATAGAGGTATAGATATATGGAATAGACTGACAGTTGTCAGAAGGGAAGGGCATTGAGGGAGTGGATGAAAGAAGGTAAAAAGATTCATCAAAATACATATATACCTAACACAGAGACACAGACAACAGTGTGGCGATGGCCAGAGGTAAAATGGGGTGAGGGTAGGTGGAGGTGGGCAAAGGAGCGAGGAATTGGGCATGGTAAGAGACTTCGTTTGGTGTGATGAGCACAAGATACAGTATGCAGATGATGTTTTATCGAGTAGTACACTTGAAACCTTTATGGTTGTGCAAACCAATGTCACCCCAATTAATTCCATAAAAAATAAAAGCACAAAATATTCCATGATAAGGATGAAGCATAATTTAACTGTTCTTTACTTGTTATACTTTTCATTTATTTCCAACTTTTAATATTACAAACATTGTAATGACTTGCCTTGAACATAAAGCTTTTTTAGATATTTGAATTTTTTAAGGATATATTATGAGAAGTAGAATTGGTTAAAGGGTAATTTTAAGGCTCTTGATATATATTGCCAACTTGCTCTCCAAATAGTTGGTATTCAATCATAATACCATAAACAGTGTATGGATGTGCCTTTCTGTTGTGCTCTTACAAATATTTTCAGGTTTGTTTAATCATTAATTAAAAAGACAAAAATGTTATTTCATTGTTTTGAGTTACATGTATTTGCTACTGTGATTTAACATTGCCAATATTTTAAAAATTGTTTGGAGGCTTTGCTCATTTATTTATTGCAGTCCTGGAGCTTCTTTATTATTGGTTAATGTTTTATGTATTAAGGATACCATTGGTCATTATTTCATTGGAATTCCTTCATGTATTTTGATTAAATTCTATGACCGCACTATCTGTCCTGTTCAATCCTCAGTCTTCCGGCTAACGTTTCAAAGGATGGCATTGGATTTCACAAAATGAATTAGGAGAATTAAAGAAGAAGATATAAGAAGAGTTCATTCTAAAATGTAATTCCATCTTTAATATTATAAATTCAACATTGCTATTTCTCAACACATCAAAAATCCTTCCTAAGTCTGAGTAATCAATATATCCTAAATCATAGTGATAATGATAATCAACACAATAGCTTAAAACAGAGTGATGAGGTTTAAAGTAGATGCTTCAGAAATGCCCCCTAATAATGAGAATTATTTTCTTTCCATTTGGTTAATCATAGTGAGTAACAGTGCAATTTTAAAGGCTATTTCCAAGCAGAGGTTGTCAAAATGCACCGAGACTTTCTCAGGTCCTTACTGCATCCTTCATTTGTCAAATTCATTTGGCAAAACAGGCAGATGACTATAGATGACTCTAGGTAGCCACCAGAGAAATGGAACAGAGGTAAATAACTCCACAGAGGGAATCCAGTGATGAGGTGCAGCAAAACCAGTTACAGCAGAAGGGGTCAAGACCCCCAAGCTTCAGGAGGTGTAGATAGATGTGTATAAGTATATAGTGTGTAGAGTCCTAGGAAGTGAAGTCAAAGAATTGCAGACCAATTGTACCTCACTTAAAACAGAAACCTTAGGTTTAAAACAAAAAGTATACATGTGCTTTGAGGTAGTTCAAAATGTTTTAATATTTTCTCAGTTGATCCTCCCCCAAATTGTGTGTATTATTATATTAATCTTATTGATACAATAGCTAAGAGCACTTCATTAAGGTGTCCACAAGAGTAGAAGTTTTAGTTTGGGAAGAAGGGAATCTACGTCAGACCTATAGACTGTTGAGACCATTCAGCTCTGTGACTTCAATGATTCTTAGGCTGGCTACTACCCTCCTTCTCTGGTTGAATTATTGGTTTTCAGTTACTCCAGAAATTCTGCCATATCTAAATTCTTGAGTCATACAACATTAATAAAACACAATCTTTCCCCTCAAGTGTTCGGTGAAAATTTGGGAACAAATAGCTAATTTTTTGGTAAATAGCTTTCATCGTTCTGTCCTTCAGGATGACCTCAATCACTGTCTGCTGACATAAGGAAACCTCCATGGAGGACTACCTAGGGGTAACTACAATAAAGGAAGCTTGTCCATAATCTGAAGCTCTTGCCTCAAGTAAAAGTCTGCCTTCTGTAGATGACTCTTCTGCAACCTCAACAGAAAGCTCAACCTGTTTTCTTGCCCCAGCCTTACAAAATTCAAAAGTAGGATCAGCATCTGCTTTCAAGAGAAAGACATAAAAGTAGAGAGGAAATGCTCATCTTTTAGAACCGACTGGGCAACTTGGGGAGACCTTCAAGTTCTGGCAACAGACAATTCTTAGGGTTCTATTCAAGGCAAGTAAAGTCTATGCCTCAGAAACCCTGAAGGGTTTCTGGTTCCCCAGGAATATATAATAGGGGTAACTAGGCTGGTTGAGAGAGTACTTATGATTATGCAACCTGGATGATCTTGGCCACATGTAGATCTGAAAATGTGAAACATCTGTGAAACTCCGAATCATCTGTCTAAGGATCAAGGTCAGTATTCTAGAATGCAACTCCACAGGAGAAAAACTGCTGATAAAGACTGTGGGAAGTCCCAGTAGCTTTCCTAAAGACTTCTCTTTTTCATCAAAGGTATCAGAATAATGCTTATGAATCCAGGCTCAGAATTAGACTGACTTTGTTAGAAATCTAGGACAGCCCTGGCCGGTTTGGCTCAGCAGTTGGAGTGTCGACCTGCGGTCCAGAGAGACCTGGGTTCGGTTCCCGCTAAGGGCATGTACCTCGGTTGCAGTTTGTCCCCAGCCCTGGTTGGGTTGTGTGGGTGGCAACCACTCGATGTGTGCCTTCTACATCGATGTTTCTCTCTCTCTCCCCCTCTCACTCTATCTGAACAAAAAAGAAAAAATGTCCTCGAGTGAGGATAAAAAAAAAAAAATCTAGGACACACCACTGATCATACTATCTAAAGCTGCACAACCTTGAGCAAGTAACTCAGTTTCTTTAAGTCTGAAGGTCCTCATCTGGAAAAAGAGGCTTATATAGTAGTACTAGTATCATGGGGATATTGTCAGGAGGGGATATTGTCAAGATTAAAGGAGAAAATCTTATAAAGTGTATAGTAGATAGTAAGTATCCAGTTGTTATGCTAGTATTATTATGTGCTGCTTTATAGCCGATCATTTGTCCCACAGACTATTCTTATTACTTGCAAAAAGTTTCCTGATAGATATAGTTTTGGATTTTCCAGAAAACAACAAAGATAGCAGCAAACTAAAATGAGTGAGGCCAGTACACTGACTACATGAGAAGTGACAGCAGGAAAACAACTAAATCAATATAGAGAAAAGTTTTATCACAAAACATGCAAGAATAAACCACTAGTAATTAGCAAAAGCATAAGTGCTACTTCATATCTTCCCACTCGAGAAAGCAAACATTTTGCCCTTGATGTTCTTTAGCTTCACTATAATGTAAACAGAAGTTTCTAAAATGTAATCTTGCTTGGCATTCTTTAAACTTTTTTGAATATGAATACTCATGTCTTGTCTTAATTCTAGAAAATATTCAGAAATTTTCTCTTGTTTTCTCCTAATGGAATAACTTAATTATGTATAATAGACTTTTTAATTAAATTTATTGGGGTGACATTGGTTAATAAGATTATATGGGTTTCAGATGTATATTTGTATGATACACGATCTCTATATTATATTGTGTGCCACCACCCAAAGTCAAATTATCTTCTGTCACCATATATTTGACCCCTTTTACCCTTTACTGTCCCCTTCCCTCTGGTAACACCATATTATTGTCTGTGTCTATGACTTTCAGTTTTATATCCGACATATGAGTAAAATCATATGGCTCTTGGCTTGTTCTGACTGACTTATTTCACTTATAATAGTCTCAAGGTCCATCCTTGTTCTCACAAATGGCAGTATTTCACCTTTTCTTGTGGCTGAGTAATATTCCACAGTATATATGAACCACAACTTCTTTATAAAATCATCTATCGAAGGACACTTTGGTTGTTTCCATGTCTTGGCCACCACGAATAGTGCTACAATGAACAAAGGGGTGAATATATCTGTGAATACATTTTTCAAGTTTTTTTTTGGTAGATACAAAGAAGAGAGATTTCTGAGTCATATGGTAACTCTATTCTTAATTTTTTGAGGAATCACCATACTGTTTTTCACATTTTACATTCCCACTAACAGTGAATATGAATTCCTTTTCCTCCACAACCACTCTCCAATGCTTATTATTACTTGTCTTGATAATAGCCATTCTAACAGATGTGAGGTGGTATCTTCAAATTATACCACAAAGCAACAATAATCAAAACAGTATGGTATTTGCAGAAAAACAGACACAAAGACCAATGGAACAGAACTGAGAGCCCACAAATAAAACCACAAATATATGGGCAAATAAATTTGACAAAGGAGCCAAAAACACACCACGGAGAAAAGAAGGCCTCTTCAATAAATGGTGCTGGGAAAATTGGAAAGCCACAGGCAAAAGAATAAAACTAACTACAGTTTGTCCTCATGTACAAAAATTAATTCATATGTATCAAAGACTTAAATATAAGATCTGAAACAATAAATTACATAGGAAAAAAAGGTACTAAACTCATAGACCTTGGTCCTTGAGAAAATTATATGAATTTGATCCCAAAGGCATTGGAAGTAAAGGCAAAAATGAATGAATGGGACTATATCAAATCAAAAATCTTTGACAGCAAACGAAACTGCCAAAAAAAATCCCCCCAAATGGCAACCATTTGAATGGAAGATGATATTTGCAAACAACAGCTTTGATAAGGGGTTAATAACCAAAAATATATGAAGAACTCATACAACTAACCACCAAAAGAACAAACAATTCAATTAAAAAATAGGCAGAGGACCTGAACGGACACTTCTTCCAAGAAGACATACAAATAGCCATCAGATATGTGAAAAGATGCCCAGCTTCACCAGTTATGAGGGAAATGCAACTCAAAACTACAATGAGATACCCCCTCACACTTGTTAGAACTTTTTATATTTCAAAATCTTTAATATTTTAAATTATCTTTTCTCTCTTTTATACAATTTGGTAATTTTCTAATTTATATGCTATAATTCATACAGTCTCTCTTTGACAACATTCATTCTGTTGAGATTTTTAAAACTCTAAATAACTATACGTTTTTATTTCCAATAATTTTAATTGGCTTTCTCTATATCTGCACATTCTAATTTCATTACCACTTAGTTCTTATTTCATAAACTCCCCCTTTTTTAAAATAATGGATGCTATTCATTCTTTCATTTTCTTAAAAAGATTTTAAACATACTTGTTTCGTATTCTCAAGCCCCTTGCATCGTAATCAGCCACACTATGACGGGGGTAGCATAGCATGCCATAACAGATATGAACTCAGGCTGCTAGACAGTGTAAGGAAATGTAGGACTGAGGGGACAGTATAAGCAGAAGAATAAAGGTGATAGAGATTATGTGAGAAATCCACCACATAATTTCCATTTTTCTCAAGAGGGATTTTTAATAATATTAAGAAAAAATGTTAAGTCCGTTTAAGAAATATGCTGTTAGGATATATGATAAATGGCTTGCTTTACAAATTCAAAATGCTGACTATTCCCAGGTAATCTTATTATCTATTGCTTAGCAAGAGATTGAGACTTAATACTCTTTTCAATAACTGTGGTTTGAATGGATGAATAAAGAATAGATGGAAAAAATAAAATGATGAATCTTACAAATGGAAAGATTTAGTCAAGCCTTATGATATAATTAATATCATATCTCTTCAAATCCAAGAGCATAATTTTTACATTTAATATTTGAAAAATTAGAACAGTCTTATGATCAATGTATACATTCACTGAGAAATATATTTTTTCTCTTGAAAATCTCATATCAAAGATGCATCTTTCAACTAATATTATTTGGAATTAAAGAAACAGAACATTATAATATCATTCTGAGAAGGTTTTATATACTGAATAAAAACAAATAGCCCTGGCCGGTTTGGCTCAGCGGTTAGAGCGTCGGCCTGCGGTCCAGAGAGACCCGGGTTCGGTTCCCGCTAAGGGCATGTACCTCGGTTGCAGTTTGTCCCCGGCCCTGGTTGGTCGTGTGGGTGGCAGCCACTCGATGTGTCCCTTTCACATCGATGTTTCCCTCTCTCTCTCTCTTCCTCTCTCTCCCTCCCATTCTATCTGTGCAAAAAATGGAAAAATGTCCTCGGGTGAGGATAAAAAAAAAAAAAACAAATAAAAAAAAAACAAATAAAATAACAACAATTTGGAAATTTTAAATGAAATGGGAACAACAGAGACAAATCCCTAACTAAAACGAATAGGTTATGCTACACTATTAAGTCAGCAACAATTTGAGCTTGGTCAAAACCAGAGGAAAATTAAATTATAGGTCTTGAACTCTTTGGAGGAAAAATAACCTTTTCCTAGCTCCCTTGGGTTTGTCCTTACGAGCAACTTTGACTCTTCTAGCTGAAGTGAGTTTTCTAATAAACCAGTGAAACTATGTTTATGAGTTTATTCTACCCAGATAAGAGGACCTTAATTGGTAGAGAAAAAACCAGAAGGGCATTGTGAATACTTTTGATCAAAACTGAGGTATGTTTCAGAGAAAATTTTCCCTCGAGGCTAAGAAAACATTTGAAGAGGCTTTCCAAACAGAAAATCTCAGATAAAAGGATGCAGTCCAGAATTATGATGCAGCTATAAATTCTGATTCTCTTATACCTTAGCAAGACTAAAGGTGATGGATGGGAGATCAGGGACCTTTAACAAACAAGGCCATTGGCTCCTCTTGGTAGAACATTTCCAGATGTTTAGCCTACCTTATTTCACTAGTAGCATACTAACTGCTTTGCTCTAGTCAATAAACCAACCAAGGCTCTGGGGGAAAACATTAAAGTCTGAAAAAAAACTGTCAGTCAACCTCATTCAATGTTATGACCTAATGGTTTAATAATTATTCTTTGTGAAGAGCTGGAAAAATAGGCATAAAAAAATCACAAAGATAAATTTTATATGAGATAAGCAACTGTTAAAAAGAGGAATCAATTATAGAATAAAGTGTGAAGGAACTGAATATATGTGGCATTTCATCTTTTCTTGTGTGTGTGTGTGTGTGTGTGTGTGTGTGTATATATATATATATATATATATATAAAACACTAAAATATTAAAAACCCTATTCATAAATATCCTAGGTACGGATATGTTTTGAACCCTAAAATATATTTTCCTAAAGACTCCTAAGTTCAAATTAAATTCTAACTTAAATTTGTTAGGATAAGACAGATTTTATGCCTTGTCTACAGGTATCACCCTGTGAAAATAAAAGCTGAACCTGGAAACTTATCAAATAGGATCATGGAAAAATAAACACTTCAAGATGAAAGGACTTTGAAGGTCACATAATCTAAAACCTTTCCTGGTAGACAAAGCCCTTGTGCAACTCTGGGACCCAATGATTCTGTAGACTGCTATTAAAGAGCCCCTGGCCACCAGCTGGTCCCTTTCC
This sequence comes from Molossus molossus, assembly GCF_014108415.1. Taxonomy (NCBI): domain Eukaryota; kingdom Metazoa; phylum Chordata; class Mammalia; order Chiroptera; family Molossidae; genus Molossus; species Molossus molossus. The sequence goes on along the minus strand of NW_023425351.1, from coordinate 40,694,712 downwards.
TCTCCTTCACAGTCAAATGCCCTGAGGGAAAGATTAATGCTTCATTATCTCCACATCCTCACTTCCCGTTCTCACCTCAACTCTCTGTGACCAGACTTCCACTTTCCGACTCTATTGAATCTATTATTGAAATCATCAATAACCCCCACTTCCTAATTCCTTAAAACTCATTTTTGTCCTTTTCTTTTTTATTTGTGTTTGGCACTTGACACTGTGCCTATTCTTCCTTCACATACCTCCCTGGTACTTTTCTACTTCTCTATTACTTCTTTTTTACCCTAAGTTTTATTATTATTTTTAAATTAAATTTAGTGAGGTGACATTGCTTAATAAGATTACATAGGTTGCAAGTGTACATTTCTATGATACATGATCTATATATTGCACTGTATGCCCACCACCCAAAGCCAAATCATTTTCCATCACTATGTATTTGGCTCCCTCACCCTACACTATCTCCCCACCCCCCTTTCTTCTGGTAACCACCACAATGTCGTCTGGGTCTGTGAGTTTCAGTTTTATATCTGACATATGAGTGAAATCATATGGTTCTTGGCTTTTTCTAACTGACGTAGCTCACTTAGCACAATATTCTCAAGGTCCATCAATGTTGTTGCAAATGGCATTTCATCTTTTCTTATGGCTCAGTAGTATTACATACTATATATGTATTTTTCTTTAATTCTACTTATTCTGGATTTCATAGTTCTTTTTATTGTTTGTAATTGAATGCTTATGCTCATGAGTATAAATCTTTTATTTTCTAGTGTATTTGTTTGATGTCATAAATTACCCTTTGGGCATTGCTATTGCTGCAGTCCACAACCTTTGATATATTTTATTTTTATTTCATGTAGTTCAAACTAACTTTTTTCTCTTGAGAGTTCTTTGATTTCATGTGTTATTGAGAACTTGTGTTGTTAAATGTTCACATATTTGGGGGCTTCCCAACTATCGTCCTGTTAGTGATTTCTAGATTAATGCCTGTGCTATGAGAGCATATTTTGTATAATTTCTGTTCTTTCAGATTTGTTAAGGTATGTGTTTTCCCCCGCGCCAGAGAATTTTTATATCATAATTTGACAGGTCATGATGGTATTTCTTTACTAACTTATACTCAAGTGTCTTTTACATTATATAAAGAAAATAACTTCTTAACTCTTTAAATAAAGCACATGCTAAAGATTCTCAGACTATACCTCTTGACTTTTGCATTGAGGCAGAGATTAGTTGGTAACTTCCCAAATTGAGATAGCTAATAAGTGGTGAAGCTGGTATTCAAACCTAGACATTCTGACTCAAGAACCTAAGGGTCTTAACCATTATGCTGACTAGTTATCAAGATCTGTACAGTTTAATTCCTCAAAATTTTTCAAATATGTCTTTTCCGCTTCATCCTTACAGCTATCGCTATATCTAGACCCTTACTATTCATCAAACCAGATGTAAATTCTATGAAGGCCAGATCACCTGTGCCTGTATTTATTAATGTCTCCTGTGCTTAGTAATTATTAGCATTCTGTATAGTCTTAGTAAGTTTCTTTCTTTCTTTTTTTCTCCTCTCTTGAGGACATTTTCTTGCATTTATCTTCAGATAGAGTGGGAAAGAGAGAGAAACATCGATGTGAGAGAGACACATCGACTGTTCGCCACCCACACAACCCCAACTGGGGCCGGGGACAAACTGCAACTGAGGTATGTGCCCCGAGCAAGAACTGAACCCGGGACTCTCTGGTCCATGGGCCAACACTCTAACTGCTGAGCCTAACCGGCCAGGGCAGTCTTAGTAAGTTTCTGAAGAAGAAACAAATAAAGTATTTTCACCACAGGTAGATAGCCATATACTTTACTCTCCAAACATGGAAAGCTTTGAGGCTGAAACAGGGCATTATAATTACTCTGGGTCAACAGGAATAAATCCAGACAAACAGACATACCATCACCCTGGTAATTGGGCTACCTATGTATGTCAGATTTTTTTTTTTTTTTGGCTCAACACCACTTTCTCCTTCCATACTCTCTCTGGTATCATAGGGGTTTGAAGCCTGGGAACTACAATTCATGGACTCTTTGCCAGTAGTGTTATGGGGTTAGATGAAAACAGTGAGCTTCATTCATGTGAGATTTCAAAGACACAATATAAATAGAAAACATCATTACTGCTTTGAGGTGGATAGTCACATGGGCCCTGGTAGATAGCATATGTGAGCTTTTGCCAACAGCTTCCAAATATCTTCCTACAATCACTCACTCTGGTGCTGTGGGCCACTGAAAGCACTGGTGACAGTTTTCCTTAGCACCTGTACTTCATGATTTTCTGAATATTAGTAGCTGCATCCCTGGTCTTCCTTCTCCCAGACCTTCCACCATGCTTATGGGTCCCTTTATTTGTAAGTTAATTAACCCTAGCTGCCTCAACAAACAAAACTCTCAAAATCTCAGGGTCTTAGTTCAGTAAGTTGACTTTTTGCTCATGCAAAGTCCAATGCAGGTTAGCGAGAGCTCTCCTCCATCTGGTGACTCAGAAAACCAGAATACTTTTATCTTTTTATGTCCATCTTTTTATATAGCTTCTAGGGTTGCTTCCAGGGAAAGTCAGGGGTTGGAAAATACATACAAGTTTTTAACCATTTTAGCCATGGGAAATTAATACGCCACTTCCCCTCACAGTCTTTTGGCCAGGACCATCATAAGGTCCCAACTAACAGCAAGAGAGGATGACAGAACAACAATACAATGTTTGATAAGCATTAACTCTTTTATTCATATGCTTTAATTCCTTAAATTAAATCTCTTCCTGCTTAAAATATTTAGAGTAGTTTCTATTCTTATCGATATGTCATAAAAGAATGCATAACTATAAAACCTAAATATGTTGACTTTATGAAAAGGCATTAATCATTTGTTTCCACACTTAAATGTGCAAATATTAGTTTTACCATGTATGTATATAACTGTATTATATAAAATTTTACATACATGCTTGTTTAGCTCATCTACATATTGATAGATTTCATTTGTATTTATAGATTCAATAGTAAAGACTAAATTAGGCTTAATGTCTTTTTTTTTTTCAAATTTTTTTCCTTTATTGATTTTAAATAGAGAGAGAGAAAGGAAGGAGAGAGAGATAGAAACATTGATGAGAGAGAGCATTGATTGGCCCCCTCCTGCATGCCCCACACTGGGGATCAGGCCCACAACCTGGGCATGTGTCCTGACTAGGAATCAAACCAGTTACCTCTTGGTGCATGGGTTAACGCTCAAACACTGAGCCACACTGGCCAGACTAGAGTTAATGTCTTAAATGAGAAAAACAACAAATATTTGTTGATATGTAACCTATTTATACATGTGTCTGTCACTGCTTTACATTAAAATGATCTATATTTTTTAGTGAATGATAATGATACTTCAGAAATTTATAAAGATACAGGACTGTCATCTATTGAACCTAGAAAGACCAAGGACCACATCATTATTCTCTTGATGATGCATAGGTTGTGTTAAAGTAAGCAAGAGTAGATGTGAAATAGGACACCAAGTCCTGAATTTGGTAATCATTATATTTTCACATAAAATTATTAGTGTCTGTTTAGCTCCTATCCAAGAAATAAAAACACATATACAAACCCACTCCAGTAGCACAATATCTTAAAACATTTATATTAACATGATTATAGAAGTTGATGCACCGTGTATACTGTGCCAGCCCTTCATCTTTTCCTTTTGAAGAGGATATTCAATGGACAGGCACTTGTTTCCATCTCAATGATTATGGTGAAGGTGAGTTAATTTCCAGGGATGATGTATAGTCAATGCAGGTAGCAGAGATAGCCTACCTCACAGGCAACATTCAATTCCTGCCTGAACTGAAATATTCATCACTGTGTTCTGCCTCTTCATGGCTCTGTCAACAAATGAAGGTCATATTACTCCCTCCAATTTGTGTTAACAGGACAAATGAGTACAACAAGCAATCTGAGAGGTGAATATGAATCGAGAGGAAGTACTTCAGGTGAGCCATTATAGGACTGAAGTCTAATTCTGCCACTTTTCATGTAGGCTAACTAATGAAAAAGGAATGAAGGGAAAGTGAGTGGACACTCGTCCGTTATTAAATGCTTACTCTGGGTCAGATTCTGTGCTCAATAATTCCACATATATTTTCTTACTGATTTATCATAACATCCCTTGAAGTAGACAACATTGTTTTCCCTATTATGTAATAAGAAGGCCTGACTGTGTCATTTACAGTCTCAAAAACTTTGAGCAAAGTTTTTTGCCTCTCTTGGCCTCGATTTTCTCATCTGCTAAGTGAGAATAAAAATACCTACTGTACAGATAGGTATTCTATACACATATAATTATGTATTCAACATTTCCCTTCCCTACTAGACTGTCAGCTACATGAAGCTTTCAGAAGCACACCTGTCTGATGCCAGTGTTCCTCTTTCCTCCATGCTCAGAGCCTACCTGTAGGAGGGGCTTTAAAATAAGAGCTCAGCTGAACAATTTCAATCCTCCTCAGAAATGTACTCTTACGCAGGAAGAAGCCACATGTATATAGTACCATCAGAAGCTTATCTTTGCCATGAAAATACTCATGCATCAAAGACCAAAGAAGAAAATTGTAGAAAAGTGGCCAGTGATGATAACAGAGGTAACCTTACTGCTGATGACTGCTGGCACACATGCATCAAGGCACATTGGTCAGACCTGTGTAAAGATCAAACCCATCCACTTTGGATGCCAGGTACTAGACGAGGAAAGAATCTACAAGGAAATACCATGAATTTTTGAAGTTACTCACTTATAACCAAAGGTCAGTGGTTGGTTTCTGTTGATTCACTGTGGGTCTTATGCTTCAGCTCCTTCTCAATCATAAAGAATGAAAAATGGAAAATGAAAAACTACCACCTTCTAGAAAGCAGAATAGCATCATCAAAGATAATGAGAATCATAATAATAGCTTATAATAGCTTTAAACATTTCCCTGTCACTATGTCAACTGACAATGAGTATAGTACATTCCTTACTATGGGCCAAGTTCTGGAGATACTGTAGTAAACAAGACATATAGACCCTGTCCTCATGTAGCTGACAATCTAGCAGTGGAGGAAATGTGAAAGAAATCATTATATGTGTGAAGAATATCTAGGTGCAGTGGAGGGAATATTCATATTTAAAATGAGACATTTGAACCTGGGATTGTTAAGAGTCTTTGAACAATGTTTTCAAAACAGTAAGTGGCACAGTCAGGCCTCAAACCTTGGTCTTTATACTTCTAGGCTAAAGTTCTTTCTATATTGCTATACTACCTGGCTTCCTGTCTCTAAGAACCCCTTTTTATCAACTGAAGGTTGAATATGGTGAATATAAATGAGGATGTGAAAAGATGAAATAGATTACAATGGATTCTGGAAGAGGTCTTCCCTTTTTTAAATTTATTTATTTATTTTTTATCCTCACCTGAGGACATTTTCCCATTTTTATTCAGATAGAGTGGGAAGGAGAGAGAGAGAGGGAGAAACATCGATGTGAAAGGGACACATCAAGTGGCTGCCACCTGCACGACCCAACCAGGGCCGGGGACAAACTGCAACTGAAGTATGTGCCCTTAGCGGGAACCAAACCCAGATCCCTCTGGACCACAGGCCGACACTCTAACCGCGGAGCCAAACCAGCCAGGGCGAGGCCTTCCCTTTCTTGACTTCAAACCAACAGGACTATTAGTTTAGTAGAGGTTTTAAAAAGGAGCTAGAAAGCATGTCTATGCATTGCACTATGATTTCCAAAAGCTCTTTTGCTTAGCATAATGATGGTCTTTATTAGCTTCCTTAAAAGTTTATCAGGACATCTGTGACTTTCTTAGGAGTCACCTATCACCCAACCAGTATATGTCTATGTTAAATATGTACCATAATATCAATCCTGTGGTTTCCATCTCTCCTAAAATGGGAGCTTTAGATGAAACTGAATCTCAAAACTATAACATGGCAAGGCCTTTGGGAGACTTCTAACCCAACATGATAGAAACTATCTCTTGCTTGAACTGTCTTTGAAGATAAGGGATAAATGGAAATGACTGCTGATACAGGTGTAGAAAATGTTTTACCACTGAAGACTGATTCTTAGGAAGATCAGAACATCTGTGCATTTGAGTTCTGTGTGCTTGGGTCCCTCTCTCCAACTTCTTCTGCCTTCCCAATGGAAGACTGTTGAACATGCCCAAGTTGGAAACCCACTATTTTCTTAGCCTGGAAGTAGGTCCTGGGAGGACTACAGTGAAAAAGACAAAAATTTGGATATTTGGGAGCCTAGCCTGGCTAGGAAATTGAGATCAAACCAGAAACAGAATAAAAATGGCCCTGAAGGAGTCCAGAGAAAGAAGAGGTTAATTTGGGCTGAAAGAACTATAGAACCTTCACTTTGGAAATGGGTTTGGGCTGAATGTTGCAGGATGTGATGGTTTTGAATAGAAGAGTCGAAGGAGATGGGCAAATTAGCAGAGCACACAGCATCAGCAAAGGTACAAAGGCGGGAGTGAGGAGGGTTTATGCAGGACCCAGTGAGGAGACTCATCTGGTGAAGTAGAAGATGTATCTTAGAGAGAATGGGATTCAGTTGGTGTGGTACACAATACAGTGCTCTGGGCTACAAGTGGAAAACTGGGATTTTGACACAACTGTGGTCCATACTCTTGCACAGCCACATCCTTTCTGCACTTCACTTTTTTCATGTAAACACTCAGACCATTCCAGTACATGATCTTTGAGATCCTCTTCCAACTAAAATCCTTTGATCCTCAAAGCTATTGGGGAAAAAAGGCTATATCTCCACTTCTGGCTAGAGATCCAAGGAGAAACAGAGAACCAATGCCATAAAGAACAAATAGAAAAGTATCCTATTATTTTTAGCACAGTTGGGGCTCCATGTAATTCCTTAAACCAGAAGGAAGAAGTCTGGATGGTTTAATGTTAGTTCACTCACTATTACTTTCCTCCCAGAACTCACTATCCAAGATTGGTGGGATTTGAGGAAGTCCAGCTCATGTGCACATTTCTTTTCTCTGTCACTGTTCTTGATAGGAAGATAGACTTCACCAGCTACATCCTGTAAAAATGGTGATGCACATTTCTTTCTTCAGAATTATTTCATCTTAAAGATTCTATGATCAAGGTACTTACTAGTCGCTGTGGTGGCCTTCATTTAGTGCCTCAGAATTGGGTCCTGCAGAGAATCTGCCTTCCATGGACAGGGCTCAGAATGATGGGATTCACCTCTGCCTCTTGGCAGGTGCATGGGACCATTTTGCAGAAGACACGGTGACAGTCTACCTTTTGCAGACATAATCTATACAGCAGATAATCTTGTCTGTGTCTCAACACAGGCAGGGAAAACATGACATCTTAAATAGGCTTTCATATAGAACAAGTATTTTGTAAAAACTATTTTGATCTCAATCTATTTCCCTCAAAGAAAATAAATAAACAAGAAACCTTATTTTTGAGGACCAAATAAAAGTAAGCACATGTATGTGTACTCATCAAGGGAAAGTTTCTAAGACTTTAATTTCATTATTCCATGCAGTATCTTCAGTTCATATACAACTGAAGGAGGAGGCATTTCTGTTTGATCATTTTTATCTACTCCTCCTAAGCAAGTGTCTGCATTTTAAACTGCCAGATAGTCTTAACAAGAAGCAGAATGATGAAGGTTCCCTCTTCCTGATAGCATCTTATACGGTTTTAACTGCTAATACTGTTACTCTCACCATTGAATCACATAAGATAAATCTCCCACAGTTTATGAGGTCAACAACCAAGCTTTCATCAAAGCTGGAAAACAGCATCTGTACTTGGATGTTTCTCATGGTTTCAAGCAATAAATCACAGGGAGAGAGGACCAAGAAGGCATTTATTGAAATTAAATCATCTGCTTACAAATAGAACATTTTCCCCAGTCTGGAAGATTTGAAAAGAAAACAAAAACCCCAGATGTGTATGCAGTAGGGGAAAATGCTAATCGTAAGTTATATATATATATATATATGACTTGGTGTAGAATAAGAATATGATTTATTAAAAATGAATGTAATGAGAAAAGATAAGAGAATAATTTTCCTCTCTAGCCATCCTTCAGTAAGTGAAGAAAAAAAAAAAATATGCCAAAACGACATCTGAATATAAAATTTCAGGACAGCTAAAAGACCCCACAACTGAACTGATGAACAGAAATCAGATCCAAAAACAACAACAACAAATGTTTGAATCACTTGGATGTAGATCAACTCATCTCACACATTTTTGCATCTAAAACAAAGCTTACATAGTTGCTGACAGACAGTGTGGAAAGAAATATCACTTCAAAGATAATCATAGCAATTCACAATGGCAGGATGACTCATGGGAATTCACTTCATGCCACTAAACTACTTTTTATAGCGCTTGGAGAATTATGAAAAATTTGCCACTGTGACCACAACTAATCTTCCCACTTGAAAAAATTATTAAATGAATTCTGTCTTCTTCCATAAGAGGAAATAACTGTCACTTTTAACACATGCATATCAAAAGGGTCTGAAAGCAGCTCACCTGGGAGGCTGCCTAGGTTAAAAGAAGTTGCCTTAGTTCATATTAATGTGATGTTTAAGATGGAGAAAGGAAAGGCCAAAGAAACATGATGAAATGAAGGGTAAATTAGCAGCAAAAGGCTAAGCTACAGAGACAGGGTAACAGTGATGCAGATAAATGGACGGGGACCTGGACCTCCCATCTGACTGGACCACACGCTCCCAGGTGTCACTCCTCCACGGACTCTGCTCCCCTGAGGCAGACTCCGCTTTCACGGGGTCGTGTCTCTTTACCTTCTTTCTCTCCCTCCCTTCCAGTCATAATTACGCTCCCTTACTAGGACTGTGTTGCCATAAGATACCAAGAGCCTCTGTGGACTGACTCTTCCAATCCCCGAAGTGAAGCTTCCCTTTGGCCCAGAGAACGTGAATGGGGTCACTTCTGCTACAGCTGACAAACACTATTATTGGTATTATCTTGTGTTGGGTGCTGGTCTTGCAAAGATTAAAAGTCATGCTTTAGGGGTTCAGATTTGACAATGGAAACAATGAATGCACACGGAGACCGGGGACTGATGAGAGAATAGCATATTTGAGGATCTGCAAGTAGACACAACATACAATACCCTTGAATGCCACAGCAGGCAGCAGCCCCTGGGGAAGAATTTGAAGGATTCACATATACCCATTTCCCATATACTTCCACCTGTGCCCACTCAGAGACCTACCCCTACTCCTTCGAGGCCATGGACCAAAATCATTCCCATTCCATTCTCCCTATCCATATTCCCCAGGTTTAAATGTAGCAAACCTAAGTGTACTCACTAATATACCCATCCCTCACTTAATGACCTGTCTTTTTCATTGTGAATAAAATAGTACACAGGGGTGAATCAAATAGGTTAAAAGACTAGAGGTGTGATTCAGACATCTGTCTATTCTAAAAATACGCTCTCTCTAATGATACAAAGCAACAAAGAGAGGGCTGCTCCCCGACAGCTTCCTGATTCATCCTCCCACCGTCTCCCCAGGCTCTGCAGTGACTAGTGCTTTGCCTGCTGTCCTTCGATGACAACCTGACTTCAGCATAGGCCTGGCGTGAATGTCATGGGTGGCTAAGATTTTGAATTAGGGATTTGTTTCTTCTTCAGTGCCGGGTTTTGGGGGCTGAGAGATGGGAGATGGAGGAGACTTGTTTAATAATCGCTATGAAAAATCAGTATACATTTTTCTAAGGCACTATTTTGGAATAATAAATAAACAAACAAAACCTATAGGGAAAATCTTTAAGTGAGAGATGATTATATTAAGTTGCATTTACTTAAAGCTGGGCGAAATTACTGATAAGAACACATTTGCTTGGATGGCTCAGGACTTTATAACCTGATATGAATATTGGGGTCATTTTTTAAGGATGGCAACAATATGATTTGTGTGATAATCTTCCTGCGTGTCCAAAGAATATCCTTTAAAAGCTAGTAAACACCTGCACCTAGACCACTTAGAAGCTGCATCACCAACCTCTACAGATTCTGTGACTTGGGTCAAGAAGGGAATCAATAGCTCCTGCAGGTGCAGTGCTGGGACCAGCCAGCAGTTGCTAAACCTTGAGAGAGAAGGAAGGAGACAAGAATATGTTTCTCCTTTTAGGGCTCCAATCAGTACATTTGTGCCTGTGTTACCAAACCGGGGATCACAAAAGGGACTCTATAAGTGAATTTTTTTAAATCACAGAAAAAAATTGTACCTTTATAGGTGAAATAGTTCACTGAGTAAATTAAATTGACAATTTATTTCTTTGCTCTTGGTTGGAAGAATATCAACTTGATATAGTAACATTAGTCATCGGTGATCTGTGGTTATTAAAAAATTCTGTGATTAACAAAATTACAAAATAAGTCATCATTAATGAACAGATCTATCTATATATTTTTCTCAAAAATCTCAAAGAAAACAAAAATGAAAAACAAGAGAAACTTAATGGTCTAATGGTTGGAGACCACTGGCCTTGGGTAGTCATGATAGTCATGTGTTCCACAATTCTCCTAATCAGTTCCTCATTATTCTGTGACAATAGGTGTCATAGATAGCCACTCTCCTGACTTGCCAGGTGTTGTCTCTGTGGATGCCAAGCATCAAATGGAATGAAAGATGTTTTATTATCTCAGTAAAGAACTAGGAGGACTTCTGGTTATGTCAGCTGACGCAGAAGGAACCCCTTTATCATAAGACATGTAGACATATTCAGAAAGTATGAATTTTAAAAACCATTGTATAATGCATTGCATAATTCACAAAAAGATAAAGGAAGGGAAAAAGAAAGAAACAATGGAAGGAAGAGAGGAAACGAGGCAGAGAGGGAGTAAAAAAGGAAAGAGAGAGACAAAGAAAGAGAAAGAGACAGAAATCCCCAGATACCAAAAACAATTAGGGGATTTAAGCTAGAGTGGAAAGTAAAAGCTGATGCTGTGGTAACCCAAGGGGTTTGAGAACCCCAAGCTGAGAAATCAACTGGGAGACCGAAGATCTCAGAAACCCAGAAAGTCCAAGCCAAAGCAAGTATGGATTTGCTGTGTAGGCACCTCCACACTTCACTTTCTCTGGGGAAAAAAAAATAGATCAATGAAGATAAACCATAATGAAAACCTATATATGAAAACTTTATCTAGTAATATGACTTAAATCACATGTAGTATGATGGAAGAGATAGAAGACAGTGGTGGAGCCAGGAAGTGAGAGGCGGGGAGACGAGGGTATTACTGTTTCATGGGTACAGAGTGTCAGACAAATCACAATCAGGGGCATCTAAAAAATTACTGACCGGTGCTTCTCAAAACTGTCAAAGTCAGCACAAACAAGAAAAGTCTTAGAAACTGTCAGTCAGGAGGAGCCTAAGGAGACACAACAACTAAATGTAATGTGGTATCCTGAATGGGAACCCAGCACAAAAAATATATATGTTAGGGCCCTGGCTGGTGTGGCTCAGTGGGTTGCAGCCTTCTCCCATACACCAAGAAGTGGCAGGTTTGATTTCCGGTCAGGGCTCATAACTAGGCTGCGGGTTCAGTCTCTGGTCAGGTGCATGTGGGAGGCAACCTAGAGATGTTTCTCATTCAATGTTTCTCTCTCTCTCTCTGCCTCCCTTCCCCTCTCTCTAAAGTCAGTAAACATATTCACAGGTGAGGATTAAAAACAGTAGTATATTAGGTAAAAACTGAGGAAATCTGAATAAACTATGGGTTTTTAAAAAATAATAATGTATCAACATTGTTTAATGTATTATAACAAATGCCCCACACTCACACTATAAGCTGTTAATAGGGAAAACTGGGTGTGTGGTATGAGGGAACTTTCTGAACTATATTTATAGTTCTTCTGTAAATTTAAAACTTTTCTAAAATAAAACATTTATTCACTAAAACCTCAATGAAAAGGGATACATTGAGTTACAAACACAACTAAAGAGAAATACAATGAAATGAAAGGATGGATCTGAGGAAATCACCCAGAAAGTTGCAGAGAGAGATAAAGAAATGGAAAAGTATGAACATGAGACTAAGAGAAATGGGCGGCAGAATGAGATCGTTATCTTATGAGGGTTGCAGAAGGAATAAGTAAAATAGAAAGATCACTATTTGAGGAGGTAATAACCTACAACATTACGGAATCCAAAAAGAAAAGAAGATGATAAAAGTTTTAAGATTGAAAAAAAAAAAAAAAAAATCAGAGCAGGGAAAAATAAAAAGAAAGACGACCTGGAGCAGACCATAGTGAAAATGTGGATCATCATACACACAATCAGACTTCTCAAGAGCAACAATGGGAGCTAGAAGAAAATAGAGTAATATCTTCAAATTCTGGAAGAAAATAACTGCCATCTATAACTCCACACAAAACTAAACATCATTCAAGGTTAAAAATAATTGAAGGCATTGTCACATAAAACTGAGAGTTTATTACTCACCCAACTGTATTCAAAGAATTACTGTGGGTTCTACTTCATAAAGAAATTAATTGGACCAGAAGAAATAATAGTTAATAAAAATGTCAATAAACATGTTGACTAATAAGTACTGGCTATAAACAATAACAACAGCTAAAATTCACAGAGCAGTTATTATGTAACAAGAACTGAACTAGATCATTTAATTACCATAATAAACCTATAGGTAGACATTTATAATCCCATTATACATATGAGGAAACTGAGGCATAGCACATAAACAACTTGAAAAGTAACAGCCAATAAATGGCAAGCCAAAAAATAATAATAGCCAAATAATGATAAATCCCACAGTTTAGAAATAAAGCATAACTAAAACACTAGTTAACAATATATAATATATATAATGGCAGAAGGTATATTGGATAAGTTTATAATTGCTATATTATTTAATTAAGACAAATATACCTGTGACATTTTAATACTAACCACTAAAAGAATAGAGAGAAATATATTTTTCAAAATAGTTAAGAACGAAATAGGGAGAAAGTTAAAGAAAAACCAATGAATCCAATAGAAAGAAAAAAAAGGAGAAAAACAAAAACAAAAATAGCAACTTTAATAAAAAAATTAGGAAATTATTGAAATATAAGCAATAACAATAAAGATAAACAAAACAAAGGTTCCTGTTAGATGGTATTATGAGGCTGAATATTTTAAAACCTAACTATATGCTTTTTTGAAGATTTAAAAAGGTCAGGTGAAGTAACTGGAGATACCCCATGAATATTGGTTCTCTCCTCCTTTCTCCCAGGTGTTCAATTAATGTTTGTTAATATATGGTTCAATTAATGTCTGTTTATTATATTAAATAATAAACAGGGTTCTTTTGGTATATATTTTGCATTTTTATAGAAAATCTCTGCTTTGAGTTTATCACTGTTCTTTTGCAACAACATATAGTAAAGTTCCGGAAAGGCAATCAGTTCAAAAATTCCTCTTACTCCTCGTTTGTGACCAATAATGAGATTCAAATGATTTCATCTAAAATTATTCAACTATAAAAGATAAATTCAAACTTCTCTCTTTCAGAAAAGGAGTAATTCCAGAATGAAGCAGTTCATAAAATATTTCTTTGTTCCAACATGCTGCCTGAAACTGAATAGATGGCTTAATGGAAATATGGTCTATGGTCTTGACAACAGAAATACAGCCTTTGAAACACTTCCTGACTTATATTTGCCCACACACGTTAATCAGAGCAATAACTCACAACAGTTTTAATTATATTTTAAATATATTCCTTTAAAAATACCATTATTATAGAGAAAGAACAATAATATAAGCATCAGAGGACATCTTCAGTTTTATATGCATGCGGATTTTCTAAGAATGCCTAGAAATTGAGGGGTTTTGATTATTTAAAAAAAAAAAGAAAGAAAAGGAGAGATTACTTGAGAATTCACTCAGCGAGGTAAATTGCAAATAGTAAGCACTAAATTTGATTCTTTGTTTTCTCTCTCTCTCTCTTTTTCTATATTTCAAACAATTTATTTTGTAGTAAATTATGATGCCTTTGACAGTTATTTGCTGTTTTTACTACTTTTTTTCTTTAGGATTATAAATCTTTGTATATACAGTTTTAGTAGGTTAAGGATATTGGCAGAGAGCAAAATGAACAGAAAAAAATGAAGCTCTTGATTTTGGGTGGTAAACACAGAATGCAATGTACAGATGATGTATTATAGAGTTGTACCCCTGAAATCTATATAATTTAATTAACAAATGTAACACCAATAAATTTAATTAAAAAAAATTTAAATACCCTAAAATTAAAAAAAAATAAATGAAGCTCTCTCTATCCCCATGTCCTGTGAGTGTTGTTATAATTCTGCATAATCTTTATGAAGCATCTTGAATGTCTTCTCTATAGCAATGAGGAGAGAATCATAGATATACTCATGGATGGTGGCTATACTAGGGTGATGGTTTGTGAATTTGGCTCATCTATCTATTGTTCTTTTATTAGGAGGACTTCTCTACTGTGAGGATGGTCTGACCAAGTTGCACAGTGCAGTGGGATACAGACATCAAGACGTGGGAGATGAAGACAATTCTCAGAGTATATTCTCTGCTAGAACATCCCTACCCATTGTTTTGGCAATTCACACTAATAATAATGCTTACTATCATTGATGGTTTAGTGGGATGGGGTGGGGAGGGCAGAAACTGTGTACATTATTTCAAATCATCCTATCAACTATTCAAGATAAGTCATCCCCACTGTAAAGAAGAAACTGAGATTTAAATGGTTATAATAATTTGTCAAACATACCACAGCTACTCACAAAAGGATTTGAATCCAAGATACTCCAACACTGTATATGCTTACTCTAGTATTCCTGCTGCCTCTCATTTACATGTGGATTTTGAGTAATTTAAGGGTTAATGAAGTAGGTTTTCAAAAGTTGAAAAATCCATGAGATCGGTTTATGTTGTACAGTCTGGAGATATTGGTGTAAGGCAAGAACATGGGTTGGGCCTCAGGTCATCAGTGATGATTACCCAATAGAAGGGGAGTGTTAGCACTACAAATAAGTAATCTTATAAGGTGAACTTCTGTTATTACTTTATTTGGTCTGTTGCTACCATCACACTCCTAGTAGAAACTGTTTCTAACATTTATTTTGAAGATGTTTACAGGGTTGAAGGGGCCTAAGAATGAACTAAACACTTCCTCATCTTCTAGCTCAACTTTTAAAATCCAACTAATCATAAAGGTCAAATCAGCTCTTCATAGTATATTTTCTTGTTTCTTTGTTTGCAGATCTCTGTTCTAGGCAAGTATACTGGAATAGAATTCATTCCAAGCTGGGTAAACCACAGCTTTTGCAAAATGTAGCATTAGCGTGATGCAGAGAAGTGTGTAGGTGAAGAACATAGCATGCTTGGGAACCTCATCACTTCCTCTTTGGTTTAACTTAGTGAGGTGGAAGCTAGCATGTCAGCTCCACAGCAAATACAATTTTCCTAGTGACTCCAAAGTTGTAATTTTCCAGGCTCAATACAGCTTGGGTCTCCCTACTCCATTTTCCTTTGTTTCCATTCTATTCATCACATTTCTCTACAGGTTAAAAGGATAATATACTCAATTATCTTTATTTTAGAAAGAAGTCCTATAATGTTAATTTTATGCTTAAAATCATCAGTGGCTCTCACTACCTATAGCACCAACTCCAAACTTTAGTTTTGCATTCAGTGCCTTTTACAAACTGACCCTCATCTTTCATTTTACTCATTTCCCACATCTACTCAATTACCTATTGCTCTAGACTTACAAAAACATCCTCCACTCTTCAAGGTATGTACTTTTAAGAGCTCTAATTTGTTCTTTCTTTTCCCACTTCCCACTCAATCAAGACTTAGCTCAAATGTCTCTGTCCATGTGAAGCCATTGCTGCCTGACTTTGAGTCCCTTTATGGAAGGACTTGCGCCCTACCCATTTTATTTGCCTGACATGAAGTGGGTGTTCAATATTTATTACTGAAATAGGGGATCTCCTTGTGAGCCAAGTTGATGATACTGTTTTAATAAGATAGCCTACCTTCTCCAGACAGGCCCTCCCTGGACTTATATGAATCCCATTCTTTGGTAGATGGAAATCCATTGGGGCAGTAAGAATACCATTAATAAGTACTTTCATCGCCTTTCTTTTTCAGGATAAATAATATCAATTGTTTTAAGCTTCTGCTTCCCTTAATTTTTTCAGGCATACAGGCCGAACCAAAGCATATGTGGGGGAAAGCCTGAGCATTCGATGGATGAAGGGGCCCCATGAGACTCTTCCTCTCATAGCCACCACTCCAGACTTCAACCAGGAAGGAACTGGTTACGATGCTGTATACCACTGGAATTGGGGTCTTATCTACTTTTTCACAGAAATAGTACATTCTAACAGAATGGTAAAATAACAGCAATATTCATAGAGTGTAAAGCTCAAAACTGACTAAGGAATTTCCCATACCACACCCAGACTAACAAGTAGAACACATGCTAAATGACTTGCTTTTAACAAACTTTACTTTATCTCATGGATATATTTGGGAGATCAATCTACACAGTTTGCTTCTTAAACACGCCAGTGGAAATGTCTATGTTAGCTGAGATATAAAGATGCTAAGTACTTTAGCAAAATTTATAAATGTGTTCAAATGTCAAGAAAAGTCCTCAGTGATTTCTAGTTGAAAAAGTATGTATGTGCCACAGCTCTTATGATAAAGCAAGATACACCATAACTTGCCACTTGAGGAAATAATACATCTGAATAAAAAAAAAATGAAAATAGCATCCTCAACAGACCATAAGAAGGAGCCACAAATACCTCATGACCATAAATATACTTTTATTTTTGTAATCTTATTTTTAAATTTTTAAAAAATCTTCACCTGAGGATGTGTGTAAAGGGAGAGGAAGGGAGAGAGAGAGAGAGGGAGAGACCCAGAGAAAGAGAGAGAGAAAGAAAGAAACTTCAATGTGAGTGAGAAACATCAATCAGATGCCTCCTGTATGCACCCCAACTGGGAATCAAACTTGTAACTTTTCTGGTGTATAGGATAAAGATACAACCAACTGTGCCACCCAGCTGGGACCAGAAACCTACTTTTAGAAGTAACAACAACAACAAAAAAATTAAAATAGTGCAAGAAAATTCTTAATTTCTAATTTTTTTATTGTTCTACATGTTTGCTTCACTAAATAAAATTATAAGTCAAGACAAGAAGGTTCTAGTCAAGATGCTGGAGTAGGTACATGCTGTGCTTGCCACTTCCTGTGACCATATCAGAATTACAACTCAACTATAGAAAAATCAACCTAGAGAACCATCTGAAGATTAGCTGAATAAAGAAGCAACATCAAGACTGGTAGGAGGAACAGAGACATGAAACTTAGTGAGGACTTCAGCAAAAAGATAGTGTGCATAAAAAGAGACAAAGAAACAACGAATCATAGATTAAAAAAAAAAAAAACATTATCTGAAATACAGAATACACTAGAAGAAATCAACAGCAGACTAGATGAAGCAGAGGATCAAACCAGCAATTTAAAAGACAATATAGCATGAAACACCCAATCAGAACAGGAAAAAAAAAAAAAAAAAGAACAAAAAAAATTAGTAAGTTTAAGGGACTTTGGGACAACATCTTCATCATAGGGGTAGCAGAAGGAGAAGAGAGCGAGCAAGGGATTGAGAAACTATTTAAAGAAATAACTAAAAATTTCCCTAACCTGGTGAAAGAAAAAGACACACAAGTCCAGAAAACACAGAGATACAAACAAGATGAACCCAAAGGGCCATACCAAGGAACATCATATTAAAATAGAAAAGGTTAAAGACAAAGAGGGAATCATAAAGCAGCAAAAGAAAGACAGTGTTACCTACAAGGAAGCTCCCATAAAACTTTCAGCCCTGGCCAGTTTGGATCAGTGGTTAAAGAGTCCTGGGTTCAGTTCCCTCTAAGGGCACATACCTCAGTTGCAGTTTGTCCCCTGTCTCTCTCACATTGGTGCCCCCCCCCCCCCCACCACCAATCTGAAGACTGGTAGGAGGAACAATAAATAAATAAATGCAAAAATGTCCTCGGATGAGAATGAAAAAAAAAAAAGACTTTCATCTGATTTCTCAACATAAATATTTCAGGCCAGAAGGGACTGGCATGAAATAATGAAGGTGATGAAAAGCAAGGGCCTACAACCAAGACTACACTATCCAGCAAAGCTGTCATTTAAAATCATAGGAAAGATAAGAAATATCCCAGACAAAAAATCAAAACAAAACAAAAAACTAAAGGAGTTTATCATCACCAAAACAGTATTCTAAATACTATTAAAGAGACGTCTTCTAGAGTTTTTATGGATTCACAGGTCACATTTAAGTCTTTTATCCATTTTGAGTTTATTTTTGTCTATGGTGTAAGTTGATGGTCTAGTTTCATGTTTTTGCATGTAGCTGACCAATTCTCCCAACACCATTTATTAAAGAGGCTGTCTTTACTCCACTGTATGTTCTTGCCACCTTTGTCAAATATTAATTGAGCATATTGCCTTGGGTCCATTTCTGGGTTCTCAGTTCTGTTCCACTGGTCTATATGTGACCCGTGAATCCGTAAAAATTCTAGATGAAAATGTAGGCATCAAAATTTTGGACATCATACGCAGCAGAATTTTCACTGATACATCACCTAAGGCAACAGAAACAAAGGAAAAAATGAACACATGGAACTACATCAAACTAAAATCTTCTTCACAGCAAAAGAAACAATCATCAAAATGGAAAGGCAACCCACTGTATGGGAGAGCATCATTGCCAATGATATATCAGATAAGGGGTTAATTTCAAATATATATAGAGTGCTCGTACAACTCAACAAAAGGAAGACAAAGAACCCAATTAAAAAATGGGCAGAGGAACTAAATAGACACCTCTCCAAACAGGACATACAAATGGCCAAGAAACATATGAAGAAATGTACAACATCACTAATCATCAGAGAGATGCAAATTAAAACAACAAGGAGGTATCACCTCACACCTGTCAGAATGGCCACCATCAACAAATCATCAAACAAGTGTTGGTGAGGGTGTGGAGAAAAGGAAACTCTAGTATACCACTGGTGGGAATGCAGACTGGTGCAGCCACTATGGAAAACAATATGGTGTTACCTCAAAAAATTAATAATTGAACTGCCATTTGACTCAGTGATCCCGCTTCTAGGAATATACACTAAGAAGCCTGAAACACCAATCAGAAGACTATATGCACCCCCATGTTCATAGCAGCACTATTTAGAATAGCTAAGATCTGGAAACAGCCCAAGTGTCCATCAGTAGATGAATGGATAAAAAAGCAGTGGTACATATACACAATGGAGTACTATGCAGCTGTAAGAAAGAAAGATCTCTTATCCTTTGAGACAACATGGAGGGACCTGGAAAGTATTATCCTAAGTGAAATAAGCCAAGCAGAAAAAGACAAATACCACATGATCTCACTTATGTACGGAATATAATGAACATAACAGTCTGAGGAATACGATAGAACCAGAAACATGGAAGTAGGGCACAGACTGACATCCCTCAGAAGGGGGGCGGGGAGATAAACCACAGAACTTATATGCATGTATGCATAACCAATGGACATGGACAACAAAGCCAGGGGCGGGGGGGAATGGGGAAGGGGGGTGCCAATGGGGTAAAAAAGGAGAAACATCTGTAACAAATAAATAAATAAATAAATAAATAAACAAACAAATAAATAAATAAATAGACTTCTTCAAAGAGAAGAAGGAAAAAAAAGAACACAATTAAAAATAATACAATGGTGATAACTACATACCTATCAATAATCACTTCAATGTAAATGGAGTAAATGTACAATCAAAAGACATAGGGCAGCTGAATGGATTAAAAAAAAACAAGACCCATACATTTGCTATGCTATCTATAAAAGACTCACTTCAGATTAACAGACACACACCCACTGAAAGTAAAGGGATTGAAAATGACATTTCATGCAAATGAAAACATTAAAAAGCTCAGGTAGCAATACTTACATCAGACAAAATAAACTTTAAAACAAGGGCAATAATAGGAGACCAAGAATGACATTTCATAACAATAAAGGGATCAATCCAACAAGATAATACAATCTTAAAACCTATGTAAACATTTATGCAGTTAACAAGGAGCACCTAAATATATAAAGCAAATATTGATGGACATAAAGGGACAGATCAACAGCAATACAGTCATAGTAGGGGACTGTAACAAATAATTGATATCAATGGATACATCTTCCAGGTAGAAAATAAGCAAGAAATCTTAAATGACACATTAGACCATAGATTTAATTGATATTTTTAGAGCATTTCACCCTAAAGCCACAAAATATACATTCTTTTTAAGTACATATAAAATATTTTCCAGGAGAGACCAAATGTTAGGTCACAAAACAAATCCCAATAAATTTAAGATTAAAATCACATCAAAGATATTCTCTGACTACAATGGTATGAAACTAGAAATCAATTACAAAAAAAAAATTAAAAACACAGAACCACATGGAGGTAAAATAACAAGCCACTGAACAATGAATAAATTAATAATTATATCAAAGAAGAAATCAAAAGATACCATGAAACAAATTAAAATAAAAACACAAAAACTCAAAATTTATTGAACACAGTGAAAAGATTCTTAAGGGGGAAATTCATAACAATACATGCTTACTTCAAGAAACAAACCAAAAAAAATCTCAAATAAACAATCCAACCTTACATCTAAAGAAATTATAGAGGAAAACAACAAATAAAGCCCAAAGTGAGTAGAAGAAAAGAAATAGTTAAGATCAGAGTGGAAATAAATAAAATAGAGTCTAAAAAACAATAGGAGAGACCAATTAAACCAAGAGCTGGTTCTTTAAAAAGATAAACAAGATTGATAAACATTTAACCATACTCATCAAGAAAAAAGGAGAGAGGACCCAGATGAATAAAATTAGAAATGAAAGGGGATAAGTAAGAACCGATACCACAGAAACACAAAGAATTCTAAGAAAACATGATAAACAACTGTACGCCAATAAATTGGACAATCCGGAAGAAATGAAAAAAAAAATCCTATAAACATAGAATCTTCAAAGACTGAATCAAGAAGACACATAAAATCTGAAGAGACAGATTACTACCAAAGAAATCAAATTAGTAATCCAAAAATTCCCAACAGGGGAGTTTTGCCAATGATACATCTGATAAGGGGTTAATATCCAAAATTTATAAAAAACTTATAAAAGTTGGCACCAAAAAACTCAAACAATTAAATTAAAAAATGGACAAAGGACCTGCATAGACACTTCTCCAAAGAGGAAATACAAATTGCCAATAGACATAGGAAAAGATGCTCAACATCACTAATCATAAGAGAAATGTAAATTAAAATTACAAGTTATAACATCACACCTGTCAAAATGGCTATCATCAATAAACCAACAAGTATTGGTGAGCATGTGGAAAAAAGGAAACCCTTATGCACTGTTGGTTGGAATGCAGACTGGTGCAGCCACTGTAGAAAACAGTATGGAGTTATCTCAAAAAATTTAAAAAGGAACTGTCTTATGACTCAGCAATTCTACTTCTGGGACTTTATCTAAAGAAATCTGAATACTAATCTGAAAAAATATATGCACCATTATGTTTATTGCAGTGTTATTTACAATAGCCAAGATTTGGACAGCCAAAGTAGCCAAAGTGCCCATTAGTAGATGAGTGGATAAAAAAGCCATGGTACATTCACACAATGGAATACTACTTGGCTGTAAAAAAAAAAAAAGAAGGCGACCTTACCCTTTGTAACAGCATGGATGGACCTGTGGAGAATTATGCTAATTGAAATAACCTAGTCAGAGAAAGACAAGTATCATATGATCCTTGTATGTGGAATTCACTAATATGTGGAATCTAGTGAACAAAATGAACTAACAAGCAAAATAAAGACAGACTCATAGATAGAGAGCAAGGTGACAGCTGTTAGGGGTAGGGAGGGTTGGGGTACTGGGTAGGGGTGTGGAGAAATTGAGAAAAAACTCATGGACGCAGACAATTGTGGTGATTACCAAGGGGAGGGGAGGGGAGAAGAGGTAGAGGAAGGTATAGATGAAATAAATGGAAATGGAAAGAGACTTGACTTGGGGTAATGAACACACAAAACAGTATACAGATGATATGTTGTAGAACTGTACACCTGAAACCTGTATAATTTTGTTAACCAGTGTCACCCCAATAAATTCAGTAAAAAGAAAAAATATAGCAACAACAACAAAAAATTCCCAACAAACAAAAGTCCTGACTTAAATGGCTTCATAGATGAATTTTACCAAATATTTAAATAAGAGTGAATACCTATCCTTCTCAAACTATTCCAAATATTTCAAGAGAAGCAGGGGCTCCCTAGAGCAATTTATAAGTTCAGTATCACTCTGCTTCCAAAACCAGGCAAAAAGATTAAAAAAGAGAAAATTATAGGCCAACATCCCCAAAGAACATAGATGCAAAAATCCTCAATAAAGTATTAGGAAATAAAATTCAGCAGTACATTAAAAGATTCAAGTGGAACTTATTCCTGAGATGCAAGTTTGGTTCATAATCTGCAATTCAATTAATGTAATATACAAGATAAACAAAACACAGGATTAAAAATTATATGACCGCCCTGGCCGGTTTGGCTCAGCGGTTAGAACGTCGACCTGCGGTCCCGAGAGACCCGGGTTCGGTTCCCGCTAAGGGCACGTACCTCGGTTGCAGTTTGTCCCCGGCCCTGGTTGGTCGTGCGGGTGGCAGCCACTCGATGTGTCCCTTTCACGTCGATGTTTCTCTCTCTCTCTCTTCCTCTCTCTCCCTCCCTCTCTATCTGAACAAAAAATGTCCTCGAGTGAGGATAAAAAAAAAAAAAAATTATATGATCATGCCAATAGATGCGGAAAAATGCTTTTGTAAAAATGCGACATCTATTTATGATAAACTTTCTCAGCAAAGTGAGAATAGAGGAAACATACCTCACCAGAATAAAGGCCATATGTGACAAAACCACAGGTAACATCATATCAACAGGAAAAAAGCTAAAAGCATTTTCCTTAAGATAAGGAATAAGACAAGGATGTTTATTTTCACTATTTTTATTCAGTATTGTATTGGAAATCCTAGCTAGCCACAGCAATGAGAAAAAAAAAAAAAGGTCCAAATTAGAAATAAATAAGTAAAACACTCATTTCCACCAAAAATCTAATAGAATTGATATATAAATTAAGTAAAGTAGCAAGATACCAAATAAATGCCCAAAAATCTATTGCATTTTTATACACCAATAATGTACTTTCAGGAAGAGCAATTAAGAAAACAATCCCATTTACAATTGCATAAAAAATCCTAGGAATAAATTTAACCAAGGAGGTAAAAGACCTGTACTCAGAAAATTATGATACATTAAAGAAACTTAAGATACCAATAAATGGAAATGTATATTGTACTTATGGATAAGAAGAATTAACATTGTTAAAATATACGACCCAAAGTATTCTATACATTCAAAGAAACCCCTGTCAAAACACTAATGGCATTTTTCAAAAAACTAGAACAAATAATCCTGAAATGTGTATGGAACCACAAAAGACCCTGAATAGCCACAGCAATCTTGAGAAAGAAGAACAAAGTTGGTGGAATCATGCTACCTGATATCAAACTATACTACATGACTGTAGTAACCAAAACAGCATGGTACTGACATAAAAATAGAGACATAGATCAATGGAACAGAGTAGAGAGCACAAAAATAAATACATACCTATAAGGTCAATTAATTTATGACAAAGTAGTCAGGAACATACAATGGGATAAAGATAGTTTATCCATAAATGGTGTTGGGAAAATGGGACATATACATGCAAAAACTGGAACTAGACCACCTTCTTACACCATAAACAAGAGTAAACTTAAAATGGATTAAAAACTTAAATGTAAGAACCCAAACCATAAAACTCCTACAGGAAAACAGTAACTCTGTGATACTGCTCTTAGTAATACTTTTTCTGATATATCTCCTCGGGCAAGGGAAACAAAATTAAAAATAAACAAATAGGACTCCATCAAACTAAAAGGCATTTGCACAGCAAAGGATACCATCAATAAAACAACAACCCCCCCAAAAAACCTACTGAGTGGGAGAAGAATAGATTCACCAATGATACATCTGATAAGGGGTTGATATACAAAATTTAAAAAGAACTCATACAACTCAATACCAAAACAAACAAAAAACAAACAAACAAAAAAACCCCAAACAATCCAAATAAAAAATCAGCAGAGGACCTGAAAAACACTTCTCCAAAAAGGACATACAGATGGCCAATAGACTTATGAAAAGATGCTCAGCATCAATAATCATTAGAGAAATGCAAATTAAAACTATAATAAGATATCATCTCACACCTGCAAGAAGGACTATCATCAATAAATCAACAACAACAAGTGTTGGCAAGCATGTGGAGAAAAGGAAACCCTGTGCACTGTTGGTGGGAATGTAAATGGTGTAGTCACTATGGAAACAGTTGAAGGTTCCTCAAAAATTAAAAAATAGCACTACATTATAACTCTGCAATTCTACTTTTGGGTATTTATCCAAAGAAATTCAAAACACTGAGTCAAAAAAAAACATATGCACTCCTATGTTCATTGCAGTGCTATTTCCTATAGTCAAGTAATGGAAGCAAGCTTAGTAGCCATCAATAGACGCGGATAAAGATGTGATATATATAAATAATGGAATATTACTCTACCATAAAAAAGAATGAAATCTTACCATTTGCAGCAACACACATAGACCTAGAGGTTATTAAGCTAAGTGAAAAAATTAAGACGGAGAAAGACAAATACCATATGATTTCATTTACATGTGAAATCTAAAGAACAAAATAAATTAACAAACAAAATAGAAACAGACTCATAGATACAGAGAGTGGACAGATGGTTGCCAGATAGGAGGAGGGTTGTGGAACTGGATGAAAAAGGTGAAGGAATTAACAAGTGCAAACTGGTAGTTACAAAATAGTCACAGGGATGTAAAGTACACCATAGGGAATATAATTAATAAAATTGTAATGACTATGTATGGTGCCAGATGGGTATTAGAATTATCAGGGGATCAATCTGTAAATTATAAAAAACTTTAACTGCTACACTGTACACCTGAAACTAATATGAAATAATATTGAATGTCAACTGTAATTGAAAAATAACAAAAAATTAAATTAATTTAAAAAGACTCAAGATGAAAATTTTCCCATAAAAACTAAAAGGAAGCAACCATGTACACATTAAAATTCAAATTTATAAAGTTAAATTTAATATTGGTAGAAATGTTCTTTTCTAAGACTTTAAACAAGTTAATTTCTTGGACAGTTCCATTGCAGATATATTACTGCTTAAAACTATCGCAGAACAGTGGTTTTAATGGAATACCTTTCCCAAAGCTATCAGTCTCTCTTCCTGTGTTCATAAAAAAATTGTGGAGGAAGAGCATCCAAAACTGTTGTAGAGAGAATTTGTGGAATGTTTTGAGATAAAAATTCCTTTTAGAAAAGAAAAATTATGCCACATTCTGATTCATTTAGGACCACAGAAAAACTTGGCAGAGAGAACCCTTAGCATATGTCAAACATTTCCAATAATATTACATTATTTTAATAAAATAGGCTCAGATAGTGTGAATAAGAAGTTAGTTGTTCGGTTAAACTTCCCTTAGGGTGGGTCCAAGTTCTCTTCAAGAGGAAATACAAGAATAATCTTTACCATGCCAATTAAGGAACCATTGGATAGTTCTATCTTGTCAATATTATGGCAACTACAAGATCTCAAAGACAGCCTAGAAAAAGTTGAATAAAAATAAACCCAAAGCCATTTGTTCTCAGGTCTATGAGTATATTTGGGCAAGTATATTTGGATTCATCTTTAGTTCTGCCAACACCAATAATGCCCCAGAGCAGTGTTCATCCATGGAAGACTCTCCCCTGGGAATGCTGTTCAGTAAAACAGTATTATAAGGTAACTAAGAATATTGAGTATGGAGTCAGGATTTAAATTTTTACATAATAGTTGAGTGACCTTGGGCAAGTTACTTAGTTTTCTCTCTTCAGTTTCCTCCTCTGTAAATGTATAGAACAAGCGTATCTACTGCTTGGGGTTATTGTCCAGAAGAAAAGAGAGCATGTACATAGTGGAGTTCTTAGCACAATGTCTACAGCATAGTAATAGTAAATATTAGCTTTTAGAACTGTTGTTATACCCAGATGTGTGGCTAAGCCAGGGTGAGGTCCTTTCCAAGTGGGATTTCCTCTTTAGGTCTGGGCTATTCCCTGGATGGCTTCAGGGCTCCAGCTCCACCTTTCAGGTTTCTATTACGCTGGAAGCTGTTCATTTCCCTTGCTCAGTCATTCTGAATTGGATTTCCTGAGACTTTTACAAGGAAGATGTGACAAGGACCTGAGAAAGGAAAACCCTCTTTCTCGATGGATCTCCAAATCTAAGAGAGAACCCACTGCATTTGAAATGGCTGCATAAAACTCTAGCTTCACCTAAGCTTTGAGCTGTGTTCCCTGGGGTACTCTGGGTCTGGAAGGCATGGTGAGTCCTGCAGGACTCCTCCTAACTCTGCCCTGTTGTCCCTATTAACAGAGTGTTTGTGGTAATGTCAATACTAAAAATCTTTCTTTTCTAGAGTCCACCATGGCAGTGGGCAGGCCTGGAGTGGGGATGAGAGTGTAAGTAGGTGAGCATGTGTGAGACAGAGTGTGCATGGCTGAGACTTGGTGGCCATCTGCTGACCAGAGTGGGGACACAGGACGGGTCATTTGGATGCTCTGGGTGGAGTAAGCTGCTGGCTGCAAAAGTGTACTCCCCAGTTGGGCAATTCTTCTCACTTGGGATCAGAGAGTACACTATTTTAGAGGAATGGTAGGGTCCTACTTGGGAGGAAGCTGCAGAGAATGGCAGAGACCCAGTGTATAGAGGTCACAGGTAGGCATACCAAGCCCCACCACCTCTCCACCAGCAGCAGAGGTCTGCCACTTGCCATGGGACCCAAGAAAAGCAGAGGGCCCTGTCCCCATGAGACCTCAAGCAGTAGAAAACAGCCACCCCCATGGAACTACCAGCAGCATGGGCCACCGCCCCTGTGGCACACTCCAGCAGCAGAACCAGGGCCCCTGCCCCTGCAGGACCCGCAAGCACCAGAGGGACACTGCTCCAATGGGACCCATGAGCAGTGAAGAACCCTGCCCCTGTGGAATGCATGAGCAGCACAGGGCCACTCTCCCTATGGTACCCACCAGCAGCAGAAGGCCACTGACCCCATGGGACCCACACACAGCAGAGGACCTCTGCTCCCATAGGACCCATGAGTAGCAGAAGGCTGCTGCTCCAGCGGGACATGCAAACAGTGGAGTACCCTGCCACCACAGGACCTGTGAATGGCAGAGGGTTGCTGCCCTTGTGGGACACATGAATGGTAGAGGGCTGCTGGAGACATAAGACCTGCTGCAATAGAGAACTGCCGGTCTCCCATCACTGCTGCTGAGTGATGCTGAACCTGCTGCTGCCACTGCCATCAGTGAGAGCCACCAGACCTGCCACAGCAGCTGCTGGCCCAGCTGTGAAGTGTTGGCCCTATTGCTGCTGTTGTCGAGAGTCACCAGCCCCACCATTGCCACCACTGAGAGCTGCCCACACCACTGCCAGAGCTCTCAGCCCCTCCGCTGCCACCAATGAGAGCCACTAGTGCCCCCAGATGACTGGAGTGAATTCGAGATCCAGAGTATACGATCCACCACCACTTGCTGCCCCTGGAAGCACTGATCTGCTCCTGTGACCCAACCTACCTCATCTGGCCCTGGACCATCAGACTGATAAAATGGGGAGACAAAGAAACAATCCCTAAATTAAAGAAAAGGAAGAACTGCCAGAAAAGGAATTAAATGAAATGGAGGCAAGCAATTTATCAGATAAAGAATTCAAAGTAATAGTTATAAAGGTGCTCAAACAACTTAGTGAGAATTACAAGAAACTCAATAAGAATTATAAAGAACTCAGTGGGAACTACATAAAGATGAAAAATGAGGTAGAAGCTATGAATAAGTATCAAGCAGAAATGAAGAATGACATAGCTGAAATAAAGAATACCCTGGAAGGATTCAATAGTAGAAGAAGCTGAGGACCAAATCAGCAAGATAGAAGACAAGGTAGAAAAAACCCCAATTAGAGTAGCAAATGGAAAATAAAATAAAAAAGCAGGAGAGCTTAAGGGAGCTTTGGGACAACATGAAACACAACATTTGCATCATTGGGGTACTAGAAGGAGAAGAATTGGAGAAAGAAATAGAGAATTTGTTTGCAGAAATAATGACAGAAAACTTCCCTAATCTGGTGAAGTAAAAAGTCACATAAGCCCAGGAGACACAGAGAGTCCCAATTAAGTTGAACCCAAAAAGACCCACACCTAGACACATCCAAATTAAAATGGCAAACATTAAATACAAAGAAAGAATCTTAAAGGCAGCAATAGACAGACAGAAAGGTACCTACAAGGGAGTTCCCATTAGACTGTCAGCTGATTTCTCAATAGAAACACTTCAGGCCAGCAGGGATTGTTATGAAATATAAAAAGTAATGAAAATCAAGAGACTCACCAAGACTACTCTACCCAGGAAGGCTATCATTCAAAATCGAAGGTGAAATAAAGAACTTCACCAACAAAAAAAGGCTATTAGAGTTTATTACCACCAAACCAACATTTCTAGAAACATTAAAGGGACTGTTGAAATAAGAAGATAAAATAGAGAGAAAACGAGAGGAACACAGGCATAAGGAATAAAATAGGCAACAAATAAGTACCTATCAATAATAACTTTAAATGTAAATGGCTTAAATGTTCCAATCAAAAGACATGGGTAGCTCATTGCATAAGAAAACATGACCCATCTATATGCTGTCTACAAGAGACCCACCTCAAAGACTCACACAGGATAAAAGTGAAGGGATGGAAAAAAATTTTTATGCAAATGAAAATGAAAAAGAAGCTGGGGTAGCAATACTCATATCTGATAAAATAGACTTAAAAATGAAGGCCATAACAAGAGACAAGGCACTACGCAATATTAAAAGAATAGTTCCAACAAGAGGATATAACCCTGGTAAACATATATGCACCTAAAATAGGAGACCAAACTATATTTAAAAACTGCTGAAAAACTCTAAGGGAGAGGTTGACAGAAACATAATCATAGTAGGGAACTTAAACACTCCACTGATATCACTAGATAGATCTTCTAGTCAAAGAATCAACAAAGAAAGAGAGACCCTAAATGACACACTAGAACACATGGATTTAATTGATATTTACAGAACATTTCACTCCAAAGCTGCAGAATATGCATTCTTCCCAAGTGCACACAGGACATTCTCAAAGATAAACCACATGTTAGGACACAAAATAAGCTTTACAAGTTCAAGAAGATTGAAATCATATCAAGCATTTTTTCAGATCATAATGGCATGAAACAAGAAATCAATTACAATAAAAACACTAAAAAATATTCAAACACATGGAGCTAAATAGCATGTTATTAAACAATGAATTGGTTACCAAGGAGATCAAGGAAGGAAAAAAAAACTTCCTGGAAACAAATGAAAATAAACATACAACAACACAAATTTTTGGGACACAACAAAAGCAGTCTGGAGAGGGAAGTTCATAGCATTATAGGCCTACCTCAAGAAACAATATTTCTAATAAATTATCTAATATTACAACTTAAAAATTTAGAGAACAAAAAGAAAAAACCAAAGTAAAAGGAAGGAAATAATAAAGATCAGAGTGGAAATAAATGACACAGAGACTAAAAAACTACAAAAGATCAATGAAACCAAGAGCTAGTTCTTTGAAAAGATAAACAAGATTGATGAACCTTTATTCAGAGTCACCAAGAAACAAAGAGAAAGAACTCAAGTAAATTCAGAAACAAAAGTGGTGAAGTAACAACTGCCAACAGAGAAATACAAAGGATTATAAAAACATACTATAAAAAATTAATTATATGTCAACAAATTGGACAATCTAGCTGAAACAGACAAATTTCTAGAATCATACAAGCTTCCAAATCTCAACCAGAAAGAGTCAGAAAAAGATAACAGGCCAATAACAACTAAGGAAACTGAAACAGTAATCAATAAATTCCCAGCAAACAAAAGCCCTGGTCCAGATGGCTTCACAGGGGAGTTTGACCAAATATTCAAAGAAGAACTGACACCAATTTTCCTTAAACTATTCCAAAAATTTCAAGAAAAAGGAAGACTTCCAAGCTCTTTTTCTGAGGCTAGCATAATCCTAATTCCAAAACCAGATAAAGACACTACAAAGAAAGAAAACTACAGGCCAATATCCCTAATAAACATAGATGCCAAAATCCTTAACAAAATATTAGCAAATTGCATCCAGCAATACATTAAAAAATTATTCACCATGACCAAGTGGTATTTATCCCAGGGATGCAAGGCTGGTACAATATTTGCAAATCAATAAATGTGATGTACTAGATAAACAAAAAAAGATAAAAATCATATGATCATATCAATAGATACTAGCAAAACATTTGACAAAATCCAGCACCAATTTTTGATAAAAATTCTCAGCAAAGTGAGAATAGAAGGATCAGACCTCAACATAATAAAGGCCATATATGAAAAACATACAGCCAACATTATACTCAATCAACAAAAACTAAAATAATTTCCCGTGAGAACAGGAACAAGACAACAATGTCTGCCTTCACCACTCTTGTTCGACATAGTACTGGAAGTCTTAGCCACAGGGATCAGAGAAGAAGAAAAAATTAAAAGGCATACTAACTGAAAAGGAAGAAGTGAAACTGTCTTTATTTGCAGATGACATGATATTGCATGTAGAAAAACCTAAAAACCCCACCAAAAAACTACTACATTTAATTTTTGAATTCAACAAAATAGCAAGATACAAAATTAACATCCTAAATAAATGGCACTTTTATACATTGATAACGAACAGTTAGAAAGAGAAACTAAAAATCAATCCCATTTATCATTGCAACAACAAAATTAAGATATCTACAGGACATTGGAAAAAGAAATAGATAATGATATAAAAAAGTGGAAGCACATACCATATTCATATATTGGAAGAATCAAAATAATTAAAATGTCCATACTACCCAAAGCAATCTATAGATTCAATACAATTCCTATTAAAATACCAAAGGCATATTTCGCAGATCTAGAACAAAAACTCCAAAAGTTTATATGGAACCAAAAAATACCCTGAATAGCCACAGCAATCTTGAGAAAAAGAAAAACAAAGTTGGAAGGATCACAGTACTGTATATAACATTATACTACAAAGCCATTGTAATCAAAATAGCCTGGTACTAGCACAGGAACAGACAAATAGATCAATGGAACAGAAGAGAGAACCCAGAAATTGACCCAAAATATTATGTGTAATTAATATTCGATAAAGGAGGCAAGAGCATACAATGGAGTAAAGACAGTCTCTTCAATAAGTGGTGTTGGGAAAATTGAACAGATAGATACAAAAAAAAAATGAGACTAGACCACCAACTTACACCATACACAAGAGTAAACTCAAAATGGATAAAAGACTTAAATGTAAGTCATGAAACCATAAAAATCCTAGAAGAAAATGTAGGCAGCAATATCTCAGACATCACACATAGCAGAATGTTCACTGATACATAGCCCAAGGCAAAACAAACAAAGGAAAAAATTAATAAATGGAAATATATCAAACTAAAAAGCTTCTGCATAGCAAAAGAAACTATCCTCAAAATGAAGAGGAAACCCACTATATGGGAGAACATATTTGCCAATGATACATCAGATAAGGAATTAATTTCCAAAACATGTAAAGTACTCATACAACTCAACAAAAGGAAGACAAACAATCCAATTAAAAAATGAGCAGATGCCCTGGCTGGTTTTGCTCAGTGGTTAGAGCATTGGCCTGCAGTCCAGAGAGACCAGGGTTCGGTTCCTGCTAAGGACATGTACCTCAATTGCAGTTTGTCCCCCGGCCTGGTGGGTTGTGCGGGTGGCAGCCACTCGATGTGTCCCTTTCATGTCGATGTTTCTCTCTCTCTCTTCTTCTCTCTCCCTCCCACTCTTTTTGAACAAAAATGGAAAAATGTCCTAGGTGAGGATAAAAAAAAAAAAATGAGTGGAGGACCTGAATAGGCATTTCTCCAAAGAGGCCATATAAATGGCCAAGAGATATATAAAAAAATACTCAATGTCACTAATCACCAGAGATACAAATAGAAATGACTATGAGGTATCACCTCATACCTGCCAGGATGGCTATCATCAACAAATTGACAAACAAGTGCTGGCGAGTGTATGGAGAAAAGGGGACTCTAGTACACTGTTGGTGGAAATGCAGACTGGTATAGCCACTATGGAAAACAATATGGTGTTTCCTCAAAATATTAAAAATTGAACTGCTGTTTAACTTAGTAATCCCACTTCTAGGAATATATCGTAAGAAGCCTGAAACACCAACCAGAAAAAATATATGCACCCCTATGTTCATAGCAGCACTATTTACAATAGCTAAGATCTGGAAACAGCCTAAGTGTCCATGAGTAGATGAGTGGATAAAAAAGCTGTGGTACATTTAAACAGTGGAATACTATGGAGCTATAAAAAATACTGATCTCTTACCCTTTGAGATGACATGGAGGGACCTAGAGAGCATTATGCTAAGCGAAATAAGCCAGTCAGAGAAAGACAAGTATCACATGATCTCACTTATTTGTGGAATCTAATGAACAAAATAAATTGATGAACAAAATAGATCCAGTCATGGAAGTCGGGAGCAGATGGACAAACCTCAGAGAGAAGGGAAGTGGTGGGAGGTGGGAAGAGAAACACCAAAGCACATGCATATATGTATAAGCAATGCATATATGTATAAGCAATATGTACAACATGTGGTGAAGGCAGGTGGGACAGGAGCAGGGTGGAGGGTGTCAATGGGGGTAAAATAGAGGACATTTGTAATACTTTCAAGAATAAAGATAAATTTTTTTAAATAATATTGCTTTCCTTGAGGGTTTTATTCTTGATTATTAAAGTAACACATGCTTATTTTATAAAAACCTAATGTAATTCAATATATCAGGTAAAAAAGTGAGCATCTCCTGAAATTCTGTTAAATTCTCCCCCACAACTCCAAACTATTACTGTGAACAACTTTCTCCTCATTTTTAATGATGTGCAGGACCAGAAGCTCTAAACTCTACTGGGAATTCTTTGTTGTTCTCAGATTGCTTCCATTTATCTTTATCATAGTACCTTTGTGAAGGTGCCTGACTCAGCCAAGACATGCTGGTCACTCCCTTCACCAGGTGCCCAAAGTCATTTGTATATACTTCAGTTACAGAACTTATAACAATTTCATTTTGAATTAAATGTCTCTCCAACTTTAAGAGCACCAAGGACCATGTCTCATTCCTCTTTCGTACAAGGCATCTGGCTCACTGACATGCAGTCAGGACACAGTGCATATTTGTTGAGTGAATGAATAGTATATATAAATAAAATATTTTTCTAACACATGACCTCTTAAGCTCTCTGATAATCACAATCAGGATGCTCATGTTCAAATTTCTCTAGAAAGATGTTTCATATATACCCTACATTTCAATAACCAAGTAGTACTGTTAATTCTATGGTTTTCCCTTGGTAAGGCCTTAAAAATCAAAATTCTAACTTCACGAAAAATGGTCAAGTTGGAAAAATTTGGGGATGGATGATGATTTATTGTTTTAATGCCAAATGAACATTTTGAAGCATAACATATTTGGCCATAGGCTTTGTCCATTGACACCAGACCATTCCAAGAAATGACATTTCAAATAAACAGTTTCAAGTCCAGTAAACCACAGACACAAAAAAGTACTCAATAGCATTTCACAGCAAATAGGCTTCTGTTGACAGTTACTCGGGAATGACTGCTTATATTTTTGAAGCATAAATATCTCTTTTGTTAGATTAATTAAATATAGTTTTAGCTGATGGCTTGGGCAAAAGAGTGAATCTATAAGAGTAGTGAAAGGAGAGAACAAAGGAGAAGAGACAAGAAGAATGAATCACAGAACAATATTCCTAAATGTCAGAAAGCCCCACTGCACCAACACTTCAATTAACAAGCCCCACGGAGGGACTTTGACAAGCATGATGTACGACATATCGTCCAAGGAACAGCAGCCAAAAGGAATCTCGTTTTCCTGGAAAAAGAGGTTGCCATGGAGCTTTCATCTTTCACCAATTAAATAGTTTGGGCTCAATGTAATTAAGTAATATAATTATGAAACCATTTCTTGGCCTCCAGCCTAAAGTCCTATTTCTTATTCAAGTATATCAGTAATTGTCATGTAGAACGCATATGTCACATGTTGGACCCCGTTCTTCATATTAAAACACATAGGTAAACTACAAATAGAAATCTACAATCTAATTTAAAATGTTAAAGAGTGAGACTCAATGGGTCATCACTGGAACTGAGGTACAGAGTGGAGCCTATCATTCAACCCAAGCAGAAGTGGAAGCAGGAAGAGACCAGGATAAATTTAGACTCTTGAAAATTTAGAATAAAAACAAAAAAGTAAAAGGGTCAGTAGATTTCCATCATACAAGGGATGGCGACTTAAACAGTAAAGTGAAAGACTATTTAGGGATACCATAGCAGCTGGCCCTAGAGTTACATTAGTATAACTAACATATTGAGTTAGGATGCAAAGTAATCACTAATGGTGATGAGATTAAAAAATTATAATCCTCCCTTGCTTTCTAAACAGCATGCCATGCATTCTGTCTCTTTAAGGTCTACTCAAAAGAAATATTAGTCTTTTAGAGTTTTATTCATATGTTTACATAGGCTTTCAGAAATATATGAGAAAGTTAAGCCCTAAATTAAAGGAGTGATTACTAGCTATCAAAAACTACCAAAGTCAGCGTACTTTCAGAGCTGGAAGAAATACTCATGTCATCTTTGCATGGTGTCTGACATTTATCCATGCAACTGAATTTAATTCGATTAGCAGGGATTTCGAGTCCTATGCTGAGTACTAAAGTAGTAAGATTCAAAGTCTAGAGAAAATATTATCTTTATTCCTATCTAAAGCAGATGAAGCTTATAGTTGGATAGAGATGAAGAAAATGAAGCCCAGAGAGTTAAAATGACCTGCCCAAGGCAAAAAAAAAAAAAAGGTAGTTTGTGGCACAGTGACCAAATTCCAATTCCAATTCATCCAGTTCTCTTTGCACTCTATCACTCTGCTTCCAATCAAGCTGGTCCAACACACTGAAATAAAATGAACTTCCAAAATAATTATCTATGACTTATAAGGAGCGAAATGTTTGATATCTAACTGCCTCATCTCTAGAATGCACTTTATTCCAGAATAAAGTTAAGGACAAAAAAACCAAAACAAAACAAAATAGCCTAGGGAATAATTTTTAAGGTAAGGGAGAGCAGGAGAGAATTCACATATAGAGTCTCCCAGATCTTCTCTGAAGGATTGTCCGTTTTTCAGTTTTATTTGCTGGACAATTTATCTCTCTCAAACCTTACCCAATTCTAAAAGCAGGCTTTGAAATTACATCTATATTTATAACTACGTGTGTAGTTACATGTGTATGTCTTCAACTCAAAATAATATTGAATGTAACTTGTAACTGAAATATAAAATGTACATAAAAAAGAACAGAGGACATGCTTTCTATCTCTCTGTATGCCCAACTTCTGCAAAATGCTTTCACATAGTAGGTGCTCAGTAGGTAATAATGTTAAAAGTATAAGTATAACCCAATCGGAGTGGCTCAGTGGTTGAGCATCGACCCATGTACCTAGAGGTTGCCGGTTCGACTCCTGATCAGGACGTATGCCCAGGCTGTGGGCCTAATACCCAGTATGGGGCATGTAGGAGGCGGCCAATCAATGTTCTCTTTCATTGATGTTTCTATCTCTTTACTCTCCCTTCCTCTCTCTCTAAAATCAATAAAGAAAACTTTTTTTAAAAAAGTGTAAGTATATACAATATAAGGCTTCCAGTTATATTTGTTTCCAAAAACATGACCCTGTATTTAGGACTCCTGGAGATTTTTTATTAGTTTATTTTATTGGGACCATTTTATGCGCTTCTCACCTCCAACTTGCCAGGTGACATTTGGCAATGTCTGGAGATGGTTTTGGTTGTCACAATTGGGGTGGGGGGAGGATGGTGCTATGAGCATTTAGTAGTTAGAGACCAGGGATACCTCTAAACATCCTACAATGCTCAGAACAGACCTTGCATCAAAAAATTACCAGTCCCAAACGTTAGTAGAGCCAAGGTTGGGAAACACTGGTCTCTTTTAGAAGTTAAAATAAATAGTCAGCAATCTTTACATTTCTCCATTTTTAAAACACAAGTAAGACATAAATCAAAATGGTACACTAAAAATTTGCCCCAAGCAAGAATATTTCAGCAATCTACTGTTAAAATAAACAATTATTTAATGGGTCATTTTAAAGGACTAGAGGGGTTCATTAAATGCTGGAGGGAAAGCATAAATTTAAATACATATATACTCCAGTAAGCAACGGAAAGCCTACACGAAAGGGACTGTTCTGATCTTTACTACATCTCAAACTGAAATTACTCCACAGTTCTAATACGAAGCATTCTGCTGATGAGGCATTTAAAACTCCCACTGTTCTGATTCAGACACAGAACTCTCACTTCAGGCTGTTTCATTATTTCTAATTCAAAATCCACCTTTGGGACCAGTACAATAAGGAAAAAAATGTATGTTTTTGTTTGCCAATAAGGTCATAAAAATAAACTGCTTTCACTATTAGCCCTTCCATGTTATGTCTGCCCATCTTCTCCATGCTTAGGTTTACCTGGAAGGTCCAATATTTAAGCCTGGATTCCTTATTATGGCTAAAGGAATAATTAATTCAGTCCTATATTGCTTTCTTGGACATTTATCATGGAAAGAAACTATAGTAAAGCTATCCTAACAGCTTGATAATGTCTTCAAAATAAACAAGGAATTTAAAAAGAATTGAAGAGGAAGGAATGCTTCCCAACTCATTTTATGAAGCCAACCTTATCCTGATACCAAAACCAAACAGACGTTACGAAAAAAGAAAATCACAGGCAAATATTCTTGATGAACATAGACATAAAATTTCTCAGCAAAATATTAGCAAACCAGATTCAACAATACATTAAAAGGATTATACACCATGGCCAAGTCAGCTTCATCCCAGAAATCCAAGGATGGTCCAACATCCGTACATCAATCCATGTGATACATCACATTAACAAAATAAAGAATTAAAACCATATTATCATCTCATTAGATAGAAAAAAGGCATTTGGCAAAATTCAACATCTTTTTATGATAAAAACGCTCAACGGATTGGGTATAGAAAAAGCATATCTCAATATAATAAAGGCCATATATGACAAACCCACAGCTAATATCATACTCAATGATGAAAAAGCAAGTGTTTTCTCTAAGATCAAGAACAAGACAAGGATGCCCACTGTAACCATTTCTATTCAACACAATAGTAAAAGTGTTAGCCACAGCAATTAGATAAGAAAATGAAATAAAAGACATCCAAATTGGAAAGGAATAAGTAAAACCCTTATTATTTGCATATGATATGATAGTATATATAGAAAACACCAAGATTCCACCAAAAAATATTAGAACTGATAAATAAATAAATTCAGTAAATTTTCAGGATACAGAATCAATACACAAAAATTTGATGCATTTCTATACACCAATAATAAATAATCAGTAGGAGAAATTAAGAAAACTATCACATTTACAACTGTAATAAAAAATCATAAATACCTAGGAATAAATTTAACCAAAGAGGTGAAAGACTTGTACTCTGAAAATTATAAGACATTAAAGAAGATATAAATAAGTGGAAGAATATACCTTGCTCATGGATTGGAAGCACTCATATTGTTAAAATATCCTCACTACCTAACAAATATTCATATTCAGTACAATCCCTATCAAAATACCAATGTCATTCTTCTCAAAATTAAAACAAGTAGTTCTAAAATTTATAGGAAACAGAAAATGACCTCAAGTAGCCAAAGAAATCTTGAGAAAGAACAAAGGGGTAGATAATACACTCCCTGCTTTCAAACTATAATACAAAGTTACAATACTGAAAATAGTATAGTACTGGTATAAAAACAAATATATAAATCAGTGGATAGAACAGAGAGCCCAGAAATAAATCCTCACTTACATGGTCAATTAATCTACAACAAAGTAAGCAAGGATATACAATGGGTAGAGATAAGTCTCTTCAAAAATTGGTATTGGGAAAACTGGACAGATACAATTAAAATGAAGAAACTTGCCCTGGCTGGTTTAGCTCAATGGTTAGAGTGTTGGCCTGTGGGCCAAAGAGTTGCAGGTTTGATTCCAACCAAGGACATGTACTTTGGTTGCAGTTAGTCCCCGGCCCTGGTCAAGGTTGTGAGGGTGGCAGCCAATCAATGTGTCCCTCTCATATCGATGTTTCTCTCTCTCTCTCTCTCTCTCTCTCTCTCTCTCCCCCCCCCCCCCTCCACCTCTCCCTGCCTCCCTCCCACTCTATCTGAAAATATTTGGAAAAACATCCTCGGGTGGGGATTAAAAAAAAAATTAGGAAACTAGACCACTTTCTTACACCATGTACAGTAATAAACTCAAAATAAATGAAAGACTTATATGTAAGACCTGAAACCATAAAATTCCTAGAAGAAAACAAAGGCAGTAAATTTTTGAGAAGATTCTTAGAAATACATTTTTGGATATATGTCTTTAGTAGGCAAGGGCACAAAAGAAAAAATAAACAAATGGCACTACATTAAACATAGATGGACCTGGAGTATATTATGCCAAATAAAATAAGTCAGACAAAGAAAGACAAATACAGTATTGTTTGACTTATATGTGGAATCTTAAAAACAAAACAAAACAAGTGAATAAATAAAACAAAAGGGTAAAAGAACCATCGATATAGAATACAAGCTAATAGTTTCCAAAGGACAGGGGGGTGGGGTTATAGAAATTTTAAAAAATGCAATTTTAGAAAAATATGAACAAGGAAAATAAAGAAGAGAAAGCTGATGATTTTTCTTTGCATTTCGTCATAGTTTCCTCACATAGCCTCTAGCTGATGTGGTTGCAGTTGCTATGGTTTTATTTGCTTGTTCATTTTCCCCAGTGGCTGATCATATTGGATACGTTGGTTGACTGGTAGACACTTGAATAAAAATTTCTTTTTTTTTAAGGGGACAAATTAGTTACTTTCTGCGAATCAACTGACAAGAAACATATAAACCTGAGGAGAATCTACAGTAGCTAATCTGTTGAATATTTTGTGTGTTGAGCTAAACATGTCACTACAGAGACCCTCACACTTTGGTTAACAACTTTCTAAATATTTACCAAGATCTCTAATAAGAGAGAGTGCTTCCCATGATATAAAGGCTCCACCACCATCATCCATGGCACCCTGCCCAACGTCCCAGCTGTCCAGATGGCCACTGACCAGTACAACCTAGAACAAACAATAAAAAGAGAAAAAAAAATAAGACTAAGCAGAAATGACATAAAGGAGGAAGATTCACAGGTATTCCAAATACAGAAATGAAACGTTTGTATCTTTTTCTATTTTTAATGCCTTAGAAGATCTGTGTCATTTCTAAGACTTAGTCTAGAGGTCTTACACAAAAGGGTATAAGGTCATCCTAAGAGTAATACAAGTTTTTACCTTATAATTCTCTTTATTAATATAATTTTAAATACTAAGAAAAATATCTTACTACTAACAGATGTTTGACAATGTAATTATATGACATAAAAATGGAGCTCAAAACTTCAACCATATTTCCAATTGTCCCAAATTCTAGCAGACACATGATAAACATGTGTTGAATTGAGTTCAAATGAAAAAGTAAAAACCATGATTTATTTATTTATTTATTTTTCTCCTCACCCGAGGACATTTTTCCATTTTTTGTTCAGATAGAGTGGGAGGGAGAGAGAGAGAGAGAAACATCAACATGAAAGTGACACATCAAGTAGTTGCCACCCGCACAACCCAACCAGGGCAGGGGACAATCTGCAACTGAGATACGTGCCCCTAGCAGGAACCGAACCTGGGTCTCTCTGGACCACAGGCCGACGCTCTAACCGCTGAGCCAAACCATTTATAAATTATATAAATGATTATATTTTGTGCTTTATCAAACACTCTGGTATTGAATGAGTAAATTTTGCTAAAGTTACAAACTAAATTCCAATTAACAGAAAAACTTTTAAGAAAGATTTCAATTTACATTAGTGTGAAATAATCTATACATTATAAGTTTTAAGTCACTATTAGGTTTAAGTTTTTTTTGAGGATCATTAGTAATTCTCTCCAGAAAAAAAACAAACAAAAAACTATTTCAATGAAATTACATTATGTGGACACATTTTACTTAAAACTGAGGGGACTCCAGTACACTGCTGGTGGGAATGCAGACTGGTGCAGCCAATATGGAAAACAATGTGGTGTTACCTCAAAAAATTAAAAATTGAACTGCCATTTGACCCAGTGATCCCACTTCTAGGAATATACCCTAAGAAGCCTGAAATACCAATCATAAAGAATATATGTACTCTCATGTTTGTAGCAGCATTATTTACAATAGCTAAGATCTGGAAACAGCCCAAGTGTCTATCAGTAGATGAATGGATAAAAAAGCGGTGGTACATATACACAATGGAGTACTATGCAGCTGTAAGAAAGAAAGATCTCTTATCCTTTGAGACGACATGGAGGGACCTGGAAAGTATTATCCTAAGTGAAGCAAGCCAAACAGAGTAAGACAAGTATCATATGATCTCACTTATTTGTGGAATATAATGAACATAACAGTCTGAGGAATGGGGTAGTCCTAGAGACGTGGATGTGGGGTACAGACTGACAATACCCAGAAAAGGAGGTGGTGGGGGAGAGATAAACCACAGAACTTATATGTATGTATGCATGAATAATAGACTTGGACAACAAAGCTGGGGGCAGGGCAGGGGGAGGATTCAGTAGGGGGGAAAGGAGAAACATCTGTAACAAAAATAAATAAAAAAATTAAAAAAAAACTAAATCAACTGATGTTGGTTTGGGACATCCATACTGGAAAAAGTATGTTTATCACTGGACTATCATCCAAAAGATGCTAATGTCTCTCAATACCTGCACTATGTCATGAGCTATGCTTGCTTACAGACACTCAGAAGGATTATGGACTGCAAAATGAAGAGGGCTGAGTGGAAAAACCAAATGCCAAGGAGGTATCTTGTGCAAAAAAGATCATGTGCAAAAGGGCCGAGTGCAACAGAATAACTACACATGCCTAAAAGAATGTAATCACTCCATGACACAGCCTATAAATATAGGTGCCATCAGAGCATGAGCTCACCCTTCTCCATGCCTTGATCAAAGAATAAAATTTCTGCTCTGCTTTACCAAACTCAGTCTTGTTCTGTTGACGTGAACAGCCCTGGACAGAAGGACATTGGTTTGGATCCCCAACCTGGAAGGATCAGTAACATCTTGATCTCTGTATCATACAATATATGAATATCAAGTCAGATGAATTTTAAGCCCAAATAGAGGTGTTAACGAAAAGCATAGAATTGCTTTGTTAACTTGACATTGGAAAAGATTTCTTATGTTGGACACACAAAATACCATAAAAGAGAAAATAATAAATTGGACTTTTAAAATATTAGAAATACTTATTTATCAAAAGACCCCATTGCAAGAGTGAAAAGGCAACCTACAGAAGAGGAGAAAATACTTCCAATACATATATGCAACAAAAGACCTATATCCAGATTATATAGAATTCCTGTGAAACAGTAACAAAAAGAAAGTCAACTGATAGAAAAATGGACAAAATACTTGAACAGACAATTCACAAACATAACTATACAAATTACTAATAAGCATATTAACAGGTGCTGAGGTTCATTATTATCAAAGAAATTTAAATTAAACCATATTCAATACATATCCACCCGAATGGCTAAAAAGAAAAAGACATCCCTGGCCAGGGTGGATCAATGGTTAGGGTGTTGTCCCATGTTCCGAAGGGTCACAGGTTTGATTCTCAGTCAAGGACACATACCTGGGGTGCAAGTTTGATCCCTGGCCCCAGTCAGGGCTCATGTGGGAGGCAACCAATCATATGTCTCTCTCACTTCAATGTTTCTGTCTCTCTCTCCCCCTCCCTCCCTCCCTTCTACTCTCTCTAAAAATCAATGAAAAAAAAATATCTTTGGGTGAGGATTAACAACAACAAAAAGACAGAAAATGCCAAACACTGGTGAGGAGGTGAAGCAGCTGGAATTCTCACTCACTGCTGGTGTGAGTGTAAGTACTTACAACCACTGAGAAACCTGGCTTATCTACTAAATCTGAACATTGGACCCGACGGAGCAATTCCAATCCTATCTATAAATCCAACAGAAATGTATGTGTATATATATATTTTCACCGAAAAAGATGGACTAGAATGTTTATAAAACATTCATAACAGCCCCCATCCCCTATCCCAGAAGAAAACTATTTAAATGCCTGTTAGCAGAATACATGGTAGTGTCTTGATCAACGCAACATTGCACAGAAGTAAGAACAAACAAATACAATACATTATACATGTACATGAATCTCAGAAATGTAATGAATAATGGAAGAAGCCAAACAAAATAAA
The DNA here is from genome assembly GCF_014108415.1 of Molossus molossus. Lineage (NCBI taxonomy): Eukaryota > Metazoa > Chordata > Mammalia > Chiroptera > Molossidae > Molossus > Molossus molossus. The sequence goes on along the minus strand of NW_023425351.1, from coordinate 40,651,712 downwards.
TGTATTGTGTATAATTTCATTTGTATGAAATATAAAAACAAGCAAACAGGAGGATGGTGTCCTAAGGCAAGGACAATTAGTGACAGGAAGTGGCCCAAGGAGAGCTTCTGAGATGCTGGTCATATTCTGGTTCCTGATCTGGGGACCAGATTCACAGGTGTGCTCAGTTTGTAACAGTTGGTCTTGTTATACATATAGGATTTATGTGCTTTCTCTTAAAATATTACACTTGAATAAAAAGTAGAAAACAGATTGGTGTCTATGTATAGCAGGGAGTAAGCAAAGTGAGGTTAAACAGATCTTCTTGATGATTAATGAAAAGCCCATGACTTGGGGCAAGCAGGATTTTGGTTGGAAATATCAGGGTGGCTGCTCGCACTGCCTGCTTCTCCGAGCAGCTGCACCATCTCCCATTGACTCTGTATACATAGGCAGACCCAGCCCACTATGACCTCACTGCAGTCACAAACAAGCACAATGCCCCAGACTAACAAACGGTCATGCAATGAACCCAGATGGATTGTTTCTAAGGAAAAGAAGAAAAAATATATGGCAAGAGTAGGAAACTCTGATTCAGAAAGTGGTGTAATCCTATGTGGAATGAACATCAGTCAACATCCTCACCACCCTCAGAACCATTTTCCCAGGGAAGTTAAAGTTCCAGTGGGTAAAAAGTGTCAAGACGTCTTTAATAAATGAACTTTTTTCTCAGATAACACAGGAGCGTAACTGAATCAAGGCCACTATTAAGTTATCCTTCAGAATAACTTCAGAAGTTGTTTTAAAATCATATTTCTATGTTTTTTTCGGAAATGCTTGCATTCTCCAATCCAGAATTATTGCTTACACTAACAGTTAAAAGGCTGGGGAAGTGGTTTTGAGTAATAGGAAGTTAAATGACATCCTAAAGGACCAGGTCTTTGGCACAATGTTGTGAAAGAATGATCACAAACTATCTGGATTATAAGAGTTCGTTTTAATATACTTTTTGAAATCAGAAAAAAAATTGGCAGCCAGCATGAGATAGTAGCTGTAATTTTAATATTAATTGATATAAAAACTAAGTAATGCCTGGCCGGTGTGACTCGGTGGTTGAGTGTCGACCCAGACATCAAGAGGTCGCCAGTTCGATTCCTGGTCAGGGCATATGCCCAGGTTGTGGGCCCGATCCCCATGGAGGGGGGCATGCAGGAGGCAGCCAATCGATGTTCTCATCGATGTTTCCATCTCTCTCCCTCTCCCTTCCTCTCTCTAAAAATCAATAAAGAAAAAAATAAAAACGAAGTAATGACAAAAAGCTACTTCTAATTCAGTAGAATTTTTAAGGCGTTTGATTTTCTCTCACCACAAGAACAGCTTCTACACACACTCAGAAAATAGTGCACAAGGTCGCAGGCAACATGGTTGACTAGCACGCCTGGGTACACCTCACAGGGTAACCCTGCAGAATATACCAGCTCATCATGCCTTATGTCAGGGTCAGGCAGAAATGAACACTAATGATAACACATTTGCATCTAATTTAAGCCATCAGAGAACAAAAGACTACCCAGAGATACAGTCAACTCTAGTTCATAAAACAGACCACGTGACAAAAGACAGGAAAGTGCAGTCCCTTCGCCTCTGCTGCAGGTGTAGCCATGGAGCCCCTGCAGCAGTAACATGGTGTGGAGCCAACAGAGAAGTGGGGCACCCACTCTTCGGCCCGTCTCTGTGCAGAGCACGGACCAATTCCCCACCTTCCAACCCCCTTCCACCACCTTCTCTTCCAAACGCAGTAAAGAGTAAAGATTATTAAAACAACAGCAATAGCAGCCCCAGCAAAACAGTGAGCAAGGCAGAAGAGGCACCGTGCTGCTTGGAAGTGTAGAGTTTGTCATTTGTGAGACACACGGTTGCCCTGACCATCAGAGACTCAGTCTTGGGAGAAGGGGGATGAACCCAGGGCAGAAATGCACTGGATGGGAGCTGCTAGGACGAAAAGTCAGACCCTCAGTGGCACACAATGGCCTGCAGGCCAGCTGTGGTGCTGAGAGAGGAGACAGAACTCATCAAGGGTAGACAGAGAGCAGCCACAAGGAACAGCTCCTCACTTCTTTGTTATGGGTGCTTACAGCAACACTGAGTCCACACAGCTTTGTCTGATTAATAGATGAATAAGTACATAATCAAAATGAGACATATAAAACATAGGGCAGGACAAGGAAGAGAGAAAAGCCCCATAGGAAGTATGTTCTTACGAAAACAAACTAATGCAATATCCTGGAGAAATTTTAGTGGTCTTTGGCATTCATGCATGCATTTATTCATCCACTTTTATTGAGTTCCTACTATGTCCCAGAGATACAGACATGAACAAAGCAAGCAAATAGATGCCTTAATGGAGTTTATGTTCTGATGAGGGAGATGGACAATAAATAAATCCAATATGATGAGAGTTTTAAATGCTATTAAAAAAACAAGTCAGAGAAAGAGAATAGAGATTAGTGGTGGCAGGAAGAGAGAAAAAAATCAGTCTGTTTCCTCTTAAAATATAGATAGCCACAGGAGAATTCTGTTCCCATTCTAACAGTGACGGAAACCTGATAATCTAGAAAATCACAACTTTCATTAGACTCATCAGAGACCCGAGACTGTAATTCAACGGGAGGAAATGAATTCCAGAAGACAACAAGCCCATCCGAAGCAAGATGGGACACATAAACTAGTTTGCCTTGAGCAGTGACCGGGGTGGGAGTGGGGAGGAGGGGAGAGGTAATAGTTATAAAAGAAAGAACCAAGGAGACAACTAAAACATTAACCAATTCTTAAGGGGTGAATGTAGGTTTACACGAGAGTTTAGCATTTCTGGGCACCTCACACATAAGGGCACTGGGTACCTGTTCCCAGATCTTTTCTACAGGCCTCCTCAGGTGGTCATAAGAAATAGGGAGCAGGGCAGAAGCTGTGGGAGAGCCCCCCTAGTGGTGCAGATGGTGATGGGATGCTGGTGGGAGGCAGGCAGCAAACATACCTGCTTCCAGGACCCGTCTCTCCGAAGGAGACAGAAAGCTGTCCTGCAAGGCAGTCCCAGACCCAGGGAAGGAGGTAGAAAGTCCACTCCCACCTGCACGGAGGTGGGCCCCTGGGGAGCACAGGAAGCCGGCTCATGCCCAGAAACCTGCACTGATGCCAAGCAGAGCTCCGCTGCCACGGGCTGAGGGACGGGATGCACGGTCCCGTGACACATGACAGAGTTTGGCTTCCACAGGAGGAGCAGCAATGTCAAGGAAGCCCCCCTCCAGAGCTCGGCGCACGGAACCTGGCTCAGATGGAGGGGCAAGAGAACCAGGAACCCGCCAGGGGCTCCAGCGAGTAACAAGTAGAGCAGGAAGCTCATGGCCAAGGCAGGAAGACAGAAAGGGAGCCCTGCTGGGATGTGGGCATGTGAGCCCACCGGAGCTGAGGGTGAAGTGACACAGAGAAATCTCCTCCCACAACCCAGCCCTAAACTAACAACAGAGTAGCAGCAGCTACTGCTGACAAAATCTGAGGTATGTGAGCCCCAAGGGTAAGAACAGAAACAATAAAATCCAAACCCGGTGCCATTCTCATTTTTGGACATATATACCAGTACTTAAGACTCTAGTCTTCTCTTACATATGATATCTAGCATCCAATCAAGCATTATGAGCTATAAAATAAGACATAAAAAATCCATTGTCAGAAAATAGAGTATTCAATAGAACCAGACCAAATTATGGTCCAGATATGTCAACTATCAGGACTTAATAAAACAAACAAACTATGATCAATATGTTAAAGGATCTAGTGGGAAAGATGGAAAATGTCAGATGAAGACTGTATTTAAAAAGTCAAATGAAAATGCTAAAAGCAAAAATATAATTATATGTAGAGGCACTAACTGTTTAAATGAGTTAAAAAATTAAAGCTTTTGTAGGAAAATATCTTTATGTCTTTGGGGGCAGGAAAGATTTTAAAACAAGATATAAAAAATGCAAAGCATGAAGAAAAATGCATAAATTCAACTGTAAGAAAATGGAGAACTTACATTCATCAAAAGAAATTTTGATTTGAGTTGTACACTTGAAACCTGCATGGTTTTGTGAACCAATGTCACCCCTATAAATTAAAGGAGACAGAGAAAGAGAGAGACAGAGAGAAATAGAGAAACCTTAGAATGACAGGAGTTATACTTTGGGAAAAGATATTTATAATATATAACCAAAAATGGTTTATATTCAAATGTATAAAAAATTCCTACTAATCTACAAGAAAAAGACAAGTAACCCAAAAGGCAAGAGGAAAAAGGACAGAAAAAAATGTATTTCATAGAAAATTGTGAATGGATGTCAAGCATTTGAAAAGAGGATCGGCTGCATTATCAATCAGGACATGGGAAGTAAACCCTCAGTGAAGTCCACCTCGCACCCGTCTAACTGGTGAAAGTTTTGAATCTGACGTGAAGTCCTGCCACAGGCACTCTTATCCGCTGCTGGTAGCAGCAGGAAACACTTACAAAATCATGTAGGAAAAAACTCGGGCAGATCCTTTCACATGCGTATCTCACAATCAACAATTCCACCTTAGGTGCATATATTAGAGGAATTCTGAAACTTGAGTTCTTGGACTTATGTACCAAATTTGTCCTATGGAAGCAATCATAAGGCCTCGAACTAGAACTAACCCAAATGTCCTTCAACAATAGAATGGATAAATAAATTGTGGTATAGTCACATAGTGGAACATTATAAAGTAGTGAAAACAACCTACAGCTACATATATCAATATAAATGAATGCCAGAACAAAAATATGGAAAAAACAACAAAAAAGGAAAACTGCAAAAGAACTAGAACATCACGATTTCCTGATATAGATTTCAAAATTCAGTTGCAGTAAGTAACACAATCTTTGGCAATGCATGCAAAGATGGTAGAATCATGAGGAAAAGCAAAGTAATAATAACCCAAAATTAGGATAGTGCTTAGATAGGGTTGGGGCAGGGAGGAGAAGCTAATCAGAGAGAACATAGCAGGCTTCTAAGGCTCCAGTAGTGTTCTAGCTTTGAAACTAAGTGGTGAGAACACGTGTAATCCTTTTATTATTGTTCTTTAGATTTTATATACATACATACATATACACACACACACACACACAGTGTATGTACATACATACTTTTGGGTCATACTTATGCTTTTGGCATGCCTAACCTTTAACATTATGCATTTTAAATTGTGAACTTTATAGGTATTTATCTAGACCTGACCACGTACTTTCTGATCAATCCTCGATAAATAAGATGCCCACTTAACTTTCAAGCATGCTTTATTTTACAAATGTCTTGCTCAACAAAGAACCAGAAAGATAACTACCAAGTGGTTTTATTTTTTGCTTTTGTGATGGTTTGTGTGTTTTTCAACTTTTTCATTCTTAGTCTCATTTTTGGGGTATTTTTAAGAGGTAATGGGATGTGTGTTTGGGCTACAAAGTTCAAGGTCGAATGCATTTCCAGACATAGAAAGGTGCCCAAATTATCAACAACAAAAATTATTAAAGAGTTAAAAAATATGATCTACAAAAAGGAGAGGAACAAATTCTTTCATTATTTAGCCTTAGAGAAGAAGCCAAGAAGTGATGTAATAACAGGTTTCAGAAATGATGGGCCCCTCTGAGGACAGGAACAGCAGAGAATAAAGCAAAGGAACCCGATTTGAGCTGTAGCAGTGAGCATTAGAAACATATAAATGATCAAGAATTTTCTGATGGCAGCTTCTGTAGAAGTTAAAAGAGTGCTAACAGAGAAAAGGTTATGGAAAATTCCTTTCCTTGGAGGGTTTCTAAAATAGACTACAGTCTTTGGTCTTAGATGGAATGCTAACATAGAAGGGATAAATAAAATCTTTCAAGGTCACAGCTAGTCCAATATTCCATGACTGTTTTCAAGAATTCTTTTTCTATTCTAACCACTTTAAAGGGGGACCTTGTCCTTTGAAAAATCTCCATAACCTCAACAGACTTTTCTCTGAGCATCTCTTAGATACTCGGGCTGCCAAGATCTTCTCACAATTTAGGATCTAAACACAGGTGGGAAGGCACTTTTCAAGAAATCCATGTTTTTGTAACCCCTGTCAAAGACAACTGTCTTGACTTTCAGAGGGCAGTAGCTGAACGTATTGTGCTATTGCCCAGCATAGACCAAAGGGACTATGTTTGAACAAATCATGTCCTCCCCAATGAACAGACTAGGTGGTCTACAGAATAAAGCTAGACTCTGACTCACGGGGTATGTTCAGACACAACACAGCAAACATCTGAGCTCCTCTTGAATTGATTCCTATCTTCAACCTTTGTTTAGTGAAGTTGTTGGGTTTTGACAGCTTGTGGGATGTAGACTTCTTTCACAAGAAAATGGGCCATCTGTCCAAATGCTCACACATCACCACAGCTGCTCCCAAAAGGAGCTGTTTCATTCCAGACTTTGTGAATGATTAGGAAGGTGAGGAAGAAAGGAAGCAGTAGAGGGAGAGGCAGAAGGTGGCAGGAAGAGATGGAAGCAAAATGATGACTAGCACAAGAAGAGGAGGTGAAGAAGAAGACAGAGCAGAAGGGAGGAGGATTGCAAAGCAGCTTTGGGAAAGGCACAGAGAGGAAAGAGAAAGTAAACCCAGATCAAGATGTGGATCCAGGCTGTCAGGTAGCTGAGGTTCACATAACAAAGCTAAGACAGATGGTTTCTCCATGTTCTGATCTGCACTAGCTTGATGTCATCATGGATGCTGCTAAGACCAGGTGAACTAAGAAGTAGGGAGGGATTTTTGAGAAACACTACCTGGCCATGAAGCCTGTGGAGTTTAAATAAAGTCACCTAAAGTATTTCTAACTCACATATTCAAGTGATTCTGTTGCCTCCTTCCAGCCATGACCCTAGACCACAGTAGAAATGGGGAATCAGAAGTCAACCATCGAAAGCCCCAAGGCTTGACAATGAATTTTGGGGCAACTGCATGGCTTCCTATGATGTCAGCACTTGAAGACAACTTTGATGTTGATCCATAAATTATAGCTTATACAAAGGACAGTCAAATAATATACTGACAACCCCAAGAGGAGACTTTTCAATAATGTAATTTTTAGCTTCAGCACAGTGTCAAGAAGCCATGCTTTCTCTGAAAGGCCCATGTCTGCACTGCAGCTGGCCTGCTGTCCAATCACAGCACGCACTGGTCCTTAATCCCTTCCTCCTACCCGATGTTGCATACTATCAGCCATTTCTTTTCAGTCATTAATCTCTGTGTTCAGACTCTAGGAAAAAGACAAATTTCCACTGATATATTTTGTTTTAGGAAGGGGATAAAGTAAATATTGAACATTTTATTTTTTCTAGGCTCTGTGTGCAAAATAATACTATTTTGCCCATAAACCGAAATTCTGTCTTATTTTTTAATTAAAATTTACATGTCTTAGAAAATAAAAATGTCACAATAGACATCTCAACTAGTATTGTTCTTAATACAAATGTTATGAGAGTCAGGGAAATATTATGTATATTTACCCAAAATGAAAAACTAGTCCTTTCCATTGAAAATACATTAAATTAAAGCTTAACTTCAATATTCACAATCAACTAACACATCTGCATGAAGAACAGTGATGATTATTGTCCCATGAGAATCAAAATCTATTAATAGCTAAAAGGCTGGTTAACCTTATGATGTTTGCACATCACACCACAAAAACAATAGTCTGAAAGTGATTTTTTTTCTAAGTCCAAAGCAACCCTGAAGTATGGCAATACTTTGCACAGGACAGAAAACTTATCTTCTGGGCAAAAAGAAATAAAAATTGACCCTAGAGACTGAGAGTCCATGAGGAATTACTGTTAAAAAAATAACATTATTTTCGGCCATAAAAAGAGAAAGAAATCTTACCATTTGTGACAGCATAGATAGGTCTAGAGAGTATTATGCTAAGTGAAATAAGTCAGTCAGAAAAGGACAAATACCACATGATCTCACTTATATATGGAATATAATGAACATAACAGTCTGAGGAATACAGTAGACCCAGAAACATGGAAGTAGGGCACAGACTGACATCCCTCAGAAGAGGGGGGTGGGGTGGGAAGATATAAACCACAAAACTTATATGCATGAATGCATAACCAATGGACATGGACAACAAAGCCAGGGACGGGGCGGGGGGGGGGATGGGAGGGGGTGCCAATGGGGTAAAAAAGAAGAAACATCTGTAACAAAAAAAAATTGAAAATTAAAAATTAAAAAAAAAGTCAAATTAATACCATATGATTTTACTTACATGTAGAATTTAAAGAACAGAATAAGTGAACAAACAAAATAGAAACAGACTTATAGATACAGAGAACAGACTGATGGTTGCTAGAGGGGAGGGAAAACTGGGTGAAAAAGGCGAAGGGATTAAGAAGTACAAATTGGTAGTTACAAAATAGTCACAGGGATATAAAGTACAGCATAGGGACTATAGTCAATGATATGGTAATAACTATGCATGGTGCCAGGTGGGTACTTGAAATATCAGGAGGAACACTTTGTAAAGAATATGATTGTCTATACTACCACGATGCTGTACACCTGAAACTAATTCAAAATAATATTGAATGTAAACTGTAATTGAAAAGTAAAGAATATAATAAAAATGCAAGGTAATTTTCAGAACATTAACAGAGACCACAAAGGAGAATGGATTAGCTTTCCTCTTTCTAAATGTAATTAATTAAGACAAAAGAACATAATGGAAAAAGAATGCATTCTTTCTCCATCAATGGATATTGTGACATTATTAATACATTGTGAACTTTAGTTTTTTGTTTTTTTTTTATCCTCACCCGAGGACATTTTTCCATTCTTTGTTCAGGTAGAGTGGGAGGGAGAGAGAGGAACAGAGAGAGAGAGAAAAACATCAATGCGAAAGGGACACATCGAGTGGCTGCCACCCGCACAACCGACCAGGGCCGGGGACAAACTGCAACCGAGGTACGTGCCCTTAGCGGGAACCGAACCCGGGTCTCTCAGGACCACAGGCCGACGCTCTAACCGCTGAACCAAACCGGCCAGGGCTGAACTTTAGTTTTTTAATGTCAGCATTCATGAGGTTATTCATGTTCCCTTAACTATTTTGACTTGTCCTGAGATTATATTCTCATCAGTTAAATGTTGGTTGCAGCCACATATTTTGAATACACCTTGTGAAAACTAAGAAAAAAAAAGAAAAGAAAAAGAAAAAGGAAAGAAGGAAGAAAGGAAGGGAAGGAAGAAGAAAGACTATTTTCTCCCCAATATTTCATTTTCTGAAGAAACAAAACTTGCAGAAAAACAAACAAGTGTTTATTAATTTAACTTGCATTTTTTTAGGCCAAAGAGTATATTTAACAGGCTATAGAATTAGAGCACGATTTAAAAAAGTACAAGCATCAAAGTGCAATTCTCACTAAATTCCGAATGTTAGCACTTGCTTAACTTAACTTGGCCCTGGTTCAATCTTGTTCAACATTTCCATTACCTTGGAGACATGCTTATGAATTTTAAGATGATAAAAATATAAGATGAATCATTAACATGTTGGACCAAATAATGAAGTTTCTAAAATAATATTCTGAAGCAGAAATAATAGTGTGTAGCCAACACGATAATTCAGCAGGAATAAATGTAAAGGTACACACTGCACCTTCAAATGGTAGGTTGATAGCAGTTCATCTGGGGCGAGCCTTCAACTTGGCTGGGCCTAAGAATATTGAACTAACAGGATATATCAGCTATGGGAAAAGTTAATAAAAGTTTAGGGTTTGTTGATAAAAATATGGGATTCTGATTATGAGAAGTAATACTCCCACTTTAATTAATCAAACATTTTTTCCTTCTTTTTTTCCATCCAGATACCCAAGGAGACCTTCTGGAAAACAGATTAGTCAGAGAAGAGCTGTTAGGAGTTTACAGTGTCTGGAAATAGCATTGTATGAAGAGCAATGACTATGTTTACCCTGGGGAAGAGAGGGCTCAAGAGGGCGAGATGCTTCATATACAAGAGGAGTAAGTCTACCCACTGGGCACAACCAGGCCACTGAGTAGAGGGTATGTGCAGGCAGATCTCAGCTCAGTAGAAGACTAGATCTGATAGGTCCAGCAAGGACCTCAGAGGAGTAAGCTGTCACACACTGGAAAAGTTCAAGCAGAAATGAAAGGAGCACATATCAGGTAAAGAATGGGTATCTTGCCTGACTGGGAGTGGGAGCTGAGCTCGATAAGCTCCAAGGGCACGGAAGACTTCAAACATCTATAATTCTAAAAAGAAAAGTGGGCTGATCTTGGCCATTATTCAAGGAGAAGGAACTGTTAATGTTTTCCTGGGATACTAGATTTTTTTTATATATATTATGTATTTTTATTACATGTTTTTTCTTCAACTTGACCCAAAATAAAAATTTTAAATTATATTGCTAGCAATTTATTTATTTATTTTTAATATTTTTTTTCTTTATTGATTTTAGAGAGAGAGGAAGGGAGAGGGAGAAAGAGATAGAAACATCGATGAGACAGAACACTGATTGGCCGCCTCCTGCATGCCCCCCACTGAAGATTTGGCCCACAACCTGGGCATGTGCCCTGACCGGGAATCAAACTGGTGACCTCTTGGTGCATGGGAATCAAACTGCTGACCTCTCGTGGCTCAATCACTGAGCCACACCGGCTGGGCCAGCAATTTATTTTAAGGAAATCTGGCATAATAAACAAAACTTTTTATGACTTAAAATTTGCCTTCTTGCCCTGATGGTGTGGCTCAGTTGGTAGGAGCAACGTCCGGCACACTAAAAGGTCTTGGGTTAAATCTCTGGCCAGGGCACATACCTAAGGTTGATGGTTTGATCCCTGGCCCCAGTCAGGGTATGTATAGGAGGCAACAGGTCAATGTTTCTCTCTCACATCAATGTTTCTGTCTCTTTCTAAAAATAGATGAAGAAAGTCCTTGGGTGAGGATTTAAAAAGAAAATTGCCTTCTTGAATTGAAGCCATGCTGTATCAACTTCCACTGTGACCCAGGGGTATACTGTGGAGGGCATATAATCACAGTCACTGTCAATACAGGGTGAACTCCACACCTATGATTTCCTTTGATAATCATGATGGACTGTCATTTCTGCAATTGCTTAAAAGTTCTCAAAGTTATTTTTATTTTTTTGCATCCAAGGTAAAACATTCCAATGTTTATCATCCACCACATGATACTTCCCTTTACCTGCCCTAGGACTACCTTCTCAAGTACATAATACATAACAATCACGGCTATAGATATTTCTAAATGAGTATTTTTTCCCTTTGCCACGTGAAGATTGCTGTGCTCGTTATAATAGTCTCATCATACCATTTTGATGTTTCCTTCTGAACTTTCTGTAATTCTCCTAGATTTTGGAAATGTAGCAATCAAGTTTGTAATGCATAAATACCATACTTTTTTGTTTGTAACAACCTTCCTGACAGTTCCTAGAATTTACTTGATCTCTTTAATTATATAGAAGTACATATATTAAGAAACCTACAATGACTCTGGATTCCTTTACAATCTCTCATATCCACACACAATTAAAGCCAGAATTAGAAATTAAGAGATTATAGCTAATACTCTCCTTTTACACAGAGAAGTAAAGTGATTTGCCCCAGTGGCAGGGCCTGAAAATTAGACCCCAGAGCTGCTGACCCAGAGTGATGGGTTATTTATATCATATCCTTCTGCCCACTTCATAAAAAAGTAGTGCAGAGACTACATTTGGTTGATTTTCTCTAAGGCATTACCTTGACTATGCTAAAAATTAATCTGCTACGTTTTGCCTACACACATAGTGCAATGAGTTTTTTCAACAATATCCCTATCTGCTTCACATAGGCAAGTAATTTAACCTGTCTAAACCTTGCTCCCCTGCCTGTAAAGCAGGGATAATAATACGAACCTATGTTTAAAGTGTGTTGTGAGTGCCCTGGCCGGTTTGGCTCAGCAGTTAGTGCGGTGGCCTGCCATCCGGAGAGACCTGGGTTCGGTTCCCGCTAAGGGCAGGTACCTTGGTTGCAGTTTGTCCCCGGCCCTGGTTGGGTCGTGTGGGTGGCGACCACTCGATGTGTCCCTTTCACGTCGATGTCTCTCTCTCTCTCTCTCTCTCTCCCACTCTATCTGAGCAAAATATTGAAAAATGTCCTCAGGTGAGGATAAAAAGATAAATAAAGTGTGTTGTGAGAATTAAATGAGATGACATAATGTATCCATCACTGTCACAGTCCCTGGCACAGAGCATGAACTCCTTCAATGGTGGTTGTTATTGATTACATCATAATTACTTTGAGATGACCACAAACATTACAAACAATTCTCTCTAGGAAAGACCCACTTGGGAAGCTGAAGAGCTTAAGTAGACTGCACACGGACTGCTCTAACAGGCGCAGGCTCAGGGCACTACGCACTGCCAGTTTGAATTAGTGGGAGAATCAATCATGCACATGGTATTTAGAAATATGACAAATATTTTTTAAATGTTGTTTGGTGAACCTAACTTAAAACAGCATGAATGTATTCCATTTGAAAACATCCATCTGCCATGAAATAGCTAAGTTATAGTTTCATTTCAATAACTGGTTGCAAAGGGGGAAAAAGTTATAGCTCAAGCAATCACTGACACACAGCCCTCTCTAAATAACTGTGCAGTTACCAGGTAACCAGGTAATCACGTGTTTGAACTGAAGCTTCCCATGCATCGGAGGTGAGTTTTGCCCTGGCAATAGCTAATCTAATGAAGGATTCCACTGTCAATTGCATTTACAGAGCTGGCAAGACTGGGCACAGAATGACTCTCTCCCTTGGAGTGCCTTGAATATGGGGAGAAAGTCCTGAATAAGGGTCAAGAAGAAAGCATCAAAAGTCCAGCATATCGCATGGAGAAATGAGAAGCTTAAACCAGGAACAAAGAGCAAATCCTGACATCACATTCGACTTTAATCTCTGTCGAGAAGGTATAAAGATTTCCAAGAATAAGGAGTGGGTGATAAAGAGCCAGTTTCAATTTTTTACGCTATTGTAGATCATGTAAGTGTAGTGTTATTTAAAGATCAAAGACAAAACTAAAAGGCCTATCAAAGGAGCATTGTTTCATCTCTTTCAACTCTACTCCAGAAATTTATGAATTTTAATCTCCGTATGTGTCTGCAGTAAGCTGCAATAAGGTAGAGCAGGTTTCAAGCCTGTCTTTGTCCCTCGTCTTGCAAGAGTAGTTAAGACCACGGGCTTTGGAGGAGGACAACCTCTCCCACTTAGCAGGAACCCTCAGCTACTCGGGCTCTTTGAGCTGCCGTTTCCATGTATCAAACAGGACATTAGCCATTTTCTACAGCGCAGTTACAAGGAAGGAGCCTGATGCTACTGCCTGGCACCCAACGCAGGCACAGTCCATCCCGTTTCCTAATCCTCTTAGCATTTGATTACGTTTTCTTGTTATCAGAATGCCCAATGGATATGGCGTATGTTTTTAGTAAAAGTGGCTATCTCTGTGGGTAATTCTCAAGCAGTTGTGGGGAGAAAAGAATACATTGCTCTGGTAGTAGGGGGCTGGGAAGGAAAGGTAGGGTGCAGAGTTTGAAAATAAGAAGCCTTCCATCCCTGAGCTAAGGCAATTCCGCCCGGGGCAGGGGAGGACAAGGCCGTCCAAGCTGCCCCTCAGCTGAGAAACACGAGGCTGAAGATTCCTAATGACAGATCTTTTTATTACCTTCACATATATTTCTCACAAGTCTTGAAATGTAGTCAAGAATCAACAGATGGGCCTGAGTTGATTTGCTTCTGTTTAGCAATGAGATGTGACTTAGACACAAACTAGTTCCGTTCCCTAAAGAAAATATTTCCTTTTGTGCTCAATGCACAATGAAAACAAATTCCTATTAGTTTCTCTGACCTTTACAATTTTAGTCACAAAAACCTATTAAGGAAGTTTACCCTCATCTACTGTATAATGTAACTTCCTTTCTCTCAGTAATGAGCATAAACAAGTACAATTAAAAAGTTTAACCTTTTAATATGTCTTCGAAGGTTAGAACCATACAGAGCTGTGAACAAGAAATTAGGACCAGAAGTAAAATAATGCTTAGAAGTTGATAATTAGATTTCTGGTCAGCGTGGTACAATAAATTTGCACCTGTATAAGCTTCCTCTGTTCCAAACGTGTGCAATTAGAGATGAAACATAAAAAGTGAAAACCAAAAGGCTGTCGTTTGGCTCCAAAAACCAGATAAACATCTCTGTGGACTAGCAGTGGATTAGAATCACAAAGCAGTGAGTGGGTCTGAAGCCCAGAGACCTGCAGGACTCCAGACCTGGAAGCCAGCACTGGATGCTGGGCATTCTGCTCCTCCAGGCAAAGAGAATTGAACCGCTTCCCTGAAGATGAGGAGACCTAAGCCAGACTAACTAGCTGAAAGCAAGCAAGGGCATTGGAATCATGACAGGAGGCTGAAAACAAAAACACATGCCGAGAGGCACAGCTTTATAAAAAGGCTGGGCCAGTAGAAGAGAAATGGACAGACATGAATCATCCAGCCTCCAAAGCTGGCCACCCACTGGCTTTGTCACAGCATACGTGGTCCTCGTTATTAGTGCTGGTAAGGGTGTGAGATACCACATCACAAAACCTGGGCTGGGCTGGCAGGGTGGCAGGCCAGGTGAAGGCAAATCCCATAACCTCTAGAGAGAACAGTGAGCCCAGAGAGAGAAAACAATACAAACAATAGCACAAACTCAATTTTAAACCATCCTGTTCAAAATGAGTCAGCGAACCAAAATTCCAAAACACATGAAGCTACATGTCGCTAAAAATGTCCATAAAATCAACAACTTGAATAAAAACTGTACTACAAATTAATTTTATGGAAAGACTAACATTTAAAAAATAATGTTTAGGGTGATCAAAGAAATGATTTTCTAAATAGAGAAAATTTACCAAAATTGACTTAGGAAGAAATAAAAATCTTGGAAAAACCAATAAACATTGAGAAATTCAATAAAATTGGAAAGTATTCTCTTTCCTTCACACAGACACACAAACTAAGCTACTAGGCTCAAAAGGTTTTGCAGGTGAGTCTTATCCAATTTAAAGGAATAGATGACCCTTAAATTAAGCCAACTCATTTATCAAGGCATTACCTTGATACCAAAACAAAACAAAAACAGTAAATTTTAGACCAATCTTAATTATAAATATAATGTAAAATTATTAAACAAACAATTAAACATGAGGCAAAACTTCCAATTTCAATAGAGAAAATTAGAAAATAGACAATAAAGGTTAAAGGGGGGCTTATGATTCTAAAGTCAGTTTATATATCATCATAAAGTGAATTCATTGTTCTTCAGAAAGCCAACATAAGACCAAAGAATATCTTATGTTTGATTCAAAATGTGAAATATAAGTTAGTGATTCTCTATGAAAAAATAAAATCCACAACAATTCCAATTATACACATGGAGGATTCTGTAGACTCATTTATAGAGACATGGCATTTTGAATGATCAATTCCAGCATGCTGCCCAAAGTTTAAAAGATTATATTCAGCAGAAAATGAGCACACTCATCCTGTTACCCCTGCGTGACTACCCATGTCTATAAAGCCTAATAGCACTGCACCTTAGCACCTCCGTTTACTTATTTTTATTTTATATATATGCTATTGTACTATCAGTGAAGCATTCGTTGATCTTAAAATACAAAAAAACAACAACCAGAAAACAAAAAACAATAAAACAGAAATGCAGGGCTGTGTTCGATTTTGCCTTCTGTACTGACAGGTGCCCTGAAGCAGTATGTACCCACCCTGCCCACAGTCTTCCCCTGAGGCAAGAAGCCTCAAGAATGCTTTCTGCATAGAATTATTGAGGCTCATCCCATGTATGTCAAGAGAAATCAGCTCTGCTACCATGGTTACAAATAATTATACCAAAATCAGCTCCTAAGCCAAAGTAACATGGATAATCAGATATGAGAGAAGTTTGCCTTTAACTGGTTTGGCTCCAAACCTCCTCAAGAGGTGTGAGTTGCATTGGATGGTGATAAGCTTGGGATACACAGAGTGGGGGACAAGAAAGAGAGGGGTCTCCTACACCCTCTGGAGTTCATTTTGGCTGTTCTATAAGCCTACTTTATAATGAAGTCTTTAAAGTATAGGCACCGTTAATTATTATAAGCCTGAAAAGAAGAGTATGTACCTGTCACCCATATGCCCTTGTATGCTTGCAATACATTACTTACCCCAGGTTATTCTGGGCACATCCCATTTCCTTTATGGTCCCCCAATGCTCCCCCACCCCAGAATTTCTAAAATGTTTTATTAATGCATTCAGCAAGATTTATCAAACCACTGTGTGCCAGATACCACTCTGTGTATGTGCTGGGGATAGAGCGATGATCTTGATGGACAAGGTCTCTGTTCTTCTGAACATTCTGATTGGAGGATAGGTAATGACCATGTGAGAAAACATAACTCCAGACACATGCTATACAATACAAATACAGATTAAATTAATTCACTTAAAAAATATAATGTGACAGGATGCTAGACATTGGCCAGAAAATATCCTCTTCAAGAAGTAAAGTTTGGTTTGAAACCTGAATGGTAAGAGCTGACATTTGAAGACCTGGGAAAGAGAACTCCAGTCAAAGGGAACAGCTAGTGCAAAGGCCCAGGGGTCAGAATAAAACTGAGTACATAAGCCTTTCTTCCAACACCCTATTAGTGTCAAGTAGAATCGTAAATCGGGGATCCTCATTTAGGAAGTACCAGAAATATACTGGTTTAATTTGAATTTAGGAACCATAGATGGACATGCTAATTTAGGAGACTAAAAGTTTACTAAATGCTCATAACATAATCAGATCCATATGGAAGTGCTGATAATAATTCCCTTTCAAGTAATGAAATGCACCAAATTAGATGTAGAAGTCCAAGAAAGAGTCAATATAGCAAACTAAGATGTGTTTTATAGCATTATTTTTCTAATAATAGACAGTCATCAAATAATATTGCTTTGGAAATGAAAGTAATCCAAATATGTAATTGTCATAGAAGTCCTGCAGAAAAGAACCAAAGGAGAAGGATCATTTTTTTTGGAAAAAAAAATATCTATCTACTAGGGGAAATTGGGGAAGGGATGAGCACTGACAATAAGATCAAACAGAGGAGGAGGTCGATAACCAGGGGATATAAACACAGACATATCTTTTTACAAAGTCACTTGGAAAGCCAACATCATTGAAAGCAGCCCTGAAGGGAGCGGTTTGTGGCACTGATGGCATCGACTGGTCAGCAGGCACCCAGGATGCTGCAGTGCATGAAATGAGCAGCCACTGTGCAAGGCTGGTCACCTGGAAGTCACTTTGGCTGAGAAAATTCTCAGGTCACGAGTGATGGGCAGAGAGCAAACTCAGGAAAAATACATGTAGAGATCTTCCTCAAGAAGAGGTCACAGCTCAGGAGCACATTCTGGAAACCAGCTGAGGAAGAATTGCTCAGGCCAGGGAGGATGCTAGGGGATATGCATACAAGACAACGAGGCGGTTGTGCTATGTTTTTTTAAAGAATTGGAATATAGTACCACTATACCAGATACAGAAATGTATGGTAAGCTCCTCCCAATTGCAAATCTAACTTGAAAGAGGTGCTAAATTAAATATAAGTGCAAAAAATAACCATGCTGCTGGGCACGCTTTCATCTTGAGAAAAAAACATGCTCAAGCAAATCGTTTATAGAATGGAGTGTTCTGATTAAATCAATTTCCTGATTAGATGCAGTCGATTTGTGAAATATAGTTGTCAATCTTTCTTACAGATATCAGCTAAGATCAATGGAACTGAGCAGGCTGTCCTAGAGCAAGTCTGTGTACTAAATAATTAAGTGTATTAATAAAAAATGTTTCAGAACACCAATCGTATGTGCATTATGAAACATTCACAATAAAAATTTTGAAGGAGATAAACCTAATTTTAAATATTTTCCCTCAATATCCTCATGGATCTCCCCACATCCACTTGGGAGACATCTGTTCTCTCTGCCAGTAATGATCCTCGCTGGACTGCAACCTCCATGAGGGCTGGGTCCCTGGCTGCCTTGCTCACCATCCAATCTCCAGTGCCTTAGAATACTCAACAAGTGTCAGTTGTCTCTTGAGCCCTGTCCTTCCTAGGGGGCTGATGCTGACATGGGAGATACAAGCTTCACCATTAGCTTTTAGTAACCTATTCTATACTAACCTCTGGGTGGAGGGGACACAGAAAACAACTCCACCTGTGAGAGAATGACAGCACTGGGGTATCAGGTGAGTGTCTCAGCCTGAAACGACTGCTGAAAGTGCAGGAGAATTTTTTTATATTCTCTAGGAAATGCAATCTATTAAAATGAGGCATTTGAGGTATTTTCCCACTATTTATGCCACTATACAGATTTTTAAATTTGAAGAGTAAATATGCATACATTGTAGTCTTTTAGAAGCACAACTGTTTAAAAAGAGTACACTGGCAAGCTGCTCAGATATTCTCAAACAATAAGCAGCTTGACATTTTTTCAAAAGCATATTTTAGAACTCAGGTCCACATATGCACTGAAAATTAATGCCATTTGTTCAGCAATAGGAGACTTGATTCATATCCACTCTTGTACATTGGATTATATATTTGCTGATTTCGTTAAACCTTCAAAAGGTTACAGCTGGTTGACATATGAAAAATTCCACACCTCTAAAAGAGGAACTTTTGTACCCGTTCTTTTTTTTTTTTTTTTTAACAAAACCACTCCTCAGACAATGGTAAAGCACTGTCTCTGTTCCTCACCATCACAGATGATACAGTCAAGCTTTCATTATAAGGATCTATTAACCAAGGAACAGCAGGTGGTCATGAACAGACTTGGGACTGAGAACATGACAGACAACACTGGGAATTCTGACAACTGCCTGAGGGAATTTGGTAGGAATGCCTGGAAACCTGGGCTCTTCAATCAAGAGCCACAGGCTACAGAAGGGAGCATGACCGGTAATGAGACCACCTTTGCACTCTGGCTGGCGGGGCCAGGGGACATGCCTATCATAGGATTCTGGAATTCAGTGCTAAGCACTGTCAATTGTCCAGAACACTTAAATTAAATAAATAAATAAATAAATAAATAAATAAATAAATAAATAAATAGGAAAATAAATCCTTGAAATGGATTCTACCAGGACTACCATAACAGAAGGGCTATATAACTCCAGAGAAATGGAAGTCTTTTCATATGCTTTATAAAGCTATTTGAATCAGGAAAAATTTCTTATTTATTTATTTATTTATTTATTTTTTTTATCCTCACCCGAGGACATTTTTCCATTTTTTATTCAGATAGAGCGGGAAGGAGAGAGAGGAAGAGAGAGAGAGAAACATTGATGTGAAAGAGACACATTGAGTGGTTGCCACCCACACAACCCAACCAGGGCTGGGGACAAACTGCAGCCAAGGTACATGTTCTTAGCGGGAACCAAACCAGGGTCTCTGTGGACCGCAGGCTGACGCTCTATCCGCTGAGCCAAACCGGCCAGGGCAGGAAAAATTTCTTGACCGTGCCAAAAATATATTATGATCAGTGAGGGTTAAATTCGGGCTTCCATAATTATGATAGTAATTTCTATAATAACATCTTTAACAGCTACTAATGTACAAAACCTTCCAGCCTAAAAGGTTTAGTGACACAAATAACTATTACATTGTCAAATCCTGAGTGACAATGAAAGTCCTGGAATTAACCCCATTATGCATTAAAGGCTGCTACTACGGTGCCTTGAACATTGCTGAAAATCTTCAACTACAAAAGCGACAGCACTTCTCACAAGTGGTTGTGTTGTACTTCCTCATGACCTTCCTTTCTTGTTTGAAAAAGAGGAGGATTCTTCAGAGTTCTAGTTTATTCAATGATTTCATTTTAACTTACACAAACCAAGACTTCCAGACCACTATTTTTTACTTGTAGAAGTTACTGAACTTTCCTATGCCTTGTTTTGTCTTTTTTCCCCTCTATAAAAGAGAATAATAATTATTATGTAAATTATGTGGGCCTGGTCCATGATAGACAATTACATTATTTGTATTTTTTATTATTTTTGTGGTTTATACATTATAAAAATAAGTCCCACCATGATATAGGGGAACCTTACACATTATTGATAATTTACTTCCCAGCTGTTCAGCTCTTCTATCTAAAATTCTAGCCTGGGAGTATCTCTTATTTTACTTTGGAGTGCTAGAGGGCTTTCCAAAGGAGAGGCCTGGAAGGCTAGTCGCTAACGCCAGCTTCTACCATTTAAACCACTGGATATTAAAGGGTCCAGTGGGAGCCTTCTGGATAAAAGGCAGATGTCCAGTGAGTAATGTACCTAAAGTCCTCTCAGAGAGAGTTCAACCAGGGTAGATGAAAGTACATCACCAGTTTCAAACGGTGATATTAAGAGTTATATTCAAAGCCACTCTCTGAAGCAGAGGCAAAACTCCAAACAAATAAAACAATAATAAAAAGAGAGGGAGAGAGAGAAGATGCACTAGGTTTGTGTTTCCCCAAGTGTGGCCCTCAGACCACCAGCATCTGTGACATCTGTACAAATGCAGATTCCCGGAACCCACCCCAGATCTACTGACTCTGAATCTGAGTAGGGGTCCTAGGAATCTACATTTTTATTGAGCACCCAGATAATTTCTATGCATGCTGAATTTTGAGAACCACTCCAGGAAATTCAACTCAGGTTATGGGACTGAACCGCAAATCTGTGCTGCTGGTCCTGGGTCTTCTGTGTCAGCTAGATCTCTGGTTGGTCTCTGGCTTACCTCTCTGACACCCACGGGTCCCTTTTATTTGCTTTATCCCTGTACCCCATCCCAACCCCAAGCAGAAAAGCCAGCTCTACAAATCATGCTGGGACCAAAGGAGGCAGCTGGGCATAACTGGCCACCCCGAGAACTTGGCTCTAAGAGCTGTGCTTTGTCAGATCCGTCCTTAACATGGCTCTGGCAAGATGATCAGATTTCCATTTAAAAAGCAACTGTGGAGGTTTAGGCTAAGACATTAGGTTTGCAAAATATCAAATTAGTCCCTGCTTTACAAGGATGAAAGTGGAGAATAGCATATAAAAAATGTACCAAATAATTGCTTTTCATGGTTTACTTGTGAAATCAAGTTAGGCAGTGTTCGAAGGACAATGCTATTTCAGGCTCTCCTAACAAGAATAGCTCAATTGTTTCTCTAAATTATAAATCAGTATATACTCTTCTCAGTTATTTAGACATTGCTGAATAAGTTAATCTTCTCTAGAGAGAAGAAAAAGGAGGAAGGATAGGATTATAAACCATTCTAGCACACATATCACCATTAAATACATTCTGTATTTCAATAGTAGCTTGAATGACCAACCATCTTCCTCTTTCAGTGTTACCTGCCTTATCCTCTCCCTGAATCAGCTCAGCTCAGTTTTCTTTTTTTTTTTTTTTGCATTTTTATATTTTAAAAATTATTACATCTGATGCACAGGTATGAGAAAGTGACATAATGCACTTATGCTTACCCTGCTACTGTGAGGAGCACAGAACAGTGTTATGAACCTTCACTCCAATAGATTTAGAATCATGGTTCTCAGTTAAGCTCCTGACATCCCTAGTAGGGAAAGGAAAACATCACCTCTGGCAGGAGTGAAATAGGGGACCTGGAGTGGCTTAGAAAATTCTCCAGGGTGCACAGCCGGGAAATCCTCAGAACTGAGCCATCTCATCGCTCCATCTACTCAACCCTAACCTGATGCTCAGTAACAACTCACCGCTAACAGCAACCACACCACCCAGCATTAAGATACACTGCCTCTCTTTGCACAGGAGCCTACAAAGAAAGAGCTCTTTACAGAGTGTGAACTGGGGCAATATATGAGCAGCTGAGAAAGTCTGAAACTGATTTACATGCAAGCCAGCCAGGACAAAGATTAAAGAAATGAGGGACTCTGGCAAATTCAGCTGAGCTCTGGAATGCAAATAAAGTATATAAATGAGAAAGATACCAAGGTAATAATAGTAAGAGTGCAAGGCCAGCACAAGTTCAGCCAATCCCAGCTGCTTGTTAAAAGCAGTTCCCCCTTCCCCACTGGAAGTATTTCCTGATTTCACAGTTACATAACCCGGCTGGCAGTGGTGGTAACACCACAATCCATCCATTACCCACATTCCACCCAGCTAATTACCAAGCGCCAGCCATTCTTCCAGGGAGAGGGCTGAGAGCAATTTTGTAAGTCCTTATGTTTTCATTAATGTGTAGTTCTCAGCTTTTCTAGGTCAGAGAAACACTAGGTGATAACAGGCTTTTACTCATTTGAAAGGGGGAAAGTATACTGGCTCATTATAAGGAGCAAATGCCAGTGCCCAAGATTTGGGAAAAGAAGAATGAGTGCTTAAAAGAATGCAAAAGGCATTTTTAAAAAGCAAAATACATTGATAGGATGTTTTACATCGCCTGAAGGGATTAATGAAGAGATCATGTAAGGTACTCTGAGTATTAAATTATCAAAGAAGACTAACTCCAGTAATGAAAGGTGAACTAGTGCATGGGAATTCAACTCTATAACTCCTCCTAGTACAATGAGTGAAAACCTAAAGACTTTTTATAGTATTTGTTCATTTATTTATGCATCAAATACTTAATAGAGCCTGCCCCATTCCAGGAGTTGAGATGGACTCAAGAAACAGAGGTCGTTCCCTCCTCTGCTCTCCAGCAGCACCTGTCCATTCTGCATCGTCCCACTTACAAGCTACACAGTAGTAATTCCTTCATCATCACCACCAGCTCTTTAGCTGGTCAGTGAATGAACACATTTGAAAAAGGAAGAAAAGAAAGATGGATGGGAGGAGCAGGAGATGGAGGGAAACACAACAAGTCCTTTCAAAGAACACATAATCAGTTTGCTCTGAAAGTCAAGGTGGTCTAGAATCTGAGAGAAAGGGAGCCATGGTTTCCTCTTCCTTCCTTGTAAGCTAACTCCTCCACACGGACCCACCCGCCCTTCAGCTTAATGAACCATAATTCGCATGTGGAGCCCCGTCAGAACCCCATTCATTCTAGAGCAGGACTTAAATACGCATTCAGCAGATTTGTTATCCATGTACTAACTACCTTTAAATATATTTAAAATGTGTCATATCAGGGAACAATGAGGCAAGAAAGGGAAAACACATTTTATGGACAAAAGTACAATTCATGTTTTGAGGCTGGTTAAAAATATTTACTATGATAACAGAGTCAGACTCTCATTAAGCTTTCAGTTGGCATCCCTGAAGAGCACATGAATAGTAAAAATTAAGACATCTAAAAATACCAAGCACTGGGGAGGACAGGGAAAAACCAGAACCCTTACGTACTTCTGGTGGGAATGTCAATTGGCACAATCCCACCGAAAACAATTTGATATTACCTAGCACAGCCGAATATGACCCAGAAATTCCACTCCTAGGTGTATGCCCCAGAGCAGCCCTTGCCGGTATGTGCCAGGAGACATAGACAAAAAGTGTTCATAAGCAGTACTGTTTGAAACAGCAAAAACTGGAAACAACCCAAAAGTCCATCAACAGTCATAGACTGTAGCATATTCACACAATGGAGTATTATAAAATGTGAAAATAAATGAAACACAGGTGCACACCGCAAAATGGATGCTATGTTCTTTTTCAAGCAGCTTGTAGAAGACTCTATGCAATGAAAGTAGCAGTTTTGTAAAGCTTTCAAAAAAAGCAAAATGATATAATATAATAGAGATATATACATATGTGGAAAATTATTTTTAAAAACATGAGGATTAACACAAAAATTTCAGACTAGCATTTGCAGGTTGAGAGGACATGGAGACTGCACAGGAGAGGACCTCAAGCTAGAGTTCATGGGACCAGGGATCTTAGTTGAGAGGTAAATTTACAGTTGACTGTTTCATTACTAGGCTTCATAATTTACATATATGGTATATATTCTGTTGTACATATCAATAATTACATACACAAAATTTTTAAATTCTGATATAGCCTATGATGAAACACCACACAGCCATTAAAATAAATTAATTAATTCATACGTACAGATAGGAAAAAATCTCAAGACAAATTGTTTAGGTTAACAGAAAAGCAAGACACAGAACAATACCATAGTACAAACCCATTTCTGTAACAAGTAAGCAAAAAAACTAAAAGCCCATAAAACTATATAACAAGTATGTCTTTGTACTGGATACCTTCTGTCTGCCCTTCCAATCCACCCTCCACACTGCGCTGGCCAAGGAGGCTAACCAGGAAGGATCGTGTCAACAGGTTTTTCTGCCCCTTGGCCCCATAGGGTGAGTCAGTGGGGAGCTTCTGCAGGAGAGTGGAGGGAGGGAAGAGAGGGAGGCCAGGGTGCTTATTCCCAGCGACCTCCCTGTGGCCCCTGGGGACTAGCTGTATCCCTCCAGCAAAGGTCTCGGAGCCATGAGAGGGCCCTTCTGTAGCCCCTTCTCTATGTCCAGGTTTCCGTGACCACTCCCTTTCAGGTCTGGGGGCAGTAAACATTATCCCCTATGGTTTTCTTCATCCACTCCACACCTTGAAAATAAATAATCCCTTCATTACACTCAATTTAAATTATCCTAATTTATAACGTCAAGAAATCGACGGCATTCTTGTACATCAATGATGAACTCACAGAAAGAGAAACTGAAAAAACAATCCCATTTACCATCGCTCCAAAAAAATTACGATACCTAGGAATAAACTTAACCAAAGAAGTAAAGGACCTATTTGCAGAAAACTACAGGTCATTGAAAAAAGAAATAGAGGAAGATATAAAGAAGTGGAAGCACATACCCTGTTCATGGATTGGAAGAATTAACATAATTAAAATGTCCATACTACCCAAAGCAATCTATAGATTCAATGCAATCCCCATCAAAATACCAACAACATATTTCATAGAACTAGAACAAATACTTCAAAAGTTCATATGGAACCAAAAAAGACCCCAAATAGCCACAGCAATCTTGAAAAAGAAGAACAAAGTTGGAGGGATCACAATACCAGATATCAGGTTATACTACAAAGCGACTGTAACCAAAACAGCCTGGTACTGGCACAAGAACAGGCATATAGACCAGTGGAACAGAACTGAAAACCCAGAAATGGACCCAAGGCAATACGCTCAATTAATATTTGACAAAGGTGGCAAGAGCATACAGTGGAGTAAACACAGCCTCTTTAATAAATGGTGTTGGGAAAATTGGACAGCTACATGCAAAAAAATGAAACTAGACCATCAACTTACACCATACACAAAAATAAACTCAAAATGGATAAAAGACTTAAATGTGACCCGTGAATCCATAAAAATTCTAGAAGAAAATGTAGGCAACAAAATGTCGGACATCATACGGAGCAGAATTTTCACTGATACATCACCTAAGGCAACAGAAATAAAGGAGAAAATGAACACATGGGACTACATCAAACTCAAAAGCTTCTGCACAGCAAAAGAAACAATCATCAAAATGGAAAGGCAACCCACTGTATGGGTTTCAGATAAGGGGTTAATTTCCAATATATACAGAGTGCTCATACAACTCCACAAAAGGAAGACAAAGAACCCAATTAAAAAATGGGCAGAGGAGCTGAATAGACACCTCTCCAAACAGGACATACAAATGGCCAAGAGACATATGAAGAAATGCTCAACATCACTAATCATCAGAGAGATGCAAATTAAAACAACGAGGTATCACCTCACACCTGTCAGAATGGCTGCCATCAACAAATCATCAAACAACAAGTGTTGGCGAGGGTGTGGAGAAAAGGGGACTCTAATACACTGCTGGTGGGAATGCAGACTGGTGCAGCCGCTATGGAAAACAATATGGTGCTACCTCAAAAAATTAAAAATTGAACTCCCATTTGACCCAGTGATCCCACTGCTGGGAATATACCCTAGGAAGCCTGAAACACCAATCAGGAAGAATATATGTACCCCCATGTTCATAGCAGCACTATTTACAATAGCTAAGATCTGGAAACAGCCCAAGTGTCCACCAGTAGACGAATGGATAAAAAAGCTGTGGTACATATACACAATGGAATACTATGCAGCGGTAAGAAAGAAAGATCTCTTATCCTTTGAGACGACATGGAGGGACCTGGAAAGTATTATCCTAAGTGAAAGAAGCCAAGCAGAGAAGGACAAATACCACATGATCTCACTTATATACGGAATATAATGAACATAACAGTCTGAGGAATACAGTAGACCCAGACACATGGAAGTGGGGCACAGACTGACATCCCTCAGAAGAGGGGATGGGGGATGGGGGGGTGGGAAGAGATAAACCACAGAACTTATATGCATGTATGCATGACCAATGGACATAGACAACTAAGCCGGGGACAGGGTGGAGGGGGGGGGGGTGAGGGGTGCCAATGGGGTAAAAAGGTAAAATATCTGTAACAAAAAAATAAATAAATAAAAAAAATTTCAAAAAAAAAATAAATAAAATAAATTATCCTAATTTAAACGTACCATCTGTTTCCTGCGGGACCCCAACTGATATAATTATAAATGGATATACAAGCATAGAAAAAGGATAGAAATATACACAAGAAAGATGATCAGGGGTTCACACTAATGAAAGAAGCTAGAACTGGGGGGAAACAAAACACTAACATTTTGGCCTTTACATTTCTGTATTGTACAACTTACTTCTAAGAGGCGAGTATTTGTGCATTATTGGAGCAAAACAAATTTTAAGAGTACCTGAAAAACTAATTTTTTGAAAATGCAAAGCTGGACCGGATTGGTGAAAGGAACAAACCAGGTCCTTTCACTCCTCCACCCTCATGCCTCGCACAGTGCCCGCCACGCAGCAGGTGCTGATAAGGAATGCTGACACTGCGATCCGGCAAACCCTAGACTTAGAGGGGTCTCAGAAGCCAGGCTGGCTTCTATGGAGTTCAGTAACAAGAGGGAAGGAATAAACACTGCCTAGTGTAGCTCAATAGAGGCTCCCCGGAGGTGTGGGTAATAGTGGCTCCCACTGATGGTGGGAGCAACAACAAGCGGGTGTGCCTGGGCGGAGGCCCCAGACCCTCCGCATGCTGAGCTGCAGCATGGTCTCTGGGCGCGAAGACTGCACCTGACCATGCTCAAACACCTGTCTGACGGACTCCCAGTACTGCTATCTCCTCTCCTGGTACCCTGGTCTGTATGCGTCTCTGGACTTAGGAACTCATGGTAAAACCCTGTGATACCAGGATCTGACTGCTGGATGGACTGTCTGGACACCTGAAGCTCGGGATAACCACAAACACCTGCCTCACCGCCACAGGGAGATTAAATCCAGGCCCAGACTTCCCCCTTCTGGCCCACTCAGCCATAGAAAACCAGGTCTGGCTAACTCAGATGGTCCTTCAAAATTCAGATTAGATGTTACTTCCTCTAATTCTGAGTTTGTGTTAACTGCTCTTCTTCTTAAATGACCCACAGACATTGTGCTTCATCTATCATAATATTTTTATACTATATTAAAATTTCCCATTGACTTGTGTGTATCTCTCACTAAACTGTAAGCTCTTTGAGGGCAGGGGTTAAGTCTAGTCATCTGTGTATCATAAGAGACTCGGACACAGAGTAGGGATTTATGAAACACTGAACTTGCTGCTGGATCCATATATGTGACAATACAAAATAGATCACCCCGTTCACCTGCTCTGATGAACTTTAAAGCCACGGGCATTCGAGAACACATGTAAAGTGAAGCCATTGATTCATCACATACTTACTGAGAACTCCTCTCCACCAATCACTGTGCTAGTGGCCAGCAATATAATGGTGAGAAAATAAAATAAAAACAGACCAGGGTCTTTTCCCCATTCCCATGTTTATATTATAGGAATATTTTGTTTTTCAAATTTCTGATGTTTCTAAATGTTTTAAAATACGTTCCCAAGGTCTCTCTGAGATCTTTGGAATATTTAGATAGTTCTATGTATTTCTACTAATTGTCATCAGGCAAGAGATTTTGTGAGTGAGTCAGTTAGCGTTAGGTACAGCTATCAGAGACCTGCCCTGGCTCCTCTGTGTCCAATTATCTCAGGAATTCTTTGCCAAAGTAACAAAAATGAATGTTTAATGTTGGCCCCCTCTGTCTCTCTGATGGCATTACAGAATTCTGTGGTATTTGAAAAGCATCAGGGAAAGTCAATAATGAAGGTTTGGTGTTCCTTTTTTAAACACAAATGAAATCATTAAGCAAATGAGTCAGAAATCATGTAAGGGAACATTAGGAATGAAAACAGACTTGAAAATTATTTCTAAAAGACCTTAGGCAAAAAAATCCATTCATTTCAGTCCAGAAAGATTGCATTAGTCTGACCACAGTAATAATCCTACATTCTAACTGCCCCTCAGCACCCTTACCTCCTTTTAATATGTACCCACTGTACCCCATCACCACACTGCATGTGGGTGAGAGAATGCGAGCACTTCATTTTTAACAAACAAGCCCAGAGCTTTTGCCAACCACAGGAGAACTGTACAAAGAGGCTATGAAAAGGAGAGAAAGAAGACCACCAACATGCAAAGTTATAATTCCCTATCTGATGTTCACTATTGAGTCATAAGACATTGATTATGCTCATGGGTGAAGTAAGCAACACATGATAAAAATAAGAGGTGGAACAGATTGGGATACATAGTTGGAAAAACAGTTAATTAGCGTCACCTTTCAATTATCCACATGTGGCTAACCAGTGGCAACCTTTCATCTCAGGCTGATCTCCTAGGCTACCATCAGGATAAGATTTGTAAATGGACAGAGTAGACAATTACTTTGTGCTAATGATTTTGGAAAGCCTGGAAAATTCTCTCTCCCTTTTCCATCCTCTCACTCTAAAATCAATAAAAAAGTTAAAAATTGAACTGCCATTTGACCCAGTGACCCCACTTCTAGGAATATATCCTAAGAAGCCTGAAACAACAATCAGAATGAATATATGTACCCCTATGTTCATAGCAGCACTATTTACAATAGCTAAGATCTGGAAACAACCAAAGTGTCTATCAATAGATAGGTGGATAAAAAAGCTGTGGTAGCCCTGGCCAGTTTGGCTCAGCGGTTAGAGCGTAGGCCTGCGGTCCGGAGAGACCCGGGTTCGGTTCCCGCTAAGGGCACGTACTTCGGTTGCAGTTTGTCCCCGGCCCTGGTTGGTCGTGCGGGTGGCAGCCACTCGATGTGTCCCTTCACGTCGATGTTTCTCTCTCTCTCTCCCTTCCTCTCTCTCCCTCCCACTCTATCTGTACAAAAAAAATGGAAAAATATCCTCGGGTGAGGATAAAAAAAAAAAAAAAAAAAGATTTTCTCTTGCCCTGGCCGGTTTGGCTCAGCGGTTAGAGCGTTGGCCTGCGGTCCCGAGAGACCCGGGTTCGGTTCCCGCTAAGGGCACGTACTTCGGTTGCAGTTTGTCCCCGGCCCTGGTTGGTCGTGCGGGTGGCAGCCACTTGATGTGTCCCTTTCACGTCGATGTTTCTCTCTCTCTCTCTCTCTCTCTCCCTCTCACTCTATCTGTACAAAAATTGGAAAAATGTCCTCTGGTGAGGATAAAAAAAAAAGCAAAAAAAAAAAAAAGCTGTGGTACATGTATACAATGGAATACTATGCAGCTGTAAGAAAGAAAGATCTCTTATCCTTTGAGATGACATGGAGGGACCTGGAGAGTATTATGCTAAGTGAAATAAGCCAATCAGAGAAAGACAAATATCACATGATCTCATTTATTTGTGGAATATAATGAACTAAACAAACTGATGAACAAAACTGACCCAGAGACATAGAGGTGGGTTACAGACTGACAAATCTCAGAAGAAGAGATAAACCACAGAATTTATATGTATGTATGCATAACCAATGGATATAGACAACAAAGCTGGGGATGGGGAGGAGGGTGTCAATGAGGGAAAAAGGAGAAACATCTGCAACAAAAACAAATTAATAAAAATAATTTAAAAAAAAACATATCCTTGAGTAAAGATTGAAAAAAAATTTAAAGACCCCTCCCAAGTATCTATTGAGTGCCTTCTATGTTCTAGGCACTGTGTTAGGGTCCTGACAGTACACACCACCACTCCCATTGTACAGCTGAGTCACAGAGAGGCTGAGGGACTTGTTCGGGATCACAGAGCTAGGAATAGGAAGAGCTAGGACTTGAAACTAGGGCTATCTAGTTGTGAAGCATTTTTTCCTTCACCATCATCATTATCACCACCAATACCACATTGTCATCACTGCTACTACTTGGCAAGGCGTAGGCAGTTTAAAGACATTGCCTTAAATTCCCTCAACCTTGCAATGTGGGGATCAATCTCATTTTACAGATGAGGTTACTGGAAGTCTTTTCCGACCACCATACCCAAGACGAGATTATTGCATCCTCTAAGTACTTCCCTATCACCCTGTGCTCCCTCTCCCTGGTTAACATTTAGCTTTTGCCTTTGAAAACCAGCTTTCTGTCTCCTCCACTGAATTAGAAGCAACTTGGGGGCAACAACAATGCCTTGTTAATTGCTTATACAGTAAATAAGTGAGGCTGACAAAAGCCCACAAGAAGCCTTTGCTGATGATACAGAAGCATGTTCCATTTCACCCTGGCCCCTGCAACCATTCATTACAGGAGGGCACATCCACTTCCAGGCAGAGCACGAAGAAACTTGCCCTGGGCTGCCAAGAACAGCAGTGGAAGGGGAATATTGTCTGCTTTTGACTGTGGCTACATAGTGGCATTTTCTCACCAAATCTGGTACTTATGACCTTGCTGGGGCCTAGTCAAAGCCAAAACCAAGCTATTTCCAAGAGACAGATGGCAAAAGAGTATAATGTTTGTAAGGCCTTGTGAATCACCAGTTCCCAAAGGCAAGAGCTTTTGGTAGCTCTTTGGAAATATCCAGTAGTCCTCACTGAGCCATGCAGAAGAAGTCCACAATCTCAAATAGTTGACAAAAATCATCTTTTTAATCTTGTGACAATTCTTGAACACAAGAAAATATAGCTAACTGTTCATATCTATGCAATCTAAGTAGTGAATATTACATGCTTATCTTTTTCATATTTTTTGTGGCTTTCTAGTATTTCAAAATCGTTTTAATTAAAAATAATAAGAACAGCCCGGGCCGGTTTTGCTCAGTGGTTAGAGCGTTGGCCTGCGGTCTGGAGAGACCCGGGTTCGGTTCCCACTAAGGGCATGTACCTCGGTTGCAGTTTGTCCCCGGCCCTGGTTGGTCGTGTGGGTGGCGACCACTCGATGTGTCCCTTTCACATCGATGTTTCTCTCTCTCTCTCTCTCTCTCCCTCCCTCCCTCCCACTCTATCTGAACAAAATATCGAAAAATGTCCTCGGGTGAGGATAAAAATATATATATATATAGAAGAAAAAAAATAAAAGTGGACACAAGTTACAGGTTACAACTTAGAAAATCTAAAAATAAAGAATCTCGTTTCCCCCTGGTGAAGTTACTGATTGGCTAGTGGGAAAAAGTCCACAGAGATCCACAAACGTCATTGGAGGCAAGAGGTATAAACTAGCAATGGGGAGACCTCGGTCCACTCAAACTTGTCACCCTTCAAAATGGTATCTGGCACCTCTTCTGTCAGAGCTACCAAACAAGCTCTTTCTATTGAGAGCAATTTTGTCCACAGAACTCTTTGTGGAGTTGGAGAAATAGGGTGTGTGGGGTCAAGGCGAAGAGAGAAGTAGCAGTCCCAAAGTTGAAGATACTCAGACCACACTTCCTTGGACTTAAGGACAACATGCTATTAGATAGTTGTAGGTGCTCAAGGTAGGGACTCTGGTCAGGGAAAGGGAGGACATGAGAAGCAAGCTAGCCTGAGGCAGCCTCACAGGCACCCTTCCTGCTAGGTCTGCTCCTTCTCCGAAGGCCAAGCTTCACCCAGCTCGGGGGTCACAGGAACCATTCAGCACCCTGGAGAGTTAGCTTGCCAAGTTGGTAAATAAAACAAGAGCAAAAGATTGGGGCTGTAATAAAAACAAGCAAGCAAGAGTGTGTAGAAGCACCATGACCATTTCTCCTGGGCTACCATACAACTATAGGACTAAAAGTTCATTTTTGCCGAAACTTCTTCAGAAAGCAGGAGACATATTTTCCTTTTTGGCACAATAGAACAATTAAAGAGGGGTAAAAAGAAAGAAGCTGGAAAGGAAACTGTTTTCCCTACTTCATGTTTAAATCTAACGCGCGATAATGCGTGAAGGTCAGACTAGTTCCGCTAAACTTTAGTGACTAGCCCTGATCCACGGAATACTCCATAAGTGAAAGCCAGTTACCTCCTGTCCAATAACATGATTTTTGCTTCCACAAACCCTCTGTGGTGTGTGATGAAAGGTCACGGTGGCCTTGGGGGTGTACACAGCCACTGACAGAAGATGGGGAGAACACTCTTGGTTCTCATCTCACCTCTCTGCCTGGATGTTCAGCACCTGCTTGGGAACCGCGGGCTAAGGGAGCTGATGCAAAGAAAAGTTATACGGCTTAGCAAACTGATGCCCACCTTTGCCCTGTAGATGCCTCTCTGGGGACAAACACTGACGTCCTGGCAGTGTTGACAGGCCCAAATCCAAGGAGATTTAAATCTGTCTGACATTCCAATTGCCCATCAGAATTCTTCCCTTATCTTAAAGCCCAGCCAGCTATACCTCTCTCCATTCCTACCCTTTGGCCTAGCAGACAAATGACACTCCTGCTGGTCCTCCTGTGAGAGGAGCTAGCATTGTCCCCCACATCCTGCCGACCTGAATAGTCATCCCTGGGAGAACCAGGAGGACAGTGACGGCTTCCCACCTGACCACTGGGGAGTGGGTGCATACCGCACGTGTCCAGTAAAGCAGGTGGTTCAAAAGTGAAAGTCTCCAAATATCATGCTCACTTCCAGACACAGAACTTTTTGGTAACAGTGCCTGTGAAGGTTCAACTTATACTTTAGAAAAAGATAGCCAAAGAATCAAATGTCTGAAACAGCAATTCTGTAGATTTAATTCTTGAGGGTAGCTGGCAGGTGAGATAAATTATCTATTCAAAACAAACTCTGCACAAATGAATAGGATTAACATTTCAATATCTCCAAAAAAAAAAAAAAAAAATTGCTCTAGAAAAAAGAAATGTAATAGTTCTCAATTCACCATCCAGTGAAGATCTAAGGAGTTCCAGTTGCTGGCCACCTGCTGGGCTAAAAGAAACACGTGTCCCTCTTTGCTCTGCGACTTTCTATGTATCTGATTCCTTGATCTTGGGCTCATGTGAAGCTGAGGGATCTTAAGGAGAGAAGATGATACTGTATTTTCTGTGTTCATTTCTATTGTCATAGAAACCCCTACAGTTTCTGAATACATCTCAAAAAACCTGTATTTCCCTCTTGATCTCCTAACAGTGAAGTTCAGAAAAGATAAGCTTCGGCCTTCTTGTTTTTTTACTGCTTTAGCTGGGAGTATTCCTTGATATACCCCCTGAGCGGAATGTAGCTCCCCTTGAGTTTTCAGCACAAAGAAATGGCTGTGTTCAAAGTAGAGCAATTTGTAAAGAGAGTTTTGCCTCTGAGACACAGATCTACTGAATTCTCTACCCACCTTCTTCAGTGGATGCTTTCAGTAGGAAGCAAGCACAAGCGATTTTATCCGAGTGTAAGTCATTTATGTGCATAAACACTCCTGAAAATAAGACAATGTGGCGAAAGGACATTTTCCACCCAAACTCGATGGCGTAAGAACACATATAGGAAAACCTAAGCCTTTCACAGGGATGGTCAGAATTCATGAGAAGCCATGATTTGAACTATGCTAAAAAAAACAACAAAACAAAACAAAAAAAAACTGTAGCACTATCCAACTGGATTTCTGAAATTAAACCAAAGAGGAGTACAAGGGGAGGGGACTGCACTCCAGCTCTCTAGGACTGGAAGGAGAAAGTATTTGGGCAAGCATATAAGAAAGCCCAGAAAGAGGAGCATTTCTGTTTCCTCTCATAAAGCTGGTCAAGAGTCATGCATATAACTTCTTTACAGTATAACATGGCTAAAAACATGCATTCGCACTAAGCTAGACATCTTAACTTCCAGCATTGCTCCAAACCAATCCAGTAGGTCACTTCTGAGCACCAAGCCTTCAGGAAGGCCTTCCTCACACCAACATAATGCATGTTACACATTTTATTTCTTTGCCTTTGAAAGGTTCTCTCTAGGAAGTTTTTGTGCCCTGTCTCTCCCCAGTAAACAAAACGACAGCACCTAGGATTTTAAACTATCACTCATTTAAATCAGAATGATCTTCTATCATTCAAAAGCCTGTACAGATTCTAAATATAAATGCTTGTTAACAGGTCATTAGGAAGTCATGTGCAAGAACGAGATGGGTAAGGGGGAGCATCTTCTCAGTGGAAATAAATTATAATAAAAGTACAGTTGTTTTTTTTTTTTTTATTATCCTCACTCGAGGACATTTTTGCATTTCTCTTCAGACAGAGTGGGAGAGAGAGGGGGAGGGAGAGAGAGACAGAAACACTGATGTGAGAAAGACGCATCAACTGGTTGCCACCCACACGACCCCAACCAAGGCCGAAGACATACTGCAACCAAGGTACGTGCCCTTAGCAGGAACTGAACCCGGGCCTCTCTGGTCCATAGGCTGATGCTCTAACCGCTGAGCCAAACCTGCCAGGGCTAAAAGTACAAGTTTTAAATAATTTATAACTTCTTAAAAGTAACCTGGATCAAAGAGTTTAGGATGTGTCTGTTTTCAGGCTCAGCAGAAAGCCTTCAGGCCCTGGACTCCTCAAATTAAAATCAGACCCAAATCCAAGCAAATTGTTTCTTCTGATTTGCTGCCCTCAGAGCCGGAGTGTGATTTCCCTTTGTCGGGCTCTGAACTTCGGAAGACCATCTTGCAAACTGTGTTCAGTCCATGAACAAAGCGAGGGCCTTCTGCTTTTCAGCAGCAGAGTCAGCGACGTAGAGAATCCGGCAGCTCTGCAGAACCCGCCTGGGCAGATGCAGAGCAACACCAGGCGGTTTGCGTTCCGTTCAGGAGTGGCTGCGCACAGAGGGACAGTGCTGCAGCGTGTCTGCCTGCTCAGAATACCGTGGGCAAGAGAACCTGGTGATATGTGTGTGGCCGGTATCAAGTCAAACATCTGATGAATGTGCCTCCCTAACAAATCACAAGGCTGCCTATCTGCTGCTAAACACAAGGTCAGCATCTCCTCCCCCCAATCCTCAAGGCCAAATTTTTGGCTCATTCTTAATTCAAAGTAGGTAGCACTAGACAGCTCGTGAGAATGGAATGGTAACATCTTAATATAGACTTTTCTGACATTTCACTTATGCCACCATGCCAATGTTAACTACATTTAATTTAATTGCTTTGGTTTACGTTCTTCTGAAAAACACAAAGGAGGAAGGTTATTAGTGCATAAATGCCCCGGGGTTTGGAACTGAAAGAACACTTTTTCCTCACTCCCTGTCTTATAATATTAGAAAATGTTTCCTGAGCGTAAGAGATGGGCACAGTCAAGCCATAAAGTGAATTGAGTGGTTGGTTGGTAGTAAAACACCATGATGAACTTGAGCCGCACCGGATTTGCTGGCCTGGTCCTGCGTGTCTGCAGTGCCCGTGTCTGCTTTAAGGCTGCTGCAGCTGTGGGGAGAGCACAGCTAGCTCCTGGCAGAGTGGATAACAGGACCAGGTATTGCAGGGGGGAGAATAAACAAGAATTAATTACCCAAGTGCAAATTTCGCCGCACTGGTGAACAGGTTATTACTAGGAATTTGAACATCTCGAGGGTGAGTTTATTTGAATGAAAGGAAGATCTAGGGTCCAAGCAGACAACAGAAAATGGTGAAACTCTCTGGGAGTGGTTTTTTCCCTAAAGTGGAAGAAACAGGAAGAAAAGATTGAAGCTACAAAGAGATATCTTGGATCTAAACTGTTCACAACTGGTCAGAGCTGGCTAGCCCGCATTGCGGAATGGGTTCCATGTCACAGGGTATTCAAGCTGGACAACCCAAGTATTTTAAGAGGTATCTGGACAACCCGGCCACTGTGGCTCACTGGTTGAGCATTGACCCATACACCAAGAGGTCGCCAGTTCGATTTCTGGTCAGGGCACATGCCCAGGTTGTGGGCCAAATCCCCAGTGCGGGGTGTGCAGAAGGCAGTCAATCCATGTTCTCTCTCATTGATGTTTCTCTCTTTCTCCCTCTCCCTTCTTCTCTCTCTAAAATTAAAAAAAAAATTAAAAAGAGAGGTATCTGGGAATTGGAAGAGTGTTTAGGCTAGTACATCTTTAAAGGACCTTGAACTAGAATACAAGGCTCATTACAATGGTCTTTGGGAGGTGTAATGGAGGTTTTCTGGGTCTTCAGAGCGGAGAGTAACCACAGCCAGGTGTGGTGGTGGTCCTCAAGCTCGGTTGCATATTGTAACCATCTAAGGCTTTAAAAACACAGAGACCTGACTCCACCCTACAGAGGCTCTGATTTAAATGATCTGGGCTATAGCCTGGGAAAAAATACTTTTAATAGCTCCCCAACTGCAGTCAAGGATGAGAAGCACTGAATTGGAAGAAATTGGGGAAACTTCATCAAAGAAGGAAAAATGATGCCTGGGCTTTAAAGGTTGGACATTATTTAAATAAACGGAGAGAAAAAGAGAGGCATTCTTGACATAACCTGGTATGTGCTTAATAAATACGTATTTAGAGCATCCATAAATGAATCCATAAAGAGAGTTTGTGGGCATTTTGTTTTTAGATATAAATTCTAATTTCTCTCATGCATTCAATAAATACTTTCTACATATTCGTCCCTCATAGTTACTTTTGTCCTCAGCCCAACAATGTGCAGAGTAGAAGGGTTAAACAAAAGGGCGGGTGGCTGATTTTCTTTTTGTTTAAGCAAAAGGTAAATTCAATTATAAAGGGTTTGTGAAAATCTTTTCAATGGAACCAAAGTAGATGACATTCAAACTTTGACACTTGAAAGTATTAACAGAAGTGTCTTTATTTTTTTAATTAATTTAATAGTGTAGATTAAGTCTACCAAAACAAGCACTCAACAACTAGTCATTGCATCTATCTGATTTTATATCTATCCCCTCTTCTCTGAAAGATAGACTGAATTAAATATTTCTTTCCCAACTTTTCATGTATAGTGTCTGCTTACTAATACTATAATTAGGGAGTAAATGGGTAATAAAACAAACTGCATTAGCCATTAGAAGAGTTATGCTACATGGAAGTAATTATTCTTTGTAAAAAAAAATCATTGCACAAGAGTTGCAAAATATTATTTTCAAATGATAGGTAATAAATCAAATGGGTATGATTAATGTCAGTACAGGAAAATTTGCAGAGGTGTTTTCAGTTGCAATAATTTTCTTGTCTGCATAAATCTGCTGAAAAGAGGTTGTAGAGAAAAGGGAAGCTATATATATTCAGGAACTAAGTAAGTCCAATTCTAAACGTAGTGCTGTGTTTCTGCACATGAAATAGAGTAAATGCCCACTCTGATAAGCTTTACTGGAAAATAGAAAACTCTCATTCATTTCCATTTAAGACAGTTGGGATGGCCACAGAGGTTAAAGCACATGCTATGGATACCCCACCCTACAGCCTCTGGGCCCACTCCTGGGTTCACCTGCAACCTTGTTGAAGGGAACCTTGAGGGCTTCCTCTAGCACTAAAAGCCTGCTAGGAGAGAATACAGAAAATGCCAGGGACTTAATGTCCCCAGGGTAACTTTCAACTATTGAGAAAAGGGTAAATATCTCAGCCTTCCTATCCATCAGTGGGACAGTTCTGAAGTATTACAAAGTTTCTCAAAAAGTGGTCAGTGGGACTGAGCCCAGTTACCCATAGGAATTACCCACTTCTTAATGCATCCTTTACTGTCCCCCCCCCCTTTCTTCTTCCTCTTTACTACACATTGGCATCCTGGAATCACCTATCAAATAAACTACTTGCACCCAATTCTTTATTATAGAAGACTCAAACGAAGAACAGAGCATCTAATTTTTCATTATCTTTGTAGTTTGACCAGGGAAATAATGATGTTCTGAAAATATTACTAGTTGCTCAATAAATGATGGGTGGATGAATGGACAGATGGATGGATAGACAAACAATAGTGTGTTGCTGGGGGAAATGGATACAATAGTAAGGGTAATACTGGAGCCATGGGAAATGATAACATTTGAGGGAAAGAGAGAAATGGGAGTTGAAGAAGGAGACTGGCCAGGTTCTAGGATCTAGTTGAATGATTCTGACGGAAGACATATGCCAGTGCAGGAATAAAAAGGAGGTATTCTGTGGGGACAAGCCTGTTACAAGGTGCTCTCTTTGAATACCCAGACCATGTGTTTAACTGTATAGCTGCTGATGATTCAAGTGTATATTTTACACTGTTTACTTATACATCTTTGCATCATAATCTTAACAATTTCAGTTTAATGCATTACTTTAAATGCATTAGAATTTATGCCTTCTGATTTCCAGAGAGATGATATAAAAAATATCAATCAAGGATACTACAGAAACCAAGGGAAGAAAGTTAATCCAGTTAAGTGTGCCACTAAGTGGCCTCATATAATGTTGACTGAGAAGTCCTTATCCCTGCAGCTGAGTCCAGGCTAAGATGGCTCCAGCACCCAGCACCCAGCACCCAGCACTCAGCAGCAAGGGCTCCTAGAGATATGATGGAACCGTTTGCAGCATACTACCTTCTACTTACTTCCGGCAGAAGGAAAGGACCTGTTCTGGTAGAGGCAGCTCTTCCAACTCACCTTTCCCTTCAGGGAATTCCTTCTCACTAAGATGTATGGACATGGACTGAGGGGAGGGGTTGATGCACTACCTTACTTTTGAAGGTTAGCTAATGTTATGGGATACACCACCCAATCAAGCACCAGAGCACTGTTCTGATCACGCCTTGGACACTGAGCCCTCTGCACACCATGGTGGTCAAACAAACTGGCTCTTGAAGCATGTTATGATCTGTGTTAAGTATTCACTTAAGAAGAGTTTCTGCATTAGATCTCTATAAAGGTAACTATAAGGAAATCGGTTAAAATTTCACAGATAAGCAGCATCCCTCTATTCCATCAGAAAAGAATAAAATATTTAAAAGCCTTTCAGGGCCAGAGAGATATTGATTTGAAAGTTGTAATATATTTTTACTCTTTTTAAATAAAACAAAATCCTATTACATAGGGTCATGAAGAACAAAAAGACGATGAATTATCTCATAGTTTGGCCACAAGTTAATCAAAGAGTTTCCAATCCCATTTGGCAGCTCAGGCTGAGTACACGGAATTCACAGCAGTCTATTCCCTTCCAAAAAGAAAAAGAGAAACACATTAGTGAGTTAATCCTTGCTGTCTGATAACTCTAACTGTCCGAGTTACATGCTCCTGAGCGAACAGATTTAAAGGCTCTGTTTGCAAAAAGCATTTTGGTTATCATACAAAGTCTCCTTCCCTCCCCTAAACCCTCTATTTATGTCATCTTGTAGAACAGACAGTTGAGAAACTATGAGGGTTTGAGCCTGGTTGGGAAGAATAGGCTGTCATAGTTACTGTGTTATAAATATGGGCTTGGACCAATTCCAATGCTGATCATACTTAGGAAACATCTTTCTAATTAGATGGCCAGAGAATTCAAGTCACATACTCTGTGTTGTCACACAGGAATAACAAAGGTCTCCAAAATTTAAAAATTTAATTTACTCTAAAAACATAACTTAAAAATTTTGGTAAAAACATATAAAATTTCTTTAAATTGTAGTCTCAAAATAATAGAGAAAAAAATCCCAAATCAAAGTTGTTACTTAAATGTCCCCAATCTGTCTATTTACTTTCTCCTCCCAAGATACTTCCACATATGAAAAACCAGTTATAACTTTAATTATGAATGACTACAACAATAAACTGAGATATACAAGACCAGTACTATCAGATTACTTTATTATTTTGAAGCAAGATTTTTAAAATTTCTATAGAAATGTTTCTGAGAATGACGGAGAACATGGAAAGTTTTGAGGGTCTGGGAAGGTGTATTTTCAATACAGCAAAGAAACTACAATGTAATCTCATGGAAAGGAGAGGCTATCCTAGCTCTAGGGCCAACACCGCTGTTCAGCCACATCTCTCTCTGTTGAACACATTAACTCCTACCTCCAAAACGGTCCCACACTCGGGAGCCAGAACAGGGGTTCAACATCTACTTGTGGAATGAATGAACAACTAAAAGTTGATCGAACCACATGGAATGGCTTAAAAGCAGAAAAAAAATAAGAAGTATATCAATATTTCATTTTTCACTTTCAGTGGAACAATGATATAAAATTGAAATGCATTAGATTCCGGAAGCTGAGTAATACACAAAAATACTCTACTTTCAAATTTGTCAAGTTTGCTGCTTTCTTCATCCCAGCATTAGGTAGAAATCCACAGTCTCAGTGGTAACCTGTCAAGTGTAGAGTGGGAACCTGTGGTGGACCACAGTTACCAGTCGTAACCTGTCAAAGTATCTTATAACAAATCAAGGGCATAAACTACACAAGAAGGAAATGGGTGCATTTTCTATACTCACGATAACAAAGAGAGACTAAGTGAGAGACACATTGATCAGGTGAACCGAAAAGATTTAAATCAAATAGTCTGGCTTGAAATCCCACCTGCCTCATGAGCATCTATGAGCTTTATAAACTTTCTGAGCCCCCAGTGGCTTTATCTGTAAAATGGAATTAATAATAGCACTTACTTTAGAGGGCTGGGTGAGATTCAAATGATGTGTGTGGTAAGTGCTTTATAAACTAGCATAAAACAAAGCCAGAAACTCCAGAGTGAATTTTGCTCCTCAATGCCAACTGTATTAGTTTGTGAGGGCTGCCATCAAAAACAAAAACAAAGCAGACACAACAGGACTTTATTATCTCATACTTCTGGAGGCTGCAATTGTAAGATTAAGGTGCTAGCAGGTTTGGTTTCCCCGGAGGCCAATCTCCTTGGCTTGCAGATGGCCCAGTCACCTTCTCTCTGTCTCTTAACATGGCTGTTACCCTGGGCACGCACAGCCCTGCTGTCTCTGTGTGCTCAGATTTCTTCCAAATATCTTCGTCTTAAAAAGACATCAGCCACATTAGAGGAGGGCCCACCCTAAGGGTCTCGTTTTAACTTAGTCTCCTCTTTTATGGCCCATCTCCAAATACAGTCACCTTCTAAGGTACTGGGAGTTAGGGCTTCAATGTATGAATTTTGGAGGAACATAATTCAATCAATAACACCAACTAAATATAGGTTTTCATATAAAAATGTGGTGAGGGAATGAGATATGGAAACAATGCTACAGGCTGGTCTGTTGACTAATTAGCAGAATGCTGGAGCTAAATTATAGCATTTGCAGAGAACAATATATTATAATTGTTAAGAAAACAAGTCCATTACCAAATAACACATTTATTTACACTGATGGCCTCACAACATTAACAGCTAAATGGAGTAGCTAATGGACTTTAGATCATAAGAAATGATGCCTATAGCTGCTCTTTTCCTTGGCAGCCAGAACACAATGCTTCTGTTTAACAGGACTCAGTGAAGAAAGTCCCACTGCTTCCTTAGATTGCTAAATTTTCTATGCTCAATTCCCAACTCCATCCCAATTTTTTTATTAAACCTTTTCAAGTTATTTTAGACAACTATCAATTACTTGCTTGGAATTACATTAACTGTCATGATAGATAATAACAAATAACATGAGAAGGTCACATGAGGTAACAATTAAGAATATAGGTTCTGGCCCGGCCAGTGTGGCTTAATTGTTCAGCATTGACCCATGCACCAGGAGGTTGCCGGTTCGATTCCCGGTCAGGTCACATGCCCAGGTTGTGTGCCAAATTCCCAATGTGGGGCATGCAGGAGGCATCCAATTGATGTTCTCTCTCATCAATGTTTCTATCTTTCTCTTTCTCTCTCTCTAAAAATCAATAAAGGAAAAAAAAAGAATATAGGCTCTGGAATTAGAGCTGAGTTTGAATCTTAGCTCTTTCATTGACCAAATGGGAAGCCATTAACTTCTTTGAGCCTTTGTAGTTCTACATTAAAATTGGGATAATAACAATATATACATTACTGGGTTGTGTGTCTAGCATGCTAGGCATTATGCTAAGTACTTTATATATATTGTCTTGTTTTATCCTCATACAACCAAATAATGTATATGTTATTATCCCAATTTTAATGTAGAGATGCCAAGGCTCAGAGAAGTTAATGGCTTACCCATCTGGTCAATGAAAGAGCTTAAATTCAAACTCAGCTCTAATTTCAGAGCCTATATTCTTAATTGTTACCTCATGTGACCTTATTTTAACCTTAACTGGACTTCTAAGTTTATTTCATTGCTAAAGTGATTATTTCTAAAGATTATCCCACACCAAAATCAAAGAAAATCTGCACAGAAGTGACATTATAGTATAAGAGTTATCTCTTTCTAATTAGAAAAATCCAGTTCTCTTCGGAACCTACCAAATTACAGTACCCTCTGTTCCTTACAATTTTTTTTCAGGTCATCCAAGAATACCTCCTAGAGGCAGCATAGCTTGGGGGCTTAAAAGTGATTTAAAACTAGGGAATGTGATATTCTAGTTTGCCCAATATTATCACTTAACTTCTCAAATGGTGCCTGAGCAACTATACTGTATTCAAGGTTTAAGTACCTTTTTAGAGTTAATGTAGCAAACAGTGCTGCCTGCTTACCTTGGATTCAGCATGCACTGAGCACGCCTAGCAGGGTCAGGTTGGTACAGGTTCACAGTGCACACACCTTAGTTAGATGTGGTCTCTGCCCTGGACAGGCTCATCGTGTGGAGGAAAAATGAACAGATGTATAAAGTATGGCATGTGCCCTGACAGAGATGCAGTCAAAATGCTGTGGAAGCCAAGAACAAAGTAGCTTACATTTCTTGGAGGAGTCAGAGGGTACGTACCTTCTCCAAAGAAGTAATATGAGTTGAGTCTAGTGTGGATCACAGAAAATGCAGGTCAGACATGAAACTTCTTGTTGAAGTTGGGAGCCCTTTTCTCTTCAGAATCACCCCCTCAAAACAACCAACAGCCCAAGAAACACAAACACGAACTCCACCTTTGATGAATTTAAAGGCGTCTATAACCCTGAACCACACTGAATGAAGGTATAAAGCAGATGCAGGGACTCGTACTGACATGGCAGAGTAGAGCGAGAGGAAGCCAGGTGCCTGCAGACAGCACACCTAAAGAGAAACAAGCCGCATTGCTGCAAAGGCCTTAGCAAAGGCACAGTGACCAGAGGCACCAGCTACCTCTGAAGCAGAGGCAAGACATAGGGTTGAAAGCAGAAAGTATGCTCGAAGCTATTGTACGTAGATCTTAGGTCCCTACTCCCTTCATGTCCCAAGCAACTGCAACCCACATTCTTCCAGCAACGAGGAGTATAAATCTTATGGAAGGTGACTCAGAAAGACTTGGGACTCAGTGACCTGGCATGGTGGAAGGTGGGGTAAGGCACCAATATGAGAACAGAGAGAATAGATGAAATTCTGTATATGAAACGATGAGACCCCCTGTCTTTTTTTCCATCTATTTCCCAGATACCAGAAGCCTTATTCCTGGCTCTGCATATTTATTCCCAATGAAGTAACCTGGGAAGCAGAGGGTCCTGGAAGGTGAGAATGAGAGGTAAAAGAAATGAAAACTATGTAATAAGTTTGATCACAAAGGAAAGAACTGTTGTAGGACGGGAGACAGGAATAAGTACAAACAGTGAAGTAATTATTGATTAGAGGAGTTTAAAAAAACTAACAAGAGCCCTGGCCGGTTTGGCTCAGCGGTTAGAGCGTCCGCCTGCGGTCCGGAGAGACCCGGGTTCGGTTCCCGCTAAGGGCATGTACCTCGGTTGCAGTTTGTCCCCGGCCCTGGTTGGTCGTGCGGGTGGCAGCCACTCGATGTGTCCCTTTCACATCGATGTTTCCCTCTCTCTCTCTTCCTCTCTCTCCCTCCCACTCTGTCTGTACAAAAAATGGAAAAATGTCCTCGGGTGAGGATAAAAAAAAAAAAAAAAAAAAAAAAAAACTAACAAGAGCCCTGGCCGGTGTGGCTCAGTTGGTTGAGCATCATCCCATACACCAAAGGTCACCAGTGCAGATTTGGTCCTGTGGAAGGGTCAGGGAACATGCGGATCACAATCAACTGATGTTTCTCTCACAGCAATGTCTCTCTCTCTCTTTTGCTCATATCAATAAAAACATATTTTAAAATAAATTAATAAGTAAATTTAAACACTGAATATTGATTTAATTTAAAAATTGTGAAATAACAATGTTGGAAAAAATGAATCAGGGAAAGAGCTAAAATAAAGCTAAATCCTCTTCTACAATAACAGGAAATCCATGGATAATGCTCAGAATT
Organism: Molossus molossus; assembly: GCF_014108415.1. Lineage (NCBI taxonomy): Eukaryota > Metazoa > Chordata > Mammalia > Chiroptera > Molossidae > Molossus > Molossus molossus. Next base: position 40,607,110 of record NW_023425351.1, on the reverse strand, counting down.
GATGTCTTAAGAGGTAGCTATAAAGCATATTATTTAGATATCGAGATATCAACACCTCACAGTTGAAAGTGTTGCTCTTGGGAAACAGGAGAGGACAGACAGAGTAAGAAGAGGAAACTGCCATGTTTTAACGTAAGTCTTTCAGCGCTGTTTGACATCTGTAGCTATGTATATCATATATCATAATTTTCAAAAGATAATGGTGTGAAACAATCCCACTGCAGAAGGTGGGGGAATAAAGTGCTTATTTAAGTAACTATGGGAATGACTGGGGGCCATAAAGCTAAAGGTAAAATTAACTGCACTATATGCACTGTGTTCTAGTTGATAAAGTTTTTCCCACACAGGAAGACAAATCAACAATGCTGCAACAATAGTACATGCAAAGCAGGACTGAAAAATTAAGTAAATGGATGGAGGGTAGTGTAAACCAGGTTTGGGATAGGAGTAACAGAAAAGCAAGAGGTCAGGGCTACAATGTGGCAAAGGACTAGAGCTGGAGAGATCAGTAAGAATTCATGTTTGGCTTAATATAGATACACATGGTTACATACAGATATATTTATAAATAAGTATATACAAATGAGTTAGTATACAAACACATTTCCTTGCTCTGTCAGTTGAGAGGACATAGAAGCAATGGCACTAACAAGCATACTTAGTTCCAGATCCAGGTTTTTAATGCCATCTCCATCAAAAGAACTAGGGCTCTTTGGAGAAATGACTAATTCTGGAACTGGAACAGAAAATATTCAAAATAAGCCTAGAGCATTTTGTAGTGCCAGAAAACAAGGAAGTGAACACACACACACCCATAGGAGTATGTTAAAGCAGCGATTTTCAGCTGGTGTGCCACAGAATTTTTAAAGCATGTGATACCTATCTAGTCAGGGGCATTGACCTCTTTTCCCTTAGACTGTCAAATAAAAAAATGACAACAGCCAACACAACAATAACTTTTTGGTGTGAATGAATCAAAACTATATTTATTATTTTGTCAGATCAGCAAAAACTATACTTTTGGTGTGCCACATAATTTTAGTAATTAATTTTTGTGAGCCATGAAATGCAAAAGGTTAAACATCTCTGTGTTAAAGGGACACTGGAGCCAACTGGAAGAGCTCCTAAGGGCCAAAGCTAGAACAATTTGAGCAATAAAACAAAGAGGTATTAGGTTATAAACCAAAGTATAAATATCTATGCATTCATACTAATATAAATAAATTATTAGATAGATGATAGATAGATAGACAGACAAATAATCAGGGAAAACAGTCAATTCTCCTGTGCAAATTACAAATAATTTATATTGATATTCTATCCTTAAGGAGGTAGAGCACAATGCTCCTACTTTTTAAGTGTGAGCCATACAGTGATTTTCTTCCAAAGAAGATAGTATGTAAAGAGAGAAAACAATAACATCAAAGTGATGAAAACCTGCAAATACTCTGAGCCAGGTTTTCAAGATCAACATCAGTAGTGATAATGTTGTTGGTAGGTCCCCTTGAAATGATGTGATGAGAAGAGCACTTTGTCTCTGAGGTCTTCCTCCCAAAAACACATCACCACAGTCTAATCATTATAAAAATATCAGACAAATTCTGATTGAAGGACATTCTATAAAATATCTGATCATTACTCCTCAAAACTGTAATGGTTATCAAAAACAAAAAAAGTCTGAGAAAGTGTTGCACCAAGAGGCATCTAAGAGATGAGACTGCTAAATGTAGTGTGGATTCCTGGATAAGATCCTGGAACAGAAAAGGGATATTAAGGGAAAATGAAGAAATCTGAATAAAGCATGGATCAACGTCAATACCGCCTCATCAACAGCGACAAATGTATTACACTAACGTAAGATGTTACTAATAAGGGGAACTATGTGTGGGCTATGTGGGAGCTCCACACTATTTTCACAGTGACTCTAAAAATGGAACTGTTCTGAAATTACAAGTTTACATAATAGTCATACATTTTCATAAATTTTACTCTAATTCTCCATTTTAAACTCACAAGTTTCTAAAACTCTTGGGAAAAATGAAGTGGTATAAGGGGGAATTTTCTTGGGTTTAATTCATATCCAAGATCTCTTGACTTCTAGGACTTTCTGAGCTGTAGGCACCAACGTTCACTGTCTTTAAGTACGCTGCCCACCATTACTACATACAGTCACTGGAAGACGGAGTCATTACTAGGATATTTTATCAGCAAACAATAACCAATTTTGGCCAATGGGGACAAAATAAAAAGATTTACTGGAAAGATGGAATATGAAGCATCTCACAGAACCTGAAGTCAAGTTGCCCAACCAGGCTTCATAAAGGATGGGGAGCAGGCGACTTGAAGACAGGACACGGGATCTCCTGTCTTCCCTTCAGAGAACTCTCTCGAGCTCATTCAGCTCTAGCATTCTAGGGGAATTCTATTCAAAGCTCAAATTCTCAGGTCAGAGATAGAATCTGAATAGTCTCATTGGAATATGTGACCAACTCCAGGCAGAATAAAGCAGAATCTCTTTTTTTTTCTCTATTGATTTTAGAGAGAGAGGAAGGGAGAGGGAGAGAGCTAGAAACATCGATGAGAGAGAACATTAACTGACCACCTTCTGTATGCCCCCCACTGGGGACTGGGCCCACAACCTGGGCACGTGTCCTGATTTGGAATCAAACCAGTGACCACTTGGTGCATGGGTTGAAGTTCAGCCTCTGAGCCACACCGGCCAGGCTAGAGCAGAGTATCTTAAATGTATGTGTGAAAATGGGAGCATAAGTTCTCCCTAGTTACTATAGTGCTATTTCCAGAAGAAAAGGATGCAGGTGCTGGGTAGGCCAAAACACCAGCTGTTCACTACAGCTGTTCCTTCAAGAAATTTACAATCCAAAGGAAACGTAGAAGCAAGCAAGATATTTGGACCCAGGCACTCAGAAAGGCAGGCGGCAAATTACAAAGCAGAGAAGTGGGAATCTCAAGAGCGAATCTTTAAGATTTGTTCTCAATACTGGGAGCATGGTGATGGAGGACAGAGTCCAACAACTGTGAGTTCCTCAGGGAAAGGAGCAGTCAATAACAAATAATTATGGAGAAACTCAAACAAACGAGGTAAGCAATGGAGAGAGTAGCCCATTTGGTTGTCGAGGGTGGTGTGTTTTCCCTTATTTCCTCTTTTGCAAATCTTATTTTTAGAGTAAAAGTTGTTTTTAGAAGGTACACAAATCCATGAGTGAAAAAGAAAAAGTATGTTCAGTTGTAGGCATGGATCCAAGAACAGCTATAGCTATTTTGGTGTTCAGCATAGCAGCTACAGACTTCTAGGCACACACTGGGCATGCTTCTAGAACAGGAAGTTACAGGCACTTCAGAGAACTTATCTCCACCTCTCCCGTATGCAAAGAGTCTTGGACACAGGAGAGATACTGAAAAGAACCTTCCTAAGACCCCAGGTCTTAAAAAATGTAGGTCCTTACAGTGGCAGGACTGAACAGGCTTTTGCAGGCATCAGTTATCATTGGTCAAATCAGCACTAAGGACCGACCACTCAGCGGCTCCCTGGCTCTTTAGTTCCTCTCCTCTTTTAAGTCATGTGAGAGAGGTAACGCAAATAACCCAGGAAACCACCATCCCATGTCATAATACATCTTTTCTCATAACTTGGAAGATTTCCTTCTGATTATTCCATCAGTGATTTCAATGCCAAAGAGCCAGCTGCAGTAATTTTTCCCATTTTTGATGGCACAATGGACCATAATTGGCAGAAATTCATCCCACAAGTCAGTCTCTAACCTATGATTTGGGTTTACATCAACAAATTCCTCCAAATCGCCAAGTGTCATTCCATCTGGACAATCGCCTTATTCCCGGTGTTTTAGCATGCCCGTTCCTGTGTCATTCACTGGAGTTAGGACCGTTGAAGGCTAGTCGAAGTCAGTAAACCAGGTTTGAAATTAGTCCGATGAATTGACCAAAAAGTCCCTTACTATAATTTTAAAATGAATCATCCCCAAATGATAAAGCAGGACCAGAGTTATATACCCCTCATTGAAAACTAAGAAGTTCAATGAAAAGAAAAATGGTGAAGCTGTAGAGATAATTACTACGACAAAAATTGTATTTCTGATTTCTGAGCACAGATCAATTATATTTCCTAAACTTGTTCAAAGGATAAAGTGCCGGCCAGCCTCGCAGTGTTCATGTCTATCAACTTCCACTGCCGACACTCGCTGAGAGCCCCTGGGACTTGGTCCAGGGCCCCTCTCTTTCCCCAGTGTTGCTGCCATGGCTGTGAAGGACTGTGATGGAGGCACGCAAGGAATGAATCACGACTGTTTTTTTTCTCATATCTAGGTTGTCATAACAACTGCTGCCTTTTTAGATCCATAAAGTCCTTGGGGTGCTATCTCTTTTCAAAAAAACTAATCAAAACAAACAAACAAAAAACCCCAAAACCTCAAACCCAAAAAGAGAAGTTTCCTTATGACACACTGAAGATACTCAATAAATGTTAGTCAAATAAATGTATAAATGAAAATATAAGGAGCACTAATATAATTTTTCTATTGAAAAACAACTAAATTTGTTTTGGCTGTGCACCCCAACTTACCACACCATCCTTCAACACACTCATGGCACAATTATATAGAGAAGTTTGAACACGATAAAAGGAATAGGAATTATTGTCTTTAATAGCTGTTTATAATAACTTTGTAAACCTAACATGTGATTAGGAAGCATTATTTTGCAATTTTTTTTCTGCAGTGTTCAAGGTAAGCATGTGGGTGTATAAATAGCAAAGTAATCGTTGAGAAGTAAATGTCCATAATATTGTTATTTTGTAAAGTTTTCAGCGATCAGCAAGACTTTGGACTGCATAGCTACATCACAAAAACAACTTACCTAAATTGCCCTTTTGAAATTTTAGCTGGTGAGGAATTCTTCTGAGAGATGGGAAATAGAACATTTACAAAATACGCTTTATTCTCCATTCTGAAATTACAACTTGGAGTGTTGGCTAGAAGCGGAATTGAAAAGTATCATCTCATCAAGCTTGGAAGCTTATAATGGGTGGGAGTCCAAAATACTGAATTGAAAGAAGAGAGTCCAATCCATTTAACTTTCTCTTCTGACACCTCACACTTGCCCCTTCTCCTTGCGAGAGTAGGGTCATGGCAGAGCTCGCTGCCCCTAACTTTCATGTGGCATGAACGTATCTACCACCTTGCACTAGGGAATCACATGGAGTTCACAGCTTGAGAGCAGATAGATATTTGCTCTCCTGGAAACATCATAAGGGTGATGTGGTTAGATCAGCAAGATTTCAGGAGCAAAAAGCAAAGGACCACGTGTGTTATGACCGCATCCTAACATGCTGCCAGTCCAGCAGCAGTGTGGACCATGGCCCATAAGTAAGCTACATCTGGAGCTCTGTGTGGTTGCCTGATTGCCCTGCTCAATGCTTTTGCATATTTAGCAGAATGGTTGACTATAGAGTCCTTTTCATATTCAAGAATCGCCGTACGTTTTCCCTAAGAATATCATTTCTTAAGTTTCTCATTTCTAAGCGAAGAGGGTGTACGCGTAGCAATGTACATGAGGCGTGGTGTGGTGGGAGGAGAGGAGCAAGGAGAAAGCAGAGGGGAAAACAGTGGGTCCGGCCTCACCAGCATGCAGGAAGTTGTGATCAGCTGATGTGTGTGTGTGGCTCTTCTCGCACATCCTCCTCAGAGTGCTTCTGCTCCACTGCTTTTCCTCACACTAGGCTCAAAACAGCCCTGTTTGCAGATTTTAAAAGGAAGTTTCAAAGGATAGCCTATGAAATCATTCTCAGAAGCTAAGGCTGATTTGATCTTTGAGACTAAAGATTCTAAGCCTACAGTATTGTTTTTCTTAATACTCCTTTGAGGTAGGTTAGATTCTGTTTCCTTCAAAGAACTGGCAAAGCAATTCACATTCCTTTATTTTAGCATTATTTCTCGAAAACTCTTTTTAAAAACCTATATAAAGTCATGCATTTGGCTAGCACATGCCTGATTTATATGATTATAAAAAAATAACCTGTTTTATGCCTTTGAGTCCTCAAAACCAGTCTTATCTCTTAATGTACTTTTTAATAAGCATTTTTAGTCATCATTATGATGCTGAAACTTTGAGAGTGTTCTGATACTAAAAAGCTAGATTAAAACAAACAATGTGCTCACAGAGATGAACTTGGCACATAGAGGATATTTTCACAGTCATGCAACAGAACAGGAAGAATGCCTTGCTCACAGTGACAGGATGAGAAATGAAAGCAACCTGAAGAGCAAATTCACGGATGTTATGACTTGACTTCTAAAGTAAAGTACAAAGCTTTAAAAACACTATTTTCTCCCTTTCAATAAGATGAATGCATTTCTTATGTTAAAAGAATTCTGAAAGACATTTGTCTAGCTAAAGCTTCCTAATGAGGAAAAAAACATCACAAATGAATTGCTCATCGGGTTCCAGGGAGCGAGCTCAGGCAAAGTGCTGCTCTGGAATTAGAGCACTTTGCATGTGGCAGCTCACGTGATCCCCACAGAAGCAGCAGGTGGGCGGGGACCATTGCTGTCACTCACAGATGGGGAAGGGGAGGCCCGGAGAACTGGTCCCAGGAGACCACACTGGTCAGCTGCAGGGCAAGGACTTGACCCAGGCCTGGCTGACTCTACGGGACACACTGTTACCTTCTGAATAATGCTGCTCTGTGCTGCTTTATAAACCTGGATTTAGTAAACTTTCCTCAGAAACAGTAGAAATCATGGGGAAATCAGACTAAATCAGGTTACACAGGAAAACCGCAGAATGTCAATATTGACATTTTAAAAATGTGCATTATTTTCTACACGTGGTCAATAGGAAGGTTTCTGAGGTTAAAAGATTTGGTTTTATTGCCAGAAAGGACTGCTTTGCAGTAAGCCTGCTTATTATAGAATGGCCCTGGGTGGCTCCAGGCAGCATGACAGGAGGGATACGGACCTTACATGAGAGAGACCAGATGTACATGGAACTCTATGTGATGTCCTTGTTACCAAGAACCATTAACCACACCGTAAGGCGCAGACCAGCACACGGCCCAGGGGCTGGAGGTACAAAGGGGGCAGGAACAAATGACTTCAATGACCTCATTGATGAACTGAATTTTTGAAGTAGGAAACTAATCATTCACAGGTTGGAGCAAGGGCTTTCTCTGGAATTGTCATACATTTTGTTTTGGTTTGGTTTTGCACTACTCCCAGGGGTCACCTCTGTCTCTTGCTCTACCTTTTTACTTACCCAGGGGACCCCACTGGTGGCTAGAAGGCACACCAGTCACTAAAATATTACTACAATTCAAGAAAACTGTTTTGTTCTTGTAGCATCCTCATCCTAAAACATCTTAACTACAGCTACTAAGTTATAGATAATAATATTGAATCCTATGTTTCATCGCTCAGTCCTCTCCTACATGTTCTGGATTCTCTCAGACTTAAGTTCACGTCCTCACTCAGTCTTCAGTGTGACCTCAATAAGATACTTGGCCGTTCAGAGTTTCAGTTTCCTCAACTGTAAAATAGAAGTAATGATACCATTAGAACATGATTTCACCAATTGTCTATTAAATGGTAATATACTTTTTACAGATAAAAAGCATTATGCAAATGATACTTATTAAGGTTATTACTGTACAGTGGTTGAGGAGAATAGAGCAAGTTAGCAACAGGTCTCAGTGAGAAGTCTTAGGACACAACGGTTTTAGAAAATATGACTTCCAGTTCCAGGCCTGCCGTTCACTAGATGTATAGTATTGGGTAAGGTACTTGCCCAATAATCTCTTGGACGATTATTTCTCCATCTATCATAAACATGAATAGAAATGAGGGAAGAAAACCATGGGCCACACAATGGGCTCAGATTTATATTTTAATGTCATTTAAAACAAAGACCAGGCTTCACGAGAAGCACTCTGCTATCCGGGGTGGCCGGGGAGAGCTGCCCGCTGAGCACTCTGTGAAGGGGGCGCGCAGCACACGGTGGTGGTGCACAGTCAGACCGGCTCTTCTGCCTCCAGGGCTCATGCGCAACCCATTCAAGCACCAAAGACAGAGGGGCGGCCATGGCTTTGAGCTGGATGATTCCTGAGAACGCCTTTTAATTCTAAACGATGAGCCTAAAAGTTGAGAAATTTTTCCTCTTCATGGACAATAAAAGCCTCAGTGCTGCAGAGTTAAATCTCTCTTCCTTTTCCCTAGGACCTCTCTCACAAATGTTCCCTGTTTTTTAGGGACAGGCAGACCGGCTTCTAGTGGGATGATCAAAGTCTCTTAGAAGTTCACTCCCAACTCTTCTCTGGGGGATGGATGTGAGTCACATCATCGGGCTGTTACAATTCATCTCTCTTCTCACAAAAACAAAGGCCAAAACAGCAGGGCAATCATAATCGGCTTCCAAACTGTGAGAAAAACCTGCCCGCACATCCCACTCCACGGGCGGAAAAACACGCTCTCTCTCTCTCTCTGTAAAAGAGAATTGCTGAATCTATAGTTTGATACTCTATGGTCAGTACATGGAGAAGACGGGGGAGAAGATCACTGAGGAATTCTCTCTGACCCACTGCCTGTGACAAAAGGACACATTAGAGGAAGCCTGCCTTGTGTTAAGTACAGGGCCTCTCATTCCATTTTATTGCTCTTCTTACTGATGTAATTGTGAATTCCTGCTGCATTTATAATTAAGAAAGAAACAGATGGTAATGCTTAGTATTAAGCAATAGGAGTGGCCATTAAAACAATCTAGAATGCCAGCAGTTGTATATGATATCAGAGGTTTAGTTTACTATAACAAAGTTTTATATCCGTGGGAAAAGAAATAAAGGCCATTTTTTTCCCTCACCAATCCATTCACATCACAGCTGTCCCTGCACTGAAGGCCCAGTGCACGTCCCAGGCAGACCCAGGTACATGCATTGCTGGACACAAAATACATCACATCCTGGCTTTATTATAAATTGCCATCACAAGGGGCAAAAGTCCAAGATCAAACATTCACCAGCTATGGAAATGCAGTTGGTGAAGTACTGGAAAACCACTAGAATCCTGTAGGCGATGGGACAGGCTGAGGGTGGAGGGAGGAGTTACAGAACCCTGTGGGAACATGGTCGGCAGCCTCGGTCTCCAGGAGAATGCAAGAGGCTATTAAATTGTGACATAAAAAGTAAACAAAACACCTCTCCCCTGAAATATATGTGTATATGTGGTATGCGTGTGTGCATAAAACTGAAACAGAAAAATGGCTGTGTAATTTTTCCAGTAAGACACACTTTGATGACAATCTCAACTAGCGGTTAGGAAAGCAATCTATATCCTATGCTTCCACTTATACACATGGATGTGTGTGCCTTTAGTAATGAGCTTCCTAAACAGCCCTCAACCTGCCCTGAGATTCTTCTTGGAGGTAATTTCATCTCACTGGAGTCACACCACAATCTCATAGGGATCCAATTCCCACGGTGGGGAGGGCACTCTCTAAACCAATGCACCCATCCAGACAGCAGCTCTCACTAGTATCAGTTTGCTTCCATTCTCCCTAACAATGCCTGTCACCTGCCAACCTCCTGTCTAAGTCACTAATCTTGCAAGATGCATGGAAGGAGAGTGGCTTTATCCTTAGAGCATCCTAAGGCAGCTAATTATAAGACTTTCCTGTTATAAATAGTGCTATACATGACAAAATAATATGGAACAAACTTTAAGAATTCAGAAATACGTTGTTGTGGTGAAACATTCCCTCCCCACTGAGGGGGTGGGGGGCAGAGAGAGAGAGAGAGAGAAAGAGAATAAGTGCAGGAACAGGTGGAGACTTGAGAACCATCAGTAAAAATGTTGACAATCTGTGAACTCATTTTCTGCCTAGATGATCTTTAAGAAAATGTACTTAATTTTCAGAGCCTCCCATTATGTGACAATCAATAATCACACTTGAGATTCATTATGTCACAACTGTGAGAAAAGCTAATGGAAGACAATTCTTACTGGTGCTTTTGTCAACATTTTCCAACCAACAGCACACTTATTAACTGTAGGACAGGACTCAACAGGACTGTTCTCATGATCTGCATTGGAGAAGAACCTTGAAATTGAGAAAAGGGAATACCGGCACCCACACTGCCCAGAAAGACTCGCAGGCCTAGCTGCACACGAGGAAAGAGGATTTAGGCTGGGAAGAGCACAGCAAAGGAAACAGGATACTCTGCAGCACAGCAGCTCTGGCCAATTAGTGAAGCCATGAAAAATAATGATTGGCTCCACTTTCCATGTTCTATATACCTTTCCTGAGGCAGAGACTGCTAGTAAGTCACCAACTCTATGCTCCTCTTCATCTATAACATTAATAATAGAAACATTGCTGGGCTTATTGCTATTCAGCGAGGCTATATTTCCCAGTTTTTTTAAGTTCATCAATAGCTTATGGATGGAAGAGATATGTGCCACTTTCAGGTCTGAGCCTTAAGATAGTTCACGTTCCCTTTCTCTTTACCAGGTGACATGCCAACTTCAATGCAGATGATGACAGTGCCCTAAGTGATAACAAAGCAACAAGATGGAAGGAAACTACTCTGAATGATGATGGGGAGCTGAGTTACTCAACAGACATGGACCATTCATAGCAGACCTGCAACATGAGCAATAAATAAGCTTCTTTGTTATTGGAGACACTATATTTTTGCGTCTCTTTGTTACAACACCTAGACTTTTACCAATACATTCTCCAAATAGGAACATAATATATTACAAATATAAAATATATTATGAATATAATACATTGGCTGGTATTTGTTTTCCTTATCTGCTGTGCTCCCTCTATCAACCTGCCTTGGCAAATTCTCCTTTGACATTACTTTGGCAGGTCCTGTTTTCTAATAGTTACAGAGGTATAATTAATAGAAGTTCTGTCATTTTGACATCTAGAAATCTTTCTAAGGTTCCTAAGCAAACTCAATCAGATATATATAGTAACTGCTACAGGCATATTCCCAGACTTAGCATTGCAGGTGGGAGTAGGTCTACCCAGACCCATGACACAGACTTTTATTCATGTTGATTTCTATTCTAAGTAATTAGCACCATCTCTCTTATCCATATAGTCATTTTCAAATATTTTTCTAAGACTTATGATTTTTGGAGGGGAAAGTATCACTATTCATATAACATGAAGGGCAACAAAGGCTTGGCGGAATTAATATAATTCCCCAGGAATACAAGGCTCTATTCTGAAACAGAGTTCACCATCCTTCCTCCCATTGTCTAGGACAGCATTCTCAAAGTATAATCCCCAGATGTTTATGTAAAATGTAAAGCCAGGTGTCCCCTCCATATCAATCGGAATTGGCTTGAGACATGGCAGGAATCTGCATGTTTGACAAGTGCCTCAACTAATTCTCATGAAAATTAAGCAAAGAACTATTCTAGACAGTGGACACACCTTAAGCCAGTTCAGCAGTTTCTCATATTAGCTGATGAGAAATAAAATCATTTATAACATTTAATCTAATCACATGGCATCCCAGCTTTCTTCCTCAACTCATCCCTACCTGAAGAATCCTGATCCTAGGCCCCCTTTTTGGGCCAATCCTCCTTTGACCTATCCTTCTTCTCAGATGGGCACCTGGGAGTTATAACCCGGGAGATAACCTGATAGCCAGCTTCCTGTGGGTCAATGTTCAGTAGCTGTTCGTAAGCTGCCTTCTACTTTCCCATCCTATTGTCATAGTTACTGTGCCTCCATCCTTAACTACACGATTCTGAGCCACTCAGCACCTCACTCCACTCTACTGTCCTAGGGTCTAGAAATGTGCATGGAAGTGACTGCAGAAATCAGCTCATACAGGGCTGCTGCATTGTACAACTCCAAGAGACACCATTCAAACTCTATCCCATGGGAATGGTGCCCATGGAGTTCACACAATGTGCATGGTACCACTAGAGCTGTATGCTGGCATAAAGTGGTTCCTCAACTATGCATCAGAATGACACGGAGAGTTTGTTGCAATTATGGATTCTGGACATCTGCTCCTTCCCCGTTCTCCTTCCTTTTCCCTTCACTTGAATTGTGGTTAATAGATCTAAGACGGAGCCCTTTGAAAAAGCATCTGTGGTAATTCTAATGGTCAGCCTGGTGTGAGGATAAATGATATCACCTAACTCTTCCATTTTGCAAGTGAATGAATGAGTCCCCAAAGAACTAGATGACAGATCAAAGTCATACTCAACTGGTTAGCCAGAGCTGCAATTCGATCCCGGTTCTCATGACTTTCAACAAAGGCTTTTCATCCCCATCATTTAAACAACACATAATAGAAACAAAGGAAAAGTAAATAACAACATAAACATTACTAGGAGAGTAAAAGTGTTTTGAGACATCTTGTAGTCAATATGAAATACTGTTTGTCTTCTTTGCTGGGATCATGCTTCCGTCCATGGCAAATGCAGTCCTATTTATGCATGAATATAGAACTCTTGGGATATACGGAGAAGGAAAGTTGGGAAAGAAGAACTTCAGATTAAAAAAAATAATTTTAAAGACAAATTGACTCCCCTAAGGACACCTATCAAGGAAGGTATTGAGGAAGAAGTCTGCTGGCTGCCATGGGCTGGGTGACCACCATAAGATCACCATGTTCAGGGTTTGGCTCTGTCAGGAAAACTTAGAGGGTTCATTCATAACAATCCAATACAAAAAAGCATAATAAAGGAGCCAGAGGGTCCATTTACTATTTTACAATGGGACGTATTCTTGGCTTCAGAAGTATCAACAGTCTGCTACCCAGAAATGAACACTTCCTCCTGAGAGGCAAGGATACTCCAAACCCCAGCAGCTGACTCCACAAGAAGTTGCTTCCAGAGCAAATTAGAACAAAGGGAGTAAGCTGCTTCCATGCTATATTTTCTCTTCATGTGGCTTTTCCCTGCTCAAAATAACTTCCTTGGTAAGAAAATTTGCAGAAGACAGCAGCAGGTACAAGTTATGAGTATTCAGAGCTGGGCAGGCCTGGGCTTAAATTCTGCCTCTAGCACTCATTCGGTGTTCGGCAATCACTTCTCTGAGTCTCAGTTTTCTACCTTAAAGGAGTAATGGGCCCAGCTGGTGTGGCTCAGTGGATTGAGCGTTGTCCCGTGGACTGAGAGGCCCCGGTTCGATTTCCAGTCAGGGCACATGCCTGGGTTGCAGGCTCGATCCCCAGTAGGGGGTGTGCAGCAGGCAGCCTATGGATGTTTCTCTCTCACCTTGATGTTTCCCTCTCTCTCTCCCTTCCTCTCTGTCTAAAAAAACCAATAAAAAGATATTTTTTAAAAAAGAGTAAATGAGCAACTATACACCATTTAGCGTGGTATCAGGCATACATTTAAGTGTTTAGAAAATGGTGGTCATTTTTGCTACAGTAACATAAAGAGAAGGAGGAGACAGATATAATAGGCATTAAAACAAATGTGATCCCAGGCAACTTAATCAGGGAGAGACTACTCGGGCAATGTTCTTCACTCCTAAAATTCCCTCCTACTTTGTACGTTCACCCATTGTGGTAAAATCAACTTCTTATTAAGTATTGAAGCTTGCCTGTCAGTCATAATACCAAACTCCACTTTATTCTACATGTGTTTTTCAAAGAATCAATGTCCTTTTTGTCGCTGAGCAATGAGGTATTGCTGAGACATTGCCTACTTCTCAATCTGCTTTCACTTTTAGCCCAGGCCCACTTTCTAAACTTGGTTTTCATGATTTGGAATGGATGTGTGTGTGTGTGGGGGGGGGACTCAGAGCAGCAGAGTTAGAAGGGAAGAAAGGGGGACAAGAAAGGACATCAAGCAATATCCACTGAAGTATGACTATGCTGCCTTTGCCTACCGCTTCCAGATAAACCACAGAAAGATGCAACAGGGCCTTCACCTAGCAGGTGAATCCAATTAACACAAGGGATTTTTCTGGACGTGCAAGAAAGAAAACCCATGCCTCAGTAGTTGATGGGACAGGGGAAGATGTGAGAATATTTTTGACCACTTCCCTCCTGTGCATTACTTTCCTTTTGCTGAATTTCACCCCACAAGGAGTTAACTATCCTGCATTTTCAAATTCTATCATCCAGCTTCTTCCAATGCTCATGGAGCTTCATTCTAGGCTCCATGGTTTGGTATCTCATCCAAGTCCTAAAGTGGCAGGAAAAGCTAGAAACTCCAAGCAGGAGACTGGCTGGCCTATGGCACAGTGACAGGCAAGGGCCCAGCTCTCCCAGAGCAGATGACTGGGTGGTACCTCGGGCAGTGTACAAGGCACAGTTGGCTCAGATGGATCTGAGGAGGCATATAAAATGTATGTCTGACACATGCAACTGCCTCTTTCCTCCCACATATTCTGAACCAGTCAAGGAAATGTATAACATATAAGAAGCTTCTTTCTCAGAAGCATGTGTGTAAGTGATAAGCAATATTCAGAAGAGTATGAACTTTGGGAAAAGACTACTTGGGTAGAAGCCAAGCTCAACCACTTATGAAAAGACAGTGGACAAATTTTCTGATTCTTTTCTGCCTCAGTTACCTCATCTGTTAAATAGGTTTGATAACAGCATCTACCTCATAGACTTATTGTGAGAATGAAGTTACTTATACACACAAAATGATTGGAAAAGCAACTGTCATGTAATAGTGATGGATAACAAATATTTGCTTATTAGACATCTGTCCTACAGTTTGATCTGATCTTCTAGGCTTTCTAGCTTGGGGCCCAATCTCTTTCTTTCCGCTCAGTTTCCTAACTGGCGCCCTGATTCTGAGATGAGTTTTATAAACTTTATCCAGTCTATCCCTCTTTGCCTTAACTGACCTTCCTCCTTCCCAATCTTGGATATCTCATCTTTTGATATATAGCTCTCAGCAGCCTCCTCCTTTGTCACCAACCTCTTAGTCCTGGTTGGCTCAGTCAAACTCTTGAGACGGCAAGTATAAAATTTTTGACATGTTTTATTAGACAGTGCAAGTACTACTGGGACAACCTGAGGCAGGTCTTGGGACTCAAAGCTCTCTCAAAGTAAATAAAAATGCTAATTGGCTGTCTGACTACATCTCTCGAATTTCTTGAAGAAAGCCTATAGCTCTGCCACTTGGCACTCCAAAGATGAGCTCATTAGGAAGCTGCCAATAAAACTCTATGTCGATGCAATGATGAAGATTACTATGACTAACCATTTCAGAGCTGAGTCACTAGTGGTTAATACATACCTAAGGGATAGCAGTACCTGTACAGGATATGATGCTAAAACAGTGCCTTAGTCCATACAATGAAAGATAACCTTCTATTTGAATTCCAAGCTACCTCCCAACTCTCTTACTCTTCATCCCAATGTAACAATAAACTGCTGCTTGGTTTAACACAAGCAGGGTAAAATCTCTGTGATATTCAAAATACAGCCAATGGACACAGAGCAGCTAAATCGAAGATATTAAAGAAACTATTAGAAAAATCATTGTCAAAATACTTGGCAGTAAATGACCACTATTGGTAAAAAAAAAAAAAAAAAAAAAAGAATGAGGAGTATGTGAACCTTTATAGTATTTTTTTTTTTTTTTTGCAATTTCTCTTTATAGTATTTTATTGTCAACTAGGCAAGATACGTATTTTATTCATGCGTGAGCACTCTATGTCATCACTTCCAATTCATGGTCATAAGAAAGTTTCTCTACCTCTTATGACCAGAAAAGAAAAGTCTGGCAATAGTTCTATGAACTAGTTAGGAGACAATCCAGTCCAGTGAACTCTGTCCTTCATAAAATCCATACATGAACAAAGTCTCAGAAACACAATCTTATTGCTTGTGGCTAGTGCCCTGTATTGGTCCCCTCTTGTGCCTCATCTCACATCTTTTCTGTCCAACTTTTTAGTCCCACAATTGCTGCAGCAACCAACTGTACACAGGCATAACCTGACAACATTTTGCCTCAGCTGCACCTGTCATCTCTCACTTTCTAACCAGAGCTTTCTGTGCCTGCCTCCTGGATGAGTGACAGGTACTCACTCAGGTCTTCTGAGGTGTGCACAAACCTGGAAGTGCAAGGGTGTTAACACCTTTCAGGGCAAGGCTTCGCCAGTGGGGATCAGGTGGTAGATAAATACTCTCCTCTTTCATCTTCTGGCAGACAACTCGACCTGGCTTCTCAAAAGACTGCAGTGGGAGCTCACCCCAGTTGCCCATAGTGGTAAGTAACTCAATAATGAACCCTAGCATTGGCTTCCCCTCTTTTGCTGTTGCCAGTCTTTCAGTTCTGTTACTTGAGATAATTGCTCAAAAAAAAAAAAAAAATTTACATATAATCCCTATCTCAGGCTCAGTTTTTGAGGGGAAATCAAAGCTAAGATTCCACTGAAAAATTTCTCTGTCTGTTATATGGGCTTTATACATTAGATTCACAGCAATAAAACTTAATTTAAAATATTCTTCAAAGCTAAATGGTTATGATCATACAGGAGATTACCCCTAGGTATCCATCTACTTAAGAAGCCCTACCAAAGTGTCTCAGTCCATAAACATATTGGAATAGTTCATGGGAAGGCTTGAAGCCATGAATTACGGGTTGGGCTTTGCAGGAAGCAGATCAGAGTTTTACAAGCAGACTGCTTATACCCTGGGGATGAGCACCTGAGAACGGGAAGGGAAGGATGCAAGAAGGAACAGAAGGAGAAGTCAAGTTATAATGCAGCCCTACACTGGCCTCAGCTGACCCCACTGGCAACTCTAAAATGAAAATGGCTTGTTAGAGTTATCACATATGGGACGAAAATAGCTGGATTTTTATACCCCCATAGGAATCAGTCATTGGATGTGGACCACACCAAAACAGGGTGTGACCTTGGATGACCGGCTCTCTGCCAGTGAAACAATCCCTGAAGGAAATTATACTGGAGGCCATCTGCTGAGTGCACTCCCAGAACCTGGGCCAACAAGTCCTTCCCTGAAGGAATACAGGCCCCCTTTAAAAATAAAGCATTAAACAGATGGAGGAGAAATTCAGCTCAGTAAAGAGAACATCAGGAGAGACATGGAGGCTGTGTCCAAATGTACAGTGAGCTCTAATATGGTAGAAATATTGGGATTTGTCTTCTTTGGGTAGAAATAGAAACAACTGGTAAATATTCACTTCAGGTAGGAAGATTTAATTTCAAAAGTGAAATCTTTCATATAGGGAGAGCTATTTAAAGGGCTGGGATATGTTAGTAAGGATCGCATGCAGGTGTAAAGCAAAGTCTAAATATAGAGCAAATCCAAGAGAGAATATTAAGTTCCATTCCAACCTTGAGATTGTATGATTTCAAGGATCAGAATAATGCTCATAATACCAAATTTTTACTTATTCATCATTCATAGGCAGCAAATCAGCCTTTAGGCACAAGAAATAAATATGAAAGTTTTATTTGTCATAGCTACATGAGAAAATAAAGTTGCTAAGCAATAGGAATACTGACTAGTGACTAAAGTCATTTTCCAACTTCCAAATACAAAACTCACCAACAAACTATCTATCTATCTATCTATCTATCTATCTATCTATCTATCTATCTATCTATCTATCTATCTACTTACCAACCTAACTAGCTAGTTGGCTGCCTCTCTCTATGTATCCACCTGTTCATCCTCCATTATTCTGCAGCAAGCAAAACACTCCAAGTGTACCCATCTCCACCACTGGGCAACAAACCAGAATTCTTCTTATGATCAGATAGTAAGACACAGCTATCCCAAGGCCATTCAAAATGAATATATCTACAACCAAGCTCACCTTTCCTTTGCCCACACTCCATTCCAACCCATAGTCCTTCTATTCTTTTATTTTATTAGTGGTATTATTATTAAATCAGATGTTCCAAGCTAAAAATGTTGAAATTCAAGTTTTAGAGAAGACATACCTGATTATGAAACTGATTTTCCCAATTAATTTATTATATGGATATAAGAAAGTTACATAAACCTCTTTAAGCCTTATTTTTCTTAGTTATATTATTGGACTAAATACCTATTTCATCAGTTGTTTTGCAACATGAGGATTCTGTTAGGGAGGAAGGGTACCAGGAGGAACAGGCCTGAACTGGAGGAACAGGCCAAAAAGAAAGATAAAGAAGAAACCATCAGAGACCACATCATCTTTTTTTCTTTTTCTAAGAGTTGGTCCAAAGTCCCAAGATGATACAGAAAACTCTCTTCCTCCACAATCCTGTGCCCCTCATACTGACTTTTTCTTACACTCATACTTTGTTCTGGTATACCTTAGGCCAGAAGATAACTGAAACAGTCATATTCTGCCTCATATCTATGTGGAAATACATTAAAAATTCCATATTACCTACTTTGTGTATAACTGCTAGTAAATTAGCAATTATTCAAACTTGAAACAATAGAACAAAAAGTCACATTTTAAGTAGGTATGTAGCTACACCTGTAGCTTCTAATACTCTCTCCAAGACCCTATATTAAAGATCAAAGATACATGCTTGATCAAAACTCCCCCATCACTTCAAATCAGTGTTCTACCAGCCAGCAGGATCCTTCCTTTTTCCACCACGGCATCTTAATTTTGCCCACAACCTTTCATCAGCCGGAATATGGAAAATCTGACCCTAGGTTTCCTTAACACAGATGCCTCCTGGATATCTCATTTATAATTCTCTATATTCTTATTATCAAATTCCATATGCACTGTATTGCTTTTGAAGTTCTCGCCACCCACAGTGGAACATTTATTAGTATGCTGGTGCCTCACCATCGCTCTATTCTTTAAAAGAGAGATAGGCCACTGGATGGCTGGATGGCTACTCCTTTAGACTATTATCCTTTTTACTCCTTCTACATCCCCCTCCAAACCCTCTACTCCCAAGTGGCCTCAGTTTCTTTCATATAATAGGTTTTTGTAAAGAATGAAGTATTGTGAGATTTAACAACATTATCATAACAAAGCAGCAGTGTATCACCCCCGCAGTTCACAATCACCCAGATTATCTCCTGCTAATTTGTCATTTGAATGGTTGAATGTTCTTCTCGAGTACCATAAATAATGCTGTATTTGTTGTCTCCTAAGTAGAAAGAGTCTACTTTTGCCTTTCCTTCTTTTGGAGAACAAAAAGTTGTCCCTAAGACAACTAATCACAAAACATAGTATCATTCACTGAATAAGAACTCTGTGCCAAAGCTTTCATGGACAATATCTCACTGAATAGTCAAACAACTCAGTGAGGTATATAAACCCCATTTTACTGAAGGGAAAACTGAGGCTCAGTGATCCTAATCTGTAGGGCATCATCATGGAAAACTCAGTCACAATATCCTCTGTCCCTGTGTGTCTCTGCTCAAGATTTCAGTTCTTAGTAGCGGGAGTTAGCAGTGTACCAGAAGCACAAATGTTGGAAGAGGGACCATTTCCAAAGGAAGAGATCCTAGGCAGACATAGAACTCTTCTCAAGCTCTGATTCCTTCAGTAGAGGCCTACCATTTTTCTTTGCCCTAAAAATATAAGAAAACAGAACTCAACTTCCGATTTTGAAAGAATCATTACCTTCAGGAAAGTCATTTTTACTACTCTAAACAGCATAATTTTTTTTCCAGATGCCTCTCCTTCACATTTCTTTTTCTTTTTTTTAATATTTCCAAAATATGTTTGTTCCTATATACATGTGTGTGTGTATATATATATATAAAATTTTATTTATTTACTTTTTGTTACAGATGTTTTTCCTTTTTTCTCCACTGACACCCTCCTCCCAATCTCGCCCCAAC
Organism: Molossus molossus; assembly: GCF_014108415.1. NCBI lineage: Eukaryota > Metazoa > Chordata > Mammalia > Chiroptera > Molossidae > Molossus > Molossus molossus. The sequence goes on along the minus strand of NW_023425351.1, from coordinate 40,587,309 downwards.
CCCAGCATTGCTGTCTATGTCCATGGTTATGCACACATGTATAAGTTTTGTGGTTTATCTCTTCCCTCCTGTTCCCGCCTCCCTCTTCGAAGGTTTGTCAGTCTATATCCTACTTCTATGTCTCTGGGTCTATTTTATTCATTAGCTTGTTTTGTTCATTGTATTCCACAAATAAGTGACATCATGTGATATTTGTCTTTCTCTGATTGGCTTGTTTTGCTTAGGATAATACTCCCCAGGTCCCTCCATGTCATCTCAAAGGATAAGAGATCTTTCTTTCTTACAGCTGCATAGTATTCCTTTGTGTAAATGTACCACTGCTTTTTTATCCATTCATCTATTGATGGACACTTGGGTTGTTTCCAGATGTTAGAGATTATAAATAGTGCTGCTATAAACATAGGGGCACATATATACATTCTGATTGGTGTTTCAGGTTTCTTAGGCTATATTCCTAGAATGGGATCACTGGGTCAAATGGCAGTTCAATTTTTAATTTTTTGAGGAAACAGCATATTATTTTCCATAGTGAATGTCTGCACCAGTCTGCATTCCCACCAGCAGTGTACTAGAGTCCTTTTTTCTTCACACCCTCGTCAGTACTTGTTGTTTGAGGATTTGTTGATGGCATCCATTCTGACAGGTGTGAGGTGAAAGCTCATAGTTGTTTTAATTTGCATCTCTCTGATGATTAGTGATGTTGAGCATTTTTTCATATATCTCTTGGTCATTTGTATGTCCTGTTTACAGGTGTCTATTTTAGGTCCTCTGCCCATTTTTAAATTGGACTCTTTGTCTTGTTTTTGTTGAGATGTATGAGCACTCTATATATTTTGGATATTAACCCCTTATCTGATGTATTGTGGGCAATTATGCTCTCCCATACAGTGGGTTCCCTTTCCATTTTGATTATTGTTTCTTTTGCTGTGCAGAAGCTTTTTAGTTTGATGTAGTCCCATGTGTTCATTTTTTCCTTAGTTCCTTTTGCCTTAGGTGTTGTATCAGTGAAAATTCTACTGCACATGATGTCCAAAATTTTGTTGCCTACATTTTCTTCTAGGATTTTTATGGATTCATAAGTCACATATAAGTCTTTTATCCATTTTGAGTTTATTCTTGTGTATGGTGTAAGTTGGTGGTCTAGTTTCATTTTTTTTTTTTTTTTTGCATGTAGCTGTCCAATTTTCCCAACACCTTTTATTAAAGAGGCTGTCTTGACTCCACTGTATATTCTTGCTACCTGTGTCAAATATTAATTGAGCATAATGACTTGAGTCAAATTCTGGGTTCTATGTTCTGCTCCATTGACCTACATGCTTGTTCTTACACCAGAAGCAGGCTGTTTTGATGACAGTGGCTTTGTAGTATAACTTGATATCCGGTATTGTGATCCCTCCTATTTTGTTCCTCTTTTTCAAGATTGCTGTGGCTATTTGGGGTCTTTTTTGGTGCCATATAAATTTTGGAGTATTTGTTCTAGTTCTGTGAAATATGTTGTTGGTATTTTGATGGGGATTTCACTGAATCTATATATTGCTTTGAGTAGTATGGACATTTTAATGATGTTAATTCTTCTAATCCATGAATAAGGTATATGCTTCCACTTTTTTATATCTTCCTCTATTTCTTTTTTCAATGACCTGTAGTTGTCTGCAAAGAGGTCCTTTACTTCTTTGGTTAAATTTATTCCTAGGTATTTTAATGTTTTTGCTGCAATGGTAAATGGGATTTTTTTTTAGTTTCTCTCTCTGTAAGTTCATTGTTGGTGTATAAGAATGCCGTCAATTTCTTGATGTTAATTTTGTATCCTGCTACTTTGCCAAATTCATTTATTAATTCATTCTTTAGGGTTTTCTATGTACAATATATGTCATCTGCAAATAATGACAGTTTTACTTCCTCCTTTCCAATTTGGATCCCTTTTATTTTTTCTTCATATCTAATTGCTGTGGCTAAGACTTCCACTACTATGTTAAATAAGAGTGGCAAAAGTGGGCATCCCTGTCTTGTTCCTGTCCTTAAGGGAAATGCTTTTAGTTTTTGCCCATTGAGTATGATGTTGGCTGTAGGTTTCTCATATATGGCCTTTATTTTGTTGAGATATGATCCCTCTATTCCTAAATTGCTGAGCGACAAAAAGCTGGATTTTGTCAACTGCTTTTTTCAGCATCTGCTGATATGATCATATGATTTTTAACTTTCATTTTGCTTATGTGGTGTATCACATTTATTGACTATGAATATTGTACCATCCTTGTATCCCTGGGATAAATCCCACTTGGTCATAGTGAATAATTTCTTTAATGTATTGCTGGATCCGATTTGCTAATATTTTGTTAAGGATTTTGGTATCTATGTTCATCAGGGATATTGGCCTGTAGTTTTCTTTCTTTGTAGTGTCTTTTTCTGGTTTTGGAATTAGAATTATGCTCGTCTCATAAAATGAGTTTGGAAGTCTTCCTTCCTCTTGTATTTTTTGGAATAGTTTCAGGAGAGTGGGTGTTAATTCTTCTTTGAATGTTTGGTAAAACTCCTCCATAAAGCCATCTGGGCCTGAGCTTTTGTTTGCTGGGAGATTCTTGATTACATCTTCAATTTCCTTAGTTGTTATTGGTCTGTTCAAGTTTTCTATCTCTTTCCAGTTCAAGTTTTCTATCTCTTTCTGACTCAATTTTGTTTTGTTTTGTGTTTCTAGAAATGTGTCCATTTTGCCTAGATTGTCCAATTTGTGGGCATGTAATTGTTCATAGTATTTGTAAATGATTTGTATTTCTGTGGTGTCAGTTGTTACTTCCCCTCTTTCATCTTTGATTTGTTTATTTGGGTTCTCTCTCTTTGTTTCTGGGTGAGTCTAGCTAAGGGTCCATCGATCTTGTTTATCTTTTCAAAGAACTAACTCTTTGTTTCATTGATCTTTTGAATTTTTTTTTTTTTTTTTTTTTTAGTCTCTATGTCGTTTATTTCAGCTTTGACCTTTGCTATTTCTTTTCTTCTACTTGCTCTAGGTTTTTCTTTTTGTTTGTTTTCTAGTTCTTTAAGTTGTGATGTTAGACAGCCAATTAGAAAATGTTCTTGTTTCTTGAGATAGGCCGGTAGTGCTATGAACTTCCCTCTCAGGACTGCTTTCATTGCGTCCCATAGATTTTGTGTTGTTGTGTGTTCATTTTCATTGGTTTCCAGGAAGGTTTTAATTTTTTCCTTGATCTCCTTGGTAACCCATTCATTGTTTAAGAATATAATATTTAGCCTCCACGTGTTTAATGTCTTTCCATGTTTTTTTTGTAATTGATTTCTAGTTTCATGCCATTGTGATCTGAGAAGATGCCTGATATGATTTCAATCTTCTTGAACTTGTAGAGACTTAGTTTGTGTCTTAACATGTGGTCTGTCTTTGAGGATGTCCCATGTGCACTGGAGAAGAATGTGAATTCTGAAGTTTTGGGGTATAATTCTCTGTAGATATCTGTTAAATCCATTTGACCTAGTACATCATTTATAGTCTCTGTTTCCTTATTATTATTTTTTTGTCTAGACAATCTATCCAGTGATATCAGTGGGGTGTTGAAATCCCCTGCTATGATTGTATTGCTGTCGATTTCTCCTTTGAAGTCCTCCAGAAGTTTTTAAATATATTTTGGTGCACCTATATTGGGTGCATATATGTTTACCAAGGTTATATCTTCCTGTTGGATAGATCGTAATTTTTTAAAGATTCACCCTTTCTGTGATTTTAATGATTTTCCATAAAAATAAAATCACCCCCAGAATTTTATTCATCATTCATAGAGCTAGTACAGTAACAACTATGTCGATAAAAATCATTTGAGGCAACAGAGAGGATCTACAATGTATAGTGTCACTGGCAAAGCCCACACATTTTCTAACCTCATGAGTAGATAAAGAAAAACACAAAGGTTGACCAAAAGCAAAGAGTTTAAAATCATGGGCTTCAGAGACTGAATGAAGAAAGTTTAATCTGTCCACCCTTATATTTACTAGTCCAGTGGGCATGAACAAGTTGTCCAATCTATTTAAACTTCTGATTGCACATTTGTAAAACAAGGAAAATGAAAGTAACTGATTCTGAGTTGTTGGGGTGATTAAATGAGAAATTGGACAATAAAATTCCTGATACATGGTAAACATAAGCTGATAATTATCATTATTGTTTTGATGGTTCACTTCTATTGGGGACTAATTAATATCCCTAGCTCTTACTCATTGTTCAGAATAAATAAGTTTCTCAAAATTATTTAACTTGCTATATTTTTCTCACCACTCAGATTAATATATTTGCCTTTTTGAATGCTAAAATAGGATAGTGGCACTCTGAAAATAGAATCTTCCTATTCATCAATATCCTTAAAACATTATGTCTTAAAATGAAAAGCTGTGACAAAGTGTAACACCCTCTTTGTTTTCAATATCTAGAGAATGTAGAATGTGGTAGCATGCTAGTATATTGATATGGAAATAAGAAGATGGGGATTCCACACATTCCTTTTTCTGTTGTGAATAATCTGTATTGGAAGAAATAGATAATTTCCTAAAAACATACAATTTTAGAAAACTCAGTCAGGAAGAATCAGAGAATCTAAATAGACATTAAAACTAGTGAAATTGAAGCAGTAATTAAAAAAAAAACAAAACCTCCCAACCAACAAAAGTCCTAGACCTGATGGCTTTACAGGTGAATTTTACCAAACACCCAAAGAAAAACTAACACCTATCCTTCTCAAACTATGCACAAAATTCAAGAGGAAGAGAGACTCTCAACTCATTTTATGAGGCTAGCATTATCCTAATTCCAAATTCAGATAAAGACATAACAAAGAAAGAAAATAATGGGTCAATATTCCTGAGGAACATAGATGCTAAAATGCTCAATAAAACATTAACAAACCATATGTTTAAAAGGTCATACACCATGATCAAATGGGATTTGTTCCAAGGATTCAATATTGGTATAATGTCTGCAAATCAATAAACGTGATATACCACATAAACAAAATGAAGGATATAAACCAAATGACCATATCAATAGATACAAAAAACGTGTTTGATAAAATCTATCACCCATGTATGAAAGAAACTCTCAGAAATGTGGGAATATAGGGAACATATCTCAACATAATAAAGGTCATATATGACAAACCCACAGCCAACTCATACTCAATGGGCAAAAACTAAATTTGTTTCCCTTAAGATTGGGAACAAGACAGGGATGTCCGCTTTCACTACTCTTATTCAATATAGTACTAGAAGTCCTAGCCACAGCAATCAGATAAGAAGAAGAAATAAAAGGTATCCAAATTGGAAAGGTAGAATTAAAACTGTCCTTATTTGCTGATGACATGATACTGTATATAGAGAAGCCTAAAGATTCCACTAAAAAAACCTACTAGAACTGATAAATAAGTTTAGTAAAGTAGCAGGATACAAAATAAATATTCAGAAATCAGTTGCATTTTTATATACCAATAATAAACTTTCAGAAAGGGAAACTAAAAAAACAATCCCATCCACAATTGCTTCAAAAAGAATAAAATACTTAGGAATAAATTTAACCAAGGATGTAAAAAACCTGTACTCAGAAAATTATAAGACACTGAAGAAAAAAATTAAAAAAGATACAAATAAGTGGAAGAATATACCATGTTCATGGATAGGAAAAATCGACATCCTTAAAATGTCTATCCTATCCAAAGCAATCTATAGATTCAATGCAATTCCTACCCAAATACCAAAGGCCTATTTCACAGAATCACATTGAACCATAAAAGATTCTGAATAGCCACAGGAATCTTGAGGAAGAAGAACAAAGTTGGAGAAATCAGGCTACCTGACATCAAACCATACTACAAAGCATAGTAATCAAAGCCGCATGGTACTGAAATAAAAACAGACATATAGATCAATGGAATAGAGAGCCCAGAAATAAACCCACACTTCTATGCTCAATTAATATTTGACAAAGGAGGCAAAAACACGTTAAGATAGTCCATTCAATAAATAGTATTGGGAAAATTGGACAGATACATGCAAAAATAAAACTAAACCACCTTCTTACACCATACACAAGAATACACTCAAAATGGATTAGAGACTTAAATGTTAGACTCAAAACCATAAAAATCCTAGAGAAAACATAGGCAGAAAAATCTCGGATATTTCTTGTAGCAATATTTTTTTCCGATAGATGGTCTCGAGCAAGGGAAACAAAAGAAAACAATAAACAACGGGACTATATCAAACTAAAAAGGTTTTGTACAGTGAAAAAACCATCAACAAAATGAAAAGTGAACCCACTGAAGAGGAGAACATATTCGCCAATGATACATCTGATAAGGGGTTAATATCCATAATTTATAAAAACGTATACACTCAACACCAAAATAAAACAATCCAATTAAAGCAGACACTTCTCCAAAGAGGATAAACAGATGGCCAACTGACATATGAAAGGGTACTCAATGTCACTAATCATCAGAGAAATGAAAATTGAAACCACAATGAGCTATCACCTCACATTTGTCGGAATGACTATTATCAATAAATCAGTAAATGTGTGTTGGCAAGGAATCATCCAATAAGAAAAACATAATAAATGTGTTTCATTGACTCAGAACAATCTTAAATTTCTATGCCAGTTTAACCATTTTATTTTACTCATTAGCTTCTCTTGGTAGAGAAGGCAAAATTTTGCTTTTATTCATTAGTTTATTCATCTATTCATTCATTCATTTTTTTTCTTTAATTGAAAAAGTATTTTGAGTGTGTACTATATACACAGCAATGAGGTATATAGGTTTGTGACAAAAGAGAAGCGTAAAAACCATCACTGGAAGTTCTGAAGAGAAAAACATTGCACAAGGCTAAGGAAAGGCTTCTTGGGAGAGGTGGCATGTAAGCTGGCCCTTGACCAGAATCTGGTATACAACTGGTGATTAGTCAATGCTTATTAAATAAAATAATATTATTGAATCATTAAATTAAGTGGTGACTAAAGAAAGAAAGGGTAGGTAAGATTTCAGTGGGTAGATACAGAAAAAGGAATTGTTATGGGAAAAGAGATGGGGAATTGACATTAAACATGGAACAGAGAATCCTCTGGGCTTCTAGCATATAGATTACTTGGGAAAAAGTATAACTAGTATAATACCTTGTAGTGCAAGACTTGAAGTGCCAGATTTGAAGAATATTGGCTATTATCTTACAGGAAGTGGGAGCCATGGACTTTTTGAAATACAGAGTTGACAGAGGCAACTTTTGCATAGAGGTTTACTTAAGGAATATTGGTTAGGTGGTAGTATACCAGACAGATGGAGAGAGGAAAGGCTGGAACAGAGCTTTTAAGATGGCATCTCTATTGTCCACACAATATCCCCTGAAGAATAAAGGACTATGTCCAGTACCCTGATTTTCAATGTCTTGGATCTCATATTCAAGCCCACTTCTTAGAGTCTTATTATGAAAATACAAAAATGGTGGTTTACAGTAAAAATGCAAAAGCCTTCTGATATAAACACTGAGAGAAAAGAGGAAAAAGTGCTACTTAGAAATCTGGTCAGAATAAATGTAAAATGAAATATGATAATTTTGCAAAGAGATGAGGCATGACTAAGAAAGAACGGGCATTAACTGGCCATAATTGCTGCTAAAATTCACATGACATTAATTTAAGTTAGGTTAACCTTAAATTAAGAGTCAAGAATGTGCACAGAATAACACTGTCCCTCATCCAATCATTCATGATTAATTTAACTAGCAGCGCAACTAGGATGGCACATGGGGCACGTGGCCACCAAGCCATTTCAGAACTTTCAAAGGGAGTTCTTTTGGCAGGGAGAGAAGCCACATTAACCTCTCCCTGAGCTGCCCTTTGATTTCTACTTAAAATTACCCTATCTTAGCAAAGCCCATAAAGAGTTCAAAAGACAACTTCAAAATTCGCTAGCTGTATATGTATTTATGTATAACATCATTTTTACTGAAAAGTCCATGTATAATCAAATCATCTAATGATAGGTTAAGTAAATTACAGAATATCCATTTGTTAGAGTAACCTAAAGATCTCAAATTTTTATTTCAAGGGCTGTTTGGCCTGATGTCAAAAAAAAAAAAAAAAAAAATTGGATCTGACACTATCTATAAAATATAACTATATAAAATATCCATAGAAGAAAATACAGGGAAGGAAATGCAGCAAGATGTTAATAGCAATTGTCTTGAGTTAATGTGTCTCTGAGTAAAAATTCTTTTTATTTTTCTTTATTTTTCAAATGAGTACTAATTTTATAGGAAAATCCAACTTTAACAATAAATATCATCTTTCTACCAGGAACTGCTATTAACTCTAGAAAACAGTGGAGCTGGAACTGGGAGGCAAAGAAATTTTTGCAACACGAATATGAAGGTTTGGTTTATGGGCCTGTCACAGAGGGTAACACATGGGTAGCACTCAAAAAAAGTCAATGAATGAGATATGGCCTAGAATAACAAGTCAATTTGGGCAAATCTCTTTTTAAAAAATTCAGACTGTTAGCATGATGCCAAGCAAAACACATAATTGGTTATAAAATGTTAATTTCTACCTGATTGTTGTAGCAGAACTGGTAGAGTGAAAACCTGGAGAAAACCCAGATGTTCTTCATTAGCTATTTCTTGGCCCTACATTTAAGCTTAAAGTTTTCAAAACACAGACCCAGATAATTTAGTGAAGTGACAACATAGGGAGGTGGCTGGTTTGGCGAGCCTGGACTTCCCTTTCACTAAGAATTTATATAGTACATTTTTTGTTTTAATTTTTTGAAGTAAATATTTCAATGTTTTAATTGATTTCCTATCTTCTTATATAGTCCATATGAAATGTAATGTCTTGCAGACTTAAGTCACTTTTGGGAACATTAGTTGCTACCTTATTTTATAATCTTAGTGAGATTCTCATATCCCAAGTGCTGTAGTTTTTGAATTGTGAGTTTTGTCTTGTCCTTTATTTGCAGTTTATAAAATATGCCTTGCTGTGGCACAATTTTGTACTTTTGTGCACACACTTTTCTCTTTGCCCAGAACACTTCCTAATAAATTCTGTGTCCATCTCTTAAATTCCTATCCATCTCCCTCTCTTTAGAAGCCAGCTTTCCTCACAGTTCAGATACAGTGATCCCTTACTGGGGATCTGTGCTCCTTGGCTGCTGTATTAGTTCACCCCAAAACTCAGTGGCTCAAAACAATAAATATTTATTGTCTCACACAGTTTTTGTGAGTCAATAATTTGGGAGCAGCTTAGCTGGATGGCTCTGGCTGAGGTTTCTTATAAGGTTGTTGCCAAGATGTTGGCTAGGGTTGCAGTCCTCTGAGGACTTGACTGGAGCTGTTGGTTCCACTTGCTGGCTAATGTGTGCTGGTTGCTACCAGAGGCCTTAGTTCCTCTCCATGTGGACCTCTCCACAGAGCTGCTTGAGTATCCTCACAGCATGGCAGCTGGCTTCTCCCAGAGTGATTCAAGAGAAAGAACAAGGAGGAACCCACGTTGCTCTTTATGTCCCAGTCTCAGACATCACACACTATCATTTCTGCCACATTCTATTCATTAGAAGTAAATTACTAATACAGTCTACATGTACTTTTAAAAAGAGATCAAATAATTTGTAGATATATTTTAAAACCACCATGATTTGCCCTGGCCGGTTTGGCTCGGTGGTTGGAGCGTCGGTCTGCAGACCCGGGTTCAGTTCCCGCTAGGGGCACATACCAAAAAAAAAATTTTAAAAAAAATAATAAAACCACCATGATTATTCTTATTGTATTATATTGTAAACAATTTCATTTTTAGGTTGTTTTGGGGGCATTCCTAAGCATTTACTTTATGCTATTTTAAGCTGCAGGGCTCTGGGCAGTGACTATAGCACATTAGAGAAGAATCACATTTTGAATCTTATCTTCCACTTATTAGATGTGTGCCTGACTTAGTCATTTACTCTGAAGTTCAGCTTCCTCATCTGTAAAGTAGCAATTAAAATAACCATCTCTGCTGTTAGGATAAAATGGGATGATATAGGTGAGAGTACACTGCAAACTGTAAAGCGCTACATGATAACATTAGTACTGGGCCAGCTGGGATGCAGCCCTGTAGGCCCTGACCTCCTGCGTGGAGTCTGAGTTCCTGCTCTACTTAACCGCCAGGCCAGGACCCCTTTATTACCTCTCCTCTTTGCCTCAAAACCTTGTAACATAGAGTTCTATGCATAGTAGGTATTTTGTTGCTTTTGATTGCAATGCTGAGAGTTGTCCTGGTTTTCACTTAGTGTAAAACAGGAAAATCTTTAGGCAGCAGTATTTCACAAACTAGAATAGCAGAGGACTAAGAAGTACAGGATAACGAATAGTTAAAAGTGTAGAAGTCCTGGGATAAGACAAACTTGAGTTAAACTCCTAGGTCTGCCACACAGAACTTTGTGAACTTTGTGATTGCTCTAAGCCTTAGTTTCTTTATGTAACATGAGGATGACAGCATTGCTTATTTAACAAGGTCATAGTAAAGATTAAAGCAGAAAATGCAGCCCAATTGGTGTGGCTCAGTGGATTGAGTGTCATCCCATGGACTGAGAGGTCCCGGTTCGATTCTGGTCAGGGCACATGCCTGGGTTGCGGGCTCAATCCCAATAGGGGGCGTGCAGGAGGCAGTGATCAATGTTTGCCTCACATTGATGTTTCTATCTCTTCCTTCCTCTCTCTCTCTAAAAAAAAAAAAAATCAATTAAAACATATTTTAAAAAAGGAAAAAATACATGAGAAGCATTTAGAATACTGCTTGTCATATAGTAAATACTCCTTAAAGTGAAGTATTATTCATTTTATGATGATGATTCATATTAAATAGTTCCATTAATAATCAGGGAAAGGTATTCAAACCTATGAAAGATGGCATCCTCCTGCTTGCGAGTCCCATTTTGGCACACTGAGATTACTTATTGAGCACAGTAAAGAGTAAACCCTCCAAGGTTTTCCTTGCCTACCTGGGTGGCTATCTATCTAAAACAGCCTGTCTGAATTGGGCTATTTCCATTTGCTGCCTTTATGAGCTCAAAGGCATGCACACAGCTATGAGTACATTTCAAAAATTTGAAAAATAAACAATGAAATGTCTCATGCTTACCACACATGCATTTTTCCTTCTATGATTTAGGTTGGCTGTTCTAAGCCATAAAAAGTTTATAATAAGAAAAAAAAAAAAAAAGAATAAAATTTGCCAGCTTAAAATTCTTTAACCCCACCCCCCAAAACTTTCCAACTCAAGGTTAAGATGTGAACAAATGTTTTAACCAACATGTTCATGAAAGATTTAATAATTACTTCGCTTATGAAAGTTTAAACAGCTGCTTAAGTTAGTAAAAAGTCTCCCACCCAGGCAGAAAAACTTGCTGTACCCATTAAGAAGGTTTTAAAAATCATCAGGCTACATATTCAGATGAAAGCAAAGTTGCATTTGGGGCACAGCCTCAAGCTATTTAATTACGCATGGAATGAGTTTGTCTACCAGGTCAATCAGATTTTGTTTACTCCTTCTACAGGGTCTTGACAGCATCAGTGTTAAAACTGTTTCCAAAGAGATTGCTGAACTTTTCAGTAATTTATTTTTAAAAATAATACACATGAAATAAAGCATGTCTTTTTCTTTAGATTATTTTATAGCAAAACTCCATGAAAACAGGGTTCATTATCCAATGGATTCAAAAATTATAGGAGGTCTCAGTACATTCCTTAAAAAAGAAATAACACTATTCTTTGGGCTTCCATAAATACAACTCCATCTGCTTGGATTATTTCCCATCCCAACCCCATTCCCATAACATTTAAGCATGATTAACTCCTCATGGTTAACTAGTCATGCTGGAGGAATAAATTGGATCTCTCCAGAAAGCCTTCCTTGGCCTTCTTGACCTAGAGGAGCCCCCTGAAACAAGTCCTCACTGTGCCATGTTTTGCCATGTTATTACCATCTTCTATTGCAGTTACTTATTTACTTTCCAGTCTCTACCACAAAACCTCAAGTGCTGTGAGGGCAATTTGATATACACAACATATAGTACAAGCTCAATACATTCCTATAGACTTAATGAATAAATGTTCCTACTCACTCAAAATGACTTATCCTTCTTTTTCTCCCTATATGCCAACTTCAACAACTCCTATCAATTTTATTTCCTAAATAGTTCCTGATTCCTTCTCTTCCTTTCCACCTAACTATTTCAACTGTCTCAGTGCAAGTCCTATTAGCTCCTAACTAGATTTCAGTCTTTGCTCCTTCAATGTAATATAGAGTCAATAAAATACAAATTTACTGCTAAAACCCTTCAGTCACTCTCTACTCCCAACAGGAAGAAGCCCTGGGCCTCACATGGCCTGCCAGTCCCTCTGTATCCTTCTTGATATGTTTTTCCTATTTCTTAACTCTTTGCTTTTGCATAAGCTCCCTTTTCTCCAGAGAAGGCTAATATTTATTGAGGGTCAGAGAAGCAAAGTAATCTACCAACAAAGTGCAAGAGGCAGAATTTGAATTCTACAGGCTATGTTTCTAACCAAGCACAGAACTACACTGCCCACCTAAGATTGTTGCCACAACCCTGGTGCCTGACACATACAGGATCATAAATATGTGCTGAATTAATGAATAGTTGAAAAAAATGAATATAAAAAACATCAAAGCATAAGCTGTCCAATGGATCTTAGGCCTCTAGCCTACTATTTCTCATAAACTTCGGGGAAGATTGCAAAACTCTCTCTTAAATGTTCCCAGTGCACATTAGCACATTAACGACTAAGAAATGCCACAAAAGAAGACTTGGTTTTACTTTTTCAAAGAAGATCTCCTCACCGTACCTGAAGACAGAGTATAAAAAACAAACAAAAACACCAACACTCACTACTCTGTGAAATAATGAAAGGATTCCCACTCTGTCTTGCTACTATCTAACAGTTTACAGCATGTACCACCAATCTGATGATAATCTCCAAGTTTCTTTTTAATAATGGAATTTTATGACCTTACATATTTTCCAGACAAAGGCCCTCATTTTATAGCTGAAGAATTAAGTGGTCCAAGGTCACTCAGATTATTTGTGACACAACGAAACCAGAACCAGAGCCTGGCAAAACCCATCCAGTGTCCTTTCTGCTACTCTACACCAGTGATTGTCAGTCTGGGGTGACTTATGTCCCAGATATTTGGCAATGTCTGGAGATATTTTTATGTTCACAACTATAGGGATTAGTGGAGGATGCTGCTAAATACTCTATAATACACAAGACAGACCCCACAGCAAAGACTTATTTGGCCCAAAATGTCAATAGTAATGATGCTGAGAAACCTTGACCCACATTGGGAAAAAAAAGTTTTAAAAAGTGAACTGTTCAGTTAACAAAGTAGAGCTTTCATTTTCATGTTTCCCACTAGCTTACATAGTGCTGCATTATATTTGAAATAATACGGGCATATAAAACTGAAACTGTTTTCTGAATCCATGAAAATATTGCTGTAGGAAAAAGTCATGTATAAAAAAGCAATTCCACTCATTAGGGCTTTATCAAAATACGTTTGGGTATTATCAACCAAAACAGAAAATCTCAAACATTTTTCTTTTCCACAAAATTCCCTCATAAGAATTCTTGACTATGCCAACATTTAAAAAACGTTGCACTTACTAAGCAAGCATCAGAATAAGGCATAGGAAACTACCGAGGAGCAAAAGAAATGGGCCAGCAAAGGGTCAACATTGTGAGAAAGTCTCTCTCACAGGTGCCCTAAACCCCTGCTTTCAGATAATTTGCCCTCTTCTCAGGTCAGTTTGAGCACAACCTTCTTTCTGAGTTTGTTTGCTTGTGTGAGTGGGATACTCCGAAAGCCTTATACTCAGCAGAGGCCTATTCGGAACAATGTCAGAGCCATGTCTCCCACACGGAGTGCTACACAGAGGATACCCACGGGGCAGCCCTTGCTTCACAAGGAAGCCCCAGCTCTCCGGAGTATCTTCTCACCAGTTTCCTCTTCTGGTTAATATGCTATGGTTAGGTAACATGTTATCATTGGAGAAGCTGATCAAAGGGCACGTCTAAACTGTTGACACCATTTTTGCACCTTCTTGTGAGTCCAAAATTATTTCAAAATAAAAAGCTTTTTTTTTTTTTTAATGATGTAATTGGTAGTAGATCACTTTTGGCTTTGTCTGTAGTCCTCCACTAAAACAGAAACACCTGATTACCTGATTGGTGAAAGTAGAAGTGTATGAACAGAGGCACAGGGGAATAGGGCATCTTAGAGGGTCATTAACACCACAGAAGGGCTTCACCACCAGATCCTCTTCCAAAATGACGAGGAGCTAAAAAGAAACAAGACCCGAGAAAGACTTGATGGAGGGAGGATGAGTAGAAGGAATGGACCATGATGACCCTCAGGAGAGCTCTAAGGAAACTCTGACACAACAAAGGACAGTATTTATGAGAGCTCTTTGTGCCCAAGAAAGAGACGTCAGGAGAAAAAGCATGAAAGTGAGATACTGTTTCCCCCATGTAATGACTGGGTATGTATGGCCCTGCTTGTATCCTGAATCAACCTATCCCCCTCAAACTTAGACACCATCCAGCTAAGGTGTTCCCAGGCATAATGGAACGTTCTTGGGGTAAAAAGAAATGGGAGTCAGGAAATCTGGTCCAGATGTGTTCCTCTCACTAATTTATTGTGTCCCCTGGCACAAGTCACTCATGGATTCAGTTTGCTCATCTGAAAGTCTGGGAATTGGTACCGGATTACAAAGACCCCCTACCTCTTTGTGTCTGCCTCTAAGACTATTTTAAGTGTTAGGATAACCTACATTGATTTAATAAAAAATAAATCCTATTCATGAATAACAGCAAGTTTTCTATAAAATTTCCAATGCAAGTTAGTTTCTTAATGAATAGGAGCAGAAATAATGTTGCTATTCTAGCACCAGAGAGGATCAGATCAGAAACCGGAGAGCTTTCTTCTCACTCTCAGACTCATTCTCAACTGTAGACGAGCATGATACGGTTTCCCAAGAATTGGCCACGAGAAAGGAGTTTAGATGCCTAATGTCAGAGCACCCAGAGGACTGCTTTCCTGCAATGAGATTCAGAGATCAGAATGTTTTCAAGTCAGGCTGGTCCAGCAAGTCCACCCCTAGGCATTTCCCAAAGAAAAATAAAAACATAAGTCTGCAGAAAGACTTGCACAAGAATATTCACAGAGTTTAATTTATAACAGTCAAAAACTAGAAACCAGCCAAATGTTCAACAACTGAATAGATAAACAAATTGTGGTATATCCATACAATGAAATATTACTCAGCAAAATAAAGGAATAGACCATTGCTACAACATGGATAAATATCAATTTGAAAGGAGAAAGGAGTCCTGAACATAAAACAAGTATGAGAGAGGTCCTGAGTCAAGACCTGTGCAGAGGTTTGTTTCTCCATCACTACTCACTTTTTCCTTCATCCAATGGATCTCCTTAAACAAAATACAGTCGTCCCTCGCCACTTCGCACTTTGACTTTGCAGCTTCACTCTATTGTGGTTTTTGCAAATATATTCATTAAAAAGTCGATTGAGACAGTGAAAATGATACAGTGCACTCAGTTGTCTGAGTCAATTATACACCCTGTATTACAATTAAAATTAAAATTACTGTACGTATGGACTGTAGGCCTATGTATTCGAGCAACCCAGGAATCCTTCATCGCCAGGTGCAACTGCTTGAGTCTGGAACAGATTAACTGCAATAAATGAGGGACGACTGTACAAGTTTGAAATTCCTGACTTTATTTTTGTTAGTAAAAGAAGCTATTTTATATAATTAGTTAAAAATAATATTAAGCGACTTTTAGAATTTCAGTAACTATCAATAAAGTAAATTTGCACTAGAAACCTTATAAAAATTGTTTTTTGGCCCTGGCCGGTTTGGCTCAGCGGTTAGAGCGCCCGCCTGTGGTCCGGAGAGACCCGGGTTCGGTTCCCACTAAGGGCATGTACCTTGGTTGCAGTTTGTCCTCAGCCCTGGTTGGTTGTGCGGGTGGCGGCCGCTCGATGTGTCCCTTTCACATCGATGTTTCTCACTCTCTCTCTTCCTCTCTCTCCCTCCCACTCTGTCTGTACAAAAAATGGAAAAATGTCCTCGGGTGAGGATAAAAAAAAAAAAAAATTGTTTTTTGTACACTTCACACCATATGAAGTAAACTCACATTCAGTGAGTGCCTGTGATGTATCAAACACTATACGAGGCTATTTGATTTGCATTATCCAATCTCATCCTCACAATAATCCTTTTAATTATATATACCATCTCTTTCTTTGCAGATATATTCTCTAAGACTCAGAGAATAAGTAACTTGCCAAAGCTATTTAAACTGCAGTTAGTACATAGTCTGGACCTTTCCTTAAAAGTATTTGATTTTTCAACTCAACTAAAAAAAATGAAAACTCTGAATATTGCACATAAACTGTACTTTAAAGCTTGGTTTAATATTCATAAAGTCCTTGATTTGGGTATTTTCTCAGCCACTTATTAGTTGCAGTGACCTTAAGCAAGTGTTTTTCTCTATGTTAGTTTCCTTACCTATAAAATGAAGAAAACAGATCTGACTCCACTGAGTTCTGAGGACAAAATAAGATAATTCACATAATAGGCTCAATAACTATTAGCTATTGGTATGATCTCAAATGCCAAGCTGGCTCCAAATGGAATAACTAGAGTACATATGTACAAATATCGCCCTCAGCTATTCAGATGTTGCGTTACCATGTCATGGATCCTACTCCACTCCTCAATTAGTCCTTCCTTTCTTCAGTCAGTGTAGCACAATTTTTGATGGGAAAATTATATGTGAAGGATCTGTAGCTAATGAGTCTACAAGGGCCATCTCTGCAAACTCATGCTATCTCTTAACCTCAACTCCCTATTCCCGGTCAACCTGTTGTCTCTTTAACTCACCTGCTCTGGATACTTGCTACCAATGATCTCTGCTACAGTATTGAAGGAATCAGCATCTGCATAGTTCTTTGCTCCCATCTTCAGCTGAATGACAATTCTGGTCCCACGAGAAACCATTCTTGACATCATTTCTGCATCTTCCACTGTAATACAGGCTGTTGGGATCTTTGGCACACCATCCTGGTATTCCTGAATACCTGTGTGAGGACTTGAGAAAAAAAGCCACCAGGTTACCTTAAAAGTAGAAATAAACCACAAGTATTGTGTTAAGTGTCTGTATTTAACATTTGATTTTCACTGATCTTTGTTTGCATATAAGGAATAGGAGAATTGGGCAATATTGTTTCATTTGATTTTGAAGTAAACATAATGCTTCTTTTCTGAAAAATAACTTAGAAACTTCAATTTAATAACTGTCTTATTGAAAATATTATAAACAATTTATTTTGATAATTTGGACGATCCTTTAAAGTTGCAAATTGCCTCAAACTTGGAAGAACGTTAAGAGTGCCTTCGTGACCGAGAAGTGAGCACATGGGTTGCAGGAGATAACGGGAGCTCTGAAGTCCATCGAGTCTGCAGACCAGATGACCCACATATCTGGAAGAAAACTGATCCAGACACATCCAGCTCTCTGGTTACTGACTGGCTCTGGGGCTACTCCCTTCCCACTCAAATGCAGAGGTCCAAATATGTAGCCTCAAATTGGTGGCAGAACACTTTGCAGAAAACTGTAGAACAATGGGAAACGTTTGTGTTCCCATGAAGAAAAGTACTGTATTAACCCAAGTCCCTAACTGTACTGCTAACACAAATAAACAAACATAAAAGTATTATACTTTTGGTACTAAAGAATAACTGTATTACAACTGATCAAGTTTTTCTTAGTTCCCAAATGCTCCTTACATTACTAGAAACTTGTAAATGGAGTTTATATTAATATACTGTTGATTCAACCTCTATGTGCTAAACAAGTTGCTCAAACTCATTTTCTAAAATTGCTCTTTCAAACGGTCCCTTTCTACTCTCCCAGATCATAGCTCCCTCAAACCAAGCAGGCATACATAGCTTCTGAGTGCACACTTCATTGTATCTTTTATTCTCACCTCAGTCAAAGCACAAACTAAGAGCCTTTTTAATATTAATTTTTCCTCTATTTGTTTCAGATTATCTCATAGTTACAGAAAAGCCTTTCTCCTCCTTTCAGCCACAGTCCATTTTCTCCTACAGAACTGACTCCAACCTCCACCTGCATAAACACAACAATCCATTATCATCGCTTTCTTGGTGTGACAGTATTGTTGTGATCATGTCAGGTGACTATTTACTTACTTAGAGAAACTGCATAGCAAAATAATTAAGAACAGGCCTGGGGCAAAACTGTCTGGGTTCAAATCTGGGCTCTGCCACTTATTGCTGATTGACCTTGGGCAAGTTAAATATCTTTGCTTTAGTGGCTTTATCTGTAAATGGAGGTGACCTATTTCATAGAGTTATTTTATACATTCAGTTAATTTATACAAGTGAATCACTCTGGAACATAGTAAGCACTCAACAAATG
This sequence comes from Molossus molossus, assembly GCF_014108415.1. Classification (NCBI taxonomy): domain Eukaryota; kingdom Metazoa; phylum Chordata; class Mammalia; order Chiroptera; family Molossidae; genus Molossus; species Molossus molossus. The sequence goes on along the minus strand of NW_023425351.1, from coordinate 40,568,741 downwards.
TTAAATATTTATTTTATTAACTTGTCCATTACACTATTAAGACTGGGTAATCTCAAGTCCTTAGTAGCAACTGAGTACACCTTTAAGAATATTCCTTAAATGTTGACTGAACATGTTATTCTTTATCAAGACTTGTAATACAGAAACCCTGAATCGAAATCCCTGCTGTGAAATATGCCTGATCTACTCCAAATTCTGATGCAGGGCAGACCATGTAGTCTCATAACCTAGATCAACTCCTAGTTCTACCTTTTTTTACCTGGCTAACATCAAGCAACTTCGATTACCTCTCTGTTTATGAGTTTCTCCATCTGTAAAGTGGAGAATAAAATTAATATTGACCTTATTAGACTGCTATGAGGAATAAAAGAGTCCATATAAAGAATTTAAGACAGGCTTTGGCACATAGTAATTATTTAGTAACATTGTTATTATTTTACTATTTCTTCAGTGCTAATTTTCCTCACTGAAATAATAGAGTGATTAATGACCAAAAGTACTTTGAAACATGTAGGAAGACAATCTAAACATTTATTATTTATATTACTTTACGTGATGTCTAAGATTAAAAAAAAATTCTCCTTGTTCTCAGACTCTCTTACTCAAGGGGAGGTTAGTATAACACTTCTGAACAGGCTCTTAAAATAATGTTTCTAAACAAGCCTGTACTAATAAGTTATAGGTAAGTGTTCTTAAAGAGAGCACGGTGAGCTGGGCATGCATCCATGGCTCCAATGAGGACAATGGCACTGAAAGTCATCTTCCAACTGGGATTCTGAATTCATATAAAAGCCTGATCATTTGTTTATGTAATTAAGCACGTCCCCCTGTGGTGGAGTAACTAGTCCTATTTACCAGAAGTAGGCAGAAAGAAGAATCAATCATTTTATTTGGAGTCCTATACATTCACCGTCAATTATCCTACTGAGAATGCTCAGCATAAACATCACCTTCCTGACTCACCTGCAATTTAACAAAAGCAGAGGGTAAGTTATAAAGAAAACCAAAAAATCAAAATAAATACATTCAAAGATTAATACCAATTCTTTAAACTCTTAAAAAATATATAAGAAAAGGGAACACTTCCCAACTCGTTCTGTAAGGTCACTATTGCTGATATCAAAACCAAAGCCATCACAAGAAAAGAAAACTATAGACCATCTCTTATGAATATAAATACAAAAAACCCTCAACAAAATACAAGCAAACTGATACCAGCAACATATAAACATATGAAAAAGATTATTCACCATGACAAAGTAAGATTCATCCCAGAAATGCCAAGTTGATTTAACATCTAAAAAACAATCAAAATAAAATTGGCAAACTCACAGTTCCAAATTTCAAAACTTACTACAAATCTATAGTAATCAAGACACTGTGATACTGGTATGACATATAGATTAATAGAATAGAGTTGAATCCAGAAATAAACCTTTATAAGAATGGTCAATTCACCTTAACAAAGTTGCCAATACAATTCCAATAGAAATAGATTTTAAACAAATATCTGGAACCAAACAAGAGATACATGCAAAAGAATAAAGGTATACATCACAGCAAAAAAAATTTAAGATACCTATGAATAAACTTAACCAAAGAAGTAAAGGACTTCTTCACAGAAAACTACAAGTCATTGAAAAAAGAAATAGAGGAAGATATAAAAAAGTGGAAGCACATACCTTGTTCATGGATTAGAAGAATTAACATCATTAAAATGTCCATACTACCCAAAGCAATCTATAGATTCAATGCAATCCCCATCAAATTACCAATGACATACTTCACCAAACTAGAACAAACATTCCAAAAGTTTATATGGAACCAAAAAAGACCCCGATTAGCCACAGCAATCTTGAAAAAAAAGAACAAAGTAGGAGGGATCACCTTACCAGATATCAGGTTATACTACAAAGCCACTGTAATCAAAACAGCCTGGTATAGGTACAAGAACAGGCAGATAGATCAATGGAGAACCCAGAAATTGACTCATGACAATATGCTCAATCAATATTTGACAAAGGTGGCAAGAGCATACAGTGGAGTCAAGACAGTCTCTTCAATAAATGGTATTGGGGGGGAACCGAAAAATGGCGGCGGAGTGAACAGAGCTACACAGACCGTCGCCCAGAACCAAACTGGAATTACAACTATAACACAGACAAATCGATGGGAAAAACCAACAGAAAAGCAGCTTGCGAGGACCATACAACGAGGGACACTGACTCCATCCCGGTAGGCTTGCGAAGGCGTGAGACGGGGCTGGGAGCCCACGGTCGGCAGCTCGGCAGCGGCCTTAGCTGTAAGCAGCGCCCTCGGGTTACACTCCCAGGCGGCTCCACAGCGCAGCCGGGACAGAGGCGGAAACAGCCACAGCCACTCACCTTGGGCTCTGGCGGAGGGAGGGCGGACTGGACAGGAACTGTGTTGGGACACTCGGGGTTTGGAGGGCGCTCAGAGCTTTGGCTGAGTGCAGCCACTCAGGAAGGTGGCCACATTGCTCCTTCCCAGGGCTCTGAGGAGAGGCAGCAACCCCTCCCACAGAGATCCAACCCCACCCTGTGGCCACTGAAGTGTTAATTGAGGCTCACTAACAACCAGCATCTGCCATACCCTCATGAAAGCGCCTTGGCTGAGCACCAGAGGGAGTTTTTCAATCAACTGACAACCCAAAACTCATCAAGTAACCTAGACTGCTAGCCTCCAGGCAAAAAGCTAGAGGATAACAGTACGTTTCCTGGGCTGGCAACTTTAACCAGAAAAGTAAGACTTGACAGTGGTGTTCAACGTGGGTCCTCCCTCGCTCATCTAAACACAGGAGAGGGAGACACAAACAGCAGAACACCAACACCCACAGGGAGAACTTGACAGGCTCCAAAGCCCACAGTGATAGCCAAAATGGTGAAACACAGAAACAGAAGCCAAATGAAAGAGCAAGACACCTCCACTGAAGATGAGATCAATGTGGAGCAATTAGGCATGTTAACAGAGCTAGAATTCAGAGCCATGATCTTGAGGAAGCTGAACAGCATGAGTAAGGACATAGAGACACTGAAAATAAGCCAATTGGAAATTAAAAACCAACAAGAAGAGATAAAAAATGACATATCAGAAATGAAAAACACATTGGAAGGTTTAAAAAGCAGAGTAGGGGAAGCTGAGGACCGGATCAGTAAATTAGAAGACAGGGTAGAAAAAATCAACCAATCAGAAAAACAAAAGGAAAAAACTATTAAAAAACAGGAAGACAGCTTAAGAGAACTATGGGACAACTGGAAACGTAACAATATTCGCATCATAGGAGTCCCCGAAGAAGAAGAAAATGAGCAAGGTATAGAGAATATATTCAAAAAAATAGAGAAAACTTCCCTAATTTGGTGAAGGAAGAAGGCATTCAAGTTCAAGAAGCACAGAGAGTCCCAAGTAAGAAGAACCCAAACAGGCCCACACCAAGACACATAGTAATTAAAATGCCAAAAATTAAAGACTAAGAGAGAATCCTAAAAGCAGCAAGAGATAAGCAACAGGTTACCTACAAAGGGAACCCCATAAGGCTCTCAACTGACTTCTCACAAGAAACACTACAGGCCAGAAGAGAATGGCATGAAGTAATCAAAGTCATGAAAAACAAGAATCTGAATCCAAGACTACTCTACCCAGCAAGGCTATCATTCAAAATAGAAGATCAAATAAAGAGCTTCCCAGACAAAAAAAAGGCTAAGGGAATACATTAGCACCAAACCAGCACTGCAAGAAATGTTAAAAGGACTGCTGTAATTACCAGGAGAAATGGGAAGAAAAATAGAACCACACTAAACAAAAATGGCAATAAATAAGTACATATCAATAATCACCTTAAACGTAAATGGATTGAATGCTCCCATAAAGAGACACAGAGTAGCTGATTGGATAAGAAAACATGACTCATCTACATGTTGTTTACAAGAGACCCACCTCTCAACAAAAGACTCACATAGGTTGAAAATGAAGGGATGGAAAAAAATTTTCCAAGCAAATGGAAAGCAAAAAAAAGCTGGGGTAGCAATTCTCATATCTGATAAAATAGATTTCAAAATGAAGACCATAACTAGAGACAAAGACGGCCACTACATAATATTGAAAGGATCTATCCAACAGGAAGATATAACCTTGATAAACATATATGCACCCAATATAGGAGCACCAAAATATATTAAAAATCTTCTGGAGGACTTCCAAGGAGAAATCGACAACAATACAGTCATAGCTGGGGACTTCAACACCCCGTTGACAGCACTGGATAGATCCTCTAGGCAAAAAATTAGCAAGGAAACAGAGACTCTAAATGAAGCACTAGATGGATTTAATAGATATCTAGAGAATTACACCCCAAAACTACAGAATACACATTCTTCTCAAGTGCACATGGGACATTCTCAAAGATAGCCCACATGATAGGACACAAACTAAATCTCTACAAGTTCAAGAAGACTGAAATCATATCAAGCATCTTCTCAGATCACAATGGCATGAAACTAGAAATCATTGCAACAAGAACATGCAAAGACATTTCAACACATGGAGGCTAAATAGCATGTTATTAAACAATGAATGGGTCACCGAGGAGATCAAGGAAGAAATTAAAAACTTCCTGGAAACCAATGAAAATGAACACACAACAACACAAAATCTATGGGATGCAGCGAAAGCAGTTCTGAGAGGGAAGTTCATAGCACTACAGGCCTACCTCAAAAAACAAGAAAAATTTCTAATTGACTGTCTAACCTCACAACTTAAAGAATTAGAAATCAAACAAAAAGAAAACCCCAGAGCAAGTAGAAGGAAGGAAATAGTAAAGATCAGAGCAGAAATAAATGACATAGAGACCAAAAAACAATTCAAAGGATCAATGAAACAAAGAGCTGGTTCTTCGAAAAGATAAACAAGATTGATGGACCCTTAGCTAGACTCACCAAGAAACAGAGAGAGAGAACCCAAATACACAAAATCAGAAATGAAAGAGGAGAAGTAACAACCAACACCACGGAAATACAAAAGATCGTTAACAACTACTATGAACAACTATATGGCAACAAATTCGACAATCTAAGCGAAATGGACAAATTTCTAGAAACACACAGTCTCCCAAAACTATTCCCGGAAGAGATAGAAAACTTGAACAGACCAATAACAACTAAGGAAATTGAAGAGGTAATCAAGACTCTCCCAGCAAACAAGAGCCCAGGCCCAGATGGCTTCACGGGGGAGTTTTACTGAACATTCAAAAAAGAACTAACACCCATTCTCCTCAAACTATTTCAAAAAATTCAAGAAGAAGGAAGACTTCCAAACACGTTCTATTAGGCCAGCATAATTCTAATTCCAAAACCAGAAAAAGACACTACGAAGAAAGAAAACTACAGGCCAATATCCCTGATGAACATAGACGCCAAAATCCTGAACAAAATATTAGCAAATCGGATCCAGAAATACATTAAAAAAATTATTCACCATGACCAAGTGGGATTCATTCCAGGGATGCAAGGCTGGTACAATATTCGCAAATCAATAAACGTGATACACCACATAAACAAAATGAAGAATAAAAACCACATGATCATATCAATAGATGCTGAAAAAGCATTCGACAAAATCCAGCATCCATTTCTGATAAAAACGCTCAGCAATGTAGGAATAGAGGGATCATATCTCGACATAATAAAGGCCATATATGAAAGACCTACAGCCAACATCATACTCAATGGACAGAAACTAAAAACATTTCCATTAAGAACAGGAACAAGACAGGGATGTCCACTTTCGCCACTCTTATTTAACATTGTACTGGAAGTCTTAGCCACAGCAATCAGACAGGAAGAAAAAATAAAAGGGATTCAAATTGGAAAGGAGGAAGTGAAACTGTCATTATTTGCAGATGACATGATATTGTACATAGAAAACCCTAGAGACTCCATCAAAAATCTATTAGACTTAATAAATGAATTTGGCAAAGTAGCAGGATACAAAATTAACGTCAAGAAATCGACGGCATTCTTGTACACCAATGATGAACTCACAGAAAGAGAAACTGAAAAAACAATACCATTTACCATCGCGCCAAAAAAATTACGATACCTAGGAATAAACTTAACCAAAGAAGTAAAGGACCTATTTGCAGAAAACTACAGGTCATTGAAAAAAGAAATAGAGGAAGATATAAAAAAGTGGAAGCACATACCCTGTTCATGGATTGGAAGAATTAACATAATTAAAATGTCCATAATACCCAAAGCAATCTATAGATTCAATGCAATCCCCATCGAAATACCAACGACATATTTCATACAACTAGAACAAATACTTCAGAAGTTCATATGGAACCAAAAAAGACCCCGAATAGCCACAGCAATCTTGAAAAAGAAGAACAAAGTAGGTGGGATCACAATACCAGATATCAGGTTATACTACAAAGCGACTGTAACCAAAACAGCCTGGTACTGGCACAAGAACAGGCATATAGACCAGTGGAACAGAACTGAAAACCCAGAAATGGACCCAAGGCAATACGCTCAATTAATATCTGACAAAGGTGGCAAGAGCATACAGTGGAGTAAAGACAGCCTCTTTAATAAATGGTGTTGGGAAAATTGGACAGCTACATGCAAAAAAATGAAACTAGACCATCAACTTACACCATACACAAAAATAAACTCAAAATGGATAAAAGACTTAAATGTGACCCGTGAATCCATAAAAATTCTAGAAGAAAATGTAAGCAACAAAATTTCGGACATCATACGGAGCAGAATTTTCACTGATACATCACCTAAGGCAACAGAAATAAAGGAGAAAATGAACACATGGGACTACATCAAACTCAAAAGCTTCTGCACAGCAAAAGAATGGCAAGGCAACCCACTGTATGGGAGAACATCATTGCCAATGATGTATCAGATAAGGGGTTAATTTCCAATATATATAGAGTGCTCATACAACTCCACAAAAGGAAGACAAAGAACCCAATTAAAAAATGGGCAGAGGAGCTGAATAGACACCTCTCCAAACAGGACATACAAATGGCCAAGAGACATATGAAGAAATGCTCAACATCACTAATCATCAGAGAGATGCAAATTAAAACAACAATGAGGTATCACTTCATACCTGTCAGAATGGCCGCCATCAACAAATCATCAAACAACAAGTGTTGGCGAGGGTGTGGAGAAAAGGGGACTCTAATACACTGCTCGTGGGAATGCAGACTGGTGCAGCCGCTATGGAAAACAATATGGTGCTACCTCAAAAAATTAAAAATTGAACTTCCATTTGACCCAGTGATCCCACTGCTGGGAATATAACCTAAGAAGCCTGAAACACCAATCAGGAAGACTATATGTACCCCCATGTTCATAGCAGCACTATTTACAATAGCTAAGATCTGGAAACAGCCCAAGTGTCCACCAGTAGACGAATGGATAAAAAATCAGTGGTACATATACACAATGGAGTACTATGCAGCAGAAAGAAAGAAAGATCTCTTATCCTTTGAGACGACCTGGAGGGACCTGGAAAGTATTATCCTAAGTGAAAGAAGCCAAGCAGAAAAAGACAAATACCACATGATCTCACTTATATACAGAATATAATGAACATAACAGTCTGAGGAATACAGTAGACCCAGACACATGGAAGTAGGGCATAGACTGACATCCCTCAGAAGAGGGGATGGGGGGTGGGGGGGTGGGAAGAGATAAACCACAGAACTTATATGCATGTATGCATGACCAATGGACATGGACAACTAAGCCGGGGACAGGGTGGAGGGGGGTGGGGTGGGGGGTGCCAATGGGGTAAAAAGGTAAAATATCTGTAACAAAAAAATAAATAAAAATTCATAAAATAAAAAAAAAATAAAAAAGGAAGACAAAGAACCCAATTAAAAAATGGGCAGAGGAGCTGAATAGACACCTCTCCAAACAGGACATACAAATAGCCAAGAGACATATGAAGAAATGCTCAACATCACTAATCATCAGAGAGATGCAAATTAAAACAACAATGAGTTATCACCTCTCACCTGTCAGAATGGCCGCCATCAACAAATCATCAAACAACAAGTGTTGGCGAGGGTGTGGAGAAAAGGGGACTCTAATACACTGCTCGTGGGAATGTAGACTGGTGCAGCCGCTATGGAAAACAATATGGTGCTACCTCAAAAAATTAAAAATTGAACTTCCATTTGACCCAGTGATCCCACTGCTGGGAATATAACCTAAGAAGCCTGAAACACCAATCAGGAAGACTATATGTACCCCCATGTTCATAGCAGCACTATTTACAATAGCTAAGATCTGGAAACAGCCCAAGTGTCCACCAGTAGACGAATGGATAAAAAAGCTGTGGTACATATACGCAATGGAGTACTATGCAGCGGTAAGAAAGAAAGATCTCTTATCCTTTGAGACAACATGGAGGGACCTGGAAAGTTTTATCCTAAGTGAAAGAAGCCAAGCAAAAAAAGACAAATACCACATGATCTCACTTATATACGGAATATAATGAACATAACAATCTGAGGAATACAGTAGACCCAGACACATGGAAGTAGGGCACAGACTGACATGCCTCAGAAGAGGGGTTGGGGGGGGTGGGAAGAGATAAACCACAGAACTTATATGCATGTATGCATGACCAATGGACATGGACAACTAAGCCGGGGACAGGGTGGAGGGGGTGGGGTGGGGGGTGCCAATGGGGTAAAAAGGTAACATATCTGTAACAAAAAAATAAATAAAAATTCATAATAAAAAAAAAATGGTATTGGGAAAATTGGACAGCTACTTGCAAAAAAAATGAAACTAGAACACCAACTTACACCATTCATGAAAATAAACTCAAAGTGGATAAAAGACTTAAATGTGACTCATGAATCCATAAAAATTCTAGAAGAAAATGAGGCACCAAAATCTCAGACATCATACACAGCAGAATTTTCACTGATACAACACCTAAGGCAAGAGAAACAAAGAAAAAAATGAACACATGGGACTATATCAAACTAAAAACTTCTGTACAGCAAAAAAACAACCATCAAATTGGAAAGAGATCCCACTATATGCGATACCATAATCGCCAATGATGCATCAGATAAGGGGTTAATTTCCAAAATATATAGAGTGCTTGTACAACTCAACAAAAGGAAGACAACAAATCCCATTACAAAAAAAGGAGAGGACCTAAATAGACACCTCTCCAAAAAGAAGATACAAATGGCCAAGAGACATATGAAGAAATGCTTAACGTCACTAATCATCAGAGAGATGCAAATTAAAACAACTATGAGGTATCACCTCATACCTGCTAGAATGGATGCCATAAAAAATCATCAAACAACAAGTGCTGGCAAGGGTGTGGAGAAAAGGGGACTCTAGCACACTGCTGGTGGGAATGCAGACTGGTGCAGCCACTATGGAAAACAATATGGTGTTACCTCAAGAAATCAAAAATTGAATTGCCATTTGACCCAGTGATCCCACTTCTAGGAATATATCCTAAGAAGCTTGAAACACCAATCAGAAAGAATATATGTACCCCTAAGTTCACAAAAAAATTTGAACACAATAGTCAATAGATGAAAACAACCTTAATGTCCATCAACTGATGAATGGATAAACAAAATGTGGTATCCCCATACAAGAAATGTTAATCATCAATAAAGAAATAATGTTCTATCTGAAGAAATCCAAAACAAAAATGTGAAAAGATATATACATCCGTATGTTCACAACATTATTTATATTATCAAAAATATGGAAGCAACCGATGTGCCCATCAATAGACAACTGGATAAAGATGTAGTACATATATGCAATGAACTATGACTTGGCCATAAAAAAGAATAAAATCTTACCATTTGCCACAATATAGATGGACCTAGAAGGTATTATGCTAAGTGACATAAGTCAGACAGAGAAAGACAAATACCATATGATTTCATTGATATGTGGAAGAAATCTAAAGAACAAAAAAATGAACAAACAAAACAGTCTAAGAGAACAAACTGATAATTGCCAGATGGAAGGGGGTTTGGGAGGCTGGGTTAAGGAGGTGAAGGGATTAAAAATACAAATTGGCAATTACAAAATAGTCACGGAGATGTAAAGTATAGCTTAGGGGATATAGTCAATAATATTGAAATAACTATGTACAATGCCAGTTGGGTACTGGAAATGTTGGGTGGGAGAAACACTTTGTAAAGTATATGATTGTCTAACCACTATACTGCACAGCTGAAACTAATACCAAAGAATTAACCAATAATCAAAAAATAAAAATTTTTAAAAATAAATACAATCAAGAAAAATAAAACAAGAAATGATGTTCTTATTCTTGCTACAACATAGATAACCCTTGAAAACATTACCCTAAGTGAAAGAAGCCAGTCACAAACACCACATATTGTAAGATTCCTTTTTATATGAAATGTACAGAATTTCCAATTCTGTAGAGATAGAAAATAAATTTTAAGTTGCCTAGAGCTAGGTGGGGAGGTGGGGGGAGACAGTAAATGGAGAGTAACTGCCAATAGGTATGGGGTTTCTTTTTGGGATGATGAAAATATTCTAAAATTAGATAGCATTGGTGGTTACACCACTCTGTGCATATACTAAAACCCACCCAATTGTGAATGTTAAAGGGGTACAATTTTTGGTATGTGAATTATATTCCAATAAAAGTTCTACCATAAAAAATCAAAATAAGAATCTTAAGGTTTCAGATTTCTCTTTAAGGAGAAGATCCTGGTTTTGTATCTTTTTCATTAAAAAATAATGCTTCCAAGCAGATCAGGAGCAGAGCCATGCCCCCTGTAGCAGAGGAGGCTCAGGAGCTTAGCACTGCCCCTATCCCCAGCAGCAGAGGCTTGGGAGCTGAGACCCACCCCTAGCAGTCGCATTGACAGTAGCAGCGGCAGCAGGTCAGAGCTGAGATCTGTCTGTGGCAGCAGCAGCAGTGATGGATCAGGAGCCAAGCCATGCCAGTCAGCAGCATCACCTCAGGACCCACACATCCTAGTAGTGCATCATCTGGACCCACGCACCCCAATAGCACCTGTGGTGACAGACAAACACAAGCCACCAGCCATCAATCTTCCTGAACCAGGAGCAGATGAGAAATGACAGCACAGAAGGTCATGCACTATAACAAAGCTACTGACCCCACAGCCCCTGCAGCAGCCAAGAGCCACCTGCGCTGCTGCTGTAGATGCTGTTGAGAGCTCCCAGCACCACCCAGATGACTGAACTGGATATGAGATCTGGCCACAGTACAATCCAATGCCCCTGGACACACCAAATTGCCAGCATGACCCAGAGCACCCCAAACTACCAGACTGTGAAAATGGTGAGACAAAGAAACAACCCCCAAATGAAAGAAAAGAAGGAATTACCAGAAAAGGAAATAAATAAATTGGAGGCAATCAGTTTGTCAGATAAAGAATTCAAAGTAACAGTAGTAAAGGTGCTCAAACCACTTAGTGAGAATTATAAGCAACTTAATGAGAACTATAAGGAACTCAACGGGAGCTTGAAAAAAGAAGCTATTAATAAAAATCAAGTTGAAATGAAGAATGACATAGCTGATATAAAGAACACCCTGGAAGGAATCAATAGTAGATTAGAAGAAGCTGAGGCCCAAATCAGCAAGATAGAAGACAAGGTGGAAAAAAACAACCCAATTAGAGTAGCAAATGGAAGAAAAAAATATAAAGCAGAAGGAGAGTTTAAGGGAGTTTTGGGGCAATATAAAAACGTAACAACTTTTGCATCATAGGGGTACCAGAAAGAGAAGAATCAGAAAAAGGAATAGAGAATCTTTCTGAAGAAATAATGACAGAAAACTTCACTAACTGGGTGAAGGAAAAAGTCACACAAGTAGAGGAAACACAGAAAGTCCTACTCAAGATGAACCCAAAAAGAGTCACATCTAGATATAGCATAATTAAAATGACAAATGTTAAAGATAAAGAATATTGAAGGCATCAAGAGAGAATCAGAAAGTTACCTACAAGGGAGCTCCCATTAAACTGTCAGCTGATTTCTCAATGGAAACGCTTTAGGCGAGAAGGGAGTGACATGACATATACAAAGTAATGAAAAGCAAGGGACTGAATCCAAGACTACTCTATCCAGCAAGGCTATCATTCAAAATTGAAGGTGAAATAAAGAGCTTCACAGACAAAAAACAAGGCTAAAGAAGTTTATTACCACCAAACCAATATTGTAAGAAACACTAAAATGACTGTCATGAGGAAAAGAAGAGAGAGATGGAAGAACATAGGCATAAAGAATTAAAATGGCAACAAATAAGTACCTATCAATAATAACCTTAAATTTAAGTGGCTTAAATGATCCAATCAAAAGACATAGGTACCTAAATGGATAAGAAACATAACCCATATACATGCTGTCTACAAGAGACCCATCTCAGAATACAATACTCACACAGGATGAAAGTGAAAGGATGGGAAAAAAATTCCATGCAAATGGAAATTAAATAATGTACAGGGTAGCAATACCCATGTTTGAAAAAAATGAAGGCTATAACAAGGGACAAAGAAGGGCACTACATAATATTAAAAAGATCAATCCAACTAGAGGACATAACCCTGGTAAACATATATGCACCCAATATAGGAGCACCAAAATATATTTTAAAACTGCTGGAGGACTTTAAGGGAGTAATTGACAGCAATACAATCACAGAAGGAGACCTTAACACACCACTGATATCATTGGATAGATCTTCTAGACAAAAAATCAACAAGGAAACTAAACCCTAATCAACATATTAGATCAGATGGATTTAATTAATATTTACAGAACATTTCATCCCAAAGTTTCAGAATATGCATTCACCACACCCAAGTGGGATTTATCCCAGGGACATAAGGCTGGTATAATATTTGCAAATCAAAAAATGTGATATACTCCATAAACAAAATGAAAGCTGAAAATCATATGATCATATCAATAAATGTTGAAGGAATATTTGACAAAATCCAGCACCCATTTTCGATAAAAACTCTCAGCAAAGTGAAAAAGAGGGTCATACCTCAACATAATAAAGGCTATGTATGACAAACCTATAGCCAACATCATACTAAATTGGCAAAATCTAAAAGCATTTCCCTTAAGAACAAGAACAAGACAGGTTGTCTGCTTTCACCACTCTAATTCAACATAGTACTGGAAGTCTTAGTCACAGTGATCAGAGGAGTAATAAAAATAAAAGGTATGCATATTAGAAAGGAGGAAGTAAAACTGTCATTATTCACAGATGACATGATATTGTATATAGAAAACCCTAAAAACTCCATCAAAAAATACTAGATTTAATAACTGAATTAGGCAAAGCAGCAGGACACAAAATTAACATCCAGGAATCAATGACATTTTTATACAACAATAAAGAATACTCAGAAAGAGAAACTGAAAAAACAAAAAAACAAAAACCTCCCATTTACCATTGCAACAAAAATTTTAAGATACTTAGGAATTAACTTAACCAAAGAGGTAAAAAAAAAACCTGTTCTCAGAAAACTACAGGACATTGAAAAAAGAAATAGAGGAAGACATTAAAAAATGGAAGCATATATCTATGTTCATGGATTGGAAGAATCAACACCATTAAAATGATCATACTACCCAAAGCAATTTCTGATTCAATGCAATCTCTATTAAAATATGAAAGGCATATTTCACAGAACCTGAAAAAAAAAAAAAAAAACACTCCAAAAGTTTATATGAAACCAAAAAATGACCCCAAATAACCACAACAAACTTGAAAAAGAAGAACACATTGGAAAGGATCACAATACTGGATATCAAGCTATACTACAAAGCACTGTAATCAAAACAGCCTGGTCCTGGCAAAAGAACAGGCATATAGATCATTGGAACAGAACAGAGAACCCAGAAATCAACCCACAACATTATGCTCAATTAATAATTGGCAAAGGAGGCAAGCACATTCAATGGAGTAAAGACAGTCTCTTCAATAAATGGTATTGGAAAAATTGGACAGCCACTTGCAAAAAATGAAACTAGACCACCAACTTACACTGTACACAAGAATAAACTCAAAATGGATAAAAGACTTAAATATAAGTCGTGAAACCCTAAAATCCTAGAAGAAAATGTAGGCAGCACAATTG